>NW_028227259.1:124762716-127710216 GCF_978045245.1 Mus caroli | reverse complement strand
CTGCCATCTGACTCATCTCCTTCGCTATGAACTCAGACAGCTCCTTGGACATCTCCTCTGTCGAGCCTGGGTGAAACCTCTGACGGCCTCTGTGGCGGTGGCGGCCCTCTAAGGGATCCTCCTGTTGGTCTTCCTCATCTGTGCCAGAGAAATGCTTGTCGATCTGCCAGCAAAGACAGAACACGGGTTAGGCTGTTATCCCAATGAGTGTAGGCTGATGAGGGGAAGTGTCTGGGTGCTCTTCTGAGTCCCTGATGTTGGAGATGGGGACTCAGGGTCCTCTGCAGGCCAGGCAGGGGTTTTAGCACTAAGCTGCGCATCCCAGCCCTATGTGAACCGAAAGCACGGCCGGATGCACTAGCTTAGGATGAAGGAGGCAGAAACAAAGGCTGTCTGAACAGAGAACACTTCTCTGCCTGGGTGGTGTCCTTGGGGTTGGCCTGGGATGCAGAGGTTGGGCAGGGAACATGGTGAAAAATTTTCAAGTGGGGTCAGGTACAGAGCTGGGCGGAGTGGAACAACGTTCTGTGCTGCTTCCCTGCCAGGGTCAGTTGGAACAGGGACAGGAAGTGGGCATAGCTACGACTCGACCTGCCCAGGGAAAGGGCAAAACCCAAATCCCTGCATGGGGAGGGATACGATTCTATAAAGTCCTCCTTGGACCCTAAGAAGCCGCTCTGTGTGCGCACCAAAGCCGGCAGACTTGTGTAAGGTAGGTGCGCTCTGCTCCCGGGACTGGAAGGACATACCTCATCCAGAACGCTGTCATGACGTGTTGCCTCTACTAGCCCACTAACATTTCTTTCCTGGTCCTCATCTTCCACAAAGTCATAGGTCACGTAATAGCTGTAGCTGATGAAAGGGCCGTCAGGTCCCGGCTCCGGGTCCAAGATAGAGCTGTCCAGAACCCCTCTGACATTTCCAATTGTCACCACAAACTGGGCCTCACGTGCCAACAGGTCTGCAAGGAGTAATGCCAGGGCTGAGCGGCTGGGCTGGATGGAGACGTGGGTCACCCAGACGCCCACCCCAACCCCACCCCTAGAGTTAGAATCGAAGCTCTCTGCCAAGCTCTGTCAGAGGGACTAAAGGGTTAGCCAGTGGATGCTGCGAAGCCTTGTTTTACTATCTGTTAAATGGGGGTGTGAAGACGTATGGTGTAGAGAGAGAGAAAGAAAGTTCTGGGAGAGGACAAGACATCTGTGATGTCAGCTGGTGCCTGGGGCTGTAGGTACTGCCTGCCGGCACTGTGACTCAGACCTTCAAAAGGCTCTGATGCACCTTATACCAGGAGCCACAAGGGGGTGATCTCAGGCCATCATAGAAACAAGATTCACAAAGAACAGAAGATGCCCCCCCCCAATCCCTACCACAGGGGGTCCTCCACAGAAAAAGCCCAAACCAAGGTAGCTTTGTGGACCTGCCCAGGGTCAAGGCCAAATGGGAGCAGCTGGCTAGTTTCTAGGATGTGGGCAAAGGCAGAAGCTGGGGATGTGTAACTGTACCTACCACCGTGAATGTTGAGTCCCCGGAACTGGTGCTTCTCATTGGGAGACACGGTGATGTCGTCCAGCACACAAAGATGTGCCAGGCTGTCTATGGTAAAGCCGCGGTAGTAAGGCACCAGAGACAGTGGGTTCCCCTGCAGTACTAGGAGCCTCAGGTGCCTCAGGGTACTGAGCCCCAAGATCATGTTCTGCAGATCCGTCAAGTTGTTGAAGCCCAGGTCCAGGGAGACGAGTTGGGGCCTGTGAGGTTGGCCAAAATGGTTTAGAAGGTCAGTGAGCAGAGGGACAGCACGCTGACCACACACCTTGTTCTATCCTATTATCTCTTGAGCCTGCTTCTCCTTTCTCTCCTGAATACATACAGCCTGTATTCATGGACTCCCAGAGCCCTTCACGCCTCAGGGCCATCTCTGTACCTCTCTTTGGGTGAGCTATCAGCCTAGTGTGTGCCTCTAGATCACCCCCCACTGACATGCATGCTGCAAGCCACTGTAGGAGTGTGCATAAGGGAGTGAGGTGAGGATGCACCAGGGTGTGGCATCCAGACATATTGAGCTGGAAGTCTTTCTTCTATAATGGCCCGGTCATAGGGAGCTTATCAGCTCCTTTTTTTTTGACCAGTGGTTATCAACCTGTATGTTGAGACCTTTTTTGGAGTCTAGCAAACTTTCCCCAGGGATTGTATATCCTATATCCTGCATATCAGTTATTTATATAACAATTCATAACAGTAGCAAAGTTATAGTTACGAATCTTATGGTTGGGGGTGGGGTGGGGTTTTGGGCACCACAGCATGAAGAACTATTTTATGGGGTCACAGCAATAGAAGGTTAAGAACCACTGCTCTAGACGATATGAGAGAAGAAAGAGTGTGCTGGTGTGAGCCAATGAGATTGGCTGGGAAAGGTGAACCCTGAGGCCTCCAGTATAGAGAGCAAGACACAGGAAAAGGCAGAGCTCTGCCTGATGCTACAAACTACAGTGCAAGCTGACTTTAGCTCCAAGCACCAGGGAATCGCATTGCCTGTCATGGTCACGCCAGGGCTCTCCTTGAACCCACAGGCTGAACCCAGCCTCCCCACTCTCTCTCTCTTGCCCTCCTCTCTTCCAATGGCCTGTTCTGCTATGATGGCTACTGGCCAGTTCCCGAGACAGGGCAAGCAGAACACTGCAGGGATCATCGCAGGCCCTGCCTAATGTTATCTTATCTCAAGAGAACTGGAGGGCGCGGAGCGGATTCCCAGGAAAGAGTCTCCCTTCGAACCCTAGAGCAGTGAATGCTGCGTCTTTCACACGGGCTTTTTGTGAGATCCAGATCTGGCACGCAGCCCTAGGCTACGATATGATATGCATTCCAAAGCAAAAGCCAGCTCCTTGTCAGTGGCAGGAACCTAAGTTGGCTGTTCCGGGAAGACCTAGCTGCGGTTTCCTGTACGTCTTGTTTGCTGATAAGAAGGAGGGAATCCCGAGGAGACAGGATATGCAGATTGGCTGAGAACAGTCAAGAAGGGAGGGAGCCAGGAGGTCAGCCAGAGAGGGCCTTCTCCTGTCTATTGCACCTTTCATCTATCTCCAAGAGGGAGCATCCTTGAGATACTGGGGTGGGGTGAGGGAAAGAGGCTGCATATTGAGTTGGAGGCAAGCCTTGGCTACATTCGATTCTGTCTTAAAAAGAAAGGGGTAAAGGGGGAACCGGAAGCGGGGGTGGGGACAGAGGCACCGTAAAATACCCATGGGAATGCCCTCAGGTGACAGCTTCTCTCAGAGGCGGAGCTTCTGCTCAGCTCCCTGTGGTGCGACCTGAAGCCTTTTATAAATGGCCTTGGTCTCTTCTCATATTTCAGGGTTTTTTGTTTGTTTGTTTGTTTTTTGTTTTTTTGTTGTTGTTGTTGTTGTTTTGGCTTTTGAGACAGGGTTTCTCTGTATAGCCCTGGCTGTCCTGGAACTCCTGCGCCACCACACCCGGCCATATTTCAGGTTTTAAATGTCCCACTGTTAATCCACCAAGGAACCTCTGGGGGTGGGTGGGGAGATGCCCTGCAAAGCTGGAGGGGGGGATGTTCAGCAACAAGGGAGCACCCCAAGAGTCATCTCTAGGACAGTGGTTCTCAAGCCTGGGGTAAATTTGCCCCTTCAGAAGGCTTTGGGCACTGCCTGGAGATGTTGTGATTACAACAAGGAAAGGTAAGGGACAGGTAGAGGCGACTAGTATCTAACAGCTGGAAGCCGGTGTGCTGCTCAATGTCCCCCAGATGGAAAGTATGATACGAGGAAATGTCACAGAGCTAAGCTGAGGACCACCCCCACCCCACCGCCCATAAAGTGCAGATCACAGGCATCCCCACCAGCCCCTGGCGTCCCTGGCCTTCCTGGAGCTTCGGTGAGATATTGTGACTGAGGGTCACAAAGCACAGGGTGGGTTAGCAGCCCTGTAGCGGTTATGGAAAAAGCAGAGCCAAGCCCTCCTCCTCCCTCGTCAAGCCACACCCACCACCCGTGGCCCCCTCCTTTTGCCCATGCCCCCCAAGTTACCAGTTGTGGGAGGTGACATACAGACTCTCCAAAGGGCCCAGCAATTTGTTGTGGCCTAGCCCCAGGTGCTGCAGCCTTGGGGGCGGGGCTGAGCACAGACACTCCATGCTGGCGATCAAATTGCCATAGAGCTCCAGCACCTGAGGGAGACAGCAGTGATGGCGACTGGAGAGGGGGTTGGCTCACTCACCACAGCGCTCCCCCCGCCCCCCCACCCCCCGCCAGAAACGCAGGAAGGGAGTTTGAGTTGCCTGGGTGCCATCCCTAGCGTGGTACCAGTGTGGTGGACTGGTCCTTAATCCCTATCTCTGAGAGGAGGAGACCGGAGTACAAAGGGTTCAAGATCATCTTTGACTACATAGTAAGTCTGAAACCGAGCTGGGATACATGAGACAATGTCAAAAAAAGGGAGGGAGGGAGGGAGGGAGGAAGGAAGGAAGGAAGGAAGGAAGGAAGGAAGGAAGGAAGGAAGGAAGGAGAAAGAGAGAGAGAAACAGAGGAAAAAGAAAAAGGAAAAAGGTGTGGAGGTGGGGTTAGGAGTGGGGTTAGAAGGGGAGTGCAGAGAACTGATAAAGGCACTTCCTGCACAAGCTGGGTGATCCGAGTTCAATTCCCAAATCCCAAGGTGGAAGGAGAGAACCAATGCCTAACACAGCTGTTCTCTGATCCACCTGTGTACCATGGCACACGGGACCCCCATACACACACACACACACACACACACACACACAAAATAATAAAACTTAAAATTAAAAAAAAATTTAGTGTAGGAAGAGTGAGTAAGGTGCCAGGTACTTAGAACCCCAGCACTCAGCATCTTGAAACAGAAGGCTCTCAAGTTCCTGGTTAGCTTGGGCTACTGCGAGTCAGCCTAGGCTACACAGCAACACCTTGTCTCTGGTGGAGCAGGAAGAACAGGCTGCAGCAAAGGGGAAGAGTTCCTTACAGCTGGGGGGTGGGGTGGGGAGGGGTGGAGGGGGGGTCAGTGTCTTGTTGTACTGTGTTTTGTTTTTGTTTTTGTTTTGTTTTTTGAGACAGGGTTTCTCTGTGTAGCCCTGGCTGTCCTGGAACTCACTCTGTAGACCAGGCTGGCCTAGAACTCAGAAATCTGCCTGCCTCTGCCTCCCGAGTGCTGGGATTAAAGGCATGTGCCACCACTGCCTGGCTTACCTTCGTCCCCCTCTCTCCATGGCAACACACAGGGATGGATGGACGTGGACCCAGGCATAAGGCCTGGCTCAGTGGCACCCTTTCCTTTGCTTGTACTTCGTGCTTAAGGCCCATGGGGTGCCCTCCTGAGCATGGATGGTATGGAGACTGCTAAGTCAGCTGCTCTCAGGGCTGAACTTCAGCGGTGGTCATTTTGATCCACTCAGCTAAAGACTCAACATAGAGTATGGTCTACCCTTTTTATCTGGTTAGTGTGTGTGTGAGTGTGCTTATATATGTGTACATGTGTGTGTGTGTATCTGTGTATGTGTGCGTGTCTGTGTGTATGGGCATGCAAGCGTGTGTAGGGAAGCCAGAAGATAGCCTCAGCTTCCTTAGAATCTACTTTCCTTGTTTGTTTGTTTTTGTTGTTGTTGTTTTGTTTTGTTTTGTTTTAGATAATCTTCAGCTGACCTGGAACTTCCCATGTAGACAGGCTGGCTGGCCAGAGAGTCTCAACAATCCCCCTGCCTCTGCCTCCCCAACGCTGAGATATAAAGCACACCCTACATCGTCCAGCTTTTTTCAAGTCTTCATGCTTTTGAGGCTGTCCGCTCACTGACTGAGTCTGCTCACTGCCCTAGCCCCTCACCTAGTGTTTTAACTGTTTAACATATGCAGATTCGCCATTTCAAGTATTTCACAGTGACAACTACCATGTCACCTCAAACAGATATCTGGGGGAAAAAAAAAGAAAGGAAGGAAGCAGGGAGGAAGGGAGGGAGAAAGGGAGGGAGAGAGGGAGGGAGGGAGGGGAGGAGAGGGGAGAGGGGGAGGGAAGAAGGAAGGGAAAAGGGAAGACCACCAAGCAGTAAATTCTCTTGGTCCTTCCTGGCCCCTGTGACTTCTCCTAGCTTTTGTCTCTGTGGACTTTCCCCTTCTGCATATCTCACAAAGTGCAATTTTACGTAAGTCTGTCTCCCTTTTTAAAGTCTGTCTGCCTTCTTTCTCTAGTGCGATATTTTCTAGGTGACTCTCACAATGCCCTGCCTTGTTTATACATGAGCAATATTCCACTGCAGGGAGAGACCCCACTTGGCTGATCTGCTCATCAGGCATGGTATTAGGTCATTGTCACTCTCTGGCTGTTGTGACTAGGAGCGCTGTGAACACTGGTAAACAGAGCCTGCTGCAGTCCTTCAGTTCTTGTGGGCAAATACCATGGGAAGAAGGGAATGGCCGAGTCCAAGAGGATCATGCGACATTTTAAGGCACATGGTCTGTGTTCTAAAAGCCAGGGAGGGGCTGGGTCTTAGCACACAGCCACCCTTGCCAGAGCTGTGTGGGCCAGGCTAGGGGCAGGACCAGGACTCAAGCAGAACACGCACCTTCAATGTCCGGGGCAGATTGTTGGCATCGATTTCCTCGATTTTATTGGCACTCAGGACCAACTCCTCCAGCTTTAGAAATTTCAAGAGGTCTTTATCCACCAGACTCACCTGCAAGGAAAGGAAGGGAAACTGAGGACTCTGGTGAGCCAGGCAGCACTGCAACAGAAAAGCACGCTCATATCTGGGAAGGTCACAGCTGTGTTAGCTACTGTTCTGCTGCTGGGGCAAAGCGCCATGACAAGGCGACTCCAGGAAGCGTTTATTTTGGCTTATGGTTGCAGATGGCGAGATGTCCTGCAATTGGTGAGATGTCTGTAGGGAAGGGGAAGGCGTGGAAGCAGGGACGCTAACACTCCAACCACACACAGGAAGCAGCGAGAACAAGGATACTTCCTCCAGCAAAGCTGCACCTCCCGAAGGTTCCATAGCCTCCCTCGAAAACTGGGGAACCTCAGGTGTCTGGGGGTGGGGGGCGTCTCTCAGTCAAAGCAGCACAACTGTGCATCCATTTTGAGCTAAGTTCCAGGTCCAGCAACCTCATATCACCCCCCTTCTATGCCGTCACCCACACGGTTCTAAAGGGTTTAAGGGCCTCCTCCAGCCCTGCCCTGACTCTAAAGGCAAGCTTTGGATCTCCAGCATAGCGTCCTGTGTCCTCCTGGTGTGTTGGATTATAGGACTCTTGGGAAAACAAGAATCCTTTCTCCTCTCTACCACAGCCACCTGAGCCCCTGCAGTCTCAGAGTCACCTCTGCTACTTTAGCTCTAGGTGGGACTGAGAAGTCAGGCTTGTACAGATCCCTCTGAGGACTCAGAGCCAAACAAAAGGATGTGGTAAGTGATGTAGGGAGGTGTGGATGAGGAGGGCAGTGTTGTTCTATACGCAACTCTATGAACACATCACACTCATCAACATGAGCTCCAGGAAGCCACTCTGAGGGCTCTTGGCGCTTCCTGTTAAATTTTACATCTGCCCTAGAAAATCCTGTAACCGTTAGCCTGCCTGGTCTTCCAGACTTACTCCGGCTTCCTCATCACTTTACTCGTGAATCTCAGTTTTCCTGCGGCTCCAAGGACATCAGAAGCCCTTCCTACCTGGCCTTCCCTTTCCTACAGTGACCAAGTCTACTAGGTTGCTTAGGACTGGGAGGAAAGGTGAGTGTTCATATTAATATGACAGCTTTTCAAAAACAGACCTCCTTGATGTTAGCTGGCCCTCCCCAGGCCTTCCCTTCACACTTTAAAGTAAAAAGAAACACTAGAGATTCTTTGAAAGGAGGGGGCCGAGGGTGTGCAAGGAGCCAGCCATAGCAGATACAGAACTGACCTCCTCCTCAGAGAGAGAGAGAGAGAGAGAGAGAGAGAGAGAGAGAGAGAACAATTTATAATTATCAAATTATAGCAGATTTTCCAGGCACTCATAAAGATTGCATTTGATCTCCTCCACCTCCTTCATCCTTTCTAAGACAATCGTATGCAACCAATGCCCATTCTATGGTTGAATACATTAAGACTCAAGAGCATCTAAGAGTGAGTTCTGAGATTCCTAACTGTGGAAGAAGAGGACCAAGGGGTCCAATGGAGGATTGAAAGAAAGTACGACTGACTTAAAAAATCAATGATACAATAGAGCCAGATGTATAAAAGTTGAGGGGGAGGGTCTTAGATAGATACACTTAGCACTTAAAGCGAGCAGAATGCATAGAGACAAATACTTATCTAGGACTAAAAAAAAAAGAGAGAGAGAGACACACACACAGACAGACAGTCATGGAGGTTCTCCTGCTGTCCCAGCATGGGCTCACCCAGCTGTGCTCTTCCTTCCAGCGAGCACACACTTACCCCCTTGTTCACCACCCGCAGGGACCGGAAGTAGGAGTAGAAGAAAGTGTCTTTGATCATCAGTGGATTCTGGATGGCCAGTTCCCTCAGGAAACGGTCCTCCGCGCTGGCATCCTTCAGCATAGCCCAAGGAGAGTGGTTGCTGCGCACCAGGCCCAGCAGGGCCTCCATGGTCTCCTCCTCGGGAACCAGCGTCTCCTCCTCCTTGGGTACCAATTCCCTCCAGGCTCGGCATTTTTGAGGAAGAAAGCGTGACTTATTCTGCAGAGGTAGAGAGGGAAGCCACCACACATTTATTTATTGATTGTGTTGTGCCTGGGTGTGGGTAGACGTGTACTCACCACAGCAAGTGCATGTCGAGCTCTCTGTATCAGAATGGGTTCTGGGTTCTCTAGAGGAACAGAAATTATAGAATATGGAAATACACACACACACACACACACACACACACACACACACACGCACACACACCAGGCTAAAGGGGATTTGTTAGAATGTTTCTTAGCATGGATTATAGGCTGTGGTCCAACCACTCCAACAATGGCTGTCTACCAATGGAAGGACCAAGAACCCAGTGATTCAGTCTACAAGGCTGGATGTCTCAGCTAGTCTTTGGTATAAGCCAGAAGCCTGAAGAAGCAGGCTCTAATGCCAGTGAAGGAATGGACTTGCCAGCGAGAGCCAGCAGGCAAAAAGAGCTAGCTTCCTTCTTCCGTGACCTTTATATAGGCTGTCACCAGAAAGTATGGCCAAGATAAAGGTAGAATGTGACACCTCATAAGATCTGAATTAAAAGTGGGTCTTCTCCCTTCCAATGACTTAAGAAAAAAAAAATCCCTCACAGATATGCTCAGCCACTTGGATTTTAGTTAATTCCAGATACAGTCGAATTGACAACCAGGAATAGCCATCACAGGCTCAGAAGCCAATGTGCAGGGATTGGCCCTCACCTACTACCAAGTGTTTCCCAGGGATCAAACTCAGATCACTGGGATTAACAATAAGAGCCTTTTCACACTGAGCCATCTCACTGGATGGGGCTGTCTGTTTGAGACAGCGTCTTAAGTGGATCAGGCTGGTTTTGAACTCGCTGAGTAGCTGATGATTACCTCGAAGCCCTTGATCATCCTGCTTCCACCTTCCAAGCTCAGGGACTACAGGCATGCAGTGCTACGCTGGGTGGGATGGATGTGATATGAGCAGGAGCTCAAACCTAGGGCTTTTTGAATGCTAGAAAAGACTCGGCCAGCTGAGCGACACACCTGGCATACGCTAATCATTTGTGGGGGCAGAGTTTCCCTATGTGGGATAGGCTGGCTTTGAACTCTCAGCCTCCCAAGTGTCATTAACATATAGCAAGACACAGAATAGTTCAAAAAACCAGGTTCCTGGGCTGGTGAGATGGCTTGGTGGGTAAGAGCACTGACTGCTCTTCTGAAGGTCCTGAGTTCAAATCCCAGCAACCACATGGCTTACAACCACCCATATGAGATCTGACGACTCCTGGTGCATCTGAAGACAACTACAGTGTACTTATTTATAATAAATAAATCTTAAAAAAGAAAGAAAGAGAGAAAAACCAGGCTCCTGTTTCCACTTTCCTCTGGAGTTGGGAACATTCAACATCCAAAACAAAACAGACTGTCAGGCTGAAGACGTAAAGAGTCTTTGCAGCTCCTCCTGAAGCCCCAAGTTCAGTTCCCAGCACCTGAACTTCTGGCTTCAGAAGATCCAACGTGCTCTTCTGGCCTTGAGAGTCCCTGCCCTAACATGCACGGACCCAAACAGAGACACATCATTAAAAATAATGTAATCAATCTTTTAAAAATAAATTAAAAAGGAGATTGCGTTTTGACCCAGCACCTATATAGCTGTGTACAGGAAGGAGGCTTGGTGGGCAATCTGGTTAAGTGAGACTTCACAGAGGGAAGGCTTCCCGAAGATGCGGCAAGGTGAACCTCTCTCCCTAGATATACCCTTGGAGCTGTAAGTTCTAAAACTTAGCACAGTGACTTGCACAGAGTAGCCATTCAGCCTGCACCTGTGGCCTAAATGAATGGAGCGCTTTCCTGATGGGGACCTATATGCCTCTACAGGGGGAAGGACTGTTTTTCTGTTTTACTTAGTGTAGAGGGAGGGGAGCCACAACCGACAGCCAACACCATCATGCTAGTTCTAGCCTCTCTGGACACATTTGATGGGCCTCTAAATCTAATCCTACACTGTGCACCCAGATGAGGACAGCGTTTCCTCTGCGTTCTGAGTAGGAAGAGTGTACAAGCTGAAGTAATAGGAAAAGTGACCTTCGTGCCCTGTTGGACCAGATGTTTTCCCCAGGTGTGCTGGCTATGCCTTGGCTGTATTTCTCTGTCTCCCCTCAGCCTGGAAGCAGGGCAGAGGTTGTGCAGCGCCTTAGGCTTCCTGAGTCCAGCACAGCTGCAGGAGGGGCAGGAGACCTTTCCCACATGAGACCTCAGAACGGTGAAAGCTAGCCCTGTGGCCCCAGAACACCAGAAAACAACATTTTCTCCACCTCTCATGAGGGGCTACAGAGCAAACTGTTCAAGACCAAAGCTCTTTAAGTCTCAGGGAAGCCTGACATCTGGAGCTTGGTCAACCAGCTGTTGTAGGCTAGCATGAGGTCAAAGGTCAGCCTGATGTGCTGATCAGTCCATTCCGGGTGGGTTCCCTCACGACAAGGTGGGCACTTGGTACCTGCATTCTTTCAATGTTCCAGCCTCCAGAGTCCACCCCAACCCTCAAATCAGCCAGTGATGAAATGACCACGTCCAAACTTCCCTTCGGGCCTCAAACTTGTATGTGAGCATCTACTGACCCCTAGGCAGCCCAGCTCCCAGCTAGGTACCACCTACTTTAGTACATTCCCTGCGGGTATTCTGGTCCAGTCCCAGCTCCGCCCCTGCTGGATCCTTCCCTTCTTAGTCCCCCTCCCCCGTGGGGGCACGCACCCAGCTCCCGATGCCACACGGGAATTCGCGCAGACACAACTTCCGCAGGTGCTCACACACAGCCGTGCTCAAGGTCCCCGGTACACCCTCGCCCTCGCCCTCTGTCTGCCTGTAGTCGCTAGTGCTGGACTCACTGGTCTCCATGCTGTGCGAGGACCGGCTCGTTGCTAGGCAACGGCCAGACGCGTTACCCTGGGTGCGTGGAAGCCAACTTCCTCAGTATCAGAGACCCCCAGCTAAGCTCCTACCAGGCTGGCTGAGGTACCTTGCAAAAACAAGTGGTGGACGCCTCTTAGAATAATCTTGATTGTCTGTACAAAGTGCTGACTGTTGTTCCCATTTGGCAGCTCTAAAGAAAAATTAGTCCAATGTTAAGCATTTTAAGACTCCAATTAGAGGATCATCCAGTCTTATCTTGCCATCCCTTGTAGCTCCGCCACACAGCAGGGGTCCCTACCTGTGGTTTGTGAAATTAATGGGAGATGACTCCTAACTGGAAATGTAACAAGATGTATGGTTTTGGGTACCATACGACTCACTCACTCCAAGGCACAAATCGTGATTTTTTTTTTTTTTTTTTTGGTTTATATCTACAGTGCAACTGTAATCTGGGTTTTACCAGTGATCTAATCATTTCCCCTCAACTTAAAAACCAGGAAGCAAAGCCCAGTGTAGTAGCACACACCTTTAATCCCAGCACTTAGGAAGCAGAGGCAGGCAGATCTCTGAGTTCCAGATCAGCCTGGTCTACAGAGTGAGTTTCAGGACAGCCAGGGCTATGCACAGAAACCCTGTCTTGGGGAAAAAACAAAGCAAAACACAAAGCAAACACCACTGCATCATCTGCTTATCCAACGACAAACAGTGATGCACTTTGTACACCTATGCATTTAACTTCCTCCGGGGGTAGGAAGGATCTGTTCTTTACATCTTCTCACTTATGATGTCATCCCAGGCTGGTCTTAGACTCCCTAGAGAGCCACGAAGGACCTTGATCTGATCCTTCTGCTTCTGCCTCCTGACTGCTGGGGCTCCAAGCATGTACCACCAGGCCTGGCTTCATGCCTGTTTTATCATGCACCAGACTTCATGCTGCCCCTCTTAACATTTACCTGTCTGAGGGTTTTGCCTGCATGTCCATTCGTACAAGTCTAGTGTCTATAGAACCAGAAGAGGATATTTTACACTCTCTAGGACTGGAGCTACAGTTATGAGCAACCATGCCAGTCCTGGGAAGTGACTTGGGGTCCTCTGCAAGAGCAGCAGCCTGTGCTCATAATTGCTCAGCCATCTCCCCAGTCCCCCAGTTAATGAATTTCCCTCTGCCTTCAGAATATGGTCAGTTCGGGATCATCCCGTGACCCTAAGATGCACGACAGAAAAGCCACATCCAAGAATCCCCCTGGGTCTTCAGGCCCACTTTTCCCCGTTCCTTTGTCTTCTCTCTCATCCATGCTTCAAGACAGTGCAATCTACTCTCACTTTTTCCTCGATGCCACAGGGAGACTTCTACCCCAACAACTTATTCCTAGTTCCCTCACCAAATTCCTGTGACCTCATATTTACAAACTTACAGACACTCTCTGGGCTTATCTTTCTTGACATTTCCATGGCTTGTGGGGTTGTCAATCATTTCCTCTGACTTGAAAAACCACTTCTCATTTTGTTCCGTGACAGCTTCCTTTCCTTTCCTTCTCGGGTGTGCCTTCTTGAATTGAACCCCAAGTCACCTTTCTTTTCCTCTTCTGCTGATGGCTCGGGACTCAAGGCTCTACAAGCAACTGTCATCTCTTATAGTGGCCCTCTGCTATAGGCTTGCTGTGTGTCAACCAGAATAAGCTGGTGGCTTCCAAATGGGCATTTCCAGTTCCCTCCTTCATGTTGCTAGTTCAAGTCCAGTGGCCTGCTAGTCATCCTTACCTGTGCTAGACAGACTCTTTCACCTCACAACCACAAGATGGAATTACATTCCTCAAACTCCAAACTCTCTCCATCTTCCTCCCATCACTGTCTTTTATCCACTTGCCCAAACCAGAAACCTAGAAGTTGTCCACACTCCATCCTGTTCCTCCATCTCCACAGCCACCCCTCTTTTCTGAGTTTTAGCTCTTATATGTTTTTCTAGTCCACCTTGCTTTGCATCTACCTGTCACATTATCCTGGCTCATCTATGAATAATGTAGTGTTTGAGATCCGATCAAGACATTCTCTGGGACATTAAAGTGTGCAGAATACAGAACAGAGGTGAAGGCTATGGAGAGATGTTCGTGAAGAAAAGAGCCGAGCAGGAAAGTGCTTAGCCTACTACACTGAGAAGGCGTGGCCCAAAGCACAGATCATGTTGTTATGGAACGACAGACAGCAGGGGAGAATTTTGAAGGGCAGCTGTGATCACCATTGCTTAACCAGATTGGACTTTTGCTTGGTTTTGGATTTCATGTGTAGCTCTGGCTGGCCTGGAACTCACTATGCAGACCAGGCTGGCTTTAATCCCAAAGGCATCTATCTCTGTCTGCCTTCTGAATGCTGGAAGGAAAGGCATGTGTCCCCATGCCTTGCTCAGACTCTATTTTATTGTATGTATTAATATTATGTGTGGTGGCTGGAGAGATAGCTCAGCGGTTAAGAGCACTGGTTGCTTTTCCAGAGGTCCTGAGTTCAAAAGTTCAGCAACCACATGGTGGCTCACAACCATCTGGAATGAGATCTGATGCCCTCATCTGGTGTGTCTGAAGATAAGTACTATACACACACACACACACACGTATATAATGCATATATTATATAATACATCTTTAAAAAATATATATTATGTGTGAGTGGGAGCACCCCTATGTGGGAGTCACATTTCAAGGCTGGGTCCTCCCTCACTTTCCATCTTGTTTTAGGCAGGTCTCTCTATGTCTCTGCCTTCCAGCTCTCAGTAGGCGAGCTAGCACTATGGACATGCAATTCTTTTTTTTTTTTTTTTTAAGATTTATTTATTTTATTATATGTAAGTACACTGTAGCTGTCTTCAGACACTCCAGAAGAGGGCGCCAGATCTCGTTACGGATGGTTGTGAGCCACCATGTGGTTGCTGGGATTTGAACTCTGGACCTTCGGAAGAGCAGTCAGTGCTCTTACCCACTGAGCCATCTCACCAGCCCGGACATGGAATTCTTATGCCGAGCGTTCTGTGGACTCTGATGATTTGTCCTCATGTCTGGACATTGGTCACGTCCCCACTGAATCATCTCTGCAGCCTCAGACTGAAGTCAGTCTCTCTCTCTCTCTCCTTATTTTTCGAGACAGGGTTTCTCTGTGTAGCCCTATCTGTCCTGGAACTCACCCTGTAGACCAGGCTGGCCTTGAACTCAGAAATCCGCCTGCCTCTGCCTCCTGAGTGCTGGGATTAAAAGTGTGTGCCACCACTGCCCAGCTCTTTTTTTTTTTTTTTAAGATTTTTTTAAAGATTTATTTTATGTATGTGAGTCGCTATCTTCAGACACATCAGAAGAGGGCATAGGATCCCATTACAGATGGTCGTGAGTCACCATGTGGTTGCTGGGGATTGAACTCAGGACCTCTGGAAGAGCAGTCAGTGCTCTTAACCATGGAGCCATCTCACCAGCACCCCACCCCCCACCCCCAACTGAAGTTTCTAAGAAAGCAGAAGTGGGCTGGGGCTATGGCTCAGTTGAGAGAATGTGTGTTGAATTCAGTTTCCAGTACCACAAAAAGAAGGTGAAATGGTTGCTATTGTGGCATAATAATGGTTGGAATTCAGACCTATGATGGACGAACCGACGGATGGACGGACGGGTCATGGAAGGTAAAAGCTGAGAACAACCAGAGGCTGACAGCCTATGCTCATTGCTCACTGCTCACAGGAGACTGCATTCTTTCTCTCTTGTTAACCCTGGACTTGCCAGCATAGTGGTGCACTCCTCTAATCCCAGCTCTAGGGAGGTGGAGGCAAGAGGATCACAAGTCTGGCCTACATAGCGAGACCTCTTCTTATGAAAACAATTATCTGCATGGATCTGCCCAAGGGGTGGCTGACAGAGTGTCACAGTGCAAGAAGGACTCTCAGTGCCACCACCCCTCCCTAAGGACTTATACAAGTTCAATGAATACAGCATTTTTCTTCAGTGGTGTAGCCACTGGTAAGGTGCTCAGGCTGTTGTAAACAATTTACCCATGTTCCTCTAGGAAGCCCAATGAAAGTTATAGGGTCATTCGAAGAAGGTGTCCAAGCCAAAGGGGCGATAGTTGAGAAGAGGAAGGGGAATCTATAGACAAGGAAGGGAGACAAAAGGGCACCGTGTGTGTGTGTGTGTGTGTGTGTGTGCTCGTGCATGTGTGAGTCTGTGAATATATTCAAAATACATTATATATATATACACATGAAAATATCATATATTGTATATATTATACATTATAATATCATATATATTATATATTATAAAACCCATTATACAAAATTAATATATGCTAATAAAAACCATCTTAGTTCTTGGGAAGATGAGGCAGGAGGATTACTGCAAGTCCAAAGCCAGGGCTACACTCTTAAGTTTCAGGTTAGCTGGGGGCTACAAAGTAAGACCCTATCGGAAAAGCAAGGCAAATGATCAGAAGCCCAGCATGCTATTGGATCACTCCCTTACAGATCTAAAATGAAGCTATAGGCTGGGATTCCTGCTCTCATCCAGGGCTCAAAGTCTTGTGCCAAGCTCATACCCTTAAGTCAAATTTGCTTTCATTTTCCACGGAGGCACCTCGATCTTCAAGTCATCTAACTCCATCTCAATGGACTCTCCGGTTTTCTCTTCTGCCCCCAATTTTGGGTTGTCTCTATTTGTCAAGGTGTGTTTATTCTTTGAGACAGGGTCTCATGTACCAAGGCTGCCTTCCAACTTACTCTGTAGTAAGGGCTTCTGATCCTCCTGTCTTTCCCTCCTGATACTGTGTGCACCACTACGTTGAGTTTAGACAGGGCTGAGGATACAACCCGGGGCTCTGTGCATGCTAAGCAAGTACTCCACCAAGTGAGCTACACATCAGGCCTGCTTGTTTTATTTTATGGAAGGGTTTTTTTGTTTTTGTTTTTTTTTTTTTTTGGTGTGTTTGTGTGGGGTTGGCAAGTTGTGTGTGTGTGGCTTGGAACTGATACACAGTCAGAGGTGACCTTAACCTTCTGATCCCGGTTTTCCAAGTGCTGGGTTGTAAGTGTGTGTGCTCCTACCTTTCTCCCTTCAGTTTTCTTGGCTGTCTGGCTTCTTGGATGGATCCACAGGGCCTCAGCAAATGTAGGCACACATTGTATCCTGGTACTACATCTAGCCCTAAACAGTTAGCACTGAACCAACTCAGGTATCCAAGATAATGTCCATGACTTAGGTAAACTGATTACTAAACCTGATTTCCTCTACAGAGTCCCTTTTGCCATGGAACGTGACATAATAGTTGCATCATGTTTGCTATGTACATCAAACAATAGTTAACAACAAACCACCACCAGGCAGAATCCTGCCCGCCGCTGGCTTTACCAAAAGATTTGATTAAATTGGAGTTTGGAACGTGAGGCAAAGGGCAAGGGGAAGCCACTCTGTGGAGAGGCATGGCTGAGGCAGAGTTGTGGGCATGCAGTCCCAGACCTGGGAGGCAGGAGGAGCCTTGGGCTGTTTGAGGCTAGCCTTAGCTTTATGCTAAGTTCCAAGACAGCCTAGGCTAAGAGAGGAACACTTCCGAAACCCCAAACAGAAAGGAAGATGGGTAAGAAAAAAAGAAAAGAGAAGCTGGAAGCAAAGGTGGGCTTGAGAGTGACAGGGAATTCTCTTGTTTTATGTTTGGGGCTATGAACCACCCACACCTGACCTCATTTCTGAACTCTGGACTCCAATATCGTGGCTCATCTGTCACAGAACAGATGTCCAATGGCGTCCAACTGTTCCTAGAAAGACTCTCAACTTCCTCTTTGCAGACTTCTCATCCTTCATCACGTACCATCTGCCCAGCTGTTTCCTCACTGCCCAGAAGTTACCCTTGATCCATCTCCATATCTGTCCCCTGGTTCCCACACCTCTATCTCCATCCACTCTTGAGTCCAGGCTGCCCTAACCTCTTACCTGGAGATCTGTGTAACTTCTCTTTGGCTCCCCTGTTTCTATCTTAGACTCCCATTCTCCTCTTTACTCAGTAGCCTGTCTCTCTCCCCATCTTTTCAAAAAGCACACCAGATCCCGTAAGTCCCTATCTAAAGCTATCTGGTGGCATCTCATGGCACTTAGAAGAAAACCTAAGTTCTTTATCGTGGCCTCAGGGTCCTTCGTGCCAGGCTTCTGTCCACATTTCCACGACCTTCTTTTTCTCCCACTTCACTCTAGATACCATGGCCACCTTCCTGTTTGTGGAAGGACACCGAGTTCTGATCTGCAGTAGCTCACTGTCCTCATATCTTTCCACAGCGATTCCTTCTCATCCTCCAGGTCTCAGTTTTAATCAATCAATCAATTAATTGCTAAGTCAGTTTTGTTTTTTGTTTTTTTGTTTTTGTTTTTGTTTTTTGTTTTTTTGTTTTTTGTTTTTTTTTTTTGAGTCGATGGCACACTGTAGCATAGGCTGGCCTGAAAGATGCTATGTAATCCAGGTTGGCTTCTACCTTGACTTTCTGAGTGATGGAATTACAGAGTTATCATGTCTGGCTTCCGGTCTCAGTTTAAAGGTTTGATCCCTTAAGATATTTTACTCATGGGCTGGTGAGATGGCTCAGTGGGTAAGAGCACCCGACTGCTCTTCCGAAGGTCCAGAGTTCAAATCCCAGCAACCACATGGTGGCTCACAACCATCCGTAATGCGATCTGGCGCCCTCTTCTGGAGTGTCTGAAGACAGCTACAGTGTACTTACATATAATAAATAAATCTTTAAAAAAATTTTTTTTTACTCATTCTCTAGCCAAACATGCAGTAGTTATTCATAGTTTTATATTCCTGGGTGCTTTCTTACTTGTGAATAAGTCTTGTCTCTTGCCCCCTAGAATACTAGGTTCTTAAGGACAGGGACTTTGTTGAGCTTGTTTGTCACTCTTCCTGGGAACCTACAAGAGGACATAGCTAAGTTGACACTCAAAATAAGAATAGATTGGGAGTTCTTTGTCATGGTCAGTTCTGTGAAGGTGAAGCTGGCTGTCTCCTTCCCAGCCGCCAGCCGTCAGGAACTCCTTGAAGTGGACGATAAAAGCAAACAAGCTTCATATTCTCTCTGAGAAGCCTATGGTTGCAATGTGTCTGCTGATGTTCTGGGCAAAGAGTGGAATGGTTCTGTGGTCCAAATCAGTGGTGGGAATGACAACCAAGGTTTTCCCATGAAACAAGGTTCCTTGATCCAGGACAGCAAACTGTTCCTGCTGTTAAGTGGCATTCATTATTTCTTCCTTTTCTTCTTCTTTGTTTCATTTTCTCTTCCTCTTCGTTGTCTTCTTCCTCCTCCTCCTCCTCCTTCTTCCTTCTCTGAGAGAGAGAGAGAGAGAGAAGATTGAGTCTTGAACTGACAGAGACTACTGTGCCTTGGCAGTTGTGGCCCAAAAGAGGCAGCAGAACCCGAAAGCTATTCCATCTCTCTACAGGCAATGTCCACGAATACATTATCAGAAAGCTCTTCAACAAAGGTGAGAAGCCAGGACCAACGCACCAGATACTGAGCATCTTATCACACATGCCCTGCAACACAAATGCTGACATATTGCTCTGATGAAACCACTCGCCAAGGATAATGAGGAAGTTGCAGAATATAATATGCTAAACGTTTGGCCAAGAGGATGAAGGAAGCCAAAGAAAACTACCAGGAACAGATTACCAGAAGATACAGGTTATGTTCGATCAGAGCTTCTTCTACTGTGTCTGAGTTCAATCAAAAATAGTGTTTAAGAGTACCAATAAGCTGGGCATGTTGCTGCATACCTTCAATCCCAGCACTGGGGAGGCAGAGGCAGGCAGATCTCCATGAATATGAGGCCAGCCTGGTCTCTGTAGTGAGCACTAGGATAGTCAACGCCACATAAATAGATTCTGTTTCAAAAAAAATCCAAAACCAAACCAACCAACAAAAACAAACAAACAGGCTTTTAGGCCAGGGATAGTGAGAGGACTAGATGTAGCTACTAGTGTCTCCCGGTTTCAATGGCGAATCTGGAGGAGTTAGATTTAATATGGTTTACAGGGTTAGAATTCTAGTTGTTGCGCCCAGCAATTGAGTTACTATTGTTTCTGAAAACAAACAAACAAACAAACAAACAAAACAAAAACCTCCAAAAGAAGGAACAAATAAATGCTCAGACATTGAGTCTCCAAAAATAAACAAACAAACAAGAAAAAACGGGAAGCTAAAGAGATGGCTCAGTGTAGAGGACTGGAACTTTAATTTTTAAAAGAGTTTCTTCTAAGATGGTTCTTAAATGTTCTAACCTCACTTGTAGCTCACCACCCACCAGAGGTAGTGGAAAAGAAAGGATGGGGCGGGGGGAGCTGGGAGGTGGTGGCACACGACTTTAACCCCAGCACTCGGGAGGCAGAGGCAGGCAGATTTCTGAGTTTGAGACCAGCCTGGTCTACAGAGTAAGTTCCAGGACAGCCAGGGCTATACAGAGAAACCCTGTCTCGAAAAACCAAAAAAAAAAAAAAAAAAAAAAGAAAAGAAAGAAAGGAAGGATAAGGGGTGGGGGGAAAGCAGAGCTGTTTAGAAAGGTTCTTTGTAGCAAATCTCATCTGCATTGTCAGGAAATTAGGTTAGTTCACAGGAGGCAGCAGCAGCAGCTTGATCCACTCACAAATACTTCACGGCAGCAGCATCATCGGTGGTGTGAGCTAGCAGGACACCCAGGCCTCAGCTGAATCAACACGAGTCAGCAAGAGGAATTAGGATCAATCGACTGACAAAACAAAGATCAACGAAAAAGGAAGACCAAAAACCATTGCAGAGCTAGCTCTACAAGCAAGCCTCTTTCACAGTCCGCTGAGTCACACACACACACACACACACACACACACACACACACACACACTCCCTCTAGACATCATGCGTCTTCCACAGGTCTTGCCTCTCACCACTCGAGTTTAACTTAGTAAAAACTTCACAAGTGAGTATCCGCTGGCATCACTGGGCCAATCGGCCCAGGTCTGTGGGAGCAGACAGAAGCCGCAGCAAACCACCCGGGGTTTTTAGGTGTGGTTCTCTCTATGGAGTCCCGACAAATGCTCAACAAAGCACGGAGGGCGGACCAATATATGTGTGCTATTAGCGAAGGATTCTTCATCACGTGTCCTTTCATGTGCTCGCCTTAGCAAAACTTCCTTTCATCTGTGTCTGCTGCAGGAAAACACTCCTTCGCCTGTTTGTCCCAGCAAAACACCATCCAACACGACTGACTTTCCAAAGAACCCTTAAGTTTTCACTCCAGCTCAGGAGAACTGATGCCTTCCTTGGCCTCCACAGACACTGGCAACATAAACACACAAAATAAACCTTTTGTTTGTTTGTTTGGGTTTTTTGTTTTGTTTTGTTTTGGGGGGGTTGTTGTTGTTTATTTGTTGGCTTTTTTCGAAACAGGGTTTCTCTGTGTAGCCCTGGCTGTCCTGGAACTCACTCTGAAGACCAGGCTGGCCTCGAACTCAGAGATCCACCTGCCTCTGCCTCCCAAGTGCTGGGATTAAAGACATGCGCCACCACTGCCCGGCTACAAAGTAAATCTTAACAATAAGAATAAATGATTCCAATAATATTTTTTGAAAACTAGGTACTGAAGTAGGGCTTTGGGTGTGTGGTGGAAGTGTTCCATCAGTAATCAATTGGCCCAGCCTAACAAATGCTTCATTTTTTTCTTTGATAGACAGCTGCTCTCTGCAGGCCTGCCTGGGCTGCGACTCACTGAGACAGAGCTGACCTAACTCTGCATCAGCCTTCCCTCTTCTGTCTCCTGAATGTTGGGGTTACAGGCATGAGCTGCCATGCCTGGCTGAACGACTCCTTATTTCAATTTAGTTAACGTGTTCGGGTGTCTTATCAGCACAGCATGTACGTCTGCGCAGTTCGTGTGTGCCTGGTGCCCACAGAGGCCCGAGAGTGTCAGATTCCCCCAAAACTGGAGTTACAGTTTTGAGCCGCTTGATAGCAATGAAACCTGGGTTCTCTGAAAGAGCATCCAGTGCATGTAACCACTGAACCATCTCTCCAAACCATGAACATCACTTTAATTTTTTTTTTAAATAGTTAAAGGATATTTTGATTCTAAAGATGTAAAAGAATATCTCACCTATTTTGAAATTTGGTAATAAATGTTTCTTCAAAGCTTAAAAAAATTAGTTCAGTTTTTTTTTTTTTTTTTTCAGTCAGTGATTTGCTAAGCTGCCCATACTGGCTTAGAATTTGTGACCCTCTTGTCTCAGCATCCTGAGTGTTAAGATTACAAGTGCACCCCCCCACACACACCCAGTTCCCATAATAACTGACCCACCCCCACCCTACCCTACTCCCATTGCCTGGGCAAGTAACTCTTGAGCCCCATTCTGGTTCTAGAGTCTGAAGTCACAAAGGTGCAGGTGAGAACGCAAGGACAAGGGCAGGCCCTGGAGCACAGATGCCTTCTCCTCATGCCTTCCCTGTGTTCACTAGAGCCATCCCCCTGCCTCTGGAATTCCCACAGATGGATCACTCTGTGGCTTCTTAAAACTTCCCGGCAGGGCACTGACCCTCAGCCCCTCTAAGTCACTTCTTCCCCAGTGATTGTACTTTTCAACCGGGCTTCAAACTTTCCTCTCATTAAATCAGCAAGCACTTTCCAAGAAAAGAGAGATGCTCAAGATGTATCCGCCTTCCTGTGTGGTATGTGTATGCGTTTGTGTGTGTGCACGCGCGCGCGCGTGTGTGCATGTGACTCAATCTTCTGCCTTGCCTTGAGGGTAACCTCAGCGTTTCCTTCCAGCCCTGCTTTCCCCTGGCCCAGCTGAGACTGGCAGCATTTTGAAAATGTTTTCTGGAGAAAAGCTGAGCAATGGTTTTGCCATGGGCGGGCTTTTGATCTGCTTCCTCACGACAACCCTTTATATATCGCCTGGTGGCCATGGCGAACACACCAGGCTCCAGAGACCACAGGCAAAGCGGGCCTTCCTCACTCTCTTACTGTTGCTATGATCTTCCACACAGGTACCCCTGGCTCCACACGCAGCTCAGCATGGCTTCGGCTCCATGGCTCTTATCATGTTAGGGGAAGGAGCCGGGAAGGGCTGCCTCAGGTGGTTGCTGGATGGAGGCTGTTGTAACTGAAGCTGGGATGGGCAGGGGCGTCTGACCCATCAGCTCCATGGTATCCTTCTTTTTCTCCAGGAACAACGAAGCCTGCCCTGGTGCTGCTTTGCTGTATAGGAACCTGGCTGGCCACCTGCAGCTTGTCCTTCGGTGCCCCAATATCGAAGGGAGACTTAAGAACTACAATTGACCTCTTGAAACAAGAGTCTAAGGAACTTTATAACAACTATGTAAGTGCCCTTGAGATTGTTTTTTCTTAACCATTTCTTTAAAATGTCTTATTTTGCTATCTAAGCACAGCTATTCTTTCTCGATATAAAGCCAGCTATGGAAGCCAGAGAGGCATGGGGACACATTGGAATTCGGTTGGGGTGAAATGTTTCCAAGGGGGTAAATGCAGTAGCAGAAGAGGCAGAGGCAGACTGGTCCAGGGACTGAAACCTCGGCAGCTTACGAAACTATGAAACACTACAGGATGCGTGCTCCCAGCATTCTTTATCTCAAATCCGTCCGGCTCACAGTCCCTACTAAACGAGCATTCTTGCCGAAAGGGCATCCTTGGAGATGGGCCAGCTTGATTCAGGAATCCCCTGAGAGAGCGATGAGAGCCAGTTTCAGCAGCCAAAGATGTCTTAGTGGAAGCAGGGCGTGAGGATCTTCCTTTGGGTCTCCGGTGCCTCTGCCGTTGACTAACTAGGCAACTGTCTGTGTGCTCTTGGAGCATCGTGGAGGGCCCTCTGCTTGGCCAGAGCCTGGCACAGGTACAGCACAGGACCCAGAAAGTGTGACTACTTCATGTCCTCGGGACCGCTTAGATAACTTCAGTTGAAGCAATAACAGGGAGACTGATGGAGACACAGATAACCTCCCTTCCCCTCTCACTTCAGTCACTGAGCCTCTGAGAACAGGTTGCAGATGGCTAGGGGCAGCCTCAGCCAGATGGGCAGAGACAGATTGGGTAGAAGCACCCTTAGGAACCACGGCCAACCTGGGTGGGTATGCCATGTCTTCTAGCTCATAAGCCAACTAGGCCTTCGATTCCTATAGACACAGATTTAGTGATGGCCCAAGCTTCAGAAGACTGTTGTACCAATTAGATAAGGTCTGAGGCAGGTTAGACACAGAGGAAGCCCTGGAAATGAGCTGTTCTGAGCCGTAGGGGTTGTTACAAATGTCTTCCTTACAATATTTCAAACCTCCTCTTTCTACAGATCAAAAAGCAGGCATCTGGGATGTCAGCGGACGAGTCACTACAGCTGCCGTGTTTCAGCCTGGACCGGGAAGCATTAACCAACATCTCGGTCATCATAGCATATCTGGAGAAAGTCAAAGTGTTGAGCGAGAACACAGTAGATACTTCTTGGGTCATAAGATGGCTAACAAACATCAGCTGTTTCAACCCACTGAATTTAAACATTTCTGTGCCTGGAAATACTGATGAATCCTATAATTGTAAAGTGTTCGTGCTTACGGTGTTAAAGCAGTTCTCAAACTGCATGGCAGATCTGCAGGCTAAGGACAGTATATGCTGAGTGATGGGGGGTGGGGGGGGGCAGTGTCCTCGGCAGTGCCTGTCCTTCCAGGGCTGAGCTTGCAACCCAGGACTTAACTCCAAAGGGACTGTGCGGTCATTACTAGTCATGTTATTTATATGTTTTTATTCTGTCCACTGAAATCTTGTTGTTCTACCCTGTAGGGACTGGAAGTGGCAGCTATATTTATTTATTGGTATTTATGTACTGAGTTTGTTAAACGCTCCACGGAGGAGCCTTCAGAGTCTATTTAATAAATTATATTGACATGATCTCATAATCAGTTTTGGAGTTTGTGCTGGGGTTGAAATCAAAGCTTAGGAATGTTCTGGAAATAGTTTATGTTGCTGCCCTCTCCCTCCATTAGACAGACTCATGAGCAAATAATCCCAGCAGCATCACGTGTATGATAAACATCTTTGTTCCAGGTCATAAGTACAATCACTGTCCTTTTGGTATGTAGGCTGGAAACTAAGGAAAGAAGTCATTTAGTCACTTACTCAAGGTTACGCAGCTGCTTGGTGATATACCCAGATTCCAGCTCGTACTGTATTATTCTGTCTGACCTCAGTTCTTCCCCGGGCAATGACTGAGTCTCAGGGGCACTCAGTGTCCTGCCTGATACAGGGTAGTAACTCAGTGTCCACTGCACAATTGCCACTGCATTCCCAGGTCACTTGTTCAACCAATCCTATAGGGACGTCTTCGCAGCAGACATAAAGGTTTGCTGTTTGAGCAGTCCTTGAGCAGTAGTAAGGTCCTTACTGGGTGTCTGGATGGAAGGGGTCTCAAAGTATCTGGGAACCTTCAATAGCAAGCATCGTGCTGGAAGCACAAAGCCTTGATCCCACTTGCTCACTCACAGGGTCCAAGCATGGGTCTAGCAGCTTAGTTTTGTTTGTCGAAAAACCGGGGATGGAACCCAAGGCCTTGAGCATGTTAGCATTTGAGCATGAGCATTCATTCTCATACTGCTCCTGCCAAGAACCAATAATCTTGAGTCAACTAGTACTTCCATTGTTTAGAAAAACTAAGTCCAAAGCAAGAGAAGACGTGCAGAAGAGCACAGCAGGGAAGATGTGGTCAGGGTTCTGAGCTATGGAGTTAGGGCTTCTCAGTCTTGCTCTAGTGGGTTTCTTTATTCTGATCTCACACCAGGCTCACCCGTGCTCAAGCACACGGGTGATACAGCAGTAGGCTCATAGCAGGCTTTGGAATCCCCAGACCCATCATCTTCAATGGCACTGTTTGGCTATCCTTGCCTTTTGAGGCAGCCCATCACTTTTTTACATTGTCTTAAGTCGTCTTTGTCATTAGAAAAGTTATCCAAACCTGGGAAGTAAGACAAAACATAACTCTATGTCCTTTCGAAGAAAAAAAGTAAGCAGACACAAGATCACCATGAAAGAAATGGTTTGCCAGAGAAATAGAGGAGGCAGACAAATGTTCTTTTTTTTTTTTTTTTTTTTTTTTTTTTGGTTTTTCGAGACAGGGTTTCCCTGTGTAGCCCTGGCTGTCCTGGAACTCACTTTGTAGACCAGGCTGGCCTCGAACTCAGAAATCCGCCTGCCTCTGCCTCCCGAGTGCTGGGATTAAAGGCGTGCGCCACCACGCCCAGCCAGACAAATGTTCTTTAGAGAATTCTAATTAAAAATATAAAGTTTTAGAGGCTGGAGAGACAGCTCAGTGGTTAAGAGCACTGGCTGCTCTTCCAGAGGACCTGAGTTCAATTCCCAGCAACCACATGGTGGCTCACAACCATCTGTAATGGGATCTGATGCCCCCTCCTGGTGTGTCTAGTGTCTGAAGAGAGCTACAGTGTACTCATATAAACAAAATAAATAAATCTTAAAAAAATAAAAATAAAGTCTTAGAAAACCTATATATATATGTGTGTGTGTGTGTGTGCGCGCGTTATAAATATAAGTATATATATATTATCTATACATATATTTTTATATAAGCATATATATACACACATATATAAACAAAACATGAATGAGGGGAACAGAAAATTACCACGCTGCTGCAGTGATCCCCAGGAGAGTATGAAATTAGATTGGATTGGTTTCATGTATCTTCCCAATAATGAGTGATTCTGGTGATGCTTTCCAAAAATGTCCACAAGTTCTTGGTTATACCTCTAGGGCAGTCAGGGCAAATCTGAAGATTCACTTTTTTTTTTTTTTAAAGAATTACTAGCCCTGTCACCTAGGAAATGTTTTTCTTCAGGACACTGAAATCTTGGGTGGCCTGGAAGTCAACATTTAGACCTGGCTAGTGTTGAACTCACAGAGATGTACCTGCCCCACCCGGCCTCCTGAGGGCTGGGATTACAGGTGTGTGGCTCCATGCCTGGCTCTTTGTTTTGGGATAAGGTCCTAGTAGGCTATGCAGCCCTGGCTGGCCCTGGAGCTTGTGATTCTCCTTCTGCACGGCTCCCTAAATACTGGGTGATGGGCAAGTGCCTCGTGCTTGGTTTATGATGTTGGCTTTTGTGCTGGGACGATCACTGGATGCCACATCCAGCCTCTGGGGATATTTCAAAAATTCAGTTCTTCAGTTATACTGAGCACAGTCCAAGTGGCTTGATGGCCACGTTCTCCATTCCTGTCAGCACAGCAGGTTTGATGCAGCAGCCCCGCTCTTGGAGGATTGCATTTGACGGACATATTATCTACTTCCAATTAAGACGTGGAATCAAGAACACATCACACACACACACACACACACACACACACACATGTCGTGTTGCATACTACAACCCTTGTATGGAAATCAGAGGACAACTTCACACCAATGATGATGGGTCAGCATAGAGTGTGCTGCATAGCAGAAATAACAAGAGAGTCTTGTTTCAAACACAAGGCAAGAACTGACCCACGGAAGTTGTCCTCTGATTTCTACACAAGGGTTGTAGCATGCATGTGCCTGTGTTCACACACATATACCATATACACACTAATACTCCTCCTCCTAGTAATAACATTTATAATTTCACTTTGTGGAATGCTCTCTCTGGGGGTGCATCCCAAACTCTTGGGAAGCAGAGCAGTGGGTGGCTCAGCCTGTGTGAGGTCACCAGGCTCTGCATCCAGAGAGGGCCTCTTGTATCTTAATGTTCTATTCAGTTTTGAGGGAGGGTTATGCTGTATGGCTTGGTTTACCTGGAAGCTGCAATATTCCCGACTCTGACTCCTGAGGGTTGGAATTCCAGGCACATGCCAGGCATGACTAAGCCTTTGACCTTGTCATGATCTCAAAAGCCTTAATGTATTTTTTTTTTGTTGGGGGGGGGGTTGGTTTTTTGAGACAGGGTTTCTCAGTGTAGCCCTGGATGTCCTGGAACTCACTTTGTAGACCAGGCTGGCCTTGAACTCAGAAATCTACCTGCCTCTACCTCCCGAGTACTGGGATTAAAGGCGTGCGCCACCACACCCGGCCCTTAATGTGTTTTAAACAAGGCACGTAGCTATTGGTGTGTTTGAACAAAGCCAGATTCCTGGACTTTAAACCTGGAGATTCTGAGTTAGTGAGTCTACGTAGGCCTCTGAAATGCATTTGAACAACTTTATTGAGCTATAATTTATGTAACATAAACACCACTTGTTCAGTGTGCATGATTGTAGACCATGCATGATTCTTCTGAACTGGGCACTGATCAATGATATGTCAGTCAATATGTACACTGGTGTTCCTACTGACTGCTTTCGGGACGTTGTGGTACAACACATCATTTGTGTGTACACATGCTGATACAGGGATAAATAAGCCTGCTGGGCCATCATCATACAAAATGACAGCCCAGGGACTGGGGTGGAGCTTAGTGGCAGAGCAAAGAACATAGGCTCAATCTTCAATACCCACCCCAAGGGTATGGAGAGCATATAAGATTAGCCACGGTACCTGGTACTTAAACAAACGCTGTTACTGGTTTGTATAATTACTATGCATCTTCATTTTCACTGCTGTGACAAAACACCTTAAAAGGAAGAAAGGCCTCCTGAGGGCCTATTGGCAGCGACGGCTGCAGGTAAGGAATATCATTATTCATCAGCCATGTAGCCAGCCATTGGTAAGTTGTTCATGCTTCAGTAAATAACATCACACTCAAGCGCATACAAGCAAATACTAATTATTAAACTCTAGGCCTTTCTCTCTCTCATATGCACACATACATACATTCACATACACACACACACACATACACAAACATGGACACAGACACACACACATACCCAGAGACACGGACACACACAGACATACAGACATGGACACACACATACAGACATGAATACACACACACACACACACACACACACACACACACACACACACATACAATATGAAAGTAGGAGGGAGGGGGATTTGTCAGGAAGACTCTCAGAGGAGTCAGAGGAGGATACAAGAAGGTAATGGGCTGAATAGGGAAAAGATATAAACCTGTATGAAATTATCAAGGAGTAAGTAAAAATACTTAAAAAATAATATCAGGAGCAGGTTCAGCGGTTGAAGGCACATGTTGCTCTTGCAGAGGACCTGTGTTGGATTCCCAGAAATCACTGTCACTCCAGTTCTAGGGGACCTGACACCCTCTTCTGACCTTTGTGGGCACCAGGCATCATGACAAACCAGCAAAACACTCATATATGTAAAATAAAATCAATACATCTTTAAAAAGAATGGCACCCGATAACATCTGAAGCCTACACCTGGGTTTTCCCCCCTGCTTTGCTGTAGTGTACCATGGTGGTTTGAATGGAAATGGCCCCCATAGGCCATTCTTGCATGTTGGTGGACTGTTTCGGAAGGAGTCGGACATGTGGTCTTGATGGAGGAGATGTATCATTGAGTTTTTAGGTTTCAAAAGACAATGGGCCAGGCCCAGGCTCACTCACTCTTTGCCTGCAACTTTTAGATCAGACATGAGCTCTCAGCTTCTGTTCCAGTGCCATGCCTGCTAGCCTGTCACCATGCTTCCCAAAATGACCACGGACTGACCCTCTGAAACTGTAAGCAAGTCTCCAGTCATGCTAGCCTTGGTCATGGTCATGGTGACTTATTTTAATAATTATTTTATTTAAGCCGGATGTGGTGGTTCACGCCTTTAATCCCAGCACTCAGGAGGCAGAGGCAGGTGGATTTCTGAGTTCAAGGCCAGCCTGGTCTACAAAGTGAGTTCCAGGACAGTCAGAGCTACACAGAGAAACCCTGTCTCAAAAAGCCAAAAAAAAAAAAAAAAAAAAAAACCCAAACATTATTTTATTTATTTACATCCCAGCCATTGCCTCCCCTTTCCAGTCCCCACTTCCACAGTTTCTCATCCCACTCCTCCTCCCCCTTGCCTCTGGGAGGGTGCTCCCCCACTCCAGACCTACCCCTTCCCTGGGGCCTCTAGTCTCTTTGATGACTAGTCACATCTTCTCCCACTGAGGCTAGACCAGGCAGTCCTCTGCTATGTATGTGCCAGGGGTCCCTAGACCAGCCTGTGTATGCTTCCTGGTTGGTGACTCAGGCTCTGGGAGCTCCCTGGGATCCAGGTTAGTAGAGACTGCTGGTCTTCCTATGGGGTTGCCCTCCTCCTCAGCTTCTTCAATCCTTTCCCCGATTCAACCATAGGGGTCTCTGGGAAATGAATCTGGCGGTTCCTTAGAACTAGATCTACCTGAAGATCCAGCTATAGCACTCTTGGGCATATACCCAAAAGATGCCCCACCACACCACAAGGACACATGCTGTACCATGTTCATACAAGCCTTATTTATAGTAGCCAGAAGCTAGAAACAACCCAGATATCCCTCAACTGAAGACTGGAAACAGAAAATGTGGTTCACTTATACAATGGACTACTATTCAGCTATTAAAAATGAGGACATCATGAGTTTTGTAGGCAAGTGGATGGAACTAGAAAATATCATCCTGAGCGAGGTAAACAAACCTCAAAGGATATGCATGTTCCTGTCTAAAAGAACTTCAGGGACAAAAATGGAGAAGAGACTGAAGACAGGAGCCTAGCATGGCTGTCCTCTGAGAGATCATGGTGTCTTTTTACAGTAATAGAACAGCAAGCAAGACACACACCTATCCAGAGTCCCTACCCATGTTTATGACAAACGCCTTGATTTGTTACTTTCACTTACACATTTTTAATTACACTTATTCATTTACTTATTTATGTGTGTGTGTGTGTGGTGTAAGTATGCATGAAGAAGTCGGAGGACAATGTTTCACAAGTCAGTTCTCTCCTTCTGATATAATGACCCCAGAGACTGGACTCAGGCCATCAGGCCTGGTAGCAAACTTTCGTACCCACTGAGCCATCTCGGCATCTCCATGGCTTTCTTTTGTTGTGTGACAACAGCAATTCCCATAACTGCTTGCATGCTGAAGTGTAACAGGCTAATCTGAATCCCTGTTTCCAGGCAGCGGTTACTTATACAAAATAAGCTATCTCTTATTCCCTTTGAAGAAAGGAGGAGGGGAAGGGAAGGTGGGCTTATTGTGACTCACAGTATCAGAGGTTTTTGCTCAGTCACTTGGTCCCATTGCTTTTGGCATCTCGTCATAGCAAACACATGTGGCAGATCTACCTGTTCACCTCATGGCAGATCAAGACAGCAAGGAGAAGAGGAGGGCTGGAGTCCCAGTAACCCCTTCAAGGGATGCCCCAGTGACCTATATTTCTTCTACTAGGTCGCATCTCTCAAACATCCCACCTCCTCCCAGTAGTCCCACTGACTGGAGCCCAGGTTTCTAACACATGGATTTTGAGGGAAATTCCAGACCCAAACAATAGGACTATGTTATACAATATATACAATGTTATACAATACTATATTATATAACACTATATCATACTATATGATATAACAATATACTATACTATACTGTACTGTACTACATGATATTGAGCTGTACTGTACCATATTGTATTACACTATACTGTATTATATACTATGTAGATGGTATACATAGCATTATCCTATATTACATAATGCTATATGTGCTGGTTTGAATGAGAATGACCTCCATCTTTGAATGTTTCTTTTCTAGCTTATGAAATTGTTTGGGAAGGATCAGAAGGTGTGGCCTTATTGGAGGAGGGCCACTGGTGGTGGGCTTTGGAATCCCTATAGCTCATACCATTCTGAGTTAGTTCTCTTTCTCTATGTCTTGTGCTTACAGACAAGATGTAAGCTCTCAGCCACTAATCCAGCATCATGACTACCAAGTCTGCTGCCATGCTTCCTGCCATGATGGTCACAGATTATAATCCTCTGGAACTGTGAACTCCAAAATTAAATGCTTGCTTTTATAAGTTGCCTTGGTCAAGGTGTTTAATAACACCAATAGAAGAGTAACTAAGACAGTATACTATATACGATAACAGTATACTAGACAATACAATACTACCCTATCCTGTTCTATTTTGTTGTTGGTGATGGTGGGTTTTTTCAGACAGGGTCTAAGAATTCCTAGCTCTGCCTTGGAACTCCCTATGTAGAACAGGCTGGCCTTGAATTTGTAAGTGATACTCTTGCCTCTGGCTTGGAAGTCCTGGGAAGACAGACATACATCAACACATCTAGCTATACTTGTTTTGTGTTGTTGTTTTTCAGTGATGGGCTTTTCTGGGGGACACTGTATCAGTGAGCTACCCTCCCAACCCTATGTCTCTTTCACTTATTAAAGTGAAACAAAACAAAACGAATGGTATGCTGTGTTATGCCAGCAGTGGGATCCTATCTGTTGAGATAAACCTAGTGATTGAGTCATTCCTCTGGATTTATCGAAGTATACCCTACAGTGTTCACACGAGGCCAGGGTAGCTGATAACACATTCCTCAGAAAGCAGTTGTGTCCTGACCTGGTAAATCACTTCATACTTAAAGAGTTGAACAAGCAAAATCACCATCTAATCCCAAGGCAGTTTCCTCATTCCCAAAGGAAAGCCCCTACCCAACACAGCAGCTGTCACTCCCAAGCGCCCTTCATCTCAGTGCTCATACCCACCAGTCTCTCTGCCTGTATGGATTTCCCCATTCTTGACTGTCCTGTAGGTGACATCATACACTATGCGCCCTGGAGTCTGGCTCCCTTCACACAGCAGTATGTTTTTAAGGTTTACCCATACTGGAACAGGTACCAGTACATCTGCCATCACTTGCTTGTCTGTTTATTTGGAGTCCTGTGTCAGTTACACTGACTGTGTCAGCAGCCACCTGGGTTGCTGGCTTGTGGCAGTAACAACCTTGGTAGCAAGTGCTTTCGCCCCCTTGCTACACTCTCTGGTCGAGTCAACTGGACAAGCCGAGAGGCTTAAAAGTCACTCATGAGGCAAAAGAGTTTCAAAGAAGCTCTCCTCCTAGAGTCTAGCGTTCCCTACCCATACAGTAATTTTTCATTCCCGCGTTCCATTCCCGCGTTAGTCTAGTGTATGGATCCACGTGCTCTCTTTCAATATTTTCCTATCATAAGTGCCTTTTAAGATTGAATTCTGACATAGCTAAACCAGTGTTCCAACAGTCCTAGTTCGTCTTTAGCAAGACCTTGGGCTCGGAATTCAGTACTGCCCCTGGTATTACACTAAAAGTTAGGTCACTGCCCTTCACAGGAATCTACCATCACCTAGGAAGAAAGAAGTTTCTGACCATAGGGGAAACCAGAATAGATGCTTAGTATTATAGCTGAGTTACACCTATTTACAGGAATTTACTATGGTTTAGGAAGCAGATCGGGCTGTGGTTTTAGAGTATTGCATTATTCATGAGATGGTTAGCTAGAACGGAACTCCCTAGTTAGAACCATGACTTGGGTGTGAAAGCCCTTGCCCTAGGAGTGAAAAGTTCTCACACCTGGCTTCTATGACTATAGCTGACCTTAGATAGAGCTGACTTTGTCTCAGTTATTTTACTGCCCAGTTCCTTCCGATCTTTGTGTTTTCATTCCTCTGTTCTGTGTAAAAGTCATAAAGCATCCGGTTACCTCATTTGTACCTTGCGGGTATGTCACCCAACTTCTTTATTGTCTTCTGTATAAAAAGTCTGAAGCTCGAATTGTAAAATTACATTCAGATTCTACACAGGAACTCTCCTGTGTGTGTCTGTTTGTCACTCGCTCATCCCCGCTTTGCCCACCCGCGACGAGAGACCCTGTTCCACGCAGACACAGGGACCCAGAGGGTCTGCGGCACCCCCTATTCCTTGGTAGCCCAGGGGCTTTCATACGGGGATCAGAACTTTTGATATAATCTGTGAGGCCCGATGTAGGCGGCCCACTTCTCTGGTGACATTTGTCCTGATGACTACCCCCCCCCCCATTCTAAGAAACAAGAGAAGTGTAGAAGAGAGATGGGAGAGATCAGAGAGACATTCACTCTACATCAAGACGGTCTGCCAAAGCACTCATGTTTGCTTTCTCTGGAGGCAGTAACATTGGATAGAACCAACCACCGATGGTAAACATGCTAAACCCCTAAGTTAACTGGAACCTGACTAGGAAAAAACTCTCCGGTAAAGAGAATTTCTTTGAGTAACGATCAGTCAAAACCTAGAAAGAGGCTGAAGAGTAAATAAGCAGAGCTTGGCGTCTTGTGAGGAAGAAAACATCCCAGACATCTTTCACGGCGTGGTTTTGAGTCAAAACAATGCACAATAATGACTGTTATTAAGTCAAATGCTGCTGGGTATGGTGGTGCATGCCTTCAATGTCGGCAACCCGGAGGCAGAGGCAGGCAGATCCCTATGTGTTCTGTCTCAAAAGTAAAAAAATAAATAAATAAACAAATAAATAAATAACAAAAAGAAACTCCTGTGCCACAGACTTAGAGAAGGAAAAAAAAGTGACTAAACAATAAAGAGTCACAGAGAAGCAGCAAGTGCTGACGATATGACTGGCTTATTCGGGGGGGCGGGGAGGGTTGTCCCTGAGAGCAAAAAGAAAAGTCAGGGAACACAGAGCTCTGAGAAAAATGCAAAAACAAAACACCCAGAATCTACGTCAAATTATGTTGCCCAAACCGGTCTTGAATTTATGGGCTTAAGTGATTGTCCTGCCTCAGACTCCTGAGTAGCTGGGAGAACAGGGGTGCACCACAGTGGGGAGCAAGAAGAATATTTATTTTTATCTGTGTGTGTGTGAGAGAGAGGGGGGGGGCAAGTGGGAGAGGGAGAAGAGGAGGGGAAGAGAGAGGGAGGGGGAGTTTATGCCACATGGAAGCTGGTACCTGTGGAGGCCAGAACACAACACTGGCTCCCTTGGCGCTGGAGTTCCAGATGTTTATAAGCTGTGAAACATGGGTGCTGGGAACTGAACTCAGGTCCTCTGGAAGAGCAGCCAGTGCTCCTATACCGCTGAGCCATCTCTCCAGTCCCAAACAAAAAAAGATGGTTGAATGACGTCATTTTCTTACTCTGGAGGATAAAGATGGGTGAGGAAAAGTAAAAAGGAAATGGAAGATACTTTGGGCAAAAGTGATGGAAGAGGAGGGGAGGAGGAGAGAGGGAGAGGGGGAGGAAAGAGCAGAGGAGAGAAAAAGAAAGCTCAAATGTCCTTAGAACCATAAGCACACTGAGAAGTCAAATGCAAAACAGCAAATCAAACAGTCAGTAAGTGTGAAACTGCTCAGCCCCACAGGAGAAAGGCAAATAAACAGGAGAGATGGCTTTCTGTCAGTCAGGGGTGCCTCTCAAGTTATATCCTGTCAAAAGCCCCAACAGATGGGCATTCAGTCTTCCAGAACGATTATGGCCCCAGCCAGGGGCTTTTTTGGCATCCTGTCCTAACCTGACCTCTCCCCCGGAACTGGTCACAAACTGGCCAAGGTGTGCACACTAACATGTCTGTCCACACCGGCATCAGGGGTCACACTGAAAGCAAACTGACCCCACAGAAGGGAAGTGGCCGATGTCTGTGGGAATCTTGTCAGAGATTCACAGCAGGAGCCTGTAGAAATGGGGTGGGGTGGGGTGGGCTGGGAGAGTTTTCTCACGCCAAAGGAGCTCTGATCCTTGCTGACAGAGAAGGAAGGGGTGAAGGGGAAGTTGGAGGCTGCACTCAGCCTAGTTTAAGAGGGTTTCTGTTTGTTTTGATTTTTTTTTTTAAAGACATGTCATAAGGATGTCTCAGACTTTCTGTGTAGCTAAAGCTGACTTTAATCTCCTCATCTCTTGCCTTCATCTACTGAGTCCCGAGATTCTAGGCAGGGGCTCCTTCCCATGTGTTAGTAGGGGCTTCTACTAACAGGATTTAACTAAGTTGCTAGGAAACCAAGCCAAAGTTGATCATCAGAGGCTTCTAGTGTCTCCCAAGGATGAGCCAGTTCAGTACCTGTGACCCTGTCACTGGCTGGGGTAGCTGGTAAAAAGCAGGGCCTGGTGGAGGTGGGCTTATGAAATTCCTAGGCCAGCATCAGAGGCTCTCAGGCAATCACACTTCCCACAGTGGGGGAGGTGAGAGGTACATTTTCATGGCCACCATGTAACCCAAAGAGCTCAACAGAAGGTCACGAGCAAGAAGAAAGTTGTGGCATTTCTTTATGTGATAGGATTATGCAGGCTTTCAAAGCACATCTCAAAGAATACCTAATAGAAGGTAAAATGCCAGGTTAATGTATAAAAGCTGGTTATAAAACTCTGAGACACTGAGCGGTGGTGGTGTGCACCTTTAATCCCAGCACTTGAGAGGCAGAGGCAGGCAGATTTCTTAGTTCGAGGCCAGCCTGGTCTACAGAGTGAGTTCCAGGACAGCCAGGGCTACACAGAGAAACCATGTCTTGAAAACAAACAAACAAACAAACAAAAAACAAAAACAAAACAAAACAAAACCTCTGAGACAAAAAAATCTCTAGTTCAGGTTGAGCATGCAGCAAGTCCTCTTGCCTCCACGTTCCAAGGGGTGGGATAACAGGCGTGAGACACCATGCCTGATACAGAACCTAGTGATGCACACTGGCAACCAGACCATAGCTCTGGGGTGGTGGAGGCAGAAGGATTTTAAGTTTACTGGCCTGCCTGTGCTACATAGTGTTGGAGACCAATCTAGGCAACACGAGAGCTGAACTCACAAAACCAAAACTCTATAGCGATCTTTTCCTGAGTCAGAGCCACTCATGTCCGTGTGTCTTTGTTCCACAGGAGGATAGAAAGCAAGACTGGCAAGAAAAGCATCTTTGGGGAGGGGAGTCACTTCCTTTGTATGCTTATCCATCCAGTTTGCGGATTTTCTTTTTAAAATATTTATTATTATTACGTGGATATGTGTGCACATGTGTTGCAAGGTGCATGTGGAGGCCAGGAAACAACTTTGAGGAGTCATTTCTCTCCTTCCATCTATACATGGGTTCTGGAGCATCAAATGTGGATCATGAGGTTTACACAGTAAGTGCCTCTACCTGCTGAGTCATCTTGCCAGCCCCATCTTGCAATAATTTTTGAGATAAAATCTTAACTCTGCAACCCTAGCTGGCTTGGAACCCACTATGTAACCTGGCCATGAATTTGTGGCAACCTGCCTGAGAGCTGGAATTACAAGTATGAGCTACCACACCCTGCTTAGCGAGTATTCTTTTGGAAATCAGTCAGATGAATAAATATGATCTTAAATTTTAAAATGAAATAGCGGTTAGTGAAAACAAAGATGAAAAGAGAGGAGGCGAGGAGCATCAGCAGCAAAGGAGAAATAACGGTGGCCCTGAGACGTCTCACCTAAGCAGTGGGTTGGGAACACGCACGGTTCTCCTTACAGGTCTCTGAGGTGAGCCAGTCCGCTGTTCATGGTTTCTTCTGCTCACCAAGTCTTGCAGCTGCATAGAACAACCAAAACTTGTTTGTGCTAGGGGAGGTGGTTCCTTGTTTAGCCAATATATAGTATAACCAAAGCCCTGTTGCTTCCCCAAGCCCTTAAATAGATTACCCAAAATGACAGTCCTTTATAATGAAACTATTAAATCTCAATTCTGAGTCCAGACTTCAACAACTGACTTAATGCAAGGACCCCAGAAATATGGTCCCCCAGAAGCAGCAATGTTGACGTCAGCTATCCTTGGGTTTGTTTTTGCCTTACCACTATCATTACATTGCTATGCAATGTAACTTTAGAGAGATCACTATTTTTCTCAAGAACAGTCTTGGGGGGGGGGTGCTGTCACATGTTTAGAATTCCAGTACTCGGGAGGCAGAGGCAGGAAGGTGGTGAGCCAGGGACATATAGAGAGACCTAGTCTCAAAATTGAAAACAGAGAAGCAAGGTAGGGACAGGTTTATTTTGGCCCATGGGTCCAGGTTGTCGTCTAGCACCGTAAAGAAGTCACAAAGGCAGGAGCTTGGGGTATCTGGCCATACCCCATCCACAGTCAAGAGCAGAGGGAGGATGAATGGATAGATGCACATATTAGTTCTCAGCCAGCTTTCTTTTCTATACAGTCCAGGGCTCAAAACCATGGAGTTATGTCACACACCTTCAGGCTGGGTCTTTCCCTATCACCTAAGGCAATCAGTATAGTTCCTCTTCCTAGATGTACCCATAAAACAACTGTTGCCAGGTGTGGTGGTGCACGCCTTTAATCCCAGCACTCGGGAGGCTGAGGCAGGCAAATTTCTGAGTTCAAGGCCAGCCTGGTCTACAGAGTGAGTTCCAGGACAGCCAGGGCTATACAGAGAAACCCTGTCCAACACCTTACTGAGACTCTCATCACAGGAGAGTCTAGATTATGTCAAGTTGATCATTAAACTTATCATTACAGTGCATATCCACAGATATGACCTAGTCCCAGGACATTTTACCCCCAAGTTAACAGTCACTCTATGCTGTCTCTCTCTCTCTCGTCCCTGGCAACCACCAATCTGTTTTCTGTCCATGGATTTGTCTATTCTGGGCATCTCATTTACATATAATCACTAATGGGTGAGTGGCAATCTGTGCCTGGCTTCTTTTGTTTGGCATGATGCTTTCAAGTTCTACATCAAAGCGTATGCCCCATGCTTCGTTCCTCTTGATAGAGCCACATCCCCTGATGTGAATAGATCACATTCAGTTTAATATAGTCTTCAATTCAAAGGGTGTTTCATTTGCCTATAAGTAATGTTGGTATAAACGGTTCTTAAAATAAGATTTGGATCTCTGTTGGTGTGTGTGGAGGCATGTGGCACACCTGTGGTATTCAGAGAACCACCTCAGCTGTCCCGTTTTACTTTGTCAGGGTCTCTTGTCTATTGTGCATGCTACCTACATGTATGTAAGCTCAAGACAAGCTGTGTTTGCATTTCCAGAAATTGCACTGTCTCCCTCTCTGTTCTCCCTGTAGGAGTGCTAGCATTACAGGGAGACACTACATCGTGAGACTGAAAGACCTCCGAAGGGAGACCCTCACTCAAGTCTTGGGATAATAGCAGACCCCCAAGAACTCATGAGAGACCAAACTTGATGCAAACCACGTGAGACTTTAATCTGGGGAAAGCCAGAGCTCTGGGGACGACTTATATCCCATGCAGGGGTAGAGGAGTCTATCCCGAGGGGAAAGGGGTCCCAGTTTTTATAGGCCCTCGGGGGGGGGGAGGAGAAGGAGGGAGTAGGGGATTTCCAGATCTAAACAATGTCTATTCTCAAGAAATGGGTATGGGAGGGGTACAAGGAAAGAGTCTGGTGCAGGTGCAGCAGCTCCGGATTGGCCCCTGCTGTGGTTGCTGGGGAGATTTTCCGACTCTTCCCCAGCAACCAATATCACAAACACCTGGCAATGAGCTTCATCAGTGGGCACACACATGAGTTCAAGGAACGAATGGTCAGAACATTGGCAGACACAAGGGTTCTAGGAGCGGCCAGAGCATTGTGCACCTCTATTTTTCTAAATCAGTGAAGCTAGTTCTGCTAACAATGAAATGTATTTTGCCAATTTCAGGGCTTCTGTGACCTTTTACATTCTGTCAGGATCTTTCATTCCCCACTTCTTCTAGTTACTAGTTCTAATCTTAGAACTAAACTGCAATCTCTTCTTCAAGGTTCTGCAGAGACTGGTATTGTTGTCTTAGTACTAACAGCTGGACGGCACCAATCTTCTCTCTAATAAAGGTCACTAATCTATTAAGAATTAGTGGGCCACACGTCAGCAGTAAGAGCAAAATTATTAGAGGGCCCATCAGAGTAGAAATGAGGGTGGTCAACCAAGGGGATTTATTCTTCAGGAGCTCGCTTTACATGAGAGGCATGAATCCAAGCAGAGATGCCTTCTACTTTGATAGCAGTGGGGGTGATCAGCAGCATGATGTAAGGGCCTTTCCAATGAGGTTCTAGATTCCCAGCTCGGTGTTGTCAGACAAGAACTGCATCTCCCACCTGGAACTGGTATGGTACCATCAAATCTCCTGGTTCGTAGGCCTCTTTGAGCTGTTCCTAGGCGGTGTTTCTGACCACTTCTAGGGCTTTCATGCATGTAAACAATGAAGGACCAGGGTTAAATTCTAGAGGATCTAACACTCTCCCCACTTCAGTGAGTGGGGGGTGGGGGGGGCGTACAGGGTTTCATGTGGAGTGAGCTTAAATTTTCCTGGTGTGTTCCTGACATGGAACAAGGCAAAGGGAAGGAGGGCTGTCCAGTCATTCTCGCTGGTCTCTAAGGTCAATTTAGTCAAGGTCTCTCTTAGAGTTCTATTCATCCTTTCTACCTGTTCTGAACTCTGGGGTCTATAAGCATAATGTAATTTCCAATCAATCTCCAGTTGGATGGCCAGTCCCTGACTTACCTGAGCAACAAAGGCGGGTCCATTGTCAGACCCTACAACTTTAGGTATTCCGAACTGTGGAAAATTTTCTTCTAGGATCTTCTTAACCACAACATTGGTAGTTTCTTTTTTTCCTTGGGTAAGCCTCCACCCATCCTGAAAAGGTATCTATAAAAACTAAAAGATACTTATTACCATACTTAGCTGGCTTTATTTCAGTAACATCTACTTCCCAATAGGCTCCAGGGTGATCTCTTTGTAGCCTTCTCCCTGGAGGATATCTTGAATGTCCTGCATTAGTCATGGCACACAGTACACAGTTCTTAACTACTGCCTCTGCAACATCAGAGAGTCTCAAAACATAAAAAGTAGATGATTTGACCAGCGTTTGCAGGTGTTTGACTCCCAGGTGGGACAGCCTATGTATATTTTCAACAAATCTTTTCCCTTCTTTCTGTGGTAATATTACTTTATCATTACTGGCCGCTCGTTGGCCCTGTGAATTTTCTTCAGTAAACCCTAAATTGTCCATTAGTTTCATATCTTCAGGGGTATACTCAAAACTCTAGCTGCACAGTTCCAGTTCTGGCAGAGCAACTTTCTGGAGAGATTCTTTCTGTCAAGTCCTGAAGGGGAGTATCTTAGGGCCGAGTGCGGCCTGTTTAGCCTCGACATCAGCCATGTTATTCCCCCTTGTCACAACATCATGTCCTTTTTGATGTCTAGGACAATGTATAATGGCCACTTTGGCCGGCAGATGAATAGCCTCAAGGAGGCTCAGAATCTCCTCTTTATTTTTTATGTCCTTACCCGCTGATGTCAGCAACCCTCTTTGTCTATAGATGGCACCGTGGACATGGGCTGTAGCAAAAGCATACCTGCTATTGGTGTAGATGTTGATGGGCCACCCCTCAGCCATCTGAAGGGCCTTCTACTAGGAAGCTGCTTCCGTCTGTGTACCAGTTTGGAATGCCTGGCCACGGCTGGTTGCGTGGATCACCATGGATTCTGGTTTCTTCTGTGAGGATGTCGGCACAGCAGTGAACGGGCGAGGAATCATCCATTTCAGGCAGGAGGGTAGCAGGATTGAGGACAGCAGGAGCAGCAAACACGACCCATTCAGTCAGCTGACTGACCCTCTGGTAGTGGGTCATTCAGCACACGGTACACAGTTCTTAACTACTGCCTCTGCAACATCAGAGAGTCTCAAAACATAAAAAGTAGATGGGCCACCCCTCAGCCATCTGAAGGGCCTTCTACTAGGAAGCTGCTTCCGTCTGTGTACCAGTTTGGAATGCCTGGCCACGGCTGGTTGTGTAGATCACTATGGATTCAGAATGACCCTCTGGTAGTGGGTCATTCGGGCGTTTGCCATGCATCAGTCTGGGGGCTGGCAGATAATGCTTTCAAGAGGGGGGGGCTACCACAGTTATTTGCTGTCCCAAAGTTAACTTGTCGGCATCCTTAATGAGTAAAGCTACTGTAGCAACAGCCTTTAAACATGTGGGCCACCCACTGGCCACTGAGTCCAGCTTCTTAGACAAATATGCCATGGGCCTCTTCCACGGCCCTAGAGCCTGAGTAAGAACTCCTCTGGCCACCTCTGCCCTCTCATCAACATAGAGGATGAGGGTTTGGTTAGATCTGGCAATGCCAAGGCTGGTGCAGTCAACAGGGCCTCCTTAATATTTTCAAAGGCTCTCTGATGTTCCGATGTCCATCTGAGTTCTCCACTTTCCTTGGTCAGGCGGTACAAGAGGGCAGCCAGTGTTGCAAACCCAGGTATTTAAAGTCTGCAGAACCCAGCGGTGCCCAAGAATTCTCTCACCTGTCTTGGAGTAGCCGGTGCAGGTATTTGAGTCACAGTCCTTTTTCTTTGTAATAGGCACATTGGTTGTTTTCTAAAGTCTTCTGGACGGGTCTTCTTCCTCCAGGTCTAGGTTCCCTGTTGCCCAGGTATCTTGTCTGTCTATTCTCAGGCCTGTTCCTTCCTTCATGCTCCCCTACTACTGCAGCCAAAATCCTGCTTAAGTTCCTCTCCTGTCTTCTATCCCTTTTATTCTCCCTCTCTTCTTCTTCGTGCTTTTTCCTCTCTTCTTTTCTTCCATCTCTCTCTTGTGATACACCTTTTCTGTTTCCTTGACTAAATCTTGTAAAGCCATGGCATGTAATCCTTCTAGTCTCTGTAACTTTCTCTTAAGATCTGATGCTGATTGCCCTATAAAAGCCATGGCAACCGCAGATTGTTAACCCTCAGAGGTTGGGTCAAAAGGAGTATAGCATCTATAAGCTTCCATCAATCTTTCCAGATAAACAGACAGGGGCTCGGTAGGGCCCTGCATAACCTCTCTTACCTTAGCCAAATTGGTGGGGCATCTCACCGCTCCCTTTAGACCTGTGACCAGAGCCCGGTGGTAAACTGACAACCTCTCCCTACCTTGAGCCGTGTTGTAGTTTCAATCTGACCGGTCCAGAGGGAACCCAGTGTTAATCTCATTAGGTAGGTTGGTTGGGACTCCATTCACTCTGGGAACATTTTTCTGAGCCTCCTCCAGGAGAACACACTCTTTTTCTTCAGTGATAAACAGAACCTGGAGGAGCTGCTGACAGTCATCCCAAGTGGGTTGATGAGAAAACATAAGAGACTCTACCAGCCCGGTCAGGCTGGCCAGATTCTCAGAAAAGGAGGCATGGTTAGCTTTACAATTGTACAGATTAGCCAATGAAAAAGGCCAATATTGTAGGGTCTGCAGAGATTGCAGGGTCCATGGGCGGTTTGCCCACAGCTCACAAAGGAAAAGCAGAAGTGGTGTCAGGAGCTCCATCTGCTGGGGGACTCTGGGCTCGGCTCCGGGTCCCAGGGCCGGGCACAGGGACCTGCAGAGGAGTGGGACCCAGCGGGGTTAGAAGATAGGGTGAAGGGGGAAGAGATTCTGGCCACTCAGGAGGCCCCTCTATATCGGGATAGATCTTGGGGGGAGCTGTGGGTTGAAGAGGAGGCTCCGTTTCGGGAGGAACCTTTGGTTTCGCTTTTGTTTCACGAAGAGTCAGGGCTCAGGAGCCTGACCTACATTGGGGAATGATGGTGGATTCTGGACAAGGTCCTGCCAGACAGTAATGTAAGGCTGTTGATCCAGGCAGGACTCAGGTCCGCTCTGAAAAACAATGGCTTTAACTTCAAAGATAAGTGTCAAATAAAAAATCCCCTCCAGTGGCCATCCTACATCAAAAGCCAGCCACTCTGGGGCACAAAAAGTCTGCCAAGGTCCTTTCTTAATTTCTACTGAAAGATTATGGGCCCTTGACCTAACTTCAGACCAGAGGTCTAAAGTCAAACTTAGGGGAATCGTTACAGTCTGTCCCATCATCCAAACCACAGAAAACACGAAACAGACACAAAAAAGCACACACACACTGACAAATGCCCGTCTTCTTTTTTTTTTTTTTTTTTTTTAATTTATTTATTATATGTAAGTACACTGTAGCTGTCTTCAGACACTCCAGAAGAGGGCGCCAGATCTCGTTGCGGATGGTTGTGAGCCACCATGTGGTTGCTGGGATTTGAACTCTGGACCTTCGGAAGAGCAGTCGGGTGCTCTTACCCACTGAGCCATCTCACCAGCCCAATGCCCGTCTTCTAATGGACAGACAAAACCAACTCAGAAATGCAAAAAGGTCGGGGAAATGAGTAAGTCCTCCAATCTAGGAAGACTACCGACTCTTCACTCACCGCCCCAGATGGACTCCTGGAGTCCTTCCCTTTGCTCTGGGTTGTCCCCCAGAGCAGCAGCCGGTGATTCTAGCATGTCTGCTGTTCACACTCTGTGCCTTACCCCGAGGTGCAGGTCTCTGTTTCTCATGAAATGTTGCGGCTGCAAATTTCAGCACCAAACCTCGCAGGCTTACAGAAATATTTTTAGACAAGAAATCTCACCCCCAAGTGGGTCTTTGGAGACGTGGGTGGTTGCACCAATCCCGGACGAGCCCCCAATGAAAGACCTCCGAAGGGAGACCCTCACTCAAGTATCAGGATAATAGCGGACCCCCAAGAACTCACAAGAGACCAAGCTTGATGCAAACCACACGAGGCTTTATTGAAAGCCAGAGCTCTGGGGACGACTCGTATCCCACACAGGGGTAGAAGAGTCGACCCCGAGGGAAAAGGGGTCCCAGTTTTTATAGGCCCTCAGGGAGGGAAAGGAGAAGGAGAGAGTAGGGTATTTCCAGATCTAAACAATGTCTATTCTCAAGAAATGGGTATGGGAGGGGTACAAGGAAAGAGTCTGGTGCAGGTGCAGCAGCTCCGGATTGGCCCCTGCTGTGGTTGCTGGGGAGATTTTCCGACTCTTCCCCAGCAACCAATATCACAAACACCTGGCAATGGGCTTCATCAGTGGGCACACACATGGGTTCAAGGAACGGTCAGACTATTGGTAGACACTCGGGTTCTAGGAGCAGCCAGAGCATTGTGCACCTCTATTTTTCTAAATCAGTGAAGCTAGTTCTGCTAACAATGAAATGTATTTTGCGAATTTCAGGGTTTCTGTGACCTTTTACATTCTGTCAGGATCTTTCAAGACATTTTCTTCCTTCCTTCCTTTTTCTTTCTTTCTTTCTTTCTTTCTTTCTTTCTTTCTTTCTTTCTTTCTTTCTTTCTTCCTTCCTTCCTTCCTTCCTTCCTTCCTTTCTTTCTTTTCTTTCTTTCTTTCTTTCTTGGCAGTCCTGCAACTTTATTTGACATTCAGCAGGTTAGTTCTCATCCACATTGACCATCTGTAGATTTTTTAATTATGTGGTAACAGGCATGTAAGTTACCAGCGTATAGAGCTTGTTTGGGGAATTCTCCTCCTCATTAAGTTTTCTGGACAAGCGTACTCAGATACGATATGGAATGTTCCTTATTCCCTTGGCCCAGATGGCTTTATTGAGCCTGGTGTCAATGCCCATATCTGGTGTTTCCATTTCCTTCATGGCAAACTTCTGAATTTCTTTGAGTTCCCAAGGAGCATGCTTCTTGAAGCCCACTCCATGGATGCGCATGTGAATGTTGATGGTGTATTCTCAGATCTCCACCTCGTTGATGGCAGAACAGCCCTTCTTCTTCTCTCCACCCTTCTTTTCGGGGAGCCATTCTACCGGGGTCAAGTTGGAAAGCAACATTTTCTTTCTTTAAAAGTCTTTTCTATGTTTCTATGTTTTACCTGCATGTGTATCTGTGCACCACTTGTATATCTGGTGTTCACAGATGCTAGAATTGGAGTTACAGATGGTTGTGAGCCAGCATGTAGATGCTGGGAATTGGACCTAAGGCCTCTGGAAGAGCAGTGAGTACTCTTAACTGCTGAGCCATCTCTTCCTGCAACTGGCTTTTTCCTTGGGATATGGAGACTCAAACTCAGGTCCTCACCCTGCACAGCCTTTTACTCATGGAAGCATGGCTTACTTTCCACAATACACCATTTTACATTCCTATTGCCTATTACTAGCAGTTCTGTTATCTCCATAGCCTGCCAACAAGTCTTATTTTCTGTTTTTGTTTTATTGCCCCCCAATACCCCCAGTACTGGGGACCTTGGACAAGCTAGGCAACAGCTCTATCACTGAGTAATACAAACCCTCAGCTCTTCAAGTTTCATCTTGTTCTTGGTTTTGTTTGAGGCAAGGTCTCAAGTAGCCTCAAGACAAGCTGGGCGATGGTGGCGCATGCCTTTAATCCCAGCACTTGGGAGGCAGAGGCAGGAGGATTTCTGAGTTCGAGGCCAGCCTGGTCTACAAAGTGAGTTCCAGGACAGCCAGGGCTATACAGAGAAACCCTGTCTCAAAAAACAAAACAAAAACAAAATTAAAAAAAAAAAAAAAAAGAAGTAGCCTCAACACATATGAGCCATTACATTTAGCTCATGGTGATTTTTTTTTTTTTTTTTTTTTACTTTAGAAAGGGCTTTATTTATGTACAAATAACAGTTAGCATTCTATCCATAAATTCTATTTTCCAAAAGCAAGAGTTTCTTTTTGGTTGTCTTTTTAAGGTTTAAAAAAAATACTGGATACGATGGTGCATGCCTTTAATCCCGTAATTCAGGAGGCAAGGATCTCTGTGAGTGCCATGCAGACTGACCTACAGAGTGAGTTTCAAGATAGCCAGAACTACACAAAGAGATCATGTCTCAAAAAAAAAAAAAAAAGAAAAAGAAAAGAAAAGAAAAGAGGAAAATGAAAAGAGAAAAAGGAAGAGAGGGAGAGGAAGAGGGAGAAAACAAAACCACACCCTAATCTTTGAAAGGCACCAAGATTCTTCTTCTGCTTCTAGATCAGTGCTGGGCAGGAAGGAAAGGAGAATCTTTCGGGACAGATGTCACAACTGGACATTCAGGCAAAGTTTAACAACCCAGCCCACCTCCAACAACACAGCTGCAGGCTGAATAACTGTAGCAGGTCAGACGGCCCAACAAAACTCAGCTGTGCTGTGTGCTGCCATTAGCAACTGTCAGCAATTACTAAACATACTAGACCAAAACAAAAAAGACTCAGGTAGACATGAGAACAGTCAGTTCCTTGCATGACCTCCATCTCAATAACCCTAATAAACAGACTATCCCAATGCATGGAAAATAGTACATCATTTCGAATTTCACACAGGAAGACAACTGGCTCAACCATTTTATGCCCACCCAGCTACTTGACTTTTTATATGCTGAGATAATTTCTTTCAACTTTTTTTTTAATTGAAAGACACTCACAGTCCCATATCCTGGCATACACCTTTAATTCCAGCTCTTGGGAGGCAGAGGCAAGTAGATCTGTGAGTTCAAGGACCGCCTGCTCTATAGAGCAAGTTCCAGGATGGCCAGAGGTATACAGAGAAATCCTATCTCAAACCAAAACCAAAACAAAAACCAACCAAACAGAAAACACAACAAAAAAGGAAAATTCATACAACATAAAATGAACAACGTTAAAGTGCAGGATCTGGTGGCATTTGATATGTCCACAAAGTTACATAATTGTTGCCAACAGGTTCTGAAACAATGTCAACTTTCTGTCCAACCTTCAGCCAGCCCATGGTGATGTGCATTGTCTCTTTGGATATGTGTATGCTACCCCAAATTCGCATCTGCATGCAATTTTACAATATGTGACATCGTGTATCTAGCCTATTTACTTGCTGTGCAAAGTTTAAGGTTTGTTTATGGAGCATTCTGGTGCACACCTGTAATCCCAGCACTTACACATACTGTACCACATAGACACAGTTTGTTTCTTTTTATTGTAATAGTTCTCAGTAATGTTTTAAAAAATTGTTTGAGACAGAGTCTCACTGTGTAGCCAAGGCTGTGCTCAAACTCAAAGATGCATCTGCCTCTAGCTCCTGACAGCATTATAGTCAGACACACCCAAGACTCCAGCTCAGATCAGCATTTGGTGCTGGGTTTTACATAAGCTTGTCTAAGCCTCAACTTCCTTATCTCTAAAGTGGGGTAATAATAGTACGTATTTCACAGGCTGCTGCATTATGCTAACAGGTAGTGGCAGATGTGATTTAAATCATGACCTTACTAAGTACTCTGGGTGTAGACGTTGTATGCACGTTAGAGGTCTGATAAAAGGAGATATGGTCCTTGTCCTCAGGCCAGGGTAAGAAAATGCAAGTGCTACTGAGGGTTACATTACCAAGTAGAGGGTAGCATGTGGTGTGAGCAACTAAAACGGAGAACCAGTGGGAGTTCAAAGGCCAAAGTGGGCTGAGCTAAGCCAGGAAAGAGTAGGAGGATGAAAGCAATGGGACTGGGGAGGGAATCATCACGCATTCGTGGCTGGTAAGCCATGGAGTGTTCCTCTGCCTGGAACCTGGGCCACATAGGCGTAGGGCAGTGTTAGATCGTGTGTTACGGTGGATGTCAAAGTAGGGCTGTGGACTTTGTGCTGGGAGAATGGTGAGTGCTGGTACAGGAAAGGGCAGAGGTTGCAGAAGGGAAGCCTCATGATGTTTCCTGAAGTTTTTGTTTCTTCTTTTTGAGACAGGGTCTTACCATGTAACCCTAGCTGGCTAGCCTGGACCTTTCTATGTAGACCAGGCTGGCCCAGAACTCACAAAGGTATGCCTGCCTCTACCTTCTGAGCGCTGGGATTAAGAGTATGTACCCCTACACCTAATACTTCTGACCTGTTTGGATCAGAGATAGGAGTCTGTTAGGGTGTAACTCTTACCTATGCCACAGAATTGGACGGAACCAGAGTAACACTTTGGATTTGACCAATGAAGATGAAGGCTACCCACTCTGGGGGATGTAGAACAATAAATAGGTGTCTCAAGGTAGTCAAAGGAGGATAGCCTTAGTCACAGCTTTACTAGGAACCAAGAACTCTGGACTGGGACACAATTTGTCAGGAATTGCCAGGCGTGGTGGCACACACCTTTAATCCCAGCACTCGGGAGGCAGAGGTAGGCGGATTTCTGAGTTCCAGGCCAGCCTGGTCTACAGAGTGAGTTCCAGGACAGCCAGGGTTATACAGAGAAACCCTGACTCGAAAACCAAAACAAACAAACAAACAAAAAACAAAAACAACAATTTGTCAGGAATAGAGAAAGAGACGATGAAGTACAAAAAGCGGCTGTCTTCATAGGTGCTATAAACTGAAATATTTAGTCCTTCCAATAATCAATGCGGAGCTGGGCACAGTGACAGCTATAATAATCTCATCACCTGAGAGGCAAAGGCAAGAGGCTGAAGACTTCAAGGTCAGACTGAGTCAGAGTCCCTGTGTCAAACAAAACAAAACACCCAAAACAGGAATCCATGAGGCAGGTGTGATCACTATCCATGTTAGATGAAGACACTTAGCCTAGAACTGCTGTCACTTGCTGAAGGCTGCCAGGGGGAGCCTGACTACCCAGGGCTTTCCTGTAAGGATGGACTTTGGGTTTTATGTGAAAGACAATGGGAAGCCCTGAGACGCCTGGGCAGGCCCTAGCCTAGTGCAAGCCTCCTGCAAAGCACCCGTCTGTATAAAGCTGAAGGATTTGGAGAAGATCCCACTGGTCTCGGTGGTCAGCATGAAGAAAAGGGGGTTGGATTTCTGTGTATTTGGGGGTAGGGACTCAAAGTGAGACCGAGAGTAGTAAAGAAAGAATGAAGGTGGAGCCTTGAGCTCTGGCTTAAGGCAGGAAAGTGATGGCAGCGGGCACCTGCCCACCCGCCCGCCGTGAAAGCTGTGTGTTGGGGATGAACTTTTGGCAGGGGAGACAGAGTTACAGCATGGTTGGTGAGAAGGAGAGCCAAGAAAAACTTGTGAAAGGAATGAGTCAGTGACAAAGGAGATAAACTCAAAAGGCAAGTGAGGTGAGTGACAAGAAAAAAACCCAGAAAAATAAATTAATAAATAAGAAAAAAAAAAAAGCCAGGGCAGGCAAAACTTTTGAAAAATCTACGGTGTTAAGTTAGTAAGATTAGCTAATCATTCCTTCCTTTGAAATTCATTCTTCCCCGCAGTAGATCTTTGCTGTGCCTGTGAGATCTTTGCTCTGCCTGCCTAACCTTGCTTAGAAGGTGGCTCCTGGCCCAGATGTTCCTACTACCACTAGGGCATTCTTTGTCTTTCGTGCTTGAAGCTCCTGTGGGACTCAGAGCCCCTAGATGTTGACCTCATTGCTTGGGGACAATGTGTCTATTTGTCTGGTCTCCAGTAAAGTCCCTGTTGAACTCCCTACATTCCACTCAAATACAGGCTTCAGGTGTATAGATATTGATCAAAGGGGACCAGAAAAAAAAGAAAGAGAAAGAAAGAAAGAAAGAAAGAAAGAAAGAAAGAAAGAAAGAAAGAGAAAGAAAGAAAGAAAGAAAGAAAGAAAGAAAGAAAGAAAGAAAGAAAGGAAGGAAGGAAGGAAGAAAGAAAGAAAGGAAGGAAGGAAGGAAGGAAGGAAGGAAGGAAATGTTGGGTAGCTACAGAGGAAGGGAAGAAGCTGGAGGAGCCTGTACATGACCTAGTGGAAGATGATCACACCCGCATTGATAGGTGGCATGGGTAACTTCGGAGTTAGCAGCAGCCGCAGTGGAAGGGGGCTGGTCAGTTGAGTGGGTGAAGGGGTTGCCAGTCTCTGCTGGCTCAGGCCCAACCCCCAAGACAACTGTAATGGAACCAACCAGCGGGGGAGCTGTACCCAATCAGACTCGATAAAGAGATTAGGCGGCTTGCCTGTGCTGTACCCATTCAGGCAGGAAAGTAAACTCTTATCTTAGAAAGCTCTTCCCCTTTCTAAATAAGGGTTGTCTAGCTCATGATTCAGCAAAAGAGAAATCTGATTAATTATAAGGCTCCATTCTCCACATTTTTTATCTACTGTAACCTGTCAGGAGCCTTGGAATGACTTAACAAGTTATTACTTCATTTCCGGAAATGGGGGTGGGTATTTGAGGGAGTTTCTGTTGTTTCTTTGCATGTTTAAGACGGGGTCTTACATGTAGCCCTGAGTGGCATGAAGTTTGCTATGTAGACTATGGTGGGCCTGAACTCATAGAAATTTGCTTGCCTTGGCCTCCCGGGTGTTGAGATTGCAAACCATGGTCCACCAATTACAAAAACCAAGATGCTATTAACAGATACAATCCACATGGCCTCTGGCTTTATTTCAAAATGAGAGAAAGGAGGGTAAGGTGGGTGGAAAGTAAACTGGCCCTGAGCTGACCAGGGGCGCGGATGGCGATCACTATGTGTCCACTACGTTAGTATTTGCCATTGTATGTATGGAAAAATCTTACCTGAAAGCCCATGGGCCAGGTGTGGCGGTGCACACCTTTAACCCTGCACTTGGGAGGCAGAGGTGGGGGATCCCTATACATTTAAGACCATTCTGGTCTATGGGTATTTTTTCTACATACATGTGTACCATACAGTGAATTCCACGATGGCCAGAATGAGACCCTGTCTTGAAAAAATAAAAAGACATGTTCACTAAATGTTAGGCCCTTCACAAACCTGTGTTCTGATTTTATTCTAAAAAAAAATTAAATAAATAAAAAATAAAGCTAACAAAACCCAAGAAGCTCAATTGCAGTCTATGGAACCAAGTTCAAAACCAAGGGCGGTACTTCAGGCTTAGCCTCAGCACTTTGAAGACCAAGGCATGAGGATCTGTTAAGAGTTCAGCCTGGGCTGGAGAGATGGCTCAGTTTTTAAGAGCACTCACTGCTCTTCCAGAGGGCCTGAGTTCAATTCCCAGCAACCACATGGTGGCTCACAGCCATCTGGAATGGGATTTGATGCCCTCTTCTGGTGTGTCTGAAGACATGACAGTGTACCCACATACATGAAATAAATCAATCTTAAAAAAAAAAAAAAAAAAAAAGCGTTCAGCCTGAGCTATATAGTAAAAGCCTATCTCAAAGTATGAAGGGCTAGGAATGGCTCAGTGGTAGAGTGCTTGTGCAGTGTGCCTAAGGCTGACTTGGATCACCAGAACCATGGAGGAAGAGCTTCTATCAAAATGATGCTTGTGATGCCACTGAGAGTTCACTATAGCAGAGGCAGGCAGACTTCTGAGTTCGAGGACAGCCTGGTCTACAGAGTGAGTTCCAGAACAGCCAGGGATACACAGAGAAACCCTGTCTCAAAAAAAACAAAAAAAAAAAAAAAAAGAGTTCACTCTAACCTCTAAGCTCAGGTACTTGAGATCTTAAAACTCCTGGGGCTGAAGGCTCTAAGGTGAAGAGAGAGCGCTGGCTGCACTTCAGGAGGAGCTGCTTTCACTCCCGGCAGCTACAAGTAATTACAACCACCCGTAAGTCCAGTTCCGGGGGAAGTGATGCTCTCTTCTCGCCTCCTTGGAAACCAGGCATGCATGTCGTGCATACACAAACACCTATACACATAAAATAAAAATAGCTTTTTAAACATTTATTATTTTGTGTGTATGGGTATTTTTTCTACATACATGTGTACCATACGTATGCCTGGTGCCCTCAGAGGTCATGAGCTTGCCATGTGGGTGCTGGGGGTATCAAGTGTTCTTAACCATTGAGACAACTCTCTAGCCCAAATAATCTATTTTTATAAAGTGTTTTAAAATTCCCTATGTAAGAATAGTTGATATCCTCTGTAGCCTGGCACATATCCTTGCTAACTGCTGACCTCCCTTCTAGCATTCTAACTCAGAACTCTTTCTCCTTTCACCATTTCTGGGAATGGTAGGTGGGGTGGGCAGCAAATAAGCCTGGGGCTAGAGTCCATCCACAGTCTGCCTTGGTCCCTGCTATATGCTAGTTGCTAGCTGTGCTGGGTACCAGTGAACAAGAGGCAGTGAGTCTCTGCTGTAATGGGCTGTGAACCTCATGGGGAAGAAAAACTGAATGATCGTAGACATAACAGGATTCTGAGGAACAAGGGACATTCGGAAGCCAACTGAATTGGAGGGAAAACTAGGATTGGCCTCCTGATCAAACTACTTTCAAAGAAAGACCCGGAGGGGGTACAATGGAAGCAGCTGGTAAAGGGAGTTAAAATGGGGAAAGGCCTCAGGCAGAGAAAACGTGCCCTGGGGGAAACTTTGAAAGATAAAATACCAAGCATGGAACTCCAAAGAACAAAGATGCAGTTGCAGAGGCAAGCAGATGCTGTATGGGCAGGATGGGGAAAGGGCCTAACATTAGCGTGTTCGGGTAATTTGGGAAGCTGGACACAGGAGTGACATGACTAGACTTGGGTCCCTGAAAGTCCCACTGTGAGGGAGAGACAAAGGGGCTGGGGTGGCGTATACGTTTTGTGTTCCAGCTGGGATATAACTTTTTAGTCTCAGACCCATGAAGCCTTGGTCTCCTGTAAATCAGAAATAAGCATAGCACACTTTAAATTGTTCAGAGATATATGCATCCCTATTACGATTTAAAGTCTGACCGCAGCAGGGGCTTGACACACACCTCGAAACTGGGCTCTTTGGAGGCACTGACTACACTCCTCACTCTGCTCCAATCCCGGGTGCTTCAACTGCTGTTGTGTGCTCTTCAGCCCACCAAACTCAGCCTTTTCCAAATTCTGCCTCTTGTAGCATAAAATCCCATAGACCTGTAGAGATGGATTCAATCCTTTAGAATAAATAGAGCAGATGCCTCTTGTTTAGCACAGTGGACAGCAAGGTATTCTAGCTCAAATGAGTCTGTGAACCGCCTATCTTCCTCTAGAAGGACTCCAGTTCTCAAGGCCTCAGCGTCTTGCTTCTTCCTGTCATACATTTTTTCTTGGAGGAGGTGTGGCGTTTTGACAAGATAAGAGTCTGTATATTAGCTCACAAGAGTTTCAGGTAAAAAGATTTACATCTAAACTGTTACCTCACGAAAAAAGCCAGCAGATCCCCAGAGGGCAGGCTCTCATTGGCCACTCTGTCAGGGTGAGAACAATATGGAAGATGATGTGGAAGAAAGGTAATTTTCTGATTAAACAGAGGTGACCGGAACGGTCTCAGCATTTAACAAAGGGACACCTTTACTGGCCAACATTTCAGGATACCAGATCAACAGTTAGCAAGGGAGCCCAACTGTGCCCTTACTTGTTACCACCATGGTCTGGAACACTTTTAAAGCTGTTGGACCAGGGTAGGCCATGCTCTGGCAATGTGCCTTATGGGCACAGAGTTCCATGAGTTACCAGGCCATTGGGTATAAGAGCTCTACTTACCACGCCCAGTGTTTGTCATCAGTTCTCTCTGCATTCATCCTTCTAGGACCATCATCTTCTCGGACACACCTCCAGAATCCTCCTGTTCACCCACTCCATATACCTACATTCCTGGCTGAGCCTTTATCTTCAAAGGCTGTGGGGAACCAGCCAGCCAAGACATCACCTGGCTCTGATCTCATTACTTCACCCCTCCCACTGCTCAATGGACAGCATTGAAGGTCACACAGAACAACCTTTCCAAAAAAAATAAGATTTTATTGTCTTAGATGCAAATATAGTTTTAAAAATGCATTGTAGTGTTGGGTACAGCTGGTGGAAAACGTGCTTGTCGACAGCAGGCTTCAAGAGGACCAGGCTCAGGCGAGCAGCCCCAGGGATCTCTGGTATAAATGAAAGCCACCCCACCCCAGGTATAGCTGCCTCCTCAAAGGAGCCCCAGACCATCACCAAAGCACACAACATTACACTTAAGCCTGTGCACAGAAGCTAAAACTTGAAGAACTTGAAGGAGAACATGCTGGGGTGCTACAGAGCAAGCCAAGAAGCCTGCTTTCCCTTCGTGGGGTGAAGATTCAGGTGACAAGGTGCCTAGAGGAGGGGTACTGGACTCCCTCCAAGAGGGACATAGCCTAGCCGAGGCCATGAGTCCTTTTAACCTGCAGGATGTAAACTAGGAAATAGTTATATAGTCAGTGTCTCCCACCTGCCCTTCCACAATCTCAGCATTCAAGAGAATGCCAAATCCTGTTTGGGAATCTCAAAGGAGTTCCAATCTCACTATGCCTAGGATTATAATGGTGGAACCAAAGTTTGACAGGGAGATGTAGGTGAATTCTACTAAATAACTGGAAAGGAATTTTACAAAAATAAAATTCCACCAAGTAAACACACGCATGCACACACACAGGCTTGAGCAAGTGCGCATGCACACACACATTAACATTCACTGTGGAAAGTTCCCTTTTCCTTCCAGAAGGTTGAGTCTTGCAAGCTCTGACAAGCAGACAACCCTATCTAGTGAGCAGAGGCCCATTCCTCAGAAAGAATGTTCTTGCCCATATTTGAAGCGACAAGGGGTGGGGGCTGTTTCCTAAGGCTTTTCCCACCAGCTTCCTTAAGATCACAAAATCTGCTGAGTAGATCCTGGCCGAGGTGTGTGGGACATATTTCCCACGAGCCCTGTGCCTTCATACTCTTCCACAGTGATGTAACTGCCACTTTCCTCTTACACTTGCACAGACCCAGAACGGGTTCTCTGAAACACTACAAGACACCAAAGGGCTAAGCCCAAAGTTGAACTTCTCTAAAACATGGGCATTCTAGGGGACTGTTCCTGTGTCCACACACCTTGCCAACAAAACCACAAGGTGACACTGAAAAAAACAACTTCCACACAATGGAGGGCTTCCACCATGCCCTGTATCTGTTTATCTAAGAAGAAGACATGTCTCTCTCCCAGGAAAGCAAAGAGAGAGGCGTGCATACACCCAGCTTCTCTCAGGAGGCCCTAGTGAGACAGAGACCCTTGAGGAGCCAGGGTAGGATGAACAGACAAGAGATTTCTGACATTGTGGAAGGAAGACAAGAGCTAGCAAGTGAAAGCAGCTGACCCTGAGGTCAGGCGATCCAGCAGCCACAGTATCCAACACACCCAAGAGAGGCTGCTGGCCACTGGCAGGCCTGGTGCCACCTGCCACTGAACACTACCAGAAAATGGGTACCATATCCCCTAAGAATCTAAGTGGACATCATTCCTAGGGCATAGAACCCTAGAGGACAGATCTCTATGTATGTCTGGGGGAGGGGGCACAGGTGACAGCACACAGACAAGATCCAGGGTTCATGACTGGGCCACATGAGAATCCATGCTGGCTGACCACTTCCAGCCTCTTCTACAAGAGCCAGTGTGTCAACATCAAGTCCCGAAGCTGCTGCGCTTCCCCTGTGCTGTGTAAACCACTGGAGCACTCCCAGCCTCCTCTTCTGACAGCTGGTGCATAGCCTCCGTTAACTCTGAGGAAGCTCTTTAGCCAGAGCTACCCTGCCTCTGCAGTGCCCACTCATAGTGAAAGAACGGGCAGAAGACGCACTGATGGCTTATTCAGATTTCACAGAAACACTTGCAGAGATTTCCCAGGTAGCTTTGTGGTTTCTCCTTTTTGGCCGATATTCTTATTCTCCACAGTGCCACCATTTTGAAGTTTCTTCTATGTGAGTGGGGACAGGAATGGGGATGAAAGTAACTGTAAACAAACCCCAGTCGAACAGTGTGGTCAGCGCCCAGTGGAGACCCCAAGCAGAGAAGTCTTGGCTATTCCCAATGTGGTGACCTTGGTGTCCAGGACATAAGTCAAGGTCAGGGCCCTCTGATTGGGCAGATTCATCAGACAAGATTTCAAAACAAGAAAATCTCCAAGGTAGAAAGATCATTCCTAGAGGAGATTTCAAAGCACTGTGGCCTCGCAGCCACGGCAAAGGTGAGCACCAAGAGAAAGGAAATGGGGACACTCTCAAAACCAAAACAGACATGCACCTGAAAGAGCCTGCCAGCACACACACACACACACACACTCTCTCTCTCTCTCCCCACTCCCTCCTCCTCCCCCCCCCCAGCCCCAGTTTCACACAAACTCAGCCTTAAACATCTGAGAAAACAGGATGAAATTAACTCAGCAAAAAGGAGAGGTAGGCCAGAGAAGCAAAAGACCAAATCTTATACCCCGGAGAGTTGTAAAAACAGGGTTACTCCCCTACAAGGGGAGAGAGAGCCAAAGTCCTGCACAGCCATGTTGTGGCATGTGGCATGTGGTGTGTGGCGTGGGTGGAGGAAGGGCTGGGCTTCACGACATTCTCACAGCAGCGGCTTCATTTTTCTTCTTCTTACCACAGTGGCCTTCACCTTCTGAAGAACCATTTCACCTTGTCCTTGGGAAAAGGAGAGGTGCCTAGTGGGAGTGCCAAGGCCCAGCCTACATGCCTTGTGTTCTCCCCTCAACCTGTAAACACATTTTGGGGGACGGTTGAGGAGGGCCACCATACTATTCCCATACAGGACAGAAATTAGACAAGGAGCGAGCAACCGGTTAGGGGGTCCCAGCAGAACCGCTGACAAGGCCAGCAGCCCCTACCCTTTCTTTGTCCTCCAACTGCCTAGTCCAGGGCAGGCTTAGACCTCAGCAGGAGCTTCTGAATGGATCAGAAATTCAGGGGACATCCTGGGCTCCCCTCTTTCATGTGGTCTTCTCAGGACAGGCAGCTCGGTGAGGCAGAGTCAGGAGAAAAAGCCTACTGCCTGCTCTAGGTGTCACAGCAGGATAAAAAAAACATTCTTCCAGGAGGTACCCTTTACCGGGCTCCCTGAGTGCTGCAGAGAACACCTCACCACCTGCAGCATCTCAGAGGCAGCAAAGAGAAGGATGAGGGTCAGGTTCCCCCCTTCCCCTAACTTTTCCATGTCTCTACCATCTGTAACACATTGGGACATTTGAACCTTCAGACTCGTGCCGTCCTCCAAACTCCACTGGTTCAAATCTGAGCACAGCACTTTACCAGCTAGCCTCGTGGCAGCGTCATGGGCTGACTCCTCGACATCTTGCCTCACAGCATTTTGTTTCTTCCTCCTCATTCATGATGAGACAGACTTTAGTATGATGACATCTTTGGTCTGAGAACTGTCCTGGTTTGGAGCCCCAGGTAAACTTCAGATAAAAGACCTGGATGACAGCAGCATCATGGAGTGTGACCTTTGAATGCTAAAACCAAGGGGGACACCATCCCAGGAGTGTATCTGCCTCTCCCACAACTGCAGAGTCGAAGTGGGTGGAAAACAGGCACAGAAGGGCCCCAGCTTTGAGGCCTTAGAGGCTCTGGGCCGAGGCCCTGGCCATGTTGAAATGGCATGGCAACTGCAATGCAGATAGGACTAAAACATAGACAAGACAAGGCCTGGGGAGTTTCTGAGCCACACAACAGTTTGCATGGCTGGTGCCTTCTTAATCCTGTCCAGTTGGCCTCCACGCCCATTATTTTCCATGTGATCTCAGGGGTTTGTGGAGATTTCCCCTTCAATAGAACACACAAGGGAGGCAGTACATTCCTTTCTGCAGAGGTTGGAACAGTAATCCAGAGGATTAGGTGCTGATGGAGTCACAAGAGATGAAGAGACTTCACTGTTGCGACAGAGGCCAAAAAGTGTGCAGCGGTTGCCAGAGGAGCACAAGTAGATAAGGATGTGACAGGGGCCAAGTCTTGAAGTCTCAAGAATGGAATTTTAAGGACCTAGATGATCCCACCTGCAGGCACAGGCTGTCTCCTTGTTTTGTACTTGCTGGCCCTGGACCCCAATACAACTCCAGGCGGACAGGACAGGAACAGCCGATATTTCCCTTTGTCTGGGTCACCCCAAATTCGGGGGAGACTGATGACTGAGGTCACGGAGTAGGAGGTCACAGCAAAGGTTCCCAAGATGGGATACTGCTGTTGGCAGGCCTCAAACCTGCTTTAGACCTGAGCGCAGCATCCTGACAGGTGCAATGGGCCACTGGAGTCCAGGGCAGCCCTGAGGCGGTGTGTCAGGAAGGGTACGAGGGGGATCTCCAGGCATCTCATGCAGTCACATGCCAATTAAGCTTAGGACTCCCCCGATCTCTTGCCCATCCTGGTAACAGCCTCTGATGCTTGCTCGGGCAGCTGGGATGGATCCGTCAGGATGGAGGTGGTGGTACTCAGCTGTCGGAGGGTACTCAGTACCACTGTGAGACAGAGACAGAAGGCCGTGGTCAGAATGACAGGATGCAGATTCCATTCGTGTAACCCTAGGCAGTAATTCCCAAGCACCAAGGATGACGGCCAGAGTTCAACGGCAGGGAAGGGAAGAGTAACACGAGCCTTATTTTGGGAGCCTATGCAAATCCTGGCAGGAACTGCAAGAAACCCAAACAACTCTAGGCTAGTCCTGCTGCAAGAGTGTTGCACCTGCTGTAATACTGAACTTCTTCTTCTTCTTCTTCTTCTTCTTTTTTTTTTCTAGACAGAGTTTCTCTGTGTAGCCCTGGCTGTCCTAGAACTCACTCTGTAGACCAGGCTGGCCTCGAACTCAGAAATCCGCCTGCCTCTGCTTCCCAAGTGCTGGGATTAAAGGTGTGCGCCATCATGCCTGGCTAATACTGAATTTCTATAACATTTATACATGGTTGTAGATGTAGAACTAAATGAGAACTTAAATAACAGACACTAAATTCACCTAAGACAGTGTGGCAAATGGTAAATGTTCAATAAGGAAGTTGGTTCTGGTCAGGCTGGCAGGTCTGCTGAGAGCTTTCTGGATTCTAGGATCCCTTCAGTATTATCCTTATGCCTCTTGCAGAGCTGGCCTGGCTTTGTGCAGTTGAGTCTAAACTCTTCTAAACACTGACCAGGGAAGGGCTTGTCTCCCTCTGGGCCCAGCATGAAGTCCAAAGGCTGGTATTCTATACTCACTTGGCCTGAGGACAGGCAGAGAGCAGTGCTGATCCAGCCAGGAAAGCGCTGTGCGGTGGAACTCCTCCAAGCTGCTGGTGGACACCATCCCCTTGAAAGACTCAAACAGTGGCTTGATGATCATGCTGAACTGCAGGACGTGGGTTAAGGAGAAGGTGAACACGGAGGAGGGCTAAGGGGTGTACAGATACAGGAGGGCTCAGGCAAGCCAGGCTGACTGCTGACCTCCCTTCTGAATAATTGCCTACAGAAAACTGATCAGAGAGGAAAGGACAGATCAGTTATTGCTAGGCAAGATGTGCCCACCATGAGATTAAACTGTTTGCTCTTACTATGAATGATCTTTGAGTGGACACAAGACAGAAAGAACAAGTTTCTCCACCCACACAGGGGTAAGGACAATGAGGTGGACGTGAGAGCATAGGTCAGTCAGATACAGGAGACAGCTGTATGGGAAGCGAGGAGACGTGTGGGCTAGCAGGAGCGTGGGGAGCACACAACACTCAAGGCAAAGGGTCTGTCTGAAGTTGGAGCCAGTCTTTTGTGTTATGTACAACCTGCAAGCTCACCACTTCCTGCAGAGCTCCCAAGGATCTAGGATGGGCCCCACGAAGATATAAACGTTTCTCTTGAATTCTGATGCCTACAGTACCCACCCTGGCCTAGTAATGAGGAAACGGTCACTTTGTTGAAGCAGTTCTGACATGTGCCACATGCCACTATGCCCCCAGGCTCCATGGAAGGCAGAAAGTAAGAGAGCAAAGCAAATCCGGGAATGAGGCGTGCCAGCCGCCATCTCGAGTCAGGCTACAGCTCACGGACAGAGCTCTTACCTAGATAGTAGTGTCAAGTCTTGAGCTTCATCCTCACTATTAATAAAATATAAATACACAGACAGGAATGGCGGACATTTAGGAAGAGGCTATGTAGCACTGCACTACAACAAGCGCTTGCACAAGTCATCCCGTAACAGGAATACTGCCATCTCAAAGGCTGACGTCAGAGCAGCCGTGGCCAGATGATAGGGCCTGGCACCTGGGTGGACATACTTTATTAGGATACTTAAGACCAGGGGACACTAAGGCAGAGAAAAATCTGAGGTAGCAGGTTCCATCCCTGCCTATGTTACTCTGAAGGCCAAAGCAAAAGCATCATTTGAGTTCAGGAGTTCAGGATCATCCTGGGTAACAAAGACCTTTCTCTCAAGAGAACCAAACAAGGGACTGTGTGGCTTGGCAGTTATGTGTGCACTGCTCTAGAAGAGGACTCAAGTCAGCTCCTAGCCCTTGTGTCAAGAAGCTCACAACAGCCTATGACTTCAGCTCCAAGGATCCAATGCCCTCTTCAGACTCTTCAGGCACTTACACTTAATTCACACATTTATGCATAATTAAAAAACCCACAAATTATGATGAAAGTGAAGGAGGAGGAAGAAGAGGAGAAAGAGGAAGAAGGAGGAGGAAGAGGAAGAAGAGGAGGAGGAATAGGAAAAAGAGGAGGAGGGAGAAGAGGAGGAAAAAGAAGAATCAGAATTGAAGAAGAGGAGGAGAAGGAGGAAGAGGAGGAGGAGGAGGAAGACACATATCACCCTCACCTGGCGTTTGGCGACTCAGAAATTCGCTAAGCCCTAGTTTCCATCTCGGGCTCTACCTCTGTCAGTGAGCGGACTGAGCTGCCTGCCAGGCTGTTAGGGTCCCTGCTTCTCACCTTGCTGCCTCTGCAGTTATCTAGCTGCCTTTGTTTGCCCAAGACCTGGAGAGAAGAGCAAGTCATCTGCCTCCCTACCCCTTCCTGCAAACTTTTTGGATGTGATCTCCCCAGCCCCTAGGGCCAGCCCAGAGCCTTCTCTTCTCTGAGACAGAAAATAGCATTGCCAGCCCCGAGGGATACCCGAGAGCACTGTCTACAATTTTAGCGTGTTGCCTGAGGAAGAAAAGAGCAAGGAAAACCCAAAGATACAATCCAGAATTTCCAATTCTGCAGGATCCTGCTTTTCACATATTCATCAAACATGTCTTTCATGTGGTCAAGCTGGCGGCAGTTGACAGGGACTCCTGTGGCAGGTAGCAGCTGTTGGCAGGAGCTGAAACAATAGGGGATGCTATGGGGTAGGTGGTAGTAGAGGGGCACTGGGGACCACACAGGAAGGACACAATCAGAGACCAATGGGAGGAAGACAAGAGACCAAACTGCTGTAATACAGGCAGCAAAGGCCACCAAGGGTCCCCTGTGTTTCTGGGGCACAGAAGTGTGTGGGTGGAGGACTCAAATGGAACCTCACATGATGGTAGTGTTGAGTTCCTCGATCTCCTCCCGCAGCCTCCGGGCCTCCTCTTGCATCTGCATCCGCTCCTGCTGCAGCTTGGTGATGTACTCCATGGTCTTCTGCAGTGTGATGGCGTGGCTGGTCTGTGGAGAACAGGTGGCTGAGGGGTGGCAGTCCTTAGCTGGCCACTGACACATGGGAACGGTGCACTATCACCATGTCTTGTCACTCTCAGGGAACTTACCTGCTTGGAATTATTGGAGATCAAGCTATTCAGGGTGTTAAAGCCCATCCTGATATTGAAACGCCTTTTCTGTTCAGCTGAGATGTGCTTCTGCCGGTTCTATGGGGAAATCAATTGTCACTGAGACACAGGCCAGGCTTTACGCAATCAGCTTGCTCTTCCTACTGCCTAAAGTAATGCTGAGGAGCTCAAGAAAGACTGACAAGCAAGCCAGGGCCAGAAAACTGCAGGACAGGCAAATGGCTAAAGAGCTCTAAGAGGAGCCAGCAAGGAGCAGGCAGGACTCATGGGCCAGGGAGCACTATGTGCTCTGTCCCCTGCCTGCCACACTCGCCACTTCTCTACAATCCAGAGCTTGCAGCCCTGTTATGGCATGAGACTCCGTGCTGGTCCCTGGCCCCAGGAGGCCCACCCAGAGCTCTGAAGAGGCCTTAACCTTCATGGGCTTGTTGGTGGGATGGGAAATGGTTGAAGTCAATTTAATCTTAGTGTTTCTGGGGTTGTAATATAAGTTGGATCTGTGCCTCTCCTTTCCTGATGTTTTCTTCCTTCTTCAACAGAATCAAGATCCAAGAGAAATAAGCCATACCTTTAATGCAGCCACATTTTTGGGGTCTGTGGATTTCCCTGAGCAGTTGTTCTGGGGAGACTGAGGACTGGGACTTTGTTCTGACGGGCATGGAGAGGCTTGGCCTGAGTTCGGGCAGTCACGACCTGAGAAGAAAATGCTCTTAGCATGCAAGCACTTGAGAAGGGGACTGGAAAAATAAGAAGTGAGCTTGCCCTGTCTTGGCCCCACAGCTGTCCTCACCAACCAGAGGGCCTCCCAGCAAGTTCTCAGGCTTGGAAGTCCATTTAAAACCTTCTGTAACTACTCCAGAGGAAATAATTGAGAAACCCTTGCCCACATCCCAAAGGGAGTTGCTGTTTCCAAGGTGTGCTGGCTAATTTTGTGTCAACTTGACACAGCTGGAGTTATCACAGAGAAAGGAGCTTCAGTTGAGGAAATGCCTCCATGAGATACAACTGTAAGGCATTTTCTCAATTAGTGATCAAGGGGGAAGGCCCCTTGTGGGTGGTGCCATCTCTGGACTGGTAGTCTTGGGTTCTATAAAAGAGCAGGCTGAGCAAGCCAGGGGAGGCAAGCCAGTGAAGAACATCCCTCCATGGCTTCTGCATCAGCTCCTGCTTTCTGACCTGCTTGAGTTCCAGTCCTGACTTCCTTTGGTGATGAACAGCAGTATGGAAGTGTAAGGCGAATAAACCCTTTCCTCCCCAACTTGCTTCTTGGTCATGATGTTTGTGCAGGAATAGGAACCCTGACTAAGACACCAAGGCAACACCTGAGACAGGAAGTTAGATGTTGAATATGGATGGATTCTGCCCCATCCCAGGTATCAAACTACTCAGAGGAAAGGCTGAACTGCCAACCCAGGCCCTAAATTGCCACCTCAAGGCAGCCAGGGCCATTAGAGGCTTTTAAAGCAACAGCTCCTAGTTCCCGTGCTCAGCACATTGGTATCTGCTCTAATTTTGTTCTTTAAAATCTACATATTGCCAGGTGGTGGTGGCGCACGCCTTTAATCCCAGCACTTGGGAGGCAGAGGCAGGCGGATTTCTGAGTTCAAGGCCAGCCTGGTCTACAAAGTGAGTTCCAGGATAGCCAGGGCTACACAGAGAAACCCTGTCTCGGAAAAAAAAAGCTGGAAAAAAAATTAAAAAAAAAATCTACATATTTACTTTTTCTCACTCACTCTGAAAATGTTAAATAAAAAGTACTACTACCTTCTGACCCACACAGAATAGACCAGAGTACTACAAACCACACAGGCTTCTGCCCCATTCACTGCTGTCTCTTAGGAGTCATTTTCAAGGTCCCTTAGAATGTCCCTAGTGCGCTTCACTTCATTCTACCAAATGCTTCCAGTTACTTAATTTTTCTCCTGGATAATCAGGCTCCAGTGCACATCTCTGTATGCTGGGCTCGCTCTGCAGTCCCACAGGCAAGGGCAGCTTCCTTTCCCTGGATAACTTTAAAACTACTGAAGAGTCCCATTCTTCAAAACCTCCTGTTGGACAAGTCCACCAAGCCCTGTCAGCTGGAAGCCTTTCTTAGTCCCATCTTCCCAAGTAAGACCATCAGGAGCAGCCATGGTCTTAGCTAAGAAGAGGAGGGGTTAAGGTGCAGCCCAGGGGCAGACTATGCTGACATGTGCATTTTTCTAGCTATCTTCCCAGTATGGCACTGGAAGGAACCCAAGTTCTACTTGTAGCCCAATACTGATGTCACAGGACTCCTAGCCCTGACCTTTGACTTCACAAGTCAACAGGCAAAACCAGTACTGTCCTGACTGTTCTCAGTTGTAAGATGTGAAAATAGCCACAGACTTGCAGTAGTTTAGAAACCAGGAGGGAAGATGCTATGACTAGGAGCCTGCTGCTGGCTTCATGACTACAGCAACCCCAGGCTCAAATTTCCCAGACTGTGGACAAGAACTCTTCAGTCCCTTTTTTTTGATGGTAAGCCACTGTAAGCCTGGTCTTCTGAGTGTGGTTTCTTGAGTGTACTAGCTACCCATGCTATGACATGCCTGCCATCTTCTTTTCCTTTTCTGCTGGTGTGGCTACAACTACGCTGCTTCCCAGTAAGCATTTCCCCAGACTGTGCTATGAGCAGATGGAAGGTTCTGTACGCCCAGGCTTGCTTATGGGGGCCTGGGAATGGCCTCCTCAACCCAGAATAATCTGCTTATTTCCCACGAGGCCCTGACTGCCCCACTTGGGTGAATACTCACTAGAGCCCGTGGCAGGGACCTGGGGACTACCCCCATGCAGTGAGACCTGCTCGCCCTTCACCAGAGAGTCTTGTACTGTACTTGGAGAAAAGAGTCGAGAGACAGGGCTAGGCTGGCTGCTCGTGCTGTGGCTGAGGAACTCCGTGACTCCAGAAGCCTGTGGAGACACAGCAGAGAGATCTTGTACCACTGATGTAGAGCAGAGCAGAGCAGCTATACTGGCACACAAACACAGGCCACTCTAGGGAGACTAGAGGACACTAGAGGACTGCTAAGGCCAGCTCTCTTACCCTGGTGATGGCAGCAGAAGCAATGACCACATTGGATGGGGACACAGTAGATGCTAGAATCCCTTCTCTCTTCAGAGGAGCTGACGCCATGATCACCTTCTGCGGTTGGCCTGAGAAGGCAGCTGTAGGGATGAAGAGATGTGAAGGTAAGGGCCTGACCCTGTAGAGGCCTGGCTGTTACTAACAAAACTCATAAGCTGCAGCCAGCCAGGAAAACAGGACATCACACACCCTGCTGGTGAAGCATGTGGTTCCTCACCAACAGGGTGGGGAGACCAAGCCCCAGGGCATCTGGAAGATTTTTGTACTTTTTACTTGAAAGACTGATACTATAACCCCTAGAAAGAGACACTCATGACCAAGTGTTCTCAAATCATGTTTTCAAGACTCTTATTTTTATTTATTTTAGCTTCTAAATTATATTTTATTTATTCTATGTGGCACGCGTATGGTGTATATGTGCAGTATGTGTGTGCGCACGCATGCCCATGTGTGTAGATATGCACGTGCCATGGTGCACATGTCAGAGGACAGCTTGTAGAAACTGATTCTCACCTCCCACCATGTGGATGCCGAAGATCAAACTCTGGTTGTTAGACTTAGCAGTAAGTGCCTTCACTTATTGAGCCATCTCACCTGTGCAATTTTAGTCTCTTTAACTGGGGTCACCTTATATAACCTTGGCCGGCTGGGACTTACTCTGTAACTTAGACTGTCCTCAAGTTCAAATTCTTCCTGCTGCAACCTTTCAAGCGTTGTGTTTACAGATATGGGTCACCACACCCAGATCAAGACCTTTTTTTTTTTTAAAAAGAATTATTTATTTATTTAATGTATGTGAGCACACTGTAGCTGTCTTCAAATACCAGAAGAGAGCATCAGATTCCATTTCAGATGGTAGTGAGGCACCATGTGGTTGGTGGGAACTGAACTCAGGACCTCTGGAAGAGCAGCCAGTGCTCTTAGCCGCTGAGCCCTCCCTGCAGCCTGACCATACTACTTTTTGAAACATAGAGAATAGAAAGATAAACTGCACATCTGAATTATCCATATTGCTTTGTTGTATTTAAGTGGGAAGGGAGGTATTCCGAATGTAAAGCCTTAGAGAAAGGGAAACATTGCTCCCTAGGCAATTCTGGCTGACCACACCCCAACCAACTCACCTGGAGCAATGCAGGCATTCTTCAACACCAAGGAGACAGGCTCAGGTTTAGGAGCAGGCACTATTTTGGGGGGCTGCTTGTGTCTTACTCCAGTCAAGGACACAGGTTTGGGGTGTATAAAAGTTAAATGAGGTTGGGGAGGTCCCACGGCTGGTGGCTGGGGTACGGATGACAGGGCCAGAGCACAGGGGGATGAGGAGGGGGTCGGATGGTGCGCTGTGATAACAAGGCCCTGGTTCTGGCTGAAGGTGGTGGCAGAAGCATCATGAGTAAGGGTTGCAGAGGCTGTGTGGGTAATGACAGGGGTGGATTTGCTGACTCCAGCAAACTTGTGTGGCTGCAGGAAAGCTGGTGGGGTTGGGGGGTTCAGAGTAGGGGCGGGTGAAGGAACTAAGGGCAATGCAGTTGGAACAGGTGCTGGGGCGGGGCCAGGAGAAAGTAAGGTCATCGTAAAGACAGGGAGGAAGGGCTGTGGGACACTCAGTGGAGGCTCAGAGGGACCAAAGTCTGCAGGCTGAATAAACGGGTCCACAGTTTGGGATGTGCGTTCACAACCCTGGCCCTCTGTGGGATCCAGGGAGGGGGTTGCAGAAGATGTAATGAGGCTATTGGGCAGGCTTGCAGGAGGGAGAGCTGTATTTGGCAAGATGTTCCCCTAAGGAAGGAAGAGACATGAAGAAACAAAGCTACAACTTAATAATTAGCTTTAACTGTTTAGCCCTACATAGTACAAAGCTCAACTGTGGACATGGACACTGAGGGACCAAGGGACAGAAGTGCTATCTCCCAGGCCAAACTGCTAGGCTGGGGGAATAGACCTGTGCTCCCAATGTCAGCAGGGCTCTTGTTTCCATTAGGAACTAATGAGGACACAGAGCTCAGACAAAGCTGGATAGCACCCTAGGGATATCTGGTTTCTAGAGTCTAGTCGAGGTCTACCTACACACCCTGGTATCTTCTGTTACACAGCAGAAGCAGCCTAGACCACAGCTGCTCAGGGTTGCCCCAGGACAGCATCAAGTATCGACTTCCAGTCAGACCAGCTCTTCCTGAGTGGAAAAGCTATGAGGAATCACCTGTACAGATCTCAGTCTCTAGAGAAGAAATGATTATCTGCACTAGGTGGGCGAGGTGCCAGGTTCCTGGGTGACTAACTGAACACAGGACGAACCTGAGAGCTCCCCAGGGCAGAGAATTATGCCCCACTCAGCTCTCAGCACAACACCTGCAAGTACCTTTTAGTAATTGCTAGGGAAAAAGTGAAAACAATTACAACATATTTTTATTAGTGATCCATAATTTTCTTCTGCAACTAAACGTGCCTTAGGAAAGAGCTGGTGAACAAAGCTCACATGGACCTTACAGAGGAAACAACTCTGTTGGCTTAGTCTCCGCCTTGTGGGGATTAAGGACGCTTCCACAGAGGGTTCTGTAGCTTCTCTGCACATGCCTGTATAGCCAGCACTGGCTGGAGCAGTGGCCCCAGCCTCTGGCTAACTCGTGGTTACAGCATTAGACTAGCTCTGGGTATAAAGTCTGACGCTAGCCCTGCACCTGCCATGCCCGCTCCCCAGCTTCCTCCTCTACCTGAGAAGGTGGGCTGCTAGGATCTGCGGCAGGTAATGATGAAGGAGGAGGCAACATGGAGCCAAAAATGGATCGGCTGGAGGAGAAGAGATCTGGAAAAGAACACAGGAGTCTTCTGAACTCCATGAACTTAGCATTTTCTGAATTATGACACACAAACTGGGGTCTGGACCCAAACCTCGCCTCCCCAGATAACTTGTTTGGTAGAAAGAAGGCTCTGATTGGACCACTTGAAACACCAAGTGCTTCCAGGCAGAGCTCTGGGAGTCTGACCTAAATACAGAAACATTGCTGGGTGGTGGCTGTGTCACAGTGCCCTCTGCTGTCTAGTGGAGTAACTGCTGACAATCAAGGAAGAAAGCACTCACTGAGATGCCAACTTCCTTCTAATGTCCCAGGAAACTTTGCCAGGCTTTGCAGTTACTACCAACATCATTTTCAGTCTTAAAAACTTATAAGCCCCCCCCCCCACCAATTTCCAACTGTTCTCTCTCTAACAAGGGCACAAGTCTGATATGGGACGCGCAAGGGAGATCCTAGTATGATACTGCCCTCTGCCCTCACCCTGGAAAGGCTCGAAGGTGTCCATGAAGTCCAGGTTGGGCTGCAAAGGGATCAGGCCTGGCTGGATCATGTCTGCGTTTCCCAGATGTGCTGCAATAATTCCAAGTGAAAGAGGGGAACACTTTTACCTCACATAAGGTCAAAGGAAAACATACATTTAGTTCTGAACAGATCCTCCTGGTCCTCCTAAAAAAACGGTAGGAAGCTGGCTGGGATGTCTACATCCTCAGGGGTTTGTGGCTATTCTTAGATATGTTCTCTCTACCCTTGGAAGGCAGGAAAGACAGACAGTGTTGGGATCACCATGAGTAGCCCAACCTTCCACCCCGCTCTACACCACACAGCCCCGTCCTTGTTCTCACTTTCACTTGCAGCTCTTCCCTGAGGACTCAAGACTGAAGGCCTCGGGTGGGGATGCCATGTGCAGTAGTGCCCACCCTACAGCCTAGGCTTTGGTACTGACATATCCCACACTTATGCAGTAACATAAATATAAAATGGGTTGGGATCAGAGCCTGCTCCTTTCTCACAGTGGGACTAAAGGAACAGTGACCACTCTGTAAGGCTTCAGTCCCAGGCTCCTCTTATGCAACTGCACAGGACCCTAAGATAAAGAGCTTGAGCAATCTTTTTCTTTTCTTGCCTAGCCTAACTAAGTGCCACACAGCAGCTTAGAGGTACCCTGAAGCAAAGCCTGGCCCAGAGGAATCCTCATTGAGAAAGAAGCCACTGTCCAAGAACAGAGACTACACTTACCTATTTCTCGTGGGTTGGGCCAGGCCACGGGTTGGTGTGAAGAGAGTGTGGAGAAGAGAGTGTCGCTGAATTCTGACATGAGCATGTCTGTGTCCAGCAGTGAGTCCTCCTCCATGGGGACTGGGGTTTTCCAGCCATCCCCATGTTTATGCCAATACAGCATGTCATCGTCCTAGCGCCAACAGGGGAGAAGAATAATTAAAGGGCAGTTGAATTTATCTTCTCAGTCCTGGCAGGCATTAAAGGGTTGCTTCTTGAAAAAAGAGCAAGAGGGTAGAGGCATTGAGAGCTATTCCCTTAACCCACCCACCAGAGCGTGCCTGCTTTCGTGGGCACTTGCAGGACCTCCATGTGAGGAGCTGGCCCTGTGTCTGGCCTCCCACTCCAGGACTCACTCAGACATGGACAGACAGAGCCGCTTCTCAAGCTCACTCACCTGGGCCAGGCTAGAAAGGTCCTCATCCTTGTGCTGCTGCAGCTGTGGGCAAAGGGAGCAAGATGAAGCAGCCACTAAGAGCTCCGAGATGCCCGACTTCATCTCCCTATATGTGAGTGAACTCTCTGGGAAGTGAGCTGGGGAATGGGATCCTGCTGGCTGCCATCCCATGGATGTGGGCACAAAGAAGGAAACAGCTCTGTTCATGACTGAGGAAACCACAGCCACTACTTGGTGCTTAAAATGTTGAGTTCAATATTGCTCCATGTCCCATGACTGACGGGGCAGCTGTGGAGCCTAGGGTCTCAGGCCACATCCTGAATATCCTCCCATCTTCCATCTCTTCAACCCCCACCCCCAGTCCAGAGCTTCCAGAACATGCTCTTTTGAGAGCCCTGGCCAATATCTACCCTTTTCTTGAAGTAGGTTCTCCACTTGTGGTACTCTCGAATCACAATCTCAATGCGGCTTTTCCAGTACTTGCCCTCTGTGGTGATGGCCTACAACCAAGAGGCCAAAATGAAAAGCAGGTCTTGGATGATGATCAAATCACAGCCCATGAATACCCAGTATACATCACCGAAGAGGCCTCAGAGGGTTCTCTAGGTCATAAAATGCCCATGTTGTTTGAGAAACTACAGCTTCACTCACTGAGCACACCTCTTCTCACACCCTAGCTAAAAATGTATCTTCAACACCCAGGACCCCAGGGGTGACTGTGCACTGGGTACAGGGGAAGTACACAATACTCAGAGAGGTTGAAGGGATGCCGAGGATGCTAAGGAAATTCACAGGTGGCCCACAAATGCCCCTTTCAGCAGCAGCTGCCATGGGAGAAAATGAGCGCTGGTGAGATGGATCAGTGGGTAAGGGTGCCTCTCATCAGCCTGATGACCTCAGTTTGATCCTTGGGACCCATGTGGTGAAAAGCAAGGACTCTCAAAAGTTGTCTTCTGACCTCCACATACATGCTGTGACACATGCATACACACACACACACACACACACACAAATAAATAAATCTAATATACATTTTTTAAATTTTACTTTTAGGGAGGAGGTATAGCTCAATGGTATAGACCTTGCCTGACATGTAAGAGGCCCTGGATTCTGCCCTTTAGAAGTACCAAAATAATAAGACAAAATAAAAATGAGCCACTTTTTCTTTAATCTCTTTTCATCTTCTAGCTTTAAGTTTTTGTTTGTTTGGCTTGGTTTGGGGTTTTTTTGTTTGTTTGTTTGTTTTTAAGATAGAGTCTCATGAAGTTCAGGCTGGCCTCAAACTCTCTATGTATCAAGAATGGCCTTACACTTCTGATTTTCCTGACTCTCTATCCCAAATGCTGGGACTACAGGCTTTTGACACCATGCTCAGTTTGTGTGGTGATAGAAATGGAAGCCAGGGCTTGGAGCACACTAGGAAAGCACTCTACCAAGTAAGCTGTATCTGCAGCTGATGTGGAGAAGCTTGCGTTCTCCCTAACTTCTTCTAGAGTGGCTCTTTGCCTGTGGTCCTGGGGATGGGACCTAGAGCTCTTGTTCTGAGTTACAGCTTACTAACTGCTCCACAGCCAGTCCTTCCTGAGTAACTCTCAGAAGAAATACCAATTTTAAGTGAACGAAGAGAAAGAGGCCCTGTAAGGTCAGTTTGCCTAAGGATAGAATCTCTGCAGGCTGGAATCTGTTGAAAGGCTACCCCTCCTCCTCCAGGTCATGTTAACTAATAGGACAGCACAGGCTTCCCTGTTCTCTACAGTTTCTGCCAAAGAGCTTGGTCCTTTGGTGGGTTTATCTTCAGAAATAAAGGCAATTTTCCTTTCCCAGCATCCTCCTTCCTACCTACCATCTATTCAATTACTTGCTGGTTAAATACCTCTGGCCGACGGTGTTCATCTACATCAACAGAGCCATCTAGTGGGGTAACAAAGTGGCACACAGGATTCTTGCGCTTCTCCAAATCTGGGTTGAGAAAAGAGAGACATCATAACTGTACCAAGATCCCTAATGGACCTCTACCCAAACTGCTACACCCTGGAATGTTATTTCCTTCTACCACTGAAGAAATGTAGAGTTCTGAGAAATAAAAGCATGCAGACCCAAGGCAACAAATGGCAGTAATATCTGAGTAAGAAATAAAGTTGCTCATCAACACAAAGGCAGCCAATGAGCGGGAAGAGCCCACCCTACTCCTGAAGCCTGCATCCTCCTATCCTCAACCTAGCCAAGGACAAGAGCTGTACAGCAGTATCTGTCTTCTTAAACTGCTGGAAATAGAAACTGTTCTTTGGCTCTTCAAATGTCACCTCTTGGCTACATTCTCCCATCTCTCCTAAAAAGAACCCATTACTCCTGAGGGCCAAGTACCCAGCATGCATTTGTGGTCAGTGAGGGTCTCACGTCTGCCCTTCAAGACTTTGCTCTGTTAGGTGACTGCCTGATGGCTGGTAACTGCCCTGCTTCCTGGGATGTGTTCTAGCTTGATTTCTCATCACATAGACTACGCATGAAAGATTCAACTGAAAAGAGCAGGCTATGGACCCAAGATGCTTAGGCCTCCAAGATGTAGCGCTCTGATGCCACAGAACTGAGGTCCCTTGGAGCATAACACACCATCTGCCTGGCAGGCAACACACTTACACTGCATATACCATGCTCTCCAGATGGCGTTGTTGAGCCGGATCTTGTCCCGCCACTGGAGCTTCAGGCCCTTGAAATTTTTCCACTTTGGAGACACTAATTTCCCACTGGAAAACAAGACAGAGAAAGAGTCAGTCGCTCTTCAGAAAATAAAATGCAAACCAAATCATTCCAGACTGGAGAGCCCTGAATTGAACCATTTATAGGCCAGGCTTGACAGAACAGTCATTCTGGGATTTCTTTAGAGCATTTGGGGAGAGTGGGGTGTGACAATATTTGGGCTTAGAGGACATGCTAAGAGGGTGATCACACATGTATTTCCTGTATTCTTTGGGAACCTGCATACTCTTAAAATTTCTTATAATTCAACTGAGAAGCTATGTTGCCAGGCATGGCGGCACACATCTTTAATCCCTACACTCAGGAGGTAGAGGCAGAGGACTGAATTCAAGGCAGCCTAGACTAATACAGATTAACAGTGGAAACTAGACACTTTACCCCGCAACAGGTCTTAGCCACTTGTGTTATTCTCAGTCACCTCTAGCCTATCTCAAGCCATCTGAGGAAGTGATCCCTCTTAGCTGCTGAGGTAGCTGCTGGCATAGCACCTGGGAAACTCAACTGCCAAGATGGCTGTGCCACCAGGGAGCTCATGTTGCCTGTTACTAGCCTAGTTAGTGAGTGCTCTCAACTTACTGTACAAGAACTTCTTTGGATTTATTTATAAGTGTGTGTGTGTGTGTGAGAGAGAGAGAGAGAGCGAGCGAAGAAAGACAGAAACAGAGACAGAGAGACAGACAGATGCGTGGGTACCATGGAAGCCAGAGGAGGGCTTTAGGCCTTCTGGAACTGGAGTTACAGGTGGTTATAAGTCACCTGATGTGTGTACTGGGAACTGAAGTTAGGACCTCTGGAAGAGCATCAAGTGTTCTTAACTACTGAGTCATCTTTCCCGGATCCAATTCTTGGAGAATTTTGAGGCATACTCTTACATTAAAGATAGCACTAATGGGAGCTTTGAGGTGCTGGAGCCCCTTCTGCTCGGTGTCTAACACACATGATCATTACTCTTTCTACTTGGTCTTACACCATCTGCTCTGGGCCAGTGCTGACCTCTCTCTCCTAGGCCTGATGGGTTGAGACAGTAAGACTCTATCTTTAGTTCATATGGTGCTGAAAAACATCTACTTGATGGCAGGTCACAGCTTTGCCCCTTATCTAAACCTACTCAGAAAGGTCACACAAGTGGCAGAGATGTACCAGTCAAGGAAGCAGAAGCAGTCAAAGAGGCAAGACATAAAGTGAACCCGAAAGCTTGGGATGTAAGGAGAGTTTCCCATTAAATACCTGGCAGAACTCTTCATCTTTCCACCCACACTATCAGTGCCCAGGCTGTGGATTGTGAAACAGAATGAGATGGCCCCAGCAATTCAAAGATAGTTCAGCCATTAAAGAGTGATTGCTGCTGCTCTCACAGAGGACTGGTGTCCAGTTTACAGGACCCAGATGGTGGCTTACAATAGCCTGTAAGTCCAGTTTCATAACATTGGATGTCTTCTTCTGGTTTCCACAGACACCAGACATGCAATGCATTTACAAACATGCAGGCAAACCACTCATACACACAAAATAAAAATAAGCATTTTTTTAAAAAAAGAAAGAGCACAGTGACCCGTCCCTAAAGTGTCCCAGCACATCCTCTTAGCATCTGAGAACACAACGATAGCAATAGTCTCTGGTCAAAGGTCAGAAACCTGAAGAGTTTTCCACCTCCTCTTTCAGCTGCCACTCCAGAGGCATGCCTAACCTGCCCATGTAACTGATCAGCTCCGTCTGTGACCATAAGGCCCTAGCTAAGGGAATGGAGCCTGTACTCCCTCGGCCCCAGCTGTGCAACTATGTTGGCAAGGGGTGTTCTGGTGCTTCTGTCTATAGAGTATAATCACAACAATGCCATCTCCTCCATAGTGGTTTAAATAAGGGTTAGTTGAAGGTATGTCTGTTTATGTGTATGTACACCCACCCACACATGCACACACATGGAAGAGGGAGATGGAGCAGACACTTGAGGATGCGGTCACAGTGGCAGGGCCATGGGCTTTCTTTCTATTTACTCGCCCAGGAGCATTCAGCACCTACTCTGTGAAGAAAGATCTAAGAGCTGAGGAAGGATAGAAGTGAGAACGGGCCCATGCCATCCAGGAGTTGTGTGAGAGAACACCAATGCAGGGGCTAAAACCTAAGCTGAGGCCAAGGAGAAGCGAGGAGGCACTGCTCCTGCTTGGCTGGTGACTATGACGAGGTAACAGAAGTGGAGCTCATCAGAGCTGTAAGAGCCAGTGGGCTAGTCCAGAGAAGGCTGCAGACAGAGCCTGTCTTCAACAAAGTCAGTCTGTCTTCCCATCGGGAGCAAGGTCCTCTAGCAATTTCAGGTCTGGCCAGTGTGCAGTTCTAGTATTCAAATGAAATTAAGGAGCAGGTCTAAACTAAAAACACGTTTTCTATAACTGATACTCCTTTCTTGTGACCCCCAGGAGTCCATGGTTGTGCCATGTGCTCGTTAGTACCAGAGTCTGACTGAGTACTATCTCAGAGATGACTTCAAAAGACCTACAAAGAGCTGTGTTGGACCCATGGCTCCAGGAAGAAACAGATGTTAGTGCCCTCTCAAGATCTGTGAGAGTTAACCAGTAGGCTAACCTAGGCCAATCATACCTCCGCTGTGCACCTATGAAAAGGGGGCAGTGTGCTGTCAACCTCTTCCCCATCAGACTACACACACAGCTCTGGCAGGTAGGAATCATGATGAGAGTAGCAGGTACAGAAAAGGATACTGACCTATATATAAACCGTGCAAGCATTCCTTGGTTCTCCCCAGCCGCTTGCTGAGATGTTTCTCTTATTCACAATACTTGTGGCAAACAAAGTCAAATTTTAGCATTTCTAAGCCTCTACCATCTCATATTTCTGCAACATCTCTACAGCCAGCAAGTGGTGCTATACACACATAAAGAAACTAGTCCAAAACCCTGTCTGGTACACAGAATGGATGACTGACAAGTCCTACACCATCGCTCATAGTTACACGATGGCAAAAGTTACAAAGTGATGAAGGCTGGGGAGTGCAGCTCAGTGGTGGATGTGTTATAATTTCTGTCTGTTTCTTTCCTAATGTGCTCTCTGGCACCTCACAAAGGGAAGAGGGGCTATGTGTATAGGAGCCCTTCTTACACCACAAGTCGAGTTTCCCACAAAACTAGGAAAAGCTACTTTAAAAGACTCCATAAGGCAGCAGTAGAGGCAGTCACTCCATGAGAAAACACCAAAAGCAGGGCACCCAAAAGCCTCTGATCAGGTTTCTGCTTCCCACCCTGATCTACACATCTTTCAGACAGTCCAACTATAAGCCTTCTTTAAATTATAGCCAGAAATACTAGAGAGCTTGTGAGATCACTGGCCCTGTACCTGGAAGTTTCTTCTACCCCATACTTCTGAACCGTGTGCTTCCTGTGTCATGGCCATGACTACAAGGGACATTTGCCAGGTACTTATCCCAGCCTCCACCCCACGAGACAGCCATGGTCTAGCTCTTACTCATTTTAGGACTGCTGGCCCAGTGCTTCTAAACCCAGTTATTAAAACAATTGCTTAATGTTTCCATGAAGGCGTCTTCATACACTCTGCCCCTTACCCCCCTTCCTAGAAGGAGGGTTCCTGACACAAAACAGGAAGTTCACAGGACAACAAAGGCCCCTCTTAAAATTTTGTTGGATGGAGTTAGCAAACCATGAATTCTTCAGCGGTCTGGCAAGAGACTGCTTTGGAATGAAAATTAAAGTGCAAGCCTCAGAAGGAAAGCACTGGGCTATCAAGAACACAGGAGGGCAGGACTGGATCACGGATTCTGCTCGCTGGGGTAAATTAGACACCGACTCTTACTCATTCTCTCCAAAAGGAAGCCAATAGAGAGAGTACAGGCTGCTGATTACAGCTCTGGGTCCACTCACTGATCAATTCAACCGCATCACCTCTTCACTTGTCCTGATGATGTTCCTGAACATCCACTGGTAAAGCCCCCCCCAGCGCTAAGGGAAGCAGGCACGGACGGCCAGGTCCTGCTCCACTCTCCTTTCCTCTCCGTTGGGGAGCAAGCTGCTCACGCTCACCCTGCTTGTCTACTTGAGAGTGGACATGGAAAAACAAATAACTGCAGCCAGCGACTCACTCACAATTCTATCCAACTGTGACCAGCAATAAAGATAATATTTTGATCATCATCTGTTAGTTTTGTTTGTTTGTTTGTTTACTAGTTATTGTTTTGTTTTGTTTTTTAATTCTGGGGGATTCAGTACAAGTCTGAATACTTGATATGAGATTTCCAGTTCCTATCTCTTCCTGTTTTCCCAAATATCAACAGGCAGGCTTTGCCAACACACATCCTGATCTGGAGAAGTTGGGTGGTTCCAGAGGGAAAGTCTGCAGAATTTGATACCTGACTGCACCCCAGGAATGAGTTATTTGCCTATTCTACCAGTTACCTAAGGAGAAGCTCTACTTCCTGACAAGTCCCGGGGTGCGGATATTAGAGTAACCAGCCGACGGGAACACGTGGCTGAGAATCACCAAATCATAAGAGTTTCCCATGCCAAAGAAGCCAAAGCACGCAGATAGAGTATCCCAAACAGATGAGAAATCCTTGTTGTGTTCTTAATGATATAATTTCTAACTATAAGAGATAAAGATGGGGTCCTCAAAGTTTACAGAAAGAGACTGTGTAGAAAAGGTCAGAACAAAAGTAACAGCTACAAGTCTCCAGAGCAGCATATAGGTGTGGGTGTGGGTGAAAAATGAGTTTAAAAAAAATTAACCTTAACTTCTTTTCCTTTTATATGTGTGCTAAAACACATTACAAAATTTATAATTTTAACCATTTTAAAATATGTTCAGTGCTACTACTACCATTCACAACCCTGTGCAACAATCATTACTATAAAGTTCTATAGCCTTCCTTGCCATCCTCAAACTGTTACAGCTATCTATCTAGCAATCTGGTCCTGTCTTAGTTACGGTTGCTACTGCTGTGAAGAGACACCAGGACCAAAGGAACTCTATAAACAAAAACATTTAAATGAGGCTGCCTTACAGTTCAGAGATTTAGTCCATTATCTCATGATGCCAAGACATGGCCACCATGTCTCCAAAGCTCCAGCTCTGACCTCTGCTATTTGTTTGTTGTTTATTTATTTATTGTTGTTTTTTCATTTAATTGACTAGATCTTGAGGACCCTGTCTCAATCACTAGATTAATCCATTGATAGATAGTTACACTCTGCTGGCATTATTGAGTGATTATGAAAGTTAAGAGGAAGTGTCTGGCTGGAGAGATGCTCAGAGGCTAGAAGCACTTGCTGCCCTTTCAGAAGACCTGAGCTTGGTTCCCAGCACACACATGGTGGCTCACAACCATCTGAGAACCTCTGGCCTAGACGAAAGGAAGTAGACTGGACAAACACCCCAGAAAGACCTTGTCCCCAACTTCGTCTTGTCTGTGTACTGCTTCCTGACCACGATGAGGTAAACTTTGCTCCACCATGTCCCTCCACACCTCTGAAAAACCTATACCAGAATACCTTTCTCCCTTAAGATGTTCTCTCAGGTACAACGAGACAGCAGCTAACAACTACCCACATTTACAAGCCAGCTCGAGACAGAGAAGAAAGATCTCATCATTGAATTGGCACTGAGGACAACAACAGGCAAAAACAACCGAGTGTTCATGAAGTGCAAGCTGACAACTTTCTAATCATACTTTACATGTTTCTTTAAGCGAGATCTATTCTGCAGGAATTAATTCCACAAATCCATTCAAACATGGGCACAAAGCCAAAAGGGGATATTAAGTTGTAAGAAGAGGTTAGAAATGAAGTACATATTCAATAAAAGAGATTTTTTTAAAATATGAGTATATCTACACAGTTGAACATTCTGAGATAATCAAAAATATACTTGTGCTGATATAAAATGCTGATAAACAGGCAAAATTTTATACAAGGCATTGCTAAATGAATAAAAATAATAACAAGCAATGAATTATAAAACATGGCTTCCTGGTTTTAAACTATACTGGGGATTGACCCCAGGACTTTAATCTGGTGCAATTCCATTGAACTAAACCCTGGCTCCATTTGTTTTGGTTTCTAAGAATTACCTATGTGTATATTTGTGTGTCTGCGCAAGCACATGTACACACATACACAGTGTCTGCAGCAGTCAGATTATATCTGTATGTCTGTGTACACACACACACAGTGCCTTATGTATCTCTGTATGTCTACACACACACACACACACACACACACACACACACACACACACACAGCCTGCAGCAGTCAGATTCCTTGGAGCTGCCTGGAGTGGATGTTGAGAACTGCACTCAAGTCTGCTGGAAGAGCTCTTAACCACTGAGCCATCTCTCTAGGTCTCCACATACATACAAAAGGGCGAGGGATAAAAATCAACTAATTAAACATAGGAATGCGTTATTTTTTTAAAATAAGGGGAAAAAGTTCAGGCACAGCCTTATAAGGCCTTCTAGTTAATCACAGAAGGCAAGTAGCCACACACAGAGACAAAAACTTGTGACTGAGTGAATTCTGTGCACAAACCCAGCCAGGCAGATAGTGGTTATTAAATGCTGCCTTTAAAGAGTGAACAGAGGGATAATAATGTCCCATCTTGTCTCTCCTCCAGAGCTCCAACTCTTTTGCTTCAAAGAGTCATTTCTGTTGGCTTGTCTTGGGATCTGGCCTTGATCCAAAGGCTATCAGAGCCAAAACTAACAGGCTGAAGAGGGACAAAGACGTATTGAGGAGCCAGGACATGGGGACTAGCTACCGCAAGTACAATGCAAAAGTCACCCTGGCACCCCTCCAGCAGACGACCTCCTATAGAAGCCAGGGACACTTTCAGAACCTACTCCTGTGTCTGAAACTCATCTTCCTTGGGGGCCACTTGGCATCTTTGCTTTTAAAACTGAAGTGAACATGCTGTGGAGAAGTTGGCTTTGAGGATTGAGGCAGCCGAGCTCAGGAACATGGGCCAAAGGGCCCTGTTTTAGAGAGAACACCAGCTGTGTGGGAGCCATGGGTGAAGACAAGTAAGTCACCTGTGCTGGTACATTTGTGCAGATTTACATTTGTCCTTAGGCAAAAAGTGCAGGAAATTAACAGTTTCACAAACACAAAAGGTATGGCAACCTGAGTAAAAGCTGGACACAATTTGCCTTGCTAGTGGTATGGCCTCACTTACACCCCTTCATTCTGTCATCTTTACTGACCCGTGCTCTTGTCATCCACATGAAGGGACTGTCCCAGACCCATACCACTTCTAAGCAAATGCAGAAAGCAGAGTGGCTTGAGGAGCAGGTAATGAGGCCAGGGGTACAGTATGTGCCTAGAAAGCACAGTGGTCCACCTCTAAACAAGTCACATGAGCTGCCTGCCTTACAAAATGGCAATGCTCTGCTAGCGGTGGTGTCTCCCGTACTTGGAAGGCAGAGGCAAACAGATCTCAGTGAGCTCCAGGATACCCAGGACTACAGAAAAACCCTGTCTTGAAAAAAATCAAACAACAACCACAACAACAAAATGGCAAAGCTATTCACTGTGTGGGAGCACTGGTGGACCACAAGAAGGATCTGTGTTTGGCACAGAATAAGGGCTGTTCCTGTTTCTGGTATTTAAAGCATTACATTCTGGACCTAACTGGACTCGCAGTTCATTATCACTTAAAGCCACAGTCAAATGTTCCTGCTGGAGGTGCTGCTTAGTGGCAGAGCATGATTTCAGCATGCTCAGACTCTAGGTTCATATACTAGTTTAGGGGTGGTCGAGAGGCCTATGTGCCAGGAGAATAAACTTGAACCTAGAACCCTGAGTGAGTGCTCCTAATTACTCCAGAATAGGTACAGAACCAGATTTTGGAGGTGAGATGGGGGTGGGGGCAGTGATAGACTCATTTAATTTGCATCATTTGTTAAAGAACTTCATAATTAATACAATCTCTGTAAGACTGGGTGTAACATGAGTTCCTGTAGGCCAAGTACTAAAGTGGTTCAAACAGGAAGAGCACCATGAGTTTGAGGTGTGTGTGCGTGCGTGTGTGTGCGTGCCATCCTACTAGCCCTACATGGTTTTCCACCATCCACTGAGATGTTAGTCTTTTTTCTAGTTGTAAAATTACAGTAATAATTACCATTTGTGAAGTTTCTACACACATTACTCCTAGCTTTGTTTTCCTTCCTCTTTTATTCTGAGCTGGTAATTTAACCCAAGTTCTCCTGCAATAGGAAAATCTATCCCACTGAACTACCAGCACGGGCTTCTGGTTGTCTTTATTTATCTTTTCTTTTCTTTTCTTTTTTTTTTTTTTTTTTTTTTTTTTTGAGATAGGGTTTCTCTGTGTAGTCCTGGCTGTCCTGGAACTCACTCTGTTGACCAGGCTGGTCTTGAACTCAGAAATCCGCCTGCCTCTGCCTCTGCCCCTCTGCCCCTCTGCCCCTCTGCCCCTCTGCACCTCTGCACCTCTGCACCTCTGCCTCTCAAGTGCTGGGATTAAAGGCGTGCGCCACCACTGCCAGGCCTCTGGCTGTCTTTAGAAGACTGCACACTGTGTAATGAGACCCGCTGCTCCTCTCTTTCCTTCCCTGCTTCCCTCCCTGCCCACCTGTTCCATTTGCAAACGGAGCTGCTTGTTCGTTAGATGTGCCATCTTATAGCCCTCTGTTTGTTTGTTTATTTATTATTTATTTTTCTCAAGAAAGTTTCCTGTGTAGTTCTGGCTGTCCTGGATCTAGCTCTGGAGACCAGGCTGGCCTTGAATTCAGAGACCCGTCTGCCTTTGTGTCCTGAGTGATGGGATTAAAGCTTGTGCTACCACTGGCTAGCCCGCCTCGCGCTCTCTCAAGTTCTGTCTCTCTCTGTCTGTCTCTGTCTCTCTCAATAAGATCTTATCACTGCTGGCATGGTGTATGTGGGTGGCTGGGTGGGTATAGACTTGCCTGGTATTCTTCTGGAGGTCAAGAACCCTGGAAACTCAGTTCTCTTCTTCCACAGTTTCCTGGGTTCCAGGCATCAATCTGAGGTCACTAGGCTTCTACAACAAGCACCTTTATCTACTGAGTCATCTTGCTGGCCCAGAGATTAGTTTTCACTTTTATCTCTTTTTTACTATTTATTTATTTATTTTTGGTTTTTTGAGACATGGTTTCTCTGTGTAGCTCTCACCATCCTGCAATTCACTCTGTAGACAAGGCTGGCCTTGAACTCAGACTGCCTGCCTCTGCCTCCCAAGTGCTACAATAAAGGTGTACATCACCACTGCCCTACTTATCTTTTGAAATCTTTTCAATGTTGTTAATTTTTAAAGAATATTCTACACTCACATCGAATGAAATATCAAACAACAGCAAATATTAAAAGGAATACAAGTGAAACTGGGTAATTTTACCATCTAGAAATAACATTGTTGGGGTTAGGGATTTAGCTCAGTGGTAGAACACTTGCCTAGCAAGTGCAAGGCCCTGGGTTCAGTCCTCAGGTCTGAAAAAATAAAATAAAATAAAAAGAAATAACATTGTTCAAATTTTAGAGAAGTCAGGCATAGTGAAAGAGTCTCACGTAGGTGAGACTGAGGCAGAAGGATCATCTAAGTTCAAAGACAGCCTGGGTTACACAGTGAGGTCTCAAATAGCCTAAGCTACAGCAAGATCCTGTCGAAAGAAAGAAAGAAAGAAAGAAAGAAAGAAAGAAAGAAAGAAAGAAAGAAAGAAAGAAAGAAAGAAGAAAGAACGAGAGAGAGAGAGAGAAAAGGAAAGGAGAGAGGAGAAGAGAGGAGAGGAGGGGAGGGGAGGGGAGGGGAGGGGAGGGGAGGGGAGGGGAGGGGAGGGGAGGAGAGGAGAGGAGAGGAGAGGAGAGGAGAGGAGAGGAGAGGAGAGGAGAGGAGAGGAGAGGAGAGGAGAGGAGAGGAGAGAGGAGAGGAGAGGAGAGAGGAGAGGAGAGGAGAGGAGAGAGGAGAGGAGAGAGGAGAGGAGAGGAAAGTTGGGTTTCTGGGCAGTGAATATTCTGGTTTATGTGAGTGCTATGTTTGCCTGAGGCTTTAGCCACAGGACAAACTAAATCATTTCCATAGAGGCTTTGGAGCAAGGGCTATCAATTCCAAACTCCTGGGAAGCACGTAACTGGAGGTGAAGGGTCAGCGGTAGTAGTGAAGCAGCCCCAGGGAAAAGTGTTCTCGGATGCTGCAGGGTTTTGCTATACTTTGGACAGGGTCATTACTACTGATTATGACTCGCCTGGAATTCCTACTACAGTTTCCCAACTGTCTGATAGTAATCCGAATCTTTCCCTCAGTAACAAACTGTAACACTCAGTGTAACAGTTCTCAGTGCATTTTCTGGGTCCATCCACAGAACCAAACATTAGGATAGTTTTGCAAAATCCACAATGCAGATTAGGCATTAAAGTCGGCCTTATGAACTGTTCCCTCTAATTTTGCAGTTGATTCATAATTCATATTTACAGGGTAACATATAATCAGATAAAGATATATGAATAAACACATTTAAACATGAAAGAATGCTTTATTTTGTTGTTATTGAGTGTATGTGGTATGGTAGCTTGGGCTTATTTTGTTTTGCTTTTTTTTTTAAAAGATTTTATTTATTATATTTATTAGTACACTGTAGCTATTTTTAGACATACCAGAAGAGGGCATCAAATCCTATTACAGATGGTTGTGAGCCACCATGTGGTTGCTGATATTTGAACTCAGGACCTCTGGAAGAGCAGTCAGTGCTCTTAACCGCTGAGCCATCTCTCCAGCCCTGCTTTTTGAGGCAGTGTCCCTGTGTAGCCCTGGCTGGTGGGGAACACCTTAAGCAACACAAGCCGGCCTCAAACGTGGCAACCCTGGTGAGGACCATAATGCTCAGTATATGTTTGTTTTGTAGCCCAATTTTCACTTATATGTCATATCTTACTATGTCAATAAACAATCTTTTATAGTCCTATCTACAAGTTTGCCAGTCTATTTAACAACTTCCCTATAGACTGAGGCTTATATGAACAAACTTTGCTATTGTCAGCAATGTTATGATGAATATTCCAGTATTTATACCTGTGTAGGACTTAGCTCTTAACATTTAATAATTCCTAGAAATATGCCGGAGATGCAGTTTAAAAAACAAAAAATTCAAAATTTTTTATTTTTCTGATTTTTCTGTCATACTTTAAAACTCTTCCTACTTTTTAGTACTTCCTTTTGAAGTGGGGGGGTCTGTTTTGTTTTGTTTTGTTTTGTTTTGAGAGAGTGTCTCCTGTAGTCAGGCTGGCCTCAAACTCACTATGCAATGGAAGATGACCTTAAACTCTTGATCTTTCTCTGGAAGAAGAAAGAGGTAGAGAGAGAGAGAAGGGAGGGAGGGAAAATCCTTGCCAGGCTCTGTGGGAAGGCTGAGACAGGACTGTAGGAGTTCAAAGTCAGTTCGAGTATCCAAAATGAATGAAGAGGGAGAGAGAAACCAAGGTCATGGTTTAGCGGCACACAGCCTGCTAGCGTGTATGTGGGGAAGGGAGGAGGAGGGGAGAGGGAGGTTTGCAGCTCTTTGGCTTTAACTGGGTTGTACTTCCTGTCTACAATTCTGAGTGTCATAAGGGTGTTCTGTCCACATACATTTACCTCAAGCATGCTCCTCCCACAACCCCATCCTCCCCTTCCTCACCCGCTCCATTCTTGTTAGCCCCCTTTGTCTATCAGACGGCTTTGTTTATATTTCCATGACACAGATACGTATGTTTGTTTTTTAAAGTGTTTTAGTATGCCCTTCACATTTCCAATCACAATTACTTTCATAATACTTTAAAATATAAAAACAAAATGTTAGTGAGTGAAATCAGCAAAAGTCAAATCATCTGTTGGTCAAAATGCAGTCCTATCCCCATTTTATTGTGTTCAATACTGTCCCACATAGATGATAAGGCAACCGCCATCCTCTTGGGAATGGCAAGGCTGAACTGCAGGTTCTATGTATTCAGTACTGTAATGAATTCTCCACTGGGGTAAAAGTTAGATTTTAGGCTCATAAAGGCAGTGAGTCCAGGAATAAAGCACACCACTGCGGAGAGAAAGTAGCTACAACAAATAACAGAGGTCATGCTTGGAAACTGTGATGGCTATTCTTGGTTGTCAATTTGACTACATCTGGAATTAACTAAAATCCAAGTGGTTGGGTATACCTATGAGGGCTTTTCTTCTCTTTTTTCGTTTTGTTTAAAGATTTACTTATGCCGGGTGGTGGTGGCGGCAGCGGCACACACTTTTAATCCCAGCACTTGGGAGGCAGAGGCAGGAGGATTTCTGAGTTCAAGGCCAGCCTGGTTTACAGAGTGAGTTCCAGGACAGCCAGGGCTACACAGAGAAACCCTGTCTTGGAAACAAACAAACAAACAAAAACAAACACAAAATTTATTATTTTATGTATATGAGAACACTATAGCTGTCTTCAGACACCAGAAGAGGGCATCAGATCCCATTACAGATGGTTGTGAGCCACCATGTGGTTGCTTGGGAATTGAACTCAGGATCTCTGGAAGAGCAGTCAGCACTCTTAATTGCTGAGCCATCTCTCCAGCCCAAGTGCTTTTCCTTTTCCCCCTTAAATAAATCCACTTTTAATCTGGATCTTTTGAGACACCTTTATCTTGGCCACACCTCCTGTTGGCTGCCAATAAAAATGACATGTAAGGAAACTAGTTCTCTTTGTCTTTTTGCTCTCACTGGCAAATCCACTTCTTTGTTTGTTTGTTTGTTTGTTTGTTTGTTTTCTGAGATAGGGTTTCTCTGTGTATCCCTGGCTGTCCTGGAACTCACTCTGTAGACCAGGCTGGCCTCGAACTCAGAAATCCGCCTGCCTCTGCCTCCCAAGTGCTGGGATTAAAGGTGTGTGCCACCACGCCCAGCACAAGTCCACTTCACTGGCATTACAGTCTACTTCTTCAGAATTCTGGCATACACTGAAGACTAGCTGAGACATCCAGCCTTATAGACTGAACCACTTACTGAATTCTTGGACTTTCCATTGGTAGACAGCTATTGTTGGACTAGCTGAACCACAGGCTCTAAGCCATTTAAAAAATAAGTTCTGTTCTTCTAGGAGACTCTAACTAATACAAAATATTTCTGCTCCTATGAGACTAACATGTCCTTGCTATCATTAGTCATTTCCGAGGTTCGGTCTGCCAGCTCCATAACCTACTTAGCAGTAAGGGAAATCTGAAACTGACTGAGCAGACTCAAGGATAAAGTAACACTCCCCAGGTAGCCAAGTCCTATAAATAGGCTCCTAATGGCTTTTCTCTTTTTAGACAAGAAAGAATTCAATTTGCTTTCCAACCTTAAGAATCTAAACTCCAGAGAGATGTTGGATATATGGAACACAAATGAGCCAAGCACACAGTGGCACACCCTGTGATCTCAGTACTCAGAAAGCAGAGACACAAGTTCAAAGCCAGTCTGGTTTACTTAGAAAGTTCCAGGACAGCCCAAGCTAAGCAGTAAGAATGCTTTGTAGGAGGAGGGGGAGGGGGGGGAGGAGGAGGAGGGAGGAGGGAGGGAGGAAGAGGGTGAGAAGGAGGAGGAGAAAGAAGAAGAAGCAGCAGCAGCAGCAGCACCACCCCTCACAAACAAGTAGGGGTGGCTGGGTAGGGTCACACCAGCTAATATTGAACAAAAATGTATTAAATGGGTATATAACACCCTAACCATAGCCTTTTGACTATCTCTGAGGAGAGCAATTCAGCAGAACAAACAACCATACAACCTTATACTGCCTTCCTCGAACAATTCAAAATTCCAATAAAACCTGTCTTTCCTAGCCAGACATAGTGGCACAAATCTGTGATCCCAGCTCGTGGGAGGTAGAGAAAAGAGGATGAGGAGTCCACGCCCATTCTGGGCTACATTCAAGTGTCTCCACCATCATTTACCTCCCCCATCCCCCACATCAGTCCTCTACAGCACGCTAGAGATGATTTCTGTTCCATATGCGGATGTCTGAGAACCGGCTGCTATCCTAAACTGCTTCTTTTTCAACAAATTCCAAACAGCAATAGGAAATAGAAGTAAGTTGAGGTCCAATTTATCATATCTCAATTATAACTTAAGCCTTTGGATATTATTAACTATAATAGGTAATACAATTAGCTATTACATAAGCTATTAGTTATTATAAATAGCTATTTCATAAAAAGAAAAGTTTACTTGAACTGAACCCTTGAATTCACCAATTTAGCTATCCTGGTTGGCCATAGAATTCCAGGGATCCTCCTGTCCCCTTCCCAGTGCTGGGACCACAGCTGCACCCAGATTTTTATGTGAGTGATGTGGGTCCGAACTCACATTCTCAGGCTTGCCCAAAAAAAAAAAAAAAACACTTAGCCAACAAAGCTGCCTCCCTACCTGTTTGCTTTGAGACAGGGTCTCACTATATATATGTGGCTACTGTGTAGACACCAGGCTGGCGTCAAATTTGCAGTGATCCTCCTGCCTCTGCCTCTGTCTCTCGGATGCTGAGAATACAGGCATGGAGTCCTCATTATGTCTTACTGTAAATGGAATTTGTATTGCAGTTTCTGCAGCTCTGTGTGGCTTACAGGCCAGCAGCACTTCCTCAGCCTACAGAAGAGCTTATCTGACAACTCTGAAATCATGATCCCAGATCTGGCAAGGACCTGATCTAGTCACCGAGCCTGCCTTCATGTCCTGAAAATCCACCTCACCTATCAGGAGAACCTCAGCCAGGCTCTCAGGGAAGCAGAGGATCTTCCAAGCAGGATCAAGAGGCAGCTTTTCTAATCAGAAAACACTTCAGAACCAATCACACTGTCATCTGTGGCTAGAGGATAGAGAGGAGGAGGGTCACCAGTGTCCCCAATGTAGCTCTAGCTCTAGGGTCTGAGCAGACACCTAACCTTTCTGAAGTTCACTAAGCTTATGAGAGCCAGATTTCACAAATGTCAACAGTTAGAACAAACTGGCTGTTCCATCTAGAGCACACCAGGGTCTCAGAGCAAGGGTTCACGCTCCCAGGCGACACTTACCATGCCCTCCAGAACTGCTAGGACACAATTAAAAAGCACCTGCACAACTGCAGCCAAAGTAGAGGAGGACTGACCACAAGATGTCTTTCTTGGTTATTAGAAATTCGTACACCACCAGAGAAGAAAAGCAGCAGGGTGACAGAGCCTCACAGAGCTCTGACAGGATCTGAAAGCGAAGGTTTCCCAGCACTGCGCCCTCAGCACCAGACACCACCCTAGCTTTTGTGGCAAGACAATGTCAAACAGGTAGATCTCTGTGAGGTACCTCACCCAGCACCACTTAGTGCAGCTAGAAAGCTGTGTGGGATGGAAGAGGGAATACAGGGACCTGCTGCCGCTATTCTCTAGGACGCCATGCACCAGCCAGTAGAATTCAGATACAACCATTCATCCTGCCATCATTACTGACCCGTGGTCTTGACATCCACATGAAGGCAGAATGGATGCTGCCATGCTACCTGCCATGATAATGGACTAAACCTCTGAAACTGTAAGCCAGCCCTGATTAAATGTTTTCCTTTATAAGAGTTGCTTCTTCAGGCAGATTTCTGAGTTCGAGGCCAGCCTGGTCTACAGAGTGAGTTCTAGGACAGCAAGGGCTACACAGAGAAACCCTGTCTCAAAAAACCAAAAAAAAAAAAAAGAGTTGCCTCTTGGTGTCTCTTCACAGCAATAAAACTCAAACTAAGACATGGTGGCCAGTGGAGGAAAAGCCTCCACAAAAAGATTTCCTTCTAGAAATTCTCATTTTAGGAGAACACACTTGAATTTTTGTTTCTTTAGTGTTGTTGCCCTTTCTCTGTGTGTGTGTGTGTGATATCATCTCTATCACAAACAATGACAGGTCAATACTTTGAATTATGTGTATTAATCCAGAAAAAGAGGCATTATCTCACTACTGTCTATGCACAAGTAAGCAAAAGTAATTCAAGATAGGTGGTCATGGCCTGTGCGCTTGACTGGAAGTTTCTAAGCCCTCACTCACTAAGTTACTTTTCCCTATTTTACATTCAATTTAACAAGTGCAAATCAATAACATATGGATGACTCTAGACACAAAGAGAGCAAGCTGTGAACTCCCTGCAGTGGGGCCAACAGCAGCCTGGAAGAGACGGGCTTCTGAAAGCCAGGAACTGAGGTGCACACGGAGGGCAGAGTGGATGTTTATGCTCAGCATGCGCAAACTCCACCTCCTCAAGAGTCTGGGATCACCGCACATAGACGCACGTATGCCTTAAGAGTGGAGAATTAGTAGAAATTACTCTAACAGGGGAGTGGGGAGAAGGCTTCATTACAAAGTACTTGCCATACATACATGAAGACTTAAGTTTGGACCCCCAGTATCCACATAAAAAAGCCATCATGTTGGCACATGCCTGAAATCCCAGTTCAGAGGAAGCAGCGACAGGTGATCCTTGGAGCTTGCTAGCTAGCAGAGCTCCTCAATCAGTGACCTCTAGGTTCAAAAAGAGACCCTGTCTCAAAAGATACAGACCCTCTGTACCTCAGGAGAGTAAACCCCATACAAGTCTGACAACCTGCGTTTGCTCCTTGAAATGCCTGGTGGAAAGCAAGAACAACCCCACAGGTCGCCTTCTCACCTGCACATGTGCACCATAGCCTGTGTATCTGCACACACACACACAAAGCACACGCACACATATAATAATGAATTTGTAATAATAATTAGTTTAATAAAAAGTAATGGGATCTGTAATGAGATTTGATGCCCTCTTCTGGTGTGTCTGAAGACAGCTACTGTGTACTCACATATAATAAATAAATCTAAAAAAAAAAAAAAAAAAGAGCCGGGTGGTAGTGACACATGCCTTTAATCCCAGCACTTGGGAGGCTAGCCTGGGGACAGCCAGGGCTACACAGAGAAAACCCTGTCTCGAAAAAACAAAACAAAACAAAAAAGAAAGAAAGAAATTGAAGTTGGCCTGGGTTGCACAGTAAGATCCTAGTCTCAAACAAAAACAGATAATTTTTTTTTAAAGATTTATTTATTTATTATATGTAAGTACACTGTAGCTGTCTTCAGACACTCCAGAAGAGGGCGCCAGATCTGATACGGATGGTTGCGAGCCACCATGTGGTTGCTGGGATTTGAACTGTGGACCTTCGGAAGAGCAGTCGGGTGCTCTTACCCACTGAGCCATCTCACCAGCCCAAAAAAACAGATAATTTTGATTCAAGAAAAAAAAGAAAAGCACAAGAGTAATCTGAAACTCGCTGGTAATACACACACACACACACACACACACTGCTCCTTGACAAGGGAACATGAATCATTTTACAAGCATAGTTTTAAGTTTTGTTAATGTACTTATTACCATATTTGTACATCTGGCAGAGCATGATGTCCATGGAGAGGGTAGAATGTCACAGTCAGCACGTGGAGGTCAGAAGGCAACTCTATGGGCCATTTCTCTCCTTCTGCCTTTATATAGAAAGCAGTGGTTTGCATCCTTCCTAATGCTACAACCCATGTTGTGGTGACCTCTGACCATAAAACTGTTTCATTGTTACTTCATAACTATAATTTTACTAATGTTATGAATCATAATGTAAATATCTGATGTGCAAGATCTCTGATCTATGACCTGTGAAAGGATCATTCAACACCCAGAACAATGGAGACCCACAGGTCGAGAGCTACTGTTTTAGAGCTTGACCCCAGGTCACTAGGTTTGTGCAATGCCATGGTTTGAATAGAATGGCCCCCACAGGCTCATATAATTGAATGCTCAGTCACCAGGGAGTGGCACTATTAGAGAAGTACTAAGAAGTATGGCCTTGTTGGAAGAGGCATGGCCTTGTTGGAGGAGGATGTCACTAGGGGTGGGCTTTGAGGTTTCGAAAGTCCACCCACCCCACACCTGCAGTTCAGAATGTAGCTCTCAACTACTTTTCCAGCACCATGCCTGCCATGCCTGCCACCATGGTCTGTGCCATGATGATAATGGACTAAGCCTCTGAAACTGTTAGCAAGGTCTCAATTAAATACTTTCCTTTATAAGAGTTGCTATGGTCATGGTTTTTGTATTTATTTGTTTTTGGTTTTTTAATGTATATGAGTACACTGTAGCTCTCTTCAGACACACCAGAAGAGGGCATCAGATCCCATTACAGATGGTTGTGAGCCACCATGTGGTTCCTTGGGAATTGAACTCAGGAACTCCGAAAGAACAGTCAGTGCTCTTAACCACTGAGCCATCTCTCCAGCTCCGGTTTTTGCTTCACAGCAATAGAACACTGACTGAGACATGTAGCAAGCACCCACTGAGCTATCCTGCTGGCCCTTGCAAACATATTTTAATAGTAACCCAGCTTTAATTCCACAAAACTCAAAGCAATGACCTAGGAAAAACCTTGTTTTGTTGTTGTTGTAGTATTTTGAGGCAGGATTTCATGTAACCCAGGTTGGCCTCAAACTTGCTATGTAGTGGACAGATGACTTTGAATTCTTGATCCTCCTGCTTGTGTCTCTCAAGCCCTGAGATTATAGATACAAGGCACCCTACTCAGTATTACTTAACTTCTTTGTTTTTTATTTGTTTGCTTTTTGAGACAGGGTTTTTCTGTGTTGCCCTAGCTGTCCTGGAACTCACTCTGTAGACAAGACAGGTCTCAAACTTGGAGATCCACCTGCCTCTGGCTCCCAAGTGCTGCACCACCACCACTTGGCAACTTCTTTATTTTATGGGATGGAAATAAGGTTTTGAAGTTAGTAGACTCTCCTGCCTCAACCTCCCCACATGCTTGGGCCCACAGGCATGTGCCAACATACCTAGGGTAAGCATTTGGAATCTATTTTTAAGATTTCTCTATGTCCCTTCATCAAACTACGATGATGATTCCAAAACCTGTCTCTGAGTAACGCTAGGCCCGTAGAGAAGGCTGTTTTACATCCCCTCTGCCACTTAGCTTTGCTGCTATGTACTCCACTCCCACCTTTGGGCCTTTGGGGAACTTTGAACAAAGAGAAGCACCTTTAACTTGGCTGTCTGAGACAAAAGTCTTAAATACAGATTTTTCCACAATGCACTTTCTCCTTAGCTGTTCAGAACTCAGTGTGTAATATACTGCTCTTGAAGAGCGAGTAATTCTAATGCACCAAGAACATCTTAACCTGTTACCTACCAATACCATCCTCGACGGCCACCTCCACCCAGCACAGTTCTTGATGCTCTCCCCCATCGGGGCTGGGAGTTCCCAAATGTCTGGAGTTAGATCTGAGCTATGAGACTGCACTGGGGGGTGGAGGTGAGAAAATGGCCTCTGAAGTTAGCTCTGAAACCAGACAAGAGAAGCTCTGAAGCTCACGCTGCCTTTCAGGAGCTCAGCCAGAGGAATGCCTGGCTTCTGCTGATTACCTCTGTAGCTTGAAACATGTACACCAGATAGGGACCGGCATCAGGCCAAAAAGCTGGTCGGGAGGTCAGCTGTGGCAGTGGCAAGAGCAAGCAGAGAGCCATGCCAGAGCAGGTGGTCCTGCATGAAGCAGGCCAGTGCCAAGTAAGGCCAAGGCCACCATCAGGCTGCGTGATTCCTGGAAATTTGATGCTTCAGGAACACTGCTAAGTGGCAAGGCTGGCTATAGCCCAGCCATGGTGCAAGATGGTACTGGGATGACTAGGAAGACTAGAAAGATGCCAGAGCAGTCTGCTCTAGGATGGCCAAGGAAATGGTGCTCTCCCCATGGAACTGGAGGTCCTCCTTCCTCCACGCATGCCCCAGGAAGAGCCGAAACAGAAGGGAAAAAAAAGCCAGTTTCAGGGCACCAGAGCAATTCAAACCAAACCAACTGGCAATTGATTCAAAACAATAGTGGCTTTGTCAGGAGATTGCAACAGCCAACAAGAGCTGGTTGAAAAACCTGCCCTCCCCTCCTGATTTCTATCCTCTAGTCCCCGTGACTTTGAGACATCATGCTAAGAAAGAGGAAAACAAATTATGCACATAAACCAACATTAGACAACCCACATGAGGAGGTCTCCAACTGCCCACTGGAGATGACACATCACCACAGCTGGCTGTTAGGCACTATCTCCTCTCAGAAGCCCTTCTCAGGCTCCTGGGACACATTTAAATCTGACTCGCAGATAAATTTTTCATCATCCAAGCCAAGAGGAAGCAAAGGGCCAAAACATTACAGTTTCCAAGGTGCTGCCATCTTCATTATGGGCACATTCAAGACCTTGGTGTGTGCCCTCAACTCGTGGTGGCTACTCCCCATCTCTACAAGGCCCTAAAGTTCTGCTTTGGGATTTGTTAAGACACAAAAGAGAAGAACATTCCCTCTGGAGACTTGGGGGGGGGGGGAAGCAGACTACAGAATTTCTCACACCACACCCTGCTCTGTGCTCACTGTGTCTCACTTTACCAATGTGATTGTCACCTCCTGTACTTCACATTCACCCAGAGCACGAAGGAGCCAGCAACGGGCACCACAACAAAGATAAGCAAACAGACTTATCTAGGAAGACGCAGGTGGCCACACATGGGAGCCACACCTGTTCCACTGCAATCTACAGGTAGCTGGAGGAAGCTGTGCATGGCACAGGTAAGCTTCACCTGCCTGTCTACTCTCAGGAACTGTGCAAGGACGTCAAGGACAATACACAGGTGACTTATAAGTGTGCTCCTTGTTGTTCTAAAGGCAGATTTCCCTGCTGCATCGCTTCCTATCAGGATTGTTCTTCCACCTCCCTCTTTTCTTTCTTTTCTTTTTCTTGAGACAGGGTTTCACTGTGTACTCCTGGCTGGCCTGAAGCTTGCTATGTAGACTAGGCTGCCTTGAACTCACACAGATCCACTTGCCTCTGCCTCCAGAGTGCTGGGATTAAAAGTATACACTAGTGATATCTGTCAGAGCTTTTCATTGGGAAAAAAAACATGGATTTCAACAGTGGGCACTGGGGATAGAGCTCAGGGGCAGAGTGTGCCCTTAGCATGTATGAAGCCATTTGACCCCTAGCATCGCCAACAAAAGAGCACTCACACTCAAAACGGAAGGTTAACAGAAACCTGTTTAATGGACAAGGGCCATTCTAGAGAGCACTTGCTGAGCCCTCACCAAGAAGTCAAGAACAAGAACAGCAAGACATAGACAGATGAATTCTGACCCTTTCCCTGGGTCCCCACCTCAATATGGGGCAAGCCAGACAACTAATTAAAGTCTGCTCAAGAAGCCTTCTGCCCAGCATTCTGCCTGGAGTGCTGTTTGCAGAACTGTCAATACCACGGAAATTCCATAAGCAGCTATAAGGATGGCTGCCAAATCTATAGAGGCCAGTCAGAATCTCAAGCCTGGACCTGACAGAGCGTTTAAACGATGTTTCAGAGTTCAGTCAAGCTCTTCCTTCTCCGAATCAGACAGTGGGCAGCCTGAACTCTCCAGAGCAAGCATCTACAGCAAGCCAACAGCACAGGTGAGTTAGTGCCCACTAAGCAACTACACTCTTCACCCAACCCTTGCCCTCCTCCCTGCCTCTCAACCAATGAAAGGCCAAGGGACAGCACTCATGGCCAGAGACATTGCTACCAGTGTGTCAGCCTGCAGAGCACAACAGGGGCACAACTGTTCCCAGGCCCTCTGCCAACTGCAGAGACATACATGAAAAATACAAGAAGCATTCAACTAAGCAACATGGGCACTGAAGAGGCCCTCTTCAACTGTGCAACTGAAATCACCACTCCCCCCCATACACACAGATGCCCAAATGAGGGTGGGTGGGAAACAAGTAAGAGTGCCTAATGTAGTGATGATTATAGGGTAGGTACTGCCAGAAACGCTCTCAGGACAAAGGATCCTACCTGGAAGGGGATGCAGAGGGGCATTTCAGAGAATGGAGCCAACTCCCACAGGGATTAATACAACAGTGCCCAGCTGAACGAGGTGGCAAATGTCTGTGATTCGAATAACTAAGGAGTTAGAGGCAGAAGGATCAAGGCCATCCTTGGCTACATAGTTCAAGGCCAGGCTGGGCTATATAATATCTTTTCTCCAAAAAAAAAAAAAAAGCAAACAAAAAACAAAAAAACAAGACCAAATAAAACACCAGAGGTCCTGGTGCACTACATAAAAATATTCAAGGATCAACAGAGAGATTAAATAAATAATAACACATCCCACAATGAGATCCTATTGAAAACACTGCTGATGAGCAACTGGGGACTTGAAGAGGTATTCACAATCTGCTAAGAAGAAAAAGAGTGTACACTCAGCATGCCAAAAACAATGTAAAAACAAGGTGGAGAAGGATAGACACTGGGGAGCTGAGAGGTTATCCCTGATTGTTCCAATTTTTAGTTTTAAAAATCTATGTCCATAGATTCTAACTTTTCTATAGTAAAATAAAAATTATTTTAAAGTTTGTTTTTTTAAAAGGTGGGCTTTTAAATTTGTATCTATTCATTTTGTGTGTCATACCCACTCATGCCCTCATTCACATGCCACAGTACACACACAGAGGTCAGGGGACAACCCTGGGAAGCCAGTTTCCCCACCATGAGGATCCCAGGAACCATACTCAATTGTCAGGCTTGACAGCAAGGGTGTTTACCCACTGAGCCGCCACTTAAAGTTCAAATGTTATCCTAATGTTCAAAAACTACAATGGGTGGGTTGGTAGCTCACACCTATAACCTCAACAGTAAATAGGCTGAGGCAGAAGGATTGCCATATTTAAGACAGCCCTGAGCTACACAGTGAGTTTCAGACCAGTGTGAGCTACAATGTTAAGGCCCCATGTCATTAACAAAATAAATAAATAAAAATAAAATAGCACTGATACAGAGAAATAATGATCTGGAAAGAGGCTTGAAAATGCAGCCAGACTCCAAAGTAAGTGTCTAAGCTGAGAAAAGCTCCTGGCTTTCAGCGAACATGTCTCGGCAGAGAAAGCACCACATCTCTGATAAAAACAAAATCTATTTTAATCTTCTCAGAAGCAGAAGTAATGGCACTTATAGATATAAAGCTAGTTACCAACACTGTTATATATCAGATCAGAGAGAGAGAGAGAGAGAGAGAGAGAGAGAGAAGGAAACAGTTGGAATGCCTAAGGAACTTATCCAAGGTGGGCTACACAAGTGAACACATAGTCAGGTATACATTGAGGGAGCCCTGAGAGGATGTACCCACTGCTATGGAACGCACCCCAAACATTACTCCATACACACTTACTGACAAACTCAGACACATACATGCAATGATAAAATATGTGGGTTAGGAATGAAGCAGGAGACTATAACAGCCTAATTTAAAAGTTACAGCTTTGTTTCAACTGTGACCAACCAAAGTCCCAAGTTTTGACCTCCTGACTCTAGTCAAAGATGGCAATGAAGGTGAAAGATAATGTAAAGCTGAAATTAACCCAGAGTCCCAGAACTTGAGAAAAAGAGGTCAAGACCGTGGCTTCAGCACCTCCGACCTCAGTGTAAAGACCTCTGAGGAGCGAGGTAGCTTTGAGTTTCACTAGACGGTTTTAGATTTATTATCAGATTATAGTCCTGTGACTTCAAACAGAGCAAGAAGGCACATAAAACAGTAAGGACCCTACAGAATGGTCCTTGTGCCAAAGTCAAATGCTGGCTTTTAAATTTGTATCTATTTATTTTGTGTGTCATACGCACTCATGCCCTTATTCACATGCCACAGTACACACGCAGAGGTCAGGGGACAACCCTAGGAAGCCAGTTTCCCCACCATGAGGATCCCAGGAACCATACTCAAGTACGTGATAACTAAACTTAAGCCTTAAATTACAAACAACGGGCTGGTGAGATGGCTCAGCGGTTAAGAGCGCTGACTGCTCTTCCAAAGGTCCTGAGTTCAAATCCCAGAAACCACATGGTGGCTCACAACCATCTGTAATGAGATCTGACTCCTTCTTCCGGAGTGTCTGAAGACAGCTACAGTGTACTTACATATAATAAATAAATAAATAAATAAATATTTTTTAAAAAAATTACAAACAACATCAAAAGTTAAAAGTAGAGTCCTCATTAAACTCTATTTCTGGACATAGGAGCCATGTAGTCCAGTGACAGAGTTTCATCCTGAAAGGGGAAAAAAATCCAGATTTATTCTTCTGACTTTTCAAATATGCCAATGTAACACTGAGTTCACATTCCCAGACAGCAAGAACCACCTGGAGCTGAGTGGCCACTCTCAGGCCAAGTCTACTTTACAACAGTTCCCACCTCTTCCTGTTGCCTTGTCAATCCTGGGCCATGTCTACTGCAGCTTAGATATTTTCCTAATAAATATTTCCCTGAAACTATGACTTCCAAAGGAGGACAAGAAAAAACAGCAGAGGACCTATTGGTCTTTGAGATGGCCTGCTTTATATCCTGGTTCTTGCAGACATTTAAGGTTGTGACTTCTGACCCAGATAAACAATATTAAGAGGAGAAAGGTCGTAAAGGGATAACTTTACAGGCAGCAATTTGGCAAGCTCCTGGGTGATATGTAGACACCATTTCCCACGCCTCTGTTCTAAGGGAAGCCTCAGACAAGGTCATTTCCCAACGATTCCTGTACTTACTGTGTACACTGAAAACAGAATCACAGACTTTCTAGTTACTGACATATTGAAGACATCTATCTAGTCCTACATGTTCCAAATAAGATCCTTTATAGGTAATATTAAAATATGAAGAAATATCTGAACTATTATTTTTTCCTTCTTAATGGCCAGGCATATCCCAACACTTGTGAGGTGAAAGGAGGCTCATGAGTTCAAGGCCAGCCTAGGCTATAATGTGAGCTCCTACACTCACTCACACACACACACACACACACACACACACACACTCACACTCACACTCACACACACATCACACACTCACACACAAAAAAAATAAATAAAGGTAGAGAACAATGAAAATAGTAGCAATAAATAAGCTATAAATCAGTACCATCTAGAAAAGTCTCTGACGTTTCTTCCTAGCCAGTTCTGTCTCTAACTCTTTCGGAACAAGTACTAGTTTTTTGTTTTTTTTTTTCTTTTTCTTTTTCTTTTTCTTTCTTTGAGAGAGGGCATGTGCAGACTGCCCTTTTTTTTTTTTAAAGAATTATTTATTTGCTTTATGTATATGAGTACACTGTAGCTGTTTTCATACACACACCAGAAGAGGGCATCAGATCCCATTACAGATGGTTGTGAGCCACCATGTGGGTGCTGGGAATTGAACTCAGGCCCTCTGGAAGAACAGTGAGTGCTCTTACCCACTGAGCCATCTGTCCAGCTCCCGCAGGCTGTCCTTAAACATTGTATGTGGCTTATCTTATATGGATGCTCTGGAGTAAGGCATTATCAGCCTGTGCTACCACACCTGACTTAAACAGTACTGATCTTCCTTGTGTTTCACTTTAGAACTGCATATAAATGGAACCAGATATTCTTCTGAGTTACTGTATTATGTTGAGGCAAATACTTAAAGCTTTTTTCTTTTTAAAGGCAGCTTCTTGTGATCCATGGCTGACCCCAAACTTGCTATGTAGTCAAGGATGACCTTAAACTTCTGATCTTTCTGCTTCCATTCCCTGAGTGCTCTGTCCCATGTCCAGTGTATACAGTGTGGAGATTAACCCAAGGCCTAATAAATGATACATAAGCACTCTACCAACTGAGCTAAATCTCTAGGCCCTTAAACTTGTTTTATTTGACAGGTGCCCTAAATTCAACCATGTTGTTCCACATAGAAGTTACTTATTTTTTATAGATTTCTTTATTATTTTTAATTTTTATGTATTGAGGTATTTTACCTGCATGTATGTAATTTCACTCTGTGTCTGCCTCATGCCTGGGAAGACCAGAAAGGGTGTCAGATCTCCCAGAACAGAAGATTGTGAACCATCATGTCAGTGCTGGGAAATGTACCCAGGTCCTTTGGCAGAGTAGCCACTGTTCTTAATCACTGTGCTATCTCTCCAGCCCCATGTCTTTTATATATATATATATATATATATATATATATATATATATATATTATTACTGTATGCATATGTTTGTCTGTATTTATGTCTGTACACCATGTGTGTGAAAGTACCTGAGGAAACCAAAAGAGGGCATCAGATCCCCTGGAACTGCAGATATGTACAGTTATAGGCTACCATATGATGGTGCTGAGAATCAATCCTGGGGCCTCTGGAAGCACAGCTAGTGTTTAACCACTAAGCATCTCTCCAGCCTACTTTTTATTACTTAATGCAATCTGTTCCTAGAATAATATCAAAAACTATGGTCTACGAGAAAGATAAGCATGGTAACTATGATTCTAGTCTCGCTTGCCCATTCCTCTCCCTGAATATCATGAGCAATGTAAAATGTCCCTACCCAGGGCCACATTGTCCTAAGGTTTCTAGTCCCATATCATTCCACATGTTTCACAGACATTTTATCTTCACCCTGTAAGAAAGTTCCTAATGGGGCTGGCGAGATGACTCAGGGGTTAAGAGCACCGACTGCTCTTCCAAAGGTCGAGAGTTCAAATCCCAGCAACCACATGATGGCTCACAACCATCCATAACGAAATCTGATGCCCTATTCTGGAGTGTCTGAAGACAGCTACAGTGTACTTACATATAATAAATAAATAAATTTAAAAAAAAAGAAAGTTCCTAATGGAGAGTCAATATCCAGATAGTGAAATACTTCCAAATCCTTCAAAAACATTGGTTGAGCACTGGTCTATTTGGCAAGGTACCTGCCAAACCAAAGATAAAAGGATAAACTATATGGCACATCTATAACACAGATGACCTTTAAATCATGTTAAAGCAGGCATGGGTATATACCTTGTAATCTCAGTACTTAGTACGTGGGTACAGGAGGACCAGTAGACCAAGGTTATACTTGTGCTACATATGCTGTATGTACATGGCCTCTACATGACTGAGGCCAAGGCTCCACAAGAGTATGTCAAAATGTAAATAAATGAATGAATGAATAAATAAATAAATAAGAGCGTGTCCATTTTTAAATAAATAAATAAATAAATAAGTAGATGGATGGATAGATGGATGGATGGATGGATAAGTATTATACTAAGTCAAAGAAGAAGTCAGACCCAGAAAGCCACATATTTCTAGAAAAGACAGACTACAGAGAAAGATGAACAGTGACCTGGAGCTGTGGTAGAGACTGGGATTCAATAGAAAGGGCCTTGAACAAGCATACCAAAGTGATAGGATTCCCTAAAACTGGACTGTGAACTGTGATACTGGTAAGAAAGGCTGGTAAGAAAAACAATTCCTGAACTGTTAATAAGGGCACATATTATAGTCTGTAATTATATCCCATAATGTTACTTTAAAAAAAAAGTCTGACTGCCGGGCGGTGGTGGCGCACGCCTTTAATCCCAGCACTCGGGAGGCAGAGGCAGGCGGATTTCTGAGTTCGAGGCCAGCCTGGTCTACAGAGTGAGTTCCAGGACAGCCAGGACTATACAGGGAAACCTTGTCTCAAAAAAAACCAAAAAAAAAAAAAGTCTGACTATAGATGAAAGAGGTCGGCAAGGCAGAGATCTACTTGATTAAGAACAAAAGAGACAACTTTAAACGCCCTGCTATGCAACTAGACAAGAGCACACTAATATAATAAATGTACTTTTTAATAACCAGTGTGAGGGGCTGGGCATCACTAAGGGATACAGTGCTGTCTAGCACAAGGGTTCAGTCTCCAATATCACACTGGAGCTGAGTGAGGTGGTACTTGCCTGTAATGCTGGCACTGAGGAGACTATGGAAAAAGAAAACTGACCTCTTCCAAAACATTCCTCAACAGAGAGGCTATGCCGCCAAAACTCCTCACAGTTTGCTCTCTCCAATTCAGAGTCCCCCCAATTCTTTGTTTCTATCAGTAACCTGACTCCCTATTGTCTCTGAGTTAGACTCTTCACTGATGCCTAAGCAGGCTCAAAGGCTAAAGACAGGAATCCTGTTTCTGCAATTCTTCTTCTTATTCTTCTTCTTCCTCTTCTTCCTCTTCTTCCTCTTCTTCTTCTTCTTCTTCTTCTTTTTCTTCTTCTTCTTCTTCTTCTTCTCCTCCTCCTCCTCCTCCTCCTCCTCCTCCTCCTCCTCCTCCTCCTCCTCCTCCTCCTCTTCTTCTTCTTCTTCTTCTTCTTCTTCTTCTTCTGCAGGCTCAAAGGCTAAAGACAGGAATCCTGTTTCTGCAATTCTTCTTCTTCTTCTTCTCTTCTTCTTCTTCTTCTTCTTCTTCTTCTTCTTCTTCTTCTTCTTCTTCTTCTTCTTCTTCTTCTTCCTCCTCCTCCTCCTCCTCCTCCTCCTCCTCCTCCTCCTCCTCCTCCTCCTCCTCCTCCTTCTTCTTCTTTTTATTTTTTTTTTTTGAGACAGGGTTTCTCTGTATAGCCCTGGCTGTCCTGAAACAAACTTTGGCCTCAAACTCTGGCCTCAAACTCAGAAATCCGCCTGCCTCTGCCTCCTGAGTGCTGGGATTAAAGGTGTACACCACCACACCCAGCTTGCAATTATCTTTCCTATTTGAGGTTCCCCTCTGGAAATACCAACGTCGTCTCTTCTCGCTGGCCTCCTTACAGATTGTTCTGATGGTACAGTCTAACTCTGAATATATCAAGCACACTAAGCTAAGGCTTCTTTAGAGAATCTGAGCTCAAATGGTAGCTCTCTGGAACTAAATCATACGAATAAAAGTATCCTTTAGGATTCGTGGCAGTTGGAAAAGCCCTACCACTCAGAAAACCAACTCCAAACTCTCTCTCCCCAAAAGCCTTCTCAAGAGGCACAGCAGAAGTCTGGTGTGGCATACCTTTAATCCCAACACTCAAGGAGACATCTCTGAATTCAAAATCAGCCTGATCTACAAATCAATTTCCAGGACAGCCAGAGCTATACAGAGAAAACCCTATCCAAAAAAAAAAAAAAAAAAAGGCACAGCAGAGAGGATTGTCATGAGTTTGAGAATAGCCTGGGCTGTGATGTAAGACCCTGTTTCAAACAAAAAGGGGTGGGGAGAAAATACAACCATGACTATAAGTACATAGAGCTCAGCTCAGAGATTGTCTCTCTGACAGAGCAGCATAGCTTAAAGAACAAACACAAGTTCCTGGAGTGGGCAGGAGTCAGGGTATGAGTGTGAGGCCCATTACTTCGATAAAGCCTGGCAATCCCTTCTCTGTGAAGCTGCCCACACTCCCTAGGAGCCAAGGTCTACAACAGACACCAGCTCCACAGGGGACCATTAGTCTCAGTTGCTCAGCCATCCAGAAAGTCAATTCTTTCCCTTCTTCCCATCATCCTATCCATCTCCCATGTCTGATTCACTAGCAACTCCAAACCATCTTGGATTCATCCAATTCTTACTATCCCAGCATGGACACATTGGTCGGAGAATAAAGTTCAACAGCTTCAAGAGGAATGCTTGCTTTTAATCCCTTGGGACCCTATCCAAAAAAAAAAAAAAAGCTCATTTCAACTCTAGCCTCTACAGACTAGTTTCCTTAGATAAGTCCCGGTCGGCTAGCCATAACAAGCTGCCTGCCTGTGGAAGTAAATCAGCATTCCTAATTCAGTGAGAATAATACCCTCATTCCCACCATGAGTCATAAGTCCTTTTGCTTCTTCAAGTTCATCTTTTTCCATGGTCTCTGATCAACATCTAGTCCTACTGGTGTTTCTAACACCGAAACCGCCATGCTCACTCCACCTTGGGCCTCTTCTACTGTCCATGGCTGGCTTCTACTTCCCAGTCAGGTTTCAGGTCAACTTGGAATATCACCTCCTCAGAGCACTTCTCTGAACAGCTCATAGTATCTGCCCACTTTCTCTGAACAGCTCATAGTATCTGCCCACTTTTCCAAACCTCTGAACCATCCCTTGTTTTGTTTTATGTTCTCCATGGCACTCAAACACAAAATCCAATTTGCTTATTGACTCCTGCCAGAAAAGAAGTTTCATGATGGAGACAGATAACTAATTCATCTACTGTATTTCCAAAGCAGACACACCTCATGAATACATGTTAGGAAATGAGAACTTGATTGAGCAGCAGACAAACCAAGATGCCAGCTAGATTCCAGCTCTGTGGCTGGAGAGGTTCTGCCCAGTGAGGGGCAGCCACCCAGCCTTCCCCTTGCCTCCTTCTCAAATGTCTAGTTTGGAGACTATAGGGTTAATTTAATAGGCAACTGGTAAAGAGCACTCATGGTGACAAGAAGATCTGCACAGGAACATTGGTCATGCAAACCCAAGGGTGCAGAAGCTCCTGCAGCGGAGAACAAGAAAGAAGAAAGACAGCGTGTGTGTGTGTGTGTGTGTGTGTGTGTGAGAGAGAGAGAGAGAGAGAGAGAGAGAGAGAGAGAGAGAGAGATTGTAAAGGAAAGCCACTTCTCAAGGAGACAGCAGTTCTCCCCTGCTGAGAATGAGGGCTGCCTGGCTCTACCTCCAGTCTCCAGAACCCTCTGGTAGATCAGGAAGTACTGGAATTGGTGTCGAATAATCAGCACCCTCCTCAAGCCGGCATCAGAGAATGCTTAAAGCTTGTGACCCAAACAGCTTGGCCTGAAACGCAAGCCTCTGTGGCCTGGAATTCTAACCACACAAAGGAGTTTCAACAGAAGACAGAAGATCACCACTGGCTGCCTGAACTGTACATTTTATACCCACTATGTAACTGGATTCTGGAAAAAGGATAATCTGAATCTTTCATGGGCCATTATAGCAGTCCTTCAAAACAAGGAAATTCATTGGGGAGTGCTGGTTCATGCTAGAATCCCAGTACTTGGGACACAAAAACAGGAGTGTTAGAAGTTCAAAGTCAGCCAGGGACAGTCCCAGCACTCAGGAGGCAGAAGCAGGTAGATTTCTGTGGATTTGAGGCCAGCCTGGTCTACATAGTGAGTTCCAGGACATCAAGAGCTACATAGTAAGACCCTATCTTGAAAAAAACAATAAAAAAGAGATCAAAGTCAGAGGGCTTTGTGTAAGAGTTCTTGTTCTTCCAGAGAACCAAGTTTCCATTCCCAGCACCTACATGGCAACTCACAACTATTCACAACTACAGTTTCCAGGATCTGACACACTTTTTTTTTTTTGGTTGTGTTTTTTTGGGGTTTTTTTGGGGGGGTTGTTTTGTTTTGTTTTTGTTTTTTGGGTTTTGAGACAGGGTTCCCCTGCCTCCCAAGTACTGGGATTAAAGGCATGCACCACCACTGCCCGGCTCCAACACACTCTTTACAGATATACATGCACATAAATAAATCTAAATGAAGAAAATAAACTTCTTTTAAAGTTTCAGGTCAGGCTGGGGATGCTTCAGTGGGTGAGGTGCTTGCATTGCAAGTGTGAGGATCCCATAAGGTTGGGCACAGCTGACAGCATCTGTGAGCCCAGCACTGCTACAGCAAGGTAAGAGGCAGGGATGGAGAAGCCCCAGCAGCTTGAGAAGCAGGCAGCCTAGCATGGGCAGTGGCAGACAAGAGACCCTGTCCCAAACGGTGGAAAAGGGGAAGATGACAAGAACCAACACCCAGGAAGGTTACTCTTTGCCCTCCACATGGCCTGAGAGTACACATATGTATACACATACATGCATGCACATATTCTCTCTCTCTTTCTCTTTCTCTCTCTCTCTGTCTCTTTGTCTCTGTCTCTGTCTCTCTCTCTGTCTCTCTTGCGAGCACGATGATCGGAATGTTTTCAACCTCTAAGACTTACTAAGCTGAATAAACTCACCCTTTCTAGTTCTTCCTGAGCTCTGGCTGGCTGATTCAACTCAACTGTTCTGGCTCAAACTCTTCTCCAAGCTGACTGATTCAATCTGGCTTCTCTCTCAGCCTCTTTTTGCTGTAGTTGGCCTCAAACTAACTCTAGCAATCTGTTCTAATCTTCTGGCTCCTTCTCATTTCGAGCTCCTTCTGCCTTCACCTGTTCTCTCTCTCTCTCTGCAACCTCTCTTTGTAGCTGTCTTAATAAAACTGCCTCCTCCTCTCTCTGCACACTCTCTTAAGTAGCTTCCCTTTCCTTTCTCCTCTCGTCAGAGTTGGGCATATTCTATTTTGTCAAATCTTTCTCTGATTCATCCCTTTGTCTGCCACTCAATTAGACATCACTTTTCAAACATGGGTGATTCCTTCTACAAACTAACTTTACCTTCACTGTTTGGGATTAAAGGTATGTACTAAGGGCTGAGTTACACCACACAACTAGAAACATGTTTTTTCAGTAAATAACACAATGTCAGACTTCACAGTGTGATCAAATATCTTCCAATGTTCAAGGTCATCCTCAAAGGCCAGCTTGGACTACATGAGATCCTGTCTCAAAATCATAACAAAACAAAAACGTCAAACTGAAGCTAGGTGGCTTGCACTTGTAATCCTAGTTATCTAGAAAGCTGAAACAGGAGAATCACAAGTTCAGGCCAGCTCGGCAACTTAGTGAGGCTCTGTCTCAAAAAAAAAGGTAAAAAAGTGCAGGGCGTGGTGGCGCATGCCTTTAATCCCAGCACTCGGGAGGCAGAGGCAGGCGGATTTCTGAGTTCGAGGCCAGCCTGGTCTACAAAGTGAGTTCCAGGACAGCCAGGGCTATACAGAGAAACCCTGTCTCGAAAAACCAAAAAAAAAAAAAAAAAGGTAAAAAAGTTAGAAATGTTGCTCAGGGGTACAGCACTTGCCCAGAGAGCACGAAGTCCTATGGTCAATGCCCAGTACCAAAACAAAAATATCAAACTGACTTTCTATAATATCCTATTACAGAAGTTATATCAGACAGAGAACAAAAACACAGCACACTTGACGGGTTCTCCTACCACTAGAGCCCCCTGGACCAGGGCCCAATAGAATCAGCATAACTCAGTACCAGTCTTGAGTGGGCTGCATGCTCTTCTGTGGAGGAAAAGGGCTTAAAGACAGTCACAGCAAGCTTGGTGAGTTAAAAAAAAAAAAAAGGTTAAGTGCTTAGAAACATTTTCTCAAGAAACTTAGGTCATGCTTGGCGCTGCACAACTGTAGTGTCGACACTTGAGAGACTAAGACAAGAGGATCGTGAGTTTGGTGAAAAGTTGTTAATAGGAAAGAAGGAGGAAAAGGTGCTTAAAAGGTGGGCAGTGAGTAAGAGCACAGAACACTTACTTGCACAGCAGAATAAGGACCTGAGAGTTCAGATCCCAGAATGCACATTAAAAAGCTGGGTGTAGCTGAGCACACAGCCAATGAGTCAGAGGTAGGCATATCATTAAGGGATCTCTAACCTGCAGCTTAGTTCCAAGTTCAGTGAGAAACTTTGTCTCAAGGGAGCAAGAGTGACTGATGGAGCAGGACATCTGACATCCTTCCCTGGCCTCCTCACACCCACACATACACATGTACACATGCTTATATACTTTTAAAAAGAAAAAATGATAAATGTTAAACATAATGGTGCACAGCTCTGGTCCCAGCATTGAGGAAGCACAGGCAGAACTTTTGAAACCAACCTGTATTTCCTATTGGTGCTATAACTTAGTGACACAGAAATAAATTTATTGGGCTGAGAGGTTAAGAGCACTGACTGCTCTTCCAGAAGTCCTGAGTTCAATTCCCAGAAACCACGTAGTGTCTCACAACCATCTGTAATGACATCCAATGCTCTCTTCTGGTGTGTCTGAAGACAGCTACAGAGTACTCACATACATGAGATATATAAATAACTCTAAGAAAGAAAGAAAGAAAGAAAGAAAGAAAGAAAGAAAGAAAGAAAGAAAGAAAGAAAGAAAGAAAAAGAATGAGAGAAAGAAAGAGAGAAAGAGAGAGAGAGAGAAAGAAAGAAAGAAAGAAAGAAAGAAAGAAAGAAAGAAAGAAATTTATTATTTCATAATTTTCATGATCAGATATCAAAGTTAGGTTTCTCAGAGCCAAAACCAAGATAGATTCACTGGCCTGCATTCCTTCTAGAATGTGAGAAAAGATGCTACTTCCTTGTCTCTATTCTCTTAAAGTTACCCACATTCCCTAGCTCACAGTCTCCTCCCTACTCTTCTTCAAAGTTAGCTGCATCAGGATTAGTCTTTTTCCTACCGTGTTCACCCAGCACTCATCTATTTGTTAAGGACCCTTGTAATTACACTGGGCCCACTCAGATAATCCAGGATAATCTTAGCCGATCAGCAAACTTAATTCTATCTGCAGCCTTAAATCCACTTTGTTGTATAACATATTCACAGAATCCAGGGACTGGGACATAACCATCTTTTTCTTGTTGTTACGTTTAGAGAGTGTGTGTGTGTGTGTGTGTGTGTGTGTGTGTGTAGTAGGAATTTCAGTTTCTTTAAAAACCCAGTTATTGGGGGGAGGGGGCTGGAAAGATGGTTCAGCAGTTAAGAGTGCCAACTGCTCTTCCAGAGGTCCTGAGTTCAATTTCCAGCAACCACATGGTAGCTCACAACCATCTGTAATGGGGTCAGATGCTCTTTTCTAGTATGTCTGAAGAGAGCAATGGTGTACTCATATACATAAAATAAATTTAAAAAAACCAGCTATGCTGTAGGACTATTTTTTGTTTGTTCTAGTCGCAGGGCTGGGACATGAGGCTGCTTCAGGCTGTCCACAGAAGCTAGCTGTGATTTGTCTCATGCTCTGACAAGAGCATGATTCCACCTGCTGAAGATTTTTTTCTCTTTTTCTTTTTTTAAATATGTATTTATTTAATGTATGTGAGTACCCTGTTGCTGTCTTCAGACACACCAGAAAAGGGCATCAGATCCCATTACAGATGGTTGTGAGCCACCATGTGGTTACTGGGAATTGAACTCAGGACCTCTGGAAGAGCAGTCTGTGCTCCTAACCACTGAGCCATCTCTCCAGCCCTGATGATATTTTTCATTCAGAATTCTGGGAATTCTTGAGAGGATATAAAAATGCCAGAGCCCTGAGAGGCTATGGTGGCTGCTGTGCCCCCTGCTGCCATTGCTATTCTTGCTGCCTTTTCTGTTCACTGAATTGCTTGTTGGAGATATCCTGACAACAAAGACTGAACTTGCCTCTAATCAAGGAAGTCGCCTAATGAGACTGACACCCCCTTTCCCTTCTAACCTTCTTTCCTTCCTACCTAGTGTAGGGGGGTTGGAAAGGACTGGGATGTAGAAAGGTTGAAGGTATAAGAACCCAATAAAGTAGCCAAAGAGAACAGCTCCTCAAGCATGCACGCGTGTGCTGCATACATGGGTGGGCACGTGCAGGTTCGTGGGTGAGGTGTCGGGAGGTCCCCATATGGAGGTCAGAGAACAACTTACAGGAGCTGGTTCTTTCTCCTTCTGAGAGTCTGTTCTCCCTTCCCACCATGTGGGTTGTCAGGTTGGGGGTAAATGCCTTTAGCCACCGAGCTGTCTCACCAGCCCAACACAGACTTTAAGGGTGCTATTAACCTGCCCACTGTATGGTCCAATTGGACAACAATACAAAGGACCATCCTACTGTCTCATTCCACACCAATATTCCCCAAAGCACCAATCCCCTGAAAGAAATATAAACAACATTCAACAAAGACAAATTTATAAAGCTGGTTCAGGGGCTGGAGAGATGGCTTAGCAGTTAAGAGCACTATCTGCTCTTCCTGAGTTCAATCCCCAGCAACCACACAGTGGCTCACAACCATCTGTAATAGAATCTAACGCCATCTTCTGGCATGCACTCATACATAAAATATGTACTCATACATTAAATAAATAAATAAATAAATCTTTTTTTTTTTTTTAAAGGAATAAAAACAAATCTGGTTCCATTTTCTGGAGAGTCCCTTCTCAATTCAACATATATTTTTAAATTACATAGTCTGTCTTAGAGATACTATTAGACTCGACAGGAAAAGCAAAGGTGAAGACAGCAGATAAATCATGGCTGCCTAACTGCCATATACAAAGCAAATAAGAGTGCTGGCTTTCCAAAGGATGAGGTTCACTCACTTGGGGAAGGCTGAGACTGAAGGAAGCACAGGATTTAGCCAGTGGGGATAAGCAGCCTAAGACATTCACCTTCCCACTTGGGTTGCCCTCTTTCTTGCCTTACAGCAGTAGAGGAACTGGCACCTTCTTTTCTTCTACCAAGGAATTCTAGGCTTTTGTGAGCAGATGTGCGGAGGGATTTTTCAGCTCAAAAGATTTTTCCTGGTGTGAGGGTGTAGCTCAGCAGTAAGGGAATTTTCTAAAATGCTTAAGACCCTAGGAATTAGGGCTGGCAGGATAGTTCAATGGATAAAGGTGCTTTCTGCCAAGCCTGAAGAGCTGAGTTCAATCCCTAGGATCCACACGGTGAAAGGACAGACCCTAACTCCTACAAGCTGTGCTGTAGGAGTCTGACCTCTGTAACTATAGTACAAACAGAGCAGGGATAGGCACATCCCCGGAGCTCACTGGCCAGTCAATCCAGCCAGTCAATGACCTCTGAGTTCAGCAAGAAACTCTCTCAAAATAGAAGGTGGGTATGGGGAGCAATTTAAAAACTGAGGTAGAGAGCAAGAGGACGATAATGGATACTAACCTCTGCATGCCTACATACACATGTACCTGCATGCATGCACACACACATGCACACACACACACACACACATACAAATGTTTTATATATATATATATATATATATATATATATATATATATATATATATATACATACCCATCTACACAAATTCAGTCCTTAACTTCTAGGCTCAAGTTTATTTTATTTTATTTTATTTTTAAAGACAAGATCTAATGGAGACCAGGCTGGCATTGAAATCAATATATAGCTGTAGATGACCTTGAACTTCTGACCCTCCAGCCTACATTTCCCAAGAGTGTTGGGGCTATAGGTATCTACTATCACACCTGGTTTATGCCAAATGAGCTACATCCTTACCTTTCTTTTCTAACTCTACTAACACTTTCTTATCCTTCTATGGGGCAAGCAATTAACTAGTAGACCCTACTTAAAATGAAAATTTGGTCCTGGACTACTCAAGAGCAAAAGATAAGAAGAGCATAGGCTTCTCTTTAAGGAAGAAAATTCATGATTTCTGATAATAATACAGGGGAGAAGTAATAAACACAGAATCTGATGCTAGGGCTGGAGAGATGGCTCAGTGGTTAAGAGCACCGACTGCTCTTCCAGAGGTTCTGAGTTCAATTCCCAGCAACCACATGGTGGCTCACAACCATCTGTAATGGGATCTGATGCCCTCTTCTGGCATGCAGGTGTATATGTAGACAGAGCACATTTAAAATAAGTAAATAAATACATTAAAAAAAAAGAATCTGATGCTGGCAAAACCATCCACACACACATTGGTTATAGACATGGACAGACAGACACATGGAGACAGATGGACACACACACACCATCTGGTGTGGACACGCCTCCTAATACTACCTTTAAATCAGACTCAGGTTGTTATCACAGCTCTTACTATCTATCCTGTAACTAACCATGCCTGTTTCCTCAGCCCTGGTTTCTGAGTTATTTGAGATTACTGTCTCTATAGCCAATGCCAGTGCACACTCTGTAACAGCAGGCACACTGTCGTCTAATGATTAAAGACTAAAAGAAAGAAAGAGAAGAAAAACAATTAGTGACATGGGAGCAGAATTGTAAAACTAAGCCATCTCTGCAAATGATTTCCATTACCATGCCTATCATAAGAAGATTTCTCTAGTGGGACCTGTAGCTCAGTTAGAAGAGCATTTGCCTAGTATTTACATTCCAGGCACAAAGCCCTGGGTTTGATCTCCAGAACATTAAAAAAAAAAAGGAGATGTGGAGCATAAAGCTGTAGTGTCAGCATTGGGAGGTGGAGGCAGAGACTGGAAATTAAAGACTAGGCTTGGAGAGATGGCTCAGGAGATAAAGTGTTTGGTGTGCACATGTGAGGCCCTGAGTGTGCTCCCAGGACCCATGTAAAACAAAGGATTCTGTAATAACCCAGTACTCCTACCGTGAAGTCCACAAGCTACCCAGTAGCTCAGAGGCCAGCTAGCCTGACATACTCAGTGGCAAACAAGAAACCCTGTCCTATAAGATAGAAGGATGGATATCACAAGTTGTCCTCTGACTTCCAATACACACCATGGCACAAGTACACTGGCACCCACACACATCAACACACACACATATATACACACATGCATGCATACATACATGAAAAATAAAGAAATGATGGTCCCTTTTCCTCAGCTACGTGAGTACAAAGCCAACCTGGACACATGAGACCTTGCCTCAAAGAGCAAAGAAAAGATTTCTTTACTGAACACTTAAAATTTGTAGGACACAGTGGGCTCAGTGGTAGTCCTTTTTAGTCCTTGTTATTCCTTAAGTCTGGCATAGCTTTCCACCCCAGGCCATGAACAACAGTTACCACATAAGAGTGCATATGTGGGATCTACAGACTGAAAACATACCCTAGGACTCCTAAAGTTCCTAGTTTAAATATCTCAAGGGCTGGTAAGATAGCTGAGGGCTAAAAATGATACTTGCCATCAACCCTGACAATGTAATACGATAAACAGAGAGAGCACATCTCTTAAGAGGTTGTTACCTACCCCCCCACACACACACACAGATACTAAATAAATAAATAAATAAATAAAATTTAAAAGAAACCTGTTGGGGTTGGAGAACTGGCTCAGTGGTTAAGAACACTTGTTCTTGAGAAGGACCAGGGTTCAATTCCCAGCACCTACATGGAAGCTCACCACTTCCTCGGGCACTAGGCATGCATGTGGTACAGACATATATGCAGACAAAGCACTCATATGACTAAAATAAAATCTAAACAAAAAAGGAAGGAAGGAAGGAAGGAAGGAAGGAAGGAAGGAAGGAAGGAAGGAAGGAAGGGAGGGAGGGAGAGAGAGAGAGAGAGAGAGAGAAAGAAAGAAAATAAAGGAGAGAGAAATGTCTCTTCAAATACCCACTTAAATAGCCACTTGCCAAAAAAAATTACTTCTTATGCTTAAATACAAAAAAGTCCATTTCTAGGTCTAACAAAATGGCTTTGCAGATAAAAGGTATTTGCTCCCAAGCCTGACAATCCGAATTTGATTTCTGGGATCTACATGGTAAAATGAGAAAACTTACATACAAATTGCCCTCAGATCTCAATGTACGCACACACAAAATAAATAAATGTAATGCTTTTATTTTTCCAAAAGACCACTTTCTACCGTAGACTCTGATATATACCAAAAGAAGTTAACAACAAGAGAAGTGAAACTAGGGGCTGGAGAGATGGCTCAGTGGTTAAGAGCACCGAATGCTCTTCCAGAAGTCCTAAGTTCAAATTCCAGCAACCACATGGTGGCTCACAACCATCCATAATGAGATCTGGAGCCCTCTTCTGGAGTGTCTGAAGACAGCTACAGTGTACTTACATATAATAAATAAATAAATCTTTTTTTAAAAAAGAGAGAGAAGTGAAACTAAAACCAACCACAAAGCTAAGCACTAGATGAGTCCAGCATCTATATGGGGGGTGTACATGCATGCCATTCCTCAAAATGTTAAAAGGGCAAGAACCATGAACTATGCTCTAAAGTGCACAGCTCCACAACAGAGGCCTTGAACAGACCCAGCCAACAGATCAAGAATGGTTCTATGTGGCATTTGTCAGTCAAGCATTTGAAAAAATCAATGAGAGATTCCCATTAGACACGCTGTTTTCTTCAGTTTATAGATGAGAAACTACAGTCTTGATAGATGCTTGAGTTGTGTTGTTTGTTTGTAGATAGTGTTACCCTAGACATCTCAGGCTAGCCTTGAACTCATGAAGTTCCTACCTTAGCCTTCCATGTGTTGTGATTGCAGTTATGCACCACCAGCCTAGCTTAACTAGGCTGAGGATAGAGTTAAAATCTTATGTTGTCCACCCTTTACACTCAACTTTATAAACCTCCTTTTGCCTGTAATTTGCCAGGTCCAAGCCAGTCACAGACATTATTCAGACAGTTGATATGAATTTCCACCCCAAAGGGAAGTTTTATCCACTTCATTCTAGAGCTGTGTCAAGATGGCTCATGAAAGGGATGCCAGGCTGCTCTCCCCTGTCACCTGTCACACAAGTTTGCCTTTAAAAGAATTTCTTCTCCTCCAGGGTGTCTCAGAAATTGAGCACATGTTTTAAAACCAAATCAAGACGCTTCCCCCACAGCTACTTACCCAGAGTAGGAGGGACATGGGTTTTTGGTTTTGTTTTTAAAGCCAGTCATGAGGAAACTGGAGTCCCAACAAACATGTTCACAGTCCCCAGTGCCCCCAAAACCTACTACCTTGCCAGAATCTGATTTGATGATCCAGCTACCTCTAAAATCCCAGTACTACAGAGGCTGAGGTAGGATTTTCAGTGAGTTTCAGGCAGCCTGACCTACAAGGCTTTGCTTGGCATGTCCGTGATTCCTAGGCCACCTCTCAGGATCTGGGGATCAATAACCACAGCCTCCCCTATACTTGGTTCCTCCCCCCAAAAGCTCTTGAGTCGCATCTGGAAACAGCTGGGAGGCAGCAGTTAACAGGAAACCAAAGCAAAGCAAAACAAAACGAAAAGCACAGAGTGTACCAGGGAGTTAGGCGGCAGCAGAACCAAGAGCCCACGGAACAGACTGGAAGCTGGGGTCAGAGAGAACCTAGGCCAACAACAGTCACATAGAAGACCCAGCTGGCCTTCCTTCCAGCCCAAGCAGGAAAAACCTGGAAAAGAAGTGAAGGTTCTGACTCCATGCAAGGGCAAGCTAAAGAGGCTTCTGAACGGGGGCTGGAGATACCAAAGAGCAAGTAAGCCTCTTGTATCCAACTAGTGATGCATTCTGCAGTCAAGAAAGTTAACTCAGAAAAGGTGAGGTGTCAAAATGATGGCATTATTCGGTTGGTGTTATTTCTAGGTTATTCAAATAGAGCACAAAGGGACACTGGCTTATTTTTCCTTTAGCAGAGCTTACTAAGTGAGAATTTCTAGCCTGAGCCTCCAGTGACTCAAGCAGCTTTCTCTCCCTATACATGCAGAAGTTTATATTAAATTAAAAAAAAAAGGATTAAGTTCTCTTTAATAAGAACACATTCCTGTCCTTTGGCCCTGATTTTGTTTGAAAAGCATTTCCCAAAGACTAGTTTATGCTGTAATCTAAATGAGTCTGATTCTGATTCCAACATAAATGCTCAAGAGTGAGGGACTGAAAGGGCACACGGCACTGCAACTTCACCGTCAGCTGTCTGTTTAAAAACAAGAGTACCTTCCCAGGCTCGGGGCCAGCTCAACCTGGCAAGGTCTAAGAGTCAGAGCGGAGACTGACCAATATGCCACGGACGTAAAGGTGACAGAAGGAAGAGCTATGCTATAGGAATAAAGCCATCAGGGAAACCTCCACAAGAGGAAATGGGGGTGAGGGTGCATTTTAGAAACATAACAAAGGAACAAGTTGACTAATCACTTATTCCAGGGAGGGAAAATGCCATGCAGAGCCAACTATCAAGTATTTTAACTTCAGGCAATTGAGTAATGCTTTTAATTTCGATTATCGGGGCTTATTATCTACTACCCTGAGAGAGAGGCGAGGGGTGGGGGTAGGGGGAAGGAGGGTTGCTTGAAACCATGAATTTAAGACCAGCCTCCTGAATAACAGCAAGACCAGTCTCAAGAAAACAAAGCGATGATAACAAAAACCATTAAGTGTGATCCTTATGAATGAAAACGGCATGCTAAAACCTACTACTCTGCAGGCTAGCTTTAGAAATTAAGTAAAACCAAAACCCAAAACAGGGCTAGCCATGGCAGCACCTGTAATCCCAACACTTGAGAACCTAAAGCAGGAGGATTACTGCAAGGTTGGGGCCAGTCCAGGTTATATAGTGAGCTCCTGGATACATAGGTATCAAGGTAACACACACACACACACACACACAAAAAAAACTAGGAGTGGTCCTGTGCTTCTTTCCATGGTCTTCAGAGTAACCTGGGAAACACTCTAGGCTGCCAGCTGTGCATCAGGACTCTCATGAAGCCAAAGCCAGTATAGTTGCTAAAGCAAGCCCAGTCAGTGTGGGTCCTGCTTGAAGCTACCACCCATATGGGCTACTCTAATCACTAGCAGTTCAGAGAAGGTCTCTGGCTGAGGCAGAAAACTTGCCTAAAATGCCTGCCTAGAAGACATACTGGGGAAGCGTAAGAGGGTAGAAAGAAAGGCTAGCCCTCCAGGGAAAGGCATTTCTGTGACGTTGAAAAGATCTCTGTCCAAAGCTGAATTCCCCGTTTCAGGGCAGTGTCTGGGATGTCAGCCCTACAAACTGACATCTCACACATACATATTTAGGGTCAGTCAGAAAACCCTCTAGCCAGATGTGGGCATGAGAGGCATATGTTTGTGATCACAGAATTTGGGAAGTGGAGGCAGGGCAGTCAGGAGGAGTTCAAGGCCAGCCAGCATCTGCTACAAAAGTTTGAGAGGAGCCTGGGCTACACAAGACCCTGGCTCAAAAAGAAAACAAACAAACAAAACAAAACAAAAACAAATTCCAACTTCCCAGGAAAATAAACTCCACAAGTCCACTGTGTGCAAAGGGTCCTGCCTCAGAACTTCCCTGTAAAGGAGATGTAAGAGAACCCAGGCTCCAGATGCATGGACAATCAGGAAAAGTAACTCACATTTAAGCAGCGCCTAAAAACCCACTCGGCCTATCTCAACCCTTCCGTGAAGCAGCCCCCTAGAGGTCAACACTACTGTCACCCCCACCCCGCCCCCCTTTATAGACAAGGAAACAGGCTCCAAGGCGTTACACAATCATTAAGATAGTGCAGCCAGCGCCCTAGCCACCCTGGACAGGTGATCTTAACCGTTGGGTGTTGCTGTAAACACACAAAGCAATAGAAGGAAGGGGTCCACAGAGCCAAAAGAAAAAGAGGAAAACAACAACACGCAGCCTGTAGCTACACCTAACTCTTGTCCAAAACCGGTGACCACGGGCATTGGAGGAGGGGAGGGCCTGGATGGGGAACACGAAGCCGGAAGAACCCAGGAACGACCGGGTGACAGGGCTACAAGGCCGGAACCCTGGCGCCTCTCTCCACGGTGGAGACCCCAGACTCACAAATCCTCCTAGTAGGAATTTCCAAAGGGACAGTGTGACGCCAAAGGGCTAAGCTGGGTTTTTGTTCAAGAGAGACCGGGGTGAAGATGGGGCTCGGCCAGGTCTGGCAGTCGGGTGGGGGCGTCATCGGGTCCCCTACCTGTAGGCCAGGGTCATGCACTCGAAGAGCTTGGTGAGCGACGCATCGATGGACAAGTGGCAGGAGCTGGTCTTGCCGAAGCTATAGGTCTGGCACGTCTGCTTGTTGACCGTGTCGAAATCATAGCCCTTCTTGGGCGGGTGCTCGCGGTGCGGAGAGGACACCATGAAGTGGCCGCTGTGGATGATCTGCTGTCGGCGCGGAGGCTCCTCGCGGCCCGGGCCGGCCCGAGGCGGCAGCGGCGCGGCGCTCGCGTGGGCCCGGGCTGAAGTGGCCACGCCGGAGGGGGGCGGCGGAGACGGCTCGTCTGTGTCCGAGTCGTCGTCGTCCTCGGGCACCTGAGGCTTGAGCAGCACCGAACGGCCCCGACTGCGGGGCCGGCGCGGCGAACACATGAAAACGTCGGCAGCCATGAGGAGAACCTGGTCCGGGGCATCCCCCGGGAGCCGGGACGACGTAGAGCGGAGAAGCACGGGGAACGGAGGGGGCCGCCGGCCTGACCCGGCCCGGCCCTCGCGCAGACTGCCCGGGAACGCGCGGCCTGAGGGGGAGGGCGCCGGCCTCCTCGTGACGTCACTATCGTCTTAGCCAATCGGATGCTCGCCTCTGCCTCTTAAAGGGGCAGGAGGAAGCTTTTCTTCTCTGGGCGGACAAAAAAAAAAAAAAAAAAAAAAAAAAAGCCGGAGGCCACGCCTCCACGCCCGGCCCCTGGCTGTCCTCTTTCCCCTCCGGCTGGCCCTAGAGCAGAGAGACGAGAAAGCCAGGCCGCGCCTCTCGGGGAGCCTGGGCTCAGGGCGGCATTGGCTGTCCGTTCAACTAGTCTGGCCCCAGCCCCTGCCCCGCCTCCGCCACGCCCGGAGCTTGGGAATAGCCCTGCGGCCTTACTGCGGGCAAGGAGGGCACTCCACGTGGTGGGTAGGGGTGGGGCTCCTTCCCCCACTTCAGGCCAGCTTTCTCCCTCCATACCCGGAACTGAGTCCTCAAAAGCCTTCCTGATTTTGTCTACCGTCCCCATTTTGTTGATGAGAAGATTGAGTTACCTACACTCTAAGGGGTGTGCCTAAGGTTCCAACAAGACCCAAGAGCAAGGCTCACGCAATCATCACATCCTTAGGGACAGAAACTGACTCTCCCGGGTTAAGGCATGGCCCCTGGGCATCACCGCTCTTAAACAGAAGTAGAGTTCTGCAGGAGTCTAGCTGTCTGCCTCCAGACCCAACAACTTCAGCTACAAATCAAAATACTGTCGCTATTGTTTGGAAGTTTGGCCCAGAAGCCAAATTCCAAAGGGGAAGTTTGGAGCCTAGTTGTCTTTACTGCAATTCCTAGGTCTCAGAAAGTTGTGTCAACCTAAAAATAGCAATGAGCCAGTCATGGTAACGCATGCGCGTGCCTGCGATCCTAACAGGAGGGGAGCAGAGGCGGGAGGATCCGAAGTTCCCCAAATTCTAGGTTAGTTTGAGCTGCATGAGACCCTGTCTCAAAAACACTTTTATTTTATTTTATTTTATTTTATTTTATTTTATATTTTAGGAAATCCAGTGAGATGGTTCAGTAGGTAAATAAAAGCACTTGCTGTTAAGCCTGACCTTCATTCCAATCCGTGGGACCCACAAGATAGAAGACTCCCAACAACTTAATCTCTGACCACCCCCAACCCCAACTCCACTGTGGCACCTGCGCTTCTCACGATAAATAAAGGTAAAAATAAATAAATAAAAGATTTTGGGTCTGGTGAGATGGCTCAGTGGGTAAGAGCACCCGACTGCTCTTCTGAAGGTCCGGAGTTCAAATCCCAGCAACCACATGGTGGCTCACAACCATCTGTAACGAGATCTGACTCTGTCTTCTGGAGTGTCTGAAGACAGCTACAGTGTACTTACATATAATAAATAAATAAATCTAAAAAAAAAAAAAGATTTTGTTTGGAGACAAAATCTCTACATGTAGTCCTTATGTAGACAAGGCTGGCCTTGTAACCACCACGAGAGAGATTATAAGAGGGGAAAAGATCAGGATGTCTTCTGTATATGACAAGGAAGCTACACTCATGAAATCTCCATGGTCTAAACATGAACTACAAAATTGCAGCATCAGGTGACATCCCAAGATGGATGGGGGAAATCTCACAAGACCCCCTCTTAAATGGAGTTCAGGCAACTAATGATGTGGAGAGAGAGAAAGAATTATTCTCCAGGGAGAAGAAGTCACCTTTTCTAAACACATCCTATCAATACTAAAAGGACTCAGCAGGCTATATTTATACATGTGTGTGTGTGTGTGTGTGTGTGCCTGCATGTTTAAAAATAATAATTAAAGAAGAGGTCACATGTCAAAGGGAGTGAGAAAAAGACAAGGGAGGAGTTGGGTGGGGGTTGGGGAGTGGAAATGATGTAAATACAGTACTCACATATGTAATTATATTTAAAAGTGATGGAGAAAAAAAAACCTGGAAATATAATGGGGGTTATGGCTGGCCTAGGTAGTTCCCTAGCTACGGAGATCACTCAGAAAGCAGTGTAAGATTAGCCTAGGTGCCAGGTATACTGGTGCATGCCTTTAATTCCAGCACCTGGGAGGCAGAGGCAGGAGGAGCTCTATGAATTCAAGGCCAGCCTGGTCTACAGAGTGAGTTCTAGGACAGCCGGAGCTATGTAAGGAGACCATGTTTCGAAAGATAAATACATAAATGATTGATGTTTTTCTGTTTTGCCCAGGTCTCTCAGGCTTTCTATAGCTGTGAGAAACCAAAAGCGACTTGGGAAGGAAAGGGCTTATTTCAGCTTACAGTTCCACAGTACAGTCCATCACTGTAGAAAGTCAGGGTGGGGACTTAATCAGGGCGGTACCTGGATGCAGGAGCTGATGCAGTGAAGGAGTTCTGATGACTGGGTTGCTCTCTCATGGCTTGCTCAGCCTGCTTTCTTGTAGCACCCAGGACCACCAGCCCAGAGGTAACACCGTCCACAGTGAGCTGGACTATCTAACATCAATTATCAATCAAGAAAATGCACCACAAGACAATCTAATGGGAGCATTTTTACAGATGAGGTCCCTGCTCCCAAAATGACTCTACCTTGTATCAAGTGGCCATAAGACTAGCCTATATAGGGCTGGTGAGATGGCTCAGTGGGTAAGAGCACCCGACTGCTCTTCTGAAGGTCCAAGTTCAAATCCCAGCAACCACATGGTGGCTCACAACCATCCGTAACGAGATCTGGCTCCCTCTTCTGGAGTGTCTGAAGACAGCTACAGTGTACTTACATACAATAAATAAAAGACTAGCCTATATACCAGGCTAGTCCTGGCCACAGATAACTGACTCCCCTGCCTCTGCCTTCCTAGCAGGTCAGGCTCTACCTATGTTGGCCATGTTTGTTGACTTGCTTGTTTTACATTTCTAAAAAAATAATTTTGGTGCTTGAGAGATGGCTCAGTGGTTAAGAGCACTGACTGCTCTTCCGAAGGTCCAGAGTTCAAATCCCAGCAACCACATGGTGGCTCACAACCATCCGTAATGAGATCTGATGCCCTCTTCTGGGGTGTCTGAAGACAGCTACAGTGTACTTACATATAATAAGTAAATAAATCTTTACAAAAATAATTTCATATATAAGCCCATACGGAAGACATACACACACGCATACAATAAAGAAATAATAAAGATAAGTCTTTAAAGAAAAGGTTATCCTAAGGATGTGTGTGCAACTGATGTCACATCATTGTGCTGATGTGATGTCATATCAAACTGCTTTTGAAAAGAAAAAGTATTTGCAGAGGGTGTTTTGGAAGCTTTGATTTAATCAGGAATCTGTGTTTACTGATGCTGAAGGTCCTTGCCCTCAATTGGTTTTTGATCTATCAATAAAGTTGCCAGTAGCCAATGACTGAGCATGGGGCAGGACACTGAGAGTTGAATGGTAGGTTGCAGAGAGAATTAGGAGGACTGAGAGAGGAGAAGGGGATGCAGTAGAGGAAGAGAAAAAGCCTACCAGCCATGTGAGATTTCCGGGAAGTGGCCACTACTTCCCCAAGTAGCAGGGGAAATTCAAGGAGTGCTCAGTCATTGAGTTAGCCAAAGCATTTTAAGAAAAACTGTTCTCTCTCTCTCTCTCTCTCTCTCTCTCTCTCTCTCTCTGTCTCTCTCTCTCTGTCTCTTTGTCTGTCTCTCTGTCTCTCTCTGTGTGTCTCTCTGTCTTTCTCTCTCTGTCTCTCTCTGTCTCTGTGTGTGTGTGTGTGTGTGTGTGTGTGTGTGTTCTATTTGAAGATCCGAGATAGCTCCTGGGTGGGTACGGGTATGCGGCTGGCCAGGAGCACAAAGCAAGCAGGCAGCCAAAACTACCCGCTGCAAGTATTGACTTCTCACTTTGGTCTCTGAGAGAACTAAAAGCAAAACAAACGCCTAGCATAGCTGCCTCCATTCCTTGCCTGCCTGAGTCTGCGGAGGCATGTCAATCATGCAAGAAGTATCTGTCTGTCTACCTACCATAGCCTGTCTCACCTCTCTTCAAAGCTGCAGAGACCAAAATAAGTCGCTTTCCTAAATGGCTTGGTTCCAGTCAACTTGGGTTCCAATGACACTATCTTTCCCTAGCCCACCCAACCCACTCTGAAAGAATGCAGTAGTCTATGAGGGTAAGGCTACACCCTCGATCAGATCTTCAAATTGGTCCCCACTGGTGATGGCAGTTGTTAACATCCTTTTCAGTCCCCCAGATAGAACCTGAACTGAAACAATGCCTGAGAGGGACTATTTAATTAGGCATAGCTTTTGCTCCCCCAGCCCCCTCCAGTTATCCTATTTGAAGCTCATATAGGGGCTGCAGGGATGGCTCAGCAGTTGAGAGCACTTGTCGCTCCTGCAGAGGATCTTGGTTTCCTTCCCAGCACCAGCACAGTGACCCACAACCACACCCAACTACAGTTTCAGGGGATGCGGTGCCTCTTCTGACCTCCTCAGGCATTGGGTATGCCTATTCTCCACAACCACGTAGGCAAGACAATTGTACACACAAAAGTAAATAATAAATCAAAAAAAAAAAAACAAACAAATTGAAGTTCATATTAAGTATCCTGAAGACAGACACGGGGCCACTGAAGTTCTCCACAAAGTGGTCATGTGGGTTAAGACAGACACGGGGCCACTGAAGTTCTCCACAAAGTGGTCATGTGGGTTTAGTCTCCTCCCTGTGGGCCGTCATCATTCTTCTCTTTAATTAGCATATTGGGACAGGAGGCAGAGCATCCTGTAGGGACCACCAGAGCCTTGCTTTTGTGTTAAAGTTCCAGTGACAACATCACTTATACCTCAGAGCACTGGAAACAACTCAGTGTCTAGAGGGAGGGAGCTTTTGGAAAATGCCACAGTTACTTATGTAACAGAGTACCACATAGTAAATGTTATAAAAGTCTATTTATAAGTAAGGAATGGTCACCTTAGCCACCTTTATAAACCCAGCACTCCGGAGGTGGAGGTGAGAGAACCAGGCATTCACGGACAGCCAGCTATGCCTGGGTTACATGGGACCCCCATCTTCGTTGTGGGGTTGGGGACAAGGGAAGAAAAAAAGAGAGAGAAAGAAATAAAAACAAGGGCTGGTGAGATGGCTCAGTGGGTAAGAGCACCCGACTGCTCTTCCGAAGGTCCAGAGTTCAAGTCCCAGCAACCACATGGTGGCTCACAACCATCCATAACGAGATCCGGCGCCCTCTTCTGGAGTGTCTGAGGACAGCTGCAGTGTACTTACATATAATAAATAAATAAATCTTTAAAAAAAAAAAAAGAAATAAAAACAAAAGGTAAAGACACTTGCCTAATGAGTGTGTTTGACCTTCAGATCCCCCATTAAAGGGAGGGGGTGGGGAGTGGGGTGGGGGTGGAAACATGACTCCATGCTCTGACCTCTGCATGCACGTGGTGGCATGCCAGTCTGACCTTATATGAGCAGGCACTAATAAGACATAAAACCAAGTATTGTTTTTGTTTAGTTTGTTGGTTTGTAACAAGAGTCTCAGTATGTAGCCCTAACTGGCCTGGAACTCCCTATGCAGGCCAGGTTAGCTTTTGACTTAGAGAGATCTGTCTGCTTCTGCCTCCCAAGGGCTAGGGTTAGAACCAGCAAAATATATACAATATGTATTTAAAAAAAGAAAGAAAGAAAGAGAGAGAGAGACAGAGAGAGAGAGAAAGGAAGAAAGAGAGAGGGGGAGGGAGGGAGGGAGGGAGGGAGGGAGGGAGGGAGGGAGAAAATGTCCTACAGTCAATCTGAAGAATGCAGTTCTTCAGCTGAGTTTCCCCAGGTGTGTCAAAATGACAACCAAGACCAGCTATGACAAGTCCATCCCAAGTCAGTTTGACACATGACATGTCACTTTTTTTTTCCTAGTTTACATTTCCAATGCTATCCCAAAAGTCCCCCATACCCACCCCCCCCAATCCCCTACCCACCCACTCCCCCTTTTTGGCCCTGGCGTTCCCCTGTACTGGGGCATATAAAGTTTGCAAGTCCAAAGGGCCTCTCTTTCCTGTGATAGCCGACTAGGCCATCTTTTGATACATATGCAGCTAGAGACAAGAGCTCCGGGGTACTGGTTAGTTCATATTGTTGTTCCACCTATAGGGTTGCAGTTCCCTTTAGCTCCTTGGGTACTTTCTCTAGCTCCTCCATTGGGGGCCCTGTGATCCATCCACTAGCTGACTGTGAGCATCCACTTCTGTGTTGACATGTCACTTTTAATCCATAACCTTTGTTTTGTTTTTGTTTTTTGAGACAGGGTTTCTCTGTATAGCCCTGGCTGTCCTGAAACTCACTTTGTAGACCAGGCTGGCCTCGAACCCAGAAATCCGCCTGCCTCTGCCTCCCAAGTGCTGGGATTAAAGGCGTTCGCCACCACCGCCCGGCAATCCGTAACCTTTGTGCCAGGCAGTAGTGACACATGCCTTTAATCCCAGCACTTGGGAGGCAGAGGCAAACGGATCTGATCTCTGAGTTGAAGGCCAGCCTGGTCTATAGATCAAATTCCAGGACAGCCAGGGCTACATAGAGAAACCCTGTCAAAAACAAAACAAAACAAAACAAAACACAGAAACAAACAAAAGCAAAACAAACAAAAAAGTTAAATGTTCTCTTTATTCTGAGAGTCATAAACACGGGCAGTTACAATCACATCAGAGCAAAACCTAAACTACAATAGTGTAAAATTTTTCAATGCCTGACATTTGGAACGCATGCTCTTCAAGGTTCCAAAAGGCTTGGGTGGGCCCCACTTCTCCAACCCTGCTTCTCTCAACACCCACAGCCTGTCTCTCACAGGCTTAGGCTAGTGAATCCACTGCTGTCAGGTTCAAAGGAGGCTCCGTTTCCCCAAATCCTGGGGATTAGACAAAAGGCAGCATTCCTTAGGGGCTTGTGGAGCTGGTCCCCTGCCACCAAAAGGAGCCATTTCCCTGGTCACTGGCTGAAGGGACGAATGACTACTGTAGTGCATAGTAGTACAGCGGGGCCCATGCTGGCACGCATACCTGTTACACATTTCACAGTCCCTACCGTGTCCCCAGCTCTTCCCATCCCCAGCTCCCAACCACTCATGCTCTTTATAACCCTGCCATTTTGCCTATACTCACTCTGTCTGTCTCTCTATCTCCTGCACCCACCCACACACTTATTGTCATCTTCCTGTCTCTCTTCCTCTTCCTCTCTCTGTCTCCCCTGGCTCTCTGCCCCCACCTCTCACATGGCCCCGTCCAATCTGCCAGCCGTGCTCAGTCTACTTTCTCTCTGCTCTGGACTCTTCCAGATGCTTCTGGCTGTTTTCTCCCTGATACCTACAATTAAAACCTTCCCCTCAACCACACCAAGGAGGGGTCAAGCCGCCAGTTTCTACATCTTCCACACCTGCCACAGTCTTTGGTCGTGATCCCACGGGGCTGACATCTCCAGCATCCCCGAGGTCTCCACTAAAACAGGGGCTTCACCTTCACCAATGGCCTCTTCTGGCCTCTCCGGGTTCTAACCGTGCCACATGATGCCAAGCCTCAGATGCTCCCCACGACCCCTGCAGATTTGTAGCTTTCATGTTGCCCAGACCATCATCATTCGGGAGATTCTTACACACTACCACGTTCAGCTGCCAGCTTGAGATGCAGTCTTGGTCCCGTCTGGACCAAAGCTTCCGAATTCTGAACCTGAGGACAAACTTTCCAGATGTCACCTCCAAGAGGACGGACTCTAATTACAGCAGACTTTCCAGCCCCAGCACACCAACATCCATTGCTCCAGGAAAACAACAATCTCATTTTCATAGATTCTTTTTTTTTTTTACATCTCGATTGCTGCCCCCTTCTCCACTTCATAGATTCTTTTTTGTTTGTTTGTTTTTGTTTTTGTTTTGTTTTTGTTTTTCGAGACAGGGTTTCTCTGTATATCCCTGGCTGTCCTGGAATTCACTCTGTAGACCAGGCTGGCCTTGAATCACTTCATATATATATATATATATATATATATATATATATATATATATATATCGCATAAATGCTACTGTTGAATCTTGCTTCCCTCTGAAACTTCACAAGCCAGGCCTCCACTGTCTCCATTTCCTTCAGCATTATTTTCCAACTTCCCACAAAGCCTCACTAAGCTCTGAGCACCCAATGGCTTTTCCACCCTAAGGCTCCAAAGTTCTCTTACCTTCCTCTCACAAAATACTTCAAGGCGTAAAAAAAAAAAACCAACCACATGGCCGGGTCCATGACAGCACTACTCCACAGTCTCAGCACCAGCTTCTGCTCTGGCTTGGTTTCTGTTCTTGTGATAAAGCACCGATGAAAAGCAATCTGGGGAGGAAAGGGTTAATGTGGCTTTCAGGTCCATCAGCAAGGGAAACTAAGGCATGAACCAGAAGTGAAGGCGCTGAAGCAGAGGCAACAGAAGAAACCTGACTTGCCTTGGCTTACTCAGCTCGCTACCTTTTTTAATAAAGCCAGGCCTACCTGCCTAGGGAATGGCACCACCCACAGTGGGCTAGACCCTCCTATATCAGTGAGCAACCAAGAAAATGCCCCACAGGCCAGTCTGATGGAGGCAATTCCTCAGCTGAGATTCTCTTTTCTTAGAGATGACAACCCGGATTAGCTCTCACAAACAGCATGCTTTCTTAACTGCTGAGCCATTTCTCCAGGCCCTCATTTTCTTTTCTCAAGACAGGGTCTTGGGGCTGAAGAGATGGTTCAGTGGTTAAGAGCACAGACTGCTCTTCTAGAGGATCTGGGTTCAATTCCCAGCATCTATAGTGTGGTTCGCAACTTTCTGAAACAGTTCCAGGAGATCCAATCCCCTCTCCTGAACTCCACAGGTACCTGGCACACATCTGGTGCACAGACATAAAATCTATTTCTAGTTGCAGTATGCTCTTAGTATCCCCTAAAATGAAGGCAAAGTTAGTTTGTAGAAGGAAGCAACCATGTTTGAAAGGGATGCCCAATTGAAGGACAGATAAAGCGACAAGTCAGAGAAAGATCTGAGAGGCTAGGATTCGCTCAGCTCTGAAGAGAAGAGAGAGGAAAGAGAGGCTACTTACTTAAGAGAGAGCAGGGCAGAGAAAAAGGGGGGAAGCAGTTTTACTGGAGAGTTTTACAGAGACAGGCTGAAGGAGCCAGAAGATTAGAACAGATTGCCAGAGTTAGTTTGAGGCCAAGCAGAGCAATTCAGTGGGAGGCCAATAGAGAAGCCAGATTGAATCAGTCAGTTTAGGGAGGAGTTTGGGCCAGAACAGCTGAGTTAAATCAGCCAGCCAGAGCTCAGAAAGAAGCAGAAAGGGTGAGTTTATTCAGCAGTCAGTCTCAGAGGCTGAAAACAGTCTAAGCCTAGATAAGATTGTACAGAGGCCAGAAGCTTCCAGGACTAGGTTAGCAGACGGAGGCTGTAAGCCTCAGAGATGACAGTTACCTCAGGTGAATACTAGTTAGTTTTACCAGGGGCTGGTCTTAAAGTTCTGATTTTCCTTCCTCCAACTCCTGAGTGCTGGGATGTATAGGCACTGCCTTATATCCTTTTGCAGTAGCTTTCTAGATTTAGTATTGTCAAGTCTAAAGGAAATGCCATTTCCCCAGATTCTAAAAGGTAGAAAGGTACAAATGGCTATCTATAGTGCCTGCTAGCATACCAAAGCACACACTGTGACATCAAGGCTCTGCAGTATTACAAGAACCTGTTACACATATCAAAGTCCATGCTAGCCTCTTAACCCTTCCCACCTTCTCCTCTAAACTTCCCCCAGCTCATGGGCTTCCCTCCCCACAGCTGCTCATTCTCCTTATGTCCCTGCTATGCTGTCTCCCTCCACCTTTCCCATTCTCTCTCTCTCTCTCTCTTATCTATAATAAAAAACGTCCCCTTAGCCATAACATGGGGTGGTCATGTCTCCTAGGTTTATACAAGAATGGTGTGGTATAACTTCATTTTTCCTTTCTTTCTTTGTTTCTGTTTTTCAGACAGAGTCTAACTATTTAGCCTTGGCTGGCTCAGAACTCACTCTGTAAACCAAGATATCATTAAACCCATAGAAATCTGCTTGCTTCTGCCTCTCCAGTGTTGGGATTAAAGGCATGTGCTACCACACTTGGCCTCTTCTCTTTCATTCATCCTTTCCATTTATTCATTTAGAGGAGTCTTGCTATGTAGCCCCCAAGCTGGCCTGGAACTCACTGTCAAGCCAGCGTGTCTTCAAACCAGCCTCAAACTCACAGAGGTCCTCCAGGCTCCTGTGCACCACATGTAGCTAATTTGCTTCACTTGACAATGAAAAGAGGGTGTAGGGGTATGGTTCAGTGGTAGAGCGCACTTGCCTGACATTGAACTCCTAGGTTCAATCCCTAAAATACATACATACATACATGCCAATATTTACTTAGCCTGGCATTTATCTGTAATCCTGTACTCAGGAGGTTAAAGATTGCCATGTGTTTGTGGCCGGCTCGGGTAACACAACCTACTTACTTCCAAGCCAACTTGGTCTACAGAGACCCTAAGCCTGGCATTGTGACATAGACATGTAAGCCTAGCACTTGGAAGGCAGAGGCAGGAGAATTAGGAGTTCAAAGCCATCCTCGGCAACCTAAACAACATGGGATCGTGTCTCAAGGACAGCAAACGGTAGGGAAGGCTCATTTGGGCTCCCGGTTTGAAGGGGCACAGTCCATCAGGCAGGAAGGTGTGTCAGTGGGAGCCTGAAGAGGCTGGCACATTGGCTCTGAAGTCAGGAAACATGAGGGATACTCGGTTCATCTCCTTTTTCTCTTATCCAGTCTGGGTCGTCAGGTCGGGAGATAGAACCATCCACATTCAGAATGACTCTCTCCTGCTCCGTTCAACTTCTCTCAACTTTCCTCTCATGGACAGTCAGAGGTGTGTGCTTCTAGAAGATTCCAAATAATCTTGACAATGAAGACTAACTGTCACACCCCCTTCCTACTCTCTTCCTCTCTTCTCTCCCTGGTGTCTCCAATCCCAAAGACCACTTGGCGGCACCGGGAGGAGACTGGCCACCTTCTGGGAATTTCAGTTTGTGACACTTGAGTCTAGCATTCCTCTACCTTGTAAATTTCACCTCTTCCCGCCTCCTCTTTCTTTAAACATCATTCGTGTCTGTGTGCGCACCCAGGCACATGCACAGAGACCACATACAGTTTGTAGGAGTCACTTCTCCCCTTCCTACAACTTGGGTCTGGGGACTGAACTCAGCCTCTCAGGATCGGCTACGTGTGTCTTTACTCACCGAACCATCTTGAGCATCCTTCTTTCCTTCCATCCTTCTTTTCTTTCTTTTTAAAAAAAGATGTACTTGGTGCTGGAGAGATGGCTGGGTGGTTAAATGCACTGACTGCTCTTCTGAAGGTCCTGAATTCAAATCCTAGCAGCCACATGGTGGCTCACAACCTTCCCTAATGAGATCTGATTGTGCCCTCTTCTGGTGTGTCTGAAGACAGCGACAGTGTACTTATATACATGAAATAAATAAATAAATAAATAAATATTTTAAAGCTATACTTATTTGTGTTGTCTGCGTGTGGGGATGTGCACACGAGTACAGATGTCTATAAAGGCCAGCAGGAAGCAAGCATTGCATCTGTGGCTGAAGTTACAAGAAGTTTGTGAGTTACCATGTGCGCGCTGGAAATTGAACATCCTGTTATATTTTATAAAAGGAGAGAAGAAGGACTATGTTTGGTGGATGTGCAGTCAGGTGTAGGGGAATTGGGTGCCTCCGCGGACCCATGCTGAGGCATCCCTCTGCCCTAAGAGACCAGCCATAGGAAGTCATAGTATAGAATAGAGCTTATTATTCAGGGGATGGGGAGTGGAGTTGAGGGAGTAGAGACAGAGAAAGGCAGAAAGAAAGGAAGAAAGGAAGGAAGGAAGGAAGGAAGGAAGGAAGGAAGGAAGGAAGGAAGAAAGGAAGAAAGGAAGAAAGGAAGAAAGAGTAGAGAAGTAGAGGTGGGCCATGAGCACGTGGAGAGAGAGGGGGAGAAGAAGCAAGAGGACAGAGCAAGCAAGAGAGCAAAGAGAGAGCGGAGCAACCCAGTTGAGAGTGAGTCAGGCACACCTGGCTGTTGCCAGGTAACCGTGGGGGCGGAGCCTAGACTAAATGCCAACACATCATCTCTGAGCCGTGGCTCCAGCGCCTCCCCCTTTTTTCTAGTTTTATTGTTTTGTGTTTCGTGCTTTGGTTAGTTGATTGTTTTCCAGACAGGGTTTCTTTGTCTGTTCCGGAACACACACTGTAGACCAGGCTCCCCCTCAAACTCAGAGATCCACCTGTCTCTGCCTCCCAATTGCTGGGATTAAAAGTGCAAGCCACCAGGGCCCAGCTGTTGTTTTAAAATACAGTCTTACTATTTAGCCCTGGCTTCTCTGGAAATTGCTATGAGCACTATACTGGTCTCAAATTCCTAGAGTTCCACCTGCTTCTGCCTCCCAAGGGCTGGGATTAAAAGCATGAGCCACAGGCCGGGCGTGGTGGCGCACGCCTCCTTTAATCCCAGCACTCGGGAGGCAGAGGCAGGCGGATTTCTGAGTTCGAGGCCAGCCTGGTCTACAAAGTGAGTGCCAGGATAGCCAGGGCTACACAGAGAAACCCTGTCTCGAAAAACCAAAAAAAAAAAAAAAAAAAAAAAAAAAAGCATGAGCCACTATGCCCAGCCAGTATATGCTCTTAACCACTGAGCCATCTTCTGTAGGTTACTTCTGGCTTATTTTGTGACTATTATTTTTGCACACAGATGTCCGATTATTTCAGCACCGCTTAGTGGCTGTTTGTAATCACCATTAGCACTATTTTAGCAGTATTTTCCAGGTTCCGGGTTTTCGGGGGACTTTTCTGATCCCACTTTGCAAATGAGTCACCTGCCGGATGCGCGCCCCTGCAACCTAACAGCTGGGGCTCCTTGTGGTCCTTTGCTGGCAGGATTGGTTTCTGGGTCTTGACTTCTCGCTCTTCCTGAAATCTCCCGTAGCACACCATGAAAGGGCAGGGGTGGCCTTGTGGTCTGGCAACGTCCCTTCGAAAATAAACAAGTGGAGAAACTGAAAGGCAGCCGTCGCCTCTGGGGACTACTCGGAGAAAGAGTTCAGGGCCGGTGCATCCGCTGCGCGTGCCTGGGCAGCCCAGGCCTGCGGCAGGTCGGATGCGCTAAGCCAAATAGGACCCCCTTCTCTTCCGTTGTCACCTCTGGCCAGAGAGACATTGATACCTTTGCAAGCAAGCACCTTATCTCAAAAGGACCCAGACGAATTCTTTGGCAGGACACCCTCAGCCATTTACATAGCTTACCACGTCCTCATTTTGTGTGTCCCCACACACAACTCTGAGGGTTGGGGACTGTGTCCCCACACACAACTCTGAGGGTTGGGGACTGTGTCCCCACACACAACTCTGAGGGTTGGGGACCGGACGAGAACAAACGTCACTCCAGTCTTAACACATAGGTGGGTGAAGAAATAAATAACTATGGGTTTGGACTCGTTAATTTCTTTCTAGTTTTATATAGTTTCCTTAACGTATATTCAGGGATGGAGTGATGTTTAAGAGGACTTGTCTGTCTCACAGAGGATGTAGGTTCTGTTCCCAGAACCCACAAAGCCGCTAACCACAGCCTGCAATTCCAGTCTCAGGGCAGCTAAACCCTTCTTGGGCTTTTGCATCCACCAAGCGTATACATAATGCACAAACAGGAGAGCAGCCGAAACACTCAGAGACATAGGTCCCCCCCCCCTTTTTGGACAAAAGACGGGGTCTTATGTACCCGAGGCTGACTGCCAGCTTGCTAAGTAGCTCAAGATGATTTTGAACTCTTGATCATCCTGTCTTCATCTCTAGTGGGCTGGATGGCAGGTTTCTCTCCCCTCCTCCCTCTGTATTTTTGAGATTAGGACCTTTTTTGTTTGTTTTTGTTTTTCCGAGACAAAGTTTCTTTGTGTAGCCTTGGTTGTCCTAGAACTCACGCTGTAGACAAGGTTTTCTTCTAACTCAAGAGATCTGTCTACCTCTGCCTCCCCCAGTGCTGAGATCAAAGATGAGTGACACCAACCGCGGGCCTTGAGATAGGGTCTTGCTTTGTGATCTAGGCTGCTCTTGAACTGTTTTTTGTTTGTTTTAAACCATAGGTGTATGAGTACATCTGCTGTGAGTCTGTGCATCATGTGTGCCTGACTTTTGAAGAGAGCATTAAATCCCCTAGAACTAAAGTAATGATTGGTTGTGAGTTAAATTCCCTGAAAGAAAATCAAGTGCTTTAAATTACTGTCATTTCTCCAGCCCCTAGGCTGTTTGCTTTTTTTCTCTTCAAGACTAAAACTTTAATGATCATAAAATGACCAAAATGTATTGAGCAACTACGATGTAATACTATATCATACTAAAATTCTCTCTCTCCTTCTCCTCCTCCTCTGTTTTATTTGTTTTTTTTTTAAATATTTTTTTCATTAGGTATTTTCCTCAATTACATTTCCAATGCTATCCCAAAAGTCCCCCATACCCTCCCCCTCCTTATTTGTTTTTCAAGACAGGGCTTCTCAGCCTTGGCTGCTCTGGATACTTATTTATTTATTTATTTATTTATTTATTTATTTATTTATGTGCATTAATGTGAGGGGGTCTGATCCCATGGAACTAGGTTGTGAGTTACCATGTGGGTGGTGGGAATTGAACCTGGGTCTTTTGGAAGAGCAGTCAGTTCGCTGAACCATCTCTGCTTGAATGTTTAGCAAGCCTTCTGCCTCACGGACCTAAGTGTTTATGCCAGTATGCCTCCACACCCAGCTGTGTACTAATGTCAAGCATACAGTCTAATGAGAGTATTGCTTTTGTTTACTTCTTATAAGAACTATAAAACTTTATTTAAAAGTGTCTTCACTACAAATTGAGAATCTTGGGAAGCCCTAATCCCTCCAACCATTCATAAATATGGACACCATGATGAAGTTTTCATTTCAAAAGATCCCACTGAAAATAGTAAGAGAAGGCTAGAGAGTGGTTAAGAACGCTGACTGCTCTTCCAGAGGTCCTGAGTTCAAATTCCAGCAACCACATGGTGGCTCACAACCATCTGTAATGGGATCTGACGCCTTCTTCTGGTGTGTCTGAAGACAGCTACAGTATACTTACGTATAATAATAAATAAAATCTTTGGGCCAGAGTGAGCTCACAACCACCTGTACAGCTACAGCGTATTCATATACATAATAAAATAAATAAACCTTAAAGAAAAGAGAGAGAGGAAGAAAGAAAGAAAGAAAGAAAGAAAGAAAGAAAGAAAGAAAGAAAGAAAGAAAGAAAGAAAGAAAGAAAATGATGAGATGCTGTCCGTGGCCATTAGTCCCACTCATTCGAGGCTGTTGCCTGGGGCAACCAGTACAACAGGGTTATTGGGTAACTGTGCCTTCTAGAATTTAAAGCTTAACTCTTACATTGAACGAGGAGTATGGCAGTCCCTAGGTAACACCCCTGGTGGGTTTCCCACACACTCAAGTTCAGGAACACTGAGTATTTCTGTCTTGTTGGCCTTTCAGATTCATGCCTATTTTCCTCTGTTCCTTTCATTTGGGAATTTCATTGGGAAATTTCTTTGAAGGTAGCAGGATAGTGAGATGGGGCCTGTGAAATCTAACTGCACCAGGTCATACATGATTGAATTTCCAATGCAAATAGTTGACGGGGGTTCATGAACCCTGACCACAGTAAGTTAGAGTATAAAGGAACTCAAATCCTGGTCACTGGTTGGTACGGGTATATTCTAAGAAGAATTCACTTGGCTGAGGTTTGACCCCAAGCCGGGCTGCAAAACAGGCCACAACAGGGCAAGAAGATGACATTTAAAAAAAGAAACCCTCTTAACACCAGAGATTTTCACGTGGCCGCAGAGCTCGGCCTCAGGGTTCACAGGAAGCAGGAAGTTCTTGGTCTTGTTTTTCTTGAGACAAGATCTCCTACAGGCCAGGCTGGCCTCCAGTTCTTAGTGTAGCTGAGGACAACTATAAATTCCTGATTCTCCTGCCTCAGCTTTCTCCCACTGCTGGGTTTTACAGACATATCCCACTATTCTCAGCTTGAATGTTACTGTTCTTTCAACGACACAGTGTTTCAATAAGAAAATGAGGTTTTCTGCAAGGTTCAGCAAACCTTGTAAAGGGCCAGAGGTTATTTTCAGTGTTGGAAGTCAAGAGTCTCTGCTGCAATGACTAAGCTCCACAACTATACAACGAGGGCAGGCAGGGACGGTATGCAAGTGAACGCCTTTGGTTATGGTATAATAAAACTTCATTTACAAAAAAACAGGAGGGTGGGCTGGATTTGCCAGCTCATACCTAGTAGACAAAAGGCTACGTTTCAACATTCAAGGCCTCCCTGAGCCCTTCTAGAGCCTCTTCAGTTATGTCCCTGGCCTCAGTTTCCCTTGTTGTACAGCGGAGATGCTGATTTCTGTCCTAAACTGTCATTCAAGGTTACAGAGAGGTCAGATGAGCTCATCGCTAAGGGAGTCCTAAGGGAGAGCTGAGCAGAGAGCCTCGAGAGGTTCCTTGATGCAAAGCAGATTGTTATTTCCTCCAAGGTCTGGAGAGAGAAAGGCCATGACCTCCAGCCAAATTGCATCCATGGGTACCAGGATCCCGAGGGGGTATCCCAGAGAGACACAGCACCCAAGGCCTGGCATCACTGCCTCACCTTGCCTCCTGGAAGCCCTTTCAGTGAGCAGATGGAGAAAAAGCAACAGGTACTGGAAGACAGGGTCTCCAGTGGGCTGCTTCACTGAGCCTGCTCAGGGCTTGCATTCCTGAGCCCAGTGCTCAGGGCTGGGTTGTGTTATCTGACCCGAAGTCCTGTATTCATGTTCTCTCCTAAGCCCTAGAATCTCTTCTTCTCTGACTGCATCCGGGGAGCTCCAGTTATCCCACAGGGACTAGTCAGGCTATGCACAGGGTGGGGCACCCTGGTCTGGCAAGTCCAATGTCAACCTTCCTGTAAATTGTCCTCCATGCTGGCTGTGGCATGTGCACTCTCTCAACCCGATCACCCTCTCCTTCCCCCCCCCCCCACAATGTAATTTTTTTTACAATTAGAAGCAGGCTCTATTATTCTCCCTGTTTTACCCAAGAGAAAAATGACTTGCCTGAGGGTAAGCAGGTAGCAGGAGAGTGCCAAAGACTCCGGGAAAGGCTGTATGGACAGTCTGAGAACTACGACCATGCTATTCTGTTTATCTTCTTGTTCTCAGCTTTGAAATTTCAAAATCCTTGTTACCCAGCTCTAAAAGGGGATGTTTGGAGCCGGGGCAGATGTCCCTTACATTGTCTTGCCTGTATACTTAGCAAAGAGGACTCAAGAGTTGGAGGGCTCTGTCAAGACTGGAGTCCTCAAATAGACACTCTAAGCCCTGGGATGTAGGCTGAGATCTCACCTGAGGAAAGACTCCTACAAACTAGCCTAACCCTTCCAGGGCATATATTGGCTCACAGGACCAACAGGTTGGAGAGAGGCAATTGGGGCTGCTTCCCTAACATGAAACCGCAGCCTCGCGGACTCTCAACACTTTGTGTTGGCTTTGGTCATGTTTAACAACCTGGACACGGGCTCCAAAAGCCATCTTTTAACTAGTGCCCGTGAAATTCCCCAAGCTGACTCTCTCATTGCACCTCTTTAGGTCACGCATCCATCCCTGAACCAATAGCTGTATCTAGAGATCGCCTCAGCTGGACAGCCCAGACTAACAATTAGAAACAGTGAAGGGTGTCCTCTGGTGGAGGCAGAGGGTAATGCAACTGGCCTAAGCGGTCTACTGTGAGCTTTGAAGTAAACTTGGCTGACCTTATAGGACCTACCTTATGGTCTATCCTCAACTCTACCACTGACCTCAGTCATACTGTTGCTTTCTGGGACTTGAGTTTTTTTTTTTTTTTTTTTTTCCCGTCTGCCGGGCATCTTGCTTAGGGCTTTGGCTCACTTTTCAGCCAAGTGAGTCACAGCTGCCCGGTCCTTCTTACAGAGTGTCCTCAACCAATGTCTGCTCTGTGCACGGGTTTACCTGTCATGAAGGGAGATATGAAAGAAAACAGCGCCACATAGTCAAGAGACAGCCGCAGCCATGGAGAAAGTGACACAGGACAGAGACAGAACTGGGAACTAGAGACAAGGGTAGGAGATGTGGGCCAGAGTCTCAGAGCGAGCCTGGGAGCAGCGTGAATTCCGGGAAAGCGAGCACGCCATGAATGTGCACCAGCTGAGCCAATGGATTCTTCCCTTTTGTTGTTGTTGTTTTTGTTTGTTTGTTTGGTTTTTTGAGACAGGGTTTCTCTGTGTAGCCCTGGCTGTCCTGGAACTCAGAAATCCACCTGCTTCTGCCTCTCGAGTGCTGGGATTAAAGGTGTGCGCCACTACGCCCGGCTACCCCCCCCCTTTTTTTTAAAAAAACAAAAACCCTGTTAAGTAAGCAAGGTTCCCGTGACTTGTGTTTTATACAGCTGAACTTTCCCTAGCAAGAACTGATTTAGCTGAGCAACCAATTCCGGTAAAAAACAAAACCAGTACACAACAAAGAAGAGGAGCGGGAAGGAGAAGCAGATACAAGAAGCCATTCATCTTCCCAGACCTCTAAACTTCCTCAGCCCTCCGCCTGGGACCAGAGCCAAGTTTCAGCTGCAAGAAGAGAGACTGCACCGGCAGGAAAAAGCTCACGAGGGATGGCTGAGAACGAGCCAGATGGCTCTGGTTGGAGCCTGACCACCGGTGAGTAGCTACAGGCCAAAAAGAGGCCGCAGTACAATTGTGTCCACCTGAGTCCGTCCGCCAGAGCTTCCTGCAGCGGAGAAGGCAGACATAACATCCACGATGGGACACAGATCTGATGGATGGGGGGTGGGGCAAGCATGGCGGTACATGCCTATGTATCCCTCTACAACCCTGACACTTCAGAGGCTGAGGCAGGAGAATCACAAGTTTAAGCCAATTTCACACACAGCAAGACCCTGTTTTAAAACAAAAACAAAAAAACTCAGGCTTGGGGTACCCTTGTGTAGACCAACTGATTTAGGCTTATCCCCAACTGATTTACAAATAAATGAGACTTAGACTATGTCCCCAGCCGTGTACTCCAGATATTTGCCCTTTCTCTTGGCCATGTGCCCGTGGCTTCCTCTCCTCTCATTCTTCCTCCTCCTTTTGTCCTCTCCCCATTTTTTTCTCTCTTCTTCACCCCCAACCAGGGAACTCAAAATTCACCTACCCCTAATCTCTCCAGTAGTTGGCTAGAGCCAATTTTATTTAACCAAGAGTTTTTTAAATCAAGGTTTGTGCAACAAAAACTAGTGAACGGGAGAATTCACTTAGGTCTAGACCTTCCCTTCCGGTACAGAACTTAGCATTCCGATACACAGCCACAGACCAAACCTCACCAGGAGGACTTACTCTCAACACCATTGTGATACAAACAGGGAGAACAGAAAGTGAACCCTTGTCTGAAAACAACAACAACAACAACAACAACAACAACAAACCCTAAAGCAAAGCAAAACAAACCCCCAAACCAAAGAGGCAAAAAAATAGAGACAAACTTCCCGGTGCCCCAACACCCAAACGGCCGATCTGTGATGTCGAGGATGTGACTTTCTTTTTGGAGAGTGGGTCTTTAGCTCCAGGCTGAGGATGAACTTGATCTCTGGTCCTCCCGCCTCCAGAATTATACCACACACCTGCCTATACCGATCCTGAGCATCAAAACCCCGCCCCCAGGCTTCAAGCTTGTCAGGCAAGCACTCCATCAACCAAGCTCCATTTCCAGCCCTTTAATTTTGTGTGCATGTGTGCAGAGGCAGGTGGGCATGTGACTGTCAGTGGACAGCCTGTGTCAGTCAGGTTTCTCTTTCCACTAGGCAGGGAAACCACCTCAGCTTACTGGGGCAGGCTGAGTGGTGAACGCCTGGGTTCTCAACCTGTGGGTCATGACCCCTGGGATGACAGACGACCCTTTCACAAGGGTTACCCTAAGACTATCACAAGTTAGGGCTGGAGAGACGGCTCAGCGGTCGGGAGCACCGACTGCTCTTTCTAGAGGTCCTGAGTTCAATTCCCAGCAACCACATGTTGGCTCCTAACCATCTGTAACGGATTCTGGTGTATCTGAAGACAGCTTCAGTGTACTCATATACATTAAATAAGTACGATCTTTAAAAAAAAAAAAAGAGAAAGAAAGAAAAGAAAACACAAGTTATTTACATTACAATTCGTATCAGTAGCAAAAATGACAGTTATGAAGTAGTAATGAAAGTGATTTTCCAGTCAGGAGTGGGGTGATGTGGGTCACGACAATATAAGGAACTATATTAAAGGATTTCAGCATTAGGAAGGTTGAGAACCAAAACCATCTTTACTGGTCCCCTAGCTGTTCTGCATCCCCCCCTCCCCCCCAGGGTCTTGCTAAGTAGCTCGGCTAGCTTGCGATTTGTTAAGCAGCCCAGACCTTGAACTCTAAGCAATCCTTCTACCTCAGCCTGCCGAGTGCTGGGATTATGGGTCACCTGCCCCACAATTCCTGGCTCTTTTAAACAAAAAACAACTTGCCTGGGTCTGAAATTTACCTGATTCTAATCTACTCCTGCTCTTGACCAAGTTCCATCTTTTACCTAAAAGCTCTCCTCCATGACTTTTCTCCCAAACCTGACTCCACATTTTGAGACAAGGTTTTTCTGGGTAGCCCTGGCTGGCCTCAAACTCAGAAAATCCACCTGCCTCAGTCTGCCAAGTGCTGGGATTAAAGGTGTGCACCACCATCACCCAGCAAAAGAGGGCATCGGATCTCATTACAGATGGTTGTGAGCCACCATGTGGTTGCTGGGAATTGAACTCAGGACCTCTGGAAGAGCAGTCTGTACTTTTAACTGCTGAGCCATCTCTCCAGCCCCAGGTATAACTTTTAGACTGCAGCTTTATCTGGCTACCTAAGCTAGACAAGGTACAACCTTGCTGTCTACTCTGTACGAGGTAATAAACAACATCCAACCAGAAAAAGGAGTGTCTACTGCCGGCCTAGCACTTACCTGGTGTTTAATAATGGCAGCTAGCCATTATTAATAAATAATGACTAGAGTTATTAGTAAATAATTATTAGTAAATAATAACTCTGGTCAGCAGCAGAGTCTCCTACAGGGGACTTACAAGACTTACAAAGGAAAGCTGAGCAGCCCGGGAAGGCCATCTCCACTACCACCTCATTTTATTCTCTATTACAATGGGCTCAGCCACCAAACTCATGATCAGAACTTTTTATTATTATTATTATTATTTTCTGAAATGAAACCATTGTACATTGTACAAACAATATCTACCGATGGAATAAATAAGTGAAAAATTATACTGCTTGCTGTACAACACACCAAAAAAAAAAATTGTAAGAGGAAAAAAAAATTAGGTAACAGTGAAAAAAGGTCTTTATACCTCTAACCAGGTCCTCGGCGATAATTAACATTCCAAACCACGACACCGTCTGACGATGATGGGCAGTCACCACCCTCTGAGAATCGCTTAAGAGCCTTCCTTCCGGGTTGTGGGTGCGAGTGCTGCACTTAGTGGAATGTGTAGCCGCCATCCCCCCACCCCCTTCAAGTGTTGGGGGAAAGTTTGCGCTGGGAGCCCTTTAGGCCGTGGGGCCTGTTGTCCACGGAAGGCATTTGCTTAGGATCTCCTTTGCCCCTGGCTCGGCCAGATGAAAGGTCTTAGATTCTGTGGTGGGGATGCAGGCTAGGGGGTTCAGGGTCGGGGGACCATCGGCTCCCCGAGATAAAGAGGACCGTGGCGGGGAAGGAAGCACATTGGATTTTGCAGTCTGACCGCTCCTCGTGGAAGGCTTTTCCTGGCCAGTGTGGAGTGCAGGGCTGCTGGCTCTTTGCCTGGCGCGGCCGTCGCGGGGTGGGGGGACATCCGAATGGTCCCCTCCGTCGACGGCCCATTCCTACGTTCAGGCACTTCAGAGAAAAACTAATGACAGCCTCGGTACCTCGAACCTCATCGTTGTCTTCTTTCTCAACTGTATCGACTCCTCCTGACTGTCCAGAGAGGCTGCGGAGGGTAGAAGAGGTATAGGCGGCCCTGGCCGCGCCGCGCTGGCTCAGCTCCGTGGATGCCCATGTTGGGCTCTCCCTCAGCTGCTTACGTTGTGTAACCTCTTGTTTCCCAGAAAAAGAAATAAATATCCAAATTCATCTTTCACCAGAACGGAGTTTTGCTGCAAAAGAAAAATGCTGTTGCCCTAAATCTAGAATCTGGAGGTAAAGACGCCTTGACCTTGAGATCTGTTCGGAGGTCATGCATCCGGTTGCTTCCGGGCCAAGACGCAGAATACAGTTCTGGACAGAACTGACCGCCTGAGGGGCAAAATCGCTAAGTACAACAATTTTTTTGTTTTTTAAGACAGAAACATTTTAGCATCGCTAACTTCAACATTACGATTTTTCAAAGTTTTTTTTTTTTTCCCTTATTTCAGGAGATATTTTTGCATGAGGTATTTAAAATTCAGGAACATTTTGATTCTTCTTGAAGTATAGGAAATAGACAGCTCCCTTGAAACCAAAAAAAGAAATGGGAGCCGTCCCCTCAGAAACTCTTAGAAAACGGAGCCCGGCAGACACTTCTCGTGGTGGTTTGGAGAAAGATCCACACGTCAAAAGGTGGTACCTGAATATGCACCAATTATCAAACGAAACAAAAAACGAAACAAGAACAACAAAAAAACAAAACCCATCCCGCCCGCCCGCCCCTCCCCCCAAGACACAACTCATAGGGAGTTCGAACTCCAGTGCAGTAAGAAAGCATAGGGGAAGCTTTTCAGATCTGAGGGGTCCAGCAAAGGGATTAAGAGCAAACCAGGCCTCAGAAATCAACAGCTGAGCAGTCCATCTGTCCAAGTGGCGTCTCCACTGAGTGAGAGAGCTGTCTCCGTGCAAGGAAGAGCAGGGGAAGGAAGCGCCTCGGAGGCTCCTTTCTGGAGGGCGAATCTGTGTGCAAATCTTCCCGGTTCCTCTGTGCCTTGCTTCTGGCCTGAGGCCCAATGGTTAAGGTCCGGTCCCCAGAGGAGACCAACAGCACGGTACTGGGAATGGGTCTCCATCCACGTGTAGCCTCTCAGAGTCAGGTCATACCAGGCACATCCTGCCTGGGGTTTTGGGGGGCTTGGGGGTGCAGTGGATAGGAGACAGGGACAAAGGGCAGCAGGTTACCATGGATTTGAAATCCAAGCGATGTCCTGTGGGAGAGTTAGTTCAGCACCAGCTATTCCTGCCGGCTGCCGGTTCCCAACCTCCCCAGCCCTGTACTATCCTAAGGAGACAAGCTCAGTCGGTCATTTCGTCTTCGGAGGACCTGGAGAGCGCAGTGCCAGTTGTGGCCAGAGTTGGGGTGTGGGGTTGGGGGGCGGAGGGGAGATAGGGTGGAAGTGCCAGAAAAATCTAAAGGCTTTTGCATGTCAATCTGGGCTACGGTGCCTTGCAAACGCCTAGCCTCCATGGCTCCAAAAAGGTGAGGGCGTGTCCTGAACCAAGGAGGCCAGCCCTCGGGAAACAGGCCCGTGAACTTGTAGCCCCAGGGGCCTGGAAGTTGGGGCTCAGGGTGTGCCCAAACACTGCTCACCTGAACCGGGGGGGGGGGGGGGGGGGGTCACTGAAAGGTGCCTGGTCTCCCGCCGCTCTACCCTGCTTGCTTTGAAGCAGTCTTGGGGCAGGGAGGAGAGAGGCAATAAGGGGTGGGGGTGGGGGCAGCAGCCAACCAAAACAAGTGGGCACTTTGCCAGGAGAGATGCAAAAACCAGGAAGCATGCCGGAGGTCACCTCTAGGGTACAAGGCACAAAAAAAGAAAGCAGAAGGAATTGGTTGAAGAGCCAAAAGCCCCTATGGAAAGCAAACTCCTGATTGGTACCACCCTCGAATAGCTTATATCGTTAAATAGAGAAGTGGGGGAGGGGGATACAGCAGCAACACAAATGTAATCTTGGCTTCCGAGACAGTGCGCACACACTCCTGAGCTGTCGACCCACCTCCCCGAGGGCAGTCACTTGAAGGTTCGAGTGTTTCGGTTTCACAGCAGAGTCCGTCAAGTGTCTGCGAAGTTCCGTCACCGCCCGCCGCTCTGGGATCTTCTTGGATTTGCACTTTAGTAAACTTGAAACGTTAGTTCTGCTTGCGCCCAAGAGGAGTTGCTTGGGCCGTGTTTCTAGAATTAAGCCTGCTGATGTACCTGCCATGAAACATGGACCAGAAGGTTCCGCCGGGCCGTCTACATCTCTTCTGAGTTCTGTTGAGAGGCTTCCAGCTTCATCTTTTTAGATGGCGGCACTCCTTCCAAATCCTTCCAGGAAGAAGAGAAGTGACTGGGGTCAGTACAAGCAGGGAGGGCCAGCGGTCAGGGCGCAAGTTTGGGGGGGGGGAGGGGCTGGGGGGGGGAGAGGGGGAGGGAGAGAGAGAATTGTGTAGTTCTGACTGAACCCCATGAGCAGTACATGTGTGTTGTAGGGATCCCAGACACACAGGGAACTTTAAATGTGGATCATGTTTCCCTGGCTGTACCTGTGGAGCATGAGGCTTAGTTCTGCCACCCACCTCTAAGGTGGCTCCCCCCAAACCCAGAGCTCTTTAACTTCAGGCTACGGGGACCTGGCTTAGGGCAGACGCTCAGGAACGGACACATGGATACGACTTGGAGCAAAGTGGTCACAGAGTTCCCAAGAAGTCTTACGGCCACCCTAAATAAAGGTTTACCCGTCTACCACCAGTCGCCGTTGGACTCTCAGACCTTGCCTATCACCAGAGACCAAACTCCAGATAGCTAACTGGTACTCCCTGGCCTTTCCTGTGTCTCTGTGTTACCACACGCGTGAAAGAAAGCCGGTGCCTGGACAGCAACCCACAGTTCCCTCTTTCCATCTACCATGCCCACGACTCCCATTAGCAAGATCCACCTGCTGTACCTGTCCATCTGTCTGAGCTGTCATGACGTGGCCTCTCTACAGGTGTCACCCAACATCACCTGAGCCTGCTCCTTAAAAACTGTAAACCGCTCATGGAAACGAGGCTGCCAACCTTTGTCCCACTGACTTGAGAACACAAGCCTGACCTCTTAGCAATGCTGGGAGGTGAGCAGCTCCACCCCCACCCCCACCCCCACCACAGTCTATCTGAGCCTTCTCTCCAAGCCTTCTTACACCTAAGTCAGCCCCTCCTTATGATGGTCAGCATAGAGCCTGCTAAAGACCTGGTCCTATTCCAGGCAACAGGGATACAGGGCCAGCCAGGCAGATAAAGATGGTCTCTCATTACTCCCAGGCTGGCTTTGAACTTGCTATTCTACTCCCTCAACTCTCTGAGTAGCTGAGATTATTGGCAGGCACCTGCATATCCAGCTGACTAGAGCTGGATTGGAACCCGGGCTAGATTCCGTCATCTGCCTCCTGCCCCTGGGCCTTGGATCTGCACTGGACAATCCAAGAACGATGTTGATACTTGGTTGTAACACAGAAGGGATCTGAGCAGGGGCCGTATATCACATGCAAAATGTCAAACAATAATTGGGCCTTTAGGTTTCTGAGGTCATGTGTTCCTTAACCTTAAGGATGTGGGGTCATGAGCCAGGCAGTGGTGGCGCACGCCTTTAGTCCCAGCACTTGAGAGGCAGAGGCAGGTGGATTTCTGAGTTCGAGGCCAGCCTAGTCTACAGAGTGAGTTCCGGGACAGCCAAGGCTACACAGAGAAATCCCATGTCCCTCCCTTCACCGGGATCCCAGGTGGCATACACAGGCTTATACTTGGAGCGACTGCTCAGTGGACAAGCAGTGTCCTAACAGTCCAACAGGAAGCAGCACAACTCTCAACACACCGTGGAGGACCCTAGCCCCACCCCACGGAGGCCGAGCTGCAGGTACCTGAGAGACTGCCGACGTTTCTGCCGCCAACCCTGATTCTGCAGATGGCTGTCGTTCCGCCTTCTCTGAGCTGTTCACCGAGTTTTCCATCGAAGACTGTGAATTTTGCTCCTCGGATGCATCTGAGCAAGAAGCGAGACAACAGAAGCTGTTTTTCAGACACACGAGAAGCTGCAGCAGATGGGCCAAGGACTAAATATACCCAAATCTGGGGACTTTTATGGCTGGGGGCTTCCAGAGCTGGATTGGACTAAAGCTTGGGAAGTTTCTGATTTATCAACTAGCCAAACAGTTATAAGGAGCCAGGTCACAAGTGGGCTCCCGGGTCTCCAACCCTTCTTCCAGGCATACCTACTCTCTGTCTAGAGATATTTAGCACATAATGCTGCCATTGTCTGGCGCCCTCTGCTGGCCACCAACTACTACAGCAATCATGGCTGTTGCCCGGCTCCAGCAGGGAAGCTACGGCCACAGAGGCTTCACTAGGCTGTTGGAGAGAACTACTATTCTCCTAATCAGAGAGAGTGGGGAACAAGTGTTCCCAAGAGTTAGTTATTTTTATCTTATGTGGATAGGTGTAAGTGCTTGCATGTATGTCTGTGTGCCACATGTGTGCCTGCTGCCTTCGGAGGCCAGGGGAGAACATCTAATCTGGAACGGGAGTTACAGAGTTGCTGGGAACCAAACTTGGGTCCTCTGTAAGAGCAGCTAACACACTTAACTGTCGAGAAATCTTTCCAGTCTCTAACTTTTAAAAAAACAAAACACATTTGTCTATTTAGCATACATGTTTGCATGCCACGGTGTGCATACGGCAGTCAGAGGACCACTGGATGGCGTCAGTTCTAGCCTATCATGTGAGTTCTGGTGACTGAACTCAAGTTGGCAGGCTTACGGACAGGCACCTTTACTGGTTGTGTCATCTTGCCACTCCCGTCTTTTTCTTTTGAGACAGGTCTCAAATATTCTAGGCCAGCCTCAGACTCTATTGGTGGCTAAGGATAACCCTGAACTTTGGGTCCTATGAACTCTGCCTCCTGAGTGCTGGGATCCACAGGTGCACATTGCCAAAGCCAGATTATTTGGTAGTGAAGATCAAACCCGGGCTTTGGGCATACCCGCCCTGGGTGAATACTCTATCAACTGAACTCCATCCTTAGCCCAGTGTTTCTCTTAACAATAAGGATGACTCTAAGTGACTTGAGCAATGGCTAACCATTGAGGGAAAGAAAAAAGCATAGTTAAATTCAACTGACACCTCACACCTCTAAGATACACAGGCTAGTATTTTAAAGACCTCGGTTCCACCTTTCTAGATTGTTCCCTCACGTGCATATAGGTTTTTCCATCTCTCTAAATGGTGATGGCACAGATGTTTGCACATCTTTACAAACTCTCTATACACAAATTCTCTATATTACAATCTGGATGAACAATAGCCTTCTGTGAAGCAATCATTTATCTAATGATACTGATCACTTGGTTATTTGTTATGCTCTATGAAGTCTCCCTCTTGCCCTGTCTCACAATTTTTTTTTTTTTTGGAAAAAGGAAGGTAGAGGTTGGAAGAGGTGATGGGGGCTTGGAACTCCATGGGTCACGGGAGTTGATCTAGAGATTCTAGGACACACGACGGAAATGCTTCCTCCAGATGCCATCCTGGCTTAGGCTGTTCACACACGGCCCAGATGACAGGTCACCCTGACTTTATTTAAATTTGATTTTTAATCTTGAAGATGGGGTATATGCCCAAGCAACCATGGCTTACTTCCTGAGGCAGAGGAATAACAAAATACAGAATCCGGGCATGAACTAAAATTATATAAATGATACGGGCACACAGCCAGCAGCTGTATAGAATCTGAGGCAGGTGGGCTACAGACAGCTAGCTGCTCACAGGGCGGGTAGGAGCTTCAAGATGCTTCAGGTGTTCTGCTACTGTACCCAGACTAGCAGCCTGCCTTTACGCGGTTGGTCAGAGTTTCTGTGCTGGGCTTTCTTACAATCCACAACTGAGGATGCAGAGGGAATCAGTTTGGAGTTAGATTTCCGCCTGGTGAATCACCGGACCAGTATTTTCTGTCCGAGACCTCAGCCTCCCCTATAAAGACAAGGTTGACGACAGCCACCCAACCCTTTCCAGGGGCTGTGAGGATTTACCTGGGTTGGCATGGACAGATCCCAGTCAGGGAGGCACGAGGCTGTGAACCTAGCATTTGGAAGGCTGAGGCAGGGGGGATAAAGAGTTCAAGGCCAATATGGGTTACAACCTGTTTCAACAACTCCCACCCCCAAACACAAATTAACCCTTGATGGGAGTAACGGATGGATTATCTAGGACACAGACTCGAAATCTTTTCATTTTCCCTTGAGAATCCATGTTAACGGCAGTTCCTCAAAAACTTATATATGACTTTTTTTTTTTTTTTTTGAGACAGGTTTTCTCTGTATAGCCCCAACTATCCTGGAACTTGCTCTATAGACCAGGCTGTCCTTGAACTCAGAGATCCACTTGCCCCTGCCTCCTGAGTGCTAGGATTAAAGGTGTGTACTACCACACCTGTCATGATCTAGCAATTTTACTTTCTAGTCCAGAGACCAGAGTTTTGAATACAAATGCCACAAGAGCGCTGAGTGTGGTGGTGCACTAGTGCACACCTTTAGTCCCAGCACTCGGGAGGCAGAGGCAGGCAGATTTCTGAGTTTGAGGCCAGCCTGGTCTATAGAGTGAGTTCCAGGACAGCCAAGGCTACACAGAGAAACCCTGTCTCAAAAATCAAAAATCAAAAAACATGGGCTGGAGAGATGGCTCAGCAGGGAAGAGTACCAACTGCTCTACCGAAGGTCCTGAGTTCAAATCCCAGCAACCACATGGTGGCTCACAACCATCTGTAATGAGATCTGACGCCCTCTTCTGGTGTGTCTGAAGTCAGCTACAGTGTACTTATGTATAATAATAAATAAATCTTTACCAACCCCCCCCCAGAAAAAAACCAAACCAAAACAAAAACCCAAATGCCGCAGGAGCACTATTCACAATGGTGAATTCAGCGGTGGGAACATCCAAATAGTATTACAGTAGATATTACCCAGTCATAAAATGGAAGAAAGGAGGGCCAGGGAGATGGCTCAAGGGGTGATGGCGGTACTAGCCACAAAAGCCTAAAAACTCATATTTGTCCCTAGAATCCGTGTGAAAATCAGGCCGGAGTGGCACACATCTGTAATTCCCAGCACTTTCGAGATGGGAGGCAAAGACAGGAGATAGGCTCAGAAACTTAAGGGCCAGCTAGCCTGGATGCTACAGAACAACAGCAGAAACAAGACAGAATCTGTCTTGACAAGGCAAGACATGTGATGTTCTTTTTTGTGAAATGTCCACAACAGGTCAGCATGCATGCTCGCACGAACACACACACGCACGCGCACGCGCACACGCACACGCACACGCACACGCACACACACACACAGCGGACTGGTCATCATAAGGGAATGGTGATGGAAGGCAGACAGGATGGTACTTTGTGGACTGAGGGAAATTCTGGAACTACACAGAGGTAAAATGTTTCTTCTTTGGGGCCCTGGAGGTTGAGCCCAGGGTTTCCTCATAGACTAGACATGAAATCTACAGCTAAGCTTTATCATCACCAAAGTGGTTCATTTTGTTTGACTTTCTTTCTTTCTTTTTCCTTTTTGGAGATAGGTTTCGCAATGAAACCATGAAGCCCAGGCTAGCCTCCACTCTGTGGTCTTCGTACTTGAGTCTCTTGAGTACTGGGACTACAGATGGGTAGCAACTCCGGGCCTGGGGCATGAATCTCCTGTGACCAAACAGGAGACAACACTGGGACTGGGAGACGGCTCAGTGGTTAGATACACTGGCTGCGCTTCCAGAGTACCTGGGTTTGGTTCCCAGCAGCCACATGGTGGCTCCAAATCATCTGAAATGTCACCTCCAGGGGCTCTAACACCTTCTCCCGACATTTGAGGGTACCTGGTATGTGAACGATGCACATACATACCTAAGGCAAAACACGCACATAATATATATATATATATATATATATATATATATATATATATATTTTTTTTTTTTAAAGGAGGGAAATGTTAGGGGGTCAGGCATGGCGGCTCCCTAACACTTTTTCATTCTAGACTCAGGAGGCAGAGGCAGGAGAATTTCTGAGTTTCAGGCCAGTAGAGCATACATAGTATGTTCCTTAAAGAAAATGGGAGGGGGCAGGGAAGAGAACAGTTGGATATGGAAGTGCATATTTGCACTTGGGACAAAGACGTCAGGAGTTCAAGACCAGCCTTTGCTGCTAGCAAAGAGGAAAAGAAGTGTGGGGGTGTGTGTGCGTGTGCGTGTGTGCGTGTGGGGGGGATACAAACCAACCATGTAAATTTGTATTCTATTTCATAATCGATTTGTTTGCTTTAACAGAGAGCTAAACTAACAAGTCTGCCTTCTCGCTGTCTTTGCCTCTGCGGCAGCTTGTTTTCCACGTACACTGGGCGCTGCAGATGAGAGGGAGGGAGGGAGAGAGGGTGGGTAGGTTGGTTTACCACTCCCAAGGCAGTCAGTCACCAGGGATTCAGAGGATCACGATGCCCATTTGCTGGCAGAGGCATGCCCAGGCTCGAGGCTTCCTTGAGAGCCAGGCCTGAGGGCTCAGGACAGCAGCCTGTTCTCTGAGCACCCTAGTGCTTCTGGAACTCACCCAAGGGAAATTATTTTCCCGGGGCCTAAATTTAGTCCAGGGAGCTTGGACATTATGTCACTCCCTTAGCTCAGTCAGCAGTAAACAAGTTCAAAGCAAGGTCAGCAGCTGGGGAGGGGGTGGGGGCAGCCCACCCTGTCTCAGTTTCCCACCTGTGCCTGTGCCCTTCCTATAGGGAGCTGAGACAGGTGGGTACAAGTCCTGGGGTGACTGTAAGAGGACCCCGGTATGGTTGCCATCTGGGCTTATAAAGCTTTTGCTGCAGTTGGAGGGTGGGGGTATGAAAGACAGCTGTTAGGGAAGCAACATCACACAAGCAACTCTTACAGCTGAGCCGTAACCAGCCTGCTAGGAGAAAAGGGGACCCAGATTCAAATACATGGGAAATGAGGCCACAGCCAGACAGCAGGATAGGGATGAAGCCGAGCTGGCTCCAGACATGACTATACTTGCCCCAGTGACCTCAGAACCACTCACCCACAGCAGTGGGGGGGAGGGGGAATGAGGGGGCTCTCCACAGCTCTCCAGTTCCTTCCTTCCACCCCGGAATTCTGCTGTGCACCTAGCTGATATCGACACTTCCTTCATTCCTTGCTACAATCTGACAAGGGAAGCCACTTTTATCTGTCCCATTTTAGAAACAAGAAAACCGGTAGGTGCAAGGGAGTCGCTGTTGCCTGTCCAAGGCTACTCGGTAGTGGACAGCAGGTTAGCCATGGCTATGGCCCATCCCAGCCCCTCTACCTTCTGCCTAAAGCATTATCTAACCAGCAAGATGCTGGGAAGAATAGTGAGTGTGCCCGTCTGTAAGGGCCCTCAAGCTAAGAGGTCACAGCCACAGATGTAAATGGCAGAGGGCTGCCACTAGGGAAGTTTCAAAGAAACGTGTGTGTGTGTGTGTGTGTGTGTGTGTGTGTGTGTGTGTGTAGGGATGGGGCCCAGGGCCTCACGCACTCTGCTGCTGCCTCTTGGGGTGGAGGAAGGCAACCACAGGAGACCTGAGGTAGAAGAGACTCACTTCCATGCACATCCTAACATCTACATGGTTCCCTGTGCGCCGGTGAGTTTTATCTCAACTGGACACTGGGTCTCCTGCGCAGAAAGAAACTTAACTGAGAAAATTCCATCAGAATGGCCTGTGGACAAGCTGTAGGGCTCTTGATTGATGGGAGGCCCCACCCATTGTGGGCAGTACCACCTCTGGACAGGTGATCCTGGGTGCTATCAGGAAGCAGGCTGAGCAAGCCAGTAAGCAGCAGTCCTCCATGGCCTCTGCTTCAGCTCCTGCTCCAGCTTCCTGCTCTGAACTCCTGTGTATGAGTCTGTGATATGGAACGGTAAGCCAAAATAAACCTTTTCCAGCCCAAGTTGTTTATGGTCATGGTGTTTTATCGCAGCAATAAAAACCTAACTAAGATTCTCTCTCTCTTTTTTAAAAAAGATTTATTTATTTATTTATTACATGTAAGTACACTGTAGCTGTCTTCAGACACTCCAGAAGAGGGAGTCAGATCTCATTACGGGTGGTTGTGAGCCACCATGTGGTTGCTGGGATTTGAACTTCGGACCTTTGGAAAAGCAGTCGGGTGCTCTTACCCACTGAGCCCCTAACTAAGATTCTCAGTATACTGACCTACAGACCCATGTCTGCCTTACCCAGGGGCAAACTTGCACATGGGCACTCTCTTGAGTGGCTCAAAAAATGGTGGCCACCTAAATCTGAGATGATTGAGCCTAGCAGAACCTCTCTACCTGCTCTCGGGCATCCTACAGGGCACTTTTGCTCTTTAGGGTGACGTTAGCTAAAGTCCCAGGCTGCACACTCTCCAGCTCGCTCTACTGGTCAGTCTGGCCCTCTGCAGTCCAGGTTCCAGCTTCCACCCAGCACTTCTTGTACAGCTTGGCAGCACTGACTTCCCACAGTTCCCTGTGTTAAACCTCTCTGGGACTTGGTTTCTCTGACTGGAATAGCTGCCCTCCTGTAACATCACCTCATCTTTTAAGCATGGGTCACACGGCATCACTGCCAAGGAACCTTCTGGAGGCCTCCAGTTTCCCTTTCTTTACTATGACCATGACCTCAAAAGTCTCAAGGCCTAGAGGCCAGATAAGGCCAGGATGAGACAAGTGGAAAGCAATGTGAAAGAGAAGTAAATAAAAATAAATCTCTTCTTCAAAGGCATAAGCATTTCTCCATTAACCTTGAACTCCATATGTGGCCAAGGATGTCTGAACTTCTTTCTGGTCCTTATGCCTCCATCTTCCAAGTGGTAGGTAACACCACACCCAGTTTACTTAGCATTAGCGATAGAATCCAGGGTTTCTTGGATGCTAGGCAATTGCGCTACCAACTGAGCTACGTCTCCCCCGCCACCCTCACCAACGTCAACCCCATCCTCGTGTGTGTGTGTGTGTGTGTGTGTGTGTGTGTGTGTGTGTGTGTGTGTGAGAGAGAGAGAGAGAGAGACAGACAGACAGACAGACAGAGACAGACTGGGGATTAAACCTATAGTTCCTGTATGCCTGAAAAGAGTTCTATCATTGAAATATATCTTTTGCCTTTCACCTACTTATTTTTATTTTATATGTATGAGTGTTTTCATTAAATGTAAGTATACCACTTACATGCAGCCCTCGGAGGCCAAGAAGGCATTGGGTTGTATCCCCTAGATCTGGAGTTAGACAGCTGGGAGCTACCATGTGGGTCCTGGAGATTAAACCTGGGTTCTCTGTAAGAGCAACCAATGCTCTTAACTGTTGAACCATTTTTCCAATTTCTTGGCATTTGCTCTGTAGCTCAGGCTGGCCTGATAGTGGTTACCTCGTACCATCCTCCATTGGACTGGGATTTCAGCTCTCTAGAATCACAATCAGTTATCAGGCTTGTGTCACCTCCTCTGCTCCTCCGACGGCCTAGCTACCACCCTTCCCAACACAGGCAATGGTGCAGTGGCATACTGGTATTGCCACCTTCCACCCTAAGCATCACATCATCTTCTCTCGGTTCTTTAGGTCATGTCAACCCATGCCCCTTGTCTTACTGTCTATACAAAGCCAGGGGGCAGTGGCCTTATGAGCTCACCACTTTTGAAGCCGAGCCCCCCTCTGACTCATCTTACTTTTCCAGCCCCTTACATCTTCTCTGGCCACACTAACCTTGCCTCTTCCTTAGGACCTTTGTACCACTTGCTCTCTGCCGACAATGCTCTTCTCCCAGATAGCCCTCTGGCTTCTTTACTTGCCTAACTCCACCTTCATCCACTTTTGTCACCACAAGGAAGCCTTTTCTAACTACCTACCTAATTCAGCGAGACTTTTTTTTTCCCTGAGACAGGGTTTCTCTGTATAGCCCTGGCTGTCCTGGAACTCACTCTGTAGACCAGGCTGACCTCGAACTCAGAAATCTGCCTGCCTCTGCCTCCCGAGTGCTGGGACTAAAGGCGTGCGCAACCACGCCCGGCTTCAGCGAGACTTTTACTTCCATTCCTAATTCTTGTGATTTTATTTGCTTTATCTATCTATTTATTTATTTATTTATTTAGAGACAGGGTTTCTCTGCCTAGCCCTGACTATCCTGGAACTCAATATGTAGACCGGGCTGGCCCAAACTCCTTATCCTCCCGCCTCTACCTCTCAAGTCCAAGGATCTCAAGCATATAAAATATGCTCAGTTTATGTGGTGTTGGGGTTCAAACCCAGCCCAATTGTCTGATTTCTCTCCTTTTTTAGTGGCTCTAAAGCAGGTCTTACTTCTCTTCTATAGTCACGGCCTGGCTTGGCACATGGCAAAGCCTTCTTAAAACCCCTGTGGCTTGTCTGGCTGAGCAGCAGCCCCTCTGCACCCCGTCTCTGGATGGCAAGTACCTTCAGCTCCAGGGTGCTCTTTTCCATCAGCCTGCGCCTCATCAGCCTTGGCTTCAGTGCCATCGCTGGGCACGGGTGCGTTGGGCTCTGGGGCAGGGCTGGAGTTGCTGCTGTTCTCTTGCTTGATGGGGGAGGCGTCTGCTATGGAGCTCTGGTTGCTGTTATCATCTGCACAGGAACAGAGCATAGGCTGACATCCTATAACTGCTGGGGAGAGGCGAGTGCCATCTCCCTAGCCTGCACCCTCCAATGAGACAGACGAAGAGATGAGAGGAAATGAATGGGGTGGTGGAACTAATCATTAAGCTGGAGACAGCTCTGGGGCCCAGGGTACAGTCATTTTATTTTTTTATTTTTGGAGGGGAGAGCATGAACACAGTCCCCAATGACCAGAAATTACAGTTGAATTTCTCACATTTGGGAGAATTGCAGGGGTGATGTATAAATCGGCACACCCCAAGTGCAATGGAGGAGCCTCACCCTTGGAAACCACCTCCTGGATCGCCTCTGCTCTGCCAGGGAAGCACGAGACGGCCATTTTAGACCAAGAACCCCCAAGTGGTGATCTGACAGAATCCCTCGGTAACTCGGCAGCTCACACTCATAACCCTACCGTTTAAGAGCAGAGCCTGGAGGATTACTGCAAATTCGAGATCACCATGCTCTACCTAGTGGGTTCAGGATAGCCAGGACTTCATACCGAGACTGTCTCCAACAATAAATAACACGTCTTTGTAGGCAACGCTACCCATGGAACCTTGTAAAACTGAGGAGGGCAGAGGCCATCCCTGCAAACCTATGTGCACGGAGAAAGAGCATTAACGCTTATACCATTATGTTCTGAAAACAAGGTCTTGCTTGCCATGTGGTCCAGGCTAGCCCCAAACTCATGACCTCAAGCAATCCTCTGGCTTTGGCTTCCTAGTAGCTGGAGACTACAGGGAGACTACAGGCATACTACCATGCCCAGACACTGCATTTAATCAATAACTTACTGATGGGCACCTACCTACCTGGTATTGTTACCAAAATTTGTACAGATTGGGGAACTGATCCCTCAGATCTGTTGTTTATTTTATTTTTTTTTCCTCTTCTTCTTTTTTTTTTTTTTAGGACACAATTTTATTTTATTTTTTCAAAAGATTTATTTATTGTATATAAGTACACTGTAGCTGTCTTTGAGCACTCCAGAAGAGGGCGACAGATCTCATCACAGATGGTTGCTGGGATTTGAACTCAGGACCTTGGGAAGAGCAGTCAGTGCTCTTAGCCACTGAGTCATCTCTTCAGCTCCCTAGGGCACAATTTTATGTTGCTCAGCATAGCACTGAAGATGACTTTGAACTTCTGATCATCAGCCCTCTATCTACCCAGTGCTAGGCTTACAGGCACGGGCTTCCCATCCGATGTGGACCAACTCTCAACTCCTAGCATCTCTTTTCCCTCCACCTGGAGTGAGTGACAGGCAGTCACACAGCCCAGCTGATCTCGGTTGACTATACTCCAGAATGCTAGTTACATAAAAGCGTTCTCTTGTGAACGCTCGACTTGAGAAATACGCACTCTCCCCATTTCCCCAGGCCAGGACCCAGATGCATGTGTGGTGAAAATTCTGTTAATAAACGACATAATAAATTTTCATGAGCATTAATGTCTGACGAGGCAGATGCTGGGGCCTGGCCTGGGAACTGTGATCCAAAGCTGACATGGCTGAATCTCTGGACTACAGACTGCAGCTCAGGTGACCTCTACAGTTCCCGCTGGGCCCCTTCCCTGGCCTTCTGGAACGGTCTTGCCAGGCCAACATTTGTCCCCGAGACTTCATGCTTGGTCACCCCTGCCTTGGTCTTGGTTGTTCATGAACTAAAATGAAAATGACCAGAGGTAGATATGTGGCTCTTTCTAATCTGCCCAGGCAGCAGGTTTAGATGCTGCCCACAAAGCCTCTCTCATGTCAGCCCGAGCACAGGAAGCTATCAGCTGCTAATGGGGCAAGATGACTTCCCTTCTCTTAGCCTTAGCTCTTCATCTGTAAAATGGGCTTTGTCATCTGATACTTGGCACATTAGGACGACTTCATAACGTAGCTGTGAGCATGCCAAGGGTCTTCAGAGGTTATCTCATCTAATCCCCACAAAGACTTCATGAAGCAGGCACAGCCACTCTGTTCTACAGGTTAAAACCAACCAGAAGGCTCGAGGTTACATCACTAACATAGGATGACACCAGGAGGGAAGTCAGAGAGGATGCTTCAGGAAGCCAGGGAACCAGGCCACATCCTGGATCTCACCTGAAAAGAAATGAATTCTGACTCATGGATTCTAGACTTGAACCTGGGACACATCGGATGACCTTGAACTTGATTCTCCTGCCCTTCTCTCATCTGCTGGGATTAGAGGCCTGGACCCCCACATTCAGCTTACACAGTACCAGGGATGGGACCCAGAGCTTTGTGCCTGGCATGTGAGCACTCTGTCAACGGAATTACATCCTCAATCCTTGTTTTTTTGTTGTCGCTTTTGGTTTTTGTATGTTGAGACCGGGTCTCATGTAGCCCAGGTTGTCCTCGAACTCCTGATCCCTCTGCCTCCATCTCTGGAGAGCTAGAATTACAGTCCTGAGCCACTACCCTCAGTGGGACCGTGGACCTTTCTCTGCTCATTAAGCAGCAGCAAAACTCCATTGTGTTTTTGTGAAGCCAAGTCAGTAAGAAACAAGGCTCCTTGATTAGATGTCAGGGGTTGGAGATCTAGCATGGTCAGTTTGGGTAAATGGGATGTGCTGGGTAATTTTATGTCAATTTGACACAGGCTAGAGTCATTTGAGAGGAGGGAACCCCAATTGGGAAAGTGTCCCCATAAGATTTGCCTGTAGGAAAGCCTGCGATTGGTGGGGGAGGGCGAGTCCACTGTGGGCGGTGTCCTGGTGTTCTATAAGAAAGCAGGCTGAGAAAGTCATGGGGAGAAAGCCAGTGAACAGCACCTCTCCGTGGCCTCTGCATCAGTTCCTGCCTCCAGGCTCCTGCCCTATTCGGGTTCCCATCCTGACATGGATGATGAACTATTTTGTGGAAACATAAGCCAGATAAATCCTTTCCTCCCTAACTTGCTTTTTGGTCAGGATGTTCATCATTAGCAATAGTAACCCTAAAACTGAGGGTACTTCCTGCCTCTGTCTTCCCAGGATGAGACAGGGCTGTGTCTGAGGGCATCAGCAACTCAAGCAAGCCACTATTCCTTTTTGACTTCGACGGACCTACCACAGACCACCTTGTTGTACTAGAGGTTTAGAGTGGTCAAAAGGACAAGTGCACGCATGGGCCAACCAAGATGGCTCAGTGGGTGAAGGTGCTTGCCACCAAGCTTGATGATCTGAGTTCCATCCCTGGAACCTACTTGGTGGAAAGAGAGAACCATCTCCTATGAGATGTGGTACACATATGTCTCCCCACCTCACACACAAAATAAATAAATGCAACAACAACAACAAAAAAAAAACCTTCAAAAGTACAAACATTAAAATTAAGATCAAAACTTGGACACATATCCAGTACTTGGGAGGCAGAGACAGGAAGACCATTATACATTTGAAGACAGCCATTTGAATTATAAATTCAAATCCAGCCTGGGCTATAGAGTAAAATGGCTCAGTAGATAAGTGTGCTTGCCACTAAACCTGGGGACCAGAGATCAATCCTCAGGACCCACACGGCAGCTCACAACTGTTTGTAACTCCAGTTCCAGGGGATCTGATACATCCTCCCCTCCCATTGGACAGGATACAAATAGCAGAATACAAATATGCATAAAATTAAAAAATCCAAAAAAAAAAAAAAGGTGGAAGAGAGATAAGCGTGGCAAACTCCGGTAGAAGAGGGCGAGCATGACTCAGTGACCAGGTGGACTAGAGTGGCCAAGTCTCCCCTAAGGGATGAAAGCTGTTCCTGCCTGAGCCAGCTGCTTCCGGCTCAGTAACACCTGACTTCTCAGACAACAGCAGTAAAGCAGGTTTTCAGACTTATAAATGCCAAAAGCTGCTAATCGTTTGAATCTTAAATGTCCCTAAAGGCCCACATGTAAAAGGCTAAATCCTCATCTTGATGCAGTTGGGAGGCTGGTGGGCCTGAGGGGAGGTCTCTGGCCACTGAAGGGATCCCCTTTAAGGCATACCCACCTCACTTTGAGACACTGTTTTACTCCCCGCCCCCCCCCCCCCCAGAGACAGGGTTTCTCTGTGTAGCTCTGGCTGTCCTGGAACTCATTATGTAGACCAGGTTGGCCTCGAACTCAGAAATCCACCTGCCTCTGCCTCCCAAGTGCTGGGATTAAAGGCCTGTGACACCACTGCCCTGCTGTTTTATTCTCATAGCGCAAGCTAGCCTAGAATTCACCATGTAGCACATGTTGTCCCTAGATTCGTATCTTCCTGTCTCAGCCTCCAAGTACTGGAACCACGGACACGAGCCCCCAAGGAAGCCCGTTCCTCTTCCCCTTTGGCTTGAAGCTTCCTCTACCTTGATGCCCCCACTGCGATGCACTAGCCCACCAGAGGCCTCAAAACAATGGCATCAACTGACCAGACCGAGCCTTTGATGCCCTAAGCCCAAATAAACCTTTGCTCTTTCTAACCGTACCAGCAACAAAAAGCTCCTGTCACAGAGAGCCAATCATTCTCACAAGAGCAAGCCGGCGGGGACAGGACAGACCTGATGAGACACAGCTGATGTTTTGGCCCGGCCTGGCCATGAGGTGTGTGCATTTTCTGGATGCTTCATGGAGCCACAGTATGACTGTGAGCCTTTCTTCCCAATAATAAGGCCAGAGACACAGAGACAGAGAAATGGGCAGACAAGGCCAGGAGACTGGTTACATTGTAGTCCAAGACTCACCCTGATGGGTGGGATGCATGTTACTTCTAAAATCAGACAGCTAAGGACGTGTGACTGGCACAGAGGCAGTGCCCAGGTCCCTATGGTGACGGTGAGCTACTCGGAGGACTTCCCCAAGAGCAAAGCAAAACTGGAGAATGGGAAATACCCTCGTGGGTCTGGTACGTTATATCCCCAAATCTCCCTGGGTGTGTTGGCTGCTGGGATCGCCTCCTGTGAGATGGTCACCCCCTCATCCCTGGGTGAGGAGGGGGTGTCGTTGTTCATGCTCCTGCTTTGTTCCTTGGCTAGGTGTGCCAGGGAGAGAGGCGTCTCCCCTGAAGAGCTCCTCTGTGGCACAGAGGCCTGGCAGTCCCGCCCAGCCCTCCTACCCGGTGCCTGGAATGTGAGCTAACCTGTTAGAGAAACAAAAACACAACTTAGGCCCAGGCAGGGGGAGCGGCTGGGGTGGGGCTCACCGTGCATGTCCATCATCCCAGGAGACGAGCTGTTCTCTGGAGTGGTCACCTCCGAGCCACACTTTTCGTCCTTGCCTTTCTTCTTGTTCTTGTTTTTCTAGAGGAAAAAATGGGACAGAAACCCAGTCAATCATCCAAGAGTTCGTGTGTGCGTGCGTGCCTCTGTGTGTGTGCGTGCGCACACTGGGGAGTGGCATAAATATTTAATTCCATCAAACAGTCAGAGCCCCCAAGCCTTGGCAGGTTGTCTCTGCCTGCATTTGAACGTGGCCCACGAAGTGTTCCTTGCCACCCTGGGATCAAAGAGTCTCACCAAGGGAAGGATTCGGAGACGTAATCTCACCTATCTGTGGGGCTGTTACCTGCAGACAGGCACCCCCCTGGCTGCTGGGAACTCTCTCTTCTAGAGAGAGAAACTAGGGGAAAGGCCACAGTCGCTGTCACTGCTGACCGGGGTAGGTACAACTGTGACAAAGACACAGGCCACTCATTTCCAGCAGCTTAAGCTCTTTGGTGGCTGTTGGGGCGGGGGTGGGGAGGTGGGGGGAAGCTGCTTTCTCAGAGTGTCAGGAAGGACAGAAAACTCAAAGAGGCAGTGGAGAGTGAAGGGGGAGCTTTTAGGGTGCTGGGGATCAAACCCGGGGCCTCACGCATACTAGCCAAGTGCTCTGCCAGTGAGCCACACCCCAGCCCCCAAGAGAACAGAATTGCGTAGGTTCTGCAAAAATAAATCATGGACGGTCTGATCACTATAACAATTGCCGAGACTAAGGCAATCTCTTTGGATTTTCATCAGAAAGATCTGCAAGATACGACGTTACGATACTTCAATATCGCCTAGACAAAGAGGAACAGAGCATGCAGCTGCCACTACCTTTGGGTATGTTGAAGGGTCTCCATCTATTGTGTACTTGTGAGCAGAGGCACTCTGGAAGGATAAACACAAACTGGGTGCACTGGTACCTTCAAGGAGGTACTCAACTTGGGGTGTGTGCATGCAGCGATAAAAGGCAGGTTTACGGAAAAGATCTGCTGCAAAATTAATATTTAAACATGGCTGCAGATAGCCCAGCTACTAAGAACACCGGCCGCTCCTGCAGACAGCCCAAGTTCAGTTCCCAGCGTCCACAGAGTGGCTCACAACCACCTGCAACTCTACTGCTAAGAGATCCAATGCCCTCTTCCGGCCGGCCTCTGAGAGAACTTTGTGCATGGGGTACACATACGTCTATGCAGAGAAAACATTCATATGCACAAGAAGTATGACTTCAAAAAGGTGCAAATAAACAGAGGTAGAACAGTTCATGGTTACCCGTGGCGCGGGGCATAACTGCTAACAGCCACGCACGCATGCAGGGCGGGGTGGGGATTGGGACAGGGAGCACAGTGCATATGTGAAGAGGTCAGAGGAAACTTTTAGGAACCAGCTATCTTCTTCTACCACGTGACTTCTAGGGACCAAACTCAGGTCATCAGGCTTGGTGGCAGGTACCTTTACTACTGAGTGACTGTAGACACCCCAAACCCAGCATCATCCTGTGGTTTAAAGAACACAGCATCCTACGTGCCAGGCAAATACTTTACCACTGAGCTACACCCACAAAGCAAAAAAAAAAAAAAAAATCACTTGCGAGAATGCACTTGGTCCTACCATGTAATCCTAGCATGATGTAAAAAAAACCCTGTCTCAAAAAAAATACGAAATAAGGGTTGGGCATGGTGGCTCACGCCTTTAATCCCGGCACTCAAGAGGCAGAGGCAGAGAGGCATGTGGGGCTCTGTGAGTTTGAGGTTCGTATGTGTGTATATATATATATATATATATATATATATATATACATACACACACGTAAGAGAACATACATATATATACATATACATACATATATACACACACTTTTATTTCATATTTTTAATTTCATAGTCATATTTCATATATATGTGTATATATATATATAGATGAAATAAAATGAAAGCCAAGTGTCCACTTCAGTGTTAATAGGTCCATACTGTCTCAGCTATAATTCTATGACAGGAGCTGGCAAGATGGCTTACTTAGCAATAGAGGCAGCAAGCCTGAAGATCTAAGTTGCATCCCTAGAACCCATATGGTGTCGAGAACTGATTCCCACAGGTTGTCTCCTGACTTCCACTTGTGTGCCATGGTACATGCATGCACACATGTTCCCACACACACTCACACACACACACACACGAATGAAAAGAAATAACATTTGAATTTTGACACACATTTTGCCTGTTCAGAAAAAAAAAAAAAAAAAGACAAACCCCAAAGCCTTGAAGAACACTCATGTTCGTCTTCAAAAAGATGGTACAACTGTGTCCTGATTGAGTATTTTCTAAAACCCTAACAAGCTAACCCCTCTGCCACTCCATGAAGATCCCTGGCCTGAACTTCAGAGATTCTAAGGCAGCTGTCTGGGGTGGGGCCCAGGAATCTGCATCTCACCCAGATGCCCAGCCCGACCTAGGGGAAGAGGGATTAAATAGCATGTTCCTGCCGTGGCTCCTGGAGGTGATAGGAACTCAGCCTTTCTGGAATACTGTGCTATAAGTATTCTCCAGGCCACACAGTGCACATTCTGGGTACAGAACCCACACAAGCTAGGCATGGCTCCTCTATACAGGGGAGAGGGCAGGGGGCCCCCACAGTGAGCTGATACAACCAGTCTCATGGGTTAGCCAGGGCTTGTCCCTTTGCTCAGCCAGGAGCTGCCCCATCCTTCCCACGGCCCATAGATTACACAGTCCCCTTGATCATATTCCATTTGGCACTTCCCTGATGTCTGTTTCGTGCTATTCTATAATTATCTTCCCCCAACGAGATTAGAAATTCCTTGACAGCAGGGACCACGGCTCCTCAGATGCAGCCGGCATTTCTACACCACCTAATGATGTGTAAGGCCAAGGCGAGGGCCAGAGCCAGCAACTGCCTCAGAGGACTTGAGCTGCCCTGTCCGGCCACACGTGGATAGGGCAAGCCCCGATCCCTTTATGGTAAAAGAGGGGCTTTGGTGGCTTGAGAAACCCAGGTCAAAATAAGAAGGATGTCAGTCCTGTAAGTTCTGAGCCCTCCCAAGGTGAGCATGCGATCTCAGCCCTGCCTAGAGTCCCTACTCTCAGGCGTCTGGTTATTGAAGATGGTCAGAGAGAGGCTAGCCCCTTGGAAGGGAAGCTTAGCCTCTGTCTTCCCTGAGAAAGCTGCTGCCCTATACCAAAACTTTTTCATCATGGCCATGTTGCTCCCAGAAGCAGCTGGGGTAACCTGGGCAGGGGCAGGGGCAGGGAGAGAGAGGATCCGGTAGTGCAAAGGCCTCTAGATGGAAAATGGGTTGGCTGTTTCTCAAGCATCCTTCTTCAGAACACAGCATGGTCACCATAGCCCGCTCTGGCCACTATGGTCAGCTTGGTCCCAGCTGTCTCCCTTAACCATCCTAGATCCCCCCTCAGGAATGGTGCAGGTATCCCCATACCAGACTCTCCGGGAACAGAGAACACATGCCTTTCCAAAGCAGAAAGACTTATGAGTCCCAGTCGCATGACTTGGCGGGGAAGTGGCTGTACCTCTCAGCGACCTTGTCTTTCCCCAGTAAAGAGATTTTAAAGGATAGGAGTAGGTAAATGATTCTATGAAGCATGGGCACAGGACCTGGCAGATGGATGGTGGCTCAGGAATGGGGCCATAGGGAAGGCGGAGGCTTGGTATCACTGGGCACAACGCTGCCTGTGCCCACACCATAGTACGCAGGGTTCTAAGGAGAGTAAGCCTCAGCATGTCTCCACTGGCTGACTGTGAGGCTCTTATCACAGAGGGTCAGGTTCTGGGGAAAAATTATAGAGGGATGAGGACACAGGTCCAGTGGCCTTTCTAGGTCTCAGCTGGGCTCTGTGCTTTCTGAGCAATTTGGCCTCAGGTCCCCAGGCCAGTGGTCGGCAACAGAGCCTTTCTCCCTGTAGTGGGGAGGCTACCCTGGGGAGGAAATGAGGACACAACCGCCCTACATACTCACATCATCAACCTTTGGCTCCGTCACAGGGACCCACTTGTAGATTCGTAGGGATGTATCGCCAACGGTCACCCATTTCTTCTCCCTGTAGGGAATGAGGAAGAGCCCATAACCAGGGGGCTTTGTATAGGACTCTGCTTAAGGGGAGAGGGTGGCAGAGGTCACAGCTACAAAGTGATGACTGCGTAGCCCTGGGGCTAAGACAACAAGCTTTGATCACGCAGATATGGCTGGAATCCCAGCTCTGTCCTTGCCGACTGACCGAGGCCCCTGGGAAAGTCACTTGGCTAACGTAAGATTCGTGCTCCCCACCCTTCTGGGATCCAGAAAGCAAGCAAGGACCCGACCTTCCTGGCAGCTCCCCTTCGGAACAGTTCATGGGCATGGGGGTGGGGGGGGTTGGGTGGGCTGGGTGCTGAGAAGTAGGCTGAGCCTGGTCTTGTGAGGACAATTCCTTGTACCTGTCCTTCAGGCAAGGCTCTGCATGGACCCCTGGTCTCATGAACCCCTGGTCTCTAAACTCCCACAGGACAGAAGCCAAGTGCCCAGTTGAGAGAGACAGGCTTGCAGATGAGGAGGAGAAAAATACAAGCGTTGAGAAGGAAAGGGGGCGAACGGCTTCATCAAGGATAATAATTATGCCCTCCCCAAGCCACAGCCACTTTCTAGACTATTACTATGGCCACCAACTTCGGTTATATGGTACCATTTCTCGCTCTAGATATTTAGAGGCCACGTACCCGGAGAGGGGTGAACACACAGGGGCAGGGCTGGGGTTTGAACCCCAACAGTCTAGGCTCCAACTTGGCCATCTTAGGGAGGCAGCCTCAAGTCTTACTGAGTTTAGCAAGTAACCCAGCTGATTTGGGAAGCCAGAGCGGGAGAGGCAGGGCTGCAATCTCAATTCAATACAGCAGTCCCACTGCTACCTAGGACTACAGTTATGAGGACCTTGGCTTCTCCACCCAAACTTAACCTATGGACTTCCCCTCATTTATACTGTGATACACTATAGTCTCTGCCATGTCGCCACTGAGCCTTTCAGGGTGGGGGTGTGGGGGAGAAGCAAAGGCAAACATACTCAAAGACAACCATAACCAAACCATATACTTCCCATCCACCAACTGCCACTCAGGTCTCCATGATCCCGTTATCACTGACACCCTGGCTCGCACTGTTAAAGGAGACCGACCATGTGTAGTTCCATGTGCCACGTGCCAAGCACCAGGCCCATATACTCTCATGTTTACATGACCGTCTGTGGCAGCAGACGTCACCTTCTCCACCAGACAGATCAAAGAAGTGAGACCTGAGGAGGTGAACTCAGAACCCCACAGTGAGAATCCAAACCCTCAGTGGCATGGCCTGCTTTCCAAAGGCCCCTCCCTTGCTCCTTTTAGCAGGGGAAGCTTGAAGTGAAGACAGATGTCTGTCTCTCTTCCATCCCTCTCCTGCCTCCTGGAGGCAGAGCAAGCGAGTGCACAAGCCACAGGCCCAAGCTTTTACTCTCCACTCAGGATACTCAGAAGGTACTTGGAGGACAAAGTTATTACCAGGAATGACCTCAGTGACAGGTAGAGACACAATCCTGATGCCCCATGTGTCCTAGAGGCCGAGCTATACAACCCTTCTCTGAGATTAGTAAAAGGACAAGAGAGGAGGAGAAAAGAAGCAGTCCAGAAACTTTTAAAACCTAAACAGCCAAAAGTCACTCAATATATACCAACAAGGGCTGGAGAGATGGCTCAGTGGTTAAGAGCACTCTTCCGAAGGTCCCAAGTTCAAATCCCAGCAACCACATGGTGGCTCACAACTACTCATAATGAGATCTGACGCCCTCTTCTGGTGTGTCTGAAGACAGCTACAGTGTACTTAAATATAATAATAAATAAATCAGCCAGGCGTGGTGGTGCACACCTTTAATCCCAGCACTTGGGAGGCAGAGGCAGTCGGATTTCTGAGTTCTAGGCCAGCCTGGCCTACAAAGTGAGTTCCGGGACAGCCAGGGCTACACAGAGAAACCCTGTCTCAAAAAACCTAAAAATAAAATAAAATAAAAATAAATAAATCTTTTAAAAAAAAATGTACGAACAAGGTTCTGACTAGCTTCCTTAGTCTGAGCCCAATTAAATCAACCACGTAAAAAATCTGAGTGTGTTATTATTATTAATAATAATAATTTAAGTAATTAACTTGTAACATAAAGGCCACAGTTCAGGCTAGAAAGCATGCCAGAGCTTTGGGCCTTCCAAGGTGACAGGAACAGAGGTGAATGTCTGAAGTTATCAGGCATTAAGGGGCTACCAAATATACACTGGCTCCTTCTTCCCCAGCCAATGACCTCCTCACTGGAGTACAAAGCACTATTACTAGGTATGGACACTGACGGGGGAGGGCTTGGGAGCAGAGGCAAGCGTTATGAACTTGACCTTGAGAGCTGAGGGGTCACAGTACATCATTCTAGTACCCCGAGATCCTGAGATTCCTGTACCCTCGGAGACTTAGGCAGGATTGTTAACTCTAGGTCCCAGGTGTGGCTCTAAACTACACAATGAGATTAATAATAATAATAACAACAACAGCAACAGGGTCTGGTGAGATGGCTCAGTAGGTGGTGGGTAGAGGCACTGGATGGCCTGAGTTAGATGCTCAGAACTGACGTGGTCACAAGTTGTCTTCTAACCTCCACACCTGCATCCTAACACCTGTGAGTGTGCTCCCTCCCCATACGTGCACACACACAAAATAAACCAAAATAAACAACAACAACAACAAAAAAGGTAATAGAACCTTCAAACACTGAACCTGACCTTGGGGTTGACCTCTGACCTGGGACTTGGCTCTCACAAAGGCTCTGGCTCAGGGCAGCAGCTCAGATCTCCTCCAAGTGTTGCAGCCCACGATGGGGGAGCACACAGAGCTGGCTGCTCCCATGGTGAAGGGACTAGACAGCTCCCATCATCTTACAGCAAGGGCGGCCAGCAAGGGGCCAACAGGCATGTCTTGTTTACCCTCATGGTACTTTTAAAAAGTGGATTCAAGCCAGGCTATGATGGTGCACGCCTTTAATCCCCAGCACTTGGGAGGCAGAGGCAGGCAGATTTCTGAGTTCAAGGCCAGCTTGGTCAACAGAGTGAGTTCCAGGACAGCCCAGGCTATACAAGTTGACTCAATTGCCAAAGTAGAAGGAGAGAGAGAAAACCATAAGGATCCAGATTTTTGGCTACTCTCAAAACATGATCTGCAGCCCACAGTCCTCCTGGGAGCCACAGCTTGCTCCAGATGACAAACACTGGCTCCCTCCCAGCCCCCATCTCGTACCACATAGAGGCATTTGCTTTGACCACCAAGTCGCACCTCAACCTAGACACTGAACGACTCTGCACAGAGCCTGAGTCCTCTTGCTTCCACAGCAACTAGCCTGGCTTCTGTACCTCCTCTGCCTTGTGTTCCTGAGATAAAAGGATGACATGGAGTCCCGGATGTAAGAATATAGCTCCAAAGTGCTTGCCCAGCTCGGGCTCTTATGTAAATTCCAGAGTCCATCTCAGATTCTCAAGGTCAAGGTGGTTTTCCAGCGCCTACTGGGTCTAGGTCTGATGAGTCCAGGGCGGGGGGTGGGGTGGGGGTGGGGTTGCTGGCTGACTCCAAAGAGCTCTCAATCCCTTTATATATTCACTACAGGGCTAGTCATTGTCACCTTGGGAGACCTGTCCTCATCCTAATCAGGTCTGGGTCCCCCTCAGAGGGCACTTCTCAAGGATGGGTAGAAAGCCCCACCCCCACCCCCAAACTAGCCATTCTGTGCTTATGTCAAGTTGCTAAAGGACTTCTTGGACCAAGAGCTGACAGGTCCTAGATGGGTGTCTACTGTGAAGCTCTGACCTCCCTTTGTCTTTTTCCCTCCCACTGGGCCTCCCAAGCCTGACCCAAAAAGGGACCTACCATCTTGTTCTCCCTCAGCCATCTTCTGACTACCTCACACCCCCACCAACCTGCTCTGCTGGGACACCAGGCAGAAGGGGAAAGAATGGAAGCGGCAAGCTGTGGGTGGGGCAGTGCGCAGCTCACGCTGGTTTCTTCTGCAGGGCAGAGGAAGGGTAGGGGTATAAAAAAAAAAAACCTCCCTGGGCTTTTAGGCTGGATGGAATACCAGACACCTTAGCGCTCCTCTACATAAAATACAGAGTTCCTCACTGATTTTGAATATTTCAGATAAATGGATAACTTTTTGGTATGTGTCTCAAATATTTCATGGGATATACTACTTACATAAAGGGGTGTGTGTGTGTTGTGTGTGTGTACAGTCTAAGGACAAAACCCAGAGCCCTGTGCATTCATTTTATTTTTTTATTTATTATTTTTGAGACAAGCTTAAATGTAGATCAGGCTAGCCTTGAGCTCAGTATGTAGCTGAGGCTAGCCTTGAACGCCTGGTTCTCCTGCCTCTATCTTACAAGTGTAAAGGTTATAGGCACACACCCAGGGGGAAAGGTTTATTTTTTTAAAAATCACTTTGTTATTTATCTGAAATTCAAATTTACCTGGATGTTCTGTGTTTTTTTCATTTTCATTTCTGGCAGCCCCATGTCCTAGCCAGTGGTGAAATGCATGGTTGGTGCCCACAGTTAATAAACAACCCCCAAAGCCTTCAGGGGTTGATTATAAGACTGCTGTTATAGACAGGGCCAGACCAGATTCAACGACTCAAGGAAGACCCCTCCGTTTCTGTTTAAGATGGGGAGGGAAGCAAATCAAAATTTCTACAAAGTCCACCTTACATAAGGGCCCCTGTGTACTCCAGTGACTCTACTGGACTAGCCAGTCCTCAACAGCTCTGGAAGGGGAGGGGGCCCCCCAAGTCCCCTAGTTGACAGGGTCAAGGAACTGAGTTTATTTTGCCCAAGGTCACTGCTAGGAAGTGAAGTAGAAACTCATGCAGGAGATCCCAAAAGGCCTGGAGTCTTTAGGCGTCATGATATACTTATTTCTCCCAAAAGAACATAGGGTAGAAAGCGGCCACATCCCCCCCTGCACTCCCAGGCTTGGCAGGCTGTGAACCCACTAGCATGGAAGCCTCCAGGCCTGCTGCTCTGGGGCCCGCAGGGTGGAAAGCCCCAACCCTCCATCTGCCCGCCCAGCAGAGCAGCTGGCAGACCCAGCCGCAGCTGTCACGGCTCCAGGACCAGAAAGGGAGCTTACACCGGCCCCTTTCTACCCTCCAGGCGGGTGACAGACAGAAGGGACTCTTGCCCTGCTATCAGTCCTTTCTTTGCACCGGGGACTGAGGCCGGGGAGGGGTGCCACCCCAGCCTTCCCTTGAGAGTCCCACAGGAGAGGGGCCAAGGTGCTGGTTTTCCTGTGTTTTGGCCTGCAGCTGTTTCTGCCATTTTTAAATGGCTGCAGTTGGGCACTGGTCGCCCTGCTCAGCGGGGGAGCTCCCCGGCACCCAGGACTTGGATCTCAACTTTGGAAAGCCTCCCCTTCTCACGGTTGTGAAAATTCTTTGTCCCATTGGAGCCAAACCCAGCCCACGGCGGGCATCCGGCCATCCGCAGACAGCCTTTTCCATAGGAGGCCCGGGAGCACGTGGACTTTATTGATTTTTCTCGTTGCCTTTTTTGTTGGGTTTCACTCTGAAAGGACAGCTAACTTGTGACACCATCAAACCGGAGACAGGCTCCCCAGTAGTGTTTAAAAAAAAAAAAAGGACAACAACAGAGGCGTTACTCAAGAAATGACACCCCCCCCCCAAAAAAAAAAGAAGAAAAAAACAGCCTGCTGTGGAGCCTGGCCAGTTCCTATAAAGGACAGATCCAGCCAGCGGCTGCTGACACTTGGAGACACCCTCGCAGCTGCTCCTCTCCCTCTCGGACCCAGATGAAGCCGTGGGAAAAAACCCGTAATAAAGTTAAAATCAGGGAGCAGGGAGTTTTCAACAAGTCTGACCCAACCTGGTGGTGGACTACTGGCGCCTCAGGCCTGGCCTCAGGGGCGGCCTCGGTGTCAGATCCCGACGAGGGCCGAGAAAATGTTCCATCCTACTAATTATAACGAGGCCACGCCGGGCACGATCTAATTTGAGCTTGAAAAACACGCACGGCCCACACCGAATCTCGCGGTCTCCTCCTCCCCCAGTGCAGAGAACAAAAACAACGGTCGCTCGTTCTCTCCGCAAAACAAACACCAGCTCCAGCAAGAAGGAGGCAAGACACGGCCCAGGACTTGGCTTCTGGCTGCAAACATCGCGCTCCCCGAGCTTCTGGTGCCGCGCGGAGCGCGTGGGAGCCGTGGGTGCCCAGCGCCCCGGCCGCGCCACCGCCTTCCTAGCGCTCGCCCCCATCTTCCTTCCTCGCCCGGAGCCCTCGCTCCAGGCTGCCCAAAGCGCTAAATTTAAACGGCTCGCGCTCTGCAAACTCCGCAGACTGGAGGGCGCCGAGGCCTGGGAGGCGGGGAGCTGCGGGCGGGTCGGGGCGTAGGATGTGTGTATGTGTGTGTATGTGTGTGTGTGTGTTGGGGGGGGGGGGGGGACACCGGCGCCGCGCCGCCCCGGGAGGAGACGGCGGCCCGCTCCGCGCTGCACAATGGAGCTCGCGCTCTGCCCGCCGCCGCCGGCATCACGGCCCCGGCGCGCGGGAAGCCGCTTTCATGTGACTTGCACAAAAAAACGAAATGGCTTCTGGGGCCGGCTGCGAACCCCCCTCTCCCAAGAGCCGAGCTCCGGGCTCCTGCCGCCGCCGCCGCTGTCGCCGCCGCCGCGCCAGGTGGGTGACCGGTGCCAAGCACACCTGGGCAGCGGACGCAGCCCCCGCGGGGCGCAGGTGACCCCGGCCGCGCGCCCTCGCCAACTCCGGGCCCGGGGCCGCTGCGCCCCGCCGCTCTGCGCGCTGGGTCCGGGCTTGCTGGCGGCCGCGACGCGGTGCAGCGAGCCGGGGCGAGCGAGAGAGCGAGCAGGCGCCTCGGCTTACCATTTGCGCACTTTCTCGATAGCCGCCATGACCCTCTTGATATCATCTTTGGCCCGGCTCCTGGTCTCGGCTCGAACCGACCTGCCCGACATGGTTCTGGCGGGGAGGGAGAGAGAGAGGAAAGAGAGAGAGAGAGAGGGAGGCTGGGGGAGCGCGCCCGCCGGGTCCTGCTCGCCACACTCGCCCGCTCTCTCACTCGCGCACAGACACACACTCACACACATACGCGCACACACAAAGCCTGGTGCCGCCGCGCGCCCGGGGCCCAGTGCGCAAGCGCCGGGGCGGCAGCTGCACAGAGCGAGGGGGAGCGGCGCGGCCGCCAGCAGTGCGGCCTCCGGGTGCCGCCGCCCTCCCCGGGGAGCCTCGGGGACCTCACCCTGGGAAAGCTCTCCCGGGTGACCCCGACCTCCCAGTACGCGGGACGGGCCCGCGCCAGGACTCACCCAGAGGCCGCAGGTGCGATGGGGGGCCCCTCCCCTCCCCCCCAAGACACACACCCTGGGGATGGCAGACTGCAGGCCGTGGGTGCTCTGGCTCGGGTTGGTGGCCGCGGGCGCGATCGTGCAAGTTTCTTGTCGGGCGTTTGAGTTCTCAAGAGTTGGAGGCGGCGGTTCGGGACGCGAGGTGATCTTAGAAAGAGTTGAGGCGCCGGTCTCTGGCCAGCTGCCCTGTTAAAATGTGCGAGCTAGAACGTCGCCTCCCCATGCTTAAACTAGAGTCGTAGGAAAGGTGCCCGAGCCTGGTGGCAATTGACATTGTCTCTGGGCTTTCTTTCCCTTAGAGATAAGTTGTCCCAGTCACGGATCAACCTCCCTGGGGTTTGACCGAAAATGACAATTTAATCTTAAACGGCTCCTGGTAGAAGTGCAGTGTAATGACCCGGAGCAGCAGGTAAACTGGACTGGCTCAACACAGAAGGACTTTTGAGAGGCCGTCTCCCTACCCTAGGACAGAGCTGGGTGACAGAATCTACCGTGATCACCCAGTATAGGGACAGGTGGGTGTGCAGTTGCGGCTACACAGACTGGACCAGAGCGAATGCTTGTCCACGTGAATGCTGGGAAAAGAGATGACCTGAAGTGAGCGAGCTGCTACCTGGAGAGGAACTAGCACAACATCAGTCATTTCACAGGATGGACAAACTGAGTCAAGGAGTTATTGAAGGTTGCAGCAGTGACCTTCTCTGTGACTGCCATGATTCTAGTACCAAGCATCTCCCCCTGAAGTATGGGGGTGTTGCAGGGGTTTGGTAGAGGGAGCTAGTGGAGAAATGGGTGTGAGAATCTGGGGAATTTTCCCCCAGGCTTCTTTTAACCACTTTAAATGCACGGTCCTAAAGCAAAAAATTTAAAATAAGAATAACAACCAGACTTGGTAGCCCACTCCTTTAATTCCAGGCAGAAGCAAGCAGAGATCTGTGGTTCAAGACCAACCTGGTTTATGTAGGTAGTTCCAGGACTACATAGTGAGACCCTGTCTTAAAACAAAACAAAATAAAAACAACCCAAACCAAAACAAACAAAAGCAAAAAACCAACAACAACAAAACAATAGAGCCAGGCAGTAGTGGTACACACCTTTAATCCCAGCACTTGGGAAGCAGAAGCAGGCCGATTTCTATGTATTCAAGACTCAAAGCCAGTCTGGCCTACATAGTAGTGAGTTCTAGGACAGCCAGTGTCACAAAAAGAAAACCCTGTCTCAAAACAAAACAACACACCCCACAAATATGTCAAAGAACCGTTCTGTGATGGATTGAAAAATGTGCCATAAATCCGAAGTCTCATGCATTTGACCCTCTGTATCTGATCATCAGATATGTGCTTGGACCCCAGAGAATTCATTTTTGTTTAGTGCAGAAATTGTGCATGCTAGGCAAGTGCTATATCACAATTCCCACATAGAATATATGTGTATATATGTATATGTGTGTGTGTGTTTAAGATATATCAAAAGTCCAAATATCTGGTCTGCAAGATGTCTTAGTAAATGTGTTTGCTGCCAAGCCTGCAGGCACGAGTTCAGGTCTCAGAACTCACGCTGTGGAAAACAGAACCCGTGAAAGTTGTCCTCGGATCAGCACATGTTTACATACCACACGCACACTCATACACACATACACACACCCTAAATGAAATGTAAGAATACTGAAAATCCAAATCCCAATTGATGAACAGATGTCTTTTCAGTGGTATTACTCATCCGTGATAAAAGCAATACCAATACCTCTAAAAATGTGTGAAAGCATGCTAAGTAGAAAGATGTAGGCATACAAGGACAAAGATTGTATGACCCCACTTACAGGAGTTTCCTAGACTAGGCAGGAGCTGGGGCAGGGGGCAGGGAATGATGGCCAGTGGGGTTTTTTTTGTTGTTGTTTTGTTTTTGTAATAAAGTTTTCTGGACCTATGTAGAGATGTATGTCCCATGACACTGAACATTGTACTTTAAAATGGCTATAATGAGCCAGGCACATGGCTCAGTGGTTAGTCACTTGCCACAGAAGCACAAAGATCCCCAGGGCTCAAGGAAATTTTTGGTGGACATGGCAACTGGCCTGTAATTCCAAAGTCTTAAAAGGCAGAGACAGGGCTGGAGAGATGGCTCAGTGGTTGAGAGCACTGACTCCTCTTCCAGAGGTCCTGAGTTCAAATCCCAGCAACCACATGGTGGCTCACAACCATCTGTAATGGGATCTGATGCCCTCTCCTGGTGTGTCTGAAGACAGCTACAGTGTACTCACATACATAAAATGAATAAATAAATCTTTAAGGCAGAGACAAACGATTCTTCAGAACAAGCTGACTAGTGAGATTAGCCATACTACAAGCTCTGGAATTGATTGAGCCAGTCTGCCTCAGTAAATAAGCCAGACAGAGGATGATTCCAGGCATGGATTGCCCTGGACATGCATGCCGTCCCAGGTACACCTGCACCCACACCTCGCATACAAACGTGCATACACACATGCAGACTACACACACATAAGGGAGAAAAGTATTTATAATGGTCGATGTGATGTTACCTGAGTTTGACTATTATGAAAAGGAATCCAAATTCATTAGACCCAGCCAGAGTTCTGCAAAGCAGCCCTTGCCTTTCAAGCCGCTCAGGTGACAACCCGATCGCTCCATGAAAACTACCCGCCTTCTGTTTGCTGTCTATCCCCTGAAGGTATTATATTTTTGATCCCTGATTAAACCATAAAGCTTACTACAAATGTTCTTTATAAATCTAGGATGTCATTTTTATACACCCCCCTCCCAGCAGATATTTTTAAGCTTCTTTCTTTCAACAGAACTCAGCTGTTTTATAGACTGTGTCTGATGACTAATGTTTTTTGCTGGGTCTTGTTCACAGTGTCATATTTCCTTGTTCTATGCCTCGCTCTCTTTGACTAGGTCAGACACTGTATTATTTCTTCTTCTCCCCTCCTCCCCCCCCTTCTTAGTCCTCCTCTTTCCCTCCTATGGGGCCTCATATAGCTCAGGCTAGCCTTAAACTCACTAAGTAGCTGAGGATAGCCTTGAACTCCTGACCCTTGCACCTTCACTAGAATTGCAAGCATGAGCTGCCACACTCGGTAGGGCTCAGGTTTAATTTTCATTCATAGTCAAGTTCACACATGCTGAAGCTACCACAACAGAAACAGAACTGTGCTATTAGTTAGGATCTTGCTTTTTTTTTTTTTTTTTAATGAAGTGTGCTAGATGACTCTATTTTATACAAATGACTACAGATCCTGAAAAGGCTGTTACTACTATTAATACATGCTCATATATATATATATATATATATATATATACATATTATATATCACATATATTATATATCTCACATATATCATATATTATATGTGAGATATATATAGCTATATAGATATTGAATTTGAATTTTGGGGAATTTTTAGCTGTGCTACCAACTTGAGAAAAAAGTATTTGTACTGGCTAGCTTTGTGTCAACTTGACACAGCTGGAGTTATCACAGAGAGAGGAGCTTCAGTTGAGGAAATGCCTCCATGAGATCCAACTCTAAGGCATTTTCTCAATTAGTGATCAAGGGGGAAAGGCCCCTTGTGGGTGGGACCATCCCTGGGCTGGTAGTATTGGGTTCTATAAGAGAGCAGCTGAACAAGCCAGGGAAAGCAAGCCAGTAAAGAACATCCCTCCATAACCTCTGCATCAGCTCCTGCTTTCTGACCTGCTTGAGTCCCAGTCCTGACTTCCTTTAGTGATGATCAGCAATGTGGAAGTGTAAACTGAATAAACCCTTTCCTCCCCAACTTGCTTCTTGGTCCTGATGTCTGTGCAGGAACAGAAACCCTGACTAAGACAGTATTCTTATTTACTGCTGAGTTGGCATGACAGAAATGAACAGCCATATTGGTATAGACACATTAAAGTTGTTTTTTCCCATTTATACAGGGGTAGCACTGTATTAAATATGTAAAGTCTATGTGGGCTTGGTTATAGAAACTAGTAGTTTCTAAATCAAAAGGAAACATGTCAAAGCTAGGAGGGACCGCAGTATAAGAAGTCCGAGTCCCTGCTGGAGCTCCAGTCACAATAGTTCCGGTCCATATACCTCAGTAGTTTTAGCCTTCCTAAGGCTGCCTGTGATCTTCCATGCAGTCACTCCTGTTGTGGTGACCTCAAACCATAAAATTATTTCTATTGCTACTTTGTAACTGTAATTTTGCTACTGTTACGAATAGTAATATGAGCATCTGCTTTCTGATGGTCTTAGGTGGCCCCTGTGAAAGGGTCGTTCTACTCCCAAAAGGGTCTTGACCTACAGGTTGAGAACCACTGACCTAATTGATATCTTGTCTTGCCTTTAAGATGTTTCCAAATACTTTCTTCTAAATTTTAAATTATTTATTTATCGGGGGATTCCCACATACCATGTTGGTTCTCTTATACTACTACATGGGTGCTGGACATCAAACTCAGGTCGTCAGGTTTGTCAAGCTTGGCAACAGGTAGCATTCCTAGCTGAGCCACCTTGCTAACCCTCAGATACTTGCTTAGTTTTATTTTTGTTTTTCTCTTTATAAACGGGACTCACTATATAACTCAGGCTGGGCTCAAACTTGTAATGACTATTGAGTCCTGGGATGACACTTATGTACTACTGGGGACTGGTACTAATGCTTTGTCTTATATCAGCTCCCAAAAGTCTCACTTCCAGACCTGAGGGTCCCTGCACCCCACCCCACCCCTGCTGGTTTCTATTGATAATAAAGAATTGCTGTACAGTCAATAGTTGGGCAGGGAGATGGGGCGTGACTTTTAGATTGCTCCGACAAGGAAACAGAAAGATGAAACTTAAAGGTCCAGTGGCATGTAAGAATCCAGGAAAATGGCCCTAGGGGCCACTTTCCCAATTGGGTGTGGGGTTGCAGAGATGAAATATAGATTTTTAAAGATGTTAACTCAGGAATATTGGAGGGGAGTGTTTGCTAGCTGTGGGAATCCAGAGAGCTCTTGGGTGGGTGTAGCCGGGCAAGCAATCTACCTGGTGCCAAAGTGGCTTAACTAATTCACCTCTACAATGTATCACCATGCCTGGATCCTCTTCTTGGCTATTTTGAAGCTTTCAGGTTGAGGGGTTGTTAGTCTAACTATGGATCAGGAAAGCTCCAAGTCAAGTTCTCCACAAACATTAGCATCCCAGACAAGTTAAGAGTGCAAGATGGTCTCAGGATAACGAACATTTGTCATGTTATCAGTGCCAAACATCTTTAGAACTCCGAGCCTTATCTTTAAAATGAAGATACACCTTACAGACCTTATGAGGTTCTTGAGAAGATGAAACACAGTTTTGCTTTGTTCAAGTGCTTGTGTGTACCAGCAAGCATTGGCTAAATACAGGACCCAAATGATGGCTGGCGTCATGAAGCCCCACCCAGGGGACAGAAGTTAAATGCTCCTGTTTCCTGGGTTGCTAAATTCAACTCTTGAGTCCATGCCTGGTGTTAGGCATACCTCCAGGATGGAGGCTGGTTCACCACTGCGTGGTGGAGGAGGCTTCCATCTCTGGAACAGAGATGTGTAATTGGGAGGGAACTGCAGGCCTAGCTTCGGGGCTCTCTGCAGCCTAGCAACTCACCACAGCGGCGTGGTGGCTTTCGTAGACTGAGGTGCTCTGTGGTTTGGGGAACAGGGCATTAGCCAGGCCCAACAAAGTGTGTGTGTGTTGGGGGCAGGGTAGGAGTAAGAGGGTCGAGGAGAAAGCTGCAACCATATAATGCCGTATCATCCCTTGTTCTGAAGTGGGAGCATAAAGGATATACTGCTAATGAAACCGACCGGGTTGAGGACATCTCCCTCCTTTTACAAAAAGCAAACACTAAGCTGGCCCTGCTGATGGACGCCTGTAGGACTAGCACTCAGTCGGGGTGGAGTTGTAAGGATCAGAAGTTCAAGTTTATCCTTGATTGTATAGTGAGCTAGAGGCTAGCCTGGGGTACATCACATTCTGTCAAAGAAGTGGAGGTAGCAGAGAGAAAGGAAGATTAATGTGTTCAAAGTGAAATAATATCCAAATTCTTCTCCAGCTCAGACAGTCTGGTCATGACCTAGTGACCTGGAGTAAAGTTTACATAGTCACGGTTGCCCAGGCGTGGTAGGGCACATCTTGAATCCCTGTACTCAAGAGGCAGAAGCCAGTGGATCTCTGAGTCTGAGACCAGCCAGGTCTAGGTGGAGAGACCCTGTCTCAAAACAAAAGAGTTTTCAGTGTTTTGTGTCACAAGGTTAAGGATTGGACCCAAGGCCTTTCCCGCTCAGCTATGCTGGGATCAGTCAGTTCTAATGTCAGAAGTCTAGAAAGCTACCAGATTCCTTCTAGAGTCTCTCGTGTGTGGCTTTACCGCATCTAAGCATCCTCCCTAGTTTGGGTAAACCCTTGGTTTTGGGAAAGGACCCACTAGTCCTTATGTGACTAGTCCTTATGTGACTCCATGCTGGAATTAAAGGAGCAAGCTACTACATATAGCTTGTGTACCATGGACATGGTGGTATAGGCCTTTGATCCTGGCACTCAGGAGGTAGAGGCAGGCAGATCTCTTTGAGTTCCAGGCCAGCCTGGGCTACAGAGTGAGACCCTGTCTCAATAAAGAAAGAAAGTAAGTAAGTTTCCCACTACTCTGACAAAATATTTTTAAAAGATACATTATTACTATTATTATTGTTTGGTTTTGTTTTTTCAAGACAAGGTTTCTCTGTATAGCTGTAGTTCTTCTAGAACTCTCTCTATAGACCAGGCTGGCCTCGAACTCATAGAGATCTACCTGCCTCTGCCCCTCAAATGCTGGAATTAAAGGTGGGTGTAGGTGGGTGTCTTTATTTATTTATTTATTTTATATTTCTTTATTTATTCTTATTTTTATTTTTCACATTAGGGCCATGTGTTTAAAATGGTACAAAGATATGCCTGGAAAAATCCCCCAGATTCACACTCTCATTTTCCCATTAGTTCCCTGTCCCAACTCCCCCAACACCACCCCAAACTTCACAGTAACATCCTGTCTCAAAAAACAAACCTCCCAGACTGTCCATTCAGCCTGGATGGGGATAACTAGTGGGATATCCAGCATGTGCTCAGGGCCCATCCATGCTGTGGTGTGTACTAAGATTTCTTTTTATAGCTGGAATGAAAAAGATTAAACAGAATTTGATTATGTGGCGATGTCAGAGTTTGTCCTCTTCTTTGCTGCACATTGGCTTGCTCCAGTCTTTTGTTTATCATGAATGATGCTGCTATTGACTATTAGTGTATGGGCTCTGTGTGGATAATTCCCTTTTGTTTGGCGGTGTGCCTGAGAAAGGAATGGCTTGATCAGACGGAAAGTTTATGTTAAACATTTTCAGGAACTTCCAAACCACTTTCCAAAGCAGACCTTTTTTTCTATGCCATCAGCAAGGAGGATTGATAGCTCCTTATCAAAACTTGTGATTGCCAGTCTTTTTTATTTAGCCAACTTGGTTGCTGAAGGTGGTATTACACTGTGGTTTTGATTCGTCTCTATTCATTTCTTCATTTTTGACACAGGGTCTTGCTATGTGGACCTTGCTGACCTCAAATGAGGCAATTCTGCTGCCTCTGTCATCTGAGTGCTTGGACTATAGGCATGCACCATTGTACAAAGCTTTTTGGGTTTTGTTGTTGTTGTTGTTGTTGTTTTTAAACATTCACTGTGTGTGTGTCTGTGTATGTGTGTCTATGTGTGTGTGTCTATATGTGTGTGTGTGTCTATGTGTCTATGTGTGTGTGCGCCTGTGTGTGTCTGTGTGTCTTTATGTGTGTGTGTGTGTGTCTGTGTCTGTGCCCTTGTGTGTGTGTCTGTCTGTGCCCTTGTGTGTGTGTCTGTGTGTATGTATCTGTGTGTGTGTGTACCTGTGTGTTGTGTCTGTGTGTGCCTGTGTGAGTGTTGTATCTGTGTGTGTGTGTCTGTGCCCTTGTGTATGTGTCTGTGTGTATGTATCTGTGTGTGTATGTGTACCTGTGTGTTGTGTCTGTGTGTGCCTGTGTGAATGTTGTATCTGTGTGTGTGGGTAGGCCAGAGGACAATGTTCAAGGAGCAGTGTGCATACTTGACCATGTGGGTCATGGGCTCAGGCTCGGGTTGTCATTCAGCATCGTTATCTGCTGAGCCATCTTGCTAGCTCACACACGGCTTTTGATTTTTCACTTTAGAAACTAGAGATAGAAGTAGAAGAGAAATGCCTTGTGTGTGACACAGGCTTTGGAGAGCCTGTGGGGACTGAAAGGTTATATGCATAGTGGTGGTCCTGCCCATGTTCAGAGCTGGCCTCTCCATGGATTCTCTCAATTACCTGATAGCCTTCCAATAAAGTCCCTTTCCACTTAAGCTAACCAGAGGCACCTTCTATTACCACAAATCAGAGGTCATGATCAATACACACTCAGCTGCCCCTTCATCTTGTTAAGCCTGGTTTACTCTTTCTGAGCACCACTTCTGACACAATCCTTTGTCTTTCGAAACTATGTAACGGGCTCCCTCCGCACTGTTCCCTCTCCCTGACCAGCTCCCATGTAGCCCTCTGCCTCCCAGATGCAAATCTGACCCTTCTTTCCCCCTCCATTTTAATCCAGCCGAGCCTTTATTTCATTTCACTTTTTTCCAAGATAGATCCTGCACCCTTGTCTGACCTGGAGCTCACTTGGTGGACTCAAACTCAGAGATCTGCAGGCTCTGCCTTCCAAGTGCTGGGATCAAAAGTGCCGCTGCCACCACCATCTAGCTTAGCCTTCTCAGTTTAGTACTCCAGATCTGTAATGCAACCTGCTACCTCCTCTGGACTGATGTTCTGCCCCTAGCCCCTCCTCCCCTACACTTACAATCCTTCTGTTATCTGCTATTCCCATTCAACTGTCTGCCTGGGATATCTTCCTTCATTTATGTAATTTCTCCTTCTCTGACCCCTTCCTCCTCTGCACTGACCCTTGTCCTGATCACGGGTCTCTCACAGGCCTGCTTCTCTGGAATGTAACTTTCTTCCTTTTTTTTCTTTTCTTCTTTTCTTTTTTTTTTTTTGTTTTTTGTTTTTTGTTTTTTGTTTTTGGTTTTTCAAGATATTTCAAGATAGGGTTTATCTGTGTTCCCCTGGCTGTCCTGGTCCTGGAACTCACTCTGTAGACCAGGCTGGCCTTGAACTCAGAAATCCCCCTGCCTCTGCCTCCCAAGTGCTTGGATTAAAGGCATGCACCACCACTTATGGCAAGGACCAGGCCTTTCTGACACATTGTAGCACAGAGTGGCACACATGGCTGACACTGGGCCATTGTTAACTTGGGCATCTATAGGTTGCAAATTCTGCCCTGGCTTCTAGTCCCAGCACGGTAAACAAAACAGAACAAACAAAAAATAATAAAAAGTTTTCAGCTAGGCCTCAGTGGTACGGCATGCATTTAGCATGTTCAAGGTCCTATGTTCCATCCCCAGCATCACCTTCAAGGTTGGTATCCCTGGTAACCTTGGAAGGATGAATAGGTATCCTTCAAGGACTCAAGACCTATGGGCGTGGGGTTGAAATCCTCTTGAGTTTTGACCTCCATTTAGTCATCAGCCTCAGAGTTTGCACTACTTGCAACATTTTTTTTTTCTAGATCCCCAGAGTAACCGCTTGTCCCTCCTCAAGGCCCTTTGCTTAGGAAGAAAGCAAAGAATAGAACCTGCAAGATGGCGTGTTCACTTCCAATCCTGGCAGCCTGAGCTTGATCCCCAAGACCCACACGGTAGAGGGATAGAACTGACTCCTGCATGTTGGCCTCTGACGTCCATACATATCCCTTAGCATGTGCGTATCTCTCTTCTCTCAAAAAATAAGCAAATGCAATAAAACTGAGAGAGAGAGAGAGAGAGAGAGAGAGAGAGAGAGAGAGAGAGAGAGAGATCGAGATCTACTTATGAATTGGGTAGTCTCTGTTCTTCCTGCCCCTTCCATGTATGACAACATTGTTGTTCAGACATAGGAGGAAGAACCATCACCCAGAGGATAAGCACCGGGGAAGGAACTCAGAGAGCACCATGCTCACAATGGCCCAGAGGCTGCACATGAGCATACACATACACATGGCCACACGCTGATCCATGTTTATAGCTTCTCTCTCTCTCTCTCTTTCTCTCTGTCTCTCTGTCTCTCTCTGTCTCTCTCTGTCTCTCTGTCTCTCTGTCTCTGTCTCTGTCTCTCTCTGTCTCTGTCTCTGTCTCCCTCTCCCTCTCCCTCTCCCTCTCCCTCTCTCTCTCTCTCTCTCTCTCTCTCTCTCTCTCTCTCGCACACACACACACAGCCCTCCCAAGCCTCCCAAGCCTTTGGGACACACAGCCCCTTTGACTGACTGTGCTATTTCTGCGTGGCTCACCCTGATCACTTTCTCCATAATATAATCCTCTCTGATGTCCGTCTCCTGGGACCCAGACCTTCCCTCGAGTCTCCCAGCCCGAGTGGGACTATATGTTTAGCACTTGCTCCTAGGAGACCGGAGCCACACCTGCTTTATTCATAGAGGACAGGCACCGGCACTCCCCAGGGGACAGCTACCTCTGGCATAGTCTCGTGTGTGCGTGTGTGTGTGTGTGTGTGTGTGTGTGTGTGTGTGTAGTAAACAAGTGGAACTCAAGATTGGATAAACAGGTGAAGTTCTTTGTTCTTGGCTTATGAAGACAAGAGAGGAGGTCGGGTGCGGTTCTGTTGTAAAGAGTCTGTCTAGAATATGTAAAGCCCTAGGTCTGGGCTAGAGAGATGGCTCAGTGGTTAAGTATAACTTTAATTTTTTCAGACCTGATTTTAAATGATTTTTTTTAGTTTTTAAGAGATTTACTTATTGTTATATGTAAATACACTGTAGCTGTCTTCAGCCACCATGTGGTTGCTAGAATTCAAACTCAGGACCTTCAGGAAGAGCAGCCAGTGCTCTTAACCGCTGAGCAGTCTCTCCAGCCCCTAAATGATGGTTCTTAAACGTTTTAACTTCCCTTGTAGCCCACCACCCACCAGAGGTAGTAGAAAAGAAAGGATACAGGGGAAGTGGACCTGTTTAGAAAGGTTCTTAGGAGCAATCCCCATCTGTGTTGTCTGGAAATCAGCAGTTCAGTTCACAGGTCAGCAGGCAGCGGCAGCTCCATCCACTCGCAAACATCTCACAGATAAACCAGCAGTCCAGCTGGGGAGCAACCGTGGTGACATGACCTAGTAGAAACAGCCAGGCCTCAGTCTTAGCTGGAGTCAGCAGGAGGGACCAAGAGGAACACCAGGAGAAGTTCTCTGCTGTGCCTCTCTCAGGGAAGCAAAGATCAGTGAAGACTTGAGACCCACAAGCCTTGCACAGCTAGCTCTACAAGCAAGCCAAGCTCTGTCTCTGTCATTCCGTGGAATCCTAGTTATGCCCTCCAAACATCACATGTCCTCCACATGTCTTGCCTCAGCATGTGCACCCAATCACCCAGAGTCCTCAGAAGCAGCAAGAAACTGTGCCACCAGAGGTCTTTTGGTGCGTTTCTCTCTATGGAGTCCCGACAAATGCAGCTCAATTACGCAATGTAAGGCGGACCAATACATGTGTGTTGTTAGCAAAGAATCTTTATTATGTGTCCTTTCACGTGCTTGCTTTAGCAGAACATCCTCTCTCCTGTGTCTGCCTTGGCCTTTCACACCTGTGTCCACTTTAATGAAATGTTTTCCTTCACGTGTTCACCCCAGTAAAACACCATCCAACCAGCTTTCCAAAGAACCCTTACGTTTCCACTGCAGTTAAGAGCACTGGCTGCTCTTCCAGAGGGCCTGGGTTTTCTTCCCAGCAACCACATGGTGGCTCACAACCATCTGTAACTCCAGTTCCAGGCAAAATCTGATACCATCTTTTCACCATGAAGATTGCTGCTTGCATGTGGCGGGCACACCGGCAGTCTGTTTGGCTCTGCCTACTGACTGCTGGGATTATAGGTGTGTGCCCAAATGCCAGCTCCCCAGCCTCTTCTTCCTTCCCTGAATTCTTGCAGGCAGAGATAACAGAAGATGGTTAGACACCATGTACTTAGGGAGACAACTTGTCACTAGTTCCCAAGGCCCTCTGTTTACCTCAGTAGGTTGTGTAACAACCACCTTCAGGGACGTGCTGGTCAAATCCTTAGAGAGCATGTTCACACTCAAAGTCTCTGTAACTGGAACTCCAGCGTCAGGATACAAACATTTCAAAGAAAATGGTTTGGTTTCCAACACCTTAAGCCTGCTGGGGACTGAGGACTGGTTAGGATGATCAGAGAGCCACAGCATCTGGGGTGGGCGCTGGGTGGTCTCAGGAACATTCATCAGAAAAAGACACAGAGCCAGGCGTGGTGGTGCACACCTTTAATCCCAGCACTCGAGAGGCAGAGGCAGGCAGATTTCTGAGTTCGAGGCCAGCCTGGTCTACAAGTGAGTTCCAGGACAGCCAGGGCTACACAGAGAAACCCTGTCTTGAAAAACAAACAAACAAACAAACAAAACCCAAAACAAACAAAAAAAGAAAAAGACACAGAACGCAGCAGCAAAGGCAGATGGTACTGTGAGCATGCTCTGTAAGGATTTGACCAGCAGGTCCCTGATGGCGGTTGTAGATATCACCTTCTAAAAGGCACCAGAAGTGTGGCCCGGTGGCAAAGCATTTGCTTAGCATGGACAAGACCCTGAGTTTGGTTTCTAGTACAGCAAAAATAAATTGGGGCCCCCCTGCACCTTTGAAAATCACTTTAGATATAGAGGCAATGGAAGACAGTACAGAGGATCCCCACAGACCCTTCACCAGCTTCCCCAACATGAGTATCTCTCAGGGAGCACCGTGTAGGTTCCTAAAAGGCCTTGAATGACTGCTGGTATAGCACTATGTTTTTCTTTAAAGATTTATTTTATGTATGTGAGTACACTGTAGCCACACAGATGGTTGTGAGCCATGTGGTTGTTGGGAATTGAATTTTTAGGACCTCTGCTCGCTGCTCCAGTCAACTCCGCTTGTTCAGTCCCTGCTCTCTCCAGCCCAAGGATTTATTTATTATACATAAGTACACTGTAGTTGACTTCAGATGCACCAGAAGAGGGCATCAGATCTCATTAGGGGGTGGTTGGGAGCCATCATGTGGTTGCTGGGATTTGAACTCAGGACCTTTGGAGGAGCAGTCAGTGCTCTCACCCACTGAGCCATCTCTCCAGCCCTGGAGTAGCACTATTAACGAAATGGTGAGTTACTTTCATTCACCGGGGTTTACCAGGCTACGTGAGCAGATGATCCAGATAGCCATGCCACACCCGGCCTCTTCTCGCCTGTCACAACCTTCACATCTTTTGAAGGAAATGGGCAAGCATTGCTTTTATCTATTTATTGTTTCTTTAAAGACTTAGTCTTGTGTGGCCCAGGCTGGCCTCAAACTCACTATGTAGCCAAGGATGAACTTGGACTTCTAATTCTCCTGCCTCCTGAGTGCTACGATTATAGGCCTGCGCCACCACCCCAGGCTGTCAGGTATTTTGTATAGATTCTGTAGAGTTGTGATCATCTGTTAGAGTGAATGACTTGGCCTCTAAGACAGGACAGCAAGGGAAAAACCAGCAAACCAAGGCTACTCTCTGCTTTTATAAAGTCTGCAAGCTAAGACATAGGTTTGTTTGTTTTGTTTTTTTAATTTTTAAAATGATTGAAAGCATTAAGAAGTAGATGATGTCATATGTGGGAGTCATAGAGTCCAAATTCTGGTGACTGTGACTAAGACTGGGTTGGTTCGCTGGCATGGCCCTTTTTTCTGCACATCCATAGTTATGTTTGCCCTGAAACCTAAGGTCTAGGGAACTGAGAGGGTGAGAGACCACTGGGCTTGAAGAGATCAGTATTTACTCTGGACCCTACTGAAAAATTCACCACTCCTGAGGTAAAGGGTTGGGAGGACCCGGCATTCACTTGAAGCTGTGGGTGGTGGCACCAGACTGTAATCCTAGCACTGGGAGGTACAATGCTGTTAGCAATTCAACACAAAGCCTTCCATCATGGAGGGAAGTTAACGAAGATGCAGGATGTTTCCAGATAGAGGTGAGACTTGCCATGTGTCCTGCAAGGAAGCAAAGCTGCTCAGGCTCAGGAAGAGAACAACTCAGAGGCTTTAGGAAGTCCCTGAAACTGATCAGATTCACTAGGCCCCTCCCTCTCCATGCTTACATGAACTGTAAGGCATACTGAGAAAAACTCAGACAAAAGAGGATGTAAGAGCTTTGACATATTTAGCTCCCTTGAAGAGCCACTATCCAGCCTGTGGAGCTGCCTGCAGTGTGCAGTGTGCTCCGGTTCCCAGCTTTTGTGAGCTGTCACCTATGCTGGGGCGAGCCTTGCTGATGCAGCTGTCTTTGAGGCATTTCTGTACCCATAAGTAATCCCTCAGCCACACTCCCGCAAGTCGCCCCAATAAAACTCACTGGTTCATCAAGTTGGACTTTGGTGATTTCCTGATTTTGGTCTCCGTCTGGGCCGAGATGTTTATTCGCATCTCCCCAGAGGCAGTGTCACACAGCATACAGACAGGATCAGGGGTTCAAGGCCATCCTCAGCTATATTACAAGCAAGAAGCCATCCTCAGCTACATCAGAGTCTACCTGAAAGCCAATCAATCAATCAATAAAATAATAAAGGCTTGGTGATACACGCTTTCAATCCCAGCACTTGGGAGGCAGAGACGGTTGGATCTCTATGAGTTCGAGGCCAGCCTGGTCTACAGAGTGAGTTTCAGGACAGTCAGGCTGCACAGAAAAATCCTGTATCCAAAATAAAGTAAAAAATAAAATAAAGACACTGAAGTTTTAAGTGTACTCAGTTGCTCTACAGATACTGAGGAGCCAGACTCCAACTGAGCAGAGACCCACTTCTGAGTATGTTACGGTGCTCAGATTCTAGTTTTGGGAGACGTTAATTCTTGTCAAGCCACTTCTCAGTTCTCCGGTACAGCCTCTGCCTGCGATAATAATAGCTGCTGTCATGTTGCGAGTGATGCCCTGAGCCAGGAGTGCTTCACTTGTTCTGTGATTCCAAGAGGAAACTGAGGTTTGAGGGCGTAGCCACACCCACGGGCACACAGGTATCTACTAACTATCAGAAGTGGACCAGGGACCTAGTCCCTGGGTTCCCAGGCCAATTCTGGGCAGCCTAGACACGCCCAGCCCTCGGTACTGGCTGTGGATAGGGGGTGGGCACTGGGGAGAAGGAGTGATTCTGGAAAACCACTTTAGTACTGATCTGTGAGTTCACGATCTCATCTCATAGTGACGGACTCCTAGCCTGCTAGCCCGAAGCCTCACTTATGGAAGGAACATTCCCGTAAGGTTTTGGGTGTTCGGGATTTTGTCCTTTGATCTCAATGCTCCAGCTCGGTGACACGATCTTCTGTCACTTTACCATGGCTTTTAGTGGTCACAGCTTTGGTCACAGCTTTAACATCCCTGTGCAGAAGAGTCCGAGCCATTCAACACTGTCCCCATCCCTAGGACGGGTGGGCCCCGGGTGCTGATGCTGGTCTGTCCTCTCCTTTATTCAAGTGCTCTGTGACTGACTCTGACTTGGTCAAATGTGGAGAGACAACAAAAGCTAAGTGGAAGTGTCCTGCTGGAAGTGTCCCCAGGTTGAAAGACCCCTTGGCCAGACTGGGGCAGGAAGAGAGGGGGCACCACAATTGATTCTGATGTCCCTGGCATTTTGGCCTTCCTACTCTCTGGCTAATCAAGCATGAGAGATCACCCCAACTTGCCTCTGATGGCGACACCAGCCCTGGTGGATGCAAGTGACACTGACAATTTTTCTTACCACCATTGCAGTATATGTAGTCAGAGACTGCAAAACTAAAAGATGCCAGATTTGATAAAGGAAACCTCTGGTTGGTATCCAGGTTATGCCCAATGCAGGTTTTGTTTTTTAAGAGAACAAGTTATCCGCGAGGTTCCTAGTCCCTAAAATGTCCCTATGAACTTTGGAAATCATCACCCAGGTCCTTAGAAGCTACAGAATTCATTCAAAAAGCTTGTGTTTCTAGCTGGGCGGGATGGTGCACACCTTTAATCACAGCACTCAGGAAGCAGAGACAGGCAGATCTCTGTGAGTTCGAGGCCAGCCTGGTCAACAAATCGAGTCCAGGACAGCCAGGGCTACACAGAGGAATCCTGTCTGGGGGGGGAGGGGGGAGGGAGAGAAGAAGCTCCTGGTTTGTTTTGGTTTAAAGAACAAACTGTAAAACAGGTAGTGAAGCCCTAGTAACATGCTTGGACAAGCAGGTGCCTGCAGAACTTTGGCTCCTGTCGCTTGCCAAAAGGTCACGATGACACAGCCTCGTTTGGGGTAGACAGTTCCGTGCTCTTCATTCTAGACAGTGCAAGAGACTCTCCCTGTGCCAAACTTACAAGTGCACACCCCTAAGGAGGGCTCGGTACATGTGCACACAAGAAGTGCTATTTCCCCCATGCTCCACAGGAGAGAAACTCTTTAAGAGGTTTTCTTGGGGGGCTCGTCTTTGTTTTTCAGGACTGGCTTAGTGGGTAAGAGCACTGGCTGCCTTTCTAGATGACCCAGGTTCAATTCCCAGCACCCTCATGGTGGTTCACCACTGTCTGTAACTCCAGTTCCAGGGGATCTGACACCTTTACACAGACATTTATGTAGGTAAAACACCAATGTACATAAAATAAGAAAGAAAGAAAGAAAAGAAGAGAAAGTTTAAGCCCCTCCCCTAAAGAAATGTTTCCTTAATGCAGTTGTCTGAGAAGGCCCTGGTGGGGGTGGGCAGGCACACTAGACAGAGTGTGATAGAGACGTATCACTGGGGACACTGGCAGGAAAGAGTCCTCAGAACTGAGAGAAAACCTATAAAAGTAGACCGTAGCTTTCACTTGTTATGCCACGGTGCAGGAATAAGACATCACTGCAAACTTAGATGTGTCCCCTAGTGTCCACTGGTCTTGACCACTGTGTGCATTGCAGCCCAGCAGAAAGTGAGGGGGTGAAGCAGCATCTGCCATTTGCATCCTTCAGGAGCAGGACCCTGTGGCTTCTGGGCCACCTGCAGTTTGCAGGACCCAGGTTGCTTCTGCATTCTCTTTGGCAGTTGTCACCGGGGTTAGGCATGACCGGTGATGCTTGCTGTCATGGCCACACACAACTGCTTGGGTGTTTTTCTGGGAAGGAAAATAGTCTGGCACTCCCAGGAGCCCAGAACACCTCCCCCACCCCACCCCAGTTTCAGGGTATGAGCGGCTGGCTATGACGTCCATGCTGGCTGAGGCTCCTTCAGGCCTGGAGATCCAGCTGTCAGGCCTGTTCTTGCTTCCACCCACTCTTCTCTTTTACAGACAGTGCAATGTCCAACTCTGTGAATTCCACTGCTTAAGAGAAATTTGCTTTTAATGTCTAAAATGCTCCAAAGATTAGGCTGGGGTTGGTGGGGGTGGGCATGGACAGAAAAGGGAACACCTCTTGGAACATGCACACACATGTGCAAGCACACACGGAGCCCTTTGTGCTGCCAGTATCGCCAATGACATCACTGAGTGAGCTGTTCCGAGCTGTCGGAAAGGGTTAAGCCAAGAATTTCCGTCGTGAATATTTCTGCAGTGATTTCCTCGGGAAGCTCTTTCTGGAGGCAGATTTTTGGACCTAGACAGGCAAAGAAAAGAAAGCCAAATGCCTTTCCAGTGATGAGGCGCCTAATGAGAACAAGCCCTCAAAAACCCAAGGGAACGAGGACACTCAACAAAAGTGGGAGGCAGGCTAGGGAGACAACGGCTCAGCAGCTAAGAGCACTTGCTGTTCTTTCCGAGGACTGGGGATGGATTCCCGACACCCCTACAGTGGTACACAACTATCTGTAACTCTAGTTCCAGGGGATCTAATGCCCTCCTCTGACCTCCCTAGGCATCAGGCATGCACATGGCACACAGACAGACTCACAAGCAAAACATCCATCCACATAAAACAAACCCTTGAAAGGAAGGAAAGAAAAGAGGGGGCGGAGAGACTTTGTGTTGAGGGTCAGAATCCATCAGGGAATGGAGTCTTATTAACTAAGGTCCTGGCAAACCTGGCTAGACAATAAAAGGAAGAAGAAGTGGCAGGGAGATGGGCCAGGCAGCTTTGCTCCCATCTTCTCAGGTCCTGACCACCAACTATCCTGGGCTTGATGGTAGAGATTTTCCAGCCCAAGCAAGCCTAGAAGAGCTGCTTCAATGGACTCCTGAGTGTAAGCTCAGGACAGTAACATCTGTGAATGACAACTGGCTAGGAAGAGATGGGGAATTCTTGGGGTACAGAGAGGAGAAGAAGAGGACTTTTCATTTGTTTGCTGCTGGGGATAGATTCAAGGTCATCAGGCGTGTGAGGAAAGGCATCTGCCATTGAGTACAGCCCAAGGCTAGGAGGACCTTGGATGGGGAGGTGCCCTAGAGGATAACATGCTTGCCACACAAGGGAGGACAGGGCTCAGATTCCCAGAGCCCACGTAGAAGCCTAGCAACGGAGAGGCTTCTTCTGTTCAGAGCCAAGCAGGCAGATGGGGGAGCTTGGGGCTAACTGAGTGGACTCGCCATAACCAAAGAGCTCCAGCTTTGGTTAAGGCCCCATCTTCAGGAGTATGGTAGAGAAGGCTCAAGGAAGACACACCATATTCGCTTCCGTGCTCTGCACTCGCACACAGGCACACAGGCATGCAACCTATCCACGAACACACATACGTGCATCATACACATGTGCACATGCGTGAGAAAAGAAAGGACTAGAAAGGTGGGCAATGTGGCTCAGGGGGTGAAATCACTTCTCATCAAGCTTGAAGGCCTGGGTTCTAACTTCAGGACCTACATGGTGGAAGGAGAGAACTGACCACACACACACACACACACACACACACACAGACACGAGAGAGAGAGAGAGAGAGAGAGAGAGAGAGAGAGAGAGAGAGAGAGAATAAAAAGACATAAAAGAAAACTTTTAAGAAAAAGAACTTGAAGCCAGAAGATAGGGTAGCACACACCTGTTATCCCAGCACTTGGGAGGTGAAGGCAGGAGGATCAGGAGTCCAAGGCTAGCCTAGACTATATTAAAGAGACCAATCTCAGAAGGAGTAGGGGGAGGGGGAGGGGGAGGAGGAGGCGCAGCAGCAGCAGCAGCAGCAGCAGCAGCAGCAGCAGCAGCAGCAGCCAGGCATGCAGGCATGGCTGCATATGCCTTCAAGCCCAGCAGTTTGGAGGCAGCAGGAAAATCTCTGTGAGTCTGAAACCAGTTTTGGTTACATAGTGAGTTCCAGGCCAACCAAAGCTACATAGTGAAACTTTGTCTCAGAGAAAAAAGAGAAAAGAAAAGAAAGAGAAAGAAAGCCAAACACTAGAAGGAGAGAGACAAGATGGAGCCGAGAAGGAACTCCTCTTCAGCTTGGAGCTGAATTTGTACACCTACCCAGGGGTCTCCTCTTGCCACAGCCGACACACAGCCACAGCTTCCAGAGCGGCTGGTGTTCATCCACGCAAACCAGAAAGATTAAAAAAAAAATGGCCCAGAGGAGCAAAGAAAGGGAAAGGGTCAGAAGGCAGAACAGGACAGGCAAAGTGGGAATGAATGCTCTCATCCGGCAGGCACAGCCACACACGGCTCACTAATTCCCTTATTCATGGGATTCCCAGCTCGACTGACACTGCTGTGTGTGTGGTTGGAAGAGAGTGGCTTATATCTGTCCGGAGGAACAGATGCACTTAAGTCTACAACAAATCGTGAGTGGTGGCCATGCGCCCAGACAAAGGCAGGCTAAGTACCGTTGATGCAGGTGGCTGCAGGCTCCGATTTCCACCCCTCCGGAGTCAGGCCAAACAGAGTTGAGAAACAGTCAACCATCTCTTCTTCTGTCATGTGCTCACCTGGGCATTGGAGTGTAAACGGAGTCTGGTTAAGTCTTGGGCTCTGTCTAACTGGGGGTGGGAATTAGTAGGAGGTCTTTGTTTGTTTGTTTTGAGGCTGGGTCTCGTGGCTCACAGCCTGGCCTCCAACTTACTATGAAGCTGAACATGACCTTTGAATTCCTTTTTTTGTTGTTGTTGGTTTTTTTGTTTTTGTTTTTGTTTTGTTTTTTTTTTTTTTTTTGGTTTAGCCCTGGCTGTCCTGGAACTCATTTTGTAGACCAGGCTGGCCTCGAAGTCAGAAATCTGCCTGCCTCTGCCTCCCGAGTGCTGGGATTAAAGGCGTGAGCCACCACACCTGGCTCGTGCCACACCTCCTCGTGCCTCCACCTCCCAAGTACTGGGGTTGCAGATTCGGGTCACCAGGTCTGGTTTATGTGGCACTGGGGATTCAGCTCAGGGCTTTGAGTGTGGTGCTAGGTAAGCACTGTACAACCGAGCTACTCCTGGAGCCCCACTGGGAACTTGTGATCTTCCTGCCTCTACTTCCCAAGTGCTGGAATTACAGTTGTGTCACCACATCTGGCTAGAGATCTTCTTCTTTTTTTTAAATTTATTCATTTATTTTATGTATGAGTACACTGTCGCTGTCTTCAGACACACTACAATCGGGCATCAGTTTCCATTACAGATGGTTGTGAGCCACCATGTGGTTGCTGGGATTTGAACTCAGGACCTCTGGAAGAGCAGCCAGTGCTCTTTAACCACTGAGCCGTCTCTCCAGCCCTGGAGATCTTCTTAAATTTCGTATGTATGTATCTATCTATCTATCTATGGTGTGTGTGTGTGTGTGTGTGTGTGTGAGAGAGAGAGAGAGAGAGAGAGAGAGAGAGAGAGAGTGCCAGCCTTACTTGTGTGGAGGTCAGAGGACAAGTTCTGGGAGACCCCTCCAACTCCTGTGTGCTTTAGACTGAGCTCAGCCTTAACAGCGAGCACATTACTGGGTGAGCCATCTCACTGGCCCCTAGCCAGAGAGCTTAAATACAAGTATTCTACTATTTCTTTAGACAGAAAGACGATCTTTCTTATATGGTTTTACAAAGCTAGGGAGAAGAGGCTGGCCCTTGTAGAAGGACAGCAAGGTGACTCAGGTATGGAAGGTTGAGCTCCACTTTATTTCAAACTTCCTCTTCTCAGAGCTCTCCTGGTTTGCAATAAAAAAGCTCCACTAGCGAGTGAGCGCCTGTCAGATACGCAAGACAGCACAAGGCAACCTCTATATCTGTAGAGTAGATAGAAATAAAAGTTCAGTGCAGCGTGGCTTGATATCATGATGAATTCATCCATAATCCTTATGATTGCCCCAGGGCACTGATAAACTGGCAAACTCCTCCCTGTTTTCCAAGCCAAGCTGGGTATGGTGGCATAGGCCTTCAATCCCAGTGACAGGGAGGCTGAGGCAGGAGAATGGAGAGAGTTTGCAGACCAGAGTCTAACTTCTCCCACCAAGTGAGTCTGGAGGTTGACCTCAGGCCATCGGGCTCTAGGACCAACACCTTCACCCCGCTGCATCATCTTGCTGGCCGTGAGTCACGTTTCTCACATCTAGGTCAGGGACCTTCTTATTAACCCACCCTTGTCAGATATGAAGACAGTCCAAGATGCCCCTCGAGGTTGAAGCCCTGTCACGTGAGTGTCCCTTGTGACAGATGGAGAGCCCGAGGTGTCTGCCTGCCCCTACCTAGACCCTGTGTGCTGGGAAGTGGCTGGAGGAAATAGCTCCCAGTTGTCCTTGCCTCGTCTTACCTTTGGTAAGGAGTAAGTTCAGGAAATCCTCTCTCTGAATGGCCTTTTTCCCTTCCGAATTGGTGTAACCCAGCACGTTGAAGCTGTTCTGGATGCCATCCATGGTGTTGCCGAAAGGTGGCCTATGGTTAAGGTAAACTTTGAGGAAATCTGGGAGGTTGATCTTGTCAATGAGCTTCCCGGTCTCCACGTATTCGCTGAACTTGATCTCATTAAACATGTCCTCAATCTAGAGGAGAGAGATCAGAAAGGAATATAGAAGACTATGGTCAACACAGACAAATACTTGGTTTTTTGTTTGTTTTAATTACTTGGTTAGGCCACTCATGAAAACTGGAAAGGAACACGTGTTTGTGGATTGCGTTATGTCCTCCCCACCCCAGGACGGATTGCTGAAGTTCTCATCTTGGGGAGCTTATTAGAAATGGGGTCGCTGCAGAGGTAATTATAAAAGGTCATTGGTCACACTGGAGTAGGGTGGCTTTCAATCCAGGATGTCCGTCGTTGTTATACCATTGCAGCCTGGAGTTGAACACAGTGTGATATGATGCACACCTGTTCCCTCAAGGTCAGGGAACAGAATGCAAGCATCAGAGGGTAGGAGGAGTCCAAAAGGAGTCACCGGATGGACAACCGTCACAGGGAGCAGGGAGCATATGGCCCTGCTGACACTGATTTTGCATTCTGTCAGAGGACACAAAACTCTGTTGTTTAAGCACGTGCCAAGCACTGGATCTTTTAAAGACTTCCTATTCGAATTATCTCTAGGTATGTGTGTCTCTATGTATATGTAAACGAACATGAGTGCAGATGCCTGTGTGTGCCAGAAGAGGGCGTTGAATCCCTTGGAGCTGGAGTCACCTGATGTGTGGGTGCAGGAACCAAACCCTGGTCCTCTGCAGGAAGGAATGGCGAGTGCCTTCAACCTAAGCCATCTCTCCAGCCTCTTAATTTCTTGTGTTTTAAGCCACTCAGTCTGTGTTGTTTTTTTGTCCTGCCCTGATGGTGTCACACTGTTCATACCATGTGGGCTGTCATGAATGCTATTCGACTGTGTCACCTTTCACCCTGAGGATCTTGCAATGTATCTATCAACCACTTCCTCACGCTGACACATACACGTTCATTTGTTTGTTTTGAAGGAAGAGCCTTGCCAGGCATAGTGGTTCACACCTGCTTACTGTGGTCAGGAAACAGAGGCTGCAATATGCCTTAGGTTCAAAGCCAACCTGTGCCTGCATAGCAAGTTCTAAGGTAGCCATAGAGAGACAGAGAGATTCCGTTTCAATAAACCAACAAAAGAAGTACGTCCCAAGAATTTTCAAGTGAGTTTGGCTGAATAAGTATAGATTTCAATGAGAAACTCAAATATGTGACTCACATCCTAGTAATTTTTTTTTATTTAAAGTGAATTTTTAAAGTCAGTATACAACCAGCTATTGTGATGCATGCCTTTAATATCAGCAATCAGAAGGCAGAGGCAGGTGGATCTCTGTGAATTGGAGGCCAGCCTGGACTACAGAATGAGTTTCAGGCCAGCCAGGGCTACATAGTGACACTCTGTCTCAAAAAAGAAAGAAGAAGAAGAAGAAGAAGAAGAAGAAGAAGAAGAAGAAGAAGAAGAAGAAGAAGAAGAAGAAGAAGAAGAAGAAGAAGAGGAGGAGGAGGAGGAGGAGGAGGAGGAGGAGGAGGAGGAGGAGGAGGAGGAGAAAAGAAAAAGGAAAAGAAAAAGAAAAAGAGAGAAAAAGAAAAAAAGAAAGAAAGAAAGAAAGAAAGAAAGAAAGAAAGAAAGAAAGAAAGAAAGAAAGAAAGAAAAAGAAAAAAAAGAAAAGAATCCTGAGAAAGGCACTAAAACCTATCGCAACCTACTAGAACTGGTAAAAGGGTTCAGGATACGATATCAATCTGTGAAACTCAGGAGTGGAGAGATGGCTCAGCAGTTAATATCTGTAACCAATCTTTCAAAGGATGGTAACAGGCGTGGTTAGCATCACCCCCATGAAGGCTCATAACTATCCATTATCTTCAGTTCTGACGCCCTCTTCTGACTTCAGCAGGTACTGCATGCACATGAGCCACATACATACATACATACATACATACATACATACATACATGCAGGTAAAACACATACACCTAAAATAAAAAAGTTCAATATATACAAATCAATTGTATTTCATACACTAAACACTACAAAGAATTAAGAAAATAATTCCATTTCATTGTTTGTTTGTTTGTTTACATATTTTATGAATATGAGTGCTCTATTTGCATGTATGCCTGTGTGACAGAAGAGGGCATCAAACAGAAACGGGCATCAGATCCCATTACAGATGGTTGTGAGCCACCATGTGGTTGCTGGGATTTGAACTCAGGACCTCTGGAAGAGCAGTTAGTGCTCTTAACCACTGAGCCATCTCTTCAGCCCCATTTCATTTTTTAAAATGAGTATGTGTGTGCATGTGTGTGTGTGTGTGTGTGCATGTGTGCACATGCCAGTGTGTAGTGTATGTACAGGTACATGTATGCCCCAGGGAATATGAGAAGAACAGTGGAGATACCACGTGGATTCCACATTTACCTGCGGAGCCATCTCACCAACCCAATCACTTTTATTTTTAGTAGCATCAACTTCAAGAAATTCTTCAGAATAGTTTTTAACAAAAAAGCTTAAGCTCTAAAAACTATAAAATAGTGTGGAAGTTAGGAAAAACCTAAATTAACGGAAAGATTTTTTTTTTTGCAGTTTTGTTTTTTGAAGATTTATTTATCATAATATCTAAGTACACTGTAGCTGTCTTCAGATGCACCAGAAGAGGGCATCAGATATCATTACAGATGGTTGTGAGCCACCATGTGGTTGCTGGGATTTGAACTCAGGACCTCTGGAAGAGCAGTCAGTGCTCTTAACCACTGAGCCATCTCTCCAGCCCTCAGGAAAGATTTTTCTAATTTGGAGCTTGGGAGACATAACAGTGTTAAGGTGACTGCTCTCCAAACTGACTGACTGGTCCCCTGCCTAGCATGTCCCAGGCCCTGAGTTCCATGCCCAGTGCCACCAGGAAACAACCAAATGAGATCCCTAATCCCAGCCGGCCTTTCTGTTATTGTAGAAACCAACAAGTTGATTCTGAAATTAATAATGCAAAATAGTAGAAAAAGTGGAACTGTAGGGAAAAACAGATCAGAGCTTGAGGACCCTCCCCCCGCCGCGCCCCGTCTCAGTTCAGACCCCACTATCATCCCAGGGTCATCAACAGTGCAGCTCTGACATAATGGCAGACACATAGAGCACAGATTGAGAGCATGGAAAGAGGACTGGAGAGATGGCTCAGTGGTTAGGAGCACTGGCTGCTCTTGCAGAGGACCAGGGTTCTCTATTCCAGCATCCACATTAGGCAGCTCACAACCATCTGCCATTCCAGATTCAGGGGACCCAATGCCCTCTTCTGGCCTCTGTGAACACACACACACACAAATAAAAAATTAGAATAAATTTTAAATATTTTTAATTACACTCATTTGTGTGTCTTATACACACACACACACACACACACACACACACACACACACCCCTTTGTGCATACTTGGAGGCCATGGGGATAACTTACTGATGTTAAATATGGATCCTGGATATTGAATTTTGCTTATCAGATTTGCCAGCAAGCACCCTCGCCCACTGATCTATCTTGCCAGCCCCAGATATTTTGTTGTTCATAATTTTCACTTTTATTTATTTATTTTATTATTTTTTTTTTGAGACGGGGGTCTCACTGAGTATCCCTGGCTGGCCCAGAATTCACTCTGTAGTCCAGGCTGACCTGAAACTCACAGAGATCCACCTGCCTCTGCCTCCAGAGTACTAAGATTAATAAAGACGTGGGTTGTCACGTCTGACTTAGTTTTGATTTTTGCTGACCTAACCTGCAATCCAACTGCCTCAAGCAAGCCACTCATTTCCTTCTGAAGTTGCCAATTCAAAGGAGAAAATCAGCTGTTTCCCTATTTCCTCCTGGGCCCCTCTCCTCAGACCCCGGGGACCTCACACTGAGTGGAAACAGTATCTGAATTTTCTCCCTACCTCACTGGCCGATACAGTTTTGTTACTCGAGCCTGTGTCTCTAAGCCAGCGGTTATTTACTTTCACTTTAAAGATACTTAACCGCTAGATTGTTGAAAACCTGTTGCTTTCAAGCTGTTCCCAGCTGCAGTTAACAGCCTTAGGGGAGGGGAGCCATCATTTCCATTCTTTTGCACGCAGAATTCTGCAGCTTAGATACACTCAGTCAGGTTGGAGAAGAAAGGGAGGTGTGACCGTTTCCCCTATGTGTGAAGGAAACCTGCTGGCTGGATGCTGGCAGCCCCAGCTCTTGGGAAACAGCATTATTGGTTCCGAGGAAGTGTGACTGAAACTGTGGACACACTATATGTGAGGATACTGTTTTATAGTTAACATGTACACTTGACACAACTGCATGATGGTGCATTAGATTATACATGAATTTTATACATATTAAAAACCATTATCATATTAACATGCTATGCTATATAATTTTAATACTACAATGCATGTCATGTATGTGCACTCTGTATGTTCTTGGTGCCAGAGGGAACCAGAAAGGGGTGTTAGATCCCCTAGAACTGTAGTTACTAATGGTTGTGAATCGCCCTGTGGGTGCTGGGAACTGAACCTGGGTCTTCTTTTACTGTAAGCTCCTAACCTCTGAGCTGTGTCCCCAGACCGGTTTGAATAACTGTAGTCATATTGGGGCTGGCGAGATAATCATTGGCTAAGAGCACTGGCTGCTCTTGCAGAGGACCCAGGTTTGATTCCAACCACCCACATGGCGGTTCACAACTCCAGTTATTGGGGATCTGATTCCCTTTTCCCACTCTCTGTGGACACCAGAAACACAGGAAGTATACAAATACACATGCCAGGCAGTGGTGGCACACATCATTGATCTCAGCACTCGGGAGGCAGAGGCAGGTAGATTTCTGAGTTTGAGGCCAGCCTGGTCTACAGAGTGAGTTCCAGGACAGCCAGGACTACACAGAGAAACCCTGTCTCAAAAAACCAAACCAAAACAAAACACACATGCGTGTAAGACACCCATACACACACTTTTTAAAAATGATAAAATGTTAAAATCTCGATGTTTAACAGTTAAGATATATACACACCACTACTTACTTTAAGTAGAGAGTAAAGTGATAATTTCAGGTAACAGATCTTCACATTCTTTTTGTTTTCTTTGTGTAGTCCTGGCTGTACTAGAACTCTCTCTGCTGGCCTCAAACTCAGAGATCCCCCTGCCTCTGCCTTCTGTACTGGGGTTAGAGGTGTGTGCAAGCATCTGGCCTGTCTTCAAATTCTAACACTGCCATTGTCTTTGTATGGGATCTGTGGTGCATCACGTAATATTCCTTATGGTCAATGTTCTTGGGGGGGGGGCATAGTATGTATATGTACTGGGGCAGTTTTTACTTTTTTATTTTTTAATATTTTTGGTTTTTTGAGACAGGGTTTCTCTGTGTAGCCCTGGCTGTTCTGGAACTCACTCTGTAGACCAGGCTGGCCTCGAACTCAGAAATCCGCCTGCCTCTGCCTCATGTGCTGGGACTAAAGGTGTGCACCATCACTGCCCAGCAGTTTTTGCTTTGTTTAGTCTGGCTTTTATTTTCGTGAACTGTTGTTTGAGGCAGATCTCACATAGCCTGTACTGACCACAAACTTGCTATGCAGTTGAGGATGTCCACGAACCTCTGATCTCATGGACATATGTTGGCGTGCTTGGTTTATGTGGGGCTGGGGATCGAACCCAGGCCTTCCTGCAGGCTGGGTAAGCACTCTGCCATCTCAGCTACATCCCTAGCCTGCACTAGGTTCTTTTAAAGCACACAAGTGCCTGCCCAGAGTAGGGACTCAACCGACAGTAATTATACTGCGATTGTTTTTTCTCTATGTGCTTTCTAATTAGAATTTGTGTAATTACAATATAAATTATAATTCTATGCTAATGACATATGATCAACTTTATAAGTAATAAGTATATAAATTACAATACATATACATTACCGACATAATGTATGATTTAACTCAATTCCTCAGTAGGGGCCTATGATGACAAAGGGAATTGACATGTCTGCATTATTCATACCCAGAGAGTCCCAAGATCTCAGTGAGTGTTCTCAGCACAAACCAAGGATCCCTGCTTGAGCTGGAGAGATGGCTCAGTGGGTAAAGGGGCTTGTGGCACACGCCTGGCTCCTTCAGTTCAATCCCCGATGAGAGGCTGCCTCCTGAGAGCTTTCCTCTGACCTCCACACATACACATCATATGACACACACAAGATAATAATGCTGAGAAGTCAGCAGCTTGGTATCCCTGACAACTCCTGGCTGAGCCTATTTGTAGGCATGACAGAGACAGATTCTGCAGCATGTCTAACTGTGGGGATGGATGTGGTCCTCCCGGTGCCTTCTGAATGCCCCGGTGTGAAGGGTGTGAAGGTGACTCTGGAGATTTGGGAGGCCAGGATGCTCAGCCTGGAATGTTCTGCTTGTCTGCAGCCGGGCTAAGTACAGTATCCACTGAGGCTATGGTCCATTTTATCCACCTGGAGAGTTTTCATAGTTCCGAGGGCAGCTTCTTGCATCCAGAGATCCCACTTTTATTAGTTGGGGGGGGGTGCATGCTATTTAAAAGTTCCCCAGGTGATTTGATGTGTAGCTGGGGTTGAGAAGCCTGGCTTTTAAGGCCACAGTTCTCAAACTGCTCAGGTCAAAAAAAAAAAAAAAAAAAAAAAAAAAAAAAAAAACCCGGCCCGGAGGGCTTGTTAACGGGAGGGATTCCAACTCAGTGAGTCTGGGGTTGGGAGGGGAGACTATTCGGGGAGACTATGCGTAGTTTACAATTCCCCAGGAGTCTCTACACTTAGAACCAGTGTTTCTTGACTGGGGGTTGAGGGTGGAGGGGGGCAGAGAGGTGGGGGGGAGTAGGCTCACAGAGGTGACATTCATGCAGAAAAGAGTTAGCTCCTAGCCTGTGGCTTTCTGCAGAGCAAGGGCAGGTGGCAGCTGCAGGCCAGCGGATGAGCCAGTTGTTTGGGTTTGCATCTGTTCCCCTGGGAAGAGGCAGCGGAGCGGCTCTCAGCTCTGCTGCCTCCCCTCAGCCTCCGCAGCCTGGTGTAGACAGGGCCTGACCTCAGAGTTCCTCAGAGAGACATGAATGAGGCATGAGTGAAAGGAGGAAGGCAGACAGCGATGGGCGAAGAATTCATCTTAAAATTCACAAAAGCAAGACTGAAGAGGTTGCTCAGTTAGCAGTGTGTGCTGCTCTTGTAGGGGACCCAAGGTCAGTTTCTAGGACCATGTGGGGCATCTCACAACTGTCAGTCACCTCAGCTATTCAAAGGACTTAACACCCCCTTTTGGCTTCTGAGGGGGCGCAGGCGCGCACGCACACACACACACACACACACACACACACACACACACACTTAAAAATCAGTTGGACTTGGTGGCACAGGCCTTTAATCTCAGCACCTAGGAGGCAGAGGCAGGAGGATCTCTGTGAGTTTCTGGCCAGCCTGATCTACAGAGTGAGTTTGAGTTTCAGGATAGCTAGAGATAATTAGTAAGATACCATGTCCAAAAGAAGAGAGAGAGAGAGAGAAAGGAAGAGAGAGAGAGAGAGAGAGAGAGAGACAGAAAGAAAGAAAGAAAGAAAGAAAGAAAGAAAGAAAGAAAGAAAGAAAGAAAGAAAGAAAGAAAGAAAGAAAGAAAGAAAAGAGTCACAAAAGCCTTATTTGGAGGAGCAACCACTCCTTGCCCTAGTTCACATGGATCAGCTCCTAGTACTGACCCAGCTCTGCTTTGTTTGACGTAGAATATTTATTCAATGATTTCTCACCTGGCCAATCATTTTAAACATCTGGACAGACAGACAACATGCTGTCCCTTGCTGGTGTTGCTACCCCAGGCCCTGAAACACAAGGGTGACCTGTTCTTGGTTGCCTGCGTCCCTCCTGCAGAACCATTTTCCTTCAGCCCCATCACTGAACCCCGAAGGCCTTTTGGTTTGCCGTCCCTGTTGGCAGCCACAGGAAACCCCTGGGGGATTTTGAGTCGTGTTTTATAATTTTTATAAGCTCCGTAGTAAGTGGAGAGGACCCTGATCCACTTGAACTGGGGCCATGCCCGGGTTTTGTTTTGTTTTGTTTCTCCCCCCGCCCCCCACTCCCAAAGGCGGCTCTGGGTGGCCCGCATGTTTCCTTCTGTGAGAGTGTCACAGCCTCACCAGGCTGGAGGACTCTTCATACCTCTCAGTGCTCCCTCCACCCTCATCCTGTTGCATAAAACTCCCTGGAACATCCTCGACCTACGGAAGTCGGTCCTCCCCCACGCCACCCAGGCCCTGTGCCCTCTCCCAGTTGTCCACTCCATTGCTTTCTCACTGATGCGGGCAGGAATGGAGTGGGCTGGAGAGGGTGATCCACAGACAGGCAGATTCTCCACGCAGCTGTGTTTGGAGACTCTCTGAGCCTTGCTGCTGCTTGTGCCTGCTCTTAAAACCACAAAGCAGTCTCCCCTCCTCCTGGGGACACGCCCCCCTAAGACCTCAACAGATGCTGGGATAGACATCACAGCGAGAGTCCTAACCTTTAATAACCGTTTCTCTTTTACAGAAAGGACCTCATAAGTAGCCCAGGCTAGCCTCAAAACTCTATAGGTAACTGGAGATAACCTTGAACTTCTGACCCTTCTGCCCCCCGCACCCCCTTCCCCCCCCCTGCATGTCCTGTCCTGGGGAGGACCAGTGCCAGGAGCCTAGTCGAGCCCAGTTCCCAGGGCTGCACTTTCTTCTTCTTTTTTAAATAATAGGAGGTGCTTTCCCTGCAGAAAGACGGAAGCTTATTCACCAGGACATATAATAGCACAAGTACAAGCGTCCTCGTCACAGTCCGCGGGGAGGAGATTTGTCCTTACCACAGGTTTCGGAACACTACTTTTGGCTCGTTGTTACTGTCACTGTTTTGGGGGAGGGGGGTGTCCCCTACGGGATCGCTCATGCTCAGTGGGCGCTCTGCCCCACCCTTTTTTCTTCCCTTATAAAGCAGAGAATGTTTACCTTTCCAGAATAAAAGAAGCCCTTAACGGCTTCTGTGGCACGGCCACCTCTCGGCAGCACTGTGTCCCCACTGTAGAGCCTTTCAGTAACTTGAGGGTGACAGATTACACTATGGTTATTGCGACATGTATCAGGCAACAGACAGACAGATACTAGGTGACTAATGGGGGAGTGTGTATAGCCCACGTACTTGTAAAGGCTTTAAAGAGACTGTCCTGACTGAGTGCCAAGGCCTGTAACTGTTCCCAGAGCCGTGGGAGTAGGTGAGGGGGCACTCTCAGAAATTCTGATCAGTCCCCGGGCACCCTGAAGTACCCAGATGGATGCTGGTTCCAGGTAAGAAATAACAGGGATAGACATTCACCCCACAGACAGATTTAAGACTCGCACCTAACAAGGCATTTCTGCTCCTTAGTACATACGCAGGAGAAATGGAAAGCTACGTACACAAGAACTGTGTAGGGATGTCCGGGACAGCATTGCTCGTGGGAGCGCCATGCTAGAGACAACCCAAAAGGTCACCAACCCCTGAATAGACAAATAAGATGCAACAAATTCACTGAATAGAATATTCTTCAGCAATATTCCTGGGGATCAAAAAGATGGCTCAGCTGTTAGGAGCACTGACTCCTCTTGCAGAGGACCTGGACTCCAGTACCTCTATGGTGGCTGACAACCATCTAGAACTCTGCTTTCAGTAGGGTCTAATCTCCTGAGCCCCATGGGCAACAAACATGCCCATGCTTCACAAACATACCTGCAGGCAAAATATTCATTTGGGTAAATAAAACAAATACATCAAAAAAAATTTTTTTGAAAAGAAGAACCGTTACCATCGCCATCATTATCAACATCATCATTATCACCATCATCATCACCATCAACAGCCTCATCCTTATCATCAGTGCTGAAGAGAAGGTTCAGCAGTTAAAAGCAGTTGCTACTCTTTCAGAGAATGTGTGGCACTTGTCTTCTGACCTCTGTAAGCAACTGCACCCACGTGCAGACACACACAGACACATAAGTAATTTTAAAAATACCAACAAGAGGCAGGAGGATTGTCGGAGCACTTAAGAACATTTCCTGTTCCTGCAGAGGTCCCTGGTCAGGTCCCAGCACCCGCATGGTGGCTCACAACCACCCATCTCTCCAGTTCCAGGGAATCTGATGCCCTCTGCTGATCTCTGAGGGCATGTGGGTAAAATACTCACACACATAAAAATAAGTCAAACATAAAAAAGTTTTTAAAAAGATATTATCCAGGTTTGGTGGTGCACACCTTTAATCCCAGCACACTGGAGGCAGAGGCAGGCGGACCTCTGAGCTCTCAGAGGCCAGCCTGGTCTACGGCGTGGTTCCAGGACAGCTGGGGCTATGCGGAAAGACCTTGTCTCAAACAAACAACAACCAACAAAGAAGTTAAAGCTTGGAAAAATAAGAATGAAGGCCTGGTGCATGCTACACTCTGAATGAATCTTGAACACGCCATGCCGAGTGAACTAAGCCAGACATATCACGTACTGTATGCTCTATTTTTATGCAATCCGGAATAGACGAGGCTGCACAGACGGAAGACAGATTGGCAGTTGCCGGGGCTGGGGGAGGAGGGGCTCAGAGTGGCCGATAACAGGTATGGGATATCTTTGGGGGATGATAATATCCTGGGGTTGCACAGGGCTGCACAGCTCTGTAGACAACCCAAAAGCCGATGATGCACTGCACACTCGAGAAAAGTGCACTGTATGGTGTGTGTTATGTTACAGTAAAGCTGTTGTTTTTAAAGTAGGCGGAGCAAAAGCAAAAGCAAGCAGCACAATTGTCCAATTCTAGAAATGTTGGTATTTTAGGAAATGTATTTCCTTACCATCACTGTGCCCCACGCAGCCTTTAGAATCACGAAGTTGGCAGCAATCAATGTGTGTTTGTTGTGAAAGCTTCAAAAACAGGGACGTACGAAAAAGTGCACGCCCTGGGCAGGGTGCGGCTCAGTGCTCAAGTGCTTGCCTAGCGCAGAAACAAACAAACAAACAAACAAACAATTCAGACCCCCCCCCCCAGGTCTGGATCAACATCTCCACTTTGGGGATTATCTTTCTTCTTTGCACCAAGGCACACACACAAACACACAACACCAGGTCTGGGCTCACTCAGTAGTGAGGGCTCTGCCCTCAGTAGCTGAGTCGCAGTGCAAGCTTCCTCTATGCTCCAAGCCTCCCTTTTACCATCTGTAAAATAGGCAGGTAAATAAAGCAGGGGCCTGCATGTTTCCTGAGGCCACTGAGCAGCCCACCGCCCACAGTGCATCCTTCAAGGTGCTAGGGTGCACCCTGAGTGTGCAAGAGAGAAGCCCGACCACCCCATCCACTTTGCACTAGGTGATATGCTGTCATTACTGGCTTGCTTTATCCAGTAGCTCACAGGTATTCTGGGATTTATTGACTTAAATGCTCACATTTGCCTTGCGGTCTTTCTGCAGGAGGCTAGCGGGGTGATGGTCCTGCTCCAGCCTCCCCTAGAACCCTGGCTCGTATCTCTTACCTTTAGGATGGAAATGACCATTCCGATGTTACTTTGCAGAGCAGAACCCCACATACTAAGGGCCCTGGGCGCTTTCTCGGAAAGGGAGGAACTGTGCCCAGGATTTCCTTCTCAAGTTTCCCCCCCTCCATATGGGTGAGCTTGCACCAATTGGCTTCCCTCTCTACTCCAGCTGGGCCCACCAGTCTAACAGATTAGCACTTGGGGCTTTGAGAGGATCTTGTGTGTTTATCTTCTGGTCTTTTTGGTTCTGAGTACAAAGGCGATACAAACGATACACTGTTAGTTCTATATACGCTGTTAGTTTAAGGGAACTGAATAGCACGATGACATCCTTACCAGTCCCTGCTCTCTTCGCACCCACACTGCCTGCTGAGGGGACAGGGAAGATGGTAAGCAAGCTGGCTTTCATTTATAGACCCTTGATGAGCTGACAGTGCATGCACAGGAGAAAGAGGCTGAGAAGAGCCAGGGCCTCCAAGGCAGGCGGTGGGGGGGCGGGGGGGGAGAGTGGGGGAGGTGGAAGGGGAGAGCCCAGTGGGATGGAGACCAGCCAAGGAGCGTCGCGGTGGGTGGTCACATGCCGCTTGAGGTAAATCGCTGTGAAATGAGGTTATACATGACCCTTTCTGGCTGTCTCCAGAAAGTTCTTGAGGGAGTAGGTTTCAGTGTCTGTGTGTAAAGTGGGGAAGAGATGAGCATCAGGCCTGGGGTGAGAGCGAGAAGGCCCGAGCCTGCTGAATGAGACCATGGTGAGGTTTTCGGTGGGTCCCAGAGTCCCTAGCTGACCTCAGGCTGCACCTAGGAAGTAGGAAGAGCGCATTCTCCTGACTTGCAGCTCCCAGAAATGGGTGTCACTACAGGCTTGGAACCTGTTCCTTCAGGTTAAACACACACACACAAGTAATAAGAATAACTATGACTATATGGTGGGAAGGGGGCAGGGAGGATTTGAACCCAGGGCCCTCACACATGCTAGGTAAATGCACTAGTACTGATACCAGTAGGTTCATTTTGAGACAGGGTCTCACTAAGTTGCCCAGATAGGCCATTCTCCTGAGTAGTTGAGATGACAAGCCTGCACCACTGGGTCTGGCCATTCAAATCATTTCCCAAATAACTAGAGCTCGCTACCCTTGAACTCACTGTCCCCAAAGACAAGAGTCTCAAGGTGTATCCCAGACTGACCCCAGTCTGTGTAACTGAGGCTAACCCCAAACCCCTTCCTTCTCCTCCTGGCTCTACCTCCCGAGCGCTGGAGGTACAGGCACGCACCTGATTTTATGTGGTGTTAAGGCACCCAGAACTCAGAGTTTTGTTGAGAGTCACTGAGCCCAGGCCAGTCAATCTATCTCACCTTCAGTAGCTCATGACTGGAGGCCTGCCTCATTATCACATCCTCGGGCATAGAATTGTTTCAATTTTTTTAAAGAATTGATTTAGATGTATGGGTATTTTGGATACATGGCCGACTGTGTGCCACATGTGTGTCTAATGTCCTCGGAGGTCAGAAGAGGGTGTCAAGGTCCCCTGGGACTGAAGTTATAGACAGCTGGGAATTGAATCTGGGTCCTCTAGAAAAGCAGCCAGTGCTCTTAACTGCTGAGCCATCTCTCCAGCCCAGGTTCTTGCTGCAGCAAACTGTCCTGGCATAACTGTCCTTTTCCTGTGGGTATCATCTTACATGTGTAAGATTTTCTCTGGAAGAGACATCCTTTCTATTTTAATTTTTAAAAGTTTTTTTTTGTTTTTTTTTTTGTTGTTGTTGTTGTTGTTTGTTTTTTAAATGTGTACGAGCATTTTTCCAGCATTTATCTTTGTGTACCACATTCATGCCCGGTGCCTGCAGAAGAGGGCAGCAGATCCCCTGGAACTAGAATTACCAGATGGTTTGCCAGCTACCCTGTGGGTGCCAGGGATTGAACCTTGGTCTTCTGGAAGTGAAATCAGGCGCCTCGCCATCTTTCTAGCCTCCGCAGTAAATTCTTCAGATGAGAAGGGTTGGGGCTGACAAGATGCTTAGTGGCTGAAGGGGCTTGCCACCAAGACTGACAACCTGGGTTCAATGCCTGGGACCCATGGGAGGGGAGAGAACAAACTTCGGTAAGCTGCCCTTTGACCTCCACACATACACTGTGTCCCTACACCCACAAACACACATACATACAAGTATACACCATGCCCCGCCACACACACACACACACACATACACACACATCATGCCCCACCACACACACACACTCTCACACACACACACCATGCCCCACCATACACACACACCATGCCCCACCACACATACACACACTCACACACACACACACACATCATGCCCCACCACACACACACACTCTCACACACTCACTCACACACACACACCATGCCCCACCATACACACACACACATACACACCATGCCCCACCACACACACATACACACACACACACACCATGCCCCACCATACACACACACACACACACACACACACACACACACACACACACACACTGGAAAGTCAAGCTATTCCTGTCTAGACACTCCTATACAATGCCCCCGCCCCTGAATCTGCCCGATGCGTTAGGGGACTTTGTAATGACTCTGAGATCACACAGTGATGCCAGGACTCCACTTTTCTCCTCGTCCTTGCGGCTGGATGAGGCCACTGGGCGCCATTTGCTCGTTTACTCGCTCGTTCAATTAACATTTGCTGAGCGCCTGCTATCGGGGCGCTTGCTGGGGGCGCATATGTTCCTACCAGGATTAGCCTTAAATTTATGGAGCTGAGAGGCTGCACGGATGTTAACTCACGACAGAACGTAGATTACACAGTGCTGTGTAAGCAGAACAGAGAGACCGCTGCAGGGAGCAGGGAGCGAGCGTGGCACATGGGCTAGCTCCCGGTCAGAAGGACATCACAGGCAACCTTCTCGACATCCATGATAGAAACTGGACACTTCCTTAATGCTGGCTTTTTCTATGGTGTTACACACACTGCCCACTGTTCATCTAAAATAGGACTCGGCATACATACCTATCATCTATACTACTCCAAAGCGTGGGGCTGGGGAATTGCAGCCTGGGATTCAGAACCAACAACAGGAACACTTGGGAGACCCCCCTCTTCAATTAGCCACTCTAGGCTCCAGTGCCTTTCTGTAGAAGAAAGTGGGGGCTAGGACCTTTGCAGGAGTCTTGTATTCTTGTGAAATCCGACTTCGATTACTGCATTACCTCCGAACCCTGCAGTGGCTATAGTCTTGTGTGAGCCCAAGCTGGCTAGGCCAACTTGTCCATAGGACTCCTTAGGGAAGCAGAGGGGAGGGGTGAGGGCACAGCAGGGAGGGGGATGGCGGCACAGTTATGTGCAGAGACTGGAGAGGGGGGTAGAAATGTAAAAGCCCTGAGGGGGGAAATTTGTTTTTTCAAATCACTATAAACCTGACATGAGAAAAACAGATCAGAAACATCTTGTGCTTCCAACACAAACAAGTGTGCGAGCTAGCAAAGACCGCACACTGGTGTGGGGCACATCTGATCACAGGAGCTTCAGATAATGTCCCCAGAAGGTAAATGCATTTGCTTGCATGGTACTGTGTGTGTGTGGGGGGGGGGTGCCTACAGCCCAGGGGTTCTCAACCTTCCTAACGCTTCCACCCTTACTACAGTTCCTAAGGTTATGGTGACCTCCCCAACCTTAAAATTATTTGTGTTGCTACTTCATAACTGTGATTTTGCTACTGTTAGGAATTGTAATATAAATAATTTTGAAGATTGAGGTTTTCCAAGGGGTTGAGAACTGCTATTCTAGCCCAAGTAGATTTTTTTTTTTTTTTGTCATTTGGGTGTTTTGTTTTGTTTTGTTTTGTTTTGTTTTGTTTTGTTTTGTTTTGTTTTGTTTTGTTTTTTGAGGCAGAGTCTTATGTAGCCCAGGCTAGCCTACAACTTGCTATATAATGAGGATAACCTTCAACTTCTGAGGACTGGAGAGACTGCTTAGTGTAGCTGGACTTTGGCTACTTTGTGGGTTTCTTTTTCTTCCACCCTTTTCCACTCTTTTTTCCACCCCTAACACTAGATAATAGAGGGGAAAGGAAAGAGATCCCAGAAAAACATCAGGGGCTGGAAAGGGGCGAGGTCCGTTATGGTTAGACTACTTCCTGGTGATTAGAGGGTTCAAGTTCCTTGGGGCAAGTTTGACCTTTGCTGTAAAGATATCTAATTTCTTCCTCCTGTTGTTTCTTCTTTGTGAACAACTGCTTAACAAACCACTACGGACAATCAACCCACAACCAACCAACAATCCTGACCGACCAACAACAAGCCACCCCACCTGTTTGGACCCTGGCATTTATATATCCTCTGAAAAGGCCCCAGAATTCTAAACACCACACCATCGCAAAAACTCTCTCCATCTGGCAACCTTACCAGCCCCTGCTAGAGCATAGTCATAGTCATAGTCATAGTCATAGTCATAGTCATAGTCATAGTCATAGTCAGCAGCTGTGGGCAGCCTGAAGCAGCCCCATATCACACACTTGGGGTTAAAACAAAAAACATATTCTCGTAATATTTCTGAGTTTTTCAAAGAAATCTGTCTTAAGGTTTTGCTGCTGTGTACAGACACCATGACCAAGGCAACTCTGACAAGGACAGTGTTTAATTGGGGCTGGCTTACAGGTTCAGAGGTCCAGTCCATTATCATCAAGGCAGAAGCATGGCAGTGTCCAGGCAGGCATGGTGCAGGTGGAGCTGTGAGTTCTACATCTTGCTCTAAAGGCTGCTAGGAGAAGACTGGCTTCCACACAGCTAGGATAAGGGTCTTAAAGCTCTCGCTCACAGTGACACACTTCCTCCAACAAGGCCACACCTCTAGATAGTGCCACTCCCTGGGCCAAGCATAGCCAAACCACCACAGAATCAAAACTCCAAAACTGTCACTATAGCTTAGTATTAGGGTGCTTACTTAGATATGTCAAGCCCTAGGTTCTGTCTGCAGCACAGAAAAAGGTGGGGAACCTTATATTCTGGAGCCTGTGATTGTTTAGCCAGAGGCAGGACTAAGAAAGGGCCAGCTACACTGCTTTTCAGACCCTCACATGCCCCAGGGCTAGTTACCCACACAGTTGGCACTGAAACCCCAGAGGTGGGTGCCACCATTGTCCCATACAGAGCTAGGGGATGGAACCCATGTGCTAGAGTGCTCCACCCCTGGGCTACATCCAGGGTCCAAGCAGAACCTCAATTGGGAACCGTTCCACTCTGCCCAAGTCCTCTCTGTGAGGGTGGACCAAGCCTGTCTCAGACTCCAGGAAGGGTTAGTGGTTAGGCCTGGAAGCCTGGGCCGTGTGTGCTTCTAGACCGTGATAAGGTTGGTGCCACTACCAGCGGGTAGCTGGTCCTGGAAAGGAAGCTCACTGCTGTATCTGGGTCGGTGGCCTCCTCGGCACAGGCAGGTGTGAGGACGGACTGCAGTCCAAGGAAACTCGAAGGCAAGCGAGGCCCAGAGAGAAGGATGCATGTGAGCCTCTGGGTTCAGCTGAGCTGCACACTGTCTCTACTTCAGACTTGGATTCTTTGAACCAAGACCTGGCACAACTTAGGTACCTGTGACTTACAGTCAAAGAGGACTCCTGACCAATAATCTTGCAGTGTGTGTGTCAAGGTCCTCGTCCTTTGTGATGAGTGGCCCTGGAGCTCAGAGCCAGTGTAGGAGGCAGGGGCTTTCCGCACAGCTGTATATCTAAAAGACCCTGGGTAGGTGAGACCCTAGACAGCCAGGTCCCTGTCCCAGCTATCTGTGGTCCTCAACCCCCGGAGGAGTAGGGGCGTTAGAAATCCCATCGCACGCACCTGACAAGTGTTTAAAGTACTTCCGATACGACGTTCAATTTGGAAAGCAATAGCTAAGGATATTGCTTTGTAAAATACAGCTGGGGGGTGGGGGACATAGAGTCATACCCACCTCTGATCTCGCAGTCGGGATGCAGAGGCAGGTGGGTGAATTTGAAAGACTGGTCTACGCAACAAGTCCCGGGCCAGAGTTGCATGAGGAGACCCTATATCAAAAGACCAAAGCCAAAACAAAACAAAACTACATTGGAAAACAAAACAAAACAAAACAAAACAACAACAAGAAAAACCAAGATAAAGTAGCCTTGAATTCCTGGGTTCAGCCTCCAGAATAACTGGACAGTACAGCACCAGCTCATGGAACCCTTGTGTGGGCTGTAAGTGCTTTCATGGCCATTCGTCACAGGTGGGTGCTACCACATCTGGCTGGCAAGAGGGCTCACGTTCTCTGACACAGTCCAAGTTCTACTTGGACTCAGAACCATGAAAAACAGAGATGTTCCCCGAAGCTGTGTCTCGACAGCCAAATGCTCCAGACAAGCCCAGCATCCAACAGCTGAGCGGGTCAGTGGGGCCCACTGCTCAAAAAAAGGCACAGCACTAAGAAATTCTTACCACCAAGCTCACAAAACACTAGAAACGTAGACCATTAAGGCTCTACACCGTTACTAAATCCATATGTGTAAGCATTGTTTCACACTGACTATTGTATGTGTACTTGTGCCATATAATGCCAATTCTTTGTTAAAAAATACTGATAAGACTATATCATATATAGACAATAGAAGAGCATTTATCAAGATATTAAGTGATTCCTTCTAATAACTTCTATTTTTGTTGCTTTGGTTTTGGAGACACGACAGGCCAGTCTCAAATTTACGATGTAGCTGAGGACAACTTTGAACTTCTGAAGCTCCTGCCTCCAAACCCCAAGAGCTGGGATTACAGGGGACGCGGTATTCTTCGTATTAACAATTACAGAACCAAACCTCAGCTGCCTCTGAAAAAAACCACTTAAAGTACACTGCATCCTGCATCATCAAACACTTAGCTAAGATTGTACTCTTAACATAGAAAGAAATAAACACACCCATCTCACTGGTGTGCAAATTCGTTTTTGTCTTTAACAAACAGTACCACTGTATGGAAAACAATTTTTTTTTTGTTTTTTTGAGACAGGGTTTCTTTGTGTAGCCCTGGCTGTCCTGGAACTCACTCTGTAGACCAGGCTGGCCTTGAACTCAGAGATCCGCCTGCCTCTGCCTCTCAAGTGCTGGGATTCTTTTAAAATAGGTTTCTTCATAGTTTTTTATCAGCAAAGGTTGGATTTGTGTACCTATTTTACCTGGATTGTGTAAAAATTACTTGGGCAAAAATGGGACTGCAGGTCGGGCATGATGCACACACCTTTAGTCCCAGCACTCCAGAAGCAGAGGCAGGTGGATCTCTGTGAGTTCAAGGCCAGCCTGATCTACAGTTCGAGTTGAAATACGGCCAGGGCTACATGGAGATCCTGGTTCCTTCTCAGTATCTGCTCATGAACTCACACTGGCCAGAGATGCCAAGTCAGCAAAGGGTTAGGAGGCCCTGGTGCATCTAACATCACACATGCTCAAGGAATCGGTCTTCGGGAACAGGACACATCTTGACCTCCAGTCAGTTACTCAGGAGCTCATTGTGTGAGTTCTCAGCGTCTTCTTCCTGATCTATTTACTTGAGAAAAGTGGCATATCTCCAGGCTGGCTCCAGAGACTCTTCCCAGAGGCACTTGTTATAAATAGCCCACCCCAGCACTGATCCGGTTTCTACCCACCTTCTCCTCCGACGGGTAAAAGCCGATCGCTCTCATGACAAAAGGTAGCTCCGACAGGCAAATGTGTTCCGACACCTGCCTGGTCTCCATTGTATCGATACCTTGACTGCGGATCTGAGAGTAGTAAAAATAGTCCTCCAACTCCTGTGTCAGACGAAACAGAAGACAGCACACAGTCCCTCTGAAGTCACACACATCCATAAACAGGATGGGTTTGTTTTTTTTGTTTTTTTTTTTTCTAGAAAGTTCATTCTGAGCTCAGTGTGGGGGCGGAGCTTTGTAGAAAAGCAGAGAGGGTTTATCCTCAAGGTTTGCTCTACAGCCTTGACTAGATGCCCCCAGGTAGTGTTCCCTCGGACGACAATTACCCTGTAGAATTTTCCTTCCCTGCCACCAGACACCAGACCATAGAACGGGGTCAAGTCTTCACCCCCAAGGGAAACGGCCGCCTCCAGGGCCCTGGAACAATGGAAAACATCACCATTAGAGAGTACTCAAGCGTGAAGTCACTGGAGCCGCACAGATGGTGGCCTAGGAAGGTCACCCGCCACATCTGTACAACCAGGGTCTCTGCAACTGGCCCAGGAAGGTCCCGAGGCGGTGGCGACAAAGCCTATGACAGAAAATTCAATTTCAAGTGTGGAGTGCAGCCGTGCAGGGCACCCACCTTAATTATGGTGATATTCTCGTTCCTATGACACGGCAGGCCCCTGGCAATTTGTCTATAACCTTTGGGGACCACAGCTCTCCTGGGGGCTGGGGGAGGCTCCAGCCTGAGACCTCAACCCTCTTAGGCTGAGCACGGCCGACCAGTGCCAAAGGGCTGGCAGGTGCATTGCCAGTGCTAATTGCTTCCAGAAAAACCCGGGAGATCACGGGGACCCATGCCAAGCAGATAAAAATAACCCTCTGCTCTCTAACACAGGGTCAGATTTTCCAAAAATAGGCCCTTTGAATGGGAAGAAAACCTACTTTTGCATGAAACCGACCAACTTTTCCTCACACAAAAGGCAAATCATCTAAAGTCACTGTTTAAAAAAAAAACAAAAACAAAAACCCTACTCACTGGATTTCTGCTAATTCAGTGAACTAGATCCCACTTCAGCGAAGACCCACGGTGGGGAACTGAAGTCTCCAGGAATCACAGGGGCCTGCACGTGAGGCCTCACTCTTCCTGCTTGCAAGCTGTGTGACCACGAGAAATACCCACCTCTGCTCAGTTTCTGCATCTGCAGAATGGGTAGGGTCATACGGGTCCATCATAAGAATTAAATACAAGGATTTGCCATGGGGCTTTTGGTTTTCCTCAGAAACCACTTCCTTACTTGAGCCATCAAGAGACCTCCTTGGAAGTTTAGGGACCTGTACGTGGGGATAAGAATTGCACTGTCTCCCAGGATGGCAGTGAGGATGGAGTCAAGATGGCTGCGTACAATGGCCAGGGCGGAGCCCAGAAGTGCATCTCTATCCACACCAAGGGCTGACAAGTTCTGACATGTCCCTACCCCTCTCAGCAGAACCACAAAATGTCCTCTGCCCGGTTAGTGGTTCTAGCGGACGGCCTGATGCATTTCTTTTCCACAGGAGCCCGAGGTCCATCTCCCGCGGGGCCAGGTCTTCACTTTCCTTCTTATCTCTGACAGGAGGCTATCAGGTGATCAGCTGGTCCTTCCTTTCCTGTGGCCTCCAGGCCAGAACTGCCCTGGTCCTGACTCAAGGGATAACAGAGCCACTTTCAGACTGTCCTAGAGCAGGGTATATCAGGACCAGAAGTGACATGGGAATCTGTCACCACCAAGAATCCTTAAGGGAAGGCTATAAGATGTACTTAGCTCCCCAGGACAGCCCAACTTTCTGCCGTCTCTCTTCTCAGATGACTTTTGTGAAGATGATATAAAGCTAGCCGGCACTCCAGTCTATTTGGTATTAGGGGCAGAATCCCGAGCTTTGGCGCATGCTAGGCCAGCGCTCTACCAGGCTGAGATACAGCCTGGGCCCTGGTGCAGGGCTGTAGTGTTTTCTTATTTGGTGTTCTTACATTTCTTTCCATTAGTGAAACGCTCAACATATTAAGTCACCAGAAGCAGCAATAAAGCGCTAATTAGTTCATAATGATCCTTTGTCCCCACAACAGATTTAAATTGAAATTCTCAGAAGCCTGGCTTCTGGCCAAGCACAGGGAAGCTACTGGGTATCCCTACCAGATCCCATGTTATTGAGGACAAGAGGAGGCTGGGGGTGGGGGGGGTCTTCACCTCCCTCACCGAGTGCCACAGGCCCCAAGGATTACAGGTGGCAAGTGGGTGACACCTGGAGGAGCTCATGTGGGGGCCTGTTGGGGAGATGCTTCGGGGTGGAGAGCTAGCTCACCTCCAGTTTCCGAGGGCCCCCACACCAGTTCCGTCTATCAAGTCACTCAGGGCGGCAGAGGCAAAAGGCAGAGTTGCAATTCCAATCTGAAGCCACCACGGCACCAAAACAGATTTTTGCCTGCTATTTTCACTCAAGTTCGGGGTAAGAAGGAAAGCGTTAACGTCTGCCATAAAGAGAAAGATGCCTGCTTGGCAGATGGCGGGGACGGACGTTCCTGGGACGGGGAATCAGGCTGCTTTCTTGAGGGAGGGGCCTCCGAGGAGTTTCTGTCTGCCCAGCTCCCCTCCACCCAAAAGCTCAAGTGGGCAGCGGCATGAGAAACGCAAGCATGCTGCCCACTCCTTTGCTTTTCCGTGGTTCCTGTCACTGCGTTTGGATAGATGAGAGGGTCAGCTTGGGTGCCTTTTCCGGGAAGAAAGGGAAGGAAGACAGTCCTGGTTTACAGAGCTTTTAACTCTAGATTGGTCACTGTGTTTGCATGTGAAAACCTGTCGGACCCGTACAGGACCCTATAAAAGCTGTTACCCCCACTTCACAGACAGAATCTAAGGATCAGAAATATTAAGAAAACTGCCCAGAGTCTAGAGCAGAGACTCCAAGCTATACTGAAACCCTTATCTCTTTGACATTAAGGTCCCTAATATTCTTGAATCTTTTTGTTTGTTTGTTTTGTTTTTTGAGACAGGGCTGTCTTGGAACTCACTCTGTAGACCAGGCTGGCCTCGAACTTAGAAATTCGTCTGCCTCTGCCTCTCAAGTGCTGGGATTAAAGGCGTGAACCACCACTGCCCAGCCTCTTTATTCTAATATTAATGTTCTGGCTGGAGTTATCACAGAGAAAGGAGCTTCAGGTGAGGAAATGCCTCCATGATATCCAGCTGTAAGGGATTTTCTCAATTAGAGATCAAGGGGGGAGGGCCCCTTGTGGGTGTTGCCATCTCTGGGCTGGTAGTCTTGAGTTCTGTAAGAGAGCAGGCTGAGCAAGCCATTAAGAAACATCCCTCTCGGGGCTGGTGAGATGGCTCAGTGGGTAAGAGCACCCGACTGCTCTTCCGAAGGTCAGGAGTTCAAATCCCAGCAACCACATGGTGGCTCACAACCATCTGTAATGAGGTCTGGCGCCCTCTTCTGGAGTGTCTGAAGACAGCTACAGTGTACTTACATATAATAAATAAATCTTTAAAAAAAAAAAAAAGAAAAAAGAAACATCCCTCTCCATGGCCTCTGCATCAGCTCCTGCTTCCTGACCTGCTTGAGTTCCAGTCCTGACTTTCTTTAGTGATGAGTAGCAATGTAGAAGAGTAAGCCAAATAAACCCTTTCCTCCCCAACTTGCTTCTTGGTCGTGATGTTTTGTACAGGAATAGAAACCCTGACTAAGACAATATACAAGTCTAGAATGTTCCAGCCTTATGTTAGGCAGAGCGGATCTCCTCTCAGGGCAGGGACGGGCAGAGGAGCCAAAGGCAACAGAGTCTTAACTCATCCTGACTGTTCCTGTAATGCCCATGCTGGGGTGGCCTTGGTCTCTCTGGTCAGGGTGACTATGTGCAGATACTGAGAACCACTTCCTGGAGACAGGTGGAGACAAGTAGAGCCAGGGACATTCTCACCCAAGCTGGAAATTTAGAGTGTGGCCCAGGAAACTGCACGGCAGCCTTTGATCTGCACATTGTCACCAGGAAGCATCCTGAGAGCCAGGTACTGTTTAGTCCTAGCACAACATGGGGCATGTAGCAGGTACTCTGAAACCAGTCTGTTGTAATCAAATGAAAAGACAGGGTCTAAGGGGCAGAGCAATGGCAGTTTAAAAGTGTTTCCTGTGGGTGGCTCACCATGACATTAACTCCAGCTCCAGGGGATCCAACGCCCTCTTCTGGCTGCCTCAGGAACTGGCATGCATATGTATATATTACACACAAACACACATACACACACAAGTCTACATTTCCTTATGGGGGCCAGGGTATGTCCCTTCACGTACCCTAAGTTAATTTTCCACTGCACCACTGAGCGATCTTGGCCTCCGGCTGTGAAGGCAAAGTGGCCATCGTAGGAAAGGGCCATTCCAGCCACCCCGTTTGGGTGGCAAACGATAGCACACGTTTTGTGGGGGTTGCCGTCAACTGGTAAGATCTGGAGTCCAACCTGGAAAGGCAAGTGGAGATAGATAATAAGCTTTACCTCCAGACACTGGTCCTGTACATTCACACATCTGGGGTCATCTGTCAGAGATGGCTTTAACATGGATATATATATGTGTGTGTGTGTGTGTATATGTATATATAACACATATCTGATATATATGATATATGTATATGTATATATATATATATGCAACTGGTTTGTATAACTTCCATGCAAATTAGATTTTTCCCAGCCAATAAAAAGAAAGAAGAGCATCCTTTGGAGGGCCATGAATTGTCACTGGTAATCTTTGAAAACTCAGCTCAGAAATATCTCCTAAGGGCCCGTGAGATGGCTCAGTGGGTAGGAGAGAACCGACTCCTAAAAGTTGTCCTTTGACCTCCACGTGCGTATTGTGGCACATGCGCACTCACTCACACACACACACAGTACACACACACACACACAAAATTAAAACAAAAAGAAATGCCTTCCAGAGCCTTTCTCGCTAATCTATGGTTATTTTCAGAATGGTCAACGACCCCCTATGGAGGTAATTCTGTGCAGCAGAACAACTACGGCCCATGGGTCTTACTGTCTGTTCTATTATTAAATGTATTTATTAGGGAAGGGACATTAGTGCCACAGGGGTGCACGTTTGGAAATCAAAGAAACAACTTTCCCAAATCAGGTTCTGACTCAGGTCGCCGAAATAGGCGGTAAGCTCCCTTACTGGTCCAGCGATCTCACCGACCCCGGGGTGTCCTGCTCTTTAGACCCAGTGCATAGCCATCCTGCAGGGGCAGAAGAGGGAGGGCTGCTACCTTGTCCTTGTTAATGAACACCAAGTATCGCTTCTGCAGCTCTAGCGTGGACTTTACGGGGAGCACCTGTGCATGCTCAATAGGCGACCCATACGCAGGTCCAAGGAGCGTCTTTCTGTATGGGGGGGAAAGAGAGTATAAATTCCTTAAGCTTCAGTGTATGGTTTAAGGCTGGACTTGACACTGCCATACTTTTTGCTGTTGTTTGGAGGTTTGCTGTGAGGTCCAGGCTGGCCTAGAACTCGAAATCCTCCTTGCCTCAGCCCCCTGAGTGCTGGGGTGACAGGCATGCACCGGTCACGCCAGACTCCTTATGTATCTGCGATTCTGAATTTCCTGTCTTGTCACTCAGCTAATCCCTACCTAAGAGCCTGTCATTCAAGTGCTGCCAGCGGCCGTTGTAAACAAGGGGCCTGGGATCCCAACAGCAAATGCTCCAGGGGGCTGGGGGGAACTACTGACTGTGAAGAGCATAGCAGTGTGCTAACTTCCTCTCTCTCCATTGCTCCCTAAGGAATTGCCTATGAACAACAGACAAGAAAAAAGCCTGCAAATGCCTTGGGCGGGATGTGCGAGTTTCCTCGATGTCAGGCCCACAGACTGGAATGAGACGCCACCCTCTGTTGCTGACATCCCTAAATACAGGTCTGTGTGACATGCACGTCGCCAAAACCATAGGAGCATCAAGTTGTAATGACGCTGATTGGGCCTCTTTGACTTCACAATTTCTTATTACGTCTTTGTATTCGTGTGTCGGGGTGTGCACAGGTGGAGGTCGGGTGACAACTTGCAGGAGGTGGTCCTCTCCTTCCATCATTTAGGATGTCTTTTTTTTTTCCCCCCAAGGATCTTGGTATTTTACCTAAGCTGGCCTCAAACTCTTAGGCTCAAGAGCGCCTCCTGCCTCAGCCCCCTACCTAGTTGGAACTGCAGGTGCAGGCCAGTTTAGCTTACTCCAATTCGGGTGGCTTGACTGAAGTTTTAAGGTGAGGTCCCTTTGCGGGATGTCAGTGCTGAATCCTGCCACGCCGTGGGCCGGGTGAGAGCACCTCCCCATGCCAGGCATGAGGTAGGTGTCAGGATGCAGACATGTGCACGCTGTGGGCCCTGCTACTGGGGACACAGACTGGCAGCGACTGCAGACGAACAGCTGATGTGAGGTGACACGGAGTCCCAGGGTCTGGAGCAAAGTTTTCCTAAAGGGGCGGGCAGCTGTGTTCAGAGTGATGGGTCAGAGGCAGAAAGAACAGCATTGGATAGCAGGAGAACTGGGCGTCAGGAGGAGATGGGTGAAGGCTTGGGTCCTGGGTCTAAGGAGCATAAACAACGGTACTGAGAGAGACGCAGAGGTAGAGCAAGGTGAGCTTTCTCTTCTGGGCTGTTGGAGACTCAGCACTTTGGGACACTACAGCGCCTGCCAGGTACCCCGTGTATCAGCTAAGGCCTTTCCTGAGGCCGTCCACATGCCGGCAAGTGGGCAGAGGCAGGAGAACAGAACTCTAAGAGCCCTGAGACATGGCTTGGAAAGACTGGGATCTTTGTCCCCAGCTGGGGAAGTTGTGGTGGGCAGGGACTATGGAGTCTTACAGTCACTACCACAACCCAGAAATGTCAATGGGAGGGCCATTTAGGAAATTATACGTATGCACATCTTCATCAAATCCTACACCCCAATGCTCACACCCCTACAAAATGGACACAATGCAAATGTCTATCACCAGCAGATGGACAGATGGACAGGATAGGGCCAACACTCAGCCGTGACAGGGCACTGGTTGATGTCACAAAGTGGATGAGTCTGAGGAACACATTAAGTGAGAGAAGCCAGGCACGAAAGGTCACATGCTGTATGAATCAATCTCAAGGAGAATGAAGTTGTGTTCCCAAGTGCAGAATAGATGTGCTGTGGACAGGAGCAGGCCAGTGACTTCCCAGGACACAGAGAGGCACGACCGGGGAACATCTACTGATGGGAGCCAGAGTTTGTCTTTTGTTTCTTGCTTTTTGGCTTGAACTCACTATATAGCTGAGGATAGCCTTGAAAGATGGGTCCTCCCTGCCCTTACCTCCCAAGTGCAGGCAATAGACGCACGCATGTCTGAGTAATTAGGTAGGAGGGATTGAACCCAGGACTTTGTACATGGGAGGGAGGCAAGCTTTCTCCTAACTGAGCCAAATCCCCAGCCCTTTTGGGTATGATGGATGCTTCTTGAACAGGCACAGCTTAGTGAATACAATTAAAAAAAAAAAAAAACTGCTCCAAACAGTTCATGGCACATCATATGTAGCTGTCAGCCAGTGATAGTCAACCTGTCTACTGATTTTACAAAGTTCCTATCTCTTCATTCTGACAGAAAGGCATTTTACATTCATTGTTTAAACAAAAGGTTCAAACCTTTAGATATATGTAAAATATAAGATCCACATTCTATAATGCTGTGCCCTGTCCCAAGGAAGGCACGGGTGACTGTTTGGTATGTACGACTCACCAAAAGGTAACATACACAGGAGTTCATAAGAAAAAAGGAATTAAACTACTCATACTTGTGCAGCAGTTTGCTTCATCTCTTCCTGTATTGTGGGGATGCTGCCACACTACCGCACAGACAGCTTTCTCGTTGCTGGTTTTCCCCCTTCGCTAAAAGCGCCACTGTATTCTGGTGCACTGACAAGACATCACTTAACCAATGCCCTATTAACACACATTTTGGATTGCTTCCATTTCAAAACATAGTTCCCAACAAGAGATCCTTTTACTTATGCCTTGGCATAAGCGCAGGGCACTTCCGCAGGCTCCATTCCTAGAAGTCAGAGGATATAAAATTTAACAGAGGGTGACAAATTGCTTTCCCCAAAGGTTATGCCAATTTACACCCCCCCCCCAACAGTGGTTGGGCGAGCCCGCTTCCCACACCCTTGCCAGCGCACGGCACCATCAATCACTTTTGTCTTTACTAATCCCATTTGTAGAAAATGATGTCTTGCTTTATCTGCATCATGCAGAGAGGCTGCTGAGCACCTGCTCCTGTGGTCGCTGGTCTTCTGTGGCCATGGAAAGCTGCCTTTCTAGATCCTCTCAAACATTCTAAAATGCACGTTGGCTTCATCACAAGAGGGCAACTCCTCCCCAGTAGAACTGTAGTAACCAGACTCATTATTTCTCCAACCTAAGAGATGCTGTAAGTGAGGGGCTCTTGTTTTGGAAGGAGAGGAGCGTTCTAGAGCTGCAAGAAGAGGTGGTGTCTACACAGCGCTATCTATGCCCTTCATTTAAATGCTTTATGAACTTAACTGCTAACCTTCCTAAGTTATTTTCTGTACTCAAGTTTAGCCAAGACGCTGGGAACTGATTGAAATGGAAACACAACAGTTCTTTGGAAAAATCTGTCGGGTGGCGTTTTGCTGGGGCAAACACGTGAAGGAACATTTCGTTAAAGTGGACACAGGTGTGAAAGGCTCAGGCCGACTCGTGAAGGAACGTTTCCCTGAAGCAGACACAGGAGAGAGGAGATTCTGCTAAAGCAAGCACGTGAAAGGACACATGATGAAGGACTCTTTGCTAACAACACTCAGGTATTGGTCCACCTTACACTGCATAGTTGAGCGGAATTTGTCAGGACTCCATAGAGAGAATCGCACCAAAAAACGTCTGGTGATGTACTGCAGTTTGATGCTGCTTCTGTGCACTCTGGATGATTGGATGCATGGATTGAGGCAAGACCCGTGGAGGACACGTGGTGTTAGGAGAGGGCAATGCTTGCAGGTCTCTCGTCTTTGCTGATCTTCGCTTCCCTGAGAGAGGCACAGCCAAGAACTTCTCCTGGTGTTCCTGTCGGTCCCTCCTGCTGACTCGAGCCTAGACTGAGGCCTGGCTATCTCTGCTAGATCGTGTCACCACGGCTGCTACCAAACTGGGCTGTTGGTGTATCTGTGAGATGTTTCCGAGTGGATTGAGCTGCCGCTGCCTGCTGACCTGTGAACTGAACTGTGGATTTCCAGACAATGCAGATGGGAGTTGATCCAAAGAACTTTTCTAAACAGATCCACTTCCCCCATATCCTTTCTTTTTCATCACCTCTGGTGGGTGGTGGGCTACAAGGGAGGTTAAAGCATTTAAGAACCATCATTAAAAATAGGATTTGAAAAAAAATTAAAGTTACAAGTGATAGTCTCTATCTTTAATTTTGTTTTTGTTACTGTGTGTGATGGGGCGGGTGGCACAGTGGATGGCACGTACCTGCTGTGGCGTGTGTGGAGGTCAAAGAGCAACCTTCAGGGGCCAGTTCTCCACGGTCAGGCTCCTGCAGCAAGTACTTTTTACCTGAGGAGCCATTTCCTCTTGCTGTGTATCCTTTCTTTCTTTCTTTCTTTTTTTAAAAGTATTTCTTTACTTATTATATGTAAGTACACTGTAGCTGTCTTCAGACACCTCTGACAAGGGCATCAGATCTCATTATGGATGGTTGTGAGCCACCTTGTGGTTGCTGGGATTTGAACTCAGGACCTCTGGAAGAGCAGCCAGTGCTCTTAACCGCTGAGCCATCTCTCCAGCCCACTTTCTTTCTTTTTAATAGTTTTATTTCTATTTAAGTGATTTATATATTTTTATTTTATGTGCATTGGTGTTTAGCCTATATATCTGTCTGTGTCAGAGCCCCTAGAACTGGAGTTACAGTTATGAGCTGCCCTGTGGGTGCTGGGATTTGAACTCAGGTCTTCTGGAAGAGCAACTAGTGCTCTTCACCATTGAGCCATCTCTTCAGCCCCACTATTTTCTTAAAAGATGTTTTGAGCTAACCTCAGATGGATGATCAATAGACAGAAACACATGCATACACTACATACACAAACAAACACACACACACACACACGTGCACAGGACTCAATGCAGACTCTGTCTGTCTTTGCTGGTGAATAACTGTTGGCAGGTGCTTGAAGCCTGAGACCTGCCGTGCCTGCATCTCCCACCCTGTGAATCCTGTTCCTAGGGGCTAACTGGGGCTTTCCGTGGATGGCCTTGGCTCAGGAGAATGTGTCCCCTGAAGAGGGAGGAAGGAGAGCCTCCTGAAGCTCCATGTGTTCTCAGGGATTTTAAACACTGTGCCAGATTCCACTTCCTGCCTGGATGTAAGGATGCGGTCCGTCGTTTTCCTCCTTCTCCTTGGGAAAGAGCGGTTGCTGGTCTGCGGGGAGTGGGCAGGCGGGAGATGGTTCATGCTTGGAATCCCAACCCTTGAGAGGTTGAGGCAGGAGGCTTGCTGTAAGTTTAGAGCCAGCCTGAGCAACAAAATGAGACAACTCCAAAAGAAAAACAAAACAAAAACAAAACCCCACAAAATCAAAGCAAACAGAAAAGAGCTTGGGGGTGGGGGGTGGGGGTGAGGGGGTGGAGTTTTGGAACTCTCTGCCACTGAAGGCATGATCGTGGCCAGCTATGATGGTACAAGCCTATATCCCTAGCACTCCGGAGACTCAGCTACATAATAAGTCCCCTGTCTCAGAAGCAAGCTAAAACCAACCAACCAGTTAAAACTCTGAGCTCCCTCAGAGCCTCTGAGCCTGGGCATTCTGCTGCTAAGGCTACTATCTTTCTTCCCCCCACATTCCCTCTTCTCCACTCTTTTCCAGCCATATCCACTGGCAGCCAATCACTGGAAGAGAGGCTCCCTCCCCACAGGGTTGACAGGGTCTGACCATGGTACAATCCCTAGTAGAGGGCAGAGTCAGAGCAAGTACCAAAGGCTGAGTCTTGGCTTGCCTGTCTAACTGGTTCTCCAGAGCTTAGGGAAGCCTCCTGAGACCTCAGAGAGACAATTCTTTGCAGCTGAAGACAAAGTGGTCCTGTCCCAGGGACAGCACACATTATCAGTGTCCCAGGTGAAGGAAACCTGGGGGTTGCGGGACTGAAAACCCTATCCACCCCCAACAGCAGGACACCTCTGTGGAAAAGACGGATGCCTGGATGCCAAGGGTGTGGTCTGCACCCTCCATCTCCTCTTTCCCTCCAGTCTCCTGCCTCAGGGCTTTAACCTCCTCTGCCTTTGCCTCCACCTCGGCCTCCACAAGATGAAGAGTGTAACTCAGGTTCTCTGTGTGCAGTACAATCTGCCATCTGCCTTGTCCGACCTTGGATTTGACAGATCTCCAATCTCTCCTTCCCCGACACCCCTCGCCTCGTCCCCTCACTCAAGGTCCATCCCGTTTTCCTGGCTCCTCGAGCCTCAGTCTCCACTCTCTCTCCCACTTTTACAATTCTGCTGGCCTCATTTCCAAACAGGAGTCTGACCCCTAAGCTCCACCCCCAACCTGCTGGGCACTCTCTGAAGGCAGCAGTCCCTCTGCCCACAGGAACTCCCTCTCCACATGCTGTCTTTCCAGTCCTTATGCACAGCACCTGTCACACCCACCCACCCCCTGCCTACTTACTAGAATGTTGTCCCCATCACTTAAGTGTCTGTCCCATGAGAGAGAGCTTTGTCTGGACTGACTTTCACCACCTGGAACATTGCCTGGCCCAAGTAAGGGATGAATGAATAAATGAATGTGTTCAGCTGGACTTAAAACTCCTTTGAGAAATAGCATAAAAAAGAATCAGACATGGGCTGGAGAGAGGGCTCAGCAGTTAAGAGCACTGACTGCTCTTCCAGAGGTCCTGAGTTCAATTCCCAGCATCCACATGGTGGCTCACAACCATCTGTAACGAGATCTGACGCCCTCTTCTGGTGCTGTCTGAAGACAGCTACAGTATACTTATATATAATAAGTCTTTTTTTTTTTTTAATCAGACATGTTTGCTGGGTGTGGGGACACACACCTGTAATCCCAGGTCATGGGTCACAGAGGTCAGGACTACAGAGTGAGACCCTCTCTCAAAATAAAATCAAAACAACAACAAAAATCAAATACTTGGGGTGTTTTGTTAAAAATAGTTGGCTTGGGTTTCTTTCCTGTATGAGAAAGGTTTGGAACACCAATGGCACCCAGTGCTCTGGATTCTGCAGAGATACATGGGCACCAAGCTCCCTGTCCCTCACCTCCCTGGTCCCTGCCTTAGAGCAAGAATACCAGGTCGGCACCCTTCTGCAGGCATGGCCTGGCTGTGTGCTCTTGGGTGAATACGCCTTATGTTATCTGCGACTCAGTCTCTCCCTCAGAGAAGGATGTGGGATGGTGCTTGATGCTATCCCCAAGCTCTTAGCAGCTGGGGACTGAGAAACGGGCGGAGCCAGCACAGCGCTGGGCTGCCCTGGCGCTCACCTGCACATCTTCGTGGTGGCATTGAAGAGCTTCACTTTGTAGCCGCTGTTGCAGATGAGCAGGAAGAGTTCCTTGGTGAGCGGAGGGTACCAGATCATGCAGGTCGGGTAGTTGCCCTGGTCTGTCCGGTGAACGTCCAGGACATCCAGGTGGTCTTTGCAGCTCTTGACAAGATTGTACTCGATCTGAGGAGGAGCACGGGGACACATGAGGAACCAGCTGGAGGACAAGCTTGGCTGAAAAGCTTCAAGCCCTGGGTGTCAGCCTCTAATGCCTCTAAGGGAAGTCCTCTGACTCTCGATCTGTGTGTTACCTTCACGAAACACTCATGGTAAGCAGCATGGTGGGCTTAGCACCCTAAACCATCATGCCTATGGATCCCAATTCTTGGCAGTGCTGTCTCTCACGGGCACGCAGGCCCATCCATGAACAGGTGTCACAGACGTTAAGGGTAGCCTGCCTAGGGACACACGGACAAGATGTGGTGGAGGAAAAACTTAAGTCTAAGCCCAACCAACCCCAAACCTGAGCTCTGACAATTAACTTCTGCCTGTCATCTTCAGAACTAATTCAACCCAAATCTCAGCACTTGATGGTTCCGGATTAGCAGCCTGCTCAAACCAGCCTGTTAGTACAGACAAGGCGCAGGCAGGCACAGAGAAAAGAACAAGAAGAAGACTGGGTGGAGGAAAGCAGGGAGGGGGAGGGGAGACAAGGGGGGAGGTTGCTGGTCAGTGGGGGGACAGGATGAGTGCTTCTGATCTCCTTAGTTTGATAACATCATCTATTGCCCTACTGCTCTGCTTAGCCTTTGTCAACTTCATACAAAATAGCAGAGAGAGAACCTCCCGGAGGAATTGTCTCCATCAGATTGGCCTGAGGCAATCCCGGGACAAGGAGGCCTGGGCTGTATGAGAAAGTATCTGAGTAAGCCACAATGGAAAGCAAGCCAGCAGATAGCACTTTTCCATGTGCTCTGCTTCAGTTCCTGTCTCCGGGTTCCTGCCCTGAGTTCCTGCTTCAGCTTCCTGGAGAGATGGAGTGGCAAAAACCACCGCTTCCAGACTTGGGCCACGTGAGGTATCATCTCAGAGATACCAATGTGGAAAAAAAATCTGTGAGATGTCACCCTGTAATCATTTTTTCCCATGTGTTATAGGTGGGGTCTACACAAGATGGCAGGGATGGAACGAGTTGGGGGAGGGGGAGGAGGACGGTGCTGGTGATCAATCAGGCAAGCCAAGCAGAAGAGCTCACCAAGAATCTGTCTTTCCCGAGGCTCAGCAGCCTGGGCTCATTGCTGTCCAGGTGGACGCCAAACAGGAGGCTTTGGATGCTGTTTTGGTGAGAGCGAAGTCTTGCCAAATACTCCCAGACCCTTTGTCCATTTTTGACCACCACCATATAGACGGCCACGGTGAAGTTGACGTCCTAAGGGAGCAAGAGCAGAAGTGGTTCCCTTAACTTTAGGACCTAGGACTGACTCGTCTTCGTGGTCTTCACACTCATTTGCCTTCGGGATACGTTCTCCAGACAAATCTTAGCATAGCGGAATACGTAGTGATGCCTGCCCATTCTGCAGGCTGGGAGACTAAGGCTACTGGGTCATAGATCAAGGCAGAAGGGGAGGAGGTATGACATCAGACTCACTCTCCATGTTCTTACGCAGTTCCCCATGGAAAGCAGAAAGCCCTAGTCTTTCTGCTTTTGTCCTCCCTACATTGTCTAGCTACACTCAAACAGGGCAGAGTGTCAGAGAGCAGCCTGCAGGGGGCGCTGGTGTCCATGCCGGGTGCCAGGACAGCTCTGGTCCTTACCAGTACTGCGAGTACAAGCCAGAGGCCAGGCTGTATGTGAGTGGAATGCTGGGGGAGGTGGGCTAATGAGGGCCTTCCTCATCATACCGCCACGCCCCACTGCCACATCTGACAGAAAGGCAGACCAGGGGACAGTCAGAACCACTTGTCTGAGATCACATGCCCTAGTCACAGAGGGAAGGAACAGAATCCAAAACCCTGAGGAAGGACATTGAGATCAATCAATGATGAGACTTCCTTGTCAAAATGATCAGAGTGATGAAGGATGGGCTATGAAGAAGGGGTCCCGGAAACACAACAGCCGGCCAGCCCCTGGGGCTGCAGAATCCAAGTCTGAACATTGTAAGGCCCTGCTCTTGCTGCCCGCAAAAGTTCTTCTACCTCGCCAACCTTTCCCCCTCCCCTTTGGGTCACAGCTTGATTGGGACGTAACCCCACTGTCCCCAGACTCCCTGAACCTTCGAGCACCGAGCAGAGGGAGCTACTCACGGCCGTCGCCATGTAATTGGAGTCGTGTGAGAAGCAGCAGTGGGACACGCTGCTTTTGGAATATTTGAAGGGCTCCGGGCTTTCATTTTCTAAAGACATCGCATCAAGAATATACACTGTCCCCTCGGTGAATCCAGCTCCAAGCAGGGCTCCTGAAAGGACAAGTCCGAGAACGGTGACGGGAAAGGGATTCCCTTCTTTCTGAAGGTAAGTCTGGAGCAATGAGCAGAAGGGAGACCCTCCACAGGGAAACTGGAAGGCGAGGCAGCTTGGGAAGGACACCAAGGCTCAGCTATGTGTGTGAGGCGGGGACAGTCCCTCTGGGTATCATGGAACCTGCTGAGAGTCCAAGTACCTTCGGGGTTGTAGGTCAGACACTGGACTCCAAGCCCCTTCTCGAAGGTCCTGCTGAACAGATAGACCTTCTTCTCGAAGTCCCACACCTTGATCATCCCGCAGACACTCCCGACTGCGATGAGGGGTTGGTACGGGTGGCAGGAGATGGCATGGACAGCGTCCCTGGGTTCCACGAAGAGCTTCTCAAGTTTGGTGCCATCCACGGTCATGTGGTACACGGTGGCGTCAAACGTCCCAATGATAAAATTCCTGTTTGCCAAGGAGAGACCCAAGAGGATCGGCGTGTGCAGGGAATGGCCACGCCAGGCGCTCTGCTTCCGGCTGTCCGTGAACCGCCTTTGTCGTCTATAATTTGGTGACATTATTAACCCAACATCTCCAAAAATATGCCACCAACATCCAACGGCCTCCATTTGCAAGTGAAAAAAAAGCCCGATCTCCCACATGTAAATTGAGTCATTAAGTATGCAGATGGACAATTAGCTAATCTACGCATGCAAATATTCATTTGTGTATGCAAATATGGAGTTGGGTGCCCGTGTACGGCCGTGCCTGTAAAGACAGCGAGGGTAATTAAGCAGACTCACAGATAATTCAGTCTTGAAATGTTATGGCTATTAATTACCACAACGCCTTTAACCTCAGCGGCTAGGACAAGCTTAGCTCTGAGAAATGAGGCTAACCCACAGCAAGGACTCCTCCAGGCGCAGTAAGAGATGAGAACCCAGGCATAAAAGCCACCCAGCTTCCAGTTACTCCGGCTTCTAGATAGTAAAATCCTCAACAATTAATTTTTTAAAAAAATCCAATACTAAATGCAGCCAACCACGGAGCTGTTTCTAAGACTAACTAGGAAGGTGTGTTCCCTCAATTCTATCTCCTAGGAACAAGAGACACATTGGTTGGTTGCACCGCACGCAAACTGAAGGGGGCACCAGTTATTTCTCAGCTGTCCAGATGACTAGATTCACTAAGGGCTCACCTGACAACGAAAAGGTCGCCTCTGAGAGTGCAGTCTGTGGGGAGGTTGGACTTCTCGGTCGGCGGGCTTGGAACGGTTTTTGAAAAGGACAGAGTCCTTATGGCGCCCAGTTTGAAGTTGCTGTACCAGTTGACCACGGAGAGGGTGTGGTCGTAGAACTTAATGTTGCCCTTAATGTCGCCGGTGACAATGTAGCTGAAATAGAGAAAAACGCCAGGCTGTTCCGTAGCGCTCATGGTGAGATCCATCCACGGAACGTCGTCTAACTGTGGCAGACCCTGGAGCCCATGTGTTGTGACGTCCCATGCAATGCTGCCCAATGAGGCTGCCTTTACTGAAACACCATTTTACATCTCCAAGGCTAAAGAGAAGTTAAGAGATCTGCTCAAAACCCAGCACTGGTGGTGCACGCCTTTAATCCTAGCACTCGGAAGGCAGAGGCAGGCGGATCTCTGAGTTTGAGGCCAGCCTGGTCTACAGTACAGAGTGAATTCCAGGACAGCCAGGGATAAACAAAGAAACCTAGTCCTGGGGGGAAAAAATCTTTTATTGTAAGTATATAGCAAATACCACTTATACCTATCTGGGCTCCATGTCTACAGTACATGGGAGCCCAGTCAGCGTTGCCTAACGTAAATGGCATGTTCTTACCATGGAAAGGTGACTGACTCACAGTCACTGCCATATAACGACAGGTGACCATGGAGAGCGATCCAACAGCTCTCCCACATCACCGAGGCTGGGCAGTGGGACATGGTCTGCTTTCTAGGAGGACTCTGCAGTTAGAATCATCAAAAAGCCACACCCTGTCATTCACAGGCAAAGACAACGCCTGGCTGGCTGACAATGTGGCTTTTATTTCTAGCCCTTCAATCCATCCTGGGAGAGCTTTTTTTTTTTTAATCTTTTTAAAAGAATTCTAATGACAGAGGGAGAAAGAATAAATTTTCTCGGATGTCAGGCAAGCTGATTAAGTGAGATTTCTGATTAATAAGCAAGGCTGGTGGGCAGAGTAATTGGCTAGGGCTGTCTTTACTGCCCTCTGCTGGGCAGAATCAGCATTGCTCACCCAGTGTTTGTGAAGCCCTCTATTCTAGTATGGGAGAGTGGGAAGTTAGGCCTGGACTTCAAAGCCTCTACCCTGAAGCCAACTGAAGGTCGAGTGTAGCATCCATCTATGCTCTAAAATGTCTTCTCATGCCTCCGAGATGACGACTGTACACCTCTTTGTAAAGGCACGCGCAGATGCCATGACTGTCCAGCGCCCCTGCAGCACTGCGGGAAGTGAACGGGCTCAGCAGAGGCAGATTGTACAGTGGCTCTCGCCATAGGGCAGCTCCCAGGAATGTTTCTAACACACTAATGATGGCTGGTTTGTCTTTTTCTTTAACCTAGGGCTCCACATGTTCTGAGCAGTGTACATGAAACCCTTATAAAGTTATTGGGGGTGTGGGCAGGAGTGCACAGTGTGTGCACGGCAGGTCAAAGGATAACTCCGGGAAGTCAGTTCTCAGCTTCCTCCTTTACGTGGGTCCCAGGGACTGCGCTAGAACCATCAGGTTTTCATGACCAATGCTTAATTCAGACCCAAGAATTGCACATTTACAATATAAATGTTGGGGTGGTAGAACACGAGCTAAGGGAACTCTTAGGGATTCTTGAGAGCATGAGGCAGGAAGACAAGCTTAGGATCAGAACCAGCCACGTCATGAGACCTTGTCTCAAGAAGCCATGCAGAAAAACAAAACAAAACACCAAAAACTCCAATATAGGATATGTAATTGTTACTGTGCAAGCAAAATAACAAAACTATCTGAGTTCTATTGTTTTTTAATTATTTTAGATTTTGAACAATGGTTATGCACATGAGAGTTTCTGCCTACATATAGGAATGTGTGCCAATGTATGCCTGGTGCCTTCAGAGGTTAGAAGACGGTGTTGGATCCACTGGAAATGAAGTCATAGATGATCGTAAACTACCCCGTGGACGTGAAGGAATGAACTCTGGTCTCTGCAAGAGTAGCCTCTTGCCATGTTTTCTTCAATTTAATGTATGAGATTGGGGGGTGTGAAACAGGTTTTAGTAGCACATGAGAGAAAGAGATAGCTTTTGTTCCACTGACACGGAATTTTTTAAACATGATGTGTGTCCATGAGTTTTTCAAAAGTCTCGTGGAGGGGCTGGGCACGGTGATGCACACCTTTAACTCCAGCTCTGAGAAGGCAGAGGCAGATCTCTGTTGCGTTCCAGGATAGCCTGGTCTACACAGTGAATTCCAAGCTTGACAGGGCTGTTCTATTAGACCCTGTCCAAACAAACAAACAAACAAACAAACAAACAAAATCCTCAAAATGCTCAGTTCTTCTCCTGAGAGGCAGTTAATGCCCGTGGTCAATTACAACTCTCCCCAGAAATACTCTATGCATCTAGGAATCTATAAGCAAAAGGGGTTTAACAAAGAACCATGGGCACTGGGGATGCTGAGAAGAGTGGTCCTGCCCAGGAAGAACCCCTGACTGGCTATCCAGTACCGACTGCCCAGCCCAGAAATTGTGTGCATACAAGCAGCAACGTACAGACTGTGTGGGCTGTATCTTTACATTTAGAAATATACATTGCATAAAATGTAACAGCAGCTACAAAAAAAAAAATAGGCCATGAAATTCACAAAGGGTAAAGAGGGGTAGATGGGAGGGATTTAGAGGGAGAAAACTATGTAAGTATCTATATCTATATATATGTAAATATATATGTAAATACACACACACACACACATATATATATGTGGATATATATATATATATATATATATATATATATATATATATATACCAGAGGTCTACAATACATGTGTGATCTCACCAGGATCCTCTCTAATCAGACTCATTACCTGTCGATTGTCATGAGCACCGTGATGGCCTCCTTCTGTAAATGGACCAGTTTACGAGGCTTGATGAAAGGGAAGGCCGAGATGGCGGAGGAGGGGGTGGAAGATGGGTAGTGTATGTCCCAGACGACCAGCTTCCCTTCCTTGGTTGCTGACAGTACTTGTGGTAACTTCAAGTGAAAGACAGACTGGCTAAATTTCCCCACAAGTTTGTTGAACGTCTGTGTTTCGAAGACAGGTTATAAGTTACAGCCAGTAATCATAATGATGATAATAGAACCAAAACGTGTATCTGTGTGGCATTTTATAGCATTATAATATAAACACAACAGGACAGAAAACAGAAATGGCTGAAAACCCACAGGTGGACCGCTCCTGAGTTGAGTGAGGGCCATGTGCTGTGCTCAGTTACACTGCTTAGATTATTTATTGATTTTGTTTTTCGACACAGGGTTTCTCTGTATAGTTCTGCCTGTCCTGGAACTCACTCTGTAGACCAGGCTGGCCTCGAACTCATTTTGTGTGCATTGGTGTTTTGCCTGCATGTAAGTCTGTGTGGGGCTGTGAGTTACAGACAGTTTTGAGCTTCTATGTAGGTGCTGGGAATCGAACCCAGATCCTCTGGAAAGGCAGCCAGTGCTCTTAACCAACAACTCACCACCAAAAGAGTGTCTAATTACTGCTTATACCTGTCCAGCTTCTCTCCTAGAGTCTTTTACACCCATAGTCTGACATAAGCAGAAGTGTGCTCTAGGTGAAAAGCATAAAATAATTACCCTGATGTCCTTTGACAGTAAGGTATTGTCCCATCAGAAGAAATTGTTTCAGTCCTTAATGTAAGAATGCTATGGTAAACTGGGAAGTGGTGGCGCTCGCATGCCTTTAATCCAAGCACTTGGGAGGCAGAGGCAGGTGGATTTCTGAGTTTGAGGCCAGCCTGGTCTACAGAATGAGTTCCAGGACAGCCAGGGCTACACAGAGAAACCTTGTCTCGAAAAAACAAGAAAGAAGAAGAAGAAGAAGGAGGAGGAGGAGGAGGAGGAGGAGGAGGAGGAGGAGGAGGAGGAAGAGGAAGAAGAAGAAGAAGAAGAAGAAGAAGAAGAAGAAGAAGAAGAAGAAGAAGAAAAGAAGGAAGGAAGGAAGGAAGGAAGGAAGGAAGGAAGGAAGGAAGGAAGGAAGGAAGGAAGGAAGAAAAGACAAGACCCTAGGTTTGTGTCTTGGGGTTTCTATATAAGACACCATTTCCAAAAGCAACTTGAGGAGGAAAAGGTTTATTCCGCTTATAATTCCACATCACAGTCTGTCACTGAAGGAAGGCAGGGTAGGAACCTGGAGGCAGGGCTGAAGCAGAATCCATGGGCTTGCCGCTCAATGGCTTGCTTGTCCCGGATTGCTCAGCCTGCTTTCTTTTTCCTTCTTTTCTCTTTCTTTTCTTTCCTTTTCTTCCCTTTTCTTTTCTTTCTTTTCCTTTCCTTTCCTTTCTTTTCTTTTCCTTTTTCTCTTCTCTTCTTTTCTTGTTTTGTCATTTGAAACAGGGTTTTTCTGTGTAGCTTGGGCTGTCCCGTAACTCACTCTGTAGAACAGATTAGCCTCAAACTCACAAGAGTTCTGCCTGTCTCTGCCTCCCCAGTGCTGGGATTAAAGGATTGCCAATACCTGGCACCCGGGATGGCATCTCCTGAAATTAGGCTGGGTCCTCCAGCACCAATCACTAATGAAAAAGTGATGGCTGCATCTCACGGAGGCATTTTCTTAATTGAGGTTCCCTCCTCTATGGCAAATTGACATTTAAAAAAAAAAAAAAAAAAGCCAGCAGTTTGTCTCTGAACTTGAACGCAGAAGGTTCCAGGGGCTTTTGTCAAACAGGATCGTCATGTTCACCTCAGGGCAGGCATGTGTCCATGCAAGGCTTTTTTTTTTTGGTCGTTTCAAACTGTAATCAGCGTCTGTTCTTGGCAGACTGTGCTTCTGTGAGTTCTCCTACCTGCCTTCTGTAACCTGAGAATCAAGCCAGCTCTGCCCCAGTCACCTGTGGACACCATGGGTGTGCAGACTGGCGTGAAAACTCCACAGGAACCCCTCTGCCCTGAGATTGGACAAGATGATACCTTGCTGCTTTATTTCAGCTCACACTGTGAGCAAATGTCCTTTCCTGGCCTTGTCAGTGTGTTTTGCTGCTGATGTTGGTACTCTAACTTTCCACTTCCCTGGAAGGCAGTGCTGTCTGGTTTTACAGCACCTGCCTTGCGAAGGAAACATTGTATCTTATGGTCTGTGCAGGATACAGTTTGCTGTGAGTAACTCGCTAATGAAATTAAATGTGCAACTCAAAGCGCTTGCCTAAGTCATTCCGGACCCCAGGGTTCCCATCAGAGAAAGGAAGTAAACCAAAGGCTCCCTCCCCCCACCTCCCCAACCTTCCCCCCCCCCAGCCCCGCCCAGATTTCCTATATACCAGCTGTGAATTTGAACAGCCTGAAACTCATGATCATTTGTTCTGGGAATCACCATCATATCTACTTTATGAGTTGCTGGGGATTGAACCCAGGGCTTTTTGTGTATGGTCAGCAAGCATTATACTGACTGAGGTACGACCTCAGACTTCAGGATATTTTTCATTTAGTTTTGTTTGAGCCACTGTGCAGTCCTGGATGGCCTGGAATTTACTCTGTTCTGGCTGGCCTTGAACACAAAGATCCAGCTGCCTCTGTCTCCCAAGTGCTGGGATTAAAGGTGTGTGCCATCATACCAGGCCCTCAGTGTTAACATCTAAAACATAGCTTTGAAGCAGGAGCCCACATCAAATATGGCGGAACTGTACAGGAGCCAACCTCTGTATTCCCTTCGGGAGTGGTGGTTCACCGTTTCCTAAGTCATTATTGGCAGAGACACTGTAAGGTGTGACCGCCAGGAGTCATATCTACTGACTGCATTTCGTACATTCTCATTTGGAAAAAAACGAAGTTCAGACAGACACAGTAAGCTTTCCTAAGAAGTGTTTGTTTATTTGGCTGGTTGGTCCTGGAGATGGAGCCCAGGAGAAACCATCTTTCCTTGTGTCTTTCCATTTCCTCTTTTTTCATTTCCTCTTTTTTTTTCATGTGGGCAAGCTCTCTGTTGAACTTAATTCTTAATTCTTTGTCAATACACACACACATTACACAATCTGTATCTCCTCATACTAATCATATCTTTTTTGGATTTGTTTATTTAGTTGTTTTTTGTTGTTGTTGTTATTGTTTTGTTTTGTTTTCCAAGACAGAATCTCTCTGTGTAGCCCTGGCTGTCCTGGAACTCACTCTGTAGACCAGGTTGGCCTTGATCTCAGAAATTCGCCTGCCTCTGCCTCCCAAGTGCTGGGATTAAAAGCCTGTACCACCAGCTCAGACTGTGAATCTTTTCCATAATGTTTTATTTTATTTTTACAATGCTTCTGTTATTTTTAACAGACAATTCATTATGGTTAAAAGATCTAAGCAAAAATGTTCAAATTCTTTCCCAACGGCTTCACATTAAGATATAGCCCACGCCCACTCAGTCTACACATCCATATTCTCCCTTCCCGGTATCTGACATGTGCAAACACAACAGGAAATACTCACTTTCTCTGTTAAAACCGGGGCACTGTGAGCAAGTATACCCTTGTCTTCAAACTGAAAAGCACAGAAAGAGACGTTACTATTTAAAGACCAAGCTGCTGAAAGAAGCACTATGCGCTAGCTAAACCGGAGCGAATGCGCCCAAATGGGGTCGGAGGGTTCCAGTTCCTATAAGAAGAAAGCCGGTCGCCGCCCTCCCCCCCCCCCCCGGGGGAATCGCTAAAAGTGTCTGAAAAAAACCACAAATCTGTTCAAAAGCCAGGCTTGCCTGTGCCTCGGTGTGGTGGGTGGCTACTGCCAATCTGAGTGCCACACTAATGAGACTTTAAAAGGCAAAAATAAACCCTCAAAGCATAAATACCACCGATGGGCACCTTTCAACAAGTCTTTTTTTTTTCTTTAAAGGTATTGCAATGAACATAAAACCAGCCATTAACACATGATGGGTGTCCACATGGGTGTGGTGTTCACAGAGCTGCATAGTGGCTATCCCCACCCCCGCCTCAGTGCCAGGGGGACCTGTAGCCACTCCCGTCCCCTCCTCTGCTCAGCCTCTGACAGTCAGTGTTCCAACAGGCTGCATTGACTGGACTTAGTGGGTTAGCAACATAAATAGATAAACAAACAAACAAACAAAAAAGGGGGCTGGAGAGATGGCTCAGTGGTTAAGAGCACCGACTGCTCTTCCAAAGGTCCTGAGTTCAAATCCCAGCAACCACATGGTGGCTCACAACCATCTGTAACAAGATCTGATACCCTCTCTTCTGGAGTGTCTGAAGACAGCTACAGTGTACTTAAATATAATAAATAAATAAAATCTTTTAAAATAAATAAATAAATAAATAAATAAATAAATAAATAAATAAAAGGAAAGATGAGTGGGGATGGCACACACCTTTAGCCCCAGCACTCTGGAGGCAGGGGCAGGCAGATCTCTAGACCAGGACAGCCTGGTCTACACAGGGAGTTCCAGGACAGTCAGGGCTACAGACTTTCAAAAAAACAAAAAAACAAAAAAACCCCACAAAACTAAAAATAGATGGATAGATGGATGGGCAGACAGACAGAAGAACTAAAGGACATGAGATGGGATGGAGGGAAGTTGTAGGGGGAGTAGACAGAGAGGTTGTTGGTTGATGACAGAAGTGGGAGGGGAGAGGAGGGGGAGCCAGGGGGGGGCGCCTGTGGTCAAGATGCATCGTTTGCATGTATGAAAATGTCAAATAATAGACTATTTTCTACTTTAAAAAAATTCCTTTCTGAAATTTGAAATAGAGTTCAAGGTGTAAAAAAATAAAGAAAGAAATAAAGAAAAACAAACCCCACCTTTATATCAAATATAGACAAATAAATATCTGCCTCATTACCTCAAAAAATTAAGTGAGGTTTAATTATCTGCCTCTAATTTAATATGCTAATTTCCAACATGACTAAGATAAATAGCATAATTAAGTCAAAATGTTTAGATATATGCTCATTGTGTCCTAAAGAGGTACACTATGGCTGTACCACAGAGCGTCTGTATTCCGCACCTCAGCGGGTGTCTCCATCCACACTAAAGTAGACGGCCTGAGTCTTTCTGCCTCGACTTACCCAGCAGTAGTAGACGGCCTGAGTCTTGCTGTTGCTCACCAACTCTTTGTTGTTGGCTGGGTTGAAGACGAGGTTATCCTGAGGCGGCAGAAGACAGGAACGTGTATTTTTTAAACATACAACAAACAAACAAACAAAAAAAACAAAAAACAAACCTGTTTCTCAGGGCTTCAGCTGAGTGTCACAATTAAATAATAATTTTAGTTTAGAAAAAAAAAAAAAAAAAAACAAGGGCTAAGAGAGATGGCTCAGTGGTTAAGGGCACTGACTGCTCTTCCAGAGGTCCTGAGTTCAAATCCCAGCAACCACATGGTGGCTCACAACCATCTGTAATGGGATCCGATGCCCTCTTCTGGGGTCTGATGTCAGCAACAGTGTACTTACATATATTAAATAAATAAATAGATCTTTAAAAAAATTACACAGAGTGGGGATACATATAAAACACAAAAGACTTGGAACCTGGCCAACATGAGAATAGCATTTAAATATTGGCTGTAAAGTAAACGGTGCAAGATGCGTCCATGTTATAAGTTTTATTTTATTTATTTATTACAACTCACCATCTATAACAAGCAAAAGTAAACTATATTTGCTATTTTTAGTCCGTTGATCATTTTTATTCTCTTGGGCAATGAACCCAGATTGCCACACAAGCTGAGCATGTGCTCTGCCCTTGAGCACTAATAATCTTTAGTCTGTGGTCTTTTAGACAAAAGCCAGTGAAGGCACATTTCTGAAGCTAGCTGACAGGGACACGGGAGATCTTGGAACGAACGTGAGGCTTTGGAAGGGAAGTCTGACTCCTGCCAAGACAGTGAATGGCGTGAGTGAACGGTTGGCGCCCTTCCCAAAAAAAAAAAAAAAAAATCAACTGTGCAGAAGCTGACGTGTGAGGGGAACGTTAAATGTAGAAACTAAACAACAACTGAGACAGAAACTCCTGGGGGGATGGGAAGAGGCCTTGCACAAGATGAGGCAGAGGCAAACTCTTTCTTCTCCCTGACTCCCAGTGCCCACTAACAGTGGATAATAAATAAGCAGTTAATCTAACCCAAGTACCACCAGCCAAAAAGGAGAAACTTTAAAAAATAAAAATAAAAATAAAAATCTGTGACCAGTGCCACAGTAAGCTGAGTGAAAGAAGCTGGGCGGGCAAGATGGTGGAGCAGGTGAAGATGCCCGGTGCTTGCCATGCATGAGAGAATTGACTCTGAAGAGCTGTGTTCTGCCTCCCACACATATGACACCCCCCCCCAGCACACAGGCACACAATAACAATTAGTATGAAAATTAAATATTAAAAAAAAAGTAGCCAAAACTTTCCTGGGGTGAGGAGCTATCAGAGAGAGAGAGAGAGAGAGAGAGAGAGAGAGAGAGAGAGAGAGAGAGAGAGAAACATGGTAGGGCTGGAGGCAGATCAGAGGCATGGGAGTGGGAACAGGCTAGTGTTTGCCCCAGATAGCCCACCTCTGTTCTCTCAATGACCTATGCATGAGCAATGTTGTCAGCCATCAGCCAGATTAACCACTATGGGGAACGAACGGAAGGGCTGTGTGTAGAAATGTCTCGCCTGAGATCTCCCTTGTAGAACGTATCAACCGCTGTTGCTCACGGGCCACATGTGACTGGAGGGAGGGGGACTTAGAACTGCGGGCTGGTTAAGCTGGAGAACCAAACTTGTCATTTTATTTCATTGTGATCAATTTAAATTTAAATAGTCGTGCAATCGGCAAAGTTGCAGGACACAAAACTGCGAGACTGGATCCAGCTGTGTTTCTATACAGCGGCCAGTGCACAAGCTGAAAAGGAGAATTAGGGAAACATCCCACTCTCAAAAGCATCAGAAAGAAGAAGAAGAAGAAAAAAAAAAGATGCAGGAATAAATTTAACTCTGGAAGCGAAAAGATGTGTGCACTGGAAATAATAAAATACTGCTCAAAAAGAGAACTGAAGATGGTATAAAAACAAAACAAAACAAAACAAAACAGCAAGACACCCGGTGCTCTGAGGTTGTAAAACAATATAATTAAAGAAGACAATAGTTCAGAAGGGGTCTGCAGAGGGGGGGGGGGGGGCGGGAAGGGAGAGTCCTAAAGGCATTTTGCACAGCAAAGTTAAAAAGACACACACACACACACACAAACCCTGGCACCAACTGTGGTGGCCGCACACGCCAAGGGCCCCTGTACTTGGGAGGCCAAGACAATGCTGCATTCAGGGTCACCTGGCTATGTATCCAGGGCCCATCTGAGAAATGCCGAGCCTGGGACTGATGTCCTAATTTGCTTTCCACTGCTATAATCAAATACTGACCAAGAGCAATCGGGAGAGGAAAGGGTTTTGTTTGGCTTACAGGGAACAGTCCATCATTGCAGAAAGCCAGGGCAGGGACACAAGGCAAGAAAGAACCAGAGACTAGCGGGGACTGCTGCTCAGTGGCTTGTTCTTCATGGCTTGCTTAGCTCGCTCTCTTATACGGCCCAAGGACACCTGTCCAGGGATGGCACGGCCCACAGTGGGAGAAGGACTTCCCTATTAACTAGCAAAACAACAAAACAAAACAAAACAAAACAAAAACACCTTGCGTACCTACAGGCTGAAGTGACGGAGCAATTCCTCCTTTGAGAGTCCCTGTTCCCAGGTATGTCTAAGTTAACAAAAGCTAGCCAACATACCTTGGGAGGTGGCTCTGTGGTTAAAGGCCCTCATAGTACAAGGCTGAGGACAAGAGCGGGGTATCTCCAGAACCTCTGTATACACTGGGATGGGCACTGTGGTCTTCCTATAATTCCAGTCTCTGGAGGCAGAGATTGGGAGATGTCCAGGTAAGCTGGCTAAGAAGACTGATTAAATCAGTTGGCTCTGGTTTTGATTGAGAGACCTTGCCCCAGTTAGTGAGGTAGAAAGAAAAGCAATGGAAGATAATTCCAGACATAAACCCTTGAGGCTTCCTCACATACATGCCCACATATGCATGTGCACACGCGCGCACGCGCACTTGCACACATAGCCTAAATAGTCACATATGCCTGACTGTTGGATCAGTGCAAACTTTATAAGCAGAGGCATTTATTTTTCTGGTTGATTGGCAGGATCTCGGAGGTGGGCATCTGAGAGCATCAGGACCTGTGTCTTGCTGAGTCTAATTACCCAACCCTCTGATTCTCGGGCCCCCGTGACTCAGGTACCATAGTGCCAGGCACAGACCAGTCCTCTCTATACTTACTGTTAAAAGAGTCTGAAAACACAAGACAGAGAGCAGTAACACGGGGCGCAGAGAGCCTGATGCTAGCTAGCATTCATGGTGTCTTAGGCAAGCCTCCTCATGCAAGCTCACTGCGAGGTTAGAAGCAGCTGAGAGCATGCTTCTGGAATAAGAAACGCTACGCCTGGCAGGGTGACTTTGGATAGATTATTTAATAATTAATAGCAGTAGTCCACGGATATTAACAACTCTGCACCTGCATGTCTGTGTGGATTATGGGAGCTAATATAAGTGGAGAATCAAGCGGAATCGAGGACACAGCGAGGGTGTCAAACACATTAGCTGTTATTAGGAAGGATAAAATGAGGTCTGGGCTAGGGAGTGTTGTTCAAAGGCTCTTCTGCACAATGGCAAACCCTGCACGAGACCAGTGAACCCCCATGAGGCAGCCTCGGTGTAAGCATGGCTAGTGTTCACAGGCTCGAACGCGGCTTACCTGGTGAATGCGGCTTACCTGGAAACCATACTCTTTGGGAAGCTCAAGTGTGCATGCGGGCGTCTCCACTGCCAAAGTCCACTTCCAGATGCAAACTTTCTGAGAGAGAGAGAGAGAGAGAGAGAGAGAGAGAGAGAGAGAGAGAGAGAGAGAGAGAACACAACAGGGGCCCTTGGGGAGAAGCCCAAGGAAACCTTGAGGCCTCAGGTAACAAAACAAAGGCCTAGAGTCAAGCCCTAAGCATGGGACCCAAGCCAACACTGTGATGTCTGCTCATCCAAGAAAACACACACACACACACACACACACACATGCCAGGTAGCCTGTACAGAAGTGGCTGCTAAGACATCTGGTGCATTGGCCAGCTCAAAGAGACCTACCCAAAGGGCCCTTTACCTGGGTTGCAGAATCTGAGATGGTGGCCAGAAACTTGGAGTCACGGGTGATGGCTATTGACCTCATGCCATTACCTTCTGGACAGCTGTCAAATATGGTGTGCACCGGGATTCTGAAAAAAAGAACCCAGAGAGGGGCGGTCCTTGCAGAGGGATACCTGGCTTCCCAGGGAGTCTGAACCCAGCCAAACCTACCAAAAAACATTACAAAGAATGATCTGTCTGTGCAACGGAATATTTATGTCCCATTAACATCTGTATCCAAATGACTTATTCTTTTTAGAATATTTTGTTTTAAAGGTGTGTGTGTGTGTGTGCACAGGTAGATGCACATGCAAGTGGGTGGCCTGTGGAGGCCAGAAGAGGGCACTGGATCCCGATCCCATGAAGCTAGGGTTACAAGCAGGTGAACGGCCAGACATGGACACTAAGAACTGAATTCAGCAAGAATATATAGCAAGCAAGCCTCTTATTTGCTAAGTTATCTCTCCAGCTGCTACACACATGCACACACACACACACACATGCACACACACACACTCACTCTTTTGTTAAACAAGGTCTTGCTCTGTAGCCTAGGCTGGACTCAACATTGGGATCCTCCTGAGTGCTGGGGTTAGAGCGATGAGCGAGTAAGCATGGAGGAATTAATTCATTCTTACACATTAATAATACATGAACAAACCGTCATTATTATTCATTCTTCCGCAAAGAGGGGAGATGCTGTGACACATGCCACAGCACAGACACACCCCGAGAATGTGGCAGACACGAGAGCTCACATATGTGGGCCCACAGATAGGAAATGCACAGACTCCGGGAGCAGAGAACAGACTGGTGACTGCCAGGGGGAGGGGAAAGGGGGAGGGGGAGGGGAAAAGGGGGAGGGGTCGTCACTGCTCCCTGGGGATCATTAAACTGTTTTGCAACAAGGTAAAGGTGACGGTCATGTAACACTGTACTAAATGCCAACCCTCACCGTGTACCTTTGCATGCCCAGTTTTACATCATTATGTGAATTTTATCTCAATAACAGCGGGCAGGCCTACCTCGGAACAGGAGGATAGGTGTGCTGTGTGCTGTCTTCATGGGCACTCTGGTAGCTCATTCATTTGTTCCTGGGGCTGACTCTGGGGCGGGACACTTTGCCGGACGTGATGGATACTGTAAGGTTCAAACCTTCAACATCCACTAAGGCTTGGCTACGATCGATTTGGGGGAAGCGATTGAATTTAGAAGGCTTTAAGCTTATCGATGGATTGAGCCCTGGATCCATTCATAATAGGACAGCATTACTGGGTGGAGGTATGAACTAGAACATGGGGTTGGGGAGACGGCTCAGGGGTTAAAGCACTTGCCTTGCAAGCAGGAGGGCCAGAGTCTGGACCCCCAGGAGGTGCACATAGATGCTGGGTGGGTATAGTGGCCCCCTGTTAATCCAGTGCTTGGAAAGAGGCAGGGATCCTTAGAGCAAACTGAGCAGCTAGGCTAGCCATGTTAGCAAACTCTGGGTTCAAATGGCAGACCCTGTTTCAGTGAGTCAGGTAGAGATGGCTTCCTGAAGTCAACCTCTGGCCACACACACGTGCACACACCTGCACACATACCACACACACACACACTCATATATGGGGGTGGGGGAACACTAGGAAGCGTAGCCTCACTGGGGTCACGGTCCTGGAGAGATGGCTTGCCTCAGCCCCTTCCTGTGAGCTTCCTGGCTTGTGGGAGATTTGCTGCTTTGATCCCGTGAGCCTACTATGACTTCCAGCCATGATGCTATGCCTCCTAACAGGCTCAGGGGAAAGGGTGCTGGCTGCCAAATCTGACCAGCCAAGCTTGATCCCAGGAACTTCTATGGCAGAAGGAGAAACCTGACTCCCACAATTGTCCTCTGGCCTACACACTTGACTCATGACACACATGTGCCTCCCTAATAAATGGATGTTATACAAATAAATGTTTTTAAAAGTAGTTTTGGGGCTGGTGAGATGGCTCAGCAGTTAAGAGCACTGACTGCTCTTCCAGAGGTCATGAGTTCAAATCCCAGCAACTACATGGTGGCTCACAACCACCCATAATGAGACACAAATTAAAAAAAAAACCTTTGGGCTAGAGCGAGCTAGAGAAGGAAAAAAAAAAGCAATTGTTGGTAGAGAGGGGATTGAAACATTTATCTTTAATTATTTTGTTTTATTTTTACATGTATGGCTGTTTTGCCTCTATGTACATCTGCACACCACATGTGAATGTGACACTCTTAGAGGCCAAAAGAGGGCACTGGATCCCCTAGAACTATAGTTATTGACAGTTCAGACAGTTTGAATCGCCACAAGGGTGTTGGGGATTGAACCTGGGTCCTCTGGAAGAGCAGGGCTCGTACCCACTGAGCCATCCCTCCAGCCACCAATTAAAACATTTTCTAAAGAATGGGGTTTGATATGAGTAAGTGACCAAACCAGGTGAAAAAAAAAAAATCTAAAGCAAACAGGCAAACACTGGCTCCTCCCACCTGTGGGTACATGCGATCATTCAGACACTTAAAGCTCGGAACAGACTCCCGACTATACACAATGATTCTGTTTTGGAGACTCGGGTCCCTGTTTTTACGTACATTAGCCTATTCTGTGGCACTGCTGAGACTCCCCAACAGTGCAGTTCATTCAAAGCCTTGACACAGGCAGAATTCAACCAGACGCCGCTGTAAACACCACTGGGAGCCCGTGAACGCAGGCGGCCGTAGGAGTTAGGCACGTGGGGTTGGGAGGTCACCGAGTCAGACTGGGAGCCAGGGTCAAGTGGCAGCAACACTGTGGGCTGTGTGGCGCCCCCGTTTCAGAGACTGTGAAAGGTCCTCTGTGTGTGGCAGCAATGGAACGATTCTGTTCCAGCTGAAGGACACTGGGTCTCTGTCATTTGAGAAGCTTCAGCTAGCTAAACCGCAGCCCCAAACCTTCTCTGGCAGGGCAGGGCAGCCATTCATCGTTGGGATGGCAGCATGGAGTTCACGGAGGGAGAGTGGATCTCGGCCCTGAAGAGGACGTCCCTAAGGGAAACTGATTCGTGAAGAGGATTATGAGAAAAGTCTATCACGAGAAGGGGGTTCGTCAGCTCTGCCCACTCTGTGGACAGTTGCCTTCATGGCCAGACCCAAAATGAACGGAGTGGTGCTCTCTCTTTGACATGGGCTCCCAGACAGAGTGTCACTATGTCACCCAGCTTGGTGCTTGGTGTGTGTTCTAGGATAGCCCTCCTTAGCGCTTATAGTCCATAAAATATTATTCAGAGGCTGTTCTGCTCTTAGTAACAAAAGAAACAAACAGAAAAAAAATTTTTTTTTCCCCTTAAGGTTTTATTCAGTTTAAAAATCTTACTCAGGTTTAGGGATGTAGTTCAGAGATGGAACACCTACTAAGCATGAGCAAGATGCTCACACTGGCTCGCAACTGCTGTAGCCACAAGGAGATCGAAAGATTAGCTGGGTACGGGGGCAAACATCTGTATCTCCAGCAGCTGGAGGCTGAGACCGGAGGATTGTGTTAGGCTAGTCTGGGTTACACAGTGGATTCCAGGTCACCCTAGGCTGTCTAGGAGGCCACTGTGTCAAATTAATCCTACTCTTTTTACAAATTTAGTATATTTCTGCAGTCAGATTTGATGAGGTTTGGATTGGTGTATGTCTGCTCAAATCTGGCTTTAACCTCTAAAAAAAAAAAAAATTAACCTGGATGTAGAAATGTGATATATTCAGTTTTATGTTGAACTTTTTTGTGGTCTAATTAAGAAACACATTTCTCACCAATACTTAAGTAAATCCTATAAATTCAATAAATTAATCCATAAATATGGTAAACCCTAAGCTTTCTTAAGTATTTTTAACACTCTTTATAAAGCTAAAGTGATTTCTATTGAAAATTGGAAGTCTAAATCAGCCACACATTTTAAATTAGAATCACAAATCTAATCTGCTTGAGGCCCTGATATGTCAAATTCTTTATAAACTTGGGCTGGAGAGATGGCTCAGTGGTTAAGAGCACTGACCTCTCTTCCAGAGGTCCTGAGTTCAATTCCCAGCAACCACATGGTGGCTCACAACCATCTGATGCCCTCTTCTGGCGTGTCTGAAGACAGTGATACTCACATACATAAAAAAATAATTCTTTTTTAAAAATTCTTTTAGCCAGGCGTGGTGGTGTACACCTTTAATCCCAGCACTTGGGAGGCAGAGACAGAGGCAGGCGAATTTCTGAGTTTGAGGCCAGCCTGTTCTACAGAGTGAGTTCCAGGACAGCCAGGGCTATACAGAGAAACTCTGTCTCGGAAAAAAAAAAATTATTTTAAACTTTATCTAGTCCTACAACTGCACACAAGTTTTCTGGGATCATACACATGCCAATCCTACAGATCTGATGGATTTGTCTCATGTACCTTCAACTCAAAGCCTCTCCAGGGCTGAGATCCACTCTCCCTCTGTGAACTCCATGCTGCCATCCCAATGACGAACACTGCTGGCTGCCCTGCCAGTGAAGGTTTGGGGCTGCGGTTTAGCTAGCTGAAACTTCTCAAATGACAGAGACCCAGTGTCCTTCAGCTGGAACAGAATCGTTCCATTGCCTCGACACACAGAGGACCTTTCACAGTCTCTGCAACGGGGGCTCCATGGCCAGAAAATATGGGACGCTACACAGCCCACAGGGACCTCAGGCCTGAAGGTGCGGACAGTTCCCTCTCTGAGAAAAAAGCCTTTCTGGCTCTGATGCACAGCGTCTGTGTTCCCTGTAACCCAGGCTGTTGTGTCAACAGCAGCCTCCAGAGGAGAGCTACAAAATCGGATTTATGCTTGGCAAATGATTGGACCAAATAGCGTGCGGGGGGGGGGGGGGGGACCACTCCCTGAAGGCCCCCTGCATGTGTTCAAATCAGTAGCAGATGTTTTAGAAGGAAGCGCACCAGACTGATTATCACTGGAAAAAGCAGCCACTGGAACCAGAGGTGGTGGTGGCCAGCACACGCTTCAATTTTCAGCTTAAATAATTCATTTAGTTTTTTTCATTAAAATTGTGACAAATGTCTTCAGCTGCTAGTCATATTTCATTACTGTTGGGCTGATGGTCAATGGAATTTGAAAGAAAGCCCGGGGCTGGTGAAATGGCTCAGTTGTTGAAAGCACATCTTGCCCTTGGAGAGGACCTGGGTTTGGTTCCCAGCACCCACATGGCAGCTCACAAACATTTGTAACTCCAGGGGATCTGACGCCCTCTTCTGGCCTTCCCAGGCACTGCATGCATGTGGTACACAGGCTTACATTCAGACCAGTCACTTGTCCACACAAAATAAATAAATAAAAATAAAACGCTAAAAAAGAGAGAAAACCCAACATTCACACTCACTACCTCAGAGGAGTAGCAAGTACTGGATTCTTCTGGAATGTAAACGTGGTTCTGGATTTTTCTTTTTCTTTTTTTTTTTTAAAGATTTATTTATTTTACATATGTGAGTACACTGTTGCTGTCTTCAGACACAGCAGAAGAGGGCATCGGATCCCATGAAAGATGGTTGAGACCATGTGGTTGTTGGGAATTGAACTCAGGATCTTTGGAAGAGCAGTCATAGCTCTTAACCGCTGAACCATCTCTCCAGCCCCTGGATTTTTCAATACACAGTATGTTGAATTTATAAACCAGCACAGAAACACACACACAAAAGTTAAAAAAAAAAGAGAAAAAAAAAGAAGGTTTTTTGTTTGTTTGGTTTGGTTTGGTTTGGTTTTTGGAGACAGGGTTTCTCTGTGTAGCCCTGGCTGTCCTGGAACTCACTCTGTAGACCAGGCTGGCCTTGAACTCGGAAATCTGCCTGCCTCTGCCTCCCAAGTGCTGGGATTAAAGGTGTGAGCCACCACTGCCAGACCCAAAAAGTGAAGTCTTGGGATGAGAGAAAAATTAGATTCGGGTGTCCTTCTACCTACACTACACTCTGTCTATCAGCAGAAATTACATTCTTTTGGTCTTCTACTTTACCTAAATTTTACATACATAAAGAATACATTACAGGGGCTGGAGAATGGCTCAGCAGTTAAGAGCGCTGACTGTTCTTCTGAAGGTCCTGAGTTCAAATCCCAGCAACCATATGGTGGCTCACAACCATCTGTAATGCAATCTGATGCCCTCTTCTGGTGTGTCTGAAGACAGCGATAGTATACTCACAGACATAAAATAAATAAATCTTAAAAAAGAAGAGTACATTACAGGATCTGCATATAAAGGATTAAGTTGGCCCATATGGGAAACATGATTTGTTCCCAAGTCAGTTTAAGACCAAATCAAATCATTTGATTACAGTGCTATTTAATATGTAAACTGTGCTACTGCTATGCATAACATAGTATGGATTTTAAATTCTTAAAATATATTTTGAAATTAATTTTTACAAGGCAACCAATGTTAAAATGAAATTTTACAAAGCACCATGAATAAGCATGAATAAACAAAACATAGCTTTATCCGTGTAATAGAATACTGTACAGTCATAAAAAGACTAAAGTGGGCGCTGGAGAGGTGGCCCAGTGGTTAGAGCAAGGCTGCTCTAGAGGCTTCTAGAGGACCCAGGTTTGGTTCCCAGCACCCACATAGTGGCTCATGATATTCTATGACCCAGGGAATCCCATGCCCTATTCTCACTTCCCACAGACACAAAATAAAATTAAGTATTTAACTATTTCTTTGTTTCTGTATGGGAGCTTTTCTTGCATCTGTGTCTCTGTATGGCATGTATGCAGTGCCCCCCAGAGGCCAGAGGGCTGTGGGATTCCCCGGGACTGGAATTATAGAAGGTTGTGAGCTACCCTGTGGGTGATGAGGGTTGAATCTGGGTCCTTTAGAAGAGCGAGCCTGGGGGCTGGTGAGATAGCTCAGTGGGTAAGAGCACCTGACTGCTCTTCCGATGGTCCAGAGTTCAAATCCCAGCAACCACATGGTGGCTCACAACCATCCGTAACGAGATCTGGCGCCCTCTTCTGGAGTGTCTGAAGACAGCTACAGTGTACTTACATATAATCAATAAATAAAATCTAAAAAAAAAAAAAAAAAAAAAGAAGAGCGAGCCTGTGTTCTTTCCCACTGACCCATTGCTCAAACCCCTCAGTAAATCTTTTCAAAATCCCCCAAAAAAGACTATCTGGGCAGTGGACGGTGGGTGGTGGCACACACCTTTAGTCCCAGCACTCAGGAGGCAGAAGCAGGCACATCTCTATGAGTTCTGAGTTCGAGGCCAGCCTGGTCTACAGAGTGAGTTCCAGGACAGTCAGGTCTACACAGAGAAAACCTGTCTTAAAAAAGAACAACAAGGGGCTGGTGAGATGGCTCAGTGGGTAAGAGCACCCGACTGCTCTTCCGAAGGTCCAAAGTTCAAATCCCAGCAACCACATGGTGGCTTACAACCACCCGTAATGAGATCTGATGCCCTCTTCTGGTGTGTCTGAAGACAGCTACAGTGTATAAATAAATAAAATAAATAAATAAATCTTAAAAAAAAAAAAAAAAAGAACAACAACAAATAAATAAATAAAGTGGCTGGATTCTATAGCCAACTCAGTCTCAATACAACCCAAGCTAATAAAAATAAATTACAGTTCATGAGGTGGCTCAGTGGGATCAGGTACATACTGGCAAGCTTAACACCCCCAGAACCCACACAGAAGGAGAGAACCGATTCCCACTAGTGTCTACGAACCCCACACGTGTGTTGTGGCATGGGCAGACACACACAAATAAATAAATGTAAAAAGAATAAATAAAATCGTTAACATGGTGATTTTTAAGTTGTCTGTATTTTACCACAGTAAAAATTAGAATCATGTGGGGTTTGTAGTCTCAGCACTTGGGAGTCAGAGGGAGGCAGATCTCTGTCAGTTCAGGTACAGCCTGGTCTACACAGTGAGACCCTCAAAATAAAATAATGAAGCCACCCCAGAAGGCAATTACTCAAAGAACGAAGCTAAGGAGTCGCCTGAGAGGTTGCTGGAGCAGTTGGGCATGCGTGGACAGCAGAGGCCATGGACACAGAAGTGAGGGAGAGGCCACCAGATTTCTCGCCATCTTAGCAGGAGGTGCCCAAGGATACTCCAGCTTCCCAACCGGGAGGAAGTGTGGACAAGCTTGTGGTGATAACTCTCTCTTGTGGGGAAGTGCTGTCTCTTGTCCAGAGAACAACACGGCAGCCTATCACCCCCATCCACAGTTATGGGATGCCCAGGGAAGGGGAGCCCGAGAAGAAACTACAGAAAGCAATGTTGGTAGGCACAGTGTTATTAAGAGTCAGTTCAGGTTGAGGAGTGGGGACTGGGTGACAGGACCTCTGGGGGTCACTGCTCAGCTAATGGACATCAGTCCTGTGTGCTCCAATCCAGGAAATTAAGCAGAAGTTCTGCCTAACAGACTTATTGATCATGACTTGATAGTTGAGCCCCACCCCCAAGACCTGGGCCTTACGGTCCTGTCGGAGTCTAGAGGCCCTCTCTGCATCTATATCTGATCCAAGTCCCACTGACCCACACAGCCATCCCAAGAGGTGGCTCTAATGGATTGAATCAGGTCCCCACAAATTCATGTCTACTCAAAACCTAGAAGGGTAATGTTGTTTAAAAACAGAGACTTTGGGGAAGGTGAGGTGGCTCAGCGAATGAAGGTGCTTGCCACCAAGCCTGACTCCTGGGGCTGGATGCTCTGCACCCACGGGGAGTAGAAGAGAACATTCTCTGCAAGGGGCCCTCTAACCTTCACATGCAGACATGGTGCCTGTGCATGCACACACACACACATATGCACTCTCACACACATACCCATACTCTCACACACTCACACATACACACACACTCACACACACACACTAATAAGTTGATTAAATATAAAACTACAGCCGGGCGTGGTGGCGCACGCCTTTAATCCCAGCACTGGGGAGGCAGAGGCAGGTGAATTTCTAAGTTCGAGGCCAGCCTGGTCTACAAAGTGAGCTCCAGGACAGCCAGAGCTATAAAGAGAAACCCTGTCTCGAAAAACCAAAAAAAATATATATATATTTATATATATATATATATATATATATATAAAACTACACACACACATAGGCAGAGAAACAGGATTCCGGTGGGCTATGAAAGAGGGCATTTGGTTACAGGAGGAGGCTGCAGAGGACCCTGTCTCAAAAGAAAGAAGAACTTCAGTGAAAATCTGATGTAAGCTGCATATGTATCGAAAGATGGCCTAGTCGGCCATCAATGGAAAGAGAGGCCCATTGGACTTGCAAACTTTATATGCCCCAATATAGGGGAATGCCAGGGCCAAAAGAATGGGAATGGGTGGGTAGGGAAGTGGGGGGCGCTATGGGGGACTTTTGGGATAGCATTGGAAATGTAATTGAGGAAAATATGTAATAAAAATATTAAAAATCAAAAAAAAAAAAAAAAAAGAAAATCTGATGTAAAAATAAGGTTCCTGGGGCTGGAGAGATGGCTCAGCGGTTAAGAGCACTGACTGTTCTTCCAGAGATCCTGAGTTCAATTCCCAGAAACCACATGGTGGCTCACAACCATCTGTAATGGGATCTGATGCCCTCTTCTGGTGTGTCTGAAGACAGCTACAGTGTATTCATATACATTAAAATAAATAAATCTTAAAAAAAAAAAAAAAAAGGTTGCTGTTGTCACAGATTTGATGTCCACGAATGCTCCAGACTTCCATGCGCTGGGTTACTGTGACTCTCCCTCAGTCCAGTCTACTCTGGGCCACCAACAAACCAGGTTTCTTGGCAACATTATTTAACCCTTTCCTGGCCACAGGGGCAGCAGATCCTCTGAGAGTTAGCCCACCTACCCCGTGAAGGAATCCCATATAATTATGAGGCAGTCTGGTCCTTCGTCTGCTGTGGCAATCCATCGTCTGTCTTCGCTAACACAGAGGCACGAGATGATGTTAGGGTGGCCCTGTGGAGACGAAGAGCAGGTGCTTAGAAATGATAAAGATGGGGCCCAGTGTGGACCCCAGGAATGCCTGGGTCCATGGACCCTTGAGCTCCTTCCAAAGCTTGCCTGCCTGCAACATGGCTTCTACAGGCCCATACAGAGGTTCTTCATCTCCTGCTGGGGTGGGGTGGGGGGTTTCCAAGCTCTCTCTTCCTCTGCAAACCTGAAGAAGCTATGGTCCTTCCTTGGGATGGAGGTTATTACCCAACGCAGCCCAACCAGAACCTCTGACCTCCCTGCCGGCCTTGTCCTCCACAAACACTGCTGTCCTTGGATGGCTGAACAGTTCTGCAGCCCAGTGATATCCGGCCCAGTTGTCATTTCCCCATACAACAGAGGAATCTTCTAGAAACGTACACAGAGATGGGTGCACTCTTGCAGGACACGGTGGTCATTTTTCTGTCACTCCCTCCTTAGCTCCCCAGCCATCTAACTCTTTTTTTTTTTTTTTAAGATTTATTTATTTATTATTATATGTAAGTACACTGTAGCTGTCTTCAGACACTCCAGAAGAGGGCACCAGATCTCGTTACGGATGGTTGTGAGCCATCATGTGGTTGCTGGGATTTGAACTCTGGACCTTCGGAAGAGCAGTCGGGTGCTCTTACCCACTGAGCCATCTCACCAGCTCTTCTTTTTTTTTTTTTTTGCCATCTAACTCTTTACCAGCCACGCTGGCCTCTTCTCTGGCCCTCACACACAAGGCTTCTGTCTGGAAGGTTCCCCAGCCTGTCCTGTTGGCTCATTTTCTCATTCTTTTTTTTTTTTTTTTTTTTTGGTTTTTCGAGACAGGGTTTCTCTGTGTAGCCCTGGCTGTCCTGGCACTCACTTTGTAGACCAGGCTGGCCTCGAACTCAGAAATCCGCCTGCCTCTGCCTCCCGAGTGCTGGGATTAAAGGTGTGCGCCACCACGCCCGGCTTTCATTTTCTCATTCTTCAGGTCTCAGTGGAAACAGGATGTTTTCTCTGTCCCTGCTTAGCCAATCTACGGGGTCTCTCATGGAGACTTCCTTAGCGTGCCTTCCCTTCACCTTCCGCTCCCTTCTGTGCTCATCTCAAAGCTCCTTGCTCGCTTCCGTGCCTCTTTGGATCACAGACTGGGAATTCTGTGAGGATGGGGCTAGATTAGTGCTGTTCACGGCCACAGACCGATCTGAAACCAGCATAGGTTGTGAACCAAAGACCGAGGCCAGTCCTCGTGGTGAACTGGCATGGCTAGGCTCTTGTTTGTTACGCTGCACCCATCTGAGTTGTGTGCCCACCCCAGCCAGCTTCCTCTGTGGTTCCTGAACTTGGTGATCTCAGCTCAACCCAGTCAATAGGACTTGCTCACTGCTTTTATCAGAAAAGAAATTCCTTAGGTTGCATCATCAGTACCACCTAGTCTCTTGGGACATAGTTTGGGTTCCTTTTGATCTTGGCACTGACTGAGGATGATCCTGTAACATCACACATTTGTGAAACGGCTACACAGAATGAATAACCAAGTCGGCAGTGGATAACAGACACCAGAAACGGGACATGTAGGTGGGGAATCCTGACACTGACCCGTCAGGGATGCAAGAAGCCAGAGGTGTAAGGAAGGCAGGCCTAGAGGATGCGCACAAGGAGAGGGGGTGAAACAGTAAGAAACACTGCAGAAGCGAGGGAAGAACAGGAGGAGCTCTGGCCTCCTGAGCACTTCTAGGTCCTGAGGCCTAGACTGCATAGCACTAATAACAATTATGATGTTATTTTATTATATAATATTTATATAATATATATAATTATATTATTAGCCCAGTTTGGGCTAGTCACTGTGACACTCTGAGCCTCAGTGTCCTCTTCTGTCATGTGGGTATACGAACACCTACCTTCCAAGCGCGGTAATGAGAAACTGAGTCTAAGTGGCTGTGGGTCTGAGTCCCCAGGAGGTGCCCTCCATAACCTCTGTGGGGACATATTCTATGCATTTAGTTGTTTTAAGAAATCTAAGCCAGGCAGTGGTGGCGCACGCCTTTAATTCCAGCACTCAGGAGGCAAAGGCAGGCAGATTGCTGAGTTCAAGGCCAGCCTGGTCTACAGAGTGAGTTCCAGGACAGCCAGGGCTACACAGAGAAACCCTGTCTCCAAAACAAAAACCAAACAAAAATCTAACATTTAGTTGTTTTAAGAAATGCACAAAATGCAGATGTTTCTAACTCTTGAAACGGCAAAGTTGGTATCAGCTAGTGTTTCCCCGTGGGTATCAGATATGCTTCTTATGCTCTTTTAATTTTCCTTTTTGTTTAATCACATTCATTTGTGTATCCATGTGTGTGTGTGTGTGTGTGTGTGTGTGATGGAGAAGGCACACACTCCCCTGCCACAGTGCACATGTGGAGGTCAGAGGACCACCTACCAGAGTTCCTCCCTCTATCCTTCCACAATGTGGGTCCTGGGGAATCAAACCCAGGCCCTGGGGCTTCGTGTCTGCAGCCTGGGCCCCCTCACTGTTCCTAACATGTGCACCCAAAGGGAGAAAATGCTGGAAAAGGAAACGCCAGCCAGTATGACAGTGAGGCACAGAAGCCAAGCTGGGATCCAAGGCAAAGTCTATATGAAAGTTACAGGTGTCTTTTTCCAGCCTGGCGTGGTGGCACATGCCTGCTATCCCTGCCACCTCAGGGGTTAAAGTCAAAAGTTTGAGAACCCAGGGCTAGTCTGGACTCCAAATCTGAGTCCCTATCTTTTTTATTTTTTTTAAGATTTATTTTATGTATATGAGTACACTGTAGCTGTCTTCGACACACCGGAAGAGGGCATCAGATCCCATTACAGATGGTTGTGAGCCACCATGTGGTTGCTGGGAATTGAACTCAGGACCTTTGGAAGAGCAGCCAGTGCTCTTAACCACTCTCTCCAGCCCCTGAGTCCCTAGCTTAACAAACAAACAAACAAACACACACACACACACACACACACACACACACACACACACACACACATTGTCTTGTTCATGGGGAGATAAAGCCTGCATACCTGCAGATGGTACTGGGTGTTCCTGAAGACGTCGTACATGACAGCGGTGTGAGCACAGATGTAGAGAATGACTCTCCTGTTTTCCTGCATGTAGTAGACAGGGAGGGAACTGTTCCAGCCAAAGGACCAGGTCATGCTCTGGGGGATAAAGACAAACACAGGGAGCCATGACTTGCTGAGCCCAGAGCTGTGAGTCCCGAGAGCCCCCACCCTGCCTGACCCTGGATGAGAACCATTCTGACAGTCCCAGGAAAAGAACCTTTTGGTCCCAAACATGGTCACCCAGGTTGACTGCAAGCTCACTACATAGCTAAAGGGTGGCTTTTTACTCCCAATCCTCCGGACCGCCACACTTTTTCTATAAAAAGATTAAAAATTTAAAAATTAAAAATGGGGCTGGTGAGATGGCTCAGTGGGTAAGAGCACCTGACTGCTCTTCCGAAGGTCCAGAGTTCAAATCCCAGCAACCACATGGTGGCTCACAACCATCCGTAACGAGATCTGGCGCCCTCTTCTGGAGTGTCTGAAGACAGCTACAGTGTACTTACATATAATAAATAAATAAATCTTAAAAAAAAAATTAAAAATGGGCCAGGCAGTGGTGGCCCACACCTTTAATCCTAGTGCTTGGGAGGCAGAGGCAGGTGGGTTTCTGAGTTCGAGGCCAGCCTGGTCTACAGAGTGAGTTTCAGGACAGCCAGGGCTACATAGAGAAACCCTGTCTTGAAAACTAAACTAAACTAAACTAAAATAAAAAACGGAGGGAGAGATTGGACATGGAAAGGTTAGGGAGGGCGGGAGGGTCTTTTGCATTGTAAAACATCTTTTCTGTTCTCCCACTTCCTAGGCCTGAAGCCCCACTCAGTGCTAATAGTCTGAGCACCAGATGTGACAAATTCGTTACTTCTTGAAAACCCCAGAGAGAGATCTGATAAGACTCAGTAAGCAAGCTAATGGGGAAGGCAAGCATTGCCTGGATGATTGACTGCCTCTTCCTCTGCTTCCTTGTTGTGTTTGTTTGGTTGGTTGGTTTTGGTTTTTTTTGAGACAGGGTTTCTCTGTGTAGTCTTGGCTGTCCTGGAACTCACTTTGTAGACCAGGCTGGCCTCGAACTCAGAGATCTGCCTGCCTCTGCCTCCCGAGTGCTGGGTTCAAAGGTGTGCGCCACCACTGCCCGGCTTGCTTCGTGGTTTTGATGTTGCTGTTATTGCAGCTGCCTTTCCCCAAAGTTTCTCTATGCAAAATTCCTTGGCTGGAACTTTAGCTCAGCCCTAGAGTACTTGCCTCTCATGAGCAAGGCCCGGGGTTCAATACCAGCACAACACACAGATGCTAAGTCAGTCAGTCTACCCTTCAGGGAGCAATCTTATGATGTGAGAAGCTAAAACATTTTGGAAAGGGTGAAATTACCGTGACACCAGAGTGAAGTACCAATGTTTGCTACACCTGGTCTGTTCATAGTAGCTTTAACTTTGGCATATCAGTGCTGGTAAACTGTGTGGTAAACACCACAAAACGCAAGCCGGTAATGAAAGGGGAATCTGGAGGTGGTGGCACCAAGGGATTCGTGGAAAGTCCTGGTACCGTGCACTCAAATTTTCCGTGAGCTTGAAGCTGCCCTCTCTCCCCCAAAACCCCATCAATGAAACGCAGCATCAGGTTGGATATGGTGGTGATTGAATGATAAACTTCTTCTTTTTTTTAGACAGGGTTTCTCTGTGTATCCCTGGCTGTCCTGGAACTCACTTTGTAGACCAGGCTGGCCTCGAACTCAGAAACCGGCCTGCCTCTGCCTCCCAAGTGCTGGGATTAAAGGCGTGTGCCACCACGCCCGGCTGAATGATAAACTTCTGAAGATAATGATTTATATAAAATATAGCACCAAGCTGTCTGTCTTCTCTTGGAATGATACTTAGGAAGGAAGGATTATGGAAACAGGGTACATCATTTCTTCCCAAGACAGACACGGCAGGTAACGGTATGGTTCTCTCGTTCTCTCTCTCTCTCTCTCTCTCTCTCTCTCTCTCTCTCTCTTCTCTCATGCAACCTTCCTGTTCCCATCAGCCTGCACTCTGGAATTTATGTCTCCCTTTAGATCTCGGGTTGCATGGGCAGAGGTACTGGAACTGTGGAATCATGGTTGTCTAAGGCTGCTCCTTCTAGGAAGGGAATTACTGAATCTCTGGCTTGGGTCTAAGGCCGATTTTATGCAAATGAAACTGTCCCTCTGGAGACTTGCTATTCCTAAAAGGATCACTGTGTTCATCTTAGATTTCATCCTGTCATTTTAAAATGAGTCACAAGAAGGAAAGACTCCAGCCAGGCACAGCAGGGGGCAGGCCTGCCGAGGCCAGCAATTGAGAGGTGGCCTAGGCTACACAGAACGTTTGAAACTAGCCTGAGGTATATGAGAACCAGTTTGGGTTTTGGGGGGTTTTTGGTTTTTGTTTTTCTTTTCTTTTTTTTTTTTTTTTTGTTGTTTTGTTTTTCCTTTTTTTTTTTTAAAAAAAGGGAGGGCTGGAGAGATGGCTTAGTGGTTAAGAGCACTAAATGCTTTTCTGAAGGTCCTGAGTTCAAATCCCAGCAACCACATGGTGGCTCACAACCATCTGTACAGCTACAGCATACTCACATACATAAATAAATCTTTTTTTTTTAAAAAGGGGGGTTGGGGGGGAAGGCATCAAGATGGCTGCTAGGGTAAAGGAGCTTGCTGTTCAAGGCAAACGTCCTCAGTTCAGTGCCCAGAACCCAGGTGAAAGTGGAGAGAAGCAACTCCATGGAGTTACCATCCGACTTCCACAAACACATCATGCACATATACACACAATCACAAATTAATTAAAAAAGGGGAGGGGGCTGGCCTGACGCCTCAGCAATAAAGGGGCTTGCTACCAAGCCTGGTGACATGAGTGCTGCCATCTCCAAGATCCACAGAGTGGAAGGAGATGTCCTCTGACTTGCATACATGTGCTATAACACACATATGTACACACACACAATAATTTCATAAATTTATTTATATTTATTTTACAACTATGCATATATTCACTGCATGGATGTATGTGTGCCACACGCACTCCTGGTGCCTACAGAGGCCAGATGAGGTCATTGGTTCCCTAGGACTGGAGTTAGAGATGGTTATAAGCCACTGCATGGGTTCTGGGAATCAAACCTGGGTCCCCTATAAGAGGAACAAGTGCTCTAAACAGCTGGGCCTTCTCTCTAGTCTCTTAATAATTTTTTCTTTCCTTTTTTTTTTTTTTTTTTTTTTTTTGGTTTTTCGAGACAGGGTTTCTCTGTATAGCCCTGGCTGTCCTGGAACTCTATAGACCAGGCTGGCCTCAAACTCAGAAATCTGCCTGCCTCTGCCTCCCGAGTGCTGGGATTAAAGGTGTGTGCCACCATGCCCAGCTAATAAGTTTTTTAAAGGAAACAAGTATCATGTAATTCCAAGATTAACAAGGGGCTGCCTTCATATGCTGAACTACTCTGGAACTACATTCAAGGTTTCTGACAACAAAGGGTTAATCTCATAGCTCACATCCTTTCTAATATTCTCAGCAAGTGGGGTATAAGTTAACTCATGTGTTTGTATTTTTCTAAAATGCTGTGATATCAAGATGAAAGCTGAGGGCTGGGGAGATGGCTCAGTGGTTAAGAGCACTGACTTAGAGGTCCTGAGTTCAATTCCCAACAACCACATGGTGGCTCACAACCATCTGTAATGGGGTCTGATGCCCTCTTTTGGTGTGTCTGAAGAGAGCAATGGTGTGCTCATACACATAAATATAAATAAACCTTTTTTTTTTTTTTTTTTTAAATGAAAGCTGAGTAGCCAGGACTGCGTTTGCCTGCCTTCCATCATCCTCACAGTTACTGCCTGTTTCTGACGGGAGCCGACTCCATGGTGAAACCTGCTCACCATCGGCACCGCGAGTTCCCTAAGGCTGCTGGTCTAAGACTGTGGACCCAAAGGGGAGGACACAGAGTGGGTGTGGGAGGGACACCAGAGCACCTTTAGTGAGAGGGAGGAAGGAGTCAGAAGTACCACAGGTGGCCACTAGGGGCCCCCTAATTAGACCTGAGATAGTGAAGAGATGTGTTGATACAGAGAGAGCTTGTACCTATTCAGCTTTTCCCATTTTGCAGAAATGCGGGATATCTCAATGGTCTTTAAGTGATGATAGATAGATAGATAGATAGATAGATAGATAGATAGATAGATAGATAGATAGATAGATAGATAGGTGATATATAGATAGATAGATAGGTGATAGATAGATAGATAGATAGATAGACAGATAGGGAGACCAGGAAAGAGCTGACTGATCAAGACCCAAGTTCAGATCCCCAGAACCCATTTAAAAATCTAGATATTGCTGGGCCCAGTGGCACACACACACACACACTTAGTCCTAGCATCTGGGAGACAGAGGCACAAAGATCTCTGTGAGTTCAAGGCTAGCCTGGTCTACAGGGTGAATTCAAGCCCAGCCAGGGTTAAACAGTGAAACCCTGTCTGAAAAAGAAAAAAGAAAAAAGAAAAACTAGGCAGGCATGGTAGTCTTATTTGTAATACTGACGTGGTGGTTTGGAAAAGAATGGCCCCCACAAGTTCATAGATTTCCTTGCTTAGTCCGAAGTTGACGGACTGTTTAGGGGAGAATTAGTGGTGTGGCCTCCTTGAAAGCAGTGTGACACTGAGGGTGAGGTTTGAGGTTTGAGAAGCTAAGACAAGTCTCTCTCTCTCTCTCTCTCACTCTCTCTCTCTCTCGCTCTCTCGCTCTCTCTCGCTCTCGCTCTTGCTCTCTGCCTGCTACCTGCAGATAGATAAGGATATAAGCTCCTAGCTCCAGCAGTCAGCAGTCCGCCTGCCTTCCTGCCAAGCTTCCCGCCTTCACGGTCACAGAGTGACCCCTCTGAAACTGTAAGCAAGCCCCCAGCAAGATGCTTTGTATTTTACAAGAGTTAGCGTGGTCATCATGGCGCCTTTTGATGGCAACTGGACACTGACTAAGACGCCCCAGCAAAGGATTGGAGGTGGGGGATCCCGGAGGCTCGCCGGCCAGCCAGTATAAACAGAATGAGCTTCGGGCTCAGGGAGAGGCCACTGTCTCAACAAAATTAAAGTGTGACTTGGGCAAGACTGGCTCAGTGAGTCAAGGTCTTGCTGCCATGCCTGAGCAGTGAAGGAGAAACTGAATTCTGAAAGCTGTCCTCTGACTTTCACACTGGAGCACCTGTGCGACCCTCACTAGTAAAGGCACCGCAGATTTTAAAATAAAAACAAAGGTGGTGGTGACTGAACGTTGTACAACTTTTCTTGTATTCTGGGGGTTGTGGTTCCGAGAGTTTTAACTTCCAGGCCAGCCTGGGCTACATAGCAAACCCTTCTCAAAACAAAACAGAAAAAAAAAAACAAAAACAAAACCCAACAAAATCTACTGTGAGCTGAGTTCAAAGGCTCACTCTGTGTTCTTTATATAGGATCACTCTTCCAAAGGCAGAAGTCCACAAGAAAAGAAAGTGGTGGGGTGGGGGTGGGAGGAAACGAGCCAAAAAGCAAGAAATGAATCCCGACGAACACATTTCTGGAAAGCGGCAGATGGGGAAGGAGTTGGTGGGGGGAGGGGCCTCTTCTTCCTTCTCTGGGTAAATGACAATGTTTCTCTAACTCCCAGATGGTGCCTCCCAGGGAGACATGTCAGGAGCCGTGAGAGGGGTGAATTTCCAGGGAAGGCCAGAGCTTTGTCATCTTCTGACTGGGGTTTGGAGAGCTCTTAAAGCTCTCTTCCCCGAGCAGAGGCAAATGAGGAGAGGGAGGGGAGGATGCGCGGAAGTGAAGGAGGAACATCCAGTAGTGAGGGAAGTGAAGGAGGAACATCCAGTAGTGTCGAAGACAGAAGAGGGTAAAGAGAGCAAGATAGGGGAGAGGAAGAGGAGAGGAAAGAGGAACGGAGGGTGGGAGAGGAAGAGAAAGGGACGTGAAGAGTCCCTGGTGAAATAATCCTCGTGCAACAGTCAAGCTATGTGGGGAATTTCCGGCCTGCCGAGCAGTGCTATTGAACCCAGATGTCACCATCAAGTTCTAGGTTGAACACGTGGGTGTGCCACTCCCACCTCCCCACTACCCTCCACTATCCCCCCCACCCCCAGCTCTTGACAGAACTTTCAAAGACGTAGTTAGTCTGAAAAGTATTGGTTTAAAAAGATGCCCGCTCCATTCCCTCCCAAGGTTGGAGAGATGCCAAGGAGAGGACTGAGTTGGATCCTCAGGACGCCTGGTTTGTTTTTATTTTTGTTTTATATAAGGCTAGGCTTGGGCTGGTGAGATGGCTCAGTGGTTAAGAGCACAGACTGCTCTTCCAAAGGTCATGAGTTCAAATCCCAGCAGCCACATGATGGCTCACAGCCATCTGTAATGAGATCTGATGTCCTCTTCTGGGGTCTCTGAAGACAGCTACAGTGTACTTACATATAATAAATAAATTAATTAAAAAATAAAAAATGAACTCTTCTGGAGTGTCTGAAGACAGCTACAGTGTACTTACATATAATAAATAAAATTAAAAAAAAAAAAAAGGCTAGGCTTGCCGGGGTGTGGTGGTGCACACCTTTAACCCTTTAATCCTAGCACTTGGGAGGCTGAGGCAGGCGGATTTCTGAGTTCAAGGCCAGCCTGGTCTACAAAGTGAGTTCCAGGACAGCCAGGGCTACACAGAGAAACCCTGTCTCGAAAAAAAGAAAGAAAGAAAGGGGGGAAAAACAACCAATAATAAAAATAAAAGTGAACAGAGGCTAAAAAAAGACAGCCAAGGTTATCTTCTGCCTTTCACATGAACATGGCCACACACACCCGTGCGCATACCGGAACTTCCTAGACATACACAGATGCCCTATCTCACAATGATGTCCAAGCCTAGGAATGACACACCATTTACACTCACCAAAGGGTACACCTTGGAGTCCTCCTCCTTCTGGAATAAGGTGTCCTCTGTGGAGACGGACACCAGTGACTCCTCCGCACTCAGTCCTTTGGACTGGAATAATGTTCGTCCTTCTTCCAGGGAGAGTCTTGCTTCATCCTTTCCTTGGGCTAAAACGTCTTCAGGCTTCTGACCGGCTTCCTCGGTATCATCTACTTTCATACTGATATCTTTGTAAATCTGGCTTACTTCCGGACTAGCCTTGAAAGGGAAAGGAGATTCTGACCCTGCATGTCGTATACCCAAGGCTCCCCGCTTCTATCCCCTGCCTGTTTTCATGTCCAGCCAGCCAGTCTCAGGCTAACAGGTGATTCAAAAGGGAGCCTGGGACATTTTATACTAAAGAAATGAATCCAGGCTGTGTTCAGGTTAACTCTTGGCCTAACAGACCCACCCAGCAAAGGCCACACAGTAGGCTCTTGGAAACACCACTGGGAGTCTTGTCCTTGGACCAGAGCTGGGTTCTATCTTGGGGAGGGTGGGGGAGCAGGCTGTGAGAAATTCACACTATTATATCACAGGAACTCGGTCCCAAGACCTTCAGCTGACCTACTGACCCTTTACAAGTTAGGTACACACTTCATGGAAGCTTGGGCTGACCTGCCTCCAAACTGGATTAACCCACCTCCTAGGCATCTCATAATTACCGAACTAGCATATGGGTTTCTCTTCTCTTTAATGTGTGTATTTATGTGGGGTGTGTGTGTGTGTGTGTGTGTGTGTGTTGTGCAGGTGCTCAAGGAGTCCAGAAGAGGACATTGAATTCCCTAGATCTGAAGTTATAAGGCATTTCATCATGGGTGCTGGGAACCCAAAATTCAGCCCTCAGTAAGAACAGCAAGGGCTCTTAACGGCCTGGCTGTTTCTCCAGCCTTAGGACTGTCTCACTTTGGTTTTGTACTCCCACAGCCTGGCATACGCCAAGCACCAAGCGACAATTCAGTGTAAATGGGTGGACGAGCTTTGGGGGGGACTCACCAGGGAGGATGATTCTGAGTAAATGGGTGGATGAGCTTTGGGGAGGACTCACCAGGGAGGAGCTTGACCTGGGTGGCTCGTGGCTGATGACAATTTCGTCCACCAGGGCTGTTTTGTTTTGCTTCTTTTTCTTTTCCTCCTGGGCTCGTCCAGCTTTTCTCTCAGTTGTCTTTAAGACAGTATCTTCCTCCTCCTCCTCCTCCCACCCCCCACTCTTCTCTTTCTCCTCCTCTTCTCTTCCCTCCTCCCTTTCCCCCTCATGCTCTGCCTCTTCCTTCTCCTGGCCCTCTTCCTCACCTCCCCTTTCCTTACTTCTCTCGCTCTCCTCACTTTTTTCCTCTTCACCGCTCTTCTCTTCCTCCCATCCCTCTTCCTCTTCCCCTCCTCTCACTTCTCTTTCTTCCTCCCCTCTCACTTCCTCTGCCTCTCTCTGCTCCTCCTTCTCCATCCACTCCTCCAGCCCCTCTCCATCCTCCTGAGATTCCTCCCATGACAGTGAGCCCTCAGTTAGGCTCTGCTGCAGAGCATCTTCTTCAAAACTTGGATTATATTCCTCCTTCTCCTCCTCCTTCTCCTCCTCCTTCTCCTCCTCCTCCTCCTTTTTCTCCTCTTCCTCCTCCTTCTCCCCTTCCTCTTCCTCCTCCTTCTCCCCCTCCTCTTCCTCCTCCTTCTCCCCCTCCTTTTCCTCCTCCTCCCCCTCCTCTTCCTCCTCCTTCTCCCCCTCCTCTTCCTCCTCCTCCTTCCCCTCCTCTTCCTCCTTCTCCTTCCCCTCCTCTTCCTCCTCCTTCTCCCCCTCCTCTTCCTCCTCCTTCTCCTTCCCCTCCTCTTCCTCCTCCTTCTCCTTCCCCTCTTCCTCCTCCTTCTCCTTCCCCTCCTCTTCCTCCTCCTTCTCCTTCCCCTCTTCCTCCTCCTTCTCCTTCCCCTCCTCTTCCTCCTCCTCCTCCTTCTCCCTCTCCTCTTCCTCCTCCTCCTCCTTCTTCATCTCCTCCTTCTCCTCCTCCTCCATCTCTCCACTTTCTCTTGATTCTTCTAGGAGGTTTTCTTCTGTATCTGACATTTCTTCTGTAGTTTCCTCTACAAAAAATTTAACGTAGGTTCAGCAGATCCCTCTATTTTCTGCGCCTGAGGTGCTAACACGTCGAAATGGGCAGAAGCAGCTCTGGTCCCTTCCTGTGGGAAAAAAAGAATGGCAGCTTCTTGGGAAAGCCCAGCTCAAGTCTCAGAAATCTTTAAAATATTGACTTCCAGGGCCTCCCATCTTTCTGGGACTGCTCTTAGAGTCTTCTCATTTTAAATAATTCATATTCCCACAGGCTACAAAATGCATAAGGCAAGCATTAGCAAACCCTGCTGGGAGGAAGAAGAGAGGGAGATGGGCTGACGACTGAAGTGTAAGCTTGCCAGCTAAAGGTTCCCTCCTCTCCGACTTCCACTAGCATCGTTCTGTGACTAGACGCAAGCCACTTTACCCTTTCCTCAAATTTGCTCACAGGCAAAAAAATAAAAATGATAATCCTACATTCTCACATGATTTGCAGACTGGGTTAATACATGTCAAATGCTCAACACAGGTTCACCCAAAGTGCTTGCCAAAAAAAAAAAAAAAAAAAGCATGATGGGGGATATCAGGTACTATGGGGATAAAAGCAATAGTTTTCTGCAAAGAACCTGACAGTTTTAAAAGACCTCTGGGACAGGTGAGACCTAAGTCTGACTGTCTAAGGTAGACAGAGCCCCCTCCTCTGGGAAGCACATGGCCAGAAGAGAAAACTAACTCCCAAATGTTGTCATGTGACTTCAACACATTCAACATGGTATGTACGAAGAAAGAAAGAAAGAAAGAAAGAAAGAAAGAAAGAAAGAAAGAAAGAAAGTTAATTAATTCTGGGCTGGAGAGATGGCTCAGTGGTTAAGAGCACTCTGGCTGCCCTTTCAGAAGACCCAGGTTTGACTCCCAGCTATGACACAATCGCTCAGAACCATGAGTAACTCAAGTTTCAGGGGATCTGACACCCTCTTCTGCATTCTGTGGGAACTTCATAGGTGGTACACATACATACATGCAGATAAAACAGTCTCGCACATAAAATCATTTTTAAAAAAATTTTAATTCCTCTGATACATTCTCTCATTTTGCATCTACATGAAGCAAGAGTTTGGGAGCAGGGGGGCTAGGCCCATGTCTGTAATACTGCGATTCAGGAGGTAGAGACAGGAGGATCACTCGAGTTCTTAGGCCAGCAAAATCTTTCTAAAAAAAGAAAGAAAGAAAGAAAAGAGAAGAGAAGAGAAGAGAAGAGAAGAGAAGAGAAGAGAAGAGAAGAGAAGAGAAGAGAAGAGAAGAGAAGAGGAAAGAAAGGAAAAGAAAAGAAAAGAAAAGAAAAGAAAAGAAAAGAAAAGAAAAGAAAAGAAAAGAAAAGAAAAGAAAGGAAAGGAAAGGAAAGGAAAGGAAAGGAAAGGAAAGGAAAGGAAAGGAAAGGAAAGGAAAGGAAAGGAAAGGAAAGGAAAGGTAGGTGCGATTTACGACAGAGCTAGAATTTAGTTCTTCTGTTTGAAAAAATGCCACTTTGCCAGCACATTCGCCTGGACATTTTCCACGCCCAGGCGGGGACAATGCCACAGGTGCGCAGGTCAATCCTACTACGAGGTCCAGGAGCCACCACTTTCTTTTCCTGGGGACCTCCCAGGTCCCACACCCTTGCCCCCTACCTGGTCCGGACCCCCGACCCGAGCCGCACCCTCCACTTCGCACTTACAGGGACGCTCCCACTTCTTTTCTCAAAAGCTTTGGGTCGTCCTGCCTCGGGGAATCCCAAGAGACCTCCAGGGGCTCCTGTCCATGCTCCCTAGTGACGGTTGCCAACCAAGCTCCGTCCCTATGGCAACAGCTAGTTGCGCGGGGCAGGAAAGCAAGGAAGCGGGATGGTAATCACGTGCCCAGAAGGCGGCCTCGAGGCGGACCAGCCTGACCCCTGCCGGGCTCGCGCCACAGCTTTTTCCTAAAGGACACTTCTGCAAGAGCTACTGCGATTCTGACTTTCCTAAAGTTGGACAAGATGTAACGAAAGTAGTGTTTGCAGTTATTTTCTCCAGATTGGGCATTCGGAGGGGAGGGGAAACAGAGACCTGCTCAGAAAACTCGGAGGTGGGGGTTGGGTGTGGTGTTCCCTCAAGTGTCAGGAAGCCCTTCCGGGGGTCATAAAAGCAGTCAAATAAATGAATGAATGAACGGATGAGTGAGTGAATAAATAAATACATAAATAAAAACTAGACGTGGGGGGCTGGAGAGATGGCTCAGTGGTTAAGAGCACTGACTGCTCTTCCGAAGGTCCCGAGTTCAAATCCCAGAAACCACATGGTGGCTCACAATCATCCATGATGAGATCTGACGCCCTCTTCTGGGGTATCTGAAGACAGCTACAGTGTACTTGCATACAATAAATAAATAAATAAATAAATAAATAAATAAATAAATAAATAAATAAATCTTAAAAACAAAAAACAAAACAAAAAACTAGACGTTGGGCCAGACATGATGTCCCACCTACAAATCCAGAACTAGGCAGATGAAGCCAGAAGAGTCTGTTCAAAGTCAGCCTGGACCACACAAGTCTTTACTGTGTGAAAGCAGATTTCAGTGGAGCTAGCTGCCTGCGAGTTGCATATCCACAGTGTCGAGAGCCAGATGTGCCTCTAAGCAACCCAGAAGGCTCACGGGCTCACAGGGCTGATTTGGGTGGACCGTTCCTTCAGTTTGCCGTCAGTTCAAGGTGAACAGATGTGTGTTCATGCCTCTCCAGGAAGCCAGGCAAGAAGTGGTATGAAGCAGTTAATAAAATTCTCCCAGTGCTAAAACCCAAGTTTTTGGCCTCACCAATGTTACATACAACTGGCCACCTTCTCACTAGGGCACAGCATGCAGAGTTTAGTAAACTGGGATTGAAGTTATGTGGACCATCTTGCTGTTACCACACAAGCCCAGCTTGGTTACATCCATTAGCGTTATTCCTGTTGAAGCAAGTCCTAGAGGAGCCCAAAGGTGGCTTTCTGAGCAGTCCAAGGCCTGTTGCAGCCTCTTTGAGAGAATATGAATGACTACGGACAAGTCCACCACCACGCCATGCCCCAGGTCTCGTGATCACATGCATATCTCAAAGAGGATGCACTGAATGGTACAAGCTGCATTTTATTACAGTGTGGGACTTATAAAGAGTCTGGAAAATACTTGGATTTATAACCCACAACTGAAACAGCAAACACTAGTAAACAGAGCCAGTCTGGCTACGGGAGAGGGGTGGCGGGAGGCTGTCTGGATGAAGCAGCTTAGGGGAGGCTTTCGAGTTGTGTGTGCCAGAGTCAAAGCAGGAAGCACATGTCAGTACTGACTGCCATCAGACAAAGCTGGTCTCTGCCTCCATCCCGCGGAAATCCAATGCAAGGATTGTAGAAAGGGCCAGACATCCAAAACAGAAACGGAGGCAACTGGGGAGATAACTGGGGCACATGGAGAAAGGAAGAAAAACGGAGTCACTAGGAATCACCCACACCAATTTTACCATCTCAAAAGACAGAAAGGAAGCCATGAAGGAAGCAGCAACCATCAACGCAGTCACCTCAGCATCAGGCAAGCACCCCCTAGCTTCCCATGCTGATCCCGAGAGGTTCAATTTTGTTTTTTTGTTTTTTTTAATTTTTGTTTTCCATACAGGGTTTCTCCGTGTAGCCCTGGCTGTCCTGAAACTCCCTCTGTAGACCAGGCTAGCCTCAAACTCTGAGATCTGCCTGCCTCTCTCTGCCTCCTGAGTGCTGGGATTAAAGGTGTATACCACCACCACCCGGTGGGGAGGCTCAACTATAAAAGCCAAATCAGGCCCATCTGCGGGGTCTTTTACTGTGGAAGTAAAGGAAGCTTGCTGGTTTCCAGTGGGCTACTGAAGAAGCCAATATCACACTGGGTAACCTGCAAGGCCTCGTGACCTGTGACCTTTGCAAATTTTGTTTTGAGACAGAATTTTTCTGTGTAGCCTTCCTTGGCTGTCCTGGAACTCACTCTGTAGACCAGGCTGGCCTTAACTCAGAAATCTACCTACCTGCCTTTGCCTCCCAAGTGCCGGGGTTAAAACATTTGAGCCACCACCACCTGTCCTTTGCTGATTTCTTAATGGGGCTACGGTGACTCCACAGCCTCAGCCTCAGAGGATGCATCAGGCTCTTAATGCACTGCTCCAGGGTAGAGACTGCCGGCTGCTCAGCCCACGGAGGGACACTTGCCTAGAGTAGAGTCTGAGCTCCGGCTTTCAGTCTCCCGCCCAAGAATCAACCCGACTGCGGCCCAGGAACTCGTTTGCTTTGCAGGACTTCATTCCCAACTCCTTCAGGGCTTGGCTGTGAGCTCACGGGGCAGCATCCTGGTGGGACTGAACAGTGGTCACAATCACACAGCTCCAAGACTGGCTTTATCTGATGGTTTCTCTAACCTATAACAAGGTTTGGTGGCATACACTAGAATACCAGGAGACCAGGGTAGCAAGATCCCCAAGGGTAAGGCCAGTATGGGTACACTGAGCTCCAGGCCAGTCTGAACTTGTGAGATCCGGTCTCCAGTAAGCCCCACCCCTAGGCGGTGGGCGATACTTCAGTTGGACATTGGGGGAAGAAACTCCAGAAGAGAACAGCTTCAGCCTCAAGGCAAATTTGAGGCTGCACTGGGCTACATGAGACCCTGCTTCCAAGGAAAAGTAGGGGTACTCAAGTCCTGTGGAGGTTAGGGGTGTGGTCTCTGGAAGGTTGACCACATTCCTCCAGTGGAAGATCCCACACCCATGAACATACCGACAGCACAAATGGCACTTAGTAGGTTATTTATTTAAAAAGAAAAAGAACAAAAGAGGGCAAGAACCTGGGAAGTGGGTATGAGGGGAGGTCTGAGAGGGACTTGAGATGACAGGAAATATAGAAATGTACTATGTGCACGTACGAAATTCTAAAAAATAAGTATAAATTATATATGTATAATAATACATATTCCTCAGAGCCTAGCCAGCCATGTCAGTATATGCCTCTAATCCCAATACAAATGAGGCAGAGGCAGGGGGATCTCTGTCAGCTCGAGGCCAGCCTGGTCTACACAGGGAGTTCCAGGATAGTCAGAATTACACACTGAGTCCCTGTCTCCAAAAAGAAAATGACATCAAATCATCACTCGCCAGAGTCATCCCCACTCATGGGCTCATAATCTAGAGAATTCCCAGGCAGGCTATGGCCTAATTTGCACAAGACGTAGCTAGGCACAAATCACACTTTTAATAATGCCTCAACCCAGAGATTACATCAGGCAGCCAAAGCGTCTCTTCCACCCGATGCCCAGGCTTCGACCATTCTCCTCCTGATCCTTACACTTGAGAGAGCCTAGAGAATGAGGAAATCCCTCCAGGCCCAAGCCCAGGGCCAGCTGAGGCAGCTTTCCCGCAGGTCCCAGGAAACAGTCATCTCTGAAGAGGAATAATGTTGCAGCTGTAAGAGAAAACAGAGACACGGCTCAAGCCTGACAGCTCCATCCTAGGAAACCTGCAGGTGAACACTTCTCTTTTAAAGACTGTTTGGTTTTGGTTTTGGTTTGGTTTGGTTTGGTTTGGTTTGGTTTGGTTTGGTTTTTTGTTTTTTTGAGACAGGGTTTCTCTGTGTAGCCCTGGCTGTCCTGGAACTCACTTTGTAGACCAGGCTGGACTCAAACTCAGAAATCCACCTGCCTCTGCCTCCCGAGTGCTGGGATTAAAGGAGTGCGCCACCACGCCTGGCTTAAGGATTGTATTTTTTAATGTATATTTTACAATGTTTCATTGTGTATATAAGAGAGTCTGGATGTGTGGCACACAGAGCCTGCAGGAGTCAGTTCTCTCTTTCCACCAAGTGGGTCCTGGGATCTGACTCAGGTCAGAGATTTGCAGAAAGACCTTTACCTGCTGAGCACTGGTCACTTTTCTTTCTCTTAAAGACAATGCCCAGGGATTGAGAAGTGAGACTCCCAGGTAACCTGAGAACTCTTGCCTGTAGCCTCATTCATAAAAAAGGTTATTAACCACCAGTTTCTGCACTCTGGGGATGGCTATCCTTTAGTGGACCTGAGTGTTCTATCTAAGCACTCTCTCTATGGATGCTAGCATCCCCAGTCCTCTATCTGAGCACACTCTCTATGGGTACCAGCATCCCCAGCCCTCTATCTGAGCACACTCTCTATGGGTACCAGCATCCCCAGCCCTCTATCTGAGCACACTCTCTATGGGTACCAGCATCCCCAGCTCTACCTGAGCACACTCTCTATGGATGCCAGCATTCCTAGCCCTCTATCTGAGCAGACTCTCTATGGGTACCAGCATCCCCATCTCTATTTGAGCACACTCTCTATGGGTACCAGCATCCCCAGCTCTATCTGAGCACACTCTCTATGGGTACCAGCATCCCCAGCCCTCTATCTGAGCACACTCTCTATGGGTACCAGCATCCCCAGCCCTCTATCTGAGCAGACTCTCTATGGGTACCAGCATCCCCAGCCCTCTACCTGAGCACACTCTCTATGGGTGCCAGCATCCCCATCTCTATTTGAGCACACTCTCTATGGGTACAGCATCCCCAGCTCTATCTGAGCAGATTCTCTATGGGTACCAGCATCCCCAGCCCTCTATCTGAGCACACTCTCTATGGGTACCAGCATCCCCAGCTCTATCTGAGCAGATTCTCTATGGGTACCAGCATCCCCAGCCCTCTATCTGAGCACACTCTCTATGGGTGTCAGGGTGTGAGAGCATGGGAAGCAGACAGCGCCCAGCATTACCCCAGCAGTCCTTTTCCTGCCCAGCGGGTTGGAATCAGTCTGAGCTGGTGCTTCTCTCCTCTGCGGATCACTGTCACATTCAGGGGCTTCTGAAAGGCAAAGAAGGTCATTCCAGCCTCTGCTTCTTTCCACTCAAGAGGACTCAGTATGTGGAGATACCACTTTCTGACCATGAAATTGACCACTTTGGGCCCCAGCATTAATGAACCATGAAGAAATTCAAAATGGTAGGAGGGTAAAAGCATGGTAGGAACTATGTCGACTTGAATGAGAACTGTCTCCTTACGTTCCAGCATCTTACACTTGATTCCTACTTGAGACCCTATGAGGACACAGACCCACATGCTAGACACACCCCCAAACCTGTTCTCTCACTAGCACCGTGCAATCTCTGAGACAAACTCTCCCCAGTTTGGGACGGTACAGCAGCTCCCTGCTGCTGCCCAGGAAAAGAAAGTCATCATTTTCTTTGTAAGTGACTCCAAGGCTGGCCCCTGGTCACCTCCCAGATTCATGGTTCTGAGCACCAATCAACAGTCTGGCTGCTTTGATCCTCCTGCCTCCAAGGCCTGAGAACCAGCTGAAGGGCGCCCTCTAGTGGCCACTCCGCAGATCAGTTTCTATACACACCGAGGGGCAGTCCTTACTCCGGAACACTCTCCTTCTACCCCAAACTACACCGGGACCCACTGCTCCCCTCCAGCCCTCCTGCGAAGGCTTCCCTGTCACCTCTGGTCAGGATATGAAACTGCTCGTCCGGAACTACTGAATTCATGTCTGCTCTCAAAGCAAGGTCCCCCTCTTTGTTTTTTTGTTCAATGCTGGACCCCAGCCCCCAGTCCAGAAGCAAGCACACATGGGAGGGGAGGGGAGGCAGTTACAGAGAGAGAGAGACACAGGGTTTTGATTTTTACTTTAAACATTTTTTCAATGTGAATTTGTGTGTGACATAAATATGTAGTATACGCTTCTTACCGAGACACAATTTATATACAGTAAAGCAGGGCTCAGTGGGTCTCGTGCTCTCAGGCCCATCACCACCTCCTAACCGCAGGGGTCTGTGTCATCCAAAAGACCATCAGGACACGGTCCTCCTCGCCCTCAGCCTCCCGCCCAGCAACCACCAGCCAATCTCCTTTCTAGCTTTCTGGATCTGCTTTTTAGGACAACTTCGTGAGGAATTGTATGGCCTCTTGTTTGGTCTCTTTCACTTGGTATTATGTTTTCAATACCCATGTTGTAATATGTAATGGAGAATTTACTCCATTCCTGTGGCTAAACTAAATATGCATTGTTTTTATTATAAAGGTGCACGCAAGTGTGCACACAACACGTATTTAAAAAACCAAAAACCAAAAGCTAGGCGTGGTGGCACACGCCTTTAATCCCAGCATTCGGGAGGCAGAGGCAGGTAGATTTCTGAGTTCGAGGCCAGCCTGGTCTCGAACTCAGCCATGTCTCGAAAAACAAAAACAAATAAACAAACAAAAATAAATAAATAAATAAAAAACCAAAACCAAAAAAAAAGTGTGCTGGGCATGGTGGTGCACCCCTTTAATCCCAGCAATCAGTAGGCAGAGGTAATTGGATCTCTGTGAGGCCAGTCTGTCTACATAGTGTGCTCTAGGACAGCCAGGGCTACACAGAAACTGTTGTTGCAAAACAACAACAACAACACTTTTGTTGATCAAACCCATGACCAGGCACCTGAAAAGGGATCTGCCACTGAACCACACACCCTTAGGGTCAAGAGAGTAAATTTTTTCCCATCAAGATTGCTTGCACTTTGAGAATATATGCGTTTGATCCAAACACTGCACTTCTGGAAAGAAAGCTGATGAAAACAGTTTGCTCTACAAAAGCAGAATCTTGATAAAATTGGAAACTTCAGAAATGCTAACAGCATAGCCATACTTGGGGTTTTGTTTTGTTTAAATCACAAAGAGACAATGAGAACCCAGACTCCTGACTCTCAAGCAGGGCTTACAAATTACCATGGCCGCCGGGCTGTGGTGGCGCACATCTTTAATCCCAGCACTTGGGAGGCAGAGGCAGGCGGATTTCTGAGTTCGAGGCCAGCCTGGTCTACAAAGTGAGTTCCAGGACAGCCAGGGCTATACAGAGAAACCCTGTCTCGAAAAACAAAAACAAAAACAAACAAAAAAAATTACCATGGCCACTTGGCTTTTATACAACGGGCACATTGGGACTCCCCAAAGTAAGTCTTTTGAAAAAAAGCTAAAAGGAAGACAGGAAACAAACCTAAAGACTTTGTGCCAATTTTGTGCTTTGGTTCTGTTTTCCATGGGTCTGCATATCCACTTTCAGAATGTAACAGGATGTCTTTAAAAACACATCTGCAAATACGCGCACTGGGCGTGGCAGCACACACCTTTGGTTCCAGCACTCAGGAGGCAGAGGCAGGAGGATCTCTGTGAGTTTCAGGACAGCCAGGACTACAATGGGCCCAGACATCCACAGAGCATCAAAGTATACCAAGGGACACAAGAGAAATGAGTAACCACAGCATCTCAAAATAGGCGTGGGAAAAAGAACTGGGCGTAGCTCAGTTGGCAGAGCACTCACCTAGCATGCATGGAGCCCTGGTCTCCCTCCTGCACTACACAAAGCCACCATGGCGGTGCATGGCTGTAATCCCTATGCTTGGGAGGCAGAGGCAAGTTCATTCAGATTCACTTCTCACTACAGGAAGAACTCAAAGCCATCATCCAGAGATATACTGGACCATTTCTCAAAAAGCAAGGAGACAAAACTGAAAGCGGGAGGTGTGGGTGAGTCCTACTATCACAGAGATGAAGTCACTGAGATGATGAAGAACAGCAGGCTAGCAAGCTGGACAGCCACAGACACACTGGGAAGACATGACAGAGATGAGGGACTGCTAACACAAGGAAAGCTTCCACAAACTGGACAAGTGAGGGCAGGGCGAGCAGAGGGGCTGGAGCCCTCCTGGGCAGTTTAATGATAGGCCCCAAGTCCTCTCACATGCCTCCCTTCAGGAGGTCCAATTCCCTTCTCCCCAGTCGTGGGCTGGACCTAGCAAGTCACTAAGAGGTAAGAAAGACATAACTGTGCATCTTCTGTGATGCAGCCCCTCACTGCTCTCGCTGCCTGAGGCAGTGCACTCAAGTGGTGTACGAAGCCGCAGGATGAGTAACTGAAGGCTCCGGCTGACCATCGGGTGGAAGTGGATGTACAGCCTCGCTGGACCCTTTGGGTGGCCATGGTGTCTGAGGGTGTCCTGGCTGACCCTCACAGAAGCCTCTGGGCCAGAACCAGCAGGGCCAGCAGGGATGGCTGAGCTGTCCAACGAGACCAGTGGTTCTCAACCTGTGGGTTGCAACCTTCTTGGGGTGAGACACCCACTTCACAGGGCTCCCCTAAGACCATCTGAAAACACAGATGTTTATATTACTATTTCTAACAGTAGCCAAAGTACAGTCATGAGGTAGCAAGAAAAGTAATTTTATGGTTGGGGCCACCACAACATGAGGAACTGTATTAAAGGGTGGCAGCGTTAGGAAGGTTGAGAGCCACTGTACCAGACAGACAAGCATCTGTGGTCTTGGCCTAGAGCCACTGTACCAGACAGACAAGCATCTGTGGTCTTGGCCTACCAACTTTCCAAATGGTCCTTGGACTCACTCTATAGCAAGGTGTTAAAGGAAAGCAGACAGGGACAAATGGATTCTTCAAAGCAACTCCAAAAAGGGTCAGAACAAATAAGACCACCACCCACATGTGAAGATATCTGATACTAACAGAGGTGACAGTGTAAACTCGTGGGTAAAGTATTCATAATAATAAATGGTTCCGGGACAACTACTACCCTCCATTTGGCGGGAAAAGTGACTTGGTAATGTGTGTCTAATTACACTAAACTAATTATAGAATAAATTCCTGGGAAATATATGTGTCAGAAAAATAAGAACCTATGTCCACGGGCTGGAGAGATGGCTCAGTATTACATAAAACCAGGCATGGCCAAGCACACTGTAATTCCAGTGCACGGGAGGAAGGACAACCAGAAGCCTCAAGGTCATCCTAGGCCACACAGTGAGATCCAGGCCAGCCTGAGACACAATAAGACGGCCTTAAATACAAATGATCTCTCAGAGCCGGCCACCCTTCTTTACAGGTGACCACATGCACACGTGGCCGGCCACCCTGGGTGAAGCTGGAAACATCACAAGGTCTTGAGAAGGCAGTGAGGGAGAATTGGACCCCAATAACAGCTGCAGGGGAACAGGGCATGTGCCAAAATAAGACAGCCTTTAGCTTAGTTACTGGATGACAGAGAGGAGGAATTTAGACAAGAGGACCAGGAGAGCCATCAACTGTGTAAAAGACTCAGCTGTGTAAGACACAAATGTGGCAAATGGGAGAAAAAGCTCTCCAGGGAGAGAGAGACAAGGCCATTACTGTCAGCAGTGAGGATCCCCCCAACAGCTTCTGGGCCGGAAAATCCCAGACAGACAGATACGCAGCGCTATGGGCTGAACTCCTGCTTCCCTCTGGAAAACTCTCATACTGAAAGGCTAACTACCTAGCCCCTTGGTGTGATGGAGTAGGAGACTGGGCTTTAGAGGGGTGCCATTTATGGGGATGGAGCCCTGGTTATGGAGTCAGTGATCCAGCCCTTGAGCAAACTGTGTCATCCTTGGACCAGAGCCTGAATCTGTGGCACCCTGCTCCTGGACTTCCACCCTACTCCCTGATCTGTGCGAGCAGCAGGCCTCTGTGACTTGTGGGACACCCGGATGCCAGGGCACCCCGACTTACCCCCTCGCTATGCTGCACCACTGTGCCCACGTTCTGCAGTGACTGGAAGTTTTGGGTGTTCACGGAGCCGAACTCCACAATTTCATCATCCACTTGCAGGCCCTAAAGACAGGAGAAAAATTTAAAACCAACCCGAGAGGTTGGATGCATTTTCTGGTCATTTGTACCGCTTAATCTACAACTCTGTGTCAAGACCAAGAGCTTGTTTCCTACACGGAGAGAATGGCAGGCTCTAAGTAACGAGGTCAAAGATTTCAACTCCTCGCACAGGATCAGGGAGTGAGCGCGTGCCTCATTCTGGAGGTTCCTTCTAGAACAGACCTAGCAAATGGTGTCAGGTGTACCCAATGGACACTGTGAGGACACATCAAAAGCTCCAGCTATGTTCTGGAGCTTCTGAGGCAGGTTCAAGGCAAGGAAGCAGCTTAGACCTGGGTTTTTTTTTTTTTTTTTTTGAGAAGACAAACATTGGTCCTCCGAGTGAGTCCCTAAGCAGCAGCCATAGGCCTAAGGCCAGCCAGAACCAGTGTGGTCCTTTTACTTCAGATCCCAAGATTACAGACACTACTTCCTGGTCTCTTTAACAAACACCACCAGAGGCCGACTAGTCAGGCGCTGGGTGTTGCGAATCCAGCTCTGACTAAATAGAGTTGACGTGCAGTCTGCAGTCCTATGTCTTGACTTTATTTTTGCTTTTTAAAAATTGTTCACAGCAGTAGGAATCCAATCCAGGCAAGAGCTCTACCAAACAGCTACATCCTCAGTCTTTTGACGATCTTATTTCAAAACAGAATTTTCCTAAGTTGCCCAAACTTGTGTAAGTCCTGTCTCAGCTGCCTCAGTAGTTGGGATTATGAACGTATACCACCATACCCAGTGGCCTTGTGACCGTTTTTAAGCTTGTGGTTATTTTTTTTTTAATTATTTGATTTTATTATCTAATGTGTTTAGGCATTTTGCCTGCTTGAGTGTCTGTGAACTTGTATGTCAGGTGCCCATGGAGGCCAGAAGAGAGAACGGCATCCCCTAAAACTAGTTACGGACGGCTGGGAGCCACCATGTGGTGCTGGGATTTGAACTCAGGACCTCTGGAAGAGCAGTCAGTGCTCTTAACCACTGAGCCATCCCTTTATCCCCCAGTCTTGCGATGATTTGTAGGATCCAAATTCAGAATCCAGTTCTGTCTGGTGACACATGCCTTTAATGGGGGAGGCAGAGGCAGGTGGATGTCTGTGAGTCTGAGGCCAGCCTGGTCTACAGATGGAGTTCCAGGACAGTCAGGGCTACACAGAGAAACCCTGTCTCAAAATACTAAAGAAAAAAGAAAAGAACCCATTTGTGCTTCCCAGGAGCCATGTGTGGCTTGTCCTCAAGGATCACAGAGAGAGAGCAGTGGTGCCACCCACAGCAGCCATGGTATTCAATATCCATGCACAGCCACATACAAACTTCTACATGAATATTCATTGCCGCATTACGTGTAATAGCCCCAAAGCAGAAGAGATCCAGATATCCATTAACTGACCAACAAGAACATGCCTATCACATAATGGATATTGCTCAGCCATAAAATGTAATGAAGGCCTCATATGTGACCCGGCCCTGAATGAACCGTGGGAACAGACAGAGTAAGAAAGCACACACCATACAGCTGTCTTCACATGAAAGACACAGAACAGGCAGATCTGTGCAGACAAAATTACTGGTGCTCAGCAAGTCCTGACTGGCTTCTTTTCAGCACCAATAAAAATACTGTGAAATTGGCTGCGGTGTTAAATGTGCAGCTCTGTGACTCCTCTGTATCCTTTAGTGGGTCACACATGGCAGGAGCAGCCCATCACAGTAATGCTGCTCTAGGATCTATCAAAGAACACTGACATCGCTTTAAGCTCTTGTCATTTTTTTTTCTTTCCATGTCCAGGAAAATGGTTCCAAGAAGGACACCTCTTTTCTTCTTTGGGGCATGTATCACTTTCTACACTGTGTCCCAGATGGTCCCACAACAGGTCTCTCCCTGAGTCCACGGGCTGACCCTATGTACACCAAGCTCTGGCCAGCATGTGTTAAAGGAATAAAGGAATTCAGAGCCACAGAATGAGAGGACAGGTTTGGCTTCTGACAGGGCTCCGAAGCCCAGGGCTACCTAACTCTCAGTACTGCTAGGAGTGGATTTGGGAGAGCCAACAAGATTACCGCAATACTGGCTGGGGAACCGGGGCTGATACTGTTCACTCTGGCAAAGGCCTGGGGCAAGGCAGGGCTGTTGGAGGCCAGCCCTCGGTTCATGGCCTCTTCTCGGGCTTCAGCCATGTCCCGAGCCTGCTTCTCTTTGTCCCGAGCATGTAGCTGGTGCAGGGCCTCCTCCACTTGCTTCATCAGTGCCTTGTGATCATTCTGGAGACCTGGAGAGAGAACACCATGTCAGGGGCAAGGGAAGATAGCGCAGGTCACAGGACAGATGAGATGGGACAGCTGAATTCACTCACTGCAATGGTGTAGTTGTCAACCTCATGAGATTTAGAATTGTCCAAGACCAGCCCCTGGAAGCTTATGGAAGGACATTTCCAGAGATGCTTAACTGAAGAGAGAACAGTCCTCCCTGAATGTGGGCGGCACCATCCCACGAGACAGGACCAACATTCAACTCTTCTAACCAGCTGCCTGAGGCTCCTACCATCATGATTTCTCCAGTGGGAAGTTTGTTCTGCCCCTGTGAGCCAAACTTCCTTCTTAAATTTCTTTTCTTCTCTTTCTTTCTTTTTTTATATTTTTGGTTTTTCGAGACAGGGTTTCTCTGTAGCCCTGGCTGTCCTGGAACTCACTTTGTAGACCAGGCTGTCCTTGAACTCAGAAATCTTCCTGCCTCTGTCTCCCAAGTGCTGAGATTAAAGGCATGCACCACCACACTGGCCTTAAGTTTCTTTTATCAGGTATTTTGTCACAGCAACCAAAAAGGAACTAACACATCAGAATATTTAAGAAGTGCTTACTAGGTGCTAGACACAAAGCCAGAGTCTGAGGAACAGAGAAATCTGTGAGCCAGACACAGGGCCTACCTCACTAGTGAGGAAGTCTAGTGAGCAAGGCAGCTACAGAACAGGTGACTACAATCACATCGGATGACCGGATAATTCAGAACAGCAAGAAGGCCCCTCAAATGCAGCACAGCCCCTGCTGAGACCTGAAAGGTGAGTAGAAATCAGGTTCCATCCAGCTGCAACTATGCCCTGACCTCAAATACAAATAAGGGACAACCACAGAAGTCACACAAAAGCCAAGTGGCTGGGCAGGATGCTGCACATCTGCAATCACAACACCTGGGAGATGGGGAGGATCAGGGGGAGATAGGGGAGGATCAGGGGGAGATAGGGGAGGATCAGGAGGAGATAGGGGAGGATCAGGGGGAGATAGGGGAGGATCAGGGGGAGATAGGGAGGATCAGGGGGAGATAGGGGAGGATCAGGGGGAGATAGGGGAGGATCAGGGGGAGATAGGGGAGGATCAGGGGGAGATAGGGAGGATCAGGGGGAGATAGGGGAGGATCAGGGGGAGATAGGGGAGGATCAGGGGGAGATAGGGAGGATCAGGGGGAGATAGGGAGGATCAGGGGGAGATAGGGGAGGATCAGGGGGAGATAGGGGAGGATCAGGGGGAGATAGGGGAGGATCAGGGGGAGATAGGGGAGGATCAGGGGGAGATAGGGGAGGATCAGGGGGAGATAGGGGAGGATCAGGGGGAGATAGGGAGGATCAGGGGGAGATAGGGGAGGATCAGGGGGAGATAGGGGAGGATCAGGGGGAGATAGGGAGGATCAGGGGGAGATAGGGGAGGATCAGGGGGAGATAGGGAGGATCAGGGGGAGATAGGGGAGGATCAGGGGGAGGCAGGTGGAGGATCAGGAGACCAGTGTTAGGTACTTAAGACTGTCTCAGGGAAAAGACACAACAAAACAAGGCTGAGGAAGAATGTCTGCTGGAAGGATTTCACTGGAACTCCGTGTAGCTCTGTTAGTAGAGCTTGCTGAGTCCCCACGAGATGCGTTTGATCCCCAGCACCACATAAAACTCACGTGGTGGTGCCTGCCTGTAATTCCCCGCACTCAAGAGGCAGAAGCAGAAGGATCAAAAGTTCAAGGTTGGGCTGGCGAGATGGCTCAGCAGGTGAGAGCACTGACTGCTCTTCCAAAAGTCCTGAGTTCAAATCCCAGCAACCACAAGGTGGCTCACAACCACCCGTAATGAGATCTGATGTCCTCTTCTGGTGCGTCTGAAGACAGCTACAGTGTATTTATGTATAATATTAAATAAATCTTTAAAAGAAAAAAAAGTTCAAGGCCATGCTCAGCTAAGTATTTTAAGGTTACCCTCAAGTACATACAAGCCTGTCTTTTTTTTTTTTCCTCTTAAATTCTTATAGAGGAGGGAGATAAGACACAAGAGTCTAGTGAGCCATGTGTGGGATGCTGAGTGTCGGTCAGGCACCTACTACTGGGCTCCTGCCAACTGACGAGGCTTGAGAGGCAGATTTAGTGCTGCCAAATCTTTGATTTTCCTAGAAAGGCTAAAAACTGAGGACTTTGAGAAGGAGACTGCCTCCAAGTTTTAGTGCTAAAAGCTAATTTATAATTGAATCAGGGGCTAGAGAGATGGATCAGCAGTTAAGAGCGCTGGAGAGGACGCAGGTTCAATTTCCAGCACATAGAGGTTCACAACTGTCTGTAACTCTAGTCCCAGGGGATCTAATGTCCTCTTCTGGCCTTTGCAGGCACTTGGCACACATGCCGTATGCAGGCAAAACACCTATACATGTAAATAAAAATTAAAACAAAATGAATCACCGTGGGGCTGGTGAGATGGCTCCGTGGGTAAGAGCACCCGACTGCTCTTCCAGAGGTCCAGAGTTCAAATCCCAGCAACCACATGGTGGCTCACAACCATCTGTAACGAGATCTGGCGCCCTCTTCTGGAGTGTCTGAGGATAGCTACAGTGTACTTACATATAATAAATAAATAAATCTTAAAAAAAAAAAAATGAATCACCGTGGTCGTCCAGCAGGTCCTGTCTGGAGACTGGTCCTGCAAGCAGCCAGCATTTAATGTCCTTTTAAAACTAAAAAAAAATATTTTCCTTCTTCTTTGGATCCCACTCCTTATTCAACCCAGGCCACTGGATCAATAGAACTCACTCTGGAATCTCCAAGGCAGCCTGCTACTGTCACCCTGAGAGCCAATCCACATGTGACACCCTTGGGTCACAGACTCTCCAACTCTGCAGGAGCCTGTGACTGTGGGGCTGTGTGGCCATCTAGCCTGCCTGTCACTGTGAGCAAAGGTAGGGCCATCAGGCATTAGGGGACTTGGGTACTCAGTCCACAGAGGCAGATGTGAGGGGGGAAAACCAGACCCCAGGCCAGGGAGGTTTACAGTAGAGTCACTGTCTTAAGACACAATCTGTATTCTCCACATTGCTGTGGGTGAGAGGACCAATGACTGAGTTGCTGATATATTACAATTCCATATCAGAATTCAAAAGGTTGTCATTGCCTGGGTAAACACCTCTGCAGCAACTATTTCAAAATTAACTTTAAGCTGTCACAAATGTACCATGCTAGCACTTGCTGGTGATTAGCGACTAAGGACTCAGCATATGAGACCTTTCTGTATTACTTTCCCAATTTCGATGTAAGCCTTGGATTGTTCCCTAAGAAAAATCCATGTTTAAGAATACATTAAACTTGTGGGAATTGTCTTTCAAAAGAATACTAATAAGGGGGAATTGTTCAATCATATTATTAACACATAATAAAGTCATTAAGATGATATAAAATTAACATGGAGTAGAACAGTGTAAAGCGTCCAGAAATAGGCTAAGCATAGCTGAAAAGCCTAAGTGGTACAGTAAGCTCTAGCACGAAGCCCCAGGTTCTACTCCCAGCAGGGCATGTGCGCCCACACACACCCACACACAAACACAGAGAATCTAATACTGCTGCAGTTCAAGTCAGCAGGAAGATGCTGTTGGAACACGGAGTTAATTGGCACTGGAAACCAGCACTCCTCAAACTTCCAGGCCCTGCTTCTGTAGAGGGGGTGAGCCCCATCCCTGGGGGCTCAGAGGTTTGGGGCTAAGCTCAGAATTCCCCTCACATGTGCAGTCTTCACATGGCTTCCCTATTCTCTGCATCTCAGAATTCCCCTCACATGTGCAGTCTTCACATGGCTTCCCTATTCTCTGCATCTCAGAATTCCCCTCACATGTGCCGTCTTCACATGGCTTCCCTATTCTCTGCATCTCAGAATTCCCCTCACATGTGCAGTCTTCACATGGCTTCCCTATTCTCTGCATCTCAGAATTCCCCTCACATGTGCAGTCTTCACATGGCTTCCCTATTCTCTGCATCTCAGAATTCCCCTCACATGTGCCGTCTTCACATGGCTTCCCTATTCTCTGCATCTCAGAATCCCCCTCACATGTGCCGTCTTCACATGGCTTCCCTATTCTCTGCATCTCAGAATTCCCCTCACATGTGCCGTCTTCACATGGCTTCCCTATTCTCTGCATCTCCTTAGTTGTTTTCCTGTAAGACTGAACCTTTTTAATATCAGAATCTTCAGGGGAAAAAGGATGTTCTGAGGTGCTCTCTCCCACACTGTGGCTTTAAGGGAGCGTGCATATTACTCCGCACCCTGCTTATAAAGGCAGCTCCTTTACCAAAACACTGTGGATAAAGCCCGAGTCGGGCATACTCAGCGGAAATCATGAAGTGCAAACCGTGGGTGGCTGACCCCCTAGTATAGCTGGGATGGAGAGCTGATTATCTACCAGTGCCAAGTAAAAGATGCTCACACCCTCATCCCAAAGCCGGTGCACATGTGACCTCAGGACCCTGAGAGAAGGGACGACCTGGATTTTCTGGGAGGGCCCGGGTCTTAACAAGCTAAAGAGGGAGGCAGGAGGGGGAGAGGACAAGATTCTGTAACAGCAGCAAAGGCTAGAAAGATGTGATCACTACTTCTAAAGACAGAGGATGATGATGGCCAGGAGCCAGGAAACGCAGGTGGCCTCTGCAAAGACAAAGGATATACCACCAGCCCCAGCGTCAGCCCCAGCCCCAGCCCCTAGGGGGAGCCAGTCCCACTGACACCTGGATTTTGTCAGCAGACCTTCTGGCTGTCTCACCTCCAGAACTGTCAGAGACAATACAGTCCTGTGGCTTGTTACAGCAGGAACACAAACCCAGGTGCCATTCTCTGACAGGTACCTCATTAAGACAAAGACTGTGTGTAAGACCCCCTCAGGAGAGTGATGGGCCTGCAGCGGAACAGCTTGCCCAGCCTTCCTGGCAGGAAAATGCTAACGCACACTCAGGGTGGGAGGCCAGGACCCTTCCTCCTGTCGCCTGTCTCCTGCCTGAACAGAGCCAAGGGCCTGAAGACAGGCAGACTGGTTCTACTGGCCTTTATACTGATACTTCAGTCTGAGAGCCAGCCTGGGTCTTTTCTATTTGCACAGTGGGAACCTACTTCATGGACTCCATGGGGCTGGGGAGTGACTGATTTGGGCTTCCATTGTTAAGTCAATGAAGTCCCATAACAAAGTAAAGCTTTCATTCCTTGTTGTTTTACTTTTTTTTAAAAAAATCCTTTATGTATGTGAGTACCCTGTTGCCTTCTTCAGACGCACCACAAGAGGTGGTTGTGTTACAGATGGTTGTGAGCCACCATATTGTTGCTGGAAATTGAACTCAGGACCTCTGGAATAGCAGTCAGTGAGTGCTCTTAACCACTGAGCCATCTCCCCAGCCCCGTTCTGTACTTTCATATGCAGCCCAGACTGGCCTCAAACACCTAGCCTTAGAGCTGTGTGCCACCATGCCCAGCTTGAAGCCAAGTTTTTTTTGTTTGTTTGTTCTTGAATTTTTGTTGTTTGTTTTTGTTTTGTTTTGTTTTGTTTTGTTTTGAGACAGGGTTTTTCTTCAGCTGGCTGGCCTGGGACTCACTCTGTAGACCAGGCTGGACTCAACCTCACAGAGATCCATCCACCTCTGCCTCCTGAGTGCTGGGATCAAAGGCATGTGCCACCACATTTAGCTTTGAAGCAAAGTAAAATAAAAAAAAAAATAAATAAAGCCATCGACACGGACGGAACTCTGCCATCCACCCTGTCCCCTTGCTTCTCAGTTCCTTACTTTGACAAGATAATTGTGTCAAAGCAGAAAAGCTTTGCAATACTCAATGCTAATCACCCCTATGTCTTCAGCACCCCACCACAAGCCAAGACAGCCCCAGGGAGGGTCACTCACAGATGATGTTGTGCCTTGCTGTTCGGACCTGGTACAAGTCCACATCTGCCCGGGGATAGCCCTCACAGTCCACCAGCGGCTCGTTCATGCCAATTCCTTTTTGCTGGAGGAAAGAGATGTGGTTAAAAAAAAATCTCACAGGTGAAAACACCAAAATGCAATTCCGTAGACCTTTGTACTTCTAACTCATGATGAAAGGAACGAGGACCATACAGTGATGTCTTTAGCACACATCAGGTTCTGTAACTATGTCCTTATAGCTACCCTCTGCAGCGGGTACCAGTCTTAATTAAGTATTAATAATGAAAGCAATGAGGTCATAGAGATGGATCAGCAAATAAAGACCAACAACCTGAGTTCAATTCCTGGGGTCCACATCAAGATGAAAAAGGCACACAAGCTGCACAAAGCTGTCCTCTGACCTCCATATACACTCCTCATCAATGCCCCGGGCCACACTATACACACATTCATAAAATGAAGTCTTTAAAAAATAATGCAAGCAATGCATGAGAATAGTGTACACAAAGCAAGGCTTGACGGCAGGTCAGTGGTAGAGCACTGGCATATGCCAATCTTGGATTTGATTCTCTACAGTACACACACACACAAAGTAATAAGTAGGGATAGGGATATAGGATAGAGTGCTTGCCTAGCATACATAAAACATTGGACTTATCCCCCCACCCACCCCCTTCCCATGCAAAAGCCAGACGTGGTGGTACAGGATGTAGAGGCAGGAGGATCAAAGTTCAAGGTCAACCTTGGTTACACAGTGAGCTCAAGATTAGCCTTGGATACATGAGATAATCTCTCCAAAACCAATTAACTAAAGCAACAACACAACACTCCAAGAGCCTTCAGAGCCTGCTCTCTCAGCTCCATCCCTCACCTGACCTCTGCAACGCCTCCCTCCCAACAGGAAGTAAACTCCAGAGAATGCAGCTAGGACCAGGGTTTGGACTCTTCTAGAAATAAAGACCTACCAGGCATACCAAGATCCCTTCCATCACTAGATGGCACCGGCTGCCTCCAGGGAAAGAAACCGAGTGGCTGGGAGTTAGGGAAGGATGGAGAGCCTTCGTGTTTGATATCCACTAGCAGGTTCTGGATCTGAACATTGGAAATCTATTCCTTATTCAAAACAGTGCATTCGTTTAACACTTTCTATTTAGCCTCACTATGTTACCCAGGCTGTTCCCGGACCAACCAATCCTCCTGCCTCAGCCTCCTGAGTCACTGGAACTAGAGGGACCTCTGCTTTAGGGCCAGCTTTAGCAACTATTTATGTGAGGCAGGCTCCCACACTGTCCCTCTGAAACTTTGAGACTATGTCTGAGTATTATAACCAACATAGGCAGAAGAGGCTTATTGGAGCTCATAGTTTTGGAGTTTCAGAACAGAACTTGGCAAATGTGTTGTTTGATGTCTGTTTGTCGGTAGGTTTATTTGGGACTCTTTGTTTTTAGCTCTGTGGAGAGGCAGAACATTATCATGGAAGCCACTTCCATCATGATCCTAGGAGGAAGGAAAAAACAAAAAGAAAAAGCCCTCCAATGACCTATAGTAGCTACCCCAGCAAGGCCATGCCACCTACAACCTACAGTAACCACCCCAGCAAGGCCATGCCACCACCAACCTACAGTAACCACCCCAGCAAGGCCATGCCACCACCAACCTACAGTAACCACCCCAGCAAGGCCATGCCACCACCAACCTACAGTAACCACCCCAGCAAGGGCATGCTTCCAATGACCTACAGAGCTGCACCTCATAAGGGTTCTACTATGTCTCAAGAGCATCACCGTGGGCACCCATCTTTTAATATGGGAGCCTTCAGAGGACATCTGAGACTCAGAACAGGACATTCCATATACATGAAACCTTGCAAAGCCAAGCACACTGATACCCACTTATAATCCCAACATTGAGGCAAGCCAAGACAGGAAAATTACAAATTGGAGGCCAGCTAGAACTACAGAGTGAGTTCAAGGCCAGCTTGGATTTTTAGCCAGATGTGTGTCAAAAAAGGAAGCTAGGTGTAGTGGTGCCCACCTATAATCTCAGCACCCAGTTGGCTGCAGCAAACTGCCAAGAATTCAAGGCTAGCCTGGGCCATATAGTAAGTACTGGGAGATAGCCAGAAATACATAGCAAGATGAGAGAGACAACACACACGATACAAGGTGTTTTGTATCTTCTTTATCACAATGCTTTCAAGGGTTATTTTACCCCATAGCATGAACAAGTATTTATATATAACTCACTACTCCTTGTTACCTTCAAAGCCCCACTGTATGGGTTGACTATGTTTCACTTATCTGTTAGCTGGAGAATATGCATTGCTTCCTGTTTTCTAGCTATTTTAAACAATGTGTGTAGCCTAACTTTGGCTACTTTGTGGGTTCTTTCTTCCACCCCTTTTTTCCCACCCTTTCAACCCCCTAAGACTAGACAGGAGGGAGGAAAGGGTAGAGGGGAAAGGGCGCGATGTTATTGTTAGACTACTTCCTGCTCTTTAGGAACATCTTAGCTCCTTGGGGCAAGTTTGATCAGGATATCTAATTTCTTCTTTGCATAGGACTACTTAACCAACTAGACCAACAGCAACCAACAGCAACCAACAACAACTACCCAACAACTGACAACAACTCCACGGCTCAGAGCGCTAACATTTATATATCCTCTAAAAAGCCCTCACAATTCCAAGCCACCCAAGCACAGGATCAAGCTACAGCTTGCAGAACCAGGCTCCTGCTGGAGTTCAAGGCAAATTACAGACAGCTGCTGTGGTCTGGTCGGCACTTGGGATTATAACAAAAACAAGCATTTCTGGGCTGGAGAATGGCTCAGCAGTTAAGAGCACTGCCTACTCTTTCAAAAAGTCCTGAGTTCAAATCCCAGCAACCACATGGTGGCTCACAACCATCCATAATGAGATCTGATGCCCTCTTCTGGGGTTTCAGAAGACAGCTACAGTGTACTTACATATAATAAATAAATAAATCTTTAAAAAAACAAAACAAAAACAAAATTAAAAAAAAAAAACAAGCATTTCCAAAGAAACCAAAGTTCTCACTACAGATATGTATGAATTTTTGGATGATATATTTGCAACAATCATAATATCAAATGAGGAATGTATTTTCTGAGTTATATGTTAACTATGTTTTACTTTTTTGAGAAACTGCCGAACTGTTTTTGGACAGCAGTCACACCATCTTACAGTTGTATAGTATTTCCAATTTCTCCATAGTCTCCTTAAGATATTACCCATATTTTCGTTATCCCCATCCTGGTGAGTATGAGGGAGTATGGCACTGTGATTTTAACTACACTATGACTGTTCAGCATGCTGGGCCTTTAAGATTTCCTCTATGTGTGCAAGTGCCTACAGACAGATGTGCACCATGTGTGTGCAGTGCCTACAGAGGTCAGAAGAGGCATCGGATACCCTGGAAGTGGAGTTACAGATGGTTGGGAGTTACCACGCATGTGTGAGTGCTGGGAACCGAACCCAGGTCCTCTGCAAGAGCACACGGAGCTTTTAACCGATGTCCTGAATGTGTTCAGAGCTTCTCTATCAATCATATGTATTTAATTTAAGGACCGTCCACTTAGACCCTCTGCCCTGTTCTAAGTACGCTATCTGTGTATTTATTACTGTGTTTTATCGCTCCTTTTCCTATATCCCAGACACCAGCTTATGAGAGGGTGTGCAACCATTTCCTTCCATCCTGTGGCTTCTCTTCTCATAGTCTTGACTAAGTATTATGAAATCAGTTTTAATAGTGATATCTAACTTATCATTTATAATCTGTTTTTACTTTTATGTGGGGGAGGGACAGAGTTTCACATATGTAGTCTAAGCTACACACTGAGAGCCTGTCTTTTTTTTCTGTTTTGTTTTTTTTTTTTTTTGAGACAGGGTTTCTCTGTGTAACCCTGACTGTCCTGGAACTCACTCTGTAGACCAGGCTGACCACAAACTCAAGAGATCCACCTGCCTCTGCCTCCCAAGTACTTAGAATAAAGAAATGAGACATCACCACCCAGCTGGGAACCTGTCCTTAAAAAAAATAAAAATTAATAATAATAATATGAAATAAATCAGAGCAGACAAATTTTAAGATTCAAGCCCTCAGCAACCAAAAAACAAATTAGCCAGAGGCAATTAACATACACTCTTACCTTATATTTAAGAGAAAACAGTTATAGTTTTCCGTCTTTTGATTTGGTTTCTAATGGGTTTGTGTGTATGCAGGTGCCACACATGTGCCAGTCAGAGGATAATCTCAAGGGGGCATCTCAGGAACACTATCTACCTCCTTTGAGACAAGCTGTCTCACCAGTCTACAGCTCATCAAACAGGCTGGACTGGCTGCCCACAAACCCGGGCATCTTCCTGTCTCCGCCTGTTCAGTTGGGATCCCAGACATGGACCAGTAACAGCCTTGAGTTCTAGGGACCGAACTCAGGTTTTCAGGTCTGTGGGGCATGCATCCGACAAACCGAGCTTCACTCCTAGCCTCTCCAAACCCTGGTTTGTTCAGACAGACTCTTGCTGTTCCACTATATAGTCCTAGAGCTCTCTGTGTAGAACAGACTGGCCCTGAACATGTGGCAATCTCCATGCTTTTGCTTGCTTCGAGCTGCAGGTGTGCAACACCACACCCAGATAAATAGTAAAGGGTAGGCCAATACCAAAAGACAATATGTGAGATGTCTGATTCTACTGGAGCTAGGCAAGTAACTGCAGTTTAAGAAATTGCTTTTTGCCAGCCGATGGTAGTGCACGCCTTAAATCCTAGCACTTGAGAGGCAGAGGCTGGTGGATCTCTGAGTTCAGGACAGCCAGAGCTACAAAAAGAAACCCTCATTCGAAAAACAAAACAAAACCAAACAAAAAATTGCTTTTTATCTGTTTTAAGCTTTACCAAGCCTGAGGCCTGTGACTTTAAACAAGTGACTTCTCCTTTCATACACACGTGTATATACACACACACACACACACACACATGGGTTTTTTTTTTTTTTCTTTAAAGAGATTTGTGTCTGTTTAAACGTCTCCACGAGTGTGTGGACTTACACAGTAGTAAATTCTGGATCTGAACTCCAGTCCTTATGATGGCCAGTGCCTTTAAACCACTGAGCCATCTCTCCAGCCCCTGACTCCGCCCCTTTGAGCTTCAGGGACACACACAAGTTAACAATGTTGCTGTGACAGTTTCCTGGCACAACACACATACAAGATAGTACCTTTTAGGCACATGGTCAGCACCTACCTGGCCTGTAGAACCTCTATATGACACCATCATCTGGCACCCATCACCCAGACGTCATTGTGCCCAGCAATGAGTGTGATTTAGCTTCCCCTTCCTCTACACACTGACTTGGGGTTTTATGAAAAATATATCTGCTTAGGAGGTAAGCAGATCACAGAGCCAACCATTTCCCCTTCCTAACTGGGCAAGCATTGGCTCCACTCTGGCCCTGTTTCCCCTTTTACAGTAAGGTTAATGTGCTTAATCTGGCTCCACTTAAAGGAGCAATTAGCAGAGGTGAGGGCTTTCTTAAAATCCGGAGTCTTTTCCCTAGCCCAACTAGAATCTGCATTTCATTTTTACTTTTCTTTTTTTGTTTTTTGTTTGTTTGTTTTTTTTGAGACAAGGTCTAATATAACCCAGGCCAGCCTCGAGCTTACTATGTAGGCAAGAATAGCCCTCAAATCCTGATCCCCCTGTCTCCACTCTCCAAATGCTGGGCTTAAATAGGGATGCCTCCCCTGGCTACAAAGAGCATTTTAACAAGATGCCCAATTAATTCTGTCAGTTGACGTTTATAAAGTCCTAAAGAAAAGCGGGTGGCAAGGCCAAACCTGGTAATGTCACCTACAGAAAGTGACAGTGGCGATTATCACTATGCCTCAGCAAATAGTCTATCCTTGCGACCGAGGCAGTTTCACTAAGGCCGATATCATGGTGGCACAGGCCCGCGATTCCCGCACTCTTAAAGATGACGTAAGAGGATCGCGAGTTCGAAGCCAGCTTGGGGGCTGCGTTAAAAACAAACCAAAAACAAAAAAAAAAAAACCAAAAAACTTTAAATGGCAAAGTTAATGCTTCCGAAAATGAAAATTAATCCCACGTGAAGAGAAAATGCTTAAAGGGGCGTGTGGCACACAGCAAAGGCCTCCCTAGGACACTGCTTGGCAGAGACCCGGAGCCTGGTCCGCAGGCCTCCCCGTCCTCCCCGCCACACTCACGCTCTCCAGGAGGTCGTAATTAGCCTTGATCTCCGCCTCGATCTCCTCCTTGCGTCGCATCAGCTCCTGGATGTCGCTGACCGCGGCCGCACGGGCTTCGGAGGACTCTGCCCGGTGCGGGACGTCTTCACCCGACATCGCGGATCTCAGGCTAGAGCTCCGGGTTTCCCGGCTACGGACGCCAGCCGAAGCTGAGGCTACGGGTCCTCCCCGGGGCCAAAACAGCTCAGCCAACGCGCAAGTACGGAAACAGATGAAGGGTGGAGCTTGGAAGTGGGCGGGGTCACCGGAAACACCGGCTAGATGGACCACGTGGTTTTCAGATGACCCGGCAGAGATAAATAGACCCATAGAGGACATAGGCGTTTACTCCCACTTTATCCTGACTCATTTCCACTTTTCTTGTTCATTCCTTCCTTTTTCATTCTGTCCCCGTCCCTCCATCCGTCCGTTTCCCCACCCCCCACCCCACCCCGTTTTTCAAGACAGGGTTTCTCTGTGTATCCCTGGCTGTCCTGGAACTCACTCTGTAGACCAGGCTGGCCTCGAACTCAGAAATCTTCCTGCCTCTGCTCCCAAGTGCTGGGATTAAAGCCACCACATCTGGTTTACACCTTTTTTCATTCACTCAGCTGAAGGCTGAATAAACTGGACACCAGCTGTATAAATGTGAGAGGATCCAGTCTTGCCGCCTTGACACTTCAGTTCTTAACATCTACGAAGCCCCTGAGTGTTTAAAAGAGGCTTTCAAGCGATTTGTTTTTTGTTTTCTGTTGTTTTTTTTTTTTTTTTCAGACAAGATTTGCTGTATCTCAGGCAAGCCTCCAACTCATTGTGTAGATGAAGACGACCTTGAAGCTCTCCCCAAGTTTTTAGAATATTCTATTTCTTATTGTCATGATCACAGACACCCTCAACCCCCCACTCCCATTCTATCCATTTCCCACCTCCCTCAACGCGTCCTCATCAAAACTTCAAGACCTTTTTTTTTCCTTCTTCTTTATAACCTAGTGTGCCCAGTGCCTTTGAGCATCTGACACTCCATCTACTCCCTCCACAGGCAGGGATTACAGGCATATACACCAGGTATGGTTTATGCAATATTGGGGATCAGGAACACTACCAACTCAGCCTTATCTCCAGCCACTTTCAGGCTGGGGATCGCTCATGGTACAACCTGTGTTCAAAGTTGGATTATTAACACCGACTCTATATAGCCCATGTGACCTTAAATAATTTCACCTTCTGCTCTCTGACCTTGTTGTGTGACACTAACAGTAATATCTCTCGCTCTTTTTTCATTTTTATTTATTAATTTATTCCCTTTGGATCCTGATCAGAGTACACACACCCTAGCAATCTGTCTCTTAAGGGTGTCCAAGTATTTATTGACTTTCACCTCTGTCACGAGGTGCTAGTGTAACAGGCCCCCAGACCTTCGTACAACCGACTCCATAAAGAAAGTACCACTCAGGCTGGAAAACACAGCACACAGATAGTACCACCTGCCAAAACTAAAACAAAGCCCGAAGCCATGCAAGTCCATAATTGTGGGAAAGTCTCTCCATGCACGAACCTTGCTTTTTGGCTTCAGTGGTTGTGCTTCTGGCTAACTGCTCTTGTGAACTAAGGTTCACCCCAGCACCCGGTTCTTGTGCTTTTTAAAAAGCTTACCCTGAGCTGGGCGTGGTGGCGCACGCCTTTAATCCCAGCACTTGGGAGGCAGAGGCGGGCGGATTTCTGAGTTCGAGGCCAGCCTGGTCTACAAAGTGAGTTCCAGGACAGCCAGGGCTATACAGAGAAACCCTGTCTCGAAAAACCAAAAAAAAAAAAAAAAAAAGCTTACCCTGAAAAAGGCTCAGTGCTCCACTGGGGTCCCAAACACTTAGTGTCGTACTGGCTCACTAATAAAGACCATCAGCTTAAAACTCTATCTGAGCCGTCTCCTCTTGTGAATACCCCACAAGACTGAAGTGGTAAAGAATATGAAACTGTGTCAGGCCTCTATAAATGTAGGTAAACATAGAAATTGGGGTGTGGGGTAGAGAGATGGTTCAGAGGTTAAGAACATACTTAAAGCTCTTGCAGAGGGCCTGGGTTCCCAGTACTCACATGGAAGCTTACAACTCTCTGTTACTCTAGCTCCAGGGTCTCCAATGCCCTCACCCCTGGCTTGCTCAGCTTGCTTTCTTATAGAACCAAGACTACCAGCCCAGAGATGGCACCACCCACAAGGGGCCCTCCCCCCTTAATAACTAATTGAGAAAATGCATTACAGCTGGATCTCATGGAAGCATTTCCCCCACTGAAGCTCCTTTCTCGGTGATAAATCCAGCCCGTGTCAAGTTGACACAAAACCAGCCAGTACAAATGCCAAAGTAACGCAGGAAGGAAAAACTTCATCTGGCTTATGTTTCCTTATAACTGTTCATTATTTAAGGAAATCAGGACAAGAATTCAAACAGTGCAGGAACCTGGAGGCAGGAGCTAATGGAGGCATGCTGCTTACTATCTTGCTCCTTGTGGCTTACTCAGCCCATTTTCTTATAGATCTCAGGACCACCAGCCAGTGGGTAGAACCCACTCCCATCAATAACTAATTAAGGCAATGCCCTACAGTTGGAACTTAAGGAGGCATTTTCTCAATTGAGTTTCCATTTTCCTTTAGACAACTCTAGCTTGCATCAAGATGACATAAAACTAGCCAGCTCACATACATATAATAAAAATAAAAAATTTAAAATAGTCATAAGGAGGCTGGAGAGATGGCTCAGCAGTTAAGGGCACTGACTGCTCTTCCCAGGTTCAACTCCCAACATCCACGTGGCAGCTCACAACTGTCTGCAACTCCACCCTCTGACACTGTCACACAGACACACACTCAGGCAAAACACTGATGCACAGGAAATATAAAGTAAGTTCTTTGGTTTTTTTTGTTTGATTGGCTGGTTGGTTTTGGTTTTTCAAGACAGGGTTTCTCTTTATTTTGTTTTTTAAAAAAGCATGTTTTTAAAAAAATAGTAATAAGGAATGAGAGTTTTACTCAGCAGTGAGGCACATGAAGATATGATGCAAAACCTGAATGAGACAGAAAGAGAAAGACAGAGAATCTCAAATACAGTTCTACATGACTATATGTGATAGTTCAACAACCCAAAGAAACCAAATGTATTGGTGCCCGTATTTGACAGCTAAGAAAACCATTTAAGAGGGTCATGGTGGCGCATGCCTTTACTCCCAGCACTTGGGACACAGAGGCAGATGATCCCTGAGTTTGAGGCCAGCCTGGTCTACAGAGTGAGTTCCAGGACAGCCAGGAGCTACACAGAGAAACCTGTCTTGAAAAAAAAAAACTAAAACAGAAAGGAAGGAAGGAAGGAAGAGAAAGAGATGAAGAAGTAAAACCTTTTCAATAACTCTTGCACACGTCCGATTCGACCAGCAAGAACGACGCTGCAACAGGATCCTTCTGCACACATTTATTGGGAGAGCTTGATTGTAGAGGCGAATAGACCCCGAGCCAGCACTGGTCCTGCTTTATATAGGCCTAGGAGAGGCGTGTCTCACACCCGGATTGGTTGTGCTTGGTTGATGCTTACCACCTCATTTGCATGCCTACATCTGATTGGTTAATTTCTCTCTCACCTGATTGGTTAACTTCTCTCTCTTCTGATTGGTTAACTTCTCTCTCATCTGATTGGTCAACTTCTCTCTCATCTGATTGGTTAATTTTGGTTAATTCTCAAAACCTCATCTTGGCAAAAAACTTTACTGCCTATGTATGTGTGGTGGCCAGCAGAAGCCAGCGCCACCCTGCAATGGCACATGTGGCTTCCCACAAATAACTGATTTGTTTAACTGGCAAAATGTGAAAAACCCAAATTTCTATCCAGTTCAATCCAGTATCTTATATATATTTACTGACAATGTATCAATCTACATAGTATTCAAACATGTTTGCCCCAAGTCTAGTCATGGAGAAACAGACAAATCCAAATTGAGACTCATCCTTCAAAACAACAGGCCTGTCTTCCAAAAGGTCAGTATTGTGAAACACACGCAGCACAGGTGGGGTCAGTTAGGCAAGGGCCTTAGATTAAGAAAGAAAACACCACATCAGCTGAGTCCAGGGTGATAGTGTCCTTTGATGGGGTCTCATTCCATTTCTCCACCAAAAATGCTACAAAGGCCAATCTCGGGAACACCTGAAGATGCATGTACATAGAGACTGTATAGCATCAATGTTAAGTTTCCTAATTCGGTTCTTGCACTGTGGTTATATAGGACAATGTCCTAAAGATGCACCCTGCATTATAAACAACACAATAAATGAATTATAGTCCAGTGGCTCAGAAACTGGACACAACTATAATCTCAGCACTCAGGAGGCTGAGGCAGGAGGATCTCAAGTTTGAGGGCAGCCTCGGCTGTGTAGCTTGACCCTGGGTACACTACTCTACACCACACCACAGTGCAATACAATAGGCAAACTGACATAAACATTGAGCAGAATATTTTAGTGTCTAGTACCAGCTTTATGAGTTGGTAAGATGGCTCTGGGGTTAAAAGAATTTGCTGTCAAACCTGAGGATCCAAGTTCAACCCCCAGAACATCAGGTGGAAGGAGAAAATAGAGTCTTGTAAGTTGTCATCTGAATTCACACACACACACACACACACACACACACACACACACACACATGTCTATAGTATGTATGTATGTATGTATAATCAGTTGCTTAATTTGGGGTTTAGTAATCAGTTGCTTAATTTGGGGTTTAGAGAGATGGCTCACTGGTTAATGGCACTGGCAGCTCTTCCAGAGCACCCAGGTATTTCCCAGCATCCACCTGGTAGTTCACACCCTTCTATAAATGCAGTTCCAGAAGCACTGACTCCTTCTAGCGCCCTCCAGTGGCACACATGTGCTACTACATGCATATACAGAAGGAAAATACTGGTACACATTAAAAACAAAATAAGATCCCTCCTTTCAAGGAGAAGCTTCAAAAGATGTATTTGGAGCCAGGTGTGATGGTGCACTCCTGTAATCCTAGCACTCAGGAGACAGAGGCAGGCGTAACTCTGGGAGTCTGAGGGCAGCCTGGTCTGACAGGAAGCTCTTGGACAGCCAGAGCTACAGCATAGACAGAGAAACTCTGTCTCAAAAAAACAAAAACAAAAACAAGGTGAGCTTAGGAGTTTTTATTAGTAAAACATATATTTTACACACACACACATATGGTATAATTATGTTATATTATATTCAATATTTTATATAGTATAATTATATATGTATGTATGTATATATATATATATGTTGCAGTATTTCAAGGTAGCTTCCTCACTGAGATTATTGTAATTCCATAAGAGAATCTCCTTACTGAAAGACAACCAATGCCTCAATGTATTAACGGGGTTATGATTTCTGCAGCTACATTGCAAGTGGTGTTGGGTTTTAAAAGATGGGTGGTGCCGTGCAGGAGGAAGTGTAGCAATATATAAATCAGGAGAAAGGTCCTTGGACATCTGTGGAAACGGTGGAAACTGTCCGGCAAATCTTCTGAGCTTTGAAACCCATCCAAATAACAAGATCAAGACGATACCCACCAGAGCCATCTGTCACCAGGGCTACTGTTGCTCAACTGATTGCATCATGCTGTTACATCAGTGTGGCTGTGATCAAGAAACTTATGAACAGCCTGTCCCTTCTACTGCCTTCTCTCTCGGGAACTGTGGACAGAGGCTTGTTTACCTTTAGATGTTTGAGTGTGTGATGGAACAGCAGTGTAGGAGAGGTGGAGAGGCCTATCTTTGTTCCTTTACCTGGCTGCTTTGGGTCACTGCCTGCAGTGACCACACAACCCTTGTATTTCAGGAAGCAGCCAAGATCTGGGGGAGCATCAAATGTTCATCTCTCAAAAAAAAACAAAAAAAAAAAACAAAAAAACAAAAAAAAAACAAAAAAAAAAACAAAAAAACAAAAAAAAAACAAAAAAAAAAGAAATGTTCATCTCTTTTTCACAACACGTTTTTTGTTTTTTTGTTTTTTTTTTTTATCATGTTCACTTCAGAAGAAGAGAGGCCAGAAGATAGCGAACTGGGGACAGAGCCAGCGACCAAGACCCACCCTAGCAAGATCGGTGGGTCATAATCAACACAGTCTGCTGTATTTCTGTCTTTCACCTCAGCCCTGTCCAGGAGTCCTTTTCTTTTCTTTTTTTTTCCTGGGGTTCTTATCAATAAAAAACAGTGAGATTTCAAGAGGCCAAGGGGTGGCTAACTTGCACAAGTTGGTGCCCAAAGAGTTTTTAAGAAATTTGAAAAAAGAGAAACAAGGGAGATGGCTTAGTGAGTAAGATCCTTGGAGACCAGAGCGTGGACTCCAGTGTCTGTGAAAAGCCAGGCATGGAACATGGACTCAAAACCTCAGGGCTGGGAGAACAGGGACTGGTCGATCTGATCTCCTAAACTTGATGTCCAGGCAGTTTAACCAAACTGATGAGCTCTAGGCTCGCTGAGAAGACCGTGACTCAAAGAATATGGGCTGGAGAGAAGGCTCAGTGGTTAAGAACACTGACTGCTCTTCCAGAGGTCCTGAATTCAATTCCCAGCAACCACAAGGTGGCTTACAACCATCTGTAATGGGATCTGATGCCATCTTCTGGTGTGTCTGAAGACAGCTGCAGTGTACTCCTATATGTAAAATAAATTAAAAATTCTTTTAAAAAAATAGGTGGAGGGTGATGGAGAGAGACACAGGACATTGATTTTTGGCCCATACACGCATATACGGGTACACACATGTCTCTGAAAAGGGGGGCAATGGAATTGTTATAACATGGAAGCATGAGGGAGTTACTTGTGGGAAGAAACCAGCAAGACTTGGGCAAACTGAGCAGAGATTAAGAACAAAGCAAGATGGCCAGGTGTGGTGCTACACCTTTAATCCCAGCATTCAAGAGACAGAGACAGGTAGATCTCTGTGAGTTGAGGCCAGCCTGGTCTACAATGTAGCAGGCCATCCAGGGATACATAAAGACCCTGTCTCTATAGACTTTTTTGTCTTCATGGATAACGCTGGAAGACATATCATGACTGTTGCCTCAAGGTGCCTGAAACACCACCATTACATGGCTTGAACATGGTGATAGGGGTTGGAGAGATGACTCTACGGGTAAGAGCACTCTACCAAAGGTCCTGAGTTCAAATCCCAGCAACCACATGGTGGCTCACAACCACCCATAATGAGATCTGGCACCCTCTTCTAGTGTGTCTGAAGACAGCTACAATGAACTTAGATATAAAAGTTATAAGTAAGGCCGGGCGTGGTGGCGCATGCCTTTAATCCCAGCACTCGGGAGGCAGAGGCAGGCGGATTTCTGAGTTTGAGGCCAGTGTATTTACATATATATAATAAATAAATAAATCTTTTAAAAAAGCAAATATAAATTGTGTGCCTTTTATCTGGGAACTGAATGATCAAAGACAGGATAGAAATCCCCGATTGAGATTAAATATTTACAACAACAGAAAGAGAAAGTAAAAAAACACAAAAACAAACACACACACACACACATTGGTTAGAAGCCATAAGGAAGTTCATTACATTGTATGCTAATGTTTAAGGTTAATTTTTAAAAAGAGTGCTAAGGAGTTAGTAAGGTTGCTCAGCAGGTAGAGGAATTTGTATATGCCAAGGCATGCATGTACCAGTACACACAAACAAATAATAAACACACACATGAGTTTATTTAAAAGAAGGCTGAGGGCTGGAGAGATGGCTAAGAGCTCAGAGGTTAAGAGCAATGGCTACTCTTCCAGAGGTCCTGAGTTCAGTTCTCTGCAACCACATGGTGGCTCACAACCATCTGTAATGAGATCTGGTGCCCTCTTCTGGCAAGCAGGCATACATGCAGGCATAATGCTGTATACATAATAAACAAATGAATCTTGGGACGGAGTGGGGGGAGGGGAGGGGGGAGGGAAGGGAGAAGGGAGAAAGGAGAAGTGAGAAAGAAGGGAGAAAGAAGGGAGAAGAAAGAAAGAAAGAAAGAGCTTTTTGGCTTTCTGCTCGGAGGAGGCAACGGTGCAACTTTCTTCGGTCGTCCCGAATCCGGGTTCATCCGACACCAGCCACCTCCGCCATGCCGCCCAAGTTCGACCCCAACGAGGTCAAAGTCGTGTACCTGAGGTGCACCGGAGGCGAGGTCGGCGCCACATCCGCCTTGGCCCCGAAGATCGGTCCTCTGGGTCTGTCCCCGAAGAAAGTTGGCGATGACATTGCCAAGGCTACCGGTGACTGGAAAGGTCTCAGAATTACAGTGAAATTGACCATCCAGAACAGACAGGCCCAGATCGAGGTGGTGCCCTCTGCCTCTGCCCTGATTATCAAAGCCCTCAAAGAGCCGCCGAGAGACAGGAAGAAGCAGAAGAACATTAAACACAGTGGGAACATCACTTTTGATGAGATTGTCAACATTGCCCGGCAGATGAGACACCGGTCTTTGGCTAGAGAACTTTCTGGAACTATCAAGGAGATCCTGGGTACCGCACAGTCTGTGGGCTGCAATGTGGACGGCCGCCACCCTCATGACATCATAGATGACATCAACAGTGGTGCAGTGGAGTGTCCAGCTAGTTAAGAAGCAACAAGAAAATATTTCAATAAAAGACTATCTGATAACCAGTGGAAAAAAAAAGAAAGAAAGAAAGAAAGAAAGAAAGAAAGAAAGAAAGAAAGAAAGAAAGAATAAAGAAGGCGGCGGTGGCTGAGGAGATGACTCAGTCAGTAAGGCGATTGCCACCTAGTCATGAGGACTTGAGTTTAGATCCCCAGTATCCACTTAAAAACATCAGGGCAGTGCAGATCTGTAATTCCAGGGTTGGGGAGGTGGCGACAGGAAGATGGTGTAGAGCTAGCCTAGCTGAGTCTAGCAGCTCAGGGAGATGGTTCTTTCTCAAACACTGAGACAGAGGGATTCACAGGGTGGCTCAGCAGATAAAAACACTTGCCACATCATGCCAGACAACCTGAGTTCAATCCCCAGAGCCCACCTGGAAGTAGAAGAGAACTGACTCCCCAGGGTTTTTTTTTTGGGGGGGGGGTCCTCTTTGTACCAGTCCTAGCTGACCTGGAACTCACTTTGTAGGCCGGGTTGGCCTTGAACACACAGAGAGAGCTCCACCTGCTTCTGCCTCCTGAGTGCTGGGATTAAGGGTGCATGTCCCCACCACCTGGCTGCAGGGTTTTCTTAAAGTGTATAATGATCATGGTACGATAGAGCCTCGCTAGTTTTGCAAGCCTGGAGGGCTATTCCCACCCCACAGCTAGAGGACTAAAAGAGGTGCTGTGGTTTTAACATGGTTTTAAATGTCCCCATCAAAAACTATATTGAAGCCAGTAGATGGTGACACATGCCTTTAATCCCAGTACTTAGGAGTCACAGGCAGGTGGATCTCTGTGAGTTTAAGGCCTAGTCTACATAGTGAGTTCCAGACAGCCAGAGCTACATAGTTAAGACCCTGTCATGAAAGGAAGGAAGGTCACAGTATAGTTTCAACCATTGCTCTCCTCTAGTTACAGAATATTTCTTCCCACCATGCCTGAAGGAAACACTATACTCACTGAATAAGCCCCTCCTCTTGCCACTTGTCCTAGGAACTGAGTCTGTGAATTTGTCTATTCTAGATAGTTTAACTACTTGCCCCATCGCTGTGACAAAATTCCTAATAGATGCAGCTTAAAAGAGGGAGGGGCTTGCTTTGGCTCCCAGTTCCAAGATGTGGTCCTGTGTCAGGGAAGGCATGAGAGCAGGAACTGGAAGCTGTGGGAGGAAGGAAAAGGGGGAAAAAGGAAAGAAACCCTACCTAGGACAAAGGGTAAGGAGAAAAGAATCCCATCTTTCCCTGTTTGTATAAACTTCTCAGCTTCTTTGAGTCTCAGTTTCCCCAACTTTTAAACAGCTACAAGACCTACACAGGGAAAAACATCTAACTCAGTTGATAGAGGGCTGGAGTTCAATCTCCAGTACAGAATAAACCGAGTACAGCAGGCACAACCTGTAGTCCCGACACTCACTCGGGAATTGGAAGTGAGAGTATCAGGAGTTCCAGGTTACTCTCAGCTACGTGATGCATTTGAGGCCAGCCTGGGATATGCACGCTCCTGTCTCAAAACAATAATACAAGGCTGTGATGCTACATGTAAAGCAATAGACACATTGCCACCCCTGTCCCTGTCGGTAACGGGAACTCATGACAGCTCTCTGTAAATATTCAAAAGTAAGAAAAAAGGCTAAGGGAGGGTAAGCGATGTGTTAACATCAAGTCAGCAAATCAGAGGCCAGCAGTGTGTTCCCTCATCGCCCTTGACAACCTTGAAAGTCAGCATTCCAAATAGGACCACAGGAGATTTTTGCAAACCTGGGGACAGAGGCTGGCCAGGACACAGGTTTAGCCTGGAGGGGATCGATATTGGGTCTTGAGTAACTTCACCCTCGATTTACGCAAGCAATGGAGTTACTGATGTCAAGGTAGTTTGGTGGGAGTGGAAAGAAAATTCCTTTGATGTGCCCCAGGCTAGATCAATACCCTGGCTAGTTTTACTATGCCTGTTCCCCAGTCATAAGGCTTCCCACCCCTGCAGAACCAAAGCAGAAGGACAAACTGCTATTGGCTTCTCAGAGTCGACTTTGATTCCTCAGACAGTCTTTTTTTTTTCCAAGCATTATCACTTAAACTACATTAAAAACAAAAAACAAAACAAGTTTAAAAGCCGAAAATCCTCACTACTATGCAAACAGAGGGAGGTTAAGCACTATATTAAAGGTGACCCAGCAAATCAGAGGCCAGCAGTGAATTTCCCCATTGCTCTTGACAAAATTGAAGGTCGGCATTCTAGTCAGAGATTTTTGCAAGCCTGGGGACATTGGATGGTGTCTTAGTTGGGGTTTTACTGCTGTGAACAAACACCACGACCAAGGCAACTCTTTTTTTTTTTTTTTTTTTTTTTGGTTTTTCGAGACAGGGTTTCTCTGTATAGTCCTGGCTGTCCTGGAACTCACTTTGTAGACCAGGCTGGCCTCGAACTCAGAAATCCGCCTGCCTCTGCCTCCCAAGTGCTGGGATTAAAGGCATGCGCCACCACGCCCGCCCGGCACAAGGCAACTCTTTTTTTTTTTTTTTTTTTTTCTTTTTTTTTCGAGACAGGGTTTCTCTGTGTAGCCCTGGCTGTCCTGGCACTCACTTTGTAGACCAGGCTGGCCTCGAACTCAGAAATCCGCCTGCCTCTGCCTCCCGAGTGCTGGGATTAAAGGCGTGCGCCACCACGCCCGGCTGGCAACTCTTATAAGGACAACATTTAGGGTCAACAACAGCGAGGATGAGGGCCTTAAGCCACACCCACAGTGACACACCCACTCCAGCAAGGCCACACCTCCTAATAATGCCTCTCCCTGGGCCAAATGTATACAAACCAGCACACCCTCCTTTCTTCCCCTCTCCTGCATTTCTTGCCTGGGAATCCTCAAAGTCCCCTTGCCCAGCCATTGGCCACTGGCTTTTTATTGACCAGTCAAAAAACCAACTCTTGGCAGGGACCCGCAGCAGATGTGCGAATTCCCACATAAGCACAAATCAAATCCCCAACAGTTTTCTCTTGGATTCCAGATGTTTGTTGCTTTCAAGCTCAGGCTGTTCTAGAATCTGTGATCCTTCTGGCTCAGCCCCTCGAGCGCTGGGATCGTAGGCGTTTGCCACCAGTGCTTTGAAGATTGGAAACTGGGAACTAGCCTTGTGTAGATGGCTGGAACGCAGTAAAAGGAGTGTGTGGATCTCAGTCCCGCCTCAGCTCAGAGGCATTATACTTTTGTTTTGTTTTTAACTGTTTTTAATAATTACACTGTGTGCATGCGTGCATGTGTGCTTGTATGTACACTCGAACACCGTGGTGTGCATGTGGAGATCTGAGGACAACTTGCAGGTCTTCGGGCTTGGCAAACAAGCTCCTCTACCTGCTGTGCCATCTCACGGGCCCTCAGAGGTGTTCTGTCTGTTCAGGATGGGATCTCACCACACTGTTCAGACGTAGCCAGCTTCCTGAGTAGCTGGGGACTACCGGCACACACTGGCGCATATGACATGACAGCGTTCTCTAGTGGCCGTGGACAGGTTATTTGGGCATGTCCTCTTCTTCCAGAGTCTGTTTCCATATCTTAACAGGAAGATCCCAGAGGCCACAGAGGGCACAGAGTTTAGTAGTGGAGTGAGGAGTACACCAAGCAAGCAGAGGTAAGAGGTTGTACGGGCCTGGTGTAGGTGGGCAGCGGGCTCTAGGGAACGGCAAGTTAGTTTCAGAGACTCACATTAGTGATACAAAATGGGGGGGGGGGCTCTGGATGGAGAAGTCAGTGGTAGAGATTCAAAGGGACCTTTCTACTCCTTTCTGAAACAGACTTACCCACCTCCCTGGGATAACTTGGCCTAACTTGACTGCTGCACTGCTAAACAACCATGTGTGAGCAGCTCTGGGAAGAATGAGGCCTGGAGCAATCTATCCTTGAGGTGGACCTGGTGGGAGACGACGATGACAGCTGGCCAATCTCCCCACAGTGGAGTGTAAGACCCCCGAAGCTGGGCCTCCACTCAAGTCCCGGGATGAGCTGGCCAGCACCGCAGTGTCCCGAGAGAAAACCACACCTGATGCAAACTGCAAGAGGTTTTATTATCAGCTAGCTGAGGACGAAGTCCCTGGGCCATGCAGGGGCTTTTAACAGCTAGCTGAGGAATTGGGAGGAGTTGGGAGGAGAGTTGGGAGGAGTTGGGAGGAGTTCTTCTCTTCCATGTGTCCTTGGTGAAATTTACAAGGCAGGAGTGGGGAGTGAGTTCTTTCTGAATTTTTATCAACGTGCCCTCGGCACAGGAAGGCAGGCATCTCTGGTTGTACAGTATAGAAACAAAAAGGCTTTTTGCTGGCTATAGAGAATAAAGAGCTTCTTTCTGGCTGTATTTTTAAAGATCAGGGAAAACAAGCTTGGGGAATGTCCAGGGGCTTCCTTCCAGGGAGAAACGCTCTAAGTCGGGGTCTCACAGGAGCAGGCAATGTATCCCTGAAGAAGAGTGTGAACAGGGTTTATCCCAAGGTGTGCCACTGTCTGTGGGAAATTTTCAAACACTAGTGGGTTGGAAACCTGGCCAGCTTGTGAGCACCTGCAATTCTGGCACTCCAGGGCCGAGGCAGGTGGATCAGAAATCCAAGGTCATCCACCACTAGTTCAAGGGCAGCCAGGGATCCTTTAAAGCCCTCTCTCAAAAACAAAACAAAACACTATTGTGTTGGGCAAGGTGTTTTACACCTGGAGTCCCAGGCCTCTACTGAGATAGGAGGACCATGAACTTTCGAGGCTAGCCTGTGCTACATACCAACTGACACCTTGAGTGAAAGAGGACCACCAACTGGGTGCCACAGAGATGGCTAAGAGGGTGAAAGCTTTTGTTGCACCATCCTGGAAACGTTAAGTTTGGTCCCCAAAAAACCCTGGTGGAAAGACAACTCCCAAAAGTTGTCCTCAGACCTCCATACACACACTGTGGCCCATCCATGCGTGCTCAAGTATGGATCCACAAACACAAAGTAAAAATTTTAAAAACAATTGGGGTGGGGGGCATGGTGACTGAGAACCCACATAAAGCCAGATTCAAGAGCCAGCCATGGTGGTACATGCCTTTAATCCCAGTATTCAGGAGGCAGAGACAGGCAGATCATTGAGTTCAAGGCCAGCCTGGTCTACAGATCAAGTACCAGGACAGCCAGCGTTACCCAGAGAAACCCTGACTCTAAAAATAAATGAATGAATAAATAAATCTAAAAAAAGAAGATATTTCTCTTTGCTGGATCAGACTCCCCTACCCCTAGGAAGGTGAAGAAACACTCCATGTAGTGCTGCTATTATCTTTTGTGTGTGTTGTGAATGCTAGAAAGCCAGCTCAAACTTGAGCAAATGGGACATGAGGCTCAGGGAGAAAAGCACATGGGGCAAGGTCCTAAGACACTGGAACCCCATGGTCCCCTCTCCACTCTGCTCCACTTTCTCTGTGATGACCTTCCCTCTTCAGACTTCAATATGGTGGCCTCCAGAGCACCAATTGATATGCAGACCCAGAACTCAGAGGCAGCAGGGCAAACCTCATCCATCCTTGGGCTTCTTAGGCCCATTCTATCCCATGTGATCTGTCGGCCAGAGAGGGTGCTGGCCAATTCTTCAAATGAAAAAACGAAGAGCTAGACCATTACCAGGAGTGAGCTGCAGGATCTTAAAAGACAGCTGGGAGACTCCTTAGAGTCCCCAGTGCCAGGAACACAGGGGTAGCCTTCTAGATCTAAAGACTCTCTGCCTTAGAAGTTAGGGCCACTGAGACGTAGAGAGAAGCTGAGGACAGCTTAAGATGACAATCCACAGTGCCCAGAGCTCCTGTGACCCCGGTCATCAACCCACTGGAGCCTGCAGGGCTTCACTGATGCCTGGAGATACAGTGGCTGTCACCCCAAAGTTCAGGCTGAAAGCACTATACCGCAAAAGATAAAAAGCAGCCCCACCCAAATGGCCTTGCCCAGCTGTGCCAACACGGATAACCGGATGAGCTGAGTGCCAGGGCACACCTTGCCTCCTCTGTCTCCAGCTGTGACCTGAGCCCTGGCTAGGGACAGGTGTGAGACCTGCAGAGGAGAAAGACATTCTACATACATACATTGCACCTCCAAAGCTTCACAACTTCAGTCTACCACTCTCTCCCTTTCACCCAGTAAACATTTCAATTGAGTGACTAGAGAAAGGGCTCAGTGGTTAAGAGCATTACATATGGAGTTTGGTTCCCAGCGTCCACGTTGGGCAGCTCACAAATGCCTGTCGCTCCGGCTCCAGGGGAGTCTGACAACCTTTGCTGGTCTCAATGGGTACCTGTAGGAGTGTGCCTGTGTGTGCTCACAAATAAAATTTGAATTCCTAGCTGGGGATACAGCTCAGTGGCTGAGTGCTTGCATACGTGTATGATGTCCTAGGTTAATATCCACTATGACAAAAAGAGGAGATCTCAAAAGGGTTGGATTCCAGCAATGGATTCATCCACTGGGAAAAGCAGAACCTTCAGGATCCAAGTGGTTCCCCTAAAACCTCAGCTCTGAACAGTGGTTGCTTCTAAGACCAAAGCTTTTAGTCTGTGAGCACACTGCGGAGATGCTTCATAGCCAAACCCCAACAGTTGTCATGGCAACTCTATGGGCGAAGGCACCATGACCATCCCCACTTTACAGCCTGGAAAGAGCTGGGAAAGTTAAGTGGCCGGCCTCAGGATGCTCAGGTACTCACGGAGGAATGCAGAGACTTTAGCAGCTGCCTAGGCAAGGGCCGTGCGCTCAGGAAGCTGAAAGAAGAGTTTGAGGCCAGCCTGGGTTCCACGCTAGACCCTGTCTTGATACACAAACAAATTTACATACAATAGATCAAAAGGAATTTCTTTGGGTTAAAATATAATGTCTACTCTGGAGGTAATCTCTATACAGATTTCCCATTGGGACTGCCAGTGAATTTTTCCATAGTGGCCACATTTGTTTAGTGAGTCCCAAACCTAGGACATTCCCAAACCCAGTCTCTTCATTACCACCCTGGCAATCCCTAGCCTAGAGGTCACAGCCACTTGGGAATGCACAGTCCTCTCTAGACACACCTACTCACTGGCATTTCATTAAGGAGGGACCCTTGGCTAGGCTGCTGTCTTTATTCTGGTCCTTATAACCATGCAACCTGTTGGGTGGATTTTTTTTTTTTTGCTTTGAAATGTATTTGTATTGTTTTTAACTACGTGTATGGGAGAGGGGGTGATATGCAGACCTCTAAAGAGGTCTGATCCTCATAGAGGCCAGACGTGTTCTATCTTCTTGGAGCTGGAGATACAGGTGATTATGAACCGGCAGATGGGGGTTGCTGGGAATCGAATTCAGGTCTTTTGAAAGAGCAGTACGTGCTCTTAACCACTGAGCCATAGCTCCAGTCCCTCAAGTGGTTCTTCCCACTCCCAACCTCCCAAGACAGGTTTCATTATGTGGCTCTGGCTGTCCCAGAAATGAAATATCTGACCCCCCTCTGCCTCCTGAGTGCCGGATTTAAAGGCATGGGTCACCATGCCTAGTACCTTGGTTGCTTTAAATAAAATCCTTTCTTTGTTAAAGCTAAGATCTTGCTCTATAGCCCAGACTAGCCTCAAACTCACTTAGGGCTTCTTGCCTCAGTCTCCCAGTGCCTGGGATTGAAGACGTGCACCATCACACACAGAAGAAACTGTAGGCTTCCATTTGTCAAGACCTACTTTAATAAGGGTTCTTAAATGCTTTAACCTCCCTTCTAGCCCACCACCCACCAGAGGTAGTGGAAAAGAAAGATTATTAGGACACAGGGGAAGTGAACCTGTTAGAAATAGTTCTTTGGAGCAGCTCCAATCTTCGTGGTCAAGAGATCAACAGTATGGTCTACTGGCAAACCACCAAACACAAATCAGCAGCAGCAGTCCAGTTCACTTGGCAGATACCACACACCAATCAGCTGTGGCAGCTCCATCCAGAATAAGCCTCGAGGCTCTGACAGATCGGCTTGATTCGGAGGAAGTGGCAACCTGGAATATCACAAGAAGTTCTCTAGTGAGTTATGCCCCATGAAGTTGCGACGAGCGAAGATCAGCAACGAAGTGCAAGGCCAACTGGTGCCAGAGGGTGGTTAGCAGAGACTAGAAAAGCCATGCAAGGCATCCCAAAACAGGAGCCTTGTCCCACCATCTGCAGTCCTTCCTATTCATTTTCTTTCTAAACATCACGTGTCTTTTCACTTGTCTGCTTCAGTGAAACATCCTCTCACCTGTGTCTGCTTCAGCACAACATTCTTTTACCTATCTGCTTCAGCAAAACATCCTTTCACCTATTTGCCCCAGCAAAACATCGTTATGACCTGAGTCTCCAAAGGAACCAGAAATTTCCACTTCATGAAACACTTCTGATTCATTGTCTTTAGAGAATGTGCTACAATGACCCGGTTTCCCCCCACCTCACCCCCGGGGATGAAGAGACAGGGTTCATGTAGCTGAGGTTAAACTTTAGCTCCTAACCCTCCTGCCTCTACTTCTGGATTCCTAGGATTACTGGCATGCTCCATCACTGTGCAGGGCTAGGGTTCAAACCAAGGACCTGAAGCAACCTGAGCCCTCTACCAACTAAGCCTCACGTCCAGTCCTGATTCTCCTCTTTGTAAAAGAAAGGAAAATGAATGCGGCTGGGTGATCTGATGTCTAATGTTCTGCTTTGATACTTTATTTCATACCCAAGACTCAGTCTTCCTGGGTGTCTATAGGCTGATCTTTAAAAAGGGAATCACTATTCACAAAACCTCTTGCACTCACTAGGAGACAACAGCAGCTGGGGAGCTGCTGGAAGACCTGAGCTTGAATCCCCAGGCGCCATAGTGGAGCTCCAACCCCACAGCTCCTACACCACGAAAGGAGAATCCACTAACACTCTAGGAACAGCTAGCCTGCCTTCCACAGCCTAAAAAAGGAGATTCCTTCTCAACAAGATGGACGGCAAGAACCAACACCAGAGGTGTAGTTGAATATAGACCCATATTAGATTCACACATGCAACGATGAAAGGGAGGAAGGAGGCAAGAGGGAGAAAAGGGGAGAGGGAAAAGAAACATGCCAGGCTCAAGAGATGGCTCAGCGGTTAAGAGCACTTACTGCTCTTCCAGAGGTCCTGAGTTCAACTCCCAGCAGGCACATGATGGCTCACAACCATCTGTAATGGGATCTGATGCCCTCTTCTGCATACATAACAAATAAATCTTTAAATATTCTGCATACACAACAAATAAATAAATCTTTAAATAAAATAAGAAAAATGATCTGGACTGAGGGTATATATAGTTGATTGGTATAATTTCATTTTTAATTTTTAAACATACATACTTACATTTATTTACTTATTTGTTTATACACGTGTGCCACAGCACAAGAGCAGAAGTCCAAGAACAATATGTGAGAGCAGGTGCTTTCCTTTGGTTTAACTCCTGTCATCAGGTTTATTGACAAGTGCCTTCACCCATGGAGCCATCTCGCCAGCCCAGGAGTAGAATTTTGAATAATGCTTACATTAGTCAACAGTTTCTCAAAATGGCAGAACACTTGCCCAGAGTGCATCAAGGCCTGGCTTCTATCCCCCCATGCTCTCTATATGTGTATAGGTGTCAGCCAGTGTGAGTTTATGTGCACCATGTGTGTGCAGAAGATTTCGGAGGCCATGGAGGGTGTCAGGGACTGGAATTAGAGGCAGCTGTGAGCTGCACAGTAGGGAGTAGGAACCAAACCAGGGACCTCTGCAAGAGCTAAGTTCTCCCTCCCTCTCTCTGCCTCTCTCCCTCTCTCCTTCCCTCCCTCTCAGTTTTTTTTTTAAATAAGGTTTCTTTGTGTAGGCCTGGCTGTCCTGGGTCTCACTCTGTAGACCAGGCTGTCCTCAAATTCACAGAGATCCGCCTGCTTCTGCCTCCCGAGTGCTGGGATTAAAGGCGTGCGCCGCCACCGCTAGGCAAACAATAAATACTCTTAACCACTCTCCAGCCCCAATCTCTTGCACTTTAAAAACAAGACAAAAAACAAACAAATAAACAAAAACAAAAAAAAAAACCAGAGTTTGCGTACAACCAACCCAGAAAATCCCCAAATATATTACATTGAATGAAAAATCAGATTCACAAGCCTACATACTACGTGAGCTATCTACACACTATTCTGTAAAAGGCAAGAATAGAGAGTCCGTTGCATGCATGTGGTGTACATACATACACGCAGGCACATAAGCATACATATACATATAAATAAATAAATAAGTGATATATACATACATACGTGCATACATAGCTACAGAGAAGGTAATATAAACAGTGGTCACCAGGCGTGGGATGAGAGGAGGATTGGAGTGAAAAAGTGGGAGAGGACATCCTGGGGTCACCTGGTTGTTTTTACCTTGAATGACGTGATAGTGCCGTAACGGTCGGAACACTGACCAGAGGCTGGCCCGTGGTGAACAGTGCCTTGAGGATCTGTGAAGAAGCGCTTACATTCAACGTTGTCTTAGTCAGGGTTTCTATTCCTGCACAAACATCATGACCAAGAACCAAGTGGGGGAGGAAAGGGTTTATTCAGCTTATACTTCCACACTGCTGTTCATCACCAAAGGAAGCAGGAGCTGATACAGAGGCCATGGAGGGATGAACTTACTGGCTTGCTTCCCCTGGCTTGCTCATCAACCCTCTGGAGCCTGTAGGGCTTCACTGATGCCTGGAGATACAGTGGCTGTCACCCCAAAGTTCAGGCTGAAAGCACTATACCGCAAAAGATAAAAAGCAGCCCCACCCAAATGGCCTTGCCCAGCTGTGCCTAATACGGATAACCAGATGAGCTGAGTGCCAGGGCACACCTTGCCTCCTCTGTCTCCAGCTGTGACCTGAGCCCTGGCTAGGGACAGGTGTGAGACCTGCAGAGGAGAAAGACATTCTACATACATACATTGCACCTCCAAAGCTTCACAACTTCAGTCTACCACTATCTCCCTTTCACCCAGCAATATTGGGGGTCAGGAACACTCTACCAACTCAGCCTTATCTCCAGCCACTTTCGGGCTGGGGATCCCTCATGGTACAACCTGTGTTCAAAGTTGGACCATTAACACTGACTCTATATAGTCCATGTGACCTTAAATAATTTCACCTTCTGCTCTCTGACCTAATCAGGTCAGATTGTGACACTAACAGTAATATCTCTCGTTCTTCTTTTCATTTTTATTTATTAATTTATTCCCTATGGATCCTGATCAGAGTGAGAAAATCTGAAGAACAGGCTACGAACAGGCTACTCTGCTAGTAATATCTAGTGTTGCTAATTGGAGTTTATTTACATGCTTTTCAGGTCATGTTTTTCTGAACTCAAATAACCTTCCTCAGACCATTACTTTCTTTGTTATGTTATAACCCTGTATAAAAGTACAGTCCTGAGGCCTGGAGAGATGGCTCAGTGGTTAGGAGCACTGACTTCTAGAGGTCTTGAGTTCAAATCTCAGCAACCACGTGGTGGCTCACAACCATCTGTAATGGGATCTGATGCCCTCTTCTGCTGTGTCTGAAGACAGCTACGGTGTACTCATATACATAAAATAAATACATATTTTTTTTAAAAGTACACTGAAAATGAAGCAAGGTTGTCTACAGAATCAGACTTTAGCCTGCCCCATTCTTTCAGGTCCTTAGATCTGAGGTCTGGTAGACAAGATCTGTACAGGTCGGTGAAAGTCGACAATAACTGGATTGTGTTTTCAAAGTTCACAGACCTGTGTGCTGAAAAGACTGAGTTTCAACCCGTGAAATTACGTTTCCATCAATATGACACTCCCTGAAAGCCTTATTTACAAAACTGTCAAGTTATGTAAATTAGGATGAAAAATCACATGAATATGATTTGTTACAGAAGCAGCAAGATTAACCAGGTGTGCCCAGAAGGAGAGAGAGGAGACACCAAGCCCGAGATGCCAGGGGAGATAGCTGCCAAGCAGCTCAAAGTCCTTGACAAGTTTTGTACTCTGTAGAATTCATATCCACTGAAACAACAAAATTAAAACCACCCATAAAAAATTTGTATAGTGGGTTATTTTGGTTTTTTTTTTCTTCACACAAATGGTAACATGTTCTATATGGTGTTCTGTGCCTTAAAAACAAGGCAGTGGTGACACACAACTTTAATCCTAGCACTCAGGAGGCAGAGGCAGGGAGATCTCTGAGTTGGAGGCCAGACTGGTCTACAGAGCTAGTTTCAAGACAGCCAGGGCTACACAGAGAAACCCTGTCTCAGGGGGAGGTGGGGAGAGCAGACATAGTTTCTTGGGCTATGCTTCCAGAACTTACCCCTTAGCACAGGGTAGCATCAAGAGCAGCAATGGTCACATCCAACCATCACTAGTCTGATGTCCAACTGGACACAACTAGACCAGAGCTCAGTTCTGAGGGTTCCCTCCCTAGGCTCTGCCCAAAGATGGATGAGCACCCAGAAGCATATCCAGAATATAACTGAGACCCATCATGTTGCTGAAAGGGAAGTCCAGAGGGGACAGGAGATATGCTGTCATCGCCTGTGCCCAGCTGGGCCAGACATCTGCCACTCCAGCCTTCGGAATCCCAAGGCTGCTCATGATATGCTCGCTGGATTCGGGAAAGGCTGGCCTGTTGCCAAGGATAGATGCCAGGCCAGGATCCAGCAGCAGGCGGTTGAGCTGCTCACAGCAAACAAGGGACAAGATGTTCCTGCTGGCCAGAGCAGCGCGGAGTAGTGGATGGCCTTCTTATCCCCACGGACCCCACCTCCATGGAACCTTCTGGGGGTGAGGGCAGTAGAGAGTCACCCAGGAGAGGCAGGAATAAGGGATGAGACTGCCTACCCTGCCTCCATAATTGCCCCACATATAGAGATTTAACAAAGGAAAAACTGATGTCTAGAGTGGATTAGCTAAGATTCATGTTCAGGGGGTTGGAGAGATGGCTCAGAGGTTAAGAGCACTGACTGCTCTTCCAGAGGTCCTGAGTTCAATTCCCAGCAACCATGTGGCTCACAACCATCTGTAATGGGATCTGATGCCCTCTTCTGGGGTGTCCAAAGAGAGTGACAGTGTAGTCACATACATTAAATAAATAAATAAATAAATCTTTATTTGTTTTTTGTTTTTGTTTTTTCAAGACAGGGTTTCTCTGTGTAGTCCTGGCTGTCCTGGAACTCACTCTGTAGACCAGGCTGACCTCGAACTCAGAAATCCTCCTGACTCTGCCTCCCAAGTGCTGGGATTAAAGGCGTGCGCCACCACCGCCCAGCTAAATCTTTTTTTTTAAACATCTATTTATTTATTTATTTATTAATTAATTAATTAATTTATTTATTTATTATATGTAAGTACACTGTAGCTGTCTTCAGACACACCAGAAGAGGGCATCAGATCTCATTACGGGTGGATGTGAGCCACCATGTGGTTGCTGGGATTTGAACTTCGGACCTTTGGAAGAGCAGTCGGGTGCTCTTATCCACTGAGCCATCTCACCAGCCCCCTAAATCTTTAAAAAAAAAAAAAAAGAGATTCAAGTATTCAAGTTCAGAATCAAACAGGCTAGCGTTTGGTTCTCTGTTCCCACCAGCTTGGCGACCATAAGACATATTGGCTCCATGCCTACATTTCTGTGTGTGTATGTGTGTGTGTGTGTGTATGGTGTGAGATGTGTTAGCGTGTTCATGTGGGTCAGAAGACACCCACAGGTATTCTTCAGGCACTATCCACCCTGCTTTAAAAAAAAAATATATATATATATATATATTTTATGTATATAAGTACACTGTAGCTGTCTTCAGACACACCAGAAGAGGGCTTCAGATCTCATTATGGATGATTGTGAGGCACCATGTGGTTGCTGAGATTTGAACTCAGGACCTCTGGAAGAGCAGTTAGTGCTCCTAACTGCTGAGCCATCTCTCCAGCCTCTACCCTGCTTTTTAAGACTAGAGTCTCTGATTGGCCTGTAACTCGGGCATCCTCCTGTTCCCACTTCCCATTGGTGGGATTAAAAGTGCATGTTATCACATACTTGTGGATTCACAGGCTCATCTCAGGTCTTCATGCTTCCCTGGCAACCACCTTGCCAACAGTTATCTCCTTCGCCCAGTGTTCCCATTTTACTGGCAGGGATAACAGAATATCTTCCTTTTTGGGTGGGCAGGGGTTGATTGAAACAGGGTCTCACTATGTAGACCAATGCTCAAACACCCAGAGATCTGCCTCCCAAGTGCTGAGACTAAAGACGTGCTCCACCATGCCATAGCATTACAACAAATTTTTGAATTGTGGGCCTTGAGCTTAGAGTAAGCTAAGGGGCTCATTCTGCCTCTTTGCCAACTGCATGGTCTGGGAAAGTTCTCTGGCCTGAGCCCTCAGGCAGGCTTTCCATTGTCAACCAGCATAAAAAGAGGTCTGGGGACTCTGGTGTGGAGCCAGAATGAAGGCAGGCTTTGGGAATGTGATCCTAGAGCCTTTGGGTAAGCACCAGTTGTTACCCGTTCACCTTCCCTAGAAAGGAAGAGCCAAAGATTTGAATGAAGGGTCTCAGGCCTCTGTCCCCGACAAAGCTATCAGTTCACAGCAACCGGCTGCCTGCCGTGCTGGGCAGTCATAAAGCCGTCACCTTCCTGTAACAAATACTTGGGTTATCACTTGGAGAAGAGCTCCCCTCCTTTACCAGTCGTACTACAGCTGTCAAAACAGAGTGACTACTTACAACCAGCACAAACAGAGCTGCTCCATGATCCAGCTCCTGTTCCAAAGACTGCACGTCATCTTGTGGACACCCCTCCATTTGGTCCCCACCACCACCATGCTGCCCCCTCCCCTTTTCTCTCTCTCTTTTTCTTTCTTTCTTTCTTTCTTTCTTTCTTTCTTTCTTTCTTTCTTTCTTTCTTCTTTCTTTCCTTCTTTCTTTCTTTCTTTCTTTCTTTCTTTCTTTCTCCTTCCTTTTCTTTCTCTCTTTCTTTTCTTTCTTTTTAAAGATTTATTTATTATTATATGTATGTACACTGTAGCTGTCTTCAGACACACCAGAAAAGATCATTACAGATGGTTGTGAGCCACCCTGTGGTTGCTGGGATTTGAACTCAGGACCTTCGGAAGAGCAGTCAGTGCTCTTAACCGCTGAGCCATCTCTCCAGCCTTTCTGGCCCCCCTTTTTCTTTTTCTCTTCTTCTTTTTTTTTTTTTTTTTTTTTTTTTTTTCTGAGACAGGGTTTCTCTGTATAGTCCTGGCTGTCCTGGAACTCACTTTGTAGACCAGGCTGGCCTTAAACTCAGAAATTCACCTTCCTCTGCCTCCCAAGTGCTGGGATTAAAGGCGTGTGCCACCACGCCTGGCACTGCCCCGCTTTTCTAAGACAAAGATATTATTGTACATCCCTGGCTTGGCTAAGCCAGGGTCTCACTATGTAAACCAGGTTGAACTTGAACTATGAGAATCCTCCTGCCTCATTTCTGTAGAGCTGGTATTACAGATGTGTGTCACCACACCTGGCTGGCCATTGTTCCCATTTTACAGATGAGAAAACGGTGGCTCCCAGACTTGGTGACGCTCCACAGAAGGGCCAGAATGCAAACCCCTATACCCATGTCTCTAACAACCATGCAACGCAACAACCTTCCACCCTAAATACAATCTACACGTTTGCTTTGCAAGCTGGGTTTCAACCAACCCCCAACAGCCCAGCCGAAGCAGGTATCCCCTGACCTTGTTTTCCAAGTTTTGAATCTATAAGGCAAAGATTACAGTCTCAAACACCCCCGGGGTCATAGAAAGCATGCACACACGGCTTCCTGCCCTGGCTCCGCTCTCCTGGCCACTGGACTGAGGCGAGTCACTCTCCCTCTTGGTCTGGCCCCATTAACCTGCCCAGAGCTGACTCAGAGGTTCCCAAGCCTAGGATTGCCCAGGGCTCACTAATGGTTATCTCAGCTCCCTTCCCCCAGGAAGGCCAGGCCAGGGGCGGGGCCCTGCCTGGACAGGTGGTAAATACTCTGTCCAACACCACGCCACCCGGCTTCTTGTCCCAGTCTTCCTGGTAGAGGTCTGACCACCATCAACCATGGTAAGTCTGCCTGGGTCTTAGCGGTCTCTCTGTGAGTGCCGATGGCCCACAGTGACTCCCTTTGTCATAACCTCTCCTTGTGCTTTCCCTTTCTCTGCTAGACAACCTACACCAACAAAGGACCAAAGGTAAGCTGGAGAAGAAATACCGGCTCTCGGTCTCAGAGGGAGGGCAAGGTGTCTACACAGGAAAAATGTCAGTAGATGTGAGACACTTATGCCTGCAAACTCAAATATGTCCCTGCTGTCCCCTCCCATTGATGGAGCAGGACTCAATCTTAGCTTCCTGAAGGAGCCCCTTCCTAAATGACTGCCAATCTCTTCTTAAACCTGGTCAAGCCGGGCAGTGGTGGCACACACCTTTAATCCCAGCACTTGGGAGGCAGAGGCAGGTATATTTCTGAGTTAAGGGCAGCCTGGTCTACAGAGTGAGTTCTCACGTAAGCTTATTTCCTTCCATGACCCCTGGGGAAGGCCTTCTGTGGGGAATTTCCCAATTCTGATCCTTCAAGGGGCCCAAATCCTAGAACAAGAAATGTCTTAGGTTAGCCAAAGATGGGAGCGGGGTGAGTCACATTCTCGGAGGTTCTGGGCTTGAGGCTGAGGTGAGGTGGCCAAGGTAACCTGCTTCCTGGGACTCATCTTCATCCTTCCTCCCTCATGCAGCCTGAGAGAGGCCGGTTCCTCCATTTCCACTCGGTGACCTTCTGGGTTGGCAATGCCAAGCAGGTAGAGAGGCTGGACGCAAGGGGCGGTGGGGGTTGGAGGAGGGCAGAGGACAAGCCAAAGGGCCTCCTTAAGGGGGCTGGACCCAGCTGGAACTGGGATTGGCTAGTGCGAGGGGAGGATCCAGGCCAGGCTAGGTCTGGCACTTTGGAACCTCATTTTGCAATCAGGGCCCTCAAGGACCTTGCAGAGGGAGGGGGACGGCTGCCTTTCTTCCTGGGAGAGTCTCCAAATGACGAACATGGGGGCAGTCAGGAGACTGGGGTTCCCTTCTAGGGCTCTCCAGACTGGTCCCCACAACCCCCTGAACCCCCTGCCGCTTTGTATACTTTCCAGGCTGCTTCCTTCTACTGCAACAAGATGGGCTTTGAACCTCTGGCCTACAGGGGCCTAGAGACTGGCTCCCGGGAGGTGGTCAGCCACGTCATCAAGCAAGGGAAAGTGAGTACACACCCAGGCGGCTTGGTGATGAGGGCACCAGTGTGTCCCGGATGGGATGTGTGATTGTGTCAGGACACATACCTAGCTGGTTCCAAGATGTATGGCTAAGCTGCAACTGACCCATGTACCTCCCGGGCCACAGGAATCTTCCTGCTTTCAAACTTCTCAAACTCACCCAGCATTGGACCTATAGAAACTCTAGGAAACTAGGATGTCGGGGAAGGGCGTTTCAGTGGTCTCTGGTCCATGGGGTTGCTGGAGTCAGCTAGGCACCAGCCACTGAGAACCCAGTGGGTGGATACAGGGGAAAGCCCCAAGTTGGAGGACTAAGGGGCAGCTGCAGCATAAAAGAGGCTGGAACACGTGGTCCAGGGATCCTGCATGGTGGAGCCTTGTGGCCTCTCCTCTCCTAGGGACTCATCTCATCCCCTTGTCCACTTTTTAGATTGTGTTTGTTCTCTGCTCTGCTCTCAATCCCTGGAACAAAGGTGAGGGGCATCCCATCGGGAGGCTGCATGGCTCTGACATATGGATCAGGGCGTAGTTTGGGGCAAGGGTGAGGCTGGAGCCCAGAAGGGGCTGGGGCTGGAGCCCCCGATAGAGACTAGAAACTTTACAGTTCCTGCATTCTCCTGACCACCACAGAGATGGGCGACCACTTGGTGAAGCATGGCGACGGGGTGAAAGATGTCGCATTCGAGGTGGAAGACTGCGACCACATTGTGCAGGTGAGAAACTAGCGGCAGCGAGCCTCTGCCGCTAGGACCTCCCACCAGGCAGGGCTGCATGCAGCAGCATGGGGCCACATCAAGTTCTTTGACACATGGCCCCGCCCCTTTCTGTGTGTCTGCTCTGTGAGCCTCTTGCCCACATCTGCGTAATGGGGATAGCCGACGCCTCGCTGAAAGCTTGGAAAGAAAATGGAGCCAGGTGTGGTGGCACACGCCTTTAATCCCAGCACTCGGGAGGCAGAGGCAGGCGGATTTCTGAGTTTGAGGCCAGCCTGGTCTACAAAGTGAGTTCCAGGACAGCCAGGGCTATACAGAGAAACCCTGTCTCGAAAAACAAAAAAACAAAAACAAAAACAAAAACAAAAAGAAAAAGAAAAGAAAGAAAGAAAAGAAAAAGAAAAAGGAAATGGATTGAAATGTTTGGAACATGGGGTCCTCAAAAAAAGGGGGGGAAAGAGTCTCGGTGGGAAAATGAGGAATTCAAAGTTGTCCTTGGCTATATAAAGTTCTGAGGCTACCGTAGGCTACATGAGACTGCACTTGAAAAAGAGTTTATGAGTTGGGCTCTGTGGTAGAGCACTTACCTATTATGCATCCCTAACAATGCACTCAACAAAAGAAAAGGAAGCTTAGCCGGGCGTGGTGGCACACGCCTTTAATCCCAGCACTTGGGAGGCAGAGGCAGGCGGATTTCTGAGTTCGAGGCCAGCCTGGTCTACAAAGTGAGTTCCAGGACAGCCAAGGCTACACAGAGAAACCCTGTCTCGAAAAACCAAAAAAAAAAAAAAAAGAAAAGAAAAGGAAGCTTAGAGCTGCTGTGTGATTTTGAGTAGGTGACTTAACTTCTCTGTGCTTATTTCCTCCCCCCCCCCCCCGTGGAATAGCGATGACAATACTACCCACTGCAGGACTAGAGAGATTAACCCCTAGAATAGTGTCTGGGCAATGGTATGAGCACTTCATGCAGCGAGTGAGCTCCTACTAAGAAAACATGAAAACCCCATGTTTAAAGCACTCAGTGCAGGGCCGGACACACTAGATGCTCAATTAACGGCATATTTTGCTGTATATATATCCCCTCCTTTTCTAGGAGAGGAAACTAAGGCCTGGAAAGAAGGCTAATTCAAAGAGTCAGTTGGCAGAGGTGGGATACACACACATACTTGCTATGTCTCCGATAAGTGCACCTCTGACCTGCTTCTCTACCTGCCAAATGGGCATAAGGCCAGGTGACAAAGGATCCAGCTGAAGGTAGCTAGAGGTGTTGGGTTTAAATCAGGACTACCCAGAAGCAGGAGCAGTGCCTGACACACACAATGTCACAAGGAGGCTCCAGCCTTCACCATTCTCCCTACTTGTTACCCCACGCAGAAAGCTCGAGAACGGGGCGCCAAAATTGTACGGGAGCCATGGGTGGAGCAAGACAAATTTGGGAAGGTGAAGTTTGCTGTGCTGCAGACGGTGAGTGAACACTGACACTCCACCAGGAGACACCAGGCCCCCCTCCCCCAGAAACCTACCCACTGTACCACCCTATTCGAGTACCTCAGAGTCCAGCCTTCCCCAAGCCTGACCTTTGAGAATGCTTAGCCAGTGCACACAGAGGCTTCTGGGAGGTACCGGGTGTCTTCCCCAGTGGAAATAACAGTTTGGGGGTATAAGCTCAGTGGAGGTGGGGGCTTTAAAAAAATGAAAAGGGGGTGGTGTCTGAGGAAGTCATACCCCACACTAGCTTGGTGTCTCTGAGAAAGGACTTGTACAGGACATCTCATGTGACTTGGGCATGTGCTGAGCCTACCTCTGTCACTGCCTCTTCAGTTACACCCCTCCTCTGTCTGGAAAGCACCTAGGAAGACAATACGGTCCACACAAGGGCGGCAAGTCTGTGAGACAGTCATAAGTCTCACTTCCTCCAAGTTATAGACATATGTAAAGATTGCTAAAATTGGTCCAGTGGAGTACCTGTCATCTCAGCACCCAGGAGGCTGAGGCAGGAGGATCATTAAATGCAAGGTGCCTAGGCTCAAGTCCCGCCCCGGGAGCTCTGTGAGGCTCTGTGAGACTCCGTTTCAAAATCCAGACAGTGAAGAGTGGGAGGGAGACGAGATGGCCCTGTGCTCAGTAGGAAAAAACCCTCCAGTATAATTTAATCCAATGCTTTCGCCTAGTTAGTTTTACTGGACACCTACTACATACTAGGTACTGAGCTGGCTGCTAGGGATACTTATGAAAAGCAAAAGCCAGGCATGGTAGACCATGGCTGCAGTCTCAGCACTTGGGAAGCTGAGGCAGGAGGATCTCCATGAGTTTTAGCCCAGCTTGGGTGACATAGACTCAATCTCGAACATAAATAAAGCCATGAGGACAGAAACAGCATCCTTGCATCACAGTCTCCCATCCTACAGGCGGGCTGCCGAGAGCAAAACGGCAGGTAGTCCAACATTCCAGAAAGGATCATCTACTGAATTAGGGTCAGCTTCATGGTGGGACTCATGGCTGTGGTGGTGCTTAGAGAAGAGTGGGGGCTTTGCTAGGGTTGGTGGGGGGAGGGCTTCTCCCTAACCAGCTGCTTCTCACCCCTAGTATGGAGATACCACACACACCCTGGTGGAGAAGATCAACTACACTGGCCGTTTCTTACCTGGATTCGAGGCCCCAATATACAAGGATACCCTGCTTCCAAAACTGTGAGTGTCCCTTGATGTGGGAGTGGTAGAAAGCTATGGCCTCTTTCCCAGTCTGTGGCATGGGCTTCTCTGGGGGACTGGAATATCTGTAAGCGTCTGGTGGGAAACTTCGGGAGGTGAGACAGGCACCAGGAAGAGGCACAGAAGATGAAGGCTGGGGCCTCCAGCCAGACTGCCTGGGTTCACAGGCAGCTCCGTCATTTCCTAACCGTTCAACCTTGTGCAGGCGGCTCCACTTCGTGCCTCTGTCTCATCATAAGAGGGGGATGGTAGCCAGGCGTGGTGCTGCATGCCTTTAATCCCAGCACTTTAGAAGGCAGAGGCACCCCAATCTCTGTGAGTTGGCGGCCAGCCTGGTCTACATAGTGAGATCCTGTCTTGAAAAAAACAAAGAACAAGAACAAGAGACTGTTCATAACAGCTGTTCAGTTAACCATGGCTGATGCACATCAGGGCCTACTATGCCATCTGAGCTACTAGTATAGGTAAAGGGTTCATGGGAACAGAGAGATTTGGGGGCTAGCCATCTCACCTTCCAACTCCTTCCCTCTTCTAGACCCAGATGTAACCTTGAGATCATTGACCACATTGTAGGCAACCAACCCGACCAGGAAATGCAGTCTGCCTCAGAATGGTGAGTCCCCAGCCTGCCCCTCTCTGCTGCAGGAGACAGGCCCTCTTGTCTGATCTACCTGGTTGTTTTTGGTTTGGTTTGGTTTGGTTTGGCTGTGTGCTTATTACATGGCGGTCGTGCACTTCCCATCCCACAGCACATGTTGGGAGGCCAGAGAACCACTGGCAAGAGTTGCTTCTCTGTGTCTACCACACGGGTCCTGGGGATGGACCCAGGTCATCAGGTTTGGTGGCAAGCACCTCTCTCCACCTAATGCCCTCACCAGCCACTGCCACCCCCACCCCCATCTCCCCAGCTCTTAAACTGAAGAGGAAAATAGGTACGAGGGGTGGGAGGCTAACCTGAGGTTACAGATTCCCTTATTCACTGTGAAACGCTCACCTACCCTCATCAAGGAGTCCTGCAACCTACACCAGTCAGTTTATTATTGCACAAGACCACTGAGAATAAACAGACCAGCTCGTGAGAAAGATACGGTCAAACACACTTGTCTGTCTGTCTATCATATCTATCTATCTATCCTATCTGTCTATCTATTTATTTATCTATCTATCCTATTAATCTATCTATCTGTCTGTCTGTCTATCCATCCTTTGAGACAAGGTTTCCTTGCTGTCCTGGAAATCACTCTGTAGACCAGGCTGACTTCGAACTCACAGAAATCTGCCTGCCTCTGCCTCCCAAGTACTGGGACTAAAAGTGTGCACCGCCACACCTGTCACCCTAATGAGGTTTTATAGCAAACCCACCCCCTGAGAGCAAACCTAATCCCCGAGAAGACTCATGAGAATAACCCAACGATTGAGAACTAGCCCACTCGCACCCAGCAAAGCCCACTCCTTGCACCACATTAACCTCGGTTAACCCGGGACATGAACTTGGCACAGCTGAGCCAGCTACAAAAGCGGTCTACCACTGAGTTAAAGCCCAGTCTTTTGGGGGATAGGGGATCCTAGCGTTTCAAAATATCACAGTGGCATTTAAAAAGAGTTCAGGAGCACATTTGAGATAGAATCACAGTGACACCGTCCTCATCTAAATCAGAAGCAAACACCTGACTGTCGCACGAAGCATCGGACTGCAACCTACATTTTGTTACAAAACCCTTTCCTTCCGCTTAAAACTGTCAAAAGTACAAATCTGTGGTGTGCATGATGTCACTTTTTTGAGGATCCTGCATAACGGGTGTATGCTCAGTGGTGGAGATGGGAAGAGGGTGGGAGGGTCTCCACAGGCACTCAGGGGGTGTGCCCCTGGCCACTCTGCAGGTACCTGAAAAACCTGCAGTTCCACCGGTTCTGGTCCGTGGATGACACGCAGGTGCACACGGAGTACAGCTCTCTGCGCTCCATTGTGGTGACCAACTACGAGGAATCCATCAAAATGCCCATCAACGAGCCGGCTCCAGGCAGGAAGAAGTCTCAGATTCAGGTGGGGTAGGAGACAACAATGGGGAGGGAGGCTTGTGGGCTCTGAGGGAGCATAGGTCTGAGCGATCGACAATAAACGGTCAGATGGATAAATGATAGTGGTCTCCTTCTTTGTTTCCCCTCCCACCCCAGGAATATGTGGACTATAATGGGGGTGCTGGGGTCCAGCACATCGCTCTCAAGACGGAAGACATCATCACAGCGGTAAGAACCCTGTGTCTGGCCCAAGTGCCCTCTGGTTTATTAGTCGCAGGGACAGTCTCTGCCAACGAGAGTAGTGGGTGGTGGCAGTCCCCCTGGAAGGATGATGAGGCATCCCTTCCCTCTCCCACAAACTCACACAGTTACCCCACACACAGTTCCCATGCTGGGAAAGTTCATCCTGCAGAACAATTCTGTCCCAAGTGCAAGCAAGCCTGAGGTCTGGTCCAGGCTCCGCTGGTATTTTGCTGTGTGCCCCAGGGAACTCAGTGCCTTCTCTGGGCTTCAGTGAGCCTTTCTCTAAAAATAAGATTAGACTCCTTTTAGCCAGATTAAACATGCCTTCCCTATGGATGCAGCCTTCAGGAAGGCTAATTCAGTCCTGGTCTGAAAGAGAGACAATGAGTTGGGGCAAAAGCTGGGAAGTGAGAGAGGATGGAGAAGGCTGATCAGGAGGGTGTCATCTTAGTCAGGGTTTCTATTGCTGTGAAGAAATGCTGGGAGCAAAGCAACTAGGAGAGGAAAGGGTTTATTTGGTTTAGGCGTCCAATCACTGTTCATCATCAAAGGAAGTCAGGACAGGAACTCAAACGGGGCAGGAAACCAGGAGACAGGAGTGGATGCAGAGGCCATGGAGGGAGGGATGCTGCTTACTGGCTTGCTCTCCCTGGCTTGCTCTCCCTGGCTTGCTCAGCCTGCTTTTTTCTACACCTCAGGACCTACAGCCCAGGATGGCATCACCCACAGTGGGCAGGGCCCTCTCCCATCGATCACTAATTATGAAAACACCCTGCAGGCTTGCTTATGGTCTCATCTAAGGGAGGTTTCTCTCAATTGAGGCTCCCTCTTCTCTAATGACTCCAAGCCTGTGTCAAGTTGACCTAAATCTAACGGGGATAGAGGGCCACATGAAAGAGAAGGCATTTGAGGGGAGATAAATACAGAAATGGAGAGAGTACCCCAGGCAGAAGGGATGACCATCAAGACAAAAATGAGAAAGCCAGGAAGGTTACAGAGACAGGAAGGGTGTGGCTCAGACAGAGTAAGGGAAAGGGACAGGAAGAAGTGGGAACGGGAGCAAGTGGTCAAGGCCATGGATGGGACCTTAAATTTTGACACTGATGTGTGACATCATCCTGGACGAGGCAGAGAAGAGGCACACTTGGTTTAATGTCACTCCGGCTTCTGTACTGAGACAGACATAGATCGATGCCTGCCTCAGTTTCCCCAGCAGCACACGGAAAGGAAGGCACACAGTGTACATTCTATAAGTGAGAGCCATCACTAGTAGTCTTGAAGTAGAGACAAATAGGGAGAAGGTATCCTGACAGAACGTGGACAGGGACCCTGCCACCTCCTGCCCTTGTTGCTCCTCCTGGAGACAGCAGTTGAACAAGCTGACCTTGACCCTGCTCCATGACAGATCCGCCACTTGAGGGAGCGAGGCATAGAGTTCTTGGCCGTCCCATCTTCTTACTACAAACTGCTTCGAGAGAATCTCAAGTCAGCCAAGATCCAGGTGAAGGAAAACATGGACATCCTGGAGGTGAGGCCCGGCCCAATGTTTAACTAGAAGAATAAGAACCCCGGGTTCACTGGGCCACACACACAGAGTTGATACCGTGTGGAAAGTTACAGCAGACCACTTGAGGCTGCTTTGCAGAGAGGAACAGAGAAAGGCCGATGGGTGGCTTTAACTGAAATCTATACGAGAAGAGAGTAAACTGTGCAAAGGCCCTGAGGCAGGCACAGCCTTCAAGTATTCGAGAGACAGAAAGACAGACACATCTCAAGTGTGACAGAGGCCAGGCAGCTTGTCTGAGGCCAATTTTTTTTGTTTTTAAAAATTTATGCCGGGCATGGTGGCACACGCCTTTAATCCCAGCACTCGGGAGGCAGAGGCAGGCAGATTTCTGAGTTCGAGGCCAGCCTGGTCTACAAAGTGAGTTCCAGGACAGCCAGGGCTATACAGAGAAACCCTGTCTCGAAAAACCAAAAAAAAAAAAAAAAAAAAAAAAAAAAAAAATTATTATTATATGTAAGCACACTGTCGCTGTCTTCAGACACACCAGAAGAGGGCATCAGATCTCATTACGGATGGTTGTGAGCCACCATGTTGTTGCTGGGAATTGAACTCAGGGACCACTCAGAAGAGCAGTCAGTGCTCTTAACCGCTGAGCCATCTCTCCAGCCCCCAAGGCCAATTATTCTTACAGGTATTTATAATTCTGGCCATTTCTCTTCTTTGGCTAGAAACCATTGGGAGGTTTCTTCATCTCATTTTATCATTTGTTTAATTGGTTTTTTGTTTTGTTTTGTTTTATTTTGTTTGAAGCAGGATTTCTCTGTGTAGCCCTGGCTGTCCTGGAACTCACTCTATAGACCAGGCTGGCCTCGAACTCAGAAATCCGCCTGCCTCTGCCTCCCAAGTGCTGGGATTAAAGGTGAATGCTACCACACCTGGCTGTTTTTTTTTCTTAATTTTTAAAATTTTAATTTTTCTTTCTCTCTTTCTCTCTGTGGTATGTATATGTATGTGCACACATATGAGTCTGAGTGTGTATGTCTGTCTGTCTGTCTGCCTGTGGAGGCCCAAGGCTGGTGTTCGAAATCATTCTTGATCTTCTAACTTATTCACGGAGGCAGGGTCACCCAATCAAACCCAGAGCTTACTGATGTGACCAATCTTGGCTTCCTTTCTTCCTTCCTTCCTTTCTTTCTTCTTAAAATGTTTGTGAGTGTGTCTATGTGTGGATGTTTGCACATGTGTGCCAGTGGCCACAGAGGCCAGAGGCATCAGATTCTCTACACTTGGAATTACAGGTGGTTGTAAAAAAGCTGCCTGATGTGGGTGTTGGGAACCGAACTTGGGTCCTCTGGAAGAGTAGCAAGTGTTCTTAACTGCCAGGCCGGCTCTCCAGTGGCCCCTCCCCCATCTCTGCTTTCTGAAGCTAGACTTACAGAGGGGTCACACAGCAGCCCCACACTTACATGGGGTCCAGGGCTTGAAGCTCTGATCTCACACCTGCTTCAACCGAGCCGTCTCCCAGCCTTGGCTTTATTTGGAATAGCTTTTACTAGCATAGAAGTCATGTGAAATTCGTTAACTTTTTTTAAATTTGTGAGGGTCTCACTGTACACGCATGCACCCTGGCTGGCCTGGCTGACCAGGCCGGCCTGGGTCAACAAAGTGTACGTGAGTGTGTGTCTCTGTGTGTACACAGGCCACGTGCTGGAGGAGGCCAGAGAGAGTGTAGAGCCCCTCCAGCTGGAGTTACAAATGGCTGTGAGCTAGTGGGTGTGTTTTTGTGTGTGTGTGTGTGTATGTGTGAGTATGTGTGTTTATGTGTGTGTGTGTGTGTGTGTGTGTGTGAACCCACAGTCAAACTCTCTGTGAGAGCAGCAAGTGCTCTTACCCACTGAGCCATTTCTGGAGTGGAAGGCACGTTTAACATTCAGAGAAACTCCCGAGCTGTTTTTCCAAACTAGATGCAGCAGGCTTTTTTTTTACATTCTCCTCAGCAACAAAGAAAAAAGTCCGGGGGGGGGGGCTCTAGGAGAAAGGCCAGACCCTAAGCTGGAATGGCCGTGGGGGTGGGTTAGACGGGATAGTCTGGGGGCATATTTGGAGAAAGCTGGAGAAAGGAGTCTTTTATTGGCTTTGGTGGTGCAGTAACCTTTACACTTTCCATGGTTCCCACAAGGATTCCACAAGGTCCAGTTTACCTTCCTTTAACAGAACCCACTGTCTCTCCCTCCCAGGAGCTGCAAATCCTAGTCGACTATGATGAGAAAGGCTACCTCCTACAGATCTTTACCAAGCCCATGCAGGACCGGCCCACACTCTTCCTGGAAGTCATTCAACGTCACAACCACCAGGTAAGGCCTGCACCCAACGGGTAGCATCAGCTGGCTGCTAAATCTTACCCAGGTCACACTTGCCTTCTCTCGCCGCCACAGGGCTTTGGAGCGGGCAACTTCAACTCTCTGTTCAAGGCGTTCGAGGAGGAGCAAGCCCTACGAGGCAACCTCACTGACCTGGAGCCCAACGGTGTGAGGTCTGGAATGTAAGCCCCCATCCACACACGGACCACGCAAAGTGCTGGACACATGTCTTCTCCAACTGGCTGAAAGGCTGAACCTCAGGGCTCCACCCACGTCATGGCCACGCCCCCTCTATTGCAAGAGTCCGCCTTTCCCGAGTCCTCCCTGCTGAGTAAAGCTACCCTCCCAGGTCCAAGTTTGTGTCTTGTGTTTGGGCCCCGCAAGGAGCAGTGGCGTCACTTAGCCGCCAGGGGGAGACCAAGACCGCTAAGCTGTCTGAGGCCTCTATGGGGACTGCAGGTGCAGGGTGCAGGAACTTTTTTTACTAAGTGCGACCCTGCCGGTATGATCCATCCTAGAAAGACAGAAACAACAAACTGGGTCCTGTGGTGGGTTGGAGTGTGGCAGCGTTTCATCTGATGGCTTTAAAACCTTTAAAGATGAGCCCTCCTTAATGGCATCACTCGGAACACATGAAAGAGGTCAAAGGACTTTAGGGTTGGTGTCCTTCCTCAGCAATCTCAAGGCATTGTTGTTCCTAGTGTGTATGAGAGAGCCCAGACCCGAGTCTTCTGAGCCTCTCCTGCCCTGCATCCTGAGTGTGGCAATCACCAGTCCCCCTAACCCCCAAACCTCACAGCTGCATTTCCTCATGCCTTGTGCATACTTGCTTGAAAAACAAAACAACAAAAACATAAGGCATCCGGGAAGAGTGTTAATGGCCAGAGACCGAGCATACCTTACCACCCAAGAGGGTCTATCATCAGCACCAGGGACAGAGCAGGGCTTTGCTCCCTTTTCCTTTTGTTTTAGTCTAACACTCTTCCCTGAGCCGCAATCAATTTAAAGTTAGGCTTACTTTATTTTTGAGATTGGGAATGAGGTGGGGTGGGGGCTAAGTGTGTAGCCCAGGCTGACCTTGCTATGTAGATCAGGCTAACCTGTAACTCTAGTTCGGCTTGCCTCTGTCTCCATCTCCCAGAGGGCTGGGACTCAAAGGTGTTTGGCACCACGCCATGGCAAAACGAGGCACACTTTGATCTCTGTAAGGAAAAAAAAAAAAAAAAAATATATATATATATATATATATATATATCTCCAAAGCGGTATCGGTATCATGGGGGAGAATCCAGATGGTTTCTATTCCGGTTTGTTTTGTTTTGTTTCCAAATAGAGGAAAAGTCAGGGCTTCAAAGATCATGAACTAAGAAACCTGGGAAATAAGTTAGGTAGGGTGGTGCATGCTTGGAATCCCAGCACTCCAGAGGATGAGGCAGGAGGATCAGATGTTTGAAGACAGTCTCTGTGACCTGCGTGCTGAGATTCAAAACAAAACAAAACGAAAACAAAGAATGTGGGAGAAAATGAAGCGGATCAGGCTGCAGCCGATGCAAAAACACCTCCCTATTTCCATGACTCATGCAAAAACATTTCTCTAACCTAGGAGGTTGCAGCCCGCAGCTTGTGGGCCGCATCTGGACATATTTTGTCTGTATGACTTTAAACCAAGGGGTCAGTGTTTGTTGTTGTTGTTGTTGTTGTTGTTTTGGTTTTGGTTGTTTTGAGACAGTCGTTAAGCCCTGGTTGGCCAGTTCAGAACACTCTGTGTAGACTAGGCAGCTCAGTAGCCAAATCCCACTGGGTGCTGCCTTGCAGATGTTAGAATTACACGCATACGCCATCATGCTGTACCTGAGCTGAGCCATTTCACAGACACATTTGGGGGTTTTGGTTCTTATAAAGACACCCTTGTCTGTGGCCTTGCCTTAGTGCTAAGACATGGGTACCTTTGCACACACCTCTCACCCTGCAGTTGTCTGGACCACATCCCACACCAGCTACCTGCTAGCTAGATGACCCTGGCGACCCTGGATGGACAGACTGGCTACCCCTCAGTGCCTGTGGCCACATCTAATGAATGGAGAAAATACGGATCTCCTAGCAGAGCACTCTCTCTCTCTCTCTCTCTCTCTCTCTCCTGCTTTCACACCGAACACACTTAAAACATTGACCATTACTATGTCACATGAATCAGGCTTAAATTTGTAGCCTAGGCTGGCCTTGAAACTCAAAAATCTTCCTGCCTCTTCTGCATTCCCAGGTGCTAGGATCACAGGCACAAATCACCTCGCTTGGCTTTATGCCCAGGTTGGTCTGGGTTTTTAATTTTTATTATTGTGTGTGATGTGCATGTGTAGGCACACTCGGCAGTGCATTTTGAGACTAGAGGGTAACTCTCGGGAACCTGCCCTCCCCTTTTGCTCTGAGAACTAAGCTCAAGTCACATCCAGCTTGACTGTTGTTGATCTATCTCACTGGCTCTGTCTGTGCCACCGTGCCCAGCCTTGTTCTGGGCTTGAGTCTTCTCAGACACACACACGCCCCCGCCCTGGAGACCAACCCCATTACCCAGAACAGGCCCAGCACACCTGGGGAGGTCAGTAGGCAATTTGCAGAAGTCAATTCTCTCCTTCCAACACCCGAGTTCTAGGGAATCACACTCAAGCCAGCAGCAGGTTTGGTGGAACACACCTTTACCCGCTGTGCCATCTTGCCCACTTCCCAGCCTGCTTTGATACTGTTTATCTTGAGGCAGCGTCTCACTAAGTTGCTTAGGTTCATAGCCCATGCTTTGAACCTGTGATCTTCCTGCATCAGCCTCTGGAGTCACTGGAATGACAGGCCCATGACACCTCTGGAGTCACTGAAATGACAGGCCTATGACACCGATTTTTGCTTAATTACAGAGCATCAGCTGCTCCAGATACCTAAGTAAGTGCTTAAGAAAAATTAGCTAGAAAAAATTTTCTCAGCTGGGCGTGGTGGCACACGACTTTAATCCCAGCACTCAGGAGGCAGAGGCAGGATGATTTCTGAGTTCAAGGCCAGCCTGGTCTATGAAGTGATTGCCAGGACAGCCAGGGCTACACAGAGAAACCCTGTCTCGAAAAACCAAAAAAAAAAAAAAAAAAAAAATTTTTTTTTTCTCTTAAAAAAAAAACAAAACAAGCGGGGCGAGGTGTCACACGCCTTTAATCCCAGCACGTGGGAGGAAGAGGCAGAGGGATTTCTGAGTTCAAGGCTAGCCCGGTCTAAAGAGTGTTCCAGGACAGCCAGGGCTACAGAGAGAGAAACCCTGTCTCGAAAAAAACCAAACCAAACCAAACCAACCAAAACTGGTGGGGCATCTAGCTTGACTATAGTCTGTCTCGGTTCAGAACTCACTGTCAGGGTCAGAATTTACAACCAACCTCTAACCCTGAGACTTAGGGCAAAATCAAGTGGAGACCAAATGGGCAGTCTGGCAATGGTAGCTCTTGATTACAGACCCTGCACTTTAGGAGGCTGAGGCCAGGAGACAGAAATTCTAGGCCAGCCTGGACTAGGGAATAAAACAATCTCAAAAGCAAACAAACCCCCAATGTTCTGAGTGGTCTATCTCCCCTTCCCCCCCAGTTCCTGAGCTTGGCGAATCCACCCTCCTGACTAGGGTGCACTTTCACCACACAGAAGGGGCCAGGGGTGGGGTGGGGGGAGAGCAAGAGAGACGGCGTAGCTGTAAGAAAAGTCAGTATATTTATGGTTTGCTTTATAAAAGTTACTATAATACAATGGTACATAGTATTGAATTCACAAAAGTATGAACAAATATTTACAGCAAGACACACCCACAACGGAAACATTTCTCTTCAAAAACAAGTTACATACAGATGACAGAGTCTATACGCACAGACAACCCTAAAATTTATTGGTTCTCTTCTTTGCAGGGGCAGGGAGAGGAGGGGGGAAAAAAAATCAGAAACCCCTGAACCTTCAAAAGCAAGAGAAAACAAAAGCTTTCAAAGAAAAATGGGCCCACAGATCAGGAGTATTGCAAACCCTTCCTGGGGTGCTGGGGGTGGGGGAAGGGTAAGCTCAACACCTCACTTAAAATGAAGTTAAGGTTAATGCATGCGGATCCCGTGACAGGGCTCAGTGAGGCCCTGCCAGGGACCAAGCAGCTCTTCCCTGGCATCTGGGCATCTTCATCCCTTTGTGATGGGGGTCAGTAGGGAAGAAGAAGAAAGCCCCCAGCGAGCCGGCCTGCATGAGGAACTCAAATTAAGCCATCTTTACACACTACACATTTCTTCTTGTGAAAAATAAATCTTTTTTTTTCTCATTTGCACAATTATGCAGACAACTGCATGTGGAAGAGTAGGTGGGCGCTGTGCCCACCAGGTGCCTCTTGTGTCTTAATTGCCAATGGTAATAATCCTCTCAACTTTCAGACTAGTGGGCACAGTCTCAAACACAGAGGGCCTGTGGAAAATTAAAAAAGGAAAAAAAAAAGGAAAAAAAAAGAGAAAAAAAGCAAAAAAACCACCAACGAGAGAGAGAGAGAGAGAGAGAGAGAGAGAGAGAGAGAGAGAGAGAGAGAGAGAGAGAGAGAGAGAGAAAGGGAAAAAAACCAATTCTTTGTACAGAATTTACATGATAAGAAAGCTTGACACAAGCTGAGGTACCAAGAGGCTCCTGCCACCTGGTCCACGGGTGGGGTCGGTCCCACCCGGAGCACTTCATCTTGGTGAGGACTCTGGGTCACAACAGTCGCGGTCCAGAAGTATTTACATCATGTCTGCTTTGCTTTCTGGGGGATGGGGGGGGGGGATGGGACTTGCTGTTACTGTGTGTGTCTTTTTGTTGTTGTTGGTTGGCTTTTTTTTTTTTTTTTTTTTTTTTAAGTACAAAGAAATGAGAGAAGAAAAAAAAAAAAAGTCTTCCCACTTGTTTCTACAAGAAACAAAGTTCCCAAGAAAAAAGTCTGTTATGGCAGTCTATCTACAGGGATTGGTTCCGAACGCCAAAATAATAATTTTCTTCCCTTCAGTTTGATTTTATACACGAGGAAAAAAAAAAATTCATGGAAATTAACCCTGAAGAGGATGGGGTGGGGTGGGGGGGGGGGGCAGGAGCTGTCCAAGATGGAGATCTGAATTTTAATATCATTTCCAAAACCATCTTCCTTTCTCTAGGAGAAACAACCTGCTCGCTATGGAAATAAATACGCCCTGGCCTCCTGGGTGGGGGCCTCCAGCAGGGTGACATGGGTGTGGGGGTTAGGGTAATGGGGCGAAGCTTATCAACAAACAAAAATATGTCACATGCGTACGGTCGGACAAACCCGTAATGGCAGGGCTTGGGGGAGGCCCTCAGGGCCCTGGCACCCTCTACACCCGGGCAGGGCCAAGGCTGCCGAGAGTGGAAACACCGTTCCCAGCGCCCCCACCGCACTGGGGACACCCTGGGAGGCTCCATCGTTGCTGGCATCCGAATGAGAAAGTAAACATTGAACCCAAGGATTGGGGGGGTGGGGGGTAGGTAGGGCAGCTGGGAGTCCCCAAGGAGGAAGTTCCTGTCTGGGACCAGCTTGGCTCCCCCAGGGTCTACCAAAGGGAAAGGGGCACCCTCAACCACGGGGGGCAGGGACAGACTGGGGAACAGGCCGGGAGAAACTGTGGGGTCTGCTCGCTGCATCCACGGGCAGGGAGGGGCCTTGCGGGTCTGTAGTGTTCTGAGGTTGAGGCCGCGGGAGCCCCCCTCCTCCTGCAGCACCTAGTCCAAGGTCAGCCTGGACCCTGGGCCCACACCCAGTTTCACTGAGGCCTCCGGATTCCCCACAGGGCTCCTCCTCTGATTCTGCCTTCACATTTTCAACGGTTAAAAAAAAAATGTCTTTTCTTCGGACAAGGAAGAAAATAAAGAGGAGACACAACACCACAGAGCAGCATTCTCGGGGGTGGGGTAAAAGACTGAGGCCAGAGCCAGGGAGGGAAGACAGACGGACGGACGGACGGAGAATGGAAAGCCGGATACACAAGGATACAAAGCCTGCGTGCGAAGAGCATCTATAAAACGGAAAGACGCAGGTGGAGAGAGACAGAGAAGCCCTTTCCCGCTGCGGGGCTGGGGCTGCGGGTGGGTCCTGGGATAGTGTTGGGGGGCGCCAGGCCCTAGTGCGGCTGCTGGGGATAAGGACAGCACCTGAAGTGGGTGGGGGTGTGTGGAGCCTGGCCCAGGGCGAGCGAGGGTTCTCCTGGGCTACGGCTGACATCCTCGGCCTTTGGCACGCGGGGACTAGTTGAGGGTCCCCCGGCAGTTCTCGGAGCCACAGAGGCAGGGGATCTTGACGTCCTCGATCGGGAACTTGTAGTCGTACGTGATCTCCTCGTTGACATTTATGTGCTGCTTAGAGTAGATGACAATCTTCTTCTGGGACTCTACCGTGATCACCTTGGCGTAGCAGTTGGGCTGCAAGACAGGATGGTGATGCGGTTAAGACGGGGTCGGGAGCCCCCACCCAGTCCTCGCCATGGAGTTACAGAAGCCAACTTGTGGGTATCAGCTCCACGAATGGCTCTCCGGCTAGCTCCTCCCATGACCAGCTAGGCTAGCTCCTCCCATAACCGGCTAGGCTAGCTCCGCCCATGACCAGTACCAAATAAAAAAAGGTGCAGAGGCCAGAGAGAGATGGCTCAGAAGACTTGCAACTCTTGCAGAGGACCTAAGTTTAGTTCCCATCCTTTATGGGGTGGCTCACAACTATCCCCTAACTTCTGAGTCAGGTGCCCTCTTCAGGCTCCTCTGGGTACCAGGAACACATGCAGTGTACGTACATACATACATACATACATACATACATACATACATACTAAAACATCCACACACGTTTAAAAAACAACTAAGTCAAAAAACAAACAAACAAACAAACAAAACAACTAAGTCTTTAAGGAGGACCACAATTCTTCCTCATCAGACATACTGCAGGAGATGCCTGAATCTGTACTTCTACTCAAGTGTCATTTCTGAGCCCTTGATAAGGGGTCTATAAATGGTAGGCCCTACTTGCCTGCTTTAGTAAATACAGTTGGTTTTTTTTGTTTTTTATTTTTGTTTTAAGATTTATTTATTGATTATATGTAAGTTCACTGTAGCTGTCTTCAGACACACCAGAAGAGGGAGTCAGATCTCGTTACGGATGGTTGTGAGCCACCATGTGGTTGCTGGGATTTGAACTCCTGACCTTTGGAAGAGCAGACGGGTGCTCTTACCCACTGAGCCATCTCACCAGCCCCCCTTCAGTCTTTCATATGACTCCAGAATTCCTACTGCGCTCATTGTACAGACATAACAACTGAGCTCAAGAGAAAAGCCCCTTATCCAGGCTTCTTATCTCCTCTCTCTCTCCCTGTCACCTGTGGTCAACTGAAGCCTGGAAAGGAGACTGAACATGATTGCAGTGCCTGAGTTCCTGGGGTCCTCCATACAGAGGTGGGGACACCCCCATCCCTCACTGGGCACTTACATTGCAGCTGTGATTAATGAAGCGTGCAAAGTTGCCGCACTTGGTGGCGTCGATGATGGTGTCGTGGTCTACTCTGAACATGTAGCTGCTACCGATGCCTTCATCCTCATACCGTTTCTCCCTCATGTCCGCAATCACCTGGTGGTAGAAACAGCCTTAAGTCTGGGCCTGCTCTGGGCCCCTGCCACCCCTCACCAGCACCCTGGGCAGCACCTACCTGGCGAATGTTCTGGCCCACGTACTCGATGACCATCTCGTCAGCAGCAATTGGCTCCATGGCAAACAGGCCCCAGTCATGAATGTGGCTCTTACAGAATTTGAGTTTCTTCTTCCGAAACTAGGGGACACGAGAGGGAGGGACAGGATGAGTGAGGACTCTCAGGTCCCACGCTGACCTGGCTGCCCCGGAGGAGGTCTAGCCTCACCTTGAGCTGGTTGAACTTGAGCAGGTCGCTGTCACAGCTGCCGGTGAAGGAGGACAAGAGGCGCCTCTGCTCAGACCGCCGCTCTGAGCCTGCCCGAGTAGAGGCATGGGGCTGGGCTGGGATACTCATACCCTGCTGGCACAATGGGGGATGACAAGTCAGAAAGGGACAGACAAGGCCCTGTCACACCCTCTCCGGATCTGCCCCCACCTCCTGGCTTCAGGAGGCTTAGAGCATCTGTCTTCCTATCAGTCTCCTTTTGTTTGTTTTGGTTTCTTAGAGGCAAGGTTTAGGGTTTCTCTGTAGCCTGCTGTCCTGGAACTCTTTCTGTAGACCAGGCCTGCCTCCACCTCCTGAGTGTTGTGATTAAAGAACTATGCTGCCTCAGGGTTGGAGAGATGGCTCAGTGGTTAAGAGCACTGACTGCTCTTCCTAAGTTCAATTCCCAGCAACCAAATGGTGGCTCACAACCATCTGTAATGGGGTCTGACGCCCCCTTCTGGTGTGTCTGAGGACAGCTACACTGTACTTATATAAATAAAATAAATAAATAAATCTTAAAAAAAAAAAAAAAAGTGCACTGCCATCACCCACCTCCTCTCAGCACCTTGAAGTGCTTTTATTTTTCTCACAACTGAGCCTTCCCCCAAGCCTCCCACCTTCCCCCTCTTACCAAGATTCTTTCTATTCTCTGTGGTCTCTTCCTATTGTTCTATGTGGCTTCCTCCCTCCTCACTCTGATCCAGCATGACTTTCTCTGAACCCCTTGCACTCACCAACCTCCCTCTTATCCACAGCATTTGCTTCTGACCCTGTGTTTGCTTGAATGTGCCCACCCACCCCCGCGCACCATGAGAAAATAGCTGTTTTATTCACTGATGCCCAGTATGCCATAAGTGTGTGCTGAACAGAGACTGGGTGCATCCGGGGTGGGGTGGGGTAGAAGCCAACTTTTTGGGAATGTATTTATGTCCAAGGTTAAAACCATTTGGGACAGGGCTGGGGAGATGGTTCAGCGGTTTAGAGCACTGACTGCTCTTCCAGAGGTCCCGAGTTCAATTCCCAGCAACCACATGGTAGCTTACGGGTCTGATGCCCTCTTCTGGTGTGTCTGAAGACAGTGACAATGTACTCACATACATTAAATAAATATTTAAAAACAAAAACAAAACATTTGGGACTCCCCACTACCCACAGAATAAAAGGCAGCCTTTTTAAGAATTCTGCGATAGCATCTACCTACATAGCCCAGACTGCACTAGAAGCTCTGTACCCTGCCTTTCCCCTCTTACAGGCTAGAAGGATGCTCTCTGAGCCCTGCCTGACTCTGTGTCCAGACTTACACAGGCCCTGCTCACACGGTACCTGGGTGTCCATGGGGGGCTCGTCTGTGCTGGCACGGCTGCTGTTGAGGTATCTCAGCTTGTCCTTCTTGTCGATGGTATAGAAGCCCTCACTTCGGGCGCAGCCTGTCACGTGCTCACGGATACCATCTTCCCGTTTCTTTTTCTTGGCTGAGGAGAGGCTGGTAGGTGGGTGTGGGTCAAGGGCCACATGGACATTCTCAGAGATTCCCCACTCCTGGTCCCTCTGCCCGGCCTCCCCAGCCTCACATCCCTCTCTAGGGGTAAGGATGCCCAGGTCCACCACCCACCTCCATGCCACCTGGCCAGTTCTGATGATCTGCACTTAGATGCCTGGCACTAGTCATGTTTCTTACTACTTCCTGTTCCTCCCTGAAGATAGGGGCAATGAGGAATCTATGGACAGAGTACTCTGGCAGAGCACCTGAGGCAGCAAATGCTGTGTGACTTTGTGCAGATCACTTAGCCTCTCTGAGTTATCAGTTTCTCCCTGTGTTAAAAGAGACTACTAACTACCCTGTATATTACTGAGGATTGGTTCAGTTCAGCCAGGCAGAGCCACCCTGGGAGATCAGATCAGTCTCCGATTACGTTTATGCTTATGTTTGCACCTGAGACCAGCTCAGCTACCTCCGGGAGTGAGGCAGGCCTGGCACGGCAACCACTTGATAGATGACGGTGACCGTACTACTGCCTCCCTGGGACCATGACTGTAACCTCCCATAAGATGGGATGCCTAGAGGGGCCTCCTGCTCCTGAGGGATGCCGATCCCACATCTGGCAGGATATAGGGATGGTAGACCCAGAGTGTGTCATTCAGCCAGTCCATGCCATTGTCCTGCTGCAGCAGGCGCTCGTAGGTGACACACAGGAAGCGGATGTCCTCCTCGTCGATGCCACCGTTCCAGATGTCGTACAAGATGGTCATCTCCTCAAACTCTGAGCGGGGCCGGAAGAGAGGCTGGGGTGGTGAGGGTTCAGGTGAGGCCGATGGGGCCACCAGGTCTTCGTGCCGCTTCTTGGGTGGCCGCCGCCACGGTCCCCGCACCTTGGCCAGGTCCACGTACTCTTCAGTGACCTCATCTCGGCGAGGTCCTGGGGGGATAGCTTCAGAGGGCCACTGGTTGTCCAGCTCCTTAAAGGGTAGCTTGGTGGATTCAACGGGTGGTGGGGGTGGAGGTGGGGGAGGCTGGGGTGGGAGGGGCGGTGGGGGGGCTGGGATCCCCGTGTTCCGGAAGTCCAAGGTCACGGCCCGAGGGTCATGTGCGCTGGGGAAAATGGGGGCCGGTGGCTGGCCTGGCAGGAGCAGAAGGTCCCTCCCAAGGGCAGGTCCTGGCGGTGGCCGGACCAAAGGCCCATCCAAGGACAGCATGGACGGTGGGGATCTCCGGGGCCGGCCTGGCTTCCTCTTGATGGGGGTTGGGCAGGGAGCTAGAGTAGCGGGCAGCAGGGGAGGCAGCTGGGGAGGTGGCCGAGGCTGGGCCCTCAGGACCGGGACAGGCAATGCCAGAGGTAAGGGCAGAGGCAGGGGAAGTGGGAGGGGAAGGCCAGTTTCCAGGAGCACTGGGGAGGCCAGGGGGCCAGTACGCTCATCTCGCCGACCGGTTGGGAGGGGACAGACAGGCAGAAGTAAGGGTCCACTGGGCTCAGGGAAAGTAGGTGTGAAGCTGAAGTCCCGACCAGGTGTCCGTGGAAGTCCCCCACTGCTCAAGCCGGGGGACGGGGATGGATAGGAGAACGGGCTGCCAGGCACCTGCGGGGAGCTCAGGGACAGGCCACTGCTGCCCCCTGACAGTGGGGGCTCCCCACCTGGGGTGGCTGGCACTGTCTCTGTGCTCTGTGACTTGGCCAGACTGCCACAGAGGCCTGGGGTACGTGGCGGCTGGTCTTCTGGGGGAGGCTCCAGGGGGACGGGAGGTTTGGGGGGCTCTGGGGTCTCGGGCTCAGGCGGTGGGCTGGGTGGCCGGAGCAGTCGAGGGGGCGGCAATGGCGGCTGCAAGGGCAAGGAGAGCATCGGAGGGGGCTCGGGCTCCACATCCAGGTCTGACTCTGTGGAGAGGGAGGCAAATCCAGGATATTGTCATTTCATTCACATGTCTCTCGGAGAGCCTTTTCTCCTTACTGACCTTCTATGCGTTTACCAGTAATCAGCCCTCGGTCAGGGACCCAGAAGGGGTTTCTGTAAGTGCCAAGAAGGGCAATGCTAGCTTTCCCCATGTCTGTCAAGCTATGTTCTTGGGGCTAGAGCACAGCTTGGCGGTACAGCACTCGCCTGCCGTGTACCCACAAGGTCTTGGGTCTGGACTCCAGAGAAGGAAACACTACTTTGTCCCTAGGCCCACAGGCTTCATGGTGGAACAAAATCCAAGTCTCATCTGAGTCCCAGACAGTCTGCACGGACTTCTCCTGGCGTTTACCTCCACTCTCTTGGGATCTAATTTTCCCTAGTGCATTTGCTGTAGCCTGTCTCTCTGACCTAGTAATTTGTGCTTTCATGAGAACAGGTATCTTTGTCCATTTGATCTACAATTGTATTAACAACGCCTAAAACGGTGCTGGAGCCACAAGAATCATCTCATTGAGTTACCGTTTAAAGAGCCGTGGTCTGTACCCAGTCAAAAGCTATACATTACACAAAATCTATAGTTGGCTTTTCCCCCTGATCTCATAAAGGTACAGTCTAACCACATTCGACTATGTTGAATATTCTAAAGTGTTAAAATGAATTATAATTAACTAAAGGTACTGATTCCCCAGAGGTGGTGCTCAGTGGCAACACTGTGTCTGGCAGAGAGACCGTTTCTGCCATTGCAGGGACTCCCAACCCAAAGAAGGGAGTCTGCTGAGGCCCTTCCAGAAGACTGGTGACTGGTTCTGATGGAAAAGACACTACCCAGCTTTTTGCCACATGCCCCACCCGACTCACACCCAGGAGGCTGCAGGATTACCTGGACCATGTTCAGGCGGTGATGGGGGTTGAGCCTCCGTCTCCCGGGCAGGGAGCTCTGGAGAGAGCAGCATGTCCCCTTGTGTGTTGGGGCTTGGCTCTTCTAGGGGCTCTGGGCTCCCTTCCAGCTCCCGAGCACCCATGGGCAACGGAGGCTCCTCCAGCTCGGGAGCCTGCATCTCAGGGACTTCGTCCTCAGCCTCAATGTCCACTTCCTCCTCAGTGCCCAAGGACTCCCTCATGGGGCCTCGTGGGCCCAGAGGCACTTCTGCCCTGACTTGCTCAAAGTCCTGGCCACCCGCTGGAGGCATACTCTCTTCGGCCATAGCCACTACCGTGGCTGCAGCCATTGCAGTCTCTTTCTCCTCCTCTTCCTCCTCCTCCTCCTCCTCGTCCTCTTCTTCCTCCACCCCAGGTACGGTCATCTCCTCCTCGTCCTCTGAGGATGAAGATGAAGACTCGGACTCGGAACTGGATTCAAACTCTGAAGATCCAGAACTTTCACTGGAGGATGAGGACGACTCAGCCGGGGCCTTTGAGGTGGTGATGCTCTCTGTCTCCTCTGGGTGAGGGACACAAGTTGGGCAGGGTTACTTCACAGCCTGGGCTGCTCCTGCCCCATGCTAGGTATTTCCCCAAAAGGCCTTCAACCGGAAGCCCTTTAAACACAGCCTTCAAATGCTGACCGGAGGAAACTACTCCTCAATATAAATAGGCTCCAGGTGAAATTAACATAAGACTGTACATTTGGAAGTGAACAATCTTGGCACCCCACAGGCTCCCAAAGCGGCCATCCCCTCCACTTAGTTCTTAAGCACTCCCATCAACAGTCAGAAGCTACCCCTTTCAGCAGCCCTCCCCCCAGCACCCCTCCCCCACCCAGACCTGGCTCAAGTACCCACTGATCCACTGATCTATTTTCTGGGCCTCTGGACTCACCCAGTCTGGAATCCTAAGGGGGTGGGGGAATGTGCTTTAAGGAGCACACCTCTCAAAAGCATTAAAATATCGGTCCCCCAAATCAGTGACTGATGTCCCATCTTAAGAGCACAGGCTGGGGGTGGGGGGCGGGGCCGGGACGCCCACTTCCCTGCTTACCCTCCTCAGAATCTCCATTGTCCTTCTCGCTGGCCTCCGACAGGGGGGCACCCTGATCACCGATGTCAGAATCAATCTGGCCATCGCTGTCCTCATCGTCGTCGTCATCCTGGGGCACAGGGACAGAGGGACACAGGTGAGCTGGAGGCCCATGTCTGAGCACCCAGCACCCGGGAGGCTCTGATCCAGACCTTGTCGGAGCTGGAGGAGGACGAGGGTGAGGATATGCGGCTCCTGAGGCCTTCCTCCTCCTCTTCCTCTGCTTCCTCCTCCTCTTCCTCCTCCTCCTCCTCGGTGCTTTCTCGGTCCTCCTCTTCCTTGTCTGAGGCGGAGGATGAGGGTGAGGTGGTAGAAGATTCAGAGGATGACGACGCTGAGGAAGAGGAGGACACGGACAAGGACTCCTTCTCATCCTCCTCCCCGCCGCTGTCCAGCTCGAGGGGCCGTCCTGGCCGGCGTCGCACACCCACGCTTTTGGGGTCCCGCTTGGTGAGTTCGCAGGGGGCATCAGCTATGTCCCGGTCCCGCTCCCGCTCTGACTCTGTGGGAACAGAAGGAGTTACAAGAGGGGACACAGAGATGGGGAGGAGGGGGAAACCAATAGCCAGCCAGCAGCAGAAAGCACCGACCTTCATCTTCCTCATCCACAGAGGTTGAAGGCCGCAGCCGCTTCTGGTCACCAGAAGAGGCTGTGTCCGGTGGCTCCTTCCTCTTGACCTTGAAGGAGGGCAAGCGAATGGCGCCCCGCAGTCCAATGCCCAGGCCTAGGCCCTCGTAACCTAGGCCCTCACCCTTGCCCCACGACTCCAGCAGACAGGAGGCGATTCGGTCTTTGGGCTTTGGCCTGTCCTCGTCCTTGTGCTCACCGGACTTCACGGGGGTCAGTGAGGCCTGGGATGGGAGAGAAGGGAACAGTGACCAGAGTCCGAGGCATTGCTGCTGCCCCCTGCAGGCAGCCTTAGTTAATGGCACACTTTTTTTCCCATACACTGGGCCACAACCTCCCTCTCTTTCCAGGGTTCTAGAGCCCCACACTACCCTTCCACCACCGCTTCACCAACAACACTACCACAGCTGCATTTTTTGGAGCATGGCCTCCACATGGGGACACAGGAATGAGAGCTGTGCGCTGCAAGGACATATCTGCATCACTACCACAGACACCAAGGTCCAATTCCCCTGTGCTGTGTGGTCCCAGGGTATTACAAACAGTCACAGTATCTACACAGTGGACCCAATATACCCGGGACAAAAGGAATGGAGTTCTTCTTTCAGAAAGTAATTGAAACCAATTTTATCTCTTGAGCTATTGCTTAAAAAGAAAGAAAGAAAGAAAGAAAGAAAGAAAGAAAGAAAGAAAGAAAGAAAGAAAGAGAAAAGGAAAAAAAAAGAAAGAAGGCCAGCCATGGGAGTTACACGCCTTTAATCCCATAACTTGGGAGGCAGAGGCAGGTGTATCTGAGTTCAAGGCCAGCCTGGTCTACATAGCCAGTACCAGAACAGCCAGGGCTACAGAGAAATGCTGTCTTGAAAAACCAAAGAAGCAAAACCAAAACCAAACAGAATGGGGAGGGGGAGGGGCAGAGAGACGGCTCAGTGGTTAAGAGCACTGGCTGCCTTTATAGAGGACCTGGGTTCTAGTCCCAGCAGCCATATGGCAGCTCGTAACTCCAGTTTCCGGGCATCCGATGCCTGCCTCTGTGGAACACAGGCACGCACTCGCTGCACTTACATACAAAGAGGCAAAACACCCATTACATAAAATACCACCACCAACCAATTAAATACCACTAACCACAACAGAGCTGGGTCTGGTGGCACACACTTGGGAGATGGGAGTATTTAAGGACAACTTGTTTGGCTCCATAGCAAAATTGAAGCCAACCTTAGTTTTAGGAGACCCTAGTTCAAAATTTAAAAAAAATAAAAAATTCAAACCCAAGTTCCTAGCCTTTTGAATCTGTTATATAATTTCCTTTAAAAGTTTGTTTGTTTGTTTTTTGTTTTTGAGACAGGGTTTCTCTGTGTAGCCCTGGCTGTCTTGGAACTCACTCTGTAGACCAGGCTGGCCTCAAACTCAGAAATCCGCCTGCCTCTGCCTCCTGAGTACTGGGATTAAAGGCGTGAGCCACCACTGCCCTGCCAAAGTTTATTTTTATTTTATGAGTACAGCTGCTTGGTCTTCATGTCTGTCTGTGTGCTATGGATGCCTGGTACCTATGAAGGCCAGAAGAGGGCGCTGGATTCCCGGAACTGGATTGACAGACAGCTTTGGCCTGCCATGCAGTTGCAGTGCTTATTAACTGCTGAGACATCTTTCTAGCCCACTTTTGTTAGTTTATGCATGGAGCTGTGTAGCTAAGGCTGGCCTTAAATTCCTGACATTCCCAGCAAGGGTGGTGGGGATACCTCCCATGTGTGGGATGGGGGGAGGGGGGCTTCACTTCTGGCTCAGGCACTGCCCATAGCTTAAAGAATTTATTCAGAGGGCTGGAGAGATGGCTCAGTGGTTAAGAGCACTGATTGCGCCGGGCGTGGTGGCGCACGCCTTTAATCCCAGCACTCGGGAGGCAGAGGCAGGTGGATTTCTGAGTTCGAGGCCAGCCTGGTCTACAAAGTGAGTTCCAGGACAGCCAGGGCTATACAGAGAAACTCTGTCTCGAAAAACCAAAAAGAGCACTGATTGCTCTTCCAGAGGTCCTGAGTTCAATTCCCAGCAACCACATGGTGGCTCACAACCATCTGTAATGGGATCTGATGTCCTCATCTGGTATATCTGGTATGTCTGAAGACAGTGACAGTGTAGTCACATACACAAAATAGATAATTCTTTCTTTCACAGTTGGGGATACATCTCAGCTAGAAGAGTGTTCGGTTCCATTCCCGGGCTTCATGCCTTCGGTTCCATTCCCAGAGACTGTTAAACTGTGTGTGGGCTTACTCGGGATCCTAACCCTCAAGAGATGGAAACAGGAAAACTCCCAGTTCAGAATCATTCTCTGCTACAAAGAGAATCTGAGGTCAGCCTGGGTTAGAGGCTCTGGGTTTTGTGTGGTTTTGGTTTTTTGTTTGTTTGTTTTTGGAGACAGGTTTTCTCTATGTAGCCTAGGCTGTCCTGGAACTTGCTATGTAGACCAGGCTGGCCTTGAAACCACAGAGATTCCATCTTCCTCTCCGTCCTGAGTACCAAAATTAAAGGTGTGCATCACCTGGCTTCAGTAAGTATTTTACTTAAGCATCAACCAGATATAGCTTTAATTAAAATGAGACTGTCTTCAGTGTGAGAGCGAGGTGAGGTAATCACACATCTTTAAAGCCAGGACTCAGGAGGCAGAGGCAGTAGATCTCTGAGTTGGAAGCTAGCCTGGCCTTCACAGCAAGTAACAGACAGCCAAGGCAACATAGTGAAACCCTGTCTTAAAAACAGTTGTGGTGCACAACTTTTAACCCCAGTGCTTGGAAGGCAGAGGCAGGCGGATCTCTAAGCTAGCAAGGCCAGCCTGGTCTATAGAATGAGCTCCAGGTAGCCAAAGCTAGTCAGGGAAACCCTGTCTTGAAAAACTAAAACAAGCCGGGTGTGGTGGCACACGCTTTAGTCCCAGCACTTGGGAGGCAGAGGCAGGCAGATTTCTGAGTTCGAGGCCAGCCTGGTCTACAAAGTGAGTTCCAGGACAGCCAGGGCTATACAGAGAAACCCTGTCTCAAAAAAAAAAAAAAAAAAACAAAACAAAAAAAAGAACTGTGTGGCAGGTAGTTCTCTGGTTTTATGACCCCGTAATATGAGTCCTGACAGGCTGTACTTACCTACCCTGCAGAGAACAAGTTCCTAGTCACAGAGCTCCCTACAGTGCAGTGCAGAGAGGGACAGCAAAATTGGTGCACACCCTCCTCTGCGGCTGGTGTGAGGAGCAGAGTGGACTAGGGGCAAGGGACAGCTGCTGGGGTCGGGGAGGTGTGTGTGTGGGGGGGAAGAAGTCTCACTATGTAACCCTGGCTGGCCTTGAACTCACAGAGCTCCTGCAGCCTTCGCCTCCCCCACTCCCCACCCTGCCCCCAGTGCTGGAGTTAAAGGTGTGAGCCAGGACTCTCAGCTTATTTGAGAGGATTTAATAACACTAAAACCAGGTAAGTGCCTATCCTTGTAGCCACCATGGCTGAGGCAGGAGCATCCTTGAGCTTTCATAGTACAGACTGAAACTCCACCTCTTAAAGGAAAAGGCTTCAGGACATTGTCCCTCCCCTCCATTGTGTAGGGAAAGGGCAGTTAGGGTTCAGTTGTGAGGGTCTGGATAGGCAAGCCTCCAGGGAAAAGGGCAGCCAGAGGTCCCCACAAGGTCAGACTTTGTGCCCCATGTATCAGGAGAGAAAAGGAAGGTGAATCAGGTCACAGAGGTCTCAGCTGTGGGACCACCTGGACTGGCAGCCACCGGGCAGGAAGTTGCTGAGCTCCTAGAGCTCAGAGTGGGCCAATGAGGAACTGTGTCTGATGTATACTGTCTCCTCTTAGTTAAAGGGGAAGAATTTAAAGGGGAAGAGCCACATGCAGCCAGTGGCCATGGGTTCAGCCTGCTTAGTCAGCTTACCTACCTACCTATCAGTCTATCTATCTTTCTATCTTTCATCAGTATATCTATCTATCTATCTATCTATGTTTTTCAAGACAGGGTTTCTCTGTGTAGCCCTGTCTGAACTGACTCTAGACCAGGCTAGCCTGAAACTCAGAGATCCACCTGCCCCTGCCTCCCAAGCGCTGTGATTAAGGGCATGCACCACCAACACCCTGCTTGTTGGCACTTCTTAAAGGAGTCTCAGGCTGGCTGTAGAAGCAACCACCCATCCAGTAACACATCTTCAGAGAAAGGGAGGCCTAGGCTAGTTCCTGCCGGCCCTCTTGTGACCCTAACCGGCTCCCTGAGCATCCACCTACATACCTTGGCCATCCGCTCCTTCTTGTCCCACCATTCGTCAAAGGCTCGGAAGGCCACCACCTCTACCATCTTGCGGTTGAGATCACGCTTCATGATGGCCTTAAGTTCCTTGAGCACTACGAGCAAGACCCCGTCCACCGTGGCCTTGTGTGGGTCCTCCTGACGTGGTATGTAGCCTGGTGGCGGCACGGAAGGGTCAAACTTGGGCAGGGGCGGCCAGTGCTGTCCACGTCCTGGGCCACTGTTGCTTAGGGAGAAGGGGCTCCGGTAGGGGGGCAAGTTGACAAATTGCAGCCCAGCAGAAGCAGCGGCAGCTGCAGCGGCCATGAAAGGTGGGTAGGGACAAGCACCCTGGCCCGTCATGAGCCGGCTTAACATCTGTGTTTGCATCTGGAAGGACATGGGCATGCCACCCCACTGGCCACCCAGCACATGGCTCATGTCCACCTGCATCACAGGAAACAGTCCCGGTGGGAAGGGCGGCATCGGCGGAAGGATGGGTGGGGGCGGGACACCCGGGGGCGCTGGCAAGGGTGGCGGGGGCACTGTCACTGCAGGATGGGCTGGTGGTGGTGGTGGTGGTGGTGGAGGCAGAGGTGGGGGCATGGGGAAGCCAGGTTGTGGTGGGGGTGGGGGAGGGGGCGGAGGTAATGGAGGGAAGCCAGGGGGTGGGGGCAGGGGCAGGTTTGGAGCCAGAACGTTGGGGGCTGCCACAGTCCCGGCCCCTGGGGTCACCACCATGGGCTTGGGGCAGTCAGCGCTGGTGATGGGGGCCGAGGGCATCTCATCATCTGAGATTTCCATGTCCTCTCCTGAGGACTGCTGGCCCTGGAAGAGAGCAGCGAGGGTTCCATAAGCATTTTGCAAGCACCAAGGAGTTGGAGTCTTGGGATCAGGGGGTCAGGGGATCAGTGTGGGGAACTCCCAGCCTTCAACCATTCCAAATGATACTTTTCTCCTTTGGTACAAGGGGCATCCAAATAGCCAATCCCTCGGCACCTGTGTGCCAGGCACTGTTCTAGATTTGGAGAAGCCAAAAGTGACCGAGATGGCCACAAGTCTTGATTTGTATGGAGCTGAACTTCTAAAAAATGGTGGAGGTGAAACATAAGCAGAATGAGAAATCTCAGCTTGGGGAAGGGGAAAGGCCGGGAGAGAAGGGAACAGGGTGTGGGGAGAACTCCGCAGAGGTCTGAGAGAGTCTGAGAGATCACAGGAAAGAGTTAACACTTGGTGGAGCTTCCCACGTGCCAGGAAATTTTACATCCATTAGCCAGTTCTTAGAACAACTCTGGGCAGAGGAGGTCTGTTCTCTCCACTTTTACTAAGGAGGAACTCGGGACATGGAAAGGCTTAAGTAACTTCCCCGAGACCATGCAACCAATAAGAGACACAGCCGGGAATTTGAAACAGGAAGTGGCTCCCCAGCCTAGGCCAGCCCAGCAGGGCCTTGTGCAAAAGGTACATGCAGCGCAAGTGCTGGCAGCCTGGGTTGGGGTAGGCAGCCGCCTTAAGGACTCATCAATTAGAAGGGGTTTCTGTTTGTTTGTTTTTGAGCTAGGGACTGAGCCCTAGCTGACATGCTAGGTCAGTGCTCTACAGCTCCAGAGCTGGGCCAGCTCACTCCCACTGGGCCAGTTCAATCTTCTCACTTAAGTCTCCTTGGCTTTTAGAACAGGCTGGCAAGTCTGAGAGCTACAGACATGCGTGATCGCATCCCACAACAGACCTCGAGAAGCCTGGACACCTGCCCCAGGAAGAGCTTCCGCTAAGACTGCAAGGGGGGTGGGGGGTGGGAAGGGGCGGAATCAAAGGACAACTTGGGCCAAACTTGATGGGGGAGGAGTCTATTGAGATCTGGATCTTTTGGGGCGTTAGCGTCTGAGCCTGGGAACTGGAAAGAGGCACTGAGTTCCTATGATTTAGAGGTGGGAGCTGGAGGGAAGGTGAGAAAAATGAGTTCCGGTTCCACAAGGGACTCCGTGTGGGTCAGATGCCCCCGGCCCCCGACGCACACACACACCTCACCCTGGGTGGAAATATTACGAAAACAAAGCTTAAGTGACAGTAAGTGCTTTGGAAGGCTGAGAAGGCAGGAGGTCAGAGGCCACACACCACCTGATGAGAAGGGCCTCAGAGGAGTCATCTGCTGGGGGATAGGAGTGTCTAGACTCTCATCTCCCCCTGTACACACAACACAACACATCCTGAGAGCACACTCTCAAGGTACCCTTGGGAGGGCGGACCAGGCAAGCTGAGCAAGAAGAGAAAGAATGCCCTATCGTCAGCTCCGGACAGCACCCAGCACCACCGTGGAGCAGCGCTCAGAGGGTTAACTCCCGGCTGCTATAGTCAGCCAATCACAGGGGCGCAGGCAAACTGGCTCTGCCCCCTCCCTCCCTGGCCACAGCGGGTGGGAACCAGTTGGCTGCAGTGCCTGTAGTTCAGGCAAACTGAAGGGATACCTTGTTTCCATGGAGATGGTGAGGCAGGGCTCATACAGACCCACTCAACAGATGAGGAAACTGAGACTAGAGAGAGAAAAGGCCTTCCTCTACAGAGGTCACATAGTCCGTGTGACAAGGCAGCTAATTAAGGCTCTGGGGCTGAAACCTTTTTTTTTTTTTTTTTAAACTCACCAGCCTCTGCCTAACCTGTCCCTTCCCACCGGTCCTCTCCAAGCTGCTGCTCCCTCTCTACCTCAGCCTTGTGGGGGCAAGAGCTCTTACAGACACCAAGCACTACCAGACAGCAGAACCTAAAGACTGCTCTCCAGACCGCCAGCAGGGGGCGCCGGAGGGCTGACCTGATGCTTAGCTCTCTACCCTGAAGCATCTCTGTAATTCTGTCCTAGACTCCAGACTCCAGCCTTCCCAGCCTCAGCTTTCCTCTTCTCTTCTTATGCCCAGGGACGGAGGGAAGAAGGGAGGGAGGGAGAGAGTGTTAGGGCGGCCTGTGCCCTCCAGAGACTCAACCCCGGACCAGGTGGCTGGCATGATAAACATCCGCCAAACCAAGGCTGCCTAGAAGAGATGGGGGAAGGGCCTACTGCCTAGTTAGTTAGCTCAAGTACACCTGTCAACTCCCTCTGCCTTGACCCTTGAAGCCAGAAAACCACTTCCCCAGAACTGCTTGCAGGCTCCCAGGAGCCTCAGCCACCTGTGGCCCCACCTCCTCCCCTGACTCCCAAAGTTCCTTTGCAGGCAGCCAGAGGGGGCTGATGGAAGGGAGGACACGTAAATCTGTGTCCACAGATGCATGGATCTCTTATCTGAGCGTCTACTTGTTAATGCGTGTTGGCCCTCCAGTACAAGGATCCAGGGTTGAGCTTAGAAAGATGACACAATGATCCTCCCCCCTAGAAAACCTGGACAGTGGAACCTTCACCATCCCAGCTTTGAAACTTCTTGAGACAGGAGGTCTGGGTAATGAGATAAGAGGGAAGAAAGGAAGGGGTAGGGGGCGGACACCTTCACCTGATTCACACTCTGTTCCCCTCCAAAGCTAAACCTAAGCCCTTCCCCCTAAACGTTAGATCCTAAAGCCACCAAAGAAAAGGAAGACAGACGGACAGATGGACTGCTGGGCCGCGCCACCTGCATGCTTTCTCCTCTCTTCAGGGCACCAGGCTCTGAGAGAGAACACCTGGGAGTGTTTGTTGAGCCAGCCTCACACAGCGCCCTGGCCAACCTCCAATACTCCAGACTGACAGGATTGATCACTACTAAGCCATTAATAGAGACAATGACCTGGGACCATGAGCACAGCCTAGGGTCTCTCCGAAAACTCCGCCAGAGCTCAGAACTTAGCCTGCGTTGAAAAGTCTAGACTCTTCCAGGGAGGAGTGTTACAGGGTCCCGTCGCTCCCGTGTCTTAGCTAGTGAAATGTATCAGGGGACAAGGAGTAGAACACAAGACAGACAAAATCAATCCCAGACAGACAGACAGACAGGCATGGTGGTACCTCATCCATCCGCTCTGAGGTGGGGGTCCTGTCTCCTGCCAGGTCCAAATCCACCTCAGCTGTCTGGGCTAGCAGACCCATAGGGTCTGGGGGGCCTGGCTCAGGTGGGGGCCGAGGCCCCAGGCCCAAGTCCTCATCTTCATCAGAGTCAGGCAGTGGTGTGGGGCTGATGTCCTCTAGGCCTGTGCTGGAGGGGCGCGAGGAGGGTGGCGAGGGACCGCGGAAGCCGGGCTGCGAGTTAGTGCCAAAGTGGCTGAGCGGGGAGAGTTGGGAGGAGGAGGAGGAGATGGGGCTGCCTTCCATCTGGATCTCAGTGTCTGAATCCTGCTCACGAAGGAAGGGCAGCTTGGTGCGTTGCTCCTTCAGCAGCATCTCAATGCGGGAGTCCAGGCTGTCATGGGGCTTCTCTGGTCCCGCTGGAGAGGACTCCAGAGTAGGGGTGCCAGGGCTGTCACAGGGCTCAGGACTCCAGCCAAAGGTAGGCCGACCACCCAGCTCCATGCTGTTGCTGTCAGGGGGCGGGGGACCAGGAGGGGTGCCTGGCTTCTCCTTGGCTGGAGGTTCAGCGGGTGGCAGGGGTGGGGGCGCAGGTGCCCTCCGGAACTCCCCACTGTCGCGGCTCCCAAAGGCTGCTGTGGCGGTGGGCTCCTCAGGGGGTGGCGGGAAGGGCGGTGCTGGAGTCTGGTATGGAGAGAAAGCCGATTTGAATCCAGAAGCCGTGGCTGTTTGGGCAGGAGGTGGAGTATGGGCAAACGTGGTGGCATCCTGGGACTGAGCCTTGAAGGGAGTCCCGCTGCTGCCAACTGTCCCAAAAGAGAGGTCCGAGGAGCCTCGGAAAGGAGCTGTGGCTCCAGCCACCGCTGAGTTGTGGACATAATGATGTTCGTGGCGGCGGTTGTAGGCATCTGTGAACTTGCTCTCATGCCGCCTCGCCTTGAACGTGGCTGTGGGGTCCTGGCTGAAGAGATAGGAGGGTGTGGGCTGACGGCTGGAGTAGCTGGAATCCTGGGAGAAAGGGGTACCCAGGCGAGGTGTGATTGGGGTGCCTTGTCCATAGGAGTTGGGTGTGTCCAGGCGGCAGCTGGAGTAAGCTGTGTCCTGGGAGAAGGGGGTCCCACCGCTATTGGGGGTGACTGACGAGGAGCCAGAGCCGCAGCCTGCAGACAGGCTGCCATCCTTGAGGCGCTTCAGAGCATCTGATAGCTGGAGAGAGAAGAGATCATGGGTGTGGTGGATGTGGAGGGAGGACCGAGCTAAACCAGGCAATTGAGCTGTTTCCCGCTAAAACTTTGGCTGCTAGGGAGTGTGGAGCCCATGACCTCCCATCACAAGGAAAGAATTGGAGTGCCTGGAAGTGCTCAGGGTTTTTCTGTTTCTTGTTGCTGTTGTATTTCCCTGTCCCTAGGTATAGATGTTTACCCTCTGGACACATAGAGGATTGTCCCTAATACTGGCAGCACAAAGAGAAGACCCTGAAGTCTTGGTCCTTCCCAAGCCTCAGGCCATCTGACATTAAAGGGTGTGATGCAGAGATGTGACCAATGACTGCGGTCTTGGGTTTGATGGACTGTCCTTACAAATTCTAGAGATTTAAAGGGTGTGACAGCCCCTCCCTCATGCCTCCTGATCAGCAAGCAAACGGACTTCAGTCCTCTGGGGAGGCGGGGCGGGGGGGGGGCACCTAGGTTCACACTGTGGCTGAGTGGAATCAGCTAGGTGAGTGTCCTGGTATACCGTGCGTGGGTGGAGGAGCCAGTCTGTCTGTTCTGGAAAAGGATCTGAACTCTACTTTCTGGAAATACGTACAGAGGGTGCCCGGATACCAGACACTAAGACCCAAACATAGGGATGTTTTGACATTCATATAGAAAAAATTCCCGCATCTGTGGGAATCCCAGTGTGGGTGGAACCGGAGGAGGGACTCAGGGAGACTGAAAGCTACAGAGATGCTGGGCCAATCCCAGGGGAGATCTGGTGCAGCAGATCTTGGGAAAACAGGGTTTTTAGATCAGCTCGGAACCAACAGCAGGTGTGGTCAGGTCTCTAAAGCCAAGAGGTGCTGAAGCAGAGGGAGCAGCTGCAGGGACGAACCTACCTGCAGGGTCTCGCTCACAATTGGAGAAATAGCATCCAGCTCCCCCACAGGGAGGGTCTGAGGGGTGTACCGGCCGGTGACCAACAGTTCGTAGAAGCGCATGCGGGTTTCCCCTGTAACAGGCAAGGGACAAGGGTATCCATGGAGGCTCCACCAGGACACATCCCCATGGGGATTCCAACTTGCTTATTAGCACAGTCATGGATCCCTTGTGCCTGTGACCACAGGCCCGGGGATCCCGTGTGCCCCCTGATTAGGTCTCTACCCTTTCTCACCTCATTCCAGATTCTCATCTGTCCAACAAGGCTGCAAAACTCTGACCTTTCTGATCCTGAGATTCTAAGGTTAATGCCTTTGTGTGACAGAGCTTCTCCCCCCCCAAAAGCACCCCCCAAAAAAACCCAAAACCCCCAAATGCCATCCTCAATGAAAAGTTCTTTCCATTCCTTAGACTATAGTTCCCCCCAAAAAGGAGCCATTACCACCCCATCCCCCACATTCTTTCACCACAGAATAGCCACTGCTTGTAACAAGAGCAGAGGAAGTCTGGAGAGAGAGGTGACTTAACTATCTGGGGCCAAAAGACAAGCTAAGCCTGTCAAACACACATACTACTGTGAGCCAATCTCAGGCTGCTCTCCACCAGCTTAAGCCCCAGGAGTACCCAGTCTGCCTGGGGACTACCTGGAGCTCTCATGGTCCCAACTGAGCCCTCTGCCTACCTCTCTACCCACCGGAGAGAGATTTTGATCAACCAGGCCCCAGATTATTGGTAATTATAGAGCCTTCAAGGCAGCTGTTTACATATGCAAAGGAGGTGCATTCCTTGAGCCACACTTTACTGGACTCTTTCTTGAAATACAATTACAAATCTCAAAATAAGTGGTGGTATCTGAGGATTGTGTCTTTTCTTTTCTTTTCTTTTCTTTCCCTCTCCACCCCTCCAGGTCCACCAGAAATGAATTTGTAGTGAGACTCAACTGCTGCTTAAGATGTGGGCAGGTGATGGGAGGGGGACTGCAGGCTTCAGTCATGGGGGAAATTGAACTTCAGCTTAATGTGAGGCTAGGTAGTAGATTTAATAGTCTGTTCTCTCTCTCTCTCTCTCTCACACACACACACACACACACACACACACACACAAGTGCATGGCGACAGGGGTGGGGGTGGGGGTGATTTACTAGGGCTCTAGGAACTGGGAAATGAGGAGGAGAGCTGTCGACTGGACAGAAATGATTAGGCTTTGCAAGCGGGGGTGGGGGTGGGGGGTAACCAAATCCACTCAAAATTGCCAAATCCACTCAAAATTACCACAAACCACAACCCTTTTCGACAACACCCAGCACGGTCTTAGAGACGGCATGTCGCCATCATTAAAAGCAAAACAAAGTTAAGTTTTTCTGTCTTGCCTTTGTTGTGTGCTCAGAAACTCAAAAAGAAAAATTCCTGGTGCCCACCCCTGAAGTCCTCCCAGGCAGGGTTCACCAGTGCCACGCCCCTCCTCCAACCCCGGACTTGACATTAGGACCACCGGACCGGACCGCCTGGTCCCAAAGCCCCCTGCACTTGCCCGCAGACTGGCAGGGATGTCTTAGAAAGGACGCAGGTAAACTTAGGGGGGTATGGCCCTCTGTGTCTTGCCAGGCCTTTTCACCTGAGCCAGGATGCAGGGGTGGGGTGGGGGGAGAGTCAACAGCTCTGGAGGTAGGAGGTGTGGCTCCCCAGCCTGCCTGAGCAAACAGAGGTGCTGCGGTCTCTTTAAGAGAGAGGAGGGAAGACAAGTGTCAACCCATGAGCACCCAGAGCAGCCCGCCCCCAAGATCCACTATCAATGCTATCAGAACATTATCAATGAAACACTCCTGGGCTCAGATTGGTTCAGGGAAGGGGCACCCGTTGGGGGTGAAGGGGCACGGGCACCCTAGATCTTTAAGGAATGACTTTTATGAATTTAAAGGCACACGGTTCTTCTTCTGCCCCCAACAAATAAACAAACCCTCCTATCTCCCCTAACACAGGCGGCAACACTAGGGACTGTCTAAACGCAGGCCATAGGGGCTCAGAGAGGGGCCCACAGGAGTGTCATATGTGGGGGAAGCCTCTGGGTGGTCCCTAAGGGTGCAGTGGCTAAGGACTGGCACATTTGGTAAATTATAGTCTGTCTCCTAGCAACAAACAACACATTTGGCTCCATGTGACTCTGCCCTCCGGAGGGGACAAAAAATAAATAAGGTGGTGGTGGTGGTGGTGGGGAATCCCAAGGAAGAGACAACGGTAAAGGGGTTTCCAAGACGAGGGTGAGACAGGTGGCCTTCCAGCTCCTCCCCCACCGGTCACCAACGGGCCGGGCCGCCACTAACCTTTGGTGTCCAGCTCCACGTGGATAATGTTGCCCATGACAGAAGTGCTGTGCAAGTGCTGGACGGCCTCCTTGGCGCCCCTGACTGTGGCAAAGACCACCTTGGCAATGCCCAGGTGTTTCTTGGTCTTCGGGTTATACAAGATCTCCACCTCCTCCACCTCCCCATACTTTTTGCACATGTCCCTTAGGAAGTTTTCACGGACGTTGTCATTCAGCTTGGCAAATGTCACCTGCTTTGGAGGCACAGGGCCCACGTAGAACTCATCGATCTGCCAGGGGCCGCGGGGGGGGCGGGGGGAAGAGAGTTTGGAAAACATTAAAACCAAAGAGAAAACACAAGCACGCCTCACTTGCCCAGCAGTTAAAAAAAAAAAGAAAGAAAAAGAAAAAAGAAAACAAAAAAAGCATGCGGGCGGGCCTGGGAAGCGGAGGATTAAATCGTTTGGAACCTGGAAGTCCTCTGGGTTCGAAAGGAAAGGGGAAAAAGAAACAGTTTCTCTTTCCCCACCCCCCTATTCTGGCCTCCTCTCCTTGCTGCTGGATCCCAGACGACCCTCTGGTCTAGGAAGTTGTCCCCTTTAAAGCCGAAGGGTTGGGAGGGGGCGGGTCCCTGAGCCAGGGCCCTGGGTGCGCTGGACCCAGGTGGGGACCGGGAGCCCCCAGCTCTGCCGGCGTGATACAGTCTCAGTGCCCTGGTTACAGTTTCTCCGAGTGTTATTTTGTTTACAGTGGCCAGGAGGGGACACCCCTCTCCCCCCTCCCCGCCAAAACTTCCCTGTCCTGGACGGCGGGAACTAAGAATCCGGCTGGGCTTGGTCAGGACTGGCGTTATTTTCGAACTCGGGGAAGGAGGGGGGGAGGGACCATAAGACAGAGAGGAGGGGTCCTACCTTGAATTTGGGCACAGACAGCTCCAGCTCCTTGTTTTTGGTCCAGATTCCGACCACCCGGGGATCTTCCACGATCTCCACCGGGCGGTTGCTGGACATCTGTGGGCAGAGACAGGGGGTTCAGTATAGAAGGGCTGGCACCCTCCCCAGGGGCAGGGGCAGATCCCCCCCTTCAAGGCATCAGTCCCACTCCAGGCTGAGGGGAGGGAGTCCTAGCTGACAGTTGGCCCAGGTAGCTGGAAGAGGGGTCCCCCTCCGTTTGCCTCTTGTCTGGGGGCTCCACCGGGGGGTGGGTGGGGGTGGCGGGAAGGCGCGCCGGCTACTCACCGCCAGGCTGAAATGCTGCCCATCGTAGCGGTACAGTTTATGGTGCCCCTTTTTCAGAGCCGGGTCAATCATCAACTTGTAACTTCTCCAATGGTGGTTCCTCCTCTCGCCCGAAGGGCCGGGCTGCGGCGGGGGCTGCTGGTGGTGGTGGTGGGGGTGACTGTTCTCCATGCCGTTAACCCAACCTGAAACCCAAGCAAGTTGTTGTCCTCTCCGCCGCTTCTACACATTCGCCCGAGAATCCAATCGGCTGGCCCCCACCCCCCTCCCACCTTACCAGCGCGCCCCGAAAGCTTGTCTCGCTGCCTCTTCTCCCCCCCCCCCGCCTCCCGAGAAAAAAAAAATCTAAGAATGGAGCGAGAGAATAAACCCTTTCCGGAGGGTTTACGCGCCCGCCCGCTCGGCCACCGTCTCCGGCTGGCAGCGAGGGGCTGCCCGGGGCCCCCGCTGCGGGCTGGCGCGGTCCGGGGCGCACGGAGGACGCGGGCTCCGGCCCATGGTGCGGCCGGCCGCCCGGCGTGGCGCTCGGCCCGGCTCGGGCGCGGAGCGCGCGGCAGGGCCTGGCGTCGCCCGCCGGGGCGGGGGCCGGGGGCTCGGGCTGCCCGGCTCCTCTGACCGCGGCCTCTCTCTCTCTCTCCTCCCTTCCCTGCGCCGCGCTTACATCCCCGCCGGGCGCCGGCCTCCCTGCGCCGCCAGCCAGTACATGGTGTCCCCCGCGGGAGCCGAGGCCGGGGCGGCCGGACCGGGGGCCGGGATGGGGGAGACGCCGCCTTAGCGGCTGCCGGGCCCCGAGCTGCCGCTGCCCTTGCTGCCGCCGCCGCCGCTGCTGCTGCTGCTGCTGCCCGGGAGGCGGCTGGCGGCGGAGGCTCGGCTCCCAGTAGCCGCACATCCCACAATACACCGCTAAGGAGCCCGACCCGAGTGCTCACCCTCCTCCTCTTCCTCCTCCTCCTCCTCTTCCTCCTCCCCTCGCCTTCCTCGCCGCTTCCCCAGGCACTCTCCCGGCGGCGGCAGCTGCGCCGCCAAAGCCCCGGGCCCCAGCGGCCCCCCACCCCTCACTCGCGCGCTCCCACACTGCCTCCCCCCCTTCCCCGGGGGGAAGGCCTTTTAATTTATTTATTCTGCTGGGACTGAGGTGGGGGGCTTGGCTGGCGGGGAAGAGGGGGGTCTTCACGGCTTCTACCTCCCCCGCGGCTGGGGCTACCCTTCCAGCTACGGAAGACTCCACGGTGTGCGCCCCCAGGGCCTCCCAAACTGTTTCCAAACTGCCCAGGCCGGTGGTGGACGCGTGGAGACTCGGCAAAAAGGGCTGGGTTTCGAGTGGGGGGTGATCGTGTGTGTGACTACTAGAAGCCTGGGGAGGGGAGGCAGACGTCGACCCCAAACGAGTTTGCAATCGAGGTATCTCCGATCCCGCTTCCTCTTCGGCCCGCACGCCCTCTCCCTCCCAGGAGCTGTGCTGGGGAAGAGAAACCAAGGTTTGGAACCACACTAGCCTTCACATTCCTGGGAGGATACAACCCTCCCCTGGACGGGGAAGATAGCTCTTTCTTTTTCTTTTTTATTTTTTGCCTTTCTGTTTTTATTTTTGGAGGGGAGCGCCCAGTAATTGTCTTGAACACATGCTTCTTCCTCCCTCCTTCCTCCAGCCACCAGCGACAGAGTCCCCTTTTTTGCATTTATCATTTTCCTTCCCCTTTCTTTATTAAAGGTCCGGGAGTGGCGGCGGCCAATCAGCGCTCGGCTTCCATTTTGTGAGTTCAACTCGGAGGCTTCCCCGGCTTTTCGCGTGGATCTGGTTGCAGACCCCCTTGGTCTCTCTTCTCGGGCTGCCGAGGCGAAGCAGCCTCCTCGCAGGGGCTTCGTGGTGGTGTATTTCATATTGGGGCTCTTTTCGGGGTTTGTAATTTGGCCGTGGGTAGGTAATTGGCTGGAGCAGGGCGGCAGGGTGCGGCAGCCAATCAGCGCGCGGCTTCTATAGGGCTTGAGTTATTAGACGCTGATCTCAAAACATCCTTCATCAGACTCCAAGGAGAGGCCAACAGATGAGGGAGCCATTTTTCTGCAATGGAATTAAATGGCCAAGTGGGTTTTTCCTTTGTTGCAAATGGGGAATGCTTTTCCTTTGACTCCACCATCCAGTTCAGGACGCCTGAATGTGTTTAACATTTGCCAAAGGACTCACACTTGGAAGAATGAAGAAGACCTTTTAAAAAGATCTGGATTTTTCCTTATGACTTGGAATCCATCTTTGTCTTGTATAACTAGGTCATAGCACACTATTAATGTCAGCAGTTAACAGTTTTGAATTCAAAAAAACCTAAGTAAATGACATATTTAATTTTTTCCTTTTTTTTTTTCTCGGGTGGGTGGGTGGGAGAGCTTGGAGCTGTCTTAATCTGTATTCTCTTGACTGAACAATAAATTTTTAAATATAGTTTCCTCTATTAAACACTTAAGCCTGACCATCTTATTAATTCTATTTTTTAACAAGGTAATGTTTTAAATGTATAGTTGTAGCAAAACGGCAACAATAACAAAAAAAACTGTGAGCTGTTGTTACTGTTAAATTTTCTAAAAACCTTTTACATTGTAAGTACCCAATCCATTCTGTCCTTAACTGCACTGCCGTTCTCGTGTTACTGTCGCCTGAAATGTCCTGAATTTTCGGAAGCTTCATCTGCATGTATGTCTTTGTCTTTGTCTGATGTAAGTCAGTTAAAATGCTTTTAGACGTTTTTGCTTCTATAAAGCTACGATTTTTTAGCTTCGAGCTTTTTGGAAAAAAAAAATGTTTACAGCCATAGTTGCTATTCAGATTTCTTCCCAGTAGCTCGTACACTCTTTGAAAATCGATCTATTTGAAGAAAAACAGCTGTTTTTCTCGAGCTGGGTGTGGGGTGGTGGAGGGTGAGAGAAAGGAAGACCTTTTGTATAAAAAAAGACTGAATGCCGCCACTGAAAACTAGATTAAAACTGGAAAACAAGTCCTTAGCCGGTTCAAGCCAAACACCTACGTTGAGTCGGTGGTATTTTCTGTGGCGGTTGGGATGGCTGGTTTTGCCTTTTGTTTTGATTTGACTTGTGTTTTTGCCTTTTGTTTCTTAATGACGATCACACCATTGGTAAATCCAGAGCACTAAACAGCCCTCAGCGAAGCCGCCTTTATGCCAGCCAAACCCTGGAAAGTTTGCAGTCGTGGAAGGAGCAGAAATACCACGAGTGTAACTTACAAAGAAGGTAACAACAAAGGGATACCAGAACCCCAGATTTCCCCCCAACTAAACAACCAAACATCCCCCCCCCAAAAAAAAGACCTGTTATTTTTATAATATCTCCACAAACACCGGCCAGCTTTTTCTTCTAGACTCCATGGCGCCGGGCTGAGTGGGTAAGTAAAAAACTAGACTAAAAATTTTTTTTCAAGTGCCTTTTTCCCCCTTCGAGGAACTCTCGATTGAGCAGGCCATGGGCTGCAGATGATTGGGAGCTGGGGTTTCTTGAGCTTGGCAGCCGATTGCAGTGGGTGGGTGAGGGGACTAGGGCTCTCCAGACCCCTCTGCCTCTTTTGCACCCAAAGGCGAAGAGAGCCAGTCCCCAGTACCCTGGGGCATCCATGGAGCCGCTTGCGCTATTCCCTTTGGCTCGCCTCAGGTCTGCACCTTAGTGGCAAAGAAGAAATCGAAGTGTTTTGGAGATGGAGGGGCTGAAAAAAGCGAGGAAACCTTCCCACCCATCCTAAAGTCTCGTTCCCGATTGATTGTGGGGGTTTCTGCCCCCCGGAAGCCAGCTTTTCGGGGCTCCGGGGCTCGCCTGCTCTTCCAAAGAGAAAAAGGACAAAAGGCCGGCGTCCATGTTGGCATCATGACGCAGCATCTCTCTCCCGCCTGCAGCCTGGCGCTGCTTGTCCTCCGGGCCGCGCTCGCTCCTCCCTCCCAAACACGAGTTTTATTTTCAGGTTTTTGAGCCGAGCCGAGGGCTGGGTCGGGTTGGAGCCAAGGCTGAAGCCGCCGGGCCGTTCAATACTGCTCTCTGGCTAATGGCGGCCGGCTTTCCTCCTTCCTTCCTTCCGCCATCCTGCTTTTCCCCGGTTGTCGCTGGGAGCCGAGAGGCAGCCCCGAGCCCTAAGAGCCTGCCAGGCACAGCGCCCGCGATCCTGGTGACGGGTCTCGGGGGGCCTTAGGCCCCGGGGGGCGTCGCGCACCCTAATTCCCCGCACTCGTTCCCCCCGAACCCGTCCCCCCAGGCGCGGCTCGGGCAGTGGCAGCCGCGGGGGGAACCGAGGCCGGGTAGGGCGAGCCCCTGGAGGCGGGTGGAGGACCTCGATCTCCGTGGCAGCCCCGGCCTCCCAAGGCCCACGCAGGCACGAGGCCTCGCTCTGGCTTGCACTGCCTGCCGTTCTGCCTCGGAACAGGAGCCAGTAGTTAGCCAAGGGCTAAGAGGCTGCTCCAGCCTCCCTCCACTGCCCACTTGGCTTCGGGAGACCCACCCCTGCCTCCCCCAGACGCCCTTTGGTAGTCGAGCCGGAGGGGCGGGTCTCCCCTTTTGTCCCCACTTGGGGTTAGAGGCCTTCGCAGTGGCTGAGTCCCTTCACTTGGACGCCAGGGGCCCAGCCTCCAACTCAGCTCTCTGTGGGTTTGAGGTGTGTTTTGGAGGGGGGGGCTGGGGCTTGGGAAAGCCGATTGGGGCCTCCCCTTCGGGATCCCCCCCCCCAACCCCCCGCCGCGATAGTGCCCGAGGGTAAAGCCTTAGATCCTGGCCTTTCTGGGGGAGGGGATGTGGACAGGGCGGGTCTTTGGAAATGCAGATGAGTCGTCTCCCGCTGCTGGTCTCCTGGGTTGAACTTTAGTGACTCAGCCACCCCCGCCCCACCCCCACCCATTCCAGAGTGAGGGCTGCCTTGTCAGCTGGGAAAGGGGGGACAACACAGCATTTCTGTGACTCCCTTTCTATCTAGTAGACCCTGTTGGTATTGCATTTGGCCAATCCATTCTCTCTGAACATACAAACTGTGGAATTGCCCTAACAGATCGTCCGAATTTACAGGTCTTGGCTGGAGACCGGAGCCATGTCTGTGTTATCCCCACTGTAGACAATCCTTGCTTCCTCTGGACATCTGGAGCAGGCCCAATTTGACTGACAGCCTTCCCCACTAAGGTAGGTAAGAGCCCTCTCCCCAAGTTCAGAGAACTATTGTCGGGCTTTGACCTGCAGCCTTCGAAGGGCGGCTTGGGATCCCCAAACCCGCTGGGCTGGTTCTGCAGCCCCTCCCCCACGCTGATGTGGCGGTTGTGTGTGTGAAATGGGCGGCCTACTGGGTCCATCCAGCCCCGCCTGTCAGCTTCTGCTGTCGGGCGTTTAGGGCGGGCGATTCTCATGCCGAATTTAGCAGCTTACTAGAGCAAGGACTACCAAGTATTTCCCAGTGGTGTGGTTTATGGTGGCATGGGAGGGCCCTGGAAACTTCTGAAGACAGTGACTGCTGCCAGGTTTGCCAGTGGTGCTTCAGACCTTCTTCCTGAACCCCATTAGGGGGACCAGCTGAGCCCCCTTCTGATGTCTGCCTTGCTGGATAGACAAAGAAGCAAAAGTGTGAAGTGGTAGCCAGCTTCCCGAGAGAAAAGATTTCCTTGGCTTCTCCTTTTCCTGGATCCGAGCTCTCAACAAGGCCAGGTGTCCGGTAGCCTGGCTTCTAGAACGTGACACGGAGGCTGGCCCTTTACCTGTCTGTAGTGATCTTACACAGTCAATGAGGTCTGTGTGTAGTCTCTGAGCAGGGTCTCCCCAGCTGCACCGGCCTCAGAAGTCAATGGTTGGACCCATTAAACCCGACTGTGCCCGTTTCTCGAGTTTCCCTCTTAGGCAGTCAAGGTTCCAGGTAGCACCAGGTGTCTAGACTCTTTATAGTAGGTGACACCTGGGATGCCGCCCAGCTTGGTGGCTAGCAGTTGGCTTGCCCTCCTCCTAGGCAGGAAGCTTTGCTGCTGAAACTGGTGTGGCCCTTGATCCCTGACCCCTGGCCCCCTAGTGTGTTTCTCGTTATGTTACTTTGATAAGCCATTTGGCCTCAGGTGCCACAGCTCCTGCTGGCTTCCCCTATTCGGGCCTCAGCTTCCAGCCTCTTGTCTTCTCTTTTCTCCTCACCCCTACAGTGAGTGCTGACGTGTAGTTGGGGGACCTGGAAGGCTTCCCCAGTTGTTGCTGGAGGCAGATTGGTGCCTAATCAGGGATGCTTCTAGTCTGGCCGCTGTAGGTTAGGTGTGGACCTAGCTAGTGACCTTGGACCAGTGCCTCTCTTCCCCCTCCCCCGGTTAAAAAGACCACAATACCTGCTGGAAAAGGTTGGTGGGAGGATTAAGTGAGATTAAGGGGGCCAGACTCCTGCTCTGACCTCACAACCAGTTGGCCTCCATTGTGATAAGGATTGTTGCTGGGAGTGGTTGCTGCCTGCGCCGGTGGGGGCTGGGCTGTCTCCCGGGCTCCTCCCCGCCAGCCCACTTCCTGAAGCACGTGCTGGAGCCTCCAGGCCAAGGAGAAAGAAAACTGGCTTTGCTGGGAAGGCAGCCAGCCCTGTTTTTCTTCTAGTGTTTGAGTCCAGGCTGTTCCCGGGGCTCCGTGGGCTGTTCTGTGGTTGGGTCGGGATTTAAGGGCCACCCACCAATAGCCCCAAGAGAAGAAATGTCTCACCCAAGGTTATGAGGCCACCACGGGGCAGAGCCTGGACAGGGTTCCAGGTGTCTTGATTTTCAGCCCAGAGCCTGGGCCCGTGACACCCCCTTGCCCAGCTGTCTGGGTTATTTTAGGCTCCCTCCCGTGCCAGCTGTCTGCCTTTATCACTGCCAGAGAGAGCTGTCTGGTATAGCAAGGCTCCACAATGGTCCCGGGGCTCCCGCTGGTGCCGAGGGCCAGGCATCAAGTCCGTGGATGAGCTGGCTTTCTGCTGGGAAGGCTGGACTCCTCGCCCCTATTGAGAAGGGGGGCGGGGAGAAGAGCGCTTTGCTAGGTTGGTCTCGTTCCTACTTTAATACCGGTAAGCCTTGGAACACAACTGATCTACCCTAAAGGCTCTGGTTAGAGTCCTTGGATCTGGCTGGGGTCTTTATCTCCTCCAGCCTCCGACTAATTGATTTAAGTCGCGTTGTGTCAGCTGTACCCTGGAGGGTTACAGGCTTTAGGGAGCAATTAGGCGCTAAACTGTGACGTGGTGCTTGAAAGGGGAAGATGGAAGTGACCGGGACCAACTTGTGGCTTGCTCTCTACTTCAGGTCTTTTCCACCGCTCTCTCTCTCTCTCTCCTTTCTTTGGCCCCCTTATCACCTCCTGGGCTGTAGGGTGGGGCAGTTTGTCCTGCTGTTGTTCCTGGCCCCGAGGGGTGCCCCGCCTCCTGGTCACCCATGGAGCGTGGGGCGGGGCCGCTCTGGCCTGCAGAGAGAGGGCCACGCCAGCGGAAGGCTTGCCTGAACTGGGAGGTGGCTGGACTCGCTTTACTACACAGATTCCAGTGTCCCCGCCCCTTCCGGCTCCTCCACCTGGCCCCGAGCCCAAGTTTGGAATATGACCTTTTCAGACTCTCTTGAGTGGAGACAGCAACCTAGGTGGGTCGGAGGACCCGCTGTCCCCGCTCTTCACAGCCCCCAGTGTTTTCTCGGATTGTTCCGTGCCGATGGGAGCCAGGAGGGGAAAGTTGAACAAAAACCTTCTGAGCTATTAAATTGTCGTGTGATGGAGGAGGGTCTTGCTGTGTGCGGGCTATTCCTACCTAGTGACAGGTTGGGACCCTAGGTATATCCCTTTGTACCAACTTTCGCTGGTTTTCAGCCTGGCTTCCAGAAATGACGAAGCCCATCCCCCGCTTGTTCCCTGGAGCTGTTAAGTAGCTGAGACTAGGAGCGAGTCAGACTGCCTAACCAGGTAGATAAGATAGCCCAGCTTCACCCCTCTGCTAGAGTCTTTATCTCCCCCCTCTTATCCGTACCATCTGCATTTGGATAGCTCAATAATTGATTTATGGGGCCTCTGAAAAGGGGAGTGGAGGCCTTAGCCTCCCCCACCCAAATTTGTACTTTGTCCTTAAAGGCTGCAGTCTGTTCTCCTCTGCCCCCCTGGATCTGTGCTTTAGTCTCTGCAGCGACCCACCCGACAGCTCCCTGAGGGGGGTTTGAGGCAAGAACCCAGAGAAGCAATTTCTTGCTTTCCTCTGCTCTCTAGGAATTCCTGGACAATGGAGAGTGCCCCAGGCCCCCTGAACATCTTGCTGATGAGGGAGTAAAGCCACCCTGGGTGGGTGAGTGTGTATCTCAGCTCGACCTCTGAGGAGGCTCTCACCAGCAGCTGGCTAGATTCCTGGTTATTTTTAGTTACAGATACAGCCCCACCATCACCACCAGAGTTGAGTCCAAATCCAACACTCTAGGCCGGGTAGTGCTGGGGCTTTGCCAGCCTCCTGCTGAGGTAGGGCTGGGTGAGTAGGCAGGCTGAAATGGGTGAGGTGGCCATGTGCTGCCTGAACCCTCCCCAGAGCTGGTTGCTTTTGGTCATTTCCTCCCTGCAGACTTGCTCTGTCACTGTCACAGAGGGTGGAGAGTGCACACGCAGGTCTGGGGGAGTTTGTGGGAAGCCAGGAGCCCTCTCTTGGTTATATGTAGTAGAACAAGTTTTTTTTCTTAGAAGTGAATTCTCCCCTTGGCAAACTGCAGCCAGCCAGCCTCCTGGGTCGAGAGCCAAGCCAAAAGATGTCTGAGAGAAGAAACCTGGTGTCCTGCAAAGGTAAGTGGGTCCCAGCCCACTCTCAATCTCCCTCTCTTTGTGCGATTGCTATTCCACACTGGAGTTGCCTGCTCTACGTCTTCTGAGGAACCTCACCTCTGGCACATCAATGGAAATTGTCCTTCCCTTTTTATTTATTTTTTATTTTTTTATTTTTTGCCACCCTCACTGGCCACTAAGAGATAGCCCTAGCTCCTCCTCCCCTGCCTGGTTTTGACAGGACTCACTCCATTGCTTCCTGTCTTGTCTCTTTGCAGCCCTCCTCCCCCCTACCCCCTTCAGCCAGCACTTAGGCCCTCCTGATTTAGCCCGTTACCTTGACAACCACTTGGGCCTGTCTCCCTCATCACCACTGAAAACCTGAAGGTGGTTTTCCAGCTGCGGTACATTTGCCCAAGTTGGGCATCCCTCCACCTTCTATTGGCTCGTCCTCTATACAGCTGTACCCAGTATAACAACCTTCCCGGCCCCTCAGCTGTAGTCTCGAAATTGATCTCACTGGTCCCCGGAACTCCGTCAACACTGCCTCCTCTAGACTGAGCTCCTCACAGGCAGGAACATGGTTTTTTCTCAATAAACAAGTTGCAAAAAAAGAAAAAAAAAGGAACGAGTGAGTTGCTGAACATTTGTCTATGGGCGGTTGATCCAGTGACAAGAGGGGCTTCTGCTTCTCCCTAACAGCTGGAGATTGGTTCAGGTTTCCCCCCACCCTGTTGTCTTTTGAGTTTTCACGGGCGGTCGCTGCTGCCCTCTGGTGGTGGAGCCGTTGTATTGCGTCTCCTGGCGCAGTGGGGGAGGGGGCGGGGAAACAAGGAGTGAGGTTGGTAGTTACTCCACAGAGTAAAATTTTCTTGATGTTTGCTGAGAACTTGAAAATCGAGACTCTCCGTTGTGAGGCCCAGGACAAGAACCTTGCCAACACTGCTTTGAAGAAATGAACTCCCGCTAGTAGGATTATATTCACTCTCAGGATCTGCCTACTGCTGGCAGTCTCCTGGGGTCCTACCGCTTGACCACTGGCCTGGTTTTGGAGGTGGACCCGCGGCACACAGTAACAGGAAAAGGATGGGTCGCAGTGACATGAGCCAACTGTACTGCTAGTGATACTCGGAGTACCAGCAATTTGAATGGGGATGAGAGTGGAGCTCCTGGGGTGAAAGACGGGACACCAGAACACTTATTGGTAGCGACAAGGATATCCGTTTCCAAAGTTTACGGAAGGGCCAGATATTCTCAACTAGGGCTCTCGGCTTGTCACATTTGCGACGTGTCATGTTTGGGGTCACCCTTTGAGCCAAGTATCTTGAGTCCGCTCTAAAAACAGGCTGTTGTCGAAGGCATTCGCCGGCAGGGGGCGCCATGGCTCCACAGTGCGGGCCAACGGAATGGGTGGGGAGGTTAGGTGGGCAGAATTCCTGCATTTGCACACCGGCTAGGGCCAGGGTCAGACTATGTGGACACACACAACCCACCTTTTGGCATCTTCTCCGAGAATGACCGCGGCTACAACCTGTGGGAAGATAGGCTGTGTCAGCCGACTAGCAGCTAGGGCTGGATGCGAACCCCGGTGCTAGGATACAGCCCGCCAATCAACGCATTCCCTGTGGGGGTGGGACCGGCCAATCAAAGGGTCCTTGCTAGAAGGCGGAGCCTGCCAACTAAAGGCTGTCCCTGTGAAGAGGCAGAAACCACGAATCTACTAAGCAGGGGGTGGGGGTGCAGGGACGCGGGTGATGGGGATGCACCGCGGTTGCGGTTCAGCATCCATTTCTTCAGGTTTTTCATTTCCCCTGGGACTGCAAGACAAATACCCGGGGTCCCCGGACCATAGCCGAGGAGAATTAAGACAGGGAGGTGAACCTGGGAGGCTGCCTGGCAGAGGTGGCGCCAGCTGCCCGTGGGTGGAGCCTCGTAGCCCTGCCCTGTAACCCCGCCCCTGCCCTGTCGCTCAACTGGGCTCTAGCCAGCGCGCAGCATCCAGCGCTGCGGGCTCCGGGCTCCGGGCTATGGACGCCCCGGGTGCTCCGGCCCCAGCCGCCGCCCCCAGCTCGGCGAGGAAGGAGCTGAAGATAGTGATCGTAGGTGACGGCGGCTGCGGCAAGACGTCCCTGCTAATGGTGTACTGCCAAGGCTCATTTCCCGAGGTAAGGCCCGCTTGGTGGCAGGAGGGGTGAGGATGGGCTTGGGACTGCAGGGAACAAGAGCTTTACCCCAACCTGGACCCAGGCCCCAAGCCTGGACCATGGAGTCTCAGCTGTCTCCTCCAGGCAGCCCTTTGAGAATTCTTGAGCCCAGTGGTTTGCCAGGTTCGAGCTGGTTGGAGTGAGGGTGTTAGACAGTCGTGGGGGGAGGGATATGTCTGGGATGGTTAGCTCGCCTTTGCACCCCTTAAAAGATCAACCCGACCCCCCTCTCTCGCAGCACTACGCCCCGTCGGTGTTTGAGAAGTACACGGCTAGTGTGACAGTGGGTAACAAGGAGGTGACCCTGAACCTCTACGACACGGCTGGTGAGTGCACCAGAGCACACAGGCTCCTTGTGGTCATTCCCAAGGTTTCCCCTGCCTTCTGGAGCATTTCCCTCATGACACCCTAACCGGGCCAGGTCTCTGCAGGATGCTGGCTGGCTGGGAGGCTCTGGAAGCCAAAAGGACCCCAGCCATCTCAGCTTTAAGTGGAGGTGATAGATTGAGGTGAACTCTGGACCCCCTTCCCCAGCATCCCCCACCCCCCAGCGCTAAGTACCATTCGTCCCCTAGCTATGTTCCTCTCCTGTGGTTCTAGGAAACGTGGGCTGTACTTCTGCCTCCCAGGGCTGCAGAATCCGTTCCTTACCGTGTGTGGTCTTAGCTTTGAGTCCCCTGGGGGCTTGGATTCCAATTAGCTGTGTTCCCCGGCCCTATAATTTTAGTTTAGTGAGATCTGGATCAGGGCTGTGACTCCTGGATGCTGCGTATGGCTGGGCAGGTGTATGTGTTGGGACCCCCGAGGTCCTGTGTGAATGGACCTCTCTTCCTGTGCCCCTGGCTTCTGGGATCCTAGAGCACCAGTCTATTCTGTGGTTTCTTGGTCTTGGGCTGTGAAGAAACAGACGACATGAGCTAAGGCTCTAAAGTCTGGCCGGGCAGTGGTGGCACGCGCACGCCTTTAGTCCCAGCACTTTGGGAGGCAAGAGGCAAGTGGATTTCTGAGTTTGAGGCCAGCCTGGTCTACAGAGTGAGTTCCAGGACAGCCAGGGCTACACAGACAAACCCTGTCTCGGGGGTGGGGGGAAGACTCTAAAGTCTGGATCAAAATAAGGCACTCTCTGCTACTGCCAGCACCTCTGAGAGGGAACTTCTGCTCATAGTCCACAAACGCAGTGGTTCCCTTTGGGATGTCATCAGCCTTTGCAGGGTAAAGGTTGGGCCAGGTGGAACCTCACCCATCTCTGTGACTCAGTGTTTAGTGACGGGTGGAACCACGTCATTGAGTGCCCCTTCCCTGCTAGTCCACCCCTGCATGTGTGACAGTCACTGATCTTAGTTGGACCCCAAACCCAGGCACTCTCTCCACCCTTCTGGAGAAGACCAGGAGGGGTGGGTCACCACCTCAGGCCTTTATCTCATTCTAGTAATGGGCAGGTTCTATTGGAGAGATACCCAACCCTTCTGAGTGACCAGTGGAGGCTCCCCGCCCATCTCTTCCAACCCTAGGTATATGAGGAAGGAATTCCTGAGGTGTGGCTTAGATAGCAGTAAGTCTGTCTGGAAAACCCACTTTCACATGCCTCTTATTAGGAACCAGGGAAGGGCAGAACCATTGACCACACTTTGAGGCAAGTTCTGGCTGAACAGAGTCATTGCATACCGCCCCACAGGAGAGGCCAGGAAATCTGTTTTTCCCTCCCTCTGCCATCAGTCTTTCTTCTCACATCCCGGAGTTCCCTGTTCAGGAAAGCCCCCACCCCCTGCACCCCACCCCTAACCCCCCCCCAGCACCAGACCAGAACAGAGACCATTTGGGGCATTTCTTGGAACAAGAAAAGATGTTCAGTAGACATGTCGGGCAGCTGTGTCCTGTGAGGGCTCGGGCTCAGAGAGCTGCTACCAGGTGGAAGGATGAGTTTGTCCCAGGAGGCTGTGGAGAGATGGAGGGAGAGCCCGGTGGCCGTCATCAGGAGGTTGTGAGGATTGCCTGGTGTAATGGTCTTGTCTATGACTTTCTGCTTCGTGCGTGGAGACAGACCGAGAGAGACTCTGACTTGGTTTCACTGGTTGTGCCACTGAAGGCTTCGGAGCCTCATTCTCGTCTTTCCTCAGAGCTGAGAGTCAAGGGAAGTAAATCAAATTTCATATACACAGCAGCGCAGGGACTGGCTCTTGGGCTGCTCAGCATATACCGTTCTTTAGACTTCTTTGTTTTGTGCCAGGACTGGAAATCAGGCTCTTAGGCATAACTAAGGTCTACCCTGAGCTACATCCCCAGCCCCTCCATCTGAGTGAGTCTGTCTGTTTGAGACAGGGTCTCTGTTCCTCTTCCTAGCCTCAAAACATCCTGAGTAGCCCACGCCGCTGCTCTCTGATCCTGCCTCAGCCTCCTGAGGTATGCACGACCACACATGGCTCTGGCCCCAGCTCTTTCTGTAGGGTATGGAGAATCTAGATGGGCCCTCAAGAATGTCCCTTAGTGACTAGGGAAATTCTAATGGCAGGAGGAAATTCCCTGGCCAGAGAGCAGTTTGGTTGTGAGGCTGGGTCATTCCTCTCGTGTGTGCACAAGGTTTGTCAGGAGGAGGCTCTAGAAGAGTCTGTGGAATAAATGAATTCATCATTGAGGAGATGAGTCAGCTCTACCTGTGGCTGGCTCTTGGGCTAATGTGGGGGAAAATGATGGTCAGTAGCTGTCTAGACTAGAGAAAAGGGGAGGCTTAAGGGGGTGAGATCAATGACTGAGTTAGAGATGAATCTAGAAAATGCCATAGAAAGTTCTAGAACTGGGGAGTGCAGCCTGCCTTCCCAGTCAGCTGTGATCAGAATTACTACGGGACAGGAATGACCCCCAAAGTTGAATTTTCTTCTGAACCCAAAATGGACTGCTAGGTCCATGCCCACAGGGCCCATATGGAAGGCCCCTGTGGCTACTTGTCCCCATCCTGCGGAAGTAGTCCGAGTCACCCCTGCTCTTTACTGAGCACTGGGTGCTCAGAGGTAGAGGGGGTGGGGCCACAGCACTCACAGCTCCCCTGAGCCCTGACATCTTCAGACAGGAAGCTGTGGTGAGGCTGGGGAGGTTCCTGGGCAGAGGGGTGGTGTCATGGTGGGGTTGTTTAGACACCACCCAAAGGCTCTCATCTAGTACTGGAGGGACACATAGCTCCCCAAGCCACGTGCGAGAGAATCAATAGGAAAAAAGTGTGTGTGGCAGGTTGGGTGGGGGAGGTGCTTAGGAGCTGCTAAGACAAGGAAGGGGTCAGGACAAGACAGGGGCTGTGGATCCTGGAGTAAGTCAAGTCAGGGACCATGGGCTAAGGTCAGGCCGGGACTTCCCCCATTCTTCCTGTCCCCAGGGAGGAAAGGGGGTGGGAGTGGGCTGGCTGAGCGACTCAACTCAGCAGCTTCCCCTTCCCATGCGGCCACCACCCTTCTCTCAGCAATGCTTTGGTCAAAAACAGCTCACCTCCCACGGTGTAAATGCCCCTCCCACAGATCTGGGGGGCACTGCTGGCCAGTCTTCAACTCAGCTCTGGGACTTAGGAGCCCTGTCCCGGAAAAGGAACCCAGCTGTCAAGGGGACGGGGACGCCCCACTTCACAGAGGAAATGTGTCCGGTGGAGTGACAGCCTCACTTCCACCTGCCCCACAGACTTCGAGACTCAAGAGCTCAAGCCCACAGCCTCATTCCTTACTAGAACCAAGGGCAGCCCTCTGTGACTACAGGCAGGTGACTTTTCATCTTCAATAGACCAACCTAGTGGGTTAGAATCGCACCCAAGTCATTAACCTCTGCCCAGCCCCAAAGTCTTTTTGTTTTACAAATCGACACTCTCCCAGATGAAGAAATGGAGGCTTAGGAAGAAAAGACCCAGGCCCCTGGTTGTGCACCTCAGTAGGGCAGCAGTACCTAAATTCCTTGTCTTTTGTTTGTTTGTTTTTTTAATTATTTATTTTATGTACGTGACTACACTCCACCTGTCTTCAGACACACCAGAAGAGGGCATCTGATCCCATTACAGAAGGTTGTGAGCCACCATGTGATTGCTGGGAATTGAACTCAGGACCTCTGGATGAGTAGTCAGTTCTCTTAACTGCTGAGCCATCTCTCCAGTCCTTGTTTTGTTGTTTGTTTGTTTGTTTGTGTGTAGCTCTGGCTGTCCTGGAACTCAATCTGTAGATCAGACTGGCCTTGAATTCAAAGATTGGCTGCCTCTGCGCCTCTGCCTCTCTGCCTCTGCCCAGCTCAAATTCCTTATCTTATTCCTTATTCAGTGGAGGACCCACACTGAATCCTAAGAAAAATCAGGCCAGGCAGAATCAAGCCCGAGGAGCAAATAGTGTCTAAGCCGGCTCCCTGTTCCCTCCCCGGTGCTCCCAATTTCATGAGACAGCTGTTTGTGCCTCTGTTTTCCCCAGCAACCTTGTTAGGACTGGGGTGTTGTCCTAATTTAGTGTACTGTTGCTGTAACAAAAACAGTTATCAAAAGCAACTTTGTGGGGAGAAAGGGCTTCTTTGATTTATAGCCCATCTTTGAGAAGCCAATGCAGAAACTCCAGACAGAAACTAGTTCGGTGGATCGCAGCCTTCCTAACGCTGCCACCCTTTAATACAGTTCCTCATGTGGTGGCGACCCCCAACCAGAACATTGTTTCATTACTACCTCATAACTATGATTTTGCTACTGTTAGGAATCGTAATGTAGATATCTGACATGCAGGATATCTGATCTCTGTGAAAAGGTTGGTCAGCCCTCAAAGGGGGTCGCAACACAGGTTGTGAAACACAGACTGAGAGGCAGGCACTGAAGCAGAGAGCTCAGAGAGCTTACAGGTTTCCTTAGCTACCTTCCTTATCTAACCCACCACCCAAAGTGTGTTTATCCCACCTCCACAATTAGCAATCAAGATACCGTACTACACCCCAGACATGCCTGCGGGCCCATCTGATGCAGACAAGTGACAATTGAGGTTCTTCTCAGATGTGTCAAGTTGACAACCTAGATTAGCTGTTACTGGCGCATAGAATGAAGCTTTCTCCCTGCCTTCTGGGGGTAGGCTGAACAAAACAAAACACAACAAAATAAAACAAAACAAAACACCTTTTATGACAGAGTCTGTCTAGCTGTGAGGGGTAAGCCATTTCCACTGTCTGCGCTTGGTTTCTCTGGCTCAGCGAGGGCCTAACGTGTATGGCTGTTGTGCAGAGTGCTGAAGTTACCTGATAAAATGTGTGTGTGGAGACAGCTCAGTGATGTGGAGTCTATACTTCATTTGCAGACAACGACCTGAGCCTGTTCACACAGCACACATTCCAAATGGCTCACCACTGCCTGTAAGTCCGGATTTGGGAGAGCTAGTACTCCCATGGGCACCCACGTTCTCAAGTCATAGATCACTTTATTGATGCACGCATTTATACAAAATTAAATTTTATTTTTTATTTTTTTCCGAGGCAGGGTTTCTCTGTGTAGCACTGGCCGACCTGGAACTTACTTTGTAGATCAGGCTGGCCTCGAATTTAGAAATCCACCTGCCTCTGCCTCCCGAGTGCCGGGATTAAAGGCGTGCACCACCACACCCGGCTTAAATTTTATTTTAAGAAGCATTTTGAACAGGGTAGGCATTCACAGATGAATATTACTATCCATCCGCATCTCTGTAATTGACAAGTCTCCCCTGCTTTTACAGCTCCATTTCACAGATAAGAAAACTGAATGTGGGGTTCAGTCCTAGTGGGGAGGCCTTTGTGGACACGCTGGGTGCTTTTTAGAACAGCTGGGGCAAGCAGCCGATATTGGCAGTGGGGACGAAGCTATTTGGTACTGCAGTTTTACAGAGTGCCCAACTGTGACCTTGACAGGCTTGCTCTCCTGAGTCACCTCGTGGGTGCTGCTTGAATTAGCACAGATCAGGAAGCGGAAACCGAACGCCAAAGGGCTCTGTGGGCACCGGGCTGGACTTAGCTTTTTCCATTTGGTCGCTGAATTTCTACTGTGCTCACCTGACTTCCAAGACATGCGCAATGACCCCCTCCCTGGGAAGGAAACAAAAGTCGTCAGGACACTGTGCCATCAGATAGTAAGATGTATCCTAAGGCGAAGCAAAGGAGAACCTTTGTTATGGGACAGACGGACACACCAAGAGGCCATTGGTTCAGGGTGGTCAAGAAAGGTTTCCTGGAGGTGGTGACATTTATGCTTAGGTAAGGAGGGAGAGAGAACCAGCCAGCTGCAACCTGTCGGGAGAACCTTCTGGAAGAGAGACCAGCAACAGCAGAGTGTGTGAACACTCCAGCCCACTGTGGGTCGACTTCCTCCTACCTACAGCAACCTGACTCCGCCCACTTCCACCCAGCTCTTGCTCGTGCTCTCTCTCGCCCCCCCCCCGCCCCCCCTCCCGCTCTCGCGCTCTCTCTCTCTCTCTCTCTCTCTCTCTCTCTCTCTCTTTAATGCAGTAGTGTTGTTGTATGTAGTTACTCTGACCCACACACATCTCAGCCCTCATCTCTGCTGCTACTTGAACCGAAGCAAGCCATCGATTAGCCACTACTTCCTGACTGTGCGGGGGGGGGGGGGGGGGGGATTCTTAAAGGATACAGTGGTAAACAGTGTGCCCTGGTTTTTTTGGTTTTTTTTTGTTGTTGTTGTTTTTCAAGACAGGGTTTCTCTGTGTAGCCTTGGCTGTCCTGGAACTCACTCTGTAGACCAGGCTGGCCTCAAACTCAGAAATCCACCTGCCTCTGCCTCCCAAGTGCTGGGATTGAAGGCGTGTGCCACCACGCCTGGTCCACATCTTTACCCCCGGGCTACTTGTGATACAGTATCAGTGCTGTGCAAACAGTTGCCATCTGGACTATTTAGGGAAAGGTGACAAGAAGTCTGCATTTGTTCAGTAGCCCTATGTTTCTTTCTGAATGCTGGTACCTGACCTTGTTTCTGTGCTTACAGGATCCAAAGACACTAGGTGGACTGTGTTTATATTTTCCCTTTCATATTGAGTTGTAATTAAGGGCATATATTGGGGGGAGGGGGAGGGTTGAGACAGGGTTTCTCTGTGTATCCCTGGCTGTCCTAGAACTCACTTTGTAGACCAGGCTGGCCTCGAACTCAGAGATCCGCCTGCCTCTGCCTTTAAAAAATTATTTGTATGTATATGTTTACCTGTGTGTATGTATGTGCAGTACATGTGTGACAGGTGCTTATCGGAGGTCAGAAGAGGGAATCAGGTTCTCTGGAGCCAGAGTTACAGATGACTGAGCCATGTGAGGACTGGGTACAGAACTTGGGTTCTCTTTGAGAGTGGGGAATACTTTTTTGTTTTTTTGTTTTTTGTTTTTGTTTTTTTGTTTTTCGAGACAGGGTTTCTCTGTGTAGCCCTGGCTTTCCTGGAACTCACTTTGTAGACCAGGCTGGCCTTGAACTCAGAAATCCGCCTGCTTCTGCCTCCCGAGTGCTGGGATTAAAGGCGTGCGCCACCACCGCCCGGCTTGGGGAATACTTTTTAAAGATTTATTTACTATATGTAAGTACACTGTAGCTGTCTTCAGACACTTTTTCTTCTCTCTCCGGCCCCAGAAGAGGGCATCAGATCTCATTACAGATCTCATCATGTGGTTGCTGGGATTTGAACTCACGACTTTCTGAAGAGCAGTCAGCACTTTTGACCGCTGAACCACCTCTTCTGTTCCTGGCACACACTTTTAATCCCAGCACTCAGGAGGCAGAGGCAGGCAGATCTCTATGAGTTGGAGGCCAGTTTAACCTAAATAGTTAGACCTAGGACAGCCAACACTATATGAGATCTTGTCTTTGAAAAAAAAAAAAAAAAAGGAAAGCAATCAATCAATCAGTCAATCAATCAATCACTGGTAATTTGGAGAGGATGGCATGGGAGCAGGGCCACTAACAAGCAATACACAGATCCAAGCTGTCCACGAGGCTCTCTGCAATGACAGCCACCAGCCTGGTGTGACAATTATTTGAAAGGTAGCCAGCTAGTACACTCAAGGAACTCAAGGTTTTCTTGTTAACCAGGTGACATTCAGATAGTCACATAGGCTGGAAGCTGCCCTGTTGGATACACAGGCTTAGAAAGACATTGACAAAGGTCTGAAGAGAAGACTTTTTGGGTCCTATATGGGATAACATCCTGAGTCAGGGCCTCACTGTCCCACAAAGGGTGTCTCCTGGTTGTACTGAGAAGGGAGACTACAGTGGAGGCCACTTCTCCCGTTTTGAAGGGTCTTAGGCAAAAGGACAGCAAAGGTCGTTTTCCTGGCTCAGCTGTCACGTGACGACATGACGGCCCATGTATACTTAGATAAACTACACATTAGAGGGATTCTGACTGATGGCATCCCACAGGGCAGCTTTTATTGTCCGTGTCCCACGTTGGGTGGGCTGTTATGTGCCAGCACATGGAAGTTGGGGGCAGATGGGTCTGGAGTTCTAGACCAGCCTGGGATACGTGAGACATATCTCAAAAAACCAAACAGGGCTGGCAAGATGGCTCAGCGGGTAAGAGCACTGACTGCTCTTCCAAAGGTCCTGAGTTCAAATCCCAGCAACAACATGTGGCTCACAACCACCCATAATGAGACCTGATGCCCTCTTCTGGTGCATCTGAAGTCAGCTACAGTGTACTTATGTATAATAATAAATAAATCTTAAAAACAAACAAACAAAAAACACAAAGCTAGGCAGTGGTGGCCCACACCCAGCGCTCAGGAGGCAGAGGTAGATAGATCTGTGTGTTTGAGGCCAGCCAGAGCGGAAGAGTTAGAGGCCAGCCAAAGCTTACATAGTGAGACCATTTTAAAAAACAACAATAAAAATAAAAACAAACAAACAAACAAAAAACCCACAAAGGGCTGGAGAGATGGCTCAGTGACTGAGAGCACTTGCTGCTCTTCCAGAGGACCCAGGTTGAATTCCCAGCACCCACAGGACAGCTCACACCTGTCACTCCAATCCAGGGGATCTGATGCCCTCTTCTGGCCTCTCCTGGCACTGCAATGCATAGACATACATTTAAGCAAAACACTCATTCACACACAAAAGCAGCCAGTGTTTTTAACAGCTGAGCCATTTTACCAGTCCTATAAAAATTTTTTTAATTAGTTAATTAAAAATTATTTTTTGTCTTCTGAAGACAGGGTTTCTCTGTGTCGTCCTGGCTGTTTTGGAATTAGCTCTGTAGACCAGGCTGCCCTCCAACTCACAGAGATCGGCCTGTCTCTGCTTCCTGAGTGCTGGGACTAAAGGCTTGTACCAACTACCGCCTGCTTTCATACACATGAAATAAATCAACTTTAAAAGTTAGTGCTAGCCGGGCGTGGTGACGCACGCCTTTAATCCCAGCACTCGGGAGGCAGAGGCAGGCGGATTTCTGAGTTCGAGGCCAGCCCGATGTACAAAGTGAGTTCCAGGACAGCCAGGGCTATACAGAGAAATCTTGTCTCGAAAAAACCAAAGGGGAAAAAACAACAACAACAACAATGAAAAAAACCAAACATGGAAGCTCAGAAGAGTTTCTTTGTGTCCTCCCTGTCTTCTCTCTGAGAGCTTACAACTGTTGACAATAGAAGTTTCCCTCCAGCTAGGCATGATGGTACACCCAGGGCACAGAAGGCAGAGGCAGGCAAATTGGCTGGGCGTTTGAAGCTAACTTCTAGGTTCTGATTGGACTGGGGCTGTGGAGGGCTGTGTCTGGGACCAGCTTCCTATGTTTCCCCCAGTGGTTGTCAGGTGCAGTTAGGAGCTGACTGCCCTGTGAGATGGGGTTATAAAGGTGCCTGTTCCAACCTCATTAGCATTTGCAAGGATGGGCAAGAGGAATCCAGACAGCTGTCTCAGAACCAAGGAGGATGGAGCTCGACACATGTTATGGGGCCTTGGGGATATCAAAACGGCAAAGACCCCAGATCTGAGTCTCCGGCTTGGCAGGCAGGGGAACATATCCACCTTTGGCAGAATGACTGCAGTTCACAGCTATTCTCTCACATATAATCTGTCTCCCTTTCCCAGTCCCACCCATTCTATAAAGGAGGAAACTAGCCCCGCCCCTCCCCCTCCGCCAGGTCATCCCGCCATCAAAGCCCAGTTAGGGACCCCAGGCAGCCAGGGATTCGTGCCTCTGACACTCCTTGCCCCCTGATTTCAGGGCAGGAAGACTACGATCGGCTGCGGCCCCTGTCCTACCAGAACACACACCTCGTCCTCATCTGCTACGATGTCATGAACCCCACCAGTTACGACAATGTCCTCATCAAGGTACCATCCTGCCTGCCGGAGACGGGGCTCGGCTCCAGAGTACTCTCTGCCCTGATAACCCTGCCTTCTCCCCTCCTCAGTGGTTCCCCGAAGTCACACATTTCTGCCGAGGGATCCCCACGGTGCTCATCGGCTGCAAGACAGACCTGAGGAAGGACAAGGAGCAGTTGCGGAAACTTAGGGCAGCTCAGCTGGAGCCTATTACCTACACACAGGTGGGTCAGGGGCCCAGCTACCGCGATCCCCGAACAGCCATAGCCCGGGTCTGCGATCCCCAAAGAGCCATAGTCCAGGTTCGCGATCCCCGAACAGCCATAGCTGGAAACCACCTAGGCCGTTCTCTTAACTGGAGTGTCTTAGCAGGCTTTGGGGGTAGCTGAAGCAAACAAGGGTCGAATACTGTGCATGGTGGCGCCCAGCCTTAATCCCAGCCCTCCACCTGGTTGACAGAGTGAGTTCCAGGCCGGCTAGGGCTACATAGTGAGGCCCTGTCTCACATAAAAGACAGATACTAATGATAGTATAGCCAAGATCTTAATTTCACTCCACCAGCACACTCAAGTCACCACAATTGCACCGACAGGAACATGAGTGGCAGCTATCCCTCGATGCCTCCTCAGAATTCCGCTCCCCCCTCTGCTGAAAGCTGGGGAGAAAAGGGAACAGGTGGGGCCAGCGAGTGGGCTTCTTGCATCCAGCCATGTGAACACCAAACTGGCCAGTGCTGGAACAGAGATGGGTTCCCACCAACTCTGGCCTCCAGAGTGAGCCCCAAACTTTTAAGACTCTGGGGGTGGGTCAGGAGACCACCCCCGCCCACCTAATTAACACTGCCTCTTCTCCTCTCCCCCCCCCCCCCGCCCCAAACCCCAGGGCCTGAATGCCTGTGAACAGATGCGAGGCGCACTCTATCTAGAATGTTCTGCCAAGTTTCGGGAGAATGTGGAAGATGTCTTCAGGGAAGCCGCCAAGGTGGCCCTCAGCGCCCTGAAGAAAGCGCAGAGACAGAAAAAACACAGGATCTGCCTGCTGCTGTGACCCTGGGTACAGAGGGCCTGACTGGAACTATTACAGCCAGGGACCCAGGCCCAGTGGGTCTTACAGTGTCTGGCATCTGGGAACTCTCGGAACATTCTGGAATGGCCCCTTTGGGTTCATGCTGTAGTGCACTAGTGAGTGAATGAGGGTGCCAGACCCACCAATGTTCCTCTACCCCACGACTGGCACTTGTCCCAGGCCACAGGAGGGTCCTTGTCACAGCTCCTCTGTCCCCAGTCATGCGTGTCTCTCCCTTTCCAAACCCAATTCATGCCTGAAACTCAGAACTGGCACTGGGAATTGTGGGTAAGCACGGGTACACAACACTGTTCACGAGAGTCCCAAGCCCACTGTTTCTGTCACGGTCTCCCTGAGCTCCGGCGATAGGCTCGGCTACATCCTCCAGCCCCTTCCTGCTTCCCCTCAGGAACCCGGGGACCACAGCCTATCAGGAGAACACAGGCATCAAGCCGGACATGGGTCTGGCACCAGCTTCTCCCTTCCTACCACACCGAGGACTTCTGTCTCGGGCTTGGTCACAGCCTGAGATGCATGTTCAGAGGGAGAAGAAACAATCTCTCGAAACATCAAAATATACTCGGGCCAGCCAGGCCACTCATCTGACCCCTGCTCCAGGTCTGACCTCCAACTCCCCAGCCGACGTCTCCTGGAAACTCCTGATTGTTGGGTTCATCCCACCATTAGGGACCTTAGGCAAATGGGCTCTCCCTAGACTATGGCCTACCTGAAAATGGGTCATTAGTCAGTCAAGCTCCTCACCGGTCCACTCAGTTTCTACTGGATGTGGAGCTCAAAAGTAGCCTACCTCTGCCTCACTCCAGAACTGACATGGCCACCCCTGCCCACGCTGGACAATTTCTCAGAACTAGCCTGCTGACTGTCTCTGACAGCCAAAGTCTTGAGTCCTGACACTCTTCCTGGACGTCACAACATCAGTACCTACCTGGTATACCAGGTAGGTTTAGCGCCTCCAAGATGAAGGCACGGTCCGAGAAGAAACCATGGCCTTGGCTGGCCCCTGCCCCAGCACCATTTGACTTGGTCCCCTTCCCCAAATGCTCCAAGCCCCTGCTGTCCCCTGTGGAGCCAAACAAGGACCTCTTGTTCTCTCAGAATCCAAGGCCTTGTGAACAGATACAACCGTGGGATACAACCGTGGTCAGCAACCCACAGCCTGTGAGTCACATGTGGCTGGCTGCCTGGTTTTGTAAATAAAGTTTTATTGAATAGCCACCATCATGTAATGGCAGTTTTTGCTCTACAATTGCAAGCTGAAGCTGCCACAGGACTAGCCCACAAAGCCTAAGATACTCATCTTCTGGGCTTTAAGGGGAGAAGTTTCTGGTTCCTCACCTGTGGCAATCCCAGGTGCCTACAAAGGATAGGCCAGGTGATCTGGGGACAGGAGACCAAGGGCAGAAATAGGGCAGGCATGAAGGGAGGGGCGGGCTGTGGCAAACAGGGGCAGGTAAATGCTCTTGACCTCTGGGAATGTTGCCAGGCCTTCCCAGTTTTTCTAAGGTAAACAGAAATCTGGATTATCGAATCTCACCATGGAGGAGGCAAGTTCTCATTTTTATCACATAACTAAAGAATTTTAAAGTAAGTCCTGTGAGGACCGAATGAAACGTGTCTGAGGCGGCCAGCTGTGACATCGGGTCTGAGCAGGCTGGGCGGGGACAGAACACTCAAACTGGACCTGTTTGCCCCTCCACTCTTGCTGCTTCCTGGACCTCATAGGGTCACACCCTGGGCTGATCCCACTTAGACCCTTTCACTCCTCCCCTTCCCGTACAAAAAAGAACCTCTGAGATGAAGAGAGGAAGGGAATGGGTGACCTCCGAATGGCTGAAGTTCCAGTCACAAGGAGGGTCTGGCTCCTACGCCAAGGACTCTCAGCAAGTCTGTGAAGGTGGCTGGAGGGTGCCGGCGAGAAGCACTCAAGAGTCCGCCGGAACTCCAACAACCCAGAGGCTGGGCGCCCTCTGGTGGAGGCCGTCTTTCCTAAACACCCTGCCACATGGAGGTCCCAAGGAGGCTGCATCTCTTTCCCCCAGTAACCAAGGCAAGAGACAAGACAGGTAGGTTCTCTGAGAACTTAAATATTTGTCCACCGCAGAGGGTGGGGCTGTGGGAGGCTTACAGAAGAGGTGGCGGCCCAGGACAGGGGAGGCTCCACAGGATGCTCAAAGTTTCATTCCACCCGGTGCCTGGGACACAGTAAGTAGCAGGTCGGCTAAAGCCAACTCAAGTGAGGCACATCCAAACCCCAGTGAGGGATTCAAATGATAGGAGCAGGGAGAGAGGGGTTCCCTGAGGCTTTTGGCCCCTCCCTGGAAGACAGACACAGGCCTGCCCACAGCCATTACACAGAGCTCTGGGGAAGGCAGGCTTCAGATTCCAGGGAAGCAGGGAAGACCCGATATTAAATACGTTATAAATAGGGAGCTGGGACAGGTTAATACTGCGCGCGCAGGTGGCCTTCACATTCCTCATGTCTGCCGGGGACCGGGGCCTTGGCCCTGCTCCCAGTGATGCTGCTGGCCCCTGAGATGCTGCTGCCCACGGCTACCACTGACCGGCAGCCAGGGTGCTGACTGGAACGCCCAGCAGTCTTAGGTCCCAAGGCCCCCAGGTGGCACAAGGGTCTGGAGGTTCATGGCTGCTTTGTCTTGTTTCTGTTCTTGTGGAGTTTGGCATGGACGACTTTGAGCGTAGTCAGGAAATTGCCCAGGAAGAGGATGAGGAAGGTAAGAGCCAGCACGAATACCTGGTCCATCCAAAGGGCAGCATCCCAAGATGCCCAGAGCAGGGGAAGAAGGAGGAGAAGTCAGTTCCTCTGGGGAAGAACCCTCCATGAGAGCCTCAACCCCAGACTCTAGGGCAAGCTACAAGAGTGGTTGAGCAAATGGTGGCAACAGGTGAATGAGGTGGGCCCCCAATCAGGTAGGGCTCTAGAAGAGGGTTCGATGGGATGACCCTTCATTCAGAGACACTGGGAGGACCCCCTTGCGCTATTGAACCCCTTCCCAGTTGACTAGGGCTCGACAGAGTTCTCCCGGGGTAGCCCCGCTGCTCCCTCCCTGCTCCCTCTGGCCAGGCAGACAGACACATGGTGGGAGGGAGGGAGGCACGATACCTGCCATTCTTTGCATTCTTCATGGGTGGAGAGCTCAAACAGGGTGACGGCATTGTAGAGCTGCCAGAACTGGAGACAGGGAGACAGGCACCCCTCGCCCATCAGTTTCCCTGCAGGTCCATGCGGAAAAGCCAGGGAGATGGACCAGGCCCGCCCCCTCCCACCCCCCCACCCCCCAGCATCCCAGACCCAAGACGTGGACATCCTTATCCCATGGAACCACAAGTATCTCGGACACAGCAGGTCCCAGATCCTGAGGAAAGGGGGTCCCGGGGGCTACCTGAGGCTTCCTGCCTCTCCTTCAGGGAGAATGCCCCATCCTGTGCCGTGACCACAAGCAGCGGGGAAGCCCTCAGCCCCCCAGGAAGCTGTGGGGTTTGGGCATTTAATGTGTCATTATGGGGAGCTAGGTTTGGGCGATATGTGCATGGATGGGTACCTCATCCCAGATACTGGAGACAGATACCTTATATGAGGGAAGGGAGCCCCAAAGATCTCCTGTTCCCAGGGGTCATCCCTGTCAGTGGTACCCACAAACAGAAGGACTCACATGGCCACAGAAGAGGAAAGGCAGGAGGAAGGTGAGGCCCCGCCACATCCAGGATTGGAACCCTTCTGTAGGGAAGAAGAAAGTACGTGTGTGTGTGTGTGTATGTGTGTGTGTGTGTGTGTATGTGTGGTGTGCACGCACACGCCTGTTTAAAAAAACCATACAGTCTCTCTGCTGTCGAAGCTGACCTCAAACTTCTGGGCTCAAGTGATCTTCCCAATTCAGCCAACCGAGTAGCTGGAACTATTGACAGGCCCTGCCACACCTGGCCTCACACTGTATCACTGTGTATATTACAAAATTCAGAACAGAAAGATAGGCATTCTAGAGGGTAGAGTCGAGGCCCAGCACTGAGGGGCCTAGAACGCTGTCACTACCACACGTGGGGTGGCTGAAACAGCACCCTCCATCAATTATGAGCGGCCAGTGGGTGAAGAATATCAGCTCCCGTTCTGCCGTGTGGAGATCTGACGCCCTTCTGATGCTGTCCCTCCACTGGAGGGAGGTGGACCGATATTGCCAAACCCACCCATTGCCCAGCTACTCACCCACTGTGAGGTCCAGGTGGTTCCTCTCCCCCAGGGCCCGCAGTCTGTAGAGACAGCCCCTCTGGTAATAGTACTGTAGAAACTGAACGCAGCCTGCAGGGGGAGCACAGTACCCGGGCTCAAGGAAAGCATCATACCCTGAAATCCTCTGTCCTTACATGCAGATGGGTGTGGGTGGGCTGGGCAGAGGGGCAGGGCGAGAGCATCCTGGTGACCAGCTTCAATTTTGATTTTAAATAATTTGCCTCAGCTATACATTTATGTGACTGCCTCGATTTTTTAGCAACTGTGTTCCCCCTGCATGGGGCCACTTCTTTTCAGTCTTAAGTTGCCCGCTGCACCCAGGATAATCCCCTACAGCTTGCCTTCTGAGAAGCGTATATCGAGTGCCTACTGCAAAGTCCAGAGGTTTCTAATCTGGTCAGTGCTTTGCTGGGTCATTACATATCTGAGCTGTCTGTGCTCTCAGGGATAAAGCATGGTCGGACCAGAATGGGAGCGAGAGAGCGAGCAGATCTCAGGGAAATCAGGTCCCTCCCACTAAGCCGGGTTCCAGCACTCACTCTGAAAAATGGAGAACGCTAAAAACTGATTTCGAAACTTCTGGTAAATTAGTCCATTAGGCCTGGAAAACAAAAGAAAACAAAAAACAAAACAGAATGGGGGACACGCTGTAAAACCAGGCATTCATCCACACCCCAAAAGGAAGAGAGCATTTCTGTCCTTTGTCCTCAAGCTGACTGGGCCACACCCATCAATCACCCTTTCTAGAATGAAGGGACATCATGGTCACTCTCGTTCCCCATGCTGTTCCCTGTCACCTCTGCCCCAGCCAACAGAAACTACGAACTAGTCCCCAGAAAGCTCCCAGCTGGCTCCGCAGGACCCTGGCAGCTGAGGCCTCCAGCCCAGTTTTCAGTTAACACTTGCTCTCACCACCTGCCAGTCAGTTTTGAGAACCCCCTTCCCCACGTACCAGCCCCTCGCTCTGACTCCAGTGGACGGAGGTCACGGGGAAGACTTACCAAGTCAGCATCACTCCAGACAGGAACGTGGAGACATAATGGTGAGACACCCACCAGCCCTTGATTCTTGGTGAGAAGAGAAAAAGGAAGACACTCAGATGGAGAGACATGCAGGCAGCTCTCAGCTTCCTAGCCTCCATGAGCAGGGGCTGCCCTGTGGCTGAGAAATGGGCCAAACCATACCTCCATTCTTCCTGCACAGGTACATAAACCCAAACAAACTGCTTGCAGATTAGTCCAGGGACCTGCTCTGGTGTCCAGGAGTTTCTGTGACTTACAGGACACATCCTTATCCATACAGGACTCTCCAGCCCCACCTCTTCAGCTCCCCAGCACTGAGATACCCCAAGCCTAGGGTCTATGCTGGACCGAACTAAGTCTCAAACTTCTACGTTGCCGTCTTGACCCCCTCATCCTTCCGGCGTGACTGTGTCTGGTGAGGTTAAGGGGATGCAAGGCAAAGGATGGAGGATCTTTGACCTAGTGTCTCTCTCTGTAAGAGACAGACCAGAAGGAGGGCTATACAGAGCAAAGGATGGGAAGGTAGCACGACAGGAAGGAGGCCCAAGCCTCAAGCTTGGCCAAGCACTGATGATACCTGATGGAGGACGTCCAGCCCCCAGAGCCACAGGAAAGCACTATTTGTTGGTTAAGATGCCCAGTGTGTGTATCCTGGGGCAATAAGAGGTCTTTTGTATACACTGTCCTTAGGCTACCATTTTCTATCCTTGACAGGCTCTGGGGTCCCAATGTGAGTTTCAGATCCAATGTCAATTCCCCCAAAATCCTTTACCTGACTACACTGCCTAGAACATCTCTACAACAGGCACTTTACAATCATATAAGTCTGATCTACCTTTCTTTCTTTCTTTCTTTCTTTCTTTCTTTCTTTCTTTCTTTCTTTCTTTCTTTCTTTCTTTCTTTCTTTCTGTTTTTAAAGATTTATTTATAGCCAGGTGTGGTGGCACACACCTTTAATCCCAGCACTCAGGAGGCAGAGGCAGGCGGATTTCTGAGTTCGAGGCCAGCCTGGTCTACAAAGTGAGTTCCAGGACAGTCAGGGATACACAGAGAAACCCTGTCTCGAAAAAACCAAAAACCAAAAAACAAAAACAAACAAAAGATTTATTTATTTCATATATGTGAGTACACTGTCTCTGTCTTCAGACACACCAAAAGAGGGCATCGAATCCTATTACAGATGGTTGTGAGCCACCATGTGGTTGCTGGGAATTGAACTCAGGACCTCTGGAAAAGCAGCCAGTGCTCTTAACTGCTGAGCCATCTCTCCAGCACACCCCCCTTTTCTTTCTTTTCTTTTCTTTCTTTTTTTTTTTTTTTTGAGACAGGGTTTCTCTGTGTAGCCCTGGCTGTCCTGGAACTCACTGTGTAGACCACGCTGGTCTCGAACTCAGAAATCCACCTGCCTCTGCCTTCCCAAGTGCTGGGATTAAAGGTGTGTGCCACCACGCCCGGCCACTTTTTCTTTCTTTAGACAAGGTCTCACTATGTATAGCTCACTGTGCAGACCATGATGGCCTTGAACTCAAACATACTCAGGTTCTGCCCCGACAAGTGTTGGGATTGTCCATCACATCGGGCTTTTCTTTTTCTTTCTTTTTTTTTTTTTCCTTAATTTTATGTGTATGAGTGTTTTGTTTGCATGATGTCTATGTGCTCTGTGTGTGTGTGTGTGTGTGTGTGTGTGTGTTAGCTAGAAAAGGGTATTGGATTCTGAGGAACTAGAGTCACAGACAGTTGTGAACTTCTGTGTGGGTGCTGGGAGTTGAATCCAGGTCCTCTGAAAGAAGGTAGTGCTCTTATCTGCGGAGTAGCCTCTCCAGCCCTGGCTTCATTTTCTTTATGGTGTTTATTATGTGCGATTGTTTCTCATCTGTCATCTGAGCCTCTTTCCTATACAGTTAGATGCCCCAGAGGAGCAGGGGGGGAAGGGTGTGTCTGTGTTGCTCACCTGTGGCAGTGGAAACAGAGCAGCTGCTTAGTGAATGTGTAATCAACACACATGTGTGTGCACGCACACAGTCACAAGTCCAGCGTTAGCCCATACAGGCACAGATATGACACTACAGTGGCGTCCCCCATATATACCAAGTTTATCTGCTAACCTGTCAAAGATCCAGGCCTGGCTCTGCATGCAGTTAAAAGTTGTAGGGAATCTTACTGTGAGAAACTGGGGCTCCTTCAGCTTGGGGTTCCTGAACCTAGCTGCTATATCCACCTCAGCCTCAGAGCCAGCCCAGAAAAAAGGAGCTGGGTCCTCAAACTTCCAGTGCTTCAGGCCTCCAGCTCGCCTCTGGGAATTGCTCTCCACCACTGTAGCAACCTGCTTTGCCAAAAGCACCCGGGAGCTGTAAGCTCCTTAGAGACCTGGCCATGGGAACCCTCTTCAGAGAGGATTAAGGAGATGGATCCAAGGTGCTATCTCTCCAATCCCAGCACTCAGGAGGCAGAGGCAGGCTGATCTCTCTGAGTTCAAGACCAGCCTGGGTCCATACAATAAGACCCTGTCTCCAAAAAAGAAAAAGAATAAAAAAAAAAAAAGCCAAGGGAAACCTTAAGAACCTGCCATTGGGGGAAGGAGTGGGCGCTAAGACTTTCTTCTCAACAGGAAGAAGAATCGACCACGTGCAGCTGACGTGGCTCTATGTTGCCACCACTCCTGACAGCAGGTAAACACCATGAACGAAACAATGTCTGAGACCTGTGGCTGTTGAGAGAAGTAGCCCAAGGCCAGGCATGGCAACACACGCCTGTAATCCCAACACACAAAGGTTAAGACTTGAGGATATTAAATTCAAGGCCAGTCTGGACAATATATCAAGACCCTGTCTCAAATGTAAAGAAAGGAGCTGGAGAGAGAGCTCAGGGGTAAAGAGGACTTGCTGCTCTTCTAAGGGGCCCAAGTTCAGCTCCTAGGATCCACATTAGGTGTCAATTCGGTGTCTCACAGCCGCCTATAATCCAAGCTCTGGCCGATCCAACACCTTTGGCCTCCATAGCACCCACTTACGGATGGCTCTATACTCCTACACAGGAATGTCACATGTCACAGAGGGGGTCAGGGTAAGCCATGTGCCTCTTTGTCCCCAGCAGTCCTAATGTACCTTCAGCCTTTCAGATTCTAAAGGACTCTGGCCCCAGTTTCTTAACAGTCAAGGCAATTTGCCAGATTTCAGACTTTCCACTTAAGGAGCAACCAAGAGGTCTCGCTGCAACCTCCCGAGAGCTTTGCAAGGCTGTGCCACACTCCTCAGATCTTGGCTGCCCTGAGGCCCCCTTTGTCCTACTCCTGCTAAAGGTCCCCTGAGAGACTCTCTCCTGGTGTGGGAGCAGCTTGGGCTGGATGCAGACCCCGGGCAACAAGCCTGACTGAGCAGGGGCTTTTAATTTCACAGCTCGCTGTGCCCAGAGCCCGGCTCTGACAGATGCCACCAATAAACGGCTGGGCAACAACGGGTAGAACTAGAGATCCACCTTCCTCCCCAGCTTCGCATTCATGAGCACCATCCTCTCCATAGCCCAAGGCTCTGGGCCGGTTCTCTGCATATGTGTTTATGTAACAGTTTTCATTGTAACAGAATTTAGATACTATACGATTCACTGGGTTTAAGTGTTTCCTCCGGGCTGGCAAACCAGCACTAGAATCAATTGTAGACCTTTGTTTCACCTCTACTAGACCTGGATCACTTGGGTGTCACTTTCTAGACCTGTTTGCTATGAAAATGCAGCTTGCAAGGGCATTGTGGGCTCAGGGAAGAGCAGGTACACTTGCGTCTGGAATGTCGGGACAGACAGTACTGGTTGCTGGGCTGTGCGGGGGAGAGCCCACCGCTTCTCCCTGCAGGACACGTTAGCCTGCATTATAAGCAGAGGGTGTACCAGGCGCACTGCTTAGCACCAGGTCGCCTCTGGCTTTTTGCTTTGGATTTTCAGGAGAGCCAGTGGGATGACTTCTGCGGGAAATGTTTGTTCTAAGTCTAGCCCCTAAAACAAAACAAAACAAAAACGAGGGGTGGGGGAGACAAAAAAAAAAAAAACACCAAAAAACAGTGGGAGCCAGGACCATGGCTGGTTCCTTGCAGGCATTCTGACCCAGAGGGGAGGGCTCATTTGCCACCTGTCAATCATCAGCCATTCTGGCTCCCAGGCCTCTGCTTTTTTTTTTTTTTAATTTTTTTTTTAAGATTTATTTATTTATTATATGTAAGTACACTGTAGCTGTCTTCAGACACTCCAGAAGAGGGTGCCAGATCTCGTTACGGATGGTTGTGAGCCACCATGTGGTTGCTGGGATTTGAACTCTGGACCTTTGGAAGAGCAGTCGGGTGCTCTTACCCACTGAGCCATCTCACCAGCCCGGCCTCTGATTTCTTATGGGGCAGCACTTCAACCAGTCAGGGGTTTGAATGGAGAGGAGGAATCTATCTGGACACACAGTTCAGAGCCAGCCCACCACAGTGATTGGCTCAGAAGTCAGCAAGCGACTCAAGCCTAGCCAATCAGAAGTCGGTGTCAAGACTCACCCTGGCTCTGTGGGAATGACAGGGAGATTTCCTGCTCCAATAGCCAGTGGGGCTACTGACATTGCTAGAGCCCCTCTTGCCTCCTTAACCTTCCCAGATAAAGAGCAGTAAACACCCTTCAGATTTAGTCCCTGTTATGTGGGTTTCTGACATTTGCAAAATGAAAGGGAAGGTGGCTGTTTACTAAGCTAATGAGTCACACCAGCTGGGGAAGGTATCAGACTCACACTATATCTCAAAGTAGGACAGTCCCCACCCTCACCCCGACCTGCTTTCCATGACCCCTAGGTACAAAGCAGGAACACGGACAGAGTTTTAGGTTCATGCTTCAAGGAGCCCATCACAGGAGGCCCATGTGGTTCAGGTCTGCTGTTCCAGGACACCTAGGTATCCCCCGCAAAGACCTCTCAGCACTGAAGGGCCCAGAATTCATTCATCTCAGCAAGGCTTATGGAAGGCTTACTGGGTACCAGCCCTGCACAGGCCCTGTGGTGCTTAAGGGGTGGAAGACAGACCAGAGGGATGGCTCAGTGGGAGGGGACCTGCCACCAAGCCTGACAACCTGAATTCAATCACCAGAGCCTTCATGGGGGACTCCCAAGGGCTGCCCTGTACTTCCCACATACACATGGTGGCATGTGCATACCCACAGACTCACAGACCATTAAATAAAGTAAATTTAAAAAAAATGAAGACCCAACTGCATATGCACACCCACCCATATACAGACAATAACCAAATGTAAAAAATAAGATGTATGTAGCTGCAAATGCATGCCTACATATACCTATAAGAAAATAAATATAAAAATTAAGATGAACATGGCTGCATATGCATTTCCCACATACACACAAATAATACATAAGTAGACGATAAAATTAATGTAAAAAAATTAAGATGAATAGAGTTGCCCACCTGCCTTGCTCCGCCTCCCCACAGACTGGCCACAGTTCCTGTCAATCATTCTAGAAGCTAGGGCGCACTGGGTCTATTCCAGGTTCTCCTTCCCTGGGGCTTGAATTCTAGTTCCACTACTGTATAGAATTGTGTAGGAAAACTGCATTTTAAAAAGTTTGTGCCGGGGCAGTGGTGGCGCACACCTTTATAATCCCAGCACTTGGGAGGCAGAGGCAGGTGGATTTCTGAGTTCGAGGCCAGCCTGGTCTACAGAGTGAGTTCCAGGAAAGCCAGGGCTACACAGAGAAACCCTGTCTTAAAAACAAAACAAAACAAAAAACAAAATAAACCAAACACCCCCCCCCCCCAAAATGAAAAGTCTGTGAGTGATCTCTAGAGATAAAGAGTGACTTATCTCAAAATCTCTAACCCAGCGGCGTCTGGAGCCGAGGGGACATGGGGGCAAGGGCAGTGCAGACCCACAGACACAGCAAAAGCAATCATCCCTGTCCCAAGGAACCCAGAAAAGCTCCTGCTAAACTGAAGTAAGTGAGGTGTGGTCTGGAACTCCACCCAGCTGACACCTTAGTGCCCCCGGGTGAGCCTCATCATTCCAGGGGACCCTCTCTTGTAATTCTGTCCCTTTCTCTCCGGTAATGGCTGGTCCACAGCTAAACCTACTAAAGCAAACACAAAAACAAACTAACTACTACCAACATGCTCTCAGTAGTCCTTCGTTATTTGTCTCTCTGTATATCTATGTCTATATATCCATCCATCCACCCATGTGTGCACATGCGTGCATTTGCCCAAGTGCCGAATTCCCTGGAACTAGAGTTACGGGCAGTTGTGAGCTGCCTGATGTGAGTGCTGGAATCCAACTCCAGGTCTCTGCAAGAATAATCCACGCTCTTAACCACTGAGCCATCATCTCTCCCATGGCTCCCCCACCCGCCCCCCATACTCTGAATGTGTTCAACAGAAATAATGAGACTGACAGCAAGCCCCCGGGGACAGGAGGTAACCAGAAAGTCAAAGAAGAAGGGGAGGGAGAAGAGAAGATGGAACTTGGTGTGGTGGCACATGAATTTCATCCCAACATTTAGAAGCCAGAAGAAAGGGGATCTCTGTGAGTTCAAGGCCAGCCTGGTCTATGTAGCTAGTTCCAGGCCAACCAGGGCTACAAAGTGAGACCCTGTTTCAACAACTATCAAAAAAAAAAAAAAAAAAAAAAAAAAAGGCAGGAGGAAGACAGTTGCCAGACATGGTGGTACACATCTGTAACCTCAGCAACTGAGGGGGCTAAAGCAGGGAGAACCCAGTCTGGCAGTCTGGATGACAGTGAAGACTCGGTCTTAAAAGAAAAAGAGCTTCCTGTTCCGGCCACCATCGGAGAGCAGCAGCTACCCCATGGCTGTGGGCCTCACTCAACAAGGGCCACAAGGTGATGAAAAACGTCAGCAAGCCGAGACACAGCCGGTGCCGCGGGCACCTCACCAAGCACACCAAGTTCGTGCCGGACATGATCCAGGAGGTGTGCGGCTTCGCGCCCTGTGAGCGGGGAGCCATGGAGTTGCTCAAAGTGTCCAAGAACAAGCGCACACTCAAGTTCATCAAGAAGAGGGTGGGCACGCACATCCTTGCCAAAAGAAAGTGGGAGGAGCTGAGCAAAGTGCTGACAGCCATGAGGAAGGCAGCGGCCAAGAAGGATTAATGAACCCTCCCCCAATAAAAGATGGTTCCTAAAAAAAAAAGGAAACAAACAAATAAAATGGGAGTGGGGGTGAGATGTGAAGGACTCATTCATGGCCCAGGTTGTACGTGGAGATGGCTTCGTTGGCACAGACAGACAGACAGGACAAGGGATGAGGATTGCTTGAGAGACACTGACTTCATCCACCTGCTACAGGCTATGTCCCTAAGCACTGCTGTGCCCCTGGTGGGACAGCAGATCTGGTCCTTACCTCTTGGCTCAGTGTTCAGGGTGAGAACACGCAGGGCAAGAAGCTGCCGCAAGAGACAACCCAGGTGTCACATGGCTTTGGAGGGTGGTTGGCAGATGATGTCCCAGGTTCCCAGTTTTGGGCGTTGGGAAGGGGTGACTTTAGTTGTCCCAGAACTAGCTCTGTAGACCAGGCTGGCCTCGAACTCAGAGATCCGCCTGCCTCTGCCTCCCGAGTGCTGGGATTTAAGGCGTGCGCCACCAGGCCCAGTGGAAGGGCTCAGCTCTAACTCTTACTCTTGCCTCTCTCTCTTGCCCTCTTGCTCCCCCTCTCTCTGCATTCCCTTCCCCCTCTCCACATGGCCATGGCCAGCCTCTACTTCTCTACTCTCCCTCTCTCTGCCTTTCTCAGCATCTACTACCCTTCTAGCTCCCCTTCCATAATCTCAGGCTCGCCCTGAAAAAGTGGGGTAAGGTTTCACTCAGCAGGACTCTCCACCATGACAATAAGTGCCTTAAAACAAACTAAACAAAAAACCAACCAACCAACCAACCCTCAGCTCCAGGCTGATCCTCAGTGGTCTTTAGGAGAGTGGGGCCAACAGGATGGCCTCAGGGACAGGGCACTTGCCTCCAGGCCTAACCAACCTAAGCTTAGTTCCCAGGAAAGAAGTGAGAGCCACAAGCTATTCTTAGCCCTCCACGCTGGCCCTGCCTGAGGTAAAGGAGTAATTTTTAAATGGAAGTAGGGAAGGAAATAGGAAGTTAAGGGACTTTTAGAAAACAGGTCCTATGGTGGCAAGTTGTGGATTTTGTTTTTTCTTTTTTGAGACAGGATCTCACTATGTGTAGCCCTGGCAGACCTGAAATTCACAAGAGATCCACCTGCCTCTGCCTCCGCAGTGCTGGGAGTAAAGGTGTGTACTACTGCTCTTAGCATATTAAGGATCTTTTAAAAATATCTTATGTGTATTTATCTATCATAGGTGAGAATGTGTGGAGGGCAGGGAAAAACAAAAAACCTTTATGGCTTTATGGTTGGTTTTCTCCTGCTACTTTGTGAGTCCCAGGAACAGGTCAGGTGGTCAGGCTTGTGATAAGAGCCTTTGCCCACCACAATCGTGCCAGCTGTAGATGTTGGGAACCAAACATGGGTCGTCCTCTGCAGGAGTAGAAAATGCTCCTAACTGCTGGGCCATCTCTCCAGTCCCCAAGTCATGGATCCTGACTGGATTCCAGGACTCTGAGACAGGCAGAGCTGATAGAAGATGAAGGTAGCTTCCTGAATTCAGGACCATTGGGGATCTCCTTATGCCTAGATTCAGACACTGACAATGAGACACGGTGACTCTCCCAAAGGACAATGAAACAGTCCAGAGAGGGACCATGGCCTGTCTGGTGTTCCAGAGCTGCTCAGAGACACCCTGGGATCCCCTGGGAAACTACAAGGCAGGGTTTCCATAAGACCCTCATCTCTTGTGCAAGACATTCAGCTCCTTTCACCAAAGTCCATTCATCCCGACAGTAACAGTGTTCCTCTGGGGCCCCACCCCACTCCCGACACTTGCATCTGTGTTGCTGATGGATCTAGAAGGTGAGGCCATTATCAAAGACCTCCAAGCCTCAGACCCATGAGGAAATGGCAAATCCATCCTGGGCTAGGCTCAGAGAAATTGCAAAGCCTTCTTTCCTAGTCCAACTACAAAAGATGATAGTATATGCAAGAAATATCTATTGTAGCTTTCTCCCCTCCCGACACCTCCAGCCTGGGCATGGGCATTTACAGATTGAAGACTGTGTCGTCCCGTGTCCCCCCCCCCCCCGCCCCCCGCAGACACTGTTCCTCTTGAGATCAGCTAAACCTGTCTCCTTGGTCCAGCTGTATGCAATAACCACATATCTGTGTTCAACTCTATGTTAAAACACACTGAGCAGGGCTGGTGAGATGGCTCAGTGGGTAAGAGCACCCGACTGCTCTTCCGAAGGTCCAGAGTTCAAATCCCAGCAACCACATGGTGGCTCACAACCATCCGTAACGAGATCTGGTGCCCTCTTCTGGAGTGTCTGAAGACAGCTACAGTGTACTTACATATAATAAATAAATAAATCTAAAAAAAAACAAAAACAAAAAAAAAAACCACTGAGCTTCTGGGGTGCTACAGGTTCTCCATCAGAGAGCCCTGTCCACCTGAACCCAGTTGTTTCTGCTTGTCTATGTGTCTGTCTGTCTGTCCATGTGACTGTCTTTGTCTATTCTTCATTCCCTCAGCATCCCATTCAGTTCCCTGGAACTGTGATAACTGTGGCACTCGAGCCTGGCCAATCACAGCCTTCCATTCTCTGGCAACAAGGACTGGTTCAGAGACAGGGATGCGGTCCAGCCAGTGCCTGCTCCCGGCCAATGGAGCAACGGTGGTAAGACTCTTGGCAGAAAGAAAACATACCCTGTTTGCTAGGAGTGATGGCATAAGCCCAGGGCTATTGGATCACCTTATATAGAGCCCAAGAATAGACAGTACTGAGTGGAAGGGTGAAGGATGAGAGAGTGTCTGAGACCTTGAAAGCACCTGAGATCAGTCCCAGTGAACCTCCTGTATTTTTATGAGATGACAGATTTCTAACAGTAAATCAGCCTGACTTGGAGTTTCTGTCACTTGTCACCAAGAGACTGACCATAAAGTGGACGTTATTATGACCACGGTATCAGGCATGGTCTCTTCCACCCTGGATGTCAGCATCCCTGGTTCCCTGTTCCTCCAACCGACTGTCCGTCCCCACAGGCCACGCCTCTAGTTACCTGGAACCATTGCTGATGAGGATGCTCTCTCGAATGGTCAAGGTGCAGTAATACCACACGAGCAGGAAGTTGAAGACTTCATCGGTCACCCTGGTTGGAAGAAACGTCCCCCAGGGAACAGTCTGAGCTCTCCACTCACTGAGAGGACAGCCAGGACCAGACCTGCCCAGTGTTCGCATCAGTTTACAACAAGGGTGTTTCCCTTGCCTGTGCCCGGACCCTAGGCCATCTCTACCTGGCCCCATCTACATCCCAAGACCTAGCAGAGGCTCCTTCCCTAGCCCTCCAGCCCACACGGCAACCGGAGTGCAACAGGTCTAAGCTGTACAACACCAGTGATTGAGGAAAGCGATGAGAGGCTTGGAAGAGCGTTCTTGGAACTCAGAGCCAGCAAGGTCCAACAACATCCTGACCTCTCACTTCAGTCTCCAGAGTGGCGACAGACCATGTTGCTGTTATGTTCTCTAGTTGGCAAAACCTCACTAGAGAGATCTTAGGAGACTCGTGGATAAGCAGAGGGGAGAGAAATAGGAAAATGCCCAGGCTCTAGGGTGAAGTTCAAACACTGGATCAGAACACGATATACCACAGGTTGCCCTGGGAGGAACCCAGAGGCCTCAGTGTAAGGGCCTGTGACGGCACCCCAAGATGCCAACTCTCTTCAGGAGGGGCAGAGGAGCAGGCATTGCTGGTGTGCACAGCCTTTGCCCTCGGGAGCAAGAGCCAGGTAGTGGCAGCAGGCAGGCATGGACTAAGAGCCTGCAAGGACCTTTGTTGGGAAATTCAAGTAGCCGGGACAGCAGCTGGACTCTCTCGGCAAAGTTCACGGCAGGAAATAAACCCTTGATATTTAGGCCAAATGCCTAAACCATACTTGGCTGCCTCCCCGCTTACAGCAGAAAACCCAAGCAGAGAAGGGAATGGACCAGACCCTCCTGGTGGTATATGGTTCCTTCCTTCACCCTCAGCTCAGCACTGTCTGCTCTCCCTCTCTCTCTGTTCTGTCAGTGATGGGCAGACACTGGAAACTATCACATAGTGAATGGCTATAACCCCATGAGGTGCGGCTTCTTGCCACTGCCTGACAAATGGAGAGGTTGGGGACCCCATAGGGATCTGCCCACAGATACAACCATCCTGCCTCAAGGCCAGGATGTAAGTCCAGATAGCCTAGGCTCGCTCTTCTTGTTTTTCGAGCATCAATCTTTCTATGTATCAACTGTCTTATATATCCCAAGCTGGCCTCCAATTCTCCCACAGTCAATGATGACCTTGAACTTCCGATCCTCCTGCCTCCACTCTCTGAGAGGTGGGACTACAGGGGTGTACCGCCACACCTGGTTTATTCAGTGCCAAAGACTGAACCAAGGCCTGCTTGCATACAAGCAAGCACCCTACCAACAAACAGGGTTACATCCTCAGCCCTACTGATTTATTTATTTTGTAACTGAGATATAATTCACACACCATAAAAAATTCCCTTTTAGAGGTAGGAGGATTTCTGAGTTCGAGGCCAGCCTGGTCTACAGAGTGAGTTCCAGGACAACCAGGGCTACACAGAGAAACCCTGTCTCGAAAAACAAAACAAAACAATTCCCTTTTAAAGTATATCATTTGAAGGCTGGGTAGCACAGGCCTTTAATTCCAGTACTTAATCACTGTGAATTCTGGGTCACTTGGTCTACAGTGTGAGTTCCAGACCAGCCAGGGCTACACAGAGACCCTCTATCAAAGCAAGCAATGAATCAATATTTAAAAAGCATGTAGTTTGGTATCTCTTATTCATTCTGTAATACTGCTGACTAATTACAGAGAATTCCAGCATTCTCAAAAATAAAATAAAATAAAATAAAATACTATAAAATACTGGTGCCCTTGAATTGCTATTCCCCATTCCTGCGTCCCCTGGCAAGTTCTGCCCCACTATGTGTCTCTCTGAACCGCTCACTCTGGACATTTCGTACCAATGCACATGTATAATACATGTGCCTGTGTCCCTGTGTTCTTTCACTTAGCATGATGCTGTCAAAGCTCATCCATGCTGTGGCATGTCAGTGCTGTGCTCCACGCTGAGGCTGTGTCACATCCCACAAACCACACTAGACTCCGCCCACTACTCCATCATGAGGCCCTGCCAGGCAGCAGCTATTCCATAAGGCTTGCTATATGGATACAGGGTGGGCAGGGATGCTGTTTCCTGGCAGAACTGCTCCCTCCCCAGCCTACAGCAGCTCCGGGTTAGGGAAACAGAAGACTGCCTCCCTGAGGACCCCCCTCCTCGTGCCCTCGTGCCTTCCCTCACACACACCACTGCGCCCCATTACCTGTAATGAAGGACAAATCGACACGCCACAGCACCCAGAAGAAGGATTATGGTCAGGTAGAGCTTAAACTTCTCATACTCATCCTTGTAAGCAAACCTGCCATGACAGACACCCCAGAGGTGGTCTCAGATCGCTGCCATCCCGCTGGGCACCGCCAGCCCCTAGCCCTGCCTCTGATGCCATATCCTGTCCATTGATCTGCAGGGGAACCTGGCCTTCAACCGGTGATGTCTAGTGAGGGAAAGGGGACCGACTACAAAAGGGCCCTGTCCCTGGGCTTTGAGGCCGTGTTGGGGACGGACAAGGGTCACAGACAAGTTTTCTTTACCCTTACCTAAAGATTACAGCAAAAACTAGGGCTAAGGGCAGCTGGAAATGTCACCTAGATTTGGTTGGACAGGGCTCTGTTCCTCAGGACAAACGCTGGGATAAGATTTAGGATAGAGTCAATGTCGCTCTCATGGAAAAGAGCACGGTCCTATCCACAAACAGACTGACTCTGTGAAAGTAAGAAAGGAGAGGTTTCCCCAAGGGCTCCCCCACTGAGGTGGGCAGGGTCAGAAAGCCAGAGAGTCTCGACTGCTAACAAGTTCTGATCCATGCAGAAACCCCAGCTTCAAACCTTATCCCCGAGTAAGAGTCAGTCGGGATCCGGGCACACTCACTTGGCCTGATTGCTGAGGAGGGTCACGTTCACGTTGCCAAGAACCAGATTCAAGTAGAGCCTGGAAGGAAAGACCTGTGAGGGCACAACCAACACTTTTCACGCTTAGTGAATGCTCGCTGAGCATCTCACAGCAAAAACACAAAAACAAAAACAAAAACAAAAACAGGAGGCTAAGCGGGTGGTCAAGTGGGCCCCACAACAGCTGACAACAGCGGTTAGCTATGGACGAAGCATGGTAACTACATACAAGACAGTATGCCCATCTGTCTCCCCCACTGAAGCTACCTAACAGGCCTCATCTCCCAGCCTCCTTTGCAGCTAGATGTAAGCGTGTCAGTAACCGGTAGCCCAAGGATGACTAACCTACAGCTAAAGAGTCAAGGACAATTATTCAACATCCAAGTCTATTCTCATGAGCGCACTCACTCTCTCTCTCTCTCTCTCTCTCTCTCTCTCTCTCTCTCTCACACACACACACACACACACACACACACACACACACACAAACAATCTAACCCAATGAAAACCCACCCTAGGTTTTTAAATCCTCAAGACCACAGAGGAACCAGTTTTTTTTTTTTTTTTTTTTCCTGTTAGAATGGGTAGGCAGGTAGAAGTAAGCCTAGCAAGCTGGGCGTGGGGGTGAGGGTGGGTGACAGCTTATAGAAAAAGCCTGCCCATGAATAGAATAAATGTACACAATGGAAAAGACAGTTAAAAAGAAAGCTCAGAGAGAGGCGGGATCTAACAGCATCTAAGTGGTTGGATCTATCCATACCTGGTCCATATTTGTACTAATTCCTAGCTACAAATTCCTCATTTCTTAAGCAACCTTGAGTTGTCTAGCTGTGCAACACAGGCTCCTAACTAACGCAATATCCCCAAAAGGCTTCGGAGAGAAAAGCTTGGGAAAAAGAGCCCGAGCAACACACTGCTAGAGGGTCTCCGGTGATGGAGGGGATGCTGTTAAATGGGCTGCTGACTAACTTGGGAAGTGTTTAGTCCAAATACAGAGAAACAGGCGAAAAGGAGGGATGGGTGATAATGTCCCAGGGCTACCGGACACTACGCATCTGACTGAGGCTCACAAGCAACCTTTCCTCAGGAAAGACCTGACTCCACGCCACGCCGGGCTGAACCCTGCTTCAAAAGTAAAAGTAAGTCAGGGCAGAGTGTGGCACACACCTGTAATTCCAGCACTCCAGAGGCAGAGGCAGGAGGACCACGTCGAGTTCAAGGGCAGCTTGGTCTACAAGGGAGTTCCAGGCTACCCAGAGCAAAAATAATGAGGCCCTACCTAAAAGGATTTAAAAAACAAACACATAAACAGATCTGGGATGGAGCTGAGTCTAGAACATGGCCTAGTGTCTTAGGGTGCCCTGGTTCTAATCCCTGAGGGAAACAAAGCGGGGGGAGGGGCACTTCAGCGTAACACAGCAGACTGTTGAGGATAAAGTCATTGCTGCTATGGGCACGTCCAGGACAATATCGGGCATGCAAAATGCACTCACTACATGTTGGTTCTCCTGAGAGAGAACACTTTCCTTCTACCCCAGATGCCACACACAGGTACCAGGTGCCAGCACAAAAAAGTTGCCCTAGAGGACATCACTCCCAGCCACAGGGGAAGGACCATAGCTCCTCCTAGAATGGGAGGAACAGGGACCAAAGTGCCCCCCACATACACCATGTCTTGTTCTCCCCTGGCCGGTGACTCTCACACTCCAGAAGGGAGTGGGGGGGCCTGCAGCAGAAAACCAGAGGGCTCGTACCCATTCTTCTTCGGTAGGTAGGCCTCCATGTCGAAGAAGACATTCTGTCGTTCCTTAATGTTGGCGGTCATCTGTTGGATGAGCGCCGCCTCCTCATGGCTGGAATGGCGCTTGTACCTGTAATGGGAGTGATGCTGAGCTCCTGTAGCCAGAGACCTTGGTGGTGTCCTTCAATCTCTGCCTCCCTTCCTGTACCCGACAGATAAGGATGGCATTGTGGTACATCACAAACAGTAGCTATGTAAAGGTCACATAAGTAGACGCAGAGAAGCGTCTGGAATGGTACTCAGCACACAGTAGCTGGCTAAGCTGTGCCGCTAAGCTCTTTTCTGCAATTGTAACAGAACTCGAAGACTCCTAAGAGGACCGACTGAAAGGCAGGAGACGGTATTAGCCGCCCGCTGGCCCATCAAGGTCTTCCTGTTGCCCTTTGGAGAGAGGCGACTCTCAAAACTAGAGAAGTTGAAGGTGGGTACGGTGGCGCGTGCTTGTAAACCCAACACTCAGGAGGCAGGGGTAAGCTGGGGGTGGTGGCTCATGCTTGTAAACCCAACACTCAGGAGGCAGGGGTAAGCTGGGCGTGGTGGCGCGTGCTTTTAATCCTAGCACTCAAGAGGCAGAGGCAGGTGGATCTCTGGGTTGAAAGTCAGCCTGGTCTACAGAGCGAGTTTTAAGGCAGCCAGGGCTACAGAGAAACTGGCTCAAAAAACCTAGATAGATAGATGGATGGATGGATGGATGGATGGGTGGATAGTGTAGACAGACAAAGATGATAGATATAGATGGATGGATAGATGGATCAAGGGATAGATAGATTAATAATAATAATAACAACAATAGGAAGAGGAAGAAGCAGCAGAGACTTGGGAGGTAGAGGCAGAACTGAGAGCTCAGGTCATGCTTGGATATAGCCAATGTGAGGCCAGCTTGGGCTACATGAGACCCTGTCTTCAAAAATCAAGAAGAAGAGAAGCATATTGGGATAGCCCACGCCCTGGAACAGGAGGATTCCTCGGTCTAGGGCCCTAACTCATGGGTCAGCCTACCACAGCCAATGCTTGTGGTGTAGCCGAACAGTGTCCACAGATAGTCCAGGTGTCACAGCAGGGCTGGGGAGCTCTACTGGTATTGATTGGGGTTCTGTTGGGCACCCACAGTGTCTAAACAGTCAGACCTGCAGACAATTATTAATATGACTAAGACGGAAAGCCCCAGATTCCTCCTCCGTCAGGAAGACTGGAGGGTCAAAGCTCAGCTCATGGATGGACACCTAACTGACTGACTTCAGTGGCCGTGAGAGCAAAGCCAACCTAGGGAAAAGCAGGACTCAGAGGAAAAAACCAGAGTCCTACAAACACACTCTGACCCCTAGATCCAGTGATGCCTGAAGCCACCTCTGCTTTGTTTTTTTTTTCCCCACTAAAAATTTCCATTTTCTTCTTAAGCCAGTTTGGAGTTGGGTTTCTGTCCTTTTATAACGAGGGGAGGGCTGGGGGTGTGGCTCCATTGGTAGAGTGAACTCGGCAAAGCTAGCACCGAGTGAAGCAGATGCGGTGGCGGACATCTGTAATCCCAACCTGGGGTGGGGGGGTGGGAGGGTTGGGGAAGGAGGAAGGTCAGAAACTCAAAGTCACGCTCAGCTCCCGATGGAGACCCTGGGGGAGCTCTCAAGCCCCGCCCCCTTACCTCTGGAGTGTGTGCTTCAGGTCCTTCAGGTGCCTCTTCTGCTTGCTGATGGAGGTGCTGCACAGCGTCTGCAGGGAGGTCAGCTCCTCCAGCTTCTGCTTATAGATCCTGTGTGTCTCCTGGAGGACGAAGCAGCACAGGGAGAGCATGAACCTCAGACATGACAGGAGAGGTCGGGGGGGGGGGGGGGGACTGCTATAATGATACGGCTATCAAGGATGACGCTTTGAAAATTAGGACTGACTGGCTGAGGGAGGCGGCAGGACACAGCAGCTGTGGGTTAAGTGTCGGGTTTTCCCCAAGTGCTACTCCTAATATTTTTTAAAGAATATTTATTTATTTATTTGTTTAATGTACAAGAGAACACTGTAGCTATCTTCACACACACCAGAAGAGGGCATCGGATCCCATTACAGATGGTTGTGAGCCACCATGTGGCTGCTGGGAATTGAACTGGACCTCTGGAAGAGCAGTCAGTGTTCTTAAACACTGAGCCATCTCTCCAGTCCCACCCTCCCACTCTCCTTTTTAAAGATAAGAGTCTCTCTATATAACCTTGGCTGTCCTAGAAGTCACTGTGTTGGCTGGGCAATGGTGGCCCACACCTTGAATCCCCAGCAATCAAGAGGCAGAAGCAGGCAGATTTCTAAGTTTGAGGCCAGCTTGGTGTACAGACTGAGTTCCAGGACAGGCAGGGCTACACAGAGAAACCCTGTCTCGAAAAACAAAACAAGCCAGGCTGTGGTGGCGCACGCCTTTAATCCCAGCACTTGGGAGGCAGAGGCAGGTGGATTTCTGAGTTCGAGGCCAGCCTGGTCTACAGAGTGAGTTCCGGGACAGCCAGGGCTACACAGAGAAACCCTGTCTCGAAAAACCAAACCAAACAAAACAAAAAGTCATTCAGTCCTTGAACACACCGAGATTCCCCCAGCCTCTGCCTCCCGAGTGCTGGGATTAACAGCATGTGCCCATCTCATTCTTCCTTACATTAACCAAACATGGTATAGAAGGGTTGCTATGTCCCGTGTGTGTGTGTGTGTGTGTGTGTGTGTGTGTGTGTGTGTCTGTCTGTCTGTCTATTTGTCTGAGGACTGAGAACACTGTCTTGTACATTCTAGGTACATTTTCGACACCCTCAGCCTCCTTGCCAATTCTTCCTTCTTGATTTTGTGAAGCTGGCTTCCAGGCATCCCAGGATGATGTTGAACTCATAGCTGAGGATGAACTTAGACTTTGGAGTCTTCTGCCGCTACCTCCTGAGGGTGAGGCTTACAGCCACGTGTCAACACAGCCTGCCTACGTGGTACTGGGAATCAACCCCAGGGCTTTGTGCACACTAGGCATACACACTGAGCTATATCCCCAGCCTACCCCTTGTCAGTTCTTATTGCCTACATGGTTTGGAAGAAAGCAAGGGGGCCAGGTCCAGTGGTCACGTGTCCAGTCTCAGCCAATCATTATTCTCTAGACTCCTGATTGGTTCAGAAGCAAACACATGGTTCCTACTGGCCCAATGAGAGCCAATCCTGGAACTCTAGAGAAAAGGGTTAGATGAAAGATGCTTCTGTCCCCCAGATATGCTTACTGGGTAGAACCCAGTCCTCTGGTCCTAGAGGATTAAACAGGGGAAGAGAGTCAGAAGTGATAAGATGAAATTCTCATAGCATCTGCGATGACAAGGGTTTGCTGTCCAAAGGTGCACGTGCTGGGTCTTCAATGCCATGGTATTGAGGTGTACTGGGATCTTTACGAGCAAGGAACACGTGAGAGGTGACTATGGGACAAGGGTTGGTTGGCTAAGTCTCATGGGACCAGATCAGTGTTCACAAGAACAGACTGATATTAAGTCGGGTGTTCCTCCCTCAGTCAGTGTCTGTGTCTGTCTGTCTGTCTGTCTGTCTGTCTGTCTGTCTCTCTCTCTCTCTCTCTCTCTCTCTCTCTCTCCCTCTCTCTCTCTCTCTCTCTTTTTCCCGAGACAGGGTTTCTCTGAGTAGCCCTGGCTGTCCTGGAACTCACTCTGTAGACCAAGCTGGCCTCAAACACAGAAATCCGCCTGCCTCTGCCTCCCAAGTGCTGGGGTTAAAGGCGTGCGCCACCACTGCCCGGCTCCTCCCTCGGTCTCTTAGCGCATGCTCTTCTATATGCACCGCTTGTCCACAACTTTGATCATGTTCCATATTATCTACCATATGCACATAGTGACCCTTGCCAGACGTTGTCCCTGAGCTGGATTCAGCCTTCAGAACCGTAAGCCAAGGCACTTTTCCTTACACAGTCTCCAGTATTTATGGTGACAACATGACATGGATTCCGGTTCTTGGGCTTGCCTCGTGGGTTGTATAAACCGCAAGCTCTTTCCTACTAACACTTCACTCTGGGTTTCTGACCTCCGCTTGAAAAGCTCCTCTAGGGAGGAGTCCCTAGAAGCCGTCTTCCCTTACCCAGTCAACATCACTCAATAAACTTGGTATTTCATTCTTGGAAATAACCCTTCTGACTCATACAAGAGGCTTATCCCGATGCTGGGAGAGAGGAACACAGTAAGTTCTCAAATTGCTGCCACACTCGGCTTCCAATACATAATGACCATGGAGGGGCGGGAGCCGACAGGAGGACACAGATCAGTGAAAGGTGGACAGAAGCACACTTAGCAAAGGGGGAAAGGAGCAGGTACGAAGTAGAGTCTAAACTATTATGTCTGCCAGGCAAGAGAGGAAGTTAAAGCAGAAAATTAGGAAGAAGTGAAGGAAGAAAAATAAAAAACAGGACAGGAATGATGGGCATACGTTCAGCCCCAGCTCTCAGGGGGCAGGGCGGGGGCAGGGGCAGGGGCAGGGGGATCATCACTAGTTCAAGCCAAGCTTGGTCTATATAGCAGATTGTAGGCCAGACAGGACTGCATAGTGAGACTGCATCTCAAAAAAGCAATAAATAAATTAATAAATAAAAGGGGGGAGGAGAGAACTATTAGCAATGATATCCAAGAATGCATAAGCCAGTCACCCTGGACCATTAATTTGCAAAGGAGCGGGGCAGAGCTGGCAGCCCCCTCTCCTTCCAGGGCCTCTCAGAGAGGAAAATTAAGTTTTCCCAATAGGCTTATTCATCCTAAAATGATTTCAAGCTTGCAGAATTTCCAAAGCCGTGTGAAGAACGCCACACTCTAGAGTATCCCCTCCCCCACCCCACCCTCCATAACAGGCATCTCTCAGGATGCGCTATCTCCTGTGCGCGTACCCATCTTTTTCTCTATCAGGTATCAGGGACCTGCAGGCAGAGCCTGCCGTCCAAGCCTGTGGAGGCTGTAAGGCAGAAGTGGGTATTGGAGGGTTGAAAATTATAAAAGTTTTAAAACCTCCCAAGCCCTGCGAACATTACATACAGGTCACTGGAATTGCAGCAGACACACGCGCCGTTTTTACTCCTGCTCCATCGCGCATGCTCGGTGCTGCAGCAGCCGAGCGAGGGGCATTGACATAGACTGTATGGCCCTTTGCCAAGGAAGTTTGCCCACCCTTGTGCTGACCCATTAGGGAGTCGGCCATAACCATGGTACTTCTCAGTTGAGCATCAGAGTGCATCAGTTGGCATCAATGGTATCTGCTACAGTCAGATGCAGTTACTGAGCCTTGATATATGTAACCTGAGGCTTTTGTCAAAGACACCACACGGCTCACACGTGCCAACTGCCTTCGTTAAATGTTTTCAGTTACATTTAGCTGTTTATTCATGACTTGCCACAGTGCACTCGAGGAGGTCAGAGGGCAGTGTGCAGGTGGAGTGGTTCTGTCCTTCCATCAGGTGGGTCCCCATGATAGAACTCGGGCAGCTGTCAGGCTTGGCATCTTATCTGCTGAGCCACCTCTCAGCCCACAGTTTCTTTTGCCAAATTTGTCCCTCAGATCTCAGATCCCATTCAATTTTATGCTGAGTATTCGCACCAGCATGTGAGTATGTGTGTGTGTTTCTTTAACCTAGAACTTCAACTTTTGAACTCCTCTGCCTCCTGAGTGCTGGGCTTAAAGGCTTAAGCCACCCACTGCCTGGCCTGAATTGACATCTTTCAAGTCCATTTCTATCATTGAGAGAAAGTCTCTCAACCTGGGCTCAACCTGATGCTTCCAAGTGGGCCTGGATCTGATGACAGGTGCTAGGAGCTTCCTGTCAGGAGGGACATGGTATCCGTGACGTCAGCCTGGAGTGCTTGGTAAAGGTGTCCTTCCAAGGATCTACTGTAGAGTGATCAACTTTTTTTTTAAATATTTATTATATACTGTACACTGTAGCTGTCCTCAGACACACCAGATGAGAGCATCAGATCTCATTACAGATGGTTGTCAGCCACCATGTGGTTGCTGGGAATTGAACCCAGGACCTCTGGAAGAGCAGCCAGTGCTCTTAACCTCTGAGCCATCTCTCCAGCACCCAAATGATCAACTTTTGCTATTTGTAATTAGTAAGTTTTCTGGGGACTGAGCGGGTAGCACAGTTAAGTGCCTGCCTGCCTTGCACATGGGAAGCCCAGCAACAGAAATGATAGATACAATGAAATAAGTTCTTGGAGGGAGAAAGACCCCAGTGGGGATGGAAGAGTTTCTGATACTTCCAAGGTGTGGGTAACAAAGGAAAGGCTCCAAGATGTCAGGGTGAAGGCGGGGCCCAGATAGCTCTCTATAAGGCGGGGCCTTCACAAAAGGGCTGCAGCATGATAAAAGGCAGCACAGCCTCCTAGCACTCTGTGGTGTCAGGTTCTCTACCATGGAGAGATAAGACAAAGCTTCGAACTCAGCAGCCAGATGCTGGCCAGGCCCCTCTTCAGTGTGAATTAATATTTAATTTCACAAGTCAAACATTATCCTTGTTAAAAATTAAAATGCCACATGCGGCTGTGGTCGTCTCTAAATAGTCCCTTGATCCAGTGGTTCCCAAGCTGTGGGTCTTGAGTCTTCTGAAGTCACATGTTAGATACGCACATCGAGTATTTATGTTATGATTCATGAACAGTAGCAAAATTACAATCGTTAGGAGCCATGGCAATAACTTTATGGTCGGGGGTCACTACAGTCTGAGGAACAGCATTGAAGAGTCACTGCATTAGGAAGGGAGAGCACCACTGCCATCAGTTTCCTTCGCCAGAAGCCAAGGCTGCTGCCAGCTTCTCCCTTTTGCTTTTGAGGCAGGGTCGTACTGGATGACGTCACTGCATGCCTAGCCCAGGTTGGCCTTGAACTCAAGCAGGGCTCCCCCTTTGCCTCCCAAGTGCAGGAGGATAGACATGTACTACTGCGCTCAGCTGCGGACTTCATCTTCTAGCCATTTCTGCACCCATGTTCTTCCCAGTTGTAATCTGTGTGTCTGCATGTCTACCGTCTTCCTTTCTTTAAAAAAAATACGCTGTGTGTGATGCCTTGTGTTGGATGCCCAGCACCAAAACGAAGTACTTTATTGTATGGCTGACATACAAAGAAAACAGCAAACAATTTAATGTCTACAAGGAGACTAGAGTGTAGTAGATTAGTGTACAGCCATGAGACCACTCCCCACAGTCTGATCCTGCCCTGCCCCTCCAAAGGTCTCCTCTCGCCCTCTTGCTATTTACTCCTGTGTAAAAGAACATTCAAGGCAGGAATGTTGGGGAACCTGTGTGATCCCAGCGCTTAGAGGGTAGAGGTGAGATACCGCAAGCTTGAGGTTTCGTCTGGTCTGTTTAGTAAGTTCCAGGCCAGCCAGGGCTACAGACAGATAGGGGTAGGTAGAGGGAGAAAATGAATAATTGACATAAAAGCTACCCTCTTGGTAATTTTATCTTATTTTCTATTTTAAAAATAATATATAAATTTAAAAATAATATATAAATATGTAAATAAATATAAATGTTACATAAAATATTAAAAATCATACACAAATATATTTTATTCATACATACATACATCACATGTATGTATGTATGTGTGTGTGTATATATATATATATATATATATATATATTTTTTTTTTTTTTTTTTTTTTTTTTAAATATAGGGTCTCAGGGCTGGAGAAATGGCTCAGCGGTCAAGAACATTTAACTACTCTTCATCCTCAGCTCAAATCCTAGCAACCACATGATGGCTCACAACCATCTGTAATGGGATCTGATGCCCTCTTCTGGTGTGTCTGAAGACAGCTACAGTGTACTCATATACATAAAAGACTTTGTCTCCCTGGGCAGTGGTGGCTTTCTGAGTTCGAGGCCAGCCTGGTCTACAGAGTGAGTTCCAGGACAGCCAGGGCTATACAGAAAAACCCTGTCTCAGAAAAAACGAAAACATAGGGTCTCACTATATAGCCCTAGCTGGCCTGGAACTCCCTATGAAGAAGAGACTGGCTTCCAAATCACAAAGATCCTCCTGCCTCTGCCTTCTGAGTGCTGGGATTAAAAGTACATCTGGCCTGGTGCTCTAGGATTTATTCATCCTGGTTCTCTTTGGCCCCGCCCCTCCCTGTTTCTAAGTGCTAGACTGGGACCTGGGTCGTGGTGGATGTATGCTAGACAAGCCTCTATCATTGTGCTGCACCCATTTTGTATATCTGAAACCTGGACACTTGAGTAATATCTCCTTCCTCCTCCTCCTCCCCCTTATCTGCCTGTTTCTATATTCAAGATAGAGTTGTTTCTGTATACACAGAGAGAAATAGATACTGTTACAGAAAGTAATTGTCCCTAATAGTTTTGAGTGTTTTGTCTAGAGACAATGTCTCATTGTGAAGATCAGGCTGGCCTAGAACTCTCAGAGATTCACTTGCCTCTGCCTCCCAAGTGCTGGGATTAAAGGCAGGCGCCACCATAGTTAACTAAAAAGAAAAGAGAGAAGTGGGGACTTGGCTCGCTCCACCTCAATCTGAGTAGCACTGCAATGCTGGCCAAGCAAAATGTGGCACAGGTGACGCCATATGGATTCTGAGAAAAAGTCACAGAGGGCCTACATAGCTTCTACCTTATTCACTGGAATACTTGTTCTTGGAACAGAGTCCAATCACCCCGAGGCCCTAATTACACTGAGAATCCAAAAGCCAGAATGGGCACAGACGTAAAGACAAGTCACTCCAGCCGGACACCTGCAGAAAAAGAAAACTCCCTACAGTCTGGTCTTAACCACGTTTGTCATTAAGGACTTCCAGCTGAGACCTCAGAGGTAAGGCACAGCCAGGCCTATGCACCAACTCTAAGTTCCTGTCTAAATTCCCAACCCCCAACAACCCCTCCTCTTGAGGCAGTTACTGTTACTCTAGTCAGTAACATAATGGCAAGCAAGCAATGGTGCCAAGCAACTCTAATAACAGTATTTGCAAAACTGAGTCTGAAGGGTCAGGGTTCAAAGGCCAACCAGCTACATAGCAAGTTCAACAAAAGACCCTGTCCAAAACAAGTAACTGGGTGGGGGTGCTTGCCTTTGATCCCAGCACTCAGGAGGCAAAGGCAGGTGGATCCCTGTGAGTTTGAGGCCAGCCTGGTCTACGCAGAGTTCTGGTTTAGCTGGGGATAACCCTCATTCCTGTCCCCGCCTGGAACGTACCTCAGTCACATGGGGAAGGAAGGAAAGAAGAAGCCCCCTTGAATCTTGTTTCACTTGAGGGACCTCTGTTAGAACAGCAAGGCCTTCATGCAGGGACTCCCCCTATACCACCACCACACAGCCTGACCCCCCCGGGCACCCTGAAGCCACCGAGAAAGAATCCACATCTCTTCCTTCACTCTTCCACCCATCACGCCTCTAAAGCCAACACCACATGGGTGACCTACAGGTCACCACCACCATCTAGGATGCGTCCTGCCCCCCACCCTTGAGCCTTTAGCAGCTTTTATTCAGTTGCTTTCTGAAGAAAAAACTCCCCCGTGCTCTTTTACAGGTTGGAAGCTTAGCTGGGCAGGGTCTCACCCTAGGGCACCCTTCCTTTTGCTCCAGTGCACTGAGGGACCCCTCTCCTTAACAGCTCCCATCTCCTCTCTGCACCACCAGCCTTGGCTGCAACACTGAGCTTCCTGGTGCTCTTTTCCTCTGCAAATTGTCCATTTTGTATTTCTTTAGGCCCCTCTTGCTCATTTTCACTGTAGACCTGCATACGAGTTAGTTATTCGTAATAACCATGCCACAGAGGCAACGTTACACTGCCCTGAAATTGCCTCGGCCAAAGAAATCAATTTATTACTTTTTAATTTAGCCTCGGGCAAGTCCTTAGGTCATGAGCAGAAGGCTGCCAGATTCTTTAATGGGGCAGCACAGGAATGGCCTCTAGCCCAGTGACTGAGAGTGTCCTCTTCTGTGACATTAACCAAAATACAGACAGTTTCAGAGGATTCCCCTCATCCCAGCAGAAAGGCATGATGGAGTTCATGACGACTGAACATGCATCAGAGACCATGTGTGTCACTGAGATCATGAGGTAAAGGGGACGAGAGAGGAAGCAGGGGTGGTGTGACAGTTTGAGTAAATATGGCCCCCTACCCTAGGAAGTGACACTACTAGGAGGAAGTGTGTGTGGTGGTTTGAATAGGAATGGCTCCCAAAGACTCAAGTGTTTGAATGCTTGGCCCATGGGGAGTCGTGCTATTAGGGGGTGTAGCCTTGTTGGAGGAAGTATGTCACTGTGGGGGCGGGCTCTGAAATCTACTATGCTCAAGCCATGCCCAGTGTGGATCAAGATGTAGAACTCTCAGCTCCTTCTCCAGCACCATGTCTGCCTGCACGCTGCCATGCTTCCTGCCATGACAATAATAGACAAAACTTCTGAACTGTAAGCCAGCCTCATTAAATGTTGTCCTTTATAAGAGTTGTCATAGCCATGGTGTCTCTTCACTGCAATATAAACCCAAACTAAGACAAGTGGGTATAACCTTCAAAGTCCCACCTCTAGCTGCCCACTTTCTACCAGCCAGGTCCCGGCTCCTAAAGGCTTCACAGCCTCCAAAACAGCAAGTGTTCGGATCAGAGCATGTGGGGGACACTTCAGACTCAAATGACAACAGTGGCCGCAACTTCCTCTCCTCCAAGCAACCTTGGCCTCCTCCAGTGGAGCCAGCTGGCCAGACGGAGACCTTCTGTTGTTTTCTGTTTTTAACAGATGAGATAGGTTTCTGCTGCTATAGATTTCTTTAGAGACTAATCTCTCCCCATATTCCATATATGAGATCTCGCTAGGGATGGGGATGGTCCTGCTTTAGACTCAAGGGCATATGGCCTGGGTCTAGCTGGACCCTCAGCACCCCTTCCCCTAACCCAGCTGGCTGATGCAAAGTCCTGGGTTAGCATCCAGGACTAAGGAGAGTCAGTGTCCGGCTCGGGAGAGAACTGTTAGAACAGAGTGGCCTTGCTCCCTCTAGCTTTAAAGTTAAAATAGAGGAACTGAGTGAGCTCCCCGGTGTCTGGATGCCGAGGAACAAACCCGACTGTGGAGAGGAATGCTAAGAGGGAGATGAAGGCCAAGCCCTTTCCTGCATCGGCTTCCCCTGAGAGCATGTCATTGAATTTCCAACTGCACAAGCAAATGCACTCCACTGTGCCTGCCAGGCATTACCAGCTATGTATCTTCACTGCAGAGGTGAGTGCCAGCATCCACACTAACAGGACGAGGAACAGAAGGGAACGTCTGGACATCGTCAACCACATTAGGTAAGATGAGAAGCCATGGGGCTGGAGAGATGGCTCAGAGGTGAGGAACACTGACTGCTCTTCTGAAGGTCCTGAGTTCAAATCCCAGCAGCCACATGGTGGCTCACAACCATCCATAATGAGATCTGACATCCTCTTCTGGTGCTGTCTGAAGACAGTTACAGTGTACTTACATATAATAAATAAATAAATCTGAAGAAGAAGAAGAGGAGGAGGAGGAGGAGGAGAAGAAGAAGAGGAGGAAGAGGAGGAGGAAGAGGAAGAAGAGGAGGAGGAAGAGGGGGAGGGGGAGGAGGAAGAGGGGGAGGAGGAGGAGGAAAAGCCATGGGCCTTGGTCTAAAGACCAGTCTCCTACCCAGAGTATAGTCCTCAAAAAAAAAAAAAAAGTCACAAATAAGAACAAGAAAGCCAGTTGAGTGGTTCATTCCTCAGGCCAGGAGCTAAGGAGACAATCAAACATGCAGATCCCTAGGCATCCAGTGGGGTAGCTTTTTCACCAACCTCAGACGTCAAAGCATTCTTTTTATTTTTATTTTAATTAATTAATTTTTTTTTTCGAGACAGGGTTTCTCTGTGTAGCCCTGGCCATCCTGGGACTCACTCTATAGACCAGGCTGGCCTTGAACTCAGAAATCCACCTGCCTCTGCCTCCCAAGTGCTGGGAATAAAGGCGTGCGCCACCACCATTCTTTTTAAACAACTTTGCTAATGTGTAAAGTTACATATTGGCAAACATTCATATGCCACACACATGCAAGCTCACAAAAACAGAAACATTTTACATGGGTAGTTCAGTGACATCTGTTAACTTTAAATGTGTGTGTGTGTGTGTGAGTGAGAGAGAGAGAGAGAGAGAGAGAGAGAGAGAGAGAGAGAGAGAGAGAGAAATGGTATGTATCGGTGGGGAACATACCATCGCATGCTTGTGGAAGTCAGAGGTCAACTTTATGGAGTCATTTCTCTTTGTACCTTTGCTCCAAAGATCAAACTCAGGTTGTCTAGCACTGGACCTCCTGAGACATCTCCCTGGACCAGTTCAGTGACTTATAGGCATTTACCAAGGTATAATCCCACTTCAGATCTTCCCACCACCCAGTAAGACCCCATGTTCTATTAGCAGCTGTTGCCCGTGTCTCTTCTCCCCAGCCCCTGACACCGCATTTTGCCCCTACAGAATGTGTCCTTTTGTAGGGGACACAGCTTAATTGGTACAATGTTTGCCCACCAAGCAAAAGGCCCTGGATTTCATCATCTTTGGCCCTACTAAGTGGGATGTGGTAGCTAAATGAATGCGGACAAGTCCGCTCCAAGGTATGGCTGAGAGGAAGGGTTTTTTTTACTGTAGATCTGAGGGAGAGAGCAGCCAGAGGCAACTGGAAGTGTGGCCAGCAGACTGAACGGGGTCATGATAGAAGGGGATGCGGGAAGCAGGAGAGGACAGGGGGGTGCGAAGAAGAAAGAGAGGGCTGAAGAGAACAGAGAGAGGGGGAGAGAGCCAAGAGTGCAAAGAGGGCACATGGCTGACTGGCAGGGTTCTACAGGAATGGGAAGTTGGGGAAGGGAGCCCAGGAGCTGGAGTTTAGGGCAAGGGCGGGGTGAGAAGACTGAGAGAGATCCTGGTACACACCTCTAAGACAGTCTCAGGATTCCAGGGGTGGAGGCCAGAGGATTAGAGATTCATGATCACCTGGGTGCAGTGAGTTTTTGAGTAGGTACTTAGTAATCGATTGCTGGGTTGTGAAGAAAGTCCCGCCCCCACCCTGCCACTTCTTTTATTATTGGGTTATCACCCCATGACTTTGGCTGGCTGGGAAATTGCTATGTAAACCAGGAGGCTGTCCAATAAACTCCTGCCTTTGACTCCTGTGTGCTGGGATTAAAGGCTACCTGGGCCGGGCAGTGGAGGCGCATGCCTTTAATCCCAGCACTTGGGAGGCAGAGGCAGGCAGATTTCAGAGTCCGAGGCCAGCCTGGTCTACAGAGTGAGTTCCAGGACAGCCAGGGCTATACAGAGAAACCCTGTCTCAGAAAACAAAACAACAACAACAAAAAAAGGCTACCATGTCCAGATTTTTCTTTCTTACAAATGTCTAACTTCTAAAGGAGCCACCCACAGCCGAATTTCAGCTTTACTTCCAACTTTAACAAGAAGTTGGGACATGGGGAGATCTCACCCCAAACTGGGAGCAAGTTCTCCCGAGACAGACATAACCAATTTACTTCTTAAACCAGCTTATTAAACATGACTGACTCCCCACGTCAAGTTGCTACTTCTAAAAATATTCTAGAGTGTTGGGGGTAGCGTGACAGACAGCTGTGGGGAGGGCTCTATGCCTCAGCTCAGAGCAAGCCCAGGTCCCCATCGACCAGTTCAAGAGTAATCCAAACATACAAAGAAAAGCATGCAACCCTATCGTAGCATACCTAAAGACGGAGGTGCTGGCAGGGAGACGGGGAGTAAATACAGGAGACCTGCCGGTGAAGATTACGATGCTAAGACACTTATTTGCCAAAAGCAGAAAACTACAGGGGCTGAGAGATGGCTCCCAGGTTAGGAGGGCTGGCGGCTCTCCCAGGGGACCTGGGTTTGATTCCCAGCACCCACCTGGTGACTCACAAGCATGGGTACCTCCATTTCCAAGAGATCCTATGCCCTCTTCTGATTTTGGAGATCACTAGACACACACATAATACACACACACACACACACACACACATACACATACATACATATGTACATACATACATGCAGGCAGGCAAAACACCCATACACATTAAATAAATGAATCCAAAAATAATTGTTGAAAATACAATTACAGACAATCCTGTAATTAGCAACCACCTGCTGCCCTCGGTGTCAGAACTACAGCAGCGGTGTGGAATCCCCGCTCTTGATGCAGGGTGGAAGCAGGGGGATTAGGAATTTAAGGTCATTCTTGGTTATAGGTCAAGTTTAACGACATACCAGGCTATGTGAGATCATGTCCCCCAAAACAAAAACCACCGACAGTGTTTGTGGAGTTGAGAAGTTTCACATCCTTCCTAGATGGGATTCCCGTCGTCCTCACACAGAGGTGATTCACTTTTGCTGGTTATTTTGTGTGCCATTCTTTTTTGTTGTTCTTGTTGTCAGTTTTTCAAGACAGGGTTTCTCTGAATAGCCCTGGCTGTCTAGAAATCCACCTTCCTCTGCCTCCCAAGTGCTGGGATTAAAGGCGTGCGCCATCATGCCCGGCTTGTGCACCACTCCTATCCCAGATCATTTCTGCTTTTCTTTGACACTCCCCTTCCCCAACCCCCAGCTCACTCCAGGCTGGCCTGATCTGCGCACCCTTGGCCCTGGTCAATGGGTCTGAGCAAGAGGACTGCAGAGCAGAGGGAAAGATGCTGTATGTTGGTTCCTCCTGCTTCCTCCCTGTGTCAAGCATCCTTCACCTATGACAGATGGACAGCTCCAGCCAAGGTTACACCAAGGTTAGAGGCAGGACCTGAGATCCCCATTACAGATGGTTGTGAGCCACCATGTGGTTGCTGGGATTTGAACTCAGGACCTTTGGAAGAGCAGTGAGTGCTCTTAACCACTGAGCCACCTCTCCAGCCCCAATCACTGATATTCTTAACAGAGTCATTCGCTTCTTTCTTTCCAGCGCCCTCTACACTAAAGTTGGTGCGGTTCTGAGACAGGGTCTCGGGTAGCCCAGGCGAATACAGCTGAAGATGACCTTGAACTCCCGACTCCTGCTTCTACTTCCTGAGTGTTGGGATTTCAAGTATGTGGTACGATACCAAGCTGAATTAGGCCTCTACCATCACATGCAAGGACCTGAACTACATACACAGCATCATTAAACAATACAGTATATTGTTTTGAATAGTTTTAGCTCTATTATAAATGCCATGTTTTGCGCCTGGGAGATAGCAATATGAAGATAAGGCTCAGTAATAAAGATGCTGACAGCTATCCTGACAACCTGAATTTAATTCCCAGAACGCATGTGGCAGAAGGGGAGAATCTACTACCACAAGCTGTCCTCTGACCTCCTCGCATGCACTGAGATACATGGGCACCTAAACACACACAAACAACACATGCACACACATGTCCTCTCACCTCCACAAGGACACTATAGCACATGCCTCCCCCCCCCAATAAATAAATTTAACAAAGTAACACACGTAACAACAACAAAATGCAGGGGGGACAACTGCATTTTGGATTAAAAACAAAAATGAAAATGAAAAAAGGAAACAAAAAAAACCCCAAAAGCATTAAAACATTAAACTGCTGCGGGCCAGGATGCCCCTAGCATCTTTCCGTCCTGCCTAATTGCCACCTGCCACATGGAGAAGTCACAAACAAGTAAAGCACAAATCCAGGCCACCTCTCTCGTCCTCTGAGGCCCCATGCTCCACCCCAGTGGGAACGTGAGCTTAATGCCACCAGGTCCCAGCAGAGGTGAAACATCTGGAACCGCCTTCCTGACACATCAAGGCAGCCCAAGATTCAGAAGAGGAAGTCAGACCTTCTCAACAGATGAATCTCACGGCACCTCTACACACCAGCTCTGGCTCAGAGGCATTGGAACTTGGTGGCGATTCAGCCGACTGCAACAGAGCCAGGGCCACCAGACTGTCGACTGCCTTATATCAGTGCCCCTTGCTCGCTGTCAACCTTAAAGAGATTACTCTCAGACAGAGCTGGCTGTCCAAGAGAGTATCTTCAAGTAGACTTTCTCTTGCGGATTGTCCCTAGGGAGGACCTATTACCATGAAAATACAACGAAACGTGACACGCTCCCCTCCACCTCAAGCGTGTCATTCCCTTATGGGGAAATATTCTGAGTCATGTGTCAAGGTTGACAGGTGATGTCTGCCATTGGACCCGGAGTAGGACTGCATGCCTAGGTGCTCAGAAGGGAGGCAGGGTCAGATAATGATTAAGTGATTGCATTTTGCAATCAGATGAGCCGAGTTCAGATCTGGACCTGTCAATTACAAGCAGAGTTATGTCATCGCTCGGCTGAGGAATAAGGCTGGCAAGGTGAGCTCTGTGCAAAATGGTTTCGTGCTGCTACCAAGATGTGACATCATCAAAGTGAATGGCAGGTTACCCTGGATCTGACATTTCACTGTTTCCCTGGATATCTTTATATCTTTAATTATCCTTATTATGGGGGAGGGGACTGCCATCACACAGTTAAGAATCACAGATAAAGACAATTTATATTACAAGACTTTAGCCAAAAAAAAAAAAGAGGCTTGTCCATCATCCCTTTCTGTTTTTTGTTTTGTTTTGTCTTGTCTTGTTTTGTTTTTAACATGTTATTTTGGTTTCCCTTCTCAGGATTTCCCCTCCCTCTTATTCCACTGACGCCACTCGGAAGCTCAGAGGCAGACAGACAGACAGACAGACATATGACCAATACCTGGAATAATCACATGAAACAAGCTGGGATCTGTGTGTGTGTGTGTTTGTGTGTGTGTGTTTGTGTGTGTGCACGTACGTGTGTCTGCCCCACCCTCTCACTTTCTCACTCAGAGCTATCCCAGAAAGCTGGCCTTGAACTCACGATCCTCCTGCCTCAGCCTCCTAGGAGAGGAGATCGGAATTGTGTGCCACCAGAAGGAGCCTTAGAATCAACTTCATTGATCACACCAAGGAGGCCAGGGGCTGGAAATCAAATTGAACATAAACAGAGCACCTGGGTCCAACCTTGTTTAAAGTCATTTTCAATTGGACTTCCTAATTCAGGAGATTATGAATTCCCGTTTTGGCTTAAAACCAGTAGAACTGGGTTCGGCCGCTGAGACTTTTGGCGTTTTGGTGGAGTCTTAGCCAGGCATAAGGAAGTTGAAAAGAGACTCTGAAGGAGAAAACTTTTCTTCTAGGCCCAGTGGGGAAAAGCACCAAAGCCACCAAACCCTGACTAAACTGACCTAAACTCAACCCGGGACCCGGAAGCTGACGCCTGCAAGTTGTCCTGACCTCCGCATGACTGCATGACACACAAACTCTCTCACACATAAACAAATGTGAAAAAATAAAATACAACACTTTTCTTCCAGACCTAAGGAGCCTCAAGATACTTTGGAGCCTGCTGTGTTAGAAACACACAAATCCAAATCAAACAACAGGCCCGTGTTCAAATTCTAACATGGTGATTTTCTTTTTTTTTTTTTTTTTTTTCTTTTTTTTTGGTTTTCCGAGACAGGGTTTCTCTGTGTAGCCCTTGCTGTCCTGGAACTCACTCTGTAGACCAGGCTGGCCTCGAACTCAGAAATCTGCCTGCCTCTGCCTCCCAAGTGCTGGGATTAAAGGCGTGCACCCCACTGCCCAGCGATTTTCTTTTCCTCTTTTTTTTTCTTTTTTCTTTTTAGATTTATTTTATGTATATGACTACATGGTAGCTGTCATCAGACACACCAGAAGAGGGCATCAGATCCCATTACAGATTGTTGTGAGCCACCATATGGGTGCTGGGAATTGAACTCAGGACCTCTGGAAGAGCAGTCAGTGCTCTTAACCACTGAGCCATCTCTCTAGCCCCCCCCTTTTTTTCCAATTTTTTTTTGGGGGGGGTTTCGAGACAGGGTTTCTCTGTATAGCCCTGGTTGTCCTGGAGCTCACTTTGTAGACCAGGCTGGCCTCGAACTCAGAAATCCACCTGCCTCCGCCTCCCAAGTGCTGGGATTAAAGGCGTGCGCCACCACGCCCCGCTCTTTTTCCAATTTTTAAAGACACAATTTCTCAATGTATCTGTGTAGCCCTAGCTGTCCTGGAACTCACTAAGTACACCAGGCTGACCTCTCAAACTCACAGCACTCCTCCTGCCTCTGCCTCCTGAGAGCTGAGATTAACGGAGTATCACCATGCCCTGCCAATTTGATGATTTTTCAATGTCCTCAGTTTTACTCTCCTAATTTGAAGGGAGGGACTGCCGCTTAGAATAAAGGGGATATCCATGTATCAATCAATTCGCTGTGTAACATTACTGTTACACAGTAACCAGAACTGGGTAACATCAGGCCAGATACCTGACATCCACAGAGCGAGGACCTGGGCCCAGGAATCCTGACTCCCCCAGCTAGTGTTCATTCCCCTTTACCTGCTTCTAAAGCGAGGTTCCCGGGGCAACCAGAATGAAAGAGCAACCAGGGCCAACAAAAGAACTCTTCCACAGGAATCTGTCTTGTGTGATGGTTAAGACTACACACTTGGCTGGACATAGTGGCACACACCTTTAACCCTAGCACTCCAAAGGCAGAGGCAGGAGATCTCTGTGTCTGTCTTTGAGGCTAGCCCGTTCTCCCTAGACAGTTCTGTGACACCTAAAGCTACATAGGGAGTTCAATCCTCAGGACTTTAAAGGTACACTTCAAGTCCCACAGCTGTCCCCTGACCTCTACACATGTGCAGGGGGAGGGGGGGACACACCCACACACATATACACATACAGATAAATGTACATTTTCATAATTAAACGGGGGTCGGGAAACATTTCATCCATTTATAGTGCTTGCTACTCTTCCAAGGGACCCAAGTTCAGACCCTAGTATCCGCGTGCGGGGCAGCTCACAATACCAGCTCTGGAAGATCCGGCGCCCTCTTGTGGACTTGATGAGCTCCTGCACACACACACACACACACACACACACACACACACACACAAACCAACGTAGGTAACATAAATCTTTGCAGGGAGGTGAATGTACTGCTGCTGGTGCTCAACAGTCCGTGTTCGAATCCTGACGTTAGTATTCATAGGTCACAAGACCCTAGCTCTATTCCATCGGGTCTCTTGAGATAACATTTGACTTTGTTTCTAGGCTCACCCCTCCTTTTTATTTTTTTTGGGGGGGTGCTGGAGCCAGAGGCATGCCACTTCATTGGCAGTTAAAAACTCCCACTTTTACAATGGTACACAAGACCTCAGTGATTCATGAAGCCTGGGCATTGAAAAAGGCTGCTTCCTGTGCTAGGGAGGATGGGGTCAGGTTTCCAGTGACGTAAGGCAGGAACTGATCGTTAAAGTCTCTGCCACAGTGTCTGTTAAGTGACCTTCTGTGATCACATCACAGGCCAAGGGGCCAGGTACATGCTGATCTCCGACTGATATTCACTTCAACCACTCAAACACCAAGTCCTTGTGGAGACGCAGCTTCTCCCAGAATCCGGCAACGCACCCAGGAAATATAAATCACAGTCCAAAGAGAACAGATCTTTCCTGAAGGCTCAGAGCATTACTCTTGGGCTCTCGGTAGGTGAAGGGGGATTCTGAAGACCTTTTAAATGGACCAGGGTCTGAGACACAGGCTTCCTCTTTCTTTCCAAAAAGGGAAGGAAACGTAAAATGTGGACCCAAATCATCTCCCCAGAAATGAAGAAACCCAGCAAAGCTAAAACCCGAAATCTCAGATTCTTAGGCAGATGTAGGAGAACTGGCTAATCAGGATGTCCTGATGACAGGGAAAAAAAAAAAAAAAAAGTTCCTCTTATTGTTGAAAAAAAAAGTCCCTCCTATTGTTAACTTTTCCAGTTTCAGTCAGACTCCCCACACACATACCACACACACTCACATTCACACACACACAGAGACACACATACATACACCACACATTCACATAACACTCATATATACACACTTATGTGCACACACAGAAAAACACAAATTCACACACACCACACACAAACTCACACACATACATACTACACATACTCACATTTACATGCACATTTGTGCACAGACACACAAGTTCACACACACTGCAGACATTCACACACACACAGAGACACACAAACCCACATACCCATCACACACACCATATACATTCACACACACAGACACACAAAGTCACATATACACACTTGTGCTCACATACACACACTACACACACAAACTCATGTACACACACCACACATACATTCACAACACACACTTGTGTACACACACAAACTCACATACACAGCCCACACACATTCACACACACATAGACACACAAACTCATGAACCCACACTACACACACACATACTTACACACACAGCTATATCATCTCATTTCGCCACAAATGTCTCATCAGAATCTCTGTCCAACATATATACACAACATATACCCAGGACTTGGGACACTTTCTTCCCAGGAGTTCAGAATTCCCATGTATGCAAAGAATGGGCAGACTCTATAGACATTTTCTGAATAAACCTAGCACTAACTTTCAGCATGGAACAGCTGGTGATCCCTACTAGAACAATCAGCTTTGTCTAAGCTTCAGTTTCCTTGTCTTAGAATAAAAACTGTGGACGGACCTCTTGGCCAGCGTGGGTGGTCCACACCTTTGATCCCAGCACTTGGAAGGCAGAAGGAAGCTGATCTCTGTGAGTTTTGAGTCTGGCATGGTTTACATACCCAGCCAGGGCTACAGTGAAACACTGTCTCAAAAAAAGGTTAGATGGTATAACTCCAATCCAATTCCAGGGGATCTGAAACCTTCTTCCTCTCCTGGCCTCCACAGGCACACACACACACACATACACACACACACACACACACACACACACACGGAGACACATAAATAAAACTAACAAGTAAATAAATTAATGGGCAGGAGAAATGGCTCAGTGATTACAGGCATTGACTACTCATGCAAAAACCTGAGTCTGGATCTCAGAACCCACACGTGCCTCACAACTGTCTATAACTCAATGTCCAGAGGATCTGATGACGGTCTCCTATGGATTCCTCCTGCACTAGGCACGAATGTGGTGCACAGAGAGATACATTCAAGAGAAACACCCATACACATAAATAAAAACAATAAACCTTTAAGTATATATTTATAAGCATATATTTACATATAAACATTGTATATAACAATATATTATAAATATATTATAAAGATATATTTATACATAAATATACATAAATGCATATGTGTATATATATGTATATATATATATATAATACCTCCATACATGTATATGGAGGGAGGGAGGGAGGGAGAGAGAGAAAGAGAGAAGAGAAGAGAAGAGAAGAGAAGAGAAGAGAAGAGACGAGAAGAGTCGAGACGAGAAGAGACTTTTTGCTCCAGTCTATGACCCTAACCACCAGGAAGCTAGCCACTCTGCACTCAGACCCAGAAGCTGACCATCAAGCCTACGCCAGTGGAGTCCCTCTTCCTCAAAGGAGGATCTAGTCCGTCCCAGTTGTTCTAGCTCTAAGAAACCAGGTCCTTTCAGCAGCCCTTGTTGCTCACCACCAGACGAGGAGATCCTGATCAACTCATAACTCCTCCGCCCCCGACCACCCCAGCACCTGACCCCTCATGACATCTTCCTGTCATAACAAATCAAAGGCCTCCTTTACAACACCTGCCTGCCAAGACTTGCTACCTAATTGTTGATAATTGCATTAATTGCATAGTTCTGCAGTGTTAGGCTCCTCCTCCTTGTAGTTTAAAACAAGCCGAAAGGAAGGAAATAGGAGCAAAAGTCCCACGCAGGAAACCTCTTCTCCCACTCCCAACTCTAAGACCCACTCACTGGCTCTGTGGCTGGACATGGCTTCACAGCCCAGTGGGACAAATTGTTAAGGATATGGCTGAGTCTTCTCCCTGTGGGCAAAACCAAAAGGGATCCTCTGGGAACCATGAGGAACCCAAGACCTCAGATCTGAAAGAGAAGGCACCAACCCATCCACATATGCTGGAGGGACCACGAAGGGATGACAGTCCTGGGTCCCTTAAGTCTCTGCCCATGCCGATCTGCTCAGGTTCACCGGCATCCTTCTGTAATATCGACAGCCTCACTTTACAAAGACCCATCATAGGACCCCCCCCCCATAGCATTCTCCTCCAGACATTGCAGGAGGTCAGCCCAACTGAGAACGCTACAGGGACAAGGGGAATGACAAAGTAACCATTGAGAGGAGGAGGGTGTGAATGCAAGGAAGCCATGTGTTGTTCCTCTTGGCTGTCCCTAAGGTTTCCTGAGTCTCTAGTCCCCAGAGCATACAGCTGTGGCCTCTCTGGACCCTCCTGATAGGACCTGATGGCGATGCTATCCTCTCAAGAGCCCAGCTCTTATACCAACCTTCAACACACCAGGTGGAACGCTCTGTGCCAAAACGGTGAGGGGTTGGGTGCAGCCCTCTATCACTGGGTGAGGCAGCCAGCTGTCAGAACTGACAGATGCCTGCCATCCACAACGGTAAACTCGGCTCGCAGCAGCCGATAAGCAGAACCACATCAGAGCCCCCAAAGGCAAGGCTATGACTGAGGGGTCTCTGAGACTTAAGAACTGCCTAAGGGACCAAGATGAAAGCAGCCAAGCACAACTCTCAAACCGCAGTTGCAGGCGAGGGCTGCCCCGCCAGCACAGAGCGTGAAGTAAGGAGTTCAGCAGCCAACTGCAACTGGAGGGTTGAGGGGAAGATCCCTGTGTGGGGGTTGGTCTGGTGTCCTTTGAGTATCACAGTTTCCTCGTGAACACACCTGGAACTTGCCTCGGGGGCCAGAGACCAACTTTCTGCAGCGAAGGGAGAGCGTGGAGCAAAGAGCGGATGAGAGGGCGCGAGAATGGGGGGGGCGCGCCCCAAGAGACTAAGGAGCCAAAGCGCTGCTACATAGGAAGGGGCTGCGCCAGGCCACCCACCAGCCCATCGGACGCACAGCCCGGGCCACCCTCTGGGTCCTATCGCCCCACCTCCGGGGCTGGGATGGCTAGATGGGGAAGGCACAAGCACCGCAGGTAGCAAGAGTGGCGGGACCAGGTGGCCCGGTCCTACCTGCAGCTCCTGAAATTCTCCCTCCAGCTCGTGCCACTCGCGCTCGCAACGCTCCAGCTGGCCGGACATGGTGCAATGGTGCAAGGCGGCGGCGGCAACGGCTCCCGCAGCGTGGCCCGTCCGGCCACCAGCAGCCCACGCCCGCCCGCTCACTAGCCGCCTCCCCGAGGTACCAGCTGTTCCTGCGCAGCCGGAGCCACGCGCGCACCTGACGTCACGGGCCCCGCCCCGGCGCCAGCCTCACCCCCTCGCCCGAGGGTGGGGCCCGCGCATGCGCATGGGCGACCCCCCGGCCCTGGCCTCTTGGAGGGTGCAACTCTTCAGTCTTCTTTGGGTCTCTCTCTTCACTCTTCGAGTGTAGTAGGTTTCTTTTCGGAGTGGGTGGAGGGTTTATGTGTGAGCTGCATTTATGGCTCATGTTGCTTAGATTATCTTTGTGGGAGAGTGAGGTGGAAATGATTTGGAGGAGGTAAAGGGAAAATTCCTGTATTCCTTCACATTGCCTGACCTAGGCCAAAGCCGGTGCCCTAGAATGACAGATTTGACGGTGACCGTGTAGTAAGGTCAAGGGCAGGATGGGAAAATGCAGACTTGGCTCTGTCATCTCACGCTGGCGTTGATATTTATTGCAACCAATACAGCCTAGATACATCCCTGTCCTCTAAGACACTGGGTGACTCTTGACAGCTGGTGCTGTCAGTCAAAAGGCACAACCACCAAGTTTATGGAATACAGTTGCCTCCCTTTCCGTGCCAAGTCCGAAAAGACCTGCACCAGCCTGGCTTTTCCAACCACACCTCCTACCTCCCTGCCCTGAATCCAGCTCTCCGGACATTGTTTTTATCCTGACTTGGCATTCCTTTCTCTGAATCATCATGCAGTGGCTTCTTGCTCACTCCTGGAACCTCATTCAAATGACACCTGCAAGCCGGGCGTGGTGGCACACGCCTTTAATCCCAGCACTCCAGAGGCAGAGGCAGGCGGATTTCTGAGTTCGAGGCCAGCCTGGTCTACAAAGTGAGTTCCAGGGCTACACAGAGAAACCCTGTCTCGAAAAACCAAAAAAAAAAAAAAAAAAAAATGACACCTGCAGCTGGGTGTGATATTGCATACCAGCCTTGACAACGTAGTAAGACTTGTCTCAAAAAACAAACAAACAAACAAATAAAATATCAAATGATGCCTGTCGGGGCTGAAGGAAAAACTTCAGTGGAGGAAAAACTTTAGTGGTTAAGGGTGTGTGTTCTGCAGTTTGGGTGGCACATGCCTTTCACTGAAGCACTCCAGGGCCAGAGGCAGATAGATCTCTGTGGGTTTGAGACCAGCCTGGTCTACATAGTTCAGGGCCAGCTCCACAGTAAGACCCTGTAAAATTAATTAATTAAAATTAAAAAGACACCTGCATTAGTTTCATAGGGCTATGCTTAGCTACAAGTGGGTGGCCTAGACAATAGAAGTGCATTTATCTCACAGCTACCAACCTGAAACGAAAGTGTCGTGACTCCTGAAACCCTGGGTAGGGCCTTGCCTTGCTACCTAGTAGCCATGACAGTGACTCTCAAGCCTACATGCTCCATGGCTTTCATCTGCATTGCTCCATTCTCTCTGACCAGTAGTTACAGGGCCTCTCTGTGTGCCCTCTCTTATGAAGACACTGTGAATGAAAATCCCCAGAAGGGCTAGAGAGATGGGTCAGCCTCAGCAGTTAAGAGCACTGGCTGCTCTCTCTCCCAGAGATCCTGAGTTCAATTCCCAGCAGTCACATGAAAGAGCTAGAGAAAGTACCCAAGGAGCTGAAGGTGCTTGCAACCCACTAGGAGGAACAACAATGTGAATTAACTAGTATCCCCCGAGCTCCCAGGGACTAAACCACCAACCAAAGAATACACATGGAAGGACTCATGGCTCTAGCTGCATATGTAGCAGAGGAAGGCCTAGTCGGTCATCAATGGGAAGAGAGGCCGTTGGTCCTGTGAAGGTTCTATGCCCCAGTGTAGGGGAATGCCAGGGCCAGGAAGCAGGAGTGGGTGGGTTGGTGAGCAGTGGGAGGGGGAGGGGATAGGGGGTTTCGGAGGGGAAACCAGGAAAGGGAATAACATTTGAAATGTAAAAAAAGAAAATATCTGGAAAAAAAAAAAAAACCAACCAATCAAAGTGGGAAAATGAAAAAAAATTTTTTTTTTTTTGTTTTTTGTTTTTTGTTTTTTGAGACAGGGTTTCTCCGTGTAGACCTGGCTGTCCTGGAACTCACTCTGTAGACCAGGCTGGCCTCGAACTCAGAAATTCACCTGCCTCTGCCTCCCAAGTGCTAGGATTAAAGGCGTGTGCCACCACTGCTTGGCAAAAAACAAAAACAAAAACAAAAAAAACCAACTTTTTAAAATGTATTAACTTAATAAAACCTTAGTTTCTGCTAGTCATCAAAAGACTAAATGTGGCCGGGCGTGGTGGCGCACGCCTTTAATCCCAGCACTCGGGAGGCAGAGGCAGGCAGATTTCTGAGTTCGAGGCCAGCCTGGTCTACAAAGTGAGTTCCAGGACAGCCAGGGCTACACAGAGAAACCCTGTCTCGAAAAACCAAAAAAAAAAAAAAAAAAAAAAAAAAAAAAGACTAAATGTGCTGTCAGATAACACCTCAAGCCTAAAGTGGAATGTCTCCGTTTCGGTGTAACTTAATGATTTTTGCAGTGTATTATTATCAAGTATCTTGATTTAAGACTATCTTTGTTCAGTTACTAACAAAATTTCATCAAACTATTACCACCTTGGAACATGGTCTTTGGGGTATTAAATCTATGTTCCTGTGTCAGGGGCATTCATATTCGGCTCCAAAATAATATATCTCTCTTAAAAAAATTTACTTTGTTTTATACTATGTGTATGAATGCTTTTTTTATTTTTGGTCTTTCGAGACAGGGTTTCTCTGTACAGCCCTGGCTGTCCTGGAACTCACTTTGTAGACCAGGGTGGCCTCGAACTCAGAAATCTGCCTCCCTCTGCCTCCCGAGTGCTGGGATTAAAGGCGTGCGCCACCACTGCCGGGCTATCAACATATTTTCCTCTGTGTAGTAAGGACTCTCCAAAAATAGCCACAAAACAGGCGAGAGAATGGCTAACAGTGAAGAGCACCAGCTGCCCTTCCAGGGGATCCAGGTTCAAATCCCAGCAGTTTCATGGCAGCTCACAACTATCTGTAAGTCCAGTTGCAGGGATCTGATGCCCTCTTCTGAATCCTCAGGTACCAGACATGTGCCTGTGTATGTGGTACACAGACAGGAAAACATATAAACATAAAATAAACTTTAAATTAAAAAAAAAAATAAGTCAAATCCAGATGGTAGTGACATATACTCTAAATGCACCCAGCAGACATAGGCAGGTGCATCTCTGTGAATTCAAGGCCAGCCTGGTCTACAGGGTAAGTTTCAGAATAACCAGGACTACACAGAAAAAAAAAAAAAAAAAAAAGTCTGGAAGAAACAAGTCACACCTTGTCTCAATTACTTACAAACCAACTGCTTTCTTTCCTTCCTTCCTGCAAGTTGTCATTTTCTGAAGTGTTTTGTTCTGGTAGAGTGTATGTGAATACACTGTTGCACCCTTCAGGCACACCAGAAGAGGGCACCAGATCCCATTACAGATGGTTGTGAGCCACCATGTGGTTGCTGGGAATTGAACTCAGGACCCCTAGAAGAGCAGTCAGTGCTCTTAACTGCTGAGCCATCTCTCCAGCCCCCCGTTTTGCTGTTATTTTAAGACAGGGTTTCTCTGTGTATTCCTGGCTGGCCTGGAACTGGATCTGTAGAAGAAAGAGGCTGGCCTTGAGAACTCACAGAGATCTGCCTGCTTCTGCCTCCAGAGAACTGAGATCAAAGACATACTCTGAGATGCCTGGCCAAATTCCTTAAATTGCCTTGGTCGTGATGTTTTGTCACAGCAATAGAAAAAGTAACTAGGGCTGGCGAGATGGCTCAGTGGTTAAGAGTGCCGACTGCTCTTCCGAAGGTCCCAAGTTCAAATCCCAGCAACCACATGGTGGCTCACAACCATCTGTAACAAAATCTCATGCCCTTTTCTGAAGTATCTGAGGACAACTACAGTGTACTTACATATAATAAATAAATAAATCTTAAAAAAAAAAAGAAAGAAAAAAGAAAAAGTAACTAATCTCTTAAAAATGGAGCCATCGGGCCAGAGAGATGGCTCAGTGGTTAAGAGCACTGACTGCTCTTCCAGAGGTCCTGAGTTCAATTCCCAGCAACCACATGGTGGCTCACAACCATCTGCAATGGGGTCTGATGCCCTCTTCTGGTGTGTCCGAAGAGAGCAATAGTGTATTCATATACATTAAAAAAAATAAACAGAGAGAGAGAGAGAGAGAGAGAGAGAGAGAGAGAGAGAGAGGCTGTAAACAAGTCCAGAAACTGTTTATTGCATTGCAAGTGAATGTGGTATGTGACGTGAGCCCCTTCCTGGCATGGCAAGTCACTGGAGGACATGAAGATTGGTTTTTTTCTTCAGATGGTCTAATGCTGGAAGTGAATGTTTGAATAGGAAATGATTATGGTGGAACACGCCTGTAATTCCTGCATTGGAGAGGCTAAGATGGGGGAGGGAGGGTCTCAAGTTCAAGACCAACCTGGGTACATCATGAGACTTGCAGATGGATGAGTGGATGAATGGAATGATGGATGGGGGAGATGGATGGATAGATGGATGGAATGATGGATGGAATGATGGATGGGTGGATAGATGGATAGATGGATGGATGGATAGGTGGATGGATAGATGGAATGATGGATGGGTGGAATGATGGATGGATGGGTGGATGGATGGATGAAATGATGGATGGGTAGATGGATGGATAGATGGGTAGATGGATGGATGGGTGGAATGATTGGGTAGATGGATGGATGGGTGGATGGATTGATGGATGGGTATATAGGTGAATGGGTGGATGGATGGATTGATAGATGGAATGATGGATGATGGATGGATGGAATGATGGATGGATGGATGGATGGATGGATGGGAGAGATGGCTCAGTGGGTAGAAGTCCTTTCCAAGCAGGCTTAACAACCTGAGTTTAACCCTTAGAACCCACAAACTCACATAAAAGCCTGGAGTGACCCACAGTTACCTCAGCATTCCTAGGGTGATGAGATGGGTAGCTGAGAAGGAATGGTCTGGAAGCCCTCAGGGCACACAGGCTGGAGCATTCACGGTGCAGGAACAGCATAAGGAGAGACCCTGCCTCAAAACAAAGTGGAAGAGAACTGACCACCCCCCAAAGTCCTCTGAGCCCTACATGTGTGTTGTAAGTTCACACACACACACACACACACACACTAAATAAATTTAAAAACAAGTAATTGGGAGCTGAAGAGATGGCTCAGCGGCTAAGAGCACTGACTGCTCTTCCAGAAGTCCTGAGTTCAATTCCCAGAAGCCATATGGTGGCTCACAGCCATCTGTAACTTCAATTCTAAGGGTTTTGGCGTCCTCTTCTGGTGTGTCTAAAGGTAGCTACAGTGAACTCATACACATAAAATAATAAATATGTAAAAAAAAAAAATTAAAGATCCAACACCCTCTGCTGACCTCTAAGGGCACCAGGCACACACATGGTGCACAAACATACATGTAAGCAAAACCATGCAGAGCAGGCAGCCCTGGAACTCACATGGATCAGCCTACTTCAGACTTCTAGATGGATGGGAAGATGGGTGAATGGGTGGATGGATGGTTGGATGATTTTGTGTTTAAGAAAAAGAAAGAGGGCTGGTGAGATGGCTCAGTGGGTAAGAGCACCCGACTGCTCTTCCGAAGGTCCAGAGTTCAAATCCCAGCAACCACATGGTGGCTCACAACCATCCGTAACGAGATCTGGCCCCCTCTTCTGGAGTATCTGAAGACAGCTACAGTGTACTTACATATAATAAATAAATAAATCTTAAAAAAAAAAAAGAGAGAAAGAGCCGGGGGGCCGGGGGGGGTGGTGATGGCGGCGGCGGCAGCGCACGCCTTTAATCCCAGCACTTGAGAGGCAGAGATAGTCGGATTTCTGAGTTCGAGGCCAGCCTGGTCTACTGAATGAGTTCCAGGACATCCGGGGTTTCACAGAGAAACCATGTCTGGCAAAAAAAGAAAGAAAGAAAGAGAGAGAGAGGGGGGGGGAGGGGGAGGGAGAGGGGAAGGGAAGAGAGAGAGAGAGAGAGAGAGAGAGAGAGAGAGAGAGAGAGAGAGAGAGAGAGAGAGAGAGAGAGAGAGAGAGAGAGAGAAAGTGTGTTGAAATCAGTTTCCTCTGGGTGGGCACAGCTAACACAGCTGTCATCAGACCTTCACACAATCACCTGCTGCTGACACAAAGCCTAATATCTCTGCAACTGCCTCACCCTCCTGTTAGACTGTGCGGCAGTCCTTAGAATGGATAGAAAGGATTCATGTGGCTGCCCTGGGACAACTGCGGGCTTTAGGGGTGGTTTGGCTGTACCCCTGCTTTCTTAAGTCTTAAGTGATGCCCCATCTAATTCACTTCCACCCTTGGCCAAAGCTTAAAATGTAAACCCCTCCCACTCTGAACTCCACCGTAGGTGAGGGGTTCAGGGCTTCCCATCTTCCCACCTTTATCAAGGGGTGCTGCTTCCCCTTGCTCTACTCCCTTATTGCCCATCCAACACGGGCTGTGGCAAAAAGACATCAGATGAAGTTGGGAGAACCTGGCCTTCCCTAGCCCCAGACTATCTGTTCACTTGCGAACAGCCTAGGAAGGGCGTACCGGGTCCTCCCCACTGCGACACCATCAATCGCTGTGCTTTGAACTCGGATCTCCACGTGAAGAGAGCAGTCACAGGGCAGCTCAGACCTTGGGTCCTTGGTGGTCCTGCTTCAAGGGCATTTGGAGAGTCCTAAGCACGCAAGGTTCTGAGTCGGTTCCTCTTTCCAAAATCGCTCTGATTCTACACATTGAAGGGGTCTCGACAGGGCTCTTGTATCACCGTGTCCACTCATCCGGTCCGATGTGGAGCCTGACAGCTGGACATAAGGCCAGGTCCCTGCAGACTCGGGTTTCAGTATTGCTGCTGCTCCTCAGAGGACCAGGAGCTTCCAGGGACCAGGAGGAACTGGGTATCATTGCGTTTTCAGATCAGTGGAAACATGGCCTTCTTGCCATGTTCCCTATTTTGTTCAGGACCACAGAAAGTTGACATGTGAATAAATACCAAAATAATGGTAATGCATTGGATTGTCAAAAATAAATAAATAAACAAACAAATAAATAAATAAACAAATGGTATATGTAGTCCAGCATGACCTTGAATGTAATTTGTGATAGTCGCCTGCTATAACCTCCACAAACCTATGGCTTCTCTAACTTTTAGTGTACCCTGAATCCCCCTAGTGGGAATCTTGTTAAAATGCAGACTCTGTTTCAACTCTCTGGAGGAGGGGCTTAAAATCCTGTCATCCTATAGGCTCCCAAGTGCTTCCGGCTAAGCATTGCCAGGTGATAAAAACTTACCCAGGAGCTCACGTTGCAAAACACCCAGAGTCCTTTCTGGGAGCACAGCTGTCCAAGGTCAAGTTGAAGTTCCAGGGACTCTGAATTTGTCCACTCTCCACAAACGTGCTTGCTCAAAATAGTGCCACAGAAGACAACAAGCCATTTTGCAAAGATATTTATAGCCACACAAACTAGAACCATCCCAAATACCCCCATGCTAGGGAAACAGTTAAATAAAGTGTAGCCTGAGTCCAGCATGATGGTGTGTGCCTTTTATTCCAGAAGACAGAGGCAAACAGATGTTATCTCAAAATACCGTGCACCCCCCAAAAAATGTAGTAGGACCAAAAATAATAATGGTTAAAGATATATGACCATTCATATACGTTGAAAAAGATCAGGTAAATTTCATTTAACATAAGTGGTCTATTTTATAAATTTATGGAATTCTTTTCCTCAAAATTACTCAGTAGTTTTGTTGAAATTAAAAGCCCCATTTTAGGCAAGCTTGCTGGCTTTACTATGTAGTCCTAATTGTCATGGAACTTGCTATATAGACCGCTAGCTTTAAACTCAGAATTGGCCTGCCACTGCCTTCTGAGTGCTGGGATTCAAGGCTTGTATTGCTAAGCCCATTCCAACATTGAACTCTTGAGCCTTCTGCCACCTCCCAAGTACTGGAATCACAGGCATGAATGTCTAGCTAATTTAGAACTTTTTAACTATATGATATACAGACCCAACTTCCATGGTCCTTCTGTTTTGGCTCGGGCCATAAAGAAATTCTTTGACTCACCTGGTGGCTAGATCCTCTAACCTTCTTCATTCTGGAGGAGTCTGGCCTTATGCTCCTGCAGGAACAATGTCCCAGGGCCAAGAAACATTTGGACAGACATCAGCAAGTTGGTAACTAGCCTGGACTATAGCCAGGACCATGTCTCAAAGAAGAAAAGAAAAAAAAGCCGGGCGTGGTGGCACACGCCTTTAATCCCAGCACTTGGGAGGCAGAGGCAGGCGGATTTCTGAGTTCGAGGCCAGCCTGGTCTACAGAGTGAGTTCCAGGACAGCCAGAGCTATACAGAGAAACCCTGTCTCGAAAAACCAAAAAAAAAAAAAAAAAAAAAATCACACTAATCACACTAGTAGATTGCTATAAACTAAATCTCGGTGTTTACTCAGATGTGAGTAAACACCTTTCCACTGGTGTCCTTTCCACTGGTGTCCTTTCCACTGGTGTCCTCTTCTGTTCCAGGTGCTGACATGATATCAGGTATCATGTCCTTTCTGGTCTGTGAAAGCATTCTTTCCTTATTCATCCTGGCCATGACACCTTTGAAGATATATATGGGTATCTGAATAACACCTTTATCAAATATTATTCATGTGGCATAAAAAATAATTCGGCCTTTAAGGTAGGGGTTTTGTTGGTTTGGTTTGGTTTTTCAAGACAGGGTTTCTTTGTGTAGCCCTGGCTGTCCTGGACCTCACAATGTAGACCAGGCTGGCCTCGAACTCACAGAAATCCACCTGCTTCTGCCTCCTGGAAATTAAAAGTGTGCACTACCATCACCACCACCACCACCACCACTACCACCCTGCCTTGAGGTAGTTTTTGTTTTTGTTTTTTTAATGTACATTGGTGATTTGACTGCAGGCATGTCTGTATGAGGTTGGGTGTCAGATGCCTTGTAGCAGGGGTCACAGACATTTGTGAGCCACCATGTGGGTGCTGGGAATTGAACCCAGAAGGTAGGTCTAAATCCCCATGTCACAGCTTTTTAGAACATTCACAGACCTCACAGCCCCCGCCGGTGACCCGTTCTATAACAGTTGTATCACTCCAAACAAACTCATACCCATTTTTTTCAAGGTTTATTTATTATTATATATAAGTACAGTGTAGCTGTCTTCAGTCAGATCTCGTTATGGATGACTGTGAGCCACCATGCTGGGAATTGAACTCAGGACTTCTGGAAGCAAATTCCAAGCAGCAGAGAAAACACCAAATCGTCTATGATTTTGTCATTGCTGCAGAATCAAGAGGAACGATTCTCTAATTAAAGCCTATTTCGAGGGTTCTTTTGTACAATGACAGATTCTTCCGGGAAATTCAAGAGAAATATTTTCCAAACACAAGGCCAAGGCTGGGGTTGTGGGCCACGCCTGTAATTCCAGCACCTGGATGCAGGAAGATCTGGAGTGGTCCCTGGCCACCCTGGGTCAGGCTACATGAAACCTTGTATCAAAAACAGACAGGCAAACAAAACCGCAAGGTACAGAGTTGGCTAGGCTCTGGGTTTTTAAAATAAGGATACAAGCTTAAATCTTGTTTCCTTGCGCCTCCTGCTGGTAACTTTGTAGAATTTATTTCCTACCAACCGAGCACCAGAAAAAAAGAAACAAATTCATTTCTTATTCCCTTTGAAAAGTCATTTCACAGGAAGTGGTGGCCCACGCCTTTAATCCCAGCACTTAGGAGGCAGAAGCAGGGGGATTTCTGAGTTCGAGGCCAGCCTGGTCTACAAAGTGAGTTCCAAGACAGCCAGGGCTACACAGAGAAACCCTGTCTCAAAAAAAAAAAAAAAAAAAAAGATTTTTTTTTTTAAATTATGTATTTTTGTGCATATACTCGCAGATGCCCACAGAGGGACCATATTCCTCTGGAGCTGGAGTTACAGGCAGTTTTAAGATGCAGATATAGTGTGTGTGTGTATGTGTATGTGTGTGTGTGTGGTGTGGGTGCACATGGAGGCAAGAGGTCAACCCTGGGCATTCTCATTTCCAGTCAAATTCATTTTTTTTAAAGATTTATTTATTATTGTATCTAAGTACACTGTAGCTCTCTTCAGACACTCCAGAAGAGGGCATCTGACCTCATTACAGAGGGTTGGGAGCCACCATGTGGTTGCTGGGATTTAAACTCAGACCCTCTGGAAGATCAGTCAGTGCTCTTAACCGCTGAGCCATCTCTCCAGCCCCGACTCTCGAATTTATTTTTTGAGACAGGGTTTCTAACTGAACTGGAGCTTGCAGACTCAACTAGCCTGGCTGGCCACCCACCTGGCTAGGTGCCACCTGCCTAGCACCGAGATTACCAAGTGTGCCATCACACCTGACTTTTTTTTTGTTTTTTTTTAAAGATTTATTTATTTATTATATGTAAGTACACTGTAGCTGTCTTCAGACACTCCAGAAGAGGGCGCCAGATCTCATTACGGGTGGTTGTTAGCCACCATGTGGTTGCTGGGATTTGAACTCTGGACCTTCGGAAGAGCAGTCGGGTGCTCTTACCCACTGAGCCATCTCACCAGCCCCACACCTGACTTTTTAAAAAACTACTTATTTTATTTTTACTTATGTGGACATGTCTGTGTAAGTGTATGTGCTGGTACCTTATACCCTTGGAGCCAATGAGGAGAGCAAAGGTTTGGTACCAAAACCCTGTGTTAAAAAAAAACAAAACAAAACAACAACAAGAAAACAAAAATCTGTGTAGCCCTGACTGTCCTGAAACTCACTTTGTAGACCAGGCTGGCCTTAACTTAAAGATCCACCTGCCCCTACCTCCCAAGTGCTGGGATTAAAGATGTGCACTGCTATACCCAGCAATAAATACAAATTTTAAAAATTTAGTATGGCTACTTAATTTGTAAATTCCCACATTTATTCTTGCATTTAACAAATACATTCTGGCTGGGCCTTTAATCCCAGCACTCAGGAGCCAGAGGCAGGAGGATCTCTGTGAGTTAAGGACATGCTGAGACCCCATCTAAAACAAAACAAGGGCTGGAGAGATGGCTCAACGGTTAAAAGCACTCACTGGAGCCGGGCGTGGTGGCGCACGCCTTTAATCCCAGCACTCGGGAGGCAGAGGCAGGCGGATTTCTGAGTTCGAGGCCAGCCTGGTCTACAAAGTGAGTTCCAGGACAGCCAGAGAAACCCTGTCTCGAAAAACCAAAAAAAAAAAAAAAAAAGCACTCACTGGTCTTCTGAAGGTCCTGAGTTCAAATCCCAGCAACCACATGGTGGCTCACAACCATCTCTAATGAGATCTGATGTCCTCTTCTGGGGCGTCTGAAGACAGCTACAGTAAAGCAAAACAAAACAATCACAAACACATTCTGAATTCAGCATCAACAGCCATTTGGGAAATACAAACCAAACTGCAATGATGCAAGTTCATAACCACAAGCAAAGTGAAAGGCAAGACAAACCTGTGAAAGACTGAGCAGAGCTGGAAACCTGGCCCTGGGGTTCTTCCTAAAGGACCCAAGTTCAATTCCCAGCACCCACACGGGAAACTTACAACAGGCACCAGGCATGCATGGAGTGCACAGGTAAAACACTCATACATATAAAAGAATACATTTTAAGGCACATAAAAATGAAACTCTTACATGTCACTAACACAATGGGGAACATAGCACAGCCACTTTGGAAAACAATTTGACAAGTTTATTGGGCACATACATTCCACTTTTAGCTGTAGGTATGCTACTAAGAAAAAAGAACACATATATCCCTATGAAAACTAGTGTGTGTTATAAAAGCATCTTTCGTTCGTTGTTTTTGAAGACAGGGTATTCTGGCTGTCCTGGAACTCGGTCTGTAGACAATGCTAACCTTGAACTCAGAGATCCTTCTGCCTCTGACTCCTGAGTGCTGAGATTGAAAGCATGCGCCACCACTACCTGGCAAAAGCATCTCTCTCTCTCTCTCTCTCTCTCTTTCTCCTTTAAAAAAAGATTTATCTATTTATTTTATGTATGTATGTATATGAGTACATTTTAGCTGTCTTTAGACATAGCTAAGAGAGCATCAGATCCTATTACAGATGGTTGTGATCCACCATGTGGTTTCTGGTATTTGAACTCAGGACCTCTGGAAGAGCAGTCAGTGCTCTTAACCGCTGAGCCATCTCTCCAGCCTCCCAAAAGCATCTTTTGTTTGTTTGTTTGTTTGTTTTCGAGACAGGGTTTCTCTGTGTAGCCCTGGCTGTCCTGGCACTCACTTTGTAGATCAGGCTGGCCTCGAACTCAGAAATCTGCCTGCCTCTGCCTCCCGAGTGCTGGGATTAAAGGCGTGCACAACCATGCCTGGTTCCCCAAAGGCATCTTTTATGATAACCAGAAAGAGGAAATAGCTACTGGATGCAGAGATGGCTCAGTATTTCAAAGCACTTGCTGCTCATGAAATGTTGTGAGTTCAGTTCCCCAAACCCAAGTCCGAAGGTTAAGGGCTGCCTATAACTGCAGCTCTAGGGGATCCAACACTCTCTTCTGGCTTCTCAGTCATTAAATGGAATGATTTGATATATGTACGCCCTACTAGAAAATCTTGACAGTGTTACAGTAAGTGAGGGTCAGGCTGTGTGCAAGCGCCCCTACCCCACTAAGCCATCCGGATCTCCCTACACAGCCCAACCATTTTCCTCAGGAGACTTTCTAAAGTTTATTTTGATTTATGTGACAGAAGACTGTACCTTATGTGAGTGTGTTGGATTCCCTGGAGCTGAAGTCTCAGGAAGTTGTGAACTACCCCCATTTGGGGTTTGGAAACAAACCTTGGGTCCACTGCAAATGCAGTTATGTGTTGCACCATCTCTCCAGTCGGCCTGCCGGGATCTTGCTGGGATCTCAGGCATGCACCACCACACCAGGCTTCCATTTTCCGTTTGCATTGTCAAGTTGGTCCCCTGCTGCACGGGACTGCAGAACTCTTCTACAACTGACATTCTCTATGCCAATCCCCACCCTCACCCCCACCCCAGCCAGATCATTGACACAGTAGGGCGTTAAGGATTTAAAGAAAGTGCTACAGTGTCCCTTTCACCTGGTTCCTAATTGGAGACAGGCTTCTCTCCAGTCTCCAACCTTTTGAAACTAACCTGTCTTTCATGGCAATTCACACTCCCTTGAGGATCCCAGCCTCCTGCTCTAATTACCTTTCAAAAACACCTTTACATTTGGGCTAGCGGTTTTTAAAAACATCCAAGTGTATTTTCCTGAAAGCTGCCAGGTGGACTAATTTGTACTAGAGTGGAGAAGAACCACTTGCCAGAAGAAAAGCACTTGGAAGTCTTGAGGGAACTCAGGCCTCTTAGCTCCGGCCGGTGTTTGACAACAGGGCAAACACCATCACCAGTACATTTCCCACACACCTTCCTGTGAACAGCCGCTAGCTGTTTACAATACGTTCCACGTGCCTCTTCACTTAATCCCCGTAGCTGGCCTGCCAGGTCAGAGTGATATCTGTGTATTTTTAGCACGATGAAAGTAACCGGCAAAGCACAGCAGCTGTCCAGTGGCTGCGCAGGTCAGCTGCGCTGCAATGTTGTGGCATGTACACCAGTTTATTTTCTTTTTCTCTCCTTCTCCCTCCCTCCCCCCCTACCCCCCCAGTTGTAGATCATTTCTCTTTAACAGACCTTTGCTAGCAACCTGAAATACAATCTTCCTGCACAGGAAATTCTATTTCTCTTGCTTGTTTTTGAGACAGGCTCCTGTAGATGCCAGTGGAGACCAGACGAGGGCACTAGATCCCTTGAAACAGGAGTTACAGGTAGTTGTAAATGGCCGGAGGTGGATGCTAGGACCTAAACCCAGGACCTCTGCAAGACAGTCCTATACCTGCTGAGCCATCTCTCCAGCCTTTCATTTAGTTATCTTATATTAAGATCTGAATCTTTGTGTCCCCCCCAACAGTTTACAACCCTAGACCCCTCTTGTTGTAGTGGTATAATGTAGGCAGCCTTTGGGAGATAAAAAAACAATATCGGGCTGGTGAGATGGCTCAGTGGTTAAGAGTGCCAACTGCTCTTCCAAAGGTCCTGAGTTCTAATCCCAGCAACCACATGGTGGCCCACAACCATCCGTAACAAAATCTGATGCTCTCTTCTGGAGTGTCTGAAGACAACTACAGTGTACTTACATATAATAAATAAATACATGTTTTAAAATAAAATATAAATAAATAAACAATATCTACTTCATAATTTGTCAGAGTCCAGGGCAAAATATAAGTGAACAAGTCCATGAAACCAGTCTGTCCCACGTATTCTACTCTGGAGTGGATTTTTTGATACATTTAAGAGCTTCCTTTTCAGTTATTTTTCTGTGCTGTTCTTAAAGTTCATTCTCGTGGCCTAACACTCCTTTTTGTTTGTTTGTTTTTGTTTGTTTTTTTTTGAGACAGGGTTTCTCTGTATAGCCCTGACTACCCTGGAACTCACTCTGTAGACCAGGCTGGCCTCCAACTCAGAAATCCGCCTGCCTCGGCCTCCTGTGTGCTGGGATTAAAGGCGTGCGCCACCACGCCGGGCTCAAGCATTCTTAAAAAAAGGTTAAGAAATGATTAGGAGCCGGGCATGGTGGAGCACGCCTTTAATCCCAGCACTCGGGAGGCAGAGGCAGGCAGATTTCTGAGTTCGAGGCCAGCCTGGTCTACAAAGTGAGTTCCAGGACAGCCAGGACTATACAGAGAAACCCTGTCTCGAAAAACCAAAAAAAAAAAAAAAAAAAAGAAATGATTAGGGATAAATCCAAAACTAAACTTTTCCCGACTGAGAATCCTGGCGTTCGGGAAGCTGAAGGAGGAAGATTGGGGTTCGAGGCTTGCCTGGACTGATACATTGTACTAGTCCCAGAAACACAAAATTGAAAGAAAAAACAGTTCCTTCACGTAGACAAGGGTAATTATGTAAGAATCTTTAAATTAGAAAAATAATTTCTGTGTCCACAGTCCAGTCTTCACGTGACTAGGAAAGGTGGAGGAGTCACGAATCCTTGCCGCACAGTCAGGCTCGCCCTCCGTCGGTTCCGCGTGGAAGCGCGATTCCCACCCCCTCTCCCACCCATTTCCGCGAAGAGCACTCAGAGCGCAGGCGCAACCTCCGGCCCGCCTTTCGGAGACCTCCCAGGCGCGTGTTGGTGACTGCGCATGTGCAGAGGGGCTAGGCCGGGTAATTCCGCGGGAGCAGGTGGGTCTCGAAAACTCCCGCGACTGGCTCCTCCCACCTAAAAAAAAATAAGCCGGCGGGGCGGCTTCGCCGTGCGCACGCGCACTGCGTGCAGGAAGATCGCCCTGCGTGAAGCGAGCTTAACGCATGCGCATTTAAAGCCTCCCCCCCCAAGTTCATGACGTCAGCCACACCAGCCTGTCTGTATCCCCGATCCCCACAATCCCGCTTTTAAAGAGCTAGAATCTAGTTCTACCTGATTGTGGTTTTGACTTATAATTTTATTTTATTGTTATTTAAAAATTCACTATGATTCTTGGTAGAAATGTAAGTTCGCATGGTGTGGTTGGCTAAATACAACAAAATGTTTTGTTTAATTTTTTTTTTTGTTTTTGTTTTTGTTTTTTTGTTTTTCGAGACAGGGTTTCTCTGTGTAGCCCTGGCTGTCCTGGCACTCACTTTGTAGACCAGGCTGGCCTCGAACTCAGAAATCCGCCTGCCTCTGCCTCCCGAGTGCTGGGATTAAAGGCGTGTGCCACCACGCCCGGCTCTGTTTAATATTTTTGTGTGTAACTGTTTTGGGGGTGTGTTCCTTGTGCCAGAAGAATCCAGAAGAGGGAGTCAGAGCACCTGGAACTGGAGTAACAGACGGTTGTTGCCTGCCATGTGGGTGCTGGGAACAGAACCCAGGTTGTCTGGAAGAGCGGCCAATGCTCTAACCACTGAGCTGTAGATGTAAGGGTCAATTCTTCCTCCCGGTCCCGTGTTCCCAGAAATAAGACTCAGACTCAAAACAGATTTCCAAATACCTTGGCCATAGAGCTAGGCTCTTCTCTGACTAGAATAATAACTTATGATAGCCCACTAATTTTAATCTATATTCTGCACCATGGCTGGTTACCATGCATCTTCCCAGGTGGACCTCGTGCCTGGCTCTATCCCAGAATTCTTTCTCTCTCCCAGATGTCCTACCTCCTATTTCCTGCCTAAGCCATAAGCCATCAGATTTAACTATTGACAGGTGCCTCAACCATACAGCCACTGCTCTCTCCACTGAGCGGTCTCCTCAGCTTTTGGGTTGTTGTTGTTGTTGTTTCTCTTTTTTATTTCTTTCTTTCTTTTTTTTTTGTCTTTTGAGGTAGGGTTTCCCTCTGAAGGCCAGGGTGTCCTTGAGTTTATGATACTTCTGCCTTGTTTTCCCAAGTGCTAAAATTACCACCATGCTTGGTGTAAAATGCTTTTTTTTTATTAAATTTTATTTATATGAATACACTGTAGCCTGTAAAATGCTTTTTTAAATTGAGTATTTAGGGGGCTGGAGAGATGGCCCAGTGGTTAAGAGCACTGACTGCTCTTCCAGAGGTCCTGAGTTCAAATCCCAGCAACCACATGGTGGCTCACAACCATCTGTAATGGGATTCAATGCCCTCTTCTGGGATATGTCTGAAGCCAGCTGTAGTGTACTCATATAAATAAAAATAAATACATCTTTAAAATTAAGTATTTAGGGCTGGAAAGATGGCCCAGTGGTTAATAGTACTAGCTGCTTTTCCCAGAAACCTTCAATCTGACTTCCAGTACTCACAACATGGTCAATCACAAAGATCAGTAACTCCTGCAAATCTGATGTCCTCTCCTTGCCTCCAGTAGCACCACGCATGCATAGGTGCATAGACATGCCACCCATACACAATAATAATAATAATAACTATTATTAGTAGTAATGTATTTATTAAAGTCCTATTGAGTATACTAGGTCAGAATTAACATCTCCTGTGTGCTTTAATACATTTTTCTTTATTCAAGTCTGTACTGGGCTGACAAAATGGCTCAGCAGGTAAAGGTGAATGCCTTCATGCTGAGGCCGATCCCTGTAACCCACAGAAAAGGAGAGAAGAGACTCTCACAAACTGTCCTCTGACCTCCATGTGTATATGAGTGTGTGCACACAATAAAATAAAAATTTTAAACATGTAGCAGCTGGGTATGATGCTACTGCCTTAAATCCCAGTATTCAGGAGAGAGAAACCGGTAGAATTCTGTGGGTTAGAGGTCAGCCTGATCTACATAGTGAGTTTCAGGGCAGCCAGAACTACATAGAAGACCCTGTCTCGAAAGAAAGAAAGAAAGAAAGAAAGAAAGAAAGAAAGAAAGAAAGAAAGAAAGAAAGAAAGAAAGAAAGAGAGAAAGAAAGAAAGAAAGAAAGGTATAACACTTATATTCATAATTGTGGTTTAAAACTCAATTTTAAAATATGTGTATTTTTTTGCCGGGCGGTGGTGGCACATGTCTTTAATCCCAGAACTTGGGAGGCAGAGGCAGGCAGATTTTTGAGTTCGACGCCAGCCTGGTCTACAAAGTGAGTTCCAGGACAGCCAGGACTATACAGAGAAACCCTGTCTCAAAAAAAAAAAAAAATATATATATATATATATATATATATACATATATATATATAATATGTGTATTTTTACTATTTTTTTCTACTCTGGACTGTACTTTCCTTGAATGGAGTTCTATAAATACCAATCAAGATAACATATTCAGGTGGTCTCTCCTGGGTCAAGAACTTTGGCACTAAACCTGGGCCCCTCCTTGCTCTTTTTGATTTTTAAGAGATGTTACTTAAAACACCGGGCCGAAGGATTGGCTGGCTTTCAAAATGCATGCAGTACCCATCAGTTTCATAGCACTGTCAGAAGTAATTTTGTTTTTAATTTTATATGTGTGCGTATGATTACAGGTGCCCTTGGAGGCCACAGACATCATATCCCCTAGAGCTGGAGTTGTAAGCCACCAAAGGAGGATGCTGGGACTTGAACCTGGGTCCTCTGCAAGAACAGGTTGTGTTTTTGTTGGTGGTGGTTTGGTTTGGTTGGTTGGATTTTTTTTTTTTTTTTTTTTTTGGTTTTTCGAGATAGGGTTTCTCTGTATAGCCCTGGCTGTCCTGGAACTCACTTTGTAGACCAGGCTGGCCTCGAACTCAGAAATCCGCCTGCCTCTGCCTCCCGAGTACTGGGATTAAAGGCGTGCGCCACCACCGCCCGGCTGGTTGGATTTTTTTTATTTACCTTGTAGACCAGTCTGCCTCTGCTTCCTAAGTGCTGGGATTAAAGGTGTGTGCCACCACTACATGTAAGTGGGGAATATTATGCCTCATTCTAACTATATATTATAGTTTTTTAATACACACACATATATATATGTATATATATATATATATATATATATATATATCCTTAAGTAGTGGCATTCTTCACTCAAAAGATAGCAGAACCCTTCCAGCTTCAGGCTTCCAGAAAGTTCCTCATACCGGTTTACCTAATTGCAAGAGTGGCCAGGTGTGTAATGGTCCCTCAGACCGTAGGGCAGCTGTCATTATGGTCCATTCTTTTTATGTACTTTCTCCAGTCTAGACAGTATGTAATAGCATGGCCGGGTTACTTTAACTTCCGTTTTTTTAATTGCTATTGAGGCCGTGCGCTTTTTCCTCCCTTGGGATAATTTATTAGTTTTATTGCTTTGCCTAACGACTATTTTTTGGACACTGTAATCTCCGTTGGCTTCTCCCTGGAGACAATCGTTCTTAGCTTTCACGGGTTTTTACTGGATGTTTGTTTGTTTGTTTGTTTGTTTGTTTGTTTGTTTTAAGAATGTGGGAGAGGCCAGGCATAGTGGTGGCTGTCTTTTGTAATCCCAGCATTTAGGAGTTAGAGTCAAGAGGAACCAGGAATTCCTCGATTACTTAGTGAGTTCAAGGCAATCCTGGGCTATGTGAGATCCCATCTTGAGAGAGGGGGTGGGTGGGGCACAGACAGATGGAAAAGGGATGAAGGTTAGCAGACAGAGCCCATCTCTCTAAAAGCAGTTCTGCTCCATAGAATGTTCCAAGATAAAGGAGTGTTCTGAGCCTGCCCTAGCCCATAGCACCAACACCGTAGAGATTAATAACAAAGAAAGAAAAGAGGGACGGGGCGTGGGGGCGGGGGGGAGAGAAGAAGGAATCTACAGACTGATTTACTAGGAGGTGGCCCACATAGCTGAAGAGGAGCTCAGAAGACTGACTTCTGACATGGATCCTGACGGAGAAAGTACCAGAGGGAGGAGGTTTTCCCAAGAGGTAATGAACTGAAGCGCATCCAAACCCTTGTGAGAGGAGACAGGAGAGTCAGGAATTTAAGATCATCCTCAACTATAAAACAAGTATGAGCCTAGTGTAGACTATGTGAGACCTTGTCAGAGAAAAAAAAATCTCTCATAAACAATAGCTTGGACTGGATTCATTGGTAGAACGTGTACTTAGCACGCCCAAGGTCCTGGAGTCCATGCTCAGCATTAAAAGAAAGTCAATTACCAGGGGCAGCACACACTTGTAATCCTAGCATTCAGTAGGCTCACAAGTTCCAGGCCAGCCTGGGCTACAAAGCAAGTGTCTCAAAAAATAAAACCAAGACTACACTGGATTTGTGTTGTTGCTTTGTTTGTTTGGTTTTTTCTTTTGTTTTGTTTTTTGAGACACAATTTCTCTGTGTACCCCTGGCTGTCCTGGATCTCCCTCTGTAGACTAGTTTGGCCTCAAACTCAGAGATCCACCTGCCTCTGCCATCCAAGTGCTGGAATTAAAGGTTTGTATCACCCAGCCCAGTCCAGAAACTACTGTATTGTTCTCTTAAAATATTTCTGTGATTTCTTTTTAGTAATAAATCTAAAAAGAAGGAAAGAGGGAGATCTATAGATGTAGCTAAGTTGTAGCTGTCCTAATCTGTGAGGTGCTCTAGGTTCTATCCTTAGCACTATGAAAAAAAAAATTGACAGGGCATAGAGATGCAGCGCCTTTAATCCTAGAACTCAGGAGGCAAAGACAAATCTACTTCTGTTGAGTATCAGCCTGGTCTGTATAGAGAGTCACATAGTGAATTCCTGTCCCAAAGCAAAGCAAAACCAAACCGAACCTTTAAATTCTGAGAACCCCTAGCCGGCCTTCCTGCCACACTGAAGACTTGAGAAACAGCTTTTTTGAGATATAGAACTCATCCATGATAAACTTCATTCATTTAAAGCTTAATACAGTTGGTTTTCAGTCTTCTCACAGAGTTGTGAAACCGTTACCACAGTCGATTTTAGAACAATTGTATCACCCCTACAAGAGAAGCCCCAATAAGCCTGTTACATATTTCTGATCCCAGCATCCCTGAAAGCTGGGACAGAAGGATCAGACATGCAAGGTCATGTGTCACTGCATAGAGAGCCTGAGGCACGTGCTTTTAATTCCAGCACTGGGAGGGCAGAGGTAGGCTGATGTCATGAGATTGAGGCTAGTCTGGTCTACATATCAAGTTCCAGAACTGCACAGCTAGACTCGGTCAAACCAACCAACAAACCAAACAAACAAAACCAACAACCTGTGCTCACCAGGTGTTAACTCCCTGATCCCACTAATCTGTTTGGATGGACTGGCCCACCACGGACTCTTCAAATGAATGGGTTGACATAATTAGCGTCCTATGGCGACCAGCTGCTTTCGCCCGGCATGCTGTCTTTAAGTTTCATCCACGTTGCAACACGTGTCGCATCATGATTCCATTCATTTTATAGTCAAATAATATATTCCATTGTACAGACAAACTGTGTTTTGTTTATGTGTTCACCCACTGATGGATACTTGGGCTGATTCCACCATCTGTCCATTGTATTTATCGAGACTGGCTGGTCCAGACAGGTAGGTCTTTCCTGGTACTTCTGGGAAGGCTGAGACCCGGGTTATAGTGATACAGGAAACCCCCCCATTCTCCATGTCATTTTGGGCTTAGTCTGAGCGGCGCCCACTGAATCTGGACAATTCTGAAGGAGGTCTTGGGTTTCTTTGCTAGGACAGGTCATCCAGCCTTACGGCGAAGCTTCAGACCCGGTTAATGTCTACAGGACCACGCCTTCCCAAGGAAACACTTATTTACATCTGGGGTGTGTGGGAGCCTCTCTCTCTCCACATCCCACGGGAACGCCCTTCTCTCAAGCTGTAAATGAAGTCTTTCAGAAGACTCCAGTCAGATCCTGACCTTGCAGATCTGGCAAGTGATTGTTATGAAGGTATTTAAGGGCTTACAGCTGAAGAGCGTTTGCTGTACTTACAGAGGACTGAGGTTTGGGTCCCAGCACCAATTGGGAGGTTTACAACGGGGCATTAACACCAGTCTCAGGGTATCTGGCGCCCTCTTCTGGCCACTGCAGTCACCGGACAGGACTGCGGTGCATTTTACATAGGCAGGCAAAGCACTCAAACAACAGAAGGACTTTTGGAACAGACGCTTGCAAAAGTCATATACTGACCTGCCAGTCCAACAACCTACTTAGCAACTTGTGGAAAAAATGCCTCATTGGTTAAGAGCAGTGGCTGCTCTTCCAGAGGACCAGAATTCCATTCTCAGCACCCATGTGGTAGCTCGCAACAGTCTGTATGTAGCTCCAGTTCCAGGGGATCTGACATCCTCTTCTGGTTTCTATGGGCACTACATTCATACGGTACACAGACATACACACAGGCAAAACACTTATACACATAAAATAAAAATAAATAAATCTCTTAAAAATGCAATCAGAGAACCGGGCATGGTGGCGCATGCCTTTAATCCCAGCACTTGGGAGGCAGAGGCAGGTGGATCTCTGAGTTCAAGACCAGCCTGGTCTATAGATGAGTTCCAGGACAGCAAGGACTATACAGAGAAACCCTGTCTCAAAAATCCAAACCAAAAAAAAAAAAAAAAAAAAAATACAATCAGACTCTGACCCCATATGAAGAATGATCTCATGTGCTTACAACCTGCCCTGCTTGGCTGGATTGTACAGAAAACCCACAGTTCAGACCTTTCTCTTCCAGACAGACAAAGCTTCCTCTGACCGTGCCACTCACAGGGAGGAACAGAGACGCAGCATGTTGGGATGTAGTCTGGCCTAGAAAGGATAAGGACATGAAGCTGTCCAGTCAGCAGGTGGCAAGGAGACTCGGGACAGGGCCACCGGCCAAAGGACAGTTTGTACCCAGGGTAATGGCCGGCTGCAGCTGCTGGCCAGGTGCCTGAAAGGAAAAGAAGCAAGCTGTAAGGTGAGCCAGAGTCAGCCAGCACAGGCTCGAGACGCTAGCTGGGCCAACTGAGTACTTGAGACAGGAATTTGGAAACAGTTCATTTCTGCAAGTAATTAAAACCACAGTGATGCCTAGCAGTGGTGTCACAGGCTTTTATTCCTATTTCTTGGGAGGCAGAGGCAAGTGGACCTCTGGGAGTTCGAGGCCAGCCTACAAGGCAAGTTCCAGGACAGTCAGGATGACATGGAGAAATCCTATCTTGAAAAAAAAAAAAAGGGGCTGGTGAGATGGCTCAGCAGGTAAGAGCACCCGACTGCTCTTCCAAAGGTCCTTAGTTCAAATCCCAGCAACCACATGGTGGCTCACAACCATCTGTAACAAGATCTGACTCCCTCTTCTGGTGTGTCTGAAGACAGCTACAGTGTACTTACATATAGTAAATAAATAAATCTTAAAAAAAAAAAAACCCAAACAAACAAAACAACACAGTGATGGGCATAAAGAGCCAGTCATTTTTGTCACCAAGAGCATGAAAAGGCTGATGGTGGAAGGAGAGAGGCTTCGTGGTTCATGCCTATGATCCCGACCCTTGGAGGCAGAGGCAGGTTCCAAGAATAGGAGCCTACAAAACCCTCTCTGTTTTCAGATTAGGCAGAATGGCAGCGTCTGTTTTTTTGTTTGTTTGGTGTTTCCAGACAGGGTTTCTCTGTGCAGTTCTGGAACTCACTCTGTAGACCAGGCTGGCCTCCAATTCAGAAATCTGCCTGCCTCTGCCTCCCAAGTGCTGGGATTACAGGCGTGCGCCACCACTGCCCAGCACAGCAGCGCCTGTTAAGTGCAGGAAGAGGAAGCCACAGGTGTCTGTTTCAGCTATGCTTTCTCGAGTGTTTGACATTTTGATTCTGTATGTGCATGCGTGTGCCCGCTATGTGGAGGTCAGACACAACATGCAGGAGTCAGCTCTCTCCTCCCACAGTGTGCACCAGGAATTGAATTCAGGTTACCAGGCTTGGTAGTGGGTGGCTTTATCCACTGAGCCATCTCACCGGCCTCCCTTCTTTTTATGTTTTTTGTTGTTGTTTTAAAGATGTATTTATATCTCATCAAAGAGGTTTATGAGCCACCATGTGGGTGCTGGGAATTGAACTCAGGACCTCTGGAAGAGCAGACAGTGCTCTTAACCTCTGAGCCACCTCTCCAGCCCGCCCCCTTCTTTTTTGTTGTTGTTGTTGTTTGTTTCTTTGTTATTTTTTGAAAGTGAGGTTGCCTTTAAAACCAACACTCACTCAGATGGCAACCGTGCTAAGTGTTTAAACAGAATAAACAGCAATGAAGCACATGGAGATTCCAGTTTTAAATAGGGCGGTTCTGAGAACTCCTGCGTCAGGAGCTGACGTCTGAAGGCAAAATACACACTCTCCAGTGGAGGAAGAGATGTCCTGGCAGCTGCCCCCAGAAGAGCCCAAGCCAGGAGGCAGGAACATGGTGCACTTTCCAGGAACAGCAGAGAAGCAAGTGTGTAGTAGCTCTGACAAAGGCTGAATGGGGAGGCTTAGGGGGACAGGATAAAGGGAAAAGTGAAGAGGCTAGGTAGGTCTTCCAGGATCCTTAAGGCGTTGTGAGCAGAGCAAGAATTTTGCATCTGTAAAATGTGTACACCGCGCATCTTCCACCAGAGACGGTCTCCAGAGTGTCCGGAAGATACTCAAAAGTCCTAAGGCGAAAAACAAATAGGACTTTCCCTGCCCTTAAAGTTTCCCGTTACCCTGCCTCTGCAGGAAGAGGCGGGCACAGCCAGTCAGTCAGTTTTGGCGTTGCCATAACAACCTCCCTAGGCCCAAGACTCACAACTCCAGCTGCAGGTAGAGAGTGAAGTCCAAGGCTGCTGTTACAGGTGAGCCGGGTGGATGCAGGGGCTGGAGCTCTGGAATGACCCCAGCTGTCTGTCCCCTCCCCTCCAGTGTCCACAGAGCTCTCCTTAGGTTTTTGTTTTTGTTTTTGTTTTGTTTTGTTTTGTTTTCTTGTTTTTTTGAGACAGGGTTTCTCTGTATAGCCCTGGCTGTCCTGGAACTCACTCCGTAGACCAGGCTGGCCTCGAACTCAGAAATCTGCCTGCCTCTGCATCCTGAGTGTTGGGATTAAAAGGCGTGGGCCACCATGCCCCGCACAAGTGCTGCTCTTAACCACTGGGCGATCCTCTCCTCTAGTTTCTGCTTTTTTTCAAGACAGGGTCTCACTCCCAAGCTGACCTCAGACTTGTGGTGATTCCTCTGCCTCAGCTTTCCAGCAGTTAGGATTACGGGTTGCATTACAACTCCCAGCATCTCTTTGCCCTTAGTTGAGGACCTACTATGTGCGGGCACTGGGTGCAGTGAGAAACAGAAAAACACATGGCCCTAGTCATCTCTGCTGAGAATGGTGGCCAGAGCAGGGGTGCTTTCAGAGGGAAAAGGTTGTTTGTTCTCGAAGGACATATAAAGATACTGGAAATGCAGATTGGTAGCCTCAGGATTCTGACAGCAGCACAAACCTTCCATACCATGGCTCCCCTCTCAAGTCCTCCACTCTCCATCTGAGGCCCTGCCAAGAAGCCAGATCTCTACACAACAATTAAAGGGCACGTGGAGAACTGCCGGTATGGGGCTGGAGAGATGGCTCATTGGTTAAGGCCACTGCCTGAGGACCAGTAGATAGAGTACTTGCTTGGCATATGTGAAGCCCTGGGCTTGATTCTAAGCACTGCATAAACCAAGCAAGATGGCTAATGCTTGCAATCCTAGCATTTAAGAGGTAGAGTTGGGAGGACCGCCAATTTAAAGTCATCCTGCATTGTGAGTCTGAGGCTAGCCTGGGTTACGTGAGACCCTGGATTGATAAAAGTCATTCTCAGCTACATTGGGAGTTTGAGTCTAACCTGTGCTACATGACGCCCTATCAGAAACAGAGAGGGGCAGAGAGAATGAATGAATGAATGAATGAATGAACTTGAGTGTAGTGGTACATGTCTTTTATCCCAGCACTCAGGAGGCAAGAAGAATAATGCAAATTAGGGGCTAGCCTGGTCTACATATGGTCTACATATGGAGTATGGAGTTCCATGTCAGCCAGGGCCACAGAGCCATAGCAAGACTCCATATTAAAAAAAAAAAAAAAGCTTTGTTTTGTTTTTGTTTGTTTGTTTGTTTTGGTTTTGGTTTTTTGGTTTTTCGAGACAGGGTTTCTCTGTGTAGCCCTGGCTGTCCTGGAACTCACTGTAGACCAGGCTGGCCTCGAACTCAGAAATCTGCCTGCCTCTGCCTCCTGAGTGCTGGGATTAAAGGCCTGTGCCAGTAGTCCCCTCTGTGGGAACAGAGGCTGTAAAACTTGCACAGGTAGCAGGCACAGTGTCCAACCTGAAGCACACAGTTTGTGAGGCTGACCCCGTGGGTGGATGCTAAGATACCATGACCTCTTAGAACTGGCTTCAACCTGAGGATATTTTGATTGGCAGCACCTGTGTGTGTGTGCTGCCGGTGCAAGGTTTAATGGGAGTGGATTTGTACAGCCTCAGAACCTACGGAGTATGTGGTTGTATTGTTGAGGGAGATTGCGGTCCCCAGGATGTAGATAAGAACGTTTTTATCACCCATGAGCCAGCTGGAAATACATGAACAATTCCCTCTGGAGATTCTGGGGACCTGAGGAAAACAGGTCAGGGCTCCCAGACATGGGGAGGAGCCCCTGGGCCACCCACTGTTTCCCTCTAGAGTCTAGGGCTCTACCAGATAAGAGTCGTAGGGCTCAGACGTGGAAGGATGACCAGTGAGCCGAGGGCTGTCCAACTGTTTGTTTTGAGACAAGGTCTCACTGTATAGCTAGACTTGCGGTCTGGGACAGTTAGTCACCATGAAATCAGTCTCTGATTTGTGGATCTCCCCTGCTGAAAGGCAACCCCTGAGCTTCATCTGTCCCGTCTACCAGGTACAGGTACATAGGGCAAGGGCTAACAGGGCAGGTGCTGGACCAGGGATGTTTCTGCAGTTTGTACAGACAGCAGCTGTCTGCCTGATACCCTCTGATACCCCTGGAGTGGTCCCAGTACTTGGTACCATCTGATCTTTCTTACTTCGAGTCTCTTCTACCAAAGTCGGTTCTGATTGGTCCTTCAAGTCATTAAGTCATCTGTGAGCATCATTTTTTCCCAGGGGCAGCTTCTCTCCAGTGTCATCACAATCCCTGGGTTCCAAAGGAATTATGCCATCACATCCCTGACAGATGGACCCTAGGAGAATGCAAGGGCAAAGACTATTGTGGGTCAGTCCAGCACAGAGGGATCCCCACTGAGGGCTCTTCACCTGCCCTGGGGACTCAGAACACACATGACCTGCCCTACTGGAACTCAGGCAGGCACCTCCCCAGGAAGTACCAGGATCCCCAGAATACACGGGAGTCACTGAGCCCCTGATGCCCCTACCTCTGCTAGCACCCCTGCAACACCACAGAGGCAGCCAGCATGCCGGTCACTAAGTGTCCAAGGAAAGTAGAGCCGCTGTGGAAAGGGTGGGACCGGAAAGCCCAGAAGAACGGACTGAGACACCAAGTGTTTGCTGTGAACGGCGATCACTACGTGGGCGAATGGAAGGGCAACTTGAAACACGGTAAGCTAAGCGGGAGAGCCTCGAGGGATTAGTGGCCAGGGTGGGGTCAGAGTGGGTGGGCAATGCAAAACAAAACAAAAAGCACTGTACAGAGTCTATTAAGAACATAAGCGATCTTGTTCCCAACCCCACTTAGTGGGTAAATGTTGACCAGGACCGAGACCAGCAGGGGGCTGTGGCTCTGAAGTCCAAGTCAGCTCTGACTTCAGCTGAGCCAGAGTCTAGGGACAAAAAAAAAAAAAAAAAAAAAAAAAAAAAAAAAATGGGGTAGGGATCATCAGAAGCCAGCCCAAAGCTGGGTGGGGTTTTGGGGGTGCTGGGTCGCTCTCTGTCTTCTGACAGGGTAGCAGAGCCTGGGGTTGGTTGAAAAGGTCAACACATTAAGAAAATGACTTGCAGTAGGCGTTGTGGGCTTCAGATGCTGCCCTGATGCTCTGCAGATGGTGGGGGCACAAGGTCTGGGCCTCAAGACACAGGCTGGACCTAACCAACCCCCAGAAGTAACTGAGTGACCATGATTACTCCTGTATGCCTGGACTCAAGTCTTAACCAGCAGGGGGCGAATGGGTTCTGGCCGATACATTGCAAATCACGGTTGTCCATGAGGGATGGGGGTGGGGCGGGGAATGACAGGACTCTATTTAAAAGCTCTAGTCTTGCAATTTCAGACTTTAATCACTTTCTTCTCCTGCCTTCCTGGGTTATCTACACTAGAATCCCTGAGCCTGCATTGTTAAGAATCCCTCATCTGTCGGTTTTCTCCTCTGTTAAGTGGCAACAATGTCTCTTTATAAAGTACACGCAGCAAGATTGCCCAGAGCAAGGGTGCTCGGGGAGACTCTGCAAGGTAGACTAACCATCACATTTCCCAAATGAGGTGACCTGGGAAGAAGTAACTACTGAAGAGGTGGTATTAGGCTATAGAGGGCACCAGAGAGGGGAAGGGAGGGAGTAATGGGAAGACAGGAGCAGGGTGATGTTTGAGCTAGGCAGAAAGGATAAAGATGTGTCCAGGTTGAGGGGCATTTCTTCTTTTTTTTGGGGGGGGGGGTCGAGACAGGGTTTCTCTGTGTAGCCCTGGCTGTCCTGGAACTCACTCTGTAGACCAGGCTGGCCTCGAACTCAGAAATCCGCCTGCAGGCGTTCACCACCACTGCCCGGAAAGGGGCATTTCTTCTAAAATTTAGAGCTTAAGCTGTAGAATTAGAATTGTAACTTGACTGAGGGACAGACTAGAAGTCAGTGTAGCTGAACAAAGAGTAATGGGAGAGAACGTGGGTCAGAATTGGATGTGGTTTTATTAGACCTATAATCCCAGTTACTGGCTCAGGAGTCTGAGGCAGGGAGATCAAGGCTGGGCTATGACCCTATCTCTAGGATCCCCCTCCCCCAAAGCAAGTTGGGGTTGGGGAAGCCAGGTATAATGGTGCATTCCTGTAGTGCCCAAGTGCTTGGAAGACAATATGTAGGGAGATCAGGGGTTCAAGGCCAGCTTCAGCTACACGAGACCTTATCTCAAAACAAAAATAAAATTTAAAAAGAGAGAAAGGAAAGAAAGAAGGAAGGAAGGAAGCGGCCAGCTGCGGTGTCTCATACCTTTAGTTCCAATACTCCAGAGGCAGACGCAGAATGATGTTAGTGAGTTCAAGGCCAGGCTGCTCTACCTGGCAAGTTCCAGTGCAGCTGGGGCTGCATAATGAGACCCTGTCTCAAAAACAAAGCAAAGGGCTGGTGAGATGGTTCAGCAGTTAAGAGCACTGACTGCTCTTCCGAAGGTCATGAGTTCAAATCCCAGCAACCACATGGTGCCTCACAACCATCTGTAATGAGATCTGTTGCTCTCTTCTGGGGTGTCTGAAGACAGCTACAGTGTACTTACATATAATAAATAAATAAATCTTAAAAAAAAAAACAAAGCAAAACACAGAGAGGGGGGGAGAGAGAGAGAGAGAGAGAGAACACTCATGTCTGTAGAGCTAAGTATCTAATAAATATATTGTGCCTCGTGGACCATGGTGAGCCTTGTCTTCTTTAAGATCTATTTTATTTTATGTGCATGAGTGTTTTTGCCTTGATGTGTATGTATGTATGTATGTATGTATATGCAGCATGTGAGAGTCTGGTGCCTATGGAGTTCAGAAGAGGGTGTCAGATCCCTCTGGAACCGGGGTTACAGGTGGTTGTGAGCTGCCATTTGGATGCTGGGGACAGAACTCAGGTCCTCTGCAAAGGCAGCAAGTGCTCTTAACCACTGAGCCACCTCTCCCCAAGCCCTGTCTCTCTTTGTTGCAGGACAAACATGGTTGAAAAGAAGGGGACAGGCTAGCAGCACTGTGCTGGATGAAGGGTGAGTTTGCCCTTGTCAGGGATAGCCTAGATCAAATTTTATCTCCCAGTGTGAATATCTTATTTCACAATATTTCAAATATTATTAGGCAAATGAGATAAGCCTGAGGCCCTACCTGCTCTAGATTTAAAAACCCAAGGGTTGGGCTGGAGAGAGAGTTCAGCAGTTAAGAGCAAGTATTGCTCTCTGGTCTTGATGGTACACACCTTTAATCCCAGTACTCAGGAGGCAGAGGTAGATCTCTGAGCTGGAGGCCAACCTGATTTACATGGCAAGTTTTAGGCTAGTCTGTTGTACACAACGTAGCTGGGCCTCAAAAACAAACAAAAAAAGCTGAGAACCTGAATTCAGTTCCCAGCATCCACATCTAGTGCCTCAGAGTCACAAGGAACTTTGGCTCTGGGGGGTTTGGCGCCCTCTTTTGGCCTCTCTAGGTACTAGAGTCACATGGCATGTTCACAAACACACACACACATAAAAAATGTTTAAAAACGTTCTTTTATAAATAAAATTTAAAATACAAGAGCCAGAGCCGGGCGTGGTGGCGCACGCCTTTAATCCCAGCACTCGGGAGGTAGAGGCAGGCGGATTTCTGAGTTCGAGGCCAGCCTGGTCTACAAAGTGAGTTCCAGGACAGCCAGAGATATACAGAGAAACCCTGTCTCGAAAAACCAAAAAAAAAAAAAAAAAATACAAGAGCCAGAAATATAGCTCAGTGGCTATGTTAGGTTTCAAGTTCCAATTGTTGTGCTAAACACTATGGCCAAAAGCAACTTGGAGAGGAAAGGGTTTATTTTGGCTTATATTTCCACATCAAGGTTCATCATTAAAGAAAGTCAGGGCAGGGGCTGGTGAGATGGCTCAGCGATTAAGAGCACTAACTGCTCTTCCAAAGGTTCTGAGTTCAAATCCCAGCAACCACATAGTGGGTCACAACCATCTGTAATGAGATCTGACGGTCTCTTCTGGTGTGTTTGAAGACAGCTATAGTATACTTAGATATAATAATAAATAAATCTTTGGGCAGGAGGGAGCAGAAATCCTAAATTCAATTCCCAGCAACCACATGAAGGCTCACAACCATCTGCATCTGTACAGCTCCAGTGCATTCATATACATAAAATAAATAAATCTTAAAAAACAAAACAAAACAAAAACCCCAAAACAAGAAAGTTCAAGGCAAGAACCTGGAGGCAGGAGCTGATGCAGAGGCCATGGTGGAGTACTGCTTACTGACTTGCTCTTCATGGATTGCCCACCCCTGCTGTGCTGTCTTCTTTTAGATTTACTTGTTTTATGTGAGTAGTTTGCCTGTATGTATGTGTGTGCACCATGTTCACGTCTAACATGAAGGTTTTTTTTTTTTTAAAGATTTATTTATTTATTATATGTAAGTACACTGTAGCTGTCTTCAGACACTCCAGAAGAGGGCGCCAGATCTCGTTACGGATGGTTGTGAGCCACCATGTGGTTGCTGGGATTTGAACTCTGGACCTTCGGAAGAGCAGTCGGGTGCTCTTACCCAGTGAGCCATCTCACCAGCCCTAACATGAAGGTTTTAAGGCAAGAGTGTTGGGAACCGGACCCTGATTCTGTAAGAACTGCAACAGGTCCTAACCGTTAGGCCATCTCTCCAGCCACCCCCATCCAAGCCTGCTTTCGCACAGCACCCAGGCTCTCTAACACAGAGACACAGAGGTGACAGCACCCACAGTGAGCTGGGGCCCCCCCACACCCGCCACCAATCAAGAAAATGCCCTACAGGCCAATCTGATGGAGACTTTTTTTTCCCCTCTTCAAAACCAACTCTGGCTTATGTCAAGTAGCTAACAGGGCAGTAAACAGCTTACCTAGTGTAAGTGGAGCCTTGCATTTGATCCACAGCATTATAAAAATATAGAAATGAAGTGTACAAAAATCTAAGGAAAAGACTCTCACTGCCTCAGCCCTGGGTCAGACTGTTTTCTCTTTCTTGGAGTTTGTAACCAGAAGATGGCAGAGAAAATCCTATGAAGGGATGGTGGGTGATGCTCGACACTAATAAGAGTTTTCCCCATAGTCAAAAGAAATTTCCAGAGGGCTGGAAGTAATCCGAGGATATTTTTCTTCATGTCCCTATCCATACTGGGAGGCACCTGGCTTTCATTGTTCCTGTGACAGATCACCCTTCAGAGACCTCGACCAAAAGCAAGAACACTTTTCCTTGCTACCTCTGGGGCCTGTCAGCAGCTCTTGATTTAGGTTCGTTTATGGAATGGAAAAGGAGACGGAAAACTCCGGCCTGCTAATGAGTCAACGGGAGAGTTGAGGACGTCTATACGCAGACTTGATACGGATGCTTGCTTTCGATGCTTGCTTTCATGATAACTCTTCATTCATTCATTCATTCCTTGGATTCATTGAAATCAAACTGATGGCCAGGAGTGACAGCACATAGCTACCAAGCCCTTAAGAGGCATAGGTGGGAGGATGAGTTTGAGGGCTGGGACATAGGACAAGATCCTGTCTTTAAAATCCACAACACTGGGATGTAGCTGTAAGTTGGTAAAATGCTTCACTGACATGCCCAAGGCCTTGGTTTGAGCCTCAGTATGACCTAAGTGTATGTATGGTGGGTACAGATGAGAACAGACATTATTACCACAGCATGTATGTGGATGATAAGCAAGGAACTTTTGCCAGTAAGCCCTTTCCTCCCACTGTGGGTTCCAGAGAGCAAACTCAAGTATTGGCTTGCAGGGCTAGTGCTTTTTACCCCAATGAGCCATCTCTCCCGCCCTGACTTACTTAGTTATCAACTATAATCACAATGCTGTACTTTGGTCCTCCAAAATGTTACGCTATGATAGCCTTTGACACACATCTCCCTCTTTCTTCCCAGCTGCTGACATCCATCATTCTAGTCTCTATTTCTATGACATTGACTTCCCCACATAAAAGTGACATCACTTGATACTGGTCTTTCTGAATCTGGCTTATTTTGCTTTTTTATTTTGCCCCATCTTTCGAGACAGGCTTTCTCTGTGTAGCCCCTGTTGTTCTGGAACTCACTCTGTAGACCAGGCTGGCCTCGAACTCAGAAATCCACCTACCTCTGCCTCCCGGGTGCTGGGATTAAAGGTGTGTGCTACCGAGGCACAGCTTTTTTACATTGCTCATCCTAAGGTCCTTCTTGTTCATCCACATTGTAAAGGGCAGGGTTTATTTTATTTATTTCACTGCTGGGAATTGAACCTGTGTCCTCACATCATTTCCTGGCCCCCTTTTACTTTCTCTTTGAGATAGAGTCTCTAGCCATTGCCCGTATCAGTCTGGCTGTTCAACAACGGGCAGGAGCATCACTGTTTTTTCAACACGGAACTTTCCTTTCTTCTGCATGCTGACAGTCTAAAGATGAGGCACAGACCCTATTCTGTTCAGGGTAGAGATCCCCGAGGTCTGGACTGGCATGTGGCTTCCAACTTCAGGGTGGCAGCCCTCTGCAGTGTTGGCCCATCCGTGTGTCACCAGGGAAAGGAACACAGGTCTGGAAGAAGAGTGGCGCGGTCTATGAAGGGGATTGGAAGTTTGGGAAGCGAGATGGTTATGGATCCCTCAGTCATCCTGATCCAGAGACCGGAAAACTCAGGAGAGTGTATTCAGGCTGGTGGAAAGGCGATAAGAAATCGGTGAGTGGTTTCCCAGCATGCCTTGTTTGTAGGCGAGGGGAAGAGCCAGGCTTTGTGTGGGGGAGGGGGGGTGAAGGTGGGAGGTGGACCGAGAGACAGTGGCTTCCTGGGTGGGAGAAGGAAGGGGTGGAGGGAGGGACTGGAGTGCTTTTCAAAACAAACCAAGAAAACAGGAAACAAGAGAAGTGGGGGGCCCCAGGAAGGAACCCTTTAAAAACCTTACAGCTTCAAGGAGGCAGCAGGCAGTCTCCCCCACCCTCTTCCCCCTGGTTTCCTGGCTTTCTTCTTCCCTTACCCAATTCTGAGAATCCTCCTCCTCCTGCTGCTGCTGGCGGAGTCAAATGGGAGGCTAGGAAGCAGGGCATGGAGGGTCAGAGCTGGAATCTCAGCATCCTGAAGGTGGAGGGAGTTTCGGGTTAGCCTGAGCTACATAGAGAGAGACCCTGACTGAAAACAGGGAGCAAGGACAAGAGAGGACGCAGAGGAGGAGGAGCTAGGCAGAGGAAATTCCACAAATATTCATCCTACTGCAGATATATTTAAAAAAAGAAAAGAAACAAACTTGTATTGGTCCTTGCTATAAGCCATGGAGTCTGATAGTTCTAAATGTTACTGCTGAACAGTTACTATAATGGTACTTGAGTTCTTAAATTAAAAGCTTTGTCGTCATTGGTCTTCCGTTTCACTAAGACTTTCAGTGAGGTGAAGCACCTAGCCTGGGGTTGGTGACACAGCTAGCCAGCTGCAGAGCCCAGGATTTCATGTTCTTTGCTTCCGGGAGGGGTGGGGGGCAGGGGTGGTGGTGGGGAAGACTGAACCTAAAACAAATGATTTGCCTTTAATGGAGAGTTTGCAGTGGTTTCCCTGTGGTTGGGAGATCAATGAATCTAGCCTAGAAAATACAGGGCAGGAGGTCATATCCAAAGCAGCAAGGCTAGCCCAGTAGACATGAGATGGTAGGGAGGAATAACAAAGATAGCAAGCAGCAGACCTTATTTGCTCTGGGGGAGAGAAAGAGAGTAGTGAAAGATGGCATTGGGATTTTGAGGTACTGACTTAGTGCTACTTAACCAAGCCACTTTGAGCGTGATCTCCAATAGTCTTTGATTTCCCACTGTTGGTCTCCAAATGTAACATTTATGTTTCTAAGTAGCCAGTTGAATAGAGACTGAATGTAATCAGAGTTGGGTGGGTGATCCTACAGGGTATATAAAATATCCTTCTGGTGGCTGTATGGAGGGGGTATGGAAGTGGGGCCAGAGATAAGGCGACCAGAGAAGAGAAATTATGCGGGCGGTCTGAAGGCGGTGCACGAAAGGAGCTGAATTCTTTGACCTCTACTAGGAAAGCCGGCTGGAGGGGACTCAGGTGTGAGAGTTGGCAAATAGTGGGACACCTTCCTACTTTCAGGGGTATGGGATCCAGTTTTTCGGACCCAAGGAGTATTACGAGGGTGAGTGGTGTAACAACCAGCGCAGCGGGTGGGGACGCATGTACTACAACAACGGCGACATCTACGAGGGCCAGTGGCAGAACGACAAGCCTGAAGGGGAGGGCATGTTGCGGCTGAGTGAGTGCCCTGCCCCCAAGAAACCACGCCCCAACGCTTCCTGGCCCCGCCCCGTCCCCGAAAGATCTCCTCCCAGACTCGCTGCCCCAACGGCCATAATACTTGTCCCATAGACACCAGTCTTGTTGGCCCTGAAAAAGTGAGATTCTGACTTTCAACGAGATCCAAATAAGCTGAGGCCCTGGATCAGCTGGGGTGGGCAGAGGTGTGGTCAGTCTGTCTGTCTGTCTGTCTTGTAGTCCCTATACTCAGCTGGGAGCCTGCCTTCCGTGAGCCTCCCCTATGCTTAAGCTGGGTTTAGTGAGCTCTTGGTAAGCAGAACAAATGTTCCGAGGAACTTCTCATGGCCTGGATTCTGGGCAAGAGTGCATGTATTCAGATCCTGGTGTGAGCCCGCGCTAGCTCTAGGACGCCAGACAATTTGCTTCAGTTTCCTTGTGGTTAACAAATAACTATTTTATTATATTATGATTTATTTTTTTAATGGAGGACCTGTGAGTTGGCTCAGTGGGTAACGGCGCTTGCACACAGGCCTGACCACCTGAGTTTGATCCTGGGTCCCACAAGGTAGGAGGAGAGAACTGGTTCTCCAGTGTTGGCCTCTCACCCCCATACACGCGTGTTACACAAGGCACCGTGGTATGCAAGTGCCTGCATTTAACACAAACACACTAAAAAAATAAATTAAAATGAGAGGTAAGCAGGGTCCCTACATCTGGGATCAGCAGCACTGCTTTGACTTAGAACCCAGCCTGGGCTAGCCAAGGGGAGAAATGCTGTCTCAGAAAATAAAACTCAAATAGTTTTAATCACAGTACTCGGGAAGCAGAGGCAAGTGGAGCTCTGAATTCTTGGTTTACGGAAGGAGTTTCAGGCCAAAGCTTGGGGGTGTGGAGCAGTTGCCTAGCACACTCCAAGTTTCTTGCAAAGTAACAAGAGAACAACAAAAACTTACACCACAAACCAGAAGCAGAGAGTAAGCATGTGCCAGGTTCTGGCTCCAACCTCAAAAAAAAAATCAAATCTCTTTCTCTCTCCCCTCCTTCTCCTCGCCACAGGTTTTCTCTGTATAGCCCTGGAACTCTCTTGGTAGATAAGGATGGGCTCGAACTCATAGATCCGCTTACCTCTGCCTTCTAAGTGCTGGGGTCAAAGCCGTGTACCACCGTAACTGGCAAAAATCAAATCTCTGGAAGTGGTTGAAGTAATGTTGGTGATGCTTAGGGACACTGCACCTCCTGCCATGTGCTTATTTAATGGGTCTCAGATAGCTAGCACACACTGGTCAGCAGCTGGGACCAGCGAGACCCAGCCTGACGTCCTAGCTCCCTCACTGTGCCTAGCACCCCTGCTTTCCTGTCTAGAGAACCGGAACCGGTATGAGGGCAGCTGGGAGAGAGGCATGAAGAACGGGCATGGGCGTTTCTTCCACCTGGACCATGGTCAGCTGTTTGAAGGCTTCTGGGTGGACAACGTGGCCAAGTGTGGCACCATGATCGACTTTGGCCGTGACGAGGCCCCTGAACCCACCCAGTTCCCCATTCCTAAGGTGGGTAGTCCTCCTGGGGCCCTGAAACCAGAGAAACAGAAACCGGCATCCAAGCTGGGCAGTGGTGGCGCACACCTTTAATCCCAGCACTCGGGAGGCAGAGGCAGGCGGATTTCTGTGTTTGAGGCCAGCCTGGTCTACAGAGTGAGTTCCAGGATAGCCAGGGCTACACAGAGAAACCCTGTCTCCAAAAACCAAACAAACAAAAAAACAAAAAAACAAAAAAAAAGAAAGAAAGAAAAGAAAAACGGGCATCGTCAAAGAACTAGAGATGAAGTTTTGTTTTTCAGCAACCAACCAGCCCCCCAACCTACCCTCCCCCGCTTTCATCCAGGTGGAGATTCTAGACCCAGATGGTGTGCTGAAGGAAGCGTTGGATAAGCTGATGAAGCCCGAGGAAGAGGAAGCCTCTCCGTGTCCCTGAACAATGCTGACCTTCTGATATCACTAACGGGCCGGGCATGACCAGAGAGGGCAAATCTCTTGCTTCCTTATAGTCCAGCTTTTCTTTCTTGGTTACTCCTCTCTGAAACACGAGTTCTTAGAAGACCCAGTGAAATCCAGTCCTGCCTAGTTTGCCTCGGTTGCGTTCTTAGCCTCCTGGGGTGGGCACTGAGCCGCAGTCAGGTTTGGGTTTGCCCCTTCTAAAGGATGTCAGAGGCGGCGATGGGCCCGTGGCCTGTACTAACAGTTGTTTGTGGGACCTTGTCCTGGGGTGGCTGTTAAGTTTCATGGCGAGGATGTTCGTGGTCGTGTTTCTAATCCTAACTCCAACATCCTCCCCACCTGTGCAGAGATCGGATCAAGGCTCAGGAGAAACTCTGGCCCTTGTCACCAAACTGCTCAGACCGGTGCGGCTCCTGCAGGAGGAGCACGCAGCGACTCTGGGCACGCCCTTGGCTCCCTCGGAGGGTACTGGCTCCTCCAGAGACTAGGTTTATTTTTTGCCAGTGGAGGTGGGAGTATTGCTTCTCCCTGGCTGGTCTTGGGGACCCACTTGCTTAAAGCCTTTGCCCCTATGGCTTTATATGAGAGTGCATGAAAATAAAGAACGCGGTGGCCGTAATCCAAGGGCCTAGAGCTTGAGCAGGGGTGGGCAGGGTCTGAGGGAGAGGAAAGACAGCTTCATCAGCCCCGTTGATTTCTCCCCTCGTGTGTGTGTGGGGGTGTGAGTGGTGTGGGGGGTAGGGTGGGGGGACTTGAGGGTGCAAGGCAGAGGGGCAAGGAAGTGGCTTCAGTTCTACTACCCCTGAGGTAACCCTGAGAGGAGAGTGAGCCAGCACTCTGCCACAGTGGCCACCAAGATTTGAGATTTAAACGGGTTCTCACCTTCTTAGCCTAACCAAAGAATCCAGACGAAGCTTTAAAAACTGAGCATCTAGGGCAGACACGTGGCTTGTGCCTTAAATACAGGCACACAGGAAGCAGAGGCAGGTGGATCTCTGAGTTTGAGGCCAGCCTGGTCTACACAATGAGTAGGGGGTGAGTAGTGAAATCTTGTCTTAAAAAAAAAAACAAAAAACAAAAAAACAAACAACAACAACAACAAAAAAAACCCAGGCAGTGTTAGCACATGCCTTTAATCTCAGCATTTAGGAGGCAGAGGCAGGGGGATTTCTGAGTTTGAGGTCAGCCTGGTCTACAGAGTGAGTTCCAGGACAGCTAGGACTACACAGAGAAACCTTGTCTCAAAAATTAAAAAAAAAAAAAAATGGTAGTCAGATGGTGCATGCCTTTAATCCCAGCATCTCTGAGTTTTGCTTTTTTTGTTTTTTGTTTCTTTTACCCTACCATGTAAACAGGCTACAAAGGAATGACTCAATTCCAAGTCTGTCCACAAAGCTCTCAGCAAACACTCCAACTTAGTGAGGCGCAGCACTGGCTCACACCTATCATTCCAGCTTTCTGGAGATGGAGAGAAGAGAGTCCAAAGGTTTGATCCCAGTCTGGCCTCAGGCCCGAGTACAAAGGACAGCCTCACCAAACCAATAAAGCTCACACTATGAGGTTTTCTTTGCTCCTAAACTCTAAGGGTGGTGACTGGCTTCGAGGGTGTGGTACCGTCTGTGCCTGATGCCAAGATGTAGGATCAACATAACTAAAGGTGCAAAGTGCTGACTCGGTGTCAGGCCCTGTGGACAGCTTCAATTGCCTCTCCTGTGACTCTGTAATCCTGTGTGGTAGCCTACTGTCCTCTCTGCTGTTTTAGAGGAAACTGGTTCAAAAGTCTCCAAGCTAATCCTGAACCTAACCTATATATTCTTTTAAATCATTTTGTGTGTGTGTTTGGATGTTTGGATGTTTTGTCTGCATGCATGTCTGGTGCCCAAGAAGGTGTTATAGACAATTGCAAGCTGCCAAGTGGGTTCAGGGAATTAAAACAGGGTCCTCTGGCAGAAAGGCAGGTGCTCCTAACAGCTGAGCCATCTATCCAGCCCAGGCCTCTATATTCTCAGGGAGTGGAAGTGTATGTACAGAGTGTTACTAAGCATGGTGGTGCACACATCTCATTCTGGCACTTGGGAAGCCAAGGCAGGCGACTCTCTTCATCCTGGTCTACACAATTACGCTGCTTCACAAAAGGACGGGGCATGAGGATCCCCTTGTCTATTTATAAAAGCAATAAAATGACAACAGTAGTCACTTCTGGAGACAACAACTGGGGACAGGGATGGAGGACATTATTTGACTGGTGAAACTGGAAGCAAGTGAAAAGATAATCTACTGTAGCTGAACTAAAAGCGGCTCCAGTTTGAGTCCAGAGATCAACATGTCAGCCTGAATCAGCCGCTCATGGGTGATGGCGGTATTCGGGTATCTACATTCTACTAGCCAGCCTGGTAGACCCAGGAAACATGTCAAGGCTTGGGAATCATTGTCCAGGAGTAACTCCAGCAGGATCCCGGGTCTCTGCAGAAGCAGGAAGGTGGCTTGACACGTGAGCAGTCTCCAGGCTCCGCGGCGGAGCAGATTGCACTGAGGGACCCCTTCCCGGTTGTATATAGTGTCTCTCAGAGGATGGTCCTGGTGTGTAAGATGCTGGGATGCAGGGTGCATGGGAAGTGATGGGAGCAGAATGACTATTAGACCCTAAATGACTTTAATGGGCTATGATACAGCACAGTGGAGGATGTTTGCTTACTATGCGTGATGCACTGTAGGTTTGATTCTTAGCACCATTAGAAAGCAAACAAAACCACTTTATATATCGGGGTTTTAGGACGGATAGATACCTTAAAGTCAAGGCCTATGGGAGTCAGGTAACTTTGTTTTTAATTACATTTACTCTGTGTGTGTGTGTGTGCGCGCGCGCGCGCCTGAAAGACCCATGTTGCATGTGTGACAGAGGCCAACTAATAACTGACTCCCACCTATCATGCAGGTTCTGGGAAACCCAGGTGGTGTCAAACTTTGGGTGTTGCCCTGGTTGTCCTGGAACTGACTATAAAACAGGTTGGCTTTGAACTCAAGAGATCCGCCTGAATCCAGAGTACTGGGTTTAAAAAGTGTGAACTACCACCACCAGGCTTTGGGACAGGTTCCTTTATTTGGCTGAGCCATCTTGATCATTTGAGGGAAGTAGTTGAAAGTGGCCTGGCGTGAGACAAGAGGGAGTGGTGGGAAGTATAGCCAAGATAGGCCCTGGGTCATGGTACCTGCTCACTGGAGGTCTGCAAGGTAGGCCCAGTGCCCTTGGAACTTCCCATTCTTCCAGCGAAGCCAGAATCTGCCCAGAGTCGAGTCTTTGGAGGCCCTGGGCTCGGAGCCACCTTGCAGGTTGGAGTCCTAGCGAGTTACTAGTGAGTTAATCTTCACTGTCAACTTGACTGGATTAGGAAAAGCCCCAGGGATTAATAGAGCACCTCTGGGACTGTGCGGAGCATTTCCAAAGGCAATTAGCTCACAAGGTCTCTGACCTAATCGATGGCAGGGAGTCACTCCTCTGTGGCTCACAGGACAGCATTATTGGGAGGTGATGAGATGGGGGGGGGGAGCTGGATGAGGAGGTCAGAGTATCTTGTTATGGTTACTTCCTACTTCCCTTTGACTCTTGGCTACCATGGCATATTTCTACCCCCATGCCCTCTCCATCATGATGAAGTAACATCTCTGAGACCATTAGCCAAGATAAATCCTCTAAATTGCTTTTTTTTTTGCAGGGGGGGGGGGAACGCTTATCTGGTCATGTGACACAAAGACCTGTTACCTTAACTTTCTTGAACATCAGCTTTGGTTGCTGCACAGTGATGATTAACATCCTGAGAGGGATGCAGAGGGTCAAATGAACATCATGCAGTACTTAGAGCATCGCTCACCCCCAACATACACAATGGCTAACTAGACCTATTTTGTTGTTTCTGTTGGACTGACACACCCTCACGGGGTGTTCCTGCCGAAATGCACAATCCGATTATAACCATGAAAACAAAATCTCAAGAGAGGCTAAACTATAAGGCATTCTGAAAATCCATAGATCTGATTGCTTTAGGAAAAAATAAAAATGTTAATATCTGGGCTGGACAGATGGCTCAGGGGTAAAAAGGCACTGGCCGCTCCCACAGACGAGCCTAGGTCATTATTATTTTTTTTGAGACAGGGTTTCTCTGTGTAGCCCTGGCTGTCCTGGAACTCACTTTGTAGACCAGGCTGGCCTCGAACTCAGAAATCCGCCTGCCTCTGCCTCCCAAGTGCTGGGATTAAAGGTGTGCGCCACCACCACCAGGCATGACCCTAGTTTTGTTCCCAGCACCTACATGGTAGGTAGCTAACAACTACCTGTAAGTCCAGGTCTCAGGTGATGTGACACCCTCTCCTGGTCATCAGAGGCACTGAGTATATATGTGTTATACATACATGCACTCACACATACACATTTAAAAAAAATGTTCATGATGGGATAGGGAAGGTGGCTCAGTTCAGAGAGAGCCTGGGCAGCATTTGGGTGGCTCTGAATTTGTTCCCTAGTTCTGCAAGACCCTTGGTATGGCAGTGTGTACCTGTAAGCCCAGAAGTTGAGAGTTGGAGAAGTCTTAGTAGTTCAAGGTAATCTCCCACTACATACCAAGTTTGAGTCTAGCCTGGGCTACGTTCAGCTATCTTAATAAAACCTCCAAAGGTTCGGTTATTTGAAAAGATCAAGGCCATGGGACTGTTTCACATTAAAGGAGACAAGAAGCGACAACTGGTTACTACAAATGGTATGGAGGAAGAGGGATAGAGGGCTGGTGAGATGGCTCAGTGGGTAAGAGCACCTTCCGAAGGTCCAGAGTGCAAATCCCAGCAACCACATGGTGGCTCACAACCATCCGTAACGAGATCTGGCGCCCTCTTCTGGAGTGTCTGAAGACAGCTACAGTGTACTTACATATAAATAAATCTTTAAAAAAAAAAAAAAGGAAGAGGGATGGAGTAGGGGAGTTCCTAGGGCAAGTAGGAAACTGAACGTGAGTTATCAGGTGGTAAATGCAATATACAAATTCAACTCCCTAAATTTGGGGTGGCGATCTACACAGCACAGAGCCCTTGCTTAGCATCGAAGTAGCCCTTGATTTAACTCTCAGCATCCAATAAAGAGGACGTGTAGCATCACTGTGAATTCCTACATGTGGGAGGTGGATGTTCCTGAGAGACCAAGGCTCAGCCCAGGCTACATAAAATCCTGTTCTCAGGAATTGTGGCTATGTAAGGTAATACCTGGGTTTTAGAAGGTCCTGTTTAAGCGAACAAGGATTATCTGTGTGTTGGTGCAAGCATACATCATGTATGCGCTGGTGTGCAGTGAAGGCAGACGAGGCTGTCAGGTCCCCTGAAGCTGGAATTATAGGCCGCCTTATGTGGACACTGGCAACTGAATTCAAGTCTTCTTAGAAAGCAGCGAGCGCTCTTAACCACTGCTCTCTCTCTCTGATCTCAAGTAGTCCTAAAAAGATTTTATGTGTATATGTGTGGATAAATATATGTATGTGCGCCACATGTGTGCAGTGTCCCCAGAGGCCAGAAGAGGGCAATGGATACCCTGGAACTCCAGTTATGGGCAGTTTTGAGTTGCCTGTTTTGGGCACTCAAAACTGAACTTAGCAGTATGTGTTCTTGACCACTGAGCCACCTCTCCAGCCCCAATATAGCATTCTTTTTTTTTTTAATAAAAGATTTATTCATTATGTATAGTCTCCTACATGTATGCCTGAAGACCAGAAGAGGGCACTAGATTTTATTAAAGATGGTTATAAGCCACCATGAGGTTGCTGGGAACTGAACTCACGATGTCTGGAAGAGCAGCCAGTGCTCTTAACCATCTCTCCAGCCCCCAATATAGCATTTTTGGTTTTTTAAGTTTTTAATTTTTTGGTTTTTCGAGGCAGGGTTCCTCTGTATAGCCCTGGCTGTCCTGAAACTCACTCTGTAGACCAGGCTGGCCTCGCCAACATAGCATTCTTTAAAAAAAGAGGAAAACCTAGCAAACACAGGAGTGGATGTTCACAGTCAGCTATTGGATGTATCACAGGGCTCCCAATGGAGAAGCTAGAGTAAGTACCCAAGGAGCTAAAGGGATCTGCAACCCTATTGTTGGAACAACATGATGTACTAACTAGAACCCCGGAGCTCTTGTCTCTAGCTGCATATGTATCGAAAGATGGCCTAGTCAGCCATCAATGGAAAGAGAGGCCCATTGGACTTGCAAACTTTATATGCCCCAATATAGGGGAATGCCAGGGCCAAAAGAATGGGAATGGGTGGATAGGGAAGTGGGGGGGCGCTATGGGGGACTTTTGGGATAGCATTGGAAACGTAATTGAGGAAAATATGTAATAAAAATATTAAAAAAAAAAAAAAGAACCAGGGGAATGCCAGGACCAAGAAGTGGGAGTGGGTGGGTAGGGGAGTGGGAGGGGGGTCTGGGGGACTTTGGGGATAGCATTTGAAATGTAAATGAAGAAAATACCTAATTAAAAAAAATAAATTGGAAAAAAAAAAAAAAGAGGAAAAAAAATTAATGTGACCAGGTGGTGGTGGTGGTGCACGCCCCTAATCTTAGCACTTGGGAGTGGATTTTGTTTAAGTCTGAGGCCACCTGGTCTACACACTAAGTTCCAAGACAGAAAGAACTACACAGAGAAACCCTGTCTAACCTCTCCCCCACAAAAAAAAAAAAAAAAAAAAAAAGGGCAAAAATGAGCCATGTCTGTATGTCCGCAAACCACATGCATGCCTAGTAATCACAAAGGCTAGAAGAGGCCACTGGATCACCTGGCTCTCAAGTTACAGATGGTTGTGGGCTGCAACTGGGATATTAGGTATGAAACCTGGGTCTTCTGGAAGAGCAGCCAAATGCTCTTAAATACTGAGCCATCTCTCCTGCTCTCAGTGACACCTAAAACATGTCTTATGTAAGACAGGTGTAATATCTTAGTCACATAACGAACATATTGTGGCGGGAGGTTTGAGGGACCTGACTGACTTGCTCCTAGAAACAGTGGCTCAGTGTGCACACACCCATTTCTGGTCTTCTGGAGACTTTGCAGACTGTAACTACCTCCAAAAGAAACAACTCTGTACACATTTTAATTAGTATCCCTGAAGGGTTCTTTTGAGTAGAAAAATTTCCAAACAAAGTTGCAGGTCTTGGAGTGGAATTCAGCGGGAGAGTGCTTGTCAAATCCCTGGGTCCTAGCCCCAGCAACACAGGTTTTTACAGCTGTTGGTCTAGTCCTAGGGCTTTGACCATGACAGGTTAGTGTTTTGTCCCTGAGCCATTTCCTCTCAATTTTTAAAAACACTGGTGTTTAGTGACTCACCTGACTGGGCCACCCAATCAGGCAGCCTAGACCCAACAAAACAGACATGAGGAAGAGGTGTCCCTTGTGAATATATTTTATGTGTACATACAAGTGTGCATGCGCACTTGCACACATGCATGTACACACACACACAGAGAGGAGACATGCGCACGCATACATACTCTCTCTCTCACATACACACACTTGGCTAAGGAGTAAGGAGTTTGAGGGCAGGACAGGAAGCATCCGGGTGGCACTGGTGCAGGGGAGAAGAAGGGACAAAGAGAGCAACTGTCCCCATTCCCTGCCCCACCCCCCACATCCTACCAGGAGGGGGGACGGAGAGCTGGAAGAACAGGGAAAGCTTATTCTCACAGAAGAAAATCTCCAAGTACAGTGATTTTTTTTTTTAAAGCCTCTTCCTTCCACTCTCTGCCCTGGCAAAGCCAGGCCGTCCTCAGGACTGGGCCAGGACAAGGTCATGGAGAAGGGCATAAGGCCAAGGCCTCAAAAGGCCAGTGGGAAGGTGAGGACTTAGGCATAGTGGGTGCCCGGTGTTAGAGAATGGTCCCCTCTGTGGTCCAGCTGGTCCTGCAAGCGGGCAAACTCGGCCAGCTCATTGAGCTCCTGGAACTGCCGGTCCGTCTTATGGCTGACCAGGGAGCGGTAGAAGTGAACGGCAAAGACGATAAAAACCAGGCCACAGGGAACCATGATGGCGGTGGAGGCGATGGCTGCTGCCTCACCCGGGGTGATGCCGCTGCTGTCGCTGTGGTTGGAGACGATGACTGATTCAGCGGGAGGCTTGGTGGGGCTTGGCTGTCCCGCTTGCCTCTTGAGAGGCAAGAACTTGACCCAGCAGAGCAGCACGACCTCCGCTAGGAAAAGCAGCGTCCCGATGACCGTGGAGAAGGCCCAGGCCAGCTCAATGTGGCGGTGCATGCGCTCGTGGGGCGACTCTTTGACCGAGTTGAGGTTGTGGACGTTGCTCACAGCCTCGATGTTGGGCAGGATGCAGGTGCTGATCATGAGGGCAAACAGGTGCACGGCCACCAGCACTGTGGTGCAGGCACTAAAGACGATGAGCAACCCTGGTGGGTAGTCATGGTCCGTGTCCAGCTGGACTTCGACCATCGCTACCTAGGAGAAGGGAAGAGGAAAGTGAACGGCTCGCTCAAATCCTAGTCCTCTTCCCATCAGCTTGGTCATTTGGCCTCAGTCTCAGTTTCTTTCTTTTTGTTTTTTTTTTTTTCCTGTTTTTTGTTTTTCAAGACAGGGTTTCTCTGTGGCCCTGGCTGTCCTCGAACTCAGAAGTTCACCTGCCTCTGCCTCCCAAGTGCTGGGATTAAAGGCGAGTACCACCATGCCTAGCTTCAGTCTCAATTTCTGGGAATGCCAAAGCCCACCCTTTCTGGGTTGTGAAGTCACAAAAAAGTATTGATGAGGAGAGCAAGCGTGAATCTATCAGCTGTGTGTCCTTAGGAAGTTAGTGTCTCCCAGCCCTACCATATATAGAAAATAAGTATGACCCATTAATTCATAGAATTATTTTAACAAATAAGGGTTCTTGGTACACAGTAAATATCTTTCAATTGGGAACACTGCCACTGTCAATCATAATAGTGAAAGCGGGTAGAGTTAGGTATATTATGCACGCTGTAAATTTCTTTTTCGAGAGACAGAGTCTCTCTGTGTAGCCTTCCCTGGTCATCCTGGAACTTGCTCTGTAGACCAGGCTGGCCTTGAACTCAGAGATCTGCCTGCCTCTGCCCAGGGAGGCACTTCTTTCTTTCCACCACATGGGTCCTAGGGATCAAACTCAGAATGTCAATTTTGGCAGCAGGCATCTTTACCTGCTTAACTGTCTCTCCAGACCAAGAAAAATTTAAAAACCTCAACTACCAACTGGTGGTGGCACAGGCCTTTAATCCCAGCACTCAAGAGAAGAGGCAGGTGGATCTCTGAGTTCAAGGTCAATCAGGTCTATAAAGCAAGTTCCAGGATAGCCAGGACTTCACAGACCACCCCTGTCTGGAAAAACCAAAACAAAAATGAACTACTAAACACTATCCCTACCTCTTCCACACTTTTTATTTTTAGATGTTTTTTAATTTTATGTATGAGTACACTGTCACTGTCTTCAGTGAGTATACCCATACCTTTACTTCTGGCAGAAGAGAGCATCGGATCCCATTACAGATGGTTGGGAGCCACCCTGTGGTTGCTGGGAATTGAACTCAGGACCTCCTGAAGAACATTAACAGGCTGAGCTATCATTCCAGCCCTGTCCCAAACTCTCACACCTACACAGGACTCAATTTCCTGTCCCACTCGGAGGACAAGGAATAGGTTGGAGAAATGAAGACCTTCCCACGTCATATCCAGGTCCATTCCGAGAACGGAGTACACAGGCCAACAGGGAACTGAGAAAGGCTTCTCAGAACAGACAGGCCCAACCCAGTGCTTGTATCTTGGCTGGCTGGGTGCCAGCAAGCCCCATGGCATCTCCTCCTCCAGCCCCAGGGCTCACACACTGGCTGTTCCCCACTTCCTGGAGAGTGGAGAATTTAGGGTCACTGGGGGCATAATCTGGACCTGCCACCTGCTCTTTACACTTGGGCCTTGCAAATCCGCCCATGCAAAGGAGCTAACTCATCAGATTTCTGCCAGGAGCAGCAGGCCATTGGGGACATTGCCAGGGTCCACCCGTGTGGGCTGAAGGGTCAAGGGCAGCAAAGAAACGGGAAATGACATGACCATTAAGGGAGGCTGGGAACTGTACCTAGGGGGTCAGAACGCTTACCTCCCATGCACAAAGCCCTCTCTCAGTCCCCAACACTGAAAGAAACTGTGTGGTGGTTCATGCCTGTAATCTCAGCACTGCGAAAGGAGAGGCACGAGGACAAGAAGTTCAAAGTCATCCTCAGCTACGCAATGAGTTCAAGGACAGGCCCAGCTACAGGAGACCCCAGTCTTTAAGAAAAAAACCAAACCAAAATGATAGTAATTGCCTGAGGTGGAGGTGGTGTTAATCCAAGCCAAATACCTGCTGCGTGGGGGCTCAGTAAAAATGGATTCTTGCCAGGCGGTGGTGGCAGAGGCCTTTAATCCCAGCACTTGGGAGGCAGAGGCAGGCGGATTTCTGAGTTCGAGGCCAGCCTGGTCTACAGAGTGAGTTCCAGGACTGCCAGAGCTACACAGAGAAACCCTGTCTCGAAAACAAAACAAAACAAAAACAAAAACAAAAAATGGATTCTATAACTGCTCAGTTTAAAACCTTCACTCCCATCCCAGGCTACCTGAAACTCTCCAGTTCTTACCCTCCTCCTTCTGAGAGGCAGGCTCTCAAGCCAGAGGCATCCCAGGTCTCACTCTAGAGCTTCGGTCCAGACCCAACCCTCTCAGTTAGATGGACGGGTGATACTAGAGACAGAGCAGAGAGAGAGTCCAAGAGTCTGGGGAAAGGAGTGGATGCCTGCATTAAAACAGCCCGGCTGGTTAACACAGCCCTAAGCCTTTTCAGAACATTTCCACCTGGTTTAAAGGCTTTTGCCTAAGAACCACAACAGCCACCAAGAGTGAGGATGCTTCAGGCCGGGAATTTACAGAATGGTTCAAGTTCATGTAAATTTGGGGCACTGCCATGAGAATTTTGACCCGTTGTTTAAGATTCCCCGGTGGCCTAACGCCAACCCCGAGAATTCTTCTGAGCCCATGCGGGCAAGGGAGCTGGGCAGCTCGGCACATGCGGGTGTGGGACACAGGACAGCAAAGGCAAGGCACATCTGATGCACCCTTCCCCCCACTCTCCCCACCCAACCTGGAGAAACTGGGTACCCTCAGGGACAGCACCTCCTCCTCCTTCCCCACCCCCATTCTTCTTCCTGTTTTGGCCTTTTATCCCAGGACCTGAAACCTGAGAAATGACAAGCCAGAGGGCTTGGTGGAGCTGCCCCTGCTCCACCTGCTCATATCCACTGGGGTGGAGGCCAATGTGCAGGGCTGGTCTGTGGGTCCCAGGTTGTGGGGTGTCTATGGCTGGGTTTGTGTACGTCTCTGCATCCCAGTGACCTCCAAGCGACATACTGTCCTCTCTGTAGCACTTTTTAACCACACAAAGCCACGACGTGAAGCTGATGTAAAACCTGTGCCTCCCCTTACAAAACTGGGGACCCCTAGGCAAGTATTTAAAATCGTCGCTACCCTAGTTTTTGCATCCATAAAATGGAAGCCCACTTATGGTAGTTATGAAATTTGAGAGTTAATGAACATAAAATGTTCTTTAAACACAACCGGATACATGATACATTTAGAGTATCAATGATTTTTTTTTTTCCTGTTTTTTGGTTTTTCAGATAGCGTTTCTCTGAGTAGCCCTGGCTGTCCTGGAACTCGCTGGATAGACCAGGCTGGCCTCGAACCTGCCTGCTTCTGCCTCCTGAGTGCTGGGATTAAAGGCGTGCGCCACCACGGCACAATGATTCTTTTAGTGATTATCATTACTGGGGTAGAGGAGCACGCTAGTCCAGTGTGCTGAGGTCCTTGAGTCCCATGCACACACATACATACATACATACATAGACAGACAGACACACACACACACATACTTATTCATTCACTACTCACTTTCAAATAAGGAAACTGAGTCTCAGAAATGAGATTAATTATAGGACATGAGCTATCCTGCTCTTGGGGTGGGGGTGGGGAATGGACCCACAGCCACTCTTTTTTTTTTTTTTTTTGGTTTTTCGAGACAGGGTTTCTCTGTGTAGCCCTGGCTGTCCTGGCACTCACTTTGTAGACCAGGCTGGCCTCGAACTCAGAAATCCGCCTGCCTCTGCCTCCCGAGTGCTGGGATTAAAGGCGTGCGCCACCACGCCCGGCCCCACAGCCACTCTTAAAAACCTGTGTATAATGGTGTGGTTTTTCACATGGTCACCGAGGTTAAATGAGGTTTGGATGTGTAAATGTTTAGCACAGACTCAGCCCCTGGAGAAGCTCAATAAATCTTAGTTAAAAAGAAAAACATGGAGGGAGAAGTGAAAAGAAACGTAACTTCCCCAGGCCTGAACGTTGTTCCTCATTCAGGGGCCCCAGGCCTGCACGGTCTTCCTCATTCTGGCTGTATAGCTCCTTCTGAGGCAACACTAGCTCCCGATGTGAGCATGGGGGAGAGCATTCCACCCAAGACCTGGCTGAGTGAGCATCTCTGCAGGACAGCATCACCAGGACCATAAAACCCAGCGGAGAGAGGCACACATGGTTTGGGTATCCACACATCCCTGGGCTGAGCTCTCCATGGAAGAGGAAGGACCTGCTGCTATGCTCCGGAAGAAACCCTATTACCCTCATCTACCGTTCTTGGAAGTCCAACCATACAGGCTGGCTTTATGCACCACTGCCCCAGAGAAAACCAAGTTCAGTGCCACAGGGCTGCATACAAGAAATGATTCTGGCCAGGTTGGTGGTGGCACATCCCTTGAGTTCTAACACTAAGGAGGCAGAGGCAGGAGGACCTCTTGAGTTGAAGGTCAGCCTGGTCTACAGAGTGAATGGCTTCTAGGACAGCCAAGGCTACACAAAGAAACCCTGTCTTGAAAAATATAACAAAGCAAAAACCAAGAACAAGAAGTAAGGGATGGCTGGTGCAATCATAAACCCTGACTCACAGGCATTAAGGGTCTTCCCCCAGAATGATCCCCACTAGGGGTCTGTCCCGCAGAGTGGGAAGAGTAACATCAGAGGAGCCCTGGAAGAATCTAGCAGCTGATATTCAGGGCCCCAGCCATGTTCAGAGAGATCACATCAGATTAGATTGCATGCAGATTCACAAGGTAAATATAGCTGGGAGCAGGACTCTTAGCCCAAAATAAACAGCTCCTTGCCAGCCAGCAAGCCTCTACCAACCCGGCTGTACAGGGCCTGACAGAACAGAAGGGTCAGATCGTGGGCCCCAAATCACACTAGCCTATAGATCCTCGAAGGAGATACTGGGCATCTTATATCTGAAGCAGGGGCTGAAGATTATTGATCTTGCTGGACAGGGGTGGTGGCACATGCCTGTATTCCCAACACTCAGGAGGCAGCGACAGGTAGATCTCCAGGTTTGAGACCAGCCTGGTCTACATAGTAAGTTCAGGCTAGTCCGGTCTATAGTGTGAGTTCTAGGACAGCCAGGGTTATACAAAGAAACCCTGTCTCAGGAAAAAATAACAAATAAAATAAAGAAAAATTAAATTAAAAATTAAAAAGCTGGGCATGGTGGCGCATGCCTTTAATCCCAGCACTCGGGAGGTAGAGGCAGGTGGATTTCTGAGTTTGAGGCCAGCCTGGTCTACAGAGTGAGTTCCAGGACAGCCAGGGCTACACAGAGAAACCCTGTCTCGTAAAACAAAAAAACAAAAAAAAAATTTAAAGATTATTGATCTTGTGGAGGGCAAGCCATGGCTGACCTAGCCAGGCATGTGGCCACCCCACCTGAATATCAACCACCTATACCTTCCTGTAGGATTCCATAGACACCCTGAACATCTGGGTCCTGGTAATCTTGACACTTCTGAGAGAACTCCCGGCCCCTTGCCATGCCCAACTCCCGAACCACAGTGGGAAACACAGCTTTCTTCTCCCCAGCTCTTCTTGTTCTCCCTTCTGAGACAACAGATGGCTGTAGCCTTGGATAGACCCCAACCACCCCCCAAAGCCTGTCACACGGCTTTCATGGAGTTTGCCTGGATTTGCTAACTCTATTCCAAACCGCAGACCATCATCTAGCAAGAGAGGGTTCTGGTCGGGCATGGTAGGGCACGCCTTTAATCCCAGCACTTGGGAGGCAGAGGCAGGTGGATTTCTGAGTTTGAGGCCAGCCTGGTCTACAGAGTGAGTTCCAGGACAGCCAGGGCTACACAGAGAAACCCTGTCTCAAAACAAACAAACAAAAAAAAACAAAAAAAAAAAAGAGAGGGGGCTTTGAATCCAGTCCCGTGGTTTACAGACTCTCTTGACCACAGCAGTCCAGTACTCCAAATTGTTTCTAAAAATAGGTGTGCACTCTTTTATGAAACAAACAAAAGTTTCACTAAACACCACGTGTTCTTGAAGCCTGCCAATGTGGTCTATTCTTACAAGCCTGCACTCACTGTCCCTCGCCCTTCGGTTTATGTATTAAAATTTTTTATTGAGAATTCCTGGGATGGTGGTTATTGCACCTCCCCTTCAGAAGAGACAATACTGTAGAAAAATCAAACACTGTCCCAACCTAGGCCAATAGAAGGAAGCAGCCAGCCTTCTTAAAGGGTTGGTCTTCAGTCTTCCTGAATCCAAGAGGGGAGATGCAGAGGGACCACCTTGTGATATGTGGGACAGGGTGGGGTGTGCTGACCCTCTACCTGGCTTCTCAAAAAACTGAAGGAGAGATACCTCCACTTTTCTGGGGGGGTAGATAGAGATCATAGTGTCTACACTCATTTATTGTTTTGAGACAGGGTCTATCCTGTAGCTCTGGCTGCCCTGGAACTTGCTATGTAGACCAGGCTGGCCTCGAACTCACAGAGATCCACTTGTCTTTGCCTCCTGAGTGCTAGGATTAAAGGCATGCACCCCCACCCCCAGATTTTTTCTGACCCTCCCTGAGTTGTCACTTCCTGAGTAAAGGGTTTGGTCCTGCAGACTGAGCAGAGAGGGGTCCCCAACCTTATTATTATTATTATTTTTTTTTTTTTTGGTTTTTCGAGACAGGGTTTCTCTGTGTAGCCCTGGCTGTCCTGGCACTCACTTTGTAGACCAGGCTGGCCTCGAACTCAGAAATCCGCCTGCCTCTGCCTCCTGAGTGCTGGGATTAAAGGCGTGCGCCACCACGCCCGGCTATTATTTTTTGATAAAGAGACTTATTTGGTGGTTCACCCCATCTCTCTTCGTATCTTTAATTTGGTGACTTGGGGTTTTTTAATTTTTAGGTTTATTTTCTTATTTTATGTGTATTTTACTTGAACATATGCTATGTACATGCCTAGTGGCCTCAGTGGTCAAAAGAAGGTGTTGGACCCCTAGAACATAATGAATGGCTGTGAGCTGCCATGTGGGTGCTGGGACTTGAAGCCAGGTCTTCTATAAAAACATTGTTATGGTTTGAATATGCTTGGCCCAGGGAGTGGCACTAATAGAAGGTGTGGCCTTGTTGGAGTGGGTTTTAAGACAACCCCACCCCCATCCTGCCAGGCAGTGGTGGCACACGCCTTTAATCCCAAGCACTTGGGAGGCAGAGGCAGGCAGATTTCTGAGTTCGAGGCCAGCCTGGTCTACAGAGTGAGTTCCAGGATAGCCAGGGCTATGCAGAGAAACCCTGTCTCAAAAAACAAAAACAACAAGCAAAAACCTGTAAAACAAAACAGATCAACACTGCCCATGGTCCTCCTGTCTGTCTGAAATGTCCCTTTCAAGAAAGCAGCACATTGGGGCTGGTGAGATGGCTCAGTGGGTAAGAGCACCCGACTGCTCTTCCGAAGGTCCAGAGTTCAAATCCCAGCAACCACATGGTGGCTCACAACCATCTGTAACAAGATCTGATTCCCTCTTCTGAAGTTTCTGAAGACAGCTACAGTGTACTTACATATAATAAACAAATAAATCTTAAAAAAAAAAGAAAGAAAGCAGCACATTAAAAGCCCTCAGAGGGTCTGTGAGAGAAACCAGCTGATTTACATTTTAACTTCATATTCTCTTTCCTTCAGACTATCCTCTACCCAGTGTAGATCAATAGAGCACTGCCTTGGGAAGCCCACTTAAAAAGGGCTTTTCCTTTCCAGTCAGGGACCCATCAAGGGAAGGGCCCCTCACTGTTCCCAGCTGAGGATTCCAGAAAGTGCTGCAGGCAGGCACTTGTGAAGTTTCACAAAAGGCCTCTCTCAGCAGGCTGAGCAGACAGCAACCTCCCCTTGGGATATTCAGCAGAGAGTTCCATTTATGCACTGCCCAGCGTACAAATCTTGCATGCAGAATTGGGCATCTGGCAGACTCCAAAGGCCTGGTTATCAACCAGCTGGGGGGGGGGGGGTAGGGTGGGTGGGTGGATACTGGCAAAAGGAGGGAGGGGAGAAAAGGCTCCCATCAGATTCAACAGAACTCAGTCCTACTAGCTAGCTGTGATCAGGGCCTTTCTGAGCCCTGGTTTTCCTGTGTGGATCTCAAACTTTTAAGAGTTACGGTGAGGTTTAAACAAGAATGAAAGGAAGGAAGGAGTCTGGGCTCATGCTGGACACAGTTAAGAGTTACATAATACCCACTTTAATCATCACTGTTACATTATTCACACCAGGCCCCTGATAGGTCCCTGCTGCTCACCCAAGAGTTCCAACTTCCTAGAAAGGTCCGCAATGCCCTCTAGTAGACATAGGGCTTTTGTTTAGGGCAGGGTCTCGCTACGTAGACCAGGCTGGTCTCAGACTCACAGAGAGCCGCTTGCCTTTGCCTCCTGACTGCCGGGGATTAGAGGTGTGAGCCACCAGAGTGACTTGGTGTGTGGCATGATGCCAGTCACACCAGACCCCTCTCTTTCCCTAGAGACCCCAGAGACCCACAGTTCTCTAGTTTCCCTAGAGAACTGTGAAGGTTCTTGCCAGTTTGGTAGGCTCTCCTCCAAACCTTCCACCATCCTCAAGGCTCGCTCCGTTGGAATCGCAATCCTTCAGAAAGCAGACCCCCACACCCTGGCAACTAGTGTAAACAAGTTCCCTAGATACCTAGGCAGGTATTATAACTTGCAAATACCAACCCAACAAATCCGCAAGCCAATGAGGTTGGTTGCTATTTACTGGGGAAGGAACCCCAAGAGGTTAAGCAACTTCCCCCAGTTTTTACAGCCTGAAGAAGCCCAGCTGACACTGGCACCTGGGTAGCTGCTGTGCCCGTTCCCATTTTGCTACCCTAGAGCTTCTGGGCTCTATGTCCTTGCCACTCTCTGAGGCTTGCTTTCCCATGGACCACCCAGAGGGTTATAATGGCTTCCGGAGCCAGTGACTTAAACTGCAGCATGTCATTCACAACCATGCTTGGAAGGAAGATGACAGGAGGACCCCTCTGAAGCATTTTCCACGGTTGCTAGCCTGGTACAAGAGGCCCATCGACTCCAGCATTAACCCTCCTTTCCGGGGATTAGTACCGAGTGGTAATAGTAGCTTCTTGCTCACCTCCCGCCCAGCACTCTGATCTCTGGGTATGTCATAAACACCCAATCATGTCTCATGACTGGAGCGCTTCCTTCCAATTCATTTTCCCAGAAAGCTTAGCCAACTTCTGAACCTGCTCTGGAACCTGGAACAAAAAAGGGGCTGGCGGGCAGAACTTGAGGAGGAAGATAATCCAAAACTAATTGATCCCAGGTCGTGGAAGGCATTTTGTTTACCGCACCAGGCTGACCTTCCCAATTATCGTCTGCTTAGGCTAATGTTACAGGCCTGCCTCCCATGCATGACCACCTTTGTCCTGTACAGGGACAGGGTCAGGCCCAGGCTGTGGTAACCTTAGGGACAGACAGCCTAAAGCTAGGCTCTGAAGGAAACTTTTGTTTTGTTTTGTTTTTTAAGATAAGTGTTTCTCTGTGTAGCTCTGGCTGTCTTAGAACTTGCTCTGTAGACCAGGCTGGCCTCGAACTCAGAGATCTGCCTGCCTCTGCCTCCTGAGTTGCTGGGTTTAAAGATGTGTACTACCACCTGCCCAAGGGATACTCTTGGCTCCAGGGACACTGTAAAATGTACATCTAACCTAGATTCAGGTTCCCTTCGTTTTCTATTTGTAGAGTCCCACCAGCCAACCAGATACAGCATCAGGTCCTGAAATCCCTCAGCTCCCCGTGGGTTCCTTACGTGGGTTCTCATACAAGTCAAGGAGAGAACAAGATCCGCCCATCTCTACACAGGAGAAAACTAACCTTAAAGACACTTATCTTCACTGTGTTACAGGCACCTGGCCTACACCCTTTCATCATGAAGTTAGGATTGGCTTGATCTCCACCAGGCCTTTTGAGAGACTCTCCCTCACGCTCACTTTAGGGATAAGCAGGTGAATTTGGCATTCCAGGCTAACCTGGCTAACGCTGGAGGGGCAAAGGTCAGGTCAGCTCCTCTACTTTTCCAGGTTTGTAGGAAGGAAGCCCTCTGGGGGCAGGAAGTTGGCTGTGCTGACTCACAAGCCAAGAGAAGAGTAATCCAGGAAACTTGTCACTCCGTTACCATGGCATGAGGGTGGCCAGGCACCCCCTTCCTTCCTTGAGGCTCACTCAAGGGGCTGGGTGTTGGCAGTGGGGGCAGGGCATCAGGAGACCTCAGACAATCCAGAGTTCTTAGAAGTCCAGCTTCATAGCAGAGTACTTAGTTGAAACTGCGGCTCAGAAGGGAGGCAGTCCTGGACCTCAACCCTTCGTAAGTCTGCACAATTTAAAGGATGGCATCCTGGAGTTGAGGAGCCTACTCTACCCAGGCTGTGCAAACAAGATTCCCAAGACAGTGTGGATGCATCCATGCCCATCCACGGTTTTTAGCTACCCCAGCCTTCTAACCTCCTCCATGTTTTTAGTGGAGGCTTGACCTTCTGCGGAAGAGAAAAGGAGAGTGTAGGAAAGGACCCCCTATCTGACCCTCACCTCTCCTGGGGTCTAAGAAGTTACAATTTACAAGCCATAAACACGTGATACCCCCCCCCCCCAAAGTGTAAAACTTTCTCTTTAACTTCCAAAGAAACATTGTGTGGCTTTGTTTCTCATTCCCTTTGGCTTGGAGCTACCTGCCCCTGGCTGGACACTGCCCACAGCACTGTGGTGTGTCCTAAGTAAGACCTAGGCACTGGCTGACCCAGGTTCAAGTCCTGTTTACCAGACTAGCTGTGTAGAACAGACAGGTCTTGAAGTCATGGGCAATCTTCCTGCCTCTGCCTCCTGAGTACTATAATTATAGGCCAACTCACTTTCACCTCTTTACAGGGCTCCTCCTCCAACGTCAGTTTTTAAAGTCGGTTTTAAGGATTTTTTTTTTAATCTGCCATTTAAGAAATCAAGATCCAAGGAGAGAGAGAGAGAGAGAGTGATTTGCCTGAGGTCATATAGGCAAGCAGCAAGTGGAAGAGCTGGGAAGGGTAATTTATATCACACCTCCTGGCCTTTCCTCTCTGGCCTAGTGCACTGTGGGCCTCTAAAGCATCCGGGCTCACAACTGTGCTGACCCAGTTGTTTGCAGCCAACAGAGAGAGACCCAGACAACACTCCCTTCCCAAGAAAACCAAGGGTGCCAACCACTCCCTTCCTCAAGGCCAAAGGCTTAGCTAATTCAGCGGCTGTGCTGGTGAAGGGGGGGGGGGCGGCAGACCCCACTGATGTAGGTTGATGTCATCGAAAGATAATAACAGCTCCAGGCAAACTCCAAGACAGGCAAGCCTGAAGGTATTCCTAGAGTTAAGGTCTGGTGCCTAACCTGCAGCCTCCAGGAGCGCCTCCTGCAGAGGCTTCCGTACCACCTTCTTGGGACTTGAGGGGAGGAAAATATGCCTACCTCTTCACCAAGCAAGAGCCCGTTCAAGGGGAACATGTCCCACCCTCCTCCCCCACACCCAGTGACTCAGAGGCAAGTTTCTAGAGAAGAAACTGAAGGTGGGGAGTGGCACTCAACCCCTAGGCTGAGGCTCTTGGAAAATGCGGTGGGGTGGGGAGTGGAAAAGGGGGTAAGAGTTAGTGGAGTATGGGGAGGTGGAACGTATTGGGAAATCCCCTCCAATATTTGATAAAGTCTTGTTAATACCTTCCGGCCTTAGGTGTGCGAGAAGGCGCGGCCACAATGTAGCTCTCATCTTCATCTCCTGACACCTGTCCTCAGTGGGCTGGACCTTTTGCGTCCTTCTTGTCCCCCTGATTACATGCAGGGCAGACTTCTTACATAGCAACTTCTTGAAAGCAACATTCTTTGTAACCCTAACCTCTTTGCCGCGACAAGGTGCCCGTCTAAAAACACCTGCGCGTGGGTATCTCTATCTCTGGTCGTCCACCTCGCCCTCACAGCTCAGCAACCTCTGGCTCCCCTCCGGCGCCTAGGACAGCTTTCCCCAGCTCTTCCCCTCACCCCAGGCACGCCCAGCCCGCTCCCAACTGTGGGCCCCGTCGGGGCTGCGGGCGGGAGCGGCCGAAGCAGGAAGAGGGGAGGAGGGCAGGGAGGCCCGAGCTCACCATGGCGAAGCCGGAGAGCAGAGCGGAGGTCCGGCTGGAGGCTTTGAGCTTGGCTCGGCTCAAGTAGAGCTTGCGCCAGGACAGCGCCTGCATCGAGTGCTCGTTGAGGCTCATCACCTCGGAGTAACTCTGGCCGATCCAGTCCGGGTAGCTGACGGCGGGTGGCGGCGGCGGCAGCGGTGGGGCCCCCGAGGGCTCCCCGTCCCCGCTGCGGCGGCGGCTCCGGCGGCTGCCGCTAGTGCTGCTGCCGCCGCTCACGGGAAGCTCGGGATTGCTGTGACTCGGGGGCGGGGCAGGCTCCGGATGCATGGAGTACTCTGCGAAGGCGCGGCTGGCGGCGAGCGCCTGCGAAGGCTGCGGCCCCGGGGCCGGGCCGGGCCGGGCCGCGCCGCACCTCCGCCGGCCTCCCACTCGAGCCGGTCTCCCGCAGCCGGACGCACCGGATCCGGAGGCCGAGGCACTGGCTGCAGAACCGCTCCGCAAGTTCCAAGCGGCCGCGACCGGAGCCTGCGCGCCGACCGGCGTCCGGTCCCAAGCCGGCACCTCCGCGAGCTCCACGATTGGCCGGCGACCCGAGGTTATTTGCATACGCCACACCCACGAATACACCCCGCCCACAAGGCGGTGGGCGGTGTCCGTGCGAGTGACGTACCCCGCACCGCCTCCGACGGCTCCGCCCACAGCCCCTGGCTCCCCTTCCTGGAAGCGCCCCACGCTGTCAGGCCTCGCTTCTCTTTGCAGCTGCTTCCGTGGCTTTGCTCCCGGAGCTCTTGACTTGGGCCATCCGAGGTCACCTCTGGGCGCCTCCTGAGGCCTATTTCCTCCTTGGAACAAGGTGGCAAAAGGTCTGTTGGAAAAAACAGCAAGCGGAGGGCTACTAGAGTTCAGTGAGCGTCTATTGGGTGCCAACACGGTTCCAGGCACCGAGGGCAGGGTGTAGGCATGTGATTGAGACGGACAAAGTCGATCCCGAAGATGTCATGCGTGCCTGGAGTCCCAGCATAGAGGAGACTGGAAAACAATGAGTTTGAAGGAGGAGTGAGCCCTTGCCTTGGAACACAAGAGGGACAAAATTCCCTGCACCCTTGCAGCCAACACTCTTTTTTTTTTTTTTTTTTTTTTGGTTTTTCGAGACAGGGTTTCTCTGTGTAGCCCTGGCTGTCCTGGCACTCACTTTGTAGACCAGGCTGGCCTCGAACTCAGAAATCCGCCTGCCTCTGCCTCCTGAGTGCTGGGATTAAAGGCGTGCGCCACCACGCCCGGCTACAGCAGCCAACACTCTTGTAGAAAAGACACACAAACATCGAGTAAATTATAGTTCAGGAGAAAATGTGTACAAAAAAAAAAAAAAGGTAAAAAGTAGGTGAATAGTAAAAGGGTTGTTATTTTAATTTTAGAATGCTAGTCCCCGTTTGTATTTATTTATTTTTGAGACTACATAGCTCTGCCTGGCTTGGAACTTGTTATATAGACCAGGCTGGCTTCAAACTCACAAAGAGCCATCTGCCCAAGCCTCTGGAGTGCTGCCATTAGCATGTGCCTGCCATTCCCAGACCCCTCCGTGGGGTTTTCTTTTTTTTTTTTTTTTTTTTTTTTGGTTTTTTGAGACAGGGTTTCTCTGTGTAGCCTTGGCTGTCCTGGAACTCACTCTGTAGACCAGGCTGGCCTCGAACTCAGAAATCCGCCTGCCTCTGCCTCCCGAGTGCTGGGATTAAAGGCGTGCGCCACCACGCCCGGCCCGTGGGGTTTTCTATTCTGCAGGAGGCATACTAAAAAGGTTCACACCTTGGGAGTCTCATCTGAGCTGAGACCTGGGCCAGCAATGTAGGCGCCAGGACCTAAGGGAAGAGGAAAATAGGGAGGTTCAGGGTGGGGCTCAGGAGAGATAAGGTAGGGAGGGCACTGGGCTAAGGAACTTTAGGACGCGTTAAGAGCAGTCTCACCGCTTTAACCCCCAGCCTTCAGCATGTTTCTTGGCACATACTCCACATTGAAGAAATGCTTGTTGACTGAATACATGTGGGAAAAACAAGAACAAATGATAAATTTAGATCCCAGTCAAATCCTAAGCATGTGGTGTGGCACTCCAGGTCTATGGTGTGGGAGTTAAACTCTTGTGCAACCGCTAGAGGGCAGCCCTTCACCCAACCACATGGCACAAAAGAGAGGCCTCCTGTGGAGTTTCTGAGATTCCCCTAGCTGCTGCCTTCCCAGGTTTACAAAGATTGAGAATTTGGGGCAGGCATGGTGACACAAGCCTTTAATCCCAGCGTTTGGGAGACAGAGGCAGGGCAAGAGGATCTCTGAGGTCTAGGCCAGCTACATAAAAGACTTTGTCTCCCTCGGCAGTGGTGGCTCATGCCTTTAATCCCAGTACTTGGGAGCCAGAGGCAGGTAGATTTCTGAGTTCGAGGCCAGCCAGGTCTACAGAGTGAGTTCCAGGACAGCCAGGGCTACACAGAGAAACCCTGTCTTGAAAAAAACAAAAACAAAACAAACAAACAAACAAAAATATCTCAAGAGGCCGGGCGTGGTGGCGCACGCCTTTAATCCCAGCACTCGGGAGGCAGAGGCAGGCGGATTTCTGAGTTCGAGGCCAGCCTGGTCTACAAAGTGACTGCTAGGACAGCCAGGGCTACACAGAGAAACCCTGTCTTGAAAAACAAAACAAAAAAAAATCTCAAGAACATAAAATGACAACGAAAAGATTGAGCCCTTGGAATTTGAAATCTCACCCCATTCGGTTTGTTTCGTACGTGGGCTTTGTGTTTATTATTCCTGATTATCATTTATACCTGTGCTCAACTATTCCCAAAGACCTTTCCTTTCTGCCTACATAGCCCCACGTATGGTCTTGTCTGGTCACCCTGATATCTTCCCTTGCATAGCTCTGATTGTAATAGCATCTGTGCTAGGTTTTTGTTTTTGTGTTTGTTATTGTTGTTGTTTGTCAGCTTGACATGAACTAGAGCCATTGGAGAGGAGGGAAGCTCAATGGAGAATGTGTATCCCTCAGACTGGCCTGTATGCAAATCTGGAGGTCATTTTCTTGATGAATGATTGATTCACGGATGGCCCAGCCCACTGTGAGTGGTGCTGGCCCCTGGACAGGTGGGTAAAATCCTGAGTTCTATAAGAAGGGCAGGCTGAGGCAGCCAGTAAGCATCGTTCCTCCCTGATCCCCGCTTCGGTTCTTGCCCTGATAGAGTGTGACCTGGGAACACATAAGACAAATAAGCCCTTTCCTTCCCAAGTTGCCTTTGGTCTTGGCCTTTATCGCAGCAATGCTAGGTCAGCATCTAAAGTTGTCTAGCCAATTTATGTATTGATCTGAGCCCCACCCTTTAGAGTTTGTATAGGACCAGGTTTAGTCAATACAGTAACAGCCATCCTTGGTTCATGGAAACCAAGAGAGAGGACAGCCAGGCGTGGTGGTACAGGCCTTTAATCCCAGCACTTGGGAGGCAGAGGCAGGAGGATTTCTGAGTTCAAGGCCAGCCTGGTCTACAAAGTGAGTTCCAGGACAGCCAGGGGAACACAGAGAAACCCTGTCTCAAAAAAAAAAAAAAAAAAAAAAAGAATCTGGAAGGCAGAGAGGAAGGTCTACTGATGTAGCGCAATGAAGAGATCTAGCAGTGGTGTGGCAAAAAAAACAAAAAACAAAAACGTGAGGCCTTAGCCACGGGGATGGTTTCCTCATTGCAACATTGTAACCCCTTTCCTTCCTCTCACTCTTACTTTGCCGCAGCCCATTAGTATAGAAGAGAAAACTACACAAAAAGCTCAGCACGTAGTTCTGGGTTCAATCCTTGCACCAAAAAGCAAAGCAAATAAAAAAAATAATAATAAAAATAAAGATATCCAGATCTAGGGTGGAGGGAAGGCTCTGAGCTCAGCCCCTGACTCGGGAGGGTTGAAGGACCCACAGTAACCTTTGTCCTTCTTACTAGATTCAGCTGGGACCATGAGTAGCAGCAAAGCCATCAATAGAGGTACTTCAGCAGGTGGAAACTCTGAGGCTCCGGTAAGAAAGAAGAAGCCGCTTGCTAAGAAACGAAACTGGCACTGGCACGGGTGGCCAACCAGGGTTAGACTCCAGGCTTCAGATTCTATGTCAGCTTCAAACAACCCTGTGGTGTCTCCTTCAAGTCCTCTGAAGGTATGCTTTTAACCTCTGGGGGTGCTCTCAAAAAAAAAACCAAAAACCAAACCAAAAAAAAAAAAAAAAAAGCCCCAAACAACTTTTCTTTCCCAAACAGTTTGTGCTTGAGAGTGTAGAGACTCTGCTGAAAAGACAATGGTCTTGATCTATCAGGACTAATGGCCATAGCCTGAGGGCTGACCAGAGACTGCTGCCATAGGTCGCTTAGGAGATAGCAACATCCTTATTCTGTTAGGAGAGAAAGCAGTGTAGTACTTCCCAATGACAGGCCCTGTCCTACATCCTTTTATTAACACCTATAGTCATAGTCATGTAAACTCTAGTATGTATTATCTCATTGTATACTAAATGTTCTATTAAACTCCTTACAGACTTGTAGTATTAAATCACCATTTTACAGATGAGAAGAAATGAGGCTGTTAGGAAGCAGTAGTATCTCATTTATGATTCATTTATTTTTAGTAGGACAGATTTTGATTTTTTAAACTTTATTTCTGGCCTCCAGAGGTACTGCATACACATGGTGAACATATGTGTAGGTAAAACATTCATACACATTAAATAAAAATATATAAAATCTTTTAAAAAAAAAAGTCATCCAAGCTATTTTGATTTTAGCAAGTTCTTTGGATAAAGTTTGAGAATCACTGAACCAGCTTGTCTAAGCAAAACTGAGATGTCAGCCCAGCATGGTGGCTTATGACTCTTAAATCCTGGCACTTGACAGGCCTAAACAGGGGTACTGCTGGGAGTCCCGAGCTACCCTGGGTTGCGTACGTACATACATACATATGTGCAAGCAAAACACCCACGTACGTGAAACCAAAGTGTCTGAAACACACACATAGAGCACACACTGAGGGGAGATGTGAGAAGACACAGGAAGTAAACAGAAGGAATCAGAAACTGGGGCAAAAAGCCTCCGGCAGATTTTCCCCTAAAACCTTTAGAGAAGGTGTCCCTCCCAACACATGGACGAGATTGGGTGACCTCAAAGTGATGTGGCTGTAGTTGCTGGCTGCTTGCTGCTGGCCTGCAGAATTGAGACAATAAGTCTGTTCATTGGGTGTGGTTGGGCACCCCTGTCGTTTCAGCCCTTGGGAGGTGGTAGGAGAGAAGAGTTTGAGGCTAGCATGAGCTATATAATTAGACTTTCTCTTGAGAGGGAAAGGAAGGGGAGTCTAAATACTTAACCGAATGGATCTCTGAACTCCCTGGGTTGCAGCTCTTCCGTAAGGGCAGCCTGAAAGAATGAATCTCAGGGCCCTGGAGGGGCTCAAAGAGTTCAGCCAATCAAGGAGGTTGAATTCTCATTCACCAGATATAGGGAAAATCACAGACTGTTGGGTGAGGCACACCTGGATTTGGACTCCAGTCTCATCGGTGTGTAACTCGGCTACGTTGGCAAACATCCCAAGCTGTCTGGGCTCCATCTGTCAAGTGGGAGTCCCGATGGCACCAGGCAGCAAGGGTTGTTACGTTACGAGTGTTTCGTGACAGAACATTTGTCTGGCAATCAGCACAGTGCTCAATAGATGGTGACTATCTTCCCTCTCACGGGCACTGTGGGGATCAAAGAATGAAGGCAGCCCCATCGCACATCTAATGAATTGGCTAATCTGTATTTACCAAGGGCAGTTCATCTCTGAGAATCCAAACAGGAAAAACAGGTACCAGGATAAAGGAACAGTGATGAACTGTCTGGAAGTGAAAGGCCTGTGGAGGAAGGACAACTAGAGGCGTCTAATAGGATGTATGTGAGAAACAGCGGCCGCCCTTCCCAACCAGGAGGTCCCACTATTTATTCCTGCCTCCCATTGGTCCTGTCTATACAGAAAACCTGCTGACAGTGGTGGTGCACGCCTTTAATCCCAGCACTCGGGAGGCAGAGGCAGGCGGATTTCTGAGTTCGAGGTCAGCCTGGTCTACAGAGTGAGTTCCAGGACAGCCAGGGCTATACAGAGAAACCCTGTCTCGGAAAACCAAAAAAAAAAAAAAAAAAAAAAACCTGCTGACTGAGCAGCTGTAAGAATGGATCCCAATGATCTAGACCAAAGTAAGCTAAGAGGATGGCATGGACCAGAGGGCATAGAGGCCCAGGCCTGGCAGTGGGATGTGGAATTATACTGACACCTGGAGCCTCAGATGCCATACATAGAAATCAGGTATAAAGATATCCTTCTGGTAGTTGGGTGCACAGACAGAATACATACCAGTTTGGCACCTAGTAGGCAGTACCAACAAAAAGAATCCTCTGTTTGCCGCTCATAGGATAAAAAGGGGAAAGACAACTGAGGCCGGAAGGAAATCGAGATCCAGTCCAGCATTAGTGTGGGGATATTTTTATCCGGACACCCGTCCATCTGTCTTGTGTCCATTCTAAGCTGGTGAGTCTATCAGACTTCTTTTAGAAGTCCTGAGTCAGGGCTGACCACAAGCAAGTTCAGGGTAGTAGGAAGTTTGGTCTCACAGCTCTCTCAAAGAGATTTCAAATCCATTTGACACATATAGTTTTTTTTTTTAAGTTGGTGTCTCTGCCTTCAGCTGCTGTTGCCAAATTTCCCTTGCCTCCTCCAGTCTGGAGCTGGGCCATTTCCAGGATCGTTCTTTGTACAATTAAAAAGAAAAATAGAACCGTTGATGTTGCCAAACACATATTTAAAGTGACACTCTGAATCTAGGGAGTGAAAAATCAAAATGTTTTAAGGTTTAGATTAAAAGTCTCCATCCTCGGCAGTCCCTGACCCTGGGATTTCTGTAGAGCCTGGCTGCCTTTAATCCTCTGCCCTGACTCATAAAAACCCTTTAGACCAAGGGTATTTATTTCTCAGAGAACTATTCCAGGCTAATCACATAAAAATACCCTGCTTCCCCGGCATACCCTGTCTAGTGCAGGTCCTGGGAATAGATCTGTGGAGTACACACCCAAGTCCCCTTCCTTCATGCATCCATTCCACTAGAAAAGTCTACCAGGCAATTGTTCTCCTTAACACTTTCTTAGTATCAGCGCTCTTTCCTCCAGCTTTCTCTTGTCCATTGTATCTAGGGGGCCATCAGGATTCACACAGATGGCAGAGGTCACTTGGTCACTCACCCCACGCACTCTGTAAGAGCAAGCCAAAAACCTTTCTAAAAGGTACAACTTGCTAGGCCTAGCACCACCACACTCATTAAATTCCAGCCCTTAGCAGGGCTCTCTGTGAGTTTGAAGCCAACATAGTGAGTTCCAGGACAGCCAGGACTACAAAGAGACCCCGCCTCTAAATAAAGGGTACAGCGGCTCGGGTTCTTTCCATGGGTACACTAACTTCCCATCGGTGCTTAACAAATAATGCAGTTGTTTAATATAACATAATTTGATTTTTATTCTTCTGGGTACTGAGAAGTCAAACTGAAGCTGTGGGGTTTAAATAAACTAAAGAGGGTAGATTTGGCTCCTTCTGGAGGCTCTGATGAGGAAAACCCATCTCCTCCCTTCTTTCACCTTCTGGTGGATTCTGTAGTCCTGGGCTTGTGGGTCCCCTTCCTTCAGTGTTCAGAGCGCTTACTCTGATCTTAGTTTTCATTGGTACCTCTCTTTCTGCCTCTCCTGTCTACTTAAGATCACATTGGATTCACCTGGGATAGTCTCCACTCAGCTCCTCACCTGGGGAAGCTTTATCTGATCGACTCCTGCCTCCTCCCTTATGACTAGGAGTCATGCCTCATCTGCCACAAGACCTAACAAGAATATGACATCAACGAACCAGAGAACAAGTTCTCATCAGACACTGAATCTGATGGCTCTGTCTGTCTGTTAGCGATGCGGAGCCTCGGGAAGCCCAGGCTGGCTTCAAGCTCCATACACAGCTGAGGATAACCTTGGGTTTCTGGTCTTGTCTCCACCAGAGTGCTGGGATTACTGACATATGCCAACACACCTGGTCTGTGCCGAGCTTTTCTAGGAGAAACTGGACCAATTGAGCCATCGGCAATTCTGCCTTTTGTGTTGAATCTTGAGGTTCTAAAACAGAATTAAACTTCTTTGCTAAGCCTTGTAGTCTTGTGGTAGTTTGCCGCAGCAGCCAAATGGGCTAAGCGGGCTGCTGCTTGCCTTTTAGACCACGGCTCTGAAAGTCATTTTCGGTTTTGAGCGTATCCGTTTTCTCCTAGCTCATGAGCCCACCCCATCCTCCTCATCCTCTGGAATGTGTGTCTTTCTGAAGCCTGACCTATGCAGGTCGGGCCTCAAACTCACAGAGACCTCTGATTAAAGGTGTGTGCCAAGCCTTGTTTTCAATCATGTATAGATGTGGGGTAAGGGGGGCAGCCTCTGTGCATATGAGTACAGTGGTATCAGACCTTCAAGAGGATGTTAGATCCCTTGGAGCCATAGTTACAGGTAGTGTGAGTCAACAGACAAGGATGCGGGGGGTCAAACTTGGATCCTCTGCTGGGGTTAAAGGCATGGACCACCACTGCCTGCTGGATGGTTTGATGGCTAATGTGGTATGAATTTAAGCATCACAATTAAAGGTCGGTTTAATCCCAGCACTGAGGAGGCAGAGACAGGCAGATCTTTGAGTTCAAGGCCAGCCTACAGAGTAAATTTCAGGATAGTCAGGGCTACACTGAGAAACCCTAACAACAACAACAACAAAGCAAAAGAAACAACAGCAAAAGGGTAGGTTCCAAATTCTTTCATGTAGTCCAGCAGTTAATAAATGCCTACTTGCTAAATATGGTGAACACAATTTATTATTCAGTTATAGAAGCATTTATTAAGGTCTGAGCTCATCATGCAATGGAATGTCCATTTGCCAACATCTCCTGTGCCCAGTCAGTATCTGGCAATGCTATAGTTGAATAACTGTCCGAGTGAAGGGCCGCTGATTTTCCTGCTGAAATGCTCTGTAAATAACAGAAAGGAGAGACTATAATGTGGGTGTGGGCAGGGGCAGGAGACCCTTATCTCTGTGTACTGCTCAGTACCTTTCTCAGAAACTTATCTTCCCACCTGGGAAATAGCTCTTTGAAGACGATGACGACTCAGACAGGCTCTGCTCACCTGCTGGTGGGTCTCCTGTGTCCCAGGGCTCTGCCTGGGGCACAGCTTTATCAAGACGGGGGGGGGGGGGAGCTTGAAGACTGCCACCTTCTCCCACAGGCTGTCTTCGTTCATCAGGCAAGAGGGCAGCAGCTGGGCTCCAAACCTGGCGCTGCTGGCAGCAAGCCGAAAGCTGTTGGCCCTTCATTTGGTCTGGCTTTTTTTGCTCTGAGGGATTTAGTTCTCCTGTAGCAAAACCTCTTACCTGGACTTTGTACTGGCAAATTTTAAAAAGAGCAGACTCTGTGTGTGTGTGTGTGTGTGTGTGTGTGTGTGTGTGTGTGCTTCCAAGCAGAGATTGATGTCATTTGTCTCCCTGGATCCCTCCCCTCTTCATTTACTGAGGCACAGGGTCTCTCGTGGAACCCAGAGCTTATGACCTGGCTCATCTAGCTAGATAGCTAGTCCCAGGGATCTAATCTCTGCCTGGCAAATGCTGCTGAGGTTTCAGGTAGTCCAAGGGACCAGCAAGGCTTTTGTGTGGGCACTGGGAATCCAAACTCTGGTCCTTGTGCTTGCCAGACAAGTGTCTTATCAGCCCTACCATCTGCCCAGGCTGGGAAATTAACAATTTTAATGAGGGCTAATACATTAGGTGTGCATAGAAGTGACTCTGAATCCTGTCCTCACCAGTCACAAAGCTTTAGCACCAGATGAACACTTCCCCACCCCCACCCCCACCCCCAGGAGGTACTAGGGATAGATGCATTTTACCAGAGTCATGCCCTTCCCTGCCTGGAGACAAGGTTGCTCAGGCTGCCATGGGTTTCTGTCTTTCTCTCTCCCCATCCTTCTCTTTCTCTCTAAACCTGTGGTATGTAAACTAACCTCATCACACTGAGGTTTATTTCTGTGAGATCTAGGCCAGCTTGGTCTACATAATGAGTTCTAGATTAGCCAGAGCTAGCCTAAGACCCTACCTTGTTTGTTTTTCACAACAGGGACAGGGTTTCTTGTTGTAGCCCAGGCTCTCCTGGAACTCACTCTGTAGACCAGGCTGGCCTGGAACTCACAGAGATCCAACTGCCTCTGCCTCCTGAGTACTGACAGGCATGCGCCACCACATACCACACTGCCCAGCAAGACCCTGTGTGACGTGGAGGTACACATGCTAAGATCTGTGTGTGGAGGTCAGAGGACAGCTCGTGGGAATAGATTTATTCCCTTCTTCCTTGTAGCTCCAAAGGGTCACAGGCTTGGTGGCAAGTGCTCTCCCCTGCGGAGCCAGCTTTCTGGCTCTGACATTGTCTGTCTCCCTGAATGCTCACATTATGGGCTAGTGTTAACCCGGCAAGGCTCCCTTCTTTCCATGGACAGTAAGATACACATTGTAACATAAAAGATAGTTCTACCCATAAGCATGTAGCAGTACCAACCTGGGCTTAATCTTTTATTTTTGAGACAAGATCTCATTCTGGCCTGGCTTCGCCTGATATTACTGGTGAGCCACCCCATCCAATTTTTCATTTTTACTTTCCATTTATTATTTTTTTTAAAGGCTTGTTTTTATGTACCTGAGTATTTGACTGCCAGTACGTGTGTATGTGTGTATGTGGACCACATGTGTGCTTTGTGTCCTCTGTGGAGATCCGGAAAGGACAGTGGATCTCCTGAACTGGAGTTGTTACTAATGCCTGTGAGTGGCTGTGTAGGTCCTAAGAGAACCCGTCCTCTACCAGTGTAGCAAGTGTGTGCATCTGCAGAGACATCTCTGCAGCTCTCACTATTTATACATTGTGTGAGTTTGTATGTGTGTATTTGGACATGACTGTAGGTGTCTGTAGAAGCCAGGTGAACATTGGAACCTTGGAGCTAGAGTTACAACTGGTTGTGAGCCACCTAATGTGGTTGCTGAGAACTGTATTCAGGTCTCCTGTAAGAGCAGTAAGTGCTTTGAACTGCCAAGCCATCTCCATCTTTTTTTTTTTTTTTTTTTTAAGATTTACTTATTTTATAAATAAAGCTGTCTTCGGACACACCAGAAGAGGGCATCAGACTCCATTACAGATGGTTATGAGCCACCATGTGATTGCTGGGAATTGAACTCGGGACCTCCGGAAGAGCAGCCAATGCTCTTAACTGCTGAGCCATCTCTCCAGCCTCCTCTCCTTCTTTTCTAATGTAAACAAGACAAAACAGGAGGAAACAAAACCCACTCATTTGCACATTGCCATTATTGTGGTCTTATCAATAAAATGTCAGCTTAGAGCATAGTTTATAAAGATAACCTTAACAACGTACCAGTCATAGGCAGAGTAATAAAAGTTGTACAGCTGTGAGCAAGCGTGGAAACGAACATGGTGGAGTTCTAAGAGTATAGAAAAAACACCATAGTCTCCTAGAGTCTCACAAATAGAAAACTTTTGTGACTTCCGGTCCCCAAAGTGTGGGAATTCCTCCTAAGTACCAACGGATCAGTCAAGTGTCCAATCTATAGGGCACATTGGCTGGGGGTCCCGTATTCTAATTCAATCCTGACACTATGTGGGCTGGGGGGTGTTACTGAGTTACAGGGTATGCTTACCTGGGTAAAGCCCTGGGTGCAATCCACTGAACTGCCAAAGAGAAAGAATAAAATCCAAACAACAGGATGGGTGTGGTGGCCTATTGCTGGAACCCCAGCACTTGGGAGGCAGAGGCAGGAGGATGGCTACAAGTTTGAGGTCAGACAGGTCTTCACAGCAAGTTCTATGCCAGGCTGTGTTATGTAAGAGACCTTTTCATAACAAGGACACCCAACAGTCTGATGTCAGCGCTGTGTCCTGGGCTCCTTTACCTGTAGATCTGAAGGGACCACTGCAAACTAGGGCTCTTGTTTTTGTTTTTTTGTTTTGAGACAGGGTTTCTCTGTATAGCCCTGGCTGTCCTGGAACTCACTTTGTAGACCAGGCTGGCCTCGAACTCAGAAATCTGCCTGCCTCTGCCTCCCGAGTGCTGGGATTAAAGGCGCACGCCACCACGCCCGGCCAAACTAGGGTTCTTATGCCTCTCTTAATTCACCATGTGTCTTAGTTAGGGTTTTACTGCTGTGAATAGACACCATGACCAAGACAAGTCTTATAAAAAACAACATTTAATTGGGGCTAGCTTACAGGTTCAGAGGTTCAGTCCATTATCATCAAGGTGGGAGCATGGCAGCATCCAGGCTGTCATGGCGCAGGCAGAGCTGAGTTCTACTTCTTCATCCAAAGGCTGCTAGTGGAAGACTGACTTCCAGGCAACTAGGGTGAGGATCTTATACCCACACCCACAGAGACACACCCATTCCAACCAGGTCACACCTATTCCAACAAGGCCACACCTTCAGATGGTGCCACTCCCTGGTCCAAGGATATACAAACCATCACACCATGGCTTGGTAAACTCACGGAAAGTTCCCTGGCATTCAGCATTATCAAGGGCACTGACAGGAACACAGATGTAGAAGGAGCTCGGTTCAGAGAAGGAAACCCAGGGCGTGTAACACTGTTGCAAGCAAGGGCTGAAGGTCTCCCCAGGAGCCCCTCCTCCCAACAGCGCTCTTATTTATTTTCCTGAGGAGATAATGGATGAGGTAGGCAACAAATAAACGATTCAGAGTTAAAGCAACAAAAACCAGAACAAAGAACACACTTGAAGAGATTGACTTTTTTTTTTCTCTCTTTTGAGACAAAGTTTCTCTGGGTAGCCCTGGCTGCCCCTGGAACTTGCTCTGTAGACCAGGCTGCCCTCAGGCTCATAGAGATCTACCTGCCTCTGCCTCTGCCTCTGGAGTGCTGGGATTAAGGGCCACCACCATCAGGCCAGAGATTGACTCTCTAAATACTCTCTGGGTACTCTTTGTAGTAACTTCATTTTACAGTGCTGGGGCTTTGAATATGCCTCGAGATCTGCTGGACCCTGTCAGAGGCCCTTCCTGGTTTTTATTGTGATTTTTATTGCATACCCATGATTGATTAAATCATTTGCTGTTGGTGATCAACTTTACCGCCGGTATGACCCCTGTCCCGAGGTGGCAGGTGGGACTGATTCCCACCTTTTAATGTGGCTTTAGACATTCTGGTCACCTTGCTCTGGTTCTAAAGCAACCAGGAGGCTGGCAGGCTGCATTCGACTCATTAGCATATAAAAAGACAAATCACTTTGGAGATTCAAAGGCTTTTTGAAGTCCTAAGCCAGGAAACTGGGATGAAGATCACACATATTTCAGAATATCACAACTGCTAAGCTTTAAAAAAAAAAAAAAAAAGAAAGAAATAAACATATGCGTATGGTCTAAAAATAATGTGTCTCTATCAATCTAAGAACAAAAATCTTAATGGTTTGCAATAGCCCTAAGGGTGGAAACACAAAAGATGTCTATCAGTGGACGAGTGAGAAAATAAAATGGGGTGTACTGTTGATGGTGGCAAGGGGCCATGCTTGTAATCCCAGCACTTGAGAAGCCAGAGCAGTAGAATAACTACAAGGGTAAAGCTACCCTAGGATCCACAGTGAGTTAAAGGCTAGCCTGAGCTATGTAGCCCGGGTCTTGTCTCAAAACCAAAACCAACCAATAATAACCAATCAGCAACAGAACCACCAAACCAAACCAAATGGAAATTCCCCTTGAAAGGAAAGCCAAAACAGGCTAGGGGATACCTGTAATGCCAGCGCATCTGTAACTCCAGTTCGGGGGGGAGGGGAGCGGGGGGGGGGGCACCAGCATGCTCACACAGACATACATGTGGGCAAACAGCAGTGCACATGAAAAAGAAACTGGAGACTATATATTGTCTGCCTCCAACTAAAAGAGGCAGATTTGATCAATGCTACAGTGGGATCTTGAAGGTGTGCCAAGTGAAATAGACCAGACACAGAAAGACACAGGACGGCACTTAGAGTCTCCAAGGTAGTCGGATGTAGAGGCAGAATGGAGGGTACCACTAGGGATGTGGGAAAGAAGAGTTTGGGATAGTTTTTTGATGGACATACAGGTGGGGCAGTGGGCAAACCTTTGCTCAGGAACGAAGAGACGGAGCCTTCCCAAAAGTGCCTCTGTAATTAGAGACTCATCAGTTCCCTTCCGTTGTCTTACTCCCCCTTCCTTCCCTGCCTCAGCCGGCTTTCATTCTCTGGACTCCAAAAGCCTATGTTCTACACAGCAAGGCAGGCCCCACATAGGCTTAGTCATTTCTTCCTCCTCCTCCACCTCTTCCTGACATCACATCCAGCACTGTCTTGTCTTCTGTAGAACCCAAACTGAGACACCAGTCACACTCTCTCTCCCTCCCACTGCGGAGCGGTTGAGCTGGCGTGGCAGACAGCTGTATCAAGGTGCATCGTGGTTGTGTGTCTCCAGAACGTGCCGAGTAGGAGTAGTAAGCCTGCTAGATCCCAATCTACAAGCCCTTCCTTCTGCTAGGCCTGATGGGCCTTCTTTCTACCCCTGCTCCCTTAGCTCATGAGAAGCTCGGCTGCTGCTTCAGTGTCTGTGGAGGACATCCCCCAAGCTCCCCCAAGCTCTGCTTTCCCTTAGAATCCAGCTCTCCAATTTCTTGAAGTTCTCCCTGACTTTCACCCAGCCACACACTGGTTCTCTCCTACATTATGTGCCTGATAACCATATAGTAGCACCTTGTAGAGTGATTGCCATGCATTTGAGAAGGGCTGGACTTAATCCTCAGTACTTGTACACACACACACACCCCTTTGCAATATTTACAGGTTGCAATGTTCCATTGATCTGTGCAGCTATTACGACACCATGTCCCCTGACTACATCATAGGCAATAGTTAACCCTAAGTCCTTCTCTACTTTACCTCATTGGAATTTGTGTAACTTTTCTAGTGTCCCCCTCCCCCACCACCACAGGCTCCTACTTTGTAGCCCAGGTTGGCCTGGAACTTGGTACCTAAGACCAAGGTGGCCTCAAAGTTACAGATAATACAATCACCCCTGCATCCATAGTGCTAGGTATTCCTGGTTCCTGCTTCCGCATCTGGCATCAGCTGGGTTGTTTGATTTTTGAAAAATCTATTTTTGGTTTTTCTGGAGACAGGGTTTTTCTGTGTTGCCCTGGCTGTCCTGCGACTCACTCTGTAGACCACGCTGGCCTTGAACTCAGATAGCCTGCTGCTTCTGGCTCCTGAGTGCTGGGATTAAAAGCGTGTGCTGCCGGAGCCGTGTTTATTTTTTAAAAGATTTTATGTGTATAAATATTTTGCTAGCCCTTACACATGTGCGTTTTGTGTGTGTGTGTGCCTGATGCCTTATGGATGCTAGAGGAGAGTGGATTCCACAGAAGTAGAGAAATGATTGTGAACTGCTTTGTAGGTGCTGGAAGTCAAACCCAGTCCCCTACAAGAGCAACAAGTGCCCTTAACCACTGAGCCACCTCTCCAGCCTCACAGGTTGGAGTCAAGTTTACTAAGACAGGGATCAGTTGGTTTGCCTTGGGTTCTATACTTAGCACCGAAGGGGGCACCCTCCCCGCCCCTGCCCAAACCAAAAACATCTACTGGGGCCAAGATAATATTATAGACATGGTCTCTCCCTTTGAGTTCACAGATCTAAGCCAGCAAACATTCACTGGGCGTGCTGGATTGTGATGTGTTTTAAGCACTTGGCAACTCTGTAATGAACTTCCCAGTACCGTAAGGAATAATGATGACCGTTGACCAGTGTTAATGTTGAGATCTTAATGCGTACCGGATACTCTGAGGGATGCTTTACCTTCAGCACCTCATGTAGTCACGGTCTATCTGAGTTTGTATTACTGCCTTCTTTCTACCCGGGAGGAAACCAAGTCCCAGAAAGATGAGGCAGTTGGTGTAGTTCACACAGCTGGTAAGCCATGTTGACAGGACCCATCAGCCAGAGTTCCCAGCATGCACCTCTGTCGCACTTACATGACTTCAGTTAGATTCCGGAGACTCCTCCTTTTTAAGCTTTCTGACACCACAGTCTTGCTATGTCGCCCAAGGTAGGTGTAAACTACTTTTGATTTCTCAAAGCAGTGCTTGGTCTCAGAAACGCTAGGCAAACTCTACACTGAGCCGTAGCCCAGAGGCCACATCTTAAGCTTTATTTACATTTCTGAAAAAAAAAATTTTTTTTTTTGCTGTTGTGTCTGTGGATTCTGGGGGTGATTGTCAGGTTTAACTAGCCAGCGCCTTCTCCTTCTAAGCCATCTTGCTGCTCTTGAACCTACCTTTAAAATTCATTCATTCATAGACAGGGCTTCACTATATAACAAGAACTGTCTTGGAACTCACAGAGAGTTCCTCTACCTCGGGAGTGCTGGGATTAAAGGTGTGCACCACATCTAACTCAGAGACTAAATTTTTTCTTTATCACGTTTTTTATTTTTACGCACAGGTATGTGTGTGCACGTGCTCTCGCACGCGCCTGTTTGAGAACATGCACAGATGGTTGTGAGCCCCTCAGGTCCTTTGGTCAGAACAGCAAGTGTTCTTAACCACTGGGCCATCTCTCCAGCCCCTAAGTATTTTTAAATGTGTACCCTGTGAGCCAGATCCATGGGGCTGAAGACAAGATCTGTCTTTGCAAAGAATTTTTTACTTAAACAAAAGAGGCAGATGTTAGATGATTAAGGGTTTCTCTTGGAGCTGGGAAGAAGAGCCAACTGTCCTTTTGCGGAACATTCCATCCTCCCCAGGGGAAAGCCTGTTCCCTTCCAGGAACAGGTGGCACGGGGAGGGAGGGAACAGGAGGGTTTTCTATAAAGGCTGCTGCGCGCGTGCGTGCGTGTGTGTGTGTGTGTGTGTGTGTGTGTATGTGTATCAAGGTTGCGTTTCATGAACAATCTATGAATTACTGAATGCCACCTGAGTGTGTGTGTGTATGTGTATCAAGGTTGCGTTTCATGAACAATCTATGAATTACTGAATGCCACCTGAAAAGGGTTAAAAGCCAGTGGCCAGTGACACCACCTGCAAAAGCTAGTACAGTAATTTACCCAGGAAAGAGGAAGTGCACCCTGTGGGAGGGATTGTAGTGCGGGCACTTGGGGAGAAATGGCAGGGTGTGGGCTTCCAGCTAAGTTGTAGTTTGAGACCAAATAGAGGTACCGCTTAAGATATGAAGTATATTAAAGACAGTGACAGGCAGGGATGTGGGTGATGTAGCTAAGTGATTGCCTATCACACCCAACACCATACGTTCAGTCCCTAGTACTGTACAACCCAGGCACCTGGTGCAGGATCTCTATGATCTCAGGGCAGTCTAGGAGCCAGAGGCAAGAAGATATGTCCGCTCGCTCTCCGTAGCCACAGGCTCAGCATTGGGCACTTATGCATGTGCCATGTGCAGGTGCTTGGACCCATGGACTCTCGGAGGCCAGAGGAGGGTACAGGCATCCTCATTTGTCATCTCGTTCCTTTGAGGCAGGGGAGCTCTCTGAAAGTGAAACTCATGGTATTCTGATAGGCTGGTAGCCAGGGAGCTCCAGTAATCCTCCTGTCTCTACCCCTGTACAGTACCAATATAGTAAGATCAACCCTGGCTTATGTGAAGGTTGCTCAGCAAGCACTCTACCACTGAGCCACCTTCCTTGCCCCTATCACAGGGCTTCTTGTTCTAGGGGGTTCTAGGTTCTAGGACCTCATACATACTGAGCCCTCCATCTCCAACCTCAGAAAATAAACTTCTGAAGGATTCCTTCTGGAGTTAGGTGTGGTTGTAGGTTCATGCCAGTGGTCCTGTCATTTACAAGGCTCTGGTAAGAGGATCTGAGCTTAGTTAACAGAGTTAAACTCCAGGCCAGCCAAGGCTACCCAGGGAGGCCCTGTCTCAAAACGACAACGATGAACCCGCTAGGGCCTGGCAAGATGGCTCAGCAAACAGAGATACCTCCTGCCAAGTGGGATGACCTGAGTCTGACCCCTGTGACCCACGAGGTGGAGTCACAGAACTAACCACTAAGTTGTCCCCTGATTTTCAAGTTGTCCCTGATGGTGGTACAGGGCATCCCCCCACACACAACAAAAGCAATTAAAACATAAGGGAAAAAAATAGGGGTTGGGGATTTAGCTTAGTGGTAGAGCCCTTGCCTAGCAAGTGCAAGGCCCTGGGTTTGGTCCTCAGCTCTGGAAAAAAAAAAATTACAATACCACAAAGAATCCCATCTGGCTGGGCCTTAGGTCTGTAAGTCCAGGTGAGGATGAGGAGGAACACCCTGAGTTGAAGGCTAGCCTGGGCAATTTAGCAAGACTGTTCCAAAAGAAAAAGGGGTCAGAGATATAGCCCAGTGGTAGAGTGCTTGCCTAGCTTGCTCAAGGCCGTAGGTTCACTGGTACTTGGGAAAATTCCATACAGGATGGGGTTTTATAATTTTTCTCCCCATCACCCCATATTTTCTGCCTTGTCATTTTTTTTTAAACATGACGGTATCAAAACTACACATTTAAATATTAGGTATTAAAAATACTGGGGAAGGGGCTGGAGAGATGGCTCAGCGATTAAGAGCCATGGGGAATAATTCAAGGACTACCAGGAGGATGGGGTTCCATATAAACACCCTATCATTACAGGACCTGAAGATCCCTTCAGTTTTGGTTCCTTCTGGGGTCCTGGGTCTGATCCCCTGAGGAAATCTGAGACAACACAATATGTTCAGCGTTAGGAGGTGACGGGATACACAAGTGGATTCTAGGAGGAGGATCCTGGAGCTAGTAGGATGAAATGCAGAGAAAACACCAGCAGGTGTAGAGGCCTGGAGGAGACAAGAATATTCTGTCAATGGAGGTCAGGTTGAGAGGGAATCTGATGGAATCTGAGGAAACAGCTCTTCCGTCCTCCCCAGATGACTCTCCCGGAGCCTTAAGGCAAAACATTGGAGTTTTGGTGCTCACAACATCAGCTTCATTTGAATACCATCACCGGATGAGTCTCTTTGTAACACTGGACCATGTAGTACCCGAGTGACTGACTGCAGTGGGTTTTACATTACAACCTCGTTACAGGAGAGAAAACATACTGTCCAGCATCTTGAGGTACTGTTCAGGTTCACCATGCCCCTTTACGTATGTGCTTTAGTTCTAAGTGCTTTCAACTTGAGAGGCCTTGTCTTCTTCGAAATAGAGCCACCGCAACACGAGGTATTTTGACTTTGTTGGACTTCTGGCTGTCTCCAGAAACCCAGGAAAGGACAATAGTTATAGCCAAAAGGCCAAGTGGCCTCTCAAAATTCCCCTGCATCTATTCTGGTTCTCCCTCTGGGGCAGCTCTTAGATACCATCTTCTGCCAAATAGAGTTTGTTTCTCAGAAGCTGTTCAGAAGTGGGAGGTTAGGAAGAAGAAGAAGAAAAAAAAACAAACCCTGCATCAACAACTACAAAATAACCCTGCAGCAGCCTGAGCACAAAGGGTTTGGGTTCTGAACAAAGGGCTGGGTGAGACTCCAAGGCAAATGCTGACACATCCTCTCTCCAGCTGTGAACCAGGGGTCTGAGGGCTGCAGCAAAGGTCATCTGTCTCCACATCTTTGGGCAGGAAATGCAATTCAATCCTCCCAGTGACTGATCACTTTACAAGATTAATGGAAATGTCTCCAAGGAGGGTCTGTGTTCTGACAGCACAAAAAGGAATCAAACTTCTCCCCTGGCCTCCTCCTCCTCCTCCTCCACCAGGTCAGCTGATTACTGGTCTTTAAAAAGCTCCAAACTTTCCTCCAGGACTTCTGTTCAGGGGGATGCCTTTGATAGGAGAGATCCCGTCTCCAGGGATTGGCCCCAGAGATAGCACCTGAAGGTGGGGGAACTTTGGAAGTTCCTTAGTTTGTACTTCATCTTTCTCAGTAGAACTGCAAAGGGCACGGTAGGCCCTGAAGGGTTAACTGCCGGCCTTCTGGTCCCTCCCTCAGGGATTGTCAACCAGTGGCAAGTGAGCCTGATGAAGTCATGCCTGCCTTTCCCTTTCCATTGGCTAGCGTGCATGTCCATCAACCTCAAGAGGCAAGTTTTGAAAGAATCTTTGAACTTTTATGACTCTCTTCACCGCATTAACCCTTTCCACTCATCTGTGGTTTCCAGGGTCCTTTCCAGTCCTTACACAGGAAGAGGCACACTGGAAAAAAAAAAAAAACAAAAAAACAAAAAAACAAAAAAACAAAAAAACCAACCCAGAGTGCTAAGTAGAACATTAAGCCTTTCTCCAAGAGTCAGTTGTTAAAGAGTTTTGTTTTTTCTTTTTGACTTCAAGCCACAGGACACAGAAGCCTGCAAAACAAAAATAAACAGACGATATCTGAGAACAAATCACTTGGTCTGCTGCTATATTAAAATAAAAGTACACTTTAAATTCCAAAGGTACGGCTGGAGAGATGGCTCAGCGGTTAAGAGCACTGACTGCTCTTCCAGAGGTCCTGAGTCCAATTCCCAGCAACCACATGGTGGCTCACAACCATCTGTCATGAGATCTAATGCTGCTTATGGTGTGTCTAAAGACAGCTACAGTGTACTCGTCATATATATAAAATGAATAAAATATTTATTTTTTTATTTTTAGAAAAGACTTCCTTGAAATTCCAAAAGTAATACAAAATAGGTCAATACTTATTGATAAGATTGGTGAGCCTTGTGCATATAAGGCTTTACAGTTTTATTTTCAATTCATGCCTTCCATACCCTAGCATGCTGTGGATTTAACCCAGAGTCTCTACAACACCCTATTCCTGAGCTAGCCCACTATCCTGGAATTCATTTGAGTAGTTAGCACATGTCCATGGATGCAGAGTTGAAAAGGCACTAGAACCTATAGAATGAAATTAGACCCCTCAGGTCTGCATCAGGTGATATTTATACACACATGTGGTTAACGTTTCACAGTGTACCAAAGAAGAGCTCTCAGTTTCTTCCCGGGTTGCTTTTCTTTATCGTCATGAAGAACAACCCATGTATAGAAAAGATTACCCAATGCATAGAAAAGATTAAGTATGGGTCTATGGATATATCTTCTTTGATTCACCCAAACAGCAATCAAAACAATATTCTGCATCTCATTTTTAAGGATATAATTAAGTCATTTCATATAAACATATATCCTCCCCATTATCCCCCCGCCCCGCCCACCTCTCTCTATTTCTTGTTCAAGATAGGATTTCTCTGTGTAGCACTGCCTATCCTAGAATTCACTATGTAGTCCAGGCTGGCCTCAAACTCACAGAGATCCTGCCTCTGCCTTCAGAGTGCTGGGGTTAAAAGTGTGTGCCAAGCCGGGCAGTAGTGGTGCATGCCTTTAATCCCAGCACCCGGGAAGCAGAGGCAGGTGGATTTCTGAGTTCTAGGACTACAGAGTGAGTTCCAGGTCAGCCAGGGCTACACAGAGAACCGCTGTCTCAGAGAAAAAAAAGTGTGCGCCAACACCACCCAGCTATACTCTTTTTTTATCTTTTTTTTTAATGCTGAAGATCCATCTGAGAGCCCTGGTTTCAGTTTTTGTGTGCTTTTGACAGGTCCCCACTAAGACCAGAGTCTTGTGGGCTCTGGATTCCCACATGTTCTTGGTTCAAGTCCCGTAGCCATAACATCCTTGTGGCCTGTAACTTCTGATCCCGAACTTCTTAAATGCCGAGATTAAAGTATGCTACCATGCCTGGCTTAAGCTTTCTTATATGGTTCTTGACTCTATCCATAGGATATTTACCACCCTTTGTAGGTGTATTGGTAAGATCTCGGCAGGTGAACCAAGCTTTTCCAAGTGGCATCCCACCAGGCTCCCACACTGGGCTGTCACACTCCTGGTAGGCACTGGGAGCAAGTGCTTCAAACCCTAAGGCTCCAAAATTCACACTGTCCCATGTGTTCTTCCATTCAACCTTTGCCTTACTCGTCTTTGCCTCTATGGTCTCTTCATTCATTCTATTAATGTTCTAGGATAGCTGACGATGGAGATGTGAAGCCAATGGGACCCTGACTCATATATAAAGAGCTTGGTAGGCACTGTAAGAGCAATGATGGCAAATACCCTAAGGCCTCGTTTTTATTGTTTGCTTGCTGGCTGCGGCAGTGGGATTGGATCCAGGGTCTTGTATATGATGCCAGTCAAGAGCTGTATCACCTAGCCATACATAACTCTAGCCCATTAATTTTTTACTTTTGAGACATGGTTTCATTATATTGCCCAGGCATGTACTACCATGCCCAGTTTATCTTTGATTTTATTTATGTATTTATGTATTTATTTATTTTGCTCTAAGTGGATTTCAATAGTAGAGTGAGTTCTTGGTACCCATGAGTAGCTGGATTCTAAATGTCTCCCAGGCAGGCTTACAGAGTGGCCAGACTTGTGGGCTCCAGATTCCTCCCAAGTTCTTGGTTCAAATCACGGAGTCATAATTTTGTTGTGGTCAAATAACTTAGCATTTCTCTGAACCTTAGCTATGAAATAGCAAAGATTTAAAGAGATGCCAATAGGAAGGACTTCGTTCAAAGCCCCTGTAAGCTCTTAAGGGCCCGGAGCATGAAACTGGGGTATGGGGTAGTCCCAAGATTCAGGAGACAGAGGCAGGAGGCTCAAGCAAAGTTCTAGACTAAGCCTGGTTTACATGGCAAGTTCCAGGCTACCTAGGGCTAGGAAAGCCAAGAGCTAGAATAACAACATAAGTTTGTTTGCTCCTAGCCCAGAATCCCTGAGTTTCTGAGTACTCCATCCGGGGACAGTCAAGCCCACGGGGTATGTGTGTAAGTGTGTGTAAGCGAAGCTGTCATTTCTGCCTTCTGCCCCCTTGTCTTTGGTCACAGAGTTGCTCAACTGACCTGGGATGATACAACAGACTGTAACACAGGTAGGATCTGACTGAGTCTTTTACAAGGGCGATACAGGAAGACATTATTTCATTTCCAATGAGGCTGGCTTGCGTTAAAAGCTCATCTTTCTCAAAAGAAGCCCCCCTTTCTATTTCTCACCTATTCTCAGCTCCTGGGGGACAATCAGCCCAAAGTTAGAGCTCAAGGGTCTGGCCCTTCCCCCTGTGGCCCAAAATAACCTCCTCCCCCACTCAGAGGGAATGCTTGGAATTCTTTCAACTGAGGACAAAGGCTTTCATCTGCCAATTACTGATAAAGGGAAAATGCAAATATGCTAGAGAAGGTGATCCATCAAGGGCTCAACGTTTATTGAGTGACCACTTAGACCCAGCAGAGGGGTGGGCATTCTGGGGGAGTCAAAGGGGAACAAACACCCAGCAGGCTCATTCTTCTCTCAGGTCTGTGGTTTCCTCCAGGTTTGTAAAGAGACAGGATCAAATCAGGTGACTGATCAACCTCTGCCCACTCTACAAACGTGGCTAACACCAGACTTTTCCCAATGCCAGCCTTTGGGGGAACTCAGAAGCCACGGGGAGCGGAAGGGGGTTGGGGGTGGGGGGAAGGGAGAGACTTCGGGGAGGAAGATGAACAAAAATTTCCAGCATCCTATTTGACAGTTTTGCTTTAATTCTTTAATCCACTGATTCTCAACCCTAGGCCCCTCCTTTATTTCATTCCGAAGCATAAATGAAGTTGGTGGACATTTGAAAGGGCAAGCAGTGTGACTGAGAGCGAGTTGTTTCTGCCTTTCTGAATCCCAGCATCCTCACTTACAAAGCAGAGCAACAAGGCCATAAGACATCCCCTTCAAAAGTATTCTTTCTCACAAGAAGAGCCAGATAAAGTGGTCCACATCCCCATATCATTCCCCCACACACACAATTTCACGCTGGGTATGGAACCCAGGGCCTTAGGCTTGCTAGGCCAAATATCCCAGGATTGCACTACATCACCAGCTGGTCCCTGGTTTTCACAGGGATGGTTAGAAGGGCTGCCCAGGGATGCAGCTGAGCCAACATAGAAGTAGTTTCAGTTTGGTGACAAACTTGGTGTGTGTCGCCTCATCTCTACGTAGATTTCTACCAATAACGTGCATGGGTGGAATTAAAAAAAAATTCAAAGAGCAGATTTGGGGACAGGTGGAAAAAAAGTACAGACCGATAAGGCAGGAAATTCTGACGTCTTAAGGGAGGGTGACGAAGTGTGGTTCACAGCTGATTTCAGGTGGCAAGGCCACTTCCTCCCCGTATCTGTCTGAACCAATGCTGTTGACATTGGGACAAGATAAAAACAGCAGTCACCTAAATTCATAATTTCTTGAATCTGGGTTTCCCCAGGGCGCAAAATGACCTGCTTTAGCTTGTACAGCGAGCTAGCATCACCTGGGAGGTCTCTCAGAACATCCTTGTGATGCTGTCATTAGGCCCTTGCAAGAAAGGAAGAGGCCAGGAGGGAACAAAGTTTAGGGCCAGCATTTCTCTCAACTTAAAGGAATTCCAGGACCACTCAGGGCCAATTCTGGAAGCAGTCACAAGCACTACTTAAAAGACGGAGGAACATTTGGGATCTGCTACTCCAGGCATATTCACAAAGGCTGCCCCCCAACCTTCTCTGCTGAGAAACAATATAGATCTGGCTGTACCCCAGAAAGCCACAAACAACCACCACTTTTCTCTTAAACTGCCACACGAGAGAGGCTTACCTTTTGCCTGCCTGCATTAGAGACGCTGAATCCGATTCTCTATTCTCTCCTGTGTATCGATTTATCTCTTCTCAGCGAGTGTAGAGACTTTTTTTCTTTCTTTTTAAAAGCCCAACTTCTGTTTCAGGGCTGTACTACCGAGGCTATCCGAATGAATGAACCAAAGGCTTTCTTCCGGTCAGCTGCAGTCTAAAAAGGCTGTGGACTGGCTGTATTTCCTGTACCTGTGCGTGTGTCTCCATATTATTATTTCAGCCCCGGGAGTTTAAAAGTTATGCAGTCTGTACAGATACAGTGCTGAGATAATTTCTTTCTGAGCCCCTCAGATGCCTCCTCCATATGGCAGGTTCGCAAATGGATAAGGGTCTGGACAGGCTGGCCCCTCCCCCCAGGCATGCAGTAGAAAAGCAAAACAGAAAAAGAAATCATACATACAAAATACTTTGAATTTAGGTCGCCAGCATAGGTAATGAGAAAAGGTGGGTGAAGGAAGAGAGGGAGAGCCCTGGGTAACCCAAGCAAGAGGGGGCAGGGGCAGAGGTGGGGGGTGCCAGGCCCCGGGGGCTTTCATGCCAGCAGGCTTGGCTAGCATTTCCGCGCCTCCCGCTGAGGCCATCCGTGCAAATCTGCACCTCCCTCCCCACCCCCTCCTCTCTTTCCCTCCCTCCCTGCCCCGCCATCTCTGGGATGCGCCCGCCGCCTGCAACTCAGCCCTCCAAAAGTCAGCTCCCGGGCGGCGGCGGCGCCTGCGTGCAGAGGCGCACTCGTGACCCAACAACAAAACAGCGATGCCAAGGCGCTAACAGCGCCCGGTGCGTCCCAGGCTTCCTTCTGGCCCCACACCTCCTACGACTGCGGTCCCCGACACCCCCAACCCGAGCCCCCCCTTTCCCCAACTAGACTAGCCGCGAGCTCCGAGCGCGATCGGCAACAATGTTTACGTTCCGGGGATTATGACGTCGACGCCTCCCCCCCCACCCACAACTGCTGAAAATGGTTTCCTAGGACTTTGCAAACGGATCTGCTTAAGTGTTGGTGCAAAACTTTGTAGATATCGGCTCTGGCTTGCTGTATTTATTTATTTTTTTGCTTTCTTTTCTTTGGTCTTCCCTCCTTTCCCCCTCCGCCAAAATGCAGGGGGCAGGAGTGTTGACAATTAATTGGTGAACTCTCCTAAAAAAATGGAGGCAGAGAAAGACTCTGGAAGAAGATTGGTGTGTAGCTTTTTTTTTCTCCCCCAAATCTGTATCTGGTATATGATCGATTTATCTATTTATTTTTTTGGTTGTTTCTTGCTGCCTTTTCTTTCCTTTTCTGTATTTTGCAAGAGGACCGGAAAAAAATAATAAATTGCATGCAAAAGGAAGCAAGCAGCTCACTCCTCCAGTCTCTTGTGAGGCTCAGGGTCTCAGACACTTAAGTGGGGAGGAGGCAGCGCCGAAAGGCGTGGAAGGGGCTGAGCGGGCTCGGGGTTCGCCTGGGATCTGGGGGGCAGCGGGGCTCGGTGCTGAGCGGCGGAGGGAGGAGGAAGAAGGATGCGGGGAGTGGTGGGGGAGTCTCCTTAGGAAGTGAGTGTGCGCGCGCGCTCGTGGGGAGATGAGGCAGCTGCTGGTGCGTTTTGGGGTCTCTGATGGAAGCTTTGTGGTGGGCCGGCTGCCTCTCTCCCCCCACACTCTTAACCTCCTCCCCTCCCCTCCTCTTCTTGCACTAGCAGTCGGTCGGCGGGGGCCGTTAGGGTCTCAACCCTTCCGTTTCAGCTTTCCAGCTTTTCTGTAGCTCGGGAGCAGCTCCAGCCTTAGTAATGCCGCCGGCCCCGGGTTCCGGCTTCCCGGGTTGGCCGCCGTGGCCGCCAGGGCTGCTGTTACCGCTGAGCCGGGTGCTACAGCGGCTTCTCTCGGGGCCTACATCTGCCCCGCCAGCTCATACCCGGAGCCCCCTTCAGGGGTTACATAACCAGGCTCCCAGTCGAGTGGGCAAAGCTTAGCACATCACTTGGCGTGGGGGCAGAGGAAAGCCCCCAAATAGCATTTCCATAGCTTCCAAAGATGCAAGGGATTGCTTCGTTTAAGGGCAGTCGGGCCTTGGGGGGTGTGAGCCCCTTTTTCTGCTTTCCAGCATCTTTGGCATTTGCGCAAAGTTGCTCAGATTGCAATGCTGGGGTGCAGTGGGCGCGCGACTCTTGCACCTGTTCTTGGTGGGCCCAGGGTGAGAGGAGACCCCCCAAGTCCTCTCAGTAATGTCCCGGGTTCTCTGGTTGGGTCCCCGCAGCGTGCGATTGACCGCCAGAGATACGACGAGAACGAAGACTTGTCGGACGTGGAGGAAATTGTCAGCGTCCGTGGCTTCAGCCTGGAGGAGAAGCTACGTAGCCAGTTATACCAGGGGGACTTCGTGCATGCCATGGAAGGCAAAGGTGAGGCACCCCCCTCTCCTGGCTGCACTCTGTGCAGAGGGCCAGCGCGCACGTGGGGAGGGAGCTGCCTGTGGCTGGGTTCGTATTTCGCGCCCGCGTCCCCCATTCCAGGGGATCCGGTGACGAAACGAGACTGAGCACCAGGGGTGGGGGTGGGGGGTGGTAAGGGAGGAGGGCAGACAGGAAGAGGGCTGGGCCTGGCGTGGGCCTAGGCCCTGACTTTACCCATCATTAGTACCAGGGTGGTCACTGCCAAGGGACTACTGGACTAAGAGGGACCCAGAGACAGACTTTCGGACTGAGGGAGGGCGTGAGCGCAGCATCTTCACTCTCCCAGGCCAGTTGCGCTCTCTGCGCTGCCAGAGGTGCAGTGTCTGGCAGGAGCCCTTCCAGACATCCCTGGGACCATCAGCATGATGGCCTTAGGCTTGAAGGCCCCCAAACTCCTATCACCTGGGCCCCGCGGATTAGGAACTGGAATTGGGTTTAGGCACTGAAGACGGCAAGGCAGCGCCTTCGGTTGTTAGGGTTACGCCCCTTCGAGCTTTGAGTCTGAGCCTTGGGTCTGCAGCGCCTTTCTCCCTTCGTGGGCCCTGCCCTGCTGGATTGGAGAAGGGACTAAGTGGTTGTTCAGGGCATTATTGCCACTACCCCCTCCTCCCCATGCCGGAAGCCTCTAGCGCTCGCTACAACCTTGACAGTCCGAATTGGGGGAAGCTAGTTTGTATATGTGATAAATTACCTGCGCAGGCCTGGAGCTAAGATCCCAGTTCCTTGGCAGTTTGAATGGAAGATTTAGGCACCTCTCTGGAGACAGGGTCTTTTTCCATGCCCGACATGAGAGCTCTGTATTCTCTGGCCTTTCCGGTGTTAGAAGCAGAAGGTGGACACGCTTCGGTTTTTGAGGGACCTCCTGGTTTTAGGGTTCTCCCTGGCTCTCCTACTGACAGTGTGGCTGAGGTTTTTTCCTTAGATATGTTGGGTGAGACTCCTGTTTGAGGCTTTAGGAGCCCAGAACCTCACGAGGGGGGTCTTCTGTAGACTCTGGACCCAGAACCTATTTTGGCCTGTAGGATTGGCGTTTGGGAGAAGCTCTGGCTTACCCACGCCTTCCTAGGTTGTGTGGACTTTTTTTTTTGTTTTATTTTGTTTTTTGTTTTTTTTTCGAGGCAGGGTTTCTCTGTATAGCCCTGGCTGTCCTGGAACTCACTTTGTAAACCAGGCTGTCCTCGAACTCAGAAATCCACCTGCCTCTGCTTTCTGAGTGCTGGGATTAAAGGTGTGCGCCACTACGCCCGGCTGTGTGTGGACTTTAAAGTTTCCTTTCAATTACTCATTTTCCATTTTGTGTTTTCCCCCATCCCCCTTGGAAACTCCTGTGCTCACAGTGGGCTGACAGCAGGGGGAAGCGCCTCCCTCTTCCAGGTTCTGCTTGAGCGGCTGAGGCCTGAAGTTAGCCTTAGAGGAGACTGTCCCAGGCTTTGCATTTTTTGAAGTTTCTCTTTTGTGTTCACCGCCTCCTGGGGCTCTGATGAAGTTAGGGAGAAGGGGGGTAGTTTTTTCCCTCCTAAGAAATTTCACCCAAAAAGCAGGGTGCCAGCCCCAGCTGCGTTTCTATTTTCTCAGTACAAATGGGATTTTAATTCTTGTCTTTTTCCTCCTCCACTTTACCGGGCCTGGCAAAGCCTATGGGAAAACAATGTGCAAACGCTCCCTCCTAGTGATTTGTCAGGAATCCTCAGGCCAGGATTTGTGTGAGCTGCTTCTCAGGCCCATTTGTGGAAGCTGAAACTGGAGGGTGGGTGGGTGGGTGGGGAGTTGGGGTGTGTGGGTGGACAGGGAAGGAAGGTTACCATCTAGGGAGCTCTAAGGGCATCCTTCAAGCTGCTGTCCTGGCTTCTTTTCAAAGGCAAGGAGAAGGGCCTTTGGAGTTTGCTTGTTAATTCAGATCTGGCCCCAAAACTGTAGGGAGGGAGCTGAAATGCAGAAGAAGGGACCCTTAGCTTCCAACTACAAGCTTCTCAAAGTTATCTGCCTTTAAATCCGGAGGAATCCCCCATTCACTGTGAGCCCCTGGGGATCTGAGCCTCTGGGGTCAGGGCTTTCTTGGCTCTGGGTTTTTTTTTTTTTTTTGTTCTTTCTTCAGAGCCAGTCTCTCTGACCTCCTCCTCCCCCCAAAGGCTGTCCTGGTGAACCGGTTCCCTTGGGTTTAGGCTCCCCAACCCTTCTTTCTCCTTTCTGACCAGCTTGGAAAGGACTGGTGCCCTTGGCACCTTGCATTGGTCACCTGATTTGGGAGAGAAGAGGATATATCCCAGCATCCCACACCTCCATTCTGGGGATAGATGGTTGGGTGGGAGCCACTGGCTTGGGACTTGAGGAAGGAAAGAAATTAGGCAAAGGCTGAGGGTTTAGGAATAGGAGATGGAGGGGGATCTCTACCACGCAAGCTGCTGATAGGATACTGCCTTGTGAAGTTTTCCTTGGGGGGGGGGCTTCCTGAGCTCCGTCCTCACCATTCACTACCTTTCACTAGTGCTTCAACCCTTGTGGTTATCCAGCTGAAGCAAGTATTACGATGGGCTCCAGCAGAATTTCACTATAGGGAGACAACAAAGCTGTGCCCAGTTCCCTAGTTACTTTGGCATCAAATACATAGTTTCCAAGGAAACCGGTTCCCCCCCACCCCCTTCACCATCCAGGATATGACAATAAGATTTTCACTGATGCTCAGCTACAATGAGAACCCTCCACCCCAGTCTCTGTGGGGGATTTTAGGTCCTCCCAGGTAGCATGATTCAATTTTGCTGTCCCTTTCCTACCTCAACTCAGCCTGGGATGTGTTTGTCTGTCCCTGTTTCTCAAGAGCTGGTGAGTTTTCAATCTAAGTCTCCTCCCCAACCCTGGCTGGCCTTGGGCTGTTCATTGACAAGTTGGGACCCGTGGGGCATGCAGGGAATGAGTAGGCAGAGGAGAGGATGGGAGCGCGCAGGATGGCATGGTTTTGCCATATCTATTTTGTTATTTTCCATCTAGCTGGTACCTTCTCTAGTGTATATGCCTCTTGACCGTTTTTTGGGGGGGGAGGGTTCCCCTCACCAGTGGGTTGTGGTTCATTTGTTCCTCAATAACTTAACCAAATTAACTGTTTTTAATTCAAATACCCAAACAGATTTTAACTATGAGTACGTACAGAGAGAAGCTCTCAGGGTTCCCCTGGTTTTTCGGGACAAGGATGGACTAGGGATCAAGTAAGTGCTGGAATTCACCCCTTCTTCCTCCATCTTCCTCCCTATCACAACTCCCAGCTTGGGTTGGGTTCTCCTGCCTTTCTTATGTCACCACTTAGCATTTCCAAGAGAGGAGGACTTTGCCTAAAATCTGGGAACAGCTCCTCTCTGTTCAAGGCCCACTGGAGAAGAAAAGCTGATCTTCTTTCGAGAATTTGGAAATCCTAGGGTATTTAAGCAGTGATGGACTCCCCCACCCACATCTAGTCTATCCTGGTCACTTTAAGCAGTGATGGATCTCCTGCTGCTGGTTTCTAGTCTATTCTGGTCCCATGCAGCAACTTCCTGCTGAGCATTGCTTGAAGCGTGGGTTGTGAAGGGACTGACCATCTTCTGCACCTAGACTAGGGTACCAGGATGCATGTTTTCTGAACATATTCCCAGTGTGGGGGAAATGGGTCTCTTTCTGTGATAGGTGTGTGTTTCCTCTCCTTATCCCCCCTTGCCTCTGTCTTCTATTCTGGCAGAGAACTGCAGAGCTGCCCAGGGTTCTGGGTTGGGGAGAGATGGAGGCAAGCTGGAAGAACAGGTTCCACTCCTTGGTCAGGGATAAGGGGTTTTAGGCTGCCTCCCTCTCTAGCTTCTACTGCTAGGCTTGTTCAGGTACTTCCTACCAGGGTTATGAGATGTTCAGCATCTTCCACACTGGCTGGCCTGGAGCTTGCTGTGTAGACCAGGCTGGCCTTGAACTCATAGAGATCTTCCTGCCTCTTTCTGAGATTAAAGGCATGTGTTACCTGCCTTTTAGCATCTCTGGTTTCTGTCTTGTTTTTGTGTTTTGAGAGCCCGGGCTAGCCTCAGACTTAACTCTGTGGCGGAGGATGACTTTGAACACCTGCTCCTCCTGCCTTCCCTTCCCAAGGGCTGGGGTCATAGGCTTCTGCCACTGTCCATAAAGGCATGACGTGCCCTTGTCTGACTCTGTCTGCACTCATTTATTGTTGAATTTTGTTTGTTTATTTATTTATTTATTTATTTATTTGAGACAGGATTTCTCTGTATAGTCCTGGCTGTCCTGGAACTCACTCTGTAGACCAGGCTGGCCTTGAACTCAGAAATCCGCCTGCCTCTGCCTCCCAAGTGTTGTGACTAAAGGTGTGCACCACCACACCCGGCTCTTTTTTTTTTTTTTTTTTTTTTTTTTTTTTGAGATAGTTTATTGCTTTGTAGCTGAGGCTGGCCCAGAACTCACAATCTACCTGTTTCAGTGTTTCAAAGTATTCCCTTTGAGTATATAGAGAGGAGTTTCTCCCACAGTCCGTATAGCTATATGGAAAATATTTTCTAAAGGGACAGAAACACCCTAAATTAAGGCAGGTGTCTGGTCCCTGACATACCACACTTCAGTTTGTCCTGCAGTAAGTTGACCAGTGATGTCCCATCCTCTTCTGAGGCTCAGCTTGAGTCTTTTATGGTAGGAAACCTACTCTGTGACTCTGGGTGACCTCCCTCGGGATACTTACCTGGTCTACCAGGTTTGCTCTCTGGGTTTCTCTCATGTTCTCAAGCTTAGGACAAGGAACCCCTTTTTTGAAAAATTGACTCAGGGTAGAGTCTAGCACTGTGGTTTTTTTTTTTTTTTTTTTTTTTTTTTTTTTTGTCTGTCTGTCTGTTTATTTTTTTTAACCAAATATCCACACTTCTCTTTTTTTCCAGGATGCCAGACCCTGATTTCACAGTCCGAGACGTCAAACTCCTGGTGGGTAAGTGCCAAGGGCCGGGTAGGAGAAGGGAAGGGAGGTCTTCCCTACCCTCCTGGTTAGACTTCAGCTGCTTTAGGAAAGAATGTGCTCCCTGGAGGAGGGAGGTGGGAGCAGGTGGAGGAGGGAGGTGGGAGCAGTGGAGGAGGGAGGTGGGAGCAGTGGAGGAGGGAGGTGGGAGCAGGTGGAGGAGGGAGGTGGGAGCAGGTGGAGGAGGGAGGTGGGAGCAGTGGAGGAGGGAGGTGGGAGCAGGTGGAGGAGGGAGGTGGGAGCAGGTGTAGGCTGCAACCGCCTGACTCTGGAGAACAGGTTAGATTGCAAAGTCCTGAGAAGTTGGCTCAGAGGGTGTTTGCCAGCACCGTTTTATGAGGTGATTTGGACCCGGTCTCTATCTTGGGTGTCAGTGATGCAATCTCTGATCCCTCCTTTGCGTTTGTTTGTGGGGTTGCTGGGTAAACACTGGGTGCTTCATGACCCCTAAAAGACTTTCATGTGTTCTCAGGATGGGGGGGGGGTTTATGTCTCCTTTTTCCTAGGGGTTCTAGGCAGGCCTAGGGTGTGGCTTGCCCACTCTGTGTTTTAATGGCTTTTAACTCTCTGAGGACTTGCCAACTATGGCTGGTGGCTTAGTACTCTCGACCTTCCCCCACTAGATAGCAGGTGGGGTTTCAGATCGCATAGAAAGTTCTCAATATACCATTCTTTCTGGAAAATCATTTCTTGCCTACATGGTGGGCTGTGGATGTAACTGACAAGACCCTCTTTAGTAAGATGACAGGCAATAAAGATGTTAAGGAAGCTGGCAGTGGTGGCTCACGCCTTTAATCCCAGCACTTGGGAGGCAGAGGCAGCCGGATTTCTGAGTTCGAGGCCAGCCTGGTCTACAGAGTGAGCTCCAGGACAGCCAGGGCTACACAGAGAAACCCTGTCTCGAAAAACCAAAAAAACCAAAAAATCAAAAAAAGATAAGGTTTTCTTGTGTCTGGGAAAACCAAAAAAAAAAAAAAAGAGAGAGAGAGAGAGAGAGCAAGAAAGAAAGAAAGAGAGAGAGAGAAAAAAAGATAAGGACATATCTTTCCAATGATTGGAAAAGCTTTGAAGAAATAAAGCAGGGTGATGGGTAGTGCACTGTAGGGCTGGGCTGTACTTGAGGCATGGTTGTCAGGGAGGAGAGGAGGCATTTGACCTGATACTCAAGTGGTAACAGTCAGCTCTGGGGCTGGAGAGATGGCTCAGTGGCAGAGCTCTTGACACTTTCCCCAAGGACCTGGGTTTGTTTCTCAGCACCCACGTCGGGCTGCTTAAAACCACCTGTAACTCCATTGCCAGTGGATCTGACCTCCCCCACTCCCCCGCCGTTCTGGCCTCTAGAGGCATCAGTAGACACAAACAGAGATGCATAATGAAAACTACTCATTCATTCATTCATTCATTCATTCATCTTTAAAATATCAGCCATGGGGTGGGGGGGGAAATAGTCTAGGCTGTGAGAGGTGAGCAAGGGAGAAGGCCAGGGTGTGAACTTGACGTTTCAACCTTGAATGACAGAGGGGAAAATGATGGCAGGTACCCCAGGGCCAGATCATCAGGGGCTTTGGAGACCCCAAGGGAAATTGGGATTTGGCTCTTTAGTACGAAGGAAGCTTTGTGGAGCTGAAAAGTAGGAGTGAGGGGGAGCCTATGTGATTTGATTATTTGCTTTGTGGGCACTAGCATTTGATTAATTAATTATTAATTATGTGGCACTGGAGGGTAACTCCAGGGTCTCACACGGTAGGCAACTTTTCTACCAACTGTGCTGTGTTACTTGCTCAACACCTTTTTTTTTTAAGATTTATTTATTTCTTATTATATTCTTATTATATGTAAGTACACTGTAGCTGTCTTCAGACACACCAGAAGAGGGCATCAGATCTCATTATGGATGGTTGTGAGCCACCATGTGGTTGTTTGGAAGAGTAGTCAGTGCACTTAACCGCTGAGCCATCTCACCAGTCCCACTTTTTTTTTTTGGGGGGTTTTTTCGAGACAGGGTTTCTCTGTGTAGCCCTGGCTGTCCTGGAACTCACTCTGTAGACCAGGCTGGCCTCGAACTCAGAAATCCACCTGCCTCTGCCTCCCGAGTGCTGGGAGTAAGGGTGTGCGTCACCACGCCCGGCCCACCTTTTCTTTTTTTTTTTTCTTTTTTTTTTTTTTTGGTTTTTCGAGACCGGGTTTCTCTGTGTAGTAGCCCTGGCTGTCCTGGAACTCACTTTGTAGACCAGACTGGCCTCGAACTCAGAAATCTGCCTGCCTCTGCCTCCTGAGTGCTGGGATTAAAGGCGTACGCCACCACGCCCGGCCCACCTTTTCTTTTTAAGTAGAAAGAAAACTCATATAACATAACCTCCCTATTTAAAGTGTCTGGCTCAGTGGGGGTTTTTAAATTTTCATTTAGTTCCCCGTTACTACCCCACACAAACCCTTCCTTTGCCCCCCTTGTCCACGTCCTTCGTTTTCTTTATATCAAAAGGCCATGTTTTGTTTATCTGCTTATCATCTGGTGGACATTTTGGTCGTCTCCACCCTTTTACTGTTAGGAATAACACAGTGAGTGTTTCTTGTGCAAATTTTCACAAGCATTCATTTCTCTTGAGTCTTAAGGCGTCTTCGTCATGTTTTCTGTTGCTGTGACAGATGACCAGTCACTGAAGTGACTTACAAAGAAGAGGTTAGTTTTGGCTCACGGTTTTGGGGGACTGGCAAGTTAAAGAGTCTAGTGTGTGGGCGTCTGTTTAATATGTACTGCTTCGACTCAGGGTGGAAAGAGAAAGACCACGAAGATGCGTGGAGAACATAAGGAACGTCTTGCCATATTGCAACTTGATATGATGGTAACTAATTCAGTCCCAGGAGACAAGAATCCATTCCTAAGGGGTCTAGCCTCAAGCCCTAAATACCTTCCCGTGGACCCCACCTCCTAGCTTCTATATTGAGAAACTGAGGTTCTAAACATGTGGACTTGAGGAAGATCTTCACATAACAGCATGAGGTGACCGTTAGCTACCGACCTGTTCCTCAGCAAGCCCTGATCAGTCAGCTCTGGACGATGGCTCAGTTGTACTCCTCCTTCACACTCGGGCTTGCTGGTATGGTTTGGTTTTGGGTTTTGCTTTTGGCACTGAGTATCTTCTTGTTTGTTTTGTTTCTTGGGCTTTTGTGTTTTGTTTGTTTGTTTGTTTTGAGACAGGGTTTCTCTGTGTAGCCTTGGCTGTCCTGGAACTCGCTCTGTAGACCAGGCTGGCCTCGAATTCAGAAATCTGCCTGCCTCTGCCTCCGGAGTGCTGGGATTAAAGGCTTGCGCCACCACCGCCCTGCTTGTGTTTCTTTTTGTTTAGAGCAAGGTTTCATTATAAGGTCCAGGCTGGTCTAGAACTTGCCACTCTCCCGCCTCAGCCTTATTTTACACTCCATCTGTGTTTTTGATGAGGACCATGCTGGTGGGTATTTAAGTGACTCGATTAGAATTTATGAAAAGCCATACCTGTGGAATATGCAGGCAGCTGGCGAGTGGCATGTCAGACAACGTGGCCAGAATAATTGCCACTATTGCTCTTTTAGGTTTTCAAGACAAGGTCTTGCTGTGTAATGAGGCTGGTCTTGAGTTTACAGTGTTCTGGCTTCCTGGTTGAGATTGTAGATGTTGCTTTAGGGTTTCTCTGTGTAGCCCTGGGTGTCCTGGAACTCTGTAGACCAGCCTGGACTCAACCACTTAGAGCTCCAGCTGCCTGTGCCTCCTGGGTGCTAGGGTTAATGGCAGTGGCACCACCACCTGGCTCTTAGCTTTCTTAAGCAATGTTTCTTTCCTGGACTTGCTGATGAACTCTTCAAGCCTTTTCCAGATGCAGTGTGCATCCCGACGATGGCCTCTCCTTTCACTTGGACCTCATGGTTCTCACGGGTCCCATTAGATGATGGTCCCAACATTGTTGCCAGATGAGAACTATGTATTGACCAGGAAAGCAGGGCTGGCTCTCTTCCCATTTTTCTAGTCATGATGTAAATGCTTCAGGGAGGTTTGGGGAGCTTGGGCACTGAGTTGGTGGCTGCAGCATTCCTGGGTTATGACAGTTGTTCCTTGTTGCCTCAGTTCACACAGATTTCTGGAGAGCAGTGAACAGTGCATTTGTCATAAAGGACAGAGGTGACAAACGTTAAGTCAGGCTGGCTTAAGCCAAACAGAATAGTTTGACTTGTGTAACATATCCAGAGTGTAACCTGCCGCTTGTATAGACCTTGGTGGTCTAAAATTATCCCAAGAGGAAATTATCTCAGGAGTCTCCTCTTGCCTCCGGCTTGGCTTGGCCTGTGCCTTATCTGTGGAGCCATCTCCTGGCCCTACCTTTTCTTTTCTTCTGTTTCTTTTCCCTTCCTCTTTCTGACTTGTTTTTGGCAGTTGCCTTGCTTCTGAATGTAAAAATAGAATTGGGAGCCCCAGGCTGACACTGTGCTACCACAAAGTCCTCCTTCCTGACAGCCCTGTCCCCCTTATGTCTCTGGGATGCCGATCCTGAAGCCAGTTGTTGGGGACAGTGAGCCCCAGGGGGCTGACTGTCCATGGGGACAGAGAGTGAGGAAACAGCAGTTCTCCTGGGTTTCCCAGTGACAGAGACATACTCCAAACATTAACTCACATTCTGCTAGGTAGTGAACAGTGCTGGGGTGGCTGACCCACCAAATTCAGAAGGGGTGTTGTTGAGGTAATGGCTCAGCAGGTAAGCAGTTCTATGAAAGCATGAAGACTCGAGGTTGGATCACCGTGCAGGCGTGGAACCTATCTGCAATCCCAGCACTCAGGTGTTAGGATCTGTGGGATACACTAACCAAATTAGTGAACTCTGGATTCAAGTGAGACCCTACTTCTCTACATATGGTGTGGAGTGACTAAGGTAGACACTGGATATCAACCTGTGAAATACACACACACACACACACACTCACACACACACACTCACATGTAAAAAGGAAAAGGATCGGGGGAGGCATGCCCAGCTGTTCCGGCTACAATTCTGGCTGTAGATCCTCTGCTGATTTAAAATCCAGCTTTTGTCTCCTGGCCATCTGTTCCTCACCAGTGCCCTGTCTTTCATTTGGTTTCTTTCTTTCTTTCTTTCTCTCTTTCTTTCTTTCTTTCTTTCTTTCTTTCTTTCTTTCTTTCTTTCTTTCTTTCTTTTTTTGTTTTTTGTTTTTGTTTTTTTGTTTTTTGAGACAGGGTTTCTCTGTGTAGCCCTGGCTGTCCTGGAACTCACTTTGTAGACCAGGCTGGCCTCGAACTCAGAAATCCGCCTGCCTCTGCCTCCCAAGTTCTGGGATTAAAGGCGAGCGAGCGCCACCGCTGCCTGGCTTTCTGTCTTTCGTTTGTATAAACAGATCTTAGCCTGTTTTCCAGCCTGGTCTTTAACTCCTGGGCTCAAGTACTCTTCCTTCTTTAGCTTTCTAAGTTGCTATGTCTGTAAGCCTGTGTCATAGTCTGCAGCAACCTGCCTTTAAAAATAAAAATGAGATCATTTCCATTTCTATATTCTGTCTAGAAAACTAAATAGTGTTGACTGAGTGTGAGTATGTATGTGTAACCCAAACATATCATGGAGACCAGCACCCCAGATTCTCTCTTGCCTGTTACATTATGTTTGTGGAATCATACTGGATAGCCTCTTGATTTTATCTTCTTTTAAGATTTATTTATTTATTTATTTATTTATTTTTTTGGTTTTTCGAGACAGGGTTTCTCTGTGTAGTCCTGGCTGTCCTGGCACTCACTTTGTAGACCAGGCTGGCCTCGAACTCAGAAATCCGCCTGCCTCTGCCTCCCGAGTGCTGGGATTAAAGGCGTGCGCCACCACGCCCGGCTTTATTTATTTTTTGTAATGAATACACGGTCATTGACTTCAGACTTACCAGAAGAGGGTGTCAGACTGCATTACAGGTGGTTGTGAGCCACCATGTGGTTGCTGGGAATTGAACTCAGGACATCTAAAAGAGCAGTCTGTGCTCTTAACCACTGAGCCATCTCTCCAGCCCCGGTCTTCTTTTATTTATTCATCTTTGTACTTAGGCAGTCCACAGTATTTATTGTGTATGAGCATAGATTTATTTCACTGCTGTATAGGTTTCCATTCAGTGACTATCTCACAGGTGATGGACTTATGTCGCTCTGACTAGGTAACTTTTTTAATAGGGCTTGCTACATAATAGTCTTTCTAAGTTTTTGTCCTTTTTATTATTTCAGATACACTCATTACTTATTTACTTTGATTGGGGGGGCGGTGGTAGGGCTGGTTAGAGAGTGCCCAGGGGAACATGTGTAGGTCCGAGGATAATTTGCAGGAATCAGTTCTCTCCTTCCACCATGTGAGTACTGGAGAGGGAGCTCGGGTCTTTAAGCTTGGTAACAAGCTTCTTCCCCAAAGCCCCCTTACCGGCCTGGTTTTCTTTTGTTTTGTTTTTGAGACAACATCACACTTTGTATCCAGGTTGGCCTTCAGCTTTAGTATTTAGTAGTTCAGACTGGCTTTGAGCTCTGGGTGATCCTCCTGCCTCAGCCTAAGTGCTGAGACCACTGGACAGGGTCACCATGTCTAGCTCTTTCATTCTTTTTCAAGAATGCTTTGGTTTGTCGCTCTTTGCCTTTCTATATCAGTTCTTTTATTTTGCACGTGAGGATCAACCCAGGGCCTCATCATGCTGCAAAAACATTTGATCTTCGCGCTGTTCTTACCCCGGCTCTCTATATGATATTCAGAATCATCTTGCTGATATTTTTGCAAAAGCTGAGGTTGGGTGTACCGATGCACATCCTATAATCCTACCACTGTAGGAGACTGTGGCAGGAGGTAGGAGGATTCAAAGTTCCAGGTCAGCTTAAGCCACCTAACGAAACAGTTGTATTCGGGGAGTGGTAGCTATGCCTTTAATCCCCAGTTCTTGGGAAGCAGAGGCAGGCAGATCTCTGTGAGTTTGAGACAACCCTGGTCTACAGAATGAGTTCCAGGCCAGCCAGGGCTTCAAACACAAAAAGAAACAAATTGACAAATAAATATAGGAAAAAAGACGACTTGTAAGAAGATTGGGGGCTGGAGAGATTGGCTTTTTGCTCTTACGAGGACCTGGGTTTGGTTCCTCGCACCTACTTGGGAGCTCCCCACCATTCACAACTCTGGTTCCAGAGGATCAGGGGTTCTTTTTATTATCCAGGGCTCCAGACACATTTGTGGTATACATACATATGTATAGGCAAGATACAACCTAAAAGAAAGGAAATAAACCTAAAAGTTTTTTAAAATAAAAAAATGTGAGAAACTGACTTTTTTTTTTTTTTTTCCTTCGAGACAGGGTTTCTCTGTGTAGCCCTGGCTGTCCTGGAACTCACTCTGTAGACCAGGCTGGCCTCGAACTCAGAAATCCGCCTGCCTCTGCCTCCCGAGTGCTGGGATTAAAGGCGTGCGCCACCATGCCCAGCAACTTTTTTTTTTTTTTTTTTTTTTGGTTTTTCGAGACAGGGTTTCTCTGTGTAGCCCTGGCTGTCCTGGCACTCACTTTGTAGACCAGGCTGGCCTCGAACTCAGAAATCCGCCTGCCTCTGCCTCCCAAGTGCTGGGATTAAAGGCGTGCGCCACCACGCCCGGCTAACTTTTTTTTTTTTAAAGATTTATTTATTTCATGTATGTGAGTACACTGTAGCTGTCTTCAGACACACCAGAAGAGGGCACCAGATCCCATTACAGATGGTTGTGAGCCACCATGTAGTGGCTGGGAATTGAACTGTAGATAGCTACAGTGTATGTATATAAATAAAATAAATAAATATTAAAAAAAAGAGAGAGAGAGAGACAGACATGTCAATCACACTCAGGAAGTTAACACAGATACTAATATGTAGTGAGCAATTTCCCATTTGTTCCCAAATCTTTTTTATTGCTCTTCTTTTCTTTCTTTGATTCTGACATACGGTTAAGGCTCAAACATTGCCTTTACAATTATTTGTTAGTATCTATGGGGGATTTATCCTATAAGTCCTCAGTGGTACTAAAATCTGAAGATGCTTAAATCTGCATATATATATATATATATATATATATATATACACACACACACACACACACACGATGGCATGGCATTTATAGCTAATCTGCTTATCTTTTCATGGAGTTTGAAGCTCCCCTGGGATAGTAATACATCTCCTAATACAATGTTAGTTTCATATAAGGAATTATCATGATGTATCTGCTGCAATGTAATGTACTGACAGGAAAATGAGTCTGAACACATTCTATATAGACACATTTAGTTTCCTTGAGGTTTTTTTTTCCTGAGGAGTCCAACATAGGGCCCCAAGTGCTAGCAAGCTGTATCCTTAGCCCTGAAATGCAAGTGTGAGATAGGTTATCTCTATGAAGTCCAGGCTGGCTTTGAACTCTTGAACTAGCCAGGCTCTCTCCTGGTTGCTGAGATTATAGGTATGAAGTATTATCCCACCATGACTAGTCAGAATTTTTTGTTTTTTTTTTTTCCTGAAATATTTTCAATCTGAGATTGGTTGAATCTGCTAATAGGAACCTATGGTTGTTATCAAAAGTGTATCAATCTTTTTCTACAGATAGTTTGAGTCCTAGGGATTTTCAACCTGTCTGGTTTCAGCTAGGGATACATTCAGAGAAGATGACCACTGTGGGACCTAGGATTTTATGTGGCCTATAGGGTCTCCTGGGTTACATTTAGTCTTTGGGAATTCAGGGAGTAAAGGGGTCAGAAGTGAGAATGACAGAGATTGGCGGACCGTATATGACCTTGGACTCAGAGATCCCCCTGTACTGGCTTTAAAGGTATTCCATGCTGCACCTGGCTTTCTCGTCCCTCACCCCCAGAAGATCCTTTAAGTCTCAGGAAAGGGATGTTGGAGAGGTGAGATTTCCCCCTGTGCCTGTGTTAGCGGTCTCTCTAAAGAGATATTGGAGCCAAAAAGTCACAAGCATTGTTTCTCTATTCATTGATCTAACTATAATGATAACCTCTTGTCTCCCCGAGTTCTAGCTAGGATAATAGCTGCCTACTTCTGCCTCAGGTCTGGCTCTGTGCTGAGTGGTTTAGGCTGGCTTGGGAGATGTGGGCTCCGTTCTCACTGGGCTGAGTTTAGGGGGAAAGGCTACAGATTCTCATAACTTGGACATCTGAGGTGACTCAGTTGTCCTCAGATCCTTTTGTGTGTTTGTGTATGCGTATGTGTGCACCAATGTGTACGTATGTGTGAGGGTACAGGCTCCGTGAGTATATGAAGGTCAGAGGAGGAGGATGGGAGTTTTGCTCTATAGCTTCCCATGTTTCATTTATTTATGCTGTACTTGATTCTTCAAAAATAACACTCATTCATTCATTCATTCATTCATTGTATGTGTGTGAGTGTGAGCCTTGGCAAAAAGTGTTGCGATCAGGAGACAAATTTTCTTTGTTCTCTCTCTGAACCATGGGAGCGAGACCTGATGATCAAACCCAGTCACCAGGCATGGCAGCAAGCTCCTTCACCGAAGGAGCCATGTCGCTGGTCCTCCATTTTCTTTCCAAGCCTTTGTCGCTCACTGAGCCTGGAGCTCACCAGTTAACTAGACTGGCTCCTATCAAGCTCCCCAGTCCCCTACCCCCACCCCAAATGTCCTGTTTACAAGTTGGGTTTACAGTCCAAGCCTCCCTGGCTTTTCCCAGGCTAAAGCTGGCTCCTTGTGTCTGAGTAGCTACATGTTACCCACCGAGCTATCTCTTCGGCCCTACCTTTTACTTATTTTTAAATTAATTAACTTGCTGATTTGAGATAGGGTTTCACATAGCCCAGGCCTTGAACTCACTGAGTAGCAGAGATGATTTTGAACTCATTGATCCCCCTGACTTTTTTTTTAAGATTTATTTATTTACTTTATGTAAATGAGCATTCTAAAGGCGTGTACTCTGCATGCTAGAAGAGGGCACCAGAACTCATTATACATGGTTTTGAGCCGCTATGTATGTGGTGTTGGGATTGAATTCAGGATCTCTGGAAAAGCAGCTGGTGCTTTCTTAACTGCTAAGCCATCTCTCCATCTCCTCTTCCTATCTATTGTCTGTCTGTCTGTCTATCTATTGTTTTTTTTGAGATAGTGTTTCTCTATGTAGCCCTGACTGTCCTGGAACTGACTCTGTAGATTAGGCTGGTCTGGAACTCAGAGAGCCATCTGCCTGCCTCTCCTCCTGCATGCTGGGATTAAAGGCATGTGCCTCCACCACCATCTATCTTCCTTCCTTCCTTCCTTCCTTCCTTCCTTCCTTCCTTCCTTTCTCTCTTTCTTTCTTTCTTTCTTTCTTTCTTTCTTTCTTTCTTTCTTTCTTTCTTTCTTTCTTTCTTTCTTTCTCTCTTTCTTCCTTTCTTTCTTGATACAGATCTTACTGTATATTTCAGGCTGGCCTCAAACTCTGCATCCTCTTGCCTTTCGTCTCTTGATTGCTGGAATTGTGAACTTGTACATCATGCTTTGGTTAGACCCTCCAAAGCTTTGTTTAAAATTGTAGACTTTGGGTCTGGTAAGATGGTTTAGTGTGTAAGGCAATTATTGCCAAGCCTAATGACCTGAGTTCAACCCCTAGGACCCACTTGGCATAGACACACATGCACGTGCACACACACAGACACACACAGGAAGGTACAAACACATGTACAAGTGTGCACACACATATTAAACATGATAAGAATTTTTAAATACAGACTTTTATTTGTTTGTTAGTTATTTTATTATCTGACATGCTGGGGATGGAACCTGAGATCATTTGATACCATTCATAGGATTCACTGCCAGCAGCATCTTTTCCAGTTTTAATCTGGGAAAAGGTTCTTAGCCTCTCCCTGGTCCCACTTCCACAGTTTGTAAATGAGCACCGAGGACTGGCTCTCTGCCCGTCGAGTTGCTCAGATGGTCTATGGCCATCTGTTTCGGATGCGGGCTTTGATTTCAGCGCTTAGAAGACAAGGCTTTTGTTCCATTCCAGAGGAAAAGTGACTCGGGTGTGGGTGTAGACAATGTTTGGTGCTAGCTCCATTAAATTTGAGCACAGGACAGAAGTCAAGATAAGGACAAGCAGTGTGGGGAGACCCAGCTGTCCAGGACAGAAATGCAGGCCAGGGAGGGCATGAAGGCAGGAGCATTAAGAATTGTGATCCCAAGAAAAATTGCGATTTCCGATTTTTTCCCCAGTATGTTTTCTTCACCCATCTCACAGATTTGCTATGAAGTTAAATCCCTAATCACTGTCAAATTCAAGGGAAACTACACACACTCTCCGAATGTTTCTTCCCACTAGGAATTCCTGTCCTTCAGGGGTTGCCCCTTAAATAATAAACACAAGTGTTTAGGTAGCGATACAAGCACTGTAAGCGGAATATAAGAGTCCACAGTGCTTTTACTGTATCAGCGCTCCTGAGCATCACTGCCTAGCAACAGCACACTGTAGGGTACCAGTCCTTCAGCTTCGTGATCACAGGGCTGAGTGGGAGCCTGGGCTGGCTGTTGTTGCCTTCCAGAAGTATCAGATTGCCTGGGAACAGATCAAAACTTAGAATACAAAGTATGTTTTTTTTTTTTTTTCAATGTGTTGTTTGCACTGCCATCCAGTAAAATAGTCTTAAGTCTAGTCACTGTCAAGTTTCAGACCTTCTTTAATAGCCTTATCTACCACTGACAGAGGGATGCTATTACGTGTGTAGGGCCTCTCCTATCTTTTCTTTTTCCTGGTTTTGGGAACTGAACCCAGTACCTTAAACTTGCTGGGCAAGCCGTCTACCCCTGAACTGTATACCTCTCCTCATGTCTGTTTTATAGATGCCAAAACCCAGGCTCAGGCCTGGCTGTATCTAGGTGCCAAGCATGCGAGTTAGTGTGTGCAAACCCTAGCGTAACCATATGAGAAAACACCCGAGGCCTCAGAGTAGTTTGTTCCTGATCAAGCAGCCAACAAGTAAAAGGCCCAAGACTGTGCTCGAACCTTCCTGAACACAGAGGGTTTTTGTTTCAATTTTTACCCTTTAAGCCCAGGATAGCCTTGAATTTGTAGTGGTCCTCCTTCCCCGGGTTCTGAAGTGCAGAGATTGCTCTCCTATGGTCTGTTTTTATAACCTCTGCACAAGTGTTGTTGCTGGCTCCCAGAAACTTCCTTGTTGTTTCCTCTGATTTCCTTGACTGGTTGCATTTAGACTGGGTTTGTCTGTCTGGTTTGTATCTTTTCTTTCTTTTTAGCCTTTTAAATTTTATATGTTTGTGTGTATGCGTTTGGGTATATGGAGGTCAGAGCAAAATTCTCTCTCTTATGTGGTGGATTCATTCCAAGGATCAAACTCGGATTGTCTGGTTTGGCGGCAAATGCCTTTGTCCGTTGAGCTGTCTGGCCTGCCTTGGAATTATGTCTTTGGCGTGGTGTCCAGAAAGGCAAGGATCTTGAGGCAGGGGAACAGTCCTGGAGAACGTTTGCAGAGGTTTCAGGATGAGTGCACAGAAGAGTGTGGATTTACCTTACTTCACAGCTGACGAGATCTATGGAGACCTGTCCCGAGTCACACAGTATTGCCCTGGCCTCATTTCCTACACTCTTCAGTTTGGAGCAGGGTCTTTCTGGGGGCCCCACTATTGGGCTTTTACCAAGTGCTTTTGATAATTCTATCAGGGCAAGTGGGGTGTTCCCTAGTATTCCCATTTTACAGATAGATGAGAAACCCGAGGCCCAAAGAGGTTTGGGGATATACCTGAGGCCTCACCTGGTGGAAACTGGAGCAGAGGAGGGTATGGACCCCTACTTAATGTCCCATTTGATAAATGTTACCCACGTGAGCTGCATGAGTGGGTCCGTTGGAAGCAGCATAAAAACCAGCTCTGAAGCCTCCTGGTGATTAATGGTATGTCGGAGCTGTCATGTGGAACATATCTGCGTTGCTTCTAAAGGGTAGTGCTCATGAGAGTTTGGGGTCAGTTCCTGTATGTGCTTCCTGTTAACTTCAGTGTGACTTTGAGCAGCCCCCTCCTGGCTATGAGCTCAGGGCTCTTGGTACTGACTGAGGAGCCCTCATTCAGACCAGGGGCCACAGGGCTAATTATTATTATTATTTTGAGACAGGATCTCACTGTGTAGCACCTGTCGGCCTCAAACTCTTCATCCTCTTGAGGGCTGGGGTTACAGGTGTGCAACCAGCCAGCTCGGGCTGACTGACAGGCTGTCCTGTCCCCAGTGGTCCCTCAAGCCTCTCTCTATCCCTCCAATCCAACTTACCCCAGTCACACTGATGGGAAATGAGCTGAGTAATGGCGTATGTAGTGATGCAGTACGTCAGCCCTGAGAGAGGTCCTGCATGCACGACCCCACTCAGTGGTTTTCCAAGGGAACTCCCAGGAATTTAGTCCTAATTCTGAGTCTGTTCTTCCTTGGCCCACTCAACCCCAGGCTGCTTGCTTTTTATTTTTAGATTTGACTCGTGTACTCTTCGAAGTAGTAAAGTTAAGTCTAGTGTCTTTCCCTGGCAGGAACTGGACCCAGGAATAGGGTTTGTGGTGCCTATGGGACCATAACCTTAACTAGGGCTCTTGGCATTGTCCCAGGTATCCAGAGGCATCCAGGGTGCATTCTGGGGTGTGCCTTATACAGCTGTAGCTGTCTTGGAACTCCCTATATAGAGCAGGCTGGCTTCAAACTCAGAGATCTACCTGTCTCTGGCTCCCAAACATTTGGATTTATATTGTCCCATCCTCTGTGTAGTTTAGAGTAAGAAAGATTTTAATAATTTTTAGAGTATTGCATATAGCATATTTTATTTGTTTGTTTGTTTGTTTATTGACATAGGGTTTCTCTATGTAGCCCTGACTGCCTCTTCCTTCCAAGTGCTTGGATATAATGGCATATAATACCACACCCAGTTTTTGTTTTTTGAGGCTGGGTCTCTCTTTGTAGCCCTGTATTTTATTTTATATTTTTGTTTGTTTGTTTGTTTCATGCATATGACTGTCTTGCCTACATGGATGTTTGAGCTCCTTAACACATGCAGTGTCTAAGATTGGCCTGTACAGCCGAAGTGCAGCAGCCTCTGGGGCTCTGATGCTGATACTGTGTCCCCCTCCTCTTAGGGGAAACCCATCAGCTGGATCCTGAGCAAAGCTAAGGTACAGGGCTGGACATAATGGGAAGCTGAAGAGGATTTGTGGATGCTTAGTAACCGGTTATCTGCCCCTTGGAACTCTTAGGGAACCTGAGGGAGGCTGACCTGTTCCAGCCCCTTTGACTCCCATTGTGTCAAATGGGGCCTGAATCTTCAGCAAAGACCAGGGATGCCCCCTGGTGGATATGCACCTTCCCAGTGCAGGCACAAAGCGGCATTCTCTTGGGTCCGCTTCCTGGCATCTTGAGGGCTACACCTAGCTGCAGGAAACTGGAATCACTGGCGTCAAGGGTAATCTTTTCACCCTTAGCATGTGATAAAAATAGGCAGTGGCAGAGGTGGCATTTAGAGCCCGAGCCCTGGTGTAGCCTTGAATTAGCTTCAAATCCCAGCTCTGTGTACTGACTGGGCATGCTCGGGCAAGTTAGTTGTCCAAGTGTCCGGTCTCTTATGCATCCAGCAGTAATTGGATTTCCGCCTCATAGAGCAGAGATGATGGGCGTGCCTGTGGAGGGGACGGACCTCTGCTGAGGTGCTCGGGTTTGGCTGTAATTGGGAGAAAGAGCGTGTTCCTGGGAATGGAGTCAGCACGCCACGCGTGGCCGTGCATTGCTCATTTGTAAAGCAGTCAGTCCTTCTTTTCGTGGCTGTGAGAACCAGACCCCGAATCCAAGAGATATAAGAACCCTTGAGTTTTTCTGTGTGTTTGAGGAGTTCATTTTTCTAACTCAGTTTCTACTATGTGAGAGATTCCCCACCCCCACCCCCTTTCACCATTATTGGGCCCTTGGCCTGTTACAGGGCAGTTCTGCGCCCACCCAGGCACAGCTCGGCGCGTTGAAAGCGATGAGTTGTTAACTTGAGTGGCACTTGGGTTCATCCAGAGCCCCGTTTGGTGCAGGGGTCAGCAGACTTCTCAACCGGAGAGCAAACGTTTGATGCTTTGAGAGCGGGATTTGCTCTCAAGTTTCAGATGCTCAGCTCTGCCACCATAGCTTGTGTGCGATTCAGAACCGCTGCCTGCTGCTCGGTGCCGAGCACGCTTCTGTGTGAATGTGGGAACTCAAGTTTCAATCCTGTTCACAATTGAGAGATGCTCTTTTATGTCTACCTCTGTATTTGGGAATGTAAACAGCGCTCCTCCAGGGATGGCGCTTATGGGCACTCAGAGTGCTTTGTCGTTCAACATATGATCATTGCATGGTTTCCTACAACACAAACGTCACCCAGACCCCTGTAAAAGGATTGTTTACGTTTATACCCAGAACGTCAGGAAAACGCTGAAATCTGCAAGTGGTGCACATGTGAAGGTAGACTTTGAGCAGTTTGTGCTTTGAGACCTGAAGTCCTTATGAAGTTGTCCAAGCCAAAATACATGTGTGCTAGATGTGTCTGTGACAGGATCAAGTGTGCTTTCATTATTGCGGAACAGAAAATCCCTTTGAAAGTGTTGAAGGCACACACAGCAACAGAAAGCAAGATAAATATGAAGCTTTTATTCCACCCCAGGGACAGAGTTTTTCTGTGTAGCCCTGGCTGTCCTGGAACTCACTCTGTAGACCAGGCTGGCCTCAAATTCAGATCTGTCTCCCTCTGCCTCCTGAGTGCTGGGTGTAGCTGGCAATATGAAGCTTTTTGATTAAAATAATAAAAAATCAAGTCTTAGCCAAAAGGCAGAGACAGGTGAGTCTCTGTGAATTCAAAGGCAGTCAGAGCCACATGATGAGACCCTGGCTCAGAAAAGAAAAGGAAAGGAAAGGGAAAGGGGTAAGGGGGGAGAGGTAAGGGAAGAGGTAAATAATTAAAGAGCTGGGTATGGTTATGCACTCCAGCATTTGATTTTTTCAAGACAGGGTCTCACTGTGTAGCTCTGGATGGCCTCGAATTCACTGAGATTTACCTGCCTCTGCCTCCAGAGTGCTGGGATTAAAGATGTGTGCAACCATGCCTGGCCTCATCATTTTGAGGCCAGCCTGGTCTACATAGTAAATTCTGGGGCTAGATAGGGATCTCTCTCTCTCTCTCTCTCTCTCTTTCTCTTTCTCTCTCTCTCTCAAGACGATCTTCTTCTTAAAAAGGAATAAACAAAGTTCAGAAAGCTGCAGAAGCAGGCATGGTGTCACCCCAGGATCCAGGAGAGTAACGCAGGAAGTCTTGAGTTCAAGATCATGATCATTCTGGGCTATAAAGCAAGACCTGTCTTTTTTTTGTTTGTTTGTTTTTTTTGTTTTTGTTTTTTTTTTTTTTCGAGACAGGGTTTCTCTGTATAGCCCTGGCTGTCCTGGAACTCACTTTGTAGACCAGGCTGGCCTGGAACTCAGAAATCCGCCTGCCTCTGCCTCCCGAGTGCTGGGATTAAAGGCGTGCGCCACCACGCCCGGCGGAAGACCTGTCTTTTAAAAAGGAAATGAGGGGCTGGAGAGATGGCTCAGTGGTTAAGAGCACTGACTGCTCTTCTGAAGGTCCTCAGTTCAAATACCAGCAACCACATGATGGTTCACAAACATCCGTAATGAGATCTGATGCCCCCTCCTGGTGTGTCCAAAGACAGCTTCGGTGTACTTACATAAAAATAATAAACAAGCCGGGCATGGTAGCACACACCTTTAATCCCAGCATTCAGGAGGCAGAGGCAGGTGGATTTCTGAGTTTGAGGCCAGCCTGGTCTACAGAGTGAGTTCCAGGATAGCCAGGGCTACACAGAGAAACCCTGTCTTGAAAACAACAACAAAAACCAAAAAAAAAAAAAAACCCAAAGAAATGAAAAAATTGGTTCTGGCTGTGATCTCAGCATTTGGGAGATGGAGACAGGAAGATGGAGTTCTCCTGAGTTACATTGTTGAGTTTACACTGAGCTACAGGAGACACTGTCTCAAAAAACCACAACAGACAAGCAGGCAGTGTGCTGGGTCAGCCGTTCCCCGTTGGCTTGAAGGCTCTTCCGGGCTAACCTAGCTGAGTGAGGCTCTAACCTTGAGGGTTATGGTGAATACATTGGTTTAACTCTGGTTTTTGTGGAGTATGTCAAAGTCTCCATCCATCGTGTATTTGCCACGGAGATAATGAGGAACTCGGGTCTTTTCAGACCAGATGGCGGGTTCATGTTCGTCGCGAGTGTAGCACGCAGGAGGTGCCAGCTTCCTTAAGAAGTCACCAAGAACTTGGCAGGCTCCATCGTGTCTGTTTTCTCCCCCCTTGAAGGCTCAGTCACTTCCTCCTTCCTGGCAGACGTTCTAGAGACACACATTTTCCCATTTCACAGAGGAGTAAAGAAAGACCAAAGGTTTGCTTGTTGGCAGGGGAATCCAAGCCACACCGGGAGGCCTTCTGTCCCAGTCCAGAGCCGGCTCCTTTTTTCTCTGGGGTGTTGTGAGAGGCGCAGAGTCCATTGCTGAGGTGGAAGGCTGGACTTTGCTGAGCAGGACGCACTTGCTCTTTTCTGTTGGGCCGTCATTCACAGGTGACTTGGCGTTCCACCTCATATTTGATACTTGTTCATTCCGTAGCTGTCACGTGTGTGTGTGTGTGTGTGTGTGTGTGTCTACACCAGGCCCCTTTGTCCAGATTCGTGTTACAGAATAGTGAGAGCAAGACAGCAAGGTGGTGTGTGTAGTTTTAAGTGTTCGCATTCTGCCTTCGTCTGGGAGCTGGGACCTCGTTATCAGCCCCTCCCAGCTCCCTTTTGTCCCACATTGCTTAGCTCTGGGATCAATCTCAAGCAGCCCTAACCAGGATTTCTTTTGAATCTGCGGATAAAAACCACACACTTAGCTTGTCACTTTATAGCTTGTCTTCCGTGGCACAATTGTTGGGCATAGATACCTCCTACCTGGAAATGTTGACCCTTATCAATTTATTGATAATTAGTCTCTCCCTCCACCCTAAACTTAGTGGCTTGCATCAACTAGTCCCCACCAACATCCTTGACCCACTGGCATCCTTGACCCATCCATAGCAGAGGACACAGGCCATAGCTGCCCTGAGACCTTAAATAGCTGTTGCTTTCTTCTCGTTCCTAAGTATGACAGAAAAGCCCCTCTCTCTTTCCCAGTGTCTCCTTTTCCTCTTGGGACCCAGAAGTCCCACCTGTACCTTCCCTCTACCAATTACCCCCTCCCACCCCCATGGCCTTCTTTATTGACAAGTCAAGAACCAATGGGGAACAAGACGTTAGGAACAGAACCTCCCTTTACAACAGGGTGCCTGTCCCCCTGGTGCCTAACAGAGGGGCATAGAAGAAGGACAAGAGAGCAGCACCGTCCTTAGCAGTCCTGACCAGTGAGGAGGGTGATGTAGCCTCAGTACATTCTGGACAGGTGACCCTGGGTCATGTGACTTCCTCACACTCCAGAGCAGAAGGGTTGGCAAGATTGGGATTGAAGTTCAAAGAAACCAAGCTAATGCTGTCTCTCCAGGCTAGGGAGTGAGATTATTATTTTTCCCCTCCTTAGCGTTATTTTGAGAGAGGGTCCCACCATGTGGTCTAGACTTGGCTATAGCTCACAATGTAGCCCATGCTGGCCTTGAACCCATGGTGGTGATCCTCCTGCCTCACTCAGACTTCTGGGTTTTGGATATAGGTATACATGGCCTTCATGGTTTCTGCAGTGCTTGAGATGGAGACTGGCACATTGCAAGTGTTAGGCAAGCACTGTACCAATTGATCCAAATCCCTAGCCCCAGAAATGAGCCTTCGTGTACACGTGCAGCCTGCCTGTGTGCATGATGTCTGCCTGTCTAGGCAGCGGACAGTCCTGGGTGTCTTTCCTTAGGAATCCTTGATCCCATTTGTATAAGATGCGTTCCTCACTGATGTAACGTCACTGATGGGACACTCCTTGAGTGTAGGCTAAGCTGGCTGGCCAGAGAGCCTTGGAGATCCAGTGCAGAGGCCTCTCCTGCACTGGGATCGCAAATGCACCCCGTCACACGTGGCTTTTTCTTTTTTTTTTCTTTTTGGTTTTTCGAGACAGGGTTTCTCTGTATAGCTCTGGCTGTCCTGGAACTCACTTTGTAGACCAGGCTGGCCTCGAACTCAGAAATCCGCCTGCCTCTGCCTCCCGAGTGCTGGGATTAAAGGCGTGCGCCACCAAGCCCGGCTACACGTGGCTTTTTCTTTTTTCTTTTTTCTTTTTTTTAAATATTTATTTATTTTCATTTATATGAGTACATTGTAGCTGTCTTCAGTCACACACCAGAAGAGTGCATTGGATCCCATTACAGATGGTTGTGAGCCACCAGGTGGTTGCTGGGAATTGAACTCAGGACCTCTGGAAGAGCATTCAGTGCTCTACCGCTGAGCCATCTCTCCAGCCCCTCGTGGCTTTTTCTATGTGAGTTCTGGTGACTGAACTCCATGTCCTCATTCGTGCAAGGCAAGGGCTGTGCCCCAAGTAAGACTTTGATCTATTTATTTGGAAACCAGGGCTGGAGAGATGGCTCAGAGGTTAAGAGCACTGACTGCTCTTCTGAAGGTCCTGAGTTCAAATCCCAGCAACCACATGGTGGCTCCCAACTACCCTTAAAGAGATCTGACCTCCTCTTCTGGTGTGTCTGAAGACAGCTACGGTGTACTTATTTATAATAATAAATAAATCTTTTTAAAAAGCCATATTTAGGAATGAACACATTTTCTTTTAATTTTAAAAAATAATATTTTCCACCTATGAGTTTTGCCTGATAATGTGTATGATGTGTCTGCACCAGAAGAATGGGCATGAAATCTCGTAGAGTTACAGGTGACCGCTAGCCACCGTGTAGTGCCAGGGATCCAACTGAGATCTGAAAGAGTAAGTGCTCTTAACCATTGAGCCATCTCTCCTAAGCAAGAGAGCTTGCTTTCTTCTTTTGTTCTTTCGTTCTTTCTTTCTTTCTGAAATAGGACTAAGATTACAACTATTCATTTGGCATCCCAAGTGAATGTTTGAAACTCTTGATTTTCAAGACAGAGAAATACTCTCTTTTTCTTTTTTTTAAAAAAAGATGTGTTTATGAATATGAGTACACTGTTGCTATCTTCAGACACACCAGAAGAGGGCATCGGATCCTATTGTAGATGGTTGTGAGCCACCATGTGGTTGCTGGGAATTGAACTCAGGACCTCTGGAAGAACAGTCAGTGCTCTTAACCACTGAGCCATCTCTTCATTCCACACCCCCCCCCCCCGTCGTCGTCGTGTCCCCCCCCCCCCCCCCCCCCCGCCAGGAGAAATACTCTTAATGCTGTCAAAAGAAAGGCCTTGCTTGTTATACTAAGGACTTGGATGGTAGAAAGTGTGGAGCCAGCTGGGCGTGGTGGCGCGCACGCCTTTAATCCCAACACTCGGGAGGCAGAGGCAGGCGGATTTCTGAGTTCGAGGCCAACCTGGTCTACAAAGTGAGTTCCAGGTCAGCCAGGGCTACACAGAGAAACCCTGTCTCGAAAAATCAAAAAAAAAAAAAGAAAGTGTGGAGCCACCCCGGGGGGTTTTAAGTTGAGTCTCTCTTCGAGAAAACTTAGCCCGGCTTCAGTGTCAGTGTGAGTACAAGGAGACGGTAGCCGGGAGATCTTGGGATACCATCTTGGAGAGCAGTTACAGTAGACTGTAGTAAAGGAGGAGGGAGACAGATGGTCAGGTTCAGGGATACTGACATGGCACCATGTCTTAGCTAGGGTTACTGTTGCTATGATACAAAACCACTGGGGGCTGGTGAGATGGCTCAGCGGTTAAGAGCACTAACTGCTCTTCTGAAGGTCCTGAGTTCAAATCCCAGCAACCACATGTTGGCTCACTACCACCCGTAATGAGATCTAACGCCTTCTTCTGGTGTGTCTGAAGACAGCTACGGTGTGCTTAACATATAATAATAAATAACCCTTTTTTTTATAAAGGGTTTAAAGGGGGAGGAAAGGGTTTCTTATTTCACTCACAGTTCTGTATAACAGTTCATTATCAAAGGCAGTGAGGGCAAGAACCTGGAGGCAGGAGCTGATGCAGAGCCCATGAAGAGGCTGCTTATTTGCTCACCATGGCTTGCTCAGCCTGGCTCCTTACAGAACCCAGGATCACCAGCCCAGGGATGGCCCCACCCACAATGGGCGGGGCTCTCCCACAGGACCATCAGCCCAGGGATGGCTCCACCCACAACGGGCCAGGCTCTCCCACATCAATCACCAATTAAGAAAATGCTCTGTAGCGGTGGTTCTCAACCTTAGGTTTTCTATGACCATCAGAGAGCACAGATATTTACATTATGATTTGTAACAGGAAGTAGCAGTGGAGAGAGTCACCATAACAGGAGGAACTGTATTAAAGGGTCGTAACATTAGGAAGGTTGAGAACCGCTGTTCTAAAGGCATGCCCTGTAGCTTGATCTTGCGGAGGTAGTTTTTCAGTTGAGGCTCCCTCCTCTGATGACTGCAGCTTGTGTCAAGGTGACGTAACACTATCCAGCACACACAGTCACTGGCAGACTGGGAGTAGAGGTGATTCGAGTTGGGAGCTCTGTAGGAGAAGCAGTTGTTGGTTGTGGGGTGCTCCCAGGATTGCAGCGTCTGGAGTCCTTCACTGGTTGTAGTAAACATGTATGTTCTATCCCCAGGGAGCCGCCGTTTGGTGGATGTCATGGACGTCAACACCCAGAAGGGTACCGAGATGAGCATGTCCCAGTTTGTGCGCTACTACGAGACACCAGAAGCACAGCGGGACAAACTGTACAACGTCATCAGCCTCGAGTTCAGCCATACGAAGCTGGAGCATCTGGTCAAGCGTCCCACTGTGGTAGGCCACTGCCTTTATGATGTCTTCCTTCCTTGCCTGCCAGCCAGCGACTTGCTTTCCATGGGCCTGCCTCTAAGCTGCTTGCTTCTAGAGATAGAGTGGTTGGGTGGGTGTGGCCGAGACTGATCCCTTAGGGTATGGTTGGGAAATGTAGGGCAGAGTTGGATCTGATGCCTGAACGGGTGACGTGGGAGAGGCAGTCTAGCTGAAGGCATCCAGGGACTCCTCAGGCAGAGGAGTGGTTCTCTCTGGAGATGGCTCGGTGTGCTTATGACGGATTGGTTTTCAGGTGGACCTGGTCGACTGGGTGGACAACATGTGGCCTCAGCATCTAAAGGAAAAGCAGACAGAAGCCACCAATGCCCTTGCAGAGATGAAGTACCCCAAAGTGAAAAAGTAAGATGGCTTCCCTGGTGTGGGACTGGGGGAGGGGTGGTCCTTGATGCAGGTCTCATGGTTGCTTCAGAGATGAAGGATTGATACCCAACTGGACTGCGGTAGTGACATGAGAGATGAGTCCCCTAGGTGTAGTAAACAAACTGCCATGTTATCTCCCAGGGATCCAGGCCTCTGCGTCCTGGGATGGGGTCAGGCCTTTCTTCCTGTTGGCCCTGGAGCCTGCACACAGCTTCTTTGGAAGTGGTGATCTGAGAGGCTTGGTGGGAACTATCGCGGCGGCATCCATGTTTGTGTATGGGTACACATTTATCTGTTCTTTGAAACCTCTGTGTGACAGTGTCCCGTGTGACACTTTCAGAGGGACATGTCTGTACATTAGACACAGCGTTTGGAGCATCATGGGACTGGGGCTAGTCTAACCTTTTCCTCTCTTTAAAGATTTCTTTAATGTGTGTGTGTGTGTGTGTGTGTGTGTGTGTGCCTGCATGTATAAATGTGCACCTCGTATGTGCCTGGTGCTTCAGATTCCCTGGAAGGGCAAGGGTTATGTCCATCTTGCGGGTCCTGGGATCCAAGCCTGAGCTCGTGCTCTCTGTAAAGTAGCCAGTGTCGTCTGTCCATCCCATTTCTCTTCTCCTTGGTGTTGAGATCTAGAACCTCTGAACCAGAAGCACCTTTCCCAAGCAATGCTCATTGCCACCTTAGTCATCTGACATTCAGAGGTTCCTGGTGGCCACCCGAGGGTGGCCAAGGTGGGAAAAGGAACCTGTAGTTGAGATCAGAGCCCTCATTACAGATCACATGACCAAGCACGTTCTGAGCCTACTGTTCGGTATGGGCAGCAGTACTTGGGAGTCCTCTCATATTGAAGGGATTTGAATAACGAACCATCCGGAGGAGGAGGAGGAGGAGGAGGTGGAGGTGGTCACCTTGGATACTTCTGCCATTATAGACCCTCTGTTTCTCTCCCCGAAATGGGAAGGAGATGTGGGCTTCCCAGAAAGACTGATGCTGGCAGCATGGCTCTATTAGCATCTCTGCTTAGTCCTGCTGCCAGCCGTGCCCCCAGGAAATCTCAGCCATGAACTCCTCATTCCCTCGGCCCTGCCATTCAGCCAGTGTTGAATGCAGACTGAGTGCCAGGCTTTTGTGAGGCAGACTAGCACACTGGCCCCTGGATTTCTCAATGTTCAGTTGTCTCTGTCTCTGTGTCTCTATCTCTCTCTTTTATTAATTCATGGACATTTTTCTTCCCCTCTAAGCTAAAGTTTAATGTATTGCCTGGATCCGGGCTGTATCAAAGGCAGAGAATGGGGTCCGGGTGCAGAGGGAGAGAGCGGGGGCTCTTTTTTAGTTCTGTTCTGTTGTGATTCAAGTACACTAAAATGTTGAGTCGGGCAGATAACGAGGTGAATAAGGCTTAGGGCCTCCATCCACACCCACCCTGTACAGAGCCTGCCCTGTAGCTTATAAGCCGCCACATTTCTAGGCAAAAGGAAACATATCCACACAGGTGACTCCTTTGGAGCTCTTGTTTTCAAGGAGTCTTCTTGGAGGACAGGGAGCCATTAACTTGGGGTTTATTTCTTCTTTGCTTTGTTTCTTCTCGAGACAGGGTTTCTCTGTGTAGCCCAACTGTCCTGGAACTCACTCTGTAGACCAGGCTGGCCTTGAATTCACAGAGATCCTGCCTCCCAAGTGCCGGAATTGAAGGCAGGTGCCAACACGCGGACTTTTCTTTTAAAATTATCTCTTCATTATTATCATTGTGTGTAGGTGATGCATGTGGGGGCAGGGCATGTACCACAGTGTGCACACCAAAGTCAGAGGTCAGGTGTTTGTGGGAACTGGTCACATTTGGGTGACCGGGCATGTGCGGCAAGCTCTCTCTTTACCTACAGGGCCACCTCTGGTTCCTAACTGAGCTTTGGGGGATGGGGTGGGGGACTTGTGAGGATTGGGAAGGGGTTGGGAAAGAGAAGTGGTGTAGAGGGACCTGGAAGGAAGAAGCATATCATGACCAGTCCCTTGACTGTTTTCATTCATTCATTCATTTATTCATTCTTTCAGCAATGGTGAATTGGGCGTCATGGTTGTGCTTAAGACACAGGGTCTGGGAACTCCGTTCAATTTGTAGAGAGACAGGGTGTTAATAAAACAGTGACAGAGCCACGTGGTGGTGGTGCACGCCTTTAATCCCAGCACTTGGGAGGCAGAGGCAGGTGGATCTCTGAGTTCGAGGTCAGCCTGGTCTACAAAGTGAGTTCCAGAACAGCCAGGGCTACACAGTGAAACCCTGTCTCGGAAAAAACAAACAAACAAAAAACCCCAAATAAAACAGTGACAGAAATACATGGAAACTGAACCCTGGAGGGTAAAGCTACCAACAGAACCGTGACGTGTCTTGGTACTGGTCTGAGGTGAATCAGCCCGTACCAAGTTCTTAGTTTATCCCAGAGCTCCCCGATAGAGCTAGTCTAGCTAACCAGCTCACTTTCAAAGATCCTCTGTTTCGGCCTCACGAGGTACTAAGGACTACAGACGTCTAGGCTGCCTCCACCCTGGAATTTCTGTGAGTCCTGGGGAATCTGAACTCGGGTCTTCATGGCCGGGCAGGTGCCTTTACAAACACTGAGTAGTTAGTTTCTCTAGTTTTGGGGAGGGTGGGTTGTGAGAGCCTCAATGTATAACCCAGGATGAGCTCAAAGCTTAAGATCCTCATGCCTACACAAGTACTGGAGATTTTTCATCACCCCCTCTGTCCCCCACCATGTACTTCTGTTCCCCTGAGAGCAGAGCAGGATACATTCCTGTAGGCTTATATTCTGCAAATGCTCCTGCTGGATTGGAGGTGTGAGTGAGGAGGCTGCTGCCTGGCCTACATCCCAACAGAGGAGAAAAGAGGTGATCACACCTGGGCATATATTTAGGGAGTTAAATAGATCGTGCTGGGTGATATAAATTCATACTAAAGTCTGCCTTGCCTTTCTGAGTGCTTCCACACAGTCTACTTTATGCAAAGATTCCTTTAAACATGCCCTCTGCACACTTAGCGACTCTCCAATTACCAAAACAATGGGGGCATAAATACACGACTTTTGAGGCCCACGTGTCTCAGATGTATCCCTGAGATTGTGTGTCGAACGCATTTCCAAACTCCATCAGTGGCCATGGGAACTTCTTATAGGATTTGAACCTTGCTAGGAAGGACGCTGTCACCTTGGAGATAGTCCATTTGTTTGACTGAAAAGAAAGGCCGATTTCAAATGTTCATAAGCAAGGTGGAAAAAAAAAATGCCACCATGATGGAGTCCTCTGGGAATAGGGAACGGTCCTGTGGAATTTAATTAAAATGACATTGTTTCTGAAAAGCACTGTGCTTCCTTGCTGGAGGCGCCTGCAGAACAGACAGCTGATGGCCCTCCTGAATAGAAGGAGGGTTTGTGGAGTGGAGGGGGACATGTGACAGACACTGAGCCCCCTTTCTCCCCACCCCGCCTCTGGGATTTATACAGCTCCATTGTGGTCAAAGGTTTAGGAATTTTAATAGGTTTCAGTTGAGAGTATGGAGGCAGGGGAAGGCGAATGGGATTCAGGTCCCTGAGTCTGAGGACTTGTAGGGAGTTAAAGGGTTTTTTGTTTTTTGTTCTTTTGGGTTTTTTTTTGTTGTTGTTGTTGTTGTTTTTTGTTTTTTGTTTTGTTTTTGGTGCAATCAGTTAAGATAGTTATCACATCTCAGTGGTTAAAGTGGTTAAAGCCAAGACCTCATTCTCATGGTGTATATATTGTGGAAATGATACAATGTATTAAGTGTCTCAATGGAACATAATGAGGTAGGGTCTAAAAGAGAGGTAGAAAAGGAAGGGATGCAGGGATGCTTGGTGAATACTGATACTGCCCTGCATTTCTGCTGATCCATCATCCCCCTGCCCCCCCCCCTCCAAGAGATGCTTGGATTGTGTAGAATTCTCCATATTGGAAAAGCCCACCCTGGCAGTGACAGTAGCAGAGTATCCCTGACCTGGTTGTGTATTGTTGCATAGCCTTACCCTTAACTTGAACATTCTAAAAACAACAACAACAAAATGAACAGAGGCAGGTGTGGTGGCTCCCACCTGCTGTCCCACCGACACTTGAGGGGTAACAAGAGGACCACTGTGCGTCCAAGTCTGAAACGACCACTTCACACCCACCCCCTACCTCCCCAAAGCTTAAGTCCCCCAAAGATGGTGTCAATTTCTGCAGATCTGGACTCTAAAAGCTGCAGGATGGTTTTTGCTCAAGGGCTCTTGGGAGCTTCGGTCTAGGCTGCGTTCATCCTAAGGGCAGAGCCTGGCTTAAGGGTCCACTTCTGAAATTGAGCATCCATGGGGCTGTGGGCAGGAAGCCAGCGAAGGTGGCAGTGCTCACCGTGTGGCCCTCCCCACAAGGCTATTTGAATGGTCCCAGAGTGAGTGCTGCCAGGAAGATCTGAGAGGAAGTAATGCTCTGCTCCTGTGACCTAATTTTGAAAGTCATATCCTATTGACTTCTCTTCATTCATTCATTAATTAGTCCAGCTAGCAGCACTCTAAGGGACAGAGATGTGCACTTCCTTTTCTGTTTCCTTTTGGAGGGGGTGGTGGTCTCTTTTGAGACAAGATTTCACATAGCCTAGGCTGACCTCGAGTTTACTGTATAGCCAAGGATGACCTTAACTTCCAATTCCCCTGCTTCAACATCTGGGGGTACAGGCATGTGACCCCATGTCTTGTTTTTTTTTTTTTTTTTTTTTGGTTTTTCGAGACAGGGTTTCCCTGTGTAGCCCTGGCTGTCCTGGAACTCACTTTGTAGACCAGGCTGGCCTCGAACTCAGAAATCCGCCTGCCTCTGCCTCCCGAGTGCTGGGATTAAAGGCGTGTGCCACCACGCCCATGTCTTGTTTTTAAGTTAAAATTTTAATTAAAAATTTTACCAATATGTATGTATGTATATATACAATATACATATATATACATGTGTATATACACACACATATATGTATATATACACATACATACATGTAGGCAAAACATACATATATACACACACTCATATATGTATGTACAAGCATGTATGTATGTAAATGCATAGAGTGTGTGAGTGTGTGTGTGTGTATGTGTGTGTGTGTACATCCTATGTGGCCCTGCAGAGGCCAAGAGCTAGTAGTATCTGGTCTCCAGGAACTGAATTACAATTGTCAGCTACCATGTGTGCAGGAAGCCAAGCCTGGGTCTTCTAAAAGAGCAGCAAGTGCTCTTTACCATTGAGCCATCTCTCCAGCACTCCCCAGTCCTGTTTTTATGTGATGCTTGCTAGACAGACACTCTACCAACAGGGAAGCTACATTCCAAGCTTCCCTCCCTTTGGTCTCTGTGGTGCAGAGATGAAATTCCAGGGCCCATGCTTGCTCCAGAGGAGTGCTCTCCCACTGAGCTGTAGCCTAAGCTCTTAGCTTTACCTCCTGAAGAGGGGAGCTTGAGAGAACTTGTGGGGGCCAAGCTTCCACAATCCCCCAGGTCTGGGCATGTGGTGTACCTTTCTTACTAAGGATTGGGCATGGTAATGCATTGCAGAAAGGGATTAGGGCGTGTCCTCCCTACTCCTGCTAGAGCAGTAGGGACTTTGGGCAGTGAGTGCTGCTAGCCTAATGATAGGCTATGGGGCTCACAGTCAAGGAGCTCAGAATCCCAGCAAAAAAAAAAAAAAAAAAAAGGAGGGGGTGGCTCAAAGCAAGCATATGTTTGCAGCTCAGATGATTGTAATGGAGTCCCCCTACCCCCGAGGTTTGACTGTATGTTTTCACTCTACTGAGAAGAAAATGGGGGCAGGGGGAGATATTGGGTGGAACACAGGACAACACTGCCACTGAACACACTCAAGCATCCTCCTCTTGGGGAGACTTGGCTTGCCCTGCATGGAGCCTCTGTCTGCCCCAGGCTGTCTCTCTCCTGTCCTGTGGGAAGACTGGAGTGAGTACCCAGTGGGTGATGGGTGACGTGTGGGGTATGGTCCTGAGGTAGGATAAAAAGTCTGCATGCCTGGCCTTTTGGGGTCTGGTGGTCTCTGCTTTCCCGCTGGGCCGCCTTTACATTTGTTACAGCCACACCTACCTCTTTCTCAGTGATCACCTGTGTCTGTCTGACTAGGTAGGGAAACGGACAGCTGTGGCCTCCAGGCTGGACTCCAGACCTCGAGAGCCTTGGCTCTTTGCTTAACATCTCTGCCAGTTTGTCCTGTTCTGTAGGGTCACTACTCAGGTGTTCTGTTGGACACCGGCATATATATACGTCAGAGACACACCACTGACAGGTGTGCTAGCTTTTTACAAATAAAGAGACTGGCTTCATAGTAGGTCAGTGAAGGCAATATAGATCCTGAGCAGGGAGCTTGAACTGAGACACTGCCCTTTAAAACTTCTGTTTCATTATTTTAAACAAAGTCTCATGTAACCCAGCCTGGCTTTGAACTCATCCTCCTGACTCTCTCTTTTTAAGTGTTGGGATTTTAGGCACATGTCTCCACCCCCAGTGAAAGGGTTCTCTTAGGATTTTTTTCATAGTTAAAATAGACCAAAAAAAAAAAAAATAGATAGGTGAGCCAGGCATAGTGGTATACACACACCTTTAATCCCAGCAGTTGGGAGGCAGAGGCAGGCAGATTCTGTCAGTTTGAGGCCAGCTTCATCTACAGAGTGAATTTCAGGACAGCCAAGGTTACATAGTGAGAGCCTGTCTTCCCCTCACCCTCAAAAGCCCCCCAAATATAACACACATGTAAAAGTAACTAAAAAAAAATTGCTAGCCTAGTTGCCCAGGCATGCACATGAAGAATTTGGTTGGAGCTATGAAGTGACAAGTTAGAGTTCACTAGAGATGCCACGTTCCTAAAAGAGACAATCTACCCAAGGTCCCAACCTGATGAGAATTTAAGATTGGTGTTGATGCTTTCTCTCCACAAATGAATCATCTACGGTCCTTCCATTAAGGATCAGGTATATATTTGTCCTCTATAAAGTATTCCTCTCATTTGAGCTTCCCGGTCCAGTTGTCAGGGTGGCCTCAATCTGCCAGCTTTATTTCCAAATTGGTTTCTAAGTGTGACAAAAATACTTGCTCAAGGACTCCTCCCCAGTGACCGGTGCTCATACCCAAGATAGGGAGAGTTCTTTGGAGTCGTTAATTTTACCGTTCAACCGATAAAACGTACACCTGCTTTAAAAAAAAAAAATCCAATCAGGTAAAGTCTAAGCTTATAGACAGAATGCTATAAGGTTCAGAGGGAATGCCTGGGTCACTGAGCACCTGGAAATGTGTTCAGTGTTTGCATAGAGTGGGGGTGATGGGTCCGAAGGGTGACATAGGGATGATACTGTCTTACTGGATTGTGAATGTATCCGTTTATAGATTACACTTTAGTTAGACCTAACTACGTCACTGGCTTTTCTGCAGTGTACAGTGTTTGACCAAAGAATGGAATTTGGCTTCTGTCTCTTCAGAGCCAGGCAAACCTCTGCCTCCTTGTGGCTTTGGAGGAAGGCTGTAGGGCCAGAGTTGGAAGGAGATTCTCTCTGGACACCCCCAGGGTAGGACTTTTGAGTTGAGTTAAACTCTTCTTTTTGCCTAAAGGCAGTGAGTGGTTGAGCTTTGGGTGTAGCTTGGAATTTTGGTGTTAAAGTTCGGGCCAGGTAGATCTGGGAGGGACTGGGAGAGTCACAGACCGGCCATGATGACTACTGGCCACTTGTAAGTTAATATCAAGGTAAGGGGCTTACTTACCCTGAACTCCTCGACAGTTGGCTTACTCATCTGAAATGGTGGGACTTCAGCTCACAGTGTTGTGAAGTTTGGCTTGAACAATGTATTTTGTAATTTTGTAGAAAAGGCTACTGAGGGGCAGGTCGGGGAAGAGTGTCTGGAATGCCCTAGTTAAACTTCAGGTTACCTCCTGTTACTCAATTACCCCGAGAGAGGAAAGAAATTGCCTAAGATCACAGAGCTCTCTCAGGACTAAAACCTCACCTTTCCCCATCACGTACTCTCCAGGCATCTTAGCTCTGGCCCTCCCTCCATCTATGCCTAAGGATGGATATTTAAGGCAGGTGGCTTTATATTAGGTCACCACCTGGGTAGCAAGGTGGGAAAACCCGGACCCAGTAGTCCTCAGTCTACTGCCGGGGAGTGCGGGAGTGGGCTAGGGATCCGGTGTGTAGCCCGGAGCTCTTCTCTGTCGCCGCCGGCCTCTCCACCTCCCTGGCGGCCTCCGCGCCGCACGGCTGTTCAGTTTCAGCGTGGGGATGTGCACAGGCTGCGCCTGTCTCCCCGAGGAAGGAAGGCGGCGCGAGAGGGCCCCAGCGTCCTGGGCTGGAGCCTGGCAGCACGGTGGAGGGGGGTCGGCTGCCGTCGCCTCACGGGTCTGGGCGCGCGTCGAGCCTCTGCGGAAGGGGACGCCAGGGAGCCGCTCCTCTGCCACCGAGGGTAACCTCCTTTGTGGCGCGTGGGGCGGGTGTGGGTAGCCTCCTGCCCGCGGGATGCTCGGCCAGCGTCGCTGAGCTGTTCTTTGTGTCTCCCCGGGCGGGTTGGAAGTGTGGGGCGTGTACGTTCGCGCCCGCGTGGCGCCTCCAGCCCGCCACCCGTCGCCAGCTTTCCTGGGCTCTCTCCATCAGACCTTTGCTCAAAGGGATATCAATTGGGCCACCTGGGGGAGAGTTTCTGGAAGTTGGAGAGAGAAGGGCAAGGTGGGGCCGCCCCACCTCTCCAGACCCCAGGCCTCGCCCCAAAGTTGGTGTGGCAGGTGCAGCGCCCCCCTTATGCCTCTTGTCTCCCGCCATCCCCGGCCTCCAACCGTTGAAAGGACTGAGCTCCTGCGCTACAGATTTTCCGCAATTTCAGCTGCGAACTTGCGGGGTGCACAGAAGCCACCTAGCGTGGGGGGTGGGGTGGGGGTGTCGCGTGCCTGGCTGTCCAGCCTTGCCGTTGCGGAAGCCTGGCTAGCTGGCGGGCTGGCTGTGGCACCAAGCCGAGAGAGCGGAGGTACCCATGTGACTGCGGTGTGCTTGGGAGGAGGAAGCTGTAGAGGTCAGTGCAAAGGCGGCACGCCAGAGCGAGCAGGAGCGAGGAGGGAGCCCCAAGTCAGCGCGGGTGGGAGCCTTAGGGTGGCAAAAGCTAGGATTGTTTTTGGACTGCAGGGGACAGTACAAAGCCACCTCTGTCACCGCCACTTTCACTTACTAAGGGCGTGGGAGGTGGGAGGAGTGGAACTGACACCGAAAGGAAGGTCCCAACCGGAAGGTCCCACGTTAGGGGAGGCTGGCTGGTCTGGAAGTAGTGTTGTAGCACACAGCGGGCCCCTGACTGAGGGCAGATCAGACGCAGGCTACACTCGGAGAACTTTCCCTGCGCACAGAGCCAGAGGAACCCAGTTTCCCTTGTGAGGGGTTGGATCAGAGGGCTGAAAGATGGGCTAGTGGGAGTGACCGGTTTGGCTAAGCAGTCCCAGGGCTCCTAGAACTGGACACCCCCAACCCTGGTCTGTCCTTCCTGCTGCAGGTACCCCCTCCAGAGCATCCAGCTGCAGGCTGAAGGAAGCACGTTCTCTTGGCTCCACCCCACAGACTTAAATTGTTTTCTCTAGTCTGTGTTCTGCTGAGGCCTGGAGGGGGTGGAAACTGAGGTTAGATTAAAAAAGAAAAAAAAATAAATAAAAAACGAGAGGAAGAGCTGGTTTTAGGGAAATGAGGACTAATATTTTGAAGTGGAGCTTAGAGGAAAGAGGCCAGTGTGGTCCATGAGGGTGGGGGTAGGGTAGGACTTCAGGACCCCCCATTCTTTAGAGGGAAGATTTCTCCGGATCTTAAGTCAGGGGACCTGTTTGCATTGCCTTGGGGAGGGGGAATTGCGGGCCGTCAGGGTGTAGAGCCCCAGTCAGGACTTAAGCATCCCTAGTGCCAGCTTCGTGACAGTCCTGGGCTGTCAACTACACCCCTCCGATGGGGTTGCTAGGCAGCGGGGCTCTGATGTACGGGGAGGCCTTCTGATTTGCCAGCCTCCTGCAGACACATGGTTAAGGCTCTTTCCAGCCTATCCGGAGGAGGGACACGGGGCACGCTGCCTGCATATTGCCAAGCCCCGGGTCCACCTGAACGAGAGGTGCAAAAGGCAACCAGAAGGAGGGGGTTCTCAGAGCCCTCCAACCTTCAAGCCATTGCAGCCCCACGCCCCCCATTTCTCTCCACTCGGGCTTGCTGCTGGCTCCTCCCTGCAGGTCCCCGCCCCATTCCATCTCTCTTCCCCAAACCACAGAAGAGCAAAGTGCAGCGTGGGGAAAAGAGGTCAGTGGGGTAAACGTGTGCGAGGGCCTCTGGAGGTGCCAAGATGAGCAGGAGGGAGGGGAGGTTGCTTCTTCGTGTCCCTTGGAGTCCTTGGGGGGTAGGGATCAGTGGTAGGGGGGCTAACACTATTTCATGCCATGCCCGGATTTGGAAACCAGCGAGGTGCCCTCCTCTTACTCAGGTTTTGCGCACCTCCTCGGGCCGGTAGCACGTTGGGGGTTGGAAGAGAAGACTGCTGTGTACCTGCAGGAAAGGCTGGGCTGTCTACCTTCTTCGGAGCTTGTGAGGGAGGGCTGCCACTGTGGGATTCCTTCTCTTGAACGCATTAACCTGTGATCCAGCTTCTATCATCAGAGTTCTTCACTCCTCTTGAATCCCAGGACCTTCTTTTAATCCCTTCACTTAAAAAAAAAAGAAGAAGAAGCAGAAGAAGCAGAAGAAGCAGAAGAAGCAGAAGCAGAAGCAGAAGCAGAAGCAGAAGCAGAAGCAGAAGAAGAAGAAGAAGAAGAAGAAGAAGAAGAAGAAGAAGAAGAAGAAAGATAAAACAGCTCCGTCAGGATAAAAATTGTATATCATTCCCACATAAAAAGTGTGCAACCCAGTGTTTTCCAGTGTGTTCGAAGACCGGCGAAACCACATTTCAGTTTTAGGATCTCTTCATTCTGCTAGACTGAAACCCCATACCCATTAGTGTCATTCTTACCCTGCCCCAGTCCAGTCTTAGCCCAGCTCCAGCCCAGCCAGCCCCTGGCCACCACTAATTTGTTTGTGGACTTCCTCTTTGGATTTCCTTACCTGGGACATTTCAAATATGCAGAATCACCCTGGGTGGAATCTCTAGCCTCATTGCTTACTTCGCAAGCCATAACTTAATCGGTGCAGCCCACCAACTGCACAGGGCTCAGGGGTCTTAGGCATTCTTACCCATTTCTCTCAGTACCGTGCCTTCTTCTCAGCCGGACTACTGGTTGAATGAATGAGAGGAATGGGGACTGGTAATTGGCAAACTTACACAGGTGGTTTACTACTGAATTCCAGGGGGCCCAGCTGCTACAAAGGGGGCTGGCAGCTAGGGAGAACCGAAGCTATCAGAGCCACAGAGCCCCAAAAGGAAGCCTCGGAGGTGGGTGGGGGGGTGGGGCAAGGGTCGAAACTGATAGTGGTCTGTGGGTTGCCATTTCTCTTGGGAACCTGCAAGCTGAGGTGCTGTCTGTGAGTGTCTGTGGTGGGTGACCCGTGCTTGAGATTTGTCACCTGATCCTGGGGGCATCCCCCAGGAGGGAAACTCCACTTCGATAGAGGAGGAAATTCCCCATCTGCCACCTTCATAAAAGGCTGTCGCGTCAGGTGACTCTGCAGTGGGAGGTCTCTCGCCTCCTGTGGTTTGGGCTTGACTTGTGTTTTCTGCTCCCCACTCCTGCTCCTGCACCTCAGGTACTGTCTGATGAGCGTGAAGGGCTGTTTCACTGACTTCCACATTGACTTTGGAGGCACCTCCGTGTGGTACCATGTGTTCCGTGGTGGCAAGGTGAGTGCGCAGAGTGTCTCTGCCTTGATATTCCCTTCCTTTACCTCTTCTCCCCCTTGCTCAGTAACTTAGGGCCACTTTATCCCCTGGGACCACCTCCTGCCTCTCTGTCAACTCACAGAGGGGAGGGTGACCTAGTGATTACCTCATTGCTCTGCTTTCAACTCCCAGGTAGCTCCAGCTTAAAGTTTCTCAGCTTTCAGTCAGCTTTGCCACCAGGACTTTCTTTTCTTTTCTTTTTTTTTTAAAATGTATATGAGTACACTGTAGCTGTATAGATGGTTGTGAGCCTCCATGTGGTTGTTGGGAATTGAATTTTTAGGACCTCTGTTCACTCTAGTCAACCCCGCTCACTCTGGTCAACTCCGCTCGCTCAGTCCCCACTCACTCCAGCCCAAAGATTTATTTATTATTTATTATACTGTAGCTATCTTCAGATGCACCAGAGGAGGACGTCCAACCTCATTATGGGTGGTTGCGAGCCACCATGTGGTTGCTGTGGTTGCTGGGAATTGAACTCAGGACCTTCTGAAGAACAGTTGGTGCACTTACCCGCTGAGCCATCTCGAAAACCCCTTCCACCAAGTCTTTTAACTTCAAAGAAAGTGGAGGTGGACCCCACCTGCCTCTAAGCAAGACATTTTACACTGGGGTTAGATAGACCATTGTCACTCTGAAAAGGAAGTCGTAGGGTGTATAGTCGGTCCCCGTGCTGTGTTTGCTTTGGTGTGTGATGTCCCTGCACGGATGAAGGTGCTTCTTGAGGATGCCCACGTGTGCCCGGCTCATCTGGGTCTTCATGTATGCACCTTTGTTCGAAACGACTGGGTTGAGGAGAGATTCCGGGAGGAAGTCAACCCACTTGATTCCAGATGCTTTCCCCTCCTCCAGAGTGAGCACAGGCTGAATTTATTTACTCGGCCAGTTTATCTTCTACTCCTTTCCCCAACCTCCCATACAAGCCTGTGGCACGGGAGAAAAAAATGTTACACCCGTATGGGAAGCATTCCTGCCTTGGTATTTCACCCAGAACCGCGATACCCCAAAGGTAGCCAGAACACCCCCCCTCCCATCTCTCTGCTTTGAGCCCTGCTTGCTTGGGGAGCCCAGACAGACTAGACAGACAGACTTGCTACTCTCCATGTCCTTCTCCAAGTAGGTGGGACTCTTTTGGGTTTGTTCCGAGCTTGGAAGAAATTAGAGACTCGTGCCTGACTGCCTCCTTTCCCTCCCAAGATCTTTTGGCTGATCCCTCCAACCCTGCACAACTTGGCTTTGTATGAGGAGTGGGTACTGTCTGGCAAACAGAGCGACATCTTTCTGGGAGACCGAGTGGAACGCTGCCAAAGAATTGAGCTGAAGCAAGGCTACACCTTTTTCATCCCTTCTGGTAGGTTCCTGGATGGTTGGCTTGGGGGGGCGGGGAGGGGTGGTTGGCCAATCATTGGTTCCCCCTGGCACTTGGAAGCAGCCTCCTGCAGTTCTGTGGTCTCAGCCAGGGTTGGGGGCCAAGTGAGGATTTCTGTGAGCCTTGGGCTTAGATGAACCGTTGGTGTGCCCTGAGGGGGAGCAAGTGTCAAGCTCCAGAGAAAGCGTATAACCTGAGTAGCCATACCTGTGAAGAAGCCCCTGGTCCTTCCTCTGGAGACATTTGGATGTCTTCCTTGGGTCTTCCTCTAGAGTAGCAGTTCTCAACCTGAGGGTTGTGACCCCTTTGAGGGGGGTCAGACAATACTTCACAAAGGTCTCATATTAGAAACCCTGCATATCAGATATTTGTATTATAACGCATAACAGTAGCAAAATTGTAGTTATGAAATAGCAATAAAATAATTTTATGGTTGAGGCTGACCACAACATGAGGAATCCTATTAAAGGGTCACAGCATTCAGAAGGTTGAGTGAGAATCACTGCTCTGGAGGTTTGTGTGGGAAGATGATCTGGTCCTTAGGTACTTACTGTGTGCCGCGCTCACAGACTTGGATGGAAGCTTAGAGATAGACAGAGAGGGCTGTTAGCTATAGACTGAGCTACTAACAGAGGTGGCCAGTGATGTGGGGAGCAGGGAGTTCCATGTTAGGCTGCATTAAAGAAAGCATTCTACACAATGAGGGAGGTAATAGTCTGTACCAATTGACATACACACATACACAGTGAGACATAGAGACATACACACATCACACATGAGATACACACAGACACACAGATACAGTGAGACAGAGACACACACAGTGGGATACAGCCAGTGATACACAGCGACACATACAGTGAGACACAGACACACAGACACACACACACACACAGGTCAAGTCCACATGTTGTGTCCCTCTTAGTAATTAGACTTCTGGAAGATATGTCAACCAGAAGACAGACTAGCACAAAACTGTTGAATGAAAGGAGTTTGAAGATTTTTGCGTTCAAGGCCAGCCTGGTCTACAAAGTGAGTTCCAGAACAGCCAGGGCTACACAGAGAAACCTTGACTCGAAAAACCAAAAAAGGGCTGGAGAGATGGCTCAGTGGTTAAGAGCACTGACTTCTCTTCCGAAGATCCTGAGTTCAAATCCCAACAACTACATGGTGGCTCACAACCATCCATAATGGGATCTGATGCCCTCTTCTGGAGTGTCTGAAGACAGCTACAGTGTACTTACATATAATAAATAAATAAATCTTTAAAAAAAATAAAAAATAAAAATAAAAAAATAAAGAAAGGAGTTTGAAGGAGAATTGTGGGAGTTGTCACTGGTCAGGTAAAGGAATTGGTTCTAATTTGCCTTGTGGGTACCAAAACCAATCTCTAGATGAGGCATAAGAACTAGTTCAAGCCAGTTGTTGGTAGTACAGGCCTTTAATCCCAGCTCTGAGGGAGGCAGAGGCAGGCAGATCTTTGGAGTTCAAGACCATCCTGGTGTACAGAGCAAGTTCCAGGACAGCTGGGGCTACAAAGAGAAACCCTTTTTTGGAAAAACAAAACAAACAAAAAAGACATAGTGCAATGCAATACTATGTAAAGGGTTGCTATATCATTTAGGTAGAGTAAAGAAAAAGGATCTTTGTACAGTCATTACAGAAACATCCCCCCCCACATACACACAGACATTTATGACTTGTGGTTGGTTGAATGTATAGACGCGGTATCCTGTTGGATGGGCTGATAGAAATATACTTCAAAGAAAGAGGGATACTTCAAGCCTTAATAGTCACACATCTGAAAATCAACCTACATTTCTCTCTCTTTTTTAATATGTTGCTGCCAGGCAACATTAAAAGATAGGAATTTTATTTTATTTCTGTATGTGTTTTTATGCAACTGTTAGGAGGTTGAGTATGGAGGCCACAGGATAGCTTGTGGGAATTGGTTCTCTGCTTCCACCAGGTGGGTCCCTAGGGATCAAACCCAGGTCATCGTCTTTGGGGGCAGGTACCTGTGGAGCCATCTTGCGGACCCCAAGATTTAAATTTTGTCCCAGAGAACCTAGGTGTGAATACGCTAGGCATGGTCTGAGGTAGCCTAGGTTGCCTTTGATTTCACTGTGTAGCTGAGCAAGGTCTCAAAACTCCTGCTCTTCTCGCCTCTACTTCCAAAGTGCTGGGATGACAGGCATGTGGCGTCATAGCTAGCTTGAGACAGAGATTTGATATATAGCCCAGGGTGGGCTAGAACTCATGATATCCACCACCACCCCCCCATTTTAAATGTTTGGACCAGAGACATACATCATAATGACCAGCCTCCCCAGTGAGTTTGTCTTTCTCTGTGTATGTTCGTGTGTGTGTGTGTGTGTGTGTGTGTGTGTGTGTGTGTGATTGTGTGTGATTGTGTGTGATCGTGTGTCTCTGCCTGTCTGCCTGTCTACCTGCCTTTACTGAGAAATGATTCCAGGGTTTCATCCCCTGGGTAAGTGCTCTACCAAATAAACTATGACACTTCAAACACAGCCTCGCAACTTTGGACATGTGTTCTGCTGCCTTCAGCCCCAAGTGTCCTGCTTCTGTCCCATTCTTTGAGAGCTCGTTGGATGCTAGCGGGTTGGAGTAGTTCCGTGTGCACCACCGTTTCTTGTGTGTCTGAGTACAGAGGAGCCATGCACAGGAGTTGGAGGCTGGTTTCTTTCCAGTCCCCATCCCTTGACAGGCCAGGAAAGCTCCAAGGAAGAGGGAGATCATTGAAGATGGTCCAGGCTGGCTCCAAGCTGGTTATAGTGGAGGATGACTTTGAACCCCTGATCTTCCTACCCTCACCTCCCAAGTTCTGTGATAAAAGCACTTCAGCAAACATTCTTAGAGCCACACTGGTCTGGGACAATGAGGGATGGGCTAAGGGAATATAGAACACACTTCCTCCCTCTTGGTAGTGTTTCCGTCCAGGTGGCAATTATGGTGTTTAGTCCCCTATGGGGACCTTGTGAGGTATGCCTGAGAGTGGCAATGCCTGAGGATTTTGGAGCCAAGAGACTTGTGCTGCTCTTAATGTCTTCCCTACCCTTGTCTTGGAATAAGAGCCATCATGTGGGAACCACTTTCTCCTAAGCCAAGAGGCGGCTACTCTGGGCTGCCAAGTGTTATCTGTGCCAAGAAACAATTTTGCTGGGTGTGGTGACACACATCTTTAATCTCAGCACTTAGAGGCAGAATCAGATGGAGCTCTGTGGGTTCAAAGCCATGCCAGTCTACATAGATGTTATAGGCAAGCCAGTGTTATCCAGTGTGACTCCCGTCTTTAAAAAAAATAAATAAATAGAAATGAGAGACATGAACTACCTGGTGAGGCTAGCAAGTCAGTAAGGTGAATCTGAGCTCTTGACAGTATAACGTGATTGGGCCTTTGGTGGTCCACCCACTATAAAATGGGTATAGAACAGGGTAGCATGTGAAGTGAGTGAAATTCAGAGGGTGCCGGAGGCACGGGAAATTTGGCAATTATTGCCGAGCTTTGGCGCTTTGGGACCAGGTAATATTGGGGCCTGGCTTGTGTATCTATCTCCATATGCTGTGAGGAGGCGAGTAATTCAGAGACTCAGGTAACATCTCCCATTTTGTAACGTGAGGTAGAACAAGCTTACCGCACCCTTGGGTCCAATGCAGCTTATAGTTGGCCAGTCAGCAGCCCCAGCGGCCAGGGGGTGGGGGGCAGGGCGCTCATGGAATTCGTGAGGTCATCTCTACAGCAACTGCAGAAAGGAAAGCAGATGTGCCAAGGGGCTTGTGGTCTGCATTCTGAGCACTGGAGTTGTGGATGAGACTCCATGTGACTCTGTTGTTCCTGGACCCCTCGGGTCCCAGAAATCACCCAGCCGGTGGGGTTTGTGGGTCACTATGTTCCGTCCATGTCCACATCCGTCCCTGGTTGCTTGGCCTGAATATAAGCCGCTTATTGCCTTTCTATTGCTGATGGCAGATGCTGGCCTCTCCTGCCCCGTTATAACCCGGGACAGCAGTTCCAGGCTTCCCAGAATATTTGTTCTGAATGAGCCATCCTCAGGAGAATGGGGAGAGATGGGGTTTTGAAAGCAGGGTTTCCCTTCCTGTGTTTTCCTAAGGGCATCATTGAGGCTGGGAAACAAAGGTAAGCGGGGCTGGAGAGGAACTCAGCAGCCATTTAAATCCAAGGCCGTCTGCCTGATCCACCTGTGATACCCCAGAAGGGGATGGAAGGTTGGTAGAAGCGTCCCTTGAACAGCCGGTATACAGATCCCCTGCCTGCTCAGAGTGGCATCTGTCTTCTGTTTACACTCTGTTCACACACCAAGGTGATGGACGTAAGTCTGGTGAGCCACCATGTCTGCCTGCAGGAGAGTCTGGCTTAATCTACCTATTAAGGTGGACGCTGTCCTTCTCCAAACAGATGTCAATGGTGACTGCTTGTAACCATTGAGTTCTTGCTTACCAGGTTCCCCGAGAGGAAGGTAAGAGTCTTCAAGTGGGCACACATAGCCAGAACAGGGATGTTTTCCTAGGGGGGGAGTCTGGAACCAAGTTCCCTAAGCTCAGGCTTGGGTAGAGGGAAGGGTGGTGTCTTAGTTAGGGTGTTAAGGCAGCTCTTATAAGGACAATATTTAATCTGGGCTGGCTTACAGGTTCAGAGGTCCCATTCATTATCATCAAGGTGGGAACATGGTAGCATCCAGTCAAGCATGGTGCAGGAGAAGCTGGGAGTTCTACATCTTCATCTGAAGGCTGCTAGTGGAAGATCAACTTCCAAGCAGCTAGGACAAGGTTTCTTAAAGCCCACACCCACAGTGACACACCTACTCCAACAAGGCCACACCTCCGAATAGTGCCACTTCCTGGGCCAAGCATATTCAAACCATGACAGGTGGCCATGTGAAGTGTAGGGACAGGATCTCGAGGGTCCGGCACCCTCAGTCCAGCCTAAGGAAGTGTTTCAGTCACGATCACCGTGGTACTGGTAACAGTAGAAGACCCATGTGGTGGCTCTGTTCCCTGCAGCTGCTGTAGATCCTGAACTGATGTCTCAACTCACCTGGGAAAGAGCTGGAACTGTTTGGGCTTGGGCCCAGCAGGCAGTTAGGTTGGGTTCCAGAATGTTCTTTTGAGTGAAAGGGTCTCATATCTGTGCCTGTTTGCTCACACCCCTCTGCTGACTCTTTTCTGTCTCCCACTCTTGACTTTTCCCCCTGCTTCCCTCACCACTGCCCTGTCCCTGTGTCTCAGTATATTTCTCCCTTGCTTCCTGGTGTGTTCCCAGGCCTGTTCCCAGGAACTCTGGGGCAATGCAGAGCTATTGGAAACTGCTGTTTTGCTTGCCAGCTAGCTGCTCCTTCATCCAGCAAGGGACGTGTGTGTGTGTGTGTGTGTGTGTGTGTGTGTGTGTGTGTGTTTGAGGCATGGTTTCTCTGTGTAGCCACTACTGTCCTGGAATTCACTGTGTAAACCAGGCTGGTTTACAAACTTAGAGATCTGCCTGCCTCTGCTGAGACTAAAGGTGTGCACTACCACCGCCAGCAACTAGGGACTCTTAGCCTTTGAGAACCTGTCAAATGGAGTTACAATAAAGCTCTATGTATGCCCTCTAGCTCCAGATCCAGGGACCACATTAGTGTTTTCTACACTGGCAGTTGTGGCCATTCACAAATGGAGGTATGATGTTGTTGATTAAAGTCTCGACAAACGAGGCTGAGGCTAACTTTTGGGGTTCAAAATACTTACAGGTGATTTCATTTGAACACACCTGAATTCACCTGTAAATTGTAGTTGCCAAGAGATGGCTTCTATAAGAATTAATAAACCGAGGCCTGGAAAGCCCTTAGAGAGTAACTTGGGAAGGTCACAAGTGTAGCCCTGGTTAAGAAATTGCATCGTGCTGGGCAGTGGTGGCACATGCCTTTAATCCCAGCACTCGAGAGGCAGGCAGATTTCTGAGTTGCAGGCCAGCCTGGTCTACAGAGTGAGTTCCAGGACAGCCAGGGCTACACAGAGAAACCCTGTCTTGAAAAAAAAAAAAAAAAAAAAAAGTGCATTGTGCAGAAGGGATACTTGCCACAGACTGCACTTAGTACATGAGGAAAATGGGTGAGGGAAGCTGGGATGAGATACAAGCATCCTGTGACTAAGGAGAGAACTTGGAAATGGGCCTGGCAGGATTTCATGCAAACTCGATGTACCTAGGTTCCATAGTCATTCCTCCAAGCTGTCCCATATGAGCCCCACAGGGACCAGTGTTCCAAGGAGTGACTAAGAAAAGGCTGAGGAGAGCTAGATGTACAGCCCAGGAGGGACCTCCTGCCTTCTGGCTCAGCATGATGCTGGGACCAGGGCCATCTGTTCCTGGCTCCAGCCAAGTCCCAGTCGGAAGGTTTGATCATTGAGGTCTTCAAGACAGGCACTTGCCTGCCACATCCCAGCACCTGCCTTGAGTTAGCTTGGGGTCTCTAGGGGTTGCTGGCTGCATCCCTCGGGCTGACTGGGAGCCTTGGTGTCTGCGTCACATGTCCTTGCACATCTGTGTCCCCTGTGCCCTCCTGTGTTCCATCTTTTCCCTCCCTCCAATCTTGTGAGAGGAGCCAGGGCTCACCCTCCCTCTGCCCTTCCCACTCAGGTTGGATCCATGCAGTTTATACGCCCGTGGACTCTCTGGTGTTCGGCGGGAACATCCTGCATAGCTTCAACGTGCCCATGCAGCTGCGGATCTATGAGATCGAGGACAGGACCCGGGTAAGAGGCACCTTCTTTCCCGGGCCTTTCTCCGCGCTCTTCAGTTCCCTCCCACTCCTGCCCCCGGTCTCAGGCTGGGCCTTAGTTCTGTCTCTGCAGTGAGCTGTCAGACCGTCCCCAAGAACCCGTCCCCAATCCCTGGAGTTTCTGTTCAAGTTCAGGCGTAGGCAGACAGAATTCTCAGTGGAAAAGGTTGGGCATCCTGATTGTACGTGTCTGTAACCTCAGCACTTGGGAAGTAGAGGCAGGAGGATCAGAAGTTCAAAGCCAGCCACGGCTACATAGGTTGGGACCAGTCTGAGATATGTTTCCTCATTAAAAAGACAAAAAAAACAAAAACAAAACCAACCCTTTATGGAGCCACTGTTTATATATCTGTACCTGAACAAGTGTCTGTGTTTGTGTATCCTGAGAGAACAGCAGGAAATGGGAACGCCCCAACCTTTCTTCTCTTTGCTAATCTAGAAAGAAAGTGTGTGGCACTTTGTGTTGTTCTGGTTGCTGTAGTTTGCAGGGCGTAGGGAGGCTTTGCAAAAGGCCCAGGTTGGTCCAAGATCACATCTCTCCTAAGCGTTTCCTTGGGAAACTGAAGTCTGTCGTAGAGGAAGCCGGTATCCGGGTCTCTCATCCTGTTTCTGAGCTCTGGGGCCACGGCTTCCCCGTGCCCATCCTCACTGCCAACTCAGGTCACGCTTTCTCGGCTACGAAATCTCTCCCAAAATATGAGGGTCGACGGTGCCTTTTGTTCTGGAGTTTTCCCTGAGTTATCTTTGATGGTTAGCTAGGGCTTGGCCACCCTCTTCCCAGTGACGTGCCCTGACCCCATGTCACCAGGCATTTGAGACAGGTTCAAGGGTGAGGAACTGAAGCCCTGGAATAAAAAGAACTTATGGCATCATAGCTTTTTTTTTTGTCTTTGAATTTAGCTATAACTCACATGCCGTAAAACTTTGCCATTTGAGATGTACAATTCTGTTTTATTTTATTTATTTTTTAAAATTTTTTTTTTTCGAGACAGGGTTTTTCTCTGTATAGCCTGGCTGTCCTGGAACTTACTCTGTAGACCAAGCTGGCCTCAAACTCAGATCCGCCTGCCTCTGCCTCCCGAGTGCTGGGATTAAAGGCGTGCGCCACCACTACCTGGTACTATTCTGTATTTTTAGTGTGTGGCCATTTAGTTCTAACACATTTCACGTACCCCGTCTACACACCAAGGAACCCCCATACCCATTAGCAGTCATTGTTCTTTTCCTCTTTCTCCAACTCGTGACAGCCCCGATAGAACCTTCAGTCTCAGTGAATTTGCCAGTTTGCTAAGAATGGAATCATGTAATATGTGACCTTTCATATCTGGATTCTTTCACTCAGCATGGTGTTTTCAAGGTATATCGCTGGGTAGCCATTGCCAGCCCATCTCATAATTGAATAGAACTCTATGGCATGGACAAACCACAAGTCATTTCTCCTGGGGATTTGCCTCAGATGAAGCTTTTTAAAAAAATTATTTTATCTATGTGAGTAACACTGTAGCTGTCTTCAGACACACCAGAAGAGGGCATTAGATGCCCATTCCAGATGGTTGAGAGCTACCATATGGCTGCTGGGAATTGAACTCAGGACCTCTGGAAGAGCAGTCATTGTTCTTAACTGATGCCCCCAGAGGTAGCTTTTTGACCCTGAAGAAGTGTTGGCACGCTTGGCCTCTGTAAAGAAATACCTCACACCACTCTTGTCAGAATGTATCTTTCTGGTCTTGTCTTCAGGTCTCTGTTTTCATGGATTGATACACTGGAGTCTAAAGATACACCGGAGTCTAAGCAGGAGGTGTTTAGGATGCCCAGGGTGTTTGTGGATTTACGGACTTGGGATACCCAGCTCTACATTGTCCTGGGCCAAGATCCTATGCAGACTCCCCATTTCATAGACTTCTTCCCCCTTCCCCTGGTCACCCATCTAAGAAGGTCCACACCGGCCAGATCTGTAACACGTGCAGGAGAAAAGTCACTATTTGAGCACAAATAGTCACTTTTCCGTCGGAGTCGAATGCGCTCTGGGCTCCAGCCAACTGTTCTTTGGCCAGCCCTGAAAACCAGCCCAGTTTGTGAGCAGCAGACCAGCAGGTGTGGATGGAAACCCAGCACTCTAGAGGAGAGGTCAGGCCCAGGCTTTCCAGGCAGTTCCTGAAAGCCATAATCAGACTGGGACTTCTCAAGACTTAGGCAACTTTCTGGGTAGCTGTCCCCTCCCATGGGAATATGATTGTGTATCTAAGTGCATCTGCTCCTTCCCCCATCTACTCACCTCCCCTAACATAGTCCATAATTCCCAGGAGAGGAGCCTAGTCTTCCCCCCCCCCCCCAAACTGGTGTCACTCAAGGCAGAAGTCATGGTAATAGACCCGCCCCCAACTCTCCCAGGGCATGGTGCTGTTTGCACTGGTGAAGTGTCTCACCCCTTCAAGATGCACATCAGTTTCCTCCCTGCAAGGGCCCTTGGTCCTTAGTCTCTAAGGGGGATCCCATCTGCCTTCTCTGAAGCAGGTTGTTGGCTGGAGGGCTGGGGGAGGGATGGCTGGGAGGCGGGCAGCTGGGCTGAAGGCACCAGCAGGCATTTTAATCTGCTTTGATTTCTGGTCTTTGGAGAGGGGCTTGGCTGCAAGGCCCAGTTGTTTATGTCTTGGGAGCCAAAAGCAGACAAAGGGCCCTGGAGGGAGTCCTGGAAGTCTGATAAAAATGCCAGGACTCTCTGTCAGCTTGATACAGCTCAATTCTCCCCATCCCTATCAGCTCCTCTAAGAGAACTATGGGCATTTAAAAATAGTTTGTCCCAGAGCGTTCTGAGACATGGGAACAAACGAAGGAGGTTGGCCAGAGAAAAGGCAGTGTATGAGTCCCTCACCCTTCATGTGGGTTTGACCTTAGGAAAGGTATTTGCCTTTGTAGCTCTAGGTGGCGGCAGGATGGGCTATCTAGACCTAAAACCCCAAACGTCTCCCCCACATAGGAAATAGTTTCATTTTTTTCTGGGCCACAGGATAGGTGGCACTTACTCTGCAGAATCATGAGGGCCCCTCCCTTAGAAGGCAGGGCAAGCAGGTTCAGGCCTCCGGGGAAACAGAACACCAAATCTCCCGCTCTGAAGAAAAGTGTGATAGAGCGGGACCAGAATGGACTGCCGCGAGCTTGTCTTAACAGCGTCACCACCACCGTGACACCCTTTTAGCTCCACTTAGCTACCCAGGGTAGGAAGAATGGTCCAGATGATCGCTCACTCGCTCGCTCGTTCATCAAACTGCTGTCTCATGCTTTATCTTTTCTTTCCTTAATGGCTCTAGTGAAATCAGCTTTCCCAGAAAAGGTAATGCCCGCAACCCCTTGCGTCCCCTCCCTTTGCAGCCAGTGACTCTGTTTGGAAACCTTGCCAATTATTTACCTCTCCCTTCCCCTCCCTCCCGCCATTGGACTTTTATTTTCCCCATTGATTTTTTTTTTCCAGGAGAACAACAAAGTTTAAGATCCCTCCGCCCACCCTTGCATCCTAATTTTTTAAGACCTGGGCATTACGGGAGCACGGGGGTCTGTCTCTTCAGCTCTTCCTCTAGAGGCTGCTTAACTCTTGGGTGACTCATGCCTCTGAGGAATGAATGACTTAGGCCAGGCAGGTGCCACTTAAATGGGCCTTTGGAACTCCAGTTGGACCCTTGAGACCCACTGTTGATGAACGACATGTCCTCTAGGCTGGGCACAGGGCCTTCTTTGCGACTACCTTGCCCTTTGTGTTGGATGGAGGTTGGCTTAACAACTCTACTTGATGAGGCTCCAGGTTTGTCGCCAAATAATATTGAGCAATTGTGTGTTTAATGTTCCCAGGCATGTGGCTGGAACCTTTTGAAGGCGAAGGGTAGAAGGCGACAACCTGTTTGTAAGTTTATTTTTTGCAAAAAAATTTTTCCTGCGGTCCTCTCTTGGAAAAAAAAAAAGAAAAGTAAATTACTCCCCCCCCCCCCCACCTAAAAACAAAAACCAAAAAACTAAACCAAGTCGAATTATTTCTTTTGTATTTGTTTTCACCCAATTAGTTTCCCTTGGGTTCAGCAACAAAGAGGGGAGATTTGCCTTCCTCTCCTGAAATAAATCCCCCCCCCCAGAAGGATTCTCTGGTGTCACAGTGCCCATCAACAGCACAGTGGCGTGCACAGTCTCAATTTTTTTTTTTTTTGGAAAGCGAAGAGTTGGAAGTGTGTTTGATACATCCCATCTACCGTTGGGAGGTGTGAATTCAGGGCTCTGGGTTCCTCCGCTTGCAATTTTAGGGATTGGCAATTTGTTTCAAAATCCTTTGACACATCTCAAGAATAGGGACAGGGCTGAGCCCCTCCCCTCAAACCTTTCATCCTAGGAAGTCAAGGTCTACCTCAATCTCGATCAGTCACCCTGAAACTGGGCTTCTCAGAAAGTAGCTGGAGCCAAGGAAAACGCTAGCATATGCCCCCTCCTCCGTGCATCCCCTCAAGGAGCTGAAAAGCATGCGGCGACCATGATCTCATTCCTCAACACCCCATCCACCACAGCAGGGAAATCAGTCGGCAGGAGGAGGTCTCGGAACCTGTGGGGAAAAGGGGTCGAGAGCCAAGAGGTTAGCTGAGGTACCTGAGGATGGGAAGACGGGTGGGGAGGTCTTTTCCAGCTGGGCGCTTAGAGAATACAGGGAAAACACATTTAAGGTCGCCCAGGAATCTGGTCGGTTCGTATTTGATGTTGCTGAAAAGGTGCCAGGGAAATGTAATGCTGTCAGCATAGAAGGGGTACTTGGGGCTAGGGGGTGCTCGCTGAAGGATGAGAGAGGTCAGGAGCCAGCGAGCTCTGACCTTCACAGATACCTTTGGAAACTGAGAACTCTGCGTAGTCCCGTGGTGAGTGTTTGGAGGAGGAGCGCACCCCACAGTGGGCCATGAGCTCACCTTCCTAGGCCTTACTGCTTCCATGTCCTTTAAGGGTGTAGGTTCCAGAAGGGTCCTCCATGCTGATGCCATTTGTGGGGGTATTCCTCTTATCTTTCTTTTTTCTTAATTGTTTTTCTTTTTTTAAAGATTTGTTTATTTCATGTATGTGAGTACACTGACGCTGTCTTCAGACACACCAGAAGAGAGCATCAGATCTCATTATGAATGGTTGTGAGCCACCATGTGGTTGCTGGGAATTTAACTCAGGACCTTTGGAAGGGTAGTCAGTGCTCTTAACCGCTGAGCCACCTCTCCAGCTCTTTTCTTTCTTTCTTTGCCAGTCCCTGTGCAGAGCCCGCACTGCTGCCGCCCATCAAAATTCACTCCAGGGCCTCACATTTTACAGTTGGTCTATGTACTATCTCTCACTTGTAAGAAACAGCCAAGTGGACCCTCTATATTCGCTCTGCCGTGGGACCCCAGGGTACCCCTCCTCCCAGCCCTCATGTGGCAAGATGTTGGTCTCACTGGAGAATTGTGTCCTTTGGAGCCCATAGTATAACCCCAGGCAGGTATTGTAGGCGGATGTGGATAGCGGACTCTGTGAACACCCTGGAGGCCCTTTCCCTTGGAAGGCAGGCAAGACTGCAACACCGTTGGAAGTGGTCTTCCCCTCCTGGCCTTCCTCCCAAGATTCAGGAGGATGTACAATATAGCTTGTCTGCCGAAGGATAGGGATTGGGAATGGATTTATGGTTTCCAAGGGGGGGGTGGGAAAGACAGCAGAGCCCATGTCTGTGGCAGCTGGGATCAGGCAGGGCTCTCATTTGCAATCATTTACAGTGCTGGCAGCAGGTCAGGGGAGAACTGCTTTTCCACCCTCCAGGGTGGGTAGCTCAGGGTCCAAGATAGTGATGCCTTCCCCTGGGCGTGCTCCGTCTCATCCATGCATGCTGCTAGCGCTTTACCCCCCTAGGCCTCTCTCGCCTCCCTGCCAGTGACACCTCCTGTTTGCCCCTTTTGCCATGTGTGCCCTCGCTAAGACGGGTGAGCTCTTCTAGAGGGAACCTAAACCGCCCGCCCGTACATCTCCCCGCAGCTCCTGGAAACTGACCTCTTGCCGGCTTGCTCTCTGCTTTCAGGTTCAGCCCAAGTTCCGTTACCCCTTCTACTATGAGATGTGCTGGTATGTCTTGGAGAGATACGTGTACTGTGTGACCCAGCGCTCCTACCTCACTCAGGAATACCAGAGAGAATTAATGCTTATTGGTGAGTAGCCTTTGTGTAGCTCAGGCAGAGCCAGCTGCTTAGCTGGTGAAGAGTCTGGGAATAGTCCTGGGTCTCCTGGGATTCTTTAGAGCCAGAATCCTGGACATTAGGCCTCTCAGGAAATACCCTGGCTTGTGAGCCTCCAACCTAGAACACAGAAGCCAAGAAAAGGAGCTTGTGACCCTCAGAAGAAACAGGGTTGTCACCCCCTCCCTTGACTGTGCATGGAGAAGTTTGTCACCACCGTACTTGCTAAAACAGGGCCATCCCACAGAACAAAGGATCCAGGTTCTTGTTCCTCTGGGGTTTTGTCCCCAGAGGAGCAAGAACACACAGCTAGTGCCAGGACAGCTTTACCCAGAAGGGAGGGGGTGGGCGGGGCTGGCAACACAGACTTGAGAGAGAAGGGGTCTGTGGTAGAGGCAGGAAAAAGGCTTAGGCTGTCAACTGCCGTACCTGCCCTGCTGTTGGGATTTAGAGGGACAACAATATCAACCCTGGATTTATAAATGCCTACTACGAAATTGCGTCTGGCTTGACAGGAATTCCTGATCAATTTGTAAGAACCAGGCATTCTTCCTTCAGTGTGGGACATTACCCCTTCAATGTCTGGGGGAACATTGACTGATGTCATATGGTACTATCACAAGATACAAAGATGAGATGGATCTATCTCTCGTTCACAGTGTGTGCAGTTTCTTCTGTGATCTCTTAATTTTTATATCTCTTCCTGCTAGTCTTTCCTTTTCTTTCCCTTGGTCTTGTCTTTTGTTTTATTTTGGGGTTTGGGGGTTTGGGCTAGGCAATAATATATACCTATATTGTTGGCCTAGAATCTTTGGTGTTTGTTTGTTTGTTTGGGGGTACAGCCTTGCTATTTAGTCCAGGCTAGACTAGAAGTCTCTGTGTAGCCAGACTAGCATCAAAGTCTTCATCCTTCTGCCTGCATCTCCGCAGCGCTGAAGTGTCAGGTATCATATGTGTTGATATTGCACTGGGAATTGAACCCAGGGCTTTGTGCATACCAGGGAGACACTTCTGTGCCTTTTATTTTTAGCCTATTCCCAGGTGTGTATAACCATCATCTTAGAACATGATTTTCAAAAGAAGTGTATCCTTCAACTTTCATCTTTGCTTTTGTTTTAGGGAGGGTTTTTGTGGGCCAGCAGGTGGGAAGGAAGCTTTCAGGAGTCTTAACTTCTCCTCCTGTGTCAGGGCCAGGAATTGATCTAGGGTTGTCAGGCTTGGCAGCAAGTGCCTTTACCCACTAAACCATCGTGCCAGCCCTTGACTAATTTGTTTTTTTTTTTTTAAATATTTATTTATTTATGTGTATGTAACTGAGTGTAGATAGATAGATAGACAGACAGACAGACAGATAGATACCACTGTGAAGGCCAGAAGAGAGCATCAGATTCCATGGAAGTGGAGTTACAGATGGCGTGGGCTGCCGTGTGAGTGTTGGGAACCAAACCTAGGTACTCTACAAGAACAATGATTATACTTAACCACTGAGCCATCTATTTATCTCTGCCCTTGACTGAGTTGTATATATAGGATAAAATGCCAGGCACACTGCACGGCAAAGCAACCTGTGTGGTGGGCACACTGACCTGGGAAAAGTAGAGCTGGGGATTTGAACCTGTGTATGGCTGGTTCTTGTCTTTTCTACAGGCCAGGAGGCCTGGACCAGATCCTTGCTCTTTGCATAAAAATGAGTGGAAACTACAGAGCTTCCTGTGTTGGTTAAGTGATCATAATTATATCTTACGATCTTCCCTATAGATGCTCCAAGAAAAGCCAGTGTAGACGGCTTTTCATCCGACTCCTGGCTGGACATGGAGGAGGAGTCCTGCGAGCAGCAGCCACAGGAGGAGGAGGAGGAAGAGGACAAGGAGGAGGAAGGGGATGGTGCAGATAAAACACCCAAGCCACCCACTGATGACCCCACCTCACCCACCAGCACCCCATCCGAAGACCAGGACAGCACAGGGAAGAAGCCTAAAGCCCCTGCCATCCGGTTCCTCAAGAGGACGTTGTCCAATGAGTCAGAGGAAAGTGTCAAGTCCACCTCGATGCCCACGGACGATCCCAAGACGCCCACGGGCTCCCCAGCCACCGAGGTTTCTACCAAGTGGACTCACCTTACTGAATTTGAACTGAAGGGCTTGAAAGCCCTAGTTGAAAAGCTAGAGTCCCTTCCGGAGAATAAGAAGTGTGTCCCTGAGGGAATCGAGGACCCCCAGGCCCTCCTGGAAGGTGTAAAGGTGGGCAGGGGCCATGGCTGGGTTGGGCGTAGGGGTAGATACTCTGGGCTTGGTCCAGGTGCTGGGCTGGTACTCCGTCTAAGAAAGCTTATCTGGATTGTGGAGTCTGGGACCACTTAGCTAGGTGGAGGCTTGCCCTGAGGTGACACCAATTTCTTTGATGATCCTTTTAGGATCTCAAGGCTCCCCCTCCAATCCCAGAAGGTTTAGCGTGTGTTGTAACAATGTTCTGTTGGGTTTGGCAGACAGACTTCTCTATCTCTTGGTGCAAAGGATTCCCCTTCTGGGTTGATTTCCTAGGGCACGAGTCTGTGCTCGTGAGCTGGTCACACTTCCTGGTGACCAAACTTAGAGTCGTCGACTATGGCAACCTAAGGTTGAGCGGTCGCCATGATCTCAACTGTATCTGCATTCTCTAATTAGAAATCAAGCCCTGAGGGCCAGGTAGAGCTGGGATAAGAATCCAGGAGGGATGCTACAGAGCAGGCTAGGCACCCTACCGTGCAGAACTGCTTCTTATAGCTTGGCTAAGTCATGAGACCTCTCAGTTTGCAGCTCCGGGGTCTGATTAGGGCAGTACAGTTTGCAGTCTGCTGGTGTTAAAAAACGGAACTCAAGTTTCTTCCTTGGGAATTGGTAGTTGAGCTAGGCAGCATTGTGGTGGCCTTGCAGGGGCTCAGGGACTTGGGCAAGGTTGTGGGTTGTGGACTGGTGAGGGTTGGGAGTATGTGAAAGTATTGGAGTTTGGGTCAAGTGGCCTAACAGTTACGGTATAGGGAACCATTGGACAAATCTCACTAGTCCAGGAGTACTTAACATACTAATTTGATTTTGTTGTGTGTGAAACCAGATGAACGCAGGGTAACACACACACTGCAGGTCCTCCTCCATCTTCCCCACGTCCCATTTCTACTGGGTATTTTTGTAGTTGTAACATGAGGATTCTGTCCTGTGGCCACCACCACCCCCCCTCAAGGTTTCTCTGTGAAGCCCTGGCTGTCCTGGAATTCACTCTGTGGACCCGGCTGGCCTCGAACTCAGAAATCCTCCTGCCTCTGCCTCCCAAGTGCTGGAATTCAAGGCGTGTGACCACCACTGCCAAGAGCCTGTAAAGTGAAATTTTTAGTCAATTCCTTTCTAAATGTTTGCTTTGGAACAAACCTCTCCAAAGTTCTGAGTTTCTTGGAACTCAGAGATCCACCTGCTCCTGCCTCCACCTCTAGGTTAAACGTGCGGAATGTTCTTCACTTTAAGAGCCTCCATGTGCCACGTGTGTTGTGTGTTTCCAGGAAGCACCCCTGGCTCCAGGCCAGGTTTCTGTCTAGGTAGAAGAGCAAACTCCTTCCCTCTTGTATCCGTTGCCCTCTGAGGCTGGATTTGCCTGCTGGTGAGAAAGCCTGTTGAATCCCAGGCATAGGTAGAAAGCAGAATCCTGTACCTCTATGTTGAGGCTCATCCCATGCCCTGAGACCTGTACTGCTGTGGTTACCTGGCTGAGTTTTCTATTTAGATTTTACCTTATTCACTGGGATGGTGAAAAAAGAGATCAGAGTCTGTGGAGAGCCTCAGAAACGGAATACTGGGTGTCTACAGAGGCACCAGTATTTACTTTCGTTTTTTGAGACATCTCCTCTCTCTTGGGCTAGGATAGCTCCCGAATGGTTTTGTAGACCAGGATGACCTCCAAACTTGCCGTCCTTCTGCTTCTACTTTCCTGAGCATCGAAATGCAGGCGTGTGGCACTGTGTTCAGTTCATATAGTGCCGGGTAACTGAACCTGGGCACTCTGCATATTGTGAAGGAATGCTGCTAGCTGACGGGACACGCCCCTCTTGAAATACACTTATTTTGATAGCAGGACCGGGAAATCCAGGTCCTTGAGTTCAAATTTGACTTAGGTTCTCAACTGCTTGCCATGTCGTACTGGGCAGGCCATCCTGCTTATTATTTTCTGGGGCTTTGTAAAATGAAGTTTTACAAATGAAATGAAATTTCCCAACACTAGTGAGGCAGAGGCAGGCGAATCTCTAGGAGTTCAAGGCCAGCCAAGACTGCATAGTGAGATGCTGTCTCAAGAAGCCCAAAACGAAACAGATATTGGACATGGTGGGCTTCATTCTTCTAGGGACCAGATCCTTCTGAAGTTTCTTGGTCACTCTGAAATACTTGGGTACTTCATTAAGAAGTGATGTGGGTGGGGCTTGGTTAAGAGCTCTTCAGGCTTTTTATAAAGGACCAGAGTTGAGTTGCAGGCCACCAACCTTAGGAGACTCACAATCACCTGTAAATGTAGCTCCAGAGGACAGTGCCCTCTCCTGGCCCCCGAGGGCTCCTTGACTTACATGCATTAGCAACATGCAGACACAATGGACATTCAATTAAAAATAAAGTCTTCTTCGGATGGTGGTGGCACACCCCTTTAATCCCAGCACGCTGGAGGCAGAGGCAGGCAGGATCTCTGAATTTGAGACCAGCCTGGTCTAAAGAGTGAGTTCTAGGGCAGGCAGCAAGGGCTACACAGAGGGACTCTGTCTCAGTAAAATAAAATAAAATAAAATAAAATAAAACAAGACCTTGGTTAGGTAAATAGCTCAGGAAATAGAGGCATTTGTGTGAAGTCTGATGACCTGAATCCAATCCTCGAACACACGTGGTAGAGGAAGAGAATGGACTTGAATGATTGACCTAGCCTCTGACCTTTAAGAAATACACATAATACATTTTTAAACCAAATGTTTGTTTTGTTTTTTTTAAACTGAGGACAAGGGTTTGCTCTCATAGAAAACTACATGGTATCCGTAATTCTTCTAGAAAGTAACAATCTGCCGGCGTGGTGGCACACGCCCTTAATCCTAGCACTTGGGAGGCAGAGGCAGGCAGATTTCTGAGTTCGAGGCCATCCTGGTCTACAGAGTGAGGTCCAGGACAGGCAGGGCTACACAGAGAAACCCTGTCTCAAAAAAACAAAAAAAGAAAAAGAAAAAAAAAGAAAAAGAAAGAATCTTGTGACTTTTCATTCCTGAAACTAACTCTTCTCCTCTCCCTCTCAGGTTTCTGTGTACACATGAGCCATATAAACTCACAAAGGCACACATGCATAAAAACATAAAATGAGTAAGCAAACCTTTCAAAAAAGAGAGAGAAAAAAACCTGAAATGGGGTCTGGCAAGATGGCTCAGCGGGTAAAGGTGCCTGCCACCAAGCCTCACAACCTGAGTTCAGTCCCTGGAACCCACGTAGTAGAAGCAAGATAAATAGATACAATAACAACTATTAGTTTTTCTTTTTTCTTTTTTTTTTTGGTCTTTTCATTTTTTTCGAGACAGGGTTTCTCTGTGTAGCCCTGGCTGTCCTGGAACTCACTCTGTAGACCAGGCTGGCCTCTAACTCAGAAATCCACTTGCCTCTGCCTCTGCCTCCCGAGTGCTGGGATTAAAGGCGTGTACCACGACTACCTGGCTGGACCCTTTTTAAAAAGGAAGAGCTAAGCACAAGGATGGCAGGGTGTCGTGGACGTATTTTTGAGGAACACTGACATTGGCTTGGGTCAGCCTCTCTCTCTCCAGCTCTCATCTGTTCTTTAGGGAGTGGTTACCATCTGCATTAGTTTCTTAGGACTGCAGTCTCAGAGCACCATGGGTTCAGTTGTTTTCTGGGACCAAGAGACTGCTGAGTCTGAAAGCATGATGTTTACAGAGTTATTCCTATGCCTAAGGCTCTAGGAAGTGCCTGCCCTTGGCTCCTCCCTCTTCTTGTGGCAGCTTGCAGTCCTTGTTATATCCCTCCCACCTGAAGCCATGGTTAAGATAGATCATAATGGTGTGTGCTGTCTCTCTCTCTCTCTCTCTCTCTCTTTCTCTCCCTCCCCACACCCCATCCACCTATATTGTCCATGAGTGACACCAGCCATTTAATTCAGGCACAGATGAATCCAGCGGAAACTCAGGTCAACTTGATTAAATGTATACAAACTGTCCTCAGGACACAGCCTGGGGCTCTCACTGCACATGAATTTTGGGGACACACTGATTAGCAACAATCATGGGATGAAGTAAATCATTGTAAGCTGGGATTGGCTAGCAAGGCGTCTCTCCTAGAAACATCCCTGCTCTCAGCTAGAACTGAGAGAGTCGTGGCTCTGGGTAGAGAGGATAGAGGGGCGTATAAGTATTTGAGGATGACTGCGGTCCTCAGATCAGTTCTAAGGGACTAGAGTATAGCCCCGTATGTGGCAGGGCTGTGGAGGGCTTTGGCAGGTGGGCAGGGATGACCAAGAGTGTAGGTGGATGACTTCATCAGATGACCCTCTGCAAGGTGCTTCCACGATTGGGCGAAGTGCAGCCCAGCCATCATTAACTACTCTATGCCTCGCCCCCTTGGCCTGAGTCCATACTCTTCTGGCTAGCCTCACCTCATCATGGTATAGAAAACGATCATATCCGTGTGCATGGAATTGTGGGGCTGCAGTCGAATTGTGGGGCCAATGGGAATTATGGGGGCTACACAGCTGTGGGGCTGAAAGACACATTTCTTGTTTTAAAAAGACTTTCCCTTCTTACCTCTTTCCCTCCCAGCTCCCTCCCTCTTTCCTTCCCTCCCTTTACATCTTTATTCCACCCACCCCTACCCCCACCCTTCACCCCTACTTCCTCACTCTTTGGATACAGTCTCGCTCTCCAGCCCAGGCTTATATGGAGCTCGATCTGGTCCTAATCCTGTGGCAGTATTGTCTCAGCCTCTCCAGTGTCAGGATTATCTGCACGAACTAACGTGCTGGGCCAAGTGTTTCTTTCTCAGCAGCCTAGAGATCAGTTGTATTATTCTGGCATCGCGCTCCAAGCATGAGAGAGAAGAAAGTCCTAAATTCGGAGTGGGCTGTGGATGTCAATTCTAAATTAAGAGTCCACTGTCCAAACAGATGTCGCTTGGCTTTAAGGACAGTTGTGGAGTCAGGTCAAACAGTCCCTGCACAGTCCATTATGTAGCTGACTTTTTGGGGACATGGTAAAAATAGGAGAAGGTGTGATACATTGTCACGGCTGACACATGTAAAGCCCAGCAGGGCTGAAGTTCTCTGTAAACTAGGGCTGATGTTATTATTTCAGACACCTTAGGGTGAAGACAGTTTTGTTTCCCGTCTGGTCTGAGAGCTAGAGAAGCCATGTTGTAAGGAATGGGTAGAACCTTTTGTTGTTGTTTTTTGAGACAGGAATTCTCTGTGTATCCCTGGCTGTCCTGGAACTCACTCTGTAGACCAGGCTGGCCTCGAACTCAGAAATCCACCTGCCTCTGCCTCCCAAGTGCTGGGATTAAAGGTGTGTGCCACCACTGCCGGATTGGGCAGAGCCTTTTTTTTTTTTTTTCTTCTTCTGTTGAGGATTTAGCATTCTCCACCCTGGCACCCACCTGCTTCTAAAGATCCTCATTTCTGGTGTTTTCAAGATAGGGAGAGATGTACAATCTAGATTTCTGTCTCTGTCTCTGTCTCTGTCTGTCTCTCTCTGTCTCTGTCTCTCTGTCTCTCTGTCTCTCTGTCTCTCTGTCTCTCTCTCTCTCTCTCTCTCTCTCTCTCTCTCTCTCTCTCTCTCTCGCTTAGAGTTGGGCCCAGGATCTTCTTGGGCATGTTGCTTGTGCTGGGTCACAGAGTCTCCCCCTCCAGCTCTGTTGACTTTGTAAAACCTTCTTGCCTACTTCAAAGGAGTCTTCTCCTCCGAGGGGAGCTGTAAGGCAGGAAGTAAGTGTCCAGGGGGCTGACTGGCTTCCAGTGTGATCACAGAATCTTGTGTCCCCTGCCTATGTAACCTCAGGAGCCTGGGGGAAGGACTCAGCAACAGATGTCCAGGTAGCCACAGGATCTAGGATTCACCTTACTTTGTAGAGACCTCTTACCCACATAAGATTAGAAGTTTCCGTTTGCATGTATTGGAAGTTAAGAGTTAAGACTTAAACACAGGGCTGGAGAGATGGCTCAGTGGTTAAGAGCACTGACTGCTCTTCCAAAGGTCCTGAGTTCAAATCCCAGCAACCACATGGTGGCTCACAACCATCTTTAAAGAGATCTAATGCCCTCTTCTGATGTGTCTGAAGACAGCTACAGTGTACTTACATATAATAAATAAATAAATCTTAAAAAAAAAAAGACTTAAACACAGTTTTATGGGGAGGACTGTAATGCAATCTACTACAGATGAAGTGGTTTGTTTTTTTTTTTTTTTCCAGGTGCAGATAGGAATGGAGGGAGGGGTTCCGAGACCCAAATAAACTGTCACCTGGTGTTCCCCAGAACAGCAGTTCTGGCCTTGTTACAGCCCCCTCATGAACCCCACTGTTGGAGCTCCAATCCTGATGCCAGGCACTGCCTTCTTAGTGCTGGTATTTTTAGTCACGGCATAGACTAGGGGCTCCAGTGATTAACACCCCACCCTGGGGAGCAATGGAGGCCAAAGCTCTTGTTAACAAATTAAATTCTTGGAGAGAAGTTGGCATGATGGGGAGGCAAGGTTCCTTTGGTAGGTCATACGTGGGGCAGTTTCCAGCAGCAAGACCCGGGTGGGGGCAGGAAGCTTGCTCTGGGCTGGCGAGAGCCACCTGCTTACATGGTGTGGTCCTTAGGGGGCTGGAACACTGAGGACACACAACCTTCATTCTGTTTGTGTGCTCCACCGTCCCCGAGAATGTGTCAATTCAGGCAGAGCCTAAGGAATCTTGTAACATCATTCCCTCCGGAACATTTTTTTCTGAGACAAAAATCTCGCACTAGGCTACCAGCCTCCCCTAAATTTCGCCTTTACAAATGAAAATACACCCCAGGAAGACAGGTGCCATTGTGCCCCCTAGTGGCCATCGAATGCTATACACAGAAGGGAACTTGGCATTGTTTAGTACAGGAGATTTGGGATACAAGGGCATCTTGGGAAAAATTTAAAGCTTATGTGTTTAATTAAAAAATAAAGGAGCTGGGTGTGGTGGCGCATGTCTTTAATTCCACCACTTGTGAGGCGGAGGCAAGTGGATCTCTGTGAGTTTGAGATCAGCCTGGTCTACAGAGTTCCAAGACAGCCAGAAACTTTGTTTTGAAAAACCAAAAAGGAAATAATAATAATAATAATAATATACAGGAGCAAGTAGATTTCTGAGTTCAAGGCCAGCTAGATCTACATAGCCATGTCTTTAAATAAGAAAGCAATTTTAAGCCGGGCGTGGTGGCGCACGCCTTTAATCCCAGCACTCGGGAGGCAGAGGCAGGCGGATTTCTGAGTTCGAGGCCAGCCTGGTCTACAAAGTGAGTGCCAGGACAGCCAGGGCTACACAGAGAAACCCTGTCTCAAAAAAACCAAAAAAAAAAAAAAAAAGAAAGCAATTTTATTAATATCTTATTTTTTTAGATTTTCTTCTTTTGGGGGGGTGGGGCTAGAAACCCTTTAGATATAGGGTTTCTCTGTGTAGCCCTGGCTATCCTGGAACTCACTTTGTAGACCAGGGTGGCCTTGAATTCAGAAATCCGCCTGCCTCTGCCTCCCAAGTGCTGGGATTAAAGGAGTGTGCCGCCGCATTCCAGGCTTGCTTGCTTGCTTGCTTTCTCTTTTTTTATGCATGGTTATTTATTTGTTGAGGGAGGACCTCACTAAATCTGGCTAAAATCCCTTATGTAGATCAGGCTGACCTTGAACTTGTCCAGAGCTCATTTTGTCTGCCTCCCAAATGCTGGGATCAAAGGCATTTTCCCTTTCACCCAGCAAGAAAAATTTTAGGTTTATGGAAAATTCAGAAAAATAAAACAGCTCAAGTATGTTAACATCTTAGTATAATACATTTGGCACAATTATTAAAACTAAAATTTTGTTATTTCTTCAGATTTCTGCAATATTTACCTTTTGTCTTTCAGAATCTTGTTCCTGATACAACATTACATTTAATGTCCTCCTCAGGACTTTTTTTTTTTTTTTCTTGGTTGGCCAGTGTTTGCACATGATGAACTCAATTTTATCTGCCTGCCCCTGCCTCTCGATTACTGAGAATATTAGGCGTACATTAGAACCACCACCTGAGCTGAGCGTGGTGGCACAGGCCTTTAATCCCAGCACTCAGCACTCGGAAGGCAGAGGCAGGCAGGTTTTTGAGTCGAGGCCAGCCTGGTCTACAGAGTGAGTTCCAGGACAGCCAGGGCTACACAGAGAAATCCTGTCTCGACAAAACCAAAACAACAAAAAATAAAATAAAAGAATATTTGCTTTCCAAGCATGAGATCCTAGCACCCCATTGTAAAGCTGGCCTTGGTTCTGCGCATGCCTGTAATCCCAACACTCCAGTGGGCGGGGACGGGAGGTGCTCTTGGGCTCGCCTAGCCTCAAAACCACAAGCTGTGTGTTTTTCATTTAGAGATTCTGTCCCAAAGGACTGAGGTGGAGAGAGAGAGAGAGAGGAGGTTACCCAGTGCCCTCCTCTGACTTCCCAGTTCTCTGAGGACAGGATACGTGAGCATACGCTACAGATAGAAAGTGTGTGTGAGAGAGAGAGTCTGTGATACTCCGGACAAGTGTTTGGTGTCACCTTGGGTACAGGATGGTACGTGTCTGGTAAATTCAGGGCAATGTGCTACATGCCTGGATCTCTGTAGGTTCTAGGCAAGCCAGAGCTACAAAGTGAAATCTGGTCTCAAAAACGTTTTTGGGAAGAGGGATGGATGTTGTATGTTGTAAGTCCATAGGAATTTTAGGTGACATAGTGGGGGGGGGGCTTGTTTTTGTTTTCTTTTTTCTTCTCTTCCCCCTCCAACCCCCTACCCCCCCCCCCCCCCCCCCGCTTTTTGCGATAGGGTTTCTCTGGGTAGCCCTGGCTGTCCTGGAACTCACTATGTAGACCAGGCTGGCCTGTGAGTCAGAAATCAGCCTGCCTCTGCCTCCCAAGTGCCGGGATTAAAGGTGTGCACCACCAATGGCTGAGCTTGCAATTCTTCAAGGGTTTAGTTTAGCCTCCTTTAGGGATCTTTCCTTCACCCTCAGTTAATATGGATCCTCTGTTTGGCCATAGAATGTACTGAAAGAGCATGTGGATGATGACCCCAGCCTGGCCATCACCGGGGTTCCTGTGGTCAGCTGGCCAAAGAAAACTGCAAAGGTAAGGCCCACCTTGCTCCCAGTCCCAGCTGCCTTCTGCCTATCCTTTGAGGGTGGGGGTAGGGGAATCCTTGAGGACGGGAGCTGCTCCACCCCGGCTCCTCGGCTCCTGCCGAGGGCACCCTGCTTGGCATGACTTGTTTGAAGGAAATGTTCACTGCAATTGCTTTCCTTTTCAAAGAACTTGGTCTTAGCAGCTATGCAAACTGCAAGCAGTGGACACAGGTAGAGGCCACTTGGGAACAAGGGGAGTGAGGCTCCCTCTGTCTCAAATTTCCTGCCTTTCTTAGACTTTCTCTTCCTCTCAGTGTGATTTCTTTTCATAAAACTAATAGGCATTTAACATAAAAATGTCTAAGCTGGGGCTCCGGAGAAGGGTTAGTAGATAAGGGGCAGGCAGATGTCTAGGCACCATGCAAGCATTCACGTGTCTTCTGCGTCTGCCTTCCACCTGCACCTGGCTTCAGCGTTTAGATGCACAAGTCACGGAAATTGAACTCATGACCATTGGAAGAGCAGCCGGTGCTCCCCAGCCCCCACCCTCACCCCCCAGTGTGATTTTTATGAATACAAAGCCTTCAGAACCGTGTGCCTGTACTCTGCACCGTCTAAATCAGTGGCGCTCAGCCTTCCTAACACTATGACCCTTGAATACAGTTCCCCATGTCACAGTGAGCCCCAACCCTAAATTTATTTTCATTGCTACTCCCTGATTGTAATTTTGCTACCGTTATGAATCATAATGTAAATATCTGTTATATAGCATGGTCCTCTGTGAAAGGGTCGTGTTTGACTACTGCTCTAGATGCTTGCCATTGTCGCTGCTCCTTTTCACACATACTCCGAGCACTCAAGGGATTGAGGCAAGAGGAAGTAGAGTTTAAACCAAGCCTGCGCTACATGGTTAGTTCAAGGCCAGCTAAGGCTCTACAGCTAAGGCTCTATCTCAGTAAATGAAACACTGGAGATTTAGCTCAGTGGCAGAACATTTGGCAGAAAGGCTCTGCTGGATCGCCAAATGCAAGCCAAAAAAAAAGAAAGACAGAATTATCTGAGCTCAGGGTATGGCTGAATGGTGGAACTTCTGCTTGGCATATACAACATCCTTGCTTCCTTCTCTAAGAAAATATTGTTATGAATTAGCCCCAGTGGGTGTTTTGCCAATTTTTTGACCCTTTTTTTTTCTTGTATTATAAATGACGCTCAGAAGAACCTTGTAAACCTATAGGCACTGTCAACAGGGACAGCCATTTGAAACATGACTTGTATGTGTAAAATATACAGCTGGTTTCAGAGACAGCACAGGAAAAATGGAAGCTACCTTATTAATGTTCATATTATTTTAACTAGTGCCTCCTGCTTATACAAAAAAAAGAAATGCCCAGTAAAATTTGGATATCCTATGAAGAACAAATAAATTCTCTGTGTGGGTGTGTCCTGGCCTTGATCAACCCAGAGAGGTTTTCCTGCCTCAGTCCCCCTGCCTAGTCAGGATTAAAGGCCCATGCTGCAGAGCGATCCTTTCAACCAGCTACGGTGATATAAACCTATTATCTCAGCATTTGGATGGTTGAGGCAGGAGGATTAAGGATTTGAGGCCAGCCTCTGTCACATAGCACATTTGGGGCTAGCCTGGGATACATAGGGCTCTGACTTAAACCAAGCAAAAATCAGCTGCAGATATGGCTTAGTGATAGTGAGGTCCAGGTTCAGTCTCTGGTACCAGAGGGGGAAACTTGAAGTACATCTGTGGCTCATCTTGTTTCTCTGTCCAGTGGCGCTTTTCCTGGTGTTTCTTTTCCCATTGTTTGATTATTTACCCAAAAGTCTATTTCTAAATATGGGATTGCTTGGGGGGGAAAGGGCATCCATTATTTGGGGCTATTATTGAATTTCCCAAAGCCTAGGATAGCAAAAACTGAGATCCGCCCCACTTGGTAGGAAGGGTTATAGAACATGGTCTATGTGTCAGTCCACAAACTATTATAGACAGTGACCTGAGCGGCTGGCTGGGCTTGGGGTCATGTTATTGGGACTTTCAATAACAAAGTAAGACTCTGCTAAAGTCTCCCAAGTGCCCGGATCAACACACAGGGCCAATAATTATTAATTAAGCATATATATATATATATGTATATGTTTTGGTCTTTTGTGTGTCTCTGCCCACAAAAGCCAAGCCCGATGGGTGCTCGGAGGTGACCAGTTCAGAGAGGCGCACCACGTGCCTCAGGCCACACCGTTTATGAGCCTGTCTTTTTTCTGTCAGGCCTTTCTGTGAGAACCCAGTGAAGTGTGGTGGAGGGAAGCAGAAGGAGCGCAGCGCCACACTTGAGCATTGGGGTTAAAAAGTTAACAGGAAAGGAAGGGATGGCTGACTGACTTGGCTGCCTGGGCCACACCAGGTCTCTGGGTTCCCAGGTTTGCAGTCCAGCTCCCTTCCAGTTTGATGCCTTCGGGGTTGGAAGATCAAAGGTGCTCACCAAGGCCACCAGGATGCTAGGCAAGGGAGCAGGGTCTGCCCTGGGTCCGGTTACCCTACGAGTAATTAATGCTCAAGGGTGAATGGCAAGATGTGCTTTGATCTCCCACCTCCCTTCGGGAGAACAAAGCCCATTTCTGGAACTGATTAGGTGCTGAGGGGTCCCTTCTGGTGGGATGTCCTTTAACTCCAGGATGTCACTGATCCCCATTCGTCACCCCCCCAAATTGGCTGTTTCCACGAGTGACATTGGACTTGTTTTGATCTGTCTGCACTCTGCCTGCTGGCTTTTATAGCTAGGTGGTGGGATGGGGGGGGGGGGTTCCTGTTTGTGACCCGGGGAGCAAGGCTCTGCTTGTTTGAAGCCCAGTCTCTGACTGTGGCCCTATTACTGAGCTGAAACTTCTGCTCACCAGACAGAGACTTCAAGCCATGAGCTTGCCTGGTATCTTTTCCAAGGAAAAGACCCAAAGAGGAGATTGAGACACAGCTACTCCCCTGGCAAGACAGCTGTTGAAGCCTTCTCCTTATTACTCTCACCCGTTTTGGGCATCGGGGTTGAGACACAGTTTCTCTGTGTGGCTGTCCCGGAACTTGCTCTGTAGACCAGGCTAGCCTTGAACTCAGAGAGCTGCCTGCCTCTGCCTCCCGAGTGCAGGGCGGCCACCATGCCCTCTGAGGATGTCACAGGGTGGGTGCAGGTTGTGAGAGGAAGTGACCCAGGTCCTTTGTCATCTGTGTTTTTGCTTCGTTCCTCTTCCTCTGCATTTGAGCAGATTAGGTATGGGACGCCTGATGATGAGTCTGGGGTCTTCTGGCTGTGATGTGTATGACTCTGAAAAGGCCAGGCTATTCAGTCAAAGGCAGGAGAACTTCCTGTGTCATACTTGAGCAATTGAGAGAAACTAAGTGAATAAAATCTATGGTGGAGCAGTTCATTGTTTCCTCTGCTTGGGGCTCTGTCAACTTCCTAGAGAGGCAGGGTAGTCTAATGAAGGCCAGTCCTTAGCCTGGGGCCATCAACTTCGCCTGGGAAACTTGTTAAAGGTAGCAAGAGCAATCCGGGTTCCATTCTAAGGTCAAAGCTCCCTACCCTGACTGAGGTACAAAGCACAGCCTTGTGTCAAAAGTGAGATGGATCGATCAACAGGAAAGGAGTGTCACCGTATCTTAGCAACCTGAATTTGATGCTTAGAACCCACATGGTAGAGGAGAGAACTCTTGCTAGTTGCCTGATGACACACATACACCTTCTGTGTCTGTCTGTCTGTCTGTGTCTCATGCGCGCAAAATGAGTGAATGGATGAATGAGTGTATGAATGCATAAATAAATATTTTTAAGGTTTGTCTTGGGTCATGCTGAGCCCTAGGAATCTCTACTTCTGAGAGCTTCCAGATTATTCCAAGTGCATGAGCATGTGTCAGGCACCCCTGGTCACTGACACCTGGCTCTGCCATTGACTAGCGAGTCAAAGCCTCAGTTTACCTAGCTGTAAAAGGGGCTAAGCAGTATGACTCCGGCACAGTGGCTGTAAGATACTGTCTGTAAAGTATCTTTATAGAAAACACATGTGTGGAGGTGTACACCCATGGTATGTGCTGCCTTTGGGAGGTAGAGGAGGGACAAGCTATACAGGAAGTTCAAGGCCAGCCTCAGGCAAACAAACAAGCCAGTGGCATAAAACCCCAGCAGCTAGGTGATAGCTATTCTAGTCCTGCAGAGTTGTGACATTTAAGCTCTCTTAACAACAGGCTGGTGATTCTCTGATGGGCTAACTCAGGAGATGAGTTTAAAGCCTGTCTACTTAAGACTGAGAGGCAGCTTTTTTTGTTTGGTTCTGTTGGTTTTGGTCTTCCCTTTTTGTTTTTTTGTTTGTTTTTGAGATAGGGTCTCTTTTTTTGTTTTTTTGAGACAGGGTTTCTCTGTATAGCCCTGCCTGTCCTAGAACTTACTCTGTAGAGTAGGCTGGCCTCGAACTCAGAAATCCGCCTGCCTCTCCCTCCCGAGTGCTGGGATTAAAGGCGTGTGCTACCACGCCCGGCTTGAGGTAGGGTCTCTTCTATCAAATTTGTAGCCACTGACCTTGAATTCCTGATCCACCTGCCTCCACCTCCCAAATGTTGGGATTGAAAGCATGCTCCACCATGCCTGGCCTGTGCAGCTTAATTTCTGTGATGTTCTTATTACTTTTTTATAATGAGCTGGTGCATCCTGGTTTGGGGGGTGAGAAATGGGAAGGGAGCGCTTAAGAAGCTGTCTTCTTTTTTTTTTTTTTTTCTTTTTTAAGAGTACACTGCTGCTGTCTTCAGACACACACTAGAAGAGTGCATGGGATCCCATTACAGATGGTTGTGAGCCACTCTGTGGTTGCTGGGAATAGAACTCTGGACCTCTGGCAGTTAGTGCTTTTATCCCTGAGCCAACTCTCCAGCCCCAGAAGCTGCCCTCTTTCATCTCTTCCTTTTTACCCTGGTGGTGAGAAACCCCCGGCTCTTCAGCAAGGAGTGTAGCTACTTTTTTGTTTTTTTTTGGTTTTCCCTTACAGGGTTTCTCTGTAGCCCTGGCTGTCCTGGAACTCACTCTGTAGACCAGGCTGGCCTTCAACTCAGAAATGCCTGCCTCTATGTCCCAAGTGCTGGGATTAAAGGCGTGTGCCACCACTGCACAGCAGGCAGCTATTCTTTTAGAATGTGCCCTTGGGGCCTGTAGTTAGCAGAGACACTAGGTCAAGGTCTGAGGAGGGTGTCAAAGGCCAAGGCTTTCAGCTGTCTGAACCTTTGCAGTTCTCTAGGAACAAGACAGGCCTTATTTTAGCCCCATGGGGCAGCAACTCTCGGGCAGGGACTAAGTGGCTCCCAGTACAGCAAGGAAGTAGCCGTTAGAAGCGGCACACGGAGTCCAGAAGAGCAGAGAAGGCAAGCGAAGGGTCTTTGATATGCTTTTTTTTTATGTGGGTGTCCCTTCCATGTCTCTGTGCACCACGTGCTTTGCAGTGCCCTCGGAGGCCAGAAGAACGCGTCCCATCCCCAGGGACCGGAGTTACAGGTGGTTGTGGATGCTGGTAGTGGAAGTGAGGTTGTCCTTCCAGGAAAGCAACCAGTGCTTTAAAACCACTGAGCTTCTCTCTCTCTCTCTCTCTCTCTCTCCAGCCCCTAGGATGGAATGTTTAAAGTCTCTGTTCTGGAAACTAATCGCTGTTGGGAAAACTGTTGCTCAATATCTCCCCCCCCCCCCCCCGTCTCTCTGGCTCTTTCATTCTCTTTGCCCCCCTCTTCCAGAACGATCTCTGAACCGTGGAGGACGTGACTGTAGACGTGCAGCTAAGACCTATGGCTAAGAAATAGGCCACCATTATCAGTACCAGTCGCCGGGTCTCAGGAGCTTCCCCAGTGGCTAAGGCTGACAGCGAATGATCTATACACGGGGGTTTAGTAAGGCAGTTTCGCAGGCACATTCACACCCAGATCAAAAAACCACAGCAGTGCCTTCCCCCTTGGCTCCTGTGATCTTTCCAGCCACGGGTTTTTATTCTGGCTTACAGTACCAGGCTTAAACTCCATCTTGTGGAACAGGTCTTAAGTCCAACTGGAAGCTGAGCCACTGTGACCCAAGCAGCCACATCACACCCGACATGTTGGTGGTTTAGCAAGCTGGCTCCATAACCAAACAAGGTGGTGGCAGGAAAGAAAGCCATCCAGTGGGAGTTTAGTTAAGTTCCTGCTTAAATTCTTCAGGTCCTTCAGTCAAAACATGTATGTGCAGTGTTCTCATAAGGTCTCACAGGCTACTTCTCCTTCAAACAGCCACAGTAGCGATAGCTTTTATGCTTTGTTGGGCCTAGGGGCTTCCCTGGCCAACAGAGGCCCAGTCCTGGTGCTGGTGTTCACGTCTAGTAACCCGACAGAGCTTTGGAGTGTCTGTTCCCACCCATGTAGGGCACCATTAGGTCTTAAGCTTTTAGCTGTTGTTTAATACCCCATCTTTTTTTTTTTTTTTTTTTTTTTAAATTTGCCCAGCCCACTTGGTTAGTTGACAGTACCTTCGTCCCTGGTTGTCTTCAGCCCAGTTCTGTACATTGACACTTGGGTAGTGGCTGCCTCTTGTCACCATGGACACCCAAATATAACAGAGTTGGGTAAGGCTCTTCATGGTGGCTCCCCCTGTTGCTCGATTGCTTGAAGTGCTTGTAAGAGGCCTGTGGCTGTGTCCACACAGGTGAGGGCATGTTTGTATCCCTCCCTGATGGGCATGGGTCCCATGGGAGCCTTCCTGCCCATCACGCACGGTACAGGTTGATTTGTGTTTGAGTCCCATCAGAGCATCCTCTTGTCAAGGCCGTCACAGGAAACAGTTCTCAGATGACAGCATGCAAAAATGTCAGTCTATTTCACAGGAATACCATCAAACCTACCCATTTTCCAACCTGTGTTGGATCCCCTAGGACCAGACTTTATATGGACCCAGTGGGTAGCTTCCAAGGGTACCTAAGGGGAAATGGCCCATACCCTGGTAAGGGCATCTGCTTCCTGATTTCCTGGGGCTGTGGGGCTGCCACGTGGAAAACTACAATGGGTTCCTGTTGAATTCTGTTAAATATTTCTTTCCATATCTGTTGCCCCCATAGTGTCCAACTCAGCATCTACTATTTTCCTTTTCTCAGTGGGCCGTCGGTCAACCAAGGCCTCTCTATGTACAGCCTGACTGTCAGTAGAGATCATCACAAGCCAAGTCTCAGCCCATTGGCTACTTCTGTCTTCTCCTTTCCTAGACACATGGCATCTGGGTTCATGCATATTGCTGCAGTTACCCATACTTGTTTTGATGTACCGACTAACTGTGTCTGTGTCCAGAGCATTTATAGGGATGGTTGCTATCCCTTTTGGGGACTTTAATTGGTTTCGCTGTTGGTCCCATTACTGGTGGCTTTAAAGGACACTGGGCCTAGGACAGCCTGCGTGGGACTTTGTGGACACCATTCCTTGTTGCAAGTATGCTTGTCACCTTGGTAGAGTTTGCTTCCATGCCACACCAAAAAGGGGGTTGGCCAGGGGGCTGTCAATACAGCCCTTTATTGTGAAGCTGTTCTTACAGTCGCTGTAATAGATTCTACCTGTGGCAATGCTTTATCTACAGCTAACAGTTGCTGTTCTAATGTTGTGCACCCGTCTCTGCCCCTTTCCATGCCTGAGACCAAAACCCTTCTGGAAGTGTCTCCTCAGCCTACTTTTGCCATAGCCCCCAGTTATAGTTTTCTGAACTTCTGGTGACTTCTATCGGGAAAGGACACTGGAGTGTTATTTGTATCAAGTTGACAAGGGGTGGATTGTAGTGGCTATTCCTGATTGTCAACTTGACTATATCTGGAATGAACTACAATCCAGAGTTGCAAGGCTCTGGAGGCTGGGAGATAGAAGTTTCTGACCTGGATCTTGGCACGGAGGTCTTGAGGCATAGTGGCATAGAATTTCAGAAGATTAAGACAGGGAGATCTCTGAGTTCAAGGTCATCCGGGATTAAAGGGGTGGTGGCACACACCTTTAATCTGAGCCATACCTTCTAGAGACCTACAGAAGGACATTGGAAGAAGGAAGATTCACTCTTTGCTTGCCTTGTGGGAGTGAGCGACTGCTAGATCCTTGGACTTCAATCTCAGCTGCTGCTGGCCATTGTTGGGGAGTTGGTTCCCTTACTATATAGAAATTACCCATAAGTTCTGTGACTCTAAAGAACCCTGACTATATAGGGGCCCACAGCTGTTTAGCCTGTTTTACAAGGATCTTCGAATGCTCTAAACCCTCTTTAGCCTTTCTGTCCCAACTCCACATAATATCTTTCTTACCAAGTTCTACAGAGGATGGGCAACTTGTGCGTCTTTATATGTAGCCCAGGTTGTCCTTGAACTCTTGTTTTTTACCTTATTTCACCAATGTCCTTATGTAGGTCTCCAGCAGAAGGTGTGGCCCAGATTAAAGGTGTGTGCCACCATGCCTGCATCTGGGACTTGCCTTTTCCCAAATGACCTTAGACTCAGAGATCTCCTTGTAGGAGTGTTTTGCCTGCATGAATGTCTATACACCATGTATGTGCAGTGCCTGCCGTGGCCAGAAGAGGGTGTTCATCCCTTGAAACTGGAGCTACAGTTATGAGCCACCATGTAGGTGCTTGAAATTGAACCTGGGCCCTCTGTAAGAGAGGCCAGTGCTCTTAACTGCTGAACCATCTCTGGCAACACCATAACCCTTTGTGAGACAAGGTTTGCCTATGCAGTCCTGGCTAGTCTGACAATCCCTGTTGTATCCCAGGCTGACCTCGAACTCACAGCAATCCTTGGCACCCGCTTACCAAATGCTGCGATGCTGCCATGCCTGGCTTAGAGTAGCGATTACATTCTCCTAGTGCTGAGGTGGGAATGAGTCCTTGATTCATGGGGCTTTGAAGGCTTTCAAGTGCCAAGAGTTGGAGTGAGAACCCAGGTCTCTGGGTTATGCAGCCTCTGACAGCACCTGAGCTTGTATTTGTACCTTCTGGTGGGCCTTGGAGCAAGAGTCTCCAATACAGCTGCTCTGCACTTTGCTAGTGGGGTAGATGGAGGCTGGATCATGGTGTGTGTGTGTGTGTGTGTGTGTGTGTGTGTGACTGTAGTTTTACCTGCTGCTGGCCTGTGTAGTTTTAAATGTTCAATGTAAGAATACACCTTGGTTAAATATGGGTTAAACAAACATTGGTGCTTGTTTTCAGGCTCAATCAAGCTTCATTTATAGACTTTCATTTCTGTGATTCTGTCTTTTATCAACTCACACGTAGCCTCCCCAACCATATCTGTTAACCCACAGGTCTTTAAGCAGAAACATCTCTAAACAAGGTTGTAAATGTATTGATGAATTGATTAATTAATTGCTTGATTAAACAAACGATGGGTCAGGGAAGGTGTAACCAGAGTCTGAAACGTACCTAGCCTCTTTCTCCTCTCTAAGTTCTTTGTCAATTCCTCCCCACACACACACACCCATTGGTTTGTTCCGTTGGTTTGAACGGGTGGGTGCCTGGCATTGTGTGCACTGTGCAGGCTATTGGAGATAGACGAACAGCTTTATGCTTGGTCTTCATGGAGCTTGTAGGCTATAACAGAATATGATTAGCCAGCCGTGCTAGTCCCGTGTGGGAAGGATGACTAACGTGTACTGTGGTAAGGTGGTGGGAGGTTTTGACTATGGGGAGATGGGAGGGGCCTGGAAGTTAAGGCTTACAGGTGAAAGATCAGAGGGTTGAGCCCAGGACGCCACACGGATATGGGTGAGTCGGACAGGGCCTTTGGGAGCTAGCGAATGTCCGCAGTCATGGAAAAGAATTTAAATTTGATGCCGAGAGTCTGAGAGAATCATTTTTGGAGGGAATGGCTGTATTGTGATAAAATAGATGTTAACTAAAGTTAACATCCTGGGTGTGGGTAGATGGCTCGCAAGCACAGGGGGCTGGGGGTAGGGGGCTGAGTTACATAGGGGGAAATACAGCTTCTACCTGTATTCCCAGGCAGAGACAGGGGGATTCCCGGGACTTGTGGCCTGGAGTGTCTAGCTGGATCAGTGAACTTCAGGTTCAGTGAGAGACCCTATCTCAAAACCAACCAATCAAGCAAATGATCAAAAATAGGGTGGAGGGTGAAGCCAGAACACAAGTAAGGTTGTGTTCACCCTAACCATTTCCAAATTTTCAGTTGACAGTACTTACACTCCCACACTCCCGGTGTTGTGCGGCCACAAGCCCTATCTGTCTCTGGGGTGTTTCGTCATCACAGATAGAAACCCAGCCCTGGGTCAACTTCTCTTTTCCTCATCAGTTGATCTTAAAGGCTGGGACACCAGGGAGCTGCTAGTTAGGCGTGGATAAGAGTCTAACTTGGCCGAGAGTAGTAGCCATGGAGTTGCTTTGTGTTTGAGGCAAAGAGAAATGTCAGTCCTGTCCCAGGGATTCCATCTACCATGGCAGAAGGGCTTTCTTCTCCCTGGAGACTGAATCATACTGGGTCCAGCATCCTTGCTTTACTCCTTGGCTTCTAGGCTTCGCCCCCCTAGGCTCCCATGTGTCTCACTCGATTGTTTCCACTCCGCTCCCTTGTTAGTTCATCGGGGCCACAGAACACCAAGACTCAGTGGCTTATGTGACAGCACTTCATTGTTCTTTCTGGAGGCCCAAGACTCCACCTGCAGCTAGCAGAGTCTTTAGAAGCTCCTGGTGGCTCCATCTTCATTCCATTGTAGTGGAGCCACGTTGTCTGGACTTTCATTTCCTTGCCAGCCTCTGCCTTCGTTATCTCCCGTGGCAGAGTAAGGCAGAGTATCCTGGGCTCCACATACCTCCAGGTCTTACTACATCCTTTCCGGCATCACCAGGGGGCTCTCCTTTCCTTGGGTTTGTTATTAGGCTCAGTGAATTGGAAGCACCCCTAGGACATGGGAGGGTGGTGGAAGACCACACCAGGGACGTTCATTTCCCCAGCTTTCTCCCTGCAGGATCATCCTTGTTGACTGTGTGGCCACTGAAGGCCACACTGTCTACCCTAACCTTTCCCTCCGTTCATGTTAGTCTCCTACTAAAGTCGTGAAGGACAGACTGATTGTATTTCTTTGCCCCCTGGGCTTTGACGTTAAGATCCACATTTTTGTTGACTATGATTATGCCTGCCCTAAGGGCTAGCTGGTTTTGTGTTGAGACAAGGTCTTACTCAGTAGCGTAGGCTGAACAGTCGATGTACCTAGATTGGCCTCAGACTTAGAGCAGTCCTCTGGCCTCTGCCTGTGCTAGCCTTTTGATACTAGAGATTATCTTATTAATTTTCCCATCATCTCTTTGATTTGATTTTTGGTTTTCTGAGATAGATTCTTTCTACATAGCCTTGGCTGTCCTAGAAGTTAGGATGTAGACCAGGCTGACCTCAAACTGGCAGAGATCTGCCTGTCTTTGCTTCCTGAGTTCTGGAGTTAAAGACCCAATACTCCTGGATCTGTTATTTTAGGTTGAGACAAAGTCTTACTCTGTAATCCTGGCTGGCTTAAAAACTCACTGTCCTTGAACTCCCAAGTACTGTGACAAGAATTGTGTTAACCATGCCTGAGCCATCCATTTTATTAAGTGGTGTATCCAAGTTTTCTCCAAGACACCAAGAGCCTGGGAAAATTATCGTTTCCCCCCAACCCCTATAATTGTTGAATGAATGAACCCAATAGCAAAAATTATCAGAAGTTTCTAAAGATAATGTTTTAGCCACTTAGTTTCATCCTTTTGATCTCTTTGACCTGCACTGACCAAATGCTTCCAAGTCCTGCGGTGACTTCATTGGCTTCTGTCTCTTGCTTTCACGTCACAGTCGTTGGGAGCTGCTAAAAGACCAGTGACTGAAAGAGGAGCTCCCTCAGACTGAGGCAACCCCCTTCAACCTGGGACGATGGTGCCACGCTGGCATTTGTCAGCGTTTATTTGTATCCTTTAGGAACAAGTTATTGGAACCCTAAGGCAGCACTTGGTGGAAATAGCCTGCAATTAAAGTCTGTAGCCAAGGCTTTGGCTTGAGACTGATAACCTGAGCGGCTGTGTTAATAACGAACGCCTCCGACAGGTTCTTGGGAAGCAATTGAGATACCACGGGCTGGAGCCTTTGGTGAGGCCATTCGGGAAGTCTGGCGGGCAGTAAGTGATCCTTTGTCCATTGCTGCTGTTCTATTTCCAGAACAATGACCAATCATTTAGATCTTTTAGATCTTTTAGCCATCAGGTGCAATCATATATTGCAAGTGACTTTTCCTGCCTCCCTTCTCTCCCTCCCTCTCTCTCCTCTCCTTTCTTCTTTCTTCTTGTTTCTAATTAGTTGGTCACTGTTAGGAATGTTTGGCTACATAATCCCTTTAAATAACTCATCTTTCCAATTTAGGAAATCTAGAAAAAAAAGGCAAGATCAGGTGAAATTTATTTGGTTCCTGGTGCTGGGACTAACCTAGGGCATCCCAGCATGCTAAACACACGTGGCACCACTGAGCCACGCCCAGGCCCCTTCCTCATCTTCTTTCTCTCTTCCAGTTAATTTTTGCTTTGTGTTTCTGATGAGGTGAGGGAACCCTTGGTTGCACATAAAGTAGGCAAGGCTTGGGAAGCAGGAGTGAATGAAGTCCAGTTTCCATCATGGCCAACAAATCCAGGTATTAAGTGGGAAGCCTGGGGACACTTAGAGCTACTAAGTGAGACCCTATCTCAAAAGAAAGAAGAAGAAAAAGGATGGTTGCGCCAGGCAGTGGTGGCGCACACCTTTAATCCCAGCACTTGGGAGGCAGAGGCAGGCAGATTTCTGAGTTCCAGGACAGCCAGGGCTACACAGACAAAACCCTGTCTCAGAAAAAAAAAAAAAAGGATGGTTGTTGGTTGGTCTGAGCTAGCCTAAAACTATGTATCAAAAACTGGCCCCAAGCCTGGAGTGGTGGCACATGCCTTTAATCCCAGCACTTGGGAGGCAGAGGCAGGCAGATTTCTGAGTTCAAGGCCAGCCTGGTCTACAGAGTGAGTTTCAGGACAGCCAGGGATACAGAGAAACCCTGCCTCAAAAAACCAAAACAACAACAACAACAAAAACTGGCCCCAGACTCCCACCAGTTCCCCTGCCTCACTTCCGAGAGCTGGGATTACAGACCTGTGCCACCAGATGTCATTTTGAGGCTGAATTCCACTGTGTGTGTGTATATATATACCCCAGTTTTATATATACACCACATTTTGCTTAGCTGTCAACAGATACTTGGCTTTCTTTTACCGTAGTGGGTCCCCCCTACCCCCACAAGGTTTCTCTGAAAACTCAAAAATCCGCCTGCCTCTGTCTCCCAAGTGTGGGATTAAAGGTGTGTGCTACCATGCCCGGCTTCAAAAGATTTAAAAATACATACATGCATACATACCCAGTGTGGTGGTATGTTGCACACTTTTTTAAAAAGATTTATTTATTTATGTATGTGAGTATACTATAGCTGTACAGATGGTTGTGAGCCTTCATGTGGTTGTTGGAAATTGAATTTTAGAACCTCTGCTTGCTCTGGTCCCACTAACTCTGGCCCCAAAATTTATTATTATACATAAGTACACTGTAGCTAACTGCAGATACACCAGGCGCCAGATCTTATTGCTGGTGGTTGTGAGCCACCATGTGGTTGCTGGGATTTGAACTCACCCACTGAGCCATCTCGATAGCCTGGTTGCACATCTTTAATCTCAAATTTTAGGTAAGCCTGGTTGCACACCTTTAATCTCAAATTTTAGGTAAAGGCAGGTGGATTTCTGAGTACCAGGTCAGTCGAGGCTACATGATGAGACCCCTTCTGTACTGAAAAACAAAAGGTGAAGGTGGTGTGGGGCACATTCTTGAGGCAGAGGCAGACAGATCTCTCTGAGTTCAAGTTAACTCACAGAGCTATTGAGCTCAATAAATCTAAAGTTATTTGGCTTATTGGCCTTGGCAGGTGAATTTGGGCAAGACTTGTCTGTATTTTTCCTTGTTTGTTTGCTTCTTGTTTGGGATATGATGATTATCCGTGGATTTTCTTTTTTTTTTTTTTTTTTTTTTAAAGATTTATTTATTATATGTAAGTACACTGTAGCTGTCTTCAGACACTCCAGAAGAGGGCGCCAGATCTCGTTACAGATGGCTGTGAGCCACCATGTGGTTGCTGGGATTCGAACTCTGGACCTTCGGAAGAGCAGTCGGGTGCTCTTACCCACTGAGCCATCTCACCAGCCCCTATCCGTGGATTTTCATTGGTCAGGGAGATGCACATTTGCTCCATCAAGCCATTTTCAATGATGTAGAACAAAAATGGCAAATGAGGGGCTGGAGGGATGGCTCAGCGGTTAAGAGCACTGACTGCTCTCCCAGAGGTCCTGAGTTCAATTTCCAGCAACCACAAGGTGGCTCACAACCATCTTTAGTGGGATCTCATGCTCTCTTCTCTTCTGGTGTGTCTGAAGACAGCAACAGTGTACTCACAGACATAAAAGGAAGGAAGGAAGAAAGGATGGAAGAAACAATCTCCTGGTTAGAAGTATTTATTCTCCCACCCCTGTTTTGATGATGAGTAGCTGAGGTAGTTAACCCCCTACAGTGACAATTTGCAGCTCTTTAAGAGGTAGCTGGTTTCAATTGGCCTGCAGTCCACAGTGAGATTACCTTTCCTTGGCCGGATATGAGCTCACACTGGAGGGGTTGAGAGATCCACCCTTGGAGAGAGTCTGCTCAAAGGTCTGGAGTTGGTGCTAGTGGAGGCTAGGCTTATCCTCAGCTCTGTTTTCTACATGAATTTTTTTTTTGAGGGGTGGGGGAGGGGCTCATTCATTTTGACTAGTTTAGCTAACCCACGGGAAACAGGGCTGCTGAAGAAGATGTGCATATACCCATGCTTAAGCAGTTTTCTTGAAGCCACACTTCTCACTGAGCCTGGAGTTTTCAGATTCAGTCTGCTAGCTTGGACGGCCAACCACTCCGGTCATAAATGACTCCAGCACCCAAGAAACTGAGGCAGGAGAGAACACAAGTTCGGGGTTGGTACGATGGCTCAGTAGGTAAGACTGCTTTCAAGCTGGGCATAGTGGCACATCCGTGCCTTTAATCTAGCAGTCAGAAGGCAGAGGCAGGTAGATCTCTAAATTCAAGGCCAGCCAGGCTACACAGAGAAACCCTGTCCCCAAAAACTAAAAGAAAAACAAACAAAAAAAGCCATGGTACCTGCTTTCAAGCCTACGACCTGGATTTGATCCCAGAGCTCTGTGTGGTAGAAGCTACCCTACAATCTGGCTTCTTCCGTATTCCATGTGGGCACCATTGCAGGTTCATCATCACCAATACACACACACACACACACACACACAGGAAGGGAAAATGTAACAAACCTTTAAAAGAGCAAGCCCAAGGTCAGACTTGAACTAAGTGTCAAGTTCCACGCCAGCCTGAGTTACAGAATGAAACCCTGTTTCAAAAAGAAAGGAAAGAAACTTTAAGAAAGCTTTGTTGATTTTATTTCGTGTGAGTCCCAGTTCTGTGTGCATGACTGATCCCTGTGCGGGCCAGAAAAGGAATATTGGATCCCCTGGAACTATAGTTACAGGCAGCTGTGACCTCCCACGTGGGTGCTGGGAACTGAACCCAGGTCCTCTGTAAGAACAGCAGGTGTTAACCACTGAGCCATCTCTCCGGGAATGATTTTTGAATTGGGATAGATGTTGAGAAACATCTCTTACATCAGTTCCAGTCCCCCTACCTCCTCAATCCCCCCTTTTTTGAGATGGGGATTAACTGTGTAGCCTGGCTGCCCTGAAACTTATACTGTAGACCAGGCTGGCCTCCAATTCACAGAGAGCTCTGCCTGTCTCTGCCTCCTGAGTGCTAAAGGCGTGGGACACCAGGCGTAAATCAATTTTTTTTTTAAAGCATTTTGTGCATTGTCTGAAATCTTCCAGTACATGTTAATATTTATAGGTTGATTTTGTTGAAGTAAAGAGGCACAATTAAGAAAGGAAATTTTATTTAACAGAGCTCAGTCTACTGTGAGCACTTCTGGGATGAATATATGTGGTTTTTAAATGCTGTAGAATGTTTTTGGAGGGAGTAAATAAAAACCATTTAAGTAGCATTAGTATTTTTTAACTGAAATTATTGCAGCCCTTAGCTTGTCAAAATGATAGTCTCTAAACCAGTTTTACCAGGTAATCCTAGACTCTTAACTTGGTATATGGCAAGACTCACAAATTGCTTTCTATTTCTTTTACGTGTTAAGAATGTCTCTCCAAAATATCTTTTGCTAGGCAGGCATGGCGGTACAGGTCTGCAATCTTAGCACTGGGATAGCTGAGGCAAGAGGATGGATGGTTCATTTGAGGCTATCCTGGGCAACATAGCAAAACATTTTGCTATTACCATTAAGGGAGGCAAGGATTTTGGGGGGGGGGAGAGAAAAATGGTAAAAATACCTGAAGCGTACATTTGTTATTGCTAGTCAGCATAAATTGCACATCACATCAAGATGGCCCTCTACAGGCAAGCTTTGTCATTCCTTCTCACAGGCATGCTCACAAATGGTGTTCATCCCTTAGGAGGGTACCAGCTGTCACCCCATCCCCACCCCCCAAGGACGCTGTACACTATTCTTATACTGGACCTATGGAGAATATTCCTAAGGTCTACCTGTGGCCCCTGGGTTATGGGTACCAAGAAAGGGACCTTACACTGGGCATGACCCTCGTCCTTAGCTCTGACCCTCGTCCTGGTGAAAGGCGGTCACATCCCCAGCTGATGTCCCTCTGCCCATGTCTAGAAGTGGGGAAATGGAGGTTGATGGTCGGAAGGGGCATCAAGACTGGGAGGATGGTGAATGGTTGATGCTTGGCTAGCAGAGTGAGACTCAGGGTTCTTTTGGGTGGGGGACTAATCACAATAACAAAAGAGGGCACTCTGCCATAACTTTTTTGCTGTTCATTTCTTTAATTCATTATTAAACAAACCCATAAGTATTAGTTGAGATTTTACTGGGAGTAATTCATTGAGCGTTAAGACTTTATAAAAGGAGATGAGACTGGTTCATAACTCTGGGTGTAGATGGTAAGACTTGACTGTAGGGGACAGGCTCCTCCATACTGGGCGACATAGCTATCTATCATGCATAAACCAAGTCAGGTGATGGACGACACTGAAATGAACAGGAGGCCTCTTAAGAGCAATGTGAGCTAAAAGCTATGTGATGTCAGAAATGTCTACCCATAGGATGGCTGGGCCAGCCCTTGTGAGAATGGCGAAGGGGATCATTTCCATTCGCCATCCCTTGTTTTGTTACCTTTGTTTCTTGAGATATAGGATCTTGTGTACCGGCAGCTGACCCAGAACTCACTGGATAGCTTCTACTGGCTTCAAGTGCTCTCAGTCCACCTTCCCCCAGCCTCCCAACTTACTAGGTTATTGGCGAGAGTCACCATACCCTTCTTCTATCTTTTATTGTTCTAATCATTCCTTTACAATACTTATTTATTTGAGACGAAGTCTCACTATATAGTCATGGCCGCCCTTGAAGGATGCATGTAGATCAGGATGGCCTAAAACTCACAAAAGTCCACCCCCCCTCTGCCTGCGGTACTAAAATGAAAGGCAAGATCTACCGTGTCCAGTGTATGTGTACTTTTGATTTTTGACACAAGCTCTTGCTAATTTGTTCAGGTTTCCTTAGAACTGTAGCTAAGGCTGGACCTGGAATTTGTCTCCTGTGTTTCAGCTTCCCAAGTAGCTCAATTTAAGTGATGCGTTTTGCACACACCTTTCTGTCCCTTGCTTTATAAGGAAAGGTAATAAGTCTGGGATGTGCAGGTCCTGCCTCTGCATTGTATTCTCGGCTGTGGGTAGACTGCCATTCCTACATCCGATGTCTCTCCTTTTGATGTATTCTGTTCCTTTTCATTTCAGCACGGTACCTTTTTCCCCACCCTGGGATAAGGCTAAGTCCGGGGAGGACCAGGGAACCTTCTGATTTCTTAGAGCCTGATAGGTACCAAAGGAATATTCAGTAACACCCAAAGAACAATGAGAGTGGGTGGCGCAGCCTGTGACCTGGGAGGCCTTGGCACCCGTGTGTTTTTGTTTACTCCCTTATCATATGGCCAAAGTTCTGGACCCCCTTGACTCAGGGCAAGCACCATCTGCCTGGGGGGCATGGGCCTTGGGAACTTTCTAAGAACATAAGGAAGTTCTGGCTATGTCGTCATGTAAGGAGAGAGTTCAATTCTTGGGGGGTCATTCGTGATGCAGGGTGGGCCAAGAAAAGATGAGCCGGCCACAGGACAGTGGACACGGTACAGTTTCAGGTAGCAGTTCTGCTGGGTAAGGGATGTCACAGACTCTGCTTGTCTATAGCCTGAAACCCTATCAACACAAACCAGATGTTGGATAATTGTACCGGTTAGCCAAAGGAAATTTGGTTAAGAGAGATAGAAGAAGCCCCTGGAAAGAATTGGGAGAGGATCCCTAAGAGGCCTTTGGGCTGTGGTTGGCAGGAGCCATTGAGGAGAAAACCTAACACAGGAATTACTTGGTTTCAGTCTTCCCTCGTAAAGTCAGACTTCAGACCTTACCAGCTTCCTATCTACACCTTCCCTCCTTGGTTTTGCATTTAAACTGAGGATTCACGATTTATAGAAAAAATCCAGCATGATTAAGTTGTTGTAGCAGACACCTGGCATTCTCGAACTTGAGAGATGAGGCAGCAGGATCGTTTGAGACCCACCTTGGCCACAGAGCAAGCCCCACACCAGCCAAGGCCACATATAAAAAAGACTCCATATCAAAACAAAAATCTAGTGAGAGAGAGAGAGAGAGAGAGAGAGAGAATGTGTGTGCATGTGTGTGTGTTGCTTCGTTGCCTCTTTGCTTCGGTCTGTTGGATTGTGACAACCAGGTCGAGAACTCCATACGTGTAAGACCAAGTTGACCTTGAATTGATAAGAGACCCTTCTTCCTCTGCCTCCTGAGTATTAGACTCAGAGGTGTGAGCCACCAAAACTGACCCAGGTGACAAGCCTGTTTGTTTTATTTTTTTTTGCATCTTTTTCCTTGGGCCAGGATCAGACGGGAATGGAACCCTTTCTCCTCCTAGCAGAATCTCGCCTCCATTTCTTCATCTGTGCAGTGGTGGACCTCTGGCAGGACGGCAAACCATACCTCTTCTGTGATCTTAAATGAGATCATGATCTTGGGCATGCTGAGTGTGGGGGCTTCCTCCCCAGGACATTAGATAAGGGATTCTCTAACTATCCTTTATCCACCTGCAGAGGCCTGCCCAGCTCTGAGCTGCTGAGATGAAAGGAGTGATTTCTGTGTTCTCTGCCCTCTCCCTTTCTCCTGGCTGAGCTATGATAAGAGAGCTGTGTCACTTTATTTATTTAAATACAAAAGTGATCTTTTTTGAGAGTCCTCCAGGGAAATTGGCCTGAAGACAGTTCTGTTCAATAGACTTGTGGTTCTGGTTCTTAACAGAAGAGACCTGTGAGGGTGAGAAATATCCCACTTGCAGACTTCATTTGATGTATTATGCTGTTTGGGTGTTTCTGTCCTTGCAGGTATGTTGAATGACAGAGAAAGAAAGGAAGTGTTTGTTTTTCTCCTCTTCTTCCTCCTCTTTATTCTATGTTGGGCAGATATATCCTAGACAGGCACACTCTACCCATAGTTAGCATCCTTCCCCACCTGCCTTCCTCTTTCTAGTTTCTTTACCTGGCTTCTTCCTGGGTGGAGCATTTCCTAAGGACTTATACATGGGCAGCTTTGTGGGTAGAGGGAAGTGTGTGAAGGGTTATCTTTTGTCATGTTCCCCGCTCTGGTAACCTTGAACTTACTGTAAAAAAACAAAAACAAAAAAAAAAACAAAAAAAAAAAACCCGAAATGTAGAGGAAACTCAGCACAGAAAAGTTCAGAAAAGAGTAAGTCAGCTGGGAGTCTTTCCATAGCGTCAGTGGGGTGTATAAGTTTCAGAGGCGTTTAAAATCCACTTGGTAAGACTGCCACCCTTGCTCATTTCCTCTTGCTGCTTCTGTTGGAAGTCTTCTGAGCTTTAAGTTAGAAGGTCTCCCACCTTCCTGGAAAGCCCAGGCCATAAGAAATCTGCCAGTGCCTCCTGTTCCCACTGTGGCTATTCTGACCTTAGTTAGATGAGAGTAACAGTTGGATACTCACGACAGATTGGTCAGCTGACTCTGCAACTATTGGAACGTGTTCTCCAGAGAGTCTCTGAGTAAATCGTTCCCATTTTATAGATGGAGCAACAGCAGGTACTGTTAGTATAGTGCCACCTCTAGATGTGCGATATGTTTGTAGTTGTCTAGCTAAATGCTCCGTGGTAGTTCATGTTTCAGTAATTTTGCTGTCTGTGATAACATTGGTCATCCAGGCTAAAAGTCATGTAGCCGATCTTTCAGGGGGAAGGGTTGTTGACACAAATGCCAGTAGACATTTTGTTGGGGGATGAAGGTCAAGATGGATTCCTAGCGACGATGTTCTGCAGTGTTGGGCTGTTTCCGGAGTTCAATGGTGAGAATTCTTCACTGTTGAAGAATCCAGAAACCTACACCTTTCCTGCCCAATCTCCTAGGATTATTGTGCTCTGGACTGCAGCACCTGCAACCTCTCTGAAGTCGGCTCCTGAGCACTAGAGAGTAGTGGTTCTCTCCAAGAAGGTGGGATGACATCTCAGGGCCAAATCTTGGGGGATTCTCTCTGACAGCACCTAGTCTAGCAGCTGGAGCCTAAACCACCTCAGATTTGATACCGAATTTCAACCTGGAAAGGCAACGGAAGAGCAGAGAGGACAGAGGCCCCAATTCTTCCCGAGGCCAACAGGCCTGCGGGCTCTGGGTTGGGGGCCTCTGGGATTCGCGGGCATCAGATCCCGATCTCCGAGCGCACGCAGATCCTGCTGCGGGAGACTTGGGAACCTGTGCCTGGCATTGCACATAGGGCGGTCCTCCCGTGGCCACAGGACCCAGACTCACGAGACGCCCCATAGGGACCACACAAAAGACCCCACCCCAAGACGGGTGTGCATTTCCTGTGGCAGCTGGCGGCGGCGGCAGTGGCGCCATGCAAGCAAGCCACCTATATGTATCCCGCAGCGCGGACCCGTTAGGGCGGGGCGCGGGGCACGCCCCCACGCAGCCCCAGTCCCCGCGCAGCGCGCCCCGCGGCCTCCCTCCACGGGTCCGCCCCCGTGTCACCACAGGCCGGGCTCCCTTTGTGTGCGGGGCCGAGCACCGCGGCCGCGTCATTGGCCCGCCCGCCCGGGGGGCCAGCCCCTTCCTGGCTCGCCTCATGCATATGCATGAGCACCGGCCCCGCCCCGCCCCCTCCCGCGCGGGCGTGCGAGGCGCGCGGTGGCGGCGGCGGCTCCCTCCTCGCCGCGCGGGAGCCCGAGCGCTAGCCAGGGTGAGCCGAGCCTGCTCCCTGCGGGCGGCGGCGGCGCTGCTCCAGCCATGTCAGCGCGCGCGAGGCTGGGCCCACCATGAGCCATGGCCATGTCCGTGAGCGCCGAGGACGACGACTATGAATCGGAGCCCGACCAGGTCGGCGGCCCCCGGGGTGGGGCTGAGGGAGGGACCCGCGCGGCTCGACCCGGCGAGCTCCTGCCTGACGCGCTGAGTGAGGCAGGCGGCCGCGACGCCGCGCCGAGGAGAAAGTTTGGCGGCCGCAGCCGGTCGGCCGGCGGGCCCGGGGCGGGCGCGGGCAGGGGGCGTGTGCGGCGGAACCGCCGCGGCGCCACGGACAATGTGGGCCTGCGGGCCTGGCCGTCGGGGTGGCGCGGGCCCCGGCCCCGCGGGTGAGTGGCGGGGCGCACCGCGCCCTCCTCGGCTCGGTAGCCCCGCGGCCCACGCGCTTGCGGAGCGCAGCGGGCCCCGCGGCGCCTCATTGCCTCCCGCGGGCAAAGTTGCATCGTGGGGGCCGGAGGGTGCCCCGCGCGGCCCGTGGGCCGACGGCCCGAGCTTTTGTCTGGGCGCCGCGCGCTCGCCCGCCGTGGGTAGCCGAGACAGGAAGGGGTGCGAGCCGCGGCCGGCGCGGGCCATCCGGAACCTGGCGATCGCCCTTGGCCTCCGCCACCAGGAGTCCGAGCCCCTCTCTCTCGGAGTGGAGAGAGACCGGAGTGGAATTCTGCGTGTAAAACAAAGCTCTGGGTGTGTTTACCGGGAAGATTTACTTCGAGGTTCGTCTTTAGGACACCCGGGAAGGAAGTTGAGGGTGCTGCTGCTTTTCAGTCGAGCACAACGTGGAAAAATAGCATTTGCAGTAAGACAGGCCAGGTAGACATGTCCAAGGAATTAGGACTGGAATGGGTCACCTTATCGTGTGGGCTTTGGACGGCCTGTGTGTATAAGATGCTTTTTATAATGCTGCCTGCATTTCCTTGGTGGAATAAAGACGTTCCAGCGAAGACATCGGAACATCACACCCCCAACCCCAGCCTCGGGCGTCAGTGAGGAAGTAATGCTGTAGGGCTGCCTTTGAGTGGTACTGTGCGTGTAGTTCCGTAGTTTTTTTATTTAACAGAGATAGAGTTTGGTGTTTGGGGTTTTTTTTTTTTTTGGTTCTGTTGCTCTAGTCTTGCCCACCCTCTAAGTGTTAATGAGTCTCACAAGTTTTTCAGTTGGGCGAACCCAGGGACAAATCAGGAGGATTGGGCTTGGAATGTTTGCCTCAGGTAGCTCCCCCTGTGTACATGGCTCTCAAATTCTTGCTATCTAGTTCCTGCCTCGACTCATGGTTCAGTTTAGGTCTGCCCAATTAATCCTGCCAACCGTTTACCGTTACCATGGCATCCAGACATCTTAGTAGTCACTATAGGCTTTGGTCCATCTGGGTTGACGGTCCTCTTAACCTCTTTTTCCAATTTGACTATATATATATATATATATATATACACACACACACACACACACACACATATATATATATATATATATATCCTGTGGTCCAGTGCCTTTGACAGGACGCAACTATCTCTGAGCTGTTTCTTTTATTTTGGCTCCTGAGACTGTTTATTATTATAGTGAGTTCGGGGATGGCACTTGTAGCAGTTTTCCTGCCTCGGCCTCCCAAGTTCTGGCACTTGGGAGTGAACCTTCACACCCAGCTTGCCCCCTGGGCTTATGAGCACATTTTGAGGCACTGTTCCTTCTGAAGGAGACTGCTATATTAGGAAGGGGCCTGCACTCCTGTAGCCAGGTAATTCTCTTCTTATGGGTCAAGCTGGGAATAGCTTTTTCTGAAGCAGTTAGCAAGAGATTCTCCCCAAGTTTTCATTTACACTTTAGAGCCCCCCCTCCCCCTCCCACACCGGTCTTCTAGGCAAACAGTAGTGCAGAAACTGATATCAGCTCAGATACTTTGCATTTTGGGGATACCTTAGGCTGTGGCTCAGTGCCCTCTGCCTCCCCTCCCCCTCCCACCACTTCCCCCCCCCCCCATCCATTTTGTCAGCCCTGGGCTTCTGCGTACCTGAGAAGAGTAGATGTCTTTAAGGACCTTTGTGAAAGCATCTGTGACTTCTAAGCTCGCCAGCCCCAGGGCCTCAGCTCTTTCCCTGTTCCTTATCCTTCTAGCAGGATGTGTTCATCAGTGCTGGAGTCCTGACATGGAGATATCAAGTATACTTGGCCACCTGTAAATCAGAAGACCGCAAGGAGGGGGAGGCCTTGTTGGGGAGCAGTTGTTCCACTGATGAAATTGGAAAAAAAGCTGCTACAACCCTCCTCAGAGTTCAGACTGTCAGCCAGGCCTGAGCAGTATCAGGCTTATACACCTATCCTACTAGATGGACCTCCCAGTGATACTGGGTTAACTCTCTGTACTACACCTTTCACCAGCCACTTAGGTCTCCCCCAGTGTCCTCAGCCTATGGACTAGCCAGGAAATGATGGCCAGAGAGCAGCTTTATCATGAGACCCTTTGCTTGCTCATTGCTGTTGTGCACATTGGCCGTGGGATGTTCCGTACAGAACGCTATCAGGAAATCCCTCTATCTGCGTTCCAGTCTGAGGAGGAGGCTCTTAAAGAGTAGTTGTCAGTAAGAGCCTTTTCTTTCTGTCTTGGACAATTTGTTTTTCTTCCCAATGAAAGTGACTACAACTGGTTGAAAATAGTACTTAGGAAATTATAGAGAAAAACTCTGAGAAATGTCTGTGGTGATGGTTAGTCTGTTACCGATTGTCCTGTGTAGGTTGGTTTGGTTTTGGTGGTGGTGGTGGTAGTCAGTTTGCTTCAGTTTGGTTCAGAGGGGTAGTTTTCAGCCTAAGGGTCTCACTTAATATTTCCCAGGAAGTTCTTGACCTTTTGATCTTTCTGCTTCATCCTCCCGTACACTGGGATTATGCCAGTAAACCTGGCGATCATGGTTTCTTTCTTTCTTTTTTTTTTTTTTTTTTTGGTTTTTCGAGACAGGGTTTTTCTGTGTAGCCTTGGCTGTCCTGGAACTCACTCTGTAGACCAGGCTGGCCTCGAACTCAGAAATCCGCCTGCCTCTGCCTCCCGAGTGCTGGGATTAAAGGCGTGTGCCACCACGCCCGGCTGCAATCATGGTTTCTTAAGCTGTGAAGTTTTGGTTTTGTTGTTGTTGCTTTTAATTTGTTTAATGTGCATGTGTGTTCATATGCCATGGTATTCCTGGTGTGTGTGTGTGCACACACGTGAGTGTGTTTGTGTGTTTGTAGAGTTCAGAGAACAACCTCTGGAAAATGTTTCTTTTTTTCCTTCCCCTATGTGGGACCAAGGGGTCAAGCCCAGGTCACTGGGCTTATTCTGCAAGCACCTTAACCCACTGAGCCATCTTCCTAGCACTTAACTAGTGAAATTTCAGTCTTTTTTTTTTTTTTTTTTTTTTGTCTCTTCTCTCTGCCCCTCCTGCTTTATTTGCCTCCTTTCCTCTCCTTTCCTTTCCTTCTTGACTTCCAACTTCACCAGTAGCCAGGAATGACTGACCTTGCCTCTCTGATCCTTCTCTCTTGACCCCCTAGATGTCTTAAGTGTACAGGGGTGGGCTACCACCACATCAGCATCAATCCCAGCTCAATAGTGACCTTTCCAGGCCTGCCCCTGAACCTATCGGAAGATGTACGGGAAGTTTTGGCAACTTTGTGGCTGTGTGTGTTTTTCTAGAGGAAAGGTCCTTAGATTCTCCAGAGAGCCTTCCATCCCTTGGGTGTTGTTTGTTCTCATGCTCCTTACCCTCAATACAAACAAACCCAGAACCTTCCCTGTAACCTGCAGGTGTAATGTGTTCCTGGGCCCACGTTATTGGCCATAGGTAGCTTTTTGTAGGTGGCATGTCCGTTATGCTTGAGCGATTGGAAGCTGGGTATGACTTTTCATGTCACCTTGGCTGTGTTGATCATCAGAGTGCAATTTTAGTATGATTAAACAAACAAACACACACACACAAACCCTCACAGGGAGAAATGATACGCGTATTCTTTGTGGCAGGTAAGTGGGAAGCCCAGGCCCATTTTCTCACCTAAAGCTTTGGGAATTGAACTCAGGTCATTGAACATAGGCCCTCTTCCATTGAGCCACCCAGTCTTAGACCCCTTTTAAAATTACATTCAATCTGTGTGTACACACATGTGTGGATCTACATGTGCCTTGGCATGTGTGAGGGGGCCGGAGGACAATCTGTAGGAGTGGGTTCTTTCGGGATCAAACTCTGGATATTAGACTTAGTGGCAAGTGTCTTCAGCCACTAAGCCATCTTGCCTGCTCCCTCTATTCCCGCTCCCCCCACCCCCACACACAGGGTTTCTCTGTGTAGCCCTTGCTGTCCAGGAACTCACTTTGTAGACCAGGCTGGCCTCGAACTCAGAAATCCGCCTGCCTCTGCCTCCCGAGTGCTGGGATTAAAGGCGTGCGCCACCACGCCCGGCCTGGCTTCTAATTTTTAATTTCATTTTTATTTTTTACTATTTTCTTTTTATTTTGAAGCAGAGTCACACCGAGTTTCTCAGATTGTCCTTCAACTCACTGTGAAGGGCAGACACGCCTTTACGTTTTCATCTTCCTACCTAAGCCTCCCCGGTAGCTGTGAGCCCACCAGACCTGTAAAACTATCTTAATTGTAGAAACATTTGGCTACATTTTCTTCATTTGGCTACTGTTGACTGTAGAAACTTCCTTTTTCTTTTCAGAACAGGTTTACTCTGTGTTGCCCTGACTGTCCTGTAACTGACAGCCTGAGATCTGCCTGCCTCTGCTTCCTGAACACTGGGCTTAAAGCATGTGCCACAACCAAACAGTAAAACTCAACTGCTCCTGTCCTTTTGTTTGTTTTATTTTGTTTGTGTTTAGACAGGGTTTCTCAATACAGTAGCCCTGGCTGTCCTGCCTCTCTACCTTCTAGGGCTGGGATTAGAGGTGTGAGCTACTGCACCCTGCCACCATTCATTCCTTAAGGCTTCCTGGACTCTTACTGAGAGCAACTTTCTGCCGCGTTTCCTGCAGTCCTGGTATTTCTGAAAGGATCAGTCCTCCCTAGGTTCCAGTCACTGTTTTCAGTTTTTCGGTTACTTTCAGACTGTTTCCCTCTGGCTGCAGTGAGACAGCTTCAGCACTTATGTGATGTTTCTTTGCTTTTGGTTTACTCCCTAGGACTTGCAGAATCCTGTCTCCCCCTGAACCCCTATTTCCTCTACCTCCTAGGCTTCCTTTCTCTGCATGTACCCTCATATTCTACCCTTTACCAGGGTTCTGAATTGTCCCCTGCTGTCGTTAATGTCTGATGCTTTTGTTCATACCTTCATAATCTTCAGCTGATCTCTGCTTGTATTTTGTCTTGCACACTGCCCATGAAATGTCCATTACCCACACGATTGCCAGAGCACAGTCCTTTACACACAGGGTATGTTTCCTTAGTGTGGCCTAGGAGGCCTTTCGGATTAGCTTCCTGCTACCTCAGAGCTCTTTTTCTAGCTTTGCTGAGCTGTTTGTAGTTCTCGAATGTGTCATGCACTTTCACATCTCTATTTTACTCTTCTTTCTGCATAAGCTGCCCACCCCCCACCCCCACCCCACCCTCACTCACTGCTGTCTTGTATTGTCTTATTCTCCCTCCTTGGCCCATGTAATCAGTTGCTGCTGTGGTCTGCATTGCTCTTTCCAGCCTGCCTTTCCCAGAAGATAAGGCATCTCTTCTGGGTTTGCATTCCAGAGCCCAGACTTTAGAGCTACTGCCTAGGCGCAGAGCTTAGTTCTCTTATTTTTCAGCATCATGACACCGAGCAGGTTACTGAACTGCACTGCCCGTAGTTCCTTCAGTTCTAAGTGGCGATAATTCCTACCTCATTAAACTCCTGGTACAGATATTTGAAGAAGTGCTAGCACTAGTACTGGAGTGAGCCTGCAGTATCTACCGTCATGGTGCATTTACATGGTCTCTGTATTTCTCCTTCCTTCTAGACTCTAACGTCTTTACGAGTAGGCTACACAGCTTACTCATCTCAGTAGTCCCAGAATTTAGCATTGAATCTGGTTCATAATTCAGCCAGAAAACACTTGGGTGGGTGGATGAGTGGGTGAATATGTGAATGAGGGGGTTAATGAATGAATCCCAGTGCACACCGCAGATACTCAGTGATAGTGATGTTGAGTGTCTTAGTCCTTGTTTGTTGGCCGTTTGTGTGTTAGATATAAAAGAAAGAGCTGTTAAAATCCTTGGTCCATTTAAGAAAAGATTTATTTTTATTTTATTTGTGTTTTGCCTGCATGTCACCATGTGCATGCAGTGACCATAGAGACCAGAAGAGGGCACCAAATCTCCTGGAACTGGTGTTACAGGTGGCTGTTGAGTCACTTGTGGGTACAGCAAACTGAACCTGAGACCTGAAAGAGCAGCCAGTGCCCCTAACCAGGGAGCCCCCCTTTTGCCCAATTTTAAAGTTGACATTTTTGTATTTTTATCATTGAGATGTTAAGAATTACTCTGGATTCTAATCCTTTACTGTGCAGATGTAAAATGACTTATTTCCCTGGAGCTGGAGTTACTGACAGTTGTGAGATGCCATGTCGGGGCTGGGAATTGAACCTAGGTCCTCAGGAAGAGCAGCCAGTGCTTTTTTTTGTGTTGTTTTTTTTTTTTGTTTGTTTGTTTTAGATTTATTTATTTATTATGTAAGTACACTGTAGCTGTCTTCAAACACTTTTTCTCCTCTCTCCAGCCCCGCCCTCTCCAGCCCACAGCCCATGCTGTTAACCACTGAGCCATCTCTCCAGACCCATAAATCTTTAATTTTTAGGAAGTCTAATTTTATGTTTTCCTATCAGTATTTTTGCTTTGGTTGTCACATCCAAGAAACGATTTCCTAAACATTCTTTTTTTTTTTTTTTTTTTTAATTTTTAAAGACTTTAGCTATCTTCAGACCCTCCAGAAGAGGGCGCCAGATCTCATTGCGGATGGTTGTTAGCCACCATATGGTTGCTGGGATTTGAACTCTGGACCTTCGGAAGAGCAGTCGGGTGCTCTTACCCACTGAGCCATCTCACCAGCCCTTCCTAAACATTCTTTAAGCTTCATGTTTAGAGTTCTGGTCCATTTTTGGGGTTGTCTCTTGTACTCAGTGTGGAGTCCTGTGTTCATTCTTTTGCATGGGGATTTCCACTGTTTCTTGAAAAAAAAATTTCCCCAACTGAATTTTTTTTTTTTGTACCCCTGTTGGAAACCATTTTGTCAAGAAGAAGTGGGTTTATTTCCGGACCCTCAGCTCTCTCCCAGCTGCTCACCTCGTTGCTGCCTGCCCTTCTGCAGTGAGATTTGCAGCCAGGAATCTCAAAGTCTTCCATGGTGTCCCCCCCCCCCCCCCAACTTTTCCTTTATATCTTTGTTGTTCTGAGGATCAAACTCAGAGTCTCATGCATGGTTGTGTGTCCACCTCGGCTCTCCTGAGCTCATGTCACATCCACATAGGCAGACCTTACCCATGAACTTTCTGGAAGATAGAGATACTCCTTAGATATTGAGAGAATGAGCGAACCTCCTCTTTAATGGGAGGAATGCTTTGAATCCCAATACTCTGGAAGCAGAGGCAGGCAGATCTCTTTGAGTTTAAGGACAGCCAGGACTGCATAGTGACACCTTTCCTTTTATTTATTTGTTTGTTTGTTTAATGTAAGTATACTGTAGTGTGTCTTCAGATACTCCAGAAGAGAGCATCAGATTTGGTTACAGATGGTTATGAGCCACCATGTGGTTGATGGGATTTGAACTCAGGACCTTTGGAAGAGCAGTTGGCACTCTTAACCACTGAGCCATCTCACCAGCCCGACACCTTTCCTTTTAAGGGAGTAGCTTTTGAATTGGTCCTGGGGAAAGAACCTTTGAAGTATGTGTGTTTCACATTTTAATAACTTTTTTTGGTTTGGGTTGGGTTTTTGAGGGGGGGCGGGGGGTTGGTTTTTGGAGATAGGGTTTCTCTGTATAGCCATGAAACTCACTTCGTAGACCAGGCTGGCCTCAAACTCAGAAATCCGCCTGCCTCTGCCTCCCCAAGTGCTGGGATTAAAGGTGTGCGCCACCATGCCCGGATTAATAACTGTTTTTAAGTGAACCAGGGATATGATTCAATAAGCAAGTGGGCCTCCCTCCGCCTCTCAGTCTGTAGACTGCTTACCTAGCATGTACAAAGCCTGGGCTGGATCCCCAAAGCCACATAAACCAGAAAGCGAGCATAGTGCATGCCTATAATCTCAGCAGTCAGGAAGTGCAGGCACGATGACCACCTTGCTACATGCTAAGTTCAGGGCTAGCCGTGGATAAAATAAGAAAATCAGTAAATGACCTTGAAACTGGCATGCCGGATGGTACTGTTCCATGTGGTAGATGAGAGAGACTAGTGGAGCTCTGGGTAGTACAGGAAAGCTTCATGGGTAGGTGGCTTTTCCCAGGTCACCTTCCTGTCTTCTTTCTCTTCATGCTTGTCGAGGTTTTGCTGCCCTGGGACTTCTGAGTTGTAGTTGGACTTTCTGTTTTGTTTTTTTGTTCTTTAAGACAAGGTCTCTCACCAGGCGGCAGTGGCGCACGCCTTTAATTCCAGCACTCAGGAGGCAGAGTCAGGCGGATTTCTGAGTTTGAGGACAGCCAGGACTACACAGAGAAACCCTGTCTCGGAAAACCAAAAAAAAAAAAAAAAAAAAAAAAAAGACAAGGTCTCTGGCAGATTTTTTTCTGTAGTGTTTATTAGGATCCTGAATATGTTGGTTGGTTTCCTCCTAGCAGGCCAGCCTGTCTCTAGCTGGATTTGCAGAGAGGGCAGAAATCGGGGTCCTGGGAAACAGCTTGTCTGAAGTGTTGGCTGTCTGTCTGTGCTGGCTGGGTCTCTGTGGGTTCACTTTGTAGCGGTGTAAATGTGCTTCTGGATGCAGGTCTGCTCTGGAAAGCCAGGGAAGGTAGGCAGGCCCTTCTTGGCCTCCAATATCCAACGTAACTTTGGACTGAATTTCTTTAGATTTTCACTAAAGAGGCCAGTCTATGGGATTTCCTGCACCAAGGAAGGGCCCAAGATAAGCCTCCTACTTAGTTTTTTCCCTTACAGATGGGTGGTGTGCTACGTCTCTACCTAACCTGAGGCTTCCAGAGAGTATTCATGTCACTGCCACTTTTCTAAGAGTTTGATGAGTGATCTGTGAGGACTCTGGCCCCATGGTAGAAGGAGCAAAAGGCACAGTGTGGAGAAGGCACCTTCAGGGTGCATCTCTTGTTGCACCTTCAATATGAGTGCCCATGAGTTGTGGTGGATTATGAGAGGCTGGTGCCATACTTCATTATGTCCACATCTCTGTAGGCTTTGCGGTCTTGGGTGAGCCACTTGACCTTTAACTTTAGATTTCCATCTATACAATGGGGACAGTAAGGCAACTGTCATGGAGTTATCACTCAAAAGCTAGATTGCATCATATGTAAAATGATGGCCATGGTCTTCATGAATGGTGTTGAGAAAATGCCAACCGTTACAATTTCCTGTCATCCTTGTCAACACAGCTGCGTTCTAGTCATTTCTGTTGTTGCTGTCTGCCAAGTTCCCAGGTCCACAGAGCTCTGGACACTAGTTGTGATATACTTTCTTGAAAGCAGACCTATACAGTGTATATAGTGTGAATGATGGCTGGTGTGTCCCACTAGTGATGTGAGCATGTTAGAACTGGTCTTGGGTATGTTTAGGGGAAGCCTAGACTCACATGGTAAGGACAATGAGAAGCCTGTGGAACCCTCTGCTACTTGAAGGAAGAGTGAATTAGTGGGTGGGTAGCCCTCTAGAGTGGGCCCTGCTCATCCTTGTTCCTCCCATCACAGGGGAGATGAGGGTGCATAATTAGGGTTCAGAGCAGATAGAGTAGAGACCTTTCCTTTTAGCACTTAGACCTGAAGAAGCCTGGCAATGATTGTTGCAGGCTGGTGGGAAAGTCAGAGGAGGTGGTGACTGATGTTGTTAATGGAGAAAAGTAGACTTGTTGTCTTGCTAATGTGTATGGGTGTCCTAGGAATTCCCTGAAGTCGCAGGAGTTGTGTGTGATGGGTAGGGGTGTCTGGAAGCTCACAGTCTGCACAACAATAGCTCTTCAGGGCTCTTCAGTGAGATGGGATTCTCCCTGCCGAACCAAGAATGACAAACTACAAACGTTTACTGAGGACAGTTGTTGCCTTGAAAGTGGCTTTAGTTAGGCTGGTAGGTTTGAACATGAGCAGCGCCCGTCCTAGCAGAGGGATTGGCCCAGTCAACTCAGCCCAGGAAAGGATGCTTTAAGGCAGTGGTTCTCAACCTTCCTAATGCTGTGACCCTTTCATATAGTTCTTCATGTTGTGGTGACCCCAACCATAAAATCATTTTTGTTAATACTTTATAACTGTGATTTTGCTACTGTTATGAATCTTAATGTAAGTATCTATGTTGTCCGGTGGTCTTAAGTGACCCAAAGGGGTCACTACCCACAGGTTGAGAACCAATGCTTATACCGCACTACCTGCCATGCTTGTTCATCTTATCTCAGAACCTTGGTCGACAGTGACCCCCAGTATTTGGCTTGGCAGGTCCACCATGTGTCTTGAGTTTGGCAGAGGCTCTGGGCCTGGGGACTAGAAGCAAGAACTACAGCTTCTTGCTCCACTGCTTCTTGATTGCTGCATTATTTTTATCTGGTCTCTGTTTTCTCTCAAGTCACAAGAAATGATACACTTGAAGCCCACTTTGGAGGTGGTGTGTCTCTGAAGTCAGGCACTGCCCAATTCTCCTGGAGTTACCTGGGTGGCAAGGCATCTCATGACCATGCAGTGTTATGTGAGATGCCTGTGATGTCAGCTCTTCTGTGCCTTGCTTAGAATCTGTTTGATACACACTCTTATGAGTGCTAGACCCCTAAGCATCCCCAAAAAGTATGTGAACTGGTCCTGTGCAATGTGTTTCTCAGTCAAGTTCAGAGGAGAGAGCTTGTGTTTGGTACAGGTATTAGAGGCAGGCTGTGCCCTGCTGCTCCTTTTCCCAGGAAGTGTAAATTAACTGTGGCAGGAGGAGGTGGGAACAGCCATCAGGACCCAAACTGTAGCCAGGGCGGCTGCCAGTGCAGCCAGGTTGCTTCCTACAGTAAAGTTACCTAAAGCTGTGTAGTAGAAGGCTTAAATCTACAGGCTTTAATTACAATTTTAGAAGTCCCCAAATCACTCTTGCTCCAAAGGTTCAAGTTGAGGATTCTTCCTTGCTTCTGGCTTCTGATAGTGGCCTATAGTCCTTGGTATTTCCTGGCTTCTAGAAGGATGCAGGCTGTCTTCACATGTGCTCCCACATCGGCCTGTATCCACGTGCCCTCCTTTAAGAAGGCTACCTGTCATGTAATTTGAGCTTACCTGACTTGCCCTCCTTTTACCTAAGTTGTCCTGAATCCCATCTTGATATGAGTTGCTCTCTGAGGTACCACTGTTGCCAATGTCAGCATCTCTTGCTTGTGTACAGCTCAACCTGACAGCCTCTCCTAGGTGTTTGACTGCCCCTGAATCCTCTCACCTCACTTGTTCCATCTGTTCTTGACCAGAACCGGGTGGTGGGTCGGCCTAAGGGCAAGTTGGGCCCGGCCTCAGCGGTGAAGTTGGCTGCCAACCGAACAACAGCAGGAGCTCGCAGGCGCCGGACGCGATGCCGCAAGTGCGAGGCCTGCCTGCGGACGGAGTGTGGAGAGTGCCACTTTTGCAAGGACATGAAGAAGTTTGGAGGTCCTGGGCGCATGAAGCAGAGCTGCATCATGCGGCAGTGCATTGCGGTGAGTGCACAGAAGGCACAGGCAGGGCTCATGCAGTGCCTCCCTGCTCGTCTGCCCTTCCCTAGGGGTGCTCTGTGGGATGAGGGAGGTTCAGGTGCCTTGGTTACACTTGGGCAGCCTGGCCATGCTGTCAGACTCCTGTGTGTTATCTGGTGGTCTATAACTCTTACCTTCCTTGAAGTCCCCCTATTAAAGGGGTCAGGGCAGCCTGTCTTGACTGTGACCCTGTTACTAACATTTGTGGTTCAGAGTCCTGGGCCCTTCTTGTCTTCATAGTCAGAAGGTTGGGTGGACAGTTAAGTTTTGCCCTAGACAAAGAGAGGTGATATATGGCATGGAAGAGCTGGGCCCATGGAGAACTTGGCCAGCTGCTCCAGACTCTCTATGCTTCTTTGGCAATCTGACACAGTCCTGGAGGTCAATTTTTGTGCCCTCCCTGAGGCACTGCTCCCTGAGGGCCCAGTGGTCTTCTTCCTGCCCCCTTGAAAAGCTGGCTTAGCTAGAGTAACCAGATTCCTCCACCCTGGTGAACTGGGCCATGAGTCCAGAATGGTACTGGGTGGGAGCTCCTTTGCCATGAGCGCTGCTGCCCCCCAACGCCCATACTTGGGCATCTTCTCCTCTGTATTCACACCACCTTCTTGTTACTTGTTAAAAAAAAAATACATGCCATAAAATTTGCCGACTTAGCTATTTTTAAGCATATAGCACATGCTTAATTCTGTGTTAATTCTGTGCACAATCTGTGGCTGATCTCGAGAGCATTTTCATCTTCTAAACCAATCAGAACTCATTTTGCCAGTTCCTAGAAACCACTGTAGCGTTCGCTCTCAGTTTCTGAGAGTTTAACCACTGCAGAGAGTATGTTGATGAGAAATTGGACCATGTTTGTCCTTTTATGAGTTGTTTATTTCACTTAGCATAACATGCTCAAAGATAACAATTGTTACGCCTGGTAGAATTGTTTTAAATTTTTGTATGTTTGTTTGTTTATTGTGCCATGGTGTTGCTTTGTAGCCCTGCTGGCATCAAACACAAGCAAGTCTCCTTACTGCAGCCTCCCACCTGGATAATTTGTTAATCTTGGGTGATATTAGGTGTATGTGGAAGTTTGAATTGTTTCTCCTCTCGGCGTTTGTGAGTGCTGCAGTGAGCATGAATACCTGAATAATGCCTTTTTGAGATCTGGCCTCTGTGGCCAGCAATAGAACTGTTGGGTCATAATAATTCTAGTTTTAGTTCTTGAGGAACTTGCGTACTGGTTATACCATTTCCCCCTGCGTGGGAATCACTGAGATTCCATTTCTCCACATCCCGGGCCACATCATTTCCTTGAGGTGTCTGTTCTTTCTTTTCAGCATACCGCCCTAATATGTATTGGGTAGGTAGTATCGGAGCAGGTTTTTTTATTTGTATTGCCCTAATAATGATTGATACTAGTTCATGTACTTGTTAGCCATTTGTTTATCTTTCTTTCAAGTCCTTTGCCCATCTGTAAATTAGGTTTGGTCTTTTGTTTGGATTAAGTTGTAGAAACTCTTTATATATTCTGTATATTATTCCTCAAAATCAAATGCAGGTTTTTTTGTTTAGATTTGTTTACTTTGTTTTATGTTTATGACTGTTTGTATATATACCATGTGCATGCATTGCCTGCGTGCGTGTGTGTGTCAGAAAAGGGTATCAGGTGCCTGACTGAAGTTACAGACAGTTGTGAGGTACCAAGTACATGGGTGCTGGGAACTGAACTGTGCCTTTAATTAATCTCAGCGCCCAGGAAGCGGTCAGATCTCTTGAGTTTCAGGCTAGCCAGGACTGCATAAAGAGACCTAGCTTTATAAAATTTTAAAAAGTCTTTTTTTCTCTGAAGTTGTGAACTATCAGACATGAGGTATACATTCAGACAACCTGAAGAAAGTGATTCTTGTACACGATACAGAAGGGTGTGGACTGAGGAAGTGGCTGCCACCTTGGTGTTTGGGAAAGCAAAGACAAGGAAATCCAAGGAAAAGATGTGTGCAGGACAAGGAAAGGCAGGAAAGGACCCTGAGGGCCAGCAAGGAAGGGGTGGGTCAGGACATCTGTGACAGGGAGTGCAGTTTGGTATGAATGGAGTGGACCAGGCTTGGTGGGAACAGCCCATGGAAGCAAGAGGAAGGTCTGAGGCTAGAGAGGTGAGGCTGCTCAGAGAAATCCTGCCATGGAGATGAGGTAGGGCAGCAAGGGGGATGGATGTCTGTGTTTGCCTATGAAGCCTCATGGAGACAGGGAACCTAAAGGAGGGAGACTCCATAAGTACTGGAAAAGGGAGCAGGGCACATGGGTCACATATGGGTAAAGGTTAGAGGCTGAGGCAGGAGGATTGACAAAAGGGCGTAAGGCCTGCCTGTTCTGAATGCAGCAATTGCCAAATCATCCTGGGCTACAGATTGCAATACTTTTGGGAGGAGGGGGGACGTTTAGCCAATTCAGGATGCCATGTGTCAATAGGGAAAGCAAGGAGACACAGTCTCTTGCTAGCAAGGCTGTGAAGGGAGCCGCTTAGGTTGGCGCCTGCAGAGATAACACAGCATACCACACAGGGTTCCTCTACCTGTCTACCTGTGCAGATAGTCATGGGTCACTTCCAGTGTGGCAAGGTCTAGGAGCTACTATGTTCCAAACCAGCAGTTTCCACAGACAGGTTCCTTAAGAGTGGGTTGTTTTTGAGACTCCCTGTTTTAGTCTCCCTGTAGAGCATCGGCTGGCCTGAACTCACTGAGACCCACCTGCATCTGAGTGCTGGGATCCAAGGTGCCTGTTACCATATCCAGCCTCACAGAGACTCTTAAACTTGCCTGTGGTATGGATGTATCCCAGATTATGCGGTTCTTGTGAAGCACTTTGGTTAAAACTGGTGGTACTTCCCCTGTGTGGTAGGCACTAATTGGAGGAAGGTCGAAGATGTAACTTGGCCCCCAGGCCTTACTGCGTATCATTTATAGCAATTTTCAAATAATGTGGTCTTAAGAAAAGTCTTATTTATCTAATGCTATATTTGAGATTACAGTTGAGAAATTAAAAAATGGTTTAGGTTTAATTTGAAAATAAATATGTTCACAAATGCTTTTATGAGAGCCAAGTCTATGTTTTCAAAAACAAAAGTAACTAGTAAGGGGGAAGAATGGCCTTATCTCATGTTTCTGTAAGTCTCCTGTGTCTGGCTCATTAGGACTTGTGTTTTCCTATCTGCTTCTATATACCACCAGTTAGACAAGTTGATTTCGGTGGAGGCTGAGGAAAAATCCAGCCTCCCAGATTGTTGAGCAAGAGGGGGAACAGGCTAAGAGCTTCTGTAGGTAAGCCTGGGTACTTTGGAGTCATCAGAATCCCACAGGTGGTATTTTTATTTTATGTACTTACTGTGTTTTGGTTAGTTGGAGGTTTTTGTTGTTGTCATTGTGTGTGTGTGTGTGTGTGTGTGTGTGAGTGTGTGAGTGTGTGTGTTTCTAGTCCTAGTCCTGGAACTAGATCAGGCTAGCCTTGAATTCAGAGATCCACTTGCCTCTTGCCTGCTGGGTGCTGGGATTAAAGTGTGAGTCACCACTGCCCTAGGCGGCAGCTTAAAGTTACTTGCAAGATATTCTGAAATTGTAGCTATCAGCTTTTCATAATGTGGCATTAAACGTTGTTAGTCTTGGCCTTGCTCCTGCAGTTATGTTTGTAACATTACACACTGGTGTCACCTTAGACTGCAGTGTGCTTATGGGGTACACTGGAAACTGCAGCGTGCTCTAAGCATATGCACACAAATCACATTCGATAGCATTATTAGCATTCTGATAAGAAAGCCTGTTCCTGCCATGGAAAGAGTACAAGGTGAAGGAAAGTTTCATTAGCTCTTAGTCTTGAATTTTGTCTTGTCATGTGTACCAATTGGCAAATTGTTGTTTTTTGCTTGTTTGTTTTATTTGTTTTTGTTTTGTTTAAAATGACACGATCAGGTCTTAAGACTTCAAGAAAATACAACAGCAACTGCTGGGTTTTTGTTTTTCTACTTTTTCAAATAAAAAGTTATATTCTGCTGGGCATGATGGTGCACGCCTTTAATCCCAGCACTTGGGAGGCAGAGGCAGGCAGATTTCTGAGTTCGAGGACAGCCAGGGCTACACAGAGAAACCCTGACTCAAAAAACAAATAAAGAACAAAAAATGTTATATTCTAAGCTAGACATGTTAGCTCACACCAGTTTCTGTAAAAAGACTGAAGCAGGCAGGTCATAAGTTTCTAGATACTCTGGGCTACATTGTGAAACCTTGTCTCTAATAAATATATATATATAGAGAGAGAGGGAGAGGGAGAAATAAGTAATTTCTGTAGAGAACCTGGTGGTCAATTGAGCACAAAACAGTCCCCTGTATTTTTCCTTTGATAACAGTCCCTGGAAATGGGGAAATATTGTGTGCATATTTCCTGTGTGGGAAGGATGTGTGCTCAAGGGTTGAGGTTTTTGTGAAGTTAATAATCAAAGACCTGAAGTAGAACTGGTGATCTTTTCTTTGGTATGCATGTGGTCCTGAGTGACTGACTGGTTGCCCGGATGATAGGGCCTGGCACCTCAGTGATGTCCCAACACTTACACACACACACACACACACACACACACACACACACACACTACATTGCTTTGGTACTGTTCTGGCAGAATGCAAATCCCGTCTTGCTCCTTCTGGAGGTGGGTGTGGCCTGAGTCCGCTTGAGGTCTTGGGAACTGAGGCTGTGGAGTGTGCTCTGATAATGGTAAGAAGAGCTTTAGTCCTCAATGGACACTTTTAGATTTGTTATATAAACAGAATATGTTCTTCACTTTGTCTGCCTCATTCCTCTAAAAGATAAGCTCAGAGATTTTTATCTGTTTTGTTCATTGCTGTGTTCCTAGATCTTGCAGAGTACCTAACACTGATAGTATATAAACAGGTGAATAAAATCGCCTGGGCAGGTTTCCGACCGTCTTCACTCCCTGACGACATGCCTGTTTTTTGGGTCCTCAGCCAGTGCTGCCCCACACTGCCGTGTGCCTTGTGTGTGGCGAGGCAGGGAAGGAAGACACAGTGGAAGAGGAAGAAGGCAAGTTTAACCTCATGCTCATGGAATGCTCCATCTGCAACGAGATCATCCACCCTGGATGCCTTAAGGTAGCATCCCTAGAGGCTCTGGGTACCCTGCCCCCACCCCACGCTTCAGGGTCTGATGGTTCTGATGTGGCGGCTAGGTTCCCTCCTCACAGATTGTTGAGCGAGTGGTGAAGATACATGGGTGGTACGCCTGATTCCTAGAGAACCCTCAGTTCTAGAGCATTCTGTGTCAGGTGACGAGTCCAGGGCAGGAAGAGTTTGAGGTAGTGTCCTGACTGAGGAAGCTCTGAACACGCAGCACCTCAGAACTATAGCAGGTTCCAAGCATCTCAGCAGATGGAAAACAGGTATCTTGACACCTGGCTTCTGGGAGAAAAGAGCTTGGGCCAAGGAGGGCGGGTCCTGAGCAATAGGTGGTTCGTCTCCTGTGCATCTGCGCCAAGAACCGGTTCCTGTGATATGCTAGAGCAGGAATGCCTTGTGGGTGACCTCTGTGCCTGCCTGGCTCTGGCAGCTGATTGCACCTTAGAAAGGAAGAACACAGTCTGTGCTGGCTGGCACATGTCTCTGTCCCAGCATTCATATCTGTGGGCTGCAAGGGGTGAGGGAACAAAGGTTCCCTCGTCACACCCACCTGACAGGGGTGCTGTGCCATCCGTAGCTTTGGACGCCAACCTCTCCTGGTAATTATTGCTTCATTATTTCTCCTGCGTTCAACTGAGGTCAATAAGCACAAGCACGTGGTGGGTCCTTCCTTGTGGCTAGGCACAAGATGGACACGGCTTTGGGGAGGGCTGTGAATGCTGAGGTACACCGGGCTTTGAAGTGACCTTGTGGACCCTCTGAGCACCCTTTCTTCCTTGTCTGCTGAGTCCTGCCCTGTCCTTGCAGATTAAGGAATCAGAGGGTGTGGTCAACGATGAGCTTCCCAACTGCTGGGAGTGTCCGAAGTGTAACCATGCCGGCAAGACCGGGAAAGTGAGTGCGGACTCCAAGTCCCCGGTTGGGTCGGGTTGGCAGAAAGGGATGGGCTGGGCCTTGCCAGGAGCAGCCTGTCCCCAGTTGTCAGTCAGGTGGGGTGCAGCAGGCTGGGAAAAGAAGAGCAAGTTCAAAGATATACAGTTGGATTGTTTCTCTCTTTTTGGCCTACAAGCAAAAGCGTGGCCCTGGCTTTAAGTATGCCTCCAACCTGCCTGGCTCCTTGCTCAAGGAGCAGAAGATGAACCGTGACAACAAGGAAGGGCAAGAGCCTGTCAAGCGGAGAAGTGAGTGTGAAGAGGCTCCACGTCGGAGGTCAGACGAGCACCCCAAAAAGGTGCCTGCAGATGGCATCCTCCGCCGAAAGTCTGATGATGTGCACCTGAGGAGGAAGCGGAAATATGAGAAGCCCCAAGAGCTGAGTGGACGCAAGCGAGTACGAACTGGGAAAGCCTGGGTAGCAAGCAGAAGGGTGGTGTGGCTGGTCTTAGGTATGGGGTGTGGGGTGGGGACCAGGGAAAGTTAATGGGAATAACTTGGGATCCTGGCCTCTTAAGAGCTGCCCTGAGCAGGTCACCCAAATCCTGAGAGCCTGGCCCAAAAGAAAGAGAAAAGCCAGCGAAGTCACTCCTCTTCCCACCCCCTTTAGGCCTCGTCGCTTCAAACGTCCCCCGGTTCCTCCTCTCACCTCTCGCCGAGGCCCCCTCTAGGCAGCAGTCTCAGCCCTTGGTGGAGATCCAGTCTCACTTACTTCCAGCAGCAGGTGCTCCCACGCCCCGCCCTCCTGAGGCCCTGGGGACTTCGAGTCCAGGCTGTCCTCGGCTCCACTCCCCAGTACCCTTGGCCATTGCTCCTGTCTCCAGCAGTGGCCTGAGAAGCTCTGAGGTGGAAAAGCCTCTATTGGTTGGGGAAGCTGCAGCTGGGAAGAAAGATCCTGGTAGCCCAGCTTTGCTATGGGCCTTGCCATTAGTAGCCACAAGGTGGCGCCTGGAGAAGTTCCTGGCTTAGGCTTGGCTAGGGTTTTCTCCTGCCTGGTCTCCAGCTGTGGGTTCCTTCAGCCATGACACTTCTGTTAGTGGGCAACTGTCATGGGCAACTGCCAGCTCTGGTCTATTTCAGGTGGGAGGTCAGCTGGGTGGGAACGATTGACCATCTTCCATTATTTCTGTTATTCTCTGGAAAAGCATCAGGATGTCTGCTAGATGTAAAAGACATGGCTTTATAGGAAGATGTCCTTCTAGCCCTTACTGAAGAGACTGGGCTTACAGTGTGGTGAGGGTGTAAGGGGACCATTTTTCTCCAGTCCAGGAGCAAGCTCTGTATCCTTTCTTCCTATGACAGCTAAAGCCTGGCAAAGAAGATAAGCTTTTCAGGAAAAAGGTACCATCTTCCCTTCCCTTGTGCACCTGCAGCCTACTCTAAGCCATCAGAGCTGTAGGCAACACACCCAGTGGCCCAACTGTATCCCATGATAAGGCTGGGAAGTCTGGGATGGGTACTGCCCCAAACCGAGTGGGTTAATCCCAGGCCACCCATCATCATCCTTCCCTCTCTCCTGCAGCGGCGGTCCTGGAAGAACGCTGAGGATCGTCTGTCACTGGCCAACAAGCCGCTTCGGCGCTTTAAGCAGGAACCAGAGGACGATCTGCCTGAGGCACCTCCTAAGACCCGGGAGAGTGATCAGTCACGTTCCAGCTCGCCCACTGCTGGGCCCAGCACTGAGGGAGCTGAAGGCCCAGAAGAGAAGAAAAAGGTGAAGATGCGCCGGAAGCGGCGACTTGTTAACAAGGAGCTGAGCAAAGAGCTAAGCAAGGAGCTCAACCACGAGATCCAAAAGACGGAGAGCACCCTGGCCCACGAGAGCCAGCAGCCCATCAAGTCAGAGCCTGAGAGCGAGAACGAGGAGCCCAAGAGGCCCTTAAGCCACTGCGAGCGCCCCCACCGCTTCAGCAAAGGGCTCAACGGCACACCTCGGGAGCTGCGGCATTCGCTGGGACCTGGCCTGCGTAGCCCACCTCGCGTTATGTCCCGGCCCCCGCCCTCTGCATCCCCACCCAAGTGCATCCAGATGGAGCGTCACGTGATCCGGCCACCGCCTATCAGCCCCCCACCTGACTCGCTGCCCCTGGATGATGGAGCAGCCCATGTCATGCATAGGGAGGTGTGGATGGCAGTCTTCAGCTACCTCAGCCACCGAGACCTGTGTGTTTGCATGCGGGTCTGCAGGACCTGGAACCGCTGGTAAGGGACAGCTGTGTGGGAGGCCTTGGGTCCCAGGCCAGAGTAGTCCATGGAAGCTTGAATTGCTCATGGAGGCGCCTGTTTGCTTTTCTAATATGGAAAATGAAGGACCATGTACAATTCCTTCTCTAGACTTAGCTGAAGTTGACTGAGTGTGCCCGTATTGACTAATTACAGCCGGACACTTTCCAGCGTTCTAGTTTGAGCTGAGTTTCTGACCTTCCGTCATTAATTATCAGGAGGATCCAGTACCTCCACAGGGCTTGTTAAGAGGCATCTCCTACAGAAGGCGTAGTAAAGCCCAGGAGGCATTTTATGGAGAGTTCTTGCTGTCATCTATCTAAGCATGTAGCTGGCTGTCAACAGAGGTGCCCAAATGTGGGCAGGGTAGATGCTAAGTAAGTTACAGAAGGCTGAATTTTAAAGGAACTTCCTCCTTGAAGATGGCAAGCAGGAAGAGTTAGCAGAGCCAAGCAGGGCTTCCCCAGGTGAGACGGCTCTGATGACATTTCCTGTTTGGCCAGGTGCTGCGATAAGCGGTTGTGGACCCGCATCGACCTGAACCGCTGCAAGTCCATCACACCCCTGATGCTGAGCGGTATCATCCGGCGACAGCCTGTCTCCCTTGACCTCAGCTGGACCAACATCTCCAAGAAGCAGCTGAGTTGGCTCATCAACCGGTTGCCTGGTAAGCTTTGGGAAAGGATCCCAATTACGCAGTAATGATGGCCTGGATCGTCACCTGACTCCTTTCTGCTTCTCATCTCCTAGGGCTCCGAGACTTGGTGCTGTCGGGCTGCTCATGGATTGCTGTCTCGGCCCTCTGTAGCTCCAGTTGTCCATTGCTCCGGACCCTGGATGTCCAGTGGGTAGAAGGACTAAAGGATGCCCAGATGAGGGATCTCCTGTCTCCACCCACAGACAACAGGCCAGGTGAGTTGCCAGGCTGGGGCTGTACCCTAAGGATCTGTCTCTTGGACCTGAGGTGACCAAGATACCCTGTGTTTTTTTTTGTTTTTGTTTTTGTTTTTTTGTTTGTTTGTTTGTTTGTTTGGCTATCAGCTTTCTCTGGCCTCAGCCCTTTGCTAGAAGATGAGGGGCAGAATGTTCTTAGCTTGCTTTGGGTGTGAGGGGCAGCTGCCTGGGCGCCTCCCAGTCCCCCAGCCAAAGCTCAGATGGGTACAGGTATAAGGTGAGGGTCACAAGAGACAAGGACAGTGAGCCATTTCTGAGCCAGCTGAACTATTATTATTTTTAGATGAAATTTAGGCTCTCCTATTTTCTGAATTTTCTTCATGGTAAAGGCAGAGAATAGCTTGGACTTGGTACTGCTAGAATGAAGTATAGTCTAAACAACTTAACACAGATCTTCCAACCATGTTTATGAATTCTGATTTCTCTGGAGAATCCAGAAACACAAATTCTGATGTGGAAGCTTCTAAGGATGAGATTCTAGCTTTGGCGTAGGGCACGCTTGAGGCCTATGGGGTTTAGAGTAACAGATCAACAGCTGGCGTTAGTTACTTCCCTGCTCAGGTTGATGGGTTGCCGCTCTCCCATCTGTCCCAACAGGTCAGATGGACAATCGGAGCAAGCTCCGGAACATTGTAGAGCTGCGCCTTGCTGGCCTGGACATCACAGATGTCTCCCTGCGGCTCATTATTCGCCATATGCCCCTGCTCTCGAAGCTCCAACTCAGTTACTGTAACCACATCAATGACCAGTCCATCAACCTGCTCACTGCAGTCGGCACCACCACCCGAGACTCGCTGACAGAGGTCAACCTATCAGGTGAGGTGGGCCCCACTGTCTAGTTACAGCAGTTAAAAATACAAGCAAATGAGACCACCAACTCTAGAAAGGAACCCGTGCTAACATTAATGAAGGCATATAACAGTGGTTCCTGATCCAAACTGTCGCCTAGGACATATCCCGGGTGGTAAGAGACAAGATCATGCCTGCAGCCGGTGTGTGGGCAACAGCCATGGATGACTGGGAGGCAGGGTCCATTGAATACAGAGTTGACCATATTTCTGCCTGTGTTGCCATGTCTTGTGTGTGCCCCTAATGATCCTCTATCAAGGAACCCATTGTTAGAAATGGAATTACTGTAGATAGTTCTACTCCTTATGTCTGTCACACTTGGCAGAATCCTCCTCCTTTCCATTGTTCTTTGGCTGGAGTTTGTTCTGAGAATTTGGAGCTTAGTTGCACATATAGCAAGGTAGACAGTAGCAAGGCCACACTTCTCAAGTTAGTCTGGATTGGAACTGTTATTTATGTGGGGGAAAATCACAAGTAAATACAAGGGAGAAAATTGTGCTTTCTCAAGAAATTAAGGGACATCCTCACTTCACTAAAATTGCATTTGATACAACTGCATTCTGTCCCGCTGTTAGGACGTCATTTTCATTGTTAACCTGTCTTCATCACCGTACCCACGGTGGGGTGGAAGTTTAGACAGTGCTGGATCATTCTGGTCCTTAGAAGCTATTCCGCCTCATTGTAAAGATTTGGTAGCAGGGATTTACCACTAAGTGAGGCCAAGAGCTATGCTGAAGGGAAATGTCATCACAGTGTACATGATGTGCAGCGTAATGTCTGCTCAGGGACCCAGCTGAGACTTGAAGAGTGACAAAGCTGCCAGCATCTGGTTCTAAGCTCTTAATTATAGTAAATCTTCTTCCATGTTCTAGTTGTTATGGAAATATGTGGGAGTGTGTGTATAAATCATCTATATATTATTTCTCCATCACAGCATACTGAGATCATCTTTTCATCTCAGGACACATATCCTACCTACATCCTTTTTAAAAAAAAAAAAAAAAAAGCCAGTCATTTCCTAGCTCCAAGTTCTCAGAAGATGGGAGACAGTAGTATCTAAATTTCAGTCCTCTGCTACATCATGTCGTTAAGGGATATCTCTATACTCTCTCCGTGTTTTGTACTTACCTCCCGTTAATACAACTGCATTAATGATAAAGTGCTCCATGATGGCCACATTCGTGTGGCTAGAGGATCTGGCACCCAGTTGTTTATTCCATCCTAGATATACAGATCAGGTGCTCAGGCAGGTCAGATCTATCTGGCCTTTCCTAATCCTTACCAATTCTGGCAACCACTAGACCCCTTTATTGGGGTCCACCTTCCATCTGTGTATTTCTACCGTTTCCTTTCAGATATGTGTGTACAAGGTAAGGATTTGTTACCTGCATTCTCCTGTTACTAATTCCTCTCTTTCCTCTCCGTTTTCCCAGTTTTTTAAAGTTAGTAATATTGACCTTATGGTCTTGTCCACTTTGGTCACTAATTAAGCCAAAGAATGTATCGAGTGCACTTCCTTTCCTGCGAGACTCTTGAGTTTTGCTAGGTAATAATTGCCTTTTCAGTTTTGTCTAGCTTCTGAACAAAACTGAGCACATCCCCTTACAAACGCACTGGTCCACAGTCAGTTGTTTCTGCAGGACAGTGTCTCCATCCCTGACCTTTCCTTTCTATTCCTTTTCAACTGTCTCTAAGATCTCATCTGAATTGGCTGCCATCACCGCACCCCTGATATCCAGGAGTCTCACCACCAGCCCAGTTCTTATTTGATTACCCTTCTTCCTTGACTCCATTATTCTCCTTCCTGGGTGATCTCTTGTGTGGAGCACAACTGTGTTGTGTATTCACATTTAGTTGATAGTTGAATATAAACCCATAGTTTGTTTGTAAGCCACATTGCTTCTCCCCTGGCTTCTATAACTCCCAGAATCAGAAATAATATCAGTTTAGTGCTTTATCTATTACTTATCTTTTCTCCCAGTTTTGTAGCAGTTGTCTTTGTCTCTAATTGTGTGTGTGTGAGGAGGGAGGGAGGGAAGGGAGTTGGGTCTAGAGCAGTACAGGCTCTTAACTGCTGAGCCTTTAACTCCAGTTGTGTGTGTGTGTGTGTGTGTGTGTGTGTGTGAGAGAGAGAGAGAGAGAGAGAGAGAGAGAGAGAGAGAGAGAGAGAATATGATCTCACGGAGGGTTTTCCTCCCATATTTGTGTATGCTATGTGGTGGGTGATAACATCAGTTACCCCAGCATCATTTGTGGAAAAGGCTGTCTTATTTCTTCAATGCCCTTGTCAAAAATCATTTGAAGCAGAGGTAGGAAGATTTCTGAGGCCAGCCTGGTCTACAGAGTGAGTTCCAGAGAGAAACCCTGTCTCAAAAAACAAACAAACAAACACACCCCCCCAAAAAAAAAGGAAAAAAAATTCATTTGAATTTTGAAATGGCGTATACTGCCAAGCCTCGTGACCAAGTTTGATCCTTACATTCCACAGGATAGGAGTAGTTGACTTTCCAGAATTATCCTCTGATTTTTTTCATATGCACCACAAATATATTTTAAGATTATTTAAACTAACTTTACTAGCCAGATGTGGTGCGTCACACCTTTAATTTTAACATTCAGGATGGAAAGGGAGGAGGATTTCTGTGAGTTTGAGGCTACCTGGTCTACCTAGAGAGCCTTGAAACAGCCAGGGCTCTGTTAGAGAGATCCTGTTTCCAATAACAACAACAATAGCACCGATAGTAGCAGTGGTGGTTGTTATTCTGTATTTTTACCTTGATTCTATTCCTTTATTCCGTATAAATTTTGCTGCTCTTAACACCAGTTTTGACTGCTTTAGCTTTGTAATACAGTTTTCAATGAAAAAAAAAATGAATCTTCTGACTTCAGAATACTTGGGGTCTGTTTACTAAATTTCAGGATGGGCTTTTTCTATTTTTGCTAAACCACTTTGCTCATTTTTGACAGTAGTAATGTCTTAATAGTTTAATCTTCTAATCCAACTTAGAATGAACTTAGAATGTTTTCCCATTTATGTCTTATTTTAGTAGGTTTTTTGTTCTTTGATTGTTTTGTTATTTACCACTGTCAGTGGACAAGTCTTGTTCCCTTGAATTTACTTATCTGGGGTTCCATTGTGCATGAGCTTGCAATTTTTTCATTGTTCTCATTTAGAAATGGAGCTATTTTTCTAAGCTTGCCAAAATGTTTTAAGTAAAAGGTTTTGTGTTTTGAAGTGTACTTTCTAAATACTTCACTTTTTGGTTTTTCGAGACAGGGTTTCTCTGTAGCCCTGGCTGTCCTGGAACTCACTCTGTAGACCAGGCTGGCCTCAAACTCAGAAATCCGCCTGCCTCTGCCTCCCAAGTGCTGGGATTAAAGGCGTGGCACCATCATGCCCGGCTAATACTTCACTTTTAATTAAAAATTGCACCATTTTTTTTTAAATTATTTTTTTGTTGTTTAAAAACTGTCTTATCATTGGTAGGGTTTCTCTTCCAATCTCACATTTTGGATTTTTTGTTTTTTGTTTTTTTTTTTTTAATTTACGGTATGTGCATAATGTGGTGATCAGTGCCAGCAGAAATCGGAAAAGGTGTCAGACCTAGAACTGCTAATCCAGGTCCACTGAGCCATCTCTGCAATTCTCATTTTTATATTGTGAACATTTTTAAACATACAACAGCAGCAGATAGTGCAGGGAACATAACTTGTTGTTTCAGTCTTGTGTAACAGTTAGCGATCTCCTAAGATGTTTCATAAGAATGCAGATCCTATAGTGATAGGATTATCAAATTATCACAGGTAAAATAAAAGAAGTAAAAACGAAAACAGTATTCTTTTACTCTAGGTGAGACTAGAGATGAGAAAACTAAAAAAAAAAAAAAGATGCTTCTAAATAGAACCTCTCTCCCTCTTTCCAAGAGCCCCTTACTCTAATTAGCCTCTCAGGTGTTTCCCCAAGATGCAAAGGTGAATTTTAAGTATAAATAGGATAGAAAATTTGCCAGTATTAGAGGTAGGGGAAAGCACTCAATTTTTTTCATTTTTCAGTGTGACATATGAGGCCCATCCCATGGTGAGCTGCCCCTGTCCTGTTGTCAGTAATCCTTTATACAGGAGCAGGAATGGAGTTCAGTGATAAAGCCCTTGCTTATTACATGACAAGGCCCTACCTAGCTGGAGTCTATCCTAAGACCACAAACACAAACAGGACTTGTTTACTTAGAAGATGCTTCCCATCCAGGGTTAGTGAACTTTATGGTGGTATTTAGCTTGTACTCCATCCAACTTTTTTATTTTTTATTTTATTGTTTTGTTTACTGTGTACTCCATGTTAAGGCCAGAAGTTTGAATAAGTTAAACATTTTTCTTTTGATAAGAAAATTTCCTTGATAATAATTGCACTTTGTCTCCTTGCTATGGAAAAAAACACTTGTGATTGTCTCTGGGCGAGCTCACAGTCATGGACATGCTAGCTACAGACTTTGTTTCCCTGCAACCCTACAACCTTTTTAGGATACATGTACGCCCTTCTAATTGAACCTTCTCCTTCTAGCGGCTGTTTCCATTCAGCTCCCTCTCCAGAGAACTCCTTTCACCCCTCTCAAGCCTCACTTCCATCACCTACCCTGGGATAAAAAAGAAAATAATCCCCTGAAACAGTCTCTTGCATGTAGCCAGAGGAGCCTTGCAGCTCCTGGGTCTTCCTCAGCACCTCTCACCCACAGGACCTTGCTGTCCAGATGGCACACCGATTTGACATGAGGCCATTAAGTATTCATGCTTATCTTGGCACTTACCTTTTCACACCAGTGTGACCAGTATTTCCAGATGGCTCCTTTTCCAAGTTGACTTTGGGGCAGGTGAATCACTTTCAGCAGTGTTCCCTATCTCTTAATTTAAACAACAATGAACTAGCTTGCTCCTGGAGCTTAAAGACCCTCTGTCTGGGAAACTGAAAGGGAAGGACCCCTCTGTATAGGGTCTCTTGTGCTTTAAACTTCTTTATAGCCTGGTTCCTCACACCTTCCACAGGCAGATACTACCTGCTGATGGATGACCCACATGACAGTCTTGAGCCAGCCAGCTTTGATTGAAAGTAATCAAGATAAATACCATTTAAAAAAAAAAAAAACTGTTCAAATGGGGCTTTACCTGACATACTGAGTTCTTTTTTTTTTTTTTTAAGCAAAAATATGGAAAATGTTTTTGTACCAGCAAAATCTACCCTCTATAAAGTGAATCAAATACCAAGGTTTAAGTAATTGTGTGGACATCATCACTTGCATTTTTAATTTTTGCAATAAGATTTATAACGCAGATTAACAGCCAGGTATTGTAGTTCCCGTCTTTAATCCCAGCACATGGCGGGGTAGAGATACCTTATGATTTTGAGGCCATGAGTCCAGCCTGGTCTACATAAAGACTCCTTCTTTGTTTGTTTCTTTCTTTCTTTTTTAATTTATTTATGTTATATCTTTGAGTACAATGACTTCAGACACACCAGAAAGGACATTAGATCTCATTACAGATGGTTGTGAAGCCATCATGTAGTTGCTGGGAATTGAACTCAGGACCTCTGGAAGAGCAGTCAGTGCTCTTAACCACTGAGCCATCTCTCCAGCCCCAACCCTTTCTCAAAAACTTCTGCAATATACTTGAAAGATTCGTGTTTTGGAAGCATCTTTGCTAGCATTCTCATCATTCTGTCCCCTTCAGTCTAACTACCCCCCACCCTTGTCTGTCAATAGCTCAGACTCATTGTCTTGTGACTGCCTCCTATAAGTGTTTGCATTCCTACTGTGAGAGGTTGGGTTATCCTCAAGTAGTCCACATTATGTATGCATCCAAGAATGGTGAGCACCTATCTGTGTTCAGGGCTTTGTGTATGCATGATGGCCTGGTTGTAGGACTGACAATTCACAGGTGATCAGTGTCCTCATTAATGTCTCTCTGTTAACTGCATGTTACCTGCTGGCCCTGACTTTTATTCAAAAGTGGTAATACAGAGAAGAGGGTTCAATTAACCCCTTACAGGATAATAATCATTTTCTCATTTATTTGATCCATCCAGAAGTCATTTATCTTGCTTCGTTTCAACTGGAAACTTACTAGCCAGTTGACTAGATTCAATTCTAAAGAGGTAGGGTTTAAGAAAAGTAAAGAATGTTGAAAAAATACCCAATATCTATGGGATATGGTGAATTGTTCTTTTGGATAAAGCCTTCCTTCAGTCTCTGGACTCTGATCTAGCCACACCCACTGGGCTATTTATCTGAACAGAGTAGTCAGATAAAAGAGGTAATCTTAGGTAACCCTCAAAACATTGTGACCCTTTTGTAAGATAGAGATTTTAGTGTGTGACTAGACAGGAAGAGGCAGCCCTATAGTACAAGTAGTTTCTCCCTGATAGAGGGGTTCAGAAGATGTAGCGGGCTGGGGTTGAAAATGGACAGTGTTCCAAACAGAACCTTACGTCCTAACACTTCTGGCAAAACTTACTCAACACAGTTCTTTTAAGAATATATTATTTAACTTTTTGAAATTTGGTAGGTGAAATTATCCCCATTTGGGAGACATCAAGAGCTGGGCTATACAATAAGACCTGTTTTCTATCTCTGTAACTGGACCCTTGGGTTTATAGGACCTTAGACTCTGTCTTCTGTCCCTCACATGGTTTCTTCTTCCTGCAGACTGTAATAAGGTAACTGACCTGTGCCTGTCCTTCTTCAAACGCTGTGGAAATATCTGTCATATTGACCTGAGGTACTGCAAGCAAGTCACCAAGGAAGGCTGTGAGCAATTCATAGCTGAAATGTCTGTGAGTGTCCAATTTGGGCAAGTGGAAGAGAAACTCCTGCAAAAACTAAGTTAGTTCCAGGACAAGTATGTAAATATGGAGGGTTGGGGGGGGGAATACAACCAGGGAGGGTGAAAGACTGCAAAATCAAGTGGGCCTATATTTCCCTTTGGAATTTGAAACAAGAGACTACAGGACACAGTTCTGTTTTGCAAGTCTTGCCAAGGGGGAAGCCATTCAACCACCCATTTGGGGATGAGTGAGCCAGATGTTTTCCTTTGCTTTCTGCATCGTAACTGCACTGCTTTCCGGACCATTGCTAAGGCGGCCTTTAGAAGACATTCCAATTGGAAAGGAAGATGAGCTTTGGAGAAATCCTCTTAGAAGCCTAAACTTGGTGTTTTTATCAGTAGTTTTTGTTTGGGGCACCTTGTTCCTTGCAATGCTAAGGCTTCTGGAGTCAACATGGAGTGGACCACACACACCATCTGCAGCCGTCTTGATACATTTTGTTTAGTTGGTTTTGTTACATCTTACATTATGCAGAACTATTTTTGTATAAATTGTTTAAAAATTATTTATGGGAGATTTGAATGCATACCAGTGTTTTTATTATTTACATTGCCAACTGTCCTTCAGGTAGGAGAGTTAACCTGTACTATGTCAACATAAAAAGCCCATCTACAGATGTGCCCAGGTGTGACAGGGGGCTATGACCTTCCACTTAAAAAGCATGTTTAACTGGATGCTGAGAGCCTACCGTGTATGTCAAGAAGCTACACAAGCATGTTGTGGATATGTGTAAAGTATAGTCCAGGTAAAACACTTTGCCAAGTTTCAATAGACCTCACCTCTCCCTCAGACTTTTACAATACAGACTTGAGCCTTTTCACTCAGGAGGGTTTGCTCCAAGCATGAGCTCTGTATTCTACTTACATAGGTCTAATTTATACCAAGAATCAGGTAGAATAAATGTGCCCACACCCTTTCCTTTGTCCTCCTCCTCTCAAGTGTTCAGTTCTCACTTTAGTTGGTAAGTTCTGCATCCCTTGTTGTTTGGTGGTGTTTCCTAACCTTTCCCTGATGCAGTTTGACCTTTGTTGGATTTATATAAACAATTGTACAAAAAAAAAATCTACACTGTGTTTGAGGGTTTCTGTTTTATGAGGGTTAAATCTGAAAAATGTAGCAGCCCCAAGACACGTGCATTTTTTTTTCCTCCTACAGAAAGGTTTCTCACCAATAGAGGTAATGGGGAAAAAACAATGAGGGCCACCTGTGGCTGTCAGGAGCGATGGCTCTGACTCTGATACTGCTGTGATACTTGTTTAAGTGTAAAATTGGTCTGGAGGTTTGTTGCACACCATTTCTGTGATAGTTTTACTTCTCTGAACCTCCAAACAACACAGCCGCATCCTCATATTCAGAATCTTCTCCCTTAAGAACTGCCTTTAGGGCAGGTTTTTTCCACACAAGCCAGTAAGAACCTGGTTCACACTGGTGAAGCATAGGTGAGCAACAGAGCACAGATATAATGTAGCTCCAGACTAGTACAGGCCACAGTAACATCTCTCAAGGAGTAATGAGCCACCAAGAAAGATTATATCCCAAAACAAATTTATAATCTTTATAGATTTTTTTATTGCACTTATTTATGTGATGTGTATAGACCTTGGCTTACGTGTGGAAGTCCAAGGACTACATATGGAAGCTGGTTCTCTTTCCACTATGAGGCTTGAATTCTAGTCATGAGAATCATGGCAAGTGCCTTTACCTACATAGCCATCCCCACAGCCCTCTCTATAGCTTTAAACCACATGTTACAAACAGGTGCTCCAAGGTGGAGCTTTACCATGGCTGGTAGTGGAAAACCCAAACCTTGTGAATGAATAAACCTGCTATGGCAAATCTAGAGCTTCAAACACAAGTGAGGCACCAGTATGGAAACCTGATGTCTGCAGAGGAAGATACAATGTGCTCAAATTATATTCTTTCCTTCTGTGAACCTTCAGAACCTTACCCATTTGATGTATTTTGTTTTGGGTTTTTTTGGGGGGTTGGTGTTTTTTCTTTCTTTTGTTTTTTGAGACAAGGTTTCTCTGTGTATCCCTGGCTGACCTGGACTCACTCTGTAGACCAGGCTGGCCTCGAACTCAGAAATCCACCTCCCTCTGCCTCCCAAGTGCTGGGATTACAGGCTTGTGCCACCACTGCCCGGCTCCCATTTAATGTATTGCCTGTTAGGGTATGCCAGTTAAAATATGCAGCTTGCAGAAATGTTTATCCTCTGCTTAAAAAAAGCAATCATCCCTGGTATTTAGGTGATGGACTGGCTTCAAAAGCCCCTGCCCTGCATTAGTCACATGTATGCTGTAGCATTTGCAGATAACTTATACATAATAATGCATATTTCATATCATATCCAGATGACTTCCAATACCTCATACAATGTAAAGTAAGGTGAATTGGCTGACCCTTCTGCATAACCTATTGATCTCAAGTTCTCATTTGCTGTATGCACTGAAAGGGCTCAAGAAAACCTCAGGGTGCTGGGCATGGTGGGTCACACCTTTAATCCCAGCACTCAGGAGGCAGAGGCAGGCAGATCTCTGACCAGCCAGCCTGGTCTACAGAGTGAGTTCCAGGACAGCCAGGGCTACACAGAGAAACCCTGTCTCATAAAACCAAAAAAAAAAAAAAACAAACCTCAGGGTTAGCATTGGACTGTACATGGGGCTACTAAAAACAGTATAATCTCTAGCCATCAGCTATATACCCTTACTCCAATATATAAATAGCTAATAATTATATTATTATATTGTTAGCTAAGATTTTTAGATAAAGCACGTCTGTGAAGCAGCAGAGATGGTCTTCCACGGTGTTTACATCTCCCCTGAAGAGAGGTACCTGTTCATGTTACATGCAAATAATTTTGAAATGTAGGCAAACAATATTAAACTACAACAGCCTTTTAATTTAATTTTATTCCTAAAGTTGAAATTACTAGCAGGTAGAACTAAAAATACACCTTCACTATACAAAACATTGTAAATTGATTACATGTTAATAAAGAATTTAGCACACATATACTTCTAAGATAAGAAGCTAGATGCAGCCCTTGCTTTTAAAAGCTGTACCCGAACAAAAATGGACATACTCAGTCTAAGGCCCTGGCAGTTGACTATAGAATGTCAGTTGTCTCCCAATTAAGTTTAAATGCAGAAATAGCAACAATGTTGAAACTTACATTCATTAAATATTAGCATTTAAAATATACATGGCTAATCAAGTGAACATTCAGAGCAGTTACGGCTCAGGATAGTCCACACTACCCAGTCATGACAGTGAGTTCACTTCAAAGAGAACAAACACAGGATAAAGGTAAAGTAAGAGAAGACAGGCGAGTGAGTGGCTTCCACACCCACACTGAACAGTTTGGCTTCAGCTAGTGCTCAGGGGATACAAAACCTAGCAGAACCTGGGAAAGCCGTGTGTCCACAGGGAGATGGGCCATGGCACTGGCCAGGTTTCTGCAACTTAGGGTGAACTTTCTGTCCCCAGTTAGTAATGAAAATAATTTCTGAAAATAGCTTTTGCCTTAGAACAAGAAGTTTCCAGTCCCTCTGGTGCACTGAAATGTTTGGGGTAATGTCATGTGAGTGTCCTACTGCAGGGCCCTCGATTTCATGACTTAAAAACATGCACAGCTCGAACCACATACTGCCTGCAGATGGGACACTCACTCATGCGCTTGCCACACTTGGTGCAGGTGACCATGTGCCCGCACTCCAGCAGGACACAGTCAATGACCGCATCCATGCAGATTCGGCACAGGCTGTCATCTTCCTCATCCTGAAGTTGCATCCGCTCACCATCTGAAAGGAAAGAAAGCAAGCTGAGCTAAGAGTCCTGGACACAGCTGCTGGCCTTGCTGCCTGCATCTCACAGAAGCCTCTAGATTATTACAGGGATCTGTCCTCTGGGCAACATACATAAAATGAAGTTTTAATAAATCAAGATAACCAAGGTACTGACCTGCTAGAGGGATTAATGGAAATAAAAAAATCAGTATTGTTATAAGCAAGGAATCTATACTCAGCAATTGATTGTCTAGTTCACCCGACAATAGTTGCCTCAAAGCCCATGTCAAGTAATGAAAAATTTAACAGCTCTATAAATAGGCTTCCATAACTGACTCAGTCACTAAAGAGGTATAATGCTTTTCTAAAAAAAATCTATTCATTTATTTCTTTTTTTTTTTTTTTATGTATTTATTTATTATATGTAAGTACACTGTAGCTGTCTTCAGACGCTCCAGAAGAGGGCATCAGATCTCATTAAGGGTGGTTGTGAGCCACCATGTGGTTGCTGGGATTTGAACTCTGGACCTTCGGAAGAGCAGTCGGGTGCTCTTACCTACTGAGCCATCTCACCAGCCCTATTCATTTATTTCAATCTATTCATTTAACTTTATGTGTTATATGTGCACCTCTGAAATTCCTGGTGCCCGTGGAAACCAGAAGCAGCACTGTGAGTGACAGCGTAGGCCACCACCATGTGGGTACTGAGAATTAACCTCGTGCTCTACAAGAGCAGCCACTGAGTTTTAACTGCAGAGTCATCTCCCCAGCCCAAACATTTTCATTTTTAATGATTTTTTGAGACAAGGTCTGACAGGGACCTGAGAACCTTTGGCTTAGCTGCCTTAGTATTGGGATCACAGGCATGCACTGCCATGCCAGCTAAGGATATCAGGAAAAATAAAACTTACATGACTTTTGGTTTTCTTCATTCTCTTTGTACAGCCGGTTGACTTTCTCTACCAGCTCCCATTTTTCACAACAGCCAGAATAGTTGACAAAATTCCGAGCCAGGATTTCCTTCAGCTGGCGCACACTCATCCCTTCTACCTCTTCAAGGCTTGAGAGGTCAGACAGGGAAGCTCTTGCTTTCTTTTTAGAGAGCCCTGGGTTCTGAAATCAGAGTATCTGTTACCTTGGTCCCACAAGCCCAAACTACCTGGCCTACTTTGGTCCCTGTGGTCCTAGATACCCTCCCCAGACTTCTGAGCTGCCTTAAGTGCGTTTTACTACATCTGCCCTAGAGGAACCTCCCTTTGCTGGCCTAGAGCAAGGCTCACATCTTCCCTTCCTGCCATAAGCATTTATCAGGGAAAGCACTTTCACCTCTTCCTCCTCCTCTTGTTCATCGTCATCATCTTCGTCGTCATCATCATCATCGTCGTCATCATCATCTGTGTTTGCTGAAGCTATTTCACTTTGTACCTATATATACATGACAGATCCAATTATATTAGTGATCAAGTTTTTCTAATTACCAACCACATAGTGAGACCATGCCTTAAAAAAATAAATAAAATAATAACTAGGGCTGGAGAGATGGCTCAGCAGTTAGGGTAACTTACTGCTATGGCAAACGACCTAGGTTCAGTTCCCAGCACCTACGTGGCAGATCACAACCATCTTTAACTCCAATCTAGGAGGACACACACAGTGCCCCCTTCTGAACTCCACAGGTGTGTGCTAGGGCACACATGAATTTGACATGCCTACCAGGACAAGTACTCACATACACGAAATCAGTATTTCAAAAAAAATCCCTAATAAACAATTTTCTTTAGGAAAACAAATTCCTTCCATATCTTTTACGTACTTTCTCTTTTGAGACCAGATCTAGCCTGGGCTAGTATGAACTCATTCATCTCTTTCCTGTCTCCACATTCTCAATGTTGGGATTGTAGGTGTACACAGCCATTCTTAATGACATCTTTTGACCACAGGACACAATGTCAAGGTTGCTTCCACTATCACTTTTCAGCCCCCAGGTGCCACACAGCAGCACTGTGCCACCCACATCTCCCCCAAATGGTGTTATATACCCAAAAGTGTAAGTCAGTGTATCTGTTTATACGATTATGCAAATTCACATTTGAGAAAAATCATAAAACTCTGGTCTTGGTCTTGAATAGCAGTTGAGCCTCTGTCCCTTGAGTGCTGGGGTCTAAGTGTGTGCTGCCCTGCCCAGTCATGCCTCTACACCCTGCACACCTCTACTTTTTAAAAAGATGTGTATTCATTTATTTATTTACTTACTAGTTTTTTTTTTAATTTGCATTGGTGTTTTTCCTGCATGTATGTCTGTGTGAGGGTGATGTATCCCCTGGACCTGGAGGAACAGACGGTTGTGATCTGCCATATGGTTGCTGGAAACTGAGCACAGGTCCTCTGAAGAGTAGCCAGTGCTCCCAGTAGTGAGCCCATATCTACTTTTAATAACAACTTTCCTCAAAGGGAAAAAAATTTCATCTCTGATGCTCTCTTATCTCCTTATTAGGATAGTATTCTAATATACTAAATTTTTTGTTGTTATTTGAATTAGATACATTTTGTAACTGGAGACATGGTTCCTTTGTTGTGAGTGTTGGCTTAGTATACAAAGTCTTGGTTCAGTCCCTGGCACTACTTAACACCAGGCCATCATGATGCACACTCTTTTTTTGTTTGTTTTTGGTTTTGTTTTGTTTTTTTTTTTTTTTTTGAGACAGGGTTTCTCTGTGTAGAGTTCCTGGAACTCACTCTGTAGACCAGGCTGGCCTCGAACTCAGAAATCTGCCTGCCTCTGCCTCCCAAGTGCTGGGATCAAAGGCACCCGGCATGATGCACACTGTTGATCCCTGTTAGGCGAACAATCTTGCTGTACAAGCATAAGGATATGAGTTTGGACTTGCAGCACTCACACCAAAGGAAGATGAAAAGTCCATGCTTAGAAGGCCAGCATGAGTGGCAGTGATGGGACACCCTGACCTCAGGGGACTTGCAGACCAGCTTTGTAGCCAGGTCAGTGAGACCCAGTCTCAAAAGAGAAGATGGAGGACAAACTAAGCAAGTAAGGGTGGGTCCACATGCACACACAGCCTCGGCTATAGAGGGACCTTAAGGCTAACCTGAGCTACAGACCTTGTCTCAAAATAAAACCAAATCAGAACAATTTCCCTTCAACAAGGTAAATATGGTCACTAAGTTAACTACTGATTATTTTTATGGTCACTGAAACTTTTGGTTATTACTTCGACAATTAATTATAAGTTATTTAATAAGGACAAGAAACTCATGAGCTACTTCAGCCTGGCTTCCAGGCACGAGCACCTAAGCATCAGGTGTGCAGATGCCAGCAGCTAGGGATGGAACCTCTACTCTGCATATCACCTGAGGTTCAGTCACCTGGCATTAAAAGATCCTGGCCACAGATGGCCAAGAATGGCTCTTGGAGTCAACAATCACACCATCCTACCTGTGCCAGGACTTCTGATCTGAAGGCGCCATCTCTGTCCATGAGCTCTCCCTGGAAGGAGGACACAGTAGCAGAGGGAGGAGTATAATTTGAAAAGAGGGACTGTGTAAAAAAACTAGAAGTCTGGGACCTTGAGGAGTTCAGGCTACTTGAGTCCAGGTCATCCCCTGAGCCTAGTCCACGGTGGCACAGTACTAGATCCACCAAGTCTTCCTTCTCACGACAAGTGTCGGTTGGTATGTTTCTGAGGAGGAGATACTGCCGCAGGTCCTTCACTTTTAGTCGCATCAACTGAGGGCGCTGGAAGGCCGTCTCTTGTAGTAGGTGACAAGTAGAACATCTGCGGAGGTTTTCTTGGGAGATTGAGCAGAGGGAGCAGAAATCCTTCTTGCAGTCACAGCAGACATGCTGAGGACAGAGCAGGCGACACAACACTCAAACCATTATGCACACACCCTCTTCTGTTGCCTTTTACTAAAACCGAACCCTTGCTTTATATGAAGCACCCAAGCAGCAGCCTATTTTCACAGAACCGGTCCCTGCTAGGGCAGCTTGGAGTCTCACATCTTCAAATACAGCACTTTTAAGAAAAATACATGCTCTTGTGTTAATGAATTAAAATGTTTCCACCCCTTGGCCCAAACATGTAATTAGCAGAACAGTGCTGACTTGAACCACATGGAACAGAGCACAACCACACTCACTCCTCCTGGTCTTTTCCTATGTGGATAATTTCCTCAGCAATGAAGAGGAAAAAAAGCTTAATACAAAAAGGAAACTGACCTCTTCAGCTTAACCCAAGGACAGAGAAGACCCCACTAGTGCAGAAATCTGTAGCCAGCATAGCCCTGATTACACTCTAAGCCATCTCAGAAGAGAATCTTTGAGAGAACACTCAGCTATGTCCAGTTTTGTGCAGTGCATGGCTCCCATAAGCTACCACTTCAAGAGACTATACTGATCAAACTACAAGATGCCCTATTAAAGTTTTAGCGTGGGCTGGTGAGATGGCTCAGTGGGTAAGAGCACCCGACTGCTCTTCCAAAGGTCCGGAGTTCAAATCCCAGCAACCACATGGTGGCTCACAACCATCCGTAACAAGATCTGACTCCCTCTTCTGGAGTGTCTGAAGACAGCTACAGTGTACTTACATGTAATCAATAAATAAATCTTTAAAAAAAAAAATAAATAAATAAAGTTTTAGCGTAAGTGCTTTATGTAAAATCTCCACAAACACTAGTTATTCATTACACCTCCCACCCCCTCAAAAGCTTCTCTCACTGTAGCTCAAACTGGCCTAGAACTGTAGCCTAGGCTGGCCTTGAACTAGCAGTAATACCCTTATTTTAGCCTCCCCAGCGTTAAGGTAGATAGGAACCAATGACATCCAACTTCCTTCCTTAAAACTTAAAAAATGGGGCTACAGAGATGGCACAGCGGTTAAGAGCACAGACTCCTCTTCCAAAGGTCCTGAGTTCAATTCCCAGCAACCACATGATGGCTTCACAACCATCTGTAATGAGATCCAATGCCCCTTCTGTTGTGTCTGAAGACAGCTACAGTGTATTCATATAAATAAATTCAAAACAAAACAAAACAAAAAAATCCCAGGACAAGGTAAAGATAGCACAGTTGTTAAAAGCACTAGCTTCTAGAGGACCCAAATTTAGTTCTCAGCACCCATGACTGATAGGTCACAAATGCCTATAGCTCTAGTTCTAGGACATCTGATGCTCTCTGACCTCCACAGGCATCTGCACACATGCTATACCCACTCAGAGACTCATACACATAACCATAAAAAAAAAAAAAGAGGTGGTCAGAGAGGTTGAGAGAGCTCAGAGGTTAAAAGTGATGATTTCTGATCTTGGAGAGCCTTTGTTTGATTCTAAACCCATGATGGGCAGTTTACAACTGCCAGATCCAGGGGACTCAACACCCTCTATGGATTCTGAGGGCACCTGCACACAAATGGCATGCATGCACATACTTTTTTTTAAAAAGACTATGGTCAGGAGTCAGCTATGATGTCTCATGCCATAATCAGCACTTGGGAGGCAGAGACAGAAGGTCAGCTAGGAGTTTGAAGCCAACCTAAGATACATTTTAAAAAGTAATGAGAGCCCGGCGTGGTGGCGCACGCCTTTAGTCCCAGCACTTGGGAGGCAGAGGCAGGTGGATTTCTGAGTTCGAGGCCAGCATGGTCTACAGAGTGAGTTCCAGGACAGCCAGGGCTATACAGAGAAACCCTGTCTCGAAAAACCAAAAAAAAAAAAAGAAAGAGCATGGTCAATAATAGGCTAGGGAGCCGGGCGTGGTGGCGCACGCCTTTAATCCCAGCACTCGGGAGGCAGAGGCAGGTGGATTTCTGAGTTCGAGGCCAGCCTGGTCTACAGAGTGAGTTCCAGGACAGCCAGGGCTATACAGAGAAACCCTGTCTCGAAAAACCAAAAAAAAAAAAAAAAAAAAAAAGAATAGGCTAGGGAGCTGTACAGGGCTATGGAGTGGGAGAGAGGGCATTTGCTAGCTTACTTAAGGCCTTAACCTTCACAACAAGCTCTGCAGGAGATGAAGTTAAATATTTTTAAAACATGGTACCTTGCTATAGTAAATGATCACTGAACAAAACTGCACAGCAATGAAGTCTCGTGCTTCAAAAATAGTGTCATCAGGAATGAGGTTTCAGAAGCAAAAATCAATGCAGCACAGGAAAAACTGCAAGGACTACTCAGAAAATGTGACAGAGCTAGAATCTTACTGCATAGTTTCCCAAATGGGACTAACTTTTTAATTTTTTATTAAATGAACTGTCTATTCAACATAATGTAAAAACAATTATGATCTAAGCCAAAGGTGGCGCACACCTTTGACCCCAGCACTTGGGAGACAGAGAGAGGAGGATCTCTGTGAGTTCAAGGTCGGTCTGGTCTACAAATCGAGTTCTAGAACAGCCAGGGCTATTACATAGAGAAGCCCTGTCTTGAAAAAACAAAGAAAAAAAAAAGAATTATGATCTATTTTCCCCCCATATGTTATCTGCATGCAGTATTTCATCCAACTCACCTTCTTTCTAAAGACTGAAAACGAAAGCCCACAGGCTTTGCAGACTATATTGGGTCCTTCAGTCGCTGCTGGTGGGTAGGTGGGGAAGTCAGAGCTCGGTGTAAATCTGAATGGGCCAGTGCTTCCTGGAAATCCCGCCTGCTGGCCTCGGACAGCTCCAGTTCCCATGACTTCATTCAGCAGCCCACAGCATGAAGCCCACATAGAAGTAGCACCCGCCTGAAAGGAAACATACAGGCCACCATTTAAAGCCAAGCAGAGGGGCTGGAGTGAGTGCTCTTCCAGGGGACACAAGTTTAAATCCGAGCACCCACAAGATGGCTCACAATCATCGGTAACTCCAGTCCCTGATGCTCTCTTCTGGCCTCCTAGAGAACTAGGCACACATGTGGAAAACAGCTATACATGCAAGCACAACATCCAAACACAGAAAATAAAATAAGCCAGAAGGGGTGGCACATGCCTTTAATCCCAATACTCAGGAGACAAAGGCAGGCAGATCTCTGTGAGTTAAAGGTATTAGCCTGGTCTACATAGTGAGTTCCAGGACAGCCAGAGCTATGTAGAGAGACCCTGCCTAAAACAGGCAGACAGAGAGACACAGAGACAGACAGACATAGACTGATGGACAGATGGATGAATAGATAGATGAAGAAATGAATAGGTGGGTAGGTAGATAAACAGAGATAGGTGAATGAGCGAGTGAATGACTAGAAGCCAACTGCTGCGTGGGCTGCCACTCTTCAGAGGTAAGTTTGTCTTAAGTAATCTTGAGATCAAAAGGTGAACACACAATGCTAATGTAAGCTTCAAGGAGCAGGTAAAGGTAAATATTCCAAAATCCAAAAAAATCTGAAGCACTTCTATTTCTAAGCACCCCTAATAAAGGACAATCAGGTGTTGCAGGATATTTGATCACAGTGTGATATTTGAACCCTGAAGTTGTGTTGTTTACTGGAAAAACCTGTTTCTAGTTGTGGTGTGGCTCAGCCTCAGCTCACACTTTTAATTCCCAACAATGAAAGGAAGCAGTCAGTTAAAAGTGACGAATCAGGGGCTGGAGAGATGGCTCAGTGGTTAAGAACACCAACTGCTCTTCCGAAGGTCCTGAGTTCAAATCCCAGCAACCACATGGTGCCTCACAACCACCCATAATGAGATCTGACTCCCTCTTCTGGTGCATCTGAAGACAGCTACAGTGTACTTACATATAATAATAAATAAATCTTAAAAAAAAAGTGACGAATCAGAGAAAGACTAACAGAATGAGGCAGGGAAAGGATATGCCCAACTCTCACGAGGACAGGAAAATGAGGCTACTTGAAGAGAGCATCACAGAAAAGGGAGACAGTTTCACCAGGAGAGTTTTACAGACAGGTAGGAGATAGAACAAACTAGACAAAAGTAAAGACAGAATGAGCCAGAGAATGAGAAGGAGCTAGAAGATTAGAAAAGATTGCTAGAGTTAGTTTGAGGCCAAGCAGAGCAATTCAGTGGGAGGCCAAGAGAGATGTGCTAATACTATTAAATTTTCAGGTTATATTTGAAATTCAGATATTTCCTGTTAACCCTAGACATGCACTGGATACTACAGGTCTACTTCTCCAGCTATTATTTAAGAAAAAGAAATAAAACGACATTATCTCATTAATCTTACTGTCTCACTGGTGATTGAGTATAATATGCTAATTTTTTATTAAGAAACAACATGGGAGTACCAGGGATGTAGCTCAGTGGCATGAGTGTTCACTCAGCATGCACAGGACCCTGGGCTCCATCCTAACTAAACATCTCTAAATACAACCAACTGCTAACTAAAGCTCTTCAGGGTTTCTGTTTTGGTTGGGTTTTATGTGATGCAGACTCCTGATGTTACACTGGTTGTCCTGGAACTTGCTCTGAAGACTAGGGATTAAAAGTGTATACCACACTGGCAGCCTAGAGATGTTACTGTATCTCGCAGATAGTTCCCTCTTGAATTCTCCATTCCCCAAATTCTTTTTTTTTTTTTTTTTTTTTTTTTTTTTTTTGGATTTTTCAAGACAGGGTTTCTCTGTGTAGCCCTGGCTGTCCTGGAACTCACTCTGTAGACCAGGCTGGCCTCGAACTCAGAAATCCTCCTGCCTCTGCCTCCCAAGTGCTGGGATTAAAGACGTGTGCCACCACTGCCCAGCTCCCCAAATTCTTTATAAAGAATACATTCATGGCCGGGCATGGTGGCCAGCCTGGTCTACACAGTGAGTTCCAGGACAGCCAGGGCTACACAGAGAAACCCTGTCTCGAAACACACACACACACATACACACAAAAGCATTAAATATCATTTCCAATAGCCAAAGCCTCACAAAGAATAAATAAACTAACAATTAAATAAATAAAACCTTTGCCTCTTCACCCAACATTTTCTTTAAGAGTCTTTTTGATTCTTTCCTTCTTGCCTCTTTATTCTCAGGGAGACTATGGCTATCACTAGACCACATATAACAATATCTTTCTTTGTGTGTTGTGGGAGTGGACCCGGGCTCGACAAGCACTCTCAAGTACAGAGAGCTGCATCTATAGCTCCTCATTTATTAGTCACACAAAAGTGATAAGCAAGACTGTCTGAAATAGATACAGATTTTCAAAGATGAGGCCAGAGCAAGTTTCCCATGCTTAAAGAATAAAGGAGACAGTATTTGGGACCAGTAGGAGGGGCTTTTTTTTTTTGGCCTGGGCAGTGGTGGCACATACCTTTAATCCCAGCACTTGAGAAGCAGAGGCAGGCAGATTATTTCATAAACATATTCTAGAACCTAGACAACGTGGTGTATAATGGAATTATTAGCGGAATTAGCTAAGATGACACCAGATAATAAATACCACAGTTCCACTTATTTTATGTCAAGTATTTTCGATCATCGAGCTTAAAGGCAACTTGGAGTGATAATGCTGTTCTCATTATCGAGAAGATGTTCAAGAGAAGGAGAAAAGAAAGCTGGTACACAGGGTTCTTTATATACGGTTGTCCTTGTACCTTCATCACTAACTCAAGTATTACTTCTGTAATTCTCAAGATAATGCTGCTTTCAAAAGCAATAATTAACAGCTCCCATCTTAGACTCTAGAATCATGGCTGGCTTATGCACAGAAGCATGTTAACCAGGCTACCAGTGATTGTTCATTAAGAAAAGTCTTCCAGCAGTCTTCCAAAGGAAGCTTGCTCTCACCACACCCTAACCCCCTTCCCAGTCTTTGAGACAAGAGTTTCTCTATCTAGTCTTTGCTGCCCTAGAACTCATTATGTAGACCAAGACACCTTGAATTCAAAGATTGCCCTGCCTCTGCCTCCTGAGTACTGAGATTAAAGGTGTATGCTACACCATATCCAACCCAAAGAAATCTATCTAAACTGAAATTTTAAAATTTTTATTTAGTTTTTTTGTTTTTTTGTTTGTTTGTTTGTTTTTTGAGACAGGGTTTCTCTGTGTAGCCCTGGCTGTCCTGGAACTCACTCTGTAGACCAGGCTGGCCTCGAACTCAGAAATCCTCCTGCCTCTGCCTCCCAAGTGCTGGGATTAAAGGCAGGTGCCACCACTGCCCAATATTTATTTATTTAGTGTCAAAGTCTCACTATGTAACCCTGGCTTGCCTGGAACTAGCTATACAGACCAGGTGGCTTCCAATTCATAGAAAGCCACTTACCTTTCTGCCTATTGAGTGCTGAGAGTAAAGGTGTACACTATCACATAACTGAGAAAAATCTTTTAAACTTTAAAAAAGGAAGCCAGGCATCATGGAGTATGCCTTTAGACCCAGGACAGATATGAGTTCGAGGACAGCCTAATCTAAAGAGGTAGGTCTGAGACAGCCTGGGCTACACAGAGCAACTCTGTCTCAAAAAAGAGAGAAGAGAAGAGAAGAGAAGAGAAGAGAAGAGAAGAGAAGAGAAGAGAAGAGAAGAGAAGAGAAAAAAAAAAAAAAAAAAACAAAGGAAAGGAAAAACTTTTGTGGTGGAAAGCTATCAAGGAAGGAATCCAACCAAAGTCAACCTCTGGCTTCTGAATAAGTACAAACATACATGAAAAAATAAACACATTGAATATTTAAAAAAAAAAAACAGCAAAAAACTAGATAATTCTAGTGGAAGGAACCAAGGTCCTATTTGAGAAATCATGTACAATTTCTGGGTTGATACCATCATTAGAAGATAACAATATAGTCCCGTTCCCTAGAGTTTCTATGTAAGATCAAGAATTTCTTTTACATCCTCCAGAAAGATAATAAAAGAACACAGCGTGCCGGGCATGGTGGTGGTGATTAAATCCCAGCACTCGGGAGGCAGAGGCAGGCGGATTTCTGAGTTTGAGGCCAGCCTGGTCTACAGAGTGAGTTCCAGGACAGCCAGGGATACACAGAGAAACCCTGCCTCAAAAAAAAAAAAAAAAAAAAAAACACAGCATGCAGGGAGACAGCTCAGTTGTAAAGTGCCTGCCTACAGCACAAAATCCTACATTCTACACCGTGAACCCAGCAAAAAACAAAAGGCCAGGTGAGGATGGGGGCAGAAGCCTGGAGTCTCAGCAAGAAGACTGGGAGCTCAAAGTCATTCCTGTATATAGTAAACTGAGACCAGCTTGGCCTTTGTCTCAAAATATTCAATAATGTGACCATAGAGTCAAAAAGCCAAATCTGTAATCCCAGCAACTAAGAAGGGGACACAGGTGGATCCCTGGGGCTTGTTGGCCAGTCAGCCTAGCCTTCTTGGCGATTTTGAGGTCACAAAGTGTCTTCATCACCGTTCTATTGCTGTGAAGAGACACCATGACCATGGCAACACTTATGAAAGAAAGCCTTTAACTAGAGACTTGCTTACAGTTTTATTAAAGGTTTAGTCCATTATCATCATGGTGGGGAGCATGGGCAGATGCCGGAGCAATAGCTGAGAGCTACATTTTCATCCATACACAGACTCTGAACTTGGCATGGCTTTTGAAACCCCAAAGTTTACCCTCAGTGACACCATTTCTCCAACAAGGCCATACCTTCTCATCTTTTCAAATAGTGTCATTCCCTGATGACTAAGCATTCAAATGCATGAGCCTGTGAGGGTTATTCTTATTCAGTTCACCAGAGGAACAACTCCCAAAGTTTCCTCTGACTTATGAACATGTACACAGTCACATAAACACACATACTGGGGGCTGGTGAGATGGCTCAGTGGGTAAGAGCACCCGACTGCTCTTCCAAAGGTCCAGAGTTCAAATCCCAGCAACCACATGGTGGCTCACAATCACCCGAAATGAGATCTGACACCCTCTTCTGGTGTGTCTGAAGACAGCTACAGTGTACTTACATATAATAAATAAATAAATCTTTAAAAAAAAAAACACACACATACTGAGGACAGAGAAAGGTGCTTTCAACTTAAGTATTTCATTATAAAAACAAAAAAGGCCGGGCGTGGTGGCGCACGCCTTTAATCCCAGCACTCGGGAGGCAGAGGCAGGCGGATTTCTGAGTTCGAGGCCAGCCTGCTCTACAAAGTGAGTGCCAGGACAGCCAGGGCTACACAGAGAAACCCTGTCTCGAAAAACCAAAAAAAAATAAATAAATAAAAATAAATAAATAAATAAATAAATAAAATAAAAACAAAAAAGGCCCAATAGCTTTCCAGTCTGTAACCCTACTTAGTACAATGCAGATCCATATTACTATTTTCAGCCACAGACCATAACAGAATGAAAGAAAACAGTGAAAAATCTAGGTTGCAGCCTCATTAGGATCTGAGAACTTTGGTCAAACACGTCTATTAAGAAAATAGCTCAAGCCGGGTGTGGTGGCACGTGCCTTTAATCCAGGGCTACACAGAGAAACCCTGTCTCGAGAAAATAAAAAAATAAAATAAAATAAATTAAAGCTTTATCTGAAGTTTTGCCTATTTAATATGATTCTCAAATTCCCTTTACTGAAATTTAGTGATTTATTTTACTTGCTCTTTTGCTACCGATTTCTTTTGCTTCATTTTTATGTTTTTTGTTTGTTTGTTTTTGGATTTCTCTGTGGGATCTCTACAAAAGTTGTCCTGAGATCTCCATACTCTGACCACAGTGGTTCACACTCCCTCCTAGCCCCCATATGCACAATAACAACAAGGTTTTTGAAAAAAACAGTAAAGCCACCTTTAATTATAACATTTAGAAGGCAGGTCCATCTATGAGTTCAAAACCAGCCTGATATACATAGCAAGTTCCAGGCCAAGGCTCCAAGCTAAGGTACTATCTCCAAAAACAAAACAATAAACAATCTTACCTCTTTCTCTCTCACTCTCTCTCTCTGTCTCTGTCTGTCTGTCTGTCTGTCTCTCTCTCTCTCACTCTCTCTCTCTCTCACTCTGTCACTCTGTCTCTCTGTCTCTCTGTCTCTCTGTCTCTGTCTCTCTCTCTCTCTCTCTCACACACACACACACACACACACACACACACACACACTTTGTTGATTTGCAGACAGGGAGTCACTATGTGAACTCACTATGTAGACCATGCTGACCTAGAATTCAGAGATACCTGCCTTTGGTTCCCAAGTGCTGGGATTAACAGTGTATGACACTGAGCCCAGCCTAAATAAAATATTCTTAGGAAGAAAGGGAGGGAGGGAGGGAGGGAGGGAGAGAGGAACTTGGACTTGGCAAGATGGTTCAGTGGTTCAGAGCACTTGTTGCCCTTACAGAGGACCTAGAACCTGCATGGCAGCTCACAACCACCCATAGCCCCAGTTTCAGGGAATCCAATCCTCTTCTCTGACCTCTGTGGGCTCCAAGCACACACATAGTGTATACATATATACAGGCAAAACACCAAACCATAAAATTAAAACAAAAAAGACCTACATTCCTATGATTTTGTTCCCCCTCTCTTTTAAGATCACCTGTTTAGTTGGCTATATTCCTTTCTTTTCCTTTTACCTGTTGCTCTTATTTTAGTAATGAGTTTGGAACCTTAACAATTCCACTTCCTCCTAGATTTTCTTAGAAAAACCCCTTCCTAAAGACTATGTACTAGACACAATCCCCTGGCTTTGGAGTGAATTCACTGATGCTATGCTGCCCCAATTCTGAAGGCCCCTTAAGTAAGGCTACCTTTTTGACATCTGTTCATGAAAACAAACAGAGTAAGGTGGTGTACAATTGTAGGCTTAGCACTTGGGAGGGTGGAGGCAAAGAGCAGGAGTCTAAGGCTGGTGCCCTGAAAGGGGCCCCAGAACCCACAGGAAGGTAGGAGAGAATGGTCTCCATAAAGTCCTACGACCACAGCATGGATTCTCCCAATAGTAAGAAATAAAAAATTAAAAACAAAACAAAAATCAAGTCTCTTCTCCAAGTAAAGCCCCAGATCACTGAAGACTAAAGCCATGAAGCCTTGGTTAGGACCAAGTTAGAAGCAGGACACTACCAGCCACACCACAAAAGCCCAAGTCAAAAGAAAGAACAATAATCTTGGTAAAACGACTGGACCTCTTCCTGGGTGATGAATGTAGTTCAAAGTCTGAGATGATGTAGAGTTAGAGATTGCAGCTCAAGGACACAACACTTGCTTACCATGCATACACAGGCCCTAAACTCAACCCAGCACAGAAAACACAACACTAAAGAGAGAAAGGAAAAACAAAAATAATGGCTCAGCGGTTAAGAGCACTGACTGCTCTTCCAGAGAGGCTGAGTTTAATTCCCAGCAACCACATGGTGGCTCACAACCATCTGTAATGGGCATCCGATGCCCTCTTCTGGTGTGTCTGAAGACAGCGAAAGTGTACTCACGTACATGAAGTAAAGAAATCTAAAAAAACCTAATTGTGGGGCTAGTGAGATGGCTCAGTGGGTAAGAGCACCCGACTGCTCTTCCAAAGGTCCAGAGTTCAAATCCCAGCAACCATATGGTGGCTCACAACCATCCGTAACGAGATCTGGTGCCCTCTTCTGGAGTGTCTGAAGACAGCTACAGTGTACTTACATATAATAAATAAATATATCTTTTAAAAAAAAAAAAAACCTAATTGTACATGTTAATCCCAAACGTAATTGTTTTTTTTGTTTTTGGGGTTTTTTTTTTTGTTTTTTTTTTCGAGACAGGGTTTCTCTGTGTAGCCCTGGCTGTCTTGGAACTCACTCTGTAGACCAGGCTGGCCTCGAACTCAGAAATCCGCCTGCCTCTGCCTCGCAAGTGCTGGGACTAAAGGCGTGTGCCACCACACCCGGCCCAAACTTAATTATATTTGTAGCTTAGTTTCTAGCTATCGGTGATTATTAAAAATAACTTTCTCGAGCCGGGCGTGGTGGCGCACGCCTTTAATCCCAGCACTCGGGAGGCAGAGGCAGGCGGATTTCTGAGTTCGAGGCCAGCCTGGTCTACAGAGTGAGTTCCAGGACAGCCAGGGCTATACAGAGAAACCCTGTCTCGAAAAACCAAAAAAAAAAAAAAAAAAAAAAAAAAATAACTTTCTCTTCATACTCTAACCCCTTCCTGCTCAATTGTCTTAGACCAAAACTACTTCTGGTAACAAGGTGGGAAATGACACTGTTACTTTCCACAGATAAGTTTTAAAAGTGACTTGACAGTGTCAAGCACTGCCACTTGTTTCTACACTAGATGACTGACTTTGTAAGCACTGGATTAGCCGAGATTCAGCTCAGATACTCAGTCTGCAGCACACACAGCTTCAGTCGACAAAACTAGGAGGAAGGGTATTCTGATTGTTTCTGAGAACACAGACCCAGCCTTCTTCCAGTGCCAGCTTTCAAATGACTGCAATGTCTTACACACGTAAGAGGGGCTGGAGAGGTGGCTCGGCGGTTAAGAGCACTGCCTGCTCTTCTAGAGGGCCTGAGTTCAATTCCTAGCAAACTCATGGCGGCTCACAATTATCCGTAATGGGATCCGATGCCCTCTTCTGGGGTGTCTGATGACAGCAACAGTGTACTCATATAAATAAAATCTTAAAAAAAAAAAAAAAATAAGGCCAGGCATGGTGACGCACGCCTTTAGTCCCAGCACATGAGAGGCAGAGGCAGGGGGATTTCTGAGTTCGAGGCCACCCTGGTCTACAAAGTGAGCTCCAGGACAGCCAGGGCTATACAGAGAAACCCTGTCTCGAAAAAACAAACAGAAAGAAAGAAAGAAAGAAAGAAAGAAAGAAAGAAAGAAAGAAAGAAAGAAAGAAAGAAAGAAAGAAAGAAAGAGAAAAAGAAAGAGAAAAAGAAAAAGAAAAAGAAAGAAAAAGAAAGAAAAAGAAAAAGAAAAAGAAAAAGAAAAAGAAAAAGAAAAAGAAAAAGAAAAAGACACTTAGAATCCCTGTAGGGGAAAAAAAAACTTCAAAATACTCAAATAAAAGCAATTACAAATGTTGGCTCCTACACTATACTGAGTTAGAATATGATATCTATTAATGATTCCACTAATGTAATGTTAACCAGCCAAACGACAGAATGTAGTTTCTAGAAAGATTAAATGACAGAAATGGGAGGGGAAGAGGTGATAGACAATGGATGGAACTGTTGAAAACTAAACGATTTAAGTCATTGGCTTTCAATTAAACAAAGAGAAATTATGCCAGAGAGTATGTCTGTTTTGTTGTCATAACTCCAAGTGGAATATAATATTGTCCAGTAAAGGATGAACCAAGCACTTTCATATGTGAAAATATTAATGTTTACTAAGTATTCTAAGATGCTAGAAAAGAATTGGATATGAATTCTCTCCTACTTCCTATATTTTTGGTGTTTGAGACAGAGTTCTACATAGTTCTAAGTGTACTGGAACTCACTATGTAGACAAAATTGGCCTCAACTCATATAGATCCACTATCTCTGCCTCCCAAGTGCTAGGATTAAAGGCCTCAGCCTCACCCTGGCTTGAGATTCTTTTTCAATAGCTTTAGTGAAAGCTTCCTCAAAGAACCCATCTACTTCACAGACTACAGGTTTCTGTTATAAATTCTGGACAATTCCAATATGCTACAATTTGAATGTCCTTGTGTTGAATGTTTTGAATCTTAGCAACAGAGATATAAATGAAATGCGCTATGATTTAAATTTCAGTTAAATTTTCTAACAGAACTAAGAGAAAAAGACAATTAGCATGCAAACTTTAGCCGCATGTGAAAAGGCTACTTCCTGAAACTGATGCTTCAAAACAAATCCATGGGGCTCGCTGCTTTAATGCTAGCTATCTAACCTGATACTACAAAGGAAGAAATCCTACATCACAAAACAGATGCTGTCCTTTAAAACTGAACATTTCTTCCTATTGTAAGCGCACTGTAAGTACACGCCTGTGTGGGGGCGGCGGTGGGGGCGGGAGGGCAGCTTTGTGAAGCTGGTTCTCTTCCCACCTTTACAAGGGTTGTAGGAGTCGAACTCTGGCCACTGGGCTTGCACAGCAAGAGCTTTTTTACGAAGTCATCTTGCCGAGCCGCACATTAATAAACTCTTGCAATAATGTCTGCTCGATGTCATACATATTACCCTTTCCTTTCCTTCTCTATTTTTTGACAGGGGGTCTCACATAGACAAGGTTGGTCTTGAAGTTGCTGTGCAGTGAAGGGTGGCCTTGAACAGATCTCTTCCTGCTTCCACCTACCAAGAGCTGGGATAACAAGTGTAAAAGTGTGAGCCACTAGACACACATGATTTTTGTCTTTTTAAAAATGGAGTAATTCTCCCCATTTTTCCTTAGTATCTCCATGAGACCCTGTCTCAAAAAAAAAAAAAAAAAGAAAAGAAAAGAAAAAGAAAAAGAAAAAGAAAAAGAAAAAGAAAGAAAGGAAGCAAGAAAAAGGAAAGGAAAGGAAAGGAAAGGAAAGGAAAGGAAAGGAAAGGAAAGGAAAGGAAAGGGCTAGATTTTAAACCCTGGATAAATTGCTGAGGGGCCTTAACATATCAAAGTAGACTAGGCTAACAGGTTCTCCCATCATCCTTCAGTTACTGTTACAGGGTCCTCCTGGCTTACATACCCTACCCTGAAATCTCGAAGCCCAGGAGGCTAGGCTGTCCTTCCCTATATAATTACCCACCCTCTATGTACCTTTGAGCCTCTTTGCTGATGTATTGGTTTTCCTCCCACCCCCACTGGGTCCAGCTCAGTCTGGTCATGTCCACTTTGAACTCTCCCAGATGTCCCTGCCTCTGGCTAGGCTCTACCTTTTATCTACAATACACTTCTCCACACCTAGGAGTGGTAATATCCTTTTTCTTTCTTTTCTTTTTCACTTAAATACAAAACCATTGTTTTTAAACCACTTATTTAAAAGTTTGGGCACAGTACCTATTCTCCTTTCATATCTACTTTCCTTGATAAATAAAGGCTGGTTTTGGATCTCACAGCAAAGATGATGATTTTCAGGAAATAAGCTACTGCCAGGGTGCTTAATAAAGTATTCTTAAGTTGCAGTGACATTTTATAACTAAACTGAGAAGTCAAAACTCTTATAGGAGATGTCTCAGTGGTAAAAGCACTGGCTGCTCTTCCCAAAGACCAGGGTTTGATTCCCAGAACCCATATGGTGTCTCATAACTATCTAACTCCAGTTCAGGATTTGAGGATACATGTTTCTGGTGCACAGATATACATGTATTCATACCTATAAAATAAAAAACTGTAAACAAAATAAAAACCTTAAGGGCTGGAGAGATGGATGAGCAGCTCAGAGCACTCGTTTTGCTTTTACAGAGGACCTAAGTTCAGTTTCTAGAACCTACATGGTGGCTCACAACCATTAGTAACTCCAGTTCCAGGGGATCTAATGCCACCTCTGATCCCTGTGAGCACCAGGCATGCAGATGGTGTGTATATATATATATATATATATATATATATATATATATATATATATATATATACAGGCAAAACACTCATACACATAAACCTAAAAACATTTTTTTTAAAGCTTTCACAATATCCTCATCCTTAACGCCAGTTCAAACGTCACCCATTCCAGATCCTACATTTGTAATCCAAACATTGAGAAGGAAGCAGCCTACATACTCAATTCCAGGCCAGTCAGGGATTTACAGGGAGACCCTATCTTAAAACAAAGAAGTTAACCCACTCCCAATTTCGGCCTGGATTCCAGCAGCAAGGGACCTGATGTTTTGAAATAGGACCGCATGCAGTGCAAGCTGGACTCAAACTTACTACAAAGCCAAGAATACCTGTGAAAAACTAATTGTCTTGACTCCAGCCTCCAGCTCCCAAATGCCTGAGATCACAGGTATGCAACACTGAAGGTATGGTTATTTTTCTTGCTTGAGAGTTTTTTACACACACACACACACACACACCTTACATTATTGCAGTTTGTTATGTGGCTACTTGAGATATATCTCTCAGGGGATTGTTGTTGGTTGGTTTTCCACGAAAACACTTGCTTGGCCTCAAACATGCAGCAATCCTCCACCTCCACCTCTACCTCCCAAATGCTGATCATGTGCCACCATGCTTAAGGGTCTCTTTTCTTTTAACTGGCAAACTCTTAAACAGGGAAATATTTTGAATTACCTCTACCCCATCTTGACTAAGGCAGTGAAGGTGCTGGGCAAAACACTTGCTGAATTTCTCTATCCACTTGACCCTCTCTTCAATCGTCCACAGTAAATCTTTGACACTCTGTGCAAGGTCGTCAATCTAGCAGCCCAAAGCCAACACACTTACTTCTTCCACGAGATGAATACAACACCGTGAGGGAAGACATCACCACCTTCTGACTCACGCCATTTGACTTGATTTTGGGCAAATGAATCAATGCCTGAATTGACTGCTGTACACAGCCTCTTTAGAACTCTGCGATGGGGTTGAGAAAATTCATCTCCCCTAAGTAGGCCAGAATCACACACACACACACACACAAACACACACACACAAAACCTGCCCTTTTCTGAAACTTCTATCAGTGATTCTCCCACGCTCTCACTCCCACCTGGGAGAAAGGCTGCCAAATTACTTGCTGCGTACCTAGTGGCGATGTAGACACGTCTAGCGCTCTAGGTCACGGCCACAACATTTAAACCCACGGGAAGGACTCCTTGAAGGAGGACAACCCCAACCCCCTGGCATTTCTGGTCGGGCTACTCAGGTCCTAGCCTCATCATACCCCGCAGCGCTCTCTATGCCTTCTGTCTCGTGATGCACCCCCCGAAGTCTGGGTTAGCTCAAGGACTCGGGGGAGGCAGAGGGCACAGCCATGGCCTGAGACACCGAGGTTTTAGCGGCTTAAAAAAAAAGCTCGGGACCCCCGAGAAGAGCACAGGGCCCCGGGAACAGGGCCCAGCGGGCTAAGACCGCAGGGCCACTCGCCGCCTCCTCGGCCAGGCCGCCGGAGGGCGCTGTGGGAGCTCGGGAGGGTCTGCTGGCCTGGCCTCTCCGGCTGGAACCGGTCGGGCCCCCCACACACTCCGGGCCGGGCGCCCCGCTACGTGGTGGTCTCTCAGGAAGCCCCTCTGGGTAACCGCTGAGACGGAAAACAGGAAGCGCTCTGGGCGTACGGGAGAGGCGAGGAGAGCCTCCCGGCTCCACCAGCCCCTCACCTTCATGGCCGCGACCGCCTCGGCTCGGTCGGCTCTACCCGGGAACTCAGCACCATAGCAGCCTCCTCACACAACGGATCTTCCTTCCTTCTAAGGCGGCGAATGCGGCGCCTCCCGAGATCCACTGAGCGTCCCTACGTAAGGGGGCGTGGACACGCTCGGCTCACGCCCCGGGAAGACGTCGAGCGGCGGGCGGAGCCCACCAATCCGAAGCGGGTCTTCGGGGGGCCCGATCACCAAAGCCAATGAAATGGTGAGGAAGGGGCGGGGTTTCGGGCGCAGTCTTGCGAGCGAAGGGGAGAGGGGAGGGGCGGAGGGAGACGGGGTGGGGAGAAGAGGGGCGGGGCGGGGCGTGACGCGACGCCCAGGCTGTCAGAGAGAAAGCCGCTCAGGCTGAATTGGCTTCCTATTTTGGGTGGCTAGGTTCCCTCGGCCCGAGGCAGAAAAAGGTTTGTGGTGAAGTAGGAAACACTTGTTCGTTTGAAGCTTTTGTTCTAACCTGCGGAGCAGGGCCTCTCTCGGGCTTAACCCATTCTCCGAATGTTCTAGATCTCATCACCAAGAGAACCTCCGATCTCCTCAAGAAAGAGGGGCAGCACGATCTAAGGCGAACCAGTTTTAGAAGATGTACTGAGAACGGCTGAAGAACCAAAGGCTGTCCAATTCCAATTCTTTGTCGTTCAGTTCGTATGTGTGTGTGTGTGCGATTTTCTTTTTAGACAAGGGTTTTTTCTGGCTGTCCTGGCCAGAGAACTTCCAGTTTACACCAGGCTGGCTTGGAACTCAGAGAAATCATGCTGCCTCTCTGCCTTCCAAGTGCTTGAGATTAAAGATGTGTTCCACCACGACTGTGTCCAATTGAGGTAATGTTCAAATTTACCCAAGTACTAACCCTTTAAAAGAATTCACATGATTCCTTCAAATTGACGTCGGGGCAGAAAAACAAGTGGCAAAAGATGGTATAAATTTCTTCAGCCTTGCTGGGTTAAGGCTTTAATTAATTGGTTTTCCTACATTTCTTTCTCTCACTTCAAAATAATATTTGAGGCCGGGCGTGGTGGCGCACGCCTTTAGTCCCAGCACTTGGGAGGCAGAGACAGGTGGATTTCTGAGTTCGAGGCCAGCCTGGTCTACAAAGTGAGTTCCAGGACAGCCAGGGCTATACAGAGAAACCCTGTCTTAAAAAATAATAATAAATAATAATAATATTTGAAATTTTAGAGCTCAAGATGTTACTTCTTCCTTAGCGAAGACCCAGACAACTCCTATTCTTATAATAATAATAATACTTTAAAATTCTTTGTGTCTGGTTTTGCCTGCATGTGTATCTGTGCACCACATGTGTACAGTGACCAGGGAAGTCAGATGAGGATGTTGGATGCCCTGCAACTGAATTACAGTTGTGAACCACTATGTGGGTGTTAGAAACCAAACCCAAATCCTCTGTAAGAATAGCAAGTGCTCTTAACCACTGAGCCAGCCCCTGTTCTATTCTTTTTCAACATCTGCTTAGATGAACTCTTTGACAGAACACGCACGCATACAGCTGGGTGCAGTGGCACAGACCTTTAAACCCAGGATGGCAGAGGCAGGTGAATGTCTCTGAATTCCAAACCAGCCACTTTACATTGTCAAACCCTGGCTCAAAACAAAACAAACCATAGCATGCTATGTCCTTGGACTATGTCAAGCCTATTTTTCGTCAGGCTCTATTGAGATAATGTAATATCTTGTCCGGCACTCAGGAGGCAGAGGCAGTGGGTCTCTGTGAGTTCAAGGACAGCCTGCCTACAGAGCAAGCTACAGGACAGCCGGGGCTTACACAGAGGACAAGAAGAAAAACTATTAAACAGTAATTTTTCTGCTCATCATCTGGGCAAAGAAATTAAAAGCCATTTGCTGGTGGGGCTAAAGATATGGTTCTCCATCAGCCACCTGCCTGCTGTATGAGGACCAGGATCTGAGTTCCCTCCTTGGCACCTATGTAAAAATCAGGCTTGGTGGTACTCAGCAGGAATTCTAGTACTCTGTGGGTAGAAGCAGGGGGAGCCCTGAGTTTACTGGCCAATTTAGCCTAATTGGAGAGCTCCAGGCTCAGTGAATGGCCTTGTCTTGGTAAGATAAAAAAAAAAAAAAAAAAAAAAAAAAAAAAAACAGTTGAAGGAAACATCCAACATTGGCTTCCAGCCCTGACCCATGCAAATATACACACGGTTGGTTTTAGCTAAAATATTAAGGCGTGGTGGCACACATTTTCAATCCCAGCAGTCAGGGAGTAGAGTTAGGTGGATGTCTGTGAATTTAAGGTGAGCCTCATATACATAGTAACTTTCAGGCCAGCCGGGGGTGGATAATAAAACTTTGTCTCCAAAAATCATATTTGCTGGTGAGGCAAAGACTAGTTCACTCTCTCAATAATCTTCAAGGGTTAATGAATAAACACATAAAAAAATATGCCCACCATCATTAGCTGTCACAGAAATGCAAGTAAAACCACAGATAGCCCTCCTAGCAGGATTTTGAAAAGAACAGCAGGCATGTAAGCCTTGGAGTAAAGACATAGAGAACTCACCAGTGATATCACGTGATCAGGCTGCTTTGCGGAAATCTGGCGATCATTTAAGAATGTGAAGCCTAAGGTTTCCTATGACCGAACAGTTCCATTCCTGTGCACCCAGTAAGAACACATGTCCACCTCGAAACTTGCAGGAGGATTCCCGGCACAAATGGGGACACAGCACAAATGTCCATCACTTAATGAATGCGGAAACAAATGTGTACATTTTTGTGTATGTGAGTCAGGGCTGACCCCCTGCATACAACAGAATCTTTTTTTGGCTCAGTCCCTACTGCTACCAAGGAAAAAAAAAGAAAATCATTTATAAAACAGGTCTCAGCATGTAAAAGCACTCGTGGTCCAAGCCTGAGGATCTGAGTTCAGTCCCCAGAATGCACATAAAGGAGGTGAAAGGAGGGAACCAACTCCACAAAATGGTCTTCTGACCTCCATATAAATGTCGGGGCACAAACATCATATACCTCCCCACACCTCTATAACACACAATGATAACAATAAATAGAAAATAAAAATAAATAAATAAAATCCAGGGTCTGTTTAGATGGTTCCGTGGGCAAAGGCACTTGACGTTATAAGTTTCATGAACTAAAATGCATCCCTGGATTTAGTGTAGCAAGAGGAGAAGACTCCAAATTGTCCTCTGACCTCTCCATAACAGGCACCATATAGCATGTGCACTTTGCTCAAGCACATGTGGGCACTTGAACATGTACACGCTCACGATCGTGTGTGTGCATGTATAGACATACATGTATGTCTGGTGTCTGAAGACATCAGAAGAAGGTGTCAGATCCTCCGGAGCCAGAGTTGAAAATGGTTGTGAGCTATTGTGTGGGACCCGGCAGTAGTGGCGCACGCCTTTAATCCCAGAGGGAGGCAGAGGCAGGTGGATCTCTGAGTTCGAGGCCAGCCTCGAACTCTACAGAGTGAGTTCCAGGACAGCCAGGGCTACACAGAGAACCCCTGTTTTGAAAAACAAAAAACAAACAAACAAACAGAAATATCATGTGGGTTCTAGGAGTCGAACCTGGGTCCTCTGGAAGTATACCTAGTGCTCTTAACCACTGAACTATATCTCTAGTCTGTTATTTTTTGAGGTAGTGTCTCACTCATGCAACTCTAACTAGCCTGGAACTTGACATATAGACCAGTGTTGTTCTTAATAACACTGCTAAAATTTTTTTAATTAATGATGGGGTATAAGCCTGTTAGCTCAGAGACGCGGAGAAAGCACCCAGCTGGCCCTCCTCTGCTGCTGTTCTCTCTCTGCATACTGTCTCTAAAACCCTTCAAACTGAGGGTCCCTCCCTTCTACTTCCTGTCTATCTCTATCTGTCCTCCTGATTCCCTCTTACCCTCTATGGTTTTTCCTAATAATTCTATGTTCACTTCTGTCAACTGGTTGCTTGCTCTGCTTTTTGGACTTGGGATTGACTTTATACAATCCTGTATAATACTCGATCGGAAAGCTCTTAGATTAAAGATGGCGTGCTAAGACTGAACCACACCACAACTAGAAACAGGCTTTTGCAGTACATAACACAGTCTTGGGTTTCACAGTGTGATCAAATATCCTGACACAGACCAGGCTAGCCTCAAATTCAGAGAACAACCTGCCTCTGCCTCCCAAATGCTGGGATTAAAGATGCGTGCTAACACAATTTTGTTTGGGGGGGACAGGGTCTTGTGTATCCCAGGATGATCTCCAACTTGTTCTATATATAGCTAAGGAGACTAAACTATGAATTGTTTTGCCTCCACCTCTTTAGGGGTAGGAGGTGATGTGCCACTATTCCTGGTTTTGAAACCTCACACATTCAGTTAAAAAAAAAAAAAAAAAAAAGTCTCTTTATTGTATTCTTTATATAAAAGCATGCTTCTTTTGGCTGTGAGCTCATTGTACCAATTATAGTTTCAGAAACTTTGGTTTGCTAACTTATGATAACCTCTTACTTTCTATTTCAGAGACAAAAATAATTGCAAAGGCACATGAGATAATTCATTGTAGTGCAGTTGTTTAGTGGGACTGTTCTCTGGGCAGTTGGGTTTTTTGGGGAGGATGGGCAGAGTGAAACCAGGTCCTGATATGTAGGCAGGCCCTGATATGTTGATGAGGCTGGTCCTGGTATGTGGATGTAGCTGGTCCTGGTATGTAGATGACAATGGTCCTGATGTGTAGATGAGGCTGGTCTTGAACTCCAAGATCTCCATACCTTTACTTCCCTACTTCTGGGATTTCAAACTCTTTATTTTTATTTAAATTTATTTTAATGGATAGAAATGTAACTTCAATATATTTATGGGCTACTGGGCAATGTGTCAATACATATAGCTCTATCTATAGGCACATATCTATTTACATCTTTTTATCACATTTTATTTATTTCTTTTGTGTGCATGTGTGTGCTTATGCTGGATGCACTGGGGTCCAGCTACGGAGCTCAGAGGACCATCTCCAGGAGTCAACTCTTGACACCCACCGTGAGTGCATGCGTGTATACTAGGGATGCAACAGAGACAAGCTCAGTAGCAGGCACCTCAACCCACTGAGACTTCTTCCAGTCACCTAGTTACCTATCTATCTGCCATCTATCAATCATCTATCTATCTATCTATCTATCTATCTATCTATCTATCATCTATCTATCAATCATCTACCTATCTATCAACTATCTATCTATCTATCTATCTATCTATCTATCTTCTATCTATCTATCTATCTATCTACCTATCTATCTATCTATCTATGAGCCCTAGCTCATAGGACACACTCAAGCCACAGGGCACCTGTGCAGATCAGAGGACAGCTTGTGGTAATCACTTCTCTCCTGCCCTCTGCATCCTAGAGAATCAAAATTCAGGTCATCAGGCTCCATGGCAAGTGCCCTTACCCACTGAGCTATCACACCAACCCATAAAATGTTTTCTGAAATAGGATGTGGCCTAGGTTGGCCTCTAACTCCCCGTAATTCTCCTGCTTCGGTACAATGAGTGCTGAAATTATAAGTATATCCCACCACACCCATCTACATGAAAAGGTCTTTGATTGAATTAAGTGCTGATAGCCAAACATCGTTGGGATGTAGGGGTATGTGCCTGTGGTTATAGCTACTTGGGTAAAAGAATCCCTTAGTTTAGGGAGCCCAAGGCCAACCTGGGGATCATACAGAGAATCTTGTCTCAAAACAAATAAGAAATCAATCATTTGAAATCTCTCACATGTTGAAGAAGAAGCAAAATGTCACGATCTAAACATTTGTTAGGTTCCAAGAATCACTGAAGAATGATAACCCCAAGCCGGGCGTGGTGGCGCACGCCTTTAATCCCAGCACTCGGGAGGCAGAGGCAGGCGGATTTCTGAGTTCGAGGCCAGCCTGGTCTACAAAGTGAGTGCCAGGACAGCCAGGGCTACACAGAGAAACCCTGTCTCGAAAAACCGAAAAAACAACAACAAAAAAAGAATGATAACCCCAGACTCAAATAGTATACAAAAGCAAAGAGTATTTATTCAGCTGAATTTCCTACATGCAGAGGTCTTCCTGTTTGGGAATGGAGACCTTTGGTTAACTCGCACGCCCTGCTTTTATTGTCAAGAAAATTCAAGAGAGGGGTATGTGACCTTTTACCTTGATGGGTTAGCTCTATCTCTAGCAATCTGACTGATTCTTCAATTGGCTCTGGAGACTTCCCTGGGGGGGGGGGTGGCTTACTCATTCTAGCTACTTATTCTTGCTTCAGCCTAGATGACAAGGTGTCCTCAGACTGGCTGTCCGCAGCTGTGGTTGGCTTACCACAGGTTCCTGGATCTAGGTTCTCATTTCTGGTAAACAGAAATTTAGGCCTAAGCCGGGCAGTGGTGGCACATGTCTTTAATCCCAGCACTTGGGAGGCAGAGGCAGGTGGATTTCTAAGTTAGAGGCCAGCCTGGTCTACAAAGTGAGCTCCAGGACAACCAGGACTATACAGAGAAACCCTGTCTCAAAAAAAAAAAAAAAAAAAAAAAAGAAAGAAAGAAAAAGAAAAAAGAAACTTAGGCCTAGTCTCCCAAACTGCCAGTTTGCAGCCTATCATGGAGTCAGCCTGGCTTTGGCTAACTTGGTCCTCTCACTTTTTCGACTTACTATGTAAGTCACATGCCTGTAAGACAATGGGAGACAGAGGCAGGCAGATCTCTGTGAGTTTGAAGGCAACCTATCTACATAGTGTGTTCCAGGGCAGCCAGAGCTGAGATCTTGTCAAAAAAAAAAAAGGAATTTGTGGGTGGAAGACAATACGAGCGAGCTTCTTGCAAACTCATATAACAACTTGCTAGACTACACTTATTTTGGAAAAGTCCAAATGCATATGAAATTAAGAGTACAATGACTTAGCAGTGGGGAGACGGAGGCAGATAGATCTCCTTGAGTTCCAGATCAGCCTGGTCTGTCTACATAGTGAGATGTGAGCCTGTGTTTGTGTTTTAGCAGCTGGGGTGTTGGAATGCCACTTTGGGAGTCAAAACAGAGGTACAAGGCTACATTCCTTTCTCCCCATTGGGGTGCCGGCTGGTGGGATGCTGACACACCATTTGGGGAGACCAAATGCAGCCTAAGATAGGGGTCCCAACTCATGTTTCTCCAGGTGAACATAGCATGGGCTGGGACAGAGGCTGATTCTCAAACTCCTGGGCACCCAAATACTGCTGGGAACCAAAAAGAGTTGAGAGTGTGGGGCAGGGAGGGGGAGTCTGGCTTAGCCAGAGTGAGTGCCAGGAGTGTGGAGAAGCCTTCTGCAGGAGACTTAGGCACTGCTCTGTATGATGAAGGCCTCCCCCCACAGAGGTCTTTGATGAGAGACAGTCCTTGCTTGTCCAATCTGTTTATACAAGGCAGAAAAGGATGCATATGCCTTAACTCAGGATGAACCAGAGATTAAATACGGTTTGTAGAAGGGACCATCCAGGGAGAGAAGCTTATTGGCTAAGCCCTCAGGGCCCATCTAGATCCCTCATTAGCATGGAGGACTCTGGGTTTCTTTTTTTTTTTTTTTTCCCCCTTGGTTTTTCAAGACAGGGTTTCTCTGTGTAACCCTGGCTGTCCTAGAACTCACTTTGTAGACCAGGCTGGCCTCGAACTCAGAAATCCGCCTGCCTCTGTCTCCTGCCTCCCAAGTGCTGGGATTGAAGAAGTATTAAAAAAGTATAGCAAAGTAAAAACAAAATTCGAGGCTTTTGGGCCCAGGCTTGGGAGTGTAGCCTTTGTGGCTTCTTGCTCCAGGTACTGGTCATAAAACAGATAGCGACATTCCTTCCTCCACCTACCCGCTTCCTGGGTTCAATTCAAAGAATGGCACCCTGACCATTACTGGAACCTGCAATGCAAATGTGCTATCTTTAGGGGCTCTTAGATTGTTAGGGGCTCTTAGAAACTGTCTTGAGAGATAACCTGACACTTGTGACTTTATACTTCCTTGTGACTCTTAACTGGTATTTTTGGTATTTTCCAACAACACCCTCCCCACCTCCATGAATTGTGGTTTCTTCCTTTAAATACCCCCTTACTCAACTACTCGGGGCGCCATGGTCCTCTACCCCTGCGTGGTGTATGACCATGGGCCCGAGAACGCTCTCGAATAAAAATCCTCTTGCAGTTGCAGCAAGACCGTTTCTTGTGGGTGATTTTGGGGTGTCGCCTCTCCTGAGTCAGAACGTGAGGGAGTCCTCACGTTGTGGGTCTTTCAGGATTAAAGGCGTGGGCCACCACCGCCCGGCGATTACTTTCTCTCTCTATATTCTTATATATATATTCTTCCCCTACCTTTCTCTCTCTGCATACACACACACACACACACACACACACACACACACACATATATATTTGATTTCTCTAGGGTAGTCCTGGCTGTCCTGGAGACTAGACTAGCCCTGAACTCAAACTCACAGAGTTCCACCTGTCTCTGCCTCTAGCTCCTAAATGCTGGGACCAAAGGTGTGCGCCACCACATTGGCCACTCTTTTTTTTTTTTTTTAATTTTTAAAAATTTTTTTAAAATTTTTTTTAAAAATTTGGTGCATGAGTGTTCTGCTGCATGTATGCCTGCAGGCCAGAAAAAGGCACCAAATCTCCTTATAGATGGTTGTGACCAACCATGTGGTTGCTGGGATTTGAACTCAGGACCTCTGGAAGAGCATCCAGTGTTCCTAACCACCAAGTCATCTCTCCTGCCCCCACATCGGCCACTCCTACAATCTTCCTCTAGTACTTGTGTTGTTCCACCCACTCCACCCCTCACCTCCACACTCCACCCCACCCCCAACCCCTACTCCATATCTGAGTTAAACTGAGTGTCAGATTGAAGGACGTGGCTGGCTAACAATAGATACAAGCAAGCCAAGTGAAAATGTGTGAGAATGAAACTGAGCTTGCCGTGTTGTATTGATTCTGGATCACTTTCATGATTGTAGCCAAAACAAGGTAATCCATCTTCTTTGTAGTCATTGTTGAGTCAAATTCAATCATTTCATCATTGAAGATTATCTTTGGGCCTGTGAATGTGGCTCAGTTGGTCGGATGCTTGTCTGTCATGCAGGAAGCATGAGGTTTCATTCCCAGCACTACATAAAAACAAGTGTGGAGGGACAGGCCTAGAATCCCAGCACTGGGGAAGTGAGGCTGGAGGGCCAGGGATTCAAGGGCATCCTTTGTTGAGGTTTGGTCTGTTGCTATGTATAGTAATGCTAAATTCTCTAGTTGCTCTGAGAGTACATTCTCACATAGAACAGCTTTTGATGTGCAAACCTTGCTCCTTACTTTAAAATTGTTGGTTAATAAAGTCGCCTACAGTCTGTAGCTGGGCAGAAAAGAGGTAGGTGGGGCTTTGGTGCCAGGGCTTGGGGTCTGAGGAGAGACAATGAGGAGAGGGAGAAGAGAGAGGAAGAAGGCACTATTGGGTGGGTAGATCCTGAGCACATGGTCATGAGGGCCAGCATGTTGAAGTAGGAGTGGCCCAGGCAGAACATGCCTAGTGATATCTTGGGGTTCCTGACAAGGAAGTAGACAAACTAGCATAGGAGTTGACATTTACCCAGCTCTAGGGCTTTAAGGCTTATTATAAATATAAACGTTTTGTGGCTTTTATTTGTGAGTGAAATGATCTAAGGTGGGGTTAAAAAAAAAACCCAAATAGTATTTACTGCACCAATTCTTGGTTACACGGCGAATTAATTGAATGCCATCATGGAAAGAAAGAGAAGCTGGGCGTGGTGGCGCACGCCTTTAATCCCAGCACTCGGGAGGCAGAGGCAGGCGGATTTCTGAGTTCGAGGCCAGCCTGGTCTACAAAGTGAGTTCCAGGACAGCCAGGGCTATACAGAGAAACCCTGTCTCGAAAAACCAAAAAAAAAAAAAAAAAAGAAAGAGAGAAAGAAAGGAAGGAAGGAAGGAAGAGAAAGAAAGGAAGAAAGAAAGAAAGAAAGAAAGAAGCCAAGCAAAGAAAGTCTGAAGGTTCATTAGGAGGGGCAAGAATAAGAGAAGAAACTGGGGCTGGAGAGATGGCTCAGTGGAGAGATGGCTCAGTGGTTAAGAGCACTGACTGCTCTTCCAGAGATCCTGAGTTCAATTCCCAGCAACTACATGGCGGCTCACTTTGTAATGGGATCTGATGCCCTCTTCTGGTATGCCTGAATGCAGCTACAGTGTGCTCATATACATAAAATAAATAAATAAATATTAAAACAAACAAAACAAAAACAAAAAGAGAAGAAGCAGGTAGAGGATATGATCAAAGTATATTAAACATGTACACAATTATGAAAGAGTGAATCAAATGTCTATTCGATTAAAAAAAAAGAATTTTCCACCTGTAAAATTGGAGGTCATGATGTCTTTGTTTTGTTTGAGACAGGGATTCTCTGTATAGCCCTGGTTGTCATGGAACTCACTCTGTAGACCAGGCTGGCCTCGAACTCAGAAATCCACCTGCCTCTGCCTCCCAAGTGCTGGGATTAAAGGCGTGTGCCACCACCGCCCCGTTTTGTTTTTTTGGGTTTTTGTTTTTTGTTTTTTGTTTGGGAGGTCATGATTGTCGAGTGGTAATTTATGCCTTAAAGCTTTGCTGAGTGACTGAGCAAACCGTGGCAGTGAAGCCTACAGAAATTGAGTGTCAGTGGCTTTAAACCCAGAGAGTGAAAGAAACCGGGCAGGGAAGATTTTACAGGGCCTCCCGACTCCAATCCCCGTCCTCCTGAGTAGCCAAAACGGGTACAGAGCTTTCTTCTTTTCATAGCTTGGGAAAATGAGCCACTCCTGAACTCTCTTGCCTGAGGCTTAGTGTGCCCTGATGAAAGTTAGAATCCAGAGCAGGGTCATGTTCACCTGGGTTTCTATCGTTCTAATAAAGAGACCGACCTCGCAAAACAAGCTGGTTCTTGTACGTACGGTAACCTCCATTCACACAGAAGCTACCTGCTACAGTATTGGGAAGTAATTCACCTCTAGTGCAGGTGCCTGCTTCCCCCTCCCCCCCCCCGCCCCCCCCATGGACTTCCTAGCTCATGTGCTTTGTATTGTGCCTCGCTGGGTACCAAACCCAGAACAACAGACACAGATGCTCTTCTCATGGAGCTTAAACTGAATAGAGATGATGAAAGGGGAAATGTCAGAATGGCTGTACTGGTTTCTTACGGCTGCTGCATCGAATGTCTGAACGTTTGGTGGCTTGAATAGCAGAAATAGACCCTCTGCCAGTACCGGAGATGACAAACTACCTGTTGGCAGAGCCATGGTTTGAGTGCGCAATGTCTGAGCACTTGTGTCCCAGATGGGAGTACGGATTTGCAGAACTGTCTGGATATAGCGCCTAGATGGTCGGCTTAGGCTGTCGGGGCGAGCCTTATAGCTACGGCTGGGTGCTGGTTCTGCTGATTTCCCTCTGCTAAGATGTGAGACAGGGGCTGGTGAGATGGCTCAGTGGGTAAGGGCACCCGATTGCTCTTCCAAAGGTCCAGAGTTCAAATCCCAGCAACCACATGGTGGCTCACAACGAGATCTGGCGCCCTCTTCTGGAGTGTCTGAAGACAGCTACAGTGTACTTACATATAATAAATAAATCTTTAAAAAAAAAAAGATGTGAGACAGCCATGCCACCAAGCTACTGCCTTTTCCTCAGCTTCTGGTAGCTCTAGGTATTCCTTGGCTTGTGGCTGCCTCACTCCAGCTTCTACCTCTGTCCTCATCTTATGCCTGCCCATCAGTCCAGAATGACCCCATTTGAGACCCATGTTTTTATCTGCAAAGTTGATTCTTTCTGAGAAGTAAGCTCATTTTACAGACTCTAGGCATATGTGGCTTGTTTTGTTTTGTTTTCTGTTTGTTTGTTTGTTTGTTTGTTTAGAAGTCACTATAGGGTGAGCTAGGCGTGGTGGCGCATGCCTTTAATCCCAGCACTCGGGAGGCAGAGGCAGGTGGATTTCTGAGTTCGAGGCCAACCTGGTCTACAAAGTGAGTTCCAGGACAGCCAGGGCTATACAGAGAAACCCTGTCTCGGGAAAAAAAAAAAAAAAGTCACTATAGAGTTCAGGTTGGTCTCAAACTCATGGCAATCCACCTGTCACAGTGTGTCCATTGCTGGACTTACAGGCATGAGCCACTTTGCCCAACCTTTTACAACTTTTAATTTAGGAACAGTGTCTCACTTTATGGTGCCCATGTTATCCTTCAACTCACTGTAGAGGGATTTTAATCAAGCAACAAGGCTTCTCTGCAATGGTTCACATCCAAAGACCTTTCAGGTCTGTGTGATCTGGCTGGAATACACATTTTAAATCCCTCTGGCTGGAATACAGACGTGTCCTTAGTGCACACCTTTAATCCCAAACAATGAAGGTAAGGAAGTACCCATGTTTGAAAGTGATGTCTAATTGAAGAGCAGACAAAGTAATGAATCAGAGAAAGAATTGCCAGAATGAGTTAGACAAAGGATACACACAGAGATAGGACAGCACAGGAAAGAGAGTCTACTTTTTTTTCTTTGATATTTATTTATTTTATGTATGTGAGTACACTGTATCTGTCTTCAAACACACCAGAAGAGGGCATCGGATCTCATTACAGATGGTTGTGAGCCGCCATGTGGTTGCTGGGAATTGAACTCAGGACCTCTGGAAGAGCAGACAGTGCTCTTAACCACTGAGTCATCTCTCCAGCCTGAGAGGCTACTTAAGAAAGAGGGCAGTTTACAGAGAAAGAATACACGTAAAGACAGAATAAGTCAGAGAATGCAAAGGAGCCAGAGCATTAGAACAGACTGTCAGAGTTAGTTTGAGGCCAAGCAGAACAATTCAGTCAGAAGCCGAGAGAAGCCAGTTTGAATCCACTTGGAGAGGAGTTTTTAGCCAGAACAGCTGGAGTTGAACCAACTAGCCAGAGTTCAGAAAGAACTAGCTTATTCAGCAGAAGCCTCCAAGACTACAATTACATCTAGAGTAACAAATAACAACACAAATGTAACAAATAAAAGTTAGATTTACAACTCCCGGTAGGCTATACTGGCTTTGAACTTTCCACCCTCTGGCCTTAGTCTTCTAAGAGGTTTGGCTTTATTCTACTGATGTGACTAGGCCCAGCTAAAACCTGACCATTTTCTACCCTAGATTAGGAAATGACCTAAGCTTCAAAGGCTGAAGCTAATTGCTCCTAGACAAATCTCATAGCTAAACCACACCCATTCAGTATCAGACAAAGAATTTAATTTCTTTGTTGAAAAATATAACCTTCAAGAGAAAACTGGGCTGGAGAGGTAGCTCAGCAGTTAGGCTGCTTGCTGTCCTTGTAGAAGACGTGGGTTTACTTCACAGCACCCATAACAGGTAACTCACGTCAACCTCCAGCTCCAGCTCCAGCTCCAGCTCCAGCTCCAGCTCCAGCTCCAGCTCCAGCTCCAGCTCCAAGGGATTCAACACCTTCTCCTGACCTCCAAGAGTGCCTGTACTCATATGCATACATGCATACACAGAACCTCACACACACACACACAAGCACGCACACGGCTGGAATAAATCTTGTCATGTCTATTCTAGATATAAAATAAAATAGACTAAGGATTATTAAAAATAATACCAAGCATAAAAATACTTTTACTATCATTTTGTTTTTTCCTTAAAGACCAGGGTCTCAAATAGCTTGGCCTGTCCTTTTTTTTTTTTTAAGACTTATTTAATATTATATCCAAGTACACTGTAGCTGTCTTCAGACACTCCAGAAGAGGGAGTCAGATCTTGTTATGGATGTTTGTGAGCCACCATGTGTTTGCTGGGATTTGAACTCAGGACCTTCGGAAGAGCAGTCGGTGCTCTTAACCACTGAGCCATCTCTCCAGCCCCTGGCCTGTCCTTAAACTCATTGTGTAGCTGAGGATGACTTTGAACTTCTTGTCCTCCATCCTCTCCTTTCACAGTGCTGAGATTACAGGCGTGAACCACCACACATAGTTTCTTTCGGTGTTGGGAACTGAGAGAGGGCTTTGTGCATGGGAGGTAAGCATTTTGTCCACCTCGGTACGAGATACAATGAGAAGCCCCATTGCATTGCAGAGTGATGTCTGCACAGTCGGGGAAGCTGGTCTGATAACCAGCTTGGATGTGGAAATACTTAGCCATGACCATCAGGCATGATCCAGTTTCCCTGGCAGGTTAGTTAATTATCCAGATCTTTCAACACTGTATTTTGTCCATCCAGGATAGGCCTCACCATCCCCAGCTGGAGGGATCAATGGATACATTGATTAATTTTGAATGCTAAATCCATTTGCTTGCGTGTACCCACTTTCTGTATTTCATAGTGTCAATCGGTGAGATAATTCGCTCTTTGTAATTTTCATGACCATGGCTGTATTTTAAACTCATCGGTTTCTTTGATTGCTTTAGGTCCTTTTGTTTGGAAATGAGGTCTCACTATATGGCCCAGGCTGAAGTGAACTGGCAGCCATGCCTCTCCTGTCTCAAAATTACAGGCTCCAGGCACCAGCTTTGCTTGCCTTCTGTGTTCTAGGCCAGCACCCTAACTTATTCTTAATATTTGACTTGCTGGCGTTTTCCAATCAAAAGCTAAAGAAAGACTTTTGAAAGTGGCTCTCCTGTGTGTGTTGCTGTGCTTTATTGCTTTGCGTTAGAGCCTGTGTGAGCTCTGGGCTAACAGTAACTTGCTGTTCTGTTCTCTCCGGGTTATTTCAGCGCCCCCCCCCCCCCGGCCCCGCAGCCATTGTTAGCCTAGGTGGCTACCCTCCATTCTTGGTGACAGCCTTTTGGGAGTAATGTTGTGGCAAACTGGTCTGACTGTACTGATGCCTTCATAGAAATAAAAAAGTAGGTGTTTGCCATCTCTCCCAGATGTTCACGTAGTAAATGCCTTTTGTATTCGAGACAGTAATTATAAGATTAAAATACAAAGATGTTTGGCTTTTGTGTGTATTTGTCTTCTGCCTTCTTGCTTATATGAGATAGTTCACTCTCCAAGGTCATTGGAAGTTTGGTTATCTTAGCTAGCGCTTGCTGGACTGCAACATTATATATAATGCTCAGATTTTTTTTTTTTGTGGGACAAAGGGGGAAAAGTATACAAAGGAGCCTGTAAGATGAAACAAAGGGTAATACAGTTTGCCCGAATTTTTTGTAAGAGACAAAGCTTTATAGTTTTACAATCCACAAGGCCGGGAGATAGCTTGGTTACAAGTGACTCATAAGCGTGAGGATCGGGCCGGATTCCCTAGGACCACTTAAACCAACACACACACAGAAACAAAATATTGCCAGTTGAGACTACATAGTGATACCCCATCTCAAGAAAACAAAACAAAACAAACAAATAAGCAAACAACTAGAGTCCTTGGGACCCTGAAGGTGGGAGAAAAACAACTCCTGCAAGGTGTCCTCTGCCTCCGTGTATGACCTGTGACATGGGCACCCTTACACACAACACACACACACACACACACACTCCTACACACATACATACACGTATAGACACAGACACACACCCACACACAAATAAAACAACTAAAATTAGAAATCAATTTCGGGCAGATCTCACTCACTCCATAAACCAGGCTGGCCTCGGACTAAGATCCACTTACCTCTGCCTCCAGAGTGCTAGGATTAAAAGCAATGACCACCGCATGGGGCTAACCAGTTCTTGTCAGGCAAAATGTACACTCAGTATTTTATTTTGTGAATTAATGAACAAGAGAATTTGTTTTTGCCATTACTAGGAATTGAACTTAGGGCTCCATCTAGATTAGAAAGACATTCCTAACTGAGCTATATTTCTAGGCCCAAGAAAAAATGGTATTTAGTGTGTATATAAATATAAATATGTGTATCTATATATAATATATATGTGTGTGAATGTATGTATATATGTCCTACTCTCTCTGTTGGTGAACAACGCTAACAAAAATATTTCCTTCAGGTGAGCCCTCCACCATATTTTTTTAAAGATTTTTAAAAAATTTTTATTTATTATATGTGAGTACACTGTAGCTGTCTTCAGAGATTCCAGTAGAAGGCATCAGATCACATTATGGATGGTTGTGAGCCAGTGTGTGGTTGCTGGGAATTGAACTCAGGACCTCTGGAAGAGCACTCAGTGCCCTTAACCACTGAGCCATTTCTCCAGGCCCTCATATTTTTACTTTTGGCCGTGAAAAAGAATTTGGAGAGCACTGCTTTACAGAGTGGGCTAGAATTATATAAAGTTGGGGTTTACAAACAGATCTGGACGTTTCCCCCCTCTCTTACTTACCAGGAACTGAAAAATCTAGTGTATAGGAATAATTTTTTTTTTTCAAAGCAAGAGAGCTGAATCATTTCATTCCCTTAAAAGCACTTGTACTGGCTGGTTTTGGGTGTCAACTTGACACAGGCTGGAGTTATCACAGAGAAAGGAGCTTCAGTTGCGGAAGTGCCTCCATGAGATCCAGCTGTGGGGCATTTTCTCTATTAGTGATCAAGGGAGGAGGGCCTCTTGTGGGTGATACCATCCCTGGGCTGGTAGTCTTGGGTTCTATAAGAGAGCAGGCTGAGCAAGTTAGAGGAAGCAAGCCAGTAAAGAACATCCCTCCATGGCCTCTGCATCAGCTACTGCTTCCTGACCTGCTTGAGTTCCAGTCCTGACTTCCTTGGTGATGAACAGCAATGTGGAAGTGTAAACCGAATATACCCTTTCCTCCACATCGTGTTTTTTGGTCATGATGTTTGTGCAGGAATAAAAACCCTGACTAAGACTGCACTTAAATTTATTTATTTATTTATTTATTTATTTATTTATTTATTTATTTATTTATTTATTTATTTGTTTGTTTGTTTTTCGAGACATGGTTTCTCTGTGTAGCCCTGGCTGTCCTGGAACTCACTTTGTAGACCAGGCTGGCCTCAAACTCAGAGATCTGCCTGCCTCTGCCTCCGGAGTGCTGGGATTAAAGGCGTGCGCCACCACGTGGCTTTAAATTTTTATTTTATTTCTTTTGTTGCTTTTATTTTTGTTTTGAGACAGGCCTCTCTATGTAGCCCCAGCTTACCTGAAGCTCTTGGTATAGACCAGAGAATCTCAAATTCACAGAGATTAGCGTGCACCATTATGCCCAGTATCGGACCGACATTTTTCAGACGCCCTTCGCTTATTTTAGGAACTACACATGACTCAGCCAGGCACTTGAAGCAAATTCAAATTTTGCTTTCACAGCGACTTGAAACGTGGGCTTCTTTAGGAACTGGAGTTTTCCTCTCTGGGCTTTAAGCCGTTTAAACTCACACACAGGAATCAAAGTGTCAAGAGAAAATTCCAATAACTCTACTACGGTTAACATTCCCAGGCTTTCAGGGAAGGATTCCCTCCAGATAGCAATCTGCAGACAACTCATTTTGCAGCGAAGGCCACGTTCCCGTTCCCATACTTTGGCCACTGTGATTCTTCAATGACAGGCACATGACCCAGGCTAGCCCAATGGAGAGCCAACAGATCAAACAGTTTTTTGTTTAAATTGTTTCATACTGAATAGGAAGAGGGGCACCCCCACAACCCACCCCTCCATCGCTTAATTGAATATGGGGAATGCAAAAAAAAAAAAAATGGCCAGAGTAAAAGGTTTCAATGCGGGGAGAGATGGCCCACCACTTAATCCCAGCACTCAGGAGGGAAAGGCAGATGGATCTCTGAATCGGAAGCTAGCTAGTCTGGTCTACAGAGTGAGTTCCAGGGCAGCCAGAGCTAGCCAGTCAGTCTCCAAAAGCCAAACGCGCACACTTTGCACCACCCATACCGGAAACACCTGCCACTAAGAAACAGCTTCCAGAAACATCTCTCTACATTGCAGTCCTCTTGTTGAAGTACGAGCAAAGTTTTATGGTTTTACAGAACCATAAGAGAAAGAAAACACAATGGTTTAGTCATGGAGAACGATGATTTCGAATATTTTTCTGCTATCATGACTCAACATGATATTACCAAACTATCTGTGTCTTTGTATTTACTGTGTTATTGTGTTAGGATGTTTCTAAAAATTACTGTTTTGGGGAGCTGACTTGCGGGTGAGTTTTTTATTTGTTTGTTTGTTTTGCTTAGAAATGTTTAAATTAATTTTATTTATTTAAAATATAGTTTTTAAAGATGTATTTATTATTATACATAAGTACACTGTAGCTGTCTTCAGACACACCAGAAGAGGGCATCAGATCTCATTACAGATGGTTGTGAGCCACCAAGTGCTTGCTGGGAATTGAACTCAGGACCTCTGGAAGAGCAGTCAGTGCTCTTAATCGCTGAGCCATCTCTCCAGCCCTTTTATCTAAAATATTAATGTCATTTAGTTATTTTTCTGTTTATTTGTGTCAGGTGAAGATACACGTGTGGAGGTCAGAGGCAAACTTCCTGGAGTGACTTCTTTCCTTCTACCGAGTGGCTCCCAGGATTGAATTTAGGTTGTCATGCTGTGCAGCAAGTGCCTTTACTGGAGCCATTTCTCTGATCTATTTATTTATTTTCTGTACCAGGTGTTTGTGAGTGTGTGTATGTGTGTACTTACAAAGGTCAGACCTGGAATTGGTTCCTAAAGAGATATTACTTTTTTTTTTCTTTTTTTTTTTTTTCTTTTTTCGAGACAGGGTTTCTCTGTATTGCCCTGGCTGTCCTGGAACTCACTCTGTAGACCAGACTGGCCTCGAACTCAGAAATCTGCCTTCCTCTAACTCCCAAGTGCTGAGATTAAAGGCGTGTGCCACCACGCCCGGCTAAGAGATACTACTTTGTGTTTTGAGACAGGGTCTCTCACCAAGGAGGCTAGGTTGGCAGCAGATGTCCCAGAGATCATTTGTGCTGTCACTTTGCTTGAGGTAGGGTGCCAAGCAGGTGCCATGATGTGATGCCTGGCTTTTTAAACTTAGGTTTTGGGTGTAGAGCTCAGCCCGTGAGGCTGGGTTAGCAAGCATTTAATGGATTGAACTATGTCCCCTAATCCCTGGCTTGGATTTCCATTTGTTTGTTGTGTTTATCTGTGTGAACTTGAGAGCTGTGATTTGCACTCATAGGTCAGAGACAACTTGGGGGAGTCAGTTCCCACCTTCTACCATGTGGGTCCTGGGATGAGGTCAGGTCTGTACTCTTGGTCGGAGGCACCTTTCCCCACTGAGCCATCCTGTTGGTCCTTGACCTTTCAATAAATTTATATAAATTGAATTTTATATAAAAATTGCCAACTGGTTTATTTATTATTCTTTAATTTCATTTTATTTTATTTGTTTGGTTTTTCAAGATAGGATTTCTCTGTGTAGCCCTGACTGTCCTGGAACTCACTCTGTAGACCAGGCTGGCCTCGAACTCAGAAATCTGCCTGCCTCTGCCTCCTAAGGGCTGGGATTTAAAGGCGTTTGCCACCACTGCACATCAGTCAACTGAATTTTATTTTAGGATTAGAACAGAATTTCCAATGATTTCTAAAGTGGTCCTAAACATACTACATGTAGGACATGTTATATATTTATAAACACGGGGTCTTACACAAAATTCTTGCGTGGCCTGGAGAGGTGACTCAGTGGTTAAAGCACTGGCTGCACTTGCAGAGGTGCTGGGTTTGTTCCCAGCAGCTACCCAGTGGCTCACAACTACCTGTAATTCCAGTTCTAGGGATCAGATGCCCTCTTCTGGCCTCTGTGAGCACTGCATACACAGTGCATAGACATACATGTAGGCAAAGCACCCATACATATAAAATAAAATAAAAAAATAAATGTTGTTTAAAAATGGAAAAATTATATACCAAAGGTTGTTTTTAAAATATATTTCTTTAAAACGTTTCTTTTCAAACGTTTATTTATTTATTTTATGTATACGAGCACACCATTGCTCTCTTCAGACACACCAGAAGAGGGCATCAGACCCCATTGCAGATGGCTGTGAGCCACCCTGTGGTTGCTGGGAATTGAACTTAGGACCTCTGGAAGAGCAGTCCATGCTCTTAACCACTGAGCCATCTCTCCAGCCCTTAAATATATTTCTTTATGATATAGTCTCTTTATATACCTGAGGTTGTATGAAAATTTCTCAAATGAAAAAGGGTTCTGAGTGGAAAAAAGTATTGTTAATGTTAAAATAACATTTTATTTTTGTGATTAGAATGACAACATTTCCTTTCTCCATTCCTCCCTCCAAATCCTCCTCTATAGCCCTAAATACTATCACACGCACATGTGTATGTTCCTAAGTATTGCCTGTTCGGTCTGTATGAGTGTGTTTTCAGGGCTGACTGCTTGGCTCGGAAAAGCCAGTTGGTGCGTTGTTTGCTGGGGGAAGGTTAACTTCAGTGACAAAATTTAAGACATCCTGGCCTTTCTGTTTAGTACCTTCTACACGCTCTTTTCGTTTGGTTCAGTTTGGCCCAAGTATATTATACTCGTAATTGGGTCCAGTTACTGACTCAGAGGGATAAGTGTGAAAGCCATTGTAGCTAGGATTTTAATTACAGTTGATTCCAAAATTTCTGTAAGTAATTTCAAACAAGGCAGCTGTTCTTTATATTGGTCTTGCATAGACTCTTCAACTACAGCTGATTGAACAATGTGTTGTCATTCAAATTTTCTTCCTTTCTTCCTTCCTTCCTTCCTTCCTTCCTTCCTTCCTTCCTTCCTTTCCTTTAGAGTGTCTCTTAGGTAGATCTGGATCTCCTAGAACTATATATGTGGGCTGGCCTCAAACTCACCAGCTCAAATGCTCTTCTTCTTCTTTTTTTTTTTTTTTTTAGGGGAGGGGTGTTTGAGACAGGGTTTGGTTATCCTGGAACTATCTCAGTAAACCAGCCTGCCTCTGCCTCCAAAGTGCTAGGACTAAAGGCATGTGCCACCACCACCTAACTCAAATACTCTTATTTTATTTTATTTTGATTAATTTTTTTCTCTCATACATTATATCCCACTGAAGTTTCCTCTCCCTCCTTTCCCCCCAGTCCCTCCCCATCCCCACCTCCTCTCTAGCCATCGACTCCATCTCCCTTCAGAGAAGGGCAGGACCCTCCAGGAATATCAACCAAACATGGCATATCCAATTGCAATAAGATTAGACACTTCTGCCGGGCGTGGTGGCACACGCCTTTAATCTCATAATCTCAGCACTTGGGAGGCAGAGGCAGGCGGATTTCTGAGTTCCAGGCCAGCCTGGTCTACAAAGTGAGTTCCAGGACAGCCAGGGCTACACAGAGAAACCCTGTCTTGGGGAAAAAAAAAAAAAAGATTAGACACTTCCTTCATATTGAGGCTGGGCAGCAGTAGGTCAAGGTACCCAAAAGTAGGTAAAAGTCCCTCCCCTCCCCTGTTCCTCTGTTAGGAGTTCCACAAAAACACCAAGCCATACCACAACTATAACATACATGTAGAGAGCCTAGGTTAGCCCCACCAAGGCTCCCAGATTGTCTGTTCAGCCTCAGTGAGTCCGAGGCCGGACTTGTTGATTCTGTGGGTTTTCTTGTGGTTTCCTTGGCCCCTGTGGCTCCTAGAATCCTTCCACCCCCTCTTAGCAGGATTCCCAAAACTTGGCCAACTTTTTTTTTTGGCTGTGGGTCTCTGCATCTGTTTTCATCAGTTGCTGAATGAAGCCTTTCTGATGACAGTTGGATTAGGCGTCGATCTATGAGTATAGCAGAATATCAATATCATTAGGGATCATTTCATTGATTTTTTTTTTTTTCTTTTTTGCCAGTCGTCTTTAGATCTATCCTTGGTTTTTAGGCCTTTTGGCTCAAATACTCTTTTATTTTTTTTTTTTAAAGATTTATTTATTTATTATTATATGTAAGTACACTGTAGCTGTCTTCAGACACACCAGAAGAGGGCGTCAGATCTCATTACGGATGGTTGTGAGCCACCATGTGGTCGCTGGGATTTGAACTCTGGACCTTCGGAAGAGCAGTCGGGTGCTCTTACCCACTGAGCCATCTCACCAGCCCCCTCTTTTATTTTTTTAATGAGTTCTTTAAAAATATATTTGTTTGTTTGTTTGTTTAAGCTAGCTGGTATAAGCCTACTTTCCTGCCTAGGTACAAGATTTATTTATTTTTATTTTATTTAAGTGTATGAGTCTTTTTCCCCCGGGCATCATGTTTGTGCCTGGTGCTTGTGGAGGCAGAAGACGGCATTGGATCCCCTGGAACTAGAGTCACCAATGGTCACGAGCCACTATGTGGGTGCTGGGAATTAAACCTGGCCCCTTTGCAAGAACAGCCAGTGCTCTAACCACTGAGCCATCTCTCCAACCCTTCAAATATTATTAACAGTTTTTTCTTTGGTGTACTCTTCAACACCATTATTTTTTGTTTGTTTTTTGAGACAGGGTTTCTCTGTGTATCCCTGGCTGTCCTGGAACTCACTATGTAGACCAGGCTGGCCTCGAACTCAGAAATCCACCTGCCTCTGCCTCCCGAGTGCTGGGATTAAAGGCGTGCACCAGCACGCCCGGCCAACATCATTTTTATTTACTTGATTTTGTTTGTTTTTGTTTTGTTTTTGTTTTTGGGTTTCTCTGTGTAGCTCTGCCTGGCCTGGAGTTTGCTATTCTATAGACCAGGCTGGCTTTGAACTCAGAGATCCACCTGCCTCTGCCTCCTTAGTGCTGAGATCAAAGGATTGCACCACCACTGACTGGCTGACTGAGCTATTTTGAAAGCCCCCTTTTTTTTTTTTTTTTTTGGTGAGAATCTCCTATAGGCCAGCTGACCTTCCTTTTGATAGGCTAGGACCTCCACAGGACCTTGATAGAATGACCTTGAACACCAGGTCTCCTCACTGGAGGCTTTGTGCCTTCCGTCCTTCTTTCATTTATTTTCTTTTCTTTTTCTTTTTCTTTTTTTGTTATGTTTTTTGTTTTTGGAGGCAGGGTTTCTCTGTGCAGCCCTGGCTGTCCTGGAACTCACTCTGTAGACCAGGCTGGCCTCCAACTCAGAAATCTGCCTGCCTCTGCCTCCCAAGTGCTGGGATTAAAGGCATGCGCCTCCACTGCCTGGCTTACAGTTATTATTTTTTTTAAAAATATAATCGCTTCTCGGCCTTTTGGCTAAGATCAAGTGTAAAAAATATATTTAAGGGGGCTGGAGAGATGGCTCAGAGGTTAACAACACCAATTGTTCTTCCTAGAGGTCATGAGTTCAATTCCCAGCAACCACATGGTGGTTCACAACCATCCGTAATGAGATATGACATCCTCTTCTGGGGTGTCTGAAGAGTACTTACATATATCATACTTATAAAGACATGTCTTTTAAAAATATATTTATTTTAGTCAGCTGGGTGTGGGGTCGAGTGCCTTTAATCCCAGCACTTGGGAGGCAGAGGTAGGCAGATTTGAGTTTGAGGCCATCCTGGTCTACAGAGTGAGTTCCAGGACAGCCAGAGCTACACAGAGAAACCCTGTCTCCAAGCAAGCAAACACACAAAGTAAATAACTAAATAAATATTTATGTTTATGAATGTGTTTGCTTGAATATTTGTCTATGAACCATGTGTTTGCCTGGTGCCATGGAGGCTAAAGGAAGGTGTCAGATCCCTTGGAACTGGCGTTACATGATTGTAAGCCACCGTATGGGTAACTGGGAGGCATCCAGTACTCTTAACTGCTGAGCCATCTCTCCAGCCCCATTTGTTTCAATCACAGTGACCCTCCACTTATGGCCTTTATTCCCGAAATCCCAGGCTTTAGGTGTTGAGGCAGGGGGACAGTGGATTTGATGAGTACCCCTTCCATCACACACAGGGAGTACACAACCCTAGAAGATAGAAGGAATTCCAAATGAGTCTAGATAAAAGGTTGGCAATTTTTAGAAAAATTTTGATTGAGGCTTGTATATCATCTTTGGTGATTGTAAATGAAAGCCAATAGTGGAGAATCCTTGTGTCCAGTCTGTTTCTCTTAGTCTGGAAGTGTGTTCATGGCAACTGTTCTTATCTCGGCCATCCAAAGGTCTCCATCCCAAATGGTCACCTTGTTTGAACATCAGCTGAGTTAATGGTCCTGTTGCATTGTGTGTGTCTGACTTGTCTGTAAATGAGTTTGAGCGTCAGCCTGTCTGTCTGGGCCGTAAACTGCTAGCAGGGAGAGGCAGGGTCTGAGCCGATTCTCTCTGTGAGTCACTTAGCAGCACAGGTAATTAGGGCTCTAATGAATGTGCTGGCTGTGATCTTTAGAAAGGGGCTGAGTCCTTTTCATTATCTTCTTCATCCTCCCAGTGCCTCTCTGGCCTGAGGGGGAAGTTGACTTGCTTTTCTCTGCATACACTGTGAGCCCTGGAAACTTAGGCTCAATCGGATAATTGAGATCTAGCTGTAGTGTGTATTGGATGTGAATGTTGGAAATGTTACACTTTCCCATTTCTTTAGCTACTGGGATACTATAGACAGATCGTTAGGAACAACTTGAAGTAATGATTTCGTCAACTATGATTCAGTTCTGGATGAAACTGGCATTTGGTGTGCTACTCAGTGGGCTGACTTTCAAATAGATGAGAATCCCAGAGCTAGCAGGGAGCGCATGATTTGGGAAGGGCCTGGAAATGGGATTCAGGGTACCTATTGTGCTCCACAAGTGCTCTCTCATAGAACCGCACCCCCAGCCTCTTTTAAAATACATTCTTTTTTTTTTTTTTTTTTTTTTTTTAAGATTTATTTATTTATTATATGTAAGTACACTGTAGCTGTCTTCAGACACTCCAGAAGAGGGTGCCAGATCTTGTTACGGATGGTTGTGAGCCACCATGTGGTTGCTGGGATTTGAACTCTGGACCTTTGGAAGAGCAGTCGGGTGCTCTTACCCACTGAGCCATCTCACCAGCCCCTAAAATACATTCTTATTATATCTGCCTGTCCGTCTGTCTACCTACCTATCTGTGTATGTGTGTGCACATGCCACAACCCAGGTGTGGAGGACAGAGGACAGCTTGCGGGGACCCTTTTTCTCCTTGCACCCTGTGAGTCCTGAGCCTGGAACTAATGTCGTCAGGGTTGATGTTTCCGGTCCTTTACCTGATGAGATGTCTGTTTGCACTCATGGACAATGCACAATGGAGGCCCCTTCCCCATGACTCCATGTTTTCAAATCGTTGTTTTGGCCCTGCCCTCCTCCCCCAAAGGATCTTAAGTGGGGCAAGGCAAGGTCGGTTTTATGGAGTAGAATGGTTTGTCTTCAGGATAGCAAATGGTCCAGTGATAACAAGCTGGAAGGTAGAAGCAAGGTCTCAAAAAAAAAAAAAAAAAAAAAAAGACTAGATGTGTGGCAGTACACACTGTGATGATCTTGGTTGTTGGGAGGTTGAGGCAGGAGAATAGCCATAAAATCAAAGCCAGAGTGCTCTAATGTTAGGTTTAGATTAACCAAGCTAAGTTGCAAGATCCTGGCTCAAAAACTCAGCCCTCTCCACAGAAAAGTCTTCAATTTTTTTTTTCAAAGAATTTTTTTTTTTTTTTTTTTTTTGGTTTTTCGAGACAGGGTTTCTCTGTATAGCCCTGGCTGATCCTGGAACTCACTCTGTAGACCAGGCTGGCCTCGAACTCAGAAATCCACCTGCCTCTGCCTCCTGAGTGCTGGGATTAAAGGCGTGCGCCACCACGCCCGGCGAGTCAAAGAATTTTTATGTGATGTATATGAGCACACTGTTGCTGTCTTCAGACACACCAGAAGAGGGCGTCAGATCTCATTCCAGATGGTTGTGAGCTACCACGTGGTTGCTGAGACCACTGAGCCATCTCTCCAGCCCAGCCCCAGCAGGATTTTCCAGTGCTGTGATTGGGATGTGCCCCTTCAGGAAGGTTTAGGTTTGACTTGCAGCAGGTAAACCAGCTCTCTGATACAGCTCTGCTGGCTCTCCCATCTGTAACGGGAGCAGCAGATGTCACGTTGAAGAGCTACTTTCATATATATATGCATGCCCTGAGCAAGCCCAATACCTGAGAGCAGAAGAGGGCTTTGGAGTCCCTGGAACTAGAGTTACAAATGTTTGTGAGCCACCTTGTGGATGCTGGGGATTGAACCTGTGTCCTCTGCAAGAGCAGTAAGTGCTCTTTACTGTTAAGTCACTCTCCAGACCTAATTTTTTTTTAATCATTTGCATGTATGGTTGCATATGTAGAGGTATGTGCATGTATGTGCAGTACCAGAGAAGACCAGGAGGAGTCAGAGCTCCCAGAGCTGGGTTAAAGATAATTGGAAAAGTTTGGCAATGGTAGAACATGCCTTTAATCCCAGACCTTGGGAGGCAGAGGCAAGGCAAGCTAGGTCTATAGAGCAAGTTCTAGGATAGCTAGAGCTACACAGAATGTCTTTACTGCTGTGAATAGACACCATGACCAAGGCAACTCTTATAAAAAGAACAACACTTAATTGGGGCTGCTTATAGGTTCAGAGGTCCAGTCCATTATCATCACGGTGGGAGCATGGCAGCATCTAGGGGGACACAGTGCAGGAGGAGCTGGGAGTTCTACATCTTCATCTGAAGGCTGCTAGCAGAATACTGACTTCCAGGTAGCTAGGATGGGGGTCTTAAAACCCACACCCACCCACAGTGCCACGCCTACTCCAAAAAGGCCACACCTATTTGAACAGGGCCACACCTAATAGTGCCACTCCCTGGGCTGAGCATATACAAACCATCACACAGGAAAACCTTATCTTTTTTTTTTTTTTTTTTTTTTTTTTTGGTTTTTTGAGACAGGGTTTCTCTGTATAGCCCTGGTTGTCCTGGAACTCACTTTGACCATAGTCAGGCTGGCCTCGAGCTCAGAAATCCACCTGCCTCTGCCTCCTGAGTGCTGGGATTAAAGGCATGTGGCACCACGCCCAGCTGGAAAACCTTATCTTGAAAAACAAAAAACCCAAAACAAAACAAACAACCCAACAAGTCCCCCCACCCCTACATAAATAGTTACAAGGTCTCTGATGTAGGTGCTGGGGCACAAACTCTGGTTCTCTGGAAAAGCAGCTTAGCCACTGAGTAATCTCTTAGCACTAATACCACTTATTAAACAAACAGAACGGACAGAAGGAAACAGGCCCAATTTGTGTTTGTATGCAGCAGAAGTTGAATAGTACATATTTTTTTGTTTCAAGAGCTATGAAAACGGGGGCTGGAGAGATGGCGGTTAAGAGCACTGACTACTCTTCTGAAGGTCCTGAGTTCAATTCTCAGCAACCACATGGTGGCTCACAACCATCTGTACAGCTACAGTGTATTCATATACATAAATAAATAAATAAATCTTTAAAAAAAAACTTTAAAAAATAAAGAGCTATGAAAACTACTGAGAATGGCTAATCACTGATAATAATTTTATTTAAAAATATTTATTTATTTTTATTTGTACGAGTAATTTGCCTGCATATATATCTCTGTACCACATGGCTGTCTGGTGCCTTCAGAGGCCAGAAGAGACTGATGGACCATGTGGGTTCTGGGAACCAAACCCAATTTCTCTGCAAGAACAGCAAGTGCTCTTAACAACCGGGCTGTTTCTTCAGCCCTGATAATAATAATTTAAGCTCTAGAGAACTAAGTGTCTTGAGAAATACAGATAAGTAGAAGGGGCATTGTGAAAAGTCAAACTGAAAATACTGTAGATCGGGGGTTGGTTTTAAGAGCTTCATTTACCTGACGTTGGACTTTGTAGTGAATTAGGTGGGATACAGATATCCACTCACAAGAAGGTGGTCTTACCTTTTGTTTCACTATGGGTATCGCACTTGCAAACTGACGTAGCTGCCTGCAAATGGCATTTTTGAGATGTTGAAGAAAAACATGGAAGCCGGGCGTGGTGGCGCACGCCTTTAATCCCAGCACTCGAGAGGCAGAGGCAGGCGGATTTCTGAGTTCGAGGCTAGCCTGGTCTACAAAGTGAGCTCCAGGACAGCCAGAGCTATAAAGAGAAACCCTGTCTCGAAAAACCAAAAAAAAAAAAAGAAAAACATGGGCTCTTGTCCTTACAAAAGCAGAACAAGGACAGGCATGGTAGCTCATGCCTTTAATCCTAGCAGTAGGGAAGCAGAGGCAGGTTCTACAAAGGGCTGCATGGTGACACCTTGTATCAAAAAAAAAAAAAATTAATATGATGAGTGAAAAAATGCTTTTTGTTTTTGTAGACAGGGTTTCTCTGTGTAGCCCTGGCTGTCCTGGAACTCACTCTGTAGACTAAGCTGGCCTTGAACTCAGAAAAGAAATCTGTCCGTCTCTGCCTCCCACATTATGGGATTAAAGTCTTGTGCCACCACCTCCCAGCAAAAAAAAAAAAAAAATGTTTTTTGAGGCAGGGTCTTTTTACTATGCAGACCTAGCTGGCCTGGAACTGGCTTTATAGACCGGGTTGGCCTCGAATTTACAGAGATGTGCTTGCCACTGCCTGTGCCTCCTGGGTGCTGGAGTAAGAGGCAGGGAGCTATCACATCCAGTATGCAAATATAATTTAAACATGTCAATTTAATCCCATTGCTTTTAAATACAAGGACTTAAAAATGTCTTTTGGGGGCCGGGCGTGGTGGCGCACGCCTTTAATCCCAGCACTTGGGAGGCAGAGGCAGGCGGATTTCTGAGTTCGAGGCCAGCCTGGTCTACAGAGTGAGTTCCAGGACAGCCAGGACTACACAGAGAAACCCTGTCTCGAAAAACCAAAAAAAAAAAAAAAGAAAAAAAAATGTCTTTTGGGCAGGGTAGTTCATTCAAATCATCTCCGCTATTGTCGCGAGTTCAAGGCCAGGTTATTCTACTTAGCAAGCTTTTTTTTTTTTTCTTTCCAAAAGGGGAGGAGCATCGCTTCAGATGAAGGTCTTTGTTAAGAGAGCTTCCCTGATCTACACATATACAGGCGAGGCGTCTTGTTCAACTTCGTGTACCGCCAGAGGCAAAGATGCAATTAAATGGGGGCGAGAAGGAAGATCAAATTAAATAAATACACGCGTGGCCTGTAGTTCACGCTGTCTCTGATCAAAATCCCTGCCTCTTCCTTCCTCCCAGATCCCTGTCCACGTCGACTAGGAACCTGGTCGCCTTGGTTGAGCGTTTCTGTAGGGAACCGATTTGCCTTAACACCACTTATGTCCCACCCCCCTCCCCCCACCCCCGCTCACTACACGTTTGGTTCTTTTGATTGGCCGTCAGTCTTCCTTCTGGTCTATGATTGGTCGAAGGCACCGCCGAGGATGGGAGGGGGACACTGAGGCCCCCGCTACTGTGGGAAACAGTCTTGGGCGGGTTAAGGTGCCGGGCGGCTGCAGCCATGGCATAAAGGCGGCTCGTGGGCGCGGCGCGTGGCAGGCCTGGAGAGGGCCTGTCCTTGCCGGCGTCCACGAAGAGCCAGGACTTCAGCCCGATGATGACCAACGGGGTAGTGCACGCCAACTTGTTTGGCATCAAGGACTGGGTGACGCCCTATAAGATCGCCGTCCTGGTGCTGCTCAACGAGATGGGCCGCACGGGCGAGGGCGCCGTCAGCCTCGTGGAGCGGCGGAAGCTCAACCAGCTGCTCCTGCCCCTGCTGCAGGTGAGGGGCGCCCGCTCTTTCCCGCCCATTCCGGCGCGCGCGCTTCGCGTGGGCCCCGCCCTGAGCTGGGGGGCGGGGAAGGTCCAGCCCCGGGGGAGGGGCCCTGGGGGCGGGGCTTCATCTTGTCACTAAAAAAAGAACACTAGCAACTGAGTGATATTTCATCCTAAGATAACCGGCATGGTTTAACTCTTTTCCTATAAATGATAAGTTTTGAGGTTTTTTTGTTTGTTTGTTTGTTTTAACATATAGGTCATTTTAGTTTGGTTTGTTTGTCTTTGTTTTGTTTTGTTTTGTTTTGTTTTTTGGTTTTCGAGACAGGGTTTCTCTGTGTAGCCCTGGCTGTCCTGGAACTCACTTTGTAGTGGTTTGTTTTTCAAGACAGGGTTTCTTTGTGTTGCCCTGATGTCTTGGAACTTGCTCTCTAGACCAGGGTGGCCTCCAACTCAAGAGATCCCCCTGCCTCTGTCTCCTGAGTACTGAAATTAGAGCTGTATACCCAGCCATACAGGCAATCTTAAAATAGTATATGTCAAATACAATTTCCCAAGAGTCGAGTTGGGTTACCTACATCTAGAGTGGTGTAACCATTGACTTTCTAAAAATGGCCCCAGTGAGTAATTTTAAACCTTGTCTAGCTAGAGAAGGCTCTGCTTCTGGGTTAGCCTTCCTTCCCCAGTTCAGAAAACGATGAAGTGTGTTTATACTCAGGAGAACTAGAGCACCCACCTTTGTATAGTGCTTCCTGGTGTGCAAAACCTTTCACAGTCTCCCAGTTAACTTTTCCACAGACAAAGGAGATAGTGATTATTAAGTCCATTTAACTGATGGAGACGGGCTCAGCGTTGCCTGTTAAGAGTAACAAAGGAAAGAGAGCTTTGTCCTATAAATCCTGTTCATTTTTCTTTCTCCTTTTTTTTTAAAATAGATTATTCCATTGACTAAAACCAATCTACAAATGTGAAGTATGTCTTCGTATTTTGCATAGTCAGGAAAATCCTGATTGCATGTGTCTCGTTTGGGATGATTGATGACTCTTTTCAGTTGTTTCTCAGTCCGAAGCTCTTTGCCCGTTATCTCTAACCACCTTATTTTCTCCTTTACACAGGGCCCAGATATTACACTGTCAAAGTTGTACAAGCTAATTGAAGAATCGTGTCCTCAGCTGGCAAATTCAGTGCAGATCAGGTGAACTTTCTGTCTGCAAAGGGGTGGGTGAAGATTACCCAGGAGTGGGCAGCAGTTAAGCCTTTTCTAAGATGATAGGGTGTGGCTCTGTTGGTAAAGTGCACAAGGCCTGGGTTCTATGCCCAGCACTTTAAACTAGACATAGTGGTCCACAGCTGTAATCCATGCCTTTGGGGGCTGGAGACGGGAAGAACAGAAGTTGAAAGTCCTCCTTGGCTACAAAGCAGTTTGGAAGTTAGCTGGGATACATGGAAGTTATTATTATCAGAGGGCTGTTCTTCTAAGAGCCTTTATTTAGATGTTTTTTTAATGGATCCCATTAGAAGTTGGCTTCATGTGTTCTTCCCCCCATGTGTATAATTTCGTATGGAATTACCTCTCTTTTAGTTGTTTTAGATAATTCCATTTTTACTTTGACGAATGTTATACAGTTAAGTTAGCAATGTGTGATACTCATGAGGAATATGGGAATGACATTTTAAATGGATTATAAAGTTTGTCTTAGAAGCCCCAGCTTTAAACAAACCTTGAAATCCCCTTTAAAGCAGACTTGTCAGTAACTCAGGACTATGAAATGTGCAGGGTGTGCAGTGGGCCTTCCTAAAACGTGCATCCCGACTTTCTCATTCAGAATCAAGCTCATGGCTGAAGGCGAATTGAAGGATATGGAACAATTTTTTGATGACCTTTCAGATTCTTTTTCTGGAACCGAACCAGAGGTTCACAAAACGAGTGTAGTAGGTATGGAACTTCTCCGGAGAGCAGGGGGCGTTCCCATTGAAGTGAGCAGTGTTCTGAGGGGTATCTGTCCTGACTTGGGTGTACAGGAGCAAGCAGACTAGGGTGCTGGCTGTGTGCGGTTTGTATTCACTGCCTTCCTGTTTCGTTCTCTATTCGACCGTAACCTGTGGGGAGGCAGCTCTCTTCTCCTGGAGTAGTTAGCCTGGGCCTGGGGTCTTTAGGGTCGCTCAGCTCTTTCCACAGTCCTGCGGACCACTTGCCTGGGTTGTGCAACTGTAAGTGGGGTCACCAGTCACACTTAGGAAGCGAGGTGAGTGGAGACCGCTCTTAAGCTTTAGTATTGAAGCGCGTGTGCACGTGACATTTCTTTGATGCTTTTGTACTAACTGTGCCCCCACCCCCCACCCCCGACTCTGTTGCATGGTCATTTTTATGTTAGTCGACATCAGTTGGTTATTGATCTCCTGTCCCCAGGTCATGGATGTACAAGGTAGACATAGCCTTGCCTCTGACAGAGACAGGTGTGCTGGAAGGAGGGATGGCAGATGTTCAAAGGGAAATCAGTAAATAAGATAACGCAATTACACCTCAGCTTTTGACTGGACTCACATCAATAACTATGGTGGCTTCAGAGAGTTTGAATAGCCGTGAGGAAAATGGAGGCCTGAAGGGCTAGAGGTGGGAGAGGCCTGAGACCTGAATGGAGAGCATGTGAGAAGAGCACTGGAGGAGGAGGGACAGGACCTCTGATTCCTCTGAGGGGAATGGGGCTGGAAGTTGTGAGTCTTGGGCTATCAGCTAATGCTTTCTCTTGTCTGTGGTCTTATCTTGTAGGTCTGTTTCTGCGCCACATGATCTTGGCCTACAGTAAGCTTTCTTTCAGTCAAGTGTTTAAGCTGTACACTGCCCTCCAGCAGTACTTCCAGAACGGGGAGAAAAAGACGGTGGAAGACGCTGATATGGACCGAGAGGACGGAGAGAGACAGATGGAGAAGGAAGAGCTCGACGTGTCTGTGAGGTAACTTGGGTTTCCTGTCAGGCTCCTCTTCCAGTCACTTGGCTTAACTAAAGTGCCCCACTCCATTCTGATCTAGACATTATGAGCTGGCCGTCCCTTTTCTGTCCCTGGGGATTCCGGAGGTTGGCTCACAGGTTACAACTAAGGTTTCATGTCCTGTGGCTTCGGATTGGCTGGGAGGCATGGGTAGGCAGTCCACAGGAGGAAGAAGGTCAGGGCGTGGACAGGTCAGTTTCTGTCACATGATCTTCTACACTTCTGGGAATGGAGTAACCAGGAAGAAGTGTTGATGGGCCTAAGTATAAAGGCCGTTGTTACCTGCCTTAGGAATCATCTTTCCTGGTGGCTTCCCTGAGCCCTGCTCCCATCTTTGTACTCTACTCAAATTCTAAGTTTGTGCAGTTTCATTCCTTTGGTGTCAGCTACCCTAATAAGCAATAGCATCGAACTTCAGAGTCTGAGAGTCATCTGGGGGCTTCCTAAAGCACAGCCGTTCAGGTCTCTCTATAAGATGCCTTAACATTAGCTTACAGTGTCATGGATTTCCATAAGCTGTTTTTGGGGGTGGGGAAACACATATGTTCTCATTATGTGGGCTGACCTTAAACTCAGTATATGGCCCTGGCTGGCCTCAAACATGAACACTTGTATACACATCACGCATAAACAATGCTTCTGGCCGGGTATGGTGGTGCATGATTTCAATCCAGAACTCACAAGGCAGCAGTAGGAAGATCTCTATTAGCTTGAGGCTAGCCTGGTCTACATAGTGAGTTTTAGGACAGCCAGGTCTACATAAAGAAACCCTATCTGAAAAATTAAAAAAAAAAAAGTCCATGTATTTCTTGACTGATTTGATTATTGAACCTCCGGGTTTGCTTTGCCTTTACAGTGCTGGGCTTGGTCGGGGCTTGTGTGTGCTCGCCATTGAGCCTTTTCTTTAGCTATATTTCAGAATGGTTAGTTGGAGCCCTTTTTGACTTTTTTTTTTTTTTTTTTTTTTTTGGTTTTTTGAGACAGGGTTTCTCTGTGTAGCCCTGGCTGTCCTGGAACTCACTTTGTAGACCAGGCTGGCCTCGAACTCAGAAATCCACCTGCCTCTGCCTCCCAAGTGCTGGGATTAAAGGCGTGAGCCACCACGCCCGGCCCTTTTTGACTTTTGAAAAGGAAAATTTTAATTTTTTATATGTGTATAGTTTCTTTTTATTTCCAAGGGTTTGGAACCCACAATTTCATGCATGCTAGACATGTAGCTGCCTCTAACCTTTTGTAATTTTATTACGTTACATTGGAAGAAAAATTACCCCTTTCTCTTTCTTTTTGTAGTTATTGGGATATTTTTAGCTTTCTATAGGGAAGTTCTTTTTCTTATCTTTCTTTTTTCTTTTCTTTTTTTTTTTTGGTTTTTTGAGACAGGGTTTCTCTGTGTAGCCCTGGCTGTCCTGGAACTCACTTTGTAGACCAGGCTGGCTGCTTACCTCAGCCTCCCAAGTGCTGGAATTAAAGGCCTGCGCCACAGAAGTTCTTTTTCTTGCAGATTAGGATTAGCTCTGGAAAAGGGAAACACAAGTTCACAAGGTGATGCTGGGTGCTTTGCAAGTCTCCCACTTTACAGTTCTTCTGTTTTGAAGGGAAGCTCCACTGTTTATTTATTTTTTGGACAGGGTTTCATTCTGTAGTCCAGATTGGCCTTCAGTTCAGGGCAGTTCTCCTGCATCAGCCTTCATGTACAGCGATGACAGCTGTGAGCCACCGCTGGGGGCTCCAGTTAATTTAAGGTCAGGATGGCCAAGGGTCTCAGTGGTACAGAACCTGCCTTCTCTGGATGGGGCCTTGGTAACGTTCAGCGTCAGAGAAACAAACATTTAGAACCTGGACCGTTCAGTCCTGAAATGTTGATTGGATGTTCTGCAGAACTGGCAAACTGAAATTTAGCTCCGTGTTTTGTTCAACTTCTGGAAATTTAGCTCCGTGTTTTGTTCAACTTCTGGCTCAGCCGCAGCATTCACATTCCACAGAAGGAGTATAGGCCTGTAGAGTGTGAAGTTCCTGAGGCTGTGAGATGCCGCTAGGCCTCCTTTCATCTAAGGAAACTCTTGGTGTGAACGTAATACAGTCCCCCGGACTCAGCTGTCCTCCAAGTGTTTGCTGCGTGCTTTCCGTGTGCCAGGGACGATGCTTGGTGCTGCCCATTCTGCAGAGAGGAGAGAATTCCTGTGTTCATGCCAGTAGGGAGGGGTGGACTGACGATAGATAGTAACTAAGTTTAAACTAATGAGATAGAGTTTTCTTTTTTCTTTTTTTCTTTTTTTTTCACAAGACAGGGTTTCTCTGTGTAGCCTTGGCTGTCCTGGAACTCACTGTGTAGACCAGAGTGGCTTCGAACTCAGAAATCCGAATGGCTCTGTCTCCAAAGTACTGGTATTAAAGGTGTGTGCCACCATTGCCCAGCAATATAGAATTTTCAAGAGAGTCACTGTGGCAAAGAAATGAGGCAGAAGCCATGTTTGGTAAAATGTATAATTCCAACACCGGGCACGGACTAGGAAATGATTAAGGAGGCAGGAGGATTATGAGTTCCTGGTCTGCCTTGGCTAGGCAGTGAATCCCAGGATAGCCAGGGCTATGTAGCAAGAGCCTGTCTTAATGAAACTAAGACTGCGATACAGAGTGCCGGGAGTGCAGGAGCTGTGGTAGAGGGCTGTATGTGGCACAGTGTTGTCAAGATTGACCCATGGTGTATAGGATGCCTGCAGAGGCCAGAAGAAGGCTTCCATGTAGCTGCCCTGTAGGTGCTGGGAATCAAACCTGGGCCTTCTGCAAGAGCAACATATGCTCTAAACACTGGTCAGTCTCTTCAGCCTGAGAACCTCCTTTTTAACAAGGCTGAATAGCATACTGCATGTACATACCACATGTTGGTTATCTACTGTTTGTCAGTGGATAATGGAGTTGTTTTCATGTGACCTACAGATGTGGGTTTGAACCCCTGCTTTCATTGCCTCTTTGTTTGTTTTAAATAGCTTCTTAATATGATGTCTAGGCCGCCCTTGAACTTTCCGTCTTTCTGTCTCAGCCTTATGAGTAGTGGAAGTATAGGGGTGTAGTACCATAATTTGCCTTGAACTTTTAAAGAACATGATTTGTAGAGTTACCCTTTTTACTACTGTGTAGTCTTTACTATTATTTTACTTTATTTTTATGTTTTCATTTTCCAGAGAAGAGGAAGTATCTTGCAGTGGTCCTCTGTCCCAAAAACAAGCAGAATTTTTTCTCTCTCAGCAGGTATGTTAATTATCTAGCTTATCAGGGGCTTTGTTACATGTAATAAGTCCTATGATGTGCTGTACTGTCATGTCTGTGTAAGTTTACTTACAAGACTGCTGCCTGCTGCTCTTTCCTCTTCCCTGGTATGGCTGTGAGTCCTCGCCTGCATGTCATTTTATCTTTGAAGGCAGATGCATTCCACAGTGGAGTGTGCCCAGCAGCCCATCCCCCAGCAGTCCAGATCTGCTTCTTTCTTTTTGCAGTTATGCACTTACTTATTTATAGTATTAAGGGGACCGAACCTTTATCCTGAGCCCGCCAACCGAGTTGTGTGTAGTGGTGGGTTAGTTAAAACCACTTTGGCTCCCAGCTGGTTATGCTTCTAACCACCCGCTGGAGCCCTCTGGATTCATGATGAAAGACACACACACACACACACACACACACACAAGCTAACTTTGATATGCCTTGACTAGCTCAATGTCTGGGCATTTCTAAACATCCCCATTGGCTAACAAATACCCTGCCTCTGGTATTCCTGTGTTAATATCTTTTAAAATCTATAGTTCAAGCCGGGCGTGGTAGTGCACGCCTTTAATCCCAGCACTCGCGAGGCAGAGGCAGGCGGATTTCTGAGTTTGAGGCCAGTCTGGTCTACAGAGTGAGTTTCAGGACAGTCAGGGCTACACAGAGAAACCCTGTCTCGAAAAAACAAAAAACAAGCAAACAAACAAACAAAAAATCTATAGTTCATCTCTGTTACCCCAGACCCAACCTGGAAGTTGCCTCCAGGGTCACTTTCCTGGATTCTTACATGTTGTTGGGCCTTTAAGTTTCTTTTTTTTTCCTTCCCTATCATAGCGTTTCCCTCCCATCCCCCTTCTCTCTCCCAGCCCCTCGCACAATATAAAAGTCCCACCTCCATCTTTCTGGCTAGCCATTGGCTGTATGGCAATTCTTTGTTATCAATCAAAGTCAGCTGGGGTCTGGGACCCTCTGCTCTGGAAGCGCAGCTTTTTGAGATCCAAAATTAGAGAAAGCATTAGAACCGATCCCCAAGTTATGTCCCCAATGAACTTTGCCCCCATGTGTATGTCTGTGGTGAGTCCCCATGCAAGTATCTGCACGTAGAGGCCCTGGTGTGGTGTCGGGTGTCTCCCTCATATTGCTCTCCACTTTAGTCACTGAGGCAGCCTCTCTCAGTTGAATCTAGAGCTTGACTAGTCTAGCGAGCCAGCTTGCTCTGGGGTCCCTTGTTCCCTTTCTAGTTCTGTAATTACAGTGGGCTCTACACCCACCATCTTGCCCTTTTGATGGTTTTGAACATACATGTAAAGAGGAGTGCAGGTGCAGACAAGGTGGCTCAGTGTGTAAAGGTACCTGTCGCTAAGCCTGGTGACCAGAGTCAGTCCTGGGCCTCGGATGGTGGGACGAGAGAACCAGCCTCCCACAAGCTGACACATACCCTACCATGTGCTTTTTGTTAGTTTGGGATTGGATTTCATTTTGTAGCCCAGGCTGGCCTCAGACTTTCAGCAGTCCTCTCGTTTTGCCCTTCAAGACTTTGGATTATAAGCTTGAACCACCACATCCAGTGAAAGTGTTGTACAGTGTTGTCCATAGTAACTCTCGAGATTTCACAGTGATATTGTACTCTGTAAAATAGTCAACATTCTCTTTCCAGCTATGAGATTTTATCTGTTGGGGCAGGGCTGCTGTTTCACTCTGTAGCCTAAACACAAGAGTTTTTTTATCTTGTCTTCCTTTGTGCTGATTTGCCGGTGTGCCTACATTCTCTTTTTAATTAAAAAATTAATTATGTGTGCATTTGTGTTTGTGCATGAGTGCAGTGCCCTTAGAGGCCAGAAGCAAGCATTGGATCCCCTGGAGCTAGGGTGACAGACAAGTGGTTGTTGGGAGCTGCCTGCCATGGGTGTTGGGCACCAAAGTGTGGTCTGCAAGAACAGCTGCCGTTCTTAACCACTTAACCATCTCCCCAGCCAGTCGTTTTATTTTAATGTATTTCAGGTTATAGATCCTGGTATATGTTGTTCCACATATACTGTGTTACAGCTTTAAGCCATAAGTTTTTATTATTGTAATAACATAAACTATTTTTCCCTATGGTATTTTAATATAAAATAGAACTTAAATTTTTTGTTCTATTTTTCTTCATTTTGTACAAAATTTTCTTCTTTCAAAAAGAAGAAGTAATATTTGAATTTTAGCTGGATGTGGTAATGTCTGCCTTCAATCTCACCACTGGAGAGGCAGAAGCAGGCAGTTCCAGGTTAGCTAGAGCTGTATATGAAACTTTGTCTCAAAACTAAACTAACCTAGCCTAAATGAATTGCCCCTCTGGTGACTTTCAGTCAAAGAAGAGAGTCCACATGCAGATTTCCTTAGATGTAGAGCCCAGGTTTCATAACTTACTACTGGCTGTATTAGCTGTGTGTGGTGTGGGGAAGAAGTGTCTGTCACCCTGATTCTCCTCACACCCTGGTGCCCTACAGATGAGTTAAAGAGTTAAGAGGCTATAGGTTACTCTATAATTAGACTAGAAGGCACTCCGTATTACATTTTAACTGCCTCTGGGTGGGGAAGCCTTTATGAACACAAAGGAAGGAATCATGCAGGAGATACTTGGTTTTCAGCATGAAGTTTAATGTCTGCCTGTCATCATCACATTCTCTAACTTAATTACAAGGCAAACGACAACATGGGGGAAGTGTTCGCAGTGAATGTGAGTGAGAGTTCACAGTTGCTTTAGAAATTATTTCAAAGACTGTTTGATGGTGAGACTAAGTTTATCGTCTGTTCTTATGTGGAAAGAAGAAAGGGCTGGGCTGGAAAGACTGCTTGCTGGTTAGGAGTAAAGGCACCAACAACCATTGGTGGCTCAGAACTATTCCTCCAGCTCCTGGGTATCCAGTGCCCTCTTCTGGCCTCTGTGGGCACTGCACATGTGTGGTGTACAGACAGACCTGTAAGCAAGATACCCATATACATAGGAAAAATAAATAAGGCTTTTTTTTTTTTTTTTTGGTTTTTTGAGACAGGGTTTCTCTGTGTAGCCCTGGCTGTCCTGGAACTCACTCTGTAGACCAGGCTGGCCTCGAACTCAGAAATCTGCCTGCCTCTGCCTCTTGAGTGCTAGGATCAAAGGCGTGCACCTCCATTTCCAGCCTTAAATAAGTCTTTTTTTATTATTATTATTTTTTATTTTTTTAAGATTTATTAATTTATTATTACATGTAAGTACACTGTAGCTGTCTTCAGACAGACCAGAAGAGGGCGTCAGATCTCATTACGGATGGTTGTGAGCCACCATGTGGTTGCTGGGATTTGAACTCTGGACCTTAGGAAGAGCAGTCGGGTGCTCTTACCCACTGAGCCATCTTCTGGAGTGTCTGAAGTCAGCTACAGTGTACTTACATATAATGAATAAATAAATCTTAAAAAAAAAAAATCTTTAAAAAAAAAAACAAAAAAAACCATTGGTGTTTTGCCTGCATGTCTGTCTGTCAGTTGTGAGCTGCCTTGTGGGTACTGGGAATTGAAACATGGTCCTCTGGAAGACCAGTCAGTGCTCTTAACCACTGGGCCATCTCTCCAGCCCCCTTCTTACTCATTTTATTAAAGACACAGTCTCAATATGTAACCCAGGAACTCTTTTTTTTGTTTGTTTGTTTTTTTGTTTTTCGAGACAGGGTTTCTCTGTATAGCCCTGGCTGTCCTGGAACTCACTCTGTAGACCAGGCTGGACCCAGGAACTCTTGATCCTCCTGGAAATTTCTCCCAAGTGCTAAGATTACATTAGGCCATTATACCCAACTTCATCCCTGTAATCACATACATATACAGAAAACAAACTAGGTGAAATGCCTTACTACCTAATACCACTTAGTATTATACTAGGTCTAGTGACACTATTATCTCAGGACATAGGAAGATGAGGCAGGAGGATTGAAAGACTGGGGCCAGTTCCTTTCAAGAAAAAAAAATTACTCATAATATTCTTTCTTTTTTTAAAAAGATTTATTTATTTTATGTATATGAGTTCTTTTTTTTTTTTTTTTTTTGGTTTTTTGAGACAGTGTTTCTCTGTGTAGCCCTGGCTGTCCTGGAACTCACTCTGTAGACCAGGCTGGCCTCGAACTCAGAAATCTGCCTGCCTCTGCCTCCCGAGTGCTGGGATTAAAGGCGTGTGCCACCTGCAGCTGTCTTCAGACACACCAGAAGAGGATGTCGAATCCCATCACAGATGGCTGTGAGCCACTTTGTGGTTGCTGGAATTGAACTCAGGACCTCTGAAGAGCAGCCAGTTGCTTTTAACTGCTGGGTCATTTTTCCAGCCCCTCATAATCTTTTTGTTGTTGTTGTGTTTTGTTTGTTTGATTGTTTTTTGTTTTGTTTTCTTCGAGACAGGGTTTCTCTGTATAGTCCTGGCTGTCCTGGAACCCACTTTGTAGACCAGGCTGGCCTCGAACTCAGAAATCCGCCTCCCTCTGCCTCCCAAGTGCTGGGATTAAAGGCGTGCGCCACCACGCCCGGTATTTTTGGCACTTTTTTTTTTTTTTTTAAAGATTTATTTATTTATTATATGTAAGTACACTGTAGCTGTCTTCAGACACTCCAGAAGAGGGCGCCAGATCTCGTTACGGATGGTTGTGAGCCACCATGTGGTTGCTGGGATTTGAACTCTGGACCTTTGGAAGAGCAGTCGGGTGCTCTTACCCACTGAGCCATCTCACCAGCCCCCTTGGCACTTTTTTATAATGAAAAAAATTAATGGAATTTTTCTGGGTTACATACTAAGACTGTCTTTTAAAAAGTGAGTTAAGGGGGTGGGAGAGATGGCTCAGTGGTTAAGAGCACTGGCTGCTCTTCCAAAGGTTCTGAGTTCAACTCCCAGCAACCACATGGTGGTACACAACCATCAATACCAGGGTCTGATGCCCTCTTCTTGAATGCAAGTGTACATACAGATAGCGCACTCATACATAAAATAAATAAAATTTTTTTTAAAAAATGAGTTAAGATGGAAGGTGGAAAGAAAAAATGGAATCTCTGAGTTTGAGGCCAGCTTGGTCTACGTATCGGGGTCAGCCAGGGGACATAGAGAAACCATCTCAAAAAACCAAATGAAAGAAAGGCCAAGCGCAGGTGGTGCACACCTTCATTCCCGGCACTCAGGAGGGAGAGGCAGTCAGATTTCTGAGTTCGAGGCCAGCCTGGTCTACAGAGTGAGTTCCAGGACAGCCACGGCTATACAGAGAAACCTTGTTTTGTTTTAGAAAGTCAGAGAGAGAGACAAACAGTGAGCGAGCAGAATTGGAAACTCCTGCTACTTTCCTATGATCACAACATTCTTGATGTCAAGACAGGAAGATCATGAGTTAGAGGTTAGCCTGGGCTGCATAGCATGTTTCCCAAAATAAGAAAAAGTACTTATAGGAAAAGTTGTCTATATAAAAATTGGACTGAGGTGTGTGTGTGTGCGCGCGCCTGGAGAGATGGTTCAGTGTTTAAGAGCACTGGCTGCTCTTCCAGAGGTCCTGAGTTCAATTCTCAGCACCCACATGGTGGCTTGCAACCAACTGTATTGGGATCCGATGCCCTCTTCTGATGTATTTGAAGACAGCGAAAGTGTGCTCATACACACTAAATAAATAAATAAATAAATAGAAGAAAAAGGTTTAAAAAAATAGAATGAATTGTCTATAATTAGTTAAGCATAAAGATTTAATTTGGCTGGGTATGTTTACTTTCGTCCTGCCACTTGGCAGGCAGATTAAGTAGATCTCTTAGCTTGAGACCAGCATGGTTTATGTAGTAAGTTCCAGGCTAGCCAGGGAAGGCTACATAGCAAAGCTATCTTTAAAAAAATCAATATATAGGGGGCTGGAGCGATGGCTCAGCAGTTAAGAGCACTCAGTGCTCTTCTAAAGCTCCTGAGTTCAGTTCCCATCAACCACATGGTGCCTCACAACCATCTGTAATGGGGTCTGATACCCTCTTCTGGGGTGTCTGAAGACATCTATATGTAGTCATATACATAAAATAAATAAAATTTAAAAACCACATATATATGTGTGTGTGTGTACTATTTTTAATCTTATTTCTTTTGTATATAAATATTACATATAATATATAAAACACTCATTAATTCAGTGTTCCTAATACCGCAGCTTGGGAAGGCATATATATGTGCAGAAGCAGATAGATCTCAGAGTTTGAGGCCAGCCAGAGAAACCCTGAAACCCTGTCTCAACCTCCCCCTCACCCCCCAAAAAACCACAAAAAACAATAGCTAGTTTTTTACATTATATATTATTCAGTTTTGTATCACCCCAAGAAAATAGGCAACATGGACTACTGTGAACTAAAAAAGGGTTTGTTGTGACTCACAGATTTTAATATTTAAGTCTAAAATTGCATGGCCTCATTGAGTTGGGCCTCTGAGAGTCACACATCATAGTAGGAATTCATGTTCAAACAAGTGGTCCCTTCTTCAGCTATGCAGCATGTGGGTGGGAAGTGTAGGTCTGAGGGGTACCTTGGAGGGTATAGCCCAGCAACATCATTCCTACCACTTGTCCTACTTTTTTATAGACCCTTTGAGGATTTCCCAGTGTCTTTAAACTTTTTTTTTCCTCATAAGGGCCCTTCATGATCTGAGTGGTGACTGATTCTCTTCTCATCTTGAGTTCATCTAGTTTTGTTGGTTTTGATAATTGTGTGCGTGCATGTGTAGGCCCTACCTCTTAAACGTCCCCAGCACTTTTCATTGCTGCCAATTTAGGAACCAACCTGGTCTCTTAGGGAGACATTGAACATCCAAACCATAGCAACATGTACTGTGTAATTGTTGATTCTATCCATGTGAACTAGCAATGTGCAGGCCAGGCCAGGAGATGAACACATTATATGTCTGGAGAGTTCACAGTGTTGACTGTTCAAGTGACAGTTCACGTGTAGTCTATCAGGTGCTGTAGGAAGGGAGAGTGCAGAGGACTCACGGGGAGCATGGATGGCCTTTGAGACCTTGCAGAGCCTCAGTGATCGACAGTGAAGTATAAATTATAAACTGGGGCCTGCCGGGGTTTGCTGGGTCTGGAAGGAGCTCGTGGGTGAGAAGTGCAGGCCTGGAGGCTCGTGTCCAAGGGAGGGGAACTCTGTGTGCTGGCGTGAACATGGTCAGCGTGTTTGGAAAGGCGCTCAGGCTGATGAGGCTGCAGTCGGGCAAGATTAGTCACTTTGTTCCCTCTGGGTTGACTGATTCTAATGTGCTGTCGTTTTAATTTCAGGCCGCTTTGCTGAAGAATGATGAGACCAAAGCCCTCACCCCAGCTTCCTTGCAGAAGGAATTGAACAACCTATTGAAATTTAATCCTGATTTTGCTGAAGCTGTGAGTTTTGTTCAGAATTTGTTCCTGAATTTCAAGGAAGGGACAGTGCTGTTCAGTGTATCAGCGAGACACACAGATTTTAGGTTCTAACAGGAATCATGTTGGCAAGATAACAGCAGGGCCCAGACTGCAGGGCTCCCCCACCGTCCCTGCGCCAGAGGCCCTGCTACTGTATTCTCTCACTCATCCTTGGTATGGCTTTTGACAGGAGATGGTAGACTGATGGATAAAAACATTTGAGGGCTAAAAAGTTCTTTTCCTTTCTTCCTTTGTGAATGTTTTCAAACAAATTTTTAAATTCAATACCCTATTAGATTTGTCCCTCTGTGAGCTTCTTAATGTAATCTTCAGATGATATTTGACTTGACATCAGATTTTATTCATGGCAAAACAGCTCCATTTTGTTTCCCAGTAACTGAGACATCCATGTTAGAAGAGCGCTTTAGCTCTGCGCTCCAAAGCAAAAGGGTAAGAGTTAGCTTAGCGGCAGCTAATTCTCATTGCACAGTTAGAAGAGTTAACTTCTAACTTGTACAGGAATCAGGTTCTCATTAATTCAGTGTTCCTTAATACCTCAGTTTGGGAGGGCTGCTACCCTTCCATGTTACTTGTGGGTCCTAACAGCCAGTGGCACTGTAGCCTCTGTGTGTGTGTGTGTGTGTGTGATTCAATAGATATATTGATAAACCATAAACCTGAACAGACACCTAATGGAACTTTTGTCTGTGGACTGTTCCAAGCCACTATTTTGAATCTCTTCTACTTTGCCTATGGAGAAAAGACGAAGCTGAACTATGGTTTCCATGACTACTGATTGTTTCTTGTTGTAGCATTACCTCAGCTACTTAAACAACCTCCGTGTTCAAGATGTTTTCAGCTCAACGCACAGCCTCCTGCATTATTTTGACCGCCTGATTCTCACTGGAGCGGAGGGCAAAAGTAATGGGGAAGAGGGTTATGGTCGGAGCCTGAGATATGCTGCTCTCAACCTGGCTGCCCTGCACTGCCGCTTCGGTCACTAGTAAGTTGATAGACTTCTGTCCATGTGGATGTAGAAGACAAGTGTCTCAGTGTTAATTGAAACTCATTTTTAAAGATAATCCATTGCCAGGAGTAGTGGTGCACCCTTATAATCCCAGTACTCAGGCCGAGGCACTTGGATTTTCTAAGTTTGAGGCTAGCCTGGTCTACATAGGGAGTTTCAGGCTATGTAGTGAGGCCCTGTCTCAAAAAAACAAAAAAAAAAAATCCCCACTCCTCCACGCATGTAAACACATGTGTGTAATCCCAGCACTGAGGAGTTGGAGGTAAGAGGACAGGTGCAAGCTCAAGGCCAGCCTGGGCTACATAAAAGGCTTAGCCTGGGCTACATAGAAGGCTCAGGCATAAAGCAAAACCTAAAACAAGTCATCAAAAGGAAAGAAAAAAACAATTTTATTTTTAAAATAGAGAGAGAAACTAATTTGAGATTTCTAAATTTGTTTCTAGCTCCCAGAGTGATCCTTTTCATGAGTGGAAAATCCTCCTTAGCAGTGTGCCCCCTGGAGTCACTATGTAGTGTTTCATGCTTGAGTGCCAGGGCCTGCTTTGTTTTTTGCTTCTAAGAACAATCAGGCCATTTAGTGAATTAGGTCATTAGGTCAGGGGTTCCCCAGAGGACGTTTGGAGGTAGTGATGGTGCCGCAGAAGCTATTTTCAGTATTTAAAAGGCCAAGGGAAGTTGTATCTGCTGCTAGATGGCGGCACAGACTTTGGAAGGTCTGTGTGCTTTTGTATGAGTTCAGGCAGCCATGATGTGGAACCGATTGGTTTTGTTATATACCTGGCTTTATTGTTTGTTTATTTTGTTTTGTGGAAAAGACATGAGAACTTGTATTCAGGACAGGGGCAAGACAATTTGGGCAAGTGTATAGACATCTTCCGGTTGAAAAGATTTGTGTGAGAGAGGTTTGGCTTGGCTGCACAAGTGGTTGCTAAAGCAGGGTAGGAGCCACAGGTAACTGACATAGTCTGCGAAGAGCACACTGCTGTGCAGAGCCTCAGAAGAGCCCAGTGATGCTCAAGCCCAGAGCAGGGTGGCACCAGAGGGATGCAGGCCACAGACTCGGATTCCAGACTTGCTGCTTAGGTGAGGCTCCGTAATATCTTACAGTAACTCCTTCCCTTCTTGCTTTAGTAGCTGTGCGTCACTGGGCTTTACCGTGGTATAGTCACAGGACCCTGTGCAGGTTAATTAAGGGCTTTGCCATCAAGCAACAGCTCCAGCCCCAAGACCTTTCTTCTTCTTAATAGGATTTTGTGTTTCTCAACTGGCCTTGAACGCTAAGAATGACCTTGAACTTCTAATCTTCCTGCCTCTGTCAAGTGCTGGGGTTTCAGCTGTGTACCACTGCACCTGTTTATGTGGTGTGGTGCTAGAGATGGGACCTTGAGCAAGGCTAGCACTCTGCTGACAGTTACATTCCTAGCCCTGTAGTGTTGGACATTTTGATAGCTGCTTATTGGTCAGACACTTTGTCCTAGGCTCTACTGTGGGTACCAGGGAGTGCAGAAGTGGGAATAGGGGAAACACTGGCGTGAGGCTCATAGGAGAGTGAGAGATTGATATAGAATGAATATAGCTGCAGCATTGTCGCTAGTGTGGGCCAGGCTGAGAACTGTGGTAAGGGGCTGCCATTGCGGAAGAAGTGTTCTGGTCTTGCTCCAGGTGTGTGTGCCTTCACAGTTGTCAGGGTCACAGGTTAGTCTGGTCTGTCATCCGCTGACCTAAGATTGGAATACAGACATAGAGAAGCCAAGTGGCCTGTGCCTGTGTTTGGAGGGAATAGTCACATCGGTGAGTACATCCCAAAGTGGGAGCTTACAGTTTGTTTGAGCAGTGTGCTCCTGACTCTGCAAGTGAGAAAAATAGGAGGTGATGGAGAGCAGCATTCAGTTGTGAAGACCAGGTATGAACTCTGAGTAGTGAGGAGGCATCACAGCACATTTCAGAGAGGAATCCAGCTGTCTCTTGCTCTTTTTTAACCTTTTTTGAAACAGTTTCATGTAGCCCAGCCTGGTCTTAAAACTCCTGATCTTCCTGCCAATGATCAGGATTGCAGACCACCATGCCAGGCTCTTTTACTGAACATGTTTGCTTGACTCTCTTAAGTTCCCCAGTTGGTAGTCTCTAGTCCTGCTGTAGTACACTGTATGGTTCTCTCTAACTCTTCCTTCCAAAGCCTAGCATTGTGTGGCCATCTGCTGTTTAATGGAGCAGTATTAACTGGTGACACTGAGGACCTGTGTATGAAGGTGTGCTTCCTGCTCTCAAGTGGCTAGGGTGTTATATTCTGCTCAGCATGGAAAGCAGTTTGAAAGAAATGCAGCATAGGCGAAGTGTAGCCAGCTTCTCTAGTTGAACAAGCAGTTAAGGAAAAAGTAGGACTACTTAATTAAAACTGCACCTGTGAGGCTGTTGCTCGTGGTGAAGGAACGTTCGTTGTGTAGGTGCTTCCTTAAGCAAATGGCATCTGAGACACCTTACCAGAGGTTCTTACACGGAGGTACTGACAGACGACATTAGTAAAGCTTTCTTTTTTTTTTCTTTTATTTGCTCTTGGAAATTGAGAACATAAGGCATGGCCTGTGCCATTTAGAGCCTTGTGAAATGGTTAAAAACAATCCACAGGTTAAGTAAACTGAAGGCAAACACAGCAGTATTTAATGACGAACTGCACAATGGATTGTCTTCAGAGGCGCTGGCCCAGTGAGGCTGGCTGGACTTCCATAAGCCAGGGAGGTTCGGGGAGACTGTCCTGATGTTCAGGGGACAACTGGCATGTGAGGAGAGAAAAAAAAGACCAGAGATAGGAATCTTCAAACCAGACAGTGGTGGCGCACACCTTAAATCCCAGCACTTAGGAGGTAGAGGCAGGCGGGTTTCTGAGTTCGAGGCCAGCCTGGTCTACAGAGTGAGTTCCAGGACAGCCAGGGCTACACAGAGAAACCCTGTCTCGAAAAACCAAAACCAAAACCAAACAAAAAAGGAATCTTCAGAACGCTTCAGAAAATTGTTAGTTTGTTTATTTATTTATTGTTTTAATAATGATAAAATAGCACTGTACATAGTGGGTTGGGTTTTGTTGTTTTGTTTTAAACAATGCAGAAAATAGAGAAAAGTAAACTATTAGTCCTTTCCTTGCTGTCTTCTTGGCATTGGAGAGCTGGAACAAACATTTTAGAAGCAGCAAGGGAAACCATTGCCTTTACTAGACATTCCCCAGAGGGGCCGGCCTGCCTCCACCGTGGATGTGTCCTGCTCCTGGGGTTGGGGCAGCCGCAGAGAAAGCAGTCCCTAAATAGCTGTAGCTGCAGCTAGAGGCCTGCCCATGACGAACTGCGTGCAGATGACTTCCCCCTACCGATGCTTGCATGTTTGTGATTGTTAATGGGATATTAATGTTTAGTCTGTCATTAGTCAACAGGCAGAGCTCGCCCTGCAGGAGGCAATTAGGATTGCCCAGGAGTCCAACGATCACGTGTGTCTGCAGCACTGTTTGGTGAGGCCGTCCTCTGGTCTTGGGATTTTGCTCAGGGGTTGAGTTGGCCTCCCGAAGGCCCAGTTTCAATCAGGTGGTTTTGCAGTGGGATCAAAGGTCCTTAGCAGTGAGGGTAAATTATGTAGGTGGACACAGGGGGCCCCACAGTCATATAGTTTTCTTAACTTGTGGCATTTGTTCTGCTTGGAGCACTTTGTATCTCTATAGCGTGACATTGACGTTGGCATCCATGAGATGATGTACTTTCCTGGTAACTGGGTGAGATACTGGTGTAGCAAACAGTTACCAAGTATAGAGAGGGTGGAGAGACACTTAATCACCCGTGACTCTCAGCTCAGTTCAGTGCTGGATGGGGCTTTCTGCTTCCTTCTGACATGTCTACCACTCAGGGCTGTCAGAGAATGCCGACCAATTGCTTGTTTATCTCAGTCTGGCTTCGATAAAGCTTTTAATATGCCTAAGGGGTTTCATTTACACTCAAAACTCATAGCACAGTATTATAGAGGGTTTATCTTGTCCCTTTAAAATCCTTCCTTATGTCCACATTGATATTTCACTGAGATCCGCCGTTGCCATTGTTATGACACCTTTGATGGTTCTCTCTTGCCAGAGCTGGCTTTATGTGCTGGGGCAGAAGAGAGCCGATAGCTATGTTCTGCTGGAGCACTCTGTGAAGAAAGCAGTACATTTTGGGTTACCGGTAAGGCTCATCTTTCTGTGAGATTGTTACAATTAGTGGTGTTGAGCCTTTGTCTCTTCTTCTGCCCACCTTTGTCATGAACCGGCGAGACTTAGAGTGGGCATTCCTACATGTGGTCTCGTTGTTGGTTGTTTTCTGACTTTAATTATAAATCACACCACTAAATTCTGTTGGGTAGGTTTCTCTCTATTCCCTTTGTCCTAATAACATCTGTGAGAGCTCCACTTATCGACTTGATAAGAGATCTTTGTTTAATTTATTGAGCAACACTTAGTACATTTGCACTTAGGCAATTTGTAGAAATGGCTTTTTTCTTCTTTTCTAGTACTGGGGATAGAACTCAGCACCTCACACACACTAGGCAAGTGCTGTGCTACTGAGCTACATCCCCAGCCCTGGGAATGCTGAAGTTAAACCAGGGGTTGGCAAACTACAGCTTGTGTGTTAAGTCTGGTGCTCTGTTCATCTGCATACAGCTGTTGAGCCAAAAAACATTTACATGTTTAGATGGATGGAGCCGGAGAACAGCCACAACTGAGCAGAGACCAAGTGTGGCCTGCAACATGAAATCTGCTCTCACCCTTGCTAAAAAGTTTGCTGACCCTTGTTTTAACTAGTAAGCCTGACGGGAAGACCTGTTCCTCTCATTCTGCATGACAGGAAAAGGCTGAGTTGTTACTTCAGTGACACAGAGGCCGTGCAAAGGGCGTGATCTGTGTGCAGAAAGTAGGACTGGCTTTGGGGTGTAGACTGCTATTGGAAGAACATTATTCTGTCTCAGCCTCTGCTGAATCCGTGACCATAGACCATAAGATCTCTTAGGCCCATTCTCTGGAAGTTTGCAGCAAGATTGAGAACAACTTACTGTAGTGTTTGTTCAGTCTGTGCGTTTATTGTGTGCTTTCTTCTGGGAAAGGAAAGAAACATACATGGACTGAATTGAAGTGGCTCTTTATAGACTGATAAAGCTACTCTAGCTGTGGATTTAAACGGCCTGTTTAGATGGGCTTCTTACCCTCAAGGAGGATCCCAGACAGAAGCTAAGAAGAGAACTTGTTGCTCATGACAGGCGGCTTTCCCTTTTTGTCCTGTTACCTAATATGCAAGCACTGTTTGCTCTATTATCTCATTGTAATCCTTACCACGGTTCTCTATGATAGGTTTGATGCCCATTTTACAGATGAGGAAGCTGAGGCTTAGCTAAGAAGCTAAGTGACTGGCCCTAAGTCACACAGTAAGTAGCAGAGGCAGTGTCTAAGTCCAGGTTACCTAACGCTGAAGCCCTGGCTCTTTGCCATGTACCCTCTGCTTCTCTTTCAGCCCTAGCGTTTCAGGAACACATCTCTCATGGGTCAGGGTTAAGGTCAGGTCATAGGTTCTTTAAGTAGAGCTGTCACTGTGCATGTGCTGAAATGTGAAATCCACCACATTTCTGAAGAGCAAAACAAATTCTGTCATGTAATCTCTATCTTGGGTCGTGGGTATATCTGTCCCCTTAGTACCTCGCCTCCCTGGGAATACAGTCCCTTGTTCAACAGAGAGCTTTTGCTGGGAAGACGGCCAACAAACTGATGGATGCCCTAAAGGACTCTGACCTCCTGCACTGGAAACACAGCCTGTCAGAACTTATCGATATCAGCATTGCACAGAAAACGGCCATCTGGAGGCTGTACGGCCGCAGGTAGGTCTCCAGGCAGACTGCCAGAGCCACGGAGGTGTGGAGCCTTTAGAGAGATAGGCAGGCACTATGGAAATGGTCCTGTGCAAGCTTGTCCCCCTTTGGAGTTTGTTCACCGAGGGGGTTGGAGAAGATGCTTCATCATCTGGAGACATTTTGTAGTCTGCATGAACTTAGCAAAGTCTTCCCCACGCTCACAGTTTACTGTCCCCGGCTGCTCTGTGTTTAACCAACCGGTGGGTGATCTCTCATCTGGTTCGCACATTTGATCTCTAGCTCATGGGTATACTTGAGCAGTGACCAGCTGGCACTCACACCTCAACCACCTGACCCTGAGCTAAGAGCCCCCCTTCCTGTTCGCATGCTGCATGGCCTCCTTGTGCAAGTCCAGCGCCCCTCCACACAGCTGCTTGTGTAGACAAGGTTGCTTCTCTGGACAGCTGCAGCCACTGTCTGTTTTCCACTCAGCCACTGCAGTTTGGAAGTAAACTTCTGAACTAGACTTTCCCCTGGAGCCCAGTCTTAATTTCACACATCCCCTAGACAACCTGCTGTTTCTAGGAATTCCGTAATGAAGGGAGCGCCTCTTTACCAGTCTTGTTTTTGTATTTCAGATAATTTTTTGGCACGGTGTGCTCTGAAACAGCTGCCGACACTGGCCACTGCCTGCATTGCCAGAGCAGCCGGTGCCAGGATGGCATCGGGTCTGAATTTACCCGTGAAACCTAATTAGCATCCTGTGACCTCAGGGAACATCGAGGGTGGGGAGGTGGGGGTGGGGATCTGGGTGCCAAGTGCTCCCAGCTATGTTGCTACTCTGCATTTCCTTGGGGCCTGCATACCCAGGATACTTCTGCTCTCCTCGGCCTGAGGGCCGGAGAGCTGGCATGGGGAGGAGTTGCTTCCACACATCCAGAGCCGCAAGGGTTAATTTTCTTGCCTCTCCACTGAGGATAACTGTAGGGCATGGCTCAGGGTCAGCCTCATTCTGCTCCCTTTATAAAGGGGGACCTGTCCCCTCCTCTCCTCACCCAGCACCATGGCACTGCAGCAAGCCCAGATGTTGCTGAGCATGAACAGCCTGGAGTCGCTGAATGCGGGTGTGCAGCAGAACAATACTGAGTCCTTTGCCGTCGCTCTCTGCCATCTTGCAGAGCTCCATGCGGAACAGGTAGGTCGGTTGTGTTAGTGTGTGCTCTGTTGCTATGGCAGCACTGCTGAGGAAAGCGGCTTGGAAGGAAGCCCGTTCTCCATGGTCTCTACAGAGGTCTGCGCTCTCGTTGGCCCAGCGTGGCCACACCTCCAGGGTGGAACATGGGGGCCTGAAGTGCTTCTGGGGCACTGGGGCTCTGCCATTTCCTTCCTCTCGTGCTTGAGAAAAGCACTGGGTATGTCTCAGTGGGCCTGGTTGGTGTAGGTTGCTGAAGAATGAAATCCCCCATGGAGATAGTTTGAATATGCCACATTTGTCAAACACTGGATGTTTTGACATCGGTGAAGGGAACATGAGATGAGCTTGGCTACTGGTTTTCAAGAAGCGGAATAGGTTGGGTATGGTGGTGCACCCGAGGCCAGCCGGGTCTACATAGTGAGGTCCCAGACAGCCAGGGCTATCCTGGCTGGAGAGACCCTGTCACAAAAACAACCAAATGGTAAACTAAAGGAGATGGAAACTTAATGCAGCAGAGATGTTTGTGTGTGTGTGGAGAGGAGAGTTGGCTAATCCAGGCAGCACGGTGATAACGTTGTTCTTGTGGCTCTGAGCCAGGCCTGCGCTGGATGCTTTGTGTGTGTTAGCTTGCTGAATCCTTTGTAGCCTCATGAGCTCAGTGTCTTTTATTCCTGCTCCATAGAATAAGAATCTGGCAGGGCAGTGGTAGCGCACACCTTTAGTCCCAGCACTTGGGAGGCAGTGCAGGCGGATTTCTGAGTTCGAGGCCAGCCTGGTCTACAGAGTGAGTTTCTTTCTTTTTTTTTTTTTAAAGATTTATTTATTTATTATATGTAAGTACACTAGCTGTCTTCAGATACACCAGAAGAGGGCGACAGATCTCGTTACGGATGGTTGTGAGCCACCATGTGGTTGCTGGGATTTGAACTCTGGACCTTTGGAAGAGCAGTAGGGTACTCTTACCCACTGAGCCATCTCACCAGCCCCAGAGTGAGTTTCTGGACAGCCAGGGCTATACAGAGAAACCCTGTCTTGAAAAACAGCCACAACAACAACAACAACAAAAAGATTCTGAGGTCCAGGGGATTTAAGTGTCTATCTACCAGTACATGTCAGTTCTGTTTCCAGCCCAAAGAACAGTGAGGATTGGACGTGACCTTGACTTTTGTCCCACATAATTATACACAGTTCTCTTCATAGGAAGCTAAAGTCCTGATGCTGCCTCAGAGACCCCTTAGCTCAAAGGTCTCCTGGAAGAGAGTTATGGAGACTGAGTCTTCTCCTCACAGAGCAAGCTGCGGGTTAGGCCAGGCTCCTTCCTCCCAGTACCTCTCCTCACCCTGTGGTCTCCATCATTGTTAGGTGTAGACCCCATCTACAGTAAAGATCTCTCTGACTAACACAGGAAGGTTGGGCTCTGATGGGGCCTGTGTGTCCCCATTGGCTGCTGTCGTCCTATGCTCCCTGAGGTGTTTGTTCCTCTTATCTTTTCCCAGGGCAAAGGGCAAACCATCTGTATTTACTCTCTGCTGTCTTCTAGGAATCTCATGTTACCCTTTTGTTTGTTTGTTTGTTTCCTCCCTCTTGGCACCAGAGCTTCATGTGTTCCCTCCTCCTCTGCAGTGTGTGTGTGTGTGTGTCCCATGGGCTCCTCAAACTTTTTTTGTTGTTGTTGTTTTTGGTTTTGGTTTTCCAGACGGGGTTTCTCTGTGTAGTCCTGGCTGTCCTGGAACTCACTCTGTAGACCAGGCTGGCCTCGAACTCACAAATCCGCCTGCCTCTGCCTCCCAAGTACTGGGATTAAAGGCACATGCCACTACTGCCTGGCCCAAACTCTTTACTAAATGTGCCACTTAACTATGGTATCGGGAGAAAAGATAGACGATAAAGAAATTTCAGCACAATTCTGTATGTAAGCACAGAAGGCAGAGGTAGGACGGTAGAGTTCTAAACCAGCTCTGAGGCCAGAGGGCACCATGGGTGTCATTCTGTAGGTGCTGTCTACATTGCCTTCTGAGACAGGGTTTCTCACTGGCCTGGGCCAGCAAGCCCTGAGGATCCGCCTCTTTGTGTTTCTTTAGTTCTGGGATTACAAGCTCACATTACCACAACCAGTTTTTCATTTCTTAATTTTCTTGGGATTAAATTCATAACTGCAGAGGACATACTAAGCCCTTTCTCCAAGGTTATCGGCCCCTTTCTTGTCCTGACTGACTGACCGACGATCCTCCTGTACTATTCCCTTCTAAGTCTCAAGGGGAAGTGACTGCAGTGTGTATGTACAAAATCTCTTTACTTAGTCTGAAGTTTGGACAGCCCATCTCAGTCCTGCCCTTGCTCTCTGACAGAAGAAAACAATGGACAGGATTGGCTGTAAAAATTATGGAAGCAAAATGATCATTTGCTGTTGTCTTTCAGTGTTTTTGCTTCAAATAAAAGCTTAATTGTGCAATCGTTCTGCATAGTTCACACTTGATGGAATGATTAGAGAAAATTGAAAAGCTTTAACTAAGGGACTGGAGAGGTAGCTTAGTGGTTAAGAGTATTGGCTGCTCTTCCAGAGAATCCAGGTTCAATTCCCAACACCTACCTTGCAGCTCACGCCTGTCTACAACTCCAGTTCCAGGGCTTCTGACACCCTCACACAGACATGCATGCAGGAAAAAATACCAATGGACATAAATTATATATTAAAAAGAAAAGCCTTAGCTAAAAAGATAGCCCCCCACAACATGTCTGTAAGAAAGGCACGCGTGTTGGTTTATGGAAGAACATGGATGCCAAAACAGAGAAGAGAAACTCAGTCATGTTGAAATTAAATTTAAGACAGTGGGGTCAGCGCGATGGCTAACTGGGTAAAGGCCTTGGTGCCAAGCCTGACAAGCCGGGAGCTCATGTGGTAGAAGGAGGGTACTGGCTCTTCCCTCCCCGCACCATTGTCCTCTAACCTGCACATTGTCCTCTAGCTACACAAATGTAGGGGTACACACACTGACTAAATCACGACAGTGAGATAGTTTCAGCCAGGAAATGAGGCAAAAGTTTTCACGACCTAAAAAAATCCCTTTCATGTCTCTGCCTATGAGGGAACAGCTGTGCACATCTGTATGCAGAGCTATATCCCCTCCCCCAATGGTTAGTGCAACTTTATAAAGTAGAATTAACTAGAGACAACCAGACTGCCTACAGGTTATTGTTTGTTTGTTTATTATATGTGAGTGCACTGTAGCCGTTTTCAGACACTCCAGAAGGCGGCATCAGATCTCATTACGAATGGTTGTGAGCCACCATGTGGTTGCTGGGAATTGAACTCAGGACCTTTGGAAGAGCAGTCAGTGCTCTTAACCTCTGAGCCATCTCTCCAGCCCAGGTTATTTTGATGTATCAGTTTATCTACCTTATAAGGTATGCTAATAATAGAGTTATATTAATACTGGAAAATTTAAATCACTCAAAAATTTATTTTGCCTGATGAGATGGAGTGCACCTTTAATCCCAGCATTTATGAGGAGAAGAGGTTGGCAAATAGTGATATCCTGTCAAAAAACAAAAAGAAAACTCCATGACTTATAGAATTTTAATCATGCAGTTACAGTGTTACACATATTTTACAAGAAAATAATATGTATAGCTATTTTTGGAACCTCTATATTTTTATATTTATGAGCATCAAAGAGTCTTGGAAGATGTGTCAAACATATCTGAGATTCTCTTTGAGAAGGATTACAAGCAACTGTGCGTGCTTTTGTTTTATTTTGTTTGGATGAGTATTACTGTGTAAGTTTGTGACCCCGGCTGCTCTGGAGCTCAGCAGGTAGAATAAGCTGACTTATAACTCACAACTGTTGTCTCCTCTGCCTCCTAAGTGCTGATGGTGCAGCCATGAGCCACGAGAGCTGCTGTAATTTTGTCTTATTTAAGGTTTTTTTTTTTTTTTTTTTTTTCTCCTAGAAAGAACTTTGCTTCTCTGTATAATTCAGCACAGTTTCTCAGCCAGGCACAGGACAGGCACCTGCAGGCTCAGTACCTGGGAGATGGAGGAATGGGGAGTTCTGCCAGGCTTAGCTGTGCCTTGCCTTCTAGGCTAGGCTAGGCTACAGTGAAACCTTGGCTTCTCTACACAGGGTTTCTCTGTGTAGCCCTGGCTATCCTGGAACTCACTCTGTAGACCAGGCTGGCCTCAAACTCAGAAATCCACCTGCCTCTGCCTCCCAAGTGCTAGGATTAAAGGTATGCACCACCACTGCCCAGCGAAACCTTGGCTTCTTAACTGTGAGGCCAAGTATAAACATTTCTTGAACGTTTCTGTTCTGTGGTACACATCATGTATACATACATGTGTATATCATGGCTGTATATATCTGTCCAAATTGAGTACAGAGGGTGATGATAACTATTTTCAGAACATTGTTATGATTAAAGTTCATATTTTAACATGAAAAAAGTTTTTTTCTTGTTTTTGGTTTGGTTTTTTGAGACAGGGTTTCTCTGTGTAGCCCTGGCTGTCCTGGAACTCACTTTGTAGATCAGGCTGGCCTCAAACTCAGAAATCTGCCTGCCTCTGCCTCCCGAGTGCTGGGATTAAAGGCGTGCGCCACCATGCCCGGGTGATTTTAAAAAATCTTCACTAGCTCACTAAGGAAGAACAGGGAGGTCACGTGAACCTCCTAGGTGTGTGAGCGGGTATATTGTCAGAACTGGTATGCCAATGAGACCATGCCTTTCCGTCCTAGGGCTGTTTTGCGGCTGCTGGTGAAGTATTAAAGCACTTGAAGGACCGATTTCCACCCAACAGTCAGCACGCCCAGGTAGGCTGCCTTTCTCCTGCTCGTACAGCACGATCAGTTGTATCACAAGATAGCTACACAAGCAGAAGGTAGTGCTTGCCCAGCAAGCATAAAGCTTGAGTTCGTCCCTAGCTGCCTGTAATCGCAGTATTGAGGATGGATGACCAAAAATTCAAAATCATAGCTGGGGAGGGATGTAAGCTTAGTGAGCATCCACAGGTCCTGAGTCTAATCCTCAGTACCACACACACACACACACACACACACACACACACACACACACACCTGACTGCCTACCGAGTGTTTGGTACACCACTACCTGGCAAAAATAAATCTTTCGAAAGTTCAGACTCATACTGGACTGTATGGAACATTTGAGGCTAGCCTGCAATACCTGAGACCCTGTCTCCAAATTAGAAACCAAACCCAGCCTCCTTCCGTATGATGTTTAAGGGTGAGTATTAGAAAAGTTTGGGAATCGTGAATGGGAATGGCAGGCAACAAGGTGAATGCTTAGTATGGAAAACAGGAGGGAAATAGGATTTGACAAGAATGGACAGAGAATTGAAGACCATCAGGGTAAAGTACAGTGTGAGCTGGAAGGTGGGCTTGGAGCTGCTTTGTGTTTTGTGTTTGTTCTTCGAAATGGCCTTGGACCCTTGATCCTCCTACCTCAGTTTCCCAAGTGCTGGAATTATAAATGTTTGCCACCACCAAATGTGGGCTTCTCTTTGCTTTTTGCAAAAAAGCAAATTGCTTGTAGCATTAAATAAATCAATAAATAACCTCCAACATATATGTGAATTGTAAGGATTTTGCAACAATAATGTGAATTTTTTTTGTATTTAATTTTTCTTTAGTTATGGATGCTGTGTGATCAAAAAATACAGTTTGACAGAGCAATGAATGATGGCAAATTCCATTTGGCTGATTCACTTGTTACAGGAATCACAGCGCTTAATGGCATAGAAGGTGTATACAGGTAAGAGCCCTGGACAGCTGCCAGCACAAAACAAGAGGCAGAGGCAGGCAGGCAGTCTGAGGCCAGCCTGGTCTACAGAGTGAGTTCCAGGACAGCCAGCGCTGCAAGAGACACCCTGTCTCGAACAGAGAAACAAATAAATATAAACTAAGATCTCCCTGGGCAGTGGTGGCTCATGCCTGTAATCCCAGCACTCGGGAGGCAGAGACAGGCGGATTTCTGAGTTCGAGGCCAGCCTGGTCTACAAAGTGAGTTCCAGGACAACCAGGGCTATACAGAGAAACCCTGTCTGGTGGGGGAAGAAAAGAAAAGAAAAAAACAAAAATAAATAAACAAACAAGGTTCGTGTGTGTGTGTGTGTGTGTGTGTGTGTGTGTGTGTGGTGTGTGTGGCGGTCACCTGTGCTTGTTCACCTCTGCTCAGGTCAGGCCAGCTGGCCTCGAGTTCTTGCAGACTCCCCTTCTCCCATCTCTCTGCTAGGATTGCAGATGCTGTGCTGCCATCCAGCTTTGCATGTGCTCTGGGGATCCACATTCAGGTCGTCAGACATAGTGTCAGGTGCTTTAACGCTAATTAGTTACCTTGATTTTCTGTGTGTCAGTGTTTTGCCTGAATATATGTGTATGCATCATGTGAGTGCTTAGTACCATTGAAGGTCAGAAGAGGGTGTGAGAGCCTTTGTAACTGGGTTCTGGATGGTGTGGGTGCCTGGAACTGAGCAACCAGAGCTTTTAACTGCTGAGCCACCTTCCCCCCCCCCCACCCCCACCGTATTTTTTCTTTTTCTTTTTTTTTTTAAGATTTTATATCTAAGTACACTGTAACTGTCTTCAGATGCACCAAAAGAGGGCGTCAGATCTCATTAAAGGTGGTTGTGAGCCACCATGTGGTTGCTGGGATTTGAACTCAGGACCTTCGGAAGAGCAGTTGGTGCTCTTAACCACTGAGCCATATCTCTAGCACTTTCTTTTGGTTTTTCAAGACAGGGTTTCTCTGAGTAGCATTGGCTGCCTTGAAACTCATTCTGTAGACCGTGTTGGCCTCAAACTCAGTCAAAATAATTTTTAATAGTTTTATATTTGCTATACTTTCATTTGTGTATTAATTAATAATTTACTTTCAGCTTTAGTTGAAAAAGTCAAGGGTGTGATTTGTTGTTGTTTTCTGTTTAGGAAATAAGAAAATAGATAATTGATAGTCCTTTCTTTCTCTCTTTCTCTCTCTCTTTCAAAGATTTATATGAGTATATGAGTACACTGTAGCTGCCCTCAGACACCCCAGAAGAGGGCATCAGATCTCATTACAGGTGATTGTGAGCCACCAAGTGGTTGCTGGGATTTGAACTCAGGACCTCTAGAAGAGCAGACCACCGTGCTCTTAACTGCTGGGCCATCTCTCTAGGCTTTTTGTTTATTTTCTCTAATTTAGAAGTTAGCAGTCATGCTGAGGAGATAAATCCTTGATCCCAAATGGCTACAGTTGAAAGGCTTGCAGACCTCTGTGTAACCATTACTGTTTGTTTTGATTGTTTCAGGAAAGCAGTCGTACTGCAAGCTCAGAACCAAATGACAGAGGCACACAAGCTTTTGCAGAAGTTACTGTCGTACTGTCAGAAGTTAAAGAACACAGAAATGGTCATCAGGTAAGCAGTCTGTCGGGGGTGCCACCGGGGCTGGAAGGCGGGCCTTCTCATCCCACCCTCCTCTCTGTTCAGCGTCCTCCTATCAGTGGCAGAGCTGTACTGGAGATCTTCGTCCCCGACCATCGCCATGCCTGTGCTCCTGGAAGCTCTGGCCCTCTCCAAAGAATACCGATTACAGTACTTGGCCTCCGAAACTGTGCTCAACTTGGCTTATGCCCAGGTAAGCCAGTGTGGGTGTTCCCCACCCCCCTCGCTAAGGGGGACTGTGGGGATGAGGGTGTGTTATGTTTATGGGGTGCATGTATGTGCATATGGAAGCCAGAGTCAGCCTTGACTGCCATTCCTTGGAGGCTGTCTACCTTATTTTGAGTTTCTCTCACTGTGTGTGTATAATATTATATATATATATATTATAAGACATATTATAAGATTTTATATGTATACACACACACACACACACACACACACAGTCTCTACCGGGACCTGTGCTTTCCTTTAGGGTGGACTGGCCAACCACTCTAACCATCAAGCCCTATGATCCCCATGTCTCTTGCAAGCCCATCACAGGGCTTACAGGCTCCTGTCACTGTCCAGCTCTTTATGCGCTTGCTTGGGAATCAAACTGAGGTTCTGTGGTTTGCATGCATGGCAGGGATGTTAACAACTGCGCCATCTCCACAGACCTCGAGCATCTGCTTCCCACAGGCAGTCACCACACTTAGGCTTTTTATGTGGTTCTAGGGGTGTGAACCTCTGGTCTTGTGTGGTAAACTCCACACTGATCCTTTGAGCCATCTTCTCAGCTTCCTCATATGCAGATTTTTGTCTGAATACCTGTTTCAGGTTTTCTTAGACATCTAAGAATGGAACTGTTGAATCATATGATAATTTTAATTTCTTTTTTTTTTTTTTTTTTTTTTTGGTTTTTCGAGACAGGGTTTCTCTGTATAGCCCTGGCTGTGGCTGTCCTGGAACTCACTTTGTAGACCAGGCTGGCCTCGAACTCAGAAATCCGCCTGCCTCTGCCTCCCGAGTGCTGGGACTAAAGGCGTGTGCCACCACGCCCGGCTAATTTTAATTTCTTTTAGGAACTGCTTAACTTTTTATGGCATAAACGTTGCTAAATGGTTCATAGTGGACTCGTCATTCTTGTGTTCTGAGTAATAATGTATTAATACATTACCAGAATTGTCTGAGTATGAATTTGCCAGCTCTCTGGGATTTTGTAGTTTCCATTCCTATACTGCATGTGTGTGAAGTGGAGGCTCATTGTGGCTTTGGTCTCTGGTCTCTGGTGACCAGTGACTTTGAGCATCAGTATTTGTTAGGTGAGAGTGTGCATGCGAGTGCAAGTGCCCTCAGTTCAGAAGAGGGTTTGGGTCATTGGGACCTGGGGTGAGTGCTGGGAACTGAACTCGGGTTCTTTATAGCTTCTCCATGACTCTTAACCTCTCTAGCCCTCTTTCATCATTTCTAATTTTTATTGTTTTGTTCATTTGTTTGTTGTTTATATAAGGTCTGGTTATGTAGTCCAGGCTGGCCTACACTTGGGATCCTGCCTCTGCATCCTAAATGCTAGGGTTATAAGCTATTTGTGTCACAAAACCTGGCTTCCTCCACCCCACCTTGAGACAGGGTCTTCCTGTATACCATGTGTACCTGGGGACTAACTTAACTATATAGACCAGGCTGGCCTCAAACTTGGAGAGTCCTCCAGTCTTTTCTCTGTAGTGCAAGGATAACAGGTGTTCATCACCAAAGCCGGCGAGGCTGTGTTTAATTTTGATGTTGACTTTTGTTTTGTTGAGTTTTTGTTTGTTTGTTTGGTTGGTTTTGAAATGGGGCGCAGGATGGCTTTAAACTGATCTCCACCTTTAGAGAGCTGTGCTGCAAGCCTGTACCAAACATTTTCTTCTAGTCACGAGATGTATCTTCTTGATCATGTTGATTAATATTTTTTAATTTTGATAAATTCAGTTTTAGCCATTTTTCTTTGTGAGATAGGATCTCGTATGTAGCCATTTTCTTTGTTTCTTGTGCTTTTGGTATTGAATTGCTAATCAAAGAAGTGATTGCCACATCTAAGATCATAAAGACTTTCTTAGTTTTCTACAAATGTCACACAGTTTTAGCACTTAGATTTAGGTCTTTGACATTTATGTGTGTACATAATGTGTCTGTGTTTATGTGTATGTGTGTATGTGTGCTTGTGCACGTGTGTGTCTGTGGAGGTCAGAGATCCTGAGGTTGAGCCTCTCACTGACCCAGAGCTCACCGAGTCAGGCAGGCTGGCAACCAGTTATCCCCTTCCTGCCTCCTGAGTGCTGGGTTAGACCCAGGAGTTTAGGAGGGGCTCTAAGATCAAACTCAGTCCTCACGCTAGCATGGCTGGCATTGCGAGTTCAGCCATTGTTCCAGCCCAGGGCTTTGAATTATCTTGAGTTGATTTTTTATACAGATTTCATTGTTTCCTTTGTCAAATCAGTCATCCCAGCACTGTTTATTGAAATTTATTGGAAAGACTTCTTTCAGGCCAGCACTTGGGAGGCAAGAGGCAGGCAAATCTCTTGAGTTCGAGGCCAGCCTGGTCTACAGAGTGAGTTTCAGGACAGCCAGGGTTTCACAGAGAAACCCTGTCTCAAAGACAAACCAACCTTTTCTCCTGCTAAACAATGTTGGCACCTCTGAGAAAACCAGTTTGTGCCAGCTGTGTCCAGTGACTCTTGGACTCTGAGTTCTATTAATTGCCCATATATTTGTTCTTTTATCAATAGTGCCATGTTATGTAGAATGTGTACATTATTCTATAGAATGTAGAATTGAGTGCCCTCGAGTACAGGGCACTCCTGACTTAGCCTCCCATGCACTGGGGCTAGGTATGCATCACCAATCCATCTCAATAATGTTTAGATTACTTTAACTGTCTAGTTCTCTCTTCCTGTGGTGTTGAGGATGGAACTGGGAAGTGAGAGCCCCCACGGGCTTTCACCACCATGCCTGTAAAGACAGACTTGAGGGCTGGGCTAGGCGGGGCATGCCTGTGATCTCATCACTTGAGAGATAGAGGTTGGAGAACTGCTGCACATATGAGGCCAGCCTAGGCTACATAGTGAGTTACAGTCCAGCCTAGGCTACAATAGTAAACCTTGTCATAAATAAAACAAACCCAACCCCAAATAAAACAATACGAGTCCAAGCTTTCCATACCACAAATGGCCACTCTCTCCTGCATCTGTTGAAGTCATACTGCTTTGTACGTGTATTCTCTGGGAACGTATTGTGCAGGATGAGATAGCCTGTGTCGTGGAGAAAATACCCAGAACACAAGCCCATCTTGGTAATGGGCACAGGACATGCGTGTGTACAGTGATCTGCTGTTTCCTTTTTAGCTCATCCTTGGAATCCCAGAACAGGCCTTAACCCTCCTCCACATGGCTATCGAGCCCATCCTGGCTGATGGGGCTATCCTGGACAAAGGTCGTGCCATGTTCTTAGTGTCCAAGTGCCAAGTGGCTTCGGCAGCGTCCTATGACCCAGTGAAGAAAGCGGAAGGTAGGAGCTGTGTGGAGAATGCCGGGCTTGCCTGTCGGTTGCATTTGCCTGCTGAATCAGCTCACCAGCCCTGCAGTCTACGTTTTAGTTTTAACTTTTAAAACAAAAAAGTGAGACAAAACTTTCCATAGTGTGGTGGGCTTTTCTCTTCTTCATATTTTAAAGAGAGTATAAGAATATCTGATATATGGTATATATCATAATATATACTAGCTGAATCTAGATAGCAAGTTTTGAAAACTGAAATGTTAACTGTGGATTTCCCTCCCCCACCCCCATTGTCAGCTCTGGAAGCTGCCATTCAGAACCTCAGTGAAGCCAAGAACTACTTTGCAAAAGTCGACTGCAGAGAGCGCATCAGGGATGTTGCTTACTTCCAGGCCAGGCTGTACCACGCTCTTGGCAAGACCCAGGAGAGGAACCATTGTGCCATGATCTTCCGGCAGCTACACCAGGAGTTGCCCGCCCATGGGGTGCCCTTGATTAACCATCTCTAGCCAGGAGTCCCTGCTTGATGTTGTGTATTTGGGGGTGGTCATTACATGCTATCTCGTCAATAAACTGTTCTGATCAGTTTGTCTGAAGTGGGTTTTTATTTTTCTGGGTTGAATTGTCAGTATCTTTGTTAAGAACTGTGTATCTAGGGGCTGGAGAGATGGCTCAGCAGTTAAGAGCACTAACTGTTCTTCCAAAGGACCTGGGTTCAATTCCTAGCACCCTTTTGACAGCTCACAGCTGTCTGTAACTCCTGTTCCAGGGAGTCTGACACCCTCAGGCAGACATAAAAGCAGTCAAAACACGGATGTACATAAAATTAAAATAAATTATTTAAAAATAAAACCTGTGCATCCTCTTAAATCTGCTTACAGAGGGTTGGTGGCTCAGGGCTCTAATCCCAGCACTTGGGAGAGGTAGAGGCAGGCTGCTCTCTTAGAGCAGTCTAGTCTCCATAGAGAGGTTAAGGCAAGCCAGTGCTGCACTGTGAGATCCCGTTTCAAAGAGTAAGATTTGAGAGCTGGGGAGACAGCAAGTTGGGGACCAAAGTGTGGATTTCCAGATCCTACATAAAAGTGAGGGGAGACATGTCGGCTGACAACTACCCCAGCCCTCAGGAGGCAGAGGTGAGATTGCTCATGCAAGCTGCCTAGCAGGAGTAGCAGAATCAGCGGGCTCCAGAGACTCCAACAAATGGAGGGTCATAGAAGACACCTAGCTTCTGTTCTGCCTCCCCTCTCCCAAAATGTGCACACAGGCACATAAGCCCTCATACCTGTATACCCACAAAACTGCATTTAAAAAAAAAAATAAGCGTTTGGGGCTGGCAAAAATGTATTGTCAGGTTTCACACAGATCGGACATTGAAAGTTCCATCCCCTGCACCCATATAAAAGAGAAGAGAACTGAGTCCACATAGTTGTTCTCTGACTGCTGTGCACAGGACCACATGTTGGGACACATGCCATTCACACCCCTAATAGAAAGGTTTACTGGTTTGTTGTGGATTTTGTTTGTTTTCTTCTAGTGCTAAGGATCCAACCTAGGGCCTTGCACATACCAGGCAAGTGCCCATCCACCGAGCTATAGTGCCAGTCCCACCCACCCTCCTCTAACACCACATGCTTTCACGAGTCTTAGGTTTACTTCTGTAACTTCCGTATCTTACCCTGCTGTCACTCTGTGTCACACACAGTCCTTGTGTGTGCTTGTTCACAGCACATAACTGGAGATAAAAAAGGAGACAGTGACTTTATTTTGTGGTATTAACAATAGCAAATTTTCTTGTTTTTTTTTTTTTGTGTGTGTATCTCTTTTGCATACATGTACTTTTCTGTATGTAAACATGGAGGTGATTATAAGGGAAAGGAAAAGAAGCGTGGAGGGGGTCTAGAGGCGTTGTTAAACATTCATTTGCGTATCTCAACCCTACAGTTAAACAGAGTGAGTTGTCTTTGTGTGTTCATGAATTTCTTCCCCTTCACACAGGCAAATGCCTATGTTTCTGGGCCAAAGCAGCCTACACGAGAACAGCTCTTCTAAAGCCACAAGGAACCAACCAAATTTTGCAGCTTCTGTCATTGGCTCTTTCTCTGTTATATTTAAACCTTCTAATGAGAAACAGTTTCTCTCTGAAGCAATGAAAAACAACTCCATCCGCCAGGGAGCGTTTGCTGGCCAAAGACAGCTGCTCTGGAGACAGGCTCACGATAGAAGTAGAGACACGAACTGGAGTGTTGATGTTTAAAAATCTTTCCTTTAATTTCTGTGGAAGCTGTATTTGTAGAGATGGAATCACAATAATGACTGTATACTTAAAAAAAAAAATTCTTCCAGCAGGAAACTCCATAGTGAATTTATTTTCCTTTATGTTTTGTTTCTTTTTAGACACTGTAGCCCAGGCTGACCTCAAACTTGGATCTTCCTACCTCAATCTCCCTGGAGTCCTCTGTAAACAGGTCTGTGTCACTGCAGCTGGCTGATACCTGCTTGGGGGGCGGGGAGGGGTGGAGACAGTGCTAGGTTACCCAGCATCTCACACACCACCAGTCCTTGTTACCATTCATGTGCACCAACGTTAAACCCCAGCACTGTCTGGTCCTCACCATAAGTTCTAGGCCAGCCGAGATGCTGGAGATTAAGCCCCGATCCTTACGCACCTCACTCAGAAAATTATATGCCAGAAACCTCTCATTTTTATTTTTCATATGGCCCTACAAATTCCAGTCAGTTCTGATACATCTTGACAGCGCCAACGGATGGAAAGTGGAAATATCAAGAGTAACCCCAGACACAACTATCTGGGTGATAGCTGACTGGTCTGGTGAGAAAGGAATAGAGAGCTTTGTAGTCATCAAGCATTTGGGTCCGCTATCCCAGCGGCCTTCAGAAATTATCCTCAGAGATCTCCTGGCATGTTTCCTGACCTGGGTGCGGATAGCTAAAATTTACAGAATGGGCTGTTGTGAGCTCTTTACCCAAATAGTCACATTTCTGGAGTTAGAGGGATGGCTCAGTGGTCAAGGGCACTTGCACTTCCAGAGGACTCAAGTTCACTTCCTGGCACCCCCACATTGGGTAGCTCACAATTGCATTTAACTACATAGCATTTAACTATATAGCTCTGGGAGAGACAAGGGTCCTTTAGGCCCCTGTACACATGTGACACAGACACGAATTAAAAAAAAAATTGTTTTTAAACCAACCCTATATTTCATCTTGAGAACAGTCTTAAAGACTAGGCAATAGTGTTAATTCAGTTTAACAGATGGTCCTGGGACAGAGAGAGGTGAAGTTCCTTGCCCGAGGTCTTATAACTAGCAGGTTGTAGACTTGGGATCCTGATGATTTCAGCGTTACCCAGATCCCACTCTTTAGAAAGGTCCCGGGATGTTTTTGTGAGCACTTACTATTTGTTGAGTAATAATACCATTCATCATGTGCTAGACACCACTAAGAACTTTCACATCATCTTTACGCATGGTGCTCTCCTCCTTTTACCAATGATGAAACTGAGCCCTGACCTCGTGGCCTGAGCCATCCCTGTCAGTGGTAAGGACCAGAAAAAACGATTCAGTCCCTGGCATGAAAGCCTTCCTCTCTCTGCAGGCCATCTTTGTCTTCACCTGTATGCCTGGACTTTTCCTACTTGTTTTGAGTAGTCAGTCGTGTCCTGATGTTTTTCTTTTTGCAAATGTTTGCAGAGACAGATGAAGAGCCCTCTTGCAAACCCTTCCTGACACCTTTTACGATGCTGCTTGTATTGAGGACTTAGAAAGCTATTCATCTCGCTGTCGCTGCCGTACAAGGTAGCTTCTCAAGGCCTCTTTTTAGCTGCTGCTCTGTTGAAGAGAAAGAACCCGCTGAATCAAGTTCATTGGTGATATGAACCCCCCCATCCTTTTGTTCTAGATACTCGAGCCTATGCAACAGAACATTCCCGGGAACAACGTGAGTGGCACGCAGGCTAGCTCAGGAAGGTGGGGCGGAGCCTTGGAAGGACAGATGTTGTGAAGCCATCCACGTGGGGGAGAAAATGATAAAGTCTTAGATTTCTACGCCTTGCCTCCTCCACAGGGTTTAAGTTTTCCTTAAAAAAAAAAAAAAAAGACTCAGATGTCATGTTTACTTATTTTCCTGGCCATCTGTGTTGTCAGGACAACAAGATCCATTGCCTAGAATAGGATTTTCTAGCGATCTTGGAAGGGGGTGGGGGGAGTTAAAAATGCAACACTAACTCTTGTTTTCTTATCTCTGAGAAGGAATTGGTTTATTTGTGTGGGATGGCTCCTAGCACAAGAGGAGCTGAATGGCAGTGACAGGCAATTATAGTGTTCTGCACTTTGTTCTAATTTGCTTTAATAAGAAAGGCACATAAATTGATGGGATTTTTAGCACCGTGCTAAGTATATCGGGAGTTAGCTTCAGTGAACACTTGGGGACTAGGCACTGAGCTAATGTCTTCACACACATCCTCCTGTTGAATCCGTGGGGCAAGTCTATGAGCTTCGTCATGTTATTATCGGTATCTGATAGCTGATGAAGCCAAACTGGGAGAGATGGCCCAAGCTTGCAGATAATTACACGTAATTAGTGGGTTCGAGGGACTGGAAGCAAGTCCATCTCAGCCCAGAGTTATTGCCTTTCCACCTTGATGCTGAGCTATGCAAATGTCTTGGGTGTGGTGCCTGGCCAGACCCCAGGAATTTAAAGCAAAAACCCACCAGCGAGTCAGACTCAGCTCCTTTAGCTTAGCAGGGAAATGTTTATCCAGCAAATGCAAGGCCCTTGGTTTGATTTCCCCCCCACCACCACAGAACAACTTAAGTGAAGAAAGAAAATCAAGACCAAAAGTTGGCTGACCATCAAATAATCCAAGAGCTCACAGAGGTCAGAAGAGGGAGTCAAGGTGGTTGTGAGCTATCATGTGGGTACTCAGAATCGAACCCGGGTCCTCTGAGTACTTGTCACTGTCCAGTCATCTTTCCAGCATTTTAAACATTTCGTTAGCTTTTAACTTTATACTGGGTTTCTGCCTGTTATCTACAGTGTTATAATAAAACCGTGGGCAATTTAGTATAACATGACATACTCATATAGAATTATAAATTTTAACAAGGAAATTATAGGGTTGTTTTTTTTTGTTTGTTTTTTGTTTTTGTTTTTTGGTTTTTTGAGACAGGGTTTCTCTGTATAGCTCTGACTGTCCTGGAACTCACTTTGTAGACCAGGCTGGCCTCGAACTCAGAAATCCACCTGCCTCTGCCTCCTGGGGGATTAAAGGCGTGGCCACCACGCCTGGCCTGAAATGATAGGTTTTAACAGGAAAGAAAACCAGGACCTCTTAGTTACCTTAGGAAAGCAGTTGCCCAACCCCCAAAACCCATCCTTTTTTTTTTTTTTTTTTTTTTAAATGGCCTGAAACAATGAGTTTATTGGATTTCCTTAGAGGAACATGAATGACCTCTGAATAGCTTCATCACTTCAAAGTACCCCTCCCCCGTTATGGATGATGACCTCAGAGAAACTGCTTCATGGAGTGCCCTCCTAAATGGCAACACACTGGACAATTGCATGAAAATCACCCTGTGGTGTTTATAAATAAAGTTTTATTGGGACACTGCTACATCCATCTATTCACTATTGTCTGTGGTTGCTAAATGGTGAGGTCGCCTGTGATCTCTCTGTAGAGAGCATGGGATGGAGCCTGAAATGTGGCCAACAAGTGCCACATTTCATGACCCCAAAGTCCCACCCTGCCTACTTACCCTACTATAAATTTGGGGCTGGGGAGGGGTCTACAATACAGAAAAATACAGAACTATGTACCCATTATTCAGCATCGACTATTTTTGCAATCTATTTTACAACCATTTATAGAGGAAATAAAACAGCTATGTTATCTTCCTATACTCCCTGCCCATTCTCTGCCCTCAATTCCTTCCTTTATTTATCTATCATTATTGTTTTGTCTTTTTGGAAGCAGGGTCTATATAGACCTGGAACTTCCTATGTAGACCAGGCTGACCTTGAACTCATGGAGATCCTCCTGCCCCATGCCTCCCAAATACCGGGGTTAAAAGTGCCACCATACCCGACCCATCTTCCTTTATTTTTATTCCATGTGTATGGGCGTTTTTCCTTAATGCATGTCTGCGAACCACATGCATGCTCTGCCTGAGGAGGCCAGAAGAGGGCTTCAGATCCCCTGGAACTGGGGTTCCAGAGGTTGTGACCCATCACGTGGATGCTGGGAATGAACCTAGATCCTTTGCAAGAGCAGCTGGTGCTCTTAACTACGGAGCCATCTCTCCAGCCCGCTTCCTTTTTTTGGGGGGGGGGTCATTCAAGACAGGTTTTCTCTGTATAGCTGTATATCCTGGCTGTCCTGGAACTCACTCTGTAGACCAGGCTGGCCTCGAACTCAGAAATCCGCCTGCCTCTGCCTCCGGAGTGCTGGGATTAAAGGCGTGCGCTCCCACGCCGGGCTATCCAGCCGGTTTCCTTACTGTTAAGTTCTCTACCTCTGAGCTACCCCTCTAGCTGCCTACTTCCGTCTTGATGTCAGACCATCATGAATCTAACATGAACCCATTCTCTTTGACATTCGCACAAGCTTGTGTCCATAAGCATACACCGTGTGGAGGTCATAGAACATGTCCCTCTTGAAATCAGAGCATCTGTGCTTGCCTCTGCACCAGTCCCTTACTGGAGAGAGGCTATTATCCACCCTCTAGGGAAGAAATGGGGAGAGAGTCATTAGACCCTCACCTGAGATTACAGTTGCTCCCGCCTCTCCTCTTGTGCAGACCTCCAACAGCATCTGGCCCCCGGAGATGCTAGAGAATATAAAGGGGCAGGTAAACGAAGGAGACACTCCTTCTGGCAGGTCACCGTCCATGCTGGAGATGAGTAAACCCAATAAACCCATTGGTTCACCAAGCTTGGCTTGGATGTTTTTGATCTGTTGTCGGCGCCCTATTTTGGGTGAATAGACATTTGTTCATGTCTCCTCAGGAAGTCAGTCAAGAGTGGGGCTTAAAAAAACACGCAAACTGTGCATGATACTGTCTCCTGCAGCTTGCTGTCTTACGCTACATGTTTTTGTTTTCCTTTTCCTGTGGGGGTACAAATAGATCTAACAGTCCTTTTAACTATTGTGTACTATTCCATTTCGTCTCGCTCCAGTTGCTACTACTAACAAATAAATGGAAGAGCGTTGAGCAGTATCAGAGCTGGTCATCTCATTAGAACGCTCATTGAGTTTATTTGTCTGGTCCTGGGAACTGTTTGTGAGTGCCCAGCCTAGAAATATGGCAATAATTTATTAAGGGTTGAAAATCGACCCAGTTGACAAAGAGCTTTGAATCCTTAGTGAATTTGACATCTCAACCCTTTTGGCTGCCGGCAGAAACATGCATGCAGACAGCCACTGGTGAACATCCGAGTCTGAGTTCACTGGCCCCCCACATCCAAGGCCACCGGGTGAGCGAGCCCTTGAAATACCCTTTTTTTCCTCCGTTGTTACCCAACTGGGAGACTAAATATTTTAAGGCTCCAGCAAAGTAAACCGTCAAAAAGGGGAAGAATGTTTGGTCAGTCTTGTGGGGAGACCTAGAACTTCGCTGGGCTGTTCAGAGTGAGTGATGCATTTTTGGGCGAGTCTGCAGCAGTGGTCAGAGGGGAGGCGGCTGCGGAAAGGGTTTCCCCATAATGGGCGTTGCCCCAAAATCCAGGGAGGGAACCGCCAGACGGCTCCTGGGTTTTCCCCGGTCGCCTTTGGGGGAACTTCTCCACGCTCAGGAACAAAGCGGCGTGGAGCATCTGGCAGGAACCGAGACCCACTCCCAAACTTGCGGCCTGTGCGCCCCTGCGCGAGCCGGGCCTCGCTTCCTGTCGCCGGTTGCCTCCTTCCCCCGCACCCCCCCTCCACCACCACCTCGCCTCCGCCCCGCCGCTACTTAAGTCTCCGCGGGACCCGGCGCGCGCGGCCGAGGCTGCGGCGGGCACGCGCGCTCCACGCCGGGTCCTTGGCCAATCAGCACGGAGCCCGAGGCGCCGCCGCGCCGCGCGCGAGCCGAAGCCCGGGCGGCTCCTCCCGTGGAGAGCCGAACCGGACCGAGTCAAGCCGAGCCAAGCCGAGCCGGGGGCGCAGAGCGCGGGAGGCGGCGGCGCGGAGCCCAGGTGAGCTGGCCCGAGGCGGGCCGGGCTGAGTCGGGGGTGGGGGAGGGACGCAACCTCCCTGTGGGTCTCCGGGTCCCGGACGCGCGCGGGGGCCGGCAGACACAGCCCAGAGGCGGGCCCCGAGGGGACCCCACGTGCGCCGCCCCGCGCCCCGCCACGTGGAGGGCTGCGTTCCCTTTCCCCCCCGGCCTCCGGAGCCGGGCGGCGCTCGGGGTCCGGCGGCAGGAGCCGGCCTGGAGTTCCGCACCGAGGTCCGCCGGCCGGGGCGGTCCCGGATCCCGGCGATGGCCTAGGCCACCCCTGGCGCTTGACAGGTGCGGAACCTGAGCGCGCGGGAGCGTCCCACCTCCGCAGGCTGCCAGGCACGGGGAGGACCCTGGTCCTAGGGGCTTGGACCTGAGTCTGCCCTCTGATCACCCCGACCTCACAGGCCGACTTGATCCTTTTGACCTAAATTTACCTCTGGGCTGCAGCGCGCGGTGCATAAAGAGTGCCTGCCGGCTCCCTCTGGCACAGCCCTGGGGTGGTGGTGCCCTGCTATCACCGGGGCTATGCCAGGGTTCTCCCCACCCCCTGAATGCCCAGTTTGGGAAACGGGGTGTTTTCACAGCTCTGTCAGCCTCCTTCCCGGCTGCTCTCACTTGGAGAGGAAGAGGTGGCACTTTGCAGGGGGATGGAGCAGGGGGTGGAGGACATCTCAGGTGCCATGGGCAAACAGCCTCCTGATCTGGGGGTGGGTGGGTCATGCTCCGCATTCATTACCCTAGATGCAACTTTTACCTTCCTCAGCCTCCTCTGTGATGTTCCCCCAGTCCTGGAGTAGAAACTTCAGGTGCCCTAGGGCATTAATGATGTCTTTTACTCCTCCTCCTGACTCTGCCCCCACAGGACCTAGAGGAGGATTGCTCTGCCTCCCCACAGCTCCTTTGTTCTTTGGAAGTGGCAGGGGCTGCCGCTGTTCCCAAGCCCACAGAAACTGCAGTTTCAGAATAGATCGTGTTATCAGTGTACGGAAGCAGCTTCAGTTTGCCCGATCCCCCTCCTGTACACTCTACTGCTGTTACACCACTTCATCAAAACCGTCATATGCCGGGCAGTGGTGGCACACGTTTTTAATCCCAGCACTTGGGAGGCAGAGGCAGGTGTATTTCTGAGTTCGAGGCCACCCTGGTCTACAAAGTGAGTTCCAGGACAGCCAGGGCTACACAGAGAAACCCTGTCTCGAAAAACCAAAAAAAAAAAAAACCAAACCCCAAAAAACAAAAACACAAAAACAAAAGAAAACCCCGTCATATCCATCATATGATGAGCCCCTACCTTGGATGAGCCCCTACCTTGGATAACAGTAATTACATTTTTCATCCATGCCGGGGATAGAACCCAGTGCCAGCAGTAGGCTAAGCCCACCCTTAACCAGTGAGCTTACACTCCCACCCCCTCATTAACATTCATTGAGTTCTTGGTGTGTGGCAAATAACTTTATCTTGCCTGGGTCATCTCATTTGATGCTAACCCAAATCCTTTGTGGTGGGGAGTTTTTGGTCACCGTGGTTGAGAATAGGAGATTAAAGTGCCTAGTATTGAATGGCTCAGAGAGGTTAGTTAACTTAGCCAGGATCACACAGACATTGCCAGGCTTCCCTTGCCTTCTTGGGGGTAGGTAGCCCAGGCCTGTTTGCTAGGCTGTGTATGAGGACACAGAGATGCTGCTGTCCCAGCAGGACTCAGGCTTGGCTTTCCCTGCAGTTGCTGGTGGGCTAATAACTACGCAGTATTTCTCAGAGGACGGTCCCACCCCTCCTGGTGAGCATTTGGAAACACGTGGGAGGTGACTTTTGGCTTGTCAAAATGAGACTAAGCGCTCTTGGTGTTTAGTGGGCAGGAGCTAGGGAATGCCAAATGTCCTGTAAGAATGTCCCTACCTCAAATGCCAGGAGGGAGATGCTGAGAAATGCTGTGAGCCTCAAGTGCTGGGGAAGAGAGAGAGAGAGAGAGAGAGAGAGAGAGAGAGAGAGAGAGAGAGAGAGAGAGAGAGAGAGAGAGAGAGAGAGATCGAGCCATGGGGTGCTATTTCTGGAGAAATCTGTTCTGATGGGAGTAAACCCCAGCGGCTCCCTGGAGGAGGTGTCAGTTATGCCGAGCCTTCAGAGATGGGCTGAAAAGTTGAGGGACTGGGTGGAAGGACTTTGTGATTGGCTGTGGACAGTGGCTAGGGCTGCTTTCTTTCCACCATCCTGGGAATCTGTACTTGCGCTGTGTCACGCACGTTGCTCCTCTGAGTTCGAGTCCTTGGACTCGTGGGCAAGAGAGTCCCAAGGTGGCTCTCAGGCTGCAGTCTGATCTGAGCACACCTAGCCTTGTTCCTCAGAAGCTGAGGGAGTTAGAGGTTTCTCTTTCTCTGATTCTCCAAGACATCTCAGACTGGAGATATGGCTCAGTTGATAGAGCGCTTGCCTGGTGCACTTTGCTAGCAAGCCCTCTGCCACCAAACTCCATTCTCCCGTTCTTTAAAAAAACAAAACAAAAAAACAAAATTGAGGTGAAGTCCCCCCCCCAGGTGGCATTTAGGACACTCACAGTGTCATACGTCTGTTCCAGCTGTCTGGTTTCAGAGCATTCCTATTAGAAGGAAATTCTTTACCTAATAAACCATCACTCCTTGTTCCCAGCATCCCTCCCTCCACCCTCCCGCAGGCACCCACACATCAGCTTTCTCTGGGATTTGTTCACTGGATGCTTCCTGTGAGTTGCATCTTATTTAATAGGTGGTCTTTTGTGCCTAGCTCCCCTCAGAATCACATCTTCTATACTTCCTTTTTTATGGCTGAGTAATATTCCACGCAGCGAGCAGACTACACCTGACTTATTTATCATGCCAGACATTTGTGTTGTTTCTGGTATATGGGCTTCTCTTTCTTTCCCTCCTCTGGGAGCCAGGGTCTCATGCAGACACCACTGTGCCTAGCTGACTTTCTTTTTCTTTTTTCTTTTTTCTCTTTTTTTTTTTTTTTCCCAAGTTATAAAACCTTTTAAGCGCAGAGAAAAATGCCAAAGTTTGGTTTTGCTTTGTCCATTTGGGCTAATTTGTACTTCACAAGGCAGGAAGGAGGCCCTGGGCGTGGCAGGAACTCAGTCTGGCTCTGCAGCATCCAACCCCCTGTTTGGGGGGTCTGGGAACAGACACTGTACTGTGGGGAGCTCACGGGAACTGGGGCCCGCTCCCTCTGGGAGTCTCTGAGCTGCTGGGGGAGGCCTGCGCAACAGATGAGCCGCATTCTAGACTCCCCCCCCCCCCGGTTGGAAAGGGAGAGGGAGAAAACTGGAGCTTCTGTCGTGCCCCCACACCCACCCCACCCCACCCTGAAAGCTGCGGAGGGACTATTTCTGTGTTGCCTCCTTTTATCCCGGCGGCTGTAAATAGTTGAGAGATGGCAGTTACGGAGATAAAAAAAAAATGCTAATTCCAACCTGGAAAGGAGGGAGGACGGATGATCCCCGCAGGAAGTGGGGGCGAGGAGGGGAGACCGAGGGATCTGCCCTCTGCCCTGAATTGAGGGAAGGCCGAGGTGGGTGGTGCTGCCCAAGTGCTTCTGTTAAGGGAACCCTTAAAGGGGAGTCGGTGGTTAGACAGGAGGACAAGCCAGGGATCGTTTTGTTCGAGGCAGGATCCTGCTTTGTGACCTAGACTGGCCGTGAATTTAAAAGATCGTCCTGCCTCTGCCTCCCTCGCGCTGGGATTCGTGTGCCTCTCTGCCTACCTAGCTCCACTGTGCTGTTGAACGTCAGGAGCGTTGCTGTCAAAGCCTCTGGCAGAGAGAGAGAGAAAGAGCGAGCCTTTCGGTTTATTTCAGACCTTGATCCCCGTTCTGGGTCCAGGTGTGGGGCACAGGTGGCCCTGTAGACCCGGCTTCCTGGTGTGTCCCTGCTTAGGGGGCGGTGTACTTGAGGCTGGAGAAGGAAGGAGGCGGGTTAAACATTCTATAGCCACGCAGGATGGGGGGTGGGGGGTGGGGAAAGGGGGAACAGGACCGTGTGGGAGGGCAAGATAAGGCCCCTTGTCTCTGATTGGCCAGACTGTGTATTGCTGGATTGGATCTCTCTTCCTCTCTGTGTCTCTGTGTCTCTCTCTGTCTCTCTCCACCCCCGCCCCCGCCCCCTTTCTCTGTTCCCATTACAGACTAAAATTCCGTTTGTTTCTCTGCCTCTCCCTTTGGTTCAGTGGAAGTCTGGGAGGGAGTCATGGGAAAAGCGCTAGGAAGGAAGCCGGCTACTTCTCACCTCATGTTCTGCCCCCCTGAAACACGCGCCCCGCTCACCCACGTGGCCGCCCTTTCTGTATCTTCAAGGTCTTCAGAGCCCTGACTGCAGACAGGGTTGTCCTGATATTTTAACGACCCGTGATCCCTCAGATCTCTGAAAGTGGCCAGCAGTGACTCAGAAACTCCTTGGTCACTCAGGGGATCTGGCCCTGGGCGGCAAGAATCTGGACGTCTGGCTCTAGTCCTTGCCCAGCCGCAAGCCCCACTGCCTGCCTTCTCTCACCTACCCTGGTTTTTAGCATCTCCACCTGCAGGCCCCTCCGCCTCCTATATCTGTTGCTGAAGCAGTGGGCAGTGGGCAGCGGGCAGCAGGCAGCTCTGACAGCATATCAGTTTGGATGTGAAAAACAAACAATAAAACCACATTTCCGCGCCCCCCCAACCCCCATTTGAGGCCCGTCATGGCGGTGCCCACTTTTAGTTCCAGCGCTTAGGAAGCAGAGGCAGGCAGATCAATAGATCCCTTAGGGATCTCTGAGTTTGAGGCCAGCCTGGTCTACAGGTCAGGTTCTAGGACAGCTAGAGTTATAGAGACCATATCTCAAAAAGATTTAAAAAAATTTTTTTTTGTTTTTGTTTTTAGTGTAAGTTAAAGCCAGTCAAGGACTTTTTATTTTCTTAATTTATGTGTATGTTTGTGTGAATATACACCATCTGTACGCTAGGGCTCACAGAAGCCAGAAGAGAATGTTGGATGTCCTGGTGCTGGACATGGGCAGTTGTGAGCTGCTATGTAAGTGCTGGGACCTAAACCCAGGTCCCCTGCAAGAGCAGGAGATGCTTATAACTATTGAGCCGTCTGTCTCTCCAGCCAGGAGTTAGACCTCATACCCTCGGAAGTCTTTGCTATGCTTTGGTTTAGTGTGTGTTCATATCTAAGACTTCTCTGGCTGTGTGATCATGGGCAAGACCCTCTGCCTCAGTCTCCTCACTAGAGAAGTAGAGAATAATGCGGTTACCATGACAACTAAGAAGTTGATACAGGCTTAGCATGATGCGGAGTGGCCTGGAGAGTTAGTCCCACAGCTGCCACAGCTGCAGCTGTCAGAGCTGTTTCCAAGAGGGTGAGATTCCCCAGCAAGCGGTGTTTCTCCCGGTTAGCCTGCTCACTGGTTCTTCTACGGCACTTTTTTTTGTTGTTGTTTCGTTTGTTTCCCTTTATGGTAAACAAAACGAAAGGTTGACTTTGTAAGGGTTGTTTCCTTTCTAGGGAGCAAGGTGAGGGCTGCCTGGGTTCTCAGGGAAGTGGCAGCTGCCTTGCAGTTTGGCCTGCACGAGAGCCTGAAGCTTTTCTGACCCTCAGTTCTTCATCACTTATAGGTCAGAGTCTTGACTCAGGGAGCTGAAAACACTAGGGTATGTGGGCTTCAGGCATGGAGGAATCAGGGTGCCAACTCGGTTTCCCATCCATTGTCTTCCCTTGATGGGCATCATTCTAAGGTAGGGTTCTCCCAGCACTAAGTTCAGCAGAAAGAACTCTCCCCGCCGCCCCCTTTTGAACATTGAAAAAACTGGCAGTAAGACGCACTAGCCTGAGCTCAGTACATAAGTTCTCTTGAGTCCGTGACGTGGACCAGAAGAGTCACGTCCAGCTGGGCAGTTTTGTGCATGGTGGTGGGGTCGGCTCTATAGGGGAGCCTCACAGGGAAGGATGTGTTCCTAGGCGTAAACTGGGCTGCCGTCCTAAGACTAAAAGGAATGCAGACTCCAGCTCAGTTGAAGACAACTTCTGACCTTCTGACCGGCCTTGGGATGGATGTCTGAAATGTACAACCTCCAGCTTACATCTGCCCGGTGCCAGCTGTGTTCTAGAAAGTTTTAGGCCTGAGAATTCAGGGCTGAATTCAGAACCTTGTTCTCTCCAGCCAGTCAAGCCACATTGCTGGCTTGCGTCTGGGCATTTGTTCCAGATACAGGTGGAGACAGCTGCCTTTGGTCTCCCCTCATATAGACTGAGTTCTGAGGAGGGCAGCTGCGTGGTTGATAGGAGCCTCTTGTTAAGATTCAACCCAGCCTGTACATTACTCATGGGACAGTTTGGGACCTTTACGAGGCTCCGTCCATAACTTGTAGGGTTTTTTTTCTTGGAAGGCACAGACCAGGACTGTCAGCTGTAGCATTTGCAGAGGCCCCAAGATCCACTTCAGGCATCCGGGTGAAACAAAACAAAACTCTGACTTGTTTTAGTGATATTTGAAACTACCATATGACTCTAGGTAAGTCAGTAATCTTTAATTTTTTCCTAAAATTTATCTGTTTGTTTGTTTATTTATTTGAGACAGGGTTTCTCTGTGTAGCCCTGGTTGCCCTGGAACTCACTCTGTAGACCAGGCTGACTTTGAACTCAGAGATCTGCCTGCCTCTGCCTCCCAAGTGTTGGGACTAACACCGTGATTGTTTGAGACAAGCTCTCTCACTGAGCCCACCACTTAGCAGTCGGCAGTTGCACTGGACTTTATTCTGAGGGTTCTGTGGAGCTGAGCTCTGGGTCTCCCTGCTTGCATGCGCATTCACCACAGGCATTATACCGAGGGGACCATCTCCTGCGTCCCCTTCTTGGTTTATTTTTGATTGGTCGGTTGGTTGGCTAGCTGTGGTGGTACATACCTGTAATCTTCACAGTCAGGAGGCTGAGGCAGGAGGATCACAAAGCTAGCCTAGGCCTTATAGTGAGGCTCTGCTTCAAAACAAAAAGTTTTTTTTTAATTAATTTATTTATTATATGTAAGTACACTGTAGCTGTCTTACGGATGGTTGTGAGCCACCATGTGGTTGCTGGGATTTGAACTCAGGACCTTTGGAGAAGCAGTCGGTGCTCTTAACCACTGAGCCATCTCACCAGCCCCCCAATTTTTTTTTATTTTAATTAGAAAGGGAAAATATTTCCCGGGACAGACTTCCTTTATGCCCCAGGGCCCCCAGCTTCCTTCTGTGTCACCAATGCCTCTCTCCTGTTCTCTTGTGTATTAGTGTGGCTGTCCCCGTTTGTGGTTATGGGCACACTCCTTTTAAATGGTTCATGGGATTGTTGGTCCCTTGCTACAGAAATCGCATCTCCTCTATAATGGCTCGGAATTTTCCTTTGACCCATTGAGTTTGTTTGTTTGTTTGTTTTGATCTTCGCATGCTTTCACTGTGTAGCCCTGGCTGGCCTCTCACTGTGTAGCCCTGGCTGGCCTTATATTTGCTGTGTAGCTGAGGCTGAACCTTGAGACCTTAAACAACGTCTCCTATGCCTGTACCTCTGTAGTATTATAGGTGAGCACCCCTGTGCCTGATTTACACCATGCTGGCGACCCAGGGCCTCTTGCAGGCTTGATAAGCCCAGTTGATTGATGGATTGATCTTCCTACCTAACGGCTGGTTAAAAGAACAAATGAGTGAAATGAGCTTCCTCTAGGGCCTTGGGCCTCAGTTTCCCCAGGTGAGAGAGGATGTGGCTGTTTACCCGACTCCAGGGTGGTATCGTTCCTGGCCTTGGCAGGATCTGTGGAGCTGATTTGCACGCCCCCTCCCCCTCTTTTTTTGTCTTGGAGTGCCAGGGAGGAGGGGCTCTGAGGACCCTGATGAACCCTGAGGAAGGTGTGTCTCTGATTTGGAGGCCCACGTACTAACTTGTTATACTACAGCTCCCTTAGTGGCTCAGCTCAACTTAGCTCAACTCAGCATAGCATTTGGCAGGCAGCAGTTGCTGGTTGGAAATGGCCCCCAGGAAATGGAGATGGCCAAGCGTTTCCTGGAGGCCTGTGCCACTTTGGCTTCCTGGCAGAGGAAGGAACATTCCTCTCATCCTGGCTGGGGACTGGCTCCATCTGCTCCAGGAAGGGTCTGGTGACTCGGTTGGGTGCCCTGGAGGTGAGGGAGGGAGGGGGGAGGAAGGAGAGGGGGGGGAGGGAGGAGAGGGGCTTCCGGGTGGGGCAGTGTTTGTGATTCATGGGGAACTAACTGCCAGGCCCAGGCAGGGCTGCTGGCATTTTGTCAAACCCCAGCAGCTTGTAGGAATGTCCTCTTCAGTCCTGTGTTCCGATCCCTGCCCTTCCTTGCAGCGGGCTCGTCCCGGGGGGATTACACAACCGTGCAGAGTTTCTCCATGCCTGGTGCCTGAGACTCCAAGCAGTCTCAGTACAGTCTTTGATGCCAAACTCTTGTCTTTTAAGTTTATTTTTCTTGCTAGGGAAAGTATTGGTAGCTTCATTAGATTCTTGCGGGGTCTCTGGTCCCTAAACAATTCAGAGTCCTGGCTGAGATTGTAGGGATGGGACAGGATCCGTCCACGCCCTCCTGGTCTTTGTGCCTCTCTTCCCTAGACCTGGGTGGGCCTGCCTTTCCTTCACGGCCTGGGTCTGAGCACTCCCCTCCTCCTCCTCAGACCTTGAAGGCCAAGCCTGCGTCAGAAGCAGTGGCGAGGGAGGCCCAGGCCAGACACTGGCTGGCCAAGGAGACTTGATTAAAAGCAGCTTTGTTGGGGGCGGACGGCTCGGTGTCCTTGGCCTGCAGTAGAGATCGATAAGCAATTGTTTTTCTGTTGGCAAGAAAAGAAAAAAAAAAATCTCCATTGACTTTTGCAGGCACTGCCAAGTCTGGTTTTCTTTTCAGGAACACTTGTAGCCCCAAGTGGCTCAGAGAGGAAGGAGAGGTCGCCTGCCCTGGGGTTGTGGAATCCATTTAATTTCAGGTGGACTCACTGGGACAGTAGTCACTCCGGAGCATTCTAGAACACAGCCCCTGTTCATAGACATTGTATTGAAAGATGAGCTTCTTAACACTTCAGTCATGTATTGAGTGAGCAGCTCATCTGTTCCCTGTGACTGACTACCCAGAATGCGCCCATTTTAAAGATGAGGAAACTGAGGCAGAGAGAATTTTAAGGCAAGCTGGGCAAAGGATAAGCCCAGGATGTGGCCTCCAGCGCCCTGCTTTTCTCTTTTGGAAGATGGGGATCACAGCCAGGCTGCAGAGAGTGCGGAACTCGGGCAGAAAGATCCACTGATGGGAAAGCTGAGGCAGGAGCGTGGCTGGTGATGTCTTCCTCTGTGCTGAGGTGTGGCATCTCGCTTCTTTTCATGGCAGCTTGCTTACTCTCTTCTTGCTTACTCTCTTCCTGTGGCATGGACACAGACACGCACATAAATAAAAATTATATACGTAACATACTCGATGTGAAAATGAGCTATATTTCACCATTTTTACATGTACAATTAATTCCCTGGCGTCAAGCTTGTCCACTGCCTCCTCCCTTTAGTGAGGACTTCCTCATTCTTTTGCGACTCACTGCTGTGCTGCTTTCTTTACTTCCTGTTTTGGATTCAGGTTCTCACTTAGTCCTGACTACCTCAGACTCACTCACTGAGTAGCTAAAGGTGACCTTGAACTGCTGCTGCTGCTCTGTCTGTGTTCCAGCAAGCACCAGCAGCGCAGGATGAGCAGGGCTGGGGGTGGAGCCCAGGGCTGTACACACTGTGTCTGCTGGCTCCACCCCCAGCCCCCGCGCCCAATTGAATTCGACCATCATGGGTGCCGCCCACTGCTTGTGGGTCAGTGGGCGTGTCAGACTTGTCTTCCTGCTTTGACTCTTATGTGATCCAACACGTCCCCTCATCCTTTGTAGACATAGGGTTCCGTCCACCCTTTAGCAGGATGCCATGACTAGTGACGCCATGACCGTTGCTGTGCAGGGGTCTGAAGCCCTGCCTTCAGTTTTTGAATGCGTACCAATGAGAGGAATGACTGGCCACGTGGGACTTCCATGGCCAGCTTCCCGAGGAAGTGCAGAGGCTGCTTGCTGTTTGAGCGTGTCCTTCTCTTTCTGCAAACCAGGCTGAGCATCCTGTCACATGGTTGTGTTTGTTGTGGTTCGTTGGCATGTGGTATATGCAATGTACTGGGTGCGTGTGACAAGGGATGGCCTCTCTGTCACTCTCTACCTTATTCCCTTGGGACAGGCTTATCCACCAACCGTAGAGCTTGGTTGGCAGTCTGCAAGCCTCCTGTCTCTTCCCTCATAGCGCTGGGTTTAGAACCCAGCTTTTAGTGTGGGTGCTGGGATTTGAACTCAGGCCCTCACACTTGTGCAGCAAGGGCCCTACCCACTAAACCATCTCCCCGGCTCTCATTGCATTTTTTTCTTTCTTGAAAATAAATTTCAGCCGAGCAGTGGTGGTGCACGCCTTTAATCCCAGCACTTGTGGGGGTGGGGCAGAGGCAGGCGGATTTCTAAGTTTGAGGACAGCCTGGTCTACAGAGTGAGTTCCAAGACAGTCAGGGCTATACAGAGAAGCCCTGTCTCGAAAAACCAAAAATTAAAAAACAAAACAAATAAACAAGTTAAATCAAACCAAATCAACCAACCAAGAAAAACCCAACACTTTTTTTTTTTAAATCATGAATGGTGTTCATCTGTGGGCGCAGGTCTGAGCTGAGAATGCCAGGGGTCTCTGACTGGAAGAATCATAGCCCACTGTTGACATAGTAGATGTTTCTGAAAGGGCAATCGAGAGGGCCAGTCACATCCTCCTGGGAGCTCTGACTTCATGCCACTTCCTCTCATGGTCCTCCACCCTCACCCGTGTGACCCAGGAGGCCTTTTTTCCTCAGTGACATCGCAGCCAGCACCCACTGTCTTCCCAGCACCTAGAGAGACCTCCGTGACGAGCACACAGCTGCCCTCACATTGCATCTGCACGGACTTCGCTCAGTAGTAGTGCTCCTGACATTTGTCCACCAAAATTTGTCAAACAGGAGCGAAAGGTTAATAGTCTGTCCCAGGGATGGTGGGAATTGACAGCCTGGAGATGTGTGCCAGCCCCACCCCTACCCCCCTTTTCCTCTCTCAAATTGATATAAAAGTTCACACGAGGCTGGACCTGGTGGCGCACACCTTTGATCCCAGCACTCAGAAGACAGAGAGGCAGGTGGATCTCTGACTTCGAGGCCAGCCTGGTCTACAGAGTGAGTTCCAGGACAGCCAGGGCTACACAGAGAAACCCGGTCTAGAAAAACAAACAAAATAGTTTACATGACCTAAAATTAATTTTTTGGGGGGACACAGTACTGGGGCAGAACCAAAGTCTCCTCAAATCCTAGTTAGTAGCTTAGCTGCAAGCTGCACCCCTAGCCCTCTAATTAACCCTCCTTTTCCTTTAAATGTGAGACAGGGTCTCACTCTGTAACTCTGACTTGCCTGGAACTCCCAGAAGTCCTCCTAGCTCCATCTCTGGAGTGTGCTGGGAATAAAGGGGTGTGCTACCACGCCTGGCAGGTTAACCCTGTTAGGATCGCATTCAGTACATGCCCTGGGCTGTGAAATCACCACCTCTGACTAGTGCCAAGATATCCTTGCCAGGATGAAGCCCTGTACCCATTATGCAGTCTCTGAATTGTCCCCGGAACGCTCCTCCGTAGTCCTAGGTAACCGCTAATCTGCCTGTCTCCCTGGATTTGCCTAGTATGGAAATTTCATTTCCGTGGAATTATGCAATACAGGGCCTCTTGGCATGATGTTTTCATCTGTGTTGTAGCGGTTGTCAATGCTTCTGGCCCTTTTATGATTATCTATTCATCTGCCGACTTCCTCCTTAGCTCCAAGGATGAGAGCTGTTTGGGTGTACTCTCAGGAACGAACCACATGGAACTCCTCTAACTTTTTGAGGAACCACCTTCGGGCAGCCATCTTGGTTCCTTAGGTGGTGCTGTGGATTTGAACTCAGGTTCTCATGCCTGTAGGTAGGGCAGGCATTCTTTACCACTGAGCTGAGATCTTCTCGGCCTATTTGTTTTGAGACAGAGTCTCAAGTCTATGGCCTGGGCTGGCCTGGAGCCTGCACCCCACTTACCCCACCACAACTCAGGGGGCAGATAGCACATCCATGACTTACAGTTTACTCGTCTGTGGGAGGAGTCATTGCATTGAGGCTTGGAGGATACAGGTAGATTAAAGAAGTGTGTGTAAGTAGCCGGGCATGGTGGCACATGCCTTTAATCCCAGCACTTGGGAGGCAGAGGCAGGAGGATTTCTGAGTTTGAGGCCAGCCTGGTCTACAAAGTGAGTTCCAGGACAGCCAGGGCTATACAGAGAAACCCTGTCTCGAAAAACAAAAAACAAAAAACCAAAAACCAAACAACAACAACAAAAGAAGTGTGTGTGTGTGTGTGTATGTGTGTGTGTGTGTTAGTCATGTGCCTGTGGCAGCCAGTGGCATCAAATCCCTGAAGCTGGAGTTATAGGCAGTTCTATGTGCTGTGGTGTTTTGCCTGCATGCATGCACGCCTAGGTGAGGGTGTCAGATCCCCTGGAACTGGAGTTGTGAACAGTTGTGAGCTGCCATGTGGGTGCTGGGAATTGAACCTGGGTCCTTTGGAAGTGTAGCCAGTGTTCTTAACTGCTGAGCCAACCCTTCAGCACCAGATACTTTTACTAATTAAAGAAAAAAGTCCAGAGGGTGCTTTAGAGATGGTGCAGTAGTCAGCAAACCGAGTTTGATCCCCAGCCACTCACAGGGCAGTGTGTCCTTATGAGCCCTGAGCTGAGAACACAGAGAAAGGTTGGTCTTTGGGGGCTTGCTTGCCAGCCAGCCTGGCCTGACTGGAGACCCTCAGGTCCTAGTGAGAAACACTGTTTCCAGTAACAAGTTAGGAGACTGGAGAGATGCTCATTGGTTAAGAGGAGCTGGGTTCAGTTCCCTGCATTCACATGGCACCTTTAAAACCATACATGATTCCTGTTCCTGTGATTCCAGTGCCACCTTCTGCTCTCTATGGGCACCCATGGGACATGTGGTGCACATGCATTCACATATACGGCAAAACACCCACATACATAAACATAAAACTACTACCACCACCAAGAAACCAAGGTGGGGAGGTTCCCGATGAAGGAAACTGAAGTTGACCTCTGACCTCTAAACATACTTGTACATACATGTGAACTCAGACATATCCCTATGTATATCAAACATACAAAATCAAGAGACCTCATTTAATATTCTCTCTCTCTCTTTCCTCTCCTCTCTCCCTCTCTTATATGTATATGTGTAATGTGTGTGTGTGTGTGTGTGTGTGTTTGTGGTCATGTGTGTGTGGTCCTGGCTATCCTGGAACTTGTTGTGTAGACCTGTCTGGTTTCAAACTCAGAGATCTGCCTGCCTCTGCCTCTGCCATTAAAGGCATGTGCCACTATGCCTGGCTCCCTTTTTCCCTTGAAGACTGTGTCTTATGTATCCTAGCTGACCTCAAATCCACTCTGTAGCTCAGTAAATGACTGTGAATTTCTGATCCTGTTTTCACCTCTTCTGAGTGCTTGGATTCCAGACTGCACCACCATGCCATTATATACGGTGCTAGGGATTGAACCTGGGACTTTTTGTTTGTTTGTTTGTTTGGTTGGTTTGTTTGTTTGTTTGGTTTGTTTAGAGACATGATTTCTCTCTGTACCCCTGGCTAGTCTCTGTAGACCAGGCTGGGCACAAACTCACAGAGATCTGCTTGCCTCTGCCTCCTGGGTGGATTAAAGGTGTGCACCCCCACTGCCTGCTGAACTCAGGGCTTTGTATGTGCTAAACTAGCTCTCTGTTGGGGGAGCTCCTACTGCTAAGCTCCCATAGAGTCTTGCTTGGGGTGGGGGGGGAGCAAAGTGGGGGTTGGGGAACCTTGAAGTGGTAGACTCACATCCCTGTTAGGCAGTGCAGGTAGTTGCCACTCCTGTCTCTTGGGGTTCCTTATTCTTGCTTGGTATAGGAATTGAATGAGATTGATTCCTTGTCAAGACGTGTGAGAAGAAATGCAAAGAGTACATTGCCCCACCCCCCCTGTTTTAAACTTAAAGATCTCTGTAGACCAGGCTGGCCTCGAACTCAGAAATTCGCCTGCCTCTGCCTCCCAAGAGCTGGGATTAAAGGCATGCGCCACCACGTGCCGCTAAACTTAAAAGATCTATGTGAGTGAATATTTTTGCCTGTATATGTGTCTGTGCACTGCCTGTGCCTGGTGTCCTTGAAGGTCAGAAGAGAGCATCAGTTTCCCCTGGAATTGGAGTTACTACTGATGGTTGTGAACCACCATGTAGGTACAGTTTGGGGAATCAAACTCAGGTCTCTGGCAGAGGAGCAAGTGTCCTTAACCACTGAGCCATCTCTCCAGCTTCCAAAGACTACATTCTTGCATAGGCTGGGAGATTACATCACAGTCGTGGTTTGTTTGCAGTATTCATTTTTTATTTTTTTCAAAGACAGCTCTTGCTGTGCAGACCAGGTAGACCTTGAACTCCTGTTCCCACTACACTGGGCTGTAAGCTGTTCTTAAGGATGTTAAATGTGTGCTCAGATCAGGCACCAGCCTGGCCTAGTGGAAAGACTCCTCTCCCTATCCCCCGTCTGGCTGACCTCTGTCTTTCTTTCTGCAGGCAGCTCTGCTGCTGATGGGAGCGCCCCGGCCTGGCTGATGAAGTTGGTACACACACCATGTCATCATGTGTCTCTAGCCAGCCCACTAGCGACCGGGTGGCCCCCCAGGATGAGCTGGGAAGTGGGGGTGGCAGCCGGGAAGGCCAGAAGCCCTGTGAGGCACTGCGGGGACTCTCATCCTTAAGTATCCACTTGGGCATGGAATCCTTCATCGTGGTCACCGAGTGTGAGCCAGGCCGGGGTGTGGACCTCAGCCTGGCCAGAGACCAGCCTCCGGAGGCCGATGGCCAGGAACTCCCCCTCGAAGCCTCGGACCCTGAGTCCCGGTCCCCGCTTTCTGGTCGCAAGATGTCCCTGCAGGAGCCGTCCCAGGGCGGGCCGGCATCCAGCAGCAACAGCCTGGACATGAATGGACGCTGCATCTGCCCATCCCTGTCCTATTCACCAGCCAGCTCCCCACAATCCTCTCCCCGGATGCCCCGGCGGCCCACAGTGGAGTCACACCACGTCTCCATCACCGGTTTGCAGGTTCGTTCGTGCGCTGTGGAGTGAGCTGTGGTGGTGGTGGTTCGGGTAGAGGGGGAGGATGAGCTGACAGACAGTTAGAGGCTGCAGACTGAGTGGAAGTCTCAGAAGTAGCAAAGCCAACGACGACGTCCCTTCAAGTGCTCACTGTACAAACATTAGTTCTTCCTCTTTGCTTCTGGGAAAACTTTCCACAGTCAGACCGAGGGTATCTCCTCCAGGCTGACGGCATCCTTCATGCGCCTTTCCCAATAGCCACTGAACAGAGTTTGTCTCCTTTCTTTGCGAGTGATAGGATCTCGCTCTGCAGCCCTGGCTGGCTTTGAACTTTGCGTGACCCTCTTTCCTCAGACTCTTGAACGCCGCCACCGCTGCCGAGATAACAGGTGTGTGCAGCCACTCCTGGCATTCCAAACTGCTTTAAAAAATAAAATAACATTTTAGATTACTTTGCAAGTTCTAGGATTTTATGTGAGCAGGTTCATTGCCTGTTCGAGTGCTCTTTTTAGTTCAGTTTCCTCTCCAGCGTAATGATTTTGGGATTTATCTGTGCTGTTGGATACACTCCTGGCCCTGATAGCTACAGATTCAGCCAATCTGGAAAATATTCAGAAGGAAAAAAAAAAGTGTGACTATGAGCCTGTGCGGGCTATTTTTTTTTTCTCGTCATTAAATGATAATTTAAGTAGTAGGGTAGAGTGACTTACATAATAGTGACATTGTATTAAGTATATAAATGGCTTGGAAATGATTTAAAGTGTGTGTGTGTGGCAGGGGAGCGGCTCAGCGGAAGAGGCATGGCTGCTCTTGCAGAGGACCCGAGTATTGTCTCTAGCACCCGCACGGAGGCTTACACCCCCCTTTAACTTCAACTCCGGAGGATCCGATGATGCTATTTTCTGACCCATAAGGGACATGTGACACAGACAAACACAAGCACAGATAAAATAAAAGAGTTAAGATCTGAGGGAAGAGGACCGGGTATGATGTCATCCCAGGATTCAGGAGGCAGAGGCAAGAGGATCATTGCAGGTTCAAAGCCAGCTTGGTTGATACAGTGAGCTCTAGGCCAGAAGGGCTGCCTCAATTTCCTAGTGCAGAAATGTATGTGAGAGGGGCTGTATAAAGGGACTATACTGGGACAGCGCTGTGCCTTCCTCTCTGAGCAACTGGGGCTCTGCATGCTTGGTGTCTGCGGGGTTCTGCAGCCCACCCCGCCCCTGCAGCCACCGAGGGACACCGAGGGACATGTGTACTAGTGGTTGATGTACTTCACTTACTATTTAAAATGGTTTTTTTTTGAGACAAGATGTCATTACACTCACCAGCCTCTGCCTCCACCTCCTCAGGGCTAGGATGACAGCACGTGCCAACGTGCCTTGCTGTTCTTGGTTCCTTTTTCTTTTTTTAAAAAGATTTATTTATTTATTATATGCAAGTACACTGTAGCTGTCTTCAGACACTCCAGAAGATGGCGCCAGATCTCATTGCGGATGGTTGTGAGCCACCATGTGGTTGCTGGGATTTGGACCTTCGGAAGAGCAGTCGGGTGCTCTTACCCACTGAGCCATCTCACCAGCCCTTGGTTCCTTTTTCTACTGAAACAATTTTGTTTCTCTTGGGTCACCCTGAAAACAGGACGCTGGGTCCCATGGGATGCAAATGTTAAGAATCTGCTGGTGGAGCTGGGCAGTGGTGGCGCACACCTTTAATCCCAGCACTTGGGAGGCAGAGGCAGGCGGATTTCTGAGTCCGAGGCCAGTCTGGTCTACAGAGTGAGTTCCAGGACAGCCAGGGCTATACAGAGAAACCCTGTCTCGAAAAACCAAAAAACAAGCAAACAAACAAACAAAAGAATCTGCTGTTGTTCTCGAGCTGTGGCTGAGTTGGTAGAGTGCCTGGTTAGCATATCCAGAGCCCCGAGTTCAACCCCTATCACCTCATGGCGATGTACTTCTTTAGTCCCAGGAGATGAGGCAGGTGGACCTACAGTTCAAGCTCACCCTCCACCGAGTATCACACTTTTCTTTAAAAAAAAAAAAAAGATTTATTTATTTTATGTATATGAGTACACCATTGCTCTCTTCAGACACACCAGAAGAGGGCATCGGATCCCATTACAGATGATTGTGAGCCACCATATGGTTGCTGGGAATTAAAACTCAGCAGTCAGTGCTCTTAACCTCTGGGCCATCTTTCCAGCCTGAGTATCAGGCTTTTCTTTTCTTTTTTTTTTGGTTTTTTGAGACAGGGTTTCTCTGTATAGTCCTGGCTGTCCTGGCACTCACTTCGTAGACCAGGCTGGCCTCAAACTCAGAAATCCGCCTGCCTCTGCCTCCCGAGTTCTGGGATTAAAGGCGTGCACCACTACGCCCGGCTCAGGCTTTTCTTAAAGGGTATCTTTTATTTATTCTTTGGCAATTCCCATACATGTCAATACTGTATCTTAATCATATCCTCTCCCCTCCCACACTTTCCATGCACGCTAATCAAGACCCCCTCCCTCCCTCCCTCTTTCTCTCTTTCTCTCTCTCTCTCTCTCTCTCTCTCTCTCTCTCTCTCTCTCTCTCTCTCTCTCTCAGGGAGATAACTGCTTTTGGAGATATTAACTAATCTTGTGCAGGTGACCGTAGTTGCAGTGAGCTTGTGAATGTAGTCAGTGGTCATGTCATATTCTTGCCTTTCACCGCCTTCCTCCCTGCCCTCTACCTCTGCTGTTGACTTCTGTCTCCCTTTGAGATATTCTCTGAGCCAAATACTCACCGGTCACTTATTCTCAGCCCTTGGGACCAGCTCTGAGTCTCTGTATTACCAGCTGCAGAGAGACACTTCTCTGGTCAAGTTTGAGGGCAGCTCTAAACTCTGTGAGTAAACATAGATATTAGAAGGCGGTCTGATAACGTGCCATTTAGCAAAACAACAGCAGTAGGTTTCCTTGTGGGACCTGTGACCTTCACAGCTGAGAGCTATCAGTCAGCCTCACAGTGCCAAGCTTGAATCCCCTCGGGTGGAGCAGGCCTCAGAACCAATCAGAAAGCCCGGGCTTCCTTCGTAACCTCTGTACCGTATCATATTGGCTGGCACAGTGGATCAGGGTTATTGCATGCGGGGTTGGCTGCTGGGTCATACCGTGATGACTTCCCTCCCCCGTGGCCTCCCTGGCCCCTTCAGGCACTGGGAAAATGAGCCAGCAGGGAGGAAGTTGTACCTTGGTTTCTCTGTGTCTTTAGCTAAAGTATGTATTGTGTTTTCAGTAGTAGTTTTACCATCTACTTATGGGAACCCAAGAGCAGTGGTAATGACCTATGTTGTCTTGGGGGTCTCTGGGACATCTCTGACCTGTAACTAATAAAAGGGGGTAGCACTGAGATTTTATCAGTAACCCACAACTTTTGTGCTAAGTATTATCCACCATGCAAGGCTACTTGTGTTTAAACTTATTTATTTATTTATTTATTTTGGTTTTTCGAGACAGGGTTTCTCTGTATAGCTCTGGCTGTCCTGGAACTCACTCTAGACCAGGCTGGCCTCGGACTCAGAAATCCGCCTGCCTCTGCCTCCCAAGTGCTGGGATCAAAGGTGTGCGACACCACTGCCTGGCTCTTGATTCTAACTGTATTATATCTTCCTGTCTGATCTAAACTGTCTCCTTAAACTTTCTATCAACTACCCTAACTTCCTAAAGTGTTTAAATCAAATCAAGAATTCCATAACGCCATTAATTCATCTAAAACTGTTATTTTTATGAAAGTTCATTGTCATGTTGATCTGTAGGAAATTTGCCCAAGAGAGCAGGCTCTCACCCAGGAAGTAATCACACCAGGCTATGGGCAGTGAGCTCTCCCCATGATCATCACACCAGGCCAGATATATGAGGACTGTAGCTGTGACAAACATGAGAAGAGAAGGCACAGCAGTGGCAAAAAGTCCTGGGGCAAAGCCCCTGGGGCTGTGCCTCTCCAAGGTACACCCATCACAGCTGAGCAAAACGCAGGCCATCTCCAGGAAGCTCACTTGCCCACTGCAGCTGCTCCTGCATGGTCTCTGCCAATGTGTTGTTTTTGTGTGAGTGTGTGTGTGTGTGTGTTGTAATTGTCTGCTTCAGCTCAGGCACTTTTTTTGAGATGGTCTCATGGAGCCTACACTGACTTCAAGCTCACCTTGTAGCTGAGGATGATTTTGAACTCCTGATCTCCCAGCCTCACCTCCTGTCTCTCTTTCTCCAGCACAGCACTTCAGCTGTGTGACCCAGAGTGGAGCGAGGTTGCAGCTTTAGTAGTAATGTGTCTCTCTAGCACACACAAGACTCAGAGTGTGAGCTCTAGTGCCCACCCTCCATAATAATAAAAATATTATCTACTCTCTTTGTATGTTGGTGTTATGTATGTGTGTTCATATGTGCACAGGTCTACATGTGTATGAATGTGTGTGGAGACCAGAGATCAGCCTGTCATGAGGTTACAGATGAGAGCCATCTTGCTTTTATAAAACAGTTTCTTGCTGGACCTAGAGTCTGTTGATTAGACCGGCTGGCCAGTGTGCCCAGGGATTCTCTAATCTCTGCTTTTCCACTGCTGGGATGGCAGGTGTATGTCCCTCTACCTGCCTTTTTGTGTAGGGTCCCAGGATCGTACCAGGTCCTCTTGCTTGTGTGGCAGACAGTTCATCACCCGAGTCATCTCCCATTCCCAATATGTACTCTTTTTTTGTGGGGGTGGAGGCTGGGGAGGGCAGGGAAAGTTGGGCTGCTCCTCGATTTTGCAGTCGTTATGATTTTGGCGAGATTCGTCTCATTTGTGCTCCTCCTTGTTTTCCAGGACTGCGTGCAGCTGAATCAGTACACCCTGAAGGATGAAATTGGAAAGGTAAATGTCCCAGGAGCTCGGCCACCTTTGTACCTTGACCAGGGATGTCCCTGACACCCTGGACATTAGGGCTGGGATGAGAGGGACCTTAGAGGCAAGGCTGGTAGGGTGATGAAAGGGTTTTGTCAGTAATAGTCGTGGGTGGGTGAGTGAGGTAAAGGTTTATGACAGATGTCTTTTCTCAGTGCCTCTCTACCTTATTCTTGGAGATATGGTCTCCCACTGAACCTGAAGCTCAGAGATTCTGCAAGACTAACTGGCCAGCAAGCCCTAGCTAGTTGTTGTTGCCCACCCCCACCCAGCACTGAGATTACAGGTGGGCACTACCACACATAGCTTTCTATGTTGGTGCTAGGGATTGGAACTCCTATCTTTATGCTCGTGTGGCCAGTGTTTTACCTAATGAGCCATCTCACCCACCCTTCTTTCAAAACAATTACCTTTGAGATAGGGTCTCACTATGTAGTCCTGGCTAGTCTAGGACTCACTCTGTAGACCAGGATGGCCTCAGACTCACAGAGATCCACCTGCCTCTGCCTTCCAAGAGCCGGGACTGAAAGTGTGTAGCACCATGCCTTTTTTTTTTTTTTTTAATTTATAATGTTAAAATTAGACGGGTTTCTGCAGTTCAGAAAACTTGCGGAGAATTCCTACGTTACCATGGAGATTGTCCCCATCACATTAATGGGGCTCCCCTCCCCCCACCTGTTTTTGTTAGTATCATTGCAGGGGCTAAAATCTCAGACACTGACAGAAGATGAGTTAGTAGCACCCTGGCCTAAGTATGCTAAGCATAAGACTGTAAAGGAGTGGTGAGGACTGAAGCTAACTGGAGCGAGATCCCATGAGTGAAGCCATAGGTATGGGACCTGAGTGTTATTGCAGGATATTTGAACATAAGAACCCAGAGATTGTGTTATTTCCTGGGGGAAAAAAATGTTTTTCTAGTTGTGGTGTGGCTGAAAACATTCTAGGCCTAGAGAAGATTGTACAGAGGCCAGAAGCTTCCAGGCCTAGGCCTAAGTTAGCAGACGGAGGAAGTGGTCAATATTTACATCAGGTGTATAAAAGTTACTTTTATAGGGTGGAGTGAGGAGGTCTGTGATAAACTGCTTTTTTTTTTTTAAGATTTATTTATTTATTATATGTAAGTACACTGTAGCTGTCTTCAGACCCACCAGAAGAAGGTGTCAGATCTCATTTCGGGTGGTTGTGAGCCACCATGTGGTTGCTGGGATTTGAACTCTGGACCTTCGGAAGAGCAGTCGGGTGCTCTTACCCACTGAGCCATCTCACCAGCCCCGATAAACTGCTTTTTGTACGGAAATAAAGTCTACGTTTGGGAGATTTTCCAGGTTTTTTTAAACCTGGGTTTTTATGTTAGTTCTTCCCATTTAAATGTTAGCAGCTAATTTAGATTATAAACATGGGAAGTCTTAACAGGATGCAGTCTCAGAGTACATTTGCCCAGTGAGCTACATACAGTCTGTAGCCTGTCAGAGTCCTCATCTCCCAGAGCATGGCTTTTGCTAGTACATCACATGTGTCTCTTTATCCAGGGCTCCTATGGTGTTGTCAAGCTGGCCTACAATGAAAATGACAATACTTACTACGTGAGTATCCCCATCCCATCTAAAGAAAAGCCTCTTTCTCAACACTCAGCTCCCAGCACTCAGCTCTAGCACTCAGCTCCTAGCATTCAGCTCTAGCACTCAGCTCCCAGCACTCTGTTCCCAGCACTCAGTTCCCAGCACTCAGCTCCAATCAAGGTTTGGGTATTTGTTCTCCCATCCTACTCTTAGATAGTTTTGGAGGAAGCCACACCCCATTTTACAGATGGCCTAGCATCTTTCTTTTTTTGGGGGGGGGGGGTGGTTTCGAGACAGGGTTTCTCTTTATAGCCCTGGCTGTCCTGGAACTCACTTTGTAGACCAGGCTGACCTCGAACTCAGAAATCTGCCTGCCTCTGCCTCCCGAGTGCTGGGATTAAAGGCGTGCGCCACCACGCCTAGTGTCTTTCATACCCTTGCTCCGAGCTGCCCTTCCTGCCTCTTCCACATTCCCCGAACAAGGCAATAGGTGGCCATAGTGCCCTTATAGCTGAGGCTCTTGAGTCAGTGCAGTGTAGGTTCGAACCTTTCTCATGTACTAACAGCGTGACTTTGGGCAGGCAGCCATCATACCCTTCCTTGGCCCGTTGCTCCAGCTCTGGCTCGCTGACTGACCCAGTGGCACGAGTCCTGAGCTCAGAGGTTCCCAGCTGGTTCTGCTGACAGGGAACCTCGGGAGTACTCCAGGGTTGGCACTGGCACAACTCCAGGAGTCTCGTCTTCACATAGGCCAGTGGCAGTGTGCTCCTGCTGGCGACACAAGGCTCTCACTACCTTGTCCTGAGGTGCTAAGGGCTTGGGAGCTCAGTGAGGGGCTTGGAGAGGAGGGAACCTGCTTCCCCCTGCCTTCCACCTTTAACCGGACTGGGGGTTGGGGTGGGGGGTCTGCTGTTCTTCTGCAGGCAATGAAAGTGCTGTCCAAAAAGAAGCTGATCCGACAGGCTGGCTTCCCACGTGAGTTTTGTGCACCTTTGTTCTAAGGTGTGGGGACTGAGCCAGGGGTGTGTGATGTCCAGCAGAGGGACTCTGGGAAGGCACCGTATCCACACAGGGCTTCTCCTGAGAGCAGTGTTCAGCTTCCTGCTGTGGGTCCTAATTTGTTTTTTACTTAAAAGCTGAGTTTGAGGGCTGGAGAGATGGCTCAGCAGTAAAGGCACTTGTGCCAAGACTCACGACCTGAGTTTGACCCCTAGGCTGGGGGGGGGGGCGGGGGGGTAGGACATAACCCACTCCTACAAGTTAACCTCTGACCGTCCCATGCCAGAATAAAGAAAGAATCAAAAAGCTGAATGTGGAGTTAGCAGTGTCTTTGTCTCTTTTCCTGGGGTCCGGATCAAAGACGGACAAAACCAACTGAAGGATGAAATCTGTGACTTTGGCTCCTATTTGAGAGTTCGGAGAGGAGCTGTTTACATTGTCTCCACCGTCAGGAAGTAGAGAGGAATGAGTGCTTGTGTTTAGCACCCTTCTCTGCTTCTGTACTCCAGGATTCCCAGCTAGGGAATGGTGCCACCCACAGTGGGCAAGTCTTCCCACCTCAATTAGTGCAACAGTGGGAATCCTCCAGATGCCATCTCTCAGGTGATTGTAGATTCTTTCTCGTTACCAATATTAATTGTCACCACTTAGGACCCAGCAACTTTTCTCTAGTATCCAAGAGAATGAAAAACACACAAAGCTTATCTGTGCGTGTGGCTAGAAGCACTATTCACAATATCTGTCGTGCAGGAACAACTCTAGTGGCCCCATGAGTAAGTAAAATGTGTATGCATATGGTGGATTAATATGCAGCCATACTTCTTGTTATTACTCGAGTGGAAGCATGCTAAGTGAAAGAGGCCAGACACAAAAAGTCACTCACTGTATAATGCCATTTATATAAGTAGATTAGCGGGAGGAAGAATCAGAATTTTGGAAAGAGCAACAAAGTGTTCTGTAGTCACCTGGTGGTGATGGTACCTAAAAACCACCAAGATGATCAGCGTGCGTGGAACCCAAGCCTGTAATCCTAGCACTCAAGTGTGGAGGGAGGAATGTCAGAAATACAAGGCTCGCCACCTAAGACCACCCTCTTGCATAAAACCACACACATGAAGTGAAAGAATAAAGAAATGAGCCACTAAAACACATTTAAAATGTTGAATTTTTTAAAAAAAAATATTTAAATATTGGGCCTGGCATGGTGGTACACTTGGCAGGCAGAAGCAGGGGGTGCGTGCCTGTGAGTTCAAGGCCAACTTGGCCTACATAGTAATCTCCAGGATGGCAACAGTTGCCTCAAAAGTAAGATAGTAACGGGGGCTGGAGAGATGGCTCAGTGGTTAAGAGCACAGTGGTTAAGAGCACCGACTGCTCTGAAGGTCCTGAGTTCAAATCCCAGCAGCCACATGGTGGCTCACAACCACCCGTAATGAGATCTGACTCCCTCTTCTGGTGCATCTGAAGACAGCTACAGTGTACTTAGATATAATAATAAATAAATCTTAAAAAAAAATAAGATAGTAACGGCTGGGAAGATAGCTCAGTGGATGGCAACACTTGCCTCAAAAGTAAGATAGTAATGGGGCGGGGCCAGGGAGATAGCTCAGTGGGTAAAGTGCTGGCCTGTAAGTGTGAAGGTGGAGTTTGGAGTCCCTGAGCTCACAGCCAGGGAGCCTCACTGTTGCTGGAACACATAAAGCAGGGCTGCAGGTTGGTGTGACAGCCACCTGTAATCCCAGCCACCACACAGCTGGTCCTCACTTTTGTTTTTGAGGCCATCCAATCCGGGCAAGCCTCAGACCTTTGGATCCTCCTGACAGGTGGCAGGTGTGCTCCTCCTGTCTCCCACGGTCACTTCCCGAGCCGAGGCTTACGTCAGCCCCTTACTTGCACACCCTTTTCAGCAGCTGTAGCTGCCCATGTTCCTTGCCCAGGCTTGGCCACAGCTGCATTCTGTCCTGCCAATACTGACATCTTCGCACGGGATGTGTGATGTCACGGTTTTAACAGTTGGTCTTCAAGTTCTCACAACATTTCGACGGAGTAATGAACGCTCCATCCTGGCACAGCCGGCTCGTTTTTTTTCTCTCATTGACGTCTTTTTGTTACCTCTCCTTGGCTTTTTGGTCACCTGTACCATTTCTGTGCATGGAGGAGAGGGATAATAATGTTTGTGTCTATTTTATCCAGTGGGGAACCTAAGCCCCAGAGGGAAGTGATTGATTCACACCAGGTTTCCTTTGTTTTTGTTTGTTTGGTTGGTTGGTTTGGTTTGGTTTGCCGTTTGTAGTTTTTTTTTTTTTTTTAAAGATTTATTTACTATATGTAAGTACACTGTAGCTGTCTTCAGACACTCCAGAAGAGGGCACCAGATCTCGTTACGGATGGTTGTTAGCCACCATGTGGTTGCTGGGATTTGAACTCTGGACCTTTGGAAGAGCAGTCGGATGCTCTTACCCACTGAGCCATCTCACCAGCCCATCCCGTTTGTAGTTTTTCTTTTCCTTTTTAGACAGCATCTCATGTACCTCAGACTGGCCTTCTACTTACTTTGTAGTCAAGGATGGCCTTGAACTTCTGATCTTCCTCTCTCTACCTTCCAAGTACCAAGAGTTTAGGGGTGCATCACACCCTGTTTTATGCAGTGCTGGGATCCATCCCAGGACGTCCTGCCTGCTGGGCAAGCGCTCTACCTGCTGAGCTACACTGCAACCACTTCCCTGGGATGTTGAGGGAGCTGAACTAGACCAGTATCCTCAGAGAGCTGCTGTCACTTTGGGTTGGGCATGTGACAGGAAAAGGGGATTTACAGTATGAACAGGAGACCTGGGGAATCCCACCTCCCTGACTTCCAGCAGCAGGGGAATTGTCAAGAGAAGGCTGTGTGAGGCTCCCGGAAGTCCTTTGCCCTTCCGTTGTCCCATTAGCAGATGCCCTCGGCGGGCGGTAGAAGGTCTCTGCCCTAATTCCTTGTGCTTCCTGCAGGTCGCCCCCCACCACGAGGAGCTCGCCCAGCCCCAGGGGGCTGCATCCAACCCAGGGGCCCCATTGAGCAGGTGTACCAGGAGATTGCTATCCTCAAAAAGCTGGACCATCCCAACGTGGTGAAGCTGGTGGAGGTGAGGAGGGAGGGGAGGCAGGGCTGATGGTCTAGCCATCTCTTTGGTAAGAGACCCTCATTGCTAGGATTCCTTGAGTCAAGTTACAGTAGACAGCTGTCTCTAGGCTGAGGAATTTGCTGCCTTACATACTATTGCTTCCTCAAGACTGCCTTTCGCCCCCATTTTACAGATGCAAAAGTTGAGGCTGAGAGCTCCGAGGCTTGCCCTTTACCTACTTCTCCTCCTCCTCTCTCTCTCTCTTTATTGGTTTTTCGAGACAGGGTTTCTCTGTGTAGCCCTGGCTGTCCTGGAACTCACTCTGTAGACCAGACTGGCCTCGAACTCAGAAATCTGTCTGCCTCTGCCTCCCGAGTGCTGGGATTAAAGGCATGCGCCACCACCGCCCGGCTACTTCTTTCTCTTTGAAGTTGGTTGTTTTTCTACTAGACATGCAGATAGTTGGAGCACAGAAGTAGCTACACATACAAATAAGTGAAGTCCTGTGAGATAACTCAGTGGGCAAAGGCACTTGGCTCCTGATAATAAAAGCCCAATGAGCTGAGTTTGATCCTTAGAACCCACATAAAGGCGTGGAGCATATAAGCACACAAGATACCAATAACAACAACTTAAAACCCCCCAAACAATAGTGCGGGGTACAGTTGTACACACATTTAATCCCAGCACTCACAAGGCAGAAGGAGTCGGAGCTCTGTGAATCTGAGGCCGGCCTAGTAGATATAATGGATTCCAGGCCAGCCGGGGCTACAGAGCAGGAGCTTGCCTCAAAAACAAACAAACAAATCAGTATGGAAGCATGACTGTGCTCCAGTGAGCCTCCGTTTATAAACACTGGAGGAGCTGGGTTCAGTCCACACTATATTTAGCCAACCTTTGCTTCAGCTATAGCAATTCTCATGGTTTTTTTTGTGTTTTTTTTTTTTTTTTTTTTTTTTTTTTTTTTTTTTTTTGGTTTTGTTTTGTTTTGTTTTCCTGTCTCAAGATGACTTGATGTGCTTTTAAACATTCGGGAAGTTCGGGTTAGCTTTTAGTCATTGTAACAAATACTTAGAAGAACAACTTAACACAAAGAAAGATTGATCCCGGCCCAAGGCTGTTTGCAGATGGTGTTCAGCTGGTCTGAGGCTAAGCAGAAGCCTGGTAGGGGGGTGGGGTGGGGGTGTTGGGGGTGGGGGCAGTGCTTGCTGCCTGCGAATGTGTCAGGGGGAAGTTGCCGCTAAGACTCATGCCTTTTGAGTTTACGGAGTTGTGCCACTACCCTGGACTAACTAACGAACAGTATGCCAGCTGGGGGACTGGGCCTTCCACACAGGATCCTGTAGGGATGTAGGGAATGCATCGTTTCTAACCTCAACAGAGCTCACTCTGCTGCTGCGGCAGAGCTCACTCCGCTGAGGCTCACATTGGTTACATTTATTCCTGTGCATCCCATTAAACTCTAAACCAGTGCTAGACACACCTGTCTTCCCGATGCTCGAGATGAAGAGAAGAGATTCAAAAGCACAGGGTCAGCCTGGGTTCCCCAGCAATCCTGTCTCAAACAAGCAACCCCCCAATCAAAACCACAAATGGACAGAATTTTGTTTGTTTGCTTTTTTTTTTTTTTTTTCCGAGACAGGGCTTCTCTGTATAGCCCTGTCCTGGAACTCACTCTGTAGACCAGGCTGGCCTCGAACTCAGAAATCTGCCTGCCTCTGCCTCCTGAGTGCTGGGATTAAAGGCGCTGCGCCACCACGCCCGGCATGGACAGAATTTTAAATTCTTTGTTAATTGAAAAACAGTAACTGTATAATACATGATTAAGTGTAATATTTTTTTTAATGAAAAGCAACCTTGCGTGTGCATAGGTGCACGTGCGCGCACACTTACGGAGAACAGTAGTCAGTCTTGGGTGTCATTCCTCAGGAAGCGCTGTCCTTTTTTGGGACAGGGTCTCTTACTGACCTAGAGCTCACCAACTAGGCAAGGCTGTCTGGGCAGCAGCCCCCAGGGATCCACCTGTCTGTCCCCTCAGCACTGGGATTGTAAGCCTGCCCTATGCCACCATGCTCCACTTTTTAAAAGAGATTTATTATTGAACTTTTAATCATGTCTGTATGATGGGGTGCACACATGCCGATGCCTGAGACATCAGATCCCCTAGGACAGGTGGTTGTGAGCTGTGATTTGAGCTCCAGTTTGTGCTCTCCCCCATCCCCACTGTGGAGGCGGGGTTTCCTTGAGTATCCCTGGCTGTCCTGGAACTCCCTCTGTAAACCAGGTTGACCTCCAACTCACAGAGACCCACTTGCCTCTGCCTCCGCCTCCGCGTGCTGCCTCCGCGTGCTGGGATTAGAGGCGTGCACCACCACTGCCTAGCTCAGGTATATGCTCTTCACCCCTGAGCCATCTCTCTAGCCCTTACCAAGTTCTTTACATGGACTCTGGGCATACTTTACCACTTTACAGCTACAATGTATAAAAATACAGCCTCTCTCTCTCTCTCTCTCTCTCTCTCTCTCTTTTTTTTCCTGCCTAGGGATACATTGTAGCTGTTGCTATTGTTGTTGTTGTTCTTTGCTAATGTTGACTTACTAAAAGGCATATAGATTTGCTCTCTGCTTTGGCCTTCAGTCTACTGTGCCACTGTCTTGTGCCTTCTGGACAGTGGATCCCAGTAGAGGAGGAGAGTAAGAAAGGCCAGTGTTGTTGTAGTCTAAAAGTGAAAATAGTTTTCATCTGATGGACCTTCGGAGGGTGAGTTGTGGATTCCACCAGAGGTTCAGATCCAATCTGGGGCACCTCTGGTCAAGGTTGTCACCTGGTGAAGGACTGTTGACTGTGCGAATGGGGCAGGGAAGACTTTGTGGCAAACATAATCTTTGAGGTGGCCTTAGCTATTTCCTGTTTGGCAGACACAACAGAGGACATTGCAGAAGGAGGAGCCACATGTGTGAGGGTCCTGAGCCTATATGGAGAACATAGCCTTCCCTTTGGGGGATGGGAGGCCCAATATTGCCATTCCTTGCCTGGAGACCCGTGGCCATGGAACTCTATATGGGTCCTGGGTCTAACTTGTCCTCACAGGAGGGCTCAAAGTTCCAGATGGAATGCCTACGTATACCTGCAGTCCTGAGTATCTGGGGTGGCTGGGGAAGGTGGGTGAGGTGGAAGAGACAAACGGCCTAGTCTAGCTGGGGGTCCTGCCTGTGTCCCTCTCTCCAGAAGACAGGGAGTAGCAGCAAGCAGTTACCTTTTCCTGATCTCAGGCCTCCATTGCTGGAGTTGGCCATCTTAGCGGAAACCCTGGGTAGCATGGTCTGAGGTAGTACTGAGCATGGTCTGAGGTAGTACTGAGTCCTAGTGGGATCTCTTTTGTCCCCAGTAGCTCGTGCATCTGACTCAACTCAGCAAGACCACACCACCATTCTGTTAATATATCAGTGTTTTGAGGTGTTTTGGGGTTGGCGAGATGGCTCAGCAGTTAAGAGCACTGACTGCTCTTCCAAAGGTCCTGAGTTCAAATCCTAGCAACTACATGGTGGCTCACAGCCATCTGTAATGAGATGTGACGCCCTCTTCTGGTGTGTCTGAAGACAGCTACAGTGTGCTTATGTATAGTAATAAATAAATCATAAAAAAAAAATCAGTGTTTCTTGGGTACCTATTGTGTGCTGGGACAGTATTGGGCATCACCAAGATAGTCAAAGTGGACAAGCTTGAGACCTGCCCATTGGAGAGAGGCAGGAGCAGGCATGGCGGCATGTCCTGGTAGGGTTGGGAGGAATGGGTTCACTTCTTGAGTTCAGGTAGGTTTTACGTTTTACCCTGAAACCCAGGGCATATCTCCTAGGAGATGGGCTGGATTGGCATCCAGATGTGGGGTGTTTCCGGGAAGGATTTATTCCTCCTGCTGTTCTTCTCTTCAGGGTGTTCCAAACATTGAGGACTGGCCTGGGGTTGAGGATAGGTGGTGCACTTGGCCGTCATACTCTGGGAATTTCTGTCTTGACTGGGAAAAAGGGTGGGAAGTGTTCCCCCTGTGGGTGGGAAGTGCTCCCTCCTGAGGGTGGGAAGTGCTCCCCCTGTGAGTGGGAAGTGCTCCTTTCTCTGGGTGGGAAATGCTCCCCCTGTGAGTGGGAAGTGCTCCTTCCTGAGGGTGGGGAGTGCTCCCTACTGTAAGCACACACTCTTACTTCCTTTTGCTCATATTTGTTCTTTCTCTCCTTGCTCCTGTCCCTGGGTGACTGTGCCATCAGGTCCTGGATGACCCTAATGAGGACCATCTGTATATGGGTAAGATTGCTTTCCTCCATCCACCCTGAAGTAGCTGTGTCTGCCAACGCCTAGGTGTCCTCTCCGGATAGCTGTAGCCCTGGAGCCACCAAAGACGGGCTCCTCTTTCCCGGACCAACCATTCCCCACTGTAACTCACACATCTGGTTTAAACCAGGGCATAGCAAGGAGTTCTTGCTGGAACTTTTAACATCTAGATCTCTTATGTGTTCATTTGCAGCTCTTTATTGAGCACCTACTGTATACTCAGAGCTGTTCTAGGCACCGAGGATAGCATGGTCAGAAAGAGAAGACCTTTACAGCTGCAATCCTAGACAGGAGAAATAGTGTCGATAATTAAATAAGTGAGAATTTAGATATTTTAAGGGTAATTAATTAGGGTGATGTCAGGGACAGTGGACAGACCACCTCACATAGGAGATGAGTGCCTAACAGCTGATTGTCAAAGAGTTGGCCATGTTAATCTGGGGAAAGGCATCTGGGCAGAGGGAGGATCGGGTAGAAAAGTCTTAAGGCTTTAAGGACTTAAAAAATAAAAAAACTTGGTGCTGGAGAAGTAGGGAGAGGGGTCAGGAGTTTGGGAAGCCGCTTGGGGTGTTTCGAGTGTGATGGGACACTCAGACATCTGGATACAATTCCCACATAAAAGCTTAGGTGTGTCATCAGAGACTCCTTTATAAATGGTGAGGACATCAAGGATGGTGGCACACGCCTTTAATTGTAGCACTCAGGAGGCAGAAGCCAAGAATCTGTATTTATGATTCCCAGCCCCCAGGGGCTGCATAGTGAGACCCTGTCTCAAAAAGGAAGGGGAAAAAATTAAAAATGGATCAATTTAAAGAAAAACATGAGTGTACTCATATACTTAAATAATTTTTTTGTTTGTTTTTTTAAAGAGGCATTTTATTTTATATATGTGAGTACATCGGATTCTATTACAGGTGGTTGTGAGCCACCATGTTGTTGCTGGGAATTGAACTCAGGACCTCTGGAAGAGCAGACGGTGCTCTTAACCACTGAGCCATCTCTTCTGCCCCTAAATAAATAATTTTTTAAAAAAAAGAAATGTAAAGAAAAACACAAGAAAATATAGCTTAATGATAGTATGCTTGCCTCAGATGTACAAGGTCTTAGTCCTATGCCCAAGCTCCTTGTGTGTGTGTGTGTGTGTGTGTGTATGTGGTATGTGAGTGTGTGTGGTGTCTGTGCCTTTGTGTGTCTCTGTGAGTACATACATGTGTCTGTGTGTTTCTGAGTGTGTATGTGTGTCTATGTGGTGTCTGTGTGTCTGTGTGGTGTCTGTGTGTCTCTGAGTGTGTGTGTGTCTCCGGGTCTCTGTGTATATGTGTGTGATCCATTCCTGAGGCTCAAACCCGGAGCCTAATGTATGCCAGTTGATATAGACCAGCACTACATCACTGATCTATGTCCCGTGCCTTCCTTTTAGTTTTTGAGACAGGAGCTCACTGAGTTAGCCAGGCTAGTCTTAAACTCACTGTATAGCTCCAGCTGGCTTTGAATTTGTAATCCTCCTGCCTTAGCTTCCTAAATAGCGGCAATTACAGACCTGCAACTTCAGGTACAACTTTTTCTTGGCTATTTTGAATACAAGAAATAAAATCCAAGTAGGGCCCCGGGGACAGCAGATGTCCTTTTCCTCCTTGGTAGCACTTGGTAACGCTGAGCAGCTGACTGTGTGTCTCTGCAGTCCTCCTGGGTGGTGGGGTAGGTGAGGAGGAGGAGGGAGGTAGAGTCACAGTGTCTCCGTATGACTTATGACGGCTTCTTCCTTCTCTTCCCCACAGTGTTTGAGTTGGTGAACCAAGGGTGAGTGTTTGTCTCCTGGGCCCAATGCCAGGCTTCTGCACTTGAAAGCTGAGCAAGGGGAGCTGGGCTCTGAGGGAGAGAGCCAGGGCTAGCTGCATCTGGTTTCCCTTATTTACACATGTGTCGCCCTTTCAGGCCTGTAATGGAAGTGCCCACCCTCAAGCCACTGTCCGAAGACCAGGCCCGCTTCTACTTCCAGGATCTGATCAAAGGCATAGAGTACTGTAAGCCATACCCCGGGGGAGGGGGATCGCGGGGGTGGGGGGTGGGGGGTGGGGGGAGGGGAGAAGCTGCTCCTTTGAAACAGTTAGCATCTCAGCCTGTGGGTAGGAACGGAAAGTGTCTCATTTCCCTGCTGGAGTAAAGCAGGAGGGTGGGGACACAGGTCTATGTGGGCTGCAGATAGGGCCATCTTTTGGCAGTAGAAGACCTTCTCCCTGCTTCAGAGACAACTGTAGAACATTGGCATAACGTGGATATATGGGCTCCTGCATATGACAACCTCAGTGTCTTTCCGTAGGAGCTCTCTATCTTGTTTTAACATTTTCTTCTGTTTTTATGATGAGAATAACCTTTTTATTAGTAGATTGGGGGAGATTGCAGAGACAGTCTGTTTGGGGGTGGTTGGGCCAGTGTCTTTCATTGGCCTGGAGCTCACAAGCTGGCTGATCAGCAAGGCCTCGTGATCCGTTCATCTCCCCCTCCCCATCAGTGGGATGGCACGTGCACACCATGCTCAGCTGGTTTTGGTTTTTGGGTTTTGTTTTTTTTTCCTCCAAATGGGTGCTAGGGACCTATCTCAGATCTCATGCCTGTGAGTACTTTGCTGACCGAGCCATCTCCCCAGCCCACTGGTGACTTTTGAGAACCCAGCCCGTTCTATGAAGACCAGGCGTAGCACGTTCTCTGTCTTAGTCAGGGTTTCTATTCCTTGCACAGAACATCACAACCAAGAAGCAAGTTGGGGAGGAAAGGGTTTATTCAGCTTACACTTTCCACATTGTTGTTCATCACCAAAGAAAGTCAGGACTGGATCTCAAGCAGGTCAGGAAGCAGGAGCTGATGCAGAGGCCATGGAAGCATGGAAGGATGTTACTTACTGGCCTGCTTCCCCTGGCTTGCTTAGCTTGCTTTTTTTTTTTTTTTCTTTTTTGAACTCACTCTGTAGACCAGGCTGGCCTCGAACTCAGAAATCTGCCTGCCTCTGCCTCCAGAGTGCTGGGATTAAAGGCGTGCACCACCACTGCCCAGCTCCTTTGCTCTTTTTACATCACCAAGCTCTTCATCATTACCCTAGATTTGGTGCTTGGGACTTCCAGACCATATTTTTGCCTGATGCTTATATCCACTGAGAAGCTAAGTCCCCTGTTCTGTGTTGTGGTTCACCCTTCACATGAGCCCGCTCTGGCTTCGGGTGACTTGCTGGCCATCATGAGTGCCAGCCATTGGTAAAGGAAGTTGTGTTTGACTATAGGCTGCGACCGGCAGTTAAAAATTGCTATACGTGGTTGATATGTTGAGAATCGTGTCAATTCCTTACACACACTTTCTCCTTGTCTTTCACAGCGTGTTTGGGGAGGGCACCTGGGGCTTGGGACATGAGGCATCAGGGACATGCTGGGCTGCATGGCCAAGTGGAGATTTTCACGGGGTTTCCTGCACCCTCTCCTCCTGGTCTCCTCTGTGTCTAGTACACTACCAGAAGATCATCCACCGGGACATCAAACCTTCCAACCTCCTGGTGGGGGAAGACGGGCACATCAAGATCGCCGACTTCGGTGTAAGCAATGAGTTCAAGGGCAGCGACGCCTTGCTGTCTAACACCGTGGGCACACCTGCCTTCATGGCACCCGAGTCACTCTCAGAGACCCGCAAGATCTTCTCCGGAAAGGTAGGTCTGGGTCTGCTGAGTTCTGCCTGTATCAGCGTCCTTGAGTTCTAAGTGTTAAGAGATACACGTTTAGCAAGTCCACTGGATCACGTCGCCTGTGAACTGGAACAGCAGGACCCAGGAACTCACACAAGGATCGGATGGGTGTCTCCCCCAGCTCCGTTCTCCTGAACTAGTTGCCCTGCACGTGAGTCAGGCACTGGTACCTGCATGTGAGTCAGGCACTGGTCCCTACATGTGAGTCAGGCGCTGGTACCTACTTGTGGCTACTTCCCATCAAGTAACCAACTTCAGTAGCTTTTGCTCACTGAACAGCGACAGCAAAGAAACTCCAACCATCCACTATGGCTGTGGGGAGCTGGGCTTTCATTGGCCATGCCGGTGTGTCACGTCCCAAGCAGCAGAGGGAGGAAGCAGGGCTTTTTTTTCCACCCCCAAGAAGGTAGATTAAGAGAAGGTGGTTGCGCTAGGGAGATTGGAGACTTGGTTATCGGACCTACAAAAACAACCGTCTATCACAGTGAGGTCTCTTTTTCTTGCAGGCGTTGGATGTTTGGGCCATGGGTGTGACACTGTACTGCTTTGTCTTTGGCCAGGTAAGAGGGTGGCGTGTCCTATCTTCTCTGAGGGCTGTGGGTGGCTGGTTGCCTTGCAAGGAGACAGTTCTCATTTGCAAATAACATCTCCACAGCTGAATGAATAGATAAAAAAAATAGTCTTTGTAATAGACATGTCTCTATGATTTTCTCATTTGTACGGAAATGGTTGAAAGAAACAAAAGAATCAACAGAGACTATGGAGATTGTAGATACTTGATGAGTTTAGAGCAAAACCACAACAAATATACCACCTCTGTCTGTTCCTGGGCCCGAGACAGACATCATTAATCAATCACCGAGTTCTTTGCAGCTTTACTTAGTACTGGTTTGATGTTCTTTTCATTGGTGTTCCTTACTACTATTGCCAGGGATAGAATGGGAATGGGAATTATGGTTTGTAGGGCATTATTGACTTAGGGAGTGGTTTTGTTTTTATTTAATTGGTTTATCAAGACAGAGTTTCTCTGTGTAGCCCTGGCTCTCCTGGAATTCATTCTGTAGACCAGGCTGACCTTGAACTCAGAAATCCGCCTGCCTCTGCCTCCCCCCCCCCTCCCCAGTGCTGGGACTAAAAGCGTGCGCCACCACACCTGGCTGCAAGACACCTCTTTTAACTGTGAACTCTCTTCATTGTGAACTTTTCTCACTGTGAGTTCAGTTTGATTTTTGCTCCTTTCCTTTTTGAGCTTGTGCTCCTTTCTGTAGAGGAAAGCTTAAGAATTGTGTTTTGGGCTGGGCAGTGGTAGCACGCGCCTTTAATCCTAGCCCTTGGGAAGCAGAGGCAGGTGGATCTTTTGAGTTTGAGGCCAGCCTGGTCTACAGAATTTCAGGACCACTAGGGGTAAAGAGAGAGACTCTGTCAAAAAGAAGAAAGAGAGAGAGAGAGAGAGAGAGAGAGAGAGAGAGAGAGAGAGAGAGAAGAAGGAAAGAAGGAAGGAAGAAAAGAGAGTTGGGAGAGGGAGGGAAGGAATAATTTTGTCTTGTTTTTAAAAAGCTATTTTCCCTCAATATTTGCTTGGAAGTTTTTTCTTAGGACTAGTGAGATGGGCTAGCAGTTAGGAGCACTGGCTGCTCTTGTAGAGTACCCAGATTGGTTCCCAGGGTCTATATGGCTGCTCACAATGGGCTAAAACTTGAGTTCCAGGGTTTCTCACTCCCTCTACTGGTCTCCCAGGGCACTGCATGCAAGTGGCACATATTTACATGCAGACGTGCTCTCTCTCTCTCTCTCTCTCTCTCTCTCTCTCTCTCTCTCTCTGAAATAAAAAGTATATCTTTACAATAATTTTCAGTTCAGCATAGCGTTGAGCAAACTCTGTATTAAAATCCCAGGTCTTAGTGAGGGTTTCCATTGCTATAGAGACACCATGACCAAGGCAACTCTTATGAGAGTAAACATTTAGCTGGGGCTAGCTCACAGTTTCAGAGATTTAGTCTATTATCATCATAGCAGAGTGCAGGAAGGCATGGTGCTGGTGAAGGAGGTCAGAGCCTTGCATCTTGATTAGAAGGCAACCAGGAGAGACTGACACTTCTGCACTGGGCTGAGCTTCAGAGCCCACTTCCTCCTCAACAAGGCCACACCCCCATTATAGTTCCACTTCCCATGAGCCAAACATGTTCAAACCACTACACCCCACAACCCTGCCACCTGGAATTTTCCATTATGGTATAGTATCCATATAGCTATCATCATTCCTACCTTCTCTCAGCTGTCAGTCAACCCCAGGGCCCTGTGCATACTAAGCACCATTTGGACCACTGAGCTGCACCCTAACCCCGAGGGGTTACACAGAACCAATCTGAATTTTCATTCATTCAGTATATACTGTGCCAAGGACACTCTGAGAAAGAGCCAGCCAGGAAGCCCTGAGCTGGTGGAGTTGAGGCTACAGTGGAAAGGAATTATCAGTAAATGACAGGTTAGGTGCCCAGCTGGGGATGGTGTGGTTGGCAAGAATGAGGTGGGTCTACTCTGCAGGGGACTGCTCATGGGTAGCTTTGGTCAGACATGACTGGAGAGAACAAGCAGTTGATGGGGAGCTCATTCCAGGGAGAGGACGATATGGATTGGCTGTGTAGTCACAGAAAGTCTCCTATGGCTCCTGAGCCAGGGCAAACCCTCATGATCGCATACACACAGACACACACACATACTCACACATATACACACACTCACACACACATACATACACATACACACAAATACACATATACACACACACATATACCCATACACACACATGCTCCCCCCAAATACACCCCCCACACACACATTCTCATACACACATACACATAATCACACATACAAACACACACTCATAGTCATACATACACACACACACATACACACATTCTCTGTCTCTCATAAACACACATAATCACATATACAAACACACACTCATAGTTACACATACACACTCATACACACACACACATACATACCTACATGTGCAAGAGTGTGCACACATATTACTCTCGGCTTCTTTATTGCTCCCTGGGTAGGTGGGTGGGGAAGAGCGTTTGCTTTTGCGTCAGTAGGAAATTTAAGCTTCCACACAAAGCAGGTCAGTTTCGTAGTTGATGGAGGCTTGAGACCAGACATTCCTGGTCCTCTACTGATTTGGGGTCGGGGTGAAGGGAAATGGCTCCTCCCTCCTCCCCAGCCTGGGCCACTGCTGTTCATTTCTCGGCTGTGATCTCTGAGGAATAACACGGTGTACTGAAGGATACAGGTGGCAAACACTGAGCACTGCACTCCCCGCTCTCTCCACAGTGCCCTTTCATGGATGAACGAATCATGTGTTTGCACAGTAAGATCAAGAGTCAGGCCCTGGAGTTTCCCGACCAGTAAGTAGTCCCTCTCTGCCAATTGCGCCACTTTCTGATTCCTTAGCTGTCAGGCTTCTTGAGTTTTCTGTGACCTACCTATGACTGTTGTCATCCCCAGGCCCGATATAGCCGAAGACTTGAAAGATCTGATCACTCGGATGTTGGACAAAAATCCAGAGTCCAGGATTGTGGTGCCTGAAATCAAGGTACGTGGCTACTGTTGGCTAAGAAGGCGAGTTCTTGAGACCTGTGCCCTGTGCTTGGAAACGTTTGGCTCAGTCCTCTCCTGCATCACCGCCCTCCACATCCTGGAGCCTCTGGGCTGCTGGGTGCTGCTGCGGGCAGGGAAGAGTGTGGCTGGTTATATCCGCTGTGATGGACGAATGGGACCCGGGACCCATCAGCTGGGCTGCCTGTGCTTTGCTCCCATTGGCTTGTGCTGATGGTGTCCGTCCCTCCACGAGTGGTCTTGGGGACCCTCTGTGTGCTCTATGCTCTGGGCAGCTGAACCTCAAATCTTTTTGTGTCCCTGTCGAAGATGTGGGCTGGCCCCCTGAGGAACTGCAGAATCTGGGGAAGTTAGTGGGCAAGTCAACCTTTCCCTGATGACTTCTACCCTGGAGAAGAAAGTACTAACAACAGAGACCTTGCCCACCGCCCTGTACACCCCTGTCGATGCCAAGTGCACACATCTGGCCCTTTAAAAATAAAAAATATCTCAAGATGGGGCTTGGGATGTCGCTCAGTTGATAGAACAGTTGACTGGCATGTGTGAAGCCCAGGACTCTAGTCTCTAATACCGTATAAACTGGGCATTGTGATGCATGCCTATAATCACAGAGCCTGGGGGTGGGAGGTGGAGGCAGGGATCAGAAGTTTAAGGTTGTCTTTGGCTACATAGTAAGTCAGGGGCCACTATGAGATGTGTGAGACCGTGTCTTTAAAGATTTATTTATTTTATGTATATGAGAATACACTGTAGCTGTACAGATAATTGTGAGCCTTCATGTGGTTGTTGGGAATTGAATTTAGGACCTCTGCTCGCTCCAGTCAACCCTGCTAGCTCAGTCCCTGCTCGCTCCAGCTCAAAGATTTATTTATTATAATATGTGAGTACACTGTAGCTGTCTTTAGACACACCAGAAGAGGGTGTCAGATCTCGTTACGGGTGGTTGTGAGCCACCATGTGGTTTCTGGGATTTGAACTCAGAACCTTCAGAAGAGCAGTCAATGTTCTTACCCACTGAGCCATCTCTCCAGCCCAAGACCGTGTCTTCAAAAAGAAAGAAATCTCAGGCATGCTCCTGGGCTTCTGAGGTGCCTGGCTCACTTGAACTGCACAGGTGTCTTTAAGGGGGCCCAAAAGTCACACAGATAAGGACTTGGACCCCAGAGAGGGGGCCTGGGTCCCCTTGTGAGTGTGCCCTTCCATCTGGACCTACCGTGACTCTTTGTTTCCTTTTCAGTGGACTGGGAAAACACAAGTGTTCAGAGCAGAACCTATGTTGATAGGGAGAGTTTCTGGGGAATCAGTGGATACTCCTGGGGCAGCGGGGCAAAGTTGATGCCAAATTCTGGTGGTTGCTTTCGTGATGGGGGGCTAGATGGAGAACTGTCTCTGCACACATCACAGCTCAGTGGCATCTCCCATTCTCTGTCTCTGCTTTTTCTCATCTCCTCCTATCTCACTCACCCACCTCTATGCCTGGATCACTAGTTCTTCTGCATGCCAGACCCCAGGCCCTGGCCTCTCCCTCCTGCATGCCCTCCCTGGCTCTGCTCGCTGGCAGGGCCTTGCAGGTGACCGGCGACACCTGTCCCTTACCCCTCCTGTCATTCGTTGAAGCTGCACCCTTGGGTCACGAGGCACGGGGCTGAGCCATTGCCGTCGGAGGACGAGAACTGCACACTGGTCGAGGTGACCGAAGAGGAGGTCGAGAATTCAGTCAAACACATTCCCAGCCTGGCAACTGTGGTAAGGCGGGCAGGTCCATTGACCAAGAACAAGAACAGAGAGAGCCCGAGGCAGGGCTAGAGAGGGCAGGGCTGGGCACCGGCCAGATGCCTGGGAAGCAAGCAGATGTGGGATGTGTGTCAGCATCCTGTTGGGGGCTACTCCTGACCCATAGGCACCCATTGGGCTAGGTAACTCTGGAGCTCCAGTATTTCTGTAGAGCTGGCCAACCCCCTGCAGGCATCATACTGCTTTTTAGGATTCCTGCTTTTAGAGCATGTTAGGGGAGAGGGGCCGGGAAGATGAGGACAAGCAGGCTAGAGTCAGCAATCGCCTGGAGTCCAAGTGTCCAAGGTGGGGTTCCCAGCTGGTGAGGTTTTCCGTCTCCAGAACAACTAACTAACAACTAACTTGACATGAGTGTCCTATGTGGGAGGTTCTCAGGGCCAGCAGCTCCCACCCCACACTGCAGACCGGTCTTCCCCATCTTGCAACACAGGGTTTTGCTGGGGGGTGGGACACTGGCCTCCTTTTTGTGGTCTTGAATCTGGGTTCTCGCCCTGGGAGAACAAAGCTCAGAGGGGTGGGTTGTCATCACGCTTCACTTCGGAGACGATAGGAGCTACCCCACTGCCAACCCCGTAGGAGGGTTCCTGGGAGGTCCAGGGGTTCAGGCTCCCACAGCCTTCTTAGACGCCCAGATTATGTTTGGTCATCCTGTGCCCCAGCCCCAGGAGACTAACAGGCCCTGGGCTCTGCAAAGCAAGCACTGAGGCTCAGAGGTCCCTTTGGGAATCGGCAAGTTGGCTCCTGCTCTGTTCTTTGCTTCCCTGCTCTCTCTGGCTTACCCCACACTGACTCTTGCCTCCTTCGGGACTTGAGCTCCAGGGCTGGGCAGTCATCCCTGTTTCTTCTCCCATCTGGGACTCTGCATGACCACACCCACTCACCTGACCTAGTCCACTCCTCCCCCCACTCACCCGTCCAGTGCCTGTGGTGGGAGAGGAAGTGGGTCCGACGCCATGCTACTGTGGGCGGGTCTGTCCCCCCCCCCACACACACACTCTGGGGGTCAGCAGTAGGTATTTGTCCTTGGAGAAAGGCTTCTTGAACCATTTTTAAGTGGTTCCTCAGGGAAGGGAACAACTGTGAGTACAACCCGTGTTCTCTGCCTTCCTTGGAAGGCAGATGGTCACACCAAGGAGAACTTGTCTGGTACAACAGAGGGGCTATAGGGACACTAGGTCCTACAGTGGGTCAAAAGGGCCTTCTCTTAAGAAGTGATAAAGGGACTGGAGAGTGGGCTCGGTGACTGAGAACACCTGCTGTTCTTGCAGAGGACCCAGCTTAGAGTCTCAGCACCCACAGCTCACGGCTGTCTGGAACCCCACTTCCAGGGGATCTGAAGCCTCTTCCTGTCTTTGCAGGCAACAGGAATACAAGTGCTACACACACACACACACACACACACACACACACATACACACACACACACACACACACACTCACACGTACACTCAGGCAAACCACTCAATCACGAAATATAAAAATTAGAAGAAAAGAAATAAAAAAAGAAATGGATGAACGCAGAAAGGTGGGGTGTTGTAACCTGCTGAGCAGGGGACAAAGAGACAGCCGAACAAGGGGGAACAAGACAGGCCATGTTGAACAAGAAACTTCCAGAAAGCCCACACCGCTGAAGGATCAGGAAAGTAGAGGTTCCAGGAGCACAGGAAGAGCCTGCAGGTTGGGGTCAGGCGAACTGGGGCAGCGAGGGGTGGCAGGTGCTAGGAGGTGTCTACAGGTAGGTATGAGGTCTAGCCTTCTCTATGTACCTGTCACTCAGGAAATACTGAGTGCCTGTCACGTGCCAGGCTTGAGATGACAGAGGTGAGCTGGAAACTGCTCTTGAGGCTCCAACCTCATAGGAAAGAGGGACCCAGAGCGCAACCTACCCGTGGGATCAGAGGCAGGAGCGGAGGCTGACAGGGAGGGAGAGCCAGGGAATGACACCTCCCAGGGCAAAGTTGCTGGTTCTCGTAGCTGTGCTGGGAAGTGTTATGCTACCTGGGTGTGTGTGGCTTTTACTCTGCTCATTGGCATTTGGGACACTTAGAGCATGGTCATCGTCTCCCTGCGGAGCTGTCTTCAGACTATCTCGAGAAACCCCAGTCCCGTTCTCCCCCGACCTCGTTGTAGGTAGCCACTGCTCCACTTTCTTCCCCTGTTGATCTATGCTGGTTGTTTGGTATCACTGGGATCCTGTACCGTGTGGCCTTTTTGTGTCTGACTTTTACTAGTGTCACATTTCCAAGGAGCACCTATGTTGTGGCGATATTGGTGCTTCATTCCTTTGGTGACTGAGTATTCTACTCTACAGACGTGCCACCATCTTTACGCTTTCCAGCGGATGGACATTTGAATATTTCGACCTTTTTGTCAGTCAGTGCTGCTTCTCCTTACGTTTGGAAATGTTTAAAGTTGCAGTGACTCGTGTGTGCATGTATGATTGTACATGGATGAACACCCATGCACACGTGGAGACCAGAAGAGGGCATTCAGGTCCCTAGGAGCTGGAGTCACAGACAAGCTAGGGATGCCACACAAACCCAACAGCCTGAGTTCGGATCCTCAGAGCTCATGTAAAAAGTCAGAGTTATCTTAGAACTCCCTGACTAGGAGACATGAGGCAGATAGGAGGACCATCTAGAAACACCCTTGCCAGGTAACAGTGAAAAGCTAGAGAGACCCTCTCTCAAACAGGGTGGAAGGAAAGGCCTTCACAGCAGGGGTTGCCCTCTGACTTCCACACGTGCATGCGCACCACCACCATCCCCCCCCCACCCCCCCACCCCCACCACCACCCATAAAAGATATCAAAATGTTTTTAGGGGCAGGAAAGCTGGCTTAGTAGTTGAAAGCACTGGCTGCTTCTCCTTCCCCGTTCAATTCCCAGCACCCACATAGTAGCTCACAGCTCTGAGTAACTCCGGTTCCAGGGGATTCAATACTTTCTTCTGGCTTCTGTAGGCACTAGGCATGCATGTGATGCACAGACTAAAACCCTTTTTAGGGGCTGGAGAGATAGCTCAGTGGTTAAGGACACTTCCTGCTCTTGCAGAGGACCCCAGCACCCTGGCAGCTCACATCACATCTATCCACAACTTCATTTCCATGTGGATCGGCACCCTCTTCTCACATCCAGGGGTGTACACAGTGCACATACATTCGTACAGACAAGGCATTCATATACTTAAAGTTTTTTTTTTTAAAGATTTATTTATTTATTATATGTAAGTACACTGTAGCTGTCTTCAGACACACCAGAAGAGGGCATCAGATCTCATTGCGGATGGTTATGAGCCACCATGTGGTTGCTGGGATTTGAACTCAGGACCTTCAGAAGAGCAGTCGGTGCTCTTAACCACTGAGCCATCTCGCCAGCCCCTACTTAAAGTTTTTAATTAAAGCTGGGCGTGATGGCACACGCCTTTAATCCCAGCACTCAGGAGGCAGAGGCAGGCGGATTTCTGAGTTCAAGGCCAGCCTGGTCTACAAAGTGAGTTCCAGGACAGCCAGGGCTACACAGAGAAACCCTGTTTCAAAAAAACAAAAACAAAAAACAAAAAAAAAATTTTTTTTAAATTAAGAAACAGACACAAAAGGCCAGTGAACATTACATTCTAGGGAGTGCCCAGACTGGGTAAATCCACACAGACAGGAAGATTCGAGGTTGCCAAGGGCTGTAGGGGAAAGGATGCAGGTGGGGATTTTTCCTTAGAGTAATATAAATCTGAAACCAGATCAATGAAATAAAACCCATTCAGTTGCATATAGTTGGTTTTCACATCATAAATGCAACCAACCACTGGTCAAAAATACATGCCGGGCGGTGGTGGCGCACACCTTTAATCCCAGCACTTGGGAGGCAGAGGCAGGCGGATTTCTGAGTTCAAGGCCAGCCTGGTCTACAGAGTGAGTTCCAGGACAGCCAGGGCTACACAGAGAAACCCTGTCTTGAAAAAACCACAAACAAACAAACAAACATGAAAATGGAAAATTGGGTTTGGACCGAACATGTAAACCTGGCTTGTTGTCTTGCCCTAACTGATAGGGTCTAAATATTAACTGTTTATATAGTGTTCAGTGTTATGTTAGAGATGGTTTAAAGTAAACCCAGGAATATGCAAAAGTTATATACAGACACTGAACTCAGTGTAAGGGGTTTGAGCATCCATAGACTTGAGCATCAGAGGTTCGGAACTCTTATGATGGTAAATTTATCTGTGTGAATCCAATCTCAGTTTTGAACACACATCATCTCTTCCCCAAGAATTACCACGAGCTGGGCAGTGGTAGTGCATATCTTTAATCCCAGCACTTGGGAGGGGGAGGCAGGCGGATTTCTGAGTTCGAGGCCAGCCTGGTCTACAGAGTGAGTTCCAGGACAGCCAGGGCTATAGAGAAACCCTGTTTGGGGAGAAAAAAAAAAAAAAAAGAAAGAAAAGAATTACCATGATATAACAGCTTGTTTCTTGTTGGAGTGGGGTAGGGTGGTCTCAGGTGACTTCCAGCAATAGACCACAGGGGCTTGAGGCTGGGTAGGCTGGAACTGGGTTATGACAAAGCACATGTTAGAGCCAGGAGCCTGGATCTTAGGGGAGCCAGGGAGTAAGCTGCAGGAAGCAAGCTGCCCCTAGGTTCAGGATGGCTCTGGCTGGCAGCTCCTGGGTAGGAAAGGCCTGCCAGAATCATGAGCTCTGGGAGCTGGCTGGGACCAGAGAGGAAAAGATGGTCCATGGAGTCTCCCCCTATGGCCCGGCCATCACTGCTATCCTCCTCCTCCTTCCTCAGATCCTGGTAAAGACCATGATTCGGAAGCGCTCATTTGGGAACCCGTTTGAAGGTAGCCGCCGGGAGGAACGTTCCCTGTCAGCGCCTGGAAACCTGCTCACGTGAGTGACCCCCACCTTCCTTCCAGTGTTGGGAAGGGGTACTAGAAGCTAAGCCCTGGGCCATCCCAGGAGAGACACACTGGCTTTGCTATTGTGTCTTCCTCACCTCAGCCAGCATCCATCTATGGACAGTGTTACCCACCCTGAAGTTCCACCTTCCTCTGAGGACTTACTCTTTCACTGGGGGGGGGGGGTCTCTGGGTTGTAGCACTCAGTGGCCGCAGAAACGGGATGGTTTCACTCTGGGCCCTTTCTATGTGAACACACGTGTCTGTTCACCTCAAAACGACCACCTCAATACAGGCTGTCTGGAAGATGCAAGGGTCTGCTGTCTAGCGTTCTGGGGGACATCCCCAGGGTCCCTTCTCATGTCCCCTTTCCCTCCCTCCGGCAATTCCAGCAAAAAACCAACCAGGGAGTGGGAGCCCTTGTCTGAGCCCAAGGTAAACGCCTGTCTGCCTGCCTGTGCCATTGCCTCCCCTCTGCTGGGGTCTGGGGGCGGTCAGCTGCAGAGCAAGCACGTGGGCATCTCCAGCAGGCAAGACGTGCCTTCAGCCTGGGCTGCTGTGCCTGGCTCACTGAGGGCCTCTGGGTTTCCAGCAAGGGGCATCCAGGGGCTTGGGTCCCACGGCGTGTCGTGCATGTGGGCTGGGCTGCGGTGCATGGCGCTCCACCCGGAATGCCTGCGAACTTACCCAGGTTCTTCAGGCCCACTGGATGGATAGCTGCATTGCCCATGCACGTCAATGGCGACGGGAGTCTGGTGTTGCTCTGGGGCCCGTGACCTAAGTACGCACACACAGAGCATAGGTCCGGCCTGCTGTATTCTGGGGCTCCTCATGAGGGTTCCTCTGAAACTCTCGTGGGTTAAAAGCTAGAAGTTATCTTAGCAGGATCTGGGCCATCTCCTGCCTGCCTGCATGTCTAGGCCCATGTAACCTACAACTTCTGGAGCAGATGAATGCTTTTGCCCCTGTAATGTTGGGTGGACCTGGTTGGTAACCCCGCTCCCCTGAGGGCCTGCATTAGGGTAGATATCCCAGTGTCCTCCTCGATGGCCCTGGTGAGGTTGCCAGACTCTATCGGGAACTCCTCTCAGCCACTTCCATTGTTAAAACTAGCTCAATGGGGGCCAGGGAGATCCTTTGTTAAATGATTGAAGACTTGAGCTCAATGCCCCAGAACTTCTGTAAAATGCCAGATGTGGTAGCATGAGGTCCCAGGGAGGTGGCGACAGGCAGGTCCCTAGAATTCACTGTTGAGCCCAGCTTCGAAGAACAAAGTTTTTCCTCGGACAGTACCCCAGGGGAAATTGCCTCAAGTTGACCTCTGGCCTGCATACATGTGTGATCGTGAACACAGACACACAGTGGCTTTGCCAAAGGCTGAGGCCGGTAGCTCTTTGGTAGAGTGCGTGCGCAAAGCTGTGGGTTTCATCATCCCCAGCCCTGGAAAACAAAGGAGAAGGTCAGCTTTACAGACACATGATTTTAACACTCCATAGCCCATCACTCTAAAGTGTGCGGTGGAGTCTTCCTGGCCAGCAGGATAGCTTCCGTCAGGGAGGAAACCTTCCTCCTCTGAGCTGTGTCTATGCACGTCTCATTTCCTAGCATCCACTGATGCCCGTCCAGTTTTCTACAGATGTGTACGTTCTGCGGGGTTTTTGTAAGTGGGTGATACAGTATGTGGCCTTTCACGTCTGGCTCCCCCGCTCTTTCTGTGACATGTCTTCAAGGCTTGTCCACAGTGCAGCTTATGCCAGCACTTCATGCCTTGTAACTGAGTAGTATTTAGCTGGGTGGCAGTATTTGGATCCATTGGTGGACAGCGTATCTGTCTAGGCTGTCACAAATGAGTGAACTTGCTGTAGTTCTTTGAATCAAGTTTCTCTTCCTTGGGAATTGCATTATATGAGGATGTTCATCGGCCACCTGGGCCTTAGGAGCTCATGTGATGTAAGAAAACACTTGCTGTTTGGGAAGATGTGTCTGAATTAGCAGCTAGGCAGATGGCCTCCTCATCCCCACCTTGTTCCCGGGTGACCTGTAGTTCCCACCTCTGTGTTACTGAGAAGTGAAGCCTTTCTCTGAGCAAACGCCTGCTGAAACCAAGGTTGCCTCTCAACTGGACTGTGAACAAATCTGTTCTTTGCTTCTTTGTTTATTTTCAATGAGGTTGAAGTGGCAATATTCCAACAGACTCAGCTTGCCTCAGTGCTGTACAGCTCCTTCTTTCCTTACTTGGTGGACACAGCATCTCCTTAGGTTGCCCGTGAGGGCTGGGAATTTGTAGGGCCTGTCCGCACCAGTCGGCAGCTTTGAGGGCAGACATCCTTCTCTGAAATTAAAAAGACCAGATAATGTAATTCCCAAATGTAGGTAGTTCCTTCTTGGGGACACGTGGATATCACAGTTCACCTTCCCTGTGTAGGGACCCAGTCCCCTGTTTGGGTAGAGCACACAAATCATGGTTGAGAATGGGGACAGTAGCCCTGAGTGACAAGGCTAATGGCTTTTCCCACGAAGCAGACTCGGCTGGAAGGAAGCCTGGGGCTGAGCCCTCTCCTTTAAGCTCCCCGGGATCTGGCTGGTGAAGCCCCATCCACGGCTGGCACACCAGGCAGGTCTAGTGGGGTTGTGAGGGCCTCTTCCTAGAAGGGAGAGATCTTCCTTCCCCTCCCAGGAGTCTTCCTATGAGCCTAGGGTGGTAGGCTGGTGTTGCAGGCTTTTCCTGAAGGCTCCATGTACCTGGCCGATTCATACAAGTCCTTGCCACTGCCTCAGGAGTTCACAGTGGAGTGACTGAGGACAGGTGTCACAGTTTGTGTTCTATAAACACTCCTAGCCTAGAGGGTAGAGAGAGGAGAGAGTGCTGTAGACCTCAGAGAACATACCCCACTGGAGGACCTTGGGGTGATTTGGGGTGTTCCCATAGGTCGCCTGTTCTATAGTTTTCTGCTCTTTCAGGTAAATCTTGCTTCTCCATTTACAGGGGAGGCAAAGTCGGCTTTGAAATATTTAAGTGAACAAATAGGAACGGGGAGAGCATCTAAAAGATCAGGTGTAACCCGTGGGAGCGTGGGAGCAGAGGCATGCAAAGGTGGGAGTCGGTCAGGGCCCCGCCATCATTTCTCCAAGCCTTAATGCTGGTTTTCTGTTCCGGTGAGCAGGAAGCAAGGCAGCGAAGACAGCCCCCGGGGCCCAGAGCCGGCCCCTGTGGGGGAGGAGGAAGTGCTCTTGTGAAAGGTGGTCCCTGCGTGGAAAGTTGGGGGGCTCCGGCCCCTGGCTCCCCACCACGCATGCCTCCACTGCAGCCCGAGGAGGTGATGGAGCCGGAGTAGCTGCGTGGACCACCTGACCTCGCATGCCTGGCTGTGTGGCCCTGCACGGGGCTGCTGCACCCTGCGTTTCCATAGCAGCATGTCCTACGGAAACCAAGCACGTGTGTAGAGCCTTGACTGTCGTCTCTGGTTATCTATTTTTTTGTTTTTGGGGTTTTTTTTTTGTTGTTGTTGCTGTTGTTTTTCTTGTGGTTTTTCTTTTTCCTTTTTTTCTTTCCCTTTGTTGTCTAAGGGGACAAAGAAAAAAAAAAAGGACTGGACTCCATGTCGTCGACTTTGGCCGCTGGCTGGCCGGACCGGCGGATGTGAGGAGTTACAAACCGAAACCAACATGCATTTTGGGACAATTGCTTTTTAAAATGTTTTTAATGCCAAAAACAAACAAACAAACAAAACCCCGCCCCCTCCATTGTGAATTCAGAACCATGTCAGATGTACCAGGTGAATGTGTGTGGGGTTTGAGCTGCGTGGAGAATCACGTGGGGCGACTCCTGCCGGCTGGGGCTACACTGAGGGGGGGCGGATTAGAAGGATCGGTGTGACCCACGTACAAACCCCATGCCTGGGCGCCGTCCAGGATCATGGAAAGACAGGGCTAGCCCTCAGTAGCTGCAGGGAACTTCGATGTCATTTATTTGTAATGAGGACTTTTTAAGTGGGTTTTTTTTTTTAATGGGTATAATTATAGTCAGGAAAACTACAAGGGCTTGCAGTTGAAATGCTCGAGGGGTACTTTGCATCCCTGAATGTGAGCATTCATCAGCTGTGGTGGCAGAGGTCTGTCTGGAGGGCTGAACACACTTCTTCATGTTAGCTGCCCCAACTGGGTTTCTGAGGTCGTCAGCTAAGCTAATTCTCTATGTAAATTGGCAAAAAAAAAAAAAACAAAACAAAACCCAAAAAACAAAAAAACAACCCACCAAAAAACCCAACAACTTCAGGGTGGAATCTGCTCTTTCATGTACATTACATGGCTTACGGCTCAAGAGATGTTTCCAAGTCTCTGACTAGCCAGAACTCCGGAGAGGTTCACAAGTTCCAAAGGTTGGAGCTTCCAGGATGGCTGTCCCTCCGTGCGGCTGTGTGACAGGGACCGAGAGCCGGTGAGACCTGTGCCTGTATATTAGCGGCTGCATTTGTTTATTGCCTGTGTATTCTAGAGACTGTAAACTTTCTTTACTTTTCCAGACTGTCTGGTCGGTACAATGAAAACATCAGTTTCCCCATGGGCCACTTAGGCAAGACTTGTCACTCAGCTTAGGATCAAAGCTGTAGTGTGACATCAGTGACATCAGGGTGCCATTGTAGAGCAAAGAGTCAAACCCCAGAGTGTTCCTCAGGGCAAAGGGCTTTCTTTTTTTGTTTTTTGTTTTTTGTTTTTTTCCTGTAGCCAGAAACCTAGAGAGCCAATAGGAACCTTTTTGACTTTCAACCAATATTGGAAGTTTGGTTGAAGTTTGGGTGTGACGACCCAGGGACACAGAAGCAAACAGGAAGTTAAAGGGGGGCTTCCAGACTGGTTTCCAGTGCTTTGGCTGTCTTTGCCAGTCAGTAATGGGGCCCAGACGACCGACTTCTGGCCTGTGCGGAGGCCAGGCCCTCCTGACTTCCTTCCGTATGGTTTGTTAAGCTCTTTACTGTGGTCTAGCCGCTGTCCCTGCTGTCACATAAGCAGTTAGGATCCAGGCACAGACTGCAGTGTGGGGAGGGTCTGTGTGACCAAGGACTTCCTGTCACTTTTCCCTTTTTAAAATTGAAGGAGGAACAACCCAGTAGCTCCACCCCTTCTGGCCACAGATGGCGGTCAGTTAGTTTGCAATAACCACCTTATGGTTAAAGCCAACAGGTCATACAGCTCGGTCCCAGCCCCGACTGCCTGGACGCTGAGCGGCCTGCTCGAGTAGGGCGGGCATGATACAGAGCTCTGCAGAATTCTTGTGTTTACACAACCCCTTTGGGCAATGCCGTGGTCTCTCCCGACAGAATGTCTTAAGATTGTCGGCCATCACGCAGCCACCAGCTGGTCAGGCAGAAGGAATCGAGAGGTCTGCATGGGTAACTTTTTTTCTTAAAGAAACACCAAAGAAAGCTGTGGAAAGGAGTGACCCCCCCCCCCACTCTGTTGCCCTCCCCCCACCCCCATCCTGCCCAGCTGCCGTGAAAAGTGTAAGAGGTCCGGCCATAACTAGAGCATTAGAGCACAAATAATTGTTTTTCAAAAGTACCATTAGTGAGGAGAGGAGCCAGGCAGAGTGGCTTTTCTCTGTGGGCAGATGGGCTGCCCACGATTCCTTCCGTGGCTGGTTCACCCGGGATTCACATGTAAGCAGCTTGGCCTGCACTTATGGCCTTGAAAGAAGCACAAGCCTTGTTCCTCTCTTTCTGTCTTTATTGCCTCCCCCCTCATGCGTCTCATAGGCTCCCAGAACACCTTACAGAGCCCCTTGTTCTCCCTTGGGGCTGCAGAGGCCACCTCCCAGGGTCTGGCCTTTCCAGGGGACAGAATCCTTATCCTTGAACCTTTCTAGGCGCAGGATAACATCTGTGCAAGTTGACACCAGGTTAGGCCTGCAACTCTCGTCCATCCTCCAGGGGGCGCACTTTACATTGCCAACCACAGCCTCCATTGGCTCCCAAGGTGCTAGGGAAGATCGTTGATTTCTGTCTTCTCCAGCTCTGTGGGCTCGAGTTTCGTGGGACTTGGGACTTTTATATTTGGTGACCAGTGCCCTCCGCTTCTGTTTGACTCCCCGTGACCTCTCTACTATGCATTTCCCTTTTTATCAGGTGTATAAAGTTAAATACTGTGTATTTATCACTTACAAGAACATGAACTTAAAAAAGATGAGCTTTCGGTTGTTTTTCCACAGGTGATCAAGCTTCTGTGTAAACTTGAAATAAACAGACAGCAAAATGGTGCAAAGCCCGGGCCTCTCGGGGGTTCTTCGGTTGGTAGCTGGTCCTTTGCAGCGTTTCTGCTTACACTGGTATTCCTTCCCTTAACATTGGCAGCAAGTCAGATGCCGGAGTCACAGCTCATCCCCCTGCCCCACCCCCACCGTATAAACTGCTCCCTGGTGAGCCAGCCGCCCAAAGGTTGAAGTGTGAAGGAGGTAAGGGGCGGACTCCGTGAGGTTGGCTAGGTGAGCAGCTGGGAGTGGCTGTCATCACATGAGACATGTCCCGAGGCCAGGCATTGTTTGTACAGGCTTCAAGCCTTACTCTGTGTCATCAGAGGGGGACAGGAGGCGAAATCTGAAAAGTCCCAATCCATGTTTCAGAAATATGGGTGTGGTACACACACCTGTAATCCCAGTACTTGGGAAGTGGAGGCAGGAGGATCCCAAGTTCAAGGCCATTCTGGGCTACATAGTGAGATGCTACCTAAAAGTAAGGGACAGGGACTGAGAGCCAAGAGAAGGTTCCAGAAATGCCACTGGGGTGTGTGTGTGTGTGTGTAAGCCATTTCCCAGGGTTCCTTACTGCAGGCTTGAGGGGCCTCAGGGAGTCCCAGCAGCCCATGCATGCATGTGTGAGTAAGGGATCCTGTCATCAACTCCTACCCTTCCTGGCTGTGCCCGTGAGCAGAGGTGCTGCCGCTGAATACGAGATGACCCGGGTGAGCGAGGCCAACAGTACCACAAATATCATCCCTCACACTCTGCAGTGGGACAGTGCCATCATGGGTTCTCAGCCCCTGAGATAGTCAACAAAGAATGACCCAGTCTTCTGTGACAGAAGTTGCTGTAACAGAGTGCCCCAAACTGTCTGATTTGCAAATAGAAATGCCCCAAATTTCTGGAGGCCAGGAACACCATTCCTGCAGATACTAGGTCTGCTGAGGTGTGCCCTCTCCTTCCAGGATGTCTAACACACAGAAGGAGCACAAAGCCACGAGTCCCTCTCTTAAGCCCTTTTGATAAGGCGCTTAAACCCATTCATGAAGGAGGAGTGCTTGTCTCCTCCAAGAGGCTCCGTCCCCTCATCTTCTCACGCCAGAGGTCCAGTTTCTAAAATGTGAATTTAGGGGGACCTACTCCCTAAAACTTCCAGTTCTATTTGATCTGTGTTTCGGTGACACCTAAAACATTTCTATGTGTATGTGTGTCTCTATGTATGCACGTGTCATATGGTTGCCTGTGAAGGAGAGGCAAATGTTATCCCCTCCCCTGGAGGTGGAGTTATGGTCAGTGGTGACACTCTGGACATGGGTGCTGGAGACTGAACTCAGGTCCTCTGCAAGAGCAGCAGGGGCTCTTAACCATATAGCCACCCCCTAGCCATATGATGTGACCTCTTAAAAAAAACAAAACAGCCCAGCAGTGGTGCTGCACGCTTTTAATTCCCGTACTTGAAGGCAGAGGCAGGCAGGTTTCTAGGAGTTCAAAGCCAGCCTGGTCTACAGCTTGAGTTCCAGGACAGCCAGGGCTACACAGAGAAACCCTGTCTCAAAAACAAACAAACAAACAAACAAACACAAACCAGAGTCTCCTTAAAACCATTTCATAAGTCTTGCCCCCAGCGCCATAAGAAACAAAACCTCTTGCCAGAAGCAACCTGCGCTTTCCTGAGCATGGTGGGCTAGCCCACAGTAGGAGTTACTACAGAGGCTGTCACACACAAATACAGACAGGAAGAGGCTCTCCAAAGCAAGGAGTCTCTTTAGAGATGGTGGAGGGTGCCGTGTGGGATGCGAGCGCCCTGTGGGTCAGGGCAGGACAGAGGCGGCATGTAGTTACAGCCAGAAAGCCAAGGCAAACTTTGAAAGGTAAAAAGAGGACTTATCCCGCTGTTGGGAAGTACAAGTTCTGGACACGGATTTACCTCAGGCAGAGACGGAAGCAGCGGTTAGAAACTCTAGCTACTCCTGGAAGTGACCTTCACTGCAAGAATGTGCATATACATTAATCTTACTAACAGGCAGACACCACACAAGGACCTCCCACCCCAGCCTTGCTTGGTGGCTCTGTTTGTATGCTGACAACTTTCATCATGTAAGGCGGATCCGGCTCACAAGCCGGGAGACAGCACAGACAAGGATCTTTTAAAAACATTATTTTCTTTAATGTTTGGTCCTAGGTCATTTCAACACAGCCCTTATGAAAGGAAAAGCTAACCCTGCCTTTATTCCAAGGACAACTTCTCTGGTCACAGGGAAGAGAAATAATATCCCAGGCCTCCTTACAGCACCTGGGGGAGCCTCCTTCCTTATAAAGTGCTTGGACAGAGCTGCTGTGCCTCCAAGGACTGGGCTTGTCCATAAGCCACAGCCGTGTCTCTGCTCCGATACTCCCCTTACCTCAGTACACTCACACTGTATAAACAACAGGTGATCCAGCCAACAGCACACAGAAATCCACTGTGTGTAGTGTGCAAATGACGCCCCCCCCAGACGCACAATGAGATTAATAGGGTTTCTTGGATGTCTTAGAGTTTGAGGCCAGCCTGAGATGTATACAATGAACCTGTAAAATGTAAAAATGCCAGAACTCCCGTGGGAAGTGGGTGCTGTTATGGACGTGTGGGATTCCAGCGCCCCTGGAGGTTGAAGCAGGAGCATCTTGAATCTGAAGCCCATCTGAGCTGCAGAGCAGGACCCGGGCTCAAAACCCACAAAAAACAATACAAGATGTGCTTGGGCAACCCTGAGTATTTGTGGAGTGGAGACCGAGTGAGACTCTGGAACCTTCTCTAGAGCGACAGATGCAGCAGCCAAGTCTCCCATATTTCTGCATCACGGGCTGAGTGGGGTTGAAATGTAGGGTTAGGCATCACTGGTCCGTCTCTCCGGAAAGACCCTGCGAAGAGAGGTAAATGAGTGACTGCCCAGCCCGTGTTGCCACCAGATCCCTAACCCCCTACGGCAGGCAGCGGCTTGGTGCCTCTCCTGAGGGCTTGTGGGGGGATCTTAGCCACAGAGGGGTCTCCAATTGGTTCAGGAGAGTCTCACAGTAAGGTACATAACCCTCGTTCTGAGGATGAATGAAAGTACCACGTGGATGGAGAGTCATTGTCAACAGTCAAGGCGTGACCGTGATAAATAGAAGATAAGACACAGCTGGGTTTTAAAGAGGGAGTCTATCTGAGGAGAGGAAAAGCCATGCTACCACAGGTGTAACTGCTGGGGTGATCAGCTGACCTGTGCCAGCCTTGGCAGAAGGGCCTTTGCTCGGTGCTCTCCGTGGGGACAAGGGACAAAGGCAAGGCGCTCACACTTCGTGGCCGCGCTGGGTACAGGTGCTTACCTGCTCGTAGTCTTCCACATACTTATATTTCTTGTCCCGGTAGTAGTATCTCTTCTTCATACAGTAGAGGACTATGACGTCACACAGCACGGTCGCCTGATTTAGCACAGAATAAACCAGGATGCTTTTAGCTGTTGCTTTATAAGACCCCCTTCCTCTGAGATCTAACCTACCAAGGAGGAATGGCATCTCCGTTTCTCTGCATCAGACTGGACTGAGACCAACCGACTTGGTCTCAGAGGTGGGATTTCTAGGGAGTCTTTCTCCTCACCCCAAACGGCATCCAGTCTAGAGTCAAGTCTGAGGTTTAGGGGAAGGACAGCGCTTGCTCACTAAGCTGCTGACGTAAGAAAGGTCCAGACAAGGAAACCACTCTAAAATACTCACCACCCCTAAGAGCGCCAAGCCGGAGCCAACGTTGATCATGGTCGGGATGATGTCAAATTTGCCGGCCTGCGGAAGACAGGAGGAGAACCAAAGTGTTCTAATGGGGGTGATGACAGAAAACAGGACAGTGGGAGGCTTTCTCTCTCCAAGCAGGGTTCAGAGGCGGGCCTACCTTTCCAAACACGATGATGTCAAAGCGGATGCCATATGCCTTGGTGAGTGTGCGCTGCTCGTTGCCAGCCAGGTCCCTGTAGTACTTGGCAAACCTGGAGGAAAAGAGGGTAGGGCGGAGAATAAGTGCGGATCTTGGGGTAGAGACTGTTAGCGCAGGACCCAAGTCCCTGGGCACAACTTGTCTTGGTTAACGAGTTGCTCCAGTGGCTTCGTGGACACCAAGCACCCCCCCTCCCCAGGTCAGCCTCCTAGTTAATGTGAGGCAATGTAGCAGGAGGAGCCAGAACCCCTCCCGGAGATGCAGAGGGACTCCCCTGCCACCAGCATCCTACCCCAGGATGGGAGCCCTCTTGCTCTGAACGGCCTTCCTGATGATACAGCTGGGTCGCCTGCCTCTCTCCAGGGCACCCTGTGCACTAACAGAACTTGTCAGCCAGTGGGGATCTACAAGACTGCATGGAAGGATGGGGACTGAGCCAGCCCTCAGGGCTAGAGCTTGGCTCCAGGTGGGATACACCACGCCTCAGGGCTCCCCCTCTGGCTACCACCTGCCATTTTAGTCTCATTGGCTGGATTGAGATACACAATTGAGATAAGACACTGACTCAACTCACCCTCCAGGCTATAGAATGCAAGCCGGGGAAGTCTGTAATCCCAGCAGCCCGGGGAAACTAAAAGGTGAACCAGTTCCTAAATATGCAACCACTCCATTCTAGATCCTCAACAGCTCCGGAAGAAACCTTGCCCCAACCACCGTCCTGCCCGGCCCCAGCCTTAGTTAGCTTTCTGTCCAAATCTCAAGCCTGGGATTTATCTGGTCCACAGTTTCTATGCTATTGGTCCAGGCTTGGGACCCTCAGGTGAAACTGGTGCTGGCGACAGGCTGGGTGTCCTGTGAGATCCGTCAACTTCTCAGTTCTAGGATTCCAAACCAAGCTTTAGGTCTCCACCGTGGTCCCTAAGAACCCTGAGACAGAGACAGAACCATACAAATCTGATCCCACCCTGGTGTGGGGGTTGGGGGGAGTTCAAATGGCTGCCCTAGTCCCAAAAAAGCCGCCTTATTACCCCACGCAAATTTGATACCACAAGCTACCACTAGAGGGAGTCAAGGGCTACTTTGAAAACTGACCTAGCAAATAAATGCTCGTTAACTGTACACAGGATTTGGCTGCTTTTGAAAAATGGCAATGGTGTTCCCAGGCCTCGCTCACATTCCCAGGTGTCCTGGATTTAATAGTGCCCCTTCTCAAGTTCATCTCCACCTATGGCCTGCAAAGGTGATCTTATTTTGCAGATGTAATTAGTTAAAGAGAGGTCATGCCAGATTAAGGTTAACACTAAATCTAATGTTCTTGAAGAGGAGATCGAACCAGCCCGGTCTACACAGCAAGTTCCTAGCCGTCCATAAAAAGAAGAGAGAGAGAAAAAAAAAAAAAACCCGCCGGGCGTGGTGGCGCACGCCTTTAATCCCAGCACTCGGGAGGCAGAGGCAGGCGGATTTCTGAGTTCGAGGCCAGCCTGGTCTACAAAGTGAGTTCCAGGACAGCCCGGGCTACACAGAGAAACCCTGTCTCGAAAAACCACAAAAAAAAAAAAATAAATAAATAAATAAAAAGAAGAGAGAAGGTGGGTGTGGGGGGTGCACACCTCTAATCCCAGCACTTGGGGTGATGGTGGGGGTTCAGGAGTTTACGGCATCAGACCGCAGAGTTCACAGCAACATAATCCTACAGACTTCTGGTTTCAGAACTATCGAAGAATAAAATTCTGTTGTTTCGAGCTGTTCGGTGTCATCTGTTACTAGAGCCCAGGGAAACAGATACAGCAGCATCTTCAGCTGGCCAGTTTCAGTGCAGCCTCTCTCTCTCTCTCTCTTTTTTTTTTTTTTTTCTTTTCGAGACAGGGTTTCTCTGTATAGCCCTGGCTGCCCTGGAACTCACTCTGTAGACCAGGCTGGCCTCGAACTTAGAAATCCACCTGCCTCTGCCTCCCAAGTGCTGGGATTAAAGGTGTGTGCCACCACCGCCCGGCTCAGTGCGGCCTCTTATATTTTAGTGAGACAGGTCTCTCAATGCGACTTGGGCTTGACCCACACGTGCGCATCCTCCCAACGCGTGAGCGGTACCTGAAATTGTAGCCAGGAGACACATTGTGTTCTACGTCCCGAGTGTCCAGGCGCCGGAAGGAATATCTGGGCAGGCAGTGGGAGGCAGCTCTGTCAAGGTTGCAGTCCCACTTGATCTGGATACCCATGATGCCTCCCTGTGGGGAAAGCAGGGGAGGCTTTCGGAACTCAAGCTCACGCTGGGGCCGGGATGCTGGGGCGGGTAAGATGCGAGGAAAACCATGCTGGCACCTACCTCCACTGCCATCTCCTGAAAGCTGTGGCCCGCATCTGCCACGATTTGGCCAAGACGGAATATGGGGCAGAAGGGATCGGTCCGCGCATTATAAATGCACGACTTGAGGTAGGAGGTGGTAATGTTGGGGAGGATATTCCTCCTGAAGTCGGGGAGGAAGCAGAGAGTCTGAGCAAGGGCAGCTTCGGGGAGAGCCAGAAGTTCTTTTTAAGAGGCACGTGAATGCCTATTGCCCGGCCCCCACTTACTTGCTGAAATTAAACTTGGGGTACCAGATGTTGTTCTTTACCAAGAGGGTGAAGTTTTCTGCAGCCTTTAAAAAAGCTGGCCTGGAAAAGGAATCGTACTGATTATTACACACATGCGTTTACAGCGTGACAGTTTACAGCGCCACTCTCGCAAGGAGAATGGAAACATCTGGCATTTTCTATCCTCTTTTGTGTCACACTAGGGTCACCAGGCCTTCCGGATCCTTCCTCTGAAGAGGCAGAACTTCCTGCCCAAAGCATTCAATGAAAGGGATGCTGGCTGTGGCCACCATGATTGCCTAGCATCTGCTGGCCTCCAGTTTGCCTTTAAAGCGTTCATGGGTTATGGATGCTCCTTGGATCTGGTTTTATAAGTCAAAACACAGAGGAGTTCGCCAGCAGGGACATTCTGACCTTGCTGTAAAGGAAACTATACTGCCAGAAAGCTCTAAAAGGTGCCACACCAGCCTGTGGCTGACAAAACAAGGTGAGTCTGTCCCCAAGGGGACTCGTTTCTTGGGTGAATTTTTTTTTTTCTGTAAGAATTCAGAAATGTGGGTCTGGAGAGATGGCTCAGCAGTTAAGAGCACTGACTGCTTTTCCAAAGGTTCTGAGTTCAAATCCCAACAACCGCATGGTGGCTCACAACCATCCCTAATGAGATCTGATGCCCTCTTCTGGTGTGTCTGAAGACAGCTACAGTGTACCTATGTATAACAATAAATCTTTAAAAAAAAAAAAAAAAGGAAAAGAAAAGAAAAAAAAATGTATGTCTGACCCCTCTGTGGAGGAGGCCTCTTCTGAGACCGGTGAGACTTTTGAAGTTATAAATAGACTCAGTAATCTCAGCCCCTCATCAGCAGCAAAGCCACAGAGGGCCACCTGATGAGGGAAGTCCAGCCAGACACTTTCTAATGCTGAGAGGGCCTGGAGCAGATTCAAACTCAAGGTCTCCATTCCTTATCAAGAGGGAGGGGTCACAACAGGGCTTTTGCACTAATGTCATTTTCCGTATCATACCTCCTAATACAAGTGCACCCCACAGGCAACACTTTTTAAGTTTTTTTCCTTTTCAAAAAAAAAATGAAGTGAAATTCAACTTAAAAAACAAACAAAAAAAAGATTAGCCATTTTAAAATGAGTCCCTTTAGTGAGATATTATGGCCCATCCCTGCTATCCCAGAGCACTGGGTAGACTGAGCCAGGAGGGTCACTGATTCCAAGAAAGTTCTTAGGGGAGCTAGATTCTTTTACAAGGCAAAGTAATATTCCATTGTATGGGCATACCACAATTTGTATGCATTCATTAAAGTTGAGTTACTCTCACTTAACTCCCCCAAAAAAGTGATATTAAAACTTGTAGTTAATATTATTGTCTCCGTAGGGTCTGTGGTTTGGAGCTCAGTCCTAGTAAGAAACACAAATCAGGAGGTGATAACCAAGATACCCCAAGTCAGGCTTTCCTCTTCAATTAAAAGGAAGGGACAGAAAGAGTGGATATCTCTCTTTTGAGTGCTGTGTGGACATGCAGGCTTTATGTCTGTATGCACATCTGGAGGTGTCTTCCTCATGAACACAGTTCACCTCTGAGACAAGGCCTTTTATTGGCCTGGAGCTCACCAGTCAGACTAGGCCAGCTGGCCAGTGAACCCAAAGGATCCTGGCGTCCACATCCACAGCACTGAGATCAGAAGCCCGTGCCACACGCACAACCTTTGTATATGAATCTTCAGAGCTGACCTGAAACAGTGCTGTGTGGTATAGATACATTGTCAAACACAATCTAAGCCACATTGTGATTTCTTCTCCTTCTGGTGTTTGGAGTTTTCCAGACAGGGTTTCTCTGTGTATTCCTAGCTGTCCCAGAGTTCACTCTGTAGACCAGGCTGGCCCCAAACTCATAGAGATCCTACCTGCCCTCGATTCCTGAGTGCTGGGGTTAAAGACGTGCACTATCACAGCCCAGCATGAATTATTTCTTCAGACAGAGTCCATATATCCCAGACTGGTCCTGGACTTACCACCCTCCTGCCTGAGCTTCTTCCTGAGTGCTGAATCACAGGCATGCACCAGCATGACTGCTCTACACCATACTTCTGCAAGTTTTCTGGAGACCACATTTACACAAAAAAATTCATCGTGTGCACAAGCATAGAAGCTCAGATGACCATGTGCACGCTGGTTCTTGCCTTCAACCATGAGGGTTCCAGGGCTAGAACTCGGCTCAGCTGCAAGTGTCCTTTTCTACTGGGCCAACTTACTGGCCCAGTCAGCAGAGCTGGTTGTATTTGTGTGTGTGTGTTTGTGCGTGTGTGTGTGTGTGTGTGTGTGTAAAACAGTAGCAAAAGAAAGAAAAACATGCATCTCTGATTTTGAGAGGGAGCTGGGGTAGAGTTATACAGGAGGAGTGGATGGATGAAGGGAGGGAAATGGTATAATTATATTATCATTTGAGAAGCTTTTTTTAAGTAAAGGAGAGGGTGAGAGACGGCTCAGCAGTTAAGGGCTCTTTCGCCTGAGGTCAGGTGGATCCCAGCTGCTTGTAACTCCAGATTATCTGGATACCACAGGCACTTGATACACATATACATGTATTTTCTAAGAAGAATCTCTAAGAAATATAATTAACTAATTAATTTGTGTTTTTGAGAGAAGGCTTCTTTACATAGCCCTGGCTGTCCTGGAACTCACTACATAGACCAGGCTGGCCTCGATTTCACAAGAGATCTGCCTCTGCCTCCTGAGTGCTGGGATTAAAAGCATGCACCATCATGCCCTGCCTCTTTAGGAAATTTTAAATGAGCCAGGCCTGGTGGTGCACGCCTTTAGTCCCAGCACTTGGGAGGCAGAGGCAGGCAGATTTCTGAGTTCGAGGCCAGCCTGGTCTACAAAGTGAGTTCCAGGACAGCCAGGGCTAAACAGAGAAACCCTGTCCCCCCCCCCCCCCCCAATTTTTTTAAATGTAGAAAGAAAGTGACATTTAGTATATACTGTCCCAGCATGTAATATGACATGGCTAACATCAAATGTGAATCAGGTTTTATGCCATGTGCCTTAGTCATAATTTTTGGAACCTATAACATGTCACATCAATAGTACACATGACTTTAGACCCAGTACTTCACAAACCTCAACTGCAGCAAGTGGCCAGCGGCCCCAGTGCTGGAGACTACTGTTACCAAAGATGCTTCCCAGGACCCATACCCCAGGATCCCTCTCCTCTTGGTACTTCTCCTGTGCCTGAGCCACCAGGTTTCTCCCAGTGGTCGTTCATCCAGGCCGAGTGCCATAACTTCCTGCTCCTCCGGTCTCACATAGGACTGAACACCACAGAAACGCAGGCTCCATGCAGGTCTCTACGTGCAGCCTCTGCCTCCACCTATGCTAAGCCCAGATGTGACCGGGAAGATGGTGTTCAGGGCCCCTAGAACCAGCTGTTGTTTATGACCTTGCTTTGGCAATTTCCCCACCTCTTTTCCTTGGCAACAGAGTTCCCAGTTTCCTTTGGAAGCTAGGCCTCCTTCCCCCTGCCTTAGCCTGTACGTTTTGGGCTGTACTGATGGCAGACCTAGCGCCTGAGGCAGGTATGGGACCCAAGTCCAAGCTGAGAAGCCATGCTTATGGGTTGAGGAGGGTCACGGGTGACACAGTGATGGACAGGTCCAGACTGCACATCCAGGATGGGAGACATAAGCCCAGGGATGCAGAGGAGGCTACCCTGAGGAAGGCAGAGGGAAGAGGAACCTGGTACTCTGTGATCCCTAGACCTAGCCTGGCTCAGTCTTTTCTGTGCTGGTGTGTGTGTGTGTGTGTGTGTGTGTGTGTCTTGGGGTTGGGGGTTATGTGGGCATGGTGCTTGAGACACCCAAAGCCAGGTTATGATAGCTTATGCCAGTGTTCCCAATACTTGGAAAGCTGAGGCAGGAAATGGACAGAAGCAGATGACCCCTGTGGGGTGAACTAGGGAAAGGCTTTAAAAGGCTGAGGAGAAGGGCGACCCTGTAGGAGGACCAGCAGTCTCAATAAATCTGAACCCCTGAGATCTCTCAAACACTGGTCCACTAAGCAGACAGCATACACAAGCTGATATGAGGCCACTAACACACATGCAGCAGAGGACTGCTGGGTCTATGTTCATTCAGAGATGATGCACCTAACCCTCAAGAGACTGGAGAGCCGGGCGTGGTGGCACACGCCTTTAATCCCAGCACTTGGGAGGCAGAGGCAGGTGGATTTCTGAGTTCGAGGCCAGCCTGGTCTACAGAGTGAGTTCCAGGACAGCCAGGGCTATACAGAGAAACCCTGTCTCGAAAAACCAAAAAAAAAAAAAAGAGACTGGAGGCCCCAAGGAGTTTAGAGGTCAGGTGGGGTAGGGGGTGGGGACATCCACATGAAGACAGGGGAGTGGGGAGGAGGTATGGGATGTAGAACAGTCGGAGGATGGATGGGGGCAGGTGGATAAAATATAGAGTGTAAAAAAATAAATTTAAAATTAAAAAAAAAAAAAAAAAGAGTTCGGGCTTGGTTGCTGCTGTGACTCAGTGGGTAAATAACTTGCTGTGATGCCAAAGGATTTGAATTCCATTCCTGTTCCAAAATGGTAGACGGAGGGGGCTGACTCGCAAGTTATTTTTCAAACTTCATAATTATACACATACAATTTTAAAAATATCAAAAAAAAATTCAAAGCCATCCCAGAGTACATATTGAGGATCTTTAAAAAAGATACAAGACCAGCGGGATGGTGGTCGTACACATCTTTAATCCCAGCACTCGGGAGGCAGAGGCAGGTGGATTTCTGAATTCGAAGTCAGCCTAGTCTACAGAGTGAATTCAAAGATAACCAGGGCTACACAGAGAAACCCTGTCTAGGGAAAAAAAAAAAGAAAAGCAAGACCAAACCCCAGGAACTGTTTCCTGTTGGCTATCTGCAACTGACTGCTCCAGCACACGTAAGTCACCCGCAGCCTTGTCACAAGTGACAAACCCTTGTGGCCTCCTTGCTCTGTGGTTGACAACCACCCTCTCATTGAAGAATGGCCCTACTTGTGGCCTGACTCATGGGACAAGAGTGCACACAAAAAAATATCCAGCAGCCGGGCGTGGTGGCGCACGCCTTTAATCCCAGCACTCGGGAGGCAGAGGCAGGCAGATTTCTGAGTTCGAGGCCAGCCTGGTCTACAGAGTGAGTTCCAGGACAGCCAGGGCTATACAGAGAAACCCTGTCTCGGAAAACCAAAAAAAAAAGAAAAAAAGAAAAAAAAATATCCAGCACAGGGGCTCACCTCACCCTCTCTGTCACCTCCCTCCAGGCTGAGAATCAAGGCTATGGGAGCCTGGGGTAGGACTCACGTTGGCACACCAGCATCATTCTCCACTGGGCACCATGCAGCCACCTCACAGGTCTTCACAGACGTGTTGAATGGAACACACCTTCCAGTCCCAATTCCTGCGAAGAGAGGACAGGGCTGGGAAGCACAGGGGTCTTGTTGCCCATCTTTTTACCCTTGTGTAGCAGTACAGTATGAGACCCAGGGGATTATGGGCAGCCATCTTCAGTAATTTACAGGATTTAGATAGTGTCTTTAAAAAAAAGACAAGTGGAACAAGAAGGCTCCCTCAGGGCTGGCCACATGTCTACTGAAGTGACACCAACTCACAGAGAAGGGGCACCATCTGGGCTGTCTGCCACAACCCAGGTAAAGGCTAAGAAGGCCCCTGGATCTGCTTTTATACCAGGTTCCCCCAGGTTCATGTAGCAGGGGGAGGGGGGTCTTCTCTGCTGGTGAGCTAGAACCCTGGGTTCATCTAAGCTAAGCCTGTGCTCTACCACTGAGCTGTATCCCAGGTGGGGGTGGGGGATAGAGGCAGGGGTGGGGCAGATTCTTATTTCTGCAATTTCTCTATTGCAGACATGCCACCGGAAGTGTGATGTCATCAGAAGCCACCGTCCCCTGGTCCAGCATCTGCTGAGACGTCCCAGCTGCTCAGGCTACTCATTCCTACCACTGCTGTGGGTGTCCGAGGAGCCAAGAGTGCAGTTGGCGTCTGAATCACAAATGCTGGTCTTATCAGGAATCTGGAAAAGGGATGAATGTAGACAAGTTCCCATGTGCTCTGTACACAGTACACACTTTACCAGGAGTAGATGTGGGTGTGAAGCCTGAGGGCGCTCTTCCCATAGAGCCACTTACCTCTGGACAGGTACCCTGCGTCTGGTTCACGGTGACGATCATGTTGGTCATGATGAAGAGGGAGTTTTCCTCCTGTGGAGAGAACCCTATTGAGTCACCCTAAGGAGAGCTGAGTGGGGCTATAAAGAAAGTCAGATGGGGCTGGAGAGATGGCTCAGTGGTTAAGAGCACTGGCTGCTCTTCAGAGGAGCTGAGTTCAATTCCAGGCATCCAGATGGCGGCCCACAAGTGTCAGTAACTCTAGTTCCAAAGGACCTGACACCTTTTTCCAGCCTTCACAGGCACCGGGCACGAAAGAGGTGTGCAGATATAAATGCAAGGCAAAACACCTTTACACATAAAATCAAATAAAATATACCTAAAAAAAAAAGAGAAAGCATTTGCGTATTTAAAAATAGAAGACTAGAAGTCAAGAGGACATTAAAAAAAGGAGAGAGAGAGAGACAGAGAAAGTCCCTTTTATGTATGGAGGAGGGGTGGCTGAGACAGCGTGTCACGTAACCCAGGGTGGCCTCACAGTGTATACAACCCAAGCTGCCCTTGGTCTCCTGATCCTCCTGTCTCCACAGTCAGGTGTGCACCATTACATCCATCCAGAAATTTCCTTAGGAATATAAGTGAAGGGGATGGAGAGATGGCTCAGAGGTTAGGAACAGAGGCTGCCTTTGCAAAGGATCCAAGATCAGTTCCAGGGGATCTGATGCCTCTTCTGACCTATCTACGCAAAACTCTCAAACATCTAAAAATATTATTATTATTTACTATTATTATTATTATTATAACAACACAATTTAAAAAACTGACCTATGGTCCCTCGTTCATCCTCCACGGGGGTTTATAACCTCTGATAAAACAAGGAGTTAAAAAAAGCACCTGAGACAGATAGCTGCCCCAAAATGTTCCTAATGGCAGGCACTTTCACAACAGGAAAAAGGTAGAAACAAGCCAAAGGCCTAAACTGGCTGGAAAACCAGCCGTGGTCTATACATTCAATGGAATTAGCATTTGGCCATAAACGTGATGAGATGCTGATGTGCGCTTGCTACATATATAAACCTCCAAAACATGCTAAAGACAGTGGGGATATAGCTTGGTCGTAGAACTAGCCTACCAGTTGCAAGGCTCTGGGCTCAGTTTCCAATTCCACACAATTATGGGTTGGAGAGATGCTTTGGCGGTTAAGAGTACTGACTGCTCTTCCAGAGAACTTGGGTTCAGTTCCCAGCAACCTACATGGCAGTTCACAACCATCAGCAACACCAGCTCCAGGGGATCTGATGCCATCTTCTGACTTCAGCTGGTACTGCACACACATGGTATACTACAGGTACACACACAGGCACTTTTTTTTTTAAAGCATGCTAAAGGCTAGATGTGGTGGTATATGCCTTTATCCTGAGCAGGAAGCAGAGGCAGAAGGATCCATGAGTTCAAGGCCAACCTGGTTATATAGCGAGTTCTAGGTTAATCAGGGCAGCATAGTGAGACTTTCAAAAACAAACAAATATTAAAATACTCTAGAGAAGAGACTGTCAGCCAGTAACATAATAGGACTGGCAGAGGTCAGAAGAGGCCATCAGATCCCCCTCGAACTGGTGTTGCAGATGGTTGTGAGCCACCATGGAGGTGCTGGGAACTGAACCCAGGTCCTTTGGAAGAGCAGCCAGGGCTCTGAACTGCTGAGCCATCTCTCTAGCCCCCCAGACATTTCCCTTTTTTTGAAGTTTATTTTTTTCCTCCTTGTAGATACAAAGGAGTCAACCCAGAGTTTCTAGAAAGCAATTCTCTGCAGAGAAGAAAGAGGGGCTGCTAATTATGACCTTCTCAGACAGAGACCCCGGAAGATTCGGAGTAGATGCGCCCCACCCCACCCCCACCCTCCAGCGTCTGCTTGGGACTTTCAAGGGCTGCTAGAAGCTTCCAGCATCTCATATTCCCCTCAAAAGGAGGAGAGTCAGCTTGAGGAGCCATGTGAGGTATCAATTGGCATCCCCACCCCTGGGTAAGAGAGATGGTGAACACTCTGCAAGAGAGGTGAGGCAGCAGTCTCTCTCCCGGCACCTCGTCTCCTTTCTGGCTACTTAGAGACACCCCTTTATCTGCTGCCAATAGAAGCCTTGCTTGTGAGCCTCCTCCAGTTAGACTTGCACAGCTGGGTGTAGGCCACGTTCTGTTTCCTATTACTCCTCTCTCTCAGTCTGCTGATGCATTAAATGGATGTGGTAGTTATGGTTCATCCATAGAGACAGCTCAGGAAGAGAGCCCCAGGGAACCCCACCCCTAACCCCCACCCCCACAGTCCAGTCCAGTTGTTTGACAGAGCACAGCAGCTGGCTGGACTTCCCCTTTCGGGTTCAGCAGAGGGCTGGTGTGACAACCCCAGAGTCTGATACAAGGTTGGAAGTCACCACCTCTCTCCTGAGATTGGTACAAACCAAAGGACCACCCCATTGCCACCACCTGCTCCAACTCATTTTTTTTTCAAAGATTTATTTATTTTATGTATGTGAGTACACTGTCTCTCTCCTTCAGACACACCAGAAGAGGGCATCAGATCTCATTACAGATGGTTGTGAGCCACCATGTGGTTGCTGGGAATTGAACTCAGGACCTCTGGGAAAGTAGTCAGTGCTCTTAACCGCTGAGCCATCTCTCCAGCAGGCTCCAACTCATTTTAAAGTTTTGAGACAGGGCTTCAAGGTGTAGCTCTGAATGGCTTGGGACTCACTACCTCACTGTGTAGACCAGTCTGGCCTTGAAATTTAGAGAGATCTGCTTGCCCTGGCCTTTTAGAGTGCTGGGATTAAAGGCATACATCACTGTGCCTGGCAGACCATTTCCTTTTCCTGTCTCATTAGTTCTGCCTTTTCTCTGGACACTTTTCTCCTGAGAAGGCAGGGAAACCAACACACTTTAAGACACTAGCTGAAGTCTTTGCTCGCTCGCTCGCTCTCTCTCTCTCTCTCTCTCTCCCCTAGTTCTAAGTCAAGTGCTCACAGCTCAATCCAACACACCAGCCCAGCAGCACATCAGCTGTGTGGAAGGAGACTCGAGGCTAGGGATTGGCCAAGCAGCACATAGCCGAGTGAATGTTTAACACAGCTTTTGGGCTGGAGGTTTGGCACAGCAGCAGAGCACTTGCCTAGCATGTACAAGCGAGCATCAAGCGCTTGCCCAGCATGTGCGAGCATCCACCTCTTGAAAAAGAGACCAAAATGTTAACGTGCATCTGTATGGCTTAACAGTATATAGATGAGGATGGCTCACACAGCAATTTAATTCCCTGTTCCTGGCGGAATCATGGGATCATTTCCTTCTAGTTTGGGTGTGTGATCTTTAACTGCGGTGGGATTGTTTTGTTTTGTTTGTTTTATACCCTCCAACAAGCTTTACCTTGTGGGCATAAAATAAGAAAGCAGAGCCATAAGGCAGAAGGGGTTATTTCTTGCCTCACTTCCTAGGACTAAAGACCTTTGTTTCCTTACTCTTGGGAGCCCAGAGGCATGAAGGTGTGGAAAAGACAGAGTGTTGGGTTGGAGCTAGCCACACTACAGCGCTGTAGAGCTCTCAAGGGTTCTGTGGGAAAAATAACATCCCAGAGAGATCTGGCTGTACTGCCTTCTTGGGCTAAAACAACCAGGGCCGGGAGGTGGCAAACTCTGGCCACTCACTATATTTTGAGCAAACCAGCAAGGTGCTTCCCTGTGTACAGATGTACACAGCAAGACATACCTGAGCGGGAACCACATAGTCGGCCACGTCCCAGATCCGGAATCCAAGCTGAGAAGTGTTGGTCACAGCCACACCTTTGGCTTTGGTTGTCACCGAGCTGACCACAGAGTCCGTTTCCTGGTAGCCCTTTTCCCACACGAACACCCACCTGAGAAAGACAGTAGGCCACAGGAACAGTAAAGTCAACCTGACACCGGGGAGTATCTGAGAGCCATAGGGCTAACGGGTGGCATTTACTCTGTGACTGGTAAAAGCTGCCAAACTTCTACACTCCACGATTGTAAATGGGCGTTGTAGCCCCACTGGTTATTATGTGAGAAATGAACGCTGTGGTCAGCCAACACAGTCACAAGCTCCAAGAGATGCACAGTGAACACTACTCTTATTACTGGATGTCCAAATAGCCTCTACACACTACGATCTACCAGAATCAATAATAGTATAATATAATAGTAGGTTATTATAACAACAGTTTCCACTTGATTGACACACAGTAGGTCATTTAATTCTGACCATTTTATGAGGCACATGGCATTATTGTTACTTATAATTTATAGAGATGGGAACAGAGACAAAGATAGGTTAAGCCAGCCGGGAGTGGTGGCGCATGCCTTTAACCCCAGCACTCGGGAGGCAGAGGCAGGCGGATTTCTGAGTTCGAGGCCAGCGTGGTCTACAGAGTGAGTTCCAGGACAGCCAGGGCTATACAGAGAAACCCTGTCTCGGAAAACAAAACAAAACAAAACAAAAAAAAAAAAAAAAAAAAAAGAAAAAGAAAAAAAGAAAAAGAAAAAAAGAATGGTTAAGCCAAACCTTCCTAAGGTCATATATATAGCTAGCATGTGGCAGAGTAGGGATTTGAACCCAAGCCAGAAGAAACTCTGGAGCCACTATTGTTTATAGACAAGAGAATCTTATCTTTTGGGCAACTTTGGTTGTTTAAGACAAACTTTTGCTATGTAGCCCTGGCAGGTCTGGTACAGGCTATGAGGCTCAGGTTAGGCTCAAATTCCCAGGTAGCAATCCTCCCACCTCAGACTCCCAAGTGCTGGGACTATAGGAGTGAGCCACTCTACCCAGCTGTTGGTTGGTTTGTATGGTGGTGTGAGGGTATTTGTGTGTAGGCTCACATGGCAAAAGTCAGAGGGCAACTTGTTGATCTCCCTCGTAGATTCCGGGGACCAGATTCAAGTTGTTGGACTTGCCTAGCAATCACTTTGATTTGTTTGTTTGTTTGTTTTGGGGGGGTGAGACAGAGCTTCTCTGGGTAGCCCTGGCTATTCCGGAACTCATTCTGTAGACCAGGCTAGCCTGAACTCACAGAGATTTGCCTACCCCTGCCTCCCAACTGCTGGGACTAAAGGCATGCACTTCTATATCAGGCTAGCAAGCACTTTTTCAGACATAGTCTTGCTATGTAGACCATGATGGTATTTACTAGATAGCCCAGGCTGGCCTTGAACTTAAGATGACCCCTTGCCTCAGTCTCCCAAGCATGCACCATGTTCTGCTCTGGGAATTTGTGTTTGTAATTGCGTATATAGACCAGAGAGCAGCCTCAGGTGTTCTTGCTCCTAAGACATCCACTTGGGTTTTGATATGGCCGTCTTATCGCGTAGCTCTGGATGGCCTGGAATTTCCTATGTAGATCAGTCTGGTCTTGAACTCCCTAAAATCCACCCGTTTCTGCCTCCTGAGTGCTGGGATTAAGGACATGTACCACCTCCATGGCTGGCTTCCACCTTGTTTTTCTGTGACAGGATCTTACTGGGGCTGGATGATTAGACTAGCCATCGAGCCCCAGGGACCTGTGTCTGCCTCCCCAGGGCTGGGATTACAGGCGTGTGATCCAGCACCTTGTTCTGGGGGTCCAACTCTGGTCCTCCAGCTTGTGCTTTGAGGACTTCACCGTCTGAGCTCACCTCAGCCCCTCGGGAAACTTTTACAGTCCTGTCTTCCTTTTTCCTAGGAATTCTATTCAGGTCACCTTCTTCTGCTCCTTCCTTCTCAAGTAAGGGCATTGCTGCTGGCCTGATTAACTACAAACCTGAAGGCACCTGCTGAGTGCTGGGGCCACTGGGTCACTGGGTCACTTAACTGCTCTGCGTCCTGCCTTTACACTGAGAAGGATAACAGAACTTCACAGGGTTGCAGTGAGATAAGTTAATGAGGCAAGGGTAATAATCAGTGCAGAGCAATCTAAACCCTGCCAAGAGCTGATGTCACATTGCTACCGAACACCAGTCTATGTTGTTTCAGATACACCCTCAAAAGACTTCAGAAATAGGTATTTTGGTTACCTTTTCTATTTCTTTCTTTCTTTCCTTTTTTTAAAAAAAAGATTTACTTATTTATTTTATATTGTATATGAGTACACTGTAGTTGTCTTGTCTTCAGACACACTAGAAAAAGGCTTCAGATGACATTACAGATGGTTGTGAGCCACCATGTGGTTGCTGGGAATTGAACTCAGGACCTCTGGAAGAGCAGTCAGTGCTCTTAACCGCTGAGCCATCTCTCCAGCCTTCTTTCTCTCTCTCTTTCTTTCTTTTTTTCAACAGGGTTTCCCTTTGTGGCTCTGGCTGTCCTGGAACCTACTCTGTAGACCAAGCTGGCCTTGAACTCAGAGATCCACCTGCCTCTGCCTACTCTGTGCTGGGATGAAAGGTGTGCGCCACCACTGCCTGGCTCTTGGGTTACTTCCTCCTGGGTTTGTTTGATATAAGCCATCCCCAATCCTCTGCCCATCCTAAAGATGGTTTCTCTCCCACCGAGCCCTCTTCTGCAGGGCGCTAATGCTTCCCTGTAGTCTGCTCTGATGGAGATGTGAGGGCAGAAAGACTGTGGGTTTTATGACCCAGTACACTGAGTTGCTGAATCCAGGAATGAGGGATGACACCATCATCACGGGTTTACTTATTTCCTCATCACATGAGTAAGATCACTGGGAATTCTGGGCAAGTCTTTCCGCAGAATTCCCTCATGCACAAAGAGATTGCACTTTCACCAAGAGTAATGAAATCAGGAAGTTAACACAGAAAAGCCAGGTGTGATGAAGCGTGCTTATAAAGCCCTGCACTTGACCGGGCGTGGTGGCACACGCCTTTAATCCCAGCACTTGGGAGGCGGAGGCAGAGGCAGGCAGATTTCTGAGTTCAAGACCAGCCTAGGTTACTGGCCAGATAATCACAGATCTTGTCTTTAAAAAAAAAAAAAAAAAAAAAAAAGGAACAGGTAAAACTAATGACATATTTTATGTGGTCCAATATAGAAAAAAAATTGGGGGAGGAATAGTGGACGGGATGGTACAGGATTTCTCTGTGTAGCCCCGACTGTCCCAAAACTCACTCTATAGAACGGGCTGTCCTGGAACTCAGAGATCCTGCCTCTGTCTTCCTGAGCACTGGGATTAAAGACTTGTGCCACCACCACCCTGAGACATCATCAATTTCTAAAGTATTAGACTGGAACTGGACTTGGTACTGTACACCTTGGTAGTGTAATCCCCATACTTGGAAGGTGGAGACAGGATTGGGAGTCCAGTCTCGTCATCCTTGGTTACAGAGTGAGTAGGATAGCCTAGGCTACATGAACCTGTCCAACCCACAAGCCCCACAACCTCCTTGCTGGTGAGATGGTTTCAGCGGGTAAAAGCCATCTCCACATATGTCTAAGGACCCGAGTTCCATCCCTGGAACCCACAATGGAAGGAGAGAACTGACTTCTAAAAGGTGTCCTCTGGCCTCCTCGTGTGCTGTGGCATGTTCCTGCACTCATACACAGATTAAAATCAACATTTAAACAAACAATAGCACAAAGCTTGTCTGGTATGCAGAAGGCCTTTGGTACCTCAGGGGAAAAGCACTGATCTGGGATTTTACTTTTTTGGTGTGTACCATATCAAAAATAAAACCTCGTGTGTTTTTTTTGGTTGTTTTTGGTTTTGGTTTTAGTTTGAGTGCATTTTAATTGAGACAGCTTGAGCATTCAGTGGCTGCATGTGGCCCTCTTCCAAGGACAACAGCCACAGAATCTTATGGGTGAACAGATTATCCCAGGAAAACAAAAGCCGAGAGCTCAAAGCTACCAGTGAGCACCTGATTCCAGATACTCCAATCCAAGTTATTTAATCAGCTAGCAGCACGGCTCAGTACTGGAGAGCTCATCCCGAACACTGGAACTATTCACTCCAGAGACTTAATCTAATCCGCATTTAGATACTGGCCGGAGGGCTGGAGAGAGGGCTCAGCGGTTAAGAGCACTGACTGCTCTTCCGAAGGTCCTGAGTTCAAATCCCAGCAACCACATGGTGGCTTACAACCCCTGTAATGAGATCTAACGCCCTCTTCTGGTGTGTCTGAAGACAGCTACAGTGTACTTACATATATATAATAAATAAGTCTCTGGGCCGGAGCCGTCAGAGACTGAGGGAGTGGGTTGACTGGAGCGAGCAGAGGTCCTAAATACAATTCTCCACAACCGCATGAAGGCTCACAACCATCTGCACAGCTACAGTGTATTCATATGCATAAAAATAACAAAAAAATCTTAAAAAAAATAGATACTGGCCAGGGGTTTTTCAGGTACCGGTGACTGAATGACTCCAAGGCCTCATGCTAAAGAGGACGTTTTTGGAGACAGGGGCTCACGTAGCCCAGGAGAGCTTCAAACTAACATTCTCCTGCCTCAGCCCCATGAATACTGGGATTGCAGACATACTGCTTACTGCCACCTCCAGCTTCGGCGAGTCTTATCTAGTGTCTACTGCTTCCATATGGTGGAACCTACAACCTTGTGAGGGGACACTCCTCCGAATTCTTCTGAATGCCCTTAGGCGGTCTGAACAGGTTCCAGACCTAACACCAAAGCAGGAGACCTGTTGATTTATTTAGTTGGGACACTGTAATAATTCTGGTTGTCCTGAAACTATGTAGACCAGGCTGGCTTTGAACTCACAGATATCTGCCTACCTGTCCCTCACCAGTGCTAGGATTAAAGGCTGTATCTTAGGCATTCTTAACCACTGGGCCATCTCTCCAGCCACCTGTGTACCTATTTCATATACCTAAGGCCACACAATGCTTTCTCAGGGGAGTGTGGTCAGGCACAGAGGTTTTACAGCTCTGAGTCAGTTTGTGAATCTATCTGTGTTTTTTGTGGACCCCTAAGTGACTCCAATGTGTTGTTTGGGGACCCGTGCTTTATAGGCCCTTTAATAAGAAAACAGATCCACCTGTCACACTAGCAGCTGTTGACACTTGAATACCTTGAAATTGGGCCCAGGAGGCAAGGTAAGGTTCACCATCTCTCCTGGGGTGTATTACATCCTTACAGGTGCATCCAATTAAAATTAAACACTTAATAATGCCTAGTGATGGGAGGGTATATATAAACAGTAAACGAAGAGCAGAGTTTAGAATCAAAATCAGGCGGGTTGGATTCCCAACCAATCCAACAAAACAAAGGAAGTGACCTTGGGACACTTTTGGGAAGTGTGACATCTCAAGGATACTGGGTTATCAGAAGCTTCTTAAGGGAACAGAAACCACAGACCCAGAAAGTACCAAATGAAAATCACAAGCCTTGGTTTCTGTCCGAGTTTGAAAAGGAACCGAAGAGAAGTCCGTGAAGCAGAGAGTTAAGCCCTCTCTGCCCTGCCCCTCCACCAAGCCAAGGCGCATCATGAAGCAAGAAGTAACGAGGGAAGGATGCGAGAAAGATGGGGTGACAGTCTAGCTAAAACGAGGCTTAGCTCCCAGGACATCCAGTAGTCCCCAGTGTCCTGTTCAAGCTGGTTCCAGCCCGGCGAGGGCGTGTCGCCGCCCCTTGAACTCGGGGAGGAGGGGCTTGGCCGGCTCAGCAAGTGCCCCAGACCCAGAGAGCGAGCAAGGGGGCGCTGCCAGGTCCCGACAGTCTGGGTTGCCCCCAGCCGCGGCCCCTCCCCAGGCCCGCTCACCCGATGACGTAAGCCAGGATGAGCAGCTGCACCACGCGGTTCATGAGCCCCACTTTACGGCTGCGGATGAGCACGATGCGCGGCGTGTCGTACTCGAACAGGAAAGCCCCGAGCACGGAGCAGCAGCCTGCCATGACTACGCCGCCCGCTGCTCCGCGTCGTGGCCACCGCAGGTCGACTCGTCGCTGCCACCACCACCACCACCACCACCACCACCGGGTCCCGGCAGCAGCCCCGCCCAGCAGCTCGGCCCGGAAATAGGCGGCGCGGGACCTGAGGAGCGCGTCTCCTCCCCCTCTGCCACCCCAGGGTGACGCCCCAACTCGTGACCCCCTCAAAGGGGCGATCTAAAAAGCAAGAGTGGCATAGCACTAAAGGACGAATTACCTCTGGAGCAGGGAGCAAAGTCAGCTCCCGGAGGGACAAGGGTAATGACGCCCTCAGGCCTAGGATTGAAAGGCAGACAGATGAGTTCTTTCCTGTTGCAAAGGACAGCTCTGCGGCTCAGATAAGGAGCTGAGCCGCGCGCCAGGGGAACTTGGATAGGAGTTACATTTCTAGAGGACCCGAGTGCTGAAGAATCAGTCCCCTGACTGAAGGAGCCAAACTTGATCTGGATGTAGTGGAGGGAGCCTCGCTGTGCTGCTTTCTGAAACTATAGGGTGGGTAGGAATAAGTACCTGGTGTACTAGGATGTCTGCAGAAGTCAGCCACAAATGCCACCATATACCCCTCCTAGACCAGAAGCCGGTCCATGTTCCTACCCCAAGTCAGATAACTGTCGTAGTTGCACCTGAGAGGAGGCATCAGCCAGAACCTGGTAGGGGGGTCCCTGTAGCCATCTCGCTATTGAGAATGGCTTACCGCAAGCTTAGGGAGAATTGGAAAAATTCAAGCCGTGGGGAGACACCATTGTTAATGTCACATATATCCATTCCCTTCAGCAGTTTTTTTATAGGCGTTTTATATTAAGTGTAACATACATCCAAATACCCTTACACCAGGTACTGTCCAGCAAGCATAGCGAGAGCAGCTCAGCCCTGTGCAGTATAAATATAGCAGGTTCTATACACGAGGCTTGAGGTTCTAATCAGACTCCTCGCGGTTCTTTCCATTTTCTGCTCCATGCATCTTTTATTTCATCTGAGTTAGCTTCAGCTTCTGGTCACTGTGACCAAAACCGGAGAGGAACCGGAAAGGAGGAAGACGTCTCTGGGCTCACGGTTTCAGAGGCTTCCCTCACAGTCACTTGGCTCCACGGATCTGAGAGAGCATGGTGGACCTTACAGAAAGGCGTGGGGACAAGGTGTGTCTTTCCACCACCAGCTCCCAGGGAATTAGTTATTCCAGCTGGCTTCACCTCCTTTGTACCGCCTCCCAAGGCTAAGATAAGATTTGCCCTTATGTTATAGCTCCCACTGTTAAGGTCTCTCAGCATCCGGTCCCCTCTCAGCATTATCTCCCATGTAGGGAAGAAGCCTTCAACACATGAAGGTTTGGGAAGAACTCTTCATACACAAGTCATAGTGCCGTGTTACCAGAGACTCATCACGGGATTTGAATGATTTTGAGTTTTAATCTAAGGCCTAGTGGAAAAACATGCCAGCCTGGTGTGGTGGACATGCCTGTTATCCCAGCAGTCCGAAAGCAGAGCTGGGAGGATTGGCCCAAGTTCAAAACCAGCCTGGTTTATATACCTAGTTCTAACTATAGAGTAAGACCTTGTTTCCTTCTATAGTCAGTGAGTAGGATAGATGCTGCCAAATTTGACAACCTGAGTTTAATCCCTAGAACGTAAGTGGTGGAAAAAAGAGAACAAACTCACACAATTGTCCTCCGGTGTGTGTGTGCCCCACTCCCACAGTTGTCCTCCAGTGTGTGCGTGCCCCCCTCCTAGTACATTGTTTGAGAAAATTCTGAGACACAAGAATAAATATAAGCCATGTGATATTTCCTTAATTCTTCTTGACCACTACTCTCTATGTCTTACTGGGTCATCATCCTGAGTTTCTCACACGCAGGACAAAGGCTCTGGTGTGACATCTCCAGCCCTGACTGCTTCTTATTTTGTGATACCTATTTGATTTTTTAAATGTATTCATCTTTAAAGGATTTATTTTTGGACCATTTAGAGACTGCCGTATCCAGGGATCCATCCCATAATCAGCTTCTAAACGCTGACACCATTGCATACACTAGCAAGATTTTGCTGAAAGGACCCAAATATAGCTGTCTCTTGTGAGACGATGCCGGGGCCTAGCAAACACAGGAGTGGATGTTCACAGTCAGCTATTGGATGTATCACAGGGCTCCCAATGGAGAAGCTAGAGAAAGTACCCAAGGAGCTAAAGGGATCTGCAACCCTATTGTTGGAACAACATGATGTACTAACCAGAACCCCGGAGCTCTTGTCTCTAGCTGCATATGTATCGAAAGATGGCCTAGTCGGCCATCAATGGAAAGAGAGGCCCATTGGACTTGCAAACTTTATATGCCCCAATATAGGGGAATGCCGGGGCCAAAAGAATGGGAATGGGTGGGTAGGGAAGTGGGGGGCGCTATGGGGGACTTTTGGGATAGCATTGGAAATGTAATTGAGGAAAATATGTAATAAAAATATTAAAAATCAAAAAAAAGGATTTATTTTTAATTATGGGTACTTGTGTGCATGTGACGTGTGTCATGCATATGTGCAGGAGGACACTGGTTCTCATGGACATGGAGTTGTGGGCTACTTGATGTGTGTCATGAGTAATTTTATAAGTCTTACAGTTTTTTTTCTCTATCCCAGCTAGCTTTCAAATAAATGAGACTGAAACTATTAGATTTATTTAATAGGCTTTACAGCATAAGGTCTAAGCAGTTCTTAATCTATTCTAATTCTCTAAGGTAATCTGGCTGTCAACCAGCCAAAACCGCCTAGATACTTGCAGTTTAATATCAGTCTGGCTCTCTCTGCTCCAGGCTGTTCTCATGGTATCTCCTGGACCCTCTCTACTTGGTGAATATTTCTTTCCTTCTTCCCTCACCCCCCAGTCCCCACCGCCACTGGCAGAAGTCCCGCCCTATTCTCTCCTCTACTCAGTTATTGGTTAATAGAGCTTTTATTGACAAATAGAATAAATGGGGAGCAATGTTTGCACAAATTTGCGACAGCAGAGTCTTAGAATAAGCATTACAGTACCCTGCTTGCCATGTAACAGATATAAGAGCAAAGAGATCGGCATTTGAATATTACAAGAATAATCTTTACACAGTAAACAAAAATATTATGCCTACAGATGTGGGTGCTGGAAACCAAAACTGGGATTCTCTGGAAAAGCAATACGCTATTAACCACCAAACCACATCTCCGGCCTTTTATTGGGGGGCTTTGTACATGCTCATACTGAGACCAGAAAAGACATCAGATCCCTTGGAGCTGGAGCATTGTTGTGGGTCACCTGACCTGAGTGCTTGGACTGAACTTTGGTCCTCTTCAGGACTCGCATGTCATCTTAACCACTGAGCCATTTCTCCAGCCCCCACATCTCAGATTTTAATCTGGTTCAGTTGCTTTTGCTGTCATGTGCTTGACCGAGTGTGGTTGGTATTGAGCAACTTGGGGATTTTTTAGTAAGAGTTTTTCGGTAAGGTGGCAACACAATCCAAGGAAGAAAGAGCAGGCTTCAATCGATGACTCGAGCCAGAGTATAGCCACTCGCAAAAGACTGAAGCCGAACGCCTCCTCCTATCTTATAGAAAATTAAATCTGTCTAACAACTACAAAAGGCACAAATATCTGAGCTTAAATTATAAACCTCCTCAATAAAGAGAGAACTTTAAAGCCGGGCAGTGGTGGCGCACACCTTTGATCCCAGCACTTGGGAAGCAGAGGCAGAAGGATTTCTGAGTTCAAGGCCAGCCTGGTCTACAGAGTGAGTTCCAGGACAGCCAAGGCTACACAGAGAAACCCTGTCTCCAAAAGAACTTTGAACCTTGAGTAATTCAGTGTTTTTTTTTTTTTTTTTCTTGTTTAAAGATAAAACAGAGAAACACAGAAAACAAAAGGAAAAAAAGTAACTACACTTTGTCACGATTTACAGTTTTGTCCTTAAAAGAGTCAGGTCAGTATAAAGATCCCGTAAAACAGAGGAAGCACACATCCCATAAAAGCTCAGGACCTGGAATATTTCAAGTACTGTTACTTAAAATGGTAACACAATATAAAAACAGGCAAAAGAAAATTGAACGGAAAAAAAAAAAAAAGAAAATTGAAAGAACCTTTCCCTATCCAGGTATACACCTGTAGTCTCAGCACTTGGAAGGTGGTGGAGGTAGAAGAACCAGGCGTTCAGGATCATCTTTGGCTACATAACAGGTTCGAGTCCAGCCAGAGTTATCTCAAGCCAAAATGGGGAGAAGTAAATTTTTTAATGTAAACATGTAAGGAACCTGAGAGGTACACACTGTCATCAGAGAAACAAAATTATAAACTGTCACATTGAGATACCATTTTATCTACACTAGCAAGGCTTTATAACAATGATAGACTTTCAGGCTGTAGAGCTGGCTCAGCAGATAGAGCTTTGACTCTTTGATTCTCAGCACCACACGAAGGCTCATGGCCACCAAGACTCAAGTCTCATTGGATCTGACATCATCTTCTGACCTCAGTGGGCACCAGGCATACCTGTGGTATACATACACACATGCAGGCAAAGCATTCATACACATAATAAAATTTAATATATATTTTTTTAAAGATGGATTGTAACTCCAGTCCCAGGATATTTGCTCAATCCTTGAGCACCAGGGAGGCACTTGGTGTGTAGACAGAATATACAAACACAGTGCCCATATCCAGTAAATAAATAGCTTTTTAAAAATGGATACCTGGTGGTGTGATTCAGTGGTTATCGCCAAATTACCACATGACCCATCAAATCCAGTCCTATCAGGCAGGCACTTGATGTGTAGACATAACATGCAAACACACTGCCCATACACATTAAATAACTTTTAAAAAATGAATGACTGGAGATGTGATTTAGTGGTTAAACACCGAAGTACCACACAACCCATCAAGTCCAGTCTTGAGTATATATTTGAGAGAGATTTTGTTGTTTTGAAATGGGCTCTCACACTGTAGCCCACACTAGCTTGGGATTTTGGGTCTTCTTCCTCCTGGAGCCTCCTGAGCCCTGGGATTACAGATGCTACACCCTGTACTTCAGAGATTAAAAAAGGAAATTGTTTCCATGAAACCTTGTAGGAATGTTCATAGCAACACTTGCAAAAACCAGGAAGAAGATAACTCAACCGTACTCATGAAATGAATGAAGAAGCTTCTACCAGGGCCCGCCACCAGCTCCAGATCCCTTCTGCTCTGCACGCAACCTGCCCACCCAGCCAGGTCTCTCACATCTGCTGGAAATGGATGGAACTATGAAAGATCATACCAAGGGGTCCTGGAGAGGTGACTCAGCAGTTAAGAGCACTGACTGCTCTTCCAGAGGTCCTGAGTTCAGTTCCCAGCAACCACGTGGTGGCTCACAACCATCTGTAGTGGGATCCGATGCCCTCTTCTGGTGTGTCTGAAAATAGTGTACTCATATAAACAAATCTTTTTTTTTCTTTAAATATTGTACCAAGTGAGGTAGCTCAGTCCCAGAAAGATCCACATCACAGGTTCTCTCTCAGAGGATTCTAGCTCCAACACTTCAGATATAAATGTAGTTCACAGCCCTTGTCAAGGAACCTTCTCTTTGCAATGGATGGAGATCATTACAGAAAACGACAACCAGTCAAAATGCAGAGTTAGAAAAAAAGAAGAAGAAGAAGATACAACATTGGTGCATCTGGGAGGCCTGTTGACTGGCTACCTTCTCCGGCATTCCTCCTGGCCTAGGCATGGGCACAGAGTAGCAGCGGCACCGGCGAGGCCCAGAATGCCTCTGTGATGGCTATTCTTGGTCATAAACTTCACTACATATGGAATTACTAAAACCCAATCCATTGGGGTTCTAGATTCCAAACCCATAAGGGATCGTTCTTGATTGGATCATTCAAGATGGAAAGACCCACCTTAAATCTGGATCATTTGACCTGGATCAGAAGATCCACTCTAAATATGGGCCACACCTTCTGGAGACAATGTATATAAAAGAACAGAGAAGAAGAAAGCCCTTGTTTTTGCCTGCTTGCCTTCACTCTCACTGACAGATTCACCCATCCTGCTGCTGAGGCATTCCTTCTCTGGTATTAGAAGCCACTTCTTCAGGATTCCAATGTAGACTGAAGACCAGCTGAGACATCCAGTCTCATGGATCAAACAACTATTGGATTCTTGGACTTTCTATCGTATCAGACTAGACAGACTACAGACCTTAAGCCTCTCTAATAAATTGTACATACAGAGATAGAGATAGATAGGGTGTGTGTGTGTGTGTGTGTGTGTGTTGTCATTGCTCTTATCACCTTCCAGGACTTGATGGTAAAATGGTAAGACACCATGGAGAAACAAGTTGGTTCTTGCCTAAAATTTTTATCCCTACTGGCTAGCTTTCATGGTGCTAAAGAATAAAAGGAACCAGGCTGAAGAAGAAGAAGAAGGAAAAGGAGGAGGAGGAGGAGGAGGAGGAGGAGGAGAAGAAGAAGGAGAAGGAGAAGAAGAAGAAGAAGAAGAAGAAGAAGAAGAAGAAGAAGAAGAAGAAGAAGAAGAAGAAGAAGAAGAAGAAGAAGAAGAAGAAGAAAGAGAAAAGCCCAGCCCTAATGGATGCAGCCACAGAACAATTTCTGCACCTAAGACTCAGGGGACATTGTGGAAGAGGGGCAGAGGTTGTAAGGGCCAGAGGATCTGGAGGTTGCTGTAAGATTGCGCCTCCTAGTGACTTCAGAAGGTACACACACTATGACTGCATAAACATTACCCAAAAAACTACAACAATAATAGGCATGCCCAAATGGGCAGGGGAAAGACCCCGAGCCCCCAACCCTATACAAAGAACTGCAGGCAACTAAGTAATGCCGAAGGTAGGAGAAACAGTCTTCCCCCGGGAGATGCGCAGCAATTGCCTGTCCAGTAACAAATGGTTAGCCCTGAAAACATCTATGTAAGTAACAGGATAGAAACCAGTCAGGTTCTATTTAGGAATCTATCTATATCTATCTACCTATAGATAGATATACATGTATGCGTGTAACGAGAAAAGAGGCATGAGTTTGCAAGAGATCAAGGAGGATTGCATAGGATGAAAATAAGAATAACAATAATAATAATAGATAAAGTGTAGCATATCTAGCCAAGCATGGTGGCGCATGCCTTTAACCCCAGTACTCAAAAGGATCTCTGGGAGTTTGAGGCCAGCCTGCTCTACACAGTGAGTTCCAGATCAGCCAGGGCTACACAGTGAGACTGGGGGGGGGGGGGAGTTGTGTACCCTGTAGCGGTCTATTAGAATAATACTCAGATACAAAAGGAAACGAAACTGCTGAGTAGAAAGTTTCCCTTTGAAAAGAGAAAAATATTCTGGAAATGAGCCAGTGATAGAAGCTTCTGGGGACTCTAAAAGCTGCCAAGTTGTACTTTGGCTGGGCATGGGCGTGCAGGCCTGTAATGCCAGCTCTTGGGAGACTGGGGCAGGAGGATCACAAGTTCTGGGCCAGGGTGTGTGTGTGTGTGTGTGTGTGTACACATGCTATGTTTCTGTTTCTGTCAGTACATGTGTGTATTTGTGGAAGCCAGAGGTCAACCTCAGGAGCTGTCTACTTTGTTTCTTTGTTTCTTTCTTTTTTTCTAAACAGAGTTTCAGTATGTATTCTTGGCTGTCTTCAAACTCTGTAGACCAGGCCGGCCTCTGCCTACTGAGTGTTGTGATTAAAGGCGTGCATGTACCACTACTCCTCGCCACTCCACTTTGAATTTTGGTTTTTTGTTTGTTTGTTTCTCTTTGTGGTTTTTGGGTTTTGTGTGTGTGTGTGTGTGTTTTGTTTTTGTTGTTTTGAAACAGTATTCTCTGTGTAGCCCTGGCTATCCTGGAACACTCTCTGTAGACCAGGCTGGCCTAAAATTCAGAGACCCACCTGCTTCTGCCTCCTGAGTTCTGGGATTAAAGGCATGTGCCATACTGCCTGGTTTCCCACATGGGTGTTTTTTTGAGACAAGGCTTCCCACTACGACTGAAGGGTTGTTAGTTTGGTTAAGCTGGCTGGCTAGTAAGCCCCAAGAATCCACCCGCCTCCACCTTCCAAGTGCTGGGATGACAGGGGCTCACTGCCACATCTAGTTTTGTTTGTTTGTTTTGTTTGTTTGTTTTTCGAGAAAGGGTTTCTCTGTATAGCCCCGGCTGTCCTGGAACTCACTCTGTAGACCAGGCTGGCCTCGAACTCAGAAATCCGCCTGCCTCTGCCTCCCGAGTGCTGGGATTAAAGGCGTGTGCCACCACGCCCGGCCACATCTAGTTTTATATGTGTTCTGGAGACCAAACTCAGGTCCTTATGTTTTCAGGGCAGGTATTTTTATCAACTGAGGTATCTTTCTACATTCCTAAATAGTTTTTTTAAAAGGTTATATATTTTGTTTGAGACAGGATCTCATGTAGCCCAGGCTAGCCTTAAATTTGCTATATAATTGAGGATAACTTCTGTCCTTTCTGCCTCTGCCTTCCAAGGGCCAGGATTGCAGGTACATATCACCTCACCTGCCAAGTAATACCTTTGAAGAGATGAAATGTTGTGGCATTGTGTTATATATAATAATAAAGGAGTCAGGAGTAAACAGTCAAGACCTGAGAAAAAAACAAAAGTAGGTAATTTAAAACAGTGGCCCCAGAACTCTGTTTACTCACAGGGAGGACCCGGAAGACCTCACAAAGAGTGTGTTTATTTTAGATAATACAGTTTAAATAGTATGACTATCTGGTTTCTGTCTTAACTGTTAAGCCATTTCTTCCTTCCCCTTTCTAGTTCGTCCCTTTCCTATGGGTGGCCCAGCAGCCATTTTTATTGCTATCTGACTTTATCCCCCTGGCCACAGCTGATTGGATCATAGATGGCAGCTTGCCCCAATCCTGACCAATCAGAGTCTTTTGGTCTGTGGCATTGGGTATAGACAGTTCTTTGTTCTCTACAGGCATCTCGAACATAAGCATCACCCACTCGAGAAGTTATGAAAGGTCGGCTGCAGAGGCCAAAATGGAACAGATTAGCAAAGGAGAAGGGGCTGAAAATAGGCCTTCCTGGCTTCTGCAGAGGTCCTGCTTCCCGCCTTCCCTCGCGGCCCTCTCCGTTCACTTTTGTTCTGGAAAAGAACCTGCCTATAACCTTACAGTGAATGGCGTGCTGAATATCAAGCCCAGGCTGAGCAAGCACTCTACTTCTGAGTGCTTGTTTCTAAACTTAAGTCTTCTAAAGTTTAGAATTGCAGAAACATGATGTTTGGTATGGAGGCACACATCTGTGATCCCGGCACTCAGGAGATAGAGTCGGAGGATCCAGAGTTCAGGGCATTGTTGACTATCTTAACGAAGCTTGAGGCTATCTTGGGCTATACAAAAATCTTGTCTCAAAAAACAAAACAAAACAAAACAAAACAAAACAAAACAAAACAAAACAAGGGCTGGTGAGATGGCTCAGTGGGTAAGAGCACCCGACTGCTCTTCCAAAGGTCCAGAGTTCAAATCCCAGCAACCACATGGTGGCTAACAACCATCCGTAACGAGATCTGGCGCCCTCTTCTGGAGTGTCTGAAGACAGCTACAGTGTACTTACATATAATAAATAAATAAATCTTTAAAAAAACAAAACAAAACAAAACAAAACAAAACAAAAAACCTTGGTTATGGTGCTAGGATCCAACAGATTGAAAATGTCACCAGAAATGTAGGTGTTAGAACAAATGTTTGTATGAATGCAGAAAATTAGACAGAAGTGGGAGGCACAGCCTGAGGCAGCTAATATTAAACAGCAATAAATAAATTAGCAGACCATAAAAAGAAATGAGTCTCTATAAACAGCACAGCCAAGAGCTCGGAAAAGCTCAACTGTCTGGGGCCGTTTAGTCAAGAGGCCAGCAGTGACACACCCAGGTGTACTTTAGGTTGTCATTTGGTTATAAGCATGATAAGACTGGCATTTGCCACGTGGTATTCGGCCATGGGGGCCGGTCAAATGAAATATCACCTGTGTTCGGAAGCATCTCTCCCAAAATAATATCGACATGTCTAGGTATTTAAAGAGGAAGGTTCACTCGCTTGGCACAAAGCTAGCCACTATCTAATACTCCTTAGTTGCTCTGAGATAAATTAATATGGATATAATCTACCAACACTTAATATGTATGCGTTTATATGTCTGATTTGCCCTCTTATAGTGGTGGAATATATCATAAGGACAGACATGCGTGATGCTTCCTCTCATGTTCCTTCCCCGCCCCCAGCCCCCCGAGACAGGGTTTCTCTGTGTAGCCCTGTAGCCCTGGCTGTCCTGGAACTCATTCTGTAGACCAGGCTAGCCTCAAATTCTGAAATCCGCCCGCCTCTGCCTTCCAAGTGCTGGGATTAAAGGCGTGCACCGCCACTGCCCAACTGCAGGTTGTCTTTTTATGATGTAAAAGTTCCCTATATATTGTAGACAGAAGTCCATCATTGGAATTCTATTCTGCCAGCATCCCTCCCATCTGGTGAGTGGGGAATTACAGATCCTTGTAATGGAGAAAATGAAGTTCTAAGAGGGACCGTCCCAGAGTCAAAGGCTGCAAGCTACCCAGACTCACCTTGAAAACTCACAGGGCTGATCCCACTTAGGCTGTGCCTATGGTGTAAGGTGCAGCTGTAAGTGAGGTACATTCTGAGGTGATGCGCTGTCTAGCCTCCCCTGGGCTATGGGGGCTTCTAGTGCTCACACCAGAAAAGCAGATGCCGAGGCCAGGTGTGTGGTACATGCCTACAGTTCCAGCCCCGCAGGCTGAGTTAGAGGATAGCTAGTCAGGCCAGCTTGGGCACATAGTGAGAGCCCACTTCCTCCAAAGAAAAGAAAACCTAAATAGAAACGGAATCAATTGCTGACATTTTGATTAATCTAGCCAACTTCAAGCAAGCACCTAGAAGAATGTATTCTTTTTGAGGGAGATAGGGTTTAAAAATCCAGAGTTTGGGGTGCTGGGGAGATGGCTCAATTGGCAAAGTGCTTGTCTTGAACATATGACGTCATAGGTTCAGATCCCTAACACCCATGTGAAGAGTCAAGGACGGATCGCATCTGCAAACCCAGCACTGGGGAGGCAGAGACACAAGGATCCCTGGCCCTCATTGGTCATCTCAGGCAAGCCAGTGAGAGACCTTGTGTCAAAAAATAAGGTGGGGAGCAACTGGTTGACCCCACCTACGCCACTTCCCCTTGTCCATCCCAAGCATTTGTGTTTCTCGCCTTCCTTCTGGAAATGGTAGCTAAGTACAGTCTGTTTAAAGCTGATCTACGTCTGCTGGGAAAGAAGGGCTGCTGCAAGAGGCATCAGGAAATGTAGCTTCTCAGGGTGAACGTCTTGTGCTCTTGTCACGGGACAGCTTCCAACTTAAGGGGAGATTTTAATCAAAACAAAGCAAGGCTGTCAAAGGTGTGCCTTTGGCGTGGCTTGTCTCCTTATTTTATTTTGTTTTATTTTTTTAAAACCATCTGGTTTTTCTTTTTTGTTTGCTTTCGGTCTGAAGACAAATAGAAATGGAGACTGTGTTAGCCTTTCCAGTCCCTCAGCCACTGTTAGCAGAATAAACAGCCTTGAACTGCCCTGAACTCAACACACTGGGGACCCAGGCTCCATTGGCTCTAAGCAACAGTTTCTGTTTGCAAAGCATCATGGGTGTGGTACTCAGACTCCTGCTTTACAGCTGACTAAAAAAAGCTCAAACGCATTCTAACTGATAAGCCTTTTTCTAGGGGTCGCCTTGCTCTTCCTGTGTCTTGGGCCTCCCTCGATCTCTGTCCTGAGATAAGAGTTGATAAAACTTGCAGCCAAGAGAGAAGGATCACCTGACTCTGAAACTGTCGCGTTTACCACATTTTATTTTGGGGTTTCGGTTGTTTGAATGTGGGTAAGAATAACCTCTAAGCCTATACAGGCTAGTCACGAAGAATTCTCTTAAGGTTTTAGAATTCTCTGGGAGGGTAAATGCACATGCGTGAATGTGGAGACCAGGTCAACACTCGGTGTCTTCATCAATTGCTTTCAACGATTGGCTAGAAAGGCTGGCCAGGCAGCCCCAGGGATCCTCCTGTCAGCCTCCCCTGTCAGCTGTGGTATGCCCATACGGCCCCTCTGTGCTTGGCTTTCTATGTGAGTACTTAGAATCCGAACTCAAGTCCTTCTGTTTCCTACACACACTTTACCAAATGACATGCTCCTGTTTGCTTATTTAATTTGAGACAAAAATCTCACTCAGTAGCCCAGAGTCTTAAAAATCACCATGGAAGCCCAGTATGGTGACACATACCTTTAAATACAGTACTCCTGAGGCAGAAGCAGGCTGGTCTCGAGGAGTTTGAGAATAGCCTGATCTACGTACAGAATTCCTGGCCAGCCAGGGCTATGTAATTTTTAAAGATAAATCAAAAGCCACCTTCTTCCTCTGTGCTACCTACGAGGTGGCTGCCATCTGTTTTGTGGCATCATGGCGGCCCCCTGGCCTCTGGTGAAGCCCAAGGTCATTAAAAAGAGGACCAAGAAGTTCCCCAGGCACCAGTCAGACCAATATGTCACAGTGGAGCGAAACTGGTGGAAACCCAGAGGCATCGACAACAGGGTGCAGAGGAGACTCAAGGGCCAGATCCTGATGCCCAACACTGGTTACCAGAGCAACAAGAAAACCAAGCACACGATGCCCAGCGGCTTCCGCAAGTTCCTGGTCCACAGTGTCAAGGAGCTGGAGGTGCTGCTGATGTGCAACAAATCTTACTGTGCTGAGACGGCTCACGATGCTTCCTTCCTCTAAGAACCAAAAGCCATCATACAAAGAGCAGCACAGCTGGCCATCAGGGTCACCAATCCCAACACCAGGCTGCGGATCGAAGAAGAAATGAGTAGGTGGGTGGCGTGCATGTTCTTTTTCTTTTTTTTTTTTTTTTTTTTGGTTTTTCGAGACAGGGTTTCTCTGTATAGTCCTGGCTGTCCTGGAACTCACTTTGTAGACCAGGCTGGCCTCGAACTCAGAAATCCGCCTGCCTCTGCCTCCCAAGTGCTGGGATTAAAGGCGTGCGCCACCACGCCCGGCTGGCGTGCATGTTCTATGTTTAAATAAAACTGTAAAACTGCAGTATATAGTACATAAACAAACAAATAAAAAAACACTATGTATCTCACACGCTAGCCATGAGCTCCCAACGGGTCTCCCATTTTAGCCTTTCCGAGTGCTGGAATTTTAGGCGCCCATCCAGGTTCATCCAACTCTTTTCCCCCTTCTGAATGTAGTCACTGAAGAGGCAGAGGACACTCAACACCTGAGTATTTGTACAACTCTGCAGTGTGTGGACTGTACTAAGATACAGGAAATGCATGATGCTCGATTATGAAGGTCATCGGGAGGTGTTTGTGGACAGCAGCATTTCCAAGCTCTCCATGGCTGCTTCCTTTTTCTGGTTTTTCCCTCCCATGAATTCCATTCCGTAGGGAATGGGAAGTGGGTGATAGTGAAGAATAATTTTCCCTGGGTCAGTAGAGGGTGAAAGTAAGTGCCTCTTTTCTGCCAAGAGCGTTATCAGTCTTGTTTATCTTCCCGTAGCCTCCTGTCTTTTGCCTCTTTATAGAACGCAGTTGGCCTCAGCCTTCCATTTGACTCTGGCTTTAAAGATTTTATCCTCAGCCTCCGGAGGCCAAGTGATCACAGGCTTGCTTCATTCAGCCCCAGCTCTGGCATCTCTCACCTGCTGGCATCGGTGGCTGTGGCACCATATAAGCAACCACCAAATGAGAGTCAGCGATATGCAAGAGGCTTGCTGCTAACAGCATTGTTCACTCTTGCATGCAGGTGATCACTCTGGCTATGACTGGAACAGAACAGGGAGGTCCTATACTTTTTGTTTGTTTTTGCTTTTGTTTTTTTTGAGTTAAGGTTTCTCTTTGTAGCCCTGGCTGTCCTGGAACTCACTGTGTAGACCAGGCTGGCCTTGAACTCAGAAATCTGCCTGCCTGCCTCCCAAGTGCTGGAATTAAAAGCATGTACCACCACTGCCCAGCTGAGAGCTCTAATACTTAATATGTTAAAATTCCATCAGGGGGCTGGAGAAATGGCTCAGCAGCTCCGAAGGTCCTGAGTTCAAATCTCAGGAACCACAGGGTGGCTCACAACCATCCGTAATGAGATCTGAAGCCCTCTTCTGGGGTGTCTGAAGACAGCTAGAGTGTACTCACATATAATAAATAAATAAATAAATAAATAAATCTAAAAAAAATTTCCATCAGTAGTTATGGCATTTAGATTTTTCTATTGTTGAACTAGAATAAGCAATTCTTGGTTGAAAACCTTTGTTTTCAAAACAACTCCGTTCTTTTCAACACTTGAATGAAAAAAAATATTAACAGGCTATCAGAAGAACTTACATTCTAGACTCTTAGCTTCTTAAACTATGGTCATTATTCTACAGGAATTACAGAGTTCCATGTGGGGTTTGTAAATATTTGCCAACAGTAGAAGGTTTCTGAACACGCATGTGCCAATGTCAAATTAATTCAAAAGAATCATGTTAGGATCCAAGGCACTTCTAGCAGCATCCGATGTTGCTGCTTGGCACAGCTTAATGGAAGCCCCTCTAGTGCCCTGGAGCCATTTGGTGCAAAATAACAACTGCCTGAAATATCTCAGATGAGAGGCTCTTGTATATGATAAATTTCGGTGTGTTTTTTTTTTTCTGTAAACACAGAATTCTGCTCCTACAGAAACATGATGGTTTGATAATGGGAAATAAGGGCTAGTGTTTTCCTACTATCCATTCCTCAGAATGTAAGTATTAAATTAGGCTTTTTTTGAGACGAGGTTTCTCTATGTGTCCCAGGCTGGCCTTGAACTTGTAACCCTCCTGCCTTAGCCTTGGCCTGAGTGCTAAGATTACAAACGTGTGCCACCAAGCTAAGCCTTGTTACCCTAACAGAAGCCTCAGTCCCATGAAGCAGTCGTCAGTCCCCGTTTCCCTGTCCCCTGGGTACTGACAACCCACAATCTGCTTTCTCTCTGTTCCCGTGGATTAATCTAGTCTGAATATTCTGGATTTTTCCTATAAATAGATTTGTGATGTGTGTCCTGGCATGTTTTTTCATTCAGCACTGTGTTTTGAGATTCATCCACAGTTTAGTATGAATCAATATTCTGCCCTTTACACGACTGAATGTCATTCCATTGGGTGGCTACGTCACAGGTTGTTTATCCAGTGATTCACTGATAGACACTGGCTTGTTTCCCCGCTTTATAAGCAATGCTGCTATGAGCACAGCCCACGGAAGCCCTTGAATCCGGTTTTTGTTCTTTTCGGTATCTGCTTGGGCATACATTTACTTGATTATATAGTAATTCAGTGTTTAAAAAATTTCAGAAACCTCTTATTTTCCTTCTTTGCGTCTCTGACTTATGATATGCCCGGTTGTGTCTCTCTGAGCCAGGCATTCATAGTTCTCTGAGTGGCTCTGAGCAACAGCCAAGGTCTGGTGACAATGAGCCCTTGATGGGCTCTGGTCCTTTGACCTTTCTCATAATCCACTTTCTGCTCTAGCTGGGTGGAGCTGCCAGAGACAAACAGAAACAGCTCCTTTAGGAAGAGCCCGCACAGCCTCAGTATGTCAGCCTCGTGGAGACATGCGTGCATGTATTCAGCAGATGCTCAGCGGTGGCCCGTGCTAGCCACTGCTGGGCCTCGGTTTCTCTGTGAACCAAGGAGACAAAAGGTCCTTGTCTGAGTGAGCTTTTCTTTCAGTGCCAAGAGGCAGACAGCGGACCATGCAGATAAACCAGAGTCGTCAGGGAAAACCCGCTCATGTCCTCACCGTGAGTGTTTGTAAGTCTTGGTACTTTAAAAAGTCTCTTCTGTGTTTTTCCCTAGATACACCTCTACAAGCCTTCTACCATAATTGTCCTTTTAGGAGATCAGCTTTAATTTTGTTTTATGAAATTTTTACTTCACGGACTTCCCCCCTAGTTTCTTTCCCTTTGATTTCCTACAGTTGTCCCACTGTTCTTCAGTGTGTGAAGCTAATAATGAGATTACTTCTTTCAGCTTTCCAGTCTCCTTATGAACTCTGTAGAGCCGCAGGCTTCTGTCTGTTGGAAGCACCCCTTTAGTTTTGTCTACTGGTTTTGACTTATAGTGTTTTCATCACCTTTGATATGAAATATCTATTAATCATACACACACACACACACACACATGTGTGTGTCAAGTATAAATAGAACTCTTTTTCCCAGTGGAAAGAACATTTTAGGATAGAGAATACCCAAGAGATCATATTCAGACAAGGTCCTTCCCTTTCACAAATAAGAAAACCAAGATGAACTCTAGACAGGTCTCTGTAGCCCAGAGCAGAACTCTGGATAGCTCGTCTTTGAAGGGGTATTGTGAGTTCAGGACCAGGCTGAGCAAGGCAGCGAGTTCCATCCAGTTCAGTCCGGGTTACATGCTGTGTGGGTCTGAATGGGAATGGCTCCAATAGACTCGCGTATTTAAACGCTTGGATCATAGGGAGTGGCACTATTAGGAAGGAAAAAAAAATCACCTAGTTGGAGTGGGCGTGGCCTTGTTGGAGTGGGTGTGGTCTTGTTGGAGTGGGTGTGGTCTTGTTGGAGGAAGTGTGTCACAGTGAAGGTAGGCATTGAGGTAAGATGTGTTCAAGCTAGGCTTAGTATGGCCATCTTCTGCTGCCTGCAGATCAAGATCTAGAACTCTCAGCTCCTCCTTCAGCACCAGGTCAGTCTGCCAAATGCTTTCCACCATGATGATAATGGACTAAACCTCTGGAATTGTAACCCAGCCCCAATTGAATGTCTTCCTTTGTAAGAGTTGCTTTCAAAGGGTCTTGGTCCCTATCTCAAAGCAAAGGAAGAAGAGTCAGACCTATATTCAAATGCGATTGAAAGGAATTTGTCTCATCAATCCCATTGTAAAACAAAACCCACTTACCCATCCAATTATTTATTTTGTAACTGTAGGCTTTTACAGATCCAAGTTAGTTTGAAGTCAGTTTCCCAAAAGCACTCCCCCTTCTTCTAAAACCTTCTGCTGGCTCTAATCACCCGTTTCTGCTTCCTATCCCTGTGTGGATCTGTTCCTGAGGCAGCTGCCTCGGCCGTCCCTGCTTTCCCCAAGGTGCCTCCTTCATCTCCAGGACAGTCCATCCCAGCCCTTTTTTTGATGAGGCCTTTGGGCCCCATTCAAAAGTCTTCACCTGGCAAAACACAGTAATAACCTAGTGTACTGACTGGTGCAGCAGTTTCCCAACCTGCCAAGCAAGCAAGACAAGCACCTTTAGGGGCAGCCTCTGCTGCTAATGCACCTTCAAAGATACCTCTTCTTTATTTTAGCTAAGACTTTCTGGCAGGGCCAGAGGGATGGCTCAGGGTCACCTCTGGCATTTGTCACCAAGTTCTGGGCAACCAAGTTCTGCCTCCAGACCCCACATGGTGGAAGGAGGGAGCCGACTCCATGTGTTGTCCTCTAACTTCCACGTGTGTATACCATGGTACATGTGAATACACACACATACACACACACACACACAATGTAAATAAGATATGCTTAAAAGCAAACAAAATGCTAATGGGGCTGGAGAGATGGCTCAGTCGTTAATTGAACTTGCTGCTCTCCCAGAGAGCCCAGGTTTGGTTCCCAGCACTCACATGGGAGCCCACAACTGGCCATAACCCCAGATGCAGGGAATCTAGCCATGCTGTCTTCTGGATGCCCATGCTGTTTCCATAGGCGTCAGGCATGCACACGGTGCACAGATATGTGTGCAAGGCGAGATAGCCATATCCACTCAAGAAGTGAAACGAAAACAAAAAACAACAAGAACAAACCAGGCTGGAGAAATGGCTGAATGGTTACGACCACTTGCTGTTTTTGAGAGGACCTGGGTTCGGTTCCCAGCACCAACATGGTGGTTTACAATCATCTGTAACTCCAGATCCGGTAGATCCGACCCCTTCCTTCTGATATCTGATGGCATCAGGCACACATATGTACACGCAGGCAAAGCACCCGTACCTAAAATGAAAATCAAACAGACAACTTCGGGGAGCATGGTGAGAGGCATTACTGTCCAGCCCTTTGATCTTTTACATGGTTCTCTAGGACTTTAAGGTGAGCACACTCTACATTTCTTCTACTGTCTTTTCTTTTTAAAGTTATGCCCTTAAACTGAGCATATTCAAGAATGTATTCCTTAGCTCTCTGACCCCAAAATTTATTTTTTATTATTATATATAAGTACACTGTAGCTGACTTCAGACACAGCTGAAAATTGAACTCAAAACCTTCGGAAGAGCAGTCAGTGCTCTTACCCGATGAGCCATCTCGCCAGCCCAACCTTATACATCTTTGTCCCACAAGGGTATCATTTTGGAAACAACCATGTGGTCTCTTTGCCTGCTACAGGCAATGAATCCTCCCATCTTTCAAGTCTTGGCTGTGGTATTCTGGCTTTGCTCGAGCAAGATGGGATTCCTTTGTGTTTGGTCATAGAGTCACGCTGCTGTTGCAGGTCACAGGGGCCAATCCAGGTGAGCCCAAGCAAACAAAGGCTACTCCAGATAATCACAGGAGTCCACAGGACACAGCTGCCTACCAGTTTGGCTCACAGACAGTGAGCTGACCTCTGCGGACTTTGTCCTTTGTATCTTATCTGAGGAATTGCAGGATGAGGACCGAATCAGTACCTCAGGGTTAGCCTGCAATCCACACCAACAAAGCCAAAAGTAAAATTTCTATACTTTCCTCACCACTGGTTTAGCCCATCTCTGTAAGTTTCTGCTCTTTCTTTCTTTCTTTCTTTTCTTTCTTTCTTTCTTTCTTTCTTTCTTTCTTTCTTTCTTTCTTTCTTTCTTTCTTTCTTTCTCTCTGTTTGTTTGTTTTTTGAGACAGGGTTTCTCTGTATAGCCCTGGCTGTCCTGGAACTCACTTTGTAGACCAGGCTGGCCTCAAACTCAGAAATCTGCCTGCCTCTGCCTCCCGAGTGCTGGGATTAAAGGCGTGCGCCACCACGCCCGGCCAGCTCTGTCTTTCTTAGAATGTTCCATTTCTCCCCCTTACCTGGCTTCCTGGCAGAGATGTAGTTTCCAGTAGACTATTTTCCCAATGAAATATGTTAATGTGCAATATACATAGATAGCATTCAAACTGAGCCAAACCTAGGATTGAGACTCAGAAGGGAAGAAAAGGAAGAAAATGTAAAAGAAAAGGAAGGGAATGGGAAGTGGGGAGGAGGTGGAGGAGGAGGAAGTAGAAGTATCCTGTGAGTTCAAGGCCAGCCTGATCTACATAGTGAGTTATGGACCAGCCTGGTCTACACAGTGCCACCTTGTCTCAAAAAGAAAGTCCCCTCATGCCGGGCGTGGTGGCGCACGCCTTTAATCCCAGCACTCGGGAGGCAGAGGCAGGCGGATTTCTGAGTTCGAGGCCAGCCTGGTCTACAGAGTGAGTTCCAGGACAGCCAGGGCTATGCAGAGAAACCCTGTCTCGAAAAACCAAAAAAAAAAAAAAAAAAAAAAAGAAAGTCCCCTCATTCCTTTAGGTTGTTTTTACTTTAAAAAAAATTGTTCTCGGGAGGCAGAGGCAGGTGGATTTCTGAGTTCGAGACCAGCCTGGTCTACAAAGTGAGCTCCAGGACAGCCAGGGCTATAAAGAGAAACCCTGTCTCGAAAAACCAAAAAAAAAAAAAAAAAAAAAAAATTGTTATTTATTTTTTTAATAACTTTTTTACAATATATTTCCACCATATGGTTCCCTTCCCCAGCTCCTCCCAGCTCCTGCTTGATTTTACTTATTAGCTGCTGTGGCCATTGCTGCTCAGATAGTCCAGAATGATCGCCTTCAGCTGTAGGGCATGTACCTAGAAGCCGAACTGACGACTCATAAGACAATTCTACAGTTCTTTATGGGATCACTAAACTCAAGTGTTAGATTTTTGTATTCAGAATTATTTGTCACACCGCAGGCTGCGATGGTGCATGTCTGTAACCCCAACACTCAGGAGCATGAGTCACGAGGAGCCGAGTTCAAGGGCTAGCCTGTGCTACATAGCAGAGGTCTTGGGGCTGGGGAGATGGTTCAGCAGGTTTGGGCTCTGGCTGAGCAAGTGTGAAGTCCTGAGGGCCAACCCACAAAAGCCATGTAAAAAGCCAGGCATGGTGGCAGCTGGGCCTGTAAACCCAGTGCTATGGGCGTAGAGAGGGGGATTGCTGGGGCTTACTGGTAGCCAGCCCAAGTCACGGCTCCATGAGATAGATATCCTGTCTCAAGGGAGCACGGCAGAGAGCGAGGACACCTAGTCTCAATCCCGTAGCCTCCAGGAGCACCTGAGTGTGTATATGTATCTATGCCACACACATGAACAGCACACCTATAAACACGCAGAACAATAAGAACTAAGGGTAAGGATGCAGTTCTGTCAAATAGTGCTTGCTCAGCACAATTTTGTTGACCTACACAAACCAAATTCATATAGGAAAATTTGCAAGAGAGCCTTTGTTTGACTTCTGGATACAGGAATCCACTAACCTTTTCTGCAATCTCTTGAGGATTGAATTTGTCCTTTTCCATGCTATATTCATGTGCCAATGAAGAGCCAGGCCGTTTCCTCGTCCACCTAAATGTGTATTTAGTGTTGAATTAGTCGGAGTCCTCTACAGTAACAGGATTTACAGTCTGCCCCGCCCTTCTATGTAAAGTATCTATGATAATGACGCAGTACAGCTAGCAAGGCAAGCAAGAAATAAAGCTTCCTTCTTCCTTGGTTTTTTAATAGGTTTTCAGCAGGAAGCATGGCCCAGATTAGAGTTTGGTTTGCTCAGCTCAAATTATCCGGATTAAAGGTGCGGCTTTCTGTCTCAAAGATCCGGATTAGAGGTAGAGTTTCCCACTTCAACATAAACTACAAAGGATTCACAGGTGTGCCCTCCACTTTGGGGTTTTAGTTAATTCCCGATGTAGTCAAGTTGACAACCAAGAATAGTCATTTCAAGTGTTAAAGATAAGATTTGTTTTTCTTTCTTTGTGTGTTATCTATTTAAATACAGTGCCTCACTATGTGTTCCGGACTGGCCTTGCTGACAGATTTACCAGTAGTGATAGTGTCAATGTGCTTGGCCCATGGGAAGTGGCACTATTAGGGGGTATTGTTCACTGTTAGGAGGAGGAGTTCAAAGTCAGTCTACAGAGCAAGTTCCAGGACAGCCACGCTTAGGCAGTAAAGGAAATCACAGAAAACCTAAAACTGGTCAAGATGTAATAGAACAAGGGGGTCATGTTCCAGCCCCAGCAAGCAGCAGAATTTAGCAGCTTTGGCCATGTGGCTCTGGCTTTAGAGTCACGAGTAGAAGGGGGAGTTACTGGGACAATTGATGTTGGTTAGCTGGTGCTAAGAAATTAGTGGTGAAGCCGGGCGTGGTGGCACATGCTTTTAATCCCAGCACTTGGGAGGCAGAGGCAGGCGAATTTCTAAGTTCAAGGCCAGCCTGGTCTACAGAGTGAGTTCCAGGACAGCCAGGGCTACACAGAGAAACCCTGTCTTGAAAAAAAAAAAAAAAAAAAAAAAAAAGAAAAAAAAAAAAGAAAGAGAGAGAGAGAGAGAGAGAGAGGGGAGAGAGAGAGAGAAATTAGTGGTGATTACGAAGAGACCAGCATCGATGAGGTGAAATCTTCTGGAAAGTGTTTTCTGAGAGCACAAAGAAGCTGTGTTCCAGAGATAAACTTTATGCTGGCAACTGGACTTGATAATGTAGAAGAATTACCCAGGTGGTACTGGTTTTGAAGGCATGAAGGGGTCAGGAAGAGTGGCTGAGGCTTGGCACTGTGAGAGGCCAAAGGAGGCCATTGGTGAAGGTGCAGCCTTAGTGGGAGTTGAAGGCCCAGGACTGAAGAGGTCATGCAAAGAAGTTGAGACTTGACACCATGAAGAGAGCCTATGAGAGGCTATTGGTGAAGCCTAGTTGCAGTGTTTTGGAGATGCCAGTACCACGAGATGACCACCAAGAACAGCAGTAGCAGTGGAGTGGAGACAGGCAGAGCCCAAAGTGCTACAGAGGGCAGAGGTGGAAAAGTGACTCAACCCTTTTGGAGAAACCCAGAAAATCATGTGTGGATCCCAGACATTGGAACAAGAAGCTGTGAAGTTGAAGTTGCTTTGGAGACCCCAAGATGTTAGAGATGCCAGAGTCACGGGATGCCTGCCAAGGAAAGCTGCTAACAGGGAGTGGAAACAGCTCAAGAGAAGGAATTGTGCTGCAGTCAACAAAGATGAAAGGAGTTGAACATCTGCCATAGAGAAGCAGAGTTTAGAGTTTGCACATCTGGTGTGGGGGTCTTGCTTCTTGGTCCAGTATTTCCTCACTATGACATTTTAGAATGGTAACAGATATCCTGTGATGTTGGAAGTATGTGACCTGATTTTTGATTTACAGGAGATTACAGTTAAGAGATTGCATGACTCTCAGAAGAGACTTTGAACTTTTAAACGTTGTTGAGACCGCGATAGACTATGAGGACTTTCGAAACTGAACTAACTGTATTTTGCATTATGCTATGGCTAGGTATGGCCGCCACAGACTCATGTATGTGAACAAGCCTATGGGGGCCAGGGAGTGGAATGTGGTGGTTTGAATATGCTTGGCCCAGGGAGTGGCGGTATTAGGAGGTGTGGCCTTACTGGAGGAGGTGTAGCCTTGTTAGAGGAAGTGTGTCACTGTGGATGGAGGAGGGATGGAGGAGGGGCTTTGAGGTCTCATATATATACTCAGGTCTGGCCAGTGTGATCCAGGGCTGCCTCCTGGCTGCCTACAGAGGAGAGGTTCCTCCGATCCCAGCAGATTTCTTTCTTTATCTTCTTTCTTTCTTTCTTTCTTTCTTTCTTTCTTTCTTTCTTTCTTTCTTTCTTTCTTTCTTTCTAATACAGCAAATCTTTTTTTAAAAATTTATTTATTATATGTAAGTACACTGTAGCTGTCTTCAGACACACCAGAAGAGGGCGTCAGATCTCGTTACGGATGGTTGTGAGCCACCATGTGGTTGCTGGGATTTGAACTCCGGACCTTTGGAAGAGCAGTCGGGTACTCTTACCCACTGAGCCATCTCACCAGCCCCCCAGCAGATTTCTAAGTGATGTCTCCTCTCTAGGGTTCCCCATTCCACCAGTGTCCCTAGGGCTGTTAATTGCAGTGCTGGGACTTGAACTCAGGGCTTTCCATATGGTATTTTCTCTTTCTCTCTTCCATTGAGCTAAATCCCCAGCCCAAGAGTGTTCTTCTCTTCCCCTTCTCCCATCTTCTGTCTGTGTGTTTTTGCATATTTTGCATGCTTGTAGGCATATGTGTGCGTGCTTAAGCCGGTGGAGGCCCAGGGTTGATGTGGAGACTCAGCCTTGGCTTCCCTTTTATCTTAATTCACAGAGGTGGGGCCTCTCAGTCAAACCCAAGGCTCACTGAAACAGTCTCACTGGCCAGCTTGCTCCGGGAACTTGCTGTCTCTGCTTTCCAAGGCTGGAATTACAGACATCCCAGCCACCACCCACCCCCTTTTCTTTCGAGACAGGCCCATCTATGTAATTTAGCCTAGCCTTAACGTTGAGTTTCTCTGCCTTAGCCTCTTGCATGCTTGGACTGCAGGGCTGTGCTAGCAAATCTCACCCAAGGATATGCCTAAGTCACAGCTCTCCTCCTCTCGATCCCTGACAGCCCAGGCGTGGCTCTCAGTGGCGTTACAATTTGTTCAATTCCCTCAGTCCTTTCTCTTTTAAGATTCTTCTCCAATCCTCCCCCCGCCACCCAGTTCGGTCTTCATTTATGTTCTTTCCAGTCTGGAGAATGGGTCAGGTCTCGGTGGGATCGCACCTGGTTCACGCCATGGTTTGGATGGGAACAGCTCTTCTTCTCTTGCTAGATGTGTTCCTTTGCTCCAGCTAGTGGGGCCCCGCCCACAACTCACAGGCCTGTTAAGCTCCCAGGATTATAGTTGAATATACAGAGTCTGCTGCTCTTTGAGCTTCCAGTTTTGAAAACTGGGATCACGTGCTCTGTGAGATAATAGGGAAAAAACCCACAACCACACAACACCCAGCACTGACCGGCTAAGATCAGCCACAGTTCATTACCCACGGGTACTCACAGAACAACTCAAGAGAGGAGGTCACCACACGCCATCAGGGCCACGTGGGCCTTTTTTTAATTTAAAGCAGGGTTTGCAGTGTCTAGAGGGTGAAGAGCAGTTCCAGTCTCTCTGTTGCCGTGATAAAATGCTCTTGACCTAGCGCAACTTGGGGAGGTTGTGATCCATCAGAAAACGACGTCCTGAGCAGAGACCAGGGAGGAACACTGATTCTGGCTCCCACATTCACAGGCTCAGGCTTAGTTAGCTTTCTTGTACAGCCCAGGACCACCTGCCTAGGGATTGTATTGCCCACAGTGGGCTGTGCCCTCCCCCATCTACGAGTGACCCGGACAGTCCCCCACAGGCAAGCCCACAAGCCAGTCTGATCTAGTCCATTCCTGGATTGAGGCTTTCCTCTCAGATGACTTTTTGCTGTGTCCCCTTGACAACTGATGATGCTAACTACAACAAGAGACCCAATTCTGAGGGAGAATGAGATTTGGTCAATTCCATCAGTGAGCAGGGATGCACTGGGGGGTTCTGTTGACTGCTTTTCATTTCTCCACGTGATGCACGTGTCCATCCCTGGCCTGAAACTCAGTGTCCAGCCCGGGATGGGGACATCTCTAAAATCAAAGCACACCAGAGCCGTCCCTCCTTTTTTCTGGATGCTTGCCCTTTTGTGGCTTTCTGAGAGGAGCACGGTAAGAAGTGGAAAAAGTTTTAGGAAAGACTGAAATAAAAACTAAAACTTTATCTACATTCACTCACATTTTCTTTCTTTCTTTCTTTCTTTCTTTCTTTCTTTCTTTCTTTCTTTCTTTCTTCCTTCCTTCCTTCCTTCCTTCCTTCCTTCCTTCCTTCCTTCCTTTCTTCCTGAGACAGGGTTTCTCTGTGTAGCCCTGGCTGTCCTGGAACTCACTTTGTAGACCAGGCTGGCCTCGAACTCAGAAATCCGCCTGCCTCTGCCTCCAAGTACTTGAGGTGAGTGTGCTACCAGGCCTGGTTCAGAGTGAGTTTTTACATGTTAAATGAGATCTTACTAGGCTCTAGATTAAACTGAATGCATGGCTACCACTCTATTTTAGCATACTCTTTATCAGGCTTGTGACAAGGACCCCCGGTAGGACACATGCTGTTATCACTACCTGGAATGCTCTACTGCCCCATTTGGAATTCTAGTTAACTAGGAGTTTCTCTGCATGTTTTAGCTAAATCGTTCCTTCCTCGGGTAGGGCAGAATGTCAAATTCTCCCATTAAGGGACCTTGGAGCATCACCTGCCTTGATCATGATATGCACCACAGGTTACAAGTTTTCATCGCTCAAATCATCTGGTCATTGTCTGTGCTCTTTATTCCCTGGGAGGAATAACATCACCTGTCACTGGGAAAGTGAATGAATTCATTAAGATTTGGGACTCTTCTGAAACGAAGGAATCAAAGAGAAGACTTAAATAAATGAATTGAAATCAAGTTTTATTATGAAACAGTTTTAAAAAAAACACCCTTACACGAAATTAGGAAGAGTTTAGAAGATGGTTCCCTTTAAAGAGAGAAGTGAAATCCACCCTCAGTTGTCCAGGAAGTCAGTCGGGCTGCGTCAGGAAGCTGCTCTCAGTTCTGACCAAGGAAGGCATGGCTACTGGGCAACTGACAGAACAGAATGCATCTAACAACAAGAACTTTACCGGGCGTGGTGGCGCACGCCTTTAATCCCAGCACTCGGGAGGCAGAGGCAGGCGGATTTCTGAGTTCGAGGCCAGCCTGGTCTACAGAGTGAGTTCCAGGACAGCCAGAGCTATACAGAGAAACCCTGTCTCGAAAACCAAAAAAAAAAAAAGAACTTTACCCTGCGAAATGAACTGCTCACGGCCTCAGACCACGGCATTGCCCACGCAGTAGACCAAAAATAAAGATGCAAATATCATTGCTGCTGAAGAAAGCATCATTTTTATCCACAGAGTGACATGTCACCCTCAGGAGAGCACCAGTGGCCAAAGGCACAAGGAAACGCTAGAAGAGTCCAGTGGTCAGTCACTGTCTGAAGCCTTAGCAAGGCAACATAAGTACACTCGGAAGCAAGCATCAAAGATAAAGGTGTAGAGACTGGGAGGCTACAGGGAGGGAAGCCTGTAGCTCTTCCATAGAATGCTTGGAGTAAAAAGCTCAACTCTGAAGTCAAATACAGTCTACTTTTAAAAAATATCTCTGAGCCTGGTGGTGGTGCTACACCCTTTAGTCCCAGCACTCGGGAGGCAGAGGCAGGTGGGATCTCTGAGTTCATGGCCAGCCTGGTCTACACATGAATTCCAGGACAGCCAGGGCTTTCCAGTCTTGAAAAAGAACAACAAAAACAAAAACAAACAAAAATACAGTGAAAATGGACTTAAATTCATTTACTGGGAGACTAGGAGTGGACACATGCCATGCTTGCATGTGGAAGTCGGAGGACAGTTTGTGGGAGTCTCCACTGTGTGGGTCCCGAGGATGGAACCGAGGTCATCCGTCTGAGGTCATCTGTTAGGCTTGTGAGCATGGGCCTCCTTCACCAAGGCGCCTCAGCCCTACCCTCTCCATTGAGAGCATGGCTTCTTGATCTTAGACGCCTCAAAATCGCAAGTTTTAGAGTCAGCCATGGCATCTCATAATACTCAAAGTCTCTGTTCTGTGAGAAACAAGTATCTAGGTCTAGAAGAAAAAGACAACTATCAAAATGAAATCCCGAGGCAGGACCCCAAACCTGTGAAGGTTCCCTCGTCCATGTTTAGTGGTTGTAGAAAACGGTGAAGGGCACTGGCTTTCCTTAAAAATTACATCTATTTTATTTATTATTAGTGTGCATGTATGATGTGTGTGTGTGTGTGTGTGTGTATGAGTGTATGTGTGTGGCTCATGTGAAAGTCAGAGAACATGGCTCTCTAGTTTCACCATGGGTTTCAAGGTCATCAGATTGCAAGGCAAGCTCTTTTCCCACCCCCACCCCCCGCCCCCGCCAAGCCATGGTGACAGGCCACATCCAGACTTTATGTGGCTGCTGTGACATAGGTCCTCATGCTTGAGGAGAAAATGCTCCAATCCATGGAACCATCTCCCTAGCCTCTCTTCCCCTCCCTTTTCTAATTATCATGATTATGATTTTAAGACATGGTTTTGAAGATGGAGAGATGGCTCAGTAGTTAAGAGCCCTTGTTGCTATTGTGGAGGACTCAAGTTCACTTCCCAACATCAACATGGTGGCTCCCAACCACCTGCAGTTCCAGTTCCAGGGGGTCCGACACTCTCTTCTTACCCCCACCGGGACCAGGCACGCACATGGGTGCAGGCTAAACACTCAAACATAAAATAAATCTTACAAAAATAAAAAATAAAGACATGGTATGTCATGGATGTAGCTCAGGCTGGCCTAGAGTGCCTAACCTTCCTGAGTCGGCCTTCTGAGCATGGGTTGACTCCCCTCCTCGCAGCTTGGGCTACTTTCTAAAGGAGCGTTCAGATTGCCTCGGACTCATTGGCTGTACAGTCCGGGACGTGAAAGGCACAGAGGCAGCTTTTACCAACCGGTGTCACACAATACTAGTGACTTGGAACCACAGGAGAGCAATGCAGGTCAGACTGTAACTTGTATGCAGTTAGATTTGATGGCTTCTAGTCTGGTTAATGTGACCCCTTACAGCTGCCCAATAGAAATAGTTGTTTTATTTTGTAGCAACTCCGGGCCTCAGCATCTCTTGTCCCAGTTGCCTATTGCTGTGTGACAACCCACCTCCCCCAAATGACTTAAGGCAGCAGAGTGGTCCTTGGGGCTGACTGGGCAGTCGTCTCCTGCAGTTTAAGTCACGGATCTGAAATCACCTGAAAGTGGCAGCTTCTCTCCCTGTGTGGTAACTGCACTTAGAGGTGACGAGCTGGCTCGGATTGGGTACTTCGCCTTATTAGAGCTGCTTGGACTTCTTCACAGCGGAGAAGCTCTTATTGTCAGACTCTTAACTTGGGCTGGCTTCCTCTCAGCAAGAGTTCTAAGCATAGGAATCAGAAGTTGCTAGCCTCTTAAAACAAGGGCCCCAAATAAGAGATGTAACGTCACATCTGCTACCGGATGAGAGGAGAGAAAAAACCACCTTTGGGTCTTATGGGTTGGGTTGCGGAGGATGTCAAAGAACTTGCGGCCATATTTAATTTCTCAGAGTACTCTCAAATCTCTAAAGGTTTGGTTTTCGGGGTTGCACCTTTGCATCCATGGAGCCGTGTAAACGTGGACGGGAGAGAACACCTTCACCATCTCCACAGTGCTAGTTCAGAGAAAGTAGGTCGGGGAGGTTGGGATATGAGGAGCCTATGTACACATTTTAAGCTGAGGGTGGCGCCGCAGACCAGGGTCAGGCTGCAGGCTCAGATCTGCATCCGGTTCTCATGCACGTGGAGAAGGGTTTGCGAGCTCGCCCTTGGTCTAATCAGCTCTTCTTCAACACAGCTTACGAGGGAGCAAACCTTAAGTTCCCGTGGGCTGAAAACGTGTCTCTAGGTCTTTCCAAGGGAAGCTGTATTGTGAGCCACCATGATGTGGCAGCTGTACCATCAGTAGGGATACTTGAAGCCACTATACTGCCCCTCGGTCTTGGGGAACTCTTTCCGGATCCTCCAGCGGCAGCAGCTGGGCAGAATGGCAAAGTCGGCTATGTCCTGGGAGCTGAAGCGCCAGGTGGTGTAGCACCTGTAAGCACAGTGTCGCAGCCTACTGTTGGTGGCCTCTTCCCCCAGCACCAGCAAGGGATCCTGGTAAAGCAGGAGGAGCTGCAGGGCGTCTCGGGACAGCACGAGCTTATGGAAGAGCTTGGAGGTGGTGATGCACCGCCCCGGCTTCCTCCGGCAGCACAGCTCCTCCAGGGCCCTGCGTTGCTCCGGTAGGCGAGACGGGAGGCAATTTCCACACTGGCACCAACTCGGGCTGTCCCCGGACCTAGGGGCCACCTCTTCATGGAGCAGCTGGATTTCTTCAGATTGTCCAGGAATTGGGGGTGAGTCGTGGAGAGATAGGGACAGCTTAGACAGGTCTGAGAAGTCCATCTGGGGTCTCTGAAAAAGTCAAGTTTCCAGATGCATCAGCAATGACAACCCCTCAAGTGATAAGTTCGGTAGCTCTATCAACCGACATAATCGCATTCAGTATTACGGTATCTGGCGCAGCTACCACTTATCAAATGTCTGTATCAGGGCTGGGCTGCTGTTAAGCCTGCTAAGAACCTCTTGTAGTATAGATGCTTATCTTTGGAAAATGAAAGTTCAGAAAAGGCAGCTGTCAAATGGAACAGGGCCTCTTGTCCTGGCTGCCTTCTGAGGGTGGGGCTCTTCCTGGGAGATTCTCTCACATCAAGATAGTGGACTGCAGCTGGGCAGTGGTGGCACAGGCCTTTAACCCCAGCACTCAGGAGGCAGAGGCAGGCGGATTTCTGAGTTCGAGGCCAGCCTGATCTACAGAGTGAGTTCCAGGACAGCCAGGGCTACACAGAGAAACCCTGTCTCGAAAAACCAAAAAAAAAAAACCAAAAAAAAAAAAAAAGATAGTGGACTGCCTTCTTCATGGAATTGGCCCCCTTCTGAAAAGATCTAACTAGTTAGTATGTCTGCTGGTTGACTGTTGTCTTCCATGGGAAAGCAGGAACTCTGTTTATCTGCTGCATTTCCTTGGTGCCCGGGGCAGAGCACAGTAGATAGCAAACATTCATTGATTCATTCCTACACTCTCCATGCCTGCCAGACTCTCTCTACTGGCATAGCCATCTGTCATCTCCCAAAGAAGTTGCCAGAATAGCCATGCCTGGTCTTTGTGACATATGCCTTTATTCCCTGGATGAAGACTCGAGTCAAATACATTCAAACTGTCTAGTTTGTGTATGGGAACAGTTATAGCGGCACTGTTCATAATAGCCAAAAGGCCGAAACAACGCCAGCATCCACCAGCCAGTGGGTGGGTAAGCAGACCCTGATCTATCCAGGCAGCCTGTCTATCCAAGAATACTACTATCAAGCCACAAAACAGACTGAAACAGGCACCCAAAGCAATGTAGATGAGCCTGGAAAAAGCAGTGCTAAGTGACAGAAGTGCTACAAAGGGTCACATGGTATAGGACCCATCTTATGCAGAATTTTGAGAGGAAGCTGGCCAGTAGGAAGTAGGCGAGTGGTTAACAGGAGCAACTGGGAATGGGAAGTGGCTGCTTGATGGGTAAAGGATTTCTTTCTGAGAAGATACAGGAGTTGGTAGCCTTGACTGAATAGCATTGTGACATATGGGACATCACTGAATTATGCACCATAAAATGGTGAATGGTTACAGATTCAAACTTTTTTTTTTTGAGACAGTTTCTTGTAGCCCAGGTTGATCCCAAAAACTATGTAAGGCTGGTCTTGATCTCCTGGTATTCCCACCTGTACCTCACAAACGCTTGGACTACAGAGATCTATCAGGACCCTCAGCTAAGTAGTTCTCTTTCTACCCATATTCCACAAGGATATTACAAGAAAGGAAGGTTTTGATCAAGTTCTCCCCAAGATGAGGTATAAAAATCCTAAGTCATGTCATCAAATCCATTAGTAACGACAAAGAGTGGCACATCACATTAAAATGGAAAGGTATAGGATCATGCAAGCATAAGGACCTGTGTTAGGTCCCAAGTCAAGCCTGGTCCACCTCAGGTCCCAGTGCCAAGGACACAGACAGGAGGATCCCGGTCTGGCCAGCCAGCCTAGTGGAATTAGCAAGCCTCAGGTTCAATGAGAGTCTCTGTCTTGAAACAATAATGTGGAGGGCAATTGAGGAAAACTAGGGGTGTCAGCTTCTGGTGTGCACCACACTTGTACAGACGTTCACACATACCTCCACACATACCTTAGCCTTTGTAAGTCAATAAGTCCCAGCAGCCTGGAAAGCCAAGGCTCATCAATTTGGACCATCCCTAGCCATTCGCCAAGACTTTGTTCCCAAATAACACGCAGAGGGGTGTGATGCAGTAGTGCCACATTTACCTATGATATGCAAGGCCCTAGGCTCAAGCCCCAGTATTGCCCAACTTAGATCAGTCCTTGAAATTCATGACATCACAGGGAAAAAAAGGAAACCTCACTGATTATTTCAAAAGAAGTAGAAAAAAATAATTTAAAATTCCAAATCCATTCGGAATAAGAATTTCTGACAAACTAAACATGAAAGGGAATTTTCTGGAATCTGATACCACATTCTTAAAAGCTCACCAAGGGCTGGCTAGATGGCTTGGCGGTTAAGAGCATGGACTACTCTTCTGAAGGTCCTGAGTTCAAATCCCAGCAACCACATGGTGGCTCACAACCATTTGTAATGAGATCTGATGCCCTCTTCTGGTGTGTCTGAAGACAGCTACAGTGTACTTACATATAACAATAAATAAATCTTAAAAAAAAAAAAAAAGCTCACCAAAACCCTGTGTCAGAGAGAGAACTAGACAGGCTGTCTGCTGAGACAGGAAATGAATCAAAATCCTGTGATTCCACACTATTGAGGCAGCCTGCTGGGGGCCTAGCCAGTGCTGGGACTGGGGGAGTGGGGGGAAATGATTCCCCCCTGAAGCCTCCAGGGGGAACCAATGCCCTGCAAAGACCTTAGCTTCAGCCGTTTACCCTCCGGACTGGCAGAGTAAGCTCTGACGGTTTATGATATTTTCATTTGTGGTCATTGGTTATGGCCACAGGAAATCAATATGGCTGGCAAAGGTGCCCAAGGACCGGAACTGTGAGGGAGCACAGATGAACGCAGCCGCTTTGTGGCTGTTTGCTCATAGCCTCCGACACTGAATATATGCCAGCCGAGACTCTCTGGTGATCACCCGACAGAATGCTGGATGTCTGCCATCATGAAGTGATTGGCATTTGTCGCCACCCCCACCCCCCGACCACCAATATTCAAAACTTCCCAAATGCCCTTCTGTGCTGAAATGGGTAAATAAACTGAATGCTTACAAAGCAGAAATTATACAAAAGTGAGAATGAAATACCCCCATAGGCAGTGTCAGGTAGCTCACTAAAATGATATTGAGTGACAGGTCAGACTTGCCACCTCGTGCATAAGGAGACTTTATATACAGTTCAGTTTTCCTCTGTACCTCGGTCTCATTTGGTTTCCCAAGCTGGTCTGAATTCCTGGGTCCAAGTGACCTCCCTGCCTCAACCTCGAAAGTGCTGAAGTTATAGGTGTAGACAGCTGTACCCAGCTTGCACAGGTCAACTTTTATAAAATTCCAGAATCAACAATCCTTAAACTGGTGTGGTGGCACACACCTCTAATCCCAGCCCTCCGGAGAGCTCTTTGAGTTCTAGGTCAGTCTGGTCTCCATAAAAGTTCCAGTCCAACCAAGGCTGTGCAGTCTTGTCTCAAAAGAGGAGCAACAAACACCTAATCTTTAAATGCAGGATGAGGACATTTTTAAGGGAAGATGGCAATTTAGGAGAGGCATAGAAGGGACTTTTGGAATATTCAGTCTTTCTCTGTCTTTTCTCTGGATAAATACTCTCTCTCCTACGAAATCCCAGCAGTTAGGAGGCAGAGGCAGGCAGATCTTTGAGTTCAAGGCCAGCCTGGTCTACAGAGTGAGTTCCAGGGCGGGCAGGGCTACATAGAGAGACTCTGTCTCAAAACAAAACAAAACAAAACAAAACAAAACAAAACAAAACAAAACAAAACAAAACAAACTAACCAAACTTAACTTCTACCCGCCCCCCCCAAAAAAAACCCTCTAATATGAGCTATACCCTAACCATTTAACTTTAAATCATTTTATATGTGTGTGTGTGTGTGTATGTGTGTGTATGCGTGTGTATGCGTGTGTACCACAGCGAATGTAGGGGGATCAGAGGCTAACTTGCTGGAACTGGTTCTTCCCCTTCTCATGTGGGTCCCAGGAATCCAACTCGGGTCATCAGCCTCGGCAGCAACCCACCTTTACCCTCTGAGCCATCTGACCAGTTCCCAAAGAACTGATTTTTTTCATCTGGATGTTGGATTCTCGGGTATGTTTATTTTGCTAAAATTCATCAACTGTGATTTATATAAATATCTACAAGTGTTTATATTGATGAGAAAAAAAAAAGTCTCCTAAAAAAAGACTCAGTGTTTTCACTTACTGGAACTTCTTGGCCTTTGACAACTTGCAGACTTTTCCCAAGCAGCTGCTGGTCCACCATGCGAATGTGCGGCTCGTCCACAAAGGACACATACTTCAACGTCTAGGAAACAAAGGTTAAAAAGTGTGTCTGCTTCTGTACAGAAGTCTCAAGAACCCCCTCTTCTGACATGCGTGGACACATCTGCTAAGCACGTTTACCACGGGATAAGGCAGGTTAAAGTCCCAAAGGGAAGTCAGACACAGACCCCCCCACACACACACATGCTGACTTGGAGAGTCACCTCGCCCACAGTCCAGCTGGACCCCAGCACGGTGTAATGGCCTGTGCTGAGCTCGACTCAGTTCAGTTTACCCAGATGCAGTTTTGGGAGGGTGATAAATTTTACTCATCCAGGCAGGCTGTGGAGAATGTAGTTAAAAAAGTGAGCTAACCTCTTTTCTTCCTCTTCCACTTCCTCCCTCATCCCCTGCCCCCTCTCCTCTTCTTTCTTTCCTTCTTATTCTCTCCTGATTTTCTTCATCTCTTCTTTATTTTATTTTATTTTATTTTGAGACAGGGTTTCTCTGTGTGGCCCTGGCTGTCCTGGAACTCACTCTGTAGACCAGGCTGGCCTCGAACTCACAGATCTGCCCGCCTCTGTCTCCTGAATACTGGGATAAAAGGCGTGGGCCACCACTGCCTGGCTCTGATTTTCTTTTCTGAGGCTCAGTCTTATTCTCCAGTCTGGACTAGCCTCACAGGTGCCATCCTCCTTCCTCCGGCTACCTACTGCCGGTGTTGTGGGCCAATGCCACCACACCGAGCTTGGCTGAACTTTTCTTTCCATCATGAGCCCAAGGACAATGGACAATAAACAGTGAACTGTGCATCCTGCTGCTGGAAAAGACAGTGATGTGCCAGGTGGGGGAAGAGCAAAGTAAGCCTATTCGTCTTCACGGAGCCAGTGGTTTCTCTGGGGGGTCAAGGAAGTGCGTGGAGTGGACCTGCCCCACAAAGTCCAAGTTAGTAAATCAAACAATACATATGTGCCTACTCCTCTACCTTAGGCTCTTTGACAGAACCCACCAGCAACCATGACTACCAGCACTCCTGTGTGTGCCCAGGACCCACCTATGCATGTAAACATGTGTGTGTGTATGTATGAAATGTACATACAGAGGATGTATGTAAACAGTTATCTTTCTTTTCTTTTCTTTTCTTTTCTTTTCTTTTCTTTTCTTTTCTTTTCTTTTCTTTTCTTTCTTTCTTTCTTTCTTTCTTTTTTTTTTTTTGGTTTTTTGAGACAGGGTTTCTCTGTGTAGCCCTGGCTGTCCTGGAACTCTGTATACCAGACTGGCCTTGAACTCAGAAATCCACCTGCCTCTGCTTCCCAAGTGCTGGGATTAAAGGAGTGTGTCACCACTGCCCGGCAACAGTTATCTTTTCAGCGTACAGACAGTGACATATGGTTCTTTTATTTACTTTTTCCCCCTCTAAACAAAAACATCTTGGATATTTGCTCATGTCATTAGCTATACCTGAGCAGTTATAACAGATTCAAAGGCCAGCCAGCCTCAGGTGGGCCCTCAGCTCTACTGTTTATTGTCTGTATGACTTTGGGCAAAGTCATGTTTAATCTCAATCTCTCTCTCTCTCTCTCTCTCTCTCTCTCTCACACACACACACACACACACACACACACACACACACAGAGAGAGGGAGAGAGAGAGAGAGAGAGAGAGAGAGAAGGTCTTACTATGTAGCCTAGGCTAAACTTGAACTAAAGGCAATTCACCTGCCTTAGCATCTCTTGTGGACTATAGGCATGAGCCATTGTATCCAACTTTTTTAGGTATGTTTGCTGTTTGAATCAAGATCTCCAGGATGCCTTAACCTCCTGCAATGGGGTTACAGGCATATGCAACCATATCACACACACACACACACACACACGCCATATGAAGGCTTTCTTTTCTTTCTTGCTGTCAGTTACCTGAGTGGTGACTAGTATTGTTTACTATGGATTTTCCATGCCATCTTTCGCCCATTTGGGTAGATGTGTTTTGTTTTGTTCTTCCTATTTATTATTTATCTATTATGCAATACTGGGGATCAAGCTCAGGCCCCACACAGGCTGAGCAAATCCTCTATCATCAGTGAACATCCTGAACACACATACTGTGCATGTCTTAGGTGAAGGTTTCTCTAGAACAGTATGGGGAAAATGGGGAAACTAGGATATGAAGCAGCCCTGTTTAAATATTACTGGTCACTGCCAAATGACTTGTTCTCTGAAGCCATTGTGCTTTGTGGGTGGCTCAGGGAGGTGGGGGAGGGGGGCTGTGCCAATGTAATAAATGACAGGAACCTGAACATAGCAGCTTGTCTCCCTGGATATCGAGCATCTCCATCTTCAGCTCTCTTCTTTCTCAAAACCAAGGACTCATCAGAGACTCAGTTGTTTGGGTTGTCAAGGAACGTACCCACTTAGGGACCAAACCGTGATCGCAGCCCATTCTTTCCCACGTGTCTTAGCCTCCTAGAAGACTCTGTGTGTGGGCGTCTGAGAGCGGCAGCTTGACTTACCGGCTTGGGTTCCATGATGGGCTCACACTTCTTTCTGTAGTAATACTCGTTCACTGTGCAGGGCTCACAGCACTTACAGTAGGGGTAAACCCCTGACCTGCAGAAAGCACTGGAGTATGTGTTGATGAGCAAGTCAATGCACACAGTGGCCTGCAGGGGAAGTAAGCACCCCAACCGTGAGACAACTCTTCCCAAATTGGTATTTCTTCATTGGTTTTTTTTTTTTTTTGTTGTTGCTACTGTGTTTTCGAGACTGGGACTCACCACATAGACCAGGCTGGCCTCCAAATTACAGAGATCTGCCTGTCTTCGCCCTCCTGAGTGTGACAACCCCTCACCTGCCCCAAGCAAGATCACTATCTTAAAGGATAAAGAAGAGAATCTCTTACCAAGCCAAAGTAGGACAGGGTGGATCCAATGTATACAACCAGCTGGATGATGTCAAATTTTCCTCCCTGAAACAGAGCAGGAAGCATAACTCAGTTGAGCCGGGTGGTGCCTTCCTTCCCCCCCTCGCCCCCCCCCCCCCCAATAACTTGCACTCGCTGCATCTAGTGCATGCAGTGCCTGGGGACAGCATTGATACACACACTGGAGTGCTCACTGTCACTGTCAAAGAGGCCGAGAAATCTCGTGCTTCCCCTTTCTGCCATCTAGAATGTTTTAGAGAGATGTGGTCAGTAAGGGGAGGCACACCAAAGGGTGTTTTCCGTATGAGATGGGGAGTTTCAGACAAGCTCTCCCATAGCGTGTGATTACTTGGGAAGCAGAGATGTCTTCATGCGTGTTTGTCTTCTTTTTGGTCTCTTCAAGGTCCCCTCTCAGTAGACTTTCTGTTATATCTTATGGGTTCTTTACTCTTCTTTCCTATTTATTTATTTATTTAGGGACAGGGTCTTCATGTATGTATTTAGCTTTTACTGGCCTAGAATTTGGTATATAGGCCAGGCTGCTCTCGAACTCCCGAGATCCATGTGCCTCTGCCTTCAGAGTGCTGGGATTAAAAGTGTGGATCACCACACCCAGCTTTACACTTCGTTGACACCTATGCTACAATGTGACATCAATCATGTGCTGCCAAGCAGGGTGCTGTGGCACCTGATGGTTTCTGAGTGCCTGGGCATCTTCTCCCTTCCTTCATCCCAATTTTCCTCTGGAGAATTACTTTATCCTTAGTACATGCCTAGTCCTGTCCTCTGGCCCCTTGCCCCGGTCTGAAGTGGTCCAAGAGCAGCCACTGAATATATAGCATGGCTCTGATCATAGTGATGGGTGAAGCAGTGGCCATCTGACCCACACGGAGCCAAGCAGAACCAGTGCTTTCTGCCTAAAGCCTCTGCTGAGACTTCTGGCAAAGCAATACTTTGTTTCTGGCAAAGCGATACTTTGTTTCCATGGAAGTTGCTAACCTGCTAGATGCCAGAAGCTATGGGATGCCACTGTGTATAAGTGACCAGCCTGGGGAGAGTAGCAAACAGAGTGGATGGTAGAGCAGAGGCAGGTTCCTGATTATCTTCTCTAAACACCTAAATTCCACCGCATCTGAAGCCTGCAATTTTGACTCCATTTCTCTGTTAAGTAGTCCTCCGGGCAAAACAAGGACTTCTCCCTGAGCCTGATTGAGTTAGAATCTGTTACAAAATATTTTGCAGAGAATTTCATTTATTCATTCATTATTATTTTTTTAAGTATCAAAGGTTATTTATTTTTTATTTATTATTTTCTGTGTATGAGTGTTTTGCCTACATGTCTACACACCACCTGGGTACCTATGCCCACAGAGGCCAGAAGAGGGCATCGGATTACCTGGCATTGGAATTACAGATGGTTAGGAGTTCCCATGTAAGCCGGGAGTGGTGGTACACACCTTTAATCCCAGCACTCAGGAGGCAAAGGCAGGCGGATTTCTGAGTTCGAGGCCAGCCTGGTCTTCAAAGTGAGTCCCAGGACAGCCAGGGCTACACAGAGAAACCCTGTCTCAAAAAAACCAAAAAAACCAAAACCAAACCAAAACCAAAACCAAAAGGAGTTCCCATGTGGATGCTGGGAATTGAGCCAAATCCTCTGAAGGAAGAGCACTCACTGTTCTTAACTGCTGAGCTATCCCTTCCTTCCTTCCTTCCTTCCTTCCTTCCTTCCTTCCTTCCTTCCTTCCTTCCTTCCTTTCTTTCTTTCTTTCTTTCTTTCTTTCTTTCTTTCTTTCTTTCTTTCTTTCTTTTATAAGGTAGAATCTCACATATCCTAGGGTAGTCTTGAACTCCACATCCTCTTGCCTCTGAATCTCAAAGGCTGGGATCTCAGGTGCGCACCAGTTTATGTGGTGATGGAGATCAAATCCAGGTCTTCTCATAAACACACATTCCTCTAGTGACACACACCCTCAGCTCAGTATCAGATCTATCTATCTATCTATCTATCTATCTATCTATCTATCTATCTATCTATCTATCTATCCATCCATTCATCTAGTGTGTGGCATCTATAATATGCACATGCATATATGTGCAGGTGCTTGTCCACACAAGCATGTAGAAGAGGCTAGTTTTGGTCTTTCCTCAGCTGATCAGTTGGGTGATTGTTTTTTTGAGACCGAATCTCTCAGTGACCCTGGCTGGCCATTGATTTCCCGGGGTTTCTCCTCCTGTGTTTACACCAGTTTTAGGATTACAGGCATGCATTGCCACGCCCAGTTTTTTACCTGGACTCTGGTGGTCTGAACTGGGGTCTTCACTTTTGTCCACTGAGCCATCTCTCCAGTTCAGTATTAAAGTATTTGAAAAGTTTGACTAGCAGAGCTAGGCGTGGTGGTGCCACGCATATAGAGGGGATAAGTCAGGGAGATTGAGAATCTAAGGCCAGCTGGCTATGCAGCGAAAGTCTGACCCAGAAAAATGAAAGCAAGCTTGGATCTTCGAATTCTTCCTCAGTCACATTCTATGTTTTCAGATGGTTTGTACATCAGCAGACCCCCAATCACATCTCTTCCTCCTCTCATACCACATGTGGGTAGCACAGAGCCAACAACTGACAGCTACTGCTAGCATTCATTCCTCACTATATCCGTGATTAGGCAGTTGTAGGATGGAGATGCTGGGGCCAGGAGAGACTTACAGTGCCAAAAACCAGGATGTCAAAACGGATGCCGAAGGCTTTGATCAATGTCCGCGTTTCCACGTTGTTCTCCTTATAGTACTTGGCATATCTGTGGGAGAAAAGCAGCCATCTTTATAGCATCCTCTCTGACAAGTGCTGGTATCTTATGGGGAGAAAGAACAAACCAGTAGGTATTCCAGTCTTGTCTGCTCTTGAGGTCATTCTAGATCGTAATGGAGGGCAAAGATTATGTGGGGGAAGGCTATTCAAAAAGGGGGCCTCTGGACCTGAATGAGTGCCAAAGAGGGGTTTCAGAAGGTCTGAGTAGCTCCAGGAGTCTACCTTGGTACAGGCAGGTGGTGAGTTGGTGAGGGGTACTGGACAAGGTGCTTTTCTGCACATAGTGGATTAAATAATGCCCTCCCCGAAAGAAGATAGGCTCAAGTCACCCCCGCCCCCAGGCCAGCACCACGATTATGACCTTATTTGGAAACAGAGTTTTTGCACATGTAAATAAAACTCTCAAGATGAGATTCCTGGAGGTCCTACATCCCATGATTAAGCAGGCATCCTTATATATTAAGTAGAGAAACCCTTCAGGGATGAAAGCAGAGGTTGTTCAGCTACGAGGTAAGAGATTCCTGAAGCAGATAAAGATGGAGGATGCAAGAGAAGACTTTCAGAGAGCAACAGCCCTTCTGACACCTGGTCTGCTCAGACTTCTAGTCTCTATGAGAGAATGTCTACAGCCTTATACAATTTATAGTAATCTGCTATAGCACCAGGAAACTAATATGTACCCAAACATGTTCTGGACCCAAGAAGTGCATCTTATCTCCCCTGTATCATACGCGAGTCAACGGAATCAGGCGCTCACCAAAGGAGGACATTCTGTAGTGTATCTTCTTCATTTTAGTGTGTGTGTGTGTGTGTGTGTGTGTGTGTAGACCAGTGGTCTGTATCAGGAATCTTCCTCAATCACTCTCTCTGCCTTATTTCGTCAGACCTGGTCTCTCTCTGAACCTTCTGAACACCAGTTTGTCTGGACCAGCTGGCCAGTGAGCCCCAGGAATCCCCCTGCATAAGTTTGCGTGGCACTGGGATTCTAGTCACACACCATTAGGCTTGTTTTTCTGCACGGATGCTGGAAATCCGAACTCATGTCCTCTCGTTTGCATGACAAGCACTTTTCTGACCGAGCCATCTCCCCAGCTCCCATAAATCTTTTTCTTGAGGACTAAGTTACATAATGTGAACTTTTAAACTTCCTGTTTAAAAAAAAAAGAAAGCTATATTTTCCCCCCATACCTCATATAGCCAGTCATTTCCTTCTCTCTTTTGATGCTCTTTGAAAACAACTTGTCCTCTTGCCTATCAGATCTCCATAATTTATTTTTGGCCAAAGCTTTCTCCTGGTGCTCATTCAACAACAAATTGGCTAACGTTTTATTCTAAAAGAATACTGACGTCACAGTGCTTTCGGGTCTCAGGAGAGCTCAGATCCCACCAGGACCGAATGTTCTTAGGTTTAGCTCTGAGAGCAGGCAGATGCCGGCTAATGTCTGCTTGGTACACTGTCCTTGCATGCTCTGTCTGCTTGATAAATTAAAATGCCCAGAACAGCCAGGGGACCATTCATTCTGGCCATAGCCTATTCAGCACATCACATTGTTCTGCAAGGATGATCAAAAAGATGCCTGAACTAAGAGCCTCTTCCTGAGCCCAGGATGAGAGTTCACCGACCCCGAGGAGGCAGAAAGCCTCAGCCAGCTTGAGGGTTGAGTCAAGAATCTCCAGAGGGGCTGGGCATAAAGCATGCCAGTGACATATAAAGACAGAAAGGAGTGGCAAGGACAGTAACATCACAAAAGTTATATGCTCTTTCTTCAGGGGGGCTGATCTCCAGCTCCCAGCAGTGCTGTTGTAATGGGATAGGAGCCCAGTGTTATTAAAAGTTAACCTTTTGTCAGATACTTCAGTTTCTCGGGAAGAAGAGCCCAGATCTTTGTGTAGAATATCACAAAGTTGAAAACATTCTGTACATGCAGAAACAAAAACAAAAACAAAACTGGAATCTCCAGGGGATCTTGTTCCAGTGATGGTATTTGCTAAGTCGGGATAGCGAGGTAGGGCACTATGAACTTCAGCATATAAGCAAGCATCCAGGGGAGGCCCATGACCCAGGATCCAGGATGGAGCTCTGAGAACAGGCATCTGGCTCAGCAGTATTCAAATTCCAGCTAAGAGCAGAGCCCCACGGAGACCTGTGATAATACAGGTCATGGACCGGGCCCCTATACACTCTGACACAGGCTGAGCATCTAGGCTGGGCCCAAGAATGTGTGTTTTTGACTCACTGTGTTGCTGGTGATGAGGGCTGCTTTTGGAGAGCAGCTAGTCCAGGCTGTAGACACGAAAGGCATTCATTCACAGAGGCTACTTGATTTTGCAAGTTGCTTCTCAGAGCCCTGTTCTCTTCACTAAGAAAGGGAGCCATGCCTGCAGGAGCGCCTGCTCCGAGAGGCTTCCCTGGCCACGTTTGCCCATCCCCTTATCTTGCTGAATTTTTTTTTTTCAGAGCACTTTTCCATCGTTAGACGCACAATACTTTGATTTATCTGCTTGTTCTATTGAGATACCATGTGCACGTCTTATAATGCATATGTCTTAAAGGCTCTGTTCAGCGGGGAGGGGGTTGTTTGTTTATTTTAGGGTTTTTTTTTTGAGACAGGGTCTCTCTAAGTAGCTCTGGCTAGCTTGGGGTTTGCTATGTAGACCAGGATGTCCCCAAACTCACAGAGATTTACCTGTCTCTGCTTCTGCATGCTGGGCTTGAAAACACATATACCGCCGTGCCTGGCAATGGGTTTTTGACAAGCAAAAATCTGTATCATCAAACAACTAAGAGAGTTCCATTTTCTCAGAAAACTCTCTGACTCTTTTTTAAAGCCCATAACCCACTATTCTGTCTTCTTTCATCATAGAGGAGTCTTGCCTACTGTTTTTAAAGTATTGCTCTAAGAGAGAGAGAGAGAGAGAGAGAGAGAGAATGCAAGTGCGAGTAAGTGGGGTCTGTCTGTGTGCATGCCATGGTACTAACTGAGGAAGAATGTCTACAGGGGGTGTTTGTCTCCTTCCATCATATGGATTCTGGGGCTTGAACTCAGTCACTAGGCGTGGCAGCAAGTGCCCCGCCCACCAAGCCATCTCCAGCCCGTGTTTTGCCTATTCTTGAACTTCATCTGAGCAGCGTCACGTCTTGCAGCATAGACCACTGAGGTCTGGCTTTTCAACATAATGCCTGTAGAACCAACTCCCAGGTGGCACATGTGTCGCTAGGTCTCTCCTTTCTCATTCACACTGAGTGACGTGGCCCTGTACCAATATACCGCAGGGTGTCCACTCATTTGTGCTTGATATTGAAGGTCATGAGTAAGGAAAAATGAGAAGTCCTGAGAGTGGGAGAAGCCCCCGAAGAGGGGTACTTGTGTTGTGATGTTGTATTCTAAAATGTATCTTTATTTTATGAGTGTTTCATATGTATGTATGTATGTATGTATGTATGGATACCTCATGCATGCCTGGGGCCCGAAAAGGTCAGAAAAAGGTATTAGATTAATCCCTGGAATTGGATATATAGATGGTGAGCCACCACGTAGTTGCTGGAAGTCAAACCTGGGTCCTCTCAAAGAGCAGCCACTGCTCTTAACTGCTGAGCTATCTCTCCAGCTCCTATCTTTTAAAATGATAGCCATTCCAGTGGCTGTACAGTCGAATCACTTTTTTTCAATGTTAATCTTAACAGGCATGGACACATCTGTGCACTCGAGTGTGCGTGCATGCGTGCGTGCGTGTCGTGTGTGTGTGTGTGTGTGTGTGTGTGTGTGTGTGTGAAAGTCAGAGCACACTTGTGAGAGTCAGTTCTATCCTTAGACCGTGTGTGTTCTGAGGATCGATGTTAGGTTTATGGGCTTGGCAGCAAGCCACCCTTACCCGCCCAGCTATCTATCTACCTGGCTCCGCAATATCATCTTATTGTGGTTTTGATTGACATTTCCCTAATGGGTAGGAAGGTTGATAAGCTACGATGTTTTATTTACTTACATGTTCATCCGTGTGCCCTTATTCAAATATAGCACCAAGCATGAAGTGGCACCTTGTCTGCTCTGTCTGCTGATGTCTGCCCATGGGCACTGTTTGGTACTGTTACCTGAAGTTGTAGCCGGGGACGAAGGACTCATCCGTGTTCTTGTCATCCAGGCGGCGGAAGCTGTACCTGGGTTGACAGTGATGGGACCAGCTGTCCAGGTTGCAATCCCAGTAGATCTCGATACCCATGATTCCTCCCTGGGGGACGGGGGAGGGGACAGTTAAATAGAGAGGTCACTAAGTCTGTTGGGTGTGGCTTATGCAGCCACCAGCCACTGTCCTGCTCCGAAATCATCTCCGGGAAGGTTTTCCTCTCTGGGGAAAATACCCATTAGAAGGTTTCAGTGCCATAAATGTGGGCCAGCATACCCACGACGGCAGCAGGCATGCCTTCCAATGCTGCCCATCTGGGGCCCCACTACCTCACACTTACTCTTAAAATGTAACTTTCAACAAACCATCCCTGCTTTCAAACTTCCCTCCTGACTCCTCCCCATTACAGATTAAGATGAACTTGTTAGCTTGGAATCCAGGCGGCTGCGGGAAAGGCCTTCTCTGCTCTCTGTCTGAACTCCCTTAGGAAAAGCTTCAGGGCTCCTGAGATGGACCCTGGTCTTATGTGCCCTTCCTATGAATGTCCTTCTCCTAAAGATAAAGTGGCTTTTTGTTGTTTGTTTGTTTTTGTTTTTGTTTTTTAAATAAGAGAGAGCAATCAGGCAAATACTGTATCACACTCGTCGAATCTTAGCACTTGGGAGGCTAGAGAATTCCATGCCAGCCTGGGCTACCTAACTCGACCCACTCTCAAAGAACTGAAAACAGTCAGTTCAGCAGTGGTGGTGCACACCTTTAATCCCAGCACACCAAGGGAGGCAGAGGAAGGAGGAGCTCTGAGTTTGAGGCCAGCCTGGTCTACAGAGTGAGTTCCTGAACAACCAGGGATACACAGAGAACCACACACACACACCCATCTCAAAAAACAAAACAAAACAAAACCCAAACGAAAAACAACAAGTCCTTGTGGCCACTGACACAAGATGCTTGGTTGCTGGCTTTAAAGATGGAGGAAGTGACTGCCAACCAATACAGGACCCGCCCCTCCCCCCCCCCCCCCCAGGTGGAAATGCAAACAAGCACTCTTCCCTGGAGCCTCCAGCCAGAGTGCATTGCTGCTGACACCTGGAGGTCAGCCGAATCTGGACTTCGACTCCAGACACAGAGAAAAGACATATGCTACTATTTTTTTAAAAAAGATTTATATATCTATATTATATATGTGAGTACACTGTCCCTGTCTTCAGACACAGCAGAAGAGGGCATCGGATCCCATTAGAGATGGTTGTGAGCCATCATGTGGTTGCTGGGGATTGAACTCAGGACCTCTGGAAGAGCAATCAGGGATCTTAACTGCTGAGCTCTCCAGCCCCAACATATGTTATTTTAAGCTGGCATGTTAGTGGTAAGTTGCTACCACAATCAGGGGGAGAAATGCACCTCACAAGCAGCTCACTCAGGACTGTGGGATTCCTTGAAAGAATATAGGGAAAGCCCTGGGCACTGGGTATAGTTGACCGAATATAAATTGAGTCATGATTTCAGAACCCAGAATGTCAGCCTCTACCATCGGACGCTGTCACTTGACATTTGACACCCTCTACCCCACCCCACCCCCCATAAAACCACTGTACAGAGACCTCACCAACCTGAACTGCTACTTCTGTAAAGTTCTCTCCTGCTTCCTGGAAGATGTCCCCTAGTCGGAAGATGGAACACTGAGGGTCCCAGGTCTTGTGAAAGGTACAAGAGCCGTTCATAGTTGGCAAGATGTTTCTCCTGTGCAGAATTGCAAACAAACGGATGCTTTAGCAACCATCTCTCTAAAAGAAAAACAAAAGCCTGATACATATGGCCTGCTGATTACCGCGGTGTAAATCCCTCTACCCCAGCTGCTATCAAGCTCCCAACTCGACATTACTGAACTTGACATTGATCAACTACAAACAGATTTATGTGAGTTATGTGGCAGCCCCCTTGTCTGCTGGGGTCCCTTGTAAAACGTCCTCTTACACTGTGCTAAGAAGCTGGGCAGTGGCGGCACATGCCTTTAATCCCAGCACTTGGGAGGCAGAGGCAGGCGGGCTAGCCTGGTCTACAGAGTGAGTTCCAGGATATCCAGGGCTACACAGAGAAATCCTATCTCAAAACACAAAACAAAACAAAAAAAAACACAAAACAAAATAAAACAAAAAACAAAACCCAAGCCAAAAAAAAAAAAAAAAAAAAACCAAAAAACCAAACAAACAAAAAAAACCCACTGCCCTTGATAATCCACTGCTATCCAAATTGTTTGCCCAGGCAGAGCACCCACTGTGTCCTAAGGATGCTCGAAACGTTCCTTGGTCAAGATGAACATGGTGAGGAACTTAGCCCTCCTGCTCCAGCTACATGGGGGAGGCTCAGAGAGGGGCTCAGCTCTAATCAAGTCTAGAGGCAAGCATAGCTCTGACTGACAGCTCTGGAAAGAATGAGAGCTGGAACCACCCAGCAAAGACATTTCCAGACTCCTGATCCATAGGTGGGAGAGATAGAAGAAGCTTTTGTAGTTTTAGGCTCTTAGGCTTGGAATCATTTGTCTCACGGCAGATCATGGATGACACGGACAGCCAGGCATCGGAGATGCTTACGTGGTATAGTTGTGGCCGGGGAAGTGGATATTATTCTTGATGAGTACGGTGAAATTTTCGGCGCTCCTCAAGAGTGCAGGTCTGGGAGAGAAAGACGAGGAACCGTGATGTCAGGGACAGAGTGCATGGACCAGAATGGACAGGAGGGTTATGGTTTTGTGTTTTTGAGTGAAGAGAAATGAGTAACTTAGTAAAACGTCCCAAAGTTCCCCATGAGCCCCGCAGCTTCTCCAAGAAGTCTCCTCCCTTCTTGAGAGCCCCCCCCCCCCATGGCAATGATGGGGTCACGTCCAATACTGATACAACTGTGTCTGTGCATGGTGGCATGTTAACATCTGACAGCTAGCTCTGCAAGGGAGAAGCTGGAAAGAGCCTCAGATGTAGCACTTGGTGATTGTCATGGCAGAAGTACCCCATACCATGGCTGGGGTCAATTCCCACCCCCCACTCCCCCACTGGTAAACCTTGAAACTGATACTGAACTAGCGTAATCAGCTTGGAGCCAGTGCTGGTCAGCTCTTGAGCAGCCATGTTTGTTGCTTCCTGAATCGGCTTGAAGTCCCTACAAGGCTGAATAATAATTTTACTTTGGTATGCCCAGCCTTTATCACAGGACCACACACAGAATTGTCTATATCATTCATTCATTCATCAGAGGCTTTGGGGAGTATTTAGTTCTCTACCAAGTTAAAGGAACTGAAATTCCAGGCCACTGGAAGGGGACCTTGGGGTCTTCAAAATAAGCTCTTGCTATAGTTGTTGGTTGCTCCCCATAAGTTAAATTGATAAGCACATTTTACTGAAATGCTGACACCCTTTGAGCATGGAGAACTGACCTGGAGAGTTCCTCCTTGCCTGCTAGTGCCCAAGAGTGCTATTCCGCCCACTGAGGGAGCAAAGTCCTCAGCAGTATTACCCAGGGGCAGTGAACTCTGTGTTGCAACACCAACCTTCCCCGCAAGATTTGCAACATAGTGGCATGAAAGTTATGGGGGTAACCAAGCGCTTTCATATTGGAGGTGAGGCCCGCTGCACAGGAGGGACTTCCTGTCTGGTACTGCAAACCTGGTTAAAAGCTCATGGCTTAAGTCAGAGGCCCTAGGGAGACCCTACTATTGTTTTTTGTTTTTGTTTTTTTAAATGAACATGTCAAACCGCCATCTATGTATTTGCTTCTACTCCAGTGAATGTTCCTGAATTATTGTAAAGGGGGCGGGGCACGAAGGGGGGAGGGGCATGAAATCAGAAGAAGAAACATTCAGAATCCTCAGTGAGAGAAGCTTCTCTTTGCAGTGGACAGCAGCGAATGCACAGACTCACAACTGGTCAAGGTGCTAAGGAAAAATAAGAGTTGAGCAATCAGCCCTGAATGGGCTATTTATATCACCGACTCCCCCGAAGACTCAGGACATATCAGAGACGAGGGCGTGGGAAGAATGTGAAGAAGTCGAGAACGGGGACCAGAGCTGTCTCCCGGGCATGGTGTGGCTGTTGCATTCATAAACTCTATCAGTTATGGTTCCCTACATAAGATCTACAAGAAATCAGCTAGTCAGCATCCCAGCATAGAGGGGAGCTGGCGTCAGGATGCTCCACCCACAGCTGAGGAACTGTTTGCAAACCATGAACGACTGCCTGAAGAGGGGTCCTTTCTCCTCATGCTACGTTACCCACTTTGAGGTGAGTAGGCCTACACCTGTGTTCATGCAGACACAGCTAACTGGACACAATGAATTATTGTAAAGGGGGAGGGGCATGAAGTCAAAAGAAGAAAGTATTTGAGAAAGGAACCCAGGGAGAGTGGGAGGGGATATTTGGGCTAGATATTATCAAATACATTATACATAATATGTATGAAATTGTCAGAATAAGTTTTAAAAATGAATGTGTATATATAAAGAATAATTAAATGTAAAAACTAAGACTCCAAAGACTGCAGCAGCATCACATACGACATTTATAGCATTTTATTTTGAATTATGCTTTCTCTGCATATCTTACCTCATCCATTACAGAGCAAGATCCCTGTCTGGTTTTTTTTTGTTTGTTTGTTTGTTTTGTTTTGTTTTTTTAGATTTTCATTTTATATGAGGTGACTTGCAGGAGAAGTAACTGAAGAAAGTCAACTCCTTGGTAGCTATCCTGAATGAGCGGAGAGTTACGTGAACCATCGTACCCGGTTCACATGCCACGTGAGGAGACTGCTTGCCTAAAGTCCTATCAAAATGCTACCCAGGAAGCTGGTTTAGTGGTTTATGCCTGTAATCCCCAAAACTCAGGAGACTGAGGCAGGAGGATTACAAAATGCAGCCAGCTTCAATTCCACAGTAAGACCTCGTCTCAAAAAGTAACAAGAATAAACAAACAAACAAACAAACAACCCTCAGCAGGTATGGGGGTACAGATCTTTAATCTCAGCACCGAGGAAGGCAGAGGATCTCTGTGAGTTTGAAGCCAGCCAAGGCTACATAGTGAGACCCGATCTCAAAGACAACTACAGTAACAACAAAAGGAATGAAGAATGTAGCCCTGGGACAGGCGAGTGGAGACGCACAGGACTTGTCTGATGAATGAATTGGTGGCAAAGCTGAAAGTTACAACCCTAGAGTCTTCTGGGAGGAGCTAAGCAGTCCTGGGTATAGGCTGGGGTCCCACCTACCCCGAAGTACCCTCTGCACAAAGAAACTTTCCTAACCTAGAAATAAAACTGGAATGATAACCGAAGGCCTGAGGGGGTTGGTACAGCCTACTGCTTGCACCTTGGCACTGGATGCTGGGGTGGATCTGGGCCTGGACCACCTATATGTCCGCTGGAGAATCACTTTGTCCCACATATAAAGTGGTCCTGAGTCCTGGAACGTCTGGGGAGCCTTAAAGCACAAGTGGCTATGGGATTAAAATTAGGGCCAGTGAGGCAGCTCAGTGGGTAAAGGTGCTTACCACTAAGCCTGATGGCCCGAGTTCACTTCTGGGACCCGCATGGTGGAAAGAAAGAATCAATTTCTTCAAGTTACCTCATGAGGTCCAGATGCATAGCATGGCACATATACAAACAAACAAATGTAAATAAGTATAAATATAAAAAATTAAAAGTTAAGTGTATTTTCAATTAAAATACCATTCCTGATTTCATGTGTTAAATCACCATAGGTGGCTACCATATTGGACACAACCCGGGTACCAAACGTTCCCATCACTGAAGAAAGTTCTGTTGAACAGAGCTGTCTAGAACCGCTACTCTTCTAGGAGGAGTGTGTATGTGTGTGTGTTGTTCATGTGTATACAGGTATGCGGGTCTTAGAATCCTCAGGTGTGTGGCAGCTAGAGACTGATACCTGGTGTCTTCCTCAGTCACTCTCCACCTTGTTTTTTGACGCAGTGTCTCTCACTGAACCTGGAGCTCACTGATTGGCTAGAGTAGCTGTCCAGCAGCCCACGGACACGCCTCACGCTGCCTCCTCAGCTGGGACTACAGCCATCAGGCTTGCTGGACAGCACTGGACTCGCTGAGAGCCCTCTCTAGCTCGCCCTCCTCATATCCTCTGTCATTTATATGAACGCCTATGCATCAGAAAAAGCAACCAACCCTGCTCTGGCTCTTGGGAAGGCTCTCAGGGCAGCCATGATGGCGGGGGCGGGGGGGGCAGTCACCCAAGGGTACTCCTGGGTCAGGATTACCATAACATGTTAAGGGCATATGAACCGTGCCACCAGAGGAACTGGCATAGAGTTGGTGAGGTAGAGCATGCTCAAACCCTGGAAATCTCAGACTTGAGACCAGCAGGAGTCCAGCTAACTCCCTCCCTGCTTCCATGGCTGCATGGGAACACGTTCCAGAGATACCCAACCAGGTGGTCACAAGTGGCCTGTCATGTAGCACAACACCTGGAAGCCTTCCCCGCGCAAATAGAGCATCGCCAGTGTCTTAGCCTCAGCCAATAGAATTTATTTACTGCCCCCCAAATCCCATCTCACTCCCCAAGGTTCATAGAGCCCCTGTCCACATGGAATAAAGCGCACAAGTTCTTTCACCAAGGATTGTCTAAGACTGGCTATTTTTACTGAGCTGTAACACTTGGGGGAAGGCTCTCTCCCCCCACCCCAAAATATTCATTCTTGGGCTTTTGGGCCCACCTGCCTGGCCAGGCTCCCATCCCTCACAGAGGCTCACATCGGAGCACCAGCCCTTGACGTTGTCACCTACCCCTCGCAGGCCACCTGAACTTCTTTATGCCTTTCCTCCTTTTTTTAAATTTAAGATTTGCTTTATTTATGAGTGCACTGTCACTGTCTTCAGACATACCAGAAAAGGGCATCAGATCCCATTACAGATGGTTGTGAGCCACCATGTGTTTGCTGGGAATTGAACTCAGAACCTCTGGAAGAGCAGTCAGTGCTCTTAATGACTGAGCCATCTCTCCAGCCCCTCTTTATTCCTTTTCTAAGAGCTGTTAACACTTAACGCCATTCTCTGCCAAACCAGAGTTCCATGGGCCCCTTTACCCCTTTCATCCCAGACCTCACTTTACCCTTTCTGGTCTGGCATACAGCAGCATATGATGCCCTGGAGGGAGAGGAAGACTATAGAACCCACTTGTTCCAGACTTTGCCCTATCCTCTCTGAGCTGGTATACCTGGGGCATCCGGAAGAGGTGGAACGCAGAACCGCAGAGCTGGCATAGAGATCTCCAAGCCCGGGCTTTGCAGCCAGGGTTATGTTGATCAGAGAAGCTTAGGAACCCTGGATAGGTTTGTCACCCCAACCATGCAACTCACCGGGGGGCTTCTTTCTCCTCCTCAGTAGGACACCAGGCAGAGACTTCACAGGTATTCCTTGTCTTGTCATATGGAACACACCTGCCAGTCTGGATTCCTACAAGTCCCAAGGGGTTGAAGAACCACAGATGTGAATGTACCGGGAGAGGAATATGTCTGAGGGCGGGGGTACCATGTGCTCAGCCCATGTATAGACTCTGCACTCATAATCCCAAGCATCTCCCTCACCCTCATCACATAGGCACCCCAAGCCAAACAGAACACTTGACAGTACATCCTTAGAGAGGCCCAGAGGGCCGGGCGGTGGTGGTGCACACCTTTAATCCCAGCTCTTGAGAGGCAGAGGCAGGTGGATTTCTGAGTTCGAGGCCAGCCTGGTCTACAGAGTGAATTCCAGGACAGCCAGGGCTATACAGAGAAACCCTGTCTCAAAAAACCAAAAAAAAAAAAAAAAAAAAGGAAGGAAGGAAGGAAGGAAGGAAGGAAGAAAGGCCCAGAGATGGAGAGATGGTGCAGAGAGATGCTGGAGTCTGCTTGCCTTTTCTTTTGTTTTGTTTTGTTTTTTCTTTGCAGGGACAGATGTCTGAGAGACGAGTTCTATATTCAATGTCTATTATACATGGACCCAAAGTATAGCCTCTTACATGACATCTGAGTACCTCCAGGGTACACAGCTTATCTGGGAATGTGTAAAGCCCCACGACAAAGGGCTGGAGAGATGGCTCAGTGGATAACAGCCCTGACTGCTCATCTGAAGGTCCTGAGTTCAAATCCCAGCAATCACATGGTGGCTCACAACCATCTGTAATGAGATTGCATGCCCCCTTCTGGGGTGTCTGAAGACAGCTACAGTGTACTTACATATAATAAATAAATCTTAAAAAAAAAAAAGCCCCATGACGAACTAGGGAGCATCTTTCTGAGGCCTGAGGAAAGTAGAAAGCTTCCTAGAGGGCAGGCCACAGTGCAGTGATCTCCATGGCAACTCACACACGCATGTTATGGAGTGAAAGTCAACACTCGGGTGTCTTCCTCTGAGTGTAAGTGTATACATTGTAACCGCTGGTCATCCTTCTGGTTTTGAGATGGGATCTGTCTATTTAAGCTCTAGCTGGTCTGGAAGGCCTCAAACTCAGAGATTTGCCTGCCTCTGCCTCTGCCTCTCTGCCTCTCCTCTCTCTGCCTCTCCTCTCTCTCCTCTCTCTGCCTCTCCTCTCTCTCCTCTCTCTGCCTCTCCTCTCTCTGCCTCTCCTCTCTCTGCCTCTCTGCCTCTCCTCTCTCTGCCTCTCCTCTCTCTGCCTCTCTGCCTCTCCTCTCTCTGCCTCTCCTCTCTCTGCCTCTCCTCTCTCTGCCTCTCCTCTCTGCCTCTCCTCTCTCTGCCTCTCCTCTCTCTGCCTCTCCTCTCTCTGCCTCTCCTCTCTCTGCCTCTCTGCCTCTCCTCTCTCTGCCTCTCCTCTCTCTGCCTCTCCTCTCTCTCCTCTCTCTGCCTCTCCTCTCTGCCTCTCCTCTCTCTGCCTCTCCTCTCTCTCCTCTCTCTGCCTCTCCTCTCTCTGCCTCTCCTCTCTGCCTCTCCTCTCTCTGCCTCTCCTCTCTCTGCCTCTCCTCTCTCTGCCTCTCCTCTCTCTCTGCCTCTTCTCTCTCTGCCTCTCTGCCTCTCTGCCTCTACCTCTGCCTCTGCCTTTGCCTCAGGAGAGCTGGGATTAAAGACCTGCATAATCACTGCTCTTTTAAAGATAAAACACGAAGCAATGTCTTTTTGCAAGGCTGAGGCTGTAGCTGAGTGGTACAATGCTTATCCAGCCTGCATGAAGCCCTGAGTTCAATCTGGGTAGAATGGAGAAAGAAAGGAAAGTAGGAAGAAGGGAAAGAGGGTGGGAGGGAAAAAGGGAAGAAGGAAAGAGAAGTAAAACTGGAAAAGTTAAGTCCCCAGGTCCTTGGAGGTTCAAGTTCATATTTCTCCACCAAGTGTTCCAACAATTAGACCCTTAACTGGCTTCTCTTACTGGGAATTGAAGTCCTGTTTATAGGCTTCAGCTGGTTGTGGGGTACAAATCAGGGGACAGACAAAGTCTCACCTATGATTTGGTAGAGCAAAAGACGACTGAAAGCCAGAGACTAAGGACCCGAAACTGGACATCATGAGTGTCACAAATATGTCAGACCACCCCCTCTCAGCAGCCCAGGGAAAGCCATAGCAAAGTACCTTTGCTCTGTGGGTCCATCCATCCCTTTTTACAACGCCGGTCAGAAGAGCACTGTGCACCTCGCCTGGGATACTGCAGGAAGTAACAGAGAGTAAATACTGACCCGTGAGCCATCAAGATTCCACAGTTCATTGCAACACTACTTACAGTAGCCAGAAAGGGAACACAGACCGAATCCGTTAGTGTGAGAGGAGACAAGAAAAGGTGGTACATTCATATGTGGACTGTGTGTGTGTGCTTATGCATTCTCAGTGTAGGCCAGAGGTCAGCATCAGCTGTCTTTTTCTATCACTCTTCCATATATATATTTGAGACAGGGTCTCCCATTGAGACTGTAGCTTACCTATTTGACTGGGCTGGCCAACTACCAAGCCCCAGGGCTCCACCAGTCTGTCTCCCCAACAGTAGGATTACAAGTGTGCACAGCTGTACCCTGCTCTTTATGTGGATGCTGGGGATCAAACTCAGATCCTCACACTTGATAGTAAGTAGATTAGACTGATCCATCGTCCCAGGCCCCCATATGTGGCGTCTTATTCAGCCAGGCCCTGACACATGCTACATTGTGGACTGCCTTCAAACCATGGTGTGGGGCAAAAGGAGCGAGCCACAAGAGGACACGTTCTGTGTGGTTCTCTAGATGGGAAATGTCCTGTGCACGTGAATAGGCAAATCCAGAGTCAGAGAGCAGATTGATGGCTGTCCATGGGAGGGTGGAAGAGATTGATCGCTAATGGGGACAGTTTGTTTTGGGGAGTCAAAGTTTCTTTGGGGTGGGGGTGATAGAAAATTTCTAGACTTGGGCGATGATTTGCATGATATATACTTGGAAGTCATGGGTTTTAGAGTATATGATTCTATCTCAATTAAAAACAAGAATAAAACAAAATGTAAATAGCAGATGTCAAGGCAGCCAAGAGGCCTTTTCCGGGATGGTCTCTGGGGTGGAGAGCAGGTGGCGAGGTTGAGGGTTATAGTGGCCTTGCCACCACAGAACCAAGTGAGCAGACCGGTACCACGATGCAGCGGGCAATGTGGGGAGGAAAGGACTCAGCCAGCACACACCAGCACGCTCCTGGCTGGAGAAAATGGGTCAGCTATGTCTGGGGGCTCCAGGGCAGAATAAGGGGAGAGGGATGAGAGCATTTTACTTTCTGCATTTTTGGCTTCATGCAGCCGGTCTAACAGCAGTCTTGGGAAAGACAGAGCAAATACCGGTGCACAATAGCCTCTGCCCATTGTCATCTGGGCATTTGTGTCTAAGATCTAGGCCAAGGTTCTAGGTCTTGAGTCCAGGTACTCCTGGGTTATGTGAGATCAGGTTTCTATGTGGGTTGTGCTGCCTTGGCTGAGTCATTTCACGTCCTTTAAGCTTTGACCCCTCTGTTAAAGGAGGGTAACTTGCTTTGTCTGGCATGGCGGATGTGAGGGTGGAATGGGTTTGGGAATGGGTTTAGCATGTAGTCCTTGCTCAGTGGATAGTTCACACAGTTTTCAGACTCATTTTCTCTTTACTGCCTGGATTGCTTCCTTTCTGTGACCCACCAGGCCCCAGGGTCCTTCTCTAAGTGACCCCTAACTGCAACTGTGACTCTTTTTGCCTGCAAACCCCAAGTCACATCTTTCTAGCCTAACCACCTGCTGGGTTCATTATAGGTCCTGAAAATCATTGAATGAATGAATGAATGAATGAATGAATGAGTTATTATGTGCTAATGCTCTTGGGCTACTGTGATTTTCCTTTATCAGTTAGAAGGATCTCCCAGGAAATAAACCAATTCTGGGTTTGTTTGTTTTCTTTGATTTTTTGGGTTTTGGTTTTGTTTTGTTTTGTTTTTTAATCTCTAAAAGAAACTCTATTAGTTTTGTGGTTGTTGCATGGGTTGGGGAGCTTTTTGACCATTCTCCTGGCTGACAGACCAAGTATTTCCCTCCCTTTTGAGCTGGGCCTCTCTATGACCACAGAACTACCAGGAGGCAGCAGAACTAACACTTGAGGCCAGCTCCAGGCTTAAGCCTTCTTCCTTCTTGGCTCTGGGATTCCTGAGCTGTTGGAAAGACCCTGAGGAGGGAAAAACTCTTTAATAGAGTCCCTGGAAGGGGAGAAGAGCCCAGCACTTTTGAGCCTCCAAAGGAGCCTAATGGCAGCTCTGTGAGAAAGAAGCCAAAACAACAGAAAACCCACCCCGCAGGGATCAGTCCACCACAGAACTGCGATAACAACCCCAGCTGTGTGAAGCCCTTCAGGTCCACAGGAGTTTGAATAGCTAGACCACACTGTGTATGTTCAGATGCACATTAGGGCTTGGATGTGTTTACTGAGTGGACCAGAGATAGAGTATGGACAAACGAGAGGAGACACTCATGCAGGTGGAATGGTCCAGGCCAGAATGTAGTGTAGACTAAACTCCCCTCCCCAGAGTCATGTGGTGCCCTCCAGGCTGGCTGCCTTGTGGAGGCCTTGGGTTTCATCTGCTGTGGGTGATCCTCTTGGTTCAAACAGCAGCATGTTTTCTGAGGGCTCACGGTGTACCGTGAGGCTATGCCTTAAGTAGTCTCTGGTATAAAATAGGGCCTTCCAGTTATCCTCCTGAATTTGTGAGGCTTCAGTGAGATGTGAACTAGATCACACACATGCCAGGAATCATACTGTTGTGAGCTGTTGCACAGAGCGCCAGCAAAGGAAAGAGTAGGTGTTTGCACTGGCCCCTGGGCTGCAGCCCGAGACCAGGGCGTGGGCAGACGTTCCCAGAATGCATCTCAGCCCTGCGTCCTATCAGAGTAGGTCCCCTGCTTACCTCAGGACACAGCTTCTGCACTTGGCCTTCTGACTTGACATAGTTTGTCATGACAAAGAACGAGTTCCCCTGCAGAGAGAAATGGAGGGACAGAGGCCAGGCCTTAGGGAGCAGAACTCCTTAAGCTGTCATAATGTGTTTTGCTAAGTGCTAGGGGGGGCGAGCCTTTGTACTCTTGGAAGCCTTTTGAAACCAGCCGTGGGCAGCGCACGGACTCTGCTGAGGGCTTAATATCAAAGCCACAGGAACTGTTCCCACTGGGCAAGGGGGAGCGGAGGAGATTTCAAAGGAGGGAGAGCAGTCATTTTCTGAGCCAGCCTCAAAAGCAGCTGTGTCATTTTCTGACACAGTAAAAATCCCATTAAATCGAGACTCTGGAGAGCCAGGGATGCGGAGGTGGGGTGTGGGCTGCACCCTGGGCAGGCTGTTCAGATTTCTCAAGGCTTAATGGAAGGCCACAGGGCTTCCCACTACCTGGGCAATCAGTGGCTTTTGTGGTTTCTAGTTGGAAACAAATAGCAGCTTGGGTCTGATGCTTTTGCCAAGTGCCCTACCTCCCGAGGGTGGCGAATGGGCCATTTTGTTCCTCCCCCTCCATCTGTTCCTAACTCCTCGGCCCCTCTTTTATTTCTCCTTTTTTGGTAACCGCTTTCATTTTCTCGGCTTTGCAAACTCAGCTAACCATACACTTCTCTGTGGTCTACCCCTTCTCTTTCTTCGTCACCACATCCTTTCTTTCGAAAGACTTGAGAATCATCTCCTGGCGACCTTTTTCAATAACAGGACACGCAAGCCTCATAGAGGACACGCCCTCTGCCCTTCTGAACCCAGGCTGGGATCGCCAGGCGGTGACCCTACTCCTAAAGTCCTGTGCGCCCCCGTGTGAGTGAATGAGATCGTGTTTGGAACGCGCCAGGATGCTCCGTGCTATTTTGAGCAGCCCGGTAGGACTGGATAAAGCAAAGACGCATCTTCTTTGATGCAGCTGGATGTGACCCAGTTTTGCCATTTTTAGGTTTTCTCAGTTGGGATTTTTTTTTCTCACAGGTTTTAAATAGGGCCAGTGCCTCTCTTTTCTTTTGAGACAAGGTCTTATGTATTCCAGGCTGACCTCAAACTCACTGTGCAGCGGAGGGTGACCTTGAACAGCTGATTCTCCAGCCTTGACCTCCTGGGGCTGCAGGGTTTCGTGCTTACTAGCCAAGCGTTCTACCAGTTGAGCTACAATTCTTAGTCCCAAGCTCTTTTTTATTTTTATTTTCTAATGAGGCCCTAGACCCCTAAGGATGGGGATGGGGACAGAAACGTGGCCCGGAATTCCCCGGCACTTACCTGCAAAGGGAAGGTGTAGTCTGCAGTGTCAAAGATGCTGGGTACTAACTTCGTCACCCCACCCTCTGTGACATTCTCCATCACCTCTGCTATGCCTTTGACCTTGGTGTGCACGGAGCTGATAACAGGCTCTTTCCGCTGGTACAGCTTATCGCTCACCAAAGCAAAGCTGAGGACAGAGGAAAAAACTTCAGTGGCTTCCTCACAACAGAGGACAGTAGTTTGGGCGGCTGATTCTGGGGGAAGGGATGTCACTGGACCTGCTGCTGGTGACAGTCTGCTTCAGTTTCCTTGGGACTCTCCCTGCTACAAACTGGGGCTAGCAGCCATACCTGCCCCTCCCGTTATCACTACCTACTTTAGATGGCAATCTCAACTCAGAGGTCTGCTCTGGTCGAGTTGAATGGCTCTGTCTAGGACTCAGCGCCACACTGGCTTGGCTTGCTCTTGTTTCAGGAGATTACATTCTCTCTCTCTCTCTCTCTCTCTCTCTCTCTCTCTCTTTCTCTCTCTCTCAGACAGGGAGACAGGGCCTGTCTATCCTGGTGTCATCCCGGTCCACACCGGGACACCCTTCAAACTCACAAAGACCCTCCTAGCTCTGACTCTTGAGTGCTGGGATTCAAGGCATGTGCCACCACACCCTGCATTTATAAGAAATGCACAGAATCAATAAATCTATATAGAAGGAAAATGGGTAGTTGCCAGGAGAGGAGAAACGGAGAAGGGCAGTTAATGGGTATATTACTTCCTTTTAAGATGACAGAAATACATTGCTAGACAAAGGCATTATTACAGGATATCGTGTACCTCTTAAATGACACTGGTGACATTAAATGACATTTTTACATTAAAATAGTCCTTCATTCCTCCCCCTTTTAGGTGGTCAGTTTTATGCTCTATGAATTTCACCTCCATAGGTGAGATGAATATCACACATAGACAGATGCCTATAGAAATATCAAAACAAAGGAACAGAGATCTAGGTCAGGATGATGCTTATGGAGAAAAACAGTGAAATGGGGCAAAGGATAAGTTTACAGGGCACAGAGCTGGATCAGCGAACTGTTTCTTAAGTCGCACAGAAGCACATCGATATTACATTATCCACAGTACATTCTAGTGTTTCTTCAGGAGGGATTAAAGAAGGAAAACATTGGTCTAGTGAGGTGGTCTCCATGCGTAAAATCACTTGCTGACAAAATTGACGACCCGGGTTCAAACCCCAGGCCCCACCTGATGACCGAAGGCAAGAACTGACTTCTGAACATTATTCCCTGACTTCCACATGCACACCAGGGCACATGAGCATGTAACTGCGCACAAAATGTAAACAGTTTAAAAAAAAAAAAGACATTAGAGCTAGAAATCCAGATTTGGGACCCACTCAGCATGTCTGATGCAGAGTGCAATAGAACACATGTAGACAAATCCAATTACGAGTGCTCTGTCTCACCCCGGCCTCAAATCACATAGAAATACTTGGGATTTTCTTTCAAGCTATCCCTTGCAACTTCATCCCAGAGCAACTGGTGCTCTACCTCAATCTGATGTATCATCCCCATTCTAGAATATGCAACACATGATGATCTCCGATTGAATCCGATTGAACTTTTTCGAACTAGTAAAGGCTTTGCAAACGTAATGGACCTTTGTATCATAATGAACACGAAAATTCTATTAACATATTCCAGAGATGAATCAAAGGAGGGACGAGGCAAAGAGAGTCTGCAGCGCCTTGCCCTTTAAAAAGAGTAGTCTAATGATCAATTCAGTCACCAACTCTTTTGTTTGTTTGTTTTTGTTTTTCTTATTTTTATTTTTTTTTTTTGGTTTTTCGAGACAGGGTTTCTCTGTGTAGCCCTGGCTGTCCTGGAACTCACTTTGTAGACCAGGCTGGCCTCGAACTCAGAAATCCGCCTGCCTCTGCCTCCCAAGTGCTGGGATTAAAGGCATGTGCCACCACACCCGGGCCCAGTCACCAACTCTTGATTTCATGGAATGATTCAAGAGAAGCTAGGCCTCTTCTCTGGGCCATGGGTTCAGTCCATGAATGGGAGTGTGTGTGTGTGTGTGTGTGTGATAATTCTCTAATCTGTAATCCCAGTGACTATTAGCTCTAAGAAACAGATGTTCAGTGCTTTCGAGTGCATGCAAAGCCACCAGCCCCCAGAGCAAGCACAGTATCAAGGGGCTGGAATCTAGCTGAACCTGGTAGGATGGGCGAGATTGAGAGGAACTGGAGAACCTGGCAGGCAGAAGAGATCAGACAGAGGAGAAGCTAGGGTCACCCAAAGTAAGGGTAGCCTGGAAGAGAAGGGATGCAGTGGAGGTAGAGAAAGAGGTTGGGCCAGGGAGCCCTGAGATTGGCTCTGTCTGGACTCACCAGATATAGATGCAGATGGCCCCTAGGAAGGTGTTCTTCAGAGTCCCAATCCATATGCTATGGATTTCAAGGACTTTCCCGGATTTATGGCTGCATAAGTGGCTCACGGGCAGCATGGTGAGAAGGTTCTCAGAGCACCCCAGGGGAGGAAGTGACTCGAAGCAAAGTCTGCCTATTTCTTTTAAAGGAACCCCAGAGTTCTGAGCAAAGGTAACTCTAAAGCAAAAGCTCTGAGAGAGACCTCCCTCTTCAAGGAGCTGGGGCCTCCCGTCAGGCTTTGCTTCCTGTACTCACACCCTCACTCATGGGGCCGGGCAGCATCTGTAGGAGCATCTTCTTCCCCAGGTCAAGGGCAGACACATTTATGGCTCAGTTCCTTGGGCCAAACTACAGAAGGCTACATTGTTTCATGCAGTGAACATCAGCAAAGCAACAGTGTTGCACACTGCCTTTCACAAGTCCGTCTCTCCCCCCCTCCCCCCATAGTTTTTCGAGACAAGATTTCTTTGTGTGACAGCACCCTTGGCTGTCCTGGACTGGCTTTGTAGACCAGGCTGGCCTCACAGATATCCTCCTGTCTCTGCCTCCCAAGTGCTAAGATTAAAGGCACGCGCCACCACCCCTGACCACAAGGGTCTTGACAGCTCTGTCTACATTGACATGACTGAGATGATGAAGGGTTCCAGACAGCACCTTGGGTATCAGTCCGGAGATGAGGACAGATGACACAGCTGTGAGAGCCCTCTGAAGGAGAAGAGTGCAGGATGGACCTGTCACCTGTCATGGGTGATTACCAAAGGAAGGGGACCAGGCAAGCTCCCCCCCCCCCCGCCCCATGGTTGCTGGCTGGTCCCCGTGAAGATGACCACGGTGATGGTGGTGATTTTTCATTGATCTGTATCCCTCTTTTCCCCATCTACATTTAAATATAATATTCCCATCTTAAAAATAAACCTTCCCCCCACCCCCCGCCTTCCATTCTTCTCTGCTGCCGCAATGCAGGACCTGACACCTCCTATGATCCCTAGTCTTTTGAAAGAGTGAGTCACCGCATCCATTTCCGCACTTCCATTCACTCCTCCACCCACTCCAGTCTGGCTCCCACCCCCACCCCACCGCTTCTCCAGAGCCTCCTTCAACAACCCGTGCTCTCTCCCTCTCTCCCACCCGGGGCCAGCGGGCAGGCTGCAGATGCCGAGACTGACCCCAGTGACTTCCTTCTTCTTCTTCTTCTTCTTCTTCTTCTTCTTCTTCTTCTTCTTCTTCTTCTTCTTCTTCTTCTTCTTCTTCTTCCCACAGCCTCAAGGAGTCTACATTCTTCCGACCTCCTTGGATATCCCTAACGTCTGTCTCAGAATGCTTTGGGAAGTTCTGCATCTCCCTGCTCCTTGAATGTTAGTGCCACTCAGGGCTCTCCCTCTCTTCAAAGCTTCTTGCTTTCATCTAGTTACCTCTCTTGCTGGTCCATTGACGATATCCATGGCTTCAATGACTATCTATAGGTTGGTGGTATATAATCTGTCTTAAAGCTCTGAAGCAAATAACTACACAACCGATATGCGTAGTTCTGAATCTCATGGACCCGTCTAACTAAAAACCTTAAGTTCTGAACTCAGCCTTTAACACCGATTGCCTTTTCTCCTGAATGTATTAGCCCTGAAAGGTATTCTACCAACTTCTCATTAGCTGCCCAAGTCAGGAATGGGGCACACTCTTGATCCTCTCTCTCCTTACCCTCACCCACCTGCCCCTTGTTCATCCAGTCTATGATAAGTCCTACTGTTTGAGCTTGGCAAGGTGGCAGTATTTGCCAATAATCCTTCCACTTGGGTGGTGGTGGAGGCAAGGGCATAGAGTAGATGTTCAAGGCTAGGTACAGCCATGTATGGCGCTACTAAAAACCTCATCTCAGAAAACCAAGATCAAAGAAAGTCCACTACTTCATCTTCCTCATGTTATTCAACCCCACCTGTCTTCTGTCACTGTCACCTCCTCAGGCCAGGCCACCATCAGTTCACAACCGGGTGATCCAATACAGTTGAGTCTCCCTCCAGGTCTTGGTCCTGTCCCCTCCAGTCTCCAGTCTCCAGGGTGAGCGTGAACTCTGGATGAAGTCTGGATGAACTTGGTCACTGTGAAAGTTCGATTTTGGCTCGGCCGCCGACTGGCTATGTGACTCTGGCCACCGAGGAGATTTGTAAATCTTGTTAAAAAAGACAGTTCATCAGATGATCTATCATGTGGTCAAAGGCTGGATTCACTTAGGCACTGAATAGTCAGGATAAAGATCTCTGTGGACCACTGTCCAGTGGAAACCCACAAAACCAGCAATGTGAGAACCAGACACCAGTACCTCAGCTGCAGCTGCCTCCTGAATAGGCTGGATCCTCCCAAGTCACCCATCCTGTAGCAGGGGCCCAAGGATCGCCAATCCTCACTCATCTCTGGAACCAAGCAGTGGTACCTGATCAGGGAGCACCGTCTAGACCTGTGACTGAGGACTTTGAGGTTTAAGTTCACCTTAGGTAACCTGGGTGAGTCTCATGCTCAGTGCCCCTGTGAAAGAGACTGAGGGTGGCCTGGCAGACAGAAAAGGAGACATGATGGAAACACAGTGGCTAGAAGACAGGAAGAGGTCGCCTTCCTCTTGATGTTTCCCAGGGTCCTCAATATAAAGCTCAATTCTGTCCGCAGCCTGGGCCCTGATGGTTTCTCCAGCCCCCCCCCCCCCCCGCGCCCCTCTCCCCCGGCCTCCCCTCTGAGACACTGTAACACCAGCCTGATGCTGCTAATCCCTGACCCAGTGCTGTGTCAACAGCCAGGGAGGCTGAGCTGGCACAGACTCCAGAAGCCCTGTGGGTATGCAGCAGTCTATTCAGGAGTAGTGCCGTGGAGCCTAGGAGCCAGCTGTCCCAGGGCAGTTTTCATAAAGCTAAAAGAGAAAAGGGTTGTGCTAATTTTTTTTTTTTTTGGAGATTATGTGTTTCAGATTTTGCTTTTAACACTTTGGGGCTATCATGTTATAAAAGGATATCACAAACTGTCTGTCGTAGGCAAAACATTTTAAGCTGGGCAGTGGTGGCACATGCTTTTTTAATCCCGACACTAGGGAGGTAGAACCAGGTGGATCTCTGAGTTCGAGGCCAGCCTGGTTAGAGCAAGTTCCAGAACAGCCCAGGCTACACAGAGAAGAACTCTCTTGAAAACAAAACTAAAACCAAAAAAGAAAAACCAAGAAAACAACAACAACAACACCCCCCCGCAACAACCTCCCCCCGCCCCCAACAACAACAACAACCAACAACGTTTTAACTGCTTGTTCAGCATCCCTACCGGTGCTGAGTAAACTTGTCTCTCTTTGATCTTGCATGGAAAAGACAAAGACACCCTCATCCACAGGTCCCCCCAGCCATCTTTCCCCCAGAGCCATCTCAACTTGGCTCATATCTCTCCAACCCCACCACTCCATTCTAGGCCAAGCTGCAATCTTCTATCAGCTAGGTGACTCCAGCAGACTCTCCGTGGCCCCTTGTACCCTGCTCTCATCCTACCTAGTGCCCCATTCATGCTCTCTGCACGGTAGCCACCGGAGAGTCTTGAGATACACCAATCAGAAGGTTCCACTCCCCAGTGATAGATAATAGGCTCTGCAGAGAATCACAGTCTTCTCTGCCCTGGCTCCTGTTCCTCCCTCGTCTCAAGAGCTTCTGGATCCTGGAAGTCCTTGCTGCCCCTCTTGTTTGCGTCTTCCGTCTTTACAGTTAATATTCTTTCTGTTTTATGTGTCACGTGGCTGGATTCTTTGCCTCCAGGGGTCTCCTCCTAAGTGGGTCTTTTCTAATCCTCCAGCCGCCCAGACTCTATCTTATCATCCAGGGCCAAGGTCATGAGTTGCACATTTCATTCCCCCCCCCCCCACCCCGAGGCCATAGAGACTGTGCCAGGGTTGGTTTGGTGTCTGGTATCTTCTCCACCTACGTCTTGGCTTCACAGAAGAGGCCTGGCCTTACAGGTATGAGGCCACCCTTTGGGGAACAGCCAGCCAATCTGGGAGTACATTTTGAAACCCATAAATAAGCACAAGCAACGCCTTCTCCCCAGCAAAAGACAGCCTGGGGCTTTCAAAGGGCAGCACCGTGCCTGCAGTTGGTGGAGGTCGGCTGGGCCTGGGGAAGCTGCTGTAAAGGAGATGAGCCCTCTCCAATCTTCTTTGGCCACTGAAATATTTCTCAGCTCGGTCTCTTGGGAAGAGGAAAACCTCTTCCCAGTAGCATCGGTGATAAGGCAGGTACCTTTTCTCCCATTGTTGTCCAATGAGTGTATGAACAGACAAACTGAGGCTCGGGCAGGCTAAGTGACTTGGCCAGGAAGATGTATCCAGGATTATAGAATAGGCCACCTCCGAGCTTGGTAAATGGCTCCGTGGGCTAAGTGTTTGCCCTGAAGGCAGAAAGATACAACTTCGACCCACAGCACCCACGTAAAAAATTGAGCATAGCAGCAGGTGCCTGTAAGCCCAGCACCGGGGAGGCGGAGACTGTAGGATTCTGGGTACTTGATGGCCAAGCCAGTCTAGCTGAATTGGTGAGCTTCAGGTAGCTCACCCCTGGCCTCCACATGCACACAGACCCCCCTTACACACCAACAGGTACACACTCAGAGGCTACTCTCACTCTCTGTAAACCACAGCAACGCCACACACGGCGTCAAAAGCACCATCTGTATCACCATCAGGGACACGGGAGCCAAAGCCACAATGAGAGAGCACTTCACACCCACTAGGTTAGTTCCAGTCTGAAAGCCACAGCATCGCCTGTTGGTGAGGATGTGGACAGAGTGGAGACTCGGATGCTCTAAGGTTGTGAAAAGGTGAAGCTGCCACGGAGGACAGTCCAGCAGTGCCTCCCAGGGTGACATGCAGTTGTCACGTGACCTAACAAGTCCCCCTCTTCCACCCCACCCCCAGGTAAACCCAGGAGAGATTAGGACATATGTCCAGGTGACAAAGAGAGAAGCAATCCCACGTAAATCTGGTGAATGAGTAAAAAGTCTCTAGGGGGCTGTCTACTTATATAGTATTGTACTTACATACAGTGGAGTGTTATCCAGTCATAAATAGTCTACAGCATCAATACACTCGTTCTAACACGTACCTGAACACTGAAAACACGCTAAGAGGAAGAGTCAGTCACAAAGGACCGCATGCCATGTGATTTATTTATATGAAATATATGTGTGTGTATACATACACATATATACATACACATATACATACATACATATGTAAACCCACAAGAACAGAAAATGGATTGGTGGGTCCCTGGTCTAAGGGACAACCTTTTAGGCTGATAAACAATGTTCTTGTTTGGTTGGTTTTGTTTTTCACAAAAGGGTTTCTCTGTGTAGTCCTGGCTGTCCTTGAACTTGCTTTGTAGATAGACAGGCTGGACTCTGCCTCCCCAGTGCTGGGACTAAAGGCATGCACCACCATACAGGGCTGAAAATGTTCTTGATTTTGGTGACCGCTGCACCGCTCAACAAATACATGGAAAGCCATGGACATGAACGCTGTAAATCAGTGAAAGTCCGGGGTACACATTTTGTACCTTCATAAGAGGTTTTTAAAGGACCCCCTAGATGCTCTAAAAACGACATTTGCAAACCTGGTTCTATCTCTCCTAAGCAGGAAGATAATTCAGAGCCCACAAGGGAAATCCCCTCGTCTCTGTGGGAGCCCAGGGTGTTGGCCTGTGTCTTCCAGGTTCCCCGGGCATGCCCTGCCCTGCTCGCTCATCTTGGCAGGCCTTGGCTGCAGTTGAAAAGGCCAAAGGGAGGCACACAGCCTGCCACCCTCTCTCTCTGTGGCTTCCCTCCAGCTACAGCCAAGCACAGCTTCCTCTTACTGTTTCCTCCCAGCGGGCTATGAGAGTGTGTCTCAGATTTAAGGACCCACATAGAATCCAGCCAGTGCACCAGCAGCTGCCTCGTGGGGCTGCCGACGCTGTCCAGTGCTGCAGAGATCGGCCCATCCCACGCCCCGCTTACCTAATGTAGGAAAAGACGATCATGTGCAAGATCCACTTGACGGTGCCGTAATTCGTGCTCTGGATCCGGGTGACTTTGTTTGTCTCATACTGCAAGACATCGTTCCAGCTGCAGCAAGCCGGCATGGCGACAGGCTCGCTCCGTTCAGGCTGGACTTGGGCTAGACCTACTTCCCAGGCTAGACCACAGCAAACCCCCACCTAGGAGCAGCCAAAGGAAACACACGGATTTCTCAGCAGGAACGGTTAACTTCCAGTTCCTCCAGCGACTGCAGCGGGGGCGGGTCCTGGCAACTGCCCTGAATGTGAGTGGAATAAACAAGAACCAAGTGCTACAGGCCTGGTTGGCAGATGACCCCGCCCCGCTAGCCTCCCCCAGACGCCCGCACAAAGATGGTGTTCAGAAGATGGGCATTTTTAAAATTCCCCCTCCCCACCCCCTTTCCTTTTACTCTTTCGGAACTCATTTCATTGGAGAGAAAAGGGCAGTCCTTCAAATGTTGTAAGACCCAGTGTGACTCAGACAAGGGCCTAGATGCGACCACTGCCTCAAGCCCCCCCCACCCCCACTCAGACGCATCCATTTCTTTTGTTGCCTGTTTGAGACCTGTTCTCAAGCAGCCAGGCTGACCTTAGTTTTGTTACTTACTCGAGGCTAGCTATGAACTTCTGATCCTCCTGCCTCCACCTCCCGAGTGCTGGGATTATAGGTGAGCCCCACCGCACCCCACAGAGATTATCCCTTTGTTTTCCGGACAACCCTTTGTTCAGTCCACATGTACAGGTGCACCCAATGGCTGAATGGCATCTTTGTCCTCCGCTGCTCCACGCGATACTCTGGTCTGCCAAAGATGGCTGCCAGATCAGATTCATTGTGGGATGGGACGATTATAGCCACACTTGTCTCACTCTCTCCTCTGTCTACACTTCATCCTGCTCGGGGGGCCCGGGAGGTCATCTCATGACCTGGTCCAGTCAGTCCTAGACCACCAAGAACAAAGCTGCATCCAGTAGCCCTCCTGACTATGGAGACACCTCATGAGAGAGGACCAATGCTATCTCCAAATAGTAGAGGAGGTAGCCTCATTGTAGAATTCTGAGGAAGGTGGAGTTGAGAGGAAATCTTGTTTGGTTGATTTTTTTTTTTTTTTTTGCTGTGCAGTTTTGTTGTCTTATTGTCTATTTGTTTTGTTTTGAGACAGGGTCTCGTGTAACTCAGGCTTCTCTGTAACTTACTGTGAGGCTGAGACTGACCCTCAAGCCTTCATCTTTCCCACACCTCCAGCTAACAAATTCTGGGACTATAGTTGTGAGGGACCACACCTGGGCTGAAACCCTGCTCGAACAGGCTGAAGGAAAGCAGGATGTATAAAATGGGCCTTTCCCAGACGGGTTACACAGTGGATCGTGGTCCTGGGTGATAAAGACACGATCGTCCTCAAATGAGTCACCTGCAGACCCTGGTGTCTGAGGCTCTGTCCTAACATAGCTATGGCTGCTGCTTCTCTGGATCGAGACTTGGAATCTTCCAGGCACAAGTGGAATGTCAGAGCACAAGGCTCTTCTCCCCGAGAAAGGAAGCAACAGTCACTCAGGTGTTGTCCCTCCCTAGCTGGAAAGAACCATCTCTCCGAGGCAAGCATCCCAACCTACTGCAGTCTTGCCTGCTGCATTATGGGCCAGGCAGACTTACATGTTTCCAGCCTAACTTAATTTGTACTTTCTCCTCCATTTACATCAAGGCCCCTGCCCCTGTTGGCTCAAGTTCAAGGGACTAGAAGGCAGCGATGCTGGATGAGTCTCCCAACCCTCTCTGTTTACTTGGGAGGCCCCGGAGGGGTAAGGGCTTCCCTCTGTTGCCCTCTCCAGCCAGCACACTCTTACCGCTTTCTCTTAACTCTGCCCCGACCTTTGTCACTACTCTTTCAAAACTCCGAGGAGTACAGTAACCTTCAATAAATGGGACCAGTGAGATGATGAAGGTGCTTGCCACCAAGCCTGATGGCCTGAGTTTGATCCCCAGGACCCAAATACTCGGAGAGAACTAACTCCATTAAATTGTGCACACAGATGCACAGATGTTCACACAAGCTACACACATATACACATAAACACACACACCTCAAAGATGAATGTAACAAATAGTAGGCCAAAGGGCTTCCATTAGAGCAGTAAAATCTAGTGGGTAGAACTAGAGGGCTAGCTGCCTGATTTCCAAACCTGGCTTCATATTGTAACAACTCTATGGCTTCCGACGGTTCAGTTCCTGCCCTGCATTCATTTCTTCATCCCCCCTAGGAGCCCAAGGAACTAGCGGATACAGCAACGGATGGGCGTACAAGTCCAAAAAATATCCATCCACTAAAGAGCGCATCAACAAAACCGTGGCACATCCGTATGAGAGAACAGTAGTATCCAGTCATAAAAAGGAGTGAGGAACAGCAGGCGCTTGCTGTAATGTGGACGAGCCTTTGGAGACGTGAAAGGAACCAGACACAGAAGGACATCTCATGATCCGATTTCTAGAAATGCCCACAACAGGCAAATCAGTAAAACGCTTCCCTTGCCCCCTCTGCTGAGCCTTTCCCATGGATCTTCTATGGTATATCCCTTGGGGCTTTTTCTTTTGCCACTATAGCAGTCCGTGAAGGCTGTTGTCTTAGTCTGTGTTCCATTGCTGTGGAGAGACGCCATGGCCACAGCAACTCTTATAAAGGAAAGCCGTTATTTAGTTGGAGATGGCTTATGGGTTTAGAAGCTTAGTCCATTATCATCATGACATGCAAGCAGGCATGGTACAGGAGAAGTTCTACATTTGGATCAGTGGGCAGCAGGAAGAGAGAGAGGACGGGGGAGGGAGAGAGGGAGACAGACAGACTGACTGACTGACTAGGCCTGCCTTGAGCATTTGAGACCTCAAAGCCCAACCCCCACTCCCTAATAGTGCCATGCCCTGGTGACCAAGCATTCAAGTCTATGAGCCTGTGGGGGCCGTTCCTATTCAAACTATCAGAGAGCTGTTATTAATAAGATTACCCATACTCCTCAGTGGCCAGTTTTCCTGGACATATATGTATTCCTTATGTTGCTTGGCCTCTTGGACTCAATCAACATAGCACAGCCACTTACTCTCTATTTCTTGGACTAACTCCTCCCCTGACATCTGTGAGCTCCTGGTCTCAGGTTGTCCTAATTTCTCATTGGCCTCTGGGACTCTTATCCTTCAGTGACTCTCTTCTTCTCACACATCAGCTCCAGCGACCCTTCCTCAGAGCTTCTGTGTTCCTGTCAGTCAGCACAGGACAGACTATGCAGCCGTAACACAGCATCCTAGTGGCTTAAAGTAGCGGCTTTATTTCTCATCAGTGCTACATGTCCATTGCTAACAGAGCAGCCTCATCTTGAACTCTTGAATGAGAACTCTGGATTCTCACAGCAGCTAATTAAATGCTGACCTAGAAACAAAGCACTCTCTCCTGTGTGTCACTGATTGGCCAAAAGTAATGTCTTGGTCCCACCTATCCAATAGCGAGCCAGGGAATTCAGTCCTACCGTGTATCCTTGGTGTACCCAGAAACAGAAGCAGCAGAACTGTTTGGTGAATAGTGTTAATGACTATGGTTGTGTGCACATGTGAGCACACACACACACACACACACACACACACACACACACTTCCTCCAGGTATGTTGCGTTAAGAAGTACACAAAACTTACCCTGGAGAGATGATTCCACAGTTACAAGTTCTTGCTGTTTTTCCCAGAGAACACAAGTCCACTTCCCCAAAACTGACTTGGGTGGCTCACAACTGCCTGTAACTCCAGCTCTAAGGCATCCGACACCCTCTTCTGGCCTCTGTAGGCACTTGCAACCCCATGTGTGGTTGCGTACATACAAGCATACACACATACACACCTGAAAGTAAATCTTTAATTAAAAAATATCTTCAAAATCTGGGGCTTGGATGTGGCTCCCTGATAAAGCACATAAATAGCATGTGTAAGGCCTAGAGTTCTATCTCAGCAGCGCTTTAATTGATTAATTAGTTAATTAATTAATCATTTCATCACTAGATGCTAAAAGCCAAAAGGATAGGAGGCGGGACACATGTATATGTTATTATATATTTAATAAGGCGTGGACTGTGGCTGGAAACAGGGCCTGCTATGTAATTTTTGAAGCCCCCCTGATTTTTTTAAAAAATAAAATAAAGTCAAGAGTTTCAAGATGGCGACAAAGCCACATTGGGTCCCTTTAAGCATGGGTAGGACTTGCTGTGAACACACAGCTCCCACACCCACAAAGCGGATGCATCTGGAAGAACAGAAAGCTGGTCTCTAGGAAGGGAAGTCACTGGTGGAATTCATGACTAACAAGAGACTTGTCCCCTTTCTTGTAGCTAGTTGCCCCCCACCCCCCCACACCATCCCTAGCATTTACTTCTCATTCTTGTTGACAAAGCACCAAATATAAAATCTCCGACTCCAGATTAACTTCCCTTCTGAGCCCTGAACCCCTGTAGTACCTAGATAGCCCACAGACAAATCACATCCTCAAAACCCTGCACGGGCTTGTAGCTCCACCTAGGCACTTGCCTGTCATAGCTGAGGCCCCTGGTTCTAGCACGTGTGCCATCCAAACCCTCCAAACAATCAAAGCCACACTCCCAGCAGAACAAGCATCCTAGTAAGGAGTCATGAAAGCAGGAGAGAGGAGGCAGCCAGAGATTTGCCATGTCCGGTGTAGGTGTGGCTCTGAGGGAAACAGACACAACAGTTGATTTGTTGTTGTTGTTTTGTTTTGTTTTGTTTTGTTTTGTTTTGTTTTGTTTTGTTTTGTTTTGTTTTGAGACAGGGTTTCTCTGTGTAGCCCAGGCTGTCCTGGAACTCTCTCTGTAGACCAGCCTGGCCTCGAACTCACAGATCCACCTGTCTCTGCCTCCTGAGTGCATAGGCGTTGGTCTAAATGGGGGGATATGCAGTCAAGGGAACACTGGGCAGGGGGCTGCTGAGACAGAAGCAATGGAGCCTTTCAAAGAATAAGCTGGCTTGAAAAGTATGTCATCATTGGTGATCTATTTCTTTGTGAAGTAGAAAGCCAGGTTGTGATGTGAACAGAGGTTGTAGGATTTGAAGGATGACTTTTTTGGAAAAGGGTGTGTGTGTGTGTCTGTCTGTCTGTCTGTGCATGTGGTGTGTGTATGTGTGTGTGTCTCTGTGTGTGTAGTATGTGTGCTTGTGTGTGTCTGTATGTGTGTAGTATGTGTGTCTGTATGTGTGGTATGTGTGTGTGTCTGTATGCATGTGGTGTGTGCGTGTCTATGTATGTGTGTATGTTTTGCATGTTGTGTATGTGTGGTATGGGTATGTGATGTGTGTATGTATGTGTGTGTGTGTAATTGTCTGGTTACAAATTACTGAAGGCCCAGTATTTTTAGGAGAACCTGGAGGTTTTCTCTGAGTAACAGATAAAGTTGTCTGCAAAGATAACAGGAAACGGTATCTCTCTGTAGCTATGGGAGTGTCTGAAATGTGGCCTGATCTCCTAAGGACCTATGCATAGCATATGAAGCTAAAATCTTTCCCTGTGCTGAGGCTGCTCTTTCAATTCCACCTGAGCTCTGTGGTTCTGTCTCTCTGGACACCCACTGGGTGTCTCTAGAACACACAACTTCTCTGCTTCTCAGAAAGCATCATTCCACTGGGCTCTAAGTCCAGATCCACCGACTCCGGCATCCTAGGAAAGCAAACCTGGTTGATTTGGTCATTTCTCCCTGACCAAATCCATTATGACTACGGATGGGGCCACAGGACAGATGTCATCTGGAGCTACCTTCCAAAAGGGGGGATAAGAACGATGGCATGAGGGTGCGCCTCTCAGAATAAACCCGAAGCCAGGGGGCCCCAGGTCCTCTCTTGGGTAGGAATGCTTTCTGGTTCTTCCAGGCCATTTCCCAGGGCACTAAACCTTACTGGTAAATGCTTATCAGCAGGGACTTGCCCTCAACTGCCTCCACTTTCCCTATCCCCCAGCCCTGACCAGCCCCCAAGACTTCCCCATTATCTTCCTGTTGTCACTCCCCGAGGAAACTACTGATTCTAAAACCCTTGCTGGCGTGTGCGTAGAGGGAGACCCCTGGCATTATGTGACTTGCTGCTGAGTTTGAGTTTGGAAGCCTCAGGGGAAGCAGCCAGCAGGCCCAGCAGAGGGAATCTAAAGTGTCCTGATGACACCAGACCATGAGAAGAGGCAAGTGGGAAATTGGGGGGGGGGCGACAGGAGGCACCTTGCCCTCAGAAGCCATAGGAAGAAAGCTACTCCAATAAGCCAGCGGGTCACAGACTTAAGGGCTGGTACAGAGCTTTGTCATTAAGCTGCACTTAGTCAAGTGTGGGCAGATAAACCATGGGACCGGACAGAGTCAAGGATTAAGCGCGGTGAGAGTGGGAGCTAGGCGTAGGAACAAAGCCTACAGCATCTGGGGAGAAAGGATTCATTTACGTCACACACTTTGGAAAGGACAGGCTAGCCAAGTGGTGTGGAGGTGGCTGGAGACGGGGGACTGTGGTACTTGAATTCACCAGGTCTAAGATGTTTAGTTCTAGGAGACAGAATGGAAACACCAGCAGAGAACTGGTTCAGCTACACAGGATGGGCTTCTTTGTGTTTCGACTGCTTGCATTTGGGATTAAGGAGAAAATAAAGGTAACAGGTTGTTGCCCTTTGCAATAGCTCAGCGATGACGTCATGAAATGACGTCACCACTGGAGGTTTTACCTCCCCCACTCCCTCTTCAGCAGCTGGTGTTGGACTCTTCCTCCTTCCAACTCCGTTCATCCCTGTCAACACTGACGTGGCTGCATTGATGACTGCCCCTCAGGTGTGTCATGTGTCAGCACAGTTCATTGTGGCCGACCGTCGAGAGCAATGCCAAGTGGTACTTTCCCTACTTTGTGGCTCCGTGGCGGATCCTGGCTGCAATCCTCTCAGCCTTCACTCCTCCGCCTCTAATCCAGAGTTCTTAGGTCCTGCTGCTCAGCGGTGGCACAAGACTAAGGGGAAACTCCGGATTTAAAAACGCTTTCAAATAACTAGATAAACAAACAAACAAATAAATAAGGCTTTTTGCTGAGTTTTAAGCCTCTCCCACATGTGGCTATTTAAAAAAAATAATTTAAATAAAATAATATAAAATAAAACCCTGAAGTGTTCAGTCACACCGGCTGCACATGCCTAGCGGTTCTCCTTTTAGGCATTGACGGTATAGAAAGTTCTATGGGACAGACCAACTACCCGTGCTAGCTGGGAAGGAAAAAGAGGAGAGTTTAGTGCCAGGTCAGTGATGAAGGGGAAGACAGTCCCAAGTCAGGTGGCCTCTGTTTTCTGCATGAAGGAAGAGGAAGAGGAGCCTGATGGGAGGGAAGACACGGGGCGAGGCCGTGGGATAAGAGTAAGGAAGAGTCAAAGCTGTTGCTATGGTGAACCGGGGAAGAGAGCCAACAGGGACCACAGGAATTCCAGGGTGCTGTGGAAAACTGGAGATCGTGGATTTGTTATTGCAATTGTCTGCATGGCTGCCCAGGGGACAGGATTGAGCCTTTCCCCGAGGACAACCTAACGGCCCACCAGTGCTTCCCAAAAAGTTGAGCGGCTCTTAGGATTTGTAGCTGTTGGTGCCATCGGGGTATGTTATGGGCATCAACTGCAAGCAGAACCCCAGACACGGGAACAAGAGGAGGACTCTATGTCCCTGCTGCCTCTTGCCCCTAAGCCACATTTCTCTGACTCTCACACCCTTGCTGGCCCCATGATGCAGGGAAGTGAGCTCTAAGTCAACTCAGGCATGGAGAACAGCTTCAATCACTCTCCTTTACCCTCCTCAAATTACCAGTCCCCAGATGTAATTGACACCCCTCATGGCCCACTCAGAGCCCACTCTTCCTTTCTTGGATAACAGAATCCTCGTTTGTTGTTTGTTTCTGACAAGGTTTCCCTGGGTAACAGTCCTGGGCATGCTGGAACTCACTCTGTAGAACAGGCTGGCCTTGAACTCCCAGAGATCTGCCTGCCTCTACCTCCTGAGTGCCGGGATTAAAGGCGTGTCTGGATATTATTTAGTTATTTTTTAAGACAGTGTCTTGCTACTCAGCCCAAACAAGCCTCCAACTCCCGATCCAATTCCTGATTCACCTGCCGGAGCCTCCTCAACGCTGAGAGTTCAGTCACGCGCCACCAAAGCTGCCCTTTCAGATCCCCCAATTTTATTTGAAACCCTTGGGAAAGATACCTCTATCCTCCACCTGTATCAAGCTGGTCCCGTTTAACCTGGATGTGATCGGGTATGAAAGCTCGTGGGGCCACGTAAAAAAAAAAAAAAAGCATGAAGGGAATTTTACCATGAGGAGGGGCCTCCTGAAGAAAGATTTCATTCAGAAAAGACCAGGAGAAGAGGCGGGACTTCTATATTCTCTGAGTGGCAGAGCAAATAGGAAGGGCTTGACGGGAGTTAAGTCACGTGACCTGACTTTTTTTTTTTTTTTTAAAACTTATAGCCAGTGTGCTCTGCAGTATGGTTGTGGCTAACTGCTACTACAGTCTGTGTCACAGGTCCCTTTCTGTCATCTTCCTCCTAGCAACTCTAGAAGTTCTTTGGCACTGAAGCTTTTGATAATTGATAAGATGAGGTTCCATTTCTTTTTATCCTTTTTCTTCCTGCCCTGCTTGCAAGGGCCCTGACAGCTTCTTTGTTAGTGTAGCTAGCGTAAAAGAAATCTCACTCTAGTGATGAATGGGTTCCCAACCTCTAACTCCCATAAATCAAAAGAATTTTGTAGTTGTTGGAGACAGGGTTTCTCATTTGCAGCCCTGGCTGTCCTCCAGCCCTGTGTAGACCAAGCTAGCCCTGAATTCAGAGATCCACAAGCCTCTACTGTCCAAGCACTGGGATCAAAGGTGTGTACCACCATACCTGGTTTTTCATTTTATTTTTGAGACAGGATCTGAAGTAGCTCAGCCTACTCTCAAACTCCCTATGAAGATAACTTCTGACCATCTTAGGTCCTACCTCCCAAGTAGTAGAATTCCAGGCACGTGCCAGCACATGAAGCTTGAATTTATTTTTATTGATGTGTGTGTGTATGTGTCTTTGTGTGTACATGTGTGCTACCGCATGTGTGTGGAAATCAGAGGAGTGGGAGTTGGTCCTTTCTTTCCACCTTGTTGGTCTAGGTGACAAATGCAAGCCTTCAGGCTTGGTAGCAAACTCCTTTACCCATCGAGTCCTCTTGCCAGCCCTTGAATTACTTTTAAGTATACAGTGGAGGGTTGGAGAGGTGGCTCAGCAGTTAAGAGCACTGTCTGCTCTCCCAGAGGTCCTGAGTTCAATTCCCAATGACCACGTGGTGGCTCACGACCATCTGTAATGGGATCCAATATACTCTTCTGGTGCGTCTGAAGACAGCTACAGTGTAGTCATAAAATAAAAAATAAATCATAAAAAATATAAAATAAACCAAGCAGTGGTGACACATGCCTTTAATCCCAACACTTGGGAGGCAGAGGCAGGCAGATTTCTGAGTTCAAGACCAGCCTGGTCTACAGAGTAAGTTCTAGGACAGCCAGGGCTATACAGAGAAACCGTGTCTAGAAAAACCAAAAACCAAAACAAAACATAAAAATAAAATAAAAATATCTAATATATATACTCCACTAATATATATACATATATATGTGTGTGTGTATGTGTATATATATATGTGTGTATGTGTGTATATATATGTGTGTGTGTGTGTGTGTACTTGTGATGGTTTGTATATTCTTGGACCAGGGAATGGCACCATTTGGAGGTGTGGCCTTGTTGGAATACAGGTGTGACCTGGTTGGAGTAGGTGTGTCATTGTGGATGTGGGCTTAAGACCCTCACCCTAGTTGCCTGGAAGTCAGTCTTCCACTAGCAGCTTTTGGATGAAGACGTAGAACTCTCAGCTCTACCTGCGCCATGCCTGCCTGGATGCTGCCATGCTCCCACCTTGATGGTAATGGACTGAACCTCTGAACCTGTAATCCAGCCCCAATTAAATGTTTTTTTATAAGACTTGCCTTGGTCATGGTGTCTGTTCACAGCAGTAAAACCCTAACTAAGACAATACTCCACTGTGTATACATACATACATACATACAGTGAAGTAACATTAAGTATGCACACGTTGTTATGCAACCATCAACAACATCTGTCTTCACCCATTTACTATTGCAATAGCAATGCCTGGAACCAGGCAATTTGTAAAGAATAGAAGTCCAGGAGCATGGCCCTGACATCTGTTTGGGGTTTTATGAAGGCTTCCTGCTGCATCAAAACATGGGAAAATGCATCACACAGTGGAAAAGCACACTTGTGTCTCAGATGTCTCCCTGACTCCTTTGTTATCAGGATCTTCCTGCATAGCCCAAGGTGATCTTGACCCTGTCCCCACTCTGTCTCAGCCTGGTAAATGCTGAGATTACAGATATGAACCACCATGCCTAACTGTTCTGTTGAGACAAAGCCTCGGTCTGTAGTCTATCGTGGCCTCAGGTGTAACCCAGGCTGGCTTTGAACTTGCAACAGTACTGTCTCAGTCTCCTGAATACTGAGATGATAGTGTGAGCTGGCACACCCAGCTCCTGCCTTTAATTCTTTTAGGTATAAACAGCCCCTAGAGGAACTACTGGATCATGTGGTAATTCTATATTTAAGCTTTGTGGAATGGTAGTCGGTTTTTGCTTAATCTACAAAATATATATCCATTATCCATATGTACCTGATAGCAGCTCCTTTTTAACCCTAAAACTTCTCTCTCTCTCTCTCTCTCTCTCTCTCTCTCTCTCTCTCTCTCTCTGAAACACTTCTGTATTAGTGAGGAATCGCCAGCTTCATCTCTTTCCCGGATATCCCCAACAGAGACTTGCTCCCAAGCAATCCTGACCTAAGTGCTGCTTCTCTCCTCTTTTCTGTGAAGTGCCATCCCCCACCTTAGCATAATAAATCCTCATAGTGTGACACAGGATTACTGCCAGTTACATACACTCAAGTCACTTAACAATGCAAACTCATTCTGCGTAGACAGACAGCACCTTCATGCCAGTGACCTTGACTCTCATGGGCCTGTGTTGTGGGTATCCATCAGAGAGGTCTCAAGAGACCCAGACCAAAGGGAGAAGCCAATGGAATAGGCTGGAGCTAGGGTTAAGTTATCAGGCCATGGTACTGCAGGAAAAGGCAGGATCAGTGAACAGGAAGAGAGATGAGAGCCAAGGAACAGGTCAGGGGGCTAAGCTCAAAATGTGTGTGTGTGAGGGGGGGAGGGCTCAAGAATAAGAAGTGGAAAGAAACCCTTGATCCTGACTCCTGCTGAAGAGGAGAGGGCGTGGCCGCCGAGCCCAGGGCTTTGTGCTTTCCCACCCAACTCATTGCGCCTGTGGTGGTTTGTATACTCTTGGTCCAGGGAGTGACACTATTAGGAGGTGTGGCCTTGTTGGAGTAGGTGTGTTACTGTGGGTGTGGGCTTTGAGACCCTCATCCTAGCTGCCTGGAAGCCAGCCTTCTCCTAACTGCCTTCAGAACAAGAGGTGGAACTCTCAGCTCCTCCTGCACCATGCCTGCCTAGATGCTGCCATGCTCCTGCCTTGATGATAATGAACTGAACCTCTGAACCTGTAAGCCAGCCCCAGTTAAATGTAGTCCTTCTAAGACTTGTCTTGGTCATGGTGTCTCTTCACAGCAGTAAGACCCTAACTAAGACAGCTCCCATTAAAGCCTTTCTTCTCACTGCCCATCTTATGGACTCAAGACGTTCCCCGGGTGCTTACACCCATCTTCTCTCTTGCTTTTTGCTTACCCACCCCCCAGTAACACTCTCCCACTTAGCATCTACATGCCCTGCCCGTTGCCTTCCCTTTAGGCTCCATCTACCACTCAGCAGCGTGTCTCTGATGAAGAGCAAGTTGAATATCAGTACTTGTTTCTCTGAAATGCACATTTTAAATCTCAAATGTCCCTGGGGTTGCTATTCACAAAGAAAGAGCTCTGATTGCCTAATTCTCATTAAGGGAATTGTGTGAGATTTCTAAGAATAAGCACCATGCCCAAAGTCTAATGAACTGCAACTATTAACATGATTGATGATGGTGTTGATGATGATGGTGGTGGGGGTGGTGATGATGATGGTGTTGATGATGATGGTGTTGATGATGATGGTAATGACAATGATGACGGTGATGATGGTGATGATCATGGTGATGTTGGTGGCAGTGATGATGATTGTGGTGATGATGGTGATGAGCTATAAGTTCTTGGAAAACAAGGATAGTGACCAGTCCATATCCAGGTTCAGAATTCCACTATTTATTGTTTAATAAATAGTGTATAGACTAGTATATATTTTTTCTGCCATGCATGCCCGTGGTGGTTTGAATAAGAACGGCCCTTATAGGTTCATATTTGAGTGCTTAGTCACTGGAGTGGAACTCTTTGAAAGTCTCCCATTCTCTCTCTCTCTTTCTCTCTCTTTCCCTCCCTCATTTTGGATCAGGATGTAGCTCTCAGCTGCTTCTCCAGCATCATACTTGCCTGCTACCACACTCCCCACCATGACAGTAACGGCCTCTGAAACCGTAAGCAATGCTTTCTTTGATAAGGGTTGAGCTGGACACAGTGTCTCAGCACTGCAATACAACAGTGACTACGACTATGCCCTGCTTTCCTTTCCAGCCTCAACCTGAAGTCAATAGACCCTGGTGTGGCCAGACTGTTGGCTGGCTGGAGGCTAGTCATGACTTCTCTATGAAGACTATAAAGAGGGGTGGAGAGATTGGCTCAGTGATTAAGTGCACCGGCTCCATCTTTGGGTCACTGTGCACGGTGCTGCTCTAGGCAAGTTCTCTTTTGCAAGGATGTGTTTGGGCAACTGGTTTTTTTTGTTTTGTTTTATTTTTTGTTTTTTTGTTTTTGTTTTTTAACTCTTTGGGGGTAAAAATCTAAGAGCAGAATTCTTCCACCATACCATCACCAGCTCATGGCAGCTGTTCTAAAGACCTTCCCTTTACCATTGCTTCATCATGGTTTGCCCAGAAAATACCACTTGGCACATTTAGGCATTCAAAACACACATTAGTTTAAACCATCATTTTGCTTTATTTTATTTTATTTTATTTTATTTCTGAGGCAAGATCTTCCTTTGCAGAGCTGAGGGACCTGGAACTTTCTATGTAGACCAGGCTGGGATTTTTTTTTAATTAAAAAAAGATTATGTCTATTCAAGTGAGAGCATGTGGCATTTGCAAATGATCCATAGTGTGCCGGGCCGTGGGTGTGTGGGAAAGAGGGGAGTGGGAGAGTGCCCGTGTCCCTTCAGAGTTCTGGTGCTCTGGGTAGGCAGATGAGGGAGGACTGCCAGACAATATCCATGTGGCCCCGGGTGGAAATCTGGCTGTGTTAGGCCACTGACCCCACATGGCAGGTGGTGGACAAGGGGCAGCCCCAGGTACCAGGTTCTCAGCCTCCGGCATCCCACACTGGATATGGCAGAGGAGCTGAGAACAGAATAGGGGCCCTAGGGCAGTACTCAGCCCTGGGGATAAGGGAAGTCAGGAGAGGACAGGGGGAGAGGGGGTGCTGGGTGGTTCCCACACAGGCGAGAGTCCTTAGTCCGGGTCCATGGTTGCAGCATTGGAAGGCCTTCTGGTGGGAGGTTAGACACGGCTTGCTAGGAAAAAGCCTATCCCATTGTTCAAGCATGGCGGGCCTTCATGATCAGAGACAGTCTATGGTTTTAGAGCTTTATTGTAGAAAGTCAGGGTGAAAGAGAGAAGGTAGAAAGAGAGGGAGAGAGGCCAGCCATGGCCACATGGAGAGAAAGGGGAAAGAGAGAGAGAGAAGGAGCTAGAGAGTAAGAAAGGTGAAAGCTTAAGAGAGCGAGGAGGGGCCAAGCAACCCCTCTTATAGTGGGCTGGGCTATCTTGCTGTTGCTAGGTAACTGTGGGGAGGAGTCTAGCCAGAATGCCAGAAGCTTGGGACATTGTCTATGTGACTGATAGTCATATGCCCCTCCTGTGGAGGGCTGAAGGGGCAGTAACTTTGACAGGAGCCAGGGGTCCAGGAGACATGATCAAATGACTTCCATCCCATGTAGGTGGAAATTACCACCCACCAGGTCCCACTGGGGTTCAAGACCTAAGCTCGACTGGAGACCAGGTTGTTTGTGCATAGCCCATAGCCCCACAATAGTGTGTGTGTGTGTGTGTGTGTGTGTGTGCGTGTGCGTGTGCGTGTGCGTGTGCGTGTGCGTGTGTGCGAGTGTGTGTGTGTGTGTCGAGGTCAGAGAATAATCTGTGGGTGCCATCTCTTTACTCCCACTGTATGGGACCCAGAAATTGAACTCACGCCTTCAGGTTTGCTGGTGTGTGCCATTTCTCTCAGTGAACTCTTACATAATAGTTTCAATACAAGTCACTGTGATGGTTTGCCTCATTTTGAATTTTGGTGGTAGAATCTTTACTCTGAATTTGAACTCAAGAGAGTTCAAGTTCGGCGTCCACATTTATTGACTGTTAGAGCCCAGACAAGTGTGTTAACCTCTCAGAGCTTTGGTTTCCTAGCCTACCTTACAAAAGACACCAGAGAGGTAAGCACCTAGCACCCAGCAGAATGTAGGGCCTTGGGTCTGGGGGCTCCTACTCCGGTTTATGTCAAATGACAAGAACTCCAGTCAGTTTGAGGCTCTCTTAGCTTCTTTGCTCTAACAAAAGCTTCCTTAGGAAGAATGGGTTTATTCTGGATCACAATTTTGTGGGACTGTGAAAGGCAGCCTGTTTTGGTTGAATGAGGCTTGCTCTAGTGACCCAGTAGAGACAGACCCACTAGGAAACTCTACAAGGGACAGAACAGTGAGCCACGTTCCCAGAGACAAGTGCCTGACACCGCAGAGCCCCCAACTTCATAATTCTGTGACTATAAATCATGCAGACAATGTCCTAAACTTCTAGCATTCTGGCTAGAGTCCACCCCCACAATTACCTGACTATATCCAGGTATGCTCCTTCCTACAGTTACCTGGCAACAGCAAGGTAGCACAGTGCACTATAAAAGGGGCTGCTTGGCCCCTCCTCACTCTCTTTAAGCTCTCACCTTTCTTACTCTCATCTCTAGCTCTCTTTCTCTCTCCCTTCCCCCTTCTCTCCACATGGCCATGACCAGCCTCTCTCTTTCTTTCTACCTTCTCTCTTTCTCCCTGCCTTTCTACAATAAAGCTCTAAAACTATAGACTGTCTCTGCTCATCAAGGCCCACCGTGTTTGAATGTTGGGATAGGCTTTTCTCTAAAGAGCCTCATCTAACCTCCCGCTGGAAGGAAGGCCTTCCTGCTCTCCAACCATGGACAGGACCAAGGACTCTCGCCTGTGTGGGAACCACCCAGCGCCCCCTCTCTCCCTGCCTTCTCCCTTTGGCCCAGGGGCTGACTGAGCCGCCCCCAGGGCCCCCATTTGTTCTCAGCCCTTCTGCTGTGTCCAGCAGTGTCTGGAATGCCCAGACTGAGAACCTGTTATCTCTGGCCTCCATGAGGCCCAGAGATCTAAGACTGCCCCTTGTCCACCCCCATAGGATAGGTCCGTAGCTTCCTACATTCAGACACTCACCCAGGGCTGCATGGAAAGGGTGTGATAGTCCTCCCGTGTCTGCCCTCCCAGAGCACCAGAACTCTTGAGGGACGGGGTTTTTCTCCCACTCCCTTTATTCCCCCATGCCCACTGCCCTGTACAATTTGAAGGTGAATCTTTGATGGCAGAGAGAGTCGAGGCAATGGGAGCTTGTGGCATGGAGACACATCGCATCCACACTCTGAAAGCAGAGAGATAAGAATGGATGTGCGGGGGCTGGTGAGATGGCTCAGTGGGTAAGAGCACCCGACTGCTCTTCCGAAGGTCCAGAGTTCAAATCCCAGCAACCACATGGTGGCTCACAACCATCCGCAACGAGATCTGGCGCCCTCTTCTGGAGTGTCTGAAGACAGCTACAGTGTACTTACATATAATAAATAAATAAAATCTTAAAAAAAAAAAAAAAAAAAGAATGGATGTGCGGTTAGGAGCACTGACTGCTCTTCCAGAGGTCCTGAGTTCAATTCCCAGCAACCACATGGAGGCTCTCAACCATCTGTAATGGGATCCGATGCCCTCTTCTGGTGTGTCTCAGAACAGCTACAGTGTACTCATATACATTAAATAAATAATATTTAAAATGAAGGAGGAAAAGGAGGAATACGCTCAGCTCCCTTTCTTTCTCTTTCTCCACAAGCCCAGCCCTGGGAATCGGTGCCATCCACAGCGGGAGAGTGTTTCTACACTAGTGAGCCAAGTTAGGATAACCCCATCCCACCCCCACCCTTGTGGGTGTGCACAAATACATCTATTGCAGGAGGTTCTAGATTATGTCAACTTGACAGCTAACACTAGCCATCACAGGTAGCAAAGGAGAGAGAGAGAGAGAGAGAGATCCCAGACTTTGGAAAACCCTGAGAGTCTGAGCAAACTACACCACATAGGTACATTTTCTCTCTTGTTATGCAGATCAGAGATTAGTCCCCAGTTCAACTGTCTGCTCAATCCAAGGAGAGATAACTCTGTGCCTTTGGCTTGCTTGTTGTCCAGGGGCTATGGGCATGACCAGCAGAGGGCAGCAATGCACCAACATTCAGTATGGCATCTGCACTGTTTTTGTCTGACCCTGGTGAGATAATAATGCAGTATGTCGCTATTTCCAGATAAGGTTATTTTACCCTCAGTGCACAGTAGAACAAGATCTTCCCACTGGATACAGATGAAAAGGTTGGGTCTCCAAAACCTAAGGAACGGAACAAGGCTCTGTCTAAACCATAGACTCATATATAGGGTCACAAGCGTCCCAAATTTAGACAGCATTGAAAGGCATGACTGCTGTGTCTGGGCTGCAGAGCATTGGTGACCTTTTACCTGTTTTACGTCTCACAAAGCTCTTTCTGAGCCTTGATATGAGAGAATTTGCATCCTAAGCACCCCAGTTTACAGGTCAGGAAACTGAGGCCCCTAAAACTCATCTGCTTTGCTACTTGGCTTGATCTTAGAGGTTAAGAGTGGATTCTCAGGAATAGAAGCAGAATAACAATGCACTCTAGATGTCCTGTAGCATGTTGGTTTTTAAATTTTTAATTTAATTTTATAGGTGTGTATACCTGTGTATGTTTATGTGCATCACATCTGTGTGTACCATGCGTAGGCAAATGCCCAGGAAGCCCAGAGGGCATAAGGCACCCTGGACCTGAAGTTGAGGATGGTCGTGAGCTGCCTGATGTGGATGCTGGGAATTGAACCTGGGTCCTTCCCAGGAGCAGCAAGTGCTTTTAACCACTCTCCAGCCTGTTTGTTTTTAGTTATGTGCATATATGCTAGTTTATGTCCCGTTGTGTATGTGAGTGCAAGTTCCCCTCAGAGGCCAGAAGAAATAAAGTGTGGGATCCCCTAGGGCTGTTGTTACAGGTGGTTGTCACACACACACACACACACACACACACACACACACTCAGTGTGGGTACTGGCAACTGTGCTCAGGTCCTCTCTCTAAGAGTAGCAAGTGCTCCCTATCTGCTGAGTGGTCCTCTTGGCTCCTTGCGGAGTGTTTTGATGCAATAATACAAGATAATTTCTAGCCCAGGTATCAGCCCTGCATTCAGATAGTTAGGCAGGCTGCTTCTCTGTCTCAGCGCCTGCACCAGCGCTTAAGGATTCCTTCTAGAACTGGAATCGCTTTTGATCAATCACAGTCCTCAGAGGATTATCAATGGAAGCGCCAGGAGCAGCTTCCCACCACCCTCTGCTACCCACTCCACCCTCTGCTACCCACTCCCTGTTGCTGATGGCTGTTTGGCCAGTTTGCATGTGCAATGTCTTCAGCAGATGCCTGGGTTGGAGAGGATGATGTAATAACAAAGCTCGACTCAAATTAGCTCCAACATAAGGAACATGTAACTTGGATGTAACAAGATTGCAAGGTGGTGCGGTCAGCTGTTCACCAACTTCCAAGGGGCTGGAACCCATTTGCGCTCTCATTTCATTGGTCAGAAGTGTCACATGACTCCGCCTAACCCAATCTCAAGCGGGGACAATGAGGTTGCCATAAAGACTTAGACCAGGTTATCAACTAGAGACTTGATTTTGTGGGAAAGCGATTAGTAGTGTCTTGGTGATCCCCGCTGCCATTACTGTAGCTTACAGAGAGCGATAACCCGTTCTGATACTGTGGTCCCTGCCTTCAGGAGTGAGGGACTAGGAAAGAATCAAGTCCGGGTTCTGGTCTCCCACGGGCCCTGGGATGATTACACCAGGCTCGCTTTACTTCCTTTACGCTATGGCCGCTTCTGTCTCTTTCTCATGGTGGAGAATTTGACAAAGAAAAGGAAAAGCACAGGCCTGATTTCTCAGGAACCCGCCATTCAGAGGTGGCCGCTATGCTACTGACAGTCCCCACCCCACAATCCCAACTGTTTTCTAAAGATTGAGGTTCAAGCGCAGTGTCTCCTGGTCGTCCGTTCAGCCCCAGCGCTGCAGTATGTGATTCAGATTCTCTGTGTACCAGGAACTTTCAAACCGTTTCAATGAGACCCAGGGATGTTGAATCCAGGAGGCTCAACCGGGACGCAAATGTCCATTTGAACCGAGGAAGAGCGTTTAAAGGAGGCCTTGCCCAAAAGAGGGCATGCCTCAGGACCACTGTAAGTAGCAAACACCTTTTTCATGAGAAGAAGGCTCACTCAGCATTCAGGCTCTTTCCTGATAACATCAGCCAACCGTCCTCGAGAGGACGTATTTTTAATCCTTTGTCCCTTCCTCTTTTTCCGGCCTGTCCCCGCTTTCCAGTGATTGGTGGAAGGTGGGCACATGACCACATCAGGCCAATCAGGACCAATGAGGTTCAATTTCATTTGGTAGGACGAGGTCTGCAAGGGCCGTCCTGTTGGATATGAGGCTAAATGGGAATCGAGAGCTGGCAATTTTCTTGCCATTATGAATACATTGGTTGCTTATCTATAGGGCCAAGGGGATGGAGATGAGGCTCAGTTCGTAGAGTGCTTGCCTAGCCTGCGCAAGGCTGTGGGTTTGTTCCTCTACACAGAATCAACCTAGGGTGGTGGCACTGCTTGTAATGGCTCGACTTGGGGAAGTACAGACACTGGTATCAGAAGCTCAGCTATGCAGTAAATTCAATTGTCATTTTTCTATGTATGGCTGTATTTTGAGGTAGGGTCTTTCCATGTGGCTCATATGACATTGAATTCATGATCCTCTTGCTTCAGCCTGGTGAACACCGGACTCTCAGGCATATACCTCATCGCTACCCGGTTGCCTATCTTTGCATATACAAGTTTTAGTTAATTTCTGTCATGTGGGTTGGCAGGGCAGCGCAGTGCTTGCTGTACAAGCGCATATGATCCGACTTCCATCTCCCAAACCCCACAATGGAAAGACAGAGCCGACCCCCAAAAGGATAGCCCCTGGCCACACACGCCTGTTGTGACGTGCGCGCTCCTGCATGCAAACTCATCAGACATACAATAATTATAAGCGAACTAAACATTTCGGTCTTGTGCAACAAAAGCTGGATTCCATTTTGTTACTAAAAGTAAAGGGGAAATGTATCAGAATTAAGTCAGCGAGGGGTTGGAGGGGGTGCTTGCTGTGTCCCCGCCAGCCAGCTGTGCGGTCGACCAGCTCAGCTCTTCCTCTCTCCAGGCTCTATGCTGGGAAGTAGGGGAAATAACCCATACTTTGGGGGAGCGCGGTGGGGGGGAGCGCGGGGAGCGCGGGGGGGCGCGGGGGGGCGTGATTGACTCTGTAGCTGATAGTGCTTCATGAATGTGATGAGAAATAAAAATGTAAGAAAAAAATTCTTCTGAAATGTCAGGGATAATTTTAGAGATTCCAGAAGGGCTTCAGAAGGGCGGCAAATCAGAAAGTAATCCCATGCGCTGCAGGAGCTAACTGGCCACGGGAAGGAGCGAGGTGACTGGAGGGATAAGAAAGCTCCCCTACTTCCTTTATTATTATTATTATTATTATTATTATTATTATTACTATTATTATTATCTCACTTTGTAGACTAGGTTGGCCTCGAACTCAGAAACCTGCCAGCCTCAGTGTCCACCACGGCAAAGTTGAAATGCCCTGTGTTAAATGGAGATATTCATGGGCGCTACTTGAAGAGCTTGTCTTCAGAACCGAGGGCTCATCCCTATCTGTCATTTCTGCCTCCTTTCAGTTTCCTGAGTCTATGAGGGCAGAGGCCAGATGACTCTCTGCCAATGTTCTGCATCATCAGTAGTAATGAACATGGGCAGAGTTGAGCAAATATTTTTATTTGTTGAAATATGGGTCAAGTCTTTCCAGCCTCTGGAGCAAGGTCCGAAAATAAGTGAGTCTCAGTATTTGTTGAATGGCTGGTTCTGTTTGTTTGTTTGTTTGAAAATGTCATTACTGTTGGTACTCTGTCTGGACTCCACCTCCACAGTTACCTGGCAACAGCCAGGTATGCTCCTCCCTACAGTTACCTGGCAACAGCCAAGTAGGCCTGGACCACTATAAAAGGGACTGCTTGGCCCCTCCTCTCTCTCTTGCCTCTTCTTACCTCTCTTGCTCTCTTGCCCCCCTTGCTCCCCCTCTCTCCCCATACCCTTTCCCCACTCTCCACATGTTCATGGCTGGCCTCTTCTCTACTCTCTCCCTTTCTCTGCCTTTCTCTGCCTCTGCTACTCTCTTAACTCCCCTCCCCATGCCCTGAATAAACTCTATTCTATACTATACCGTTGTGTGGCTGGTCCCTCAGAGGGGAGGGATGCCTTGGCATGGACCCTCTGAGACACCCTCTTCCCCCACACCTCACCACACCCCTATAGAACATATCTTACTAGCTCTTTATATTTTTACAATCACAACAATTACCCACTAATGTATGTGCTTTGGGAGACTTGTATGTGCTTCTTTCTCCTTGTGTTCTGTGACAAGGTAGATGGTTCTTCAAATAAATGACTTCCAAAGGCCTGAGACCTCTGTCAGCCAACCATGGAGCAGGGAGCCAGAAACAAAGTCATGGAGAGTTTTGGATAAAAGTCTTGCTGTTTAGGGAAGAAGAAGAAGAAAAAAAAGAAAGGAAACCAGGCCAGGCTTTGTGTAGCCTCACTGTGAAACAAGAGCTGTTTTCTGGGCCCAGAACCTGCTGTGTCCCATGTTTAATTTCTTCCATCTGTCTGGTATCTGACCTCTGCTGCCCTCTAAGCCATTGCCACATATTGTCTGCCTATGTTCCCATATAAGGCCATCTCTCTCTCTCCCTCCCTCTTGTCCTCTCCCTCTCTCTCTCTTTCTCAGGGTTGGACAGCAACACTGCTAGCTTCCTCCCCCCTCCCTCCCCCTGCCTTCCCTGGCAGCCTCTGCTGCCTGGATGGCCGGCTGAGAGGGGCAGGGGGCTGCCAAGGAATTCGATCGGTTTATTTTTACTCCAGCTGAATTCTTTGCTTGGCCCGCAGGCCTCAGCCACTCGGGGATGTCACATGCCGATAAGCTAGTGGGGTGACTAAGATCTGTGGCTCAAATCTACAATACCCCAGGTGTGAGCCTTCGTCATGGAGTTGGGGGCAGAGGGGAGGGAGCAGGCAGGGACATTGAGGTCATGGGATTAGCCTGTTTCCATTGCTCTGGGTCCTGTTCCCAGAAGGGCAAGTTTGGTCCTTCTGAGAAGCAATGTCAGGGCCTGAGTTCTGTAACCACTGAGGCCCGTCTCTGGGCAAAACTCCACACCTGCTAGGACGTGGGGTGAAGCTAGGTATCAGAGTGAACTGAGTAGCCTTGTGACCCTTTGAGACCTCACTCTGTTTTCTTCTCTATCAAAATAGCAACAGTACATTTGTTTGACACTATTCTGTTGTTGTAATGAAAACGTGCCCCATCGGGCAGGATTTTTTGGTCTGTCTTGTTCTGTACTATTGTACTGTTGTGGCCCTTGTACGTGTAGTGCCTGGCATACAGTAGGTGGACACATATGTATAAAGCAACGCCATAAAATGTTTTTGTTTAGTGGCACCCAAGAAATAAAAGCTGATTTGACCTTAGCCTATTTTGTGCTCACGGGCATCTGATAGACACCAGTTAAGTGCCAGACCATTTTAGGCACTGAACAACATAGCAGTGGACAAGGCAAGAAGGCTAGAAGATGGCTCAGTTGCTAGAATGCTCACTTGCTCAATATATGTCCTTTGGGATGGGGTCTTTCCCTCAGCACAGCGTCCTACGGGTTCGTCCATGGTGCAGCATGTACCAGTACTTCATGCGTGTGTGTTTATATACACAGATACCTGCAGATGCACATGTGTGCCCATACTAATGGAAGCCAGATATCAATGTCCACTGTCTTTCTCAATTACTGTCTGTCTGTCTGTCTGTCGAGACAGGGTTTCTCTGTAGCGTTGGCTGCCCTGGAACTCACTCTGCAAACCAGACTGGCCTCGAACTCACAGAGTCCCTCCTGGTTCTGCTGCCTCCTGAGTGCTGGGATTAAAGGCAGACGCCACCATTGCCCAGCGCTACCTAAGTTACTTTCAATATGGTCTCTCACTGAACCTGGTACCCATCATTTTGGCCTAGACTGACGAACCATTGAGCTCCAAGCGTCCTCCTGATTCTCCCTTTCCATGCCTGACATTTCCCCATAGACTCTAAGGATTTAAATCAAGTCCTCACGCCTGCACAGCAAGCCCCTCACTGACTCAGCCCTCCAGCCCCTATTTTCTCTGCTTCTTAGGCAGACTCTCGTTTTTACAGTACAAAGCACGAACCACGGTTTCCTTGTTCATTCATCGGCTTACCCATCCTTTGGGTTCTGTCATTCCATCGGGGGCCCTATCAAAGACCTTGCCCTGACGTCACCCGTTCAGGAGACTGAGAAGGTCTTGGTCACGTGATGTCATCCGTTCAGGAGACTGAGAAGGTCTTGGTCATGTGACGTCATCCGTTCAGGAGACTGAGAAGGCCTTGGTCATGTGACGTCATCCGTTCAGGAGACTGAGAAGGCCTTGGTCATGTGATGTCATCTGTTCAGGAGACTGAGAAGGTCTTGGTCACTCGAGGGATGAAGCCCACCTGTGTCCCTCTGTTCCTGGCCTCTTCTCATCCTCTCCCACCCTCCCGTCAACCTTTTCCCGAATGGTTCTGAGTTTTGTAACGGCCCCAGAGGCAGCTCTATCACTGGCTACCCTTAAATACTCCCCCTGAAGTCTATAAATACACCAAACATTTAGCTCAGGAAAAGAAGAGAGAGAGAAAAAAAAAAGCATCGGAGAAGCATCCAGAACAAAAATATACTTTCGTTTTTCCATCACTAGTCAATGTGTGTGTGTGTGTGTTTGTTTGTTTGTTTTTGTCCATTTTCCTCTGCTTTAACTCTGAAGTGTTTGCTTGGAGTTTTGTTTTGTTTTTTCCAACCATTAGCCCCACATGGGTGGAGACAAGGCTGCTTAGCTGAATGTAGCAACACACGCCTGCAATTCAGTGCAGAAGACAAGAAAACTATGAGTTCAAGGTCAGCCTGGATTCTGAGGTTCTAGCTCAGAAAGGGAGGGGAGGGGAGGCAGGTAAACGTGTTTGCCACACAAGCCTGATGACCTGGATCCAATCCCCAGAACCCATAAAATGTTGGGTATGGCAACACCTATCTATATCTCCTACCTTGGGAAGTGGAGACAGGAGAGTTTTCCCAAAGTTCACAGGTCAGATAGCTTGGAGTAAGAAGACACAAGCGAGCTGCTATTTAATGAGTCAGAAGGGAGGAACTGACTCCTCAGGGTTAGTCTCTGACCGCCACACAATCAGGTTTCTTCATGCACATATTCACATAAAATAATACCAACAAAAGCTAGACTATAGGAAGAGCGGGCTGCTTCAAGAGCCCCCTACAGGCAAAGAAAACCCCACAATATGTTGATGTCAACCCTTGCAGAGTCCCTTAGCCACCTACCTTAGCCACCTTCCTTCACTCTTCCATTACCCTGGGGGTGGGCCGCCTCTACCTTAATGGGATTGCCAACCGACAGAGGTCATCATTGATCTGCATGGATGACTTTATTATTTTGTAACTGCTGAAGTCTGACGTTGAGTCCCTCTTGTACTATGAATGGACTCTCATGATAGGGTGCCCCCCCTCCATGGGCACACATGCTTAGGGATGCCAGCTTCCAGGGGTTTTCTGCAGGAGTGAAACTTTTGAGTATGCCCACTCATCATCCCAGCCTGCAGCTCCATTCACAACCAACAGCTCTTCTGCCTCCATGAGAAGCCCAGGACAAGGACCGAGAGTCATTCATATCGGAAGCCACAGGATTTGTGGCGTGGCCTCTGTGAGAGTGCTCCCATCTTTTCTAGGGCCCTGTCTCTAACCTGGAATACCTCTTGTCTCTGTTGACCCCCTTGAAAGGGGGGGTGTTTCCTCTTCTCCCCCAAAGATTTCACGGCTTCTGTAGCAAGTGCAGATTTGCTATGGGAAGCATAGCCCAGTATCGGCAATGGGAATTGCTTCCAGAGGAGGAGAAATTGGGCCGTGCCACACACAGTAATATTGGAGTCAGTTCTGACAGGTTTGTGAAGTGTTTCTCAAGGCTGCTGGTAAATAGCTCTCAGCCTTACTGATGATGGTTTGAGCCCCTGGGAGAATGTCGGGTGATGACTATATTTCAATCCAAATGGATAACCAAGGAGTCTATATAAATTGTAATAGAATTTTGGCTACTTTATTTAGCCCATTCATCTGGACGGCGATTTTCGGGCTTTGCAAAGTGTAGTCCATTTGCAAACACAAAATCCATTACTGGGAAAGCCTGACAAAGTGTAGCACCAGGCATGCATTTAATTAGACCTCCTGGAATCTCGTCCGTTTAGCTGAATGTTTCAGAGACTATTTATCTTTCTGCCTTTTAAGAGAGCACATCCTGCTACCACATGTGCCCACAAGATCCAACCGCCAGAGCAGAGAGAGCTTGGGGTACACTCAAACCTCAATTCAGGTTTCCATTTAGATCTAATGACTTTCATCTCCAAGTAGCCTAGATGGCCAAGGTGTTAAATGACAATTCTTGGGTCACGAAATGACCCACTTCTGAGTGTGTCCCGGTGTCTGGGTCATTTTCCCCTGTTTCCAAAGGATAAGATAACTCGGGTAGTGTGCACAGCCACCCCAGATGGGATGGCATCTTGGAAACTGGCATTCACTGAATGCTCGTTCAGGATCCAGAAATATCTCCTGGTCAGGATAATAAGTCTAAATTTAAGGCCCCAAACAGAAAACTGGCTTGGATTCCTTGGATTCTGCACAGGGAGGCTTTTGTTTGGAAGTTCTGAACTGAAAAGGGGCTGGAGACGGTACATGTGTGGCCCCCCTCAGATGTCTGTGAAGATCTAGGGACTCTACTGTTGCCCCTGTGGACCCTTGTCTCCCAGTGGGGGCCAGCTCGAGAGACAGATTTTTTTTTTGGGTGGGGAAACAAAGAAGAAACATTGTATCCACTCCATACAATGAATACATGTGCATTTCCTTTCATTTTAAATTATCTCCTGTGCCCTTGTGTGGAGCTCAGAGGATGAGTTTCAGGAATCTGTTCTTTCTGTCCACTCTGTGGGCTCCAGAGATCAAACTCAGGTCATGAGGCTCTGCAGCAAGAGCCTTTACTACTGACTCAGTTTCCCCCCTCCCACCTAGCACAGGCTGGCCTCAAACTTACTATGTGGTTAAGGATGACCTAGAATGGCTGAGAGTCTTGCCTTTAACTCCATGGCACTGCGATAACAAGCACACACTACCCTGCTCCGTTTTAAGTGGTGCTGGGGATCAAACCCAGGACTTTGTGCATTCTAGGCAAGCGCTCTACCAACTGAGCCACATTCCCAGCTTTGAGACATAGCGGTCTCTCCCAACACAACTGGCCAATACTTGCTCTTGATAAAACAGCATCTCTTCCTCTGCTAACAAGCCCAGCCCTTCCTTTTGGAGAGCCACCCTCATCTACTGTTCCTGTTGCTGTAAGAAAAGAATTGATTGATTCAAGAATGGTTTGAACCGGGGTGTGGTGTCCGTGCCTATGTAAGGTGGAGGCAGGGCAGAGTTTGAGGTCAGCCTGGGCCACACAATGACTTCAGAACAGGTCTGGGCTATATGTTAAAGACCATGTTAAAAAAACAAAAAACAAAAACAAGCAAACAGAATGGAGTGTGGCACAGTGGTATCCCAGCTACTCAGGAGGAGTACCCCAGCTGAGACAGGAGGACCAAAGATCCAAGGTCAGCATGGGTGACTTACCAAGACTGCTTCTTTTCCTCCTCCTCCTCCCCCTCCTCCTCCTCTTCTTCTTCTTCTTGACTCAGGGCATCTCTGTGTCTGTTCTTTGGCTGTCCTAGAACTCACTCTATAGACCAGGCTGGCTTCAAACTCAGAGATCTGCCTGCCTCTGCCTCCCAAGTGCTAGGATTAAAGGCGTGCACCATCAATGCCTGGCTTGTAAAACTGTTTCAAAATCAAATATGACCAAAAGAATTTTTTAAAAATGTAAAAAGGGAATCATCTGGGGGTCCTGGGAGATGGCTTATGCATTAAAATCATGTGCTGCTCTTCCAGAGAACCCAAGTTTGATTCCTGTCACATACACATAGTGGCTGGTAGCAGTCTCTAACTCCATTTCCAAGGGTCTGATGCTCTCCCTTCTGGCCTCCATGGGCACTGCATGCACGTGGTGTACACACATGCAGACAAAAACATCTGTACACATAAAATACATAAAATAAAAGTGAACATATCGGGGCTATAGTCTAACATCTTTTGGGCCAATGGGAGTCTTCGCTGAGAACTTTCTGGAACACTAGGCTGCCAGGACAGGGGTAAGCCTCCCAGTACTAGCAGCCCATTCAGAGCAAAGGGGGAGGAGACAGAGAGAGATGGAGGGAGAAAGCAAGTCAAGATGACAGTGAGCTCTTAGATTAAGTCATACAGGAGTGATAGCCTCGACCTTCCCAAGGACACAGCATCTAAGCACCTGTTTTAGTTTGCTTTCTATTTCAGTAATGAACTACCATGACCGGAAACAACTTGGGGAGGAAATGATTTACTTAGTTTACAGATCATAGTCCGTCATCAGGAAAGAAAAGGCAGGAGCTTGAAGCAGGAGCCACAAAGGAATACTTCTTACTGGCCTGCTTCTCCTGAGATTCTCAGCTCCCTTTCGTACATCGGCCAAGCCCACATGCCCAGGGGTGGCCTTGCTCACAGTGCGCCCGGCCCTCCTACACACAATAAATTAATGATGTCATAAAAGTAAAAAGCAAGGTTGGAGGTGTAACTCAGTGGTAGAGTTCTTTCCTAGCACAGGCTATAGGAGAACAGGATGAGGAGGTGGAGGAGCGGGAGGTGCGGTAGAAGTGACAAGCTCTCAGAACCGCTGTCGCATAGGGTTAGAGCCTGTTAGAAATCTATTCAAAATCTCAAACACAGTTCAGTTAAAAGGTACCATTAGGAGCTTACATACCAGACTTGACCAGGTGTCTGCGGGGGGGGGGGGGGAAGAAAAGCTGCCCACAGTTTGTTTCAGACAGAATAAGCAAGGTCTCTATGCTGTAAAACTGTTGCTAGGCATGTCTTCTTAGACTCCTCAGTAAATCACACCAAGGAATCACAGGGTGAAGTCAGTTCCTCCTTTGGTCTGTAGCAGGTGGGGACACAATCTGTCTCTGTGGAACCTGTCGCTAGGTTTGTGTGCCAAGTGTCTTTAACCAGTTGAGCTACCTCACCGGGTCATTTGGATTCTTTTTACTGGTCTTTAAACAGGGCTCTGTCTAATGGAGACATGACAGTATGATTCCTCCAGCCATCCCTGTCCCCCAGTAAACATCACACGTACTCTCTCATCACTGGGACATCTTGGTACATTTCTCTCGGCCGTGGGCTGTTTAACTATATTGCCTCTCTTTCCCCATCATCTCTGTAAGGACAGAACCAACCCTATTGGGTCTTGCTCTCTATTACATTCCCAGCAGTCAGCAGTATGGAATGCCTAATTTATCATTTGTTAGTTTGAGATGGTGGCAAGTCTGGTATTACATTTACTGTCTCTCCAAGGATGTCTGAGCAGCTAACCTAGTTTTCAGAGTAGGCCTCCATTTGTCCCTGTCTGTCTCTCCTCTCCATGTCTGGGTCTCTCAATCCATAGTTTATAATTGTTCCATGCATGATTTAACCTGGAGATTCTTTCGTCGAAAACCTAAATTCGGAAACCACGCGCAATGCTTTCTGACCCCAAACCCTATCCAGTCCTGCTTCAAACAAGTCGTTGCCCCAAGTTTGGTAAATAAATGAATGAATGAATGAAACAGCACACGCAAACAGCACAGGTTAAGCCCTTTGTCAAGGTGAGAACGGTAGACGGTTCGCAAAGGTTATTATCAGCAGGAGTCTAAGTGGGAAAAACAGCCCGAGTCACCCTAGGCTTTCTGCAGCAGTTCTGAACCCCAGGTACCAGGGCCAAGCTTTCCAGCCCGAGGCTCCGCCCTCCGGTGTACGCGCGCCCCCTCCTTCCCGAGCCAGAGGAAGTGACGTCACCGCATGGCAACCGTTGCCAAGGAGCGGTCTCTAAGAACCCGCAAGCGCCCCAGTGCCTCCCGAGGGTGGGGAGGTGGTTTCGTGAGGAGGTTTTGAGGTAACCCCGCCAACTCGCGGTCGGGAACTCCGCGAACCCCCGAGTCCCGTCAAGCTGCGCCCGCTCCCGGCCGGTGACGGCAGCAGGGCCTGGCGGGGGGCGGGGGGTCGGCCGCGCGGGTCCCCCTCGGTTCCCGGGCGTCGCAGGAGGCCTTGGGCCTGCGCGCGCTGCCCCGGCTGGGCCGGATACCACGCGCGTCCTGGTTTTAATTCTTGCCCCGGCTCCCCCTGGGTGCTGCAGTGGGTGAGTGCTGGTGAATTAGCTCGGCCGGTTGCGCTGGAAGAGGGAGAGTAATTGCTTTTGCTAATTTTAGCACGCAGCGCCCGGCGGGCAGCGACAGCCCTACCTGGTTCAAGAGCATCTCTGTCCTCTGAAAGCTGGTGGGGCAACGCGGGGCGCGGGCACCCCAGCTCATTTCTTTCCTTAAAAAAAAAAGTTTGGAAACTTGGCGTGTATTAGTTGCGCATAATGGGTACCATTGTATTCACACATGCATACATATAGTGTATTCCATCACCCCATCCCCGTTTCTCGCTCTTCACCTTCCTGCTCCAACTGAATCCATTTCCTAACCCATCTCCCTTCGACTTTTTTGCCCCCACCTCATTCCCCTTTTCTTTTTTGGAGGTCCAATGAGTTTAATTATGGTTTCCCTCCCCTAGCAACCATTAAGTTGCCTGTAATAATCGTGAGCCCCTCCCCTTTTCTTCTCTTGACAACATTTCCTTGCTTATCCAGATATTTGGTTTGGTTTTGTGTTTCTCAAAGAAGAAAAAGTCGTATGGACAACTTCTAAATTAGTTTAAATATATGTGGATATCAGGATGTGTATTATATTTTTACAGTTGAAAACTTGAGCCTCCCAAGTTTTTAAAAAGTAAAGATATTCCCTGTAATTTATTTATTTATGGCTTGTTTTTTGAGACAATGGTTCTCTGTAGAGCCCTGGCTGCCCAGGAACTCACTCTGTAGACCAGGCTGGCCTCAAACTCAGAGATCCTCCTGCCTCTGCCTCCTAGCACTGAGATTAAAATTGCACACTACTATCCCTGAGATAGTCTTTATATATAAACTTAAAAGAAACCTTAAATTTAGCAACTATACTGGTTGTGCCATCCTTTATCTTTTAAAACAACTTTATTTCCTTCCTTCTAGCTTCCTTCCTCCTTTCCTTCCTTCCTTTCTTCCTTTCTTTTTAAATGTCTTCTAAATGTAAGCTTTACCCACCCAATTAAAGAACCCATTTCATGCCAGACTTGGTGGCTCTTGATTTTAATCCCAGCACTCAGGAGAGAGAAGCTTGGTCTACACAGTGAATTCCAGGCCAGCTAAGGCTACACAGCAAAACCTGTTTTAAAAGGAGAGAGAGAGAGAGAGAGAGAGAGAGAGAGAGAGAGAGAGAGAGAGAGAGAGAGAGAGAGGTATGGAGTAAGATGCTCAGGGCTTACTTTATGTCTTGAGTGAAACAGTATCTGTCTCATAGTTTTAACTAAGAAAGCATTGAGATGACTTTGTCTTCTTGTCCGCCTCATCTTTTCCAGTTTAAGAGGGTCTTATAGTGCAGCCCCGGCTGGCCTTAAACTTTGCCTCCTTCTTTCTCAGCCGCCCCACTTCTGGGCTTACAGTGTGGTGCAGTACTCAGGAATAGCAGTTCAGTTTTGTTGCTGTGATTTTGACAAGGTCTCAAGTCGCCCAAGCGGCTTTGACCTCATACTGAGTAGCCAAGCAAGGGCCACCTTGAACTTGTGATCTTCCTGCTTCCACCTCCTGAGTGCTGACGTTACAGGCCTGCTCACGGACCTCCAGTTAATTCAGTGCTGGGAATCAAACCCAGGGCTTCCTACTACATGTTAGGCAAGCCATCATAAATCCCCAGCCCAGCACTTCATTTTGTAAAGCAATTTCCCTTGGTAAAGCCATTTCAGCTGTTAAGAAATCAGTTATTCAATTTTAATTAAAAATTTAAAAACTAAATTTTAAAATATTTATTTTATAAATATGAATGCTTTGCTTGTTATGTATGTGTGCCACATGGATGCCTGATGCTGCAGATGTTCAGAAGATCCCCTGGAAACGAAGTTAGGGGTACTTGTGAGTCACCACATGGGTTCTGGGAACCAAACCCAGGGTACTCTCCAATTTTTTAAGGCTATGATCTTCTGTAACAGCCTTTTATGCTCAGGCTTCCAGGTTGTTTGTTTTGCTTTCCAGCTCGAGGCCAATGAACAAGTTCATTCAGCCTAGCAGAAAAAAATCACCGCCTCAGTCTCGATATGTGTTCAGAATGGAACTGGATAGATTCTGAGAGAGAGAGAGAGAGAGAGAGAGAGAGAGAGAGAGAGAGAGAGAGAGAGAGAGAGAAAGGCCCCTAAGAAACTAGAACAACAAAAAGTTGCCTAAGGAAAGCTGTGCTGGTGGTGTGATGGGCACGGAGGACAGACAGGCTGTGTTCCTTGAGGATTTCCTGAGAGATTGTGAACCCGAACAGGGCCTTGGAGAGTGGTGAGATCCACTCCAGCTAAGGAGGGAAAAGGAGGAGCAATCATTGCTAGGCAGAAAGAGAACAGCGTTGATTGAACGTAGGCGGAAGTGGGAGCAGCGACTGGGCTCAAGTTTCAGAGTGAAAGGTTGAGTTGAGTTGGGTCATACAGGTCTTGAGAGCTTTATTTCATAAGAAATGAGAATCTTACAAATGATCTGAGGAAAGGTGGAGGCCAGAATGCTGGAAACTGCTTCCTCACTGAAGGCAAATGGAAACCAAGGCCTGAAATACACAGGGTAGCAGAGCTGAGGTCTACCAGGCTAACCCAGTAATAGTAACATGGGGGCAGGGAGCATTTGGAGATCTAAACAGCACTGAAGAATAGGCCTGGCCTGAAGTGTATGGGCCCCATTTGCATTCCCTGGTTGAGGCAAAGCACAGATACGGGCTCAGGGTTGCCAGATCTGATTTTCAAAGGGATAAGATCTGGATTCTATCATGAAATATGATTTTTTAAAAATATGAGTTAACCAATTAAAAAAAAAAAGCTTGCCTATAATTCTGTCTTTAAGCCAGGGTAAAAACTGTATTGGGGGCGGTTCTAATGCGGGTGGACATTATTGTCCATTTGTCTGTGTTTAGGTGCGTCAGAGTTGATACTGAAGCAGGTCGATATTGAATATTAGCAGCATATACAGACTTCATACTGAAATCTTCATATTCTGATTTCTTTCAATAAAACTGGCTTGTCCTAGCATTATGTATGTAGTGCAGAAGTATCCCTCTCTACCTACTTCCTATGAATTTAATTCTGATTTCTCCCAACACGTTAGCTACCAAGATTGAGGATTCCTCACTCCTCTTTTTTTCTTTTCTCTCTATAGTTTTAAGCTATAACATTAATCATGAGTGACCAAATCAAATTCATCGTGGACAGCCTTAATAAGGAGCCTTTTAAGAAGAACTATAACTTAATCACATTTGATTCTTTGGGACCAATGCAACTATTACAAGTTCTCAATGATGTCCTGGCTGAGATTGACCCCAAGGTAAGTTTTCAAGATGTTTCTTTGTAATGAAAAGTGTAGGAGGATCGCCCACCTTTGCCTCTTAATTAACTGTTGTGGGTGTGTGGAAGAGTCCGTTCCTGGGTCTCATTTACCTGCTCGTAAGGAGGAGTTAATGAACTTTCAGGCGTCTCTGCCAACCCACATTTATGTTACCTACTTAAAGGTTTTAGTTTTTTACATTTCATTTATTTTGTGTGCATGTGGGTGGGGCATGTACATGCTGTGTGCATGTGGGTGGGGTATGTACATGCTGTGTGCATGTGGGTGGGCATGTACATGCTGTGTGCATGTGTGGGGACATGTACGTGCTGTGTGCATTTGTGGTGGGTGTGTACATGCTATCAAACCCGTGTGGAGGTCAGAGGACAACTTGCAGGCATCAGTTTCCTTCACCATGTGGATCCCTGTGATCCTTGCCAGGCTCGGTGGCAGACCCATTTTTACCCAGTGAGCCGTTTCACTGGTCCCTCAGTTATCTACTTATTTAGACATTATTTCTCTTCTTCTAGACACAAATAGATTTGGTCCTGGAATAAAGATACATTTTATAAAAGGTTTTATTATCTTGCAAGTTAGTTCATGTCTTTTATTCACTTTCCCATTGGAGACTTTAGAAGCTTGACATTAAAAATGTGAATCCTGATCTGACTTGGAATTAGGGAGTCTGTGCTTAATCTGTTTTATGAAGAGACCATTCTTTGTGGTATGCTGTAGCAGAACAAACTTGTCGATGAGTTTAAATATCTTTCTTTGTTAAACACACAAGGATAACATATCTTTCAACTTCTTTGTTTGTTAGCAAGATGTTGATATCAGAGAGGAGATGCCTGAGCAGACAGCCAAACGAATGTTGAATCTTCTTGGTATCCTTAAGTACAAACCTCCGGGAAATGCCACAGACATGTAAGGATCTGCTCACATACCATGCTTCTTACAGCCGCTTTAAAGTCTGAAACTCCAGATGATACAGTTGGTCTTTTTGGGTGCCACTTGGTCCTCCCTCATCTGATGGCCTTAGGGCATCACAGAATTTGAAAATCAACAATTCTAATCCTTCTAACGCTGTTTTGTTACATAGAAGTCTTAAGTAGGTCAGTTCTTCCTCTCTCACCAGCAGTCAGGCACATACCATTTATGATTTGTGTCATTACATAAAAACAGCTCTGGGGCCCGAAGAATCTGCTGCTCCTCCAGAGGGCCTGAGTTTGGTGGCTCACAACCACCTACAGCTCCAGCTCCAGGGGATCATACATTCTCTACTGGCCTCTCAGGGCATAAACACACAGACACACAGACACACAGACACACACACACACACACACACACACACACACACACACAGAGCATATACTTACACAAATATACACATGCACGTTAATATAAATAAATAAATCTTAAGAAACCAAACCAACTAGAATGCTGGCCAGCCAGTACAGTATTAAGGTTAACTCTGCCGACTAATGGTTTCAGCACAGCTTCTTGGATACTTGAGTGCTTTCCTGAGGATGTAACTTTCTGACTAATGTAAGGCTCATCAGCCTTGTATCCATATTTTAAAAGTAGTTGTCTATAGCAATCGGGATTAACCCTGTAAGTCACCCTTTGAACAAAGGCTGCCTTTTCTAGCTGTGCTGACGAGCATCTCTGTGTTTCCACTTTAGGAGTACCTTCCGTCAGGGCTTGGTAATTGGAAGTAAACCTGTGATTTACCCAGTGCTCCACTGGCTTCTTCAGCGGAGTAATGAACTAAAGAAAAGGGCATATTTAGCTCGTTTCTTAATAAAACTGGAAGTGCCAAGTGAGTTTCTTCAAGATGAGACCGTGGCTGACACCAATAAACAGGTACACAGCAATGATGAACACTGCCTGAGCCAGTGTAAATCGCTTTTTAATTGTTATTTTAGAGTTCCAGGTGATACCAGAAGGGAAAATGGTATCAGCTCATGGTCAGCTGGAGTTAAGTCTAAAACTGTGGCTTTTTTTTTTTTTCCCCACAAATACTGTTTAGTGCTAGGACCTATGAATAGGAAATGAAGATGTTCAAGTACTTTCTGTGCTTAGTACTTCTCCCAAGCTTGAGATTGCAGGGCGCTGTGCTCATCAGTAAGGCAATCGTGTAGTTTGTCATCCGATTGAGAGAGAAGCTGATCACCAGGACAAATGATAGACGTTCATTCATCCTCCCTCCGCCCAGTTGGAATATGTGGGCCCTGCAGCTGAGCTAGGCCTTGCAGTTTCTCAGGACAGAGGGAGGATGGGAAGTTTGAAGTTGCAATGTATTTTTCTCATCATCATTGCATTCTGACCTCGGGTCTTTATAGCTAGTGATGATGAGGATTCAGCTGCTCTGGGTCCTGGGTCCTCATGTCACCAGGTACTTGCCTGACCAAAGACTGTAGAAACAGAGTAACCAGTGTAGGCTTCAAAGAGTTTTAGTTTTTTATACTTTCACCTCATAGTAGTTAGGTTGATTTGGGGCAGTTTGTTACAAAGTTTGTCATTCTGTCTTCTTTTCAAGTAGACTATGAGGTCCATGGAGACAGGTGTCAAGTTTATAATGTCCATCTTTTTTTTCCTCCAGGATTTGGTACAGTAGCTTCTGTATGTTGATTGCTCAGTACTGGACTGAATCAAAATAATGAACTGGAGGCTTTCATTTTTCATCAGTGTAGTGTTAATGGTGGCACTAAAACTGTAGTTAGTATTGATGTCTTAAAGCCGCAGCTATACAAGTACACAGGTCAGATGCCCTAGTAGGCATTTATCTGATAAAGGAGACAGGGATGTGTGTGTGTGTGGAGTGTGTCTGCTCCTCCCAACACCCTTCATAAATGCTCCCTATATATCATGTAGACCACTAGCAGGGATTTTAAAAGAGTGCATTTTGAATATATGTTTGATATGTATTTGATAATGTAAATAAACCTTCTAGAGGAAGTTTATTAATAGTATCTTTTAATATGCTCAGCCAATTAAGGGGATAAAAAGTAATAAAGATGTTGTTCTTGAAGCATGTCCAAGGGTATATGTTCTAAAAAAGAGACACATTTAGCAAAAACACTAATAAACATTGTGTGCTATCTTTCTCAATGAAAAGCTTTAGAGTGGATACTTTGTAGATTTATAGCATATTATCAGTCACAAGTATTGATTTTTCTGATATTGTTATTTTAAAAAACCACAGTGGTGTGTGTGGTGCTAGAGATTGACCAGATCTTAGGCATACTAGGTACATGTTCTACCACTGAGCTACACTTTCAGACCTGACAGTGCCCTAAAATTAGGATAAGAGCTGTGGATGGTGAGTTTCATTAACTCGACTACTCTGTATTACGCACCTATGCAGATCATGTCCTACAGAATGCCCGAGGGCTGTGAAGGTCTGTATGACAAGTTCTTACCCTCCTGGCTCTTGCTATTTCCTGGAAGGAGCCAGACAGGCAACTCCTCTGTTATAACATGATATCTCTGATAGACAGCCTTAGGATAGTGGTATCTATACCACTATTTATTGGGATGAATCTGTGATTCGGATTAGGAGGGAATGTGTCGTGAGCGTTCTCAGAGGACATAGAGCAGGTAACCTGCAGGTGGGAGCATAGACTGTTCCAGGTTGGCAGAGCTAGAGGGTAGACTGTGAGGAGCCGAGCAGTTCTTGTTTTTAGATACTATCTAGTGTGCAAAAATGTGAGGAGGTTTTGTTTTGTTTTGTTTTGTTTTTGAAACAAGGCTTTGATATGTAGCCCATTCTGAGTTCACACTCGAGATCCTGCCTCAGCCTTCTAGGGCCTAGAATGATGCTTATGCACCATACTGTTTTTAGTGCTGTTCCTCCAAGGACTGAAGTGATTGGTGAAGGGAGTGGGTGGTTCGGTGACGAGGACACTGCAGGATGGCGCTGCAACTGCTAACCTGCTGACTTCCTTTCCAGTATGAAGAGCTGATGGAAGCCTTTAAAACTCTGCATAAAGAGTGTGAGCAGCTCAAAACATCTGGGTTCTCTACAGCAGAAATCAGAAGGGTAAAGAAATATCTATTTGGACTTGAATAATGCTGTGTTTAGCTTTTTCTGATTTTAGTTATTCAACATGAGTTTTAACTGTATGGAAACTAGGTATATGACTGCTTTTAATGACCTTTAATATGTTGTGTGTATGTCTTTGCATGTAGACATACGTATCCGTGTGTGTGCATGTAGAACCTAGAAGTCACCTGGAGTCTTTCCCTTCTATGTATGTTAGTTTTTGAGGCAGAATCTCTAATTGAACCCGAAGCTTAGGCTAATCTGACCGGGCAGCAAGCTCTCAATACCCATCTCCCCTTACCCCCAGCATTGAAATTAGAGGCACGCTCAGCCATGCCCAGCCTTTCCTCTGTCGGTCTCTACTGAAGAAATCAATGAGGGCACCAAGTGCATGTTTGATGTTGATATCTAGCAGGATTTAGAAATACTTCATTTTGAATCTTTATTTGATAGGTATCCTTCATATGATACAGAAAATGCAGAAAAGAACAAAAAGGGGAAAGTTGCATTGTGTTTATTTGAGAACACAGAACACATAATGACTCCATTTTGCTTTTTAAAATGAGGGTCAGAGGACTCCCTCAGGATCCCATCCTCCTTAGAGACAGGGTTTCTCGTAGGCCTGCAGCTCACTAATTAGGTTAGACTGTCTGGCCAGCAAAGCTCCGAGGTCCTCCTGTTTCAGCTCCCTGGTGCTGGGGTCCCAGGTGTGTGCTACCATGCCTGCTCATTGCGTAGGTCCTGAACTCCAGTCCTGGCTGCAGTTTGCTTGGCGAGCTTTGCTGGCCTAGCCATTCTCACAGTCTCACCAGTGAGTTTCACTGTTTTTTGTTTGTTTGTTTGTTTGTTTGTTTTTAATGTATCTCTGTGCGCATCTCTGTGGGAGCATGCACATGTGAGTACAGGTGTCTGCGGAGTCCAGAGAAGGATGTTGAAGCCCCAGGAGCTGGAGTCATAGGCAGTCATGGGAAGCCTAACGTGGGTGCTGGAAACTGAACTTGTGCATGTGTGCTCTTAGCCACTGAGCCATCTCTCCAGCTCCTGCTGCTTTGTAGTCATCCCATTGCATTTTCATTGTGACTACAGTGACCAAATCTATTTTCTGTTGTGCTTACACATTAATCGTGTTTACACTTTGGCTTTATTTTCTTTTGTTATTATAAATAATGCCATGATTTGCATGGCTGTATTTGTTTCTTTGCAGTGGTTTTTAAATGTAGAATTACTTATTAACGCACATAAATTACTTTAGGGCTTTTAATATATGTTCTCCAGAAAATATTTTTACATTCTGCCCAGGCATTTAAGTACTTTCCTTAAAGACTTGCTATTCTGACTTGCATGAATCTTGTATTTTTAGAATTCCTGAGTTATGAGTGCTATCTTTATATTCTCATTAAATCGGGGACATCAAAGTTTCTTCCTCAGGGAAGCTGTCCCTGACTCCCTAAATAGATCACGTTCCCTAGTTCTTTTCCTGTGATGGCATTCATTGCCCTTATAAGTGCCTTAATGTCTGTCTTTCTAACTGTGTGAAGCCCTAAGAAGGCAGGGATTGTGTCTCTGCGTCTTCACCACTGTATTCCCAGTGCCTGACATGGTCCTTGTCATAGGACAGGCCCTCGGTAGGAGTCTGTTGAATACGAGAAATGAAAGGTGAGCTCAGCTCTTTGAGATAAGGATGTCATCTCCTGTGTCCTGTGAGTGAACATAGAGATGGAAGAATCCTGAGGCTGACTTTAGTTTCATTCATTATTACTAAATATCCTTGAACCTGTTCTCTGTAACAGATTTAAAAAACCATGGTGACAGAAGAAATTAAAAAAGAGTTCAGTCCCAACCACATGCTCTCAGGATACCTGCTGCTGACATTTCTCTCCCTTGAAGGTGAACGATGCACAACAATTGCAGTGTGCTTCTTTCAAGCTGTGACAGTTTATGACTTTTTCTCATGTCATTAAATAGTCTTCTGTGTCATCTTGATGACTTTTGTTTTGTTACATTGTGGTTAATCATTGTCAGACATTTAGATTCTTTAAAATTTTTGCTGCAAAAAAAAATTTAGCTGCATTGGCATCAGTAGGAATCCTTATAGAAAAAGTCTGGGGGCTGGAGAGATGGCTCAGCGGTTAAGAGCACTGGCTGCTCTTCCAGAGGTTCTGAGTTCAAATCCCAGCAACCACATGGTGGCTCACAACCAACTGTACTGGGATCCAATGCCCTCGTCTGTTGTGTCTGAAGAGAGTGACAATGGACTCATATAAAATAAATAAATTAAAAAAAGAAAAAGTCTGACTCTGCTGGGTAGTACTAATGCATAGTTTTTGTTGTTGTTGTTGTTGTTTTGTTTTGTTTTTTTGGTTTTTCAAGACAGGGTTTCTCTGTGTAGCCCTGGCTTTCCTGGAACTCACTTTGTAGACCAGGCTGGCCTTGAACTCAGAATCCGCCTGCCTCTGCCTCCCGAGTGCTTAGTGCTTAGTTTTGATCCCAGCACTGGGGAAGCAGAAGCAGGCAGATTTCTGAGTTAGAGGCCAGCCTGGTCTCCAAGTGAGTTCCAAGACAGCCAGGGCTACACAGAGAAACCCTATCTTAACAAACATTCATAAACACACACACACACACACACACACACACACACACACCATGTAAATCCCAAGAATTGATCTCAGGTTGTCAGTCTAGGCACCAATTATCCTTACCCAATGACCAATGAGCCATCTTGTTGGCTGTTGTGAATATTTTCCTAGAACAGCCCATGTACAGAGTTCATAGCCTGAAGGGATACACGTTAGTTTTATGACTTCTTACATTATTTTTTTTTAACACAGCACTATCAATATTTCCTGAAATCCTACCAGTAATGGCTACCATTGTACATGTGACCTATAGGATTTCTGCATGAGCTTTTGGGTTTTGCTCGTTTTGTTTTGTTTTGCTTTGCTTTTGCTTGTTTGTTTAAGACAGAAATTTGTTTGCTTCTCTGATTTCTATATGAACTATTGTAGAGCTGATTTAAAAGAAGGTAGTTTATTTTTAATTTTTTTTCTTTTCACAGAGGTTGACAAAACAGTTTTAAAGGTGTGAGCCACCATGCCTGGCCATTCTTTTTTTTCATTTTAGTTTTTTGAGACAGGGTTTCTCTGTAGCCTTATCTGACCTGGAACTTGCTTTGTAGACCAGGCTGGCTTCAAACTCAAAGAGACCCAATTGCCTCTGTCTCCTGGGCACTGGGATTAAAGATTTGTGCCCCTACCACCAACAAACTTCAGTTTTACATTTTAAGAATACCATATGGGAGCTGGGCGTGGTGGCACAAGCCTTTAATCCCAGCACTCGGGAGGCAGAGGCAGGCAGATTTCTGAGTTCGAGGCCAGCTTCGTCTACAAAGTGAGTTCCAGGACAGCTAGACATATACAGAAACCCTGTCTCAAAAACAACAACAACAAAAACAAAAAAACAAAAAAAAAATACCGTATGGATAGGGCATGGTGGCACATGCCTTTAATTCTAGTACTAAGAGGCAGAAGCAGGTGGATATTTTGAAATTGAGGCCAGCCTGATCTACATAGTGAGTTCCAAGGCAGTCAGGATTATCTAGGGAGACCCTGTCTCAAAAACAAAACAAAACCAACCAACCAACTAACCAACCAACTGAATAAACAAACCCCCCATCATAACCTTAAAAATAGTTTTGATGGGAAATTGGCAGGATGTGTGGTTGGTATTTAACAGAGCAGATGGGCTGTCAGCAGCTGTTCGTGCATTTAGACCTGCACAAATTTCATTATGGAAGGTTTTGGAGACTCATGTAGGCATATTTGGAATCAGAGCACAAATGTACTGGCTGGCAGCTTTACCTTGCTGTGCTATAACCTGCTTCAGGTACTTTTCTAGATGAATGCCACGCTACCATTGTTTTTCTTCTTGCATAAATGAGCCTGGGGGAAATGAGAATGCCCTTAAATCAAAAGAGGGTCTTTGTTACTTGCTGCTCTGGCTATGATGGGATGGGAGACACAGGGCTTGGTCAAGCCTCACCTCATCCTGTAGACTGAGTGTGTTTTTTTTAATAACCTCTTTACTGCTTTTTAGGATATCAGCGCAATGGAGGAGGAAAAAGACCAGCTCATGAAGAGAGTTGAACGGCTGAAGAAGAGGGTAAGTTGTGAGTTACCCCATACACCTCAGCCCCGGTCCCAAGGACTGGCAGAGACTTAGGAATACAAGTAAAGCTTAAGCCAGGCCTGGGCGTCCAGTGGAGGACGGACTCACGTAACGCAGAAGGAAAGGGATCTCCCAGGCAGTAGCCCAGAGCTTTCAAGGACCTGTGTTGAAAGCTTGGCTGTCTTCTCTGGGGAGTACTGTTTACCAAGAGGAAATGATAAGTGGATGTCGGGTCACGTGACCTGCTAATGCCTTTCTCCAACTTGACAGTACCATGCACTACTTATTCTCTTGCTGTAGGTGGAGACCGTTCAGAACCATCAGCGAATGCTTAAAATAGCAAGACAGCTTCGAGTTGAGAAAGAGAGAGAAGAATTTCTTGCACAACAGAAACAGGAACAAAAGAATCAGGTATCCACAGGAAGTTTATACTCAGGACCGCAGAAGTAGCTCCTCTTGGCATTCAACTTGAAAGAAAAAAAAAGAAAATTTTTACAGTTTCTCATTTTCTATTGATGGATCCACTCTTTTTCTTTTGGATGGGTTTTATATGAGTGCATGAGTATGTGTGTGTGTGATTGTGTGTGTGAGTGTGTGTGTATGTGTGTGTATGTATATGTGAGTGTGACTGTATGTATATGTGTGTGAGTGTGTGTGTGTATGTGTGTGTATGTATATGTGAGTGTGAGTGTATGTATATGTGTGTGTGTGTGTGTGAGTGTATGTATATGTGAGTGTGACTGTATGTATATGTGTGTGAGTGTGTGTGTATGTGTGTGTATGTATATGTGAGTGTGAGTGTATGTATATGTGTGTGTGTGTGTGTGTATGTGAGTGTATGTATATGTGTGTGAGTGTGTGTGTGTGTGTGTGTGTGTGTGAGAGTTGCTGGGAATCAAGCCAGGAGCCTTTCTCATGCTGCACAAGTGCTCTATGATTGAGCTGTATCCCCAGTCAAGACTACTGTTTTTCTTTCCTTTGTTTCTTTATTTCCTTTTTTTCAGTATTTGAGGGTTGACCCTCAGACACACGTTAGACAAGCACTCTACAATGGAGCTGTATCCCCAGTATTTGTTTATTTTTTATTGTAACATGCAGTTTGCTTATTTGCCACTGGAATGAAACATGCAGGATCATGTGATCAGTGAAAGCAAAAGACTGTTCTCACTGCCTCAGACGCAGGGAGCCCAGTAATACTGTATGGTTAGCAGCTAACCTTAACTGCTACACAATAGAGCGATCTGTAGAGCAACCTGAGGCAAGTGCAGCCCAGAACACAGCACTTACACGTCATATGGAGCCTGAGAGGGTGCTGCTGGTGGTGACAGTGTCACAGAAACTCTTAAGTAATAGTAGTTGGGGACTCACAGTCACCCATACTGCCATACTTTGAAACTTCACCTTAAAGAAGAAAATATTTGGCTTTAAAGTATTACTTTAATTTATTAAACATCTGCCTTAAACTTTAAACATATATTTCAAATCAGTGTAATTTCTAAATTGCCAATTTAAGCTGGCAGCCAAGACATTTAGCTCTGTGTGATCTGACTTGGCAGCTCAGCAGTTTACTGCAGTGGTGGGTTCCATTCTCTGAGCCTCGGGTGGTTATTTAAGGTCAGGGTCTGGTGCCGAGGCATTACTGCCAATGTGTACAAGAAAACCTTGTTACGCAAGGGAAGGCAGGCACCTCTCTAAGAAATAGTTTCTTTAAAAAAATTATTCTATGAACTTTATTCTTTATTTATTTTGAGACAGGATCTTCCTATATAGTCCTTGCTGTTCTGGAGCTGACTATGTAGACTGGCCTTGAACTCACAGAGATCCTCCTGCCTCTGTCTCCCGAATTCTGGGATTAAAGGTGCATGCCACGACCTCCAAACTGAAGAGTTTTCTTGAATCGCTAGCTTAAGCAGTAACTAAAGAAAAATGTTCTGGAAGAATTTTTAAAATTTTATATGAGGGGCTAGAGAGACGATGGTTTAGTAGATAAGAGCATGTGCTGCTCTCGCAGGAGACCCCAGTGTGGTTCCCAGCACCCACATAGGACAGCTCACAGCTTCCTATGACTAATTCCAGTGGATCAGACACTCTTGTCTGGCACACATGCACACAGTCATGAATACACTGAAGCACACACATACACACACACACACACATAAACACACACACTCACATACAAAATACAATAAATAAACAGTTAAATTAACACAAAAATACATTGAGAAAACTAGTTACGTTTTTGGTTTAGTGCAGTTATTTTCTCAGTACTTCCCTGTTTCTTCTATAGAGTAGGAATCCCGTATATCTCCCATTGCTTGTCTATGTAAGCATTATCTCAGCGGACTGAGCAAGTAATAAGTTGCCTTATCGTTTAAAGCTGTTTCATGCGGTGCAGAGATTGCAGAGAGTGCAAAACCAGCTGAAGAGCATGCGGCACGCAGCGGCAGATGCAAAGCCTGAGAGTAAGTGAGTCACTCCGTGATGCAGAGGACTAGAAAGTAGTAATTTACCCCAGGATAGCCCTGAAGATGACTCGTAGGCATTAGTTGTTTCAGCATTTTAGAGGATCATTTTGTTACCTGTCTGGTCAAAGGGAATCCTGATTTTAAAAACAAAAACAAACCATGGGTTTTCAAAAATGGTTTTCTGCCTCCTGTTTTCAGTCAAATGGTGAACATAATGTAACTGTGGAGGTTGCTCGTCCCTGTGTGCTTAGGATGCGTGCAATGGATGGAAAAAATATGAATCTTGTCAAGGCTCAAAAGAAGAAGAATCAAGGTTGGCGATTATAGCACAACCTTTAATCCCAGCACTTGGGAGGCAGAGGCAGCAGATCTCTGTGAGTTTGAGGCCAGCCTGGTCTACAGAATGAGTTCCAGGACAGCCAGGGCTACACAGAGAGAAATCCTGTCTCAAAAAAAAAAAAAAAAATCAACTACTAGACCTTGAAGCTGAATGTTTTCTATGGCCTGGTTTGTAGGGTAGTGAGTGGGTAATAAGGTGGATGTTCCGGCTGATCTCTTCTTAGCTCGGGCAGGTGACAAGCTGTTTTCATGACCCACTTAATCCCATCCCAGGCACTGAATGTCTCCTTGCTCATCCCAAAGGAGGTCACACAAGCTAAGAGCAGAGCATGCTCTCATTTGTGTTTTGAACTGGAGAAATATCACAATGTGAATATCTAGCCGAGGGTGGGATAATAACCTATAAATAGTACATGATACATAGGATACCAGTACTAAATGCAACAGATAATCACAGGTGTTGGCAAGATGCACAGAAATTGGGATCCTCATATTTGTTTGTGGAAATGTAAAGGATGTAGCTTCTTTGAAAAACAGTTTAGAAATATCTCAAAATGCTAAAAATTATTATCATATGAACTTCTAATTCTTTCCTTTTTTTTTTTTTTAAAACATTTGTGAGGGGGCACATGTGCCGCTATATGAGTATCAAGGTCAGAGGACAACTCGTGGGAGTTGGTTTTCTTCTATCGTGTGGGCTCCATAGCAGACTCAGATCGCCAGGTCTGGTTGGTGGCAAGCACCCTGACTTGCTGAGTCATGTCACCAGCTCCAGAACCACTGTCCCTACTCTTAGGCATATTCTTAAGCAATGTAAAACATCTGTTCACACAAAAACATACATGTGCGTAGCAGCATTATTTGTAATAAGCAAAAGAGTTGAAGCAACCCACATGTACCTAACCTGTGTATTTATACAGTGGAACATTGCTTTGTCACCAAAGGGGATGAAGTTCTAATACATGCTTATGACATAGGTGAACCTCAAAAATATAACTTTAAGAAGCCAATCACAAAAGACCATGTATTGTATGGTACTATTTATGAGAACATCCATAGAGGACTGGAGAGATAGCTCAGTGGTTAAGAGCACTGACTGCTCTTCTAGAGATCCTGAGTTCAATTCCCAGCAACCACATGGCAGCTCACAACCATCCGTAATGTGATCTGACGCCCTCTCTGGCACGCAGGTGTACATGCAGATAGAACATACATCATCATCATCATCATAATCCTAATAATAATAATAATGAGGAGGAGGAGGAGATGATCTATAGAAATAGAAATCAATAGTTTTCTAGGGCTGGGAAGAAACAGGTAGAGGTAAGTGCCTACAAATGAGTTCAGAGACTTCTTTGCTAATAATGACCTAATAAATTGTTCTGGTGGTTAGATAACTGTTTATATACTGAAATTATTGAATTGTGCCTCTGAATGAGTGAACTTGGTGGCAGTTGAGTGCTAGCCCAATAAAGCTATTAAGGGATAGTGCAGGGGCTGGAGTAGTGGCTCAGTAGTTAAAACGGTAAAATGACTTAGCACTTGTAGCTCTTACAGAGGACCTAGGTTCGGTTCCCAGCACCCACACAACAGCTTACAACCATCTGCATCTTCAGCTCCAGGAGATCTGCTATCCTTCTCTAACATCTGTGGGCACTGCATACATGTGGTGTACAGACATACAGTGTAGGCAAAATACCCAGACACAAAATAAAATAAACTCTAAAAAAGAAAAGGAAAGGAAAGAAAAAAAGAGAAATGAATAGGAACCTTGCATTGACATGCTGAGTAGCCAGTACTTGTCATTTCCGGCTTTGTGTATCATTTCTCATTCATCCCGGGCTAAGTTCCAGTTCCAGGAGTAAGCATACAGTTAGTTGTGGATGTCCTTTATTTAATTCTTTGTTTACTAAATTTTACTTTTTAGGAGAAAAATTCTCAACAGATTTTCCCTACATGTATAGGACATGTTCTTCATGTTTCTCTTATAAAAGGAATATGAATGTCCTAACCATTTCATTATATTACAGCTACAATACAGTATCAAGAAGTAATTCATGTGTCGGGGATTTAGTAAATAGTCCGTTAGTAGTTGGGGCGGGTTGTGTCATACAACTTTTCCTGGGGAGTTGCAGCACATGTCCACTCACAGACCAGTGTCAGATGCCAAAGTCCAGCTTAGTGAACTGTGGATTTCTTAGGGCTACTTAGAGGAATATAGGCAAGGGTCACTTATAGGAGAAGAAGGGACTCAAAGACAGCTGCATCACCAAAGCCCACCCCAGAATGGGTGACAGCTCACAGAAGCTGGGAGCCTGGAGCACACTGCCTATTGAGTCTGTAGGAAGCTCAACGGGTTGGAGAATGTCCTTTCCAAGTGATCCTGGTCTACACCTCTCCCAGGAAACCAGGACAATCCTCCTCCTTTCTGACAGCTTGCCGGTCTCAGGGTCTTCTTCTCAGTTTGAGTAGTGTATTAATCAGGTTCTCTAGAGTAATGTAACTTATAGAATGAATATGTATGTGTGTGTATCTGTGTGTATACTGTTATATACAGGCTGTGCTCCAGCTAATCCAACAATGGTTGGCTATGAATGAAAAATCCAAGAATCTAGTAGGTGCTCTCAGTTCCTGAAGCTGGATATCTGAACTGGTCTTCACTGGAATCACAAAGAAGTAGACTTTAATGCCAGTGAAGTAGTGGACTTGGTAGCAAACCCAGAGCACACAGGCAAAGAGAAAAATTTCCTTCTTCCATGTCCTTCCTTACATAGGCATCCAGAAGAAGGTATGGCTGATATTAGAGGTGGGTTTTCTCAGCTCAAAAGATATGGATTAAAGGCTTGCCTTCCTACCTCAAAGATCCAGATTAGAAGTGAATCTTCCTATTTCAAATTAAGCTAAAAACCCCTCACAAATGTGCTCTCCAATTATGGGTTTTAGTTAATTTCAGATGTAGTCAAGTTGACAACCAAGAATAACCATCACAACTAGTCCAAGAGTAACTCTCAGCAGCTTTATTCTTACTTCAGGAGGGAGGGGCCTGGTGAATCTGGTCAATTTCAGGAACTTCCTGAAGCTATTTTGAGTTGGTTACCTTCCTGGTTAGGGGGCTTCTCTGCAGGAAGTAGTGCTTCAATGTATAGTTTCTAGGAAACAGTTACACAATAGGAGATAGGAGCTGAAGTTTAAATTTGGATAAAAAAGAACACAATGTTTTCCACAGGCAGGAGGGAAAAATCAAGTGAGGAAAACATAGATAAAAAGAAGATACTATATGTTATGCATGTACTTTGTAAGTGGACAGGAACTGAGGCCTAGCCTTTCCTGCTCATAGCTCATGCATGCTGAGCAGGCACTCTGTCATGCTTCTCAGCTCTCTCCCCAGACTGCCATCAGCCTTTAATCAAGATAGCTGACAAGCCTCTCATCACTGTGGCCTTTGCAATGCCTCCTCTGGTCCTGTCCCCTTCCTCAAGCAGGTATTGATCTGTTTTTTGTTACTGTAGGGTTAATTTGTGTTTTCAAAACTTTTTAAAGTAGAGAAGTAATTAGGGCCAGAGAGATGGCTCAGTGGTTAGGAGCACTGGCTGTTCTTCCAGAGGACTGGGTTTAAGCCCCAGCACCCACATGCAGTTTGCAACTGTCTGTAACTCCAGTTCCAGGGCCCTGACACCTTACACAGATCTACATGCAGGCAGAACACCAATGCACACAGAATAAAATAAATTATTAAAAATAGAAATAATATTTAAGAGTCTTATGTGTAAAAAAACATTTTAGACTTTGATTCCATGCACCTGTGCTTGTAGGAAGTATGTAACTGCCTGGACATGACAAAGAAGATGGGATGGGGAGTTAGTGAGAAGGCATGTGGGGATGGGCGCCTGAGAGGACCCCAGTGCACCCTTCCCTCCTCTACCTTCTCCAGTCCTGGAAAGAAGTGGGGGGAGCGCTGAGAGAATGAATGGAAAACTCGTGAATTTGCATTAATAAAATTTTACATGTCCTATTTGTACAGCAGAACTAAAAATAATTGTAAGGCTTTGGGCCAGATTTGTTATGCAATCTTATACGTAGGTTACTTAAGCTAGAAACTCATCATTTTTAAAAGTCAAGCCAGAATTTGTAAATGTGTAACGGAAAGATCAGAAATAAACTATGTAAATCTCTCCAGGCTGGGAATTTACAATAAAACCATTATTCACTGAAAATCTGTATATAGTTGTACATCTGCCAAAGTAAGAAAACTATTAAATCTTAAAAATATTTACTATAAATTAATACTTTAAAAAACTAAAAGCAACTAAATCTAAAACATTTTTTCAAGTGGGCACTTTTCTTTCTCTTCTCCGGATTTGAACTTGTTGACCTCTAGCTCTGTCTGCATTGGTCTGAAGCTGGCATAGTACCATGCGTTGCTGTTTATGATCTATTCAAAGTTTAAGAAGCCAGGCAAGACTTTAATCCCAGCACTGGGGAGGCAGAGGCAGGAGGATCTCTATGAGTTCAAGGCTAGCCTGGTCTACAGAGTGAGTTCTAGGACAGCCAGGGCTACACAGAGAAACTTTGTCTTGAAAAATAACGCATATAAGAACACACACATATACACAAAGACGGGAAAGGGAAGGGAAGAGAAAGAAGAATAAAATATCCATGTGTAGGAGAATTCCTGGGGGAAATTTGTGTTTTACTTTGACCCACTGGTTTCTTAAATACATAGAAGGTGAAATAGGACACTGATAGACCTGCTCCTGTAACTATTATTTGTGTATTTCGTAATTTAAGGAACTAGTTTATAAAGTTAGAAAGATCTTAATACACTTTTGCTCTAACGATCTAAATATTTTATGTAAGTTATGATTTATACTCATACTAATTAACCCGGAAAGACTTCAGTGATCTCTATGGTACTGTATAGATGCTGCACAGAGAGCTTTAATGCATAGCCCCACTCCTCGTTCTGATCACAAAGCAGGATGCGGAATATCACAATACCTGCCCTTTTGAACTAAACTTTCACTTACTTTGTCTTTTAAAGGTTTAATGAAGAGGCTAGAGGAGGAGATAAAATTTAACTCATACATGGTCACTGAAAAATTTCCAAAAGAACTAGAAAGCAAGAAAAAGGAATTACATTTTTTACAAAAGGTGGTTTCTGAGCCAGCTATGGGCCACTCTGATCTTCTCGAACTTGAGACTAAAGTAAGTGATGGTCTTCTTATAGTTTAAGTGTATCTGTCCTGTGACAAGGACCTGTACTCTTCCTGTGGTGTCCTCCTTGTGACTCTAGAGCTAGCCTTGGCTAAGGGTTGATAGCGCTGCTGATCTGTTGTCCTTGTGGAGATTCTAGAATGTTGTATTCTTTAGAATAATCATAATATATTATCATTTTTTGTCTTTAAGTATAAAACAAAAAATGTGTACTTCTCATGTGTACTTTGACTGGACTTTGCTTCAGAATCCACTGGATGCTAATGTATTATAACATCTTGTTCCCTATAAATAAAACACTAATCATTTGTATATTTTTAAAAGTTCTCAGCCAGGCAGTGGTAGCACCTGCCTTTAATCCTAGAACTTGGGAGGCAGAGGCAGGTGGATTTCTGAGTTCGAGGCCAGCCTGGTCTACAAAGTGAGTTCCAGGACAGCCAGGGCTACACAGAGAAACCATGTCTCAAACAAACAAACAAACAAACAAAAAAAACAGTTCTCATGAAAATTGATTGAAAGGTTTTTACTTGATGACTCTTTGATGTATTTAATAAGCTCTCCAGTTAAATGTCTCATTCTGAACACATTGCCCTTTTAACTCACTTAGGCAACATGGATACTCAGGTCAGATGTGGCTTACATTGGAGGTCACAGGTTAGGGGGTTCAGGCTTTTGAAGGATGGATATACCCAGCCGTGGTTGGCTTGTTTGCTTTTCTTTGTAGAAAGGACTGGTGTTACCCGGCGGGTGTCATTACTTTGGAAAGGGTTAATGAGTAGTATAAATGGTGTCCATCAGTGAGCTTTACATGTTCCATGTCAGCTTTCAGCTGGGTCCGTGAACTCCCTGTCTTCTGCCTCTGGGGAATGTCTGACTGGGTTCACATTGTTACCTGGTGATTTGTAAGTCACAGCGGAGGTATGTGGGTAACTTCAGATTTCATATAATAATGTAAGAATAATTCCTATAAATGCTTCAGGATTGTGTACATATCTGATTCCATCTGTAGAAGTAATCAAATTGTATATTATTTATTATTAAATTTAAGTTGTTTCTAAAAGTGCTCACAATAGTCGACTTATACAGTAGTTGGGACTTTGCTCCTGGTGACTTCTGTAATGGATAACTGTTACATAAACTCAAGCTGAATGTGGCCTGCTGCTAGGCCGAGCTCGCTTAGTGCACATAATCTTGGGGATGTTGGTATAGTTGTCTGGTTATTTGATTGGTTGCTTGGTTTTTCTGAGAGAGTTCTACTGAGTAGCTGAAACTAATCTTAAGTATCTATCCTCCTGCCTCAGCTTCCCTAGTGCTTAGGGTTTCAAGTATGTACTACCACTCCTGGCTGTCAGGGAGAGTTTTAACATCTTTAACTTTTACACTGATTTAGGTCAATGAAGTAAACACGGAGATCAATCAGTTGATTGAAAAGAAAATGATGAGAAATGAGCCAATTGAAGGCAAGCTCTCACTGTACAGGCAACAGGTAAGGCGATTGGTAACTGCCTGGGAAGTTCTTCTGTTTCTTGTCTGATGGAGTTAACTCATAGCTTCAAGGTGGTGCTGGGCACTTTGACCTTGGGAGGGAGTCTCATGTCTCTGTTATGTGAGAGCTCAGTTCCCACCCAGAGTGCACTTCACTCCCTTGTCTTTTAACATGGAGTCCTTGCATGAGGGGAAATGCTCCTTCATCACTTCCCTTTTATTTATTTTTAATCAAAAGAAAAATAGAATTTTTAAGGGGTTTGTGCACAGTGTACCCATCTCCTGTCGTGTTTGTTTTACTCTTTCGAATTTGTACTATGTCACAATTTGGCTGATAATATTGTAAGAATCTAAGAAAATTCTAGAAGGCTGGGTGTAGTGGTGCTTGCCTTTAATGCAGGAGGCAGAGGCAGGAGGATCTTTATGAGTTCAAGGCCAGTCTGCTTTACATAACAAGTTCCAAGACAGCCAGGACCACATTCAGGAACCCTTTCTCCAAAAAAATAAACAAACACAAACCATCTCTCAAAATTAAATAAATAAATAAATAAATAAATAAATAAATAAAAGACAGAAAACAACATTTCCAGAGTTCTAGCTCATTTAAATGTTCTTTCAGCTTTAAGAACATCCATTTGGATTATGTAAATAATATGTACAATTCTGATGATTCTGATGTTTGACTTTTAACCTATATCTTATTTATTAAAATGCTGGAGAGATGCCTCTGCAGTTAAAAGTTCTTGCTGCTCTTACAAGGATCCCAGTTTTGTTCCCAGTCCCCAGGTCAGGCAGCTCACAGAAGCCTGTGACTTCAGCTCCAAAGGGTTCATCACCTCTGGTTTCCATGGACCTACACATATACATGATGTGCATGTGCGCACATGCACGCACGCGTGCGTGTGCGTGCGCGCACACACACACACACACACACACACACACACACACACACACACACGAGTGAATCTTGGGCTGGAGAGATGGCTCAGTGGTGCAGAGCAAGTGCTGCTCACAGAGGACCCAGTTTGGTTCCCAGTGCCCTTGTGGCACTGACAGCCTCCTGTCACCCCAGTTCTGGTGCTCTCGTCTGACCTCCATGGGCCCACGCACACACATGGTGCATGCAAACACTGAGGCATACACACATACATTTAACAGAAATATCTTATAAAAATAAATTGTTTATTAAATGTACCAAATGTAGTAGATAGTTTGGCCTTTTGTTTTTTTAAATATTGGTATTAACTTTAGTGAGCTGCACTTCACGGTATTTTTGAAAAGAAAGTATTCTTATTTTCTTCCAGTGGGTGGAAATGTACAAACTGTACACTGGGTCTTGCTCCGCGTCCCTCCCTGGAAGGTGTTTTCATTGCCTCTCAGCATTTGTCACTCGAGGGCTTGAGTATTTCTCTAGTGCATATTTGGGGGTTTGAGTGTTTCCCCAGGGCCTTTGTCTTTCAGAATGTTGTGAGTTTGACCATCCATGTTTGTTCATGGTAAACACCCACTGGTGAGAAGGGCCAGATGAGCAGGCAGTATTGGTCAGGAGCAGCAAAGCTGACCCTGAAAATTTTTATTGGTGCAAATCCTCCCCCAAAAGGTAATTTCACAAGATAACAGAAAACTGAATGTATTTACTATTTTATTCTCATATTAAATATCCAACTAGGCATCCATCATTTCTCGTAAGAAAGAAGCCAAAGCTGAGGAGCTGCAGGAGACCAAGGAGAAGCTGGCCAGCCTGGAGAGAGAGGTGTTGGTGAAGACAAACCAGACCCGGGAGTTTGACGGCACTGAGGTTTTGAAGGGAGATGAGGTAAGTTGAAGCATCCCATGACTAAAGGTTATGACAGTGAAGTTTTGTTCCAGATCACTGACACGGTTAACTTCTTAAGTGTATGTTGGTGTGAAGTTAATTTCATTTAGTAAAAGTTACAAAAGCTGAAGTATTAAATGTTTTGTCTTTTTTGAGGTAATATTGACAATTTCTTGATATAAGATATGAAAGACTGGTGTTTTGTGAAACAGTATTCCAGAGTTTCACTTGTCTTTTGATTTAAATTGTGTGTGTGTGTGGGGGGGTGTGCTTGTGAGTGTGTGTGGGGAAGTGTGTGCCTGTGAGCATGCATGACTGCAGAGGCCAGAGATGTTGTGTTCCGTGGAACTGAAGTCACAGTAGTTGTGAACTACCTGATGTCGGTGCTAGGACCCAGACTCAGTCCTCTGGAAAAGTAGGGCGTGCTCTGAGCCATCTCTCCATCACCAGTACTTTTACATTTTAATGACTTAATATTGGATTTATTTAAGTATTAAATTATAAAAGGAAAGCAAACCTAGTAGAATCAAATAGATAATAAGAATTTGTCTTTGTTGATTAATAAAGAAGTAAGAAAGCTTTATCACTAAATTGCGGTCAGTAGTATGCATTTGACCAACAGCCGTCAATGTGACCTCAACCTGCATGCTTATCTGTTTTAAAATGCTACATTCCTATGCCCTTTGCATTTTGAGCAATGCTTTAATAGTTGCGTTTATGGCGTCAGACTTGTAAGTTAGTGGGGCAGTTAATCCTGATTGCTGATGGCTGAACTCGAACAGCAAAAATACTATTCTTCATTGTTTTCCATAAAGTTAGCTCAAGTGCAGCTGAGGGTAAAGCCAGACATCTTGAATAAAGCCCAGAGTCTTATCTCCGCCCAGTGCTTTCTTACTCAGCAGTTCAAGTGGCAGGCCACAGCTGGACTCCAACACCTTGCCTGTGTTCTTTAGCTTCTAGACCCCAGCAGAGGACCCTTCGAAAAGCTGCACATAGCCAAACCTCATTTTGGACTTTGAGAAGTTCTTGAGTTAATACTGTGAAAAATTGGCCGTGTTCCTTCACTGTGCCCAGCACAAATGGACTCTTCCTCTGCTGCAGAGTGTTTCCCCTGTGCTTCTGATTGGCTTTCCATGTGGCTTTTAGTCTAAAGGGGAGTAGCACCTCTAGTGAAGCAGCATGGGGTTGAAACATCCTTCTGGAGCTGGATAGGAGACTCCTGCCTGCTTCCTAGTTTTTATCAACTGTGAAGGCCCAGTTCCAGGACAAGTGCTGTGACCACAGTGTCGTGGATCCTGCTTCAGGCTCACTGGGCATTCTCTCTATGCATATGTGGGGGAAAGAACCCAGTGCCAAGCTGTAAGCCTTTATTTTCAAGACATCATGTTGTGTAGAGGTATCTGACGGCAGACCAAGAATACTTTTTAAGTGGAAAAAGATAGCTTTGGAATTGCTATGGTCAACTTAATTTTTGAGAAATGTGTGATCAAAACTAGAACAAATCAAGTAAATTATTTGGCATTTACCTAAAAGAACAGAAGGTATTGGGGAACATTATGCGTAATTTCTAAAGAACAAATCTTGGTAGATCAATTTTATTTTCAACTTTGATAGAGGATAGACCATATGGGCAAGGGGAGGAAGCTTGCTCTACTTAACATTACGTAAGATAGGCGGCCTTCTCTGGAGTTTCTTATTTGGCATCACATGGTAGTCCCCCAAACCCCTCTTACTTAAAATGTTATCTGTCAAAGCACTTGATGAGAGGTGTTAGGAGATAGTGGCATGAAGCTGGCTGGCCGTGGCTCGTGCCTGTAAACACAGCACTCAGGAGTACCTTGAGGCAGGAAGATTGTCAGAAGTTTGAGGCCAGCCTGGGCTACATAGCAAGTGCCAGGCCAGCTTGGATGGACTACATAGACTCTGAGAGAAGGTGGGGGAGGAGGGAGGATGGGTTGGTTGTGTAGTGTTTGTAAAGGATGCCATGACGGAACCTCATGCAGAGTGAGGACGAGGAAGCAGAGCTGCTAGTTTCGAGAGCTTCTCGTGCAGACATGATTTTCATCCTTAGCTTACCGGTTAAGTGCATCCAGGGAGAGCATTGCACAGCTGAGACTTGTCCAAAGTACAGTCTATGTTTTTACTGACCTTGAAAAGATTCTTGACTTTTCTGAGGATTTTCCATCTGTAAAATGGGGATGATGGTCTCTAGGAAAACCACATCAAATATTTGATATCAAAGCTTCTTACAAAGTGGGCTGAGTCACCACGTCGCACGTGGAGCCATCATTCTATGGGGGGGCGGGGGATGTTAATGCACGTAGGAGTCCTCTGAGTGCTACTCATCCACTGGGCACACGTCGGCAAGTGTGAATGTACAGAGTGTACAGAGTGGTTAATGCCAGACGACTAGGTGTGTTTTCCCTGCTCACGATGAAGACTGACTGCGTTAGTGCCTACAGGGTCCGTAGAGCACCAGACGCTCCGGTGCGTTGGCTTCTGAGACTTCTCTGGTCTCATTATCACTGTGTGGATATTGTGGAAGCTAAAATTCTAGTTCACAGCTTAACATTTGAGAGCAGCATTCAAACTGGAGCTATTAGAAAACTATGAAATAATTTTCTACTTGATACATAACCTAGATTCAAGATGGAGTAAGACAGTGTTGGTAAGAATTATTGTAGCAGCTGTTCACTGAGCCATTATCATGTGCTCAGTCTTTAAAAACATACCTTTGGTAACAGTAAATAAATAAATAAATAAATAAATAAATAAAATGAATGGCAAACAAGTTAACAAAAACCTCAAATACCCATATCTTTGGTGATGGATGTCCAACAATAGGAATGTACTTGTGATGGTCATCTTGTTAGTATAATTAGAGTAAGAGACATGTAGAAGATCAGTGAAGCACCATGCCCAGTTCAAACTTTTTATGTGTATGTGGGTTTTTTCTGTATGTGTATCTATGTGCCATGTGCATGCCTGGTGTCTGGGGAGACCAGAGGAAGGAGGTGGAGCCCCTGAAGTTACAGAGACTTGTTAGCCACATGTGGGTCCTCTGGAAGAGCGGCCAGTGCACTTATCTGCAGAGCTGATTAATCTGCCCAGCTTCCTGAATAGATTATTATAGTATGAAAGTCGGACTGTTTCTTATCCCCAAGACAACCCTCCCAGAGAGAGACAAGTGATAATGCATCTTTAAATCATGTCAGGCCTATCTCTGGAGACAGACACAGAAATACTGTTCTGTGGGTTTGAGAAATTTGAGTAGCATTGTTTTGAGTAGAAGCCAAAGAATCTCCCCAAACACCTGTGTAGATTCTAAAAATAATAATTGCATATATTTTTGACACATTCTAAGGTAGTTTTATTCGTTCTAGCCATGGAAACAGTTTTAACTATTAGCTTACTTCTTATTTGAGTTAACAAATTGCTTTATGGTGTTAGTTTCTTTTGTTTTCCTCAGATACTTTGTAATTTAGGTGATATTAATGTTTTCTTCTGTAACTTTTATGGGTTTTGAGTGGCTCAGAGTGTCTGGGGTTTGTATAGCCTTTCCTCAAGCTCAAAATTGTATTTTCACACTATAGCAGGGCAACATCTAGAAGAAGTGTCTCAGCAGACAGGTGGGGCATGTTCTCATCCTCTGTTGAGAACAGCCACCTCAGTTCTTTTATCTGAACAACATATTTGGGCTGAAAATAAGACTTTGTTTGAGAGTAAAATTCCATGTTAAAAAGATTTGAAAGTTACTGGGCAGTGGTGGCACACACCTTTAATCCCAGCACTTGGGAGGCAGAGGCAGGTGGACTTCTGAGTTCGAGGCCAGCCTGGTCTACAGAGTGAGTTCCAGGACCGCCAGGGCTACATAAAGAGATCCTGTCTTAAAGCTAAATTAATTAGTTAATTAATTAAGAGTGAAAGTCAATGAATAAAGTAAGTGGGAATCACCCTCCACAGAGCATATAGGAATATCTCAGTGTGACTTTTCTAAATGTTATCACTTATAAGAGAAAACACATTTTAATTTGTAAGTCAGTTTGATATTAGATTCTAGTTTAAAATCTTCATATGGAGGCTGGAGAGGCAGCTTAGTGTTTCTGAGCACTGGCTGCTCTTCTGGAGGATCCCAGGTTCAATTCCCAGCATCCACATGGAATCTGTAATTCCAGGGGATCCAACACCCTCCTCTGACCTCTCGTGGACACCATACTTATGTGATGCATAGACACAGTTGGGCAGACACTCCACACATAAAATAAAAATAAAATTTAAATCTAAACAATAACATAAATCCATATATGGTTTAAAGTTCAAGTCACTGCCATTATTCCAAATTAAGACAACTTTGAGTATTGGAACAAGGTCTTAAGTGATCTTACCTTTTCTGTTTTGAAGTGTTTACATGTATTACACAGAAGTATTGGGATGGAGCTAGAGCAGCTACACCAGTAGCTGCAGTAATGAGAAGGCAGGACCACGTCGGTGTCGTTGGTGGCAGGTGCTGCTGTCAGTGGGCTTCTCTACAAGTAGCAGGAAGTGGAGCCTCATCCAGGATGCACTCCCTGATGCTGTCATCCTGATCACACGGTCACTGTGGCCTTCTCCAGCATATGCTATGCTGACAGCAGTCTCTGTGGACGGTTATAGTCTGTAGCGCTCTTGAGCTCACAAGTCAGGAAACAGACCACAGATGCGGCCTGGGTACCAGACACTTGGAATGAAAGCTTCCTTGCTTCCTTCCTCCCTCCCCCCATCCCCTGCTTCCATTTCTATCTACATGGTTTTATTGTGCAGCCTAGGTGGCCTGGAACCCAATATATAGAGCAGGGTAGTCTCAGACCCACAGAGATCTGCCTGTCCATTGAAAAGTTGTTTGTTTTTGTTTTAAATCAGGCTATGCGTATTAACAAATGTCTTGGCACTATTTTGCAAGCCTCATTTGATGAGAAAAATTAATCATTCTTCACCCTAGCCAGGGCTGTTTACATCTTTAAGTAGTTTTATATTCGTGATCACAAGGTTAAACTTGTTATTTAATATGGTAGCCTGTAGCCAATTCTTTTGGTGTGATATTTTGCCATTTTTTTTTAGTCAACAATCTAAGCTTGTAGGCTATGTTCCCAGGGTTTTCATTCAGATTGGAGTATGTCTTTTGGGTCTAAATTCTTTTAAAGCACCAAATGAACCTGAAGGGTGCATACGTTCCCCTGGTCCATGTGTTGAGAGGTCACCGCTGGGTGCAGCCCATTGCACCCTCTCCCCCACCATCACCAGAATCTCAGCAGCTCGAAAAATGTGCTTAGTCAAATACTATTATAAGCAGCTTTAAAAACAGCCAAGCATTTCATTCTGCAGCCACCACCAGAAATCCTAGAGCTAAATAGGGAAGATTATGAAATCTTCTTTAAGGACTTCAAAGAGAAGCAGCGTGGAGATAAGGGAATCCTGGCAAGATCTGCTGCAGCTGTCAGTTCCCAAAAAATTGGGAACCAAATTTTGACACTTGTGGTTGAATCATCCGCCCTTCCAAGTGAGCCGAGGCAAGCCTGCCTGCCTGCCGTATTTTTAGAGCCTTTCAAATCGCATTGTTCTCTATCATAGCAGGGCCTATGGGTCCTAAAGTTTCCTAAGACATAGAACAAAATTGGACCAAATAAATTTGGCTCAGCTTACTATAATAGAAGTAGTATGTGATGCAGGCAATATTAGATTTTCAGCTTTTTTCTTGGAACATTAACGGCAGGCAAAGCGTTCATTAGAGTGAGCTGTGAGCTAGTGGTCTGATTCCTAGGAGAAGCACAGAGACTTGGGAGGGCATGGTCCGCTCTCTTAAGATAGACATTCCTGGGCCAGCCTCTGCTTAAGGCTGATTGCAACCCGCACATAGAACACTGTTCATTATAGACTGTAAAGAGGGCACAGCTAACTAGCTACTACCATATGCACATAATTACATTGTTCATGCTTGCCTGCTGAGACTTTCTAATTTAAAGTTTAAAATGTAATACTAACAGGTTGGGAAAGGTTGGGATAGTATCTGTGTACGTGTTTATGTTACACTGGTTATGCTGGGTGTTGTGAACAGATGGCCATTTTAGCAGAAAACAAAGGTTGCTTTGAAACATTTTCTTTTTGCTTAGAATAGGTAGCAGCTCTGAGAGCAAACTTCTGAGCCTGTGAGCGGAAAAATAGCCTGACCAATAGGAATGCTATCTTTGAACACAGCATGTCGTTTGTACATGGTGGCATCCCGTCCCCGAACTCCTTAGCTCCCTCAAGTCTATTCCTATGCACTTTTTATTTAAATATCATTTGACTAGACAATTGACAAAGATGTGATTTAATTGAGAGATGGAAACTAGCACGGGGGTTGGACTAATGGGATTTGAGAACAGACTGTACTCATTCTGGTCCAGTTGTTGTAAGAAGAAACTTCAGAGCTTGGTGGAATTTCTCATTTCTCCTTTAAACTATGCATGGCTCTTCATAGTCGTGAGCAGCAGAACGTTTGTTCCTATTGTGTAGCTGTCTTGTGAAACCCTTCCAGCTTAATTGCTCAGAATATAATTTTCATGATGGCTATTGAAGCAAAAAAAAAATTTTGGAGTAGGGGCAGATTCTTGTTTTCATGTAAGTGTTCAGAACGAGGTTGAAAGTCCAGTAATTCTTTTGTAGTTCCCGATGGGCTTGCAAGGTGTCAGGAATAAGGCAGCCCAGATCCTGATCATCACTGTAAAAGGTTAGGAACACAGTAAGCAGGTAAAAGGAGAAAGAGCATTTGTCAAATTCCATTTCGATCACGAAGGAGCTGAGTCTATAATATTGTTCCTAAAGGCACAGCTAGTACTGTAAATCATTAATCCATTACCCACACCAGTGCCTGAAGATAGATTAGTGTCCACATAAGAGCGTGTTCCCTTAGCACCTACGGGCCTAAACCGAAAAACATGAATCCTACTGACCTAAGCATTCACAGTGGGCGCTGCTCTTTCCCAAATGACAACATTGGATTCCATGTGTATAGTGGTGCACACGATTGGTGACAGTGCTGAATCGCACTTTTCTACCCAATGGCAGGCTTGGAATTTCACTGTAATGAGGACACATTTGTTTGAGTGACCTATTACAGTGCACAATGGGAAGCTTTTATCTTGTACAAATGTATTGCTTATATCCTATGCCTTTATTTTCCCCCTTTAAAATGACTTGTTTTTTTCAAACAAGTCTCTTGACTGGTGAAATAGCTCATTGGTTAAAAGCACCTTCTTTCTCTTTCAAAGGACCAGAATCCACATCAGGCAGCTCACAGCCACCTGTAACTCCAGCCTCTGGCCTCTGAAAACCTGTACGCACACTTAGGTGCATGTGTGCACATGCACACACACACACACACACACACACACACACACACACACACATTCCAAATGATGATGATGATAATGATGATAATACTACTACTACTAAAATCGTTTAAAGCCTGGGATGGCACTCTGTTTAAGCTTTTGTAAAAGACCCAGGTTCAAGTTCCCATCATTCACACAGTGGTTCAGAACCCTGCCTTCTTGTGACCTCCGCAGGCACCAGGCACACCTTTGCCATTTTGTTTGTGGCTGGGAAGGTGGCACAGTCAATAGTGTTTGCTGCTGAAACATGAGGGCCCCAGTCAGTGTCCTCCACCACCACATAAAATCCTGGTGTGATATCAGCCACATACATGTACAAGTTCACACACATGAACACATGCAGTGAAACACTGTGTCTTTAAAGATAAAATGCTTAAATTTTGGAATGACTTCCTTTCATTTGCTTACATGTGACAATATCTGTGTGCTCAGAGCACTGTGGAGGTCAGGGGATGGCATGAGGGAGGCAAATCTCTCCATTCACTCTGTGGGTCCCAGGGTTAGAGCTCAGGTTGTCAGGCATGGCTGCAAGTGCCTTCACCCACTGAAGTGCCTCATTAGCATGAAACTGATTTCTTTTAATAAAAGACTTACGTATTAATTTGAGTGTACACATGCACATGCCTGGCACAGGCGTAGACACAGGAGGAAGCTTCTGAGAGCTGGTTCTCTCCTCCTGTCTCCTGTGCATTGCAGTCTCTGTTGTTTCTGAGCTGCACGCTCCAGCATAGCTCAGGCACTTCTGCTGATTCTCCGCTCTGCTTCCCGGCACTTTTCAGACATGCTAGGATCACAGATGTACACGGACACGTTGGGCTTTCTGCATAGGCTCTCGGGATGGAACTCAGGCCATCAGGCTCAAATAGCAGGGACTGTTTCCTGCTGTGCTGCCTGCCCAGCTGCTTACAGTGATTCTTGGAAACATCTACTTTGGAATTATTCTTCTTTGGAATTATTCTTCTTTAGAACTATTTTAAATCGCCACATCTACATTTTAAACATTTACTTATTTTAAAGTGTATAAGTGTTTTTCTACATGTGTGTTTGTGTAGCACATGTACGTGTGTGTCTATATGTAGATATACATGTACACATACATGTATGTATGTATGTGCCTGGTACCCTCAGAAGTTAGGAGAGGGCAGGAGATCCCCTAGAACCAGAGCTATGTGGTTGTAAACGCCATGTGACTGCTAAGAACCTAAGTGCTTGTAACTGCTGAACCATCTCTCCAGCCCCACTCTAGGATATATATATATTTTAAAAACTTTTACAACTAAGCAAAGAACATTTAGGGTTTTTAGGCAGTGGTGGTGGAGGGGTTTTTTTGATGTTGGTTTTGTTTTTCGAGACAGGGTTTCTCTGTGTAGCCCTGGCTGTCCTGGAACTCACTCTGTAGACCAGGCTGGCCTCGAACTCAGAGATTTTCCTGCCTCTGCCTCCCCACTGCTCAGATTAACGGTGTGCATCACCACTGGCCTAGTCAAGGTTTTACCTTTCAAGCATAATCTAAGAAGGAAAAGTTCAACTAATTGTTTAAGTTAAGATGCGTTTATTTGCCAGACGTAGTAGTGTACTTCCTTAATCCCAGCACTTGGGAAGCAGAGGCAGGCGGATCTCTGTGTGTTTGAGCCAGCCTGGCCTGGTGTACATAGTGAGTTCAGGATAGCCAGAGCTACATAGTAAGATCCAGTCTCAAAAAATCAGAACAACAGCAACAAAAAATTATTTATAACAATATATGTGTGTCAGTAGCAAAACAACAGCCCTTTCATTTAGGACCAGTGTGTTGATATTTAAACAATGGATTGCACTGTTGATATTTTAACCCATGTTTGCTGACAGAAATAAATATAAAAGCCACACAACTTTCATTACCACCTCCCTTCCCTCTAAAGGTCATTTACTTACCTCTTTGATCAGTCTGACTTGTAAAATTCAGCAATATTTTTGAAGTATGTCCGCAGTTACTTTAATGAGAACACTTTGAAGCACTTTTCCCCAAGTGCTCACAGACCCAGGATGGTGGTGGTAGCAGCAGGCTCCTTTTAGCCTAAAAGTGGGAGGAGAAGTTTTTCAAATCTTATTTTTAATGATGGTTCTTAAATGTTTTAGCTTCCCTTTTAGCCTATAACCCACCAGAGGTAGTGGGAAAGAAAGGATACAGAGTGGGAGGGTGGAGAAGTGAATCTGCTTATAGAAAGGTTCTTTGGAGCACCTTCTATCTGTGTTGTCTGGAAATCGGCAGTTCAGTTCACAGGTAGCGGTGACAGCTCAATCCACTGGCAAACACTTCATGGATACACTAGTAGTCTAATTCAGTACAGTCAGGAGAGCAAACTCGAATCAGCAGCAGTACCTAGCAGAGAGAAACAGGCACCAGTCTTGGTACGAGTCAGTAGGAGGGATCCGGAGTGACATCAGGAGAAGTTCTCAGTTTGTATCTCAGCAGGGCAAAGAGCAGTGAAGGTGAAAGACCAGCAAGCATTTAAGGCTACCTCAGCCAAACTCAGCCTCTGTCACTGTTCGTCAAGTTCTTTTCATAATCCCTCCAAATTTCACATGTCCTCCATGGGTCTTGCCTCAGCATGTGCGTCTGTCTCAGCTGACATCACTCGGCCAATCAGCCTGAGTCTGCAGAAGCGGCAAGAAGCTGCAGCACACCACTAGAAGGTCTTTGGTGCGTTTCTATGGAGTCCCAACAAATGCAGCTCAACTACACAATGTAAGGTGGATCAATACATGTGCGTCATTAGCAAAGACTCTTTGATCATGTGTCCTTTTACATGCTTGCTTTAGCAGAACAGCCTTTCTCCTGTGTCTTCAGCAGAATGTTCCTTCATGAGTCTGCCTGAAACACTCCTTCGCCTGTTTGCCCCAGCAAAACACCATCGAACACAGCTGACTTTCCAAAGAACCCTTAAGTTTCCATTTCAGGGGCCCAGAAAGGGGGAGGGGAGAATATTTCAGAGCAGCCAGTAGATCTGAGGGAGAAAGGCAGATGCAGAAACATGGACTGTAGGCAGGGACTAGAGCTCCTGTCCCTGTCCTGTCTTGGATCAGCGTGCCAGCCAAGACAGGGAATGGGGTCTCATCAGTTCTTTACTCCACTATCCTGATGGAAGAATGCATTAGTGACTTCCTTTGTGGCCACTTGGGGATGAGTTGTCTCTGTGCCAGAGGCCACCAGGCCTACAGTTGCTCCTCAGTGTCCTTGCCATCACAGGTGACACCACTGAGTGTGATGCAGACTTCCTGCAGCAGTCTTGCCACACTGGTATTCAGGGATAGCTCGCTTCTTTCCCTTCTTGTTCACCTGAGAGAAGAGCTCATCCTTGCCTGCCGTGGATTTGTCATGCTTGGCCTCAATGTGGCCACCACTCTCACCTCCCTCCTGGTTCCCAGGATATAGCTGGGGACATTTCCTCTCTGGCTCCACAGTGGTGAGCCTGGTGAGATGGGCATGCAGCTCGCTCTCCTGCTGGATGAGCTGCTCCTCGTTACTGCTCTGGTGCTGCCGCCTGTGCAAAGGAGGCTAGTGATGTCATCCCAGAGGTTGGACTGACGCTGCTCCTTGGGCAAGGTGTAGGCTCACTGCAGATTGGCAGGGGGGGCAGGCAGTGGTGCATCTTCACTGCATCTCCAGCTGGCACTGCCCAGGAAGAAGTGCACCTCGACAGACTGCCAATTCACTCCAGGACACACCGGCAGTCAGCAGCTGTCTGCTAAGGCTATTCCTGAATCCCCAGGTAGTACAGGCCCCCACAGTGTGTTCTCAGCAGTGCTGCTGCCACAGCAGGACACCACCTCTGGGTACTTTCTGTGCCTAGCACCTCTATCCTTTCCCTCCTGGCCCAGTTGCCACACCGGTAGAAGCAATTCTTACAGTGAGCAAACGCCTTAAGATAATGTTGAGGTGTATTTCAATAGTAAAAGCTACAACAAAGGTGAGAAATTACAGGAATCATAATTCCTAGTTTACAGAACTCATCACAATAAAACATTCTTTTTACATTGGTTCCTCCTCAATTATTTGCAGAGGTGCCTTATGGGAACCATAATGCACCAGGCTTTGGTTCTCAGTTGCAACTACCAGTTTAAAATCTTCCCACCATAAATATAAAACAAGATATGATGAGGCTGGAGAAATGGCTCAGTGCTTAAGAACATTTGCTCTTCCAGAAGATCTGGGATTGATTCCCAGCACCTGCTTAGCAGTTGACAGCCATCCACAATTCTAGTTCTAGGGGAGCAGGTTCCTCCTCTGGCCACAGAAAGTGCACATACATATGTGCAGACAAACCATTCATGCAAATAAAAGACATCATTTTTGGTTTTCAAGAAAGGATTTCTTTGTATAGCCCTGGTTATCCTGAAACTTACTCTGGCCTCAAACTCACAGATTCATCTGCCTCTTCTTCCAAGTGCTGGGACTAAAGGTGTGCACCCCCACACGGGGCAAGTCTTTCTCTTCTCTTCTTCCAAGTGCTGGGACTAAAGGTGTGCACCCCCACACGGGGCAAGTCTTTCTCTTCTCTTCTCTTTTCTTCTTCCAAGTGCTGGGACTAAAGGTGTGCACCACCACACGGGGCAAGTCTTTTCTCTTCTCTTCTCTTCTCTTCTCTTCTCTTCTCTTCTCTTCTCTTCTCTTCTCTTCTCTTCTCTTCTCTTCTCTTCTCTTCTCTTCTTCCAAGTGCTGGGACTAAAGGTGTGCACCACCACACGGGGCAAGTTTTTCTCTTCTCTTCTCTTCTCTCCTCTCCTCTCCTCTCCTCTCCTCTCCTCTCCTCTCCTCTCCTCTCCTCTCCTCTCCTCTCCTCTCCTCTTCTCTCCTCTCTCTCTCTCTTTTTAAAGAATTTTGTGTTTTGTTTCATTTTACTAACCTTATAAATTTTATTCTTATAATTTATTTCTATGAATTTATTTATTTACTTCTCATTGCATTGTCTAATTCCCTCAGATCAGAGATGAGGGAGCACGTGGTTCTCTGTGTATACAGATTGACACTCACGCATAGATCCTTAACCTTCTGTGTCTGTCTTCATTGTATACACAGACTGCTCATTCTTATCAATATGCTATACCACTCTTGGTACTTTTCCCTTTGCTGGTTCTAAAAGATCTCTTAGATCATTGTGAATGTGACTTCTGGCTCTTTTTTCCCCCGTTGGATTTACTTATTTACACAATCAGTTAACTTTTAAACAACAACAACAACTTACATGTATGCCAGAGACCAGAAGAGAGTGTCATGCCTTAGAGCTGGAGTTACAGGTGGTTATAAGCTGCTAATATGGGTGATAGGGACTAAACTTGGGGCCTCTGGAAGAACAGCATATGTTCTTGCTTGCTTCCTTTTCTGTCTTATTTTGTTTTTTTGGTTTTTTTTTAAGATGGAATTTCTTATAACTTAGACTGACCTTGAACTCTCCATGTAGTCAAAAAGGACCTTGAACTGTTTATCCTCCATCTTCCAAATGTTCTGATTGCAGTATACCACAACATCTGTCTGAGTCACTAGTGATTCTATTGCTGTGAAGCAAAAACCATGACCACAGCATCTCTTATAAAGGAAAACATTAACTAGGGCTTGCTACAGTTTCAGAGGCTTAGTCCATTGTCATCATGACAGGAAACATGGTGGCAGGCATGGCAGGCCTGGTGCTGGAGAAGTAGTTGAGAGCTACATCCTGATCTGCAGACAGAGAGACAGAGAGAGACTCTGACTGGGCCTGGCATGGGTTTATAATACATCAAAGGCCATCCCCAGTGGTAGACTTCTTCCAACAAGGCCATATCTGCTAGTCCTTATAATCCTTTCAAATAGTACCACTCCCTAGTGACTAAGCATTCAAAGATAGGAGCCTATGGGCGCTATTATTATTCAGACTACTACAGCATCTATTTTTATGTAGTTCTGGATATCAACCTGTGTTTCATGCATGCTAGGCGAGTGCCCTATGCACTGAGCTACATCCTTACTGTCTGTTTTTGTTTTGCTTTGCTGTGCTTTGTTTTGCAATGGTGTTCATCTAGCTCAGGCTGGCCTCAAATTCAGGTTTGTTTGTTTGTTTGTTTGTTTGTTTGTTTGTTTCCCTCAGACTCCTGAATGTCAGAATTACAGATGTATGCCACTATGCCTGTATTATGAGTCCCCTCACGCAGTGCTTAATTTAGTCAACATACCAATTACTCCAGCTTCTTCTTCCACATGCCATCCACATATCAATCTTGTGCCCCACAGGTCACGTTATCACCTTAGTATGTTTATTTCCCATGCTCTCACTGAGCCCTCCCTATGCCTGCGGCTGACTAGTCTGTGTCTGTCATTTCATCCCCTCAGTTCTGTCCATCACTCTCCATCCTTGGAATCCAGCCTACTGATCTTATTTACTTCCATAAACATTCCCAGTCTGCTCAGTTATAACCTCTGCAGGCTTCCTCTGTCTATTCGATTCCCTCTGTCTTTAGTGCCTGGACACTCTGACCGTGCCACTTTGCTCCTGAGCCTTTGACATTGGCCATCCTTCCAGGCACCATTGTCACTGCTCTGAGACAGGAGCCTGAGGGGAGAGCTTATTCTGACCATCTCATGGTACACAGTTGAGCTTACAGAGGCTTCCTGTGCAAGCATCCTACAGGAGCCAGAAGAGCTTGTGCTTGCTTTTTTGTGTGTTTTAGACTTTGCGGTACACCATATTGCTAATTTTCATTTCTAGTGTGGTAAACATCAATAGGTAGGATCTACATAAAATCTTGAAATCCCTGATGATTTTAAGAAGATCACTGGGTATGGTGGTACATTTCTGTCATCTCAGCTCTTGGAAGAATGCGACAGGAGGGTGATGAGTTCAAGACCAGCCTGAGCCAAATAGAAAAGATTATATAAAGGGTTCTTGAGACAGGAAAGTTTGAGGATCACTGTTACAGACGCAGCAGCAAAACACAGCAGACTGGTGACAAGATGAGTCAGAGGCAAGCAGGTTGTTCCACAAGATCTCTGCAGTGCTCAAGAAATGATGGAGAGCCAAGCTTCCTAATAAAGAAGTATGGGCTAACGAGGGCAATCGGTTCACTTTTTAGATCGATTATAAAAATATTATAAATAGCCTTCTGAAGAGCAGTGTGGCAGAATATCAGAAATGCATGTTCCTTTTGACTATGTCTGGGGAAAATATCCCATAGAAGTTAAGAAGTGTATATTTAATGTAGCACGGTGACACAAAGCTGTAATCCCAGCACTCAGAAGATCTGGGGTTGGAGGCCGGCCTCTGTTACATAGCAAGATCCTTGTCTCAAAAAAATAAAGTGTTTGGAGAGCCAGAGTGTTTGTGTTGCTTTGTATTTAACAGCCCAGAAATAACCTAAAGTTCAAGTGGGAATTAGGAGCGTCCAGGAATGAGAAGAGGGTGATGTGTTTCCTTCTCCTTAGTTAGCCAGGAGCAGCAGAGCACTTAGAAGGTCACCTATTGCTTCTTTGTATGCAACTGTGATTCATTGTGACTCCGCTGTACCCTCCCCTAGGTACAATGTACAATGAAGGCCAAATAATAACTGGTTCTCATAGAGTACGGTGAGTAATCCGTGGGGTTGTTCTTCCACCAACAGCATCTCTGGCTTTTAGCTTTTAAAAATAGTTATGGAGCCCAAGCTAGAGAAGGGAGACTGGCCTCGATGTTACACGGGGTACCAGATGAGCAGGGCTGATTTCATCCTGGGCTCTTTGCCCAGGACACTTTTAATAGAACGTATAGTTACTCGGGATTCTGAGGCTGGGCTTATAGCTGGTGTACACATTTATTCTTGAAAGGGAGAATTAGCAAGTTATTAGAATTAGACTCTGGGTACTTTGGATTGCTCAGATTTTTTTTTCAGCAGCTTTTGTAACCCAGCCATTGAAAAATTGCTGTGTGGGGGCTGGATTCCTGAGTAGCAAGACTAACTTAATTATAGAGAAATATTTGGGGAGCCAGTCATAGTGATGCATGCTTGTAACCCTAGCCTTGGAAAGTGCAGGCACGAGGATCAGTTCAAGGCTAGCCTGGCTACAAGGATCATCTCCCCTCCCCCTCCCCCTCCCCCTCCCCCTCCCCCTCCCCCTCCCCCTCCCCCTCCCCCTCCCCCTCCCCCTCCCCCTCCTCCTTCCCTTCCCCCTCCCTTTCCCTCTCTCTCTGTCTGATTCTGTCTTTTTCTCTGTGTGTCTGCCTGCCTATCTGTCTCTCTGTCTCTGTCTCTTCCCCATCCCACTCCCATATAATCAAACTCAGTGTGTTGTCACCTGCCTGTAGTTCCAGCACTAAGGAGGCCAAGGCCAAGTGTCATGTTTAGGTTCAGTCTAGCCTGGACTACATAAGGAGACCCTATCTCAAAAATCCACAAAGAAAACAAAGGAAAAGTATTTTTGAACTTCCTTGCTCTAAGGCTCATTTTCTAAAAGTGTGGATGGCAAGTCCATGGGATGCTGTGACAGAGTTTTAAAGATATATATATATATATATATATATATATATATATATATATATATACACACACACCACTCACACACATACACACTGACACAACACACACACATACACACACAACACACACATACATACATACATGCACACACACACACCACACATGCCATCACCTGATAGCTCACATTGAATATCATTGGCCTGTTAAGAATTGTAATGTTTCTACTGCCCATACAAAATTTTTTGCTGTATAGCCAGGCATTGGTGGCCTTGAATCACAACACTCAGGAGGCAGAGGCAGGTGGGTCTCTGAGTTCAAGGCCAGCCTGATCTATAGAGGCCAGCCAAGGCTACACAGAGAAACCCTGCCTCAAATAAATAAATTAATTTAATTAAATTAAATGCTGTTATAGAAACACAGTTGTCTGGTTATAGGAAACAAAGACTTCATATTTCCCCACCATCACTCCTCAGTGTGTAAATATCAAATTAATCTATCTTTGGTTTGTATTGTGTTATGTGATTTGATCTTAAAAATGGCTGTCTGAGTTGCTATTCTTGAGTCTCATTGAAAAATGTTGTTAAATTAATTTTAGCCCAGGATTAAGACATTTTCAACAGTTCTGAGATGGCCATAAACATACTGCTGCCATTTTGTCCTGTGTGTTTGTATGAGTAGCATTTTCACCATGGTTGATGGTAATAAAATCAAACATTGTAGGGCTAAAGAGATAGCTCAGGGGTTAGGAACACTAGCTGTTCTAACAGAGGACCATGTTCAATTCCTAGCACCCACATGGTGGTCACAACCATCTGTAACTCTACTTCCAGGCAATCTAATTTTCTCTTCTAGCCTTCACCAGCATCAGGCAAGCACACAGTACACAGACATACATGCAGGCAACACACCCATACACATAAAATAAAATTTTAAAAAATCAAATATTTAAGTGGAGCATGGTGACACCCCACACACCTTTAATCTCAGCATTCAGGAGGCAGAGGCAGGCAGATTTCTAGTTCAGTATCAACCTGGTCTACAAGGCCAGCAGGGCTACACAGAGAAACCCTGTCTCAAAAAACCAGAAATATTAAAATAAATGTATAAATCAAATATTTGAAGAAACCCAAATATTTATCAGCTCTGAAAATTATTGATGATACTCTGTATCCTCTAGTGTATCTCAAATATTCAATTGAGATCTAATTAATTATTTTACTCATTCATTTATTTATTTTGATTTTTCGAGATGGAGTTTTTCTGTGTAGCCCTGGCTGTGCTAGAACTCAGTCTATAGACCAGGCTAGCCTTGAACTCACAGAGATCCAATTACCTCTGCCTCCCAAATTCTCAGGTTAAAGGCGTGTGCCATCAGTCCTCTGCTGAGATCTAATTCTTTGGGTAAAAATAGCGTATCTTTCTTATCAACAACAAAGGACCAGCTTAGAAGAAAAATCCTCATTGGTATAGTGTCTTTGAACTTTATCTTTCTCTCATTTCTAAGATTTTATTCAGTAGTATAGTCATGACTTTATTTAGTACATTATTTATGAAACTCACCATCCTAAAAATTAGGTTTTTTTTTCTTTTTTTTTTCACAATTTTTTTTATTATGTATTTTCCTCAATTACATTTCCAATGCTATCCCAAAAGTCCCCCATACTCCCCCCCCCACTTCCCTACCCACCCATTTCCATTCTTTTGGCCCTGGCATTCCCCTGTATTGGGGCATATAAAGTTTGCAAGTCCAATGGGCCTCTCTTTCCAGTGATGGCCGACTAGGCCATCTTTCGATACATATGCAGCTAGAGACAAGAGCTCCAGGGTACTGGTTAGTTCATCATGTTGTTCCCCCTATAGGGTTGCAGATCCCTTTAACTCCTTGGGTACTTTCTCTAGCTTCTCCATTGGGAGCCCTGTGATCCATCCAATAGCTGAAAATTAGTTTTAAGAAGCACCATACAGCTGGCTCTCATGCCCTTAATCCTAACACTGGAGGGACAGAGACTGGAGGATCTCTGTAAATTCAAGGTCAGCCTGGTCTACATCATAAGCTCAGGACAGCAAAGGCAATTATATAGTAAGACCCTGTCTCCAAAACTCAAGAAACAAAACAAAACGAAGCACGGTGTATTCTCTGAGGTTGGTAACTGTCTCAGGTGAGGGGGACAGGCCACCTGAGAAGTTATATGGAAGTGGTATGCATATGGCAGCCTGGTCCCTATGATGGAATTTTCAATTCTATATGTAATTAAATGCCTCTTGTGTTAGAGACGTTCCACAGCAGGAGAAGACCTGGGCACGGTAGGAGTGGGGGTCAGTGTTCCTCATCAGCAGTTTCTTGTGTACCTCCAACCTTTCCTTCTCACCCTGAGTAGTACTCATGTGGAGCCGGTGTCTCAGGCTGTGCACAGGCTGCTCCTACTTCCTGGAATGCTAGTCACGGCTTCCTTCTCTGCCCTTTAAGGCACTTCCATGCCTTCACTTTTGGTTAAATGTAACTTATTCGGGGAAGCTCCCTATGAGCCCCCTCCTGTAACCTGCGTCCCTATTTCTGACCTTTGCCCCAGCGCAGGCTTAGCTACTCCGTGCCCTCGGGGTCCCTTCAGTTCTTTATAATGCTCACAGCATTGTAAACCTGGGTGATTTCTTTCAGCTTGGTGAGTAGAGAGCCTTGTTGAGAGTAGTCGTCTCTGCCGCAGTGTCGTAATATGTAATAAGTAATGCTTATCATACGACTTTCTTGAATATTTGATTTCACTTGGCTTTTCAGACTCCAGTTGGTATTTCTTAATACTAGGTCTTTAGTTAGTGTAGTATAGTCATAGCTTGGCTATCCCATGGAGGTAAGTGGCCCAATAAGTGACTGAGTTCCTGCTCTAATGGTCAGTATTCTTAAGTTCTTCCATTTTAGGATGAGTCCCTATCCTGTGCCCGCAATGCTTCCTAAGGAAACAGGCACAGGCATTTCTCAGGTGGCAAGTAGTCCCTGCAGCTGACTCCAGTTCTCAGTGAGTCCAGTGCACTCTGGCAGCACACAGTCATTCACAAGACTCCATGGTGAGACCAGGGCCACAGCTGCTCAGAGCAGCTTCCTTCTGCTTTAGACCTTCCGACTGTTGTGGGTTCAATGGCTGGGTGGGTTTTTTGTTTGTTTGTTCGTTTTGTTTTTTTTTTTAATTTCTTATTTGTAAAGTTTAAAGTGAAGAGTTTTTTATATGAGGACTCAGAATATTTAGGTGAGTTCAAAAATGAAGATGTATATATATTGTTTAATTAAGCAGTTAGTCTTAAGGCAGGAGAGATGGCTCAGTGATTAATAGCACTTGTTGCTCTTAGAGAGGAACCAGGTTCCTAGCTGGGTATGGTAGCACATACCTGACCAACCTGGTCTACATAGCAAGTTCTAGGACAGCCTGATCAGAAAAAACAGAGAAGAGCAGGTTCAGTTGACATCACCAATGTGGTAGCTCGCAACAACCATCTGTAACTCCAATTCCTAGGGGTCTGACACCTTCCCTGACTTCTCTGTCTCTGCGTTGCATATGGTGCATACATGCTAAGTGCATAAATATTAAGCAATTAGTCTCTACTAGTTTTCTAAGAAAGCTAAGTTTTTATGTATTAGTGGTTCACGGACAGCTGAAAAGAGAAGAAAGGCTTTCTAATACAGTGAGTTTATTTCTAATGTCTGGGTTCTTTTTGCAGTTCAAGCGATACGTCAGTAAACTTCGAAGCAAAAGCACAGTTTTCAAAAAGAAGCATCAGATAATAGCTGAATTTAAGGCTGAGTTTGGCCTCCTGCAGAGGACAGAAGAACTTCTGAAGCAGCGTCAGGAAACCATTCAGCATCAACTGGTAATACAGCCTCATCGTGGCTGCTAAAATACAGATGTCAGGAGGCTTGCTTATGGCTCGGAGCTTTCTGCTGAGGTCACTGTTTTCACTGGAAAAATTATCCAATTATTAACTTTCTTTGATTAATTACAAAGATGTCATATAAGCTGATTCATTTATTTTTTTTAAATACAGCAGTAAGCACTGCCTTTTAAAAAATGTGTGCCTACTTTGGAGTTATTAATAGAAGTTGGAAGTCCAAATGGGTTTTTCTTCTGGTTAGCTAGTTAATATGAGTAAAATTATCATTCCAAGCGAGTGACTGTAAAACATTTATTTATCATGACTTACACACTCGCTCTCTAAGAGCTTTGGAAAGAAATGCCCAGGGAAGATGCTGTGTGGAGTTTGCCTGCAGGCTTGTTCCTTGTGTGTGTGCTTTGGTTGGCACGTGATAGCTGAAGCATTACTGTTGAGCTGCTCTGAGCTCCAGGTCCCTGCAGCTCTCTTGGGGTGACATTTTCCCTCCTTTTCCCCATGGGGGAAGCTATTTCATCAGGACGTTGCTGTGAACAGCAATCCTGGTTGAGGTCAAGGGCATTTCATATGTTGCAGTTCGACAATATGAACTTTTCAGTGTTGTGATAATGAACAGTCTGTTTGTAGAGATTTTAAGACTAAAATTTACTGTGAACCAAACATGGATCCTGACGACACTAGTTTGAAAACTGACAATAATACCTGCATTATTGTTTAGACTATTTCCTAATTTCCACTTGGATCCCTTAGCCTTGACTTAAAAATCAAACATTGGGGGCTTTTCAGTTTCCTCTTGTGCTGTGGACTTGTAATTCCATGTGGCTGCGTGGGTTGTCAGTGTCTCTCCCCCCTCTTACTTGGACTCCTGTGACATCCGTGTTAGTTCTAGCTGCCACTGCCCCTGTTCCTCTGTTATTGGTGTTACACTTGTTTATTTAGTGTTATGCTCATGTGCATGTGTGGATGTCAGAGGATTACCTGTAGGAGTCTATCCTCTCCTTCCACCACATGGGCCCTGGGGATCAGACTCACCACATCAGGCTCTGCAGCAAGTGTCCTTCCCCTGAGCCACCTCATTGTCCTGTTTTTTTTTTGTTTTGTTTTGTTTTTAATTAATTATGTGTATCACTTTTTGGTTTTTTTGTTTGTTTTCATTTCTCAGTATTGTTTTTCACAGGGATTTACTTTGGGTTGCTTTATTGTCTTGTCCTTTGTACCTTCTTTTGTTCTTAGATTGATTTATTTTTATATGTATAAGCATATCCTGCATGTATGTGTGTGTGCCCCATGTGTCCATGGTGCTCACGGAGGTCAGGAAAGGAAATCTTAGAACTAGAGTTAAATGGTTATGAGCTGCCTTGTGGGTGCTGGACCAAACCTGCTTCCTCTGTAAGGGCAACAAATGCTCTTAACTGAGCCATGTTTCTAGGCCTGTTTTTCGGCCTTCTAGTTCATTAGTTTGTGTGTGTGTGTTGTTGATGTATGTATGCCAGTTTTATGTTTAAAACATTTATAAAGTTCTTAATCTCAGTTATATTGTTTTTCCATCTTTGAATTTCCTGTTTATTCTGTTTTATAGATCCTAGTTTGTGGTTTCAAAGTTCCTGTCTACTAAGTTTATACAGACACCCATTTCTCTTCTCTATTTTTTTTTTCTCGTTTTTGGGGCTTGGTCCTGTTTCTTTATCTATAATATTTATTGGATGTCAGAAATTATGTGTAATTATAGATTTGTGGCCCTAACTATATTAACTACCTTCCAAAGAAAGATTTAACTTTTTTTCCTGAAGATTTCTTTAATCCAATTGATGGGTAATGTTAGAGCTGATATTCTTCTAATTTTTATTTACTCATAAGGACAGTCCTTATACCACAAGCAGAGACTTTATTCCTCGGAATTGGTTGTTACTATTGGGCCTGGGTCTGGCTGTTAGGTTATCCCTATAATCTCTAAGATGCAGCCCTCTGAGGCATTAGCTGGAAGCCAGGGCATTTACCAGGCCACCTATATGTTGACAGGTGTTGAGTTCTACCTCTGTGTCATAGTACCATGGAAATGCTGAAATCTGTGTCTGTCTCTTACGTGGTCACATCCCAGTCCCGCTCAGTGTCTGCATGTCTTCCTCCTCAGTGCACAGCTGAGGACTTGGATTGTCGCCCACAGATGAGGCTGCTTGCAGAACTGTATGCTAATTCTCCCTGATTCCTTCTTCTCTTTTTACGCTAGTCCTATTGGTAGCCCAGAAATCCAACCCTTTGGAATATTCTTCAATGATACTTTTTTATTTTTCTTTGAGATAGGGTCTTACTGTGTGGGCTCGGCTGCCCTGAAGCTCACTGTGTAGTCGGAGCTGGCTTTGAAGTCATGATCTCCTTCCTGCCTTAGTCTTCTGAGTGCTGGGATTACAGTCATGTGCCACTATGCCTGGCTTCCAATAAGGTTTTAAAACTTGACATTGCACAGAAACTTCTCATTAGATCACAAGTGCCTTCAATTTTAAGTATTTGTCTCCCTCTCTCTTCCCCTGGCCCTTCTCTCCCCTCCTCTGGTGTTTTGAGACAGGGTTTCTCTGTGTTGCCTGGGCCATCCTAGGACTTGCTCTGTAGACCAGGCTGGCCTCTGCCTCTGAGTGCTGGGATCAAAGACATACACCACCACCCAGCTTGAGTTCTTTTCTTATTCAGCCTTTTAGCAGCATTTAACGTAGCTGCCCATTCTCTCTTCCCTGAAACATTTTTAATAGCAGTCCGTGCCTGCCATGTAGGAAGGAGGACCTGAGCTCAGTCCTTAACACCATAGCAAAGAGAAGCACACCAGTATAAGCCTGGCCCCAGATGCAGAGACTTAGTGAGCTCCAGACACTGTCTCAAAAAACATGGGAGGGAGTGACTGCGAAGACACGGGGGTCTGCCTCTGCACACATGTGCAGCCTCACACACGTGTGCATCCACACTCGCATTGTTCCACTTGTTGTCCAGGATGTTGCACTTGTGTGTTTTCTTCCAGTCTAAGTTTGCTGCTCCATTGCTGGGTCCAACTTCCATATGCCCAGCAGAGCTTTGCTCCTATGTCATATACTTTCTTCAGCAAATATGTTCTCACCTTAAGTGTATTCTACTTACTTGGTTTTTTATTGTGTATGTTTCCTACTAGAAATAAGCTAGTTTTAGAAAGAACCCCCTCCTTTATTATGCTCACCCTGCGTACTAGTGGCTAGAACTGTGCTCAGAAAAGCTAGTGCATACGAGGCAGCAGATAAGTGGATGAGTTCACTATCACTTATGAGTGTGTGCATTCTCCACATAGCTATTGGGTGCATTGTGTGTTTTATAGTCTATGCTAAGTATGTGCCATTATTTGAAGATCTGAACTTGGATACACTTCCTCTGCATCTCAAGACAGTATGGCAACTTTGAATACAGGTTTATAGTGTATAAAGTCCTGTTTCTGGATGAAATAATAATTGAAGTAAATGCAGATTGTCCGTTTCTGAATGACTTTATGGTATTCACAACTTTTCAACAGAAATAGGAAGTATTTCTTATGGGAAGAAGATGCCAATACTCATGGCCTATTCATTTCTTATAGCGAACTATTGAAGAAAAGAAGGGGATATCTGGATACAGTTACACCCAAGAGGAACTTGAGAGAGTGTCAGCCCTGAAGAGCGAGGTTGACGAGATGAAAGGCCGGACCCTGGACGACATGTCAGAGATGGTAATGGCGCCTCTCTCCTGCTTGCTTGTTGACTTACTGTGTGTGTGTGTATGTTTAATTTTCAGTTAAACATTCAAATATTCATCTCTATACAATGCTTACTTTCTATTCTTTTGCCATACATGCTTGTATGGTACCAGGGTTGACCTCCTGGGGCAGCAAGGGAAGGAACAAAGGACAGACACACAGACACATAAATAGAAAAGCGGGGATCAGGTGGTCCAGGCTCTAAGAAGCTGCCACTGCATACCCACTTAGCTGTTTACTATGCACAGAGGAACAAGGAGGGGGCTTAGCTAGTCTTTTTAGGAGCAGTCTCTGTAGGGTAGCAATTTTCAGGCTGTAAACTCTACGGGGGAAGCTATGGTGGACATTTTCTGCACACTGTCAATTTGCACACTCAGGCCAGAGGAAGGATTTGCCTAGAGAAGGCCTTATCTCACCCTCAGGACTCAGGCTCCACTCACACCGACAGCAGCACACGTGCTCAAGACTTTACTCTCCCGCATTCTTACATCTATGTGGTGTTTTTTTATCAAGGAGTTGTTCCATTGTAATGTTCAGCTTAAAACAGTGCTTATTTTGTATCTTAATGTAACATTAAAGAAATATCTATATTAAAAATAAGAACTAGAAGCCGGGCGTGGTGGCGCACGCCTTTAATCCCAGCACTCGGGAGGCAGAGGCAGGCGGATTTCTGAGTTCGAGGCCAGCCTGGTCTACAAAGTGAGTGCCAGGACAGCCAGGGCTACACAGAGAAACCCTGTCTCGAAAAACCAAAAAAAAAAAAAATAAGAACTAGAATTATTTCATCTTTGTGTATGTCTTTGATATTCCAGATTCAGGGTTGCTATCACCCAAATACACTGGGACATTTTCATCAAGCATGATATTAAAATGTTTTCTTATTTATTGGTAGATAGTTGCATCCCCAAACTCAGAGACTTTCCAGAATGTATTCTACAAACTTTCTGGATTTCGCCCAAATCTAGTTTCTAAAAATGCTTAGTGTTTAGCATAGAGGACGCCTCCAGGACCCCTCTTCTGTCAGGTTATTCACATTACATATATTGAAAATCACCCGTGCATATTGTGTTCATTTATGTGACCTCCTGAGTTGTACATGTCTCATAGACAATAACATTATAATGGCACACAGGTAATTTGTAGTTGCTTTGTGCTTCAGTGTTAGATTGCAGACACCTTCTTAGCATGGTGTGCGGTCATGATAACTGGCATTTAGAACCAATAAGTGGCCCTGCACTTTGCTAAGGAGTTAACATCTATTAACCAGGCCTCGTGCACACATCTATAATCCTAGCACTCGTGAAGCAGAGACAGGCAAATCTCTGTGAGTTTGAGGACAGCCAGAGCTACATAGTGAGACCCTGTATTCCCCTCAAAAATAAGAAAAAATGAAACTAACATCTATTCAATCTCTTTCCTACTATTTGGCACTAAAGTAATTAAAGGTTTTATTTCTTTAAGTCTTTACTTGACTGCAGTAGTATTTTTATGTATGCAGCACTTTTTTCATTTTTTTAAATGACATGTCTTTTGCTTTAAATGACAGGTGAAAAAACTGAATTCCTTGGTATCAGAAAAGAAGTCAGCTTTAGCCCCAGTTATAAAAGAACTACGGCAGTTGCGTCAGAAATGTCAAGTAAGTTTGATGTTTTTGCTGTCTTGCTTAGGTGGACTCTTAAGTATTTTTTAAGGGAGATAATGGAAAGGAAATTAGTACTGAGCTGACACAGCACAAGGCAGTGATGGTGGGGCCCACAAGTCAGTGAGGGCTGGGAAGAAGGAATTCAAACTGAAATGCAAAATGCAGCCAGATGAAATTTGTAAAAATCATTTGCATTTGAGTGCTGTAAATACTAAATCTTATTCTTGTGTGGCCAAGTGAGGCAAAGTATCCAAGGACTAGCAAGGCAGCCTTAGATGGATGGGCTTACTGTTCTGGCAGGCACAGCGGGCAAACGGCAGTAGGCTAAGCACAAGTGCCGTTACTTGGAAGCTAGTTGTAACCACGGCTTTAAAGGAGAACTGTCAGAGGTAAGTGCCCTGCAGGAGCCAGCGGCCAGCCGCTAGCATTTGGCAGTAGTGTTGCTGCTTCATCAGTCTCTGGAGTAATTGTAAGTGTGAGTGTGAGCCATCTTGCCTGTGCCTGAGGACGGAACTAGAAACCCAGTTCTACATGAACACCATCTGTCAGAGTTAGCTCCAGAGTAGAAAATCACATAGACTTTGAAGTCAGTTATAGACATCATTTCCTTTTTATAGAAAGTGCCACACAGTCTGAGATAGGTTTAGAAGCTTATCCAGACAGACAAATGGGAGACTCAAGTAAGGGTCTTACTTTAGCCTGCAAATTCCTCCCCCCACCCATTTTACAGAGCTCTGGCTGTCCTGGAACACTATGTTTACACCATGTTGGCCTTGGATTTAAAGAGATCCATGTACCTCTTCCAAGTGCTAGGATTAAAGGTGAATGCTACCATGTCTGCATGTCCGGCCTAAGTTGCCTTATCTCAGACTGTCTCATTACACACTGCTGCCATCACAGAGGAGATGGAAGAGACAGCCCTGCTCTCTCAGGTTTATGCTCTAAGCGGTATGGTAGCAGGACATAAGGAAATTCAAGCAAGATAAAAGAAATCATATCTAAAGAGCAAGTAATGTATGTATTACTTAGTATATTGTGGAATAGGCCAGAGGGATGCTATGAAACCAGAAAAGCTGTACGAGTGTTAGCAATGGGGACTTATAGGTAGTGATGGTAAATTTGGTATTAACAATATTTATTAAGCACTAGCTATGTACCTTGTACTCTGACATTTCTCATTGGACCTGACAAACAATCCAAAGAGAGAGGAACTTCCTTTATGAAGAGAAAGAAAGGAACAGAGGTGGGGAGGGAGGCAGGCAGGCAGGCATAGAGACTAGTGACTTGTCTAAGATTGTATAGTGGCAGACGGCAGAGCAAGTGTCTCTAACACTGCACTAGTAATGTAATGTGACCCCTGAATCTTTGGGGATCTTTCTCTATTCCTGCCACCTTCAAGTCTTTTTACCACAGTTTCTTTTTCCCCCGTATCATGGTCCCCTCCTCCTCCTGTGGGAATTAGTTATGCCTCCAACCACATGATGGCCTTTCTAGTCCTGTTATACCAGTGTTGACTACTAACTTCTCTGTTGCCCTTGATTTATTTGTGTGTTTTGTGGTGTTAGAGATGGAATCCAGGGCCTTTCACATGCTAGACAAGCACTAAACTAGGCCTGCCACTAAACTATTCCCTAGCCTTTCAGAGGTTTTTGTATGTTTTGTTTTGTTTTACTTTTCTGATGTTGCAGATGGAGTCCCACATTTGACACTTGTGCTGGTAAACTACACCCCAGTCCTAACACCCATTGTTTACATTCAGATTGTCGTTGCCCAGAACTCAGGAGCTAAGGGAATCCTGCAGCCTTTGAGGCTGTGCCTTTTTATTTTGTTTTTGTTTCAGTTTGTTTTAAGTGAAGATCTCACTGTGTAGTCCTGGCTGGCCTTGAACTTGTAGAGCTCAGCCTGCCCCAGTCCCAAAGAGTTGGAATTAAAGGTATGTGCCACCATGCCCAGCATAAATCTCTTTTTAAGTTTATAAAAGTAAGAAATCGCCTTTGTTCTGTGGCTCTGCCCAACTTGTGAGTGAGCAAGCAGTGTTGCTAAGGCGCTGTCTCGATGCTTCTCTGCTAAACCCAAAGGGATCTTCATCAGAGAGAACAAGTTCAGCTGAGCGTGGGGCTATGCGCCTTTATCCCAGCACTCAGGAGACAGAGGCAGGAGGATCTCTGTGAGTTCAAAGCTAGCCTGGTCTACATAGTCAGTTCCAGAACAGCCAGAACACTTATACAGAGACCCTGTCTCAAAAAAAAAAAAAAAACCAAAAAAAAAAAAAAAAAAACAGTTCAAAGCCAGCTAAGGCTACCTGAGGCCTTGTCTCAAAGATACTATTTTTCCTGTCTGCTCCTTCATCAGAGAAAGAGAATATAACTTAATAGGGCCTTAAATATTTTCCAGAAGTTTTATGGGAGTTAGTAAATAGATTTTATTTGTTTATTTGTCTGTATGTCTATTTATTTACTTGTTTACTTATTGGCAGAGTCTAATTGTATAGCCCTGGCTGGCCTGAAACTCACTATGTAGACCAGGCTGGCTTTGAATTTACAGAAATTAACCAGCCTCTGCTTCTACCTCCTGAGTGCTGGGGTTAAAGACACACAGTAAAGACGTATTATTATTATTGTTGTTGTTATTATTGTTGTTATTATTATTATTTAGTTGTGTGTGAGTGTGTGTGTGTGTGTGTGTGTGTGTGTGTGTGTGTATGCAGCAGGAGTGGGACAACAATGAGAGCTAGAAGAAATCCTTGAATCCTCTGGATCTGGATTGTAGATGGTTGTGAGCTGCCCAGTGTAGGTGCTGAGATCTGAACTTAGGTCCTGTAAGCTGTCTAAGTACACACAACTGCTTTCTTTCTCCACTTAGAGACATAGGATTGCTACATTCATTTATTTATTTTGTGGAGTGTGTCTGTGTGTCTGTGTACATGCACAGATGTCAGAGGTCAACTGTGAGAGTCAGCTTTTTCCCTGTGTGTGGCTCCCAGGGGTTGAACTTGGATATTAGGCTTGTTGACAAATCCATTACCCCCCCCCAAGCCACCTCCCTGTCTTCTGCTTTAGCTCAGTGTGACCCATGGAGTGGCGGCTCCTCTCTGCAGCTTTCGCTGTTCTAGTTACACCAGCCATATGCAGTCCCAATCCACAGAGACATCACAGGCAGCAGGACTCAGGCCTGCAAGGTCTCAGCATGTGCCCCGTGTGTCCAGGGATGCTCAATGTGTGCCCGTGTGTCCAGGGATGCTCAGTGTGTGCCCGTGTGTCCAGGGATGCTCAGTGTGTGCCCGGTGTCCAGGGATGCTATGGCTAACCACGGTTGTCTTCAGGCTAATCATAACTCTTCCTTCTTAACCCTTTGGAAGTTTCCACACTGCGAGCAGCTTGGGTCTACTATAGGGTCCTCAGTTCCACCTCCTCACCCTGGTGTTCCCAGTGCTTTCTCCTACCCTGTGGCTGGTATCATCCCTCTGCAGTACAACCTCCTTTCCCCAAGATAGCACTGCCAGTCTCTGGTTCCCAAGACTGATGGTTCTAACTCCTTGGCAATTCAGTTCAGCCTTGGATTTTAAGAGACATTTGCTTCTCCTTAGCAAGCATTTGCAGATACTAATCATCTCTGTGTATTTGCTAGAGATTTTCAGATTATCTCCTTCAAAATATCTAAATAAATGTTCAAACTACTAAAAGAGCTTGAATTCACCCTGCCTCTGCCCTTCATAGCAGTATAATCTCAGCAAGGCACTGACCTTTCTGCATGTTCTTTAAGCTTTATGTGGAGGTGACAGTCAGCACCTCCTTCAGTATTGAAGATTTAATTACTGTCCAGGGTTCTAATAGGATTCAGAGTTCTTATCACAGCCCACATACATCTTCCTCCTCTTCTCTCCCTGTTCTCAGATTCAGTCCAAAAATGGACACTATTCACACATCCCTGAATTTTTGTTCTCCCTTGTTTCCAATCCTTTACACACAGTGTTCCTTAAAAAAAAAAAAAAAAAGCATCTCCTTTCCCTTGCTCACCTTCTCCTAATTATTCTTACTAATGCCTCATTCTCGGTTTAGATATTGGTTTCTCCAAGATGTTGTCTCCACTGATCCCCAAGCCTAGATTAGGTTTGAAAGTCCTGTGTGCTCCTGCACAGATCACACTGCAGCCCGTGGCTCTAGGCATCACTGAGGGGCGTGCTGTTTGTTCACTGTTGTATCCCAGGTCATAAGCCAGAGCCTGGCACACAGATCAGTACACGGCAGCCATTGTTCTTATCAGCACCTCCGCCTGTCATAATTCTTGACTGTCCAGTTGTTGTATAAAGAACTCGTCAGCATGCCAGGGAGCTTAGAGTTAAGTTACAGGACTGACAAGGACAAGCATTGTTTCCGAGGCATGGTTTCTGCCTTTGTTTTCCACTTAATCATCTGCCCTTTTCAAACTAGGAACTAACCCAGGAGTGTGATGAGAAGAAAGCCCAGTATGATAGCTGTGCAGCAGGCCTTGAAAGCAACCGGTCCAAATTAGAGCAGGTAAGAAGAGGGCTTCTGTTTTAACAGTGCAGCCAAAGCTGCCCACGTGTGCACATTTTCACCCCCTGAGTCATGGCGTTCTTACACCTTACTGCTGCCTCCTAGTATGCCTCCACGGGACCAGAAATTCTATTTCTTTAAACTTGAATTTTTCAATCTGTATGGCCAATGCCTAAGGTCATCTCCTAGAGCAGATGTGATATCATATGTAAGCCACCCTCCATTGGCTTCCCAGTACACTTGAAGTAAACCTAACCTTCAGGTTATGTTGTATGGGGTTCCTGCTGCTGGTCAAGGTCATATCTGTGTCCTGTAGTCCTCCTCCTTGTCCAGCATGGTGGCCTTGTGTCTTAACTCCAAACTGGCCAAGCTCCATTCTACTTCCAGGTTACTGTGTGTGCTCCTGTCTGCCTGGGACACTCAATGTCTTCTTCCCTCTTATCCTCAGCACAGAGATCTCAGCCTGAAAGTCAGCTCCTACTGACCCTTCTACCTAGAGATTCCCACTCCCCGCCACGGGCTGACACACCTTACAGTACCATCTCCCCAGGGCTGAGGTGTCCACATGAACCTGCACCCATGGGGACCACTCTTCATTCCTGTTTCCTTGTCTATGAGAGGAAGAACCCCATTTCTTCCTCACTGCTATGTCCCTAATTCTTACAAGAGTGCTAGACACACAGTAGGACTTAATAAATGAGTAAGTGCTCCTGAGGTTAAAAGGCACTAGGACTAGTCTCAGCACCAGCGGTGCAGCCTGCACAGTCATCGTAAAGCAGCTTGTACTGAGGAGCTGGTTCTGATGCTTGCTCTTCTGCTGCTCATCTAAAGCAATGGGTCTTTTGTTCTTTCAATCATGTGTTGCCCCTGTAACATTATATACTGTAGGAAGTGCGAGGACTTCGTGAGGAATGTCTTCAAGAAGAAAGTAAATACCACTATACAAACTGCATGATTAAGGTAGGCAAAGAGTGGGCTCAGAGGCTTTCTTGAAAAAGGTTAAGTTTTTTTCTTTTGTTTGTTTGTGTTTTGAGACAAGGTCTCTCTGTAGTCCTGGCTGTTCTGAAGCTTGCTACATAGACCAGGCTGGCCTCAGACTCACAGAGATCCTCCTGCCTCTGCTTCCTGAGGGCTGGGATCAAAGATGTGCACCACCATAACTGTCCTAAAAATGATTTTATTGATTGTGTATGTTTGTGAACATATACATCATGTGCCCTGGTGCATGTGAGGAGATCAGAGAGCAACTTACAGGACTCAGCATTCTCTTTCTACTGTGTGGGCACTGGGATGGAGCGCAGGTTGTCAGACTTGACGGCTCTGGCCTTTACCCACTGAACCATTTTTAGGCCCCATCTGAGACCTCCCTCTCAATATTAACAACGTCCTGACACTTGTTTTTACGTAGAACCTAGAAGTTGAGCTTCGTCGAGCTACTGATGAGATGAAGGCATATGTCTCTTCTGATCAGCAAGAGAAGAGGAAAGCAATTAGGCAAGTGATTTTTATTCTTATATGAATGATTCTTTCTCTTTAACTATACAAGATTTGTAAGTAAGATAGGAACATAGAGAATATTTCAGCTTTCAGATGCTAAGCTGCTGTTGAACACTGAATCTTAGGATAGTCTAACCCTCCTAACAGGGTAGGAGTACATATAATTGTGCTGCTTGCTTGCTTTTTTTTCATGTAGCAAATATAAAATGTGTCACCTTAGCCACTTGTAAGCATGCGATTAGTGGCCCTGATTACATTCACTGTGCTGAGCCATCACCACTGCCTGGTTCCAAAGCCTTTCACATTACATGAATCATTAGTCCCACCTCCAAGCCCCAGGAATATGTGTGCTTTTATATTTGCTCTCTGTAAGCATTAGCGTTTTAATGTCATCTCGTTAAGCACACATGGCTGGGACTCTGGTCATCTACCTGCTAATAGTGCAGTGTGGCAGCTGCCTTTTAACTAGAAGCATGTGACTGCGGTATGCCAGCCTCTGAAATGAGAACTGTATGTAAACACTGCTTAGTCCTTGAATGGGGAGTTTATTTGTAGTCTCAACTGTGTTGTAGTCTTGCCTTAAATCAACTTGAATCAACTCTTGCCTTAAAATAATAAATTTGTAAAATATTTGCAAGTTGTAATAAAATGCAGTTGTGGAAGCTTATCCTTCCTCACTCACCATCACAGCTATGTCTTCTTCTTACTCTCCAGCAAGAACACTAAAGGGAGGAGTCATTTGTCTGAGCCTGCACTTGAGATTTTTGAGGGACCGTGCTTGCATTAGTGTTACCAGAAGGAGCCTGGGAACTTGTCTGTTGTAGAAGCTGTCTGTTGCAGAGTCTGTAGTGTGCTGGCAGGCGAGGCAGCCCGGAGATGTCCTATAAATAGAGAGACTTTAGTACATACTCTTAAACATTAACTATAAAAGTCCTCATTTAGCTTCGTTTACACAACGTAAACTTTAGGGTTCTCCTTTTCTTTTTCTCAAGACAGAGTCTCACTCTGTAGCCCTGGCTATCCTGGCATCCACTCTGTAGACCAGGCTAGCCTCAAACAGAGATCCACCTCCCTCATGCCTCCCGCTGCAGGGGCATGGCCTGGCTCTGCTTGTGCTGCTGGGTTTCTCATCTTATCTTGCTAAATTCTTCTAATAGGACAATCTAAGTTTGCACAGAAAAATAAAACATATTTGCATTGAAATATAAGAGCTAGCCAGGCATGGTGACACATGTGTTTAATCACAGCTCTTGGGAGGCAGAAGCAGGTAGGTCTCTGTGGGTTTGAGGCCAGAGATGTTACACAGAAAAACCCTGTGTAACATCTGTAACCCTGTTACACAGAAAAAACCTAAACAAACAAACAAATATACAGAGTGTAAAGACTCCTCCCATGTTTCTTGTATGGTTAAGGTCTCTATTGCTGTGATAAGATACCATCAACCAAAGTCAGTTGATTTCAGCTTATAGGTGTTGGGAAGTCAGGGCAGAAATTCAATTAGGGGGAAAGCTGGAGGCAGGAGCTGGTGCAGAGCTGTGGAGGACGGCTGCTCACTGGCGTGCTCCTCATAGCTTGCTCAGCCTGAGTTTGTAGAGCACCCAGGACTGACAGCCCTGGAGCAGCACCACTGCACTGAGCAGGGCCCTCTTACACGCATTGCTGATTAAGAAAATGTATTCCTGGCTTGCCTGTGGCTGGATCTTATGGAGGCATTTTCTCAGTTGAGAGTCCTTTTTCCTAAATGACTATCTTGTGTCAGATTGGCACAAACTACTCTGGACACTTCCATCTGTTCCTTAATCCTTTGACCTTAATATGTCACCTACCTTACACAGCATTAAAATATCATTGTACTGTAATTTTTCAATACTTTGAATTTTTCACTTTAAATGAGCTTTTAGCTCATAAAAATTATCTGAGAAAAAAAAAAAAAAAAAAGCTGGGGATGGTGGTGCACGCCTTTAATCCCAGCCCTTGGGAGGCAGAGGCAGGCGGATTTCTGAGTTCAAGGCCAGCTTGGTCTACAAAGTGAGTTCCAGGACAGCCAGGGCTACACAGAGAAACCCTGTCTCGAAAAGCCAAAAACCAAAAAAAAAAAAAAAAAAAAAAAAAAAATTATCTGTAAAACCAAAAAGTAATCATTATAAGTAGAAATTCAGTGCTTTCCAGACAAACCGTGGTGAGCATAGCGGCAGATACCTGTAACCGCAGCACTGGGAGGCTGAGACTAGAGGATTGGGGGTCACTGGGAGACTGAGACTAGAGGATTGGGGGTCACTGGGAGACTGAGACTAGAGGATCGGGGGTCACTGGGAGGCTGAGATTAGAAATCAAGGGTCACTGGGAGGCTGAGATTAGAGGATCCTGGGTTTAGGGCTGGCCTGGGCTAGTGTGTGTGTGTGTGTGTGTGTGTGTGTATTTCCAGCACTCAGGAGACAAAGCAGACAGATCGCTGTGGGCTCAAGTCCAGCCTGGTCTACTTAGGTGAATTCAAAACCAGCCAGATACCTAGTAAGACCCTGTTGAAAGAAAGGAAGAAAGAATGAAAAAAAGAGGGGGAAAGGGAGGGAAGAATAGAGGGGAGGTGAGGGAAGAGGAAAGGGGAAAGGAGAGGAAAGGAAAAGGAAGAAAAGCAAAGGAAAGGACCTAGTGTGTGGTGGCACACCACTGTAAACTCCAGCACTTGAGAGGTGAAGGCAGGTGGACCAGTAATTCAAGGCCAGCTAAGTGTGAGACTATACTGGGCTCTGTGAGATCTTTCAAAAAGGGCAGGGGAAGGAGATGGTGGGTGGAAGATGACTGGAGAGATGGCTTAGAGCAGTGGTTCTCCACCCTTCTAATGCTGCAACCCTAATACAGTTCCTCACCTTGTGGTGACCCCTATGCAGACAAAATACCCAAACCTATGAAATAAAATAAAAATGTTTTAAAGATGTAGGCCATATTGTCATGGTTCATGCTTTAACAGTCTACTATTAATGCTTCAGTGTACACTGTTGCAATTCAGCCATGAAAATGCTAATATATCTGCACTTATGTGTGCATGTTAGCCAATACATGGGAAATATATGTATACATACATGTGTGTAGACAAAAATAATATTAAATTACCTTTTGTTAAACTTTTTTATTAGATTTATTTATTTTGTGCATATAGGTACAACATAGCTGTCTTCAGACACACCAGAACACACCAGAAGGCATCAGATCCCATTACAAATGGTTGTGAGCCACCATGTGGTTACTGGGAATTGAACTCAGGACCTCTAGAAGAGCAATCACTGTTCTTAACCTCTGAGCCATCTCTCCAGCCCCAATATTAAATTATCTTAATATTCATTTAGAGTTTTTTCCACTTCAGTATGTATAGGTTTACCCCATTTTTCACAACTCTGTGTTACTCCTTTCAATAGATTACTATAATCTGCATAAGCATTTCCCCATCTATATGCATTTAGTCTTCCAGCTTTCAGTATTCTATACATTGGTGAAATAAGTAGTATTTGCTCTTATGTTTCTTAAGTTGTGGAGTTGTTCTTCAGGCTGATTTCCTGGAAGCGGAGGTAGAGTCAGACACTTATTTAGTTAATAGACTCTAAAAAGCAATGTGTAATTTAAGCACACGGGTTGTCAATTTTAAGGGTAGATAATCAGAACTAGTAATATGTCTTAATTTTCTTAACTTAATTTCCTATATAAGGCTTTGCCCTTTCCCCCTTTTAAATGACTGTTTACTGGAACAGTAATTTAAACATGAAGAAAAACGAAGTGTCTGATGAGTTCCTTTCTCATTCTGCCGCAAACTGTAAATGTATATAAATGTGCTGATTTATAATTTTGTTGTGTGATGAAATCATTAAAGCTAAGATTGAATATTCTGTTGGCTCTCTAGGGAACAGTATACCAAAAATATTACTGAACAAGAAAACCTTGGTAAGGTAAGAATTACTTTTTAATGTTTCTAATTGAGGCTTTTTATTGCATGGCTCTGACACTCATTCTTTTGGAAGGCACCTCTTTCAAGGGGTTGTTACTTCCTTTCTTAGGAAAGTAAAGGGACCAGTGAGGTGGTGCTGAATGTTAGCATGTGATACGGTCAGTCTCCAGGACTCACACACTAGAGAGAGCCAAGTCCTATCAGAGGTCCTCTGACCTCCAGACACGTATCAAGTGTACACACACACACAGAATGAGAGAGAGAGTCAGAGAGAGAGAGAGGGAGGAAGAGACAGAGACAGAGACAGAGAGACAAAGGGAGGGAGGGAGGGAGGGAGGGAGGGAGGGGGAAAAAGAGAGAGAGAGAGGGAGAACTTGTAAGTTCTATATCTTATTTCTTTATAGCAATGGTTCTCAACTTTCCTAATGCTATGACCCATCCCCTCATGTTGTGGTGACCCCCAGCCATGAAATTATTTGTGTTGCTACTTAATAACTGTAATTTTGCTACTGTTATGAATCATAATGTAAATATCTGTGTTTTCTGATGGTCTTAGGTGACCCCCGTGAAAGGGTCACAACCCACAGTTTGAGAACTGCTACTTTAAGGGTGGCACAATTGCATTCAAAAAGGAAGCAAATGGAATTTTATGTTAGAAATTAATGTGTTTGAATTAGTGTATATAAACCTTCATTTACATTAACAATAGATTGTTTAGATTTTTAATATGTTTTTCAGTAGGCTTTCATCTAAAGAGTCCACGTTATATTAATAAGAAACTATTCCCCTTTTTCTCTTGTTTAAAAATGGAGCTGGAGAAATAGCTCAGTAATTAAGAGTACTACCTGCTCTTCCAAAGGACCTGTGTTCAATTCCCAGCACCCACATGGTGGCTCATAATAGTCTAAGTCCAGTTCCAAGGAATCCTATGTCCCTTTTGTTGTCTGTGTGAACCAGGCATACATGTGGTACAGACATACATGTAGGCAAAACACCCATAACACATACAGATAAATATACAGTAATATGTTTATTATTCATTTTATAAATATCTTATTATATATTATATAAATATATTTATTATATATTTTATACATATATTATATAAATATATGTATATTTAACAGCTCATATAACCATAATATATACTGTAAACATATAAGTATATTTATATAATATATAAAATAATTTATACATTAATATCATATGTTATATTAACATATTGATATCTTAATATAATAAATATATGATATAATAAAGATATGAATATATGTTTCTGTATTCATTATGGGTCTGACATATCTATATAATCTTTTAATTAAAATATCTGGATGAATGTTGATGTGTATAGACACACTTATAAAACCTTAAATATCTTTACAAGCTTAATTTCTAAATCCAATTACAGCTGTTTGTTGGGCTGTGAGGCTCAGTGACAGTGCAGTGCTGATAGAGCCTGCAAAAGTCTGGTTTCTGTCTACAGCACCAAGAAGTTCTTGCTCCTTCCAGTGTAATGTTTTTGGTTTTGGTTTTGGTTTTTTTCAAGACAGGGTTTCTCTGTATAGCCCTGGCTGTCCTGGAACTTACCTTGTAGACCAGAACTCACAAATCCGCCTGCCTCTGCCTCCCGAGTGCTGGGATTAAAGACGTGCGCCACCATGCCTGGCATAATGTTTTTCTTAACAAGATCTTGGGGAAAGCTGTAGGAACAATCAGATATAAAATATTTTTAAGCAGAATGAGTCAGTGACTAACCCATAACAGAATTTGGACACTTCTTCCTCCTCTCACTTCTAGAGTGATTTCCAAGGCAGCCCCGAGTAAGCTAGTGTTTCCATGTGTGTGCTGGCACACACAGAAGTCCAGGGCCCTGTGTGTCCTCTGCCATCATTCTCCACCTGGTCCCTGTGAGTTCCCAGGTCCCCCTCACCAAGGCCGGGGTCCCCCTCCCCATGCTGAGGTTACAGATGTAGCTACTGGGGATCCCAACTGAGGTCCCCATGACTGAGCAGCAAGTCCCCTCCCCACTGAGCCATCTCCTCCACCTCTGGCTGCTTCTTTAAGACATTCCTATAGATTGCTAGCATTTAGGGGTGAGAAATTATTTCAGTAATACAAGAAAAATTTTAATTTAGATTTACCATATCTGAAAAAGTCATGCTGAGAACTCCTAAAATTCTTAGCATACTTCAGTGGTCTTTTCAAATACTTTTAATTTGTGAACACCAAAATGTTTGTGGTGACATACATTTCTCCCAACATAAGCTTACATATACTAAGCCTGTGCTTTTCTGTAAAACCTGTTTTTAAATGGTTGGTTATATTCCAGTTATTTCTGAAAATTCCCCTGCATGCTCTTGCATTGCTTTTGTTCTGTTTGCTTTCAGTACCCATAACTGGGGTGGGCAGTATTTAATCAGTAGTTTAAATCTCGCCTTCATCCCGGTTCTTTCTCTTATTTGGGCAAGCATCAGCCACCAGCACTCTCATTTGTCCCGAAGATCGGTAGATGAGCCGAGTCCTAAAAGAGGAAAGATGAGTGTGTCCCGGGTCGCGGCTGCTGTGTGCCTGCTTGTCTCTCTCCCTCCTGAAGATTTTCTCACAGTGCGTCTGTTGGCATTTCTGTCACAGTGGTTCCGTGTGTGTACACTGCCACCCTGCCCTTCTTTCTTGCTGTCTTTGTTCTGACTCCTCTTTTCTGTTAGCCTTCCTTCATTTACAGAACCAAAATATAATTTTGCAATTCATTGAAAACATTTTTCACGTCTATTTATAATTATAGTCAAGAAGTAAACAAGTTTTAGCAGGTGGAATCGTCTCATCTGGACATTAACAAAAATAATTCTGGGGACTGGAGAGATGGCTCAGTGGTTAAGAGGATCCAGATTCAGGTCCCAGCACCCACATGGCTGCCCACATCTGTCTGTAACTCTAGACGGGTGATCTGACACTCATCTGACCTCCATGGGGACCAGACATGTATGCAGTGCACAGATATATCTACAGGCAAAACACCCATATATACAAAGTTAAAAAAGGAGCTTCTCTTCTCTTCTCTTCTCTTCTCTTCTCTTCTCTTCTCTTCTCTTCTCTTTCTGTTTTTGGAGACAGGGTTTCTCTGTATATCCCTGGCTTTCCTGGCACTTGCTCTGTACTCAGGCTGACAATAAGTCTTATTTTTAAAAAATATTTCCCATAAAGATTTTGGCCTATTAAATGGTAAAAAAAAAATTCATGATTTCTCTGAAGAAGATAATGCATGTGGTTTGATAACTTGAACTTACATAGAATGTATATGATTTCAGGGTACAAGATATATTTAATGATAACAACACACAATTTAGCTTATCAAATATTTCCAACTCTGTTTTCACTTGAAGAAAAAATAGTATAAAGCACGCACTTTTATTGTTCCCAATCTTTAGCTACAGTTGGCAGTTAAGAAAACCGAGATCCAGGGAACCCGAGTACCTGCTTATAACTAGTGACAGGACCTCAGCTGGCCATCAGGCCCTTAGACGTGGTCTGTTCCATGCTGTCAGACCAACCTGCTTCTAGAAGTGCTCCCTATGAGTTTCCTCTCCCTTCCTTCCCTTCCCTCCCCTTCCCTCCCCTTCCCTTCCCTCCCCTTCCCTTCCCTCCCCTTCCCTTCCCCTCCCCTTCCCTTCCCTTCCCTTCCCTTCCCTTCCCTTCCCTTCCCTCCCCTCCCCTTCCCTTCCCTTCCCTTCCCTTCCCTTCCCTTCCCTTCCCTTCCCTTCCCTTCCCTTCCCTTCCCTTCCCTCCCCTCCCCTCCCCTCCCCTCCCCTCCCCTCCCCTCCCCTCCCCTCCCCTCCCCTCCCCTCCCCTCCCCTCCCCTCCCCTCCCCTCCCCTCCCCTCCCCTCCCCTCCCCTTCCCTTCCCTTCCCTTCCCTTCCCTTCCCTTCCCTTCCCTTCCCTCCCCTCCCCTCCCCTTCCCTCCCCTTCCCTTCCCTTCCCTTCCCTTCCCTTCCCTTCCCTTCCCTTCCCTTCCCTTCCTTCCCTTCCCTTCCTTCCCCTCCCTCCCCCTTTCTTCCCTCTCCTCTTTTTCCCTCCCCTTCCTTTCTTTTCCTTCCCTCTCCCTTTTCCCTTCCCTTCCCATTTTTCTCATGACTTTTGTTTGTCTCTTACACTTGACCTTAGCCAAGAGGCTGGGAATCAGTGTGTCGTGGATGAATGGTGGCCTAGGTTGATGCAAGTACACCAAAGGTGGACTGGTGTCACAGATATTTGTGAGCTACCATGTGGTCGCTGGGAATCAAACCTGAGTCCTTTGCAGGAACAGCAGGTGTTTCTAGCCTCTGAGCCATCTCTCCAGCCCCTTTTCCTGACCTTTTTAATGTCAGGCTATTCTACATATACCTTCAATTTAGATAACTTTTAAATATTCTTAGTGTTTTAGAAGAGTTTTAGAAGAGAGCATATTTGCTTTATTAACATTCATGAAATGTACAAAACATACCATACTCCTCTGCAACATACTCCTCTGACAGAAGTAAATCTCTTCAACCACTAATTTATTATTCTTGGTGTTTTGTTTTGTTTTGTTTAATGATAGAAACTCCGGGAAAAACAGAAAGCTGTACGAGAAAGTCATGGTCCAAACATGAAGCAAGCAAAAATGTGGCGTGATCTTGAACAACTGATGGAATGCAAAAAACAGTGCTTTCTAAAGCAGCAAAGCCCAGCTTCCATCGGCCAGGTAATTCAAGAGGGCGGAGAGGACCGGCTGGTTCTCTGAGCCCTGTGTCGGCTGGGCTTAAGTCGCATCTGCGTAATGTGTTTTCTTCTCGGAAGTGACTTATTCATCCTTTGCTTTCAGACTAGCCGTCCCTTCTCAGTTGTCTTGGAAATGAAGTGAAGGCAGATGAGGTTTTAAAGGTCTTTTTAACTGCAGGAGAGGCTTTCGTTGTTTGTTTAGCTTAGCCGTCTAGTGGTGTCTCCTGAGTTTTATGGGAAAGGGCTAAGTTTGCTCTCTGTAATGTAAGCATGTGTCCATTAAGAACCACGTAGCTTCTCAGGCTGTGAGGACTGATGGAGTAGTGTTCTTCTCAGTCCGTTTCTGACTTGGAGGACTCTTCCAGGAACTAGGAGCTCCTCTGAAGAAGGGTTGTCTGAAGTCAGCAGTCGCTACAGTTTCACTTTAGTTTCTTTCTCTTCTATAAAATACAAACCAGTTAATGTTGTGAAAAGCAATTGTGATGTTCATGTGATTGCAAAGGAAATAAAGCCTGCAACCTGTCATGGCTGTTGATCTGAAAGAACATAGTTGTGTCAAGATTTTTTAAAAGTATTTTATAACATTCATGTCTCATCTCAGGATTCTCACTCATTTTCATCAAATGTAGACTTCATAGTACAATACTTGCATTGTCCTGAGGACTGTTATTATAAATATAAAAATTGTCATAAAATATAGATGCAACATAGGCTGGAAAGCTAACGCAGGATTCCTAGTGAAATTAAGAATCTCATGTGCTCCCAACCTCTGTTCCATGTGGACTACATACTTAAAGATTTCTTCGGTTTTCATTAAAGAAAGATATTAAACTTGTGTGTTCTCTTTTACTTCATTTTTGCTTCAATCTGTGTTTCAAAATGTCTTTAGAGTCAAAAACCCAGACTTTAAATTGTTAGTATGTCCTTTGTAGGCTAGTTCTTTTTAACTACCCTTGAAAAAAAATCTAATGAAAATTTGTATTGTGTAAAATATACAGACATGGATCTCTTTGTCCCAAGTTTAATCTACTCTTAATATTTGTTTGAAAGCTTTTTTGTTAGTAATCAGAATCTCAGTGTCCACCTCTGCTCTCCACACATCCGTGTACACACACACATACAAACACATACACAGGCGCGTGCACGCGCACACAGAGAGAGAGAGAGAGAGAGAGAGAGAGAGAGAGAGAGAGAGAGAGAGAGAGAGAGAGAAGGGGAGGGGAAGAAGGAGAGGATGAGCATTCCGGTGGCTGTGGCTGAGTCTGGTCCTCAGTTTGTTTGCCCTCTGGGCAGTGTCAACTCCCAGCATTGTCCTTCCTCCCTTTGGTAGATGGGAAGCTCAAAGAGGAAAGGCTGTGTGTTAGTGTATGTGTATGGAAAGAAACCCTTCTTAATTCAGTAATCATTTTTGGACACCAAGGTAGATTATGCTCCTGTCAGATCAGCTGTAGGCTTGGCATGTTTTTAGTAGTATAAAATGCTCCATTAGCCAGAATGTGAATTCTGTAACAAATACTTGAAAGACTAGATGGCATTTCAGAAAGGCACTTTACTCCCCAGAGGAAACCTCACAAGGTCGTTATACCTAGAGGCTAATCTGGTTTTTAGCCCCATACTCGTCATTCTCTTTTTAGGTTCTGGAATTGAGAAGGGCAGCCCCAGGCCCACTTCAGATTCTGATTGATTCTCACATTCCACCTTTACTCTGCGCAGAGCAAGTGTGTGGGTTACACACCAAGGCAAAGCAGAACATCCTTATCACTTCAAGAAAAGCAAAGTGGAAAAACCTCTAAAAGAACAAGTTATTTATAGCTTTTACGTAACATTGGACACTTAGTAACTCGGCTTAATGGGTTTCATGCAGACTTCCCTTCCACTCGCCCATGACTTGATTGGAACATTAAGAAGCTTTGACTAACCCTGACAGTTTTTGACAGCTTGTACTTAGTAAAGAAGAGCTTGCTCCATTATTTTCTTTCAAGGTTAATATGCTAACCGGCTAATTGATGAGCGCACTTAATCATTTTAGAAAATAATTGTGTCTTTCACATGATGGCCCAAATAAAGGAGAAAAATGTCGCCTGCGAATCTGCCTCTGCGGTCAGCTTTCCTTCTCTGGGGCTTGGGCTGCTAGCTGTTGTGAGGACTTTGACTGTCAGTGGCAACGCCCTCTTGCTCACTATTGGTTCAGGAAATAATCCTGTAAATATGCCCTTTAAGAAGAATCTAGAAGTCGGATGTACTTCCTGTTACAATTGGCTGAATTCAAGGTCACACTTTGCAGTGCTGGGGAGCAGGCTAGAAGACCTCAGAACACTGGAGAATGAAGGGAAAGGACCCAGAGACTGTGAACCGGCTAGCTTTCCCTTCAGGCTGCTGCTGGCTGCTGCCTTGCTTTAATTCAGGAGGCAGCAATTCTAAAACAAGCCATTGAGTCACACTTGTTTTTAATTGATATTTGTCATTCTGCTGAATTCTTAGCATGCGTGACATTTATACTTTTTTTTTGGAAAATTTTAAGGTCTATGCAGTTTCCAAGTGAATTTCTTAAGTTTTTAATGCTAAGATGATAACAAGCATTTTTTAAAATAATTTTGAGTAAAATAAGAGGCTATATATGCACTCAAACTAAAAATGCGTAAATTGGCAGGATTCTTGGATTTGAATTGGGGGGCGTGGGGGATGCATCATGAGTAACACAGAAAAAGCTGTCTTCACAGAGGCAAAGTTTATATTAAAAAATAACTGTGTTTCTCAGAGAAACCTCATCTCACACAGGTCCTCGCCCAGCGCTGGTGAATAACAGGTTTGTTCCCACAAAGAGTTCTAGGTGCTTACATCATGCCTCTGGCTTGGCAGAAAGGGGTTTGCCTCTGGGAGCAGGTAATGGGTGCCCACTCCGACGCCTGGCCTTCCCATAACCTGCTTGCCCACAGTTGGGCACTGTTGTGGTGTGGGAGGTGTGAAGCATGTGTACTGCACTATCTTCAGACAGTCTCCAGCAGCCAGGAAAGAGACAGAGCTGCACCTTTGTCACCGGTGTAATTACCTCTGTCCTCATGCTGACCGAGGCCTCCCTCCGTCTCCCCTAAACGAGGGCAGTCTAATTAGAGTTGTTTGCGGTGGCAGCTAGGCATGTGGTGACTGTTTCGTCTGGGGAGGGTAGAGATGGATCATTAAAGGTGCTCTGTGTGTTTTGATGTTTGACTCTTCTGTCTTAAGACAGTCTTCTTTAAAAAAACAAAGCAAGTTCACTGGGCAAGAATATGGCTTATTCTTACCCAGTCCTTGCAAAAGAAATAAAAAAATAAAACCCAGAGTCCAAATAAGTAGGGGTTTTTTTTGTTTTGTTTTCTTGGGTTTTTTTGTTTGTTTGTTTGTTTGTTTGTTTTTGCTTTTTTTTTTTTTTTTTTTTTGAGAGGCCTGGACAAACACGTGCTTTCTGCTCCCAAGCTCCCTCTTTTGGCAAACTGGGAGTACTTTCCTGGTCACTGGTCATTGCACAATTTCCTTTCTAGAACCAGAGAGCCTTGCGTCACTAAGCTAAGGTTTGCTGCTATGGAAATTCACAATTCAGAATATGGGGGAAATGAAGGATTCCTGCTTCCCAGTGAGGTCTTAAGTTTCCACTTGAGTTCGGGGTGTGACAGTCGGTCCCTGTGAGTTGCTGTTTAGTGTAGCACTTGGTGGGTAGCTTTGAGATCAGCAGAGAACAGCAGGCTCTGGTGCTTGAATGACTCACCCGCATCTTCCTTTGTTGGAGGGACCTCCGAGGGAGCCCTGCCAGCCACCGCAAAGCTGGTCTGCTGCTGCTCTTGCAGCAGATTGCCTTCCTGCTCTGAAGACGACGAGCTGCAATGCAGCTCCCTCCTTAAAGAGGCTCGGGCACAGTTCTGCGGTATCCAAGGATGGACTTAACTAAACAAAGGAACAAATTAGCAGATACTATCTCCCAGAGCTCTGCAGTCATGATAAAGAAGAAAGGGAATGAACCGTTGCTGAGTGCCAGGCGTGTGTCAGGCATAGTCCCAGAAGTTTCTGTGGGGAAGCAAGGTGATGCTCACAATGAGGCAGACCAGGTAGACTTCACACTATGACCCAGGCGATGACTGTGGCAGAGCCTGCATCCAAGACCTATGTTCTTAATTGCTGCCTTGGTGCAGAGTCTGTTGTAAACAGTACTTATTTGTAAACAAGTTGGTGTCTGTTTCTGAACTATTGCATGCATTAAATTCTGTATGGTGACATAAACTTAGAGGACCTTGTTAAAGAATGGATCTGGGGCCTGGAGAGATGGCTCAGTGGTTAAAAGGACTGGCTGCTCTTGCAGAGGACCTGGGTTCAATTCCCAACACCCACATGGTGGTTCACAACCATCTGTAATTTTTTAAATACAAACAAACAAACAAACAAAACAAAACATAATAAGTGAGACTACAAGATATGCTTATTACATTTATTCAACCAAAATTATTTTGACTACTTTATAAACATCTCTTGCCATTTTTTTTTTTAAAAGTGCCAAGACACAGCTTCTTTCTGAACTGGAGAATATTTACTTATCTATAAGTATTATCTTCTGTGTGTGACTCTTTACTAAGTTCCAAAATGTAAAATCTGCACGACCTCATTTTTGCTCTAAAAACCTCATAGCCAGACAGGCACGGTGGCTGAGCAGGTAAAGACTTGCCACCAAGCCAGGTGATCTGAGATGGCCCTTCAAACCCTTATGGAAATGAAAGTTGTATACACAATAAATGGAATTTTCCAAACACACAGACTCTACATAGAAAAGTAATGCTATATATTTTGAATGGTTTGAGGAATAATTTTAAAAAGAGGTGAGGCATGTCTAGATTTGCAAGACTGTGTTAAGATTTTATGGAAATCTGATGAAAGTTTTATGGGAAAAAAATGGAAGCTATACAAACATTTAAGGCCTGGAGAGATGCTCTACAGTTACGAGCACTGGCTGCTCTTACGGAGGGCCTGGCTCGGGTTCCCAGCACCTGAGTGGAGGCTTCTGACTACCTCCAGCATTGTAGCAACTGATATCCTTTTTCTCTTCTCCTGGAGCACCATACACACAGTCCACATACAGACATGCAGGAGCACGGACACACGTACATACAAACACAAGAGCACACCCATGATAAGTTTAAAATTCACTTAAGGATATGTATGGCATGTTCAGGAAATGATGAGAGATCTCAGTGTGTGGCTGGGTTGCCTTGCCTTGGGAGAGAACGGGACACCAGTATGTGTTAAGCTCCTGTGTTCTGTACACCAGTCCCTCCTGACCCACAGATCTGATTTTTGATACTTCAGTTGCATTTGATCAGCTGTACTCCAAAACTTATCAATGAAAAACGTCCTAATAAGTCATAAACTTGAACTAACTTTTATCATAGTATCTGATTTTAAATCATATTTTATTCTTACTGTCATTAAGTTAAAATTTATCATATGTGTGAATGTATAGAGAAAACGGTATACAATAAGAAGGATGGTTTGGCACTGCCTTTGGCCTCAAGGTTGCACCAGGGGGCCTCTGAGCTACACTATAGGAAAAGGCACAGGAGACTAAAAGGTGTGTCTGCAGGATTAAACAGACCTAAAATACGTTGAGCATCAGTAAACATCCAGACCTTATAGCCAGGTGTTAAATATGCTGGTGCTGGGGAAGTTCAGTCAAAACAGGCATCTAGACTATTCCTCCCTAAGCCCCTCCCACTCTGGAGAGCTCTTTCTCAGTTTTCCCAACTAAATCTATGCTTATTCTGCTTTTAAAACAAAACAAACAAACACAAAACCCCCAAGCATCTGGATCCGGCACAGTGGTTTATACCTACTGTCCTACTTCTTGGGAGCTGAAGCAAGACAAGAGGGCCCATAGCTCAGGAGTTCAATACCAGCCTGGGCAATGATGAGATAAAAGTGGGTGGAGATGTGGCAAACTGAAGAAGTGAAAAGATCAAAAACCAGGGATCTAAGGAAGACCAGAAGATGAAAAAAAGCCAAGGGGGCTTCCTTAACGAGATGGGGACTGACTGAGCTGGAGGTGACATGCATAGGAGAAAAGCATGAAGTCTAGGTATGAATACAAGCAACGGGGCCCACAATAGAAATGGCTTACAGTGCTTGTTTAGCTAATAAGCAGAACTACCCCAGATTTCCTGAAAACTACACTATTTCAAGATATCAACATGTATTACAGAGAGCAGAACTCCACTGGCCTTCCAGACACTCACTTTGTGACTTATGTTGGGTGGAGGGCACTGCTATCCTTTTGGGGTTTAAGAGCGCTAAGGAACCAATGCAGAAATCAAAAGGAAGAAAAGCCCTTTTGGCTGAGTAATCTCTGGCCCGCCCAATGAAGAGGGACACCCATGACTCCACCTCTTCTGGAAGCACGTGTAGAATCTGACTTGGAGAGGAGCAAGGATTCCATGGGGTGTATGAAACCTCCAGAAGAGAATTATCCTGTGGTACAAGCCAGAGCCTACCGGGGATGAGGGAGGGGCTGCTGGGAACCAGATGGCGAGAGCTCTGCACTGCAGCTCCAGTGATTGATGGGCAGCTCCAGTGATTGATTGATGGGCAGCTCCAGTGATTGATGGGCAGCTCCTGTGATTGATTGATGGGCAGCCCCAAGTCTCCTGTGGTCTTGGTCCTCTATCTGTCCCAGCTTCCTTATAGACTGTTGATGAAATGGAGGTTCTCTATGTAGAGAACACGTGATCATCTGGGGCTTAACCGCGGAGTTGGGAGGAGCAGTATAGACAGGCAGCCAGTTAATCTGTTTATTATATTAAGGGGAGGAGGGTATTTTCACACCAATGCAAAGACCCAGCCTTTAAGGAGGTATCATCCAATCTTTTTTATAAAAGAATTATATGTAACAGTTGGGATTTGTGTGTGTGTGAAAAAAGATTTGATCATTCTAAAGAATTTAGCTAAGGAACAGAATATCTCAAAGGGATATTTTTGTGGGAAAGATTTTTATAAGTTTATATGATTTCCTGTGTTTAAAAAAGAAATGGGAGCTGGTGTCTCACAGTGCTTGATTTCTTTCCCTTGAGAGTCAGGAGAGTTTTCATAGGAACAATCACAGCACTGCCAGGGAGAGCCCTAGCCATCAAGAAGACCACTTGCCAGGGACTTGGCCGTGTCAAACAAATGTTCAGCTTCTATTCTGACACTTCTCGAAGAATTTGATTGAAACTGTATATGTCCAGATAACACTCAGCAAAGTGGCCTTCTTACATTTGTTTCAAGATATATTTGGCAACAAGAGAGATGACCTTGGACTCAGCTGCTTTTCCAATTTAGGACTTCTCCCTGGGTCTACTGCACAATACTCCCCAACACTGCAAATTCACCGAATGGAAAAACATTCTTGTTACTCTGTGCCGTAAGTCCTGGGACGGATGGAGGACATTTCCCCCTAGCAGTATGTTCTGCCTTTAAAGACGGGCTGTTGTTTGTCCACAAACTCTATGTTGGCTTTCCAACCATCTACTTCAAAATACAGTCAGGGAGCACATTTGTTCTTCATCAGAACACCTTTTGCTAGTCTAAATTGAGCTGAACTTGGGTTTTAAAATATTTTAGCTCGTAAGAAATAAAAACCAGCCAACCTTAACCCTTTGCATTTGTTCTCTGGCCTTCGAAGTCTGGTTTGAAGCCAGAGTTCATAGCAGCTTGATGTAAGGTCTAAAGAAGATGTCAGAGGCATCGAGGGCCCCTTCTAAGGTTATGACCACCCGTCCAGGATGGCAGTAGAAGTCCTAGTGGTCCAACTTCCAGCCCAATGCCAACGTTAGCTTCCAACTGAATCTGCAGTTTGCCTGTGGAGGTGGATGGCTGGTCCTCTCTTCACAGTGACAGCCTCTCAGATGCTATTTTGCATATTTTAAAGGCAATTCCTTTTTCAGTTGTTGTCATGGCCTTTAAAAGTTTTGTTTAGATTTGCTTATTTTATTTTACATGTGTCAGTGTTTTACCTGCATGTATCTCTGTGTACTACGTGCATGTCTGGTGCCCACAGCAATCAGATGGGATTGTTGGAGTTCCTAGTTCAGGGACTCGTGAGCCACCATGTGAGTGCTGGGAACTGAACCCAGGTCCTCCACAAGAGCAGTCAGTGCTCTTAACCACTGCCCTTATCATGGTTCTAATTTGTGATATAAATAGCCTCCTTGATAAGGTGTATTTATTTTTAAGCAAATAAGAATTACAGTCTGATTATTGTTTTACCTAGCATATCATCAGGGATAGTACAGTCTGAGGTTACTTAGCATGTCATCAGGGATAGAATCATCTATTTTTGTATGGCTTCCTAGTGTGTTACGGGCAATCAGAGCATTTACAGAGACGGTTATGTTGTGGGCAACAGTCTCCAGCACACACGGTACGTTAATTTCTACTAAGATGCTATGCACACCCATACCGCATGTGGAAATAAAGACGCCATATTGTAATATTGTAAGGATAGCTGGTTCGCAAGAATTCCCTGTTGTTTGCTTTGGAATCAAGCATTGCGTCAGCTGTTAGCCACAAGGTAAATGATCTTGACTGGATAGAAAGTCAACACAAAATTCATACCTATGATACTTTTCAAAGATGGCCCTTCCCATCTGATGCCGGGCTCATCCGCAGTATTTAATTATGACAGATGGTTACATCAGCCTTACTTTGTAATTTCCCAACTTGAAAGCTGAAAACGTTTCTTGTTTAATCCTTTCCTCCTCTACAAAAAACAAGCTTCGCATGGCGGGCGGCTGCCCTGTGTACATTTCCATTATTGTATTGATGTTGAACCAGGGCAGTGGCTAAAGTCACTCCACTGACCCAATTAAGCAAATAAGAGCTTGTGGTTGCCCGGGCTGATTGATCTGCGCAGGATACGCAGTGAAGTTTCCTTTTCCTGGTTCGAGAGACTCCTCCTATTGCATAACTTGTGAACTGTGATTTGAGTGATACAGAAAAGGAAAATAAAGATGTTCTACAAAATGTTCCCGAGATCTGGAGTGCTTAGAGGAAAATTTTCATAAGGAGCAGGCCCCCAGAAGGATAGAATTTTATATGAAGTTAGAAAAATGTGGAGTTTGCCAAATGTTTTTCAGATAACGTTGTTTTTCAAAAATACACATTTTCCTCACCAAACCCAGGGTTTCACACCTGCTAGGCAGGTACCCTCTAGTCTGAGTCACATCCTCGGTCTTTCTCATCCTTTCTCCAAAATTACACACAGGGCTGAGGATACGGGTCACGGGTGAAGTGTACAGTCTTTGTGCCCCAGGTCCTGGGTTCGATCCCCAGGAATGGAATAAGCAAGCAAAAGCCCACAAACCTTTCAGCCTTAGACTTGAAGCATCACTGTGGTTTAGGAGGTCTGACTGTTTTAAGGGCCCCATTCTCCAGCTCTTCTTGTTTTCAGATTCTCTTGGCCAAGTAGGTATTGTCAGAATTCAATGGGAACAAGCACCTCTCTATTATCTCCCATCATCTTGTGATGAAGGAGTTCCAGAACTGGGGGGTTAGCATGTATCTCTAAGCTCGTTTAATGTGTGTCTTCCAGAGATGGAACCCGTGCCGTCCTCAGATTGATGAAGAGTCTGGTGTTTCCCCAAATACGCAAAGCCCTGCCTAACCAGTAGTTTCTAAAACATTTTTAGACTTCCTTATTTTATGTGTATGAGTGTTTTTGCTAGCACGTGTGTGCATCATGTGTTCATCTGGTGCTTTCAGAGGTCAGAAGATGGTGTTGGATGGTTGTGAGCCATGACGGGTGCTGGGAACCAGACCCTGGTCCTCTGGAAGAGCAGCACGTGCTCTTAACCACCGAGCTGTTTATTCTCCACAGACCTAAAGGCTTCTTTTACTTTTTCCCATCCTGCCTGTACATCTTATCTCAATCTTTTGATACAAGAGTCCATATTTGTTTACTTAAGGAGGCAGGCCTAGTGTGTGTTCATTTTAAAAATCTTAATTTTTTTTTCCTGACCCTTTCCATCGTTTTTCTTTACGTGCCATACAGTTATGTGTGGGTCCATGTGAGGTCATGTGGGGGGAGGGTTGCATATGTGTGTTGAGTGAATGCACATGCAAGTTGAGGCCAGAGGTCACATGACTGCAACAGGCCAGATTCAGGTCCCCATAGACTTGTGGGGCAAGCCCTCTACTGACAGACTGACCTCCCAGATGGGACACCCTTTAGTGGTAGTTGCTTTTGTTTGCTGTTTTTGCTGTTGTTGTTGTTGTTTTTACTCCTGTATTTTTCCTCCCTGTTCATGTGTATCAGATGGTTCTTATAATTCAAATCTTTCGATCTTCTCCCTATAGACAGCTTCTTACAGCTAAGTGACTCTGGAACATCTCTCAGAAATGTTTTCTATTTTTAAGGACATAGAAGCCATGTATGGTGGCGTCCACCTGTAAGCCCGGCACGGGGGAGACCGAGACAGAAGGATTAGCAGTTTGAGACCAGCATTGGGCTATGTGGCAAGACCATGTCTCAAAAACAATAAGCCAACCCCCAAAAGGAGTGAGAGCCCTGAGGAGGCCTGTGTGGCTCAGACAGTCTGAAGAGCACAGCACATGTGCACACTAACAACCACTTTTAAGGGTGAGTCAGTACTGTGAGGTGAATAAAACTTAAAAATATGTGCTCTGTGTAACAAAAGTTCAGGTAGCAGAGAATACATGATTTAAAAAAAAAAATTGGGCCGTAGGCCAAGGTGTGATGGTGCACGCCTTTAGTCCCAGCACTCAGAAGGCAGAGGCAAGTGGATCTCCATGAGTTTGAGGCCGGCCTGGTCTACATAGCAAGTTCCAGGAGAGCCAGAACTACATAGACCGTGTCTCAAAAAAAAAAAGAACCCAGGCCCAGCAACATGGCCGAGTGTGTAAGAAATGTTTGCCGTGCAAACCTGGCGAACTGAGTTGGATCACACCGGAACCAAGAACAAGGTAAGAAAGAGTAATTGCCTCTACAGAGGTAACCCTCTAAGCACCGTACCCACGGCTTAGCACTGCATCCACGTACACACAGTGATCAATTAAAATTTCAAATGAATAAAGTTCTAAGGGAACTTGAGCATAGTGGCGCATTCGTGGAATGCATGGTGAAGTGGTGGACCCGAGGGTTAAGAGCGCCCTGTTGGGGTAGAGAAGAGGAGGTGTATCTGGATAGGGTGGGGGAGGGGTAATATCAAACAGGTCCATCATTCTCAAAGAACTGATCAAGAAATACTTTAAGTCCGGGTGATGGTGCCACACGCCTTTAATCCCAGCACTTGGGAGGCAGAGGCAGGCAGATTTCTGAGTTCGAGGCCAGCCTGGTCTACAAAGTGAGTTCCAGGACAGCCAGGGCTACACAGAGAAACCGAGTCTTTTAAACAAACAAACAAACAAACAAAAACCCTTAAATATTTTTAAAAGGAACGTCCTATTTCAAGATAGAAATAATAAATAGGGCCAAATTGTGGCTGAGAAAGCCAGTCCCAGTGTGCATTTCCTCCAGCTGTGCATCACAGCACCTCACTGGCTCCAGCTGTACATCACAGCACCTCATGGCTGGCTGTCGGCTTCCCTAGGCGAGGTGTGCTAATGCTACAGTATCTCTCTGAGGATCATAGGGTTACAGAATTTGTAATTAGCCAAGTGTGGCAGTTCCTGCCTTTAATCCCAGCTCTCAAGAGTTAGAGCCAACCTCATCTACATAGTTCCAGGCCAGCCAGGGCTACACAGTGAGAGCCTGTCTCAAAAAGCCAACCAGACAAGCCAGTTACCTATTATCTCGCTCAGAGGTCGACAGCTTCGTGCTCAGTATTCTTTCTATGAAATCTATTTTTAATAAATAATGAAAGCAGCTAGTGGTATTATATTTCCAAATAATGTATTTTTTATGAAAAAACAAACAAACCTGAAAGTCGGATGCTGAAGCTGTCAGTGGTGACACTCACTTAGCGTGCGTGCGACCCTAAACTTGACCTGTCACCCAGGGAGAGAACGATGACGACTGAGCTACTCTGTGAGCTTTCCCATTGAGATGCCGTGGAACGGGTCCTCTGCCAACCTTTTAAGATCAGCTGTCGGAGAGACATTGACGTTCTTGCCTGACACTGACGGTCCCTCCACTCTCGGGTCTCAAACTAGAGGGATCTCCTAGGAGCCAGTAGGTCTCTAGGAGCGGGTGGAGCTATGGGTACCCATGGGTATTCGAATGGAAGGTAGAGGACGCTGTACCTTATCACATACGTCCTGTTAAATGCGTCCATGTGTGATCACCGTGTGCAGTCATGGTACACACACAATGTGGAGGACAATAAATGAGTAAACTGGGAATGGGCCATGGTACAGTTTTGGTTTAACCTAAATGAACTCGAGGTCAGCCATTCCAAGTCCTGAGAGTTTGGTGCCTGAGAGTTTCCTTATCTGACCCTCCTCTTGAGTTGTAAGCACATAAAAAAGCAGAATTGAGTTCCTCGGTCTGCACAGGAAGATGGGCAGCTCAGTCAGGAAATATGGGTAAAATGGACGTACAAGGCCTTCTCTAGCAAATCACTTCATTGTGTTTTTCTATGACCAAAAGTCACTGAAAAGATGGAGTTACGTAACTTATGGTGGTGGTGGATGAGACGGGGTGCCCTTCACAGCAAACAGTATCATTATTCTTGCCCAGCTAAATGTAGTTTCTACTCCGGCCCCTGGCCAGGGAGATCTTACCGTGTAACACCCCCTAACGAGCAGTTTCTTGGCTAACCTAATGGGAAAAAATGTAAGGTAGCTTTATAATTAAAAAGATTCATCCCCAGTCTTTTATTTTCAGGTAGGTGGGGTAGTCTCACGTAGCCATGAACTCAGTGTGAACTTGGGCTGTTCTTCTTGCCTCTACCTCACAAGTGCTTAGATTGCAGGCGTGCACAGCCACACCTGGTCTATGTCGTGCTGGGCATGTAACCGAGGTTTCATGCATGCTAGGTAAGTACTGTCAAGTGAGCTGCACCCCCATCCCAGTCAACCCCTAGTCTTTATAGGGAGTTTACACCCTATGTGGAAGCACAAATGTATTCTCTTCCACAGAAAACAATTAAACAAACAGAGCAGCGGTTCTCAACCCTTCCTGATGCTGCAACCGTTTAGTACAGATCCTCATTGTGTGGTGACCATTTTTTCTTTCTTAAAAATTGTATTTATTTTATGTATATGAGTATACTGTAACTTTCCTAAGACACACCAGAAGAGGGCATTACAGATGGTTGTGAGCCACCATGTGGGTGCTGGGAATTGAACTCAGGACCTCTGGAAGAACAGTCAGAGCTCTTAACCACTGAGCCATCTCTCCATCCTCCCCTCCCCCAATTGCTACTTCATAACTGTAATTTGCTTATGTTATCCACCACAATGTAAAGATCTGTGTTTTCTGATCGTCTTAGGCAACCCCTGCGAAAAGAAGTCCAACCCTACTAGGAGTCACAGCTACAGGTTGAGAACTGCTTTGATTGTGTGTCCTGTGAACTTTGATATATCCAACAGTTTATAAATTTGGGGCTAGAGCGATGGCTCAGTGGCTAAGAGCCCCTAGTGCTCTTTAGAGGAACCAGGGTTGGTTCCCAGCACTTACATCACACAGCCCACAACCTTCTGTAACTCCAACTCTGAGAGGTCCTGTGATCTCGTGGCCTCTGCAGGCACCTGTGTGTATACATGTATGTGTACACACGTGAGTGCATACAGACACATGAACATACATGTAACTAAACATAAAATATTTTTTAAAAATAGATACTTCACTAGAAGACCCACTAGGCTTAGGAGAAAGTTAATAGAAATGGATATTACCATGTTTTCGAGACATTTAGCAATATGTAGATGGTTATTGTTCAAACACAGAACTGATAAGTCAGTAGTCATGTGGTATGTACACAAGATGGTAAATGGCTGTTTCCAGAGTTCACCTTCTGTCCCGGAGTAATAGGAACATCTGTCCTTTTGCTTGTATCTTGAATCAAGTATTTGGGGGGGAAATGGTTACATTTTGGAGTCAATGTGACAACTTTTTTAATCTTGGCAAGATTCTGTGTTTTCCTCAGGATGGATTCTGTGACCTTTTAGGTTTGTTGAAAGAGGAAAGTTTATATAGGAACAGTTCAAATAGTACATCTCAAGTACAAGACTGTATCCACTCTCAGCGCCGAAGGAGGCGTCTCACCCAGTACTGAGTCCCCCAGATTCAAATTTACTTAAAGAGAGGTTTTTATGGAAGCATGACGGTACTCATTATAATCCCAGAATCTGAGAAGCTGAGGCAGAAGGATTTCCCTCAGCGTCTGGTCCTGCCTGGGGCCTCGGAGGGCCAGCCAGACTACATAGGAAAGCATCGGCAGAAATGATGTTGATGTGGGGGCTGGAGACATGGCTCATGCAGAGGCTCTGAGTTAGTTTCCAGGACCCACGTCTGGTGGCTCACTGCTGCCTGTGACTCCAGTTCCAGGACATCCAATGGCTTTGGCCCCTGGAAGCACCTGCACACACTCCGTGCGTAAACCTCACGGAGGCACAGGTACACATAAATAGCGGTTTTAAGTCTTGATGTCAGTGGAAACATTCCTCGTTCCTCCTTAGTGCAGAACCATGAAGATAACAGATTGGCACGTGAACTTTTTCCTTTTGTTTCCATTTGTAACCCCCAGAATTGCATAATCAGGTAGGAATCGGGAAGTAAAAACAATCACGAAATTAAACCAAGTGGCCCGTTTCCATAACTCCATCACAAGTTTAAAAAAATTTATTTAAAAAGACAAACACGGAGCAGGTTCATTACATTTAAGAATTCTTTCCACAGCAGTCATAATGACAATGAAATCAAGTCGTTACTCAGGCTTTGAGATCCGTGCTGCACTTTAAATCCTTTTGAAATGTGGCAGAAACAAAATAGCCCAGGCTGGCCTCATCCTCTCCCTCCTAAGTGCTGAGGTGGCAGGGCTGAGCTCTGGGTTCAACATCTTCCTGCCTCTCAGCGTCTGCTTCCTGGATGTTTACTGTGGGCGTGTGGCGGCACGTCGACCCTCCAAACCTTCCATCACGCAAGAACGAACGCTTGAGATTTCGCACCCTCCTTCCCTGCCAGCACCTACCTACCCTGTTAGTTTCCATCTTCCTGACGTTGACCACGGGCACCTCGCAGGTGGCATTGTGTGTCTTTTTCCAACTGGCATCCCTCTCACCAGCGTCCTCCAGGTTCATCCTCCTTCGTCAGTGAGACTTGACGCTGGCCTTCCACTGGCCCTTTCTGTGTCTTCTTTTACAACGGAGCCCCAGTGCTCCGAAAGTAACTGTTCTGAAGATGATATCAACTGTAGTGTCCCAGCGTGTAATTAAATTATGGAAAAACAAATTAAAAGGCACATTTGGTTGTCTAATATACCCAGAAATCAAGAGAGATTTATAATGCAACTAAGCAGTGTAGAACTTCCTCATCTCAAAAGCAGCTATCCGGCCTGAGAAGTGTTTGGTTGGGCCCCTGTAGTTGCTTTCTGCACAGTGTGTGGCTTACTCAACTGTTTCTAGAGCTCCCTGTACCCAGCTCTGTTTTCTTGAGCACAGTTGAGTCTCTTGAGATAGCTGTATTCCTGTTCCTAGAGAGCCCTCCTTCCCTTCTTGTCCCAACAACAGCAGCCTCCTGTTCCATCTTCCATTAAGAGAGAGAAGCTTGCCTAACAGAAACAGAGTAACAATTGTTTAAAGAAGTCAGACTTTATACTTCCATGGTCTTCCTGCCTTAACTTCAGCATATGATCCAATGGGGCTATATATTTTTTTCTCTTTTGAGAGGGTTTCTCTGTGTAGCCAGGGCTGCCCTGGAAACTAGCTCTATAGACCAGGCTGGCCTCAAACTCAGATCTCTGCCTGCCTCTGTCTCCTGAGTGTTGGGATTAAAGGCGTGTGCCAGTGGAGCTCCCCCCACCCCCATGGCATCACTATAATGGCACTCCTGTGGGGCCAGAGGACAGTTTTAGTTTGTCTCCTACCACCTGGTCTCCAGAGTCCAGAGTGAACTCTCCATGAGTTCAACCAGAAGCACTCTTACCTGCCAAGCCATCTAGTTGGCCCCCAACCCTCAATCTGTGTAATGTTGTGCACTGCACTCAGTTTTTGAACACTTCACCACCCCCAAAAGAAACCTCACACCCAGTAGCAATCGCTCCCACTTTTCAAAGTCACCTCAGTGTTCAGCAGCCCCTAACTTGCTGTCTATCTGTCTAGACTGGCCTATTCCAAGCATTAAAATGTATGATGTACCACTGTATGATATATGTGTGTAAGTGCAGGTGCACACATGTGTCATTCAAACTCAAGTCTCTAAACCCTTGAACCACTTCCTATTTTATTATTTCATTCCTTGAGAAAGAGTCTCGCTGTGTCGCCCTGGCTGGCCTGGACCTCACTAAGACCCTCCTGCCTCTGCCTTCTGACTGCTGGGATTAAAGATGTGCCCCCACCATGCCTGGTGCCTTGGCCACTTTGAAGCATACGTTTCAGTGGAGTACAGCTCCCACCTTCCCCTCCCGCCATCTCTGGCTGTCCTGCCTGTGTAAGTGTGGTCGCCCTTGGCACCTCAGGTGAGTGAGATTGCAGCATTTGCCAGCATCTGACCAGCTTGTTTCCTTAGCGGGTTGACCTCCAAACCCTTCCCCTCTCTGTCACTGGGGCTCTGGGCCATGGCAGGTGTGTCTCCTGCCTCCTTTGGCTGAACATTCCATTGTGTGGTTTTACTCCAGTTTGTGTCTTCATGGGCTCCTAAGCATTTGAGTTGTTCCTATTTCTTGACTACCATGAAGAATGTTGCTGTGAGCATTCAGCTTCTGTGTGGCCATGTTTTCCATTCTCCTGGAGTCAAACAATACCTCCATGTTCAACTTCTCTCTTGCGCGCGCCCAACTGGCCAGGAAGAACAACTCTGCAACAGGATCCTTCTGCACATGTTTATTGGGAGAGCTTGATTGTAGAGGTGAAGAGAGAGACCCCAAGCCCAGAACTGGTGCTGCTTATATAGGCTTAGGAGAGGTGTTCTCTCTCATCTGATTGGTTAACTTGTCTCTCATCTGATTGGTTAACTTGTCTCTCATCTGATTGGTTAACTTTGGTTAATTATCAAAACCTCATCTTGGCAAAAGAACCTTTACTGCCTATGTATGTGTGGTGGCCAGCAGTAGCCAACTGCCACTCTGCAACTGCCACTCTGTAATTGCCACTCTGAAACGGCTTCCCACACTTCTCAAAAGAATTGCAAGCTGTTTCCCAAGCCACCCTCTGCCCAGTGAAACACTGTCGAAGATTCACATACATCCACATTGTTCCCAGGGGGGTGTTGTGTTTTATTCCTGTTTGTTTGTTTGGGGGGGGGGTTGCTGATTTGGCTTGGGTTTCTGGTTTTGTTTTGTTTTGTTTTGTTTTGTTTGTTTCGTTTGTTTTCAGGCAAAGTCTCATTTAGTACAAGGTAGCTTTGAACTGACCTCAGTTGTTGGATCTTCCTGTGCCTCTATCCTGCGATCACAGGCTTGGGCCACCAACCCCGGGCCGACATCACTTGTTATTGTCTCTCTCATCATTACAAGGCAACCTGGGTCGCAGATGTATTGCACCTTCACATCTCTCCAAAGCTGTTTGCCCAGGCTAGAACCTGTGGAGCAATGTCCAACAGACGTCGTGAGCTTGGGTCTCTTCCACTTATCTTCACCATTAACTAGGATGTGTGCCGTGTCTGTTTAGTAGACAGTTTATCAGACTGGGACACTCCCTTCTATTCCTGGAGTGTCTCTCTCCTAAATGGATGTGTGTGTGTGTGTGTGTGTGTATGAGAGAGAGAGAGAGAGAGAGAGAGAGAGAGAGAGAGAGGGAGAGGGAGAGGGAGAGGGAGAGGGAGAGGGAGAGACAGAGACAGAGAGAGAGAGGGAGGGAGAGATAGAGAGAGACAGAGAGAGACAGAGAGAGACAGAGAGAGATGTGCTGGGATTCCTATTTTACCTTTGATCCTTATTTATCACTTTCATTAACTGCATGGAATGGTTGTATTTTTACTCCTTATCCATCAATTTTTATGGGACACATGGTCTATGCTGGACACGACAGTGGGTGCTGAGGTCCTGTCTAGAAGGAAAGGAGTCCTGTGCATCCCTGGATCATACTCCCAAGTGCAACAGACACCAAGTGATCGAACCAGGTGACTCTCAGTCCTCTAAGTCCACTTTCCCTTCATTTAAGATGAAACACACAAGCAAAGTTTCTCCAAAAATGAATCCTTTAAATCTAGACACAAGTCACAAAGCCATTGTGGACAGTAGGTTGAGCCTTTCACCCGGGAGTGTTCTATCTAGTGCAGAGGCTTGGAGGCTGGAGGAAGTTCTTTGTGTATAAGGATCAGCAAATGTCCACTGTGGCCAGGGCAGAGCCCAGGTGATGAAGGCTGAAGCAAGAGGAGGGAAATAGTGTTCATAGGGGGAGGGCATGGTAGCACCTCGCTGTGGAGCCCAAGCTGCCTCAAACCCAGGACAGGCCTCATGCCTGTCTCCTGGATGTGGAGTTACAAGCATGAGCCACCCCGCCTGTCTTACAGTTTATTTTTTAACACACTGATATGATATTCAGTGCCTCTGAGAAGGAGGAGGACATAATCTGGCTTGGATTTCATTTTTTTCTTATTTTTAGATTTACTTTACCCTATATTTATGAGTGTTTTGCCTCATATACATAATGAACGCACACCACATGTGTGCCTTGTGCCACTGGAGGTCAGAGAGTGTTGGATCCTGTGCAGCTGGAGTTAAGGATGGTCATGAGCTATCATGTGGGTGCTGGGAACCGAACCCAGGCCTTGTCAAAGACCAGCAAGCTCTCTTAGCCACAGAGCCATCTGTCCAGCTCCCTCTCGCCCAATTTAGAAGAAAAGCTTTGCAAATCTAAAAACCGGGTCATAGGGCTGGAAATATTTGTGTTGGCCACGGATTTTCAGTTACCAATGGATGTTAGATAACCAGTTGGTAGTCAGAAACCCTATGGGGAGCCCAGAAAGACATGGAAGACTCGGGTGATTTCACATCTGAGTGTGTGAGTAGCGTCTGTTGTAGCTAGATCGCTGAGGCTGCCTTGCTATCCAGCTTTGGGGAGTAGTGAGTGAATACTGTTGAATTGCTGGAGGGGGTGAGAGGCCAAGTTCTTTCATTTGTTGGTAGAGAGGCCATTAAGTAAGCCATAGTTTTCTTCAGGGGCCACAGAGGTGGGAAGTAGGGGCACTTATACTAGTCTTCCTGGTGAGACATGAGCTGACATCTGCTCACCCCGTAGGAATCCAAGGACAGAGTAATAATACCACCAGAGCTCAACCTGGTGAACCAAGGCATCTGTTAGAGATTGCTTACAGGACCGTGGATGACTCAACGACAGCTGTATCACCAACAGCTTACCCCAACATGAGTGATAACCAGAAACAAAACAAAACAAAACAAAAAAACTGCCACCCTGGAGCTATCTTTACAACCCTGGAGCTGTCAGTTTGACACCTGGGAGAATCTCCTTGCTTCAGGAGCCCTTGCTGCTTATATCACCTTAGGGAGGGAGGAGCCTTGAGAATCTGGTTAGTTTTGGGTACTACTTCCTGATACTTGTGAGTTGTCTGCATCCCTCTCAGAGGATCTCTCCTCTAGGATGGACTTTTTAACTTGGAGGAAATTGCTACTCAACAAGCATCTTGCCATAGTATCCACCCAAGGATGTGAGGAAGACAGCCCAGGAACTGGAGGCTCGCAGCCTCCTCACCTACAAGTCGTGATGTGTCAACTACAAACTGTATTATTTTTGGACTCTTAGCAGGTGTCTTATAGAGATTGTGGGGACATTTCCCACCTTCCCTGCCCCTTTGTCCCAGTCCCCATCTTCCCTCCCATGTCCACTCCTTTATATACAGATACGTGCACAGCATTCAAGGGCATTCAAGGGTGTCGCTTTTTAGTCTAGGACCCATAGCACTTTCCGATGGGTCACTAAACCTGAGCCCACACCCACTGGCATCTCAGATGTTAAAGAGCAGGAGTCAGTCCTTCATTCATTCAGGTTTTGTCCTTGCCAGCTACTTGTCTCCACCTCTGTCCCATGGGACACAGGGACCACAGGACAGCTTTGACCACCCTGACCCCTTGGAGAGGCATCTAACAGAACTGTGTGCATAAGTTTTTGCACAACAGCCCCTTGGGTGACTAGTACAAATGTAAATACCGTAAATACTTAGGACGAACAGGCCATTTGAAACCGAATCATTCCATTCACTTGCTTTTTAGCAGGAAACAAGGGGCGCCATTTTGTGAGAGTGGGAAATGAGGGTGCCCCCACAGAGCCTGTCTGTGTCAAAGGTCAGAAGACTGGTGGCCCTGAGCTGAGTTGCTCGGCCCCTGTGCCAGGCTGTGGGTGCTGGTTGCTCTGGTTGCTTTGGTCCAGAGACTCAGCAGCTATTCAGCCTTGGCCAGCTCAGTCCTTGACATTGACTTTATGGAGTCGATTACCATTGCTCCTGAAGTTAGACTCCAGGATCTCTCAGAAGAGTGGTGGAGGAGGGCAGGCAGCAGATGCTGAAAGAGAAGCTAGAGAGGGAGTCATGTTGATGCTGGTGGGACGCTCTCTGTGCGTTTATGTGCGCGTATAGAGCACACCTGCCTTGACCCCATGGTTGACTAGCAACATCCCTCCTCCCCTGGCTACCTGCCAAATACAGACACACACACACACACACACACACAGAGAGAGAGAGAGAGAGAGAGAGAGAGAGAGAGAGAGAGAGAGAGAGAGAGCTCTATAGAGCCCTCCTTAGCCTGCAAAAAATCTTTCTCCTGAGACATCAGTAATGACTTGTAATGACAGGTTTAATGGTTTATATTTCTGCCAGGACCACCTACCCAGAGGCCACACCCTACTGACCTGCACAACCAAAGACTAAGCCTGAGCGCTCCCAGGTCCTCTGGAGCCAGGAGAGCTGCCTCCTGCTTTGGTTCAGTCTAGTTTGCCATGTGACTGACCATGTTATTCATCCTCACCATAATTCAGGGCTCTGACTTCTAACACAGGACCGATGGTTCTCATCTCCTGGCATTGTAGGGAGAACAGAGTAAATTCCGGCCTTTGAGTGTGTGTGTGCATCCAGGAGACAAGGGGGCTCCAAAAATCCAGTGTTTTCCTCTTGCTTTCGTTAAGGTGTGAGGCTTTTACGGGCTCTCTTATGCAAGTCCTTAGGAGGCATTCACTCAGGGAACAGACTGGGGAAAGGCGAGCCTGCTTACAAAGGAGAGGGCCTGCAAGTCTCCCTGCTTGGAGAGTCTGCAGCAAGTGCTGGCTAGCAGCCTGGAGTGGAGGTGGGGCTGACTAGGTGGCTTGTTTTGCTAACTTCTGGTTTCCCTTTCCAGTCTGGTCTGTTTCTGGGTCACTAGTTGGATGGGTCACAAGTTACAGCAGAAAATACAACATCCCAGCTGCTGAAGGCGGACAGGTGGACACTCTATTGCCCAGCCTGCCCTGCTGGCAGGGGAGAGGAAAGTAGTGAGTGGAGGGAGAGAGAGGAAGAGAGGATACAGCCTTTTTATGACCCTGTGACTAAGGGAAACAGTGATCTTACAGCTTTGTCCCCATGGGTCTGCCCTCTGTGTCACATGCTGAAGAGTGAATTGCAGGTTTCTTGTCTTCACCAGAGAGCCTTGGGTTCTGCTTTCAACGTTGTATTTGTCTCCTGATGTTGCTATACAAACATCCAACTTGATGGCTTAAAACAGGACTGTAGCCTTAAATTTCTAAGGCCGGAAATCCAGAGGTCAGGGTGTCCGACTGGTCAAGTCCCCACTAGGGCCTCTGAAGGGCATCCATCTTGCTTTTCCAGCTTCAGGAGGCTAGCACTTCTTGGCTTGAGGCCCCTTCCTCAAAGTACAAGGATCTTTCCCTAGCTTAGAGCCTCCCGCCATGTAATGAATCATGATGAGCTCTGGCCCCAGCCTGTCCTCCGTCCTGCCTTTCTTCCTTGGACTTTTCTTTTATGAACTATGTGTTTTGCCTTGTTTTAGTCTGTATGGATCTCACCATGTAACAACTCCAGGCCAACCTCAAATTAGTGACCCTCCCAGGGCGCACTCCCAAAATTCGGGGTATGCGACCCTGCGCTCAGCTTCCTTCCTAGGCCTCCGAGGGACTTCTTGGAGATGGGAGATTATTTCATTGCAAGAGACAAAGGGCAGGGTCAGCGATTGTTAGACTTAGGAAGTTTCCCTAGAACAGAGAGAGGAGCCTCTGAGTTTGGGGGCTGTGGACACTGGAAAGACAGAGAGTCCAGGCATAGGAAGAAGGGGGGACCCAGTATGCCTGAACTATAGGAGAAACAGACAACAAGGGTACCAGTGGCCCACATGTTGGTGTGACAGCCTTCCCCTTTGCCTTTCCCGCAGGGCAACTTCACCGAAGCACTACCACACTTCCCAGGTCTTGGTGCTTTTATTTTTAGTTTAGGGTATTTTCTATTGTTTGAAGGTTGCCTTGCAACCCTTTTGCCTGGAGGCTTAAAACAATATAGGGTTTCTTTGCTGAGCAGCAACAGTAGCCAAGAGAGACCGAACATAAACTTTTAAGTCTATTTTCTCAGAGTTTGTAAATCAGCAATGGCTTTAAACAGAGGAACACGCGCCCCCAACTTGCCCCTCCTGGGGGAGGGTAGAAGGGTGCCTGGCAGAGAACACTGTGTGGACTCTTATCGTCTATGCGACGCAGGGACAAGTTCCAGAGTAGGAAAACAAAACATCTGCTATTAATACACCCAAGTCCTCCAGCACACGGCTGGATTCGATTATTTGTGAAAGGGAAAGATACTCTTTACCCTCTGGAGCTCTCTTGCCAGCCAGGACAGAGCTGGCAGAGACAGTGCCCTCCGTGATGCGAAAGGGTTGGTCACCCAGGCCTAGCTTTGGACAGGAAAGAGAAGCCTTCAGACTCGTCCCAAGAGGAATGCTTTGCCTGGCTTGGGATGTCTGAAGCCCTGATGGCTTCATTCAGAATTAAGAAAGAAGAGGGCCCCACCCACTCAGAGGAGAAGACCGTGGGTAGGGGCGTGGGGCTCTGGGAGATTGTGGGAGGGGTGACCGGGAGAGGGGCGGTGAGTGGGATGTAAAGTGAATAAGTAAAATAAAATAAAAAGAAGGGGGCAGGTGAAACAGGCTCAGACAGAAAGCTAGGCAGGGAAAGGGCCAGAGTACCCCACCTCTCCATCACACAGGCATCATCACCATGTCTGTGTCCAACGGCAGGAGCCAGAGACCCAGGCAGCCTTGCCGGGCTTCTTCCCCACTTCCTTGGCAGGGAGCAAGGCTAAAAGGACAGAGCTGAGAAGAGACAGAATGGTGTGCAGAGCAGGTACAGGGTCTTTAGCTCTCTCTCCTCCCAGTGACAAAGTGTCCAAATTGGCAGGGGTTGCCTAAATGTCTAGTTAATGATAAGCCTTCAGCTGGCAAAGAGCCAGAGGGAGGGGTGAAGGGGAGGGGGCAGAAGCACACACAACACTTAGTCCGGTGCCTGCTGGGTCACCCCAGAGGCTCCACAGTGTCCTAACTCCCTGGAAGGTTCCCCGCTTATCACCCACCAAAGTTAGGCTGCTGCCTCAAGCCCAGAGAACATTCGAGCAGCCAAGAGCCTCGGGCAGATACTGGGAGAAGAGGGCCGTGCTAGCCGGGCCAGCCCTCTCCGAGAACAAACAGGACAAAGGTCACTGTACTCGGAGCCGCCTCTCCCATCCTGCCTGGCTCCTGTGCCACATACCACAGTCCGTCCTGGCATTGCCACACCAGGCAGGTACCCGCCATTTCTATGCCCGTTCGTCACCCCAGATCTTATTCCCCAAGTGAGACCCAGTGCCATCCTAGTGGAAGCGATGGTGTCCTATCACCTTAGAACAGGAAAGCCATCATGTCGGAACCTGTTGGGGAGCCATGCTTGCTTGTGACACATTTAGATGCGAGTATATATGAGAGGAAAGAGTCTTTAACCAAAGCCAGCTAGCTCCCTGGCCTACCTACAGAAGCCGCTCTCTGTGGGAACGCGGCTCTCCAGGCCCCCTTAGAATCTAAGCTGACTGACAGTGTAGTACTGCCATCCAGGCAGGCTTGGATCTGTCTCTCCTCCAGCGGCTCCAAGTATCTACTGGGCTGCTCTTTGAGAATTCAAATAAGTTGGAGACCACAGAGTTTGGCAGGAGTAGGCAGACCTGGCACTGGTTAGCCAGAGACAGAGCAAGGGAAAGAAGGCTTGGGCATTGTGAGCCGCTGAGGTCCTGGCCCACGGCCTTCTTGCTGGGTGGGTCTGAGGGGAGCTGCTGCTTTTTCTTGTCTGGGGATGGCCTCCAGGCCCTGAGATGATGGGCATGTAGCCACAATGCTCACCGAAGCCCAGACCGCACAGAGCACACCGCATGAATTCTTTCTTTGTTCTGTTGCTGTTTTGTTTTTATGTTTTTGAAACAGTCTGCTGTAGCCCAGGCTGGCCTCAAACTATGGAGCCCAGGTTGACCTTGAACACCTGGTCTTTCTGTCTCCATTTCCCAAGTGCTGGAATTACAGATTATGAACCATCATGTCCAAGGTGTCGCCTTGTTTAACCTCCACGATACCTGTGGCTCAGGTATAGCACTGACCCACCATTGAGTGAGGACGGAGACTCGGAGAAGTTGAACCGCTGTTATGTGTGCCTGCATGAGCTGTGGCTGTGACTTAGCCCCCCTGAGCTGTGAGGACAGGATGGTAGAATTGGAGGCCGTGCGCAGGCTTCTTAGAAGCTACAGCTCCTGATTTATGCTCCTCAAAGCTGTCTGAGGAAGTTGTTTAGCTTCTAAGGTGATAGATGAGGACTGGGTCTTCTGTTTGGAGAGCCTAGGGCGGAGGGTAAGTCAGGACAGTTTCTCTCCTCTGGTCCCCAAGGGCTCCACAGGCCAACTGCTGGCCAGTGTTTACATCATCATTTTTAAGGCACTGGCCTTAAGCACAGCCACTCGAAGCTCACTCACCCCCCTTTCTCTGTCTCTCTGCTTCTGTGTGTGTGTGTGTGTGTGTGTGTGTGTGTGTGTGTGTGTGTGTGTGTGAAGCCGAACAGGAGCACTTCCCACCCATTCCCTTTGACGCAATCAGCACCAGCCAGAAACCCAAGACCCAGCTGAAAGCCCGGCTAATGCATGTTTCCGTAGACACAAACACCTTTTGTGGCCAAGCCACTTTGGGTGCCGGGGTGCTCTGCATCCCTGCCGTGACCCCCAGGAGCCAGCTGGCTGAAGCACTTGTACAGATTGGGGTGGCCACGGCAGCTTGCATGGAGTGTGGGAAGAGGATGCCTGGGCCACAAGCGTTTGTGTCCAGGGCCTTCTCTTTAAAAGTCTCTTAGCAAAGGAGGAGGTTGGAAGCGTTTCTACAGCCGGGGAAGAGCCTCCCTCACATGTAGCTCTGAAAGGGAAATTTTAGTCCAGTACCTCTCATCCCTGCCAACAAGTGTGCCACTAGCTGCCCCATAGCCACTTAGGGTACTCTTGTCCCCTTCTATGGGCATGCAATGCTGGTGGAGGACCCTGGTTCCTCTGGCTGTCCCCAGGAGCCACAAGACCACAGTCTAATGTCCCAGCTGGCCCATCAGCTTTGCCCACACTGCTTCTGAATTTATACGTACTGGCCACAGGTCCCAGCTCTCCTGTCCCTGTGCCCTGCTGTCCTCTGGTTAATAAACAGCTCACTTAAAGACACCGAGGAGCCTTTGGAGAAGCAGAGAAAGCCTGTGGTTCCCAGAGTACAGACCAGGATAGCCTGGACTCAGCCCAGGATCTCGGGGCCTGTTCATGTTCTCTACCCTTTGTAGGCTTCCTTGTGGACGGCAGAGGATCCCCACCCAAAAGCCACAGTAGACAGCTAGGTGAGGCAATGAGGTAGTTATTAATCACAGGGAGGCATGCTGAAGCCTGAGGTCCCTTCCTGGACGAGCTTTAGGTTTTTTTCCTGAGAGACCAGATCCACGAGCTCCCTGAACTTCAAGCTGACCTCGATCCCCCCTCTCCAGGGCCCGGCAACTGCTGGGGTGACTCTCTTTCCACCCACCCCCTCCCACCCATCTGCCTAGCCAACCCCAGGACCTTTGGATTTGACCTTGAGAAGTCTCTGTAGAAGGGAACACTGGGGAGTGTGTGTCACACACACATACACAGAGAGAGAGAGAGAGAGAGAGAGAGAGAGAGAGAGAGAGAGTTGCCACTGGCTCTAAATCCAACAGCACAAGGGGAGTTGGAGCCCCTCCCAGGACTTGCCCATTCTCAAGGTCTTGGTGACCTTTCACACCTCCTGCAGGGATCCCCATTGCCAGCAGAACTGTTTTGTTGAAGCCCAGCAACAGGACAGGTTGAACAAGAGATCTCTTGACAAATGCTTCTCACTTAATCCTCCCTGACTTGGCCTCAGGTTGCTTAGCCAAATTTATGGGACACTGCTGGTGCCTGCGGAAACGTTACCTTTGTTCCAGGCATTGTGTCTGGATGTGGGAATCCAGGGTCAACAAGGTGGAGGCCCTGTCCTTGAGGACAGACTAGTGAGAGAAATGGTATAAAACAGAGAGCCCACTCCTTCCATACACTGCCATCCACCCCTGCTCTCCACACCCTTCCTCTTACCCCCTCTGCCTCTTGTAACTTGTTAACTGGTTGCAGATCTACAAAAGAGGGTCACTGAACACAGAGGTGGCAGTCACTTGGGCCTGGAAACCCAACACTGTGGAGGTTGAGGAAGAGAGACAGTGAGTTCAAGCCCAGCCTGGGCTAAAGGGTAGACAGCGGGCAGTTACTGCAAAACTGGGTAGAACGAGGCTGGTGAGATGCTTCACAGGTAGACACCTGCCACCAAGCCTGATGACCGGAGTTTGGTCCCCCAGCCCACATGTTGAAAGGAGAGAACCGGCTCCCAAAAGCTGTTCTCTCGTTTCCATTCATGTACTCTGACATTTGCACATCCAAACAAACACATCCACAAGAAATATTTTTTTTCAAGTGAACTCAGTGGCTGCTCTTCCAGAGGATCCAGGGTAAGTTCCCAGCATCCACACGGTAACTCACAACTGTAACTCACATCTGTAACTACAGTAACAAGGAATGCAAGGCCCTCTCCTGGCCTCCATCAGCCCTGTGCACATGTGGTGCCCAGACATTCAGGCCCTGGCTGTTCTGGAACTCACTCTGTAGACCAGGCTGGCCTTGAACTCAAAAATCCATCTGCCTCTGCCTCCCAAGTGCTGGGATTAAAGGCATGCGCCACCACGCCCAGCTTATAGAGCCTAATTTATAAAGACAACCTGAAACTCACTAGATAGACCAGACTGGCCTTGACCTCAGAGGTCCATCTGAGTGCTGGGATCAAAGGCATATGCCACCATTCCTGGCTGAGATGGCATATAGAGCCTGGCACATAGGGCTGGGCCAGTGACGGCTGCATTTGTTTTCTCAGAAGGATAACATTTGCCTGAGAGCAGTGGATGAATGAAATAATCTGGGGTCCTTGTTCTTCTGTACTAACTACTGCTTACATTTGGCCAGCGCATCTCCCCTGCAACATCTTCCTGGGGACCGATACCTCGCTGAAGAGTACCCAAGGACAGGGAGAAGCGCCATTGGCGGCATGCTCTCCTAGCAAGCATATAAAGACGACGACTCGGGGCCAGGGAGATGGATCAGAGCAGTGGTTCTCAACCCTTTGGGGGTCAAACGAGCCTCTCGCAGGAGTCACATATTAAATACCCTGCATATCAGATATTTATGTTATAGTTTGTAACAGTTGCAAAATCACGGTTATGAAGCAGCCATGAAAATAATTTTGTGGTTGGGGGTGTGTGGTCACCACAATGTGAGGAACTGTACTTAAGGGTAGCAGCATTAGGAGTGTTGAGAACCAATGGCTCAGAAGGTAATGGTGCTTGCCACTAAGCATGGTGGCCCAAGGCCAATACTCAGGACCTGCATAGGAGAAGGAGAGAACCAAGTCCCAAAATAGTCTTCCTGCCTCCGTACATGTAGTGTGGCATATTCATGCACGCGAACACATGCACGTGTGAATATAATAAAAAAAAAAGTTAAAGACCTGGGTTTGATACCCAGCACTACTTAAACTGGATGCAGTAGCCTCTACCTATAAGCCTGGCACTCAAGAGAGACAGGCAGGAAGATCAGGGGTTGAACACCATCCTCAGCTACATAGCAAGGTAGAGGCCAGCTTGCGATATAGAAGACACTGTGTATAAATCGTTTATAATAATAGGGTTGTGGTCTGCAGTGCATGAGACTCTGAATCCTATCTCCAGGCCCACAGGTAGGTAGGTAGGTAGGTAAGGTAGATAGGAGCCATTAAAGCCCCAAGAGTTCAAACTGTGCAGCCTCTGGGAAGCCCTGAAGACTGAAGTTCCGGGGAGGCAGAGACTGGGAAAGAAGCTGGTTCCCTGTGTTAGTGAGGCCCCGTTGTCTGAGCTAATCCTGGAGGCTTGACCCCCTCTGGTTTGGTTCACATTCTCCCAGAGAAGAGCACTCCCTGATAAAATGTTCCCTCCCTGGGTCCTCGCTGCCTCTTTACAGAGTACCAGGAGGCACTGGGGCTGTCCACACTTAAGCCTCACCTGCCTGAGATGGGCAGCCAGCTCCCCTAATCACTCCACAGCTTAACCACCCGCTCCTGACCCCCTCCCCAAGCTCCCACCCATCTCTGGTTTTGTTCCCTCAGCTCCTTAATCAAATTAAGGGAAAGGAGAGGGTTTAGATAGGGTTGCTAAATATATTTCTGTTCAGGGGATAGAGAAAATGACGATGACGGGCTGGGGAGGAGGGGGAGTGTGAAATTCCTTAATGGAATGTGTCCCGAGCCACCTTTCCCTCGACCGACCAACCCCAACCGACCGACCGAGCCTGCTTGGATCACCTCTCTGTGGTAAAGTGCTTGTCCATCGTCCCTATCTCCTGGAGATAAGGCCCCATGGCAGTGCGCGCCCCCAGGGAAAGGTCTGCTGAGGCCATCGGACCCTGTGAGCTGAGCTGACCCTGGTCTATATATTTCACAGGACACCTTGGCCGTGCCGGGGCGACTGGGCTTGCTGTGGATGTGACACCAACAGAGACCAAACTGTTGGCAGGCAGCCGGAGGGCACAGTTCACAGGGTACACTTTCCCCACACCAGGTTTTTTGGAAATTTTTTTTTTCTGTTTCAAATACACTAAACTATAAAGGGGGAAGAAAAGCCACCACAATCGCTGCCTAGCCTCTGGTGGTCTGTCTGTGAAGTGCCTGTATATGCATGCTTACTGGGAAGTGGACTCGGACACACACAGTGCCTATATGCTTCTCTTATATTTACCTTAACGCCTTAGTGTCCCATCCATCAACATTTCTTCAGAAACACCTCTGTCTGATTTCATTGTACATTGATCTTGGGGCGGATGGGTCCATGCGGCACAATAGATGTGTAGTGCTACGATGACCTCTGTAATGTAGAGGTCAGAGGACAACCTGAGGGTCAGTTCTGTCCTTCCACCATGAGGATCCTGGGTACCAAACGCAAGCCCTGCAGCAAGCACCTCTTCCTGCTAAGCCACGTTGCCAGGCCCTGGAAATAATTTCTAAAAAACGTACTTCACATTTGTCCCTTATCAATGTTAAGATAAATGTTGCTTACACGATCTCATCTCAGAGGCCAGGGACTCTTTTTTTTTTAAATATTTATTTATTTATTTATTTAATGTATGTGAGTACACTGTCACACCAGAAGAAGGCATCAGATCCCATTACAGATGGTTGTGAGCCACCATGTGGTTGCTGGGAATTGAACTCAGGACCTCTGAAAGAGCAGTCAGTACTCTTAACCGCTGAGCCATCTCTCCAGCCCGAGGCCAGGGACTCGTAAGAATGTTAGGGACCATGTGACATGAAATCTTGCAGTAAGTGACTCAAGCTAGAGGTAAGGACGGTGAGGCCCAGGGAGGTGAAGGAACTTGTCCTCAGTCCCTAGGCTCCTGCAACATGGGCACAAACTTAACCTACCAGTGGCTTTTTGGTTTTGTTGTTCTTTCCCCAGTATTGGGACTAGATCCCAGAATGTCATGGGTGTCGTCAGATAAGAGCATATGTACTGTGGATCTATGTTTCCAGCTTCTCATGGGCTCTTTTGACATCTAAGTGAAATTCTCCATGAGTTTATCATGAAGAATAATTCTCCTGTTACTGGGCATGCCTTTCTCCCCCTCAGCTTAGCTTTAACCCACCATGGTTTGCACCTCTTGCTATTTATTTTTCTCCCAGAACCTTTTTCCTATAAGTGAAATGACCAAATGGTTCCTTTAACAGCCTCTTTCCATATTACCAAGTGCCTTCCCAGAAAGCCACCATGGCACTCCTACAGATGTGAGGAGGAGATGGCCCTCTTTTTAAAAGCAATCCCAGTTTGGTAGGTGGAAGTTCTCCCCCCTCCATGTGATTTGCATTTTCCTTGATCGCTGGTGAAGCTGAACTTGCCTTTACAGGTTTATTAGTCAGTCATCTCTCCACGAGTACTTGCCACAGGGCAGCTTTGTCACCGCTGCCTGGCTCTCCCTCTCTCCAGTCTGCACCCAGTCACTCGAGGGAGTCCTGTGAGAAAGAATCTGCTTTCACATTCCATATGCCCCGCAGAACTTTGGTCATAATAAGGACATGTGCCGTGGTTCAGACTTCTATTTCCTCTCCCCCACCCCAGCCACACCTGACTCGCTTTGGGGGCTCCTGCCACACTGCCACACCTCAGAGGCAAAAGGTTCAGAGTGCAAGATTTCCCTTCCACCCAATCTGCCATCCTCAGGCGGTTCCGGAGGGAGGATCGCTCTCTACAGGCAGTACCCAGGCTAGAGCCAGCAGGCCAGTGCCCTTGGTTTTCTCTTCCCAGGAAACTTAAATTCCTATTGCTCTCTGGGGAGGTGAGAGAGCAATGGGGCCAAAGAAAGGACCTCTGTTTCTCATGAGCCTGTGGCCTCAGCTTCCCGGCCTCCCTACTGAGGTTCTGATGGGCTCTCCTAATCTTCAGAGAGGCCTCCTTGGCACTAGAGGGGCATGAGCCATCATCTCCCTTGGGTGTGTGAGCCCCTTCCTCTGGCTGGTGCACAGTGGGTACAGAAGACACCACTCAGAGCTGAAGGAGGCAGACGCTGATGTCCTGGGGTCCAGGAGACTATGCAGGAATTCCCTCCTCCAGGGTCCAGCTGCTTGTCTGGCATTGTCCCTGCGGGTGTGTCTCCTATGCACAGGCACCCAATCTTGCCTGCTACCCCTAGAATTGTTAGCCTCAAGATTGGACAGTGTGACCTCCTCAGTCTCTATGGGCTACCAGAAATATCTCTCAGTTCCTTAGGCAGAGTCAGGGTTCAAAAGCCCATTTCTGTTATCCTCGCCTGTCCCAGCTTTAGAAGATGAAGGGACTGGAGGGTGTTAAGTGCCAAGAAAAAAAAATGTCAGTTGGGGAGGGGCAGGAATCAGAACATGACTCAGCTCACGACGGCACCATTATGCCAACACAGCACCAACAGTGTCCAACACCCCAGTCTGTTCTCTGGCAAAGCAGCCGTTATGCATCAGGGAAACAAAGGCTTAGAAGCCACCTTCTGACCTCAGCCACACGGGACAAAGCTGGGCTGAAGGGCAAATGTCACACAGCAGTGCGTGATGCAGACCAGTGAACTCTGGCTGACCCAGAGAGGACTCGCAGAGCTTCAGCTACAGCAGGTGGAGCCTGCAGGCAGGGATGTAGGATGTGAAGGGGTCCCTGCAGGGATGTAGGATGGGAAGGGGACTTGTGGGACCAGATGTCCTCACAATCCCAGAGGTGGATATGCAGCAGCCGTGGTCAGGATTCTTGACTGGATCCTTCAAGGTACTAAAGAATGCCTAAGATGGCCAAGGTACCTTGTAGATGGATGACCAACAGGAGACAAGAGATAAGAGTTATGGCAAACAATTGGTTTATACAGTCTTGGGGGTTGGCTGGGGAAAGCCCATCCCCTGGCCTGGAAGCTCCCAGAAGCTGTCACATGGGTGAAATTTCTTCTACAGGGAAGCTTTGACTTGATGTCAGATTATAAACTCCTTAAACTCAAGTAATTATAGACACTAATCATCTACAAAGCACACACGCGCACACACACACACACGCATATATACACACACACACACACATGCACACACACGCTCGCATACACACACACACACACACACACACATACACACACACAGCAGAGCAGAGCAGCAGTTTGAGACTGACATGGGCTGTGGAAGTCTTGGAAGGGAAGAGGGAGGAAGGAGGAGAACCTTCCATAAACTTGGAGCCAGGCGTCAGTGACACACTTTTAATCCCAGCACTTGGCGATAGAGGCAGGTCAATTTCAGAGTTCAAAGCCAGCCTAGACTATGGAGGAAATTCCAGGGCAGCCAGTGCTGCACAGAGAAACCCTGTCTCGAAGACATGTTCAAGCCACGTCATAGTAAACGAGGGTCATTTTAGTTAACATTTGCTTCTCCTTTGGTTGTGAGGACTTCTCGGGTAGACACAACATTAAGTGGAGATGAAGCTTAACATTGCGTGTGACTAGGATAAACCAAGAGAAGGGAACCAAGTCAGCGTGTGAGAGCTGTACCATGAATCCTGTTATCTTTCCTTATCCCCACAGTCTCCAACTAGGGCTGGGGATGCAGCTCAAAATGCTAGATTGCTTTGCCTGGCAGGCAGGCCCAGGGCTAGGCTCTTCTGCCCAGCCCCAACACCACCAGAACATGTGCAGTGGCAAAAACCATCACTGCAGCAATCTGAAGGTACAGGCTGGAGCAGCTCAAGTTCAAGGTCACCCTGAGCTATGAGACACAGCTTTCAGACAGTAGAGTGGGGGCCAATCTCTACAACGGAAGGCTGCTTTGTTTTAACCTTGGGAGCCAGGGAGGAAAATGGGTCTGTCATGGATCTCTTCTGCAGTGACACCTCATTTTCCCAAGGCCGATTCAGGACAGGTCAGTTTGTTGACAGGTCCCTGCCTGCCCATGTGTCCAGCAGACAGGGAGTCAACTCCAGCCGAGGTCAACCAGCTGGGGAATCCATGGACTGAAAGCGAGACTGAGGTTTCTAAAACTTCCCTTGTCTCCTCCTACTTCATTCTCTCCATCACTGGGACCACAGGTCAAGCTCCTAAGGAAGAGGAATAATGGCTGATGGTCTCCTGTGGCTCCTTCCATGTCTACCTCCATTCCAGCAAGCGCCAAGGGACCCCGGAATATCCCTGAATTAAGGGGATGATAGTGGTAGGGGCTGGAGAAGCTACAGGCGCTGGGCTGACTGAACCCTGGTAGGAAGATGAGTCAGAAACACCAGCCCAGGACCAGCAGTGACAGTCTTGCCTGTCTGTAGGCATACTGGAAAGCAAAGGGACTCCATGAAAAAGGAACAAGTCCTTCACACACCCTTTCCTGTGACTTAGAACACCGTGTGACCCTGGAAGACTGAGGCACTGACAGACTCCTAGGATCATAGGCGGCCTCGAGGCTCCAAAACAAAACAAAACAAAACAACCAAAAAACCCAAGAGGACGTTCCCACAAAAGATGTAGATTGTGAGCACCTGCTCCCGGCAGAGCCAGCTTCCTCCTTTCAGTGGCCCCAAGAACAGAATGACAGAATGAGGTCACCAGCTCCTCCTGACAGTCAAATCTTCCTCCTGAGGAGAAAGAGGAGGGAAATAAGGGGGGAGAAACAGTACCTCCCAGTCTTAGGGAGTTGAAACCAGCCAGCCCAGGACTGGAGGGGTTTCAAGCAGTAGACACTCCATCCAGAGCCTGAGCCAGGCTCTATCATGAAACGCCCCGGGGAGTTCTAACTAAGGGATGCACAGGGTGGGGCTGCCAGACCTGGGGCACCCTAAGGAGCCAGAGTTGAATTGCAGGAAGGATAGGCTCGCCCAAGTGGTGGGGGTAAAGGTTAGGGGCAAGGCTTGTAAGCGAAAGGGTGTGGTGCGATGTTGGAAATTGAGAAAGAAATATCAGCTTAGTGGCTCTCAGGCCTGGCATCTCAGCTGCTTGGAGACTGAGACAGGAGGATCTCGAGTTCAAGGTTAGCCTGGGCAACTTTGTGAGCCCCTGTCTCAAAACATTAAAAAGGCTTGGCCTATAGCCTGATGGTAGAGTACTCTCCTGCTGTGTGAGCAACCAAGTTCAACACCCAGTAATAATAAACATTAAACACACACACACACACACACACACACACACACACACACGGAACATCTGATCTAACAATCCCGTTACTGCGTGCCTGGGCAGAGAGAACCCAAGAACATTGCAGGCTGTCTTGGAGAGGTGTCCGTACATTACAGCACTGTTCACAATAGCTCAAACCATGCAAATGCCTGTCAGTGGATAGTTAAATAATAAACACCGGGAGATTCCCTCTGTGACCCCAGGGAGATATCAAGGTGATTTGGTTACCCACATTTTAGGGGCAGGGTGCTGAGGGTGGAACCCAGAGCCATACCCCAAGCCTTTCTTTTTTTTTTCCTTTTTTTTTTTAAATGTAGGTATAAATGTGTGGATGGATGGATTTTTGAGACAAGGACTTTCTATGTATCCTGAAACTGTGTAGACCAGGATAGCCTCCAAGCCAGAGGTCTGCTTGTCTCTGCCTCCCGTGTGCTGGGAGGTATGTGCCACCCTACCATGTTTGTGCCTAGTCTTACTGCATCTTGTCATGGACAAAACGTAATTCAGGACATCCCTGAGAAGACTGCTCTTTTCTAAAGGGACCTGAAAGATCAGTGAATCTGAGGGAGAAGGGAGGGGCGGGGGGTGGGAGGGATAAGGGTGGGGTTGGGAGAAGTGGAGGGAGAGGAGGCTGCAGTCAGGATGCAGGAGAGAAGGGTACATTTTAAAAAGTAATTACATCTTTAATTTCATTTTTATTTTCAATTATGTAGTGTGTGTGTACGTGTGTGTGCATGTGACATGTGTGTGCGTGTGACACGTGTGTGCGTGTGTGTGACATGTGTGAAGGAGACAGGACAGGTTTTCAGTAGTCTGTTCTCTTTCCTCGCTGTTGTCTGGCAGGGTCTCTTGTTACTGCAGCTTGAAGTCTGCATACTCCAGCTCCCAGACCATTCTCTTGTCTTCTGTCTCCCACCTCACGTTAGGGTGCTGGGATTACAGACATGAGCTACCTCATCTGGCTCTCAGCGAGGGTTCAGGTGAGCTCCGCACGGTTGCTCCATAAATGCTTTAGCTGTTTGTTTGTCTGTCTGTTCATTCATTCATTCATTCATTCATCCATCCATCCATTAATTCATTTATTCATTCATTTATTTATGATTTTAACCTGCTGAGCTATCTCACTGTCCCCTCTGACAAACCAGGAAGTGTGAACACCGTTTTAGTTGCTTCGCCCAAAGACCACACCGTCAATTGACACTGACTACCAAGTCTCTTACTTTCTTTCTCTAGTTGCCAAAAGGTGAGCGGTTGGTGCTAAATCACCCAGCTGAAGAACAGGCAGCTCACAAGATGGAGCGCCCCTCTGTGGATGGGTGAACCTCCTCTCGAGGCTCTCCTGAGCCTGTTCTCTTCTGCTACTCTAGGCTCTCCCCTCCTCACTAGCTTGCTCTCTGGTTGACATTTGGCTGTCCTCAGCTGTATTTCTTCTGACCCCGTGTACCTAGGTCCCTGATCTGGGGTCTGGAGGAGGTAGGGCCTCTCCTTTCTTGGATTTGTACCAGTTTCTCATTAAGGTATTGTTCCTGGGTACAATGGGCTCCGGGCTCGCACCTTGATGTACTTCCCCTTTTGCGTGCACAGGGAGCTAGCTGGGCATTCACCATGCCTCTTTCCCATTGTCCCTGGGGTGGGAGGTAATCAAACTCTCTAGTTGGAACCTTGGGTGAGCCAAGGTCAGCAAGATGTGTGGCACTGAGATGCCACCCCGCGAAGGGAAGGGACTCCATGGCGGCTCACCTTGTTTGGGGCTTTGTTTGCGTTGCCGTGCAGTTGTAATGGAAAACGAATAAAAATAAAAATCCCAGGGCCCTTTTTGGCCAGGGCTTGGGAAGTTAATCCCATTGTCCTGGCCAAATGCCAGCTCAGGTCCACGCAGTTCGCAGTCGTTGGCCTCCTGCAGATCGCTGCGGGGATGGGGGGGGGGGGGGACGCGCCCGGCCCCGCCCCACCCCCCACCCCCTCGCTCTGACTGCAACAGCTGTCCATGCCCCACCCATGAAGAGGCTGCATTTCTGCAGGACTCAAAGGGGCCTTCTCTCCCTTGGCTAGGTCTGGGAGGAGGGACAAAACCTAGGTCAGGACAAGACAAGGGTCAGGAAATTAAACTGCTGTTTGCAGCCGGGGAGATCTGTGTCCGAACACTTTCACACACCACAGAATCACTGGCTTCTGTCGTGAAAAAGGCTTTCAGGAATCGCTAATGTCTTCCTAAAACTCCTGCGTAGAGCCTCTCCCTTCGTTTTAGGCAGATTTAAAAAGGTTTTTTATCTAAAGTACCTCCGAGTTTATCTCCGTAGAGCGTGCTGTTGTGGTGTCGTCTGATTGCTTCCCCTAATGCTTAGCTCTCTTTCCTTTACGAGATTTAGTATATTTTATGATATGAAGAATTGACCCGGGCCGGCGAGATGGCTCAGCGGGTAAGAGCATTGACTACTCTTCCGAAGGTCCTGAATTCAATTCCCAGCAACCACATGGTGGCTCACAACCACCCGTAATGAGATCTGACGCCCTCTTCTGGTTCCTCTGAAGTCAGCTACAGTGAAATAAATCTTTGCGGGAGCAAACAGGGACTGAGCAAGCAAAATTTACTGAGCTGGGTTGACCGGAGCGATCAGAGGTCCTAAAACTTCAGTTCCCAGCAACCACATGGAGGCTCACAACCATCTGTACAGCTACAGTGTACTCACATACATATAATAAATAAATCTTTTTTAAAAATTGATCCGGACGTGATGGCGCACGCCTTTTATCCCAGCACTCGGGAGGCAGAGGCAGGCGGATTTCTGAGTTCTGAGGCCAGCCTGGTCTACAAAGTGAGTTTCAGGACAGCCAGGGCTATACAGAGAAACCCTGTCTGCCTCATCTTCTTGAATGCTATACAGACCACATGTGTGTACCATACCTAGCTCTGTTTTGTAAGTATGTGACTTCAACAAGTGACAACCTGAGAACCAATTATCAGATTCTGGTGTGTGTGGGGCGGGGGGGGGGGGGCTGTTAATAGAAATGACAATGACACCTGACACCTGAACCTAAGGATGGAAGGACATAACACGGGACTCCTGGGCGTAGTGCACAAGTGGAGAGTTTGCCAAGGATAACGTCTGCCTTCCCAGTTTCTTTTCCCGTTTGGTCTTAATTAGCCTGATTCCATGTGTGTATTTGACTGTTTTCTAGAATTATGTTATGTCCCACTGAAGTCCTTGCTGGAATGTTCCAAAGGTTTCCAGCTCAGGTTTTCTCTTAAGAAAGAAGGATGAGATGGGGCGGGGACACAGTTCAGCTGGTGAAGGGCTTGCCCAGCATGCACGGTTCCCAGCTCTGTATTGTAATCCCAGCACTCGGGAGATAGAAGCAGGAGAGTCAGAGTTTAAAGGTCACCCCCAGCCTGGGATACAGGAGATCTTATCTCAAAAAAAAAAGCAAAAATAAAGAAATATGTAAATAAAATAAGGCTAGAGAAGAGAAGGGGACAGGTATTTTTCTGGACATTCCTCGTGTGGGTGCACGTTTGTAAATGTCGGGCTGTACCTCCAGCCCCTGCTTGCTTTTCCTTGGGTCAGAGAAGCCTCTGCCAGGATGTTCTTTGGCCTCAAAACGTCCCCTCCCACAAGCTGCCATGGCTGATCTTTGGGGGATAGCTGAGATTTGAAGAGAAAGCTTCAAGTGAGGGCTGATTACTTTTTGGGGGTGGGGGTGGGTGTTGGCCTTGCGTTTGCTGCCTTCCAGGAAGAAGGAGGGCTCTGCTCTCCTCTGATGAGTCATGGGAGAGAAACTTCCAATGTTTGCAAACATCCAGGGCCAACCCTCGGGAGAGCTTGCTGGGGCTGTGTGGAGCTCCCACCAGGGCTCCCAGGACCCACCTGAGAGGACCTCAGGGGGAGAGGGGGAGAGGTTCTGCCTTCGCCTGTGCTGGAAAGCAGCCAAGGAAATAGGACCGTTGTATGTCTCGGGGCTCCAGCATGTGAGGCACAGGAGAGGGCCTCCTATAGGGGTTTCTGTCTACAAATCAGGCCCCAGACTGGGTCATACGAGAAGGTCACGGGCAGGAAGTAGGCTTTTGAGGCAGCTCAGTTGGCGAAGTACCTACATCATAACCCAAAACCCCAAATTACCCTACGCTTTCTCTAGAGGCCTGCCCATCTGCAGAAGGGATCCTAGACCAGAGAATCCCAGACTCCAAAGTGGATACCCAGACCCACGGGTGAAGGGTATGGCAGAAAAGAAGGCAGGGCCCGGGGGGGGGGGGGGGAGTAGTCCGCAGGGGTCTTCCTTTCCAGGGAAGATGGAGAAGCAGGTTAGGGAAGGGTTGAGGCTGGTGGTTTGCTGGGATCTGCCGTGCCTCAGCTCAGTCTGCCTGAGCCAGATGGAGCCTATGATGCAGGCACCCAGATGGAATGGCTCAGGCATGTCAGACACACTTCTCTCGGGATACACAGCGTTCCCCCTCCTTCCCGCTCGCCAAAAGGAGGAATCACAAGGTGACTCGGGCCAGCGGCCAGACCCCTGGGATTTGCGGAGAGCTATCGGGTGGCCAGAGTGGGGATCACAATAGACGCCTAACCGTGCTCACGGCTCTACCAATCACCCTTTCCGCTATTGTGGGACGTCAAGGGAACCAGCTGGTCAACCTTGGGAACAAAGATCCTGTTCTAGGAAACTGTCCACAGCAACCCTATCTGTCGCTTGCTCTATCTGTCCTTGGGATCCTGCCAGCCTGAAACTCTACCTGTTCACTATTGCTACCCCCACTGGGGAGCAGGACCTTGGCAATTAGCAGGGCCCCTGGAGCCTCCAGCCTACCTCGGAGAGCCTCACCGTCATTCACCAGCGAAGAGTGGGGGAGACGGGGAAGGGGAGGGGTGCAAGGAGGACAGAGGAGAGAAACTTTAGAAATGTTTCCACAAAAATCAAAGAGCAAGCAAATGGAGGCAGGAATTGTTGCTATATTTAAAGTGCGTTTTGCCCCGTTGGGAGCCACAGCTTTGAAAGCCATCCCATAATTCTTTGCTTTTGCACTGCTCTATGACTTTCTGTCTCTTTTCTTTTTTTCTTTCTCCGTGAAGATGGCAATGCTTTGGGCCACCCTGCACACCCCACACACACCACCCCCACCACCCCCAGCAGCAGCTGCAAAGAGAGAAAAGGGTTTTATTAATTAATTAGTTGGATATGTGCTGGTACCTGTGGCCCGCTGGGCGCTGTGCTGGCTGCTGGGGACACCAAAAGGAGAGGGTTAAAGGGTCTCAGAGACAACAGTCATCATCCGTTTAATCTGACCACTTGTTATTACCTGCAGACCCCTGGTCTCCTGGGCCTTATAATTTGTCGTCAGAAGAGAGGTGATGGTGGGTGGGTGACATTGCCATATTATTATTCGCATGTGACTGTGCCTATTTATTATTCCTTCTGCCCCGAGGAGACTGAACTTCTTGGCTCTGGATATTCTGTATTATTTATGGCTCCCTCTTCTAAAGGACATGACCTCTCACTCACCCTTGTCACCCTCACACAGGGGCCCGTGGCTTGGATGGGTGGAGATGCAGGCTGGCAGCTGAGCTTGTCAGTCTGGACGTGGAAATGTGTGTGTCATGTGTCCGTGGGTGGAGTTAAAGCAATGTCGAAAGGGTTGAAGATGGGGAAGAATGGCCAGTCCTGGGCCTTGATTCAGAGTCAAGGAGGGAGAGAGGCTTGAAAATGAGGCTTAGTTAGTGTGTTGGCATTGAGTACCTACTACTGTGAGGGTGAATCTCTGTGAGCCGAGGCTAGCCCAGTCTACACAGTGAGTTCCAGGATAGCTAGGGCTACCTTGGGAGATCCCGTCTCAAAAATAAGTAAGTAAATAAATAGATGGCTTTGCTAAACTAGTGAGTTACAGACGAGGAGTATCTAGGAACTGCATCTGCCACCCCCTGGGACAGCCGGGAAGTGGAGGTGACTTTGCCTGGGTCAGCCATCGTCAGTCTGGACTCCCAGGAAGCCTCACATTCATAAGCATCAGCTAAGAGCTGGGGTTTCCAACACTCATCCATGAAAAAGACACTTAGTTATGCACAGGAGGAGGGGCACTCGGGGAGGAGGGGGAGTCCGCAACGGTGGTCACAAAGGACTAGTGTGTGATCAGTGGCACATGTCATATGTGGCATGCTTGAGTGAACGTGTCTCCACACAAAGCCTGACAGAGTGGTGGTCTGGAGCCCCTTGTGGACAAGGACTGGTGAGCACAGCTCTCCCATTAAATTCTCATGGACAGCCGAGAATGGCAGTGCACACTGTCAAACCTAGCACTCAGGAGGCCTGGGGCAGAAGAACCTGGGATTTGCATCCAGCCAGTATCTCAATACTGTGCCCCCACCCCCACCCCAGCCATCGTATCACTCAACAAGCACACAGCCCGAGAAGCGAGAGGTGGCAGATGGGATCCTGTCAGAGGTCTTGGCTCCTTCTGGCCTCTCAGTCTAAGCATTTCATGATGCCAAGTTTGGTCCTGGTGCTTAAATGGGTATTTCTCATAGTACATGACCTTCAAGTTACATCAACCAAGGGAAGGGCGACGGACGATCCAACAATATCTGACAGACTATCAGGGGATAAAGAGGCAGGAACATCCTTAAAGATCCTTACTTTCTTGACTTTGGAACTTCTGGTCAAGATTCATTCACATTCAGTTGATTAGCTTTTTCTTTTTTTTTAATTTAACTTTTTTTTGGGGGGGGTTGGGGGGGTTCAAGACAGGGTTTCTCTGTGTAGCCCTGGCTGTCCTGGAACTCACTCTGTAGACCAGGCTGACCTCGAACTCAGAAATCCACCTGCCTCTGCCTCCCAAGTACTGGGATTAAAGGCGTGTGCCACTACTGTCCAGCTCTTAATTTAACTTTTATATGCTATGGAGGTTTGAATATTGGAAGTGGCACTATTAGGAGGTGTGGCCTTGTTGGAGTATGTGTGTCATTGTGTAGGTGGAGCTTGAGGGCTCCTAGTGCTCAAGCTCTGCCCATTTTCGGAAGAGAACCTCCTCCTCCTCCTCCTGCTGCTCCTCCTCCTCCTCCTGCTGCTGCTGCTGCTCCTCCTCCTCCTGCTGCTGCTGCTGCTGCTCCTCCTCCTCCTCCTCCTGCTGCTGCTGCTCCTCCTCCTCCTCCTGCTGCTGCTCCTCCTCCTCCTCCTGCTGCTGCTGCTGCTGCTCCTCCTCCTCCTCCTCCTGCTGCTCCTCCTCCTCCTGCTGCTGCTGCTGCTGCTGCTCCTCCTCCTCCTCCTCCTCCTCCTCCTCCTCTTTCTCCTCGTCTCTTCCTGGCTGCCCTTGGATCAAGATGTAAAACTCTCAGCTCCTTCTCCAGCACCATGTCTACCTGTATGCTGCCATGCTTTCCCGCCATGATGAGAATGGACTGAACCTCTGAAACTGTAAGCCAGCCCCGATTAAATGCTGTCCTTTCTAAGAGTTGCCTTGGTCACGGTGTCTGCTCACAGTTGTGAGCTGCCCACAGCACTGGGGGTTGAACTTGGGATCTCTGGAAGAGCACTAGTACTCTTCACCACGGAGCCATCTTTCCAGCCGCCGCCCCCGCCCCCCTGTTAGGTATTTTTAATCTGGAATGAGTAGCTAAAAGACCTGTTGGATAGTGATATAGTCATTCTGTTTGTTAAATTGTGTGTAAATCAAATCTGAGATGCATCTTTAGAACACTGTTTAGGGTTGGAGAGGCCACTGAGCAGTTAGGAGCATGTTTTACCCTCTGTGGGCACTAGGCATATAATATATTATACACACACACACACACACACATATATTATATATACACACATATGTGTGTGTGTGTGTGTGCATATAATGTACATATGTAGTGTGGTGGTTTGTCTAGGTATGGCCCCATAGACTCACTTGTTTGAATACTTGGCCTGTAGGGAGTGGCACTATCTGGAGGTGTGGCCTTGTTGGAGTAGGTGTGGCTTTGCTGGAGGAAGATGGGGTGGGCCTTGAGGTCTCTTATGCTCAAGCTACACCCAGTGTGACACACAGTCCCCTTTCTGCTGCGTGAGGATCAAAATGCAGAACTCTCAGCTCCTTCTCCAGCACATGTCTACCTGCATGCTGCCATGCTTCCCGCCATGATGATAATCTCTGAAACTGTAAGCCAGCCCCAAGTAAATGTTGTCCTTTATAAGAGTTGCTTTGGTCATGCTGTCTCTTCACAGCAGTAAAACCCTAAAAACACATATAAAAGACAAGATACTCATACACATAAAATAAATCCTTTTTTTTGTTTTTCCTTTTATTGAGAATAGATTCTTTTTTTTCATACAATACATCCTAATTATAGTTTTCTCTCCCACCACCCCTTCCAGTTGCAATTCTCCTGCCCTCCAGATCCACTCCCTTTCTGTCTCTTGTTAGAAAAGAACAGGCTTCTAAGAAATAGCAACCAAACATAAGAAAATAAAATATTACATGAAACTATCATTTTCAAAGTGAAATGCTTCACAAATTTGCATATCCCCCTTGCATGGGGGCCATGCTAATTTTCTCTGTGTCCCTTTGGTATATGTGCTGCCAGAGTGAGCACAAGTCTAAAAATTTTTTTAAAGAGAGAGAGAAACAATGTCTTGCAGAGGACTTTAGTTCTTCCAGTCCCCATGTTGGATGATTCACAAGCTGTAACTTCAGTTCAGGGGGATGTAGCGCCCTCTCCTGGCCTCTTTAGGTACCTGCACTCATTTGCACATACTCCCAAACAGATACACAACACAAACACAGAGTTAAAACTAAATAAATCTTGGGGCTGGAGAGATGCTTCAGTGGTTAAGAACACTGGCTACTCTTCCAAAGGACCCAGGTTCTAGTCTCAGCACCCACATGGCTGCTTACAATCATCTGTAACTCCAGTTCTACGGGATCTGATGCTGCCTTCTAGCCTCCACAGCAGTACCTAGGCATATATGTGAGCAGAACATTCATTCCCATTTAAAAAAATCTTTTTAAAAAGACTGCTTGATGATAAGACTAAAAAAGATCATAATAAGCACACAAAAAAAAACCATTCAATTATAGCAGGGCTCAGTGCCTGGGACAGAAAAATCAACAAGCTAAGTATACCATAAATAGCTTTAATGGGGCTATGATTTGTACGCAAAGGACTTGATTTGAGTTCACTGCTAGTACTGTGTAAATGGAAGGACAGAGGTGGGTCAGGCTTAGACTTGATTTTTTTTTTTTTTTTTCCGAGACAGGGTTTTTCTGTGTAGCCCTGGCTGTCCTGGAACTCACTCTGTAGACCAGGCTGGCCTCAAACTCAGAAATCCACCTGCCTCTGCCTCCCGAGTGCTGGGATTAAAGGCGTGCACCACCACTGCCCAGCAGGCTCAGACTTGTATGCTCAGTACTGGGCGTGTCCAGAGAGGTCGAGGGGCTGAGACTCGCTATAGGAGAACAGCTCAGTGCCCAGCTGCTCTTTTTAGTGAGGAAAGGTCACATTAGTGGGATTAAGATCTGGAAATACTCAAAAGGAGTCACACAAAGAGGGATTTGAGTTTGTTCAAGGTGGTTTCAGAGAGTTAAATAAGAACGGATGTAGCTAGGAAAAGGTGGACACAGCCCAAAATGGGGCTGCTTTAATGATTGGAGCTGTCCAAATATGGAGCAGGCTGCCTCTTGTGGCCCCCATCACCTCCCAGGAGGCCTGCAGAGGGCTGAGACCTGGCCAAGGCCTCTTTTGCAAGTCACCCCCTAGCTTTTCTATCGGAATAGCTTTTTAAACTAACCTGCTTTTTGTTAGCTAATGTCCTCTTTTATCCGTGCCTCTGAAGGTCTTTGATCACACTTCATCTTTCTGCATTGCACACTGCGTCTTTCCTTTCTCTTCCTGTCCCCAAGTGATTAAGTACGTGGTTCTGAGCCTTGCTGGAAGAGGGTAACCTTTCTTATTAAAGCCTTGCAAACAAGGAGCAGAGTAGAGCATTGCCCAGAAAACAGACTGAGCCCCAGTTTGCTTTCTCTCTCTCTTTTTTTTTAAGGCAGGTTCTCACTAAGCTGGCCTGGAATTCACTATGTAGACCAGGTTAGCCTAAAGCTCATCCTCACCTGCTCTGCCTCTGCCTCCTGAGCGCTGGGGTTACAGATGTTCATGACTACATCATGCCGCCACCGCCTTCTTCTTCTTCTTCTTCTTCTTCTTCTTCTTCTTCTTCTTCTTCTTCTTCTTCTTCTTCTTCTTCTTCTTCTTCTCCTCTTCTTCTTCTTCTTCTTCTTCTTCTTCTTCTTCTTCTCCTCCTCCTCCTCCTCCTTCTCCTTCTCCTCCTCCTCCTCCTCCTTCTTCTCCTCCTCCTTCTTCTTCTCCTTCTCCTCCTCCTCCTCTTCTTCCTCCTCCTCCTCTTCCTCCTTCTTTTAAAGTGAGACCAACCCTTTAATTTGTTTCTCCCAACTTTATTTCTACATAAAAGGGACCATGGATTCTGCCTCTGGGAGTCTTGGGTTCATGATCAGTTTTGCCAACCTCTAAGCAAAGAAGTGCCCAGCTAGAAAGCATATTAATGTTTCAGAGAGCAGTCCAACCTTCAGTAGGAAATGCTTTGCAGAGAACATTCCAGAAGGGCAATGGAATATAGTCCCAGGATCTCTGAGACTATAGGTGTTGTCTTTTCTGGGAGGGCAGTTTTGCCTTCTTTTTGTTTTGTTTAAGATTTATTTATTTATTATTATATGTAAGTACACTGTAGCTGTCTTCAGATGCACCAGAAGAGGGTGTCAGATCTCATTACGGGTGGTTGTGAGCCACCATGTGGTTGCTGGGACTTGAACTCAGGACCTTCGGAAGAGCAGTCAGTGCTCTTAACCACTGAGCCATCTCTCCAGTCCTTCTTTTTGGTTTAAACCTAAGCTTCACAGCCATTCTTCTCATAGGCAAGTGGTCCAGAGGCCAAAATAAATCCAGCTTATTGTTGAATGGAAAAATCAATACACTGGAGCTGAGCAGACGTTTGCTGAGGCCTTAGTGCTGGCAGAGCCCTTCCCAAGTAACTGATGGGTTGAGGAGGGTAGGACTCTCATTGGTTTCATGCATTTAAACTGTAGGTACTCAATAAATGATGAGCAGATGTTGGGGACTGTGCTTTGTACTGAGTGTGGACCAGACAGACAAACTTTGTTTTCAAGTCTGGATGTCCTACAAGATGCTAGGAGGCAGGCAGCGAGCAGCTAAACAAAATCTACAGTGTATTTTCCATAGATAAGTGCTAGGGCAGCGGAGACCCTTGAATAATGTGATAGTAGGCATCCTGGGGAGGGGAGCGGCTTTAGATAATAAAAGCATCTTTCTGGGGCTCAGGGATTTAGCTCAGTGGTAGAGTGCTTGCCTAGCAAGCTCAAGGCCCTGGGTTCGGTCCTCAGCTCTGGAAAAAAAAACAAAAAAACACCAAACATCTTTCAGGAGGGGACGGGACAAGGAGGAAGATGGCCTGAGGGAAAAACTGGGAACCCGTGTTGTATGGTACACCTCCATCCCCTGAAGGAGGGGACTATAGAAGAAAAGCCAAACCCAGTTAGCATCTCAGACAAACTAAGAGAGGCCATGACCTTCCACTCTCAGTGCCCCTTGCTGTAGGTGTGACAGAACTGGAATCCAGCTAGGAGGGAGACCCACCAGCTCTCCATCCCTCCCACCCCCTCACCCCCACCTCGCAGGCAGTCACCTGATCCTCCAGAAGAGGCTGTGACCTAACCAGTTTCCACCTTGCTTCTAGGGAGTGCATTGCTATACACTAGAATTTTTGTTTGTTTGTTTCGTGTAGGGTTCTGTTGGTCCTGTTCCAAGTATCAATCAGAACTGCGTGCCAGCCTCCACTCCTTGGAAATAATTAAATGAAGTGACGTACTTGATTTTTTTTTTCAGTCGGGTAAAGCACCATGATTTGCATCTGCTGAAGGAATCTATCTTAAGTCTTTAGGCGGAGCCTTGTGGGACGTCTCAAGTGATGGGGGGGGGGTGGCGTTGCTAAACACTCAAGAAGACGAAATGCTTTATTTAGCAATCTATGCCCTTCATGAAGCCGCTTTTTGTGAAAATATTTGCGAATTCAATGCAAAGGGCCTCCTCCCTGTTAAGTATGGCTTCCCACATTCCTCTGCTTTTTAATTTTATTTTGTATGTTTGAGACAAGGTCCAACGTGGAAGACTGCTTCTAAACTCCTTCAGTGTCTGTCCATGACCTTGAACTCTTGATCCCGTGGCTTCCACTTCTGTGCGTGAGATCACAGGCGGGCTCCGTATGGCCCCTCTTTATATTGGCAAAATTACCTTGCATGCTAGGCTCTGTACAGACCTCACGGAAACAACAGATGATCTGTGGTTTAAGAATAGATTTGGGATTGAAGGCTCCTTCTCTCGCATTGGGGGAAGTGGAAGTCTTATATAGCAGCCATCATTTGGAAGCCAAAGCCAAGCCACCTAGCATAGCTGCTACAGCATAACCTGTGACTTCTATGCAGACGTGTGTCAAAGGCTGTGTGAGTTACTAAAAACGAAATAAAACTTCCTCCTTCCTCCCCCAAAAGTGGGATTCCCTGTCGGGGCACAGAACCCGCAGGGAAAGGAAGGGCTGGTGTTGGCGTGCGATGGAGATGAGGCTTTCGGCTGGGGGTGTGGGATGCGGTGTTCCCGAGGCGACAGATGAGCGCTTTTGGCTGTGTGGGAAGGGAACTGCGGAATTCCTCCCCTTGGTGGCTGAGGGGGGCTCTGAAGGAGACATTAGGATGCAGAGCGCGGCTCGCGCTGCCCAGGACGCGGAGGCAAGCCAAGGACACCAGTGCGAGCGCGCCTCGGCCCCCCGGCGTTCCCGAGCCTCCCTGCCAACGCGCGGTCCCAGCCAGTCCCCAACCTCAGCGGCAGGGCAACCAGCACAGAGCGCCCACCCGTGAGCTCCACGCTCTATCCCCGCGCGCGGTCGAAACAGGAAAAGCCGTGGCCCCGGAAAAGTCAGGCTCACCCTCCGCCCGCCCCGGTGGCCGCAGCGCAGCGAGCACAGCGCGGACGCGGAGGCGGCCCTGGCCCGGTGCGCGCGCACAGGCGCCGCGCGCGGCCTCGATCCGGGTTCCTGGGGGGCGGCGCGCGGGAGGAGGCGGGGCCTGCCGGCGGCGTGGGCGCGCGGCGCGCGCGCGCGGGAGGGCGTCGGGGGAGGGGGCGGGGCCGCGCCGCCCGCGCCGCGCTGGGGGCTCTCTCGGCCAATGAGCGGCGTCCACATGCCGCGGCGGCGGCGAGAGGGGAGGCAGCGGCGGATAAATGCTATTAGAGCAGCCTCCGCGGAGCCGTCCCCGACGCCGCCACCTCCCGTCTCCTCCGCCGCAGTTCCCTCCGCCGCCGCTGTCGGGGGTGCAGAGCTGAGGGGCTCGGGCCGGCGCGCCGCGCAGCTCCTCTCCCGTCGCCTGCCTCGCGGTTCCCCGCGCCGAGGGTTCGGCCGGGCGCCCCTCCTCAGCTGCGCCCGGTCTCCTCGGCGCAGCGCCCGGGGCCTGCGCTGCCCGCGGCCGGCTGGCAGCTGCTGAAGCGACGCACACTCGCGGCGGGGCGGGAGGCTCGCAGCCCCTCGGGCGGGCTCGGCGAGGCCGGGCCGCGTGCGGCGGTTTCTGGGGGAGGGGGCTCGGGTGATTCAGCGCCCGGTCAGGCGGAAGCGGCCGCTGCCGCCGCGGAGGAGGAGGAGGAGAAAAAGGAGGGGACAGCTGTCCGCGCCCGGGCGCCCGCGGTGGCACGAGCCCGCGGCCCGAGTGCGAGGCGGTAGGCGAGGAGGCCGCGGGGACGCGAGGCGAGGCCGGCCGGGGCCCCCGCAGCCATGGAGAACGCTCACACAAAGACCGTGGAGGAGGTGCTGGGCCACTTCGGGGTCAACGAGAGCACGGGGCTGAGCTTGGAGCAGGTCAAGAAGCTCAAGGAGAGATGGGGCTCCAACGGTAGGTGCGGGGCGCCGGGGCTGCAGCGGCGCGGCGCGGGCCCGAGCGCCAAGGAAGATGGCTGACCCGGCTCCACCTCGTGGGGCTTGGCTCGGCTCGGCGCGGCGCCCGACGGCTGCGAGAGGCCGGGCGGTCCACGCGCGGGTCCGGGCCATCGCCGACCTCTAGGGGTCTCGAGCCGGTGACCTTCCCGGCCGGCGCTCAGCGAGCCGTGGTGGGGGGAAGAGAGGGAGGGAAGGAGGGAGGAGGAGGCTCCTGCGGCTGGGCTGAGTCCCCCGCGGATTTATGAGGCGTCGATGTTGTTGAGAAACCCTCGGACCGTTTCTTGTGCTCCCCAAAGTTGCACATCTGGCAGAAGTGATGACCCAGCTGAAATGAAATGGTCCTGGAGGCCGGAGAGGGCTTACGGGTAGTTCCGAGGCCACTGATTACCAGGGCTGCATAATTTTCTCGGGGTATCAAAGTGAAGACAGATCGTTGAACGTTCATATACCTACATCTGCCTTTCAGACAAGGATGGTGGTGAATTTAGCAGTTTTTAACAAAAGCGCTAATAAAATATCTTCATTTTTCTTTCTGTTTCCCTCCTGACACGTTGCCTGTCGAATTTCGGCCTTCTAGAATTGCCGGCTGAAGAAGGTAAATAATATTAACATGTTATTTTGGAGAGATGATGTGTGCAGGCTGATTGATGTGGATAATTGAGACAAATGGGGTTTTTTGGTTTGTTTTTTTTTCTTTTCTAACAGGAAAAACCTTGCTGGAACTTGTGATTGAGCAGTTTGAAGACTTACTAGTTAGAATTTTACTGTTGGCAGCATGTATATCTTTCGTAAGTATTTTAAAAATTATTTTGTCTCCCCATAAAAGTTGAAAGAATTTCGTTGGGACACCAGAAAATAAATAATGACCATTGAGTTTCCGTGTTTAAAAAAAATAAAAACAAACAAAATAACCCAAGAATTAGAGGGGGAAAAATGATAGAAGCTGTTTTGCTTAGGTAATAGATGCCTTTACAGTGCAGTGAGAAGTGACCCCTGACAGCACAGGGTCTCTGGAATTCTTGTGCCTCACCAGTTTTTAGTATCAGAAAGTTCCTCACTCTAAGTCCTTTTCTGTTGGGGTTCTTCCATTTGTTATCATGTTGTAAGATCACACTAATATGATGTTGGACACTCTGTAAATAGAGCGTACAAAAGGAATATTCCAGTTGCTTTGCCTTCCTGGTGGTGGCAAGGTGACAGTTGTTCCTGACAGTGACAAGAATGATGACGGCAGTGATGGCACCACTGTTGACCAAATTTGGTCACTGACCTTTAGGGTGACATCTAACCTGGACCCCTGTCTTGAGTGATTCCTAGAGTAAGAGAACAAAGTTCAGTATTCTTGGTTCTAAATATTAAAGAGGGAATAAAGGTGAAGGTGGGGTTTTTGTTTGTTTTTTTCTTTCTTTCTTGTTCTGTATGTGCTTGAGCCAGTGTGGTTGCTAAGAAACTAGAGAAATGCAGAGAGAGACCTGCCTAAGAAAAGCTAATGGGGACAGCAAGGGTAGTTCTAGGTTATTAACATTTTACTCCAGGATTTTTTTTTTCCTGGGCAGTGGACCTTATAGTTTCTTTAAAATGGTGATAGTGGTATGCAGATGTTCTTAACCTTCATAACACATGCCAACTTTTATTCTTAGAACATTGTATTCTTACACTATGATAGGAAGTGAAAATCATACAGTACTTGTCTTAGGTTTCACAAAACTGATAACTGTATGGTTTCAATTATGTATTCACACATAAGTCTGACCCAGGGTGGTCATGGCCTCTATGAAAACATTAGCATAGAGGATTGTTTAGAGAACTTACTGAGTTCAGGTAAAGGAAAGATTAATTTTTAGCTATTTTAAAATAATAATTGGCAGCAAAGGGGACTTTTAGGAGCAGTTGTGTGCATGAATTTTATCCTGAAACTTTGGTTTGTCATGTTATCTAAGTGTTGCGTACCCATTACTAGTTTAGTTCTTAAGAATCTCACCTGTGGTTTTCACTGAATAAAATTTATTAAACTCCCATAGCAAACCATTCCGCATACTACTGAGTTATTTACTCTGTACTTCTTATATATAATATCTTTTTGTGATTAATTCTTTAAAATTTTGGCCAATAGGTGGTTGTTTCATTTGTAAACAAGATAAATGGAGTTGATTATAGTTTGAGCGTGTTGCCATGTGCTAAAATAAGTTATATATGTGGGGTTGTTTAAGGTTTGTATTTATGCAGGCTACATCATTCTGGAAGTCTTTGCTTTGGCATTAAATGGTGTCATTCACTAAGGCCATCAAAGACTTAGAATTAGTAACTAGATGATATATACAAGCTGTAGGCAAAATGCATTCTTACAGGTTCCTTTCATATTATTTGAAGCAGTTTTAGAAATGTGCCAAGTGAACATGTGAAGTGAACAAGTGAAATGTGTGCCAAGTTACTTTCTATTGGATTTCAGAAGGTTTCAAATTGTTCATGGACAGTTTGACTTTTTATCAAGCAGAATTAATGATTATAGATAAATTTTACTTTGGAGTAATTAGGAATTTATTATTTCTAATTTTCAAATTTCAAGTGCTTAGCAGTTTTTGTGATAGAAGACATTGTCTATTGGTAGTTGAAATATAAGTTCATTTTCAATAACTACTTGGAATTCTCGTTCAGGAAATGAACTGTTACATTTTTATGATATGAGTTGTTAAATGGAAAAGAATAAGTGTTTAGGAAGTGCTTTTTATAGAATTAACTTCATTTGCTTTGGTTTATTTGATCAAGATTGTGGATAGATTTAGAGACTCTTCAGAGGTTGCTCTGAAGCCTATACCACCTCTAACTTTTAGCGTCCATGCTTAAATCTGTATGAAAACCTTTAAAGATAAACTCCAAGGTTGCTTAACTTCAAAAGAAGAAGTTCAGGAAGGCGAGGCACCCGTGCAGCCTGGGCTGGAATAAGACTGCTCTTAAAAGCTACAAAAAATGGAAAAGAGAAAAACTGTGCTCTAGAAGATGGGTTTTCCTGATGGTCTTCATGGAGGGTTGGTAGTGCTCTATGGTACTTGTCTGTTCTTTCCTTATTTTCTTTTTATTTCTATTACTGCCTATATATGTATGTGCAATGTATGGGTATACTTGTTTTCAGGTATGTGGGTGTACTTGTGTGTGAATGTGTGTGCAGAGGCCAGAAGTTGACATCAGGTGCCTTGCTTAATAATTCTCATCTAAAATACCGAGGCAGGGTTGCTGGATTAAACCCAGAGCTCGCTGATTCAGCTAGTTTAGGTAGCCAGCTTGCCTCTGCCTCCTGAATGCTGCAATTACAGCCAGGCTGCCATGGCTTGCTGGCCTTTATGTGAATACCTGAGGTCTAAACTCCGGGGCTTAAACCTATAGTAAATACTGCCTGCCTAGCCATCTTTCAGTCCTTTTTGTTTTGTTTTGATTTTGTTTTTGTTTTTTGAGACAGGGTTTCTCTGTGTAGTCTTGGCTGTCCTTGAACTCACTCTGTTGACCAGACTGACTTCTGCTTCCCAAGTGCTGGGATTAAAGACATGGGCCACCAGCATCTTACTGTATCTTAGACTAGTCTCAAGCGCACTATGTACAGCCCAGTGGCACTTGTTCCTCTTGCCTTACTTAGCCTTTTAGACGCCAGGAGTACAGGCTTGTGCCACGAACTCCAGCTTATTTATTTTTATAGCTTCCAAATAAGAACACTGACTTATTTGTGGTAGTCAGTATATTCTTACTGGCATAATAGGAAAATCGCAGTTGTATACTCAGGTTCTTTTGTAGAAGTGTAGGCAGTTCTCATAAATCATCAGATTCTCCTCAGGTTAGAAAGATATTAATGATTTATTTCAAATATCAGATTAGTAAACTGTTAACTACAGTTAATGTTTTGCCCTGGCCAAAAAAAAAAAAAAAACCAAAAACCTGCATTAATGTTTTACCCTTGTGGCCCATGGGGACAGTTTAATTTTTAGTTTCCACCAAAATTGTTTCTTTTAAAAAGGTCAATTCAAATATGGTAGTGCATGCTATAATTGTAATTAGTGTTTGGTAGCTAAGTAGGTGAGTTAGTAGTTCAAGGCCATCCTTGAATATGCAATGAGTTTGAGGTTATCCTGCAATACATAAGACTATCTCTGCAAAATGCATCTCCCTCTGCACATGGGTTAGTTTGACACCATTCACTGTTTCTGTTTTGCTTCACTGGGTCTCCATTCTCTTAGATTAGTGACTTTCAGTATTCTGCCTAACTGGGACGCCTGCTCCCTCCTCCCTCCCCCAATTGAACACCTGACACACACACTGGGGATATCAGGGTCTGTTGCCTGGAATGGTACTTTTGAGAGAATAAAGCAAATGGGCTGTGATAGAGGAATTGGCTGTAGGGAATAGGAGTGTGCAGGCTTTCAATGGCTAGTTGTGTAAGCTCACACGATGACCTTTGAGGAAAGATCTGAAGGAGTGGGGAGGATCACTAGGGCCATGTTGGCATTAGCTCACCGGTCTAGAAAGTAGTGGGGTACCGATGATGAGAGTCTGCACAGGTTTCTTTACACTACTCAGGTTGATTTTAAAATACTTTTTTGTTGTGTTTCTGAGACAGGGTCTGTCTTTGTCGTTTTGGCTATCCTGGAGACCAGGACTATATAGACTATGTTGGCCTTGAACATAAGAGATCCTCTTGCCACTACTGGGTCGTATGTATCTTCAGTACCTTGAATATAGGAATGAATTTGCTTCTAGGATTTCGAGACATTGATAAAATATGCTATCTAGTTTTACTTTGCTGGTTTCAATGATCTTCAGGAAGCAAATTTGTGGTGGTTGAAATTTTTAAATTTTCTGAAAATACAATTTAAAGGGTGGTTTGAAGGTGAAGCATTAATGTTTTCCTCACTTTCCCTACTATAGGGGTACGCCACAATCCTGTCATACTGTGAGTGATGCGCCTCTCTCCCGTGTGTATAGCAGAACACGGCCCTTTTCGTTAGAACAAAATTTGCTTTATTCAATATTCCTGTTAGAAGTCAGTAGTGCCAGGTTAAGTGTGGTGACATACACTTGTAATACCAGTCTTGAGAAAGCTAATGTAGGAAGATTCAAGTTGGAGGTCAGCCTGTCCAGCAAAAACAGGATAGAGAGGGGTCTGGAGAGAGGGCTTAGTGGTCGAGAGTACTTGCTGCACGTGTAGACGATGTGGATTTAGTTCCCAGAACCTTTATCAGGCAGCTCAAGCCATCTGTAACACCAATTCTGGGGTGGTCTGACACCTTTTTGGATTCTGTAGATACCAGCACACGTGATGTGCATATACATATTCTCAGGTACACACACAAACTTAAAGAAATTATGGGCATTATTAGTACCATAGTGCCATTTCTTGCGTGTTTGGATGGAACCCAAGACCTTCACATCTTTTAGGAAAGTGTTCTACCACTAAGTTACACACTAATGCAGAGATTGCCCTATAAATGAATGTCAGTAGAAAGAGCTCCATCCTACACTGCTTCAGCTTAAAATGGGATGGCTTAGAATGGGGCTGGCAAGTTTGAATTCAGGGGAAAGGCACTGTTACTGTAACAATACAGAGTTGAGAGAGAAGAGGAAACCCTGTCTTTACCTAGAACTACACTTTGTTCCTTTCCTTCAGTTACTGGTGAAGCGTTGGTTGTCTTCTTTACTCACAGACTCTGGCTTGGGGCTTTTTACTTAGCTCTGTGAGCACTTGTTTCATTGTCTCCCCACTTGTCGGTATTACACACTGAGCATCGTCGGTTCACCAGAGCATCTTCTGAGCCCCTAGGGATGCAGCTGTAAACGAAGGCAGTATAAAGAGAATCCTTGATGTTCAATGTAGTCTCAAAGAAATTTTTCTAGATATATTCCCCCTTTTGTGTAAATCTATTTTGTTTAACTTAGGAAAACCCATAGTTATAACTAAACTGACCAAACCCTAAGAGAGCGCCTGTGTAGTTTTCCTTACACCTTCTCCCATCAGTCATTTGTCAGGACTGTTTTCATTTTTATAACCTGATAGGATTTTTTTTAATCAGTAGAGCAAACCATGAGACACCAAAAAACACAATCTGAGCATAGATTTGTTTTTGTCAGTTAAATGTGATTGATCTTCAATTTGAGGTATAGGATTTGAGTTTTTGGGTTATTTATTATTTTACAATAGACTTTATCTTTTTTTTTTTTTTAAGATTTATTTATTTCATGTATATGGGTACACTGTCGCTGTCTTCAGACATACTAGAGGAGGCCCATTACAGATGGTTGTGAGCCACCATGTGGTTGCTGGGAATTGAACTCAGAACCCCTGGAAGAACAGTCAGTGCTCTTAACCACTGAGCCATCTCTCCAGCCCTAGACTTTATCTTTAAGAACCTTTTAGGTTATTTGCATCTCTGTGCATGTTTGTGTGACTATATGTCACATGTGTGTGGGCCTCTAGGAGAAGGAAGAGGACTCCTGGTCCCCTGAAGCTGGAATTACAAGCTGAGCTGGAGCCCTGGAAGAACAGCAAGGGGCTCTTAGTCACTGAGCTGTCTCTTCAGCCTCGGTTTTGTTTTTGTTTTAATAAAGTATTCAAGAAACTGCTGTGGAAACCCGTCACCTCTTGTGCTGGAGACTGACTCACGGCCTGGCATATGTTAAGCAAGGTCTCTGTCTCTAGCTATTGCACTGTCTTACCAGCTCTGAATGGATGCTCCTTAAACTTTAAATAGGTTTGAATGCCATTCTTAGAGCAGATTTGGCCACTAGTTTCTCACCCAACAATAATTAGTATATCTATAGAGCCTTTGAGTGTGGGTAGCCTGTGTTTTCTATTCAACAGGACACATGGAAGGCAAAGTTACTATACTGGTTAAATTAGGATTCTTGCATTTGATAACTATTAGGCAAGAGAACAATGTACATCTCTTGACTGCTAAAGGTTTGTGTTCCTCTAGTAATTCTGACACTGCTCACCCTATTCCTTCACTCCAGCTGGTAAGGGACGGTGGCCTAAGTTGTCCTCAGGATTGGCTGCCAAGAAGGAAATTCATACCCACTTTAACAAGGTGTGAAGCTTATCTTAGAGTCACTAATGCCTCACTGACCTTTTGGAAAAGGCCCTGTCACTCATGAAGTTGAGCAATTTTTCTTCTTTAAGAGCTAATTAAATTTCTTACTCTGATATGTTCTCCTTGGCAAATGTTTGGAAGGCTGTATCAGCAGCTGTGATCCTGCATCTATCAAAATTTATAACTTCCTAGAGAAGTTTTCATTTTGGCGGAGATCCTGGCCTTAATACTAGGAATGCCCTGTTGAAAGCTTGCAGTAGTGTTTATTACATTCATTCTGGTTTCCTCTTGCCCTACTTGTCAACGGTAATTGATATGTGTCAGAGCCGGTATACTTTTTCTTTGATATGATTCTTTGCTAGTTCAATGTTATTCCTCTTTAGAGTTTTAATTACCTTTTGGTAATTTGTTATTTGTGGGTTTTTTGTTTTGTTTTTTAAAAAACCTTAGAGAATAAGTGCTATGTGGGCTCATTATTTTAACTTTATTTTACTTATAACACAGGATGTGTCTGTGTCTGTGTGTGTGTTTATACACACATGTTTGTTTGGAGACAGGGTCTCTTTATTATGTCCTGGAACTCACCTTATAGACCAGGCTGGCTTCGAACTCGGATCCACTGGCCATTGCCTCCTAAGATCTAGGATTAAATGGCTTTTGGGGGTGGTGGGGAGGGGTGGTATATACAAAGGTCAAATAACTTAATGGAATTGGTTCTCTCCTCCCACTTTTATGTGGGTTCCAGGGATTGAATCAAAGCTTGTCGAGCTTGTAGAGTAAGTGCCTTTACCTGATCAGTCATCTTGCTAGCTCCTAGATAATCTTTTAAAGAAAAGGTCTTGGTTGGTGAGATGGCTCAGCAGTTAAGAGCACTGACTGGTCTTCCAAAGGTCCTGAGTTCAAATCCCAGCAACCACATGGTGGCTCACAATCATCCGTAATGAGATCTGACACCCTCTTCAGATAGTAGTGTCAGAAGACAGCTACAGTGTACTTACATATAATAAAATAAATAAATCCTTTAAAAAAATAAAAAGAAAAGGTCTTTATTATGAAATGTTTACATTTTAAGCCATATAGCCTCTCATCTCACCCCACCCCCACCCCCCATGTAAAGCAAGGTCCACCTCCCAGATTCAGTCATTCAGGTTGGCAGGTTTCTGATAAAATTGTCACTGACATTTGTCAGGACTTGGCCCTGGAAAGTGGGAGGGAGCTTGTGTGCATATGTGACATGGGCATTTCTGTATGGAGGTCAGAGGACAACTTTGAGAAGTCGATTATCAGATCCTTGCATTGTGAGTGTGAAACTTGAACCCAGATCATCAGACTTGCATAGCAAGTGCCTTTACCTACTCATCCATGGCACTTGCCCTCCTGGTTAACTTTGAACTCAGATCAGCAAGTCCAATCTGTGCTCATGACCCCTTTGGGGGCGTTTAATGGTCCTTTTACAGGGGTCATCTAAGATCACCAGAAAACACAGGTATTTACATTACAGTTCATAACAGAAGCAAAATTACAGTCATGAAGTAGCAATGAAAATAATCTTATGGTTGGTGGTCACCACATATTAAAGGGTCACAGCACTAGGAAGATTGGAGTTTTAAAAAAAAAGTGGTGTGTGTGTAGCATTCACATACCTTTTTGGAATAGTTTGCCTGTTACTGTGTGATTGAATTTCTAGACTGATAGTCTAGGCAGCAGACACTTTTACATAATATGCCACTTCCCCAGCCCAGTTTATTTTATTTATTTGGAGGGGAATTTATATAATTTCTGAAGTGCTGTATTGCAATACTAGGTGCTGTGGTAAATTGCTTTAAAAAATACATTTCTCGTCTCAGAACAAGCTTGTGATTCTGATGTGACCCTCACTACCCCTGAGAAGGTAGAAATTAGGTTCTACATTGAATTTGAATAAATGGTCAAATTTTTTTCTCCAAATGTTTGCTTGTTTGGGTGGTTTGTTTTGTTTTTTGAGATGGGGTTTTTCAGGTTGCAGACCATGCTGGTCTCTGGCCTCTGCTTTCCAAGTGCTGGGATTAAAGGCGTGCACCATCATGCCTGGCTACTTTTTTGTTTGTCTTTTAAACTGTAAATTCATGCCATGTATGTTTATGAATTGATGTAAATTTTTAAGAAATTTTTTTATTAATTGGGTGTTTGCCTACATGTATATTTGTATACCACATGTGTTCAGAGCTTTGGAGGCCAGAAGGGGGCTTTAAGACCACACCTACTCCCCTCTACCCTCTACTACCTGAGTTACAGACGACTGCTGGGGATGAAACCTGGTCCTCTGTACGAGCAGCCAGTGTTCTTAACCTGAGTCATCTCTTCAGGCCCTGGTGTGGGTATAGGTGTTTACCCGGTCACCTTTTACTGTAATAAAATCGGGAATTTTAAGTTTCATTTATTTGAAATGTTACCTATGAAGTGAATGAGATTCGTTCTTTCCACCAAAACAAACAAACGTAAAGAAAAAAAAACTAACTCTTAATAAGAGTTGTTAAGTAATCTTAACTAAGGTAAGAAAAGGATATAAACCAATTGTTTCTGCTATTATATTTTGCCTTATATTTAAGATGTAAGGACACGGGTTGTTTTTTTTTTCTATAATAACTTATGTAATGTTTTATCCTTTTATTATGAAAATAGCTAAGTGTAAAAGCACATAAGCAAGTCTAACATGTACAATTTTTCCTTTCAGGTTTTGGCTTGGTTCGAGGAAGGGGAAGAAACGATCACAGCCTTTGTAGAGCCTTTTGTAATCCTGCTTATCTTGGTAGCCAATGCGATTGTGGGGGTGTGGCAGGTAAGCAGACCATCCATCCCTACAGCGGCCACAGTCTTCTTTCTTTCTTTTAAAGATTTATTTCATGTAAGTGCACTGTCACTGTCTTCAGACACAGCAGAAGAGGGAGTCAGATCCCATTACAGATGGTTGTGAGCCACCATGTGGTTGCTGGGAATTGAACTCAGGACCTCTGGAAGAGCAGTGCTCTTAACCACTGGGCCATCTCTCCAGCCCATTGTTTGTTTTTGTTTTTAAGACAAGGTCTATTTACATGACCCTGGCTGTCCTGAAACTACATAAACCAAGGTGGTACTGCAGGCCTTTAATCCTACCCAGTACTTGAGAAGCAGAGGCTGGTGATCTCTGTGAGCTTGAGGCCAGCCTGGTCTACAGAACAAGGTCTAGAACAGCCAGGGCTACAATGAGCAACCATGTCTCCAAAAAAAAAAGGAGGGGGGGGGGCGGTGTTGTAAGGGAAGGAGGAAGCTGAATGAGAAAGCAAACAGGAAAGAATGTGGGTGAGAAGCTGGGTATGCTAGGTCTTCCCTTGTATATAGCACTGACTTTGAGGCAGGATCTTTTTAGACTATACTGGACAACAATAGTAAGACCCCGTTTTCAAAAAAGAAAGTTGATAATGGAAAGCTTCAGAAAACCAAAGAATGTGAGAAATATAATCAACCTTTATATTTCATGATGATTTTGAAGACAAACTTCATGAAAATGTCTTTTAATTTCCTCAGATTGTGGAGTACGGAGGAGGCTATAAGAATTCTTAAAACCTAAATTGTTTTCAATTTTCTCCATTACACAGACTTCGCCTGCACACGGGCTGAAAGCTTATTTACTAGAGAACAGAAATTGCATCCTTCAAAATTGATCTACAGGATCTACCTCAAAAATGTCAACATGTTTTGCCTTTTGTTTAGAGTTTGACAAGACACCTAGAGTAATGTTTCAAGTTCATTTCCAAGTCGGTTTCCGGCCCCTTCAGGTTTTTGGTGTCCTTACTTTGGTTTTGGTTTTTTGAGACAGGGTTTCTCTGTGTAGCCCTGGCTGTCCTGGTTGGCCTCTGTTATAATACTCCCCACCCCTTGTCTTCCCATGTTACAGATTTTGAGGCAGGATGGTGGCCAGACATACCTTTTTTTTTTTTTTTGGTTCTTCAATACAGGGTTTCTCTGTGTAGTCTTGGCTGTCCTGAAACTCACTCTGTAGACCACACTGCCTCGAATTCTAATGTGTTGTGTTTTGTTTTTGAGGAAGTAGATCATAATGTAGCTCAGGGTGGCCTCCAACTCACCATTCTCCTGCCTTAAATTTCAAACTGCAGGGATTACAGGTATGCATTGCCCCATCATATTTATTTTATTTTTGAGACAGGGTTTTACTAGGTAATTCTGGCAGGCCTGGACTCACAGAGGACCGATTGCCTCTGCCTCCTATACTGGGTTAAATTTAAGGTATATATCACCTTGTTTAGCCTAGCTTTTTACTGTATAAATTTTGTATTAAAATACCAATTGTTGGGGCTGAGAGATAGCTCAGTGGTTAAGAGCACTTGCTGCTCTTCTAGAGGTCCTGAGTTCAAATCCCAGCACCCATGTGGGTGACTCACAACCATCTGTAATGGAATCTGGTGAACTCTTCTGGTATCTGTAAAGACAGAGCATTCATATATAAAATAAACAAATAAGTAAATAACAAAAAATTTTTTTTCTTCGAGATAGGGTTTCTCTATGTAGCCCTGGCTGTCCTGGAACTCACTCTGTAAACCAGGCTGGTCTCAAACTCAGAAATCCACCTGCCTCTGCCTCCCAAGTGCTGGGATTAAAGGCATGCGCCACCATGTCTGGCTTAACGTGCTTTTTAATATTAAGATTATAAATTTTAATTTCTAATCTAGAAATATTTAAACCAGACATGCTGGTTTACCATACTTGACTTTTCTTTATACAGGAAAGAAATGCTGAAAATGCAATAGAAGCTCTCAAGGAATATGAGCCTGAAATGGGCAAAGTGTATCGACAGGACAGAAAGAGTGTGCAACGAATTAAAGCTAAAGACATAGTTCCTGGTGATATAGTGGAAATCGCTGGTGAGTTGAGTTCAGTTTTATTTATTCCTAGATTATGTATTTAACATTCTTTTCTCAAGGTTCAGATTATATTTAACTTTTTGTGTTTAGATTTTTTTTGTTTTTCAATTTTATGCCTATGAGTTATTTGCCTGCTCAGGACTGTCCGTGCACTGCGCATATGCCTGGTGCCTTCGGAATCCAAAAGAGGGCATTGGATTCCTTGGAACTGGAGAAAACTGACATGTGGGCTCTGGGATTTGAACTTTGGTCTACCTGAAGAAAAGTCAGTGCTCTTATCCACTGAGCCATTTCTCTAGCCCTGTTTTTGTTTGTTTGTTTGTTTGTTTGTTTTTGTTTTTAAAAAATTATATTTTAAAATACACTTTTCATATATTTAAAAATAAAATTTTGTGACAAGTGGGTCTCTATTTTGTCCCTTTCCACTCTATATTCCTCCTTCCCTTCCTCCCCCTCCCCCCTCTTAATTTTATTGCTTGTTGGTTTGTCCTGTGCTTGGTCTGCGTGTTTGTGTCCGTGTGAAGAATTGGAGCCACTGAAACTTTAGTTACAGACGTGAGCTGCCATGTAGGTGCTGGGAATTGAAGAGCAACAAATGCCCTTAACGACTGAGCCATCTCTCTAGCCACCTCCATTTTCTTTTATATATGTATATATATTGTTGGGTTTTGTTTGTTTGTTTGTTTTTGTTTTGCTACTGCAGTTGTTTCATTTGTTTTTAGAGATAGGGTGTCTCAGTAGACAGGCTGGCCTTGAACTCAGAGATTCACCAGCGTCTGCCTCCTGGATGTTGAGATTAAAGTCTTTTTTTTTTTTTAGATTTATTTATTTATTCATTTATTATATGTAAGTACACTGTAGTTGTCTTCAGACACATGAAGAGGGCGTCAGATCTCTTTATGGATGGTTGTGAGTCACCATGTGCTTGTTGGGATTTGAACTCGAGACCTTTGGAAGAGCAGTCAGTGCTCTTAACCGCTGAGCCATCTCACCAGCCCCAATTAAAGTCATTTTTAAATATTTAAAAAATAGGCAAGTTAAATATTCAAAAAACTAAGTTGACTATTAAAAAGTAAAAGAGATGAACTTTACAATTTGAATATAGTTAGTAGTCATTCCCTACGTTCACGACTAAGTTCGTTTGGCCTATTTCTGAATCCTTCATGGCCAGTGCTGACACCCTGCTAGTTAGCCACTTCTGCACATCAATCGTGGAAAGCTTGGGCAGAGCTTTGGCCTAGTACCCATGTGCTCGCTTGGATTTTGATCGTTCTAAGAGGTACAGAACAGAGAGAAGTAGATTTTACATAGATATATTTTTAAGCCTCTTGTACCCCTTTCTTTCTAGACATGTCCTAGTATTCTGTAATGCTGACCAAAACATGAAATCACATCTTTATCCTAGGATTTGCTCTGCAGAACAGCTAGTAAATGTGTTCAGGAATAGGCACTTAAGTGAGAGGATATTTTACAATCTTACAAAATTTTGGTTAAAAGCCACCAGCTGCTCTAAATATGTCCTATTCAACTTTTCTAGTTGAGGAAAATTACTCACTGTAGTTTCTAAAGTAATTACATGATAAACATATATATGGTATGTACATAAGTCAATTTCAATTTGTTGGTGGCTCAGGTCAGTCTTTTTAGCATCTTAGTTGAGATGGTTGACATGCCATACAACCTTCTCTTCCACTACAGAGTTCTGTAACCAACGTTAATTCCAGACATTGATCCATTCGGGGAAAGTTATCTTTTCTAGCAACTGTTCCTTGTCTTTCACTGTTCCCTAGCAACAGCTTGCTTGACTCTCCTGGGTTTACTTATTCTAAGATGTTAGACACAGTAATAGTGCTTTGAGAGCCAGATACACGTATGTGTAAAAGTAAAAATAAGTTAAAAAAATTAAATTTTAATTATGAGCTAATAACTTTTGTAAGAGTTTGTATGGATATTACAGGTGGCTTATGTAAACCTTTGAACCATCTAGAACACGTGGAGTCATAAAACTGACTAGGCAAAAAGTAAGAGAACAACTACTATCATGTATTATTTCTACATTCCTTTTTTTTTGGTTTTTTGAGACAGGCTTTCTCTGTGTAGCCCTGGCTGTCCTGGAACTCACTCTGTAGACCAGGCTGGCCTCGAACTCAGAAATCCGCCTGCCTCTGCCTCCTGAGTGCCGGGATTAAAGGCGTGTGACACTACGCCTGGCTCTCTATATTACTTTTAATACCAGGAAATTAATTCTGATGAATGGAAACAAAAAGTAGTAAAGCTATACTTAATCTTACAGTAAGGGAACATCAGTGGTTTTAAATTTTCTGAATTAATCTGAATTTTACAAATGTGAATTAAGCTATAATAGAAAAATAGTCTCTGAATTTAGGATTTGGCAGTGGCTTTGATGTATGTCCTAGGGGCTTATTTATTCAAGGGCACTGGGTTTGTTAAGATTTATTTATTTTATGTTTATGAATGAGTACACTGTAGCTGTACAGATGGTTGTGAGCCATCTTGTGGCTTCTGGGAATTGAACTCAGTACCTCTGCTTGCTCTGGCCCTTTTCAACATTTCTGATCAGCATGCAGAGCCCTGGGTGGTCTCCGGGTATGGGTGTTCACTCTCCTTTCTCCCCATTTTTTTTTTTTAAAGATTTATTTATTATTATATGTAAGTACATTGTAGCTGTCTTCAGACACACCAGAAGAGGGTGTCAGATCTCATTATGGATGGTTGTGAGCCATCCATAATGCTGGGATTTAAACTCAGTACTCTTACGTGCTGAGCCATCTCACCAACCCCAAGGGCACCGTTTTCAACACTGTTTTGGTAACAGGGCTGTCGATAGCACAGAGCATAAATTGCTCCTGTCCTGAAGCATCCTCTGGAATGAGCTCTATTATACAAGTGATAAAAATGACACAATCTTAACAAAAAATTGCCTTAAGCCTTCTGTAAGAAATATTTTATATTTCCTAAAATGAAAACTAATTGCTTAGTAACAGGGACAGCATTTTCCAATAATTCAGTAATAATGAGGAATAATTCATAAACCTGACTATTTAAAGACTAGTAATAAGATTTAGTATTATAAAGTTATCTTCAGTGAGGTGGCACACACCTTTTGTTCCAGCCCTTGGGAGGCAGAGGCATGAGGGATCTCTTGAGGACTGCCTGGTGTACATATTGCATTCCAGGACAGACAGAGCTACATAGTGAGACTCTGTCTCAACCACACACACACACACACACACACATGACTTTGCTAGGCAGTTGAGTACAAAGCAAGGTTATGTAATAGATAACCCAACTCATTTAAGAAAACCAGCATTGTCTTCCTCTGCTTCACATGGGACAGAGAAAATTCACCTCTACAGAATTAGGCAGTTACAACGAATTCTTTGAGATAGTTTCCTATAGCACTGACTAGTCATGAGTTCATGACTTACCTACGTCAAGCCATGAGCGCAGGGCCCTGAAATATAGGTATATACTGCCATTCCTGTCTCTGCACAGATTCTAAGGAACTTGGTGAGTCTAACATACATCTCAATTGGATAGTTATCATCATGAGGCTTGGTTGTTAGGGTTTTTTTGTTTGTTTGGTTGGTTTTTTTAAATTTCTTTTAGGAAACTGTCAAAGTTGAACCAGCCTAGCTTTGTATATTTAACAAACATCTAATCTTATGAGCTCACCAGCCATGAGAGCAGAGAGCAGGGCATTACATGGGATTAAGCTTTGGTCTTTATGTTGGTGTACGTCCTTACTGTATAGACCAGGCCAGGTTTGAACTCAAGATCTTCTGCCTGCCTCAGCCTCCTGCATACTAGAATTACATGTGTGTGTGACTGTGCCAAATTGGCAGGCTTTTGGATATTTTGGGGGGTTGGTATAAATTCATTTGGTATTTTGAGCTTTGTGTCATTCACAGCAAAACCTTTTTTTCCTTTTTTTAAAGCAATCACTTTTTGTTTGATTGGTTGTTTTTTGTTTTGTTTTGTTTTTCTCCAGACAGGGTTTCTCTGTAGCCCTGGCTGTCCTGGAACTCATTCTGTAGACCAGGCTGGCCTGAACTCAGAAATCTGCCTGCCTCTGCCTCCCGAGTGCTGGGATTAAAGGCATGCACCGCCACTGCCAGGCTAAAGCAATCACTTAAAATGTGTTAAAAAATAACATCTCATCTCTGTAATCTAAGCACTTAGCTGACCACTAGTTTAAAAGGGAGGGAAGGTAAATTTCTGTTTTGTTTATTGGTTTTTCCAGACAAGGGGTCTCTGCATAGACTTGGCTGTCTGGAAACTATGTTGATGAGGCTGGCCTGTGAACTCACAGGTGCCTCTGCCCCCAAGTGCTGGGATTAAAGGCGTACACCACCATGTCCCACCTGTTGTTTATTTTGCATTATGGATGTTTTGTCTGCGTGTAGGAGCCTACAGAAGCCAGAAGAATACATTAGATCCCTTGAGACTGGAATAACAGATGATTGTGAGCCTCTATGTGGGTACTAGGGATTGAACCTGGGTCCTATGGAAGAGAAGATAGTATTCTTTAACTTCTGAGACACTTATGCATCTTTACAGCCCTGTTTTTAAGTACAAAACCAAACGCTTTTGGTTGGTTTTGTTTAGAGCAAAACCTAACTTTATGGGCAGGTTGATTATTTAAGTCTCAAATGGAGCTGGGTAATTTCTACATTTCTAAAAGTTCCTAAAAGTCTGTCCCAGGATCCTGTGGGGAGCTAGAGAGATGGCAGTTAAGAATGACTACAACTGGGGCTGGTGAGATGGCTTAGTGGGTAAGAGCACCCGACTGCTCTTCCGAAGGTCCAGAGTTCAAATCCCAGCAACCACATGGTGGCTCACAACCATCCGTAACGAGATCTGGCGCCCTCTTCTGGAGTGTCTGAAGATAGCTACAGTGTACTTACATATATAATAAATAAATAAATCTTAAAAAAAAAAAAAAAAGAATGACTACAACTTTTGTAGAATACCAGAGTTCAGTTCACAACTTCAGTTCCATGGATTCCTCTGGCCTCTGTGGATAGATACCTGCATGTACATAGTGCATATAAATTCAGACAGGCATATATGTGAGCATACACAGAGAAACACAAAAGATACAAGAAAAATTAGTTTTCCAAGATAAGATTCACTATTTTGCCCTGGTTGGCCTGGAACTCAGATTATCTATCTCTTCAAAAGTGTAAATGTACGCCGGGCGTGGTGGCGCACGCCTTTAGTCCCAGCACTAAAGGCAGAGGCAGGCGGATTTCTGAGTTCCAGGCCAGCCTGGTCTACAAAGTGAGTGCCAGGACAGCCAGGGCTACACAGAGAAACCCTGTCTGGAAACCCCCCCCCCCCAAAAAAAAGTGTAAATGTGTGCAGACCACATTAAAATTTTAAGTGTGGTTTAAGCAGTAATTATCCTGTTTAAGCAGTTTACAGTTAAGCAATTTAATGAGATACTAGTTTTTTCTTTACAGAAGTTGAGATTTAGTTATGTTTTATATATATGTATCTATACATATATGTGTATACACACACACACACACACACACACACTTTCACATACATCTCCATACCCCAGGAGGGCCTTCTGATCCACTGTGTGGGTGCTGGGATTTGAACTCAGGATCTCTGAACGAGGAAACCAGTGTTCTTAACCTCTAAGCCATCTCTCCAACACATAGATTTTCATGTGTTTATAATTGTCGAGCTGAACCAGAGAGATGGTGCAGTGCATAAAGCAATTGCTATACAAGGATGAGGATAGGAGTTAAGTGACCACTACCCACATAAAACATGGGAATGTATGGCCTCTCCTCTGTCAGCAGGTAAGAAAAAGGAATCCCCATACCAGGTTGGCTAGCTATACTAGTTAAGGTGAGCTCTGGGTTCAGCATGGGATTCATGCTCAGTAAATAAAGTGGGGAATGGTTGAGGATGACATCTGATGTGAACCTCAGGCTTCCACACACATATATGTCCTGTCCCCTAAATTTTTTTAAAAGTAAAACTTATAATAAAGGGAAAAAAAAAAAGCCACAGAAACGACCAAGGAAAGCATTGAGCATGTCTGTAAAGTTGTTTCATAGTGAGGGATGTGAGGGAACAGTGCTACCTAGAGATAAAGGTATCTAGATAAAGGTATCTAGATTCAGGTAACACTAGAAATAATATTGATTGTTCCTAAAAATCAAGTCCTAAATTCCTCATGCTAACTTGTATGTCAAGAGAGGCAAGGACTGGAGATGAGCTCAGCATTTATCGTAGTCACTGCCCTTGAAAAGGCCCACCCAGCTTGGGTACCTCACAACTGCCTGTAACTTCAGCTCCACAAAGCTGTCAGCGCATGATGGCTCAGATATAACTCCAGTTCAAGGGGCTCTGACACCCAGTTCCAGGGGATCCAACACCTCTTGGCCTTTGCAGACAGACAACAGACATACATGAGGTACCCATGAATACAGGCAAAAGACCACCATATACATAAAATAAATGTGAATCTCTTTTGAAAGGGCAAAATACTTTTGAAAAATGAGAGTAGATATATTAAGCAGAGTGCTTTGAGGGCAAGACCCTTTAACACTATGAGGACAGGTCATAAGACACTGAGAGGACTATGGGAGGTTCCCCACCCCCACACACCCCTCAGACCATGACAGACCAGTTGATCTTGAAGCTTGACCTGATTACATGGGGCTGGCATTTCCTGATTTCCTGTAATCACTCCTCCCGCTTCATGACTAATAGTCAGTGTAAGTCTTTCCATTCTTGCCATGGAGGTTAAGACTTTGGGGGAAAAAACAGCTTTGAAAAGAAAAAAAACCAACAACAACCACAGGAAAGGGATCACTTTTGCTAAGATATTGTGACTTGGAAAAATACAGTGTTTAAGCTTTGTTTGTGTTAGAACATGTAGAGAATTTGGGGAGGTGGCTGGAATGTGAGGATAGAATGGTGTAATTCCTGCTTCCATGAATTAATTTGACCTCCAGAAGTGAAAGATGTTCATAGCTCAACGTTCAGTTTCAGGGCTTTCTGAACTCCACCTGTTGAGGTACATGTCCACCCACTCCAACCCCAAGTGCTTGGGATTAAAGGCATGCACCACTGCACCCAGCTAAAATTAAAATACTTTTTATTCACCCACATACATGTATACTTAAACTGTTTTCCTTGCATATATTATTATTTATGTTTACCTTAAGTAAAACAAGATGTTTAAGTATTCTTACTTAAATCTCCTTGTAAGGTAAAGAAAACTTTCATTCATTTGTAAATTATCACAAAATAATTTTTAAAAACTGACTCTTAACTGTATTCTTGGTAGACTAACCTTTAAATTGTATTTTTGTTCAGAGTGAAAATCAGTATTGTTATGGAAAGGAAAGAGCTAAGAACTTACAGAGCCAAGAACTACATGTGAGCAGAGTCAGGTGTTAAGCAAATGGAAGGAGGTTTATAACAGATGCTCTCATTCTTCCTGCCTCAGCCCAAAGAGAGGAAAAAAAATGTGGAGGAAAAAATTGCAGAGCACTCCCTTGGCAAGAATAAGAACTTTCCACTACCACGTGCCCTCAGGCGCTCACTAGCCCATTAGGGAACATCACTGGATGTGATCAGCAGTGTTGCCTTGCCTGCTTCCCAGGCATAGCCCTGTCTGAAACTCACAGAAGCCTGTGGTGTAAAGACAATTGTTATTTTTCCTTTGAAAAATATTAAACAGATCTTTACTTTCATAGATTTATTTTTTAAAGCTCCTTAATATATCTGTCCTGATGTGCATCCAAACAGACCCTTAGCAAAAGATGTGAAGCAGTCATAACAAGTTAGAGGAAGTCTTTCATTAATTGAGCTTCCTGAAGTAAAACTCTCTACTTCCTGGCCTTGGTAAAACAAGGTCATGGGTTGGCCAAGATGATGCAAAGGCTCTCTAGCTGAGAGAATGCTAGCACATAGTGGGTTATAAAAACTAACTTCCTTCATGTCTTTCCACAAAGAGATGATCTTGTAATGGAAGGAGCATAATCATACAGCTTTAAGTTCTAAGCAGTTGGGCTTTCACTGCGGAAGCTAGTATTTCTGGTATGCAAGAAAATGTAATACAGACTGTTCTAAAAAGTTCTTTTCAGAATCTGAACCTGTGCTTATGAGTATTTTCCCTATATATTTTTTTAATTGTATTTCTATGTCTATGTCCATGTTCGTGTGTGTGTGTGTGTGTGGCATATGTGTACAAGAATAAGAGAACAAGTTAGGAGTTCACTGTCTTATACAGTGTGGGTCCTAGGGATTAGACTTCCAGTTGTCAGGCTTGGTGGCAGTTGATTTTAGCTGCTGAATCACCTTGGTAGCCTGCCTTGTATTAAATTTTTACACTTGATCTTAGCTAAAAGGCTGGAAAGTGATGTAAGAAATGAGTCAGCAGAGGAAAATGAATGGATAGATTCAGTTCAGCCCTGTCTGCCTGAAACTCACTATGTAAACCAGCCTATACTGTCTTTGAACTCCATGGAGATCTACCTGCCTCCCAAGAGCTGGGGTTAAAAGCTTGGGCTACCATACCTGGCATCAGGTGTTGCCTCTTTATTCATAAGTCTGATATATGTTTTTATTTTGTCTTTTAAACTGTTAAACTGAAGTTCTTTGTAGATAAAGTCACTGTCACCATGATCCAGCACAAGTTGAATTACAAACAATACTCCTTTCCATAGGAGAAAGTATGGTGCAGGCTTAGTTTTAACATGCAAATGTAGAGTCTGGCAGATCTTTGTGAGTTCAAAGACACTTAGGACAGCTATGGCCCATGGAGACCTTGGCTCAGAAACAACAATGCTTGAAGAAGTAGTGAGACAGAAAACAGTACCCCATATTCTTAATAAATGAAGGATTTTAAAATAAAGGAAATTACTCACCCAATAAACGGGACTATAAAATAGGCCTGTGGCTTCAGAAAATCTACCACCCATGGAATTCTAGAAAGAATCCAATCCTTATGGTGGTCAAGCACACCTTTCATTCCAGCAGTTGGCAGACAGGAAGGTGAATCTCTAGGTCCGATGCCAGCCAGGGCTACATAGACAGACCCTGTCTCAGAGGAGAGAAAGATAGAAGAAAATACACCTCTAGGGCTGGAGAGATGGTTAAGATTACTGACTGCCTTTCCAGAGGTCCTGAGTTCAATTCCCAGCAACTACATGGTGGGTCACAACCCTCTGTTATTGGATCCAATGCTCTCTTCTGTTGTGTCTCAAAACAGTGGCAACAGTGTACTCACATATATAAAATAAATCTTTTTTTAAAAAAAGAAAATGTACCTGGAAACTTTTCTAAGAGGAATCTGTTCATGTCAGCATCTAATTGACAATTTAATCAAAATCCCATTGGATCCTTTTTATATGATTGTCCAGTAATGTCCCACAGGCATCCAAACCTGGGAGGTTGAGAGGTAATCTGGTCGCCTCCTTGGAGTGTGAATTGTTAATGTATAGAAAGTAAGAAGATAGGGTTGGCTTTGTTTGTTACTTTGCTCTGTTTTGTTTTGTTTTGTTTAAGATGTATTTATTTATTTTATGTATATGAGTACACTGTAGCTGTATAGATGATTGTGAGCCATCATGTGGTTGCTGGGAGTTGAACTCAGGACCTTCGAAAGAGCACTTTGCTCTTAACCGCTAAGCCAACTCACCAGCCCTGTTATTTTGTTTTGGCTCTAGATAGTTAACTTCAGTGTTAAATTAAGCCAAAGTCATTTCCTATATATTATAGGCAACTTACTTTTCTTCTACTCGAGAAGATAATCATACTGAAAAAAGTTGTAGAAATAATATCTGATGGTTGAGTATAGTGTCTGGAGACTACACATTAAACACCCTAACAGCCTCATTCCTTGCTGTTTGAGACCATAGAGGTGGATAAAATTATTACCTTTTTTTTTTTTTTTTTTTTAATTGTCCAAGACCAGTTTAAAGATCTGGTCCTCAGGGATCATTTGGGCATGAGAGGAACTTTTAATCTTATTTAATCCATTAATCTTAATTAATCTTTCTTTTACTGGTTATTCCATCTATGTGAGGATAAATCAAAGGCCTTGTTTGACAACTGTTGCACTAGGAAGTAAGTAGGAAGTTTCCTGTTTGTTAAGGCTCTTTCTGTAGTGTGGACATTGATTAGCATTCACCACAGGAGGTCTCCTTGGACACACCCTGTACCTAGCTGGCTTTGGGGACCAAGGCTGAAAGTCCTCCTTTTCATCCCTCTGGCCACATTAGAAAGATCTTCCAGGAGGGTATTGAACACCCAGAAGGTCAGTTACTCCTGTCTAGTACTAAAACCAGATACTTTTAAATAAAAGTTCTTATAATTGTTGATCTTTGACCTTAGACACTTGGATATCATACATATCATCTCAACTTTATCATTTATGTACCTTAAATTACTCAAAACTAACTTGCATGAGATTTCTACTTTTCCATTCTGGAAACATCCATCAATATAGATTTTTTTCCTCTTATTAAAATTTCTTTATTAAAATACAGTCTTTTAAATATTTTGTTTACTGGTGTCCTTTCTTAACAACATGAGAAAATAGAATTACTGATGTCTCTGTTTTTTGAGGATTTCTCCTTGGTTGGAGGAAGGTGACTAAAGCGGTGTCTGTCACCCTGAGAACTAGTCAGTTTCTTAGGCTTACTTAGAATTGTCAAGAAGTTACTAACAGGGGTGCAGGTGACATAAAAGCCACACTGGAAAGTCTTTACCCAGGATGTAGCCGTGCTTTCCCATAGCCACACAGGTAGCTCTCCCTTTCTCTAGGTTTCCCAGTCTGTCACCCCAGATCCTCCATAACATCTTGAGGCTTTGTATGATTGTGGTCTCATTATAAAGCCAGCTGGGATGGCCCTGTCCATCTCCTCCTTTTGTTAAGGAGTATAACATTTAGCCTGTCACTTAACTTAGAGCAGAAGCCCTGCACTCTAAGAAATAGACACATTTACTTTTAACCTTATCTGTAGGGCAGATGACCTGCTGTCAGTAGAGTTTTTTAAGTTTTCTATATGAACATACATATTAAGTATGAAGTAAACACTATAAACACTCATATTACTTTGTTTTGGGTTTGTTCATTTGTTTTCTTAAAAACTGAGTAACCACATAGAACCACCATTTTCTCTTGGGCAGGGGTGAAATGCTCCCTCGGATGAAAGAGCTCCAGATTTTAGTTGGACCTTTTGTGCAAAAGAAAAAGATCAATGAGGCAGCAGTTCAATTCAGCCCTGAGGCACAGAGGGGGGGGAGGCTGGTTGAGAAGAGAAAGGGCTGGGAGAAAGATGTGACAGAGAAGGACTGGATGTATATATTGTAGAAGGTGTCAATCAACATTGTTTTCTCAATGAGTAACAGTCTTCATATTAGGGGAAGAGTCATTGACTTTATAATGCTATCATAAATGTCTTCATTTAGCATGTATGTTTAGGTATTGGTTTTACCTTACTCTAATGTTGTGTTATTCAGAACTTTCATCTTGTGCATTTATTGCTGGATGTGGAGGCACAAGCTTATAATCTCAGCATTCTGGAGGCAAACAAGAGACTGAACAGAGATCTTGTTTCAAGAAAGCAAGGATTTGCCTTAATGGCCTTGGGTTAATCTTCAACACCATTGAAATGTGGCCGGGTTAGAGGGATGGTTTGTCAGTTAGAAACACCACCTGCTCTAACAGAGGACCAAAGTCAGACAGAGTCCTAGCTGGCACCTATGTTGGGTAGCTTCCCACCATCTGCACTCTGAGCTCCGAGGGATCTGATGCCTCTTCCTTGACCTCCATGCACACACATATATAAGAGCATAGACATACACCCCACTTCTCTTCCCCCTTGGGGCAGGTGAGGATAGGGTTTCACTATGGCTGTCTTGAATGTCCTGAAAGTCATTGTGAGAAACAGGTTGACCTCAAACTCACAGAGATCCACCTGCCTCTGCCTCCCGAGTGTTAAGGTTAAAGGCTTAGCATCATATTTTGTCCTTTGTATTTTATTGTGACGTATGTATAATGTGTGATGTCTCAGTGTGCTACAGAGTGTGGAAGTTGGTTCTCTTTCTTCTCTCAAGTCCTCAGCTTGCTCGATGAGAGCTTTACCTGATGAGCACCTTATCAGCATTATATGATTTTTTAATAATCTGTATAGGTGGTGTGCCTACTCATGTCTATTCACCATATTCCCAAAGAAGCCAGAAGAGGGCATGGGATCCCTTGGCATTGGAGTTCAAGGCAGCTATGAGCCACTATGTGAATGTTGGGAATCAAACCTAGGCTCTCTAAACGAGCAGCCAGAACTCTTAACCTCTGAGAGCTCTCTCTAGCTCTCTTAGGTGGAAGTTTGTAAAAACAGTTACCGTCTATCCCATCAATTGTAGCGCAGAGTCATGAATGACGTCAGCTGTAGATTGCTAGCACCTCTGTACCTCACTGGACAAAAAGAGTCTTGTCTGCAGCTCCCATAGGATTATTACATAAATCACCTCAGACATCAAAGGAACATTTGAAATTTTTCCATTTAGAGTTATACTTTCAGTTGACCTTGTACTCATTTCACAATGTTAAAAGGCCCAGGGAATTAGATTAATTTGTGACATGCAGAAATAATGGTAGTAGTATGGCATACCACTAAGTACTTTGGCTGAGCAAGAGGATTGCCATAAGTTCAACACTAGTAAGAGACTGTCTTAAAAAATACCTAGTTTAAAAAACAGAACCATACATTCCAGGACAGCCACATGCCCAGGAGAAGTTGGCCAACACAAAACTAACTAGTATTTTTGTGAGGTTTTTAATTTTTATTTTGTCTTGTTTGGGTATTTTTTTTATCTTAGTTTTTTGTTTGATTTGATTTGATTGTTTTATCGGAGAGGAGGGGGTATTTTATTTTTGTTTTTGTTTTGTGAAAGAGCATAAAGTTGGTGGGTGGGGAGCTAGGGAGAATCTGTGAGGAGAAAACATGATCAAACATATTGTATGAAAAACTCAAATGTAATCAGAAACAAAACCAGAGTCGCTAAGATGGATTAGCAGTAAAGGTGTCTGCTGCCTTCTGATGACCTGAAGTCAGTCCGTGGGACCCACATGATAGCAGACAACTGACTTCTGAAAGATAACCTGTGACCTTCACACTGGGATGTCCCACACATACAAAATACGTAAAAATGTAATGCAAATGTTAAAACCTAAAACAAGAAAAGAATGTTGTTTTGTAATTTAGTGATTTGTTTGTTGAGACAGGGTTTCACAGCTTAGCCTGACTTGCCTGAAATCCAGAGACCCATGTTTACCCGCAGAGTCCTGGTATTGAAAGCATGCAACTGTCACACCTGGTCTTGAACTTGTTGTTGTTGTTGTTGTTTTGTTTTAATGTCATAATCATTTGGGTGTACTCCCTTTGGTATACCGTGAACAAAGTACATTAAAGTGGAAGATTTGTGTTACTCAGTTGGAATGTTGCTCTTGGTTGCATAAGCATTTCCAGCAGGAATTCTACCTTCACCTGTGTGTGTCCCTGTAGTCAAATGCAAGGATGATCTTAACCCCAGGAGATCTTGGACCTACTAGCTTTGTGTGCTGCCTTGCTTTCCTAGGCGTAGGTCATTTCATGCACTAAAACAGCAGGGGTTGCATGTAGATTCGGTTCATATCAGAGATTTATATTACAATTCCTAACAGTAGTAAAATTACAGTTATGAAGAAGCAACAAAATATTATGGTCGAGGAGAGTGCCACACACAGCATGAGGAACTGGACTAAAGGGATTAAGCATTGAGAAGGTTGAGAGCCACCACAGCAGGAAAGTTTTTAAAAAGTTAGCTATCTCCTTGGAGAAGGGCTAACAAGTGCAGGGCATACTTCTAGGATAGGATGGCTGCTTTGGCATTTTCTAGACCACTTTGCTGGGAAGTTTTGTACTTTGAGGCTGGAGGCAGTCCCAGGCACTGCTAAGCAGGCTGTCTTCTGAGCACAGCCAGTTCCCATCCTCTTTTAAGTTCCACTAAATGGGCACATTAGTTCTATTGCAGAGAAGACTACAGCTCTGGGTGCTATTCTCAGGGAGTACATAAAGCTTGGGTTTGTCCCTTACTCGGTGCTTTATACTCACCAAGTGCTCAGCTAGGAGCCCTGTGGGGCTATTACAGGAACTCTACCCAGGAAACAGATTGTTGACTGAAAGATCTTCAGGTTATGCAAGAGATTTATTTATTAGGTAATTTAAAAGGTACTAAAGGTTATAGGGTGAAATGTCTCTCTCCACTGTGGCCTGGAAACCCAGTGGTGCTGTTTTTTAAACACTACACCACTATCAGCTGTGTGTGTGTGGTTATCTTTTCTGATTCCCATGTGGTATACAGGTACCTTAGGAAATTTTCACCATAGTGAATATAAAGTGGTCACAGCTTTCACTGCTTATAAATATTTTGAGCAAAGTCATAAAATTAGGCTTTATAAAAGTATAATGTTGGCCTGGAGAGATAGATGGCTCAGCGGTTAAGAGCACTGCTCTTCCAGAGGTCCTGAGTTCAATTCCCAGCAACCACATGGTAGCTCACAACCATCTATAATGAGATCTGACTCCCTCTTCTGGGATATGTCTGAAGACAACTACAGTGTACTTATATTAATAAATAAATCTTTAAAAAAAAAAAAAAAAGAATGTTGCAGCTTTGAGACAGCAACAGAAGTCCTGTCCATGTTTCATTTCCCTTGTATCCTGATTTCCGTGTCTAGGAGCACAGGTAAACTAGCTAGTCATACTTAGCTAGTCATACTCTGTGACACGGAATACTGGATGAGCTCTTTATATACATGGTTCTTCTTTAGCACTGGGAGAATTTTCATTAATTTCTGCATTTGTCTTGCTTTTTACATTATTTGGGCCTGGCATGGTGGCTCACGCCTTTAATCCCAGCACTCAGGAGGCAGAGGTGGGCGGATTTGTGAGTTCGAAGCCAGCCTGGTCTACAAAGTGAATTCCAGGACAGCCAGGGCTATACAGAGAAACCCTGTCTTGGGGGGAAAAAAAAAACCAAAAAACAAACAAACATTATTTGGAGGTCTGGGGACAACTTAAGACAGTCTGCTCTCTCCTTCCATTGTGGGGATCAGATCTGCCTTCAAGTGACTACCCACTGCACAATCTCACTGACCTACCTCCTACCTCTAGCTTTTTACTTAATTTTTTAAGATTTGTGTTATTGTGTGTGTGAGATGTGGGAAGAGAGGACAACTTTGTCAAGTCCCCCCAACCCCCATGGGTTCTGAGAACTGAATCCATGGAACTCTCATTTCTATGCTTGCATGGCAAGCTGTAATTAACAACCCATCCCCCCAGCCTTGTTTGTTCTTTCTCACCCCTATGGAAGCTGGCAGAAGTTTAGGCCTTGTGAAGTAAGAGTCATATTACCATATAGCTTCAACTCAGGTCTGTTTTCTTATTTCTTGCCACTTGGAAGGTAAAATAGCATTTCTACTGCTGTGTATTTGTTTTGTGATAGAACTACTTGTTTGTTGTCTGTGTTGCTTTTCTGATGGATGTTCCTGTGTGTGTGCGGGTGTGTCTGTGTATGTGTTCGGCCTCAGATTCAATGCACCATTGAGGGAGAGCTTGCAGTCTTGATCTTCTGGTGGGACTTACAATGTGTGTACCATAGGTAGCCACTCAGTTCTAGGGACCATGCCCTGTCTACCACCTGACCCCCAACCCCCATCTAGCTTGCTTTAAATACAGACTACATTGTAGTGTATGTTGTATTTACAAAAAGATCAAGAGAGGGGTGATATATTCTATGGAGGTGTAGTCAGGTATGGGGGAAGGGTGCCTCAGTGGGCCCATGCTAAGACATCCCTTCCCCCTGAGGGACAGCCACATAACCATATAGTATGGGGAGAGGGGAGTCAAGAGGATAGTAGAGAAGTAGAGGCCAGCCATGAGCACATGGGGAGAAAGGAGCAAGAGGGGGCAAGCGGCCCCTTTTATAGTGGGTTAGGCCTGACTGTTGCCATGTAACTGTGCTGGAGCTTAGACAGAATGCTAACAGTGTACATTGGCAATATTCTACCCTTAATCTGTTCACTCTGCTCAGAAATAGAGACGTATTTACCCGTTGTGTTGTATGCAAGGTATTTGGTTTTAAAAAGCATGTTTGATATGGAATCATTCATCTTTAGGTAACCATAAAAGTTGCTCACTTTAACTGACCACTCCCACCTTTTAATCTCTTAATTAGTTGGTGACAAAGTTCCTGCTGATATTAGATTGACATCCATCAAGTCTACAACTCTAAGAGTCGACCAGTCAATTCTTACAGGTAAGTATTTTATATATATATATATATATATATGAAAATCACTCAAATTTGAAGCCTCTTATCTCTCAGCTATATGTACCCCTTTATGGGATCCTACCCTAATCTTTCTCTAAGATACTTTATTTCTTAGTTATCATGATCCAGGGTGGAATGATATCTGCTGGCAGGGTTGGCAGGTTTAAAGAAGTGCTGGCAGGCTGGAGACATGGCTCACTGGTAAGAGCACCAACCACTCTTCCAAAGGACCTGGGTTTGATCCCCAGCATCCACAAGGCAATCACAACTCCAGCACCCTCACAGACAGACAGACATGCAGGCAAAACACCAATGCACACGGAACAAAAGAGAACCACACAGTATATTGATGATAAGCCGGGCATGGTGGCTACACTTCTAATACTAGCACTTTGGAGACAGAGGCAGGAAGATCTCTTGTGAGTTCAAGGCCAGCATGTTCTACAGAACAAGTTTAGGACAGCCAGGGCTACACAGAGAAACCCTGTCTCAACAAAACAAAACATACATATAACACTTTCTCTTCCCACCCCCATACATACATTTTTAAAAAAAAAAAATTTAAGTGCTAACCTGAATAGCAAGTAAATATAAACTTTAAAGGCTGTCAATATTTATTTAGGTTCAGTTTTAAAAGTAACTGATCATAATTCAGTAAAGTTCATGCCACCTGAAGCCCTTTTTTTTTTTTTTTTTTTTTTTTTTGATATATATATATATAAGCACACTGTTGCTGTCTTCAGACACCAGAAGAGGACATCAAGTCCCATTACAGATGGTTGTGAGCCACTATGCTGAACTCAGGACCTCTGGAAGAGCAGTCAGTGCATTAACAGCTGAGCCATCTCTCCAGCCCCAGTCCAGTCAGCTGGGCTTTAATCACTTGTTTTATACAAGCTGCTTAACTAATAAAATTCCCTTTAGCAACATCAGCTTCAAGTTATTTAAGCCATAAAATGTTACGGAAATGATTGGGTTGTGTACCTGAAATCCTCAGGGTATGTCTAGAAATAGGAGAGAAAACTGAAAAAGGTATCAGAATCTTGAAGGTTCCCTTTTTTTCCTCTTGGCTTTTTGAAGCAGGCTATCCTGTAGGCCAGGCTGTCCTATCCTGTAGGCCACTTGATATATAGCTCAGAATAACCTTGAGCTGCTCTGTCTACTGTCTGTCCTGTCCAGCAGTTGGCATAAAAGCATGTGCCGCCACTCTCGGCTTCATATACTGCTGGAGATCGATCCCAGACTTTGCATGCTAAGTAAGCACTTTGTCAGCTGAACTCCATTCCCAGCCCAACTGAATGCTATACTAAACATAGGTCAGACAAATCACTGTATCTTTGGCTCTTCCAAGAATATTTCAGGATGTTATTTCAACATTAGTCTTTATTTTTAAAATTACACTTTTGTAGTCCTGACATTCTTTCCTCTGACATTAATCTCCATTACTAAGTTTTCCTAGTTTGCCTGTTTTGGATCGATTGAGCCCTTTGTTCTTTCTCCCATGTTGGAAATGGCTATGAACTTTCTTGCTTGTTTATGACTGGGTCTCACTGTGTTACTCATCCCGCAAACTGGATGTGTAGCACACGGTGGCCATAAATTTGGGACTTTACTTGCCTCAGTTCCTGTGTGCTGGGATTATAGGTATATGTTACCACAACCGCTCACATTGGCAGTGATAAACAGTGGGAATGGGGTGCTGTGGGATTGGCTATGCCGCAGATAGCGCTAACCATCCTGTCTCATAATGTGCATAGGTGAATCTGTCTCAGTCATCAAGCATACCGACCCTGTCCCTGACCCCCGAGCTGTTAATCAAGACAAAAAGAACATGCTCTTTTCTGTGAGTACTTTTATCAGATGTTGGGGGTAAGGTTTCCTGGGGGTTGAGCCAAGGGCCTCAGCTAAGAGTATACTTTTATTTGGAGATAGTCCCTGTCTTAATTAGGGTTTCTATTGCTGTGAAGAGACACCATCACCACGGCAACTTTTATAAAGGAAAATGTTTTAAAGGAAAATTAAGGGTAGCTTACAGTTCAGAGGTTTAAGTCCGTTATTATCATGGCAGGAAGCCTGGTGGTATGCAGGCAGACGTGGTGCTGGAGAGGCAGCTGGGAAAAGTTCTACATCAGGATCCTGAGGAAGCAGGAAGAGAGAGTGAACCTCAAGACCCCACCTGTTCCCAATAATGCCGCCACTCCTCATTCAAACCACCAGCATCCCAAAGTTCTCAGTTGTTTTTTCTTTTTTTACTGGCTACTCTCAGTGGCCAGACAGAAAAAAATAATCAGTTATTCCAAAGATAATTATTCTTCAGTGTGTCAGCTGTCAGAAAAAAGAAAGAAACATAGCTGGGGGAGTAATTTGCTGAAGGCACTGGCAACAAAGCAAATGAACCAAACTAGAGACTGTAAAATGGTGGCATGTGTGACTTGATATTCATTTCAGTTGCCATCTAATGAAATGATTAGTGCAAACGTGTTTAAGCCCCATTGGTAACAGTTGAGAAGTAACTGTTTATAGGTTGCAGGCATTGCTGCTGCATGTGGCTGTGATTTAAAAGAAGTCTGTGTTTGTGAAGAAAGCTCATGTGTGTTTAGTTTCTCAGTTGAAAATGAAATTTTTTCAAGTAGTATAGAAATCCATGTGCTTGATTATTTACAATCTAGCTTAGTATATTTCAAGGTGCGGGCTTTGCTGGTTAGTAGGAGCGCTTAACCACAGCAGTAAGTAGATCGCTCTAGTGAGAATGATTGCTGCCCTATCCAGGTAAGGTGGAATAGGGGGAGAACACTCACATTTCACATCTGACGTCACTGACCTCAATACTGGTACTGGAGTAGAAATTCTGAAACAGCCTATAGGGCTGATTATCCACGCTTAGCCGTGACAAAAGTGGACTGAGAAACAAACATATCCATAGTGCTGAGAGCTGCATAGAATTTGAAATTACAAAAGCGAGAGTACTGCTGAGCCCAGAGCAGATCTGTAGGCAGGTTCCATGTGTGGAGAGCCATCCTGTCCCAGGGAATGAGTAGGTGCTCTGTGGAGTCCAGGCAGTATCCGCATCAGTATTTAAGGTGGGATGTGCTGGTGCCCTCATGACCCATTTTCCTCTTCTCCCTAGGGTACAAACATTGCTGCTGGGAAAGCTATGGGAGTGGTGGTGGCAACCGGAGTTAATACTGAGATTGGCAAGATCCGGGATGAAATGGTGGCAACAGAACAGGAGAGAACACCCCTACAGCAGAAGCTAGACGAGTTTGGGGAGCAGCTTTCCAAAGTTATCTCCCTCATTTGCATTGCAGTCTGGATCATCAACATTGGGCATTTCAATGACCCGGTTCATGGTGGCTCCTGGATCAGGGGTGCCATCTACTACTTTAAAATTGCCGTGGCCCTGGCTGTTGCCGCCATCCCTGAGGGTCTGCCTGCTGTCATCACCACCTGCTTGGCTCTTGGAACTCGTAGGATGGCAAAGAAAAATGCTATCGTTCGAAGTCTGCCTTCTGTGGAAACCCTTGGTTGTACTTCTGTTATCTGCTCAGATAAGACGGGCACACTTACCACAAACCAGATGTCCGTGTGCAGGGTGAGTAAGAGGCGTCCTCTGTGATTCTTGCCTGCAGTCTGTGGGTGATCATCCCACGTGAACTAGCTCCTCCAAGTTACCCTCTGACCTCTGCATGTAGTTCCGACACACACAAATACATGGTAAAAATTAATAATTCCCCACTGTCTTGGGAAATACAGAATAGCTGTAAAGCTTATAGATTTTCATTAAAGAAATAACTGGAGGTTTCATCCTCTGTCTCTACATATGTGTGTCCAGAGGAAGCAACTATTAAACCTCCTGCTGAAGTCAGTTGCCATTTCCATAGCACGCTAAATGAAACACGATTTCTCTCTGACACATATGAGCAGATAGTTGCTTATAAGTTGCCACTTTCTGCTTTCTTCTCTTGTTAGAAGTCGTTTGAAGTAAAATAAGAAACCTTTTAATGTGCTCAGTGACCCACACATGGTCAGTCACAGTCCTACAGGTGAGGCAGCACGATCAGGATGTCAGGATTGTTCTTGACTACACAGAAAGTTTGAGGCTAGCCCAGGTTGAATGAGACATTATCTATCGGATTTAAGGAAGAAAACAGAAGAATTGAGAAGCTAATTGTTAGGGGCATATGCATATGGCATATAGACTCTTAAGTGGTGGTGAGGGTCACGTTTTCAATAAAAGATTAAGATAGATTTTTTTTTTAACAGAAAAGATAGGTGACTAACTCAGGCTTTGCTGTTTAACTTAGTAATTTGTGTAATCTTGAGTGAACCTATTTTTCCTATGATTTTTTTTCTATAAAATGAGCAGGAACACCCATGTAGCGGCACACATCTTTAATCCCAAAACTCAAGCTGAAGAAGCAAACATTATCTCTGAGTTTGAGGCCAGCTACACAGTGAAATCCTGACTCCCAAAAGGAGGTGGAGGGCGATGCCAAGCAAGCAGCTCCTAGATTGATAGACACTGATTGGGGCCTGGGTAGGAAGAGGGGCCCAGGTATTCTACAGCAGCTCTGCCTACTTTACTTGAGTGTTTTGACTCTGAACTATGAGTTTCTTCTTCTATGCCTGTTTTTAAAGTAAAACAATAGAATGATAATCTCTGGGCTACTTGATGTAGAATTCTGAGCATTTAAAAAAATCATTGGTGATTTGCTGACTTGTGAATCCCCCTATTTTTACTTGGGTTATCTTAGACTACATCACTGTTTAGACAGTTAGGTTGAAGGCTCTCTGAGCTGTTAATAGAGCAGTGCTGTGAGGGGGAACCTGGCTGAGCATTGTTCAGACTTCCTTTTTTGTTTTTTGGAGGCAGGGTTTCTCTGTGTAGCTTTAGATGTCCTGGAACTTTGTAAATCAGGCTGGCCTAGAACTCACACAGAGGTCTACCTGCTTCTGCCGCCTGAATGATATGATTAAAGGCCTGCACCACTACCACCTAGCTCAAACCACCTTCTTAAATGGCAGGATTTTTCACTGTAGACAAGGAGTTCTTGTGTGTATATCTTACATAAAACTTTTGTGTTTCCTTGTAGATGTTCATTCTGGACAAAGTGGAAGGTGACACTTGTTCCCTTAATGAGTTCAGCATAACTGGATCCACATATGCACCAATTGGAGAAGTGTGAGTAAGCTCTGTCACTATGGTGACTTCTGGTTAGACCATGAGGGGTGGGTCTAGAAACTGTTGCTGTTGACAGAGGTCTGACTTAGTGATGGACCTAAGGTATGCCGAGCAAGCCTTGCTGTGATCCCCAGAAGTTCTGAATAAACAAACAGCAGAATGTGCATAGTGACACTGTGGCAGGCACAAGATCATAGCCAGCCTGGATCTGTGAGAACCTGTCTCAGACGTGTGTGCTCTCTCTTAGACTCATAGAAAAGAAACTTTTGCTAGATGGCTGACTGGCTCAAGTTAGTGGTTTTTAATTAATAATATCTTTTGAAGCCTAGACGTTCTGGTGAAGGCTCTGTTTTGTTCTTCACTTACTGGTACACTGTTGGGTTTTGATGAAAATTTCTGGTCATTCAAACTTTTTTTGAGTCTGTTCCAATTTGTTCTTCCCAAACTCCATTTTCATCCTTGGGGATGGGGAGCTGTTACATGCCTATGGAAGTTCAGGGCCATGCTGGAATAGAAAGTGAGTTTTAGCTTCCAACAAATGAGAGTAGAGTGTAAAAAGCACTTTCTCTGTGGGTGCAGCAGTGGGAGTCCATCTCAGGACCCTTAGTGGTGGAAGGAGAGGAGGACCTTCCACAATTTGTCCTCTGCCCTCCTCTGTACATACGTGCTGCATTGTGGCATACAGCCTCTGTTTAGGTTCTGTTTGTTTTTAAACTAAAGTTGAGTCAAGCTGTGATCTAGAAATGTTTTTCTCTTTTGATAGGCAAAAAGATGATAAGCCAGTGAAGTGCCATCAGTATGACGGACTTGTAGAGTTAGCCACCATCTGTGCTCTGTGTAATGACTCCGCTTTGGATTATAATGAGGTAAGACTCCTTGTAATGTTCCGACGCTGGCTCAAGGGTAGGGTGAGTGGAATTTTATTTCTGATTTCTATTCCCTGTGGCCTGGCTGAAAAAAGGCCAGGTGCCCTTCATAGACCTGCAGCTGGGCACTACAGCTTGTTTTACTAAGATACATAGTGTGTCATGATGTTCTGACCACTGACGTGCCCTTTAAAGGACCAGAGTTCCAGCTACAAGTCTTTCTGAGAGTGAGGGTGAGGACTGTACTTTTTTTTTTTTTTAAGATGTACGTGAGTACACTGTCAACTCTCTTCAGACACACCAGAAAAGGGCAACAGATCCCATTACAGGTGGTTGTGAGCCACCACGTGGTCGCTGGGATTTGAACTCAGGACCTATGGAAGAGCAGCCAGTGCTCTTAACCGCTGAGCCATGTCTCCAGTCCCAGGACTGTACTTTTAAACACCAATTGCCATGTATCCTCGAGCACAGTCTGTAGCTTAAAGGGTTGTTTTGGTGGTATAGTGAAGAGTGATGACCAAGAGCATTTTTACAAGTTGATTAGTGGGGTTAATTATTTGCTTTCTTTTTCAAAGGTCATTAGAATAAACAGTGACCTGAAATGGTCAAGGACTTTAAATGAATAAACATCTTAATAACTCGGTTTAGTGTCTTGTGGTTGTACCGTCTTTTCTCGCATGGACTGGGGAGGACAAGCTATTCTGCTGATATTGACTTCTTTTGATAATGCAGGCAAAGGGTGTGTATGAGAAGGTTGGAGAAGCTACCGAGACTGCTCTCACGTGCCTGGTGGAGAAGATGAATGTATTTGATACTGAGCTGAAGGGGCTTTCTAAAATAGAGCGTGCAAATGCCTGCAACTCGGTCAGTATTGAGCTCAGCGTATTATGCTGTTATTCTTCATTATACTGTTGGTTTTACTGTTGTTCTTCAGCATTAGTTTCCTGATGGTCACAGTCAGGTACGATGGTTTCTCATGCCTATTCTAGAACTCACGATGCATATACCAGGAGAATTGCCACAGCCACAAATTATAGAACAAAACTCATAGACGACCAAATCACATTTTAAAAAACGGACCCAAAAAAAAAAAAAAAAAAAAACCCAGCAATCGTTAGTACATTGTCATAGGTGTATCATAAGGGCTCTACCAAGGGAGCTATCCCTAGTCCTGAGAATACCCAGCCTCTCCTGCCTGCATTTCAGTGTCTTTCTTTGTGGCCTCTTCAGTAGCATAAAGAAAATAATTGTATGCTTTTAACCTTAGAGCTGTCCCTTGCCCTAATTTTCATTTGACACACCACCACCCCCCATTTGTTTAACTCTGTGAAAAAAACTGTTGAGTGTTCATTCTGACTTTTTTCTTTTTGTTTCTTTGGTTAGTTGGTTGGTTTTTCAAGACAGGGTTTCTCTGTGTAGCCCTGGCTGTCCTGGAACTCACTCTGTAGACCAGGCTGGCCTCAAACTCACAAATCCGCCTGCCTCTGCCTCCCGAGTGCTGGGATTAAAGGCTTGTGCCATCATGCCCAGCTCATTCTCACTTCTGTTTTCTCAAATCCATTCCAGTCAGGCTCTTGCCTCCACCTATCAGTCCATCAAAACCTCTTTTGGATCACTTATAACTTTGTGCTAAATCCAGTGGTTAATTTGTTTATAACTGGTAAATGTAACAAAATAGACAAGTGAGCAGTTGTGGACTTTGGACCTGGAGATGGCTCCATGGTTAGAAGTTTAAAGGGCCTGGATTTGACTCCCTCCCCACCCCACCCCGGCACCTGAGAACTGACTGTTTCTCCTGTCCAGACGGTCAGAGGGTGTCCTCTCCTGCCTTCCATGCACCAAGCATACATGAGGTACAGACGTGCATGCCAAATTAAAACGGTGTGTCTTGGAGTGGTTAAAAGTACTGACTGCTCTCCCAGAGGACCAGCCAAGGATCGTTTCCCAGGGATCTGACATTTTCACACATGCATGTGTGCAGGCAAAACACCAAAGGTCATAAAAAATTATTAGCACTAAATAATTATTTTGAGAAACAAATAAGAAAGCTAGAAAAATGAGGGTTCTGATGTATCCCAGAAATCAACCTAATGACTACTGAGATGGAAAAGAACATTTGAACAACAATCACCAAAACTTGTTTGTTAGTTTTGTTTTGTTTTGGTTTTGGTTTTGGTTTTTTTTTTCCCCCTATTCTGTTCTTCCAAGACCTTATTTCTCAGTGTAGCCCAGGCTGTCCTGGAAGTTGCTCTGTAGACTTGGCTGTCCAGAACTCAAGATATATGCCTGCTTCTACCTCCTAACCCTAAACACCACACCCACCCGTTTTTCTTTTTCTTTCCTATTTTTTAGTTGAGGCTGGGGGTTCTTTTAGTATTTTCAAATGCATACAGATGACTCAAAATAGAAAATGCTGCTGTTACATGAAGCAAGGCTCAATAAATCATGCAGACTATATTTTTTAAAAGTCAGCTAGCCCTGATATTGAAGTGTGCATTGATAACTATCAAGTCCTATGGACTTGTTTTAGAGTGTGTATTTTGTGGATGGGAAAGGCCAGCAGCAGGCCTGTGGTTAGCATTGCTTGTCACCAGGACACAGCCTGCCATCACTGGGAAGGGAATGTCAGTGAAGAGTTGTCTACATTGGCCTTTAAGGGATTCCCTTGAGTTAATTGAAATGGGAAGAATTCTGAACTACCCTGGTAGAAGGGGCTACTAAGGACTAGTGTATATGCACTAGCTCTTTGCTCTTGACTGTGGGGGTAGTGTGTTTAATTCTCTCAGGTTCTTGCCAGATAGGCTGTGACTTTAAACAGATAAACTCCCTCCTCTTAAGTTGCCACTATCAGGATATTTCATGGCTAGCCAGGAAAGGCACTCAGGTACTTAAAACCCCAGGTTGGGAGGCTCTTGAGTTCATGGCCAACCTAACCTGGGCTATTTAGTCATCTCACAGAGTTGATATAAAGTTAGAAATTAATGCTACAATTTTCAGTTGAAAGAATGTTAACTGAAAACTAATGATTATAGGATTACAATTATAACTCAGCATGTGTTTAAGGAAGCACAGCACACACACACCCCAAGCAGTTACAATCTATCAGTCACCTTAACAGCTAAAAAGTTTAAAAGTTGATGGGTCATCTCATAACTTTCAACAATGACATAAGGATATTTTAATGCTTAATTAGAGCATTATTAAATAATCTAATAATGACCTGCATAATCCTAATGGCAAAGGACATTCAGTGGGGCAGTGGTGGGGGATGCAGGAAGCAGCCGTGAATATTGAATCACTTACACTTTTTTGGTTTTTCGAGACAGGGTTTCATTGTGCAGCCCTGGCTGTCCTGGAACTCACTTTGTAGACCAGGCTGGTCTTGAACTCAGCAATCTGCCTGCCTCTGCCTCCCGAGTGCTGGAATTAAAGTGTGCGCCACCATGCCCACCGAATCACCTACTCTTGAGTCTTGAGCATAGCCATAAGCTAGCATCAGCGTGGGCAACCCTGCCTGTCCAGGAACCACTGCTGTGCACCTCCAGACCATCATACTACAGCTATCTTTCCACACTCTTCCTCCTCTTCAGCTTGCAGCAGCTTCATGAGATTAGCCAGTCTCAAGTTGAATAAAACAGTTTTGTGGCTGCTGACAGATGTTTGCCTAGTTATTGTCTCTATAGACAGATCGATTCTACCTGTCACTCTGCTTGGCTTAGAACCTTCCGTAAGGGTGAGGAAGTTGCTCAGTGGTAATGTATTTGCCTGACATGCACAAAGCTTTATCCTGCTTAGGTAGGTAAGAAATGATGTACAGACAGGATGCGGTAGAGCCGGTGTGTCAGTCAGCGGGAGACCACTGAGTGCTTGAAGGAAACACTTGCTCTTCTGCTCCCTCATTGAAGTTCTATGTCCCCAGGCGTAGCATCTCTCCCGGGTATCTGATCTCCCCTAGCCTACAAGAAAGTAGATGGCCATTCCTAATCTCTGGCCATTTTTGTGTCTAGTCACTCCCATGCAGTCTTTGAACTGGTGGTATAACACGGAAGACTGTGCTCACTTGCTGCACCCACAGAACAGTGTGACTACAAGGTTGTGGAGAACACACTCTGGACCCACACCCTCTGCCATTGGACTAGTCAGCTAACTGGCACTGTATGATATGTGTTACATGTCTGCCTTTAAGAAATTCACTGTGTAGCTGGGGCAACCCTTGAACTTGGTATCGATCCTCCTGCTTTGGCCTCCCAGTTGCTAGGATTATAGGCATGTAGCACCACACTAGCTCTTTACACAGATTTTTTTGGTTTTTTGGGTTCTTTTGCTTTTTGTTTTTTTGTTTTTTTTTTTTTTTTTTTTTGTTTTTTCGAGACAGGGTTTCTCTGTGTAGCCCTGGCTGTCCTGGAACTCACTCTGTAGACTAGGCTGGTCTCAAACTCACGCCTGCCTCTACCTCCCAAATGCTGGGATTAAAGGCGTGCACCACCACGCCCGGCTGTGCTATCAGTTAATAGCCAATGTTTAAAGCGTTCCATGGTTGTCCTGCACAAATTTTTGTCCCCTATGGCCTTCAGTATATCCTAGTTTTACATTCCAATCTACTTCCAAACCAGAGAACACTTTTGTGTAGGTGCTTGCTTGTTCACACCGCTGTTGAGGCTGCCAAAAAGACCAGTGTGATGAAGATATCTAAACAGGGGCAGGCTCTATCATATAATGAATGTCTAATGCGTATCTGAGCAGGTATAAAATGTCTAGAAATAATAATCCAACAGTGTTCCTCTCTGATCCCCCACAGGTCATAAAGCAGCTGATGAAGAAGGAGTTCACTCTGGAGTTTTCACGGGATAGGAAATCAATGTCCGTCTATTGTACACCAAACAAGCCAAGCCGGACATCCATGAGCAAGATGTTTGTAAAGGCAAGTACTGCGCAGACTGAGGCTTTCCTACCAGGTGGATGGGCAGGGGCAGTTGCTAATCTGAGTCTCACATTCTCAGGGGGCTCCAGAAGGTGTCATCGATAGGTGCACCCACATCCGAGTTGGAAGTACCAAGGTCCCCATGACTCCTGGTGTCAAACAGAAGATTATGTCTGTCATTCGGGAGTGGGGCAGTGGCAGCGACACGCTACGGTGCCTGGCTCTGGCCACTCATGACAACCCACTGAGGAGAGAGGAGATGCACCTGGAAGACTCTGCTAACTTCATCAAATACGAGGTACCTCCACCTCACCCGCACAGCCACTGCCCAGCCTCTGCTGCCAGAGGGGCCACAGGAGTCACCCTGTTTAGATTGCTGCTTCCAACAGAAATAGTTAAGGATTTAGTAAATCTGCTTTCAGAGTAAAATAATCAAGACAAGTTCAGACAAGCCTGTCAAAGCCTAACAGAAACCAAGTTACTAATGGATATTTTAAAAATATTAAGTATTGGTAAAAGGCTGAGAGATTTCATTTCCACTTCTTCCTTAGACCAGAATTTTCTATCGGGGATGGAAGCTACTAAACAGAAGGAACAGCTTTGCTGTGGCACTGACACTGCCAGCCTCTGAGTTTTCATTCTTTAACACTTTGTTCTGTTCCTGTGGTCAATCTCAAATTCCATAATACAGGCCAGACATAGAGACACATGGAAGCAGAATGCTGCTACACTACAGTTTCAGGACTGTAGCTAGGAAAACCTTGTTTGAACCAAGGGCAAGCAGAAAGAGAAAATGACAAACTTAGAGTTGTAGCAAGAATTAGCTGCCAGGACACTCGGTAGGGGTAAGCTGTTTGAACTCATGTGGCTCTCTCACTTTAGACCAATCTGACTTTCGTCGGCTGTGTGGGCATGCTGGATCCTCCCAGGATTGAAGTAGCCTCTTCTGTGAAGCTGTGCCGTCAAGCAGGCATCCGAGTCATCATGATCACTGGAGATAACAAAGGCACAGCTGTGGCCATCTGTCGACGAATTGGCATCTTTGGGCAGGATGAGGATGTGACATCAAAGGCTTTTACAGGGCGAGAGTTTGATGAATTAAGCCCTTCAGCCCAGAGAGATGCCTGCTTAAATGCCCGCTGTTTTGCTCGAGTTGAACCTTCCCACAAGTCTAAGATTGTTGAATTCCTTCAGTCCTTTGATGAGATCACGGCTATGGTAAGATTTTAGATAGACTTACATGACACAAACAACAGTGTATGTATGCCTATAATCCTGGCACTTAGACTGAGGCAAGCCTGTGCTACCTAGTGAGATCTTGTGCCTAAAAACAAAACCAAACGAAAAAGGCATGTTCTTAATCTATAAGCAGTACTTAGTATGATAATGCGTCTGAGGTGTGTAAATGACCACAAATGGCTCTCAGGTTTTCTGTTGAGTGTTGGTGTAAGGCAATATATGCAGATGTCCAGTCTCCTTAGTTCTACCTTTCTGTGCTGTGACTCTTTAAGCTTGCATATTTTTATATTTTCTTGGTAAAGTATTTGACACAGCTACTGCTCTGTCCCGTTTCCTCCTGCATCAGTGCCTCTGCCTAGAGTTGTGCCACATGGGTGGTATCTGAATCAACTGCGCCTTCCCTTTCAGACTGGTGATGGTGTGAATGATGCTCCTGCTCTGAAGAAATCTGAAATCGGGATTGCCATGGGCTCAGGGACTGCAGTGGCTAAGACTGCTTCTGAGATGGTCCTGGCAGATGACAACTTCTCCACCATTGTGGCTGCTGTTGAGGAGGGGCGAGCCATCTACAACAACATGAAGCAGTTCATCCGCTACCTCATCTCATCCAACGTGGGGGAAGTGGTCTGGTGGGTGTCTGACTGAAACTAAACTGTATCTTTCAAGGCTGGGGCCAGGGTGTTGAGCTTTCCCAGATTGCTGCTTCTGTTAGGACAAATTTGGTTGTTGGCTTGAGAGGAGAGAAATCTCATGGGACTTGTCTGCAGCTGACCAGTGGTGCAGAAAATATTCTTAAAATGGTAGTTTAAAATCATAAAAGTCTTGGTCCTCTAATAAAGTTTCATATGAACTTTGACAGATTAGATGTTGTCTGATGCTCCTGGCTTGGGGAGAAAAAGCTATTTCCATAGTTCCAAAACTCACTGACTTTTTTCTCTTCTTCCCTTGAATGGAAACAGTATCTTCCTGACGGCAGCCCTTGGGTTTCCTGAGGCTTTAATTCCTGTCCAGTTACTCTGGGTCAATCTGGTGACGGATGGTCTGCCTGCCACTGCGCTGGGGTTCAATCCTCCAGACCTGGACATCATGAACAAACCCCCCCGGAACCCAAAAGAACCACTGATCAGCGGGTGGCTCTTTTTCCGTTACCTGGCTATTGGCTGTAAGTACAGTTGTTGTTTGTGTGGAAGGATGCTGTGTGCAGTGCAGGTCACCCACTGAAAGCCTCTGTTGAACAAGCATCCTGTTCTTCCTTAGGTTATAGAGAAGCAACAGTTAGACATCAGGCTTTTTATATTTTCCCCTTGCTCAGAGTGACGCAAATACCAAGGCATGCCAGGGCCCTTCCCTGTTGAGAGCTCCAGGCCGAGACTTAAATGGGTTATTACCAACTAGGGGACAAGAAGAGTCCACTAGCAGAGGCTGGTGCCATTCTTTGTCATAGTTGAGTTTAAAGAGCATACAATCTAGAATGGCTGCCAGTTCCTCTGGCTTCACAGTATATCTCGAGGACCAGCTGCCCTTCGGGCAAATAAAAATTTCCATTCCCTGTCTTTTAAACTAGTGCCCTCGTGCACCTCTGTAACTCCAGGTTAGCTGTGTGCTCTGCTGTTGGTTAGGTGGTTATGGCCATGGGTAAACCAGTCTCAGCTTTGTACATTTCCTGAAATTGATAAGGAATGGCCTCTGCCTTAGACCTAACTCTGTTGCTGAGGGGTGGGGGCCAGTACTGTAATGGCAGTTCTTTGAAAGGGTTCTGCTTGGCCATACCTGGAACAGTGCAGTTACCTAGTGTCCAACAAGGTCACCTCTGTTTGCCTATAGACTCAGGTGTGACTTGGTTTCCTCAGTTCCTTGTGTGTTCTGTCTGCTGGGATGGATAGACCTGACCTCCACCTGTTGTCTGAAGCCTATACTTGCTCTTTAGCTCTGGCACCTTGTGCAGGGCCTGCGTGGGCTGGGCTCAGCAGGAGCATTTCCTCACAAACTCTAGAGACGTTGCCTATTTCCTTTTTAGACCAGAAACACCCTGTCTGTAGTCAGCTCCTCTGGCCAGTGTGGTAACCTGCAGCTTTGTTTGTTTCTAGGTTATGTTGGCGCTGCCACCGTGGGTGCTGCTGCATGGTGGTTCATCGCTGCTGACGGCGGTCCAAGAGTCTCCTTCTACCAGCTGGTATTTAGCCACTTTTTTATTTTTTTAACCCCCTGTGTAGTAGAGAGCTGGTATTTAGCCACTTTTTTATTTTTTAACCCCCTGTGTAGTAGAGTGAATTCTTGTAACCCTTGGTCTTTCTGTGGCTTGGGATCATCTTCAAACCTTCAAAACTATTTGGGGTCAGATAGTTGTTTCAGGTAGCTTTAGGACCCAGGGCTTCTGCTGAGCTGTATTCTGTATTGGTGTTGGGCCTTGAACTCGGTCTGGAATTGGCATCTACGTTTGGGAAGTACTCCCGGCTAATGGAATGTTTGGACTTTTGTTGCAGAGTCATTTCCTACAGTGTAAGGAGGACAACCCAGACTTCGATGGAGTGGATTGTGCAATCTTTGAGTCCCCATATCCAATGACAATGGCACTTTCTGTTCTAGTAACCATAGAGATGTGTAATGCCCTCAACAGGTTAGTGAATCTTGTAGGCTACAGTCCTAGGGTTTATGAGAGAATCATGGTTGATAGCTCTTCCCTCACAAAAAATGACATTGTTTTAAGCTATTGTCCCCAGGAAACAGTGGGGGTTGTCCCCATCACGGGTTCCTGATGTGGCAGGGTGTATGAATGGGACCAGCAATCCAGACTATGCCTGTACCCTAAGGAGTGGAGCACAAGAGGTTCCATCTAACCAAGCCACTGATGGACACAAGTTTCCAAATGGCTCTACCTTGGGCCATCACCAGCAGCTTTGAGCTCCCCGCACTTGGGAAAGCAGGCCTTTAGAGTTAGTTAGGTCAGCAGGCAGCAGCAGCACTACCCCTTGCCTGCTTATGTGTCACTGACACACGCCTTTGCCTCTGGTGAGGTCACTTCTCTTCTCACCTGTAGCTTGTCTGAAAACCAGTCCTTGCTGAGGATGCCCCCCTGGGAGAATATCTGGCTCGTGGGCTCCATCTGCTTGTCCATGTCACTTCACTTCTTGATCCTCTACGTGGAACCTTTGCCAGTGAGTCATTATGGACCCCGGGCTGGGTCTGGTGTAGTTCCTTTCAGGCAGGTCCAGAAGCTTGACACAGCCTTCTTTGTCTCAGCTCATTTTCCAGATCACACCGCTGAATCTGACCCAGTGGCTGATGGTGCTGAAAATCTCCTTGCCTGTGATCCTCATGGACGAGACGCTCAAGTTTGTGGCCCGAAACTACCTGGAACAACCCGGTAAAGAGTGTGTGCAGCCTGCCACCAAATCCTCCTGCTCCCTGTCAGCATGCACCGATGGCATTTCCTGGCCGTTTGTGCTGCTCATTATGCCCCTGGTGGTCTGGGTCTACAGCACAGACACTAACTTTAGCGATATGTTCTGGTCTTGACTGACAGCGCTACATACAGAAGATGTTTAACTTAATCAATTAATTTTTTATTGTTTAAAGCAACTGTCTATTTCTGCTGAATTTTCACATGAACATATTGGCTGGTGAAGGAGGTTTCATATCTAGATTTTGTTTTGCTTTTTCTGACTCCAGTGGGACAAGATTTTCCTTTTTTTATACACATAATTAAAGTGTCCATTGACATGTACAGAGAACTAACACTATTTTATGCAGATATTTTTTTGTAGATGAAAAAGCATGTACAGTGTTCTGTTTAATACTCATACTTGTACAAAGATAGTTGAGCCAGCAGACATTGTCAGCAAATTAATTGGCAGCAGACGTAGGAAATGAATGTGTGTGGTTTTTAAAAGAAAAAAACTAAATAGCATGTATTGTGTCTTTTGCATGATTCTCTGGATTTAATTTGGTATCACAGTCTAATTTTTATTCATAAGCCAATTTTTCTGCACTGAGCAGAGTCCTGCTACCTCAGTCAGTATTTTTGGTTTGCCACTTCCTGCACCCTCAGCCTCTGTCACCCCCAGCCCACCCCAGCCTGCTCGGCTTCTTCTGTAGGTCTGATGGTTCTGTTTACATCCGTCTTCACGAGAGGTTTGCCTGTCTCGCTTGTGCAGAAAACATTGCTCCAGATCCAATCGACTGGGTTTCTGTCCCTTCGCCTAGTTTTTAAGGTTATTTATTTAAATGTCTAATGTATTTTATTGTAACAGACATTGTTTTGCCAACATTGCCTATTCAGTGGCACTTCACAATCTAGTTTAAAAGAAAAATAAAACATTTTAAATGGACAGAGAAAAATAACTGTCTTGTTCTTAATGGCCTTGAACTACGTATAATCAGTTCAAATTTCTGAGCTTCTCAGCTTAGAGCCTTAGTTTCCTGTTCTGAGTCCTGTTCTGCCGCATAGTAGGATTTTATTTATAATGTATAGGCACGATCTGTCATGTGATATACATTACTCAAGTTTCTGCTGGCCCGTTGTATGTAGGTTGGTGTAAGGGCAAGTGTGTGTGTATGTGTGTGTATGTTTTGTAAAATCTGTAAATAGCACATGACCAAATGAACATATTGTATAGAAATATTTTTATTTGACTATGGCACTAACCACCACCACCATGACTGATGAACGTTTGCGCATGTTCAAGGTCAGTCTTAACGGCAGTGTGAGTCATTAACAGTCCTAACTGTGGTGTTTTCCTCCAATGCCTTCCAACATCCATCAACTAACGTGAGTATCTTCCCTTTGGGACTGGGGTGCTGTGGCCTGTGTACAGGTGGTGCCAATGATGAGATGGCCCCTGTTGCTAGTGAGCTGCATGGCTCCTGTGTCCACCAGGCAGCCACTCACTACACAGGCTACCCTAGTGTAGACACTGACCAGGACAGCAATTCCTATGAGCTGTGGGAAGGAGGGCCTTGTGACCTGGCTGACTTCAGGCTGAAGAAGCTGTGTCACCTCTAGTACCAAACAGACTGGACACAAACCATGTCACAAGGCTGTGGATTTTCACTGGCTGAGGAAGACTAGGAAAGCCAGCTGACTCCGCATAGGCAGCTTTTGTCACCCTTCTCAACCCTCTGGTGTGCAGAGGCCTGGGGACTACGACCTCCTCCCTGAGTTGCAGGAGAAAGTGCCAGGTTCTGAGGAACCGGGCACTGACCCTTCCTTGGAGGCCTCTGGGTGCTGCAGGGAGCAGTGATTCTCAGGAAGCAGGCAGGTTTTGATGGAGTGGGCCAAACACAAAGGTACAGCTGAGTTAAAGACCAAATCAGAATGATACGTGCTGGGCCCTAACACCATGCTGTTCAGTGCCATCTATGAATGAGTGGGCCCTAAAGGAGATGGTTCTCCTGAGTGCTGTATTGCTTACTGGGACCTGTTCAACCCCAACACATAGACCAGATCACTGCTACCCTGACCAGGGCCACTTGACCCATCCAGCCACAAGCAAGGCTGACAAAACCTTCCCCTGGCCCGCATAGACCAAGGCCAACAGCACAGTCCCAGCCACAGGCCGCCTCCTGCATGTCCTCAGCCCTGCACCCTCAAGAAGGGACAGCATTTATTGTGTCAGCATCATGCTCAACCCACTAGGGCAGTCTAGCCTGGACCCCAGCCTTGAACTTTCCCAGAATAGCCTCTTCAGCAAAGCTGTCTAAAGGTTCCACCCTGCAGCCCACTCAGCAAAATTCAGGTGGTGGCCTCCCTGAAGAGCTAGCAGGGCTACTAAGGCTGGAGAAGGCTAGCCACCTCACAGCACCCTCAAACTAGGGTCTCAGCCCCAACAGTGGCACAGGCCTCAGGAACATCTAAGACGGCAGCATTGACTAGGTGCCTGCAGAGCCTCAGAGCCAAGAAGCACGGTTGCCCTTTGTCATGAGCTACCAAACTCCATTAGGATCGACCCCTGCAATTGGGAAGCCTTCAAAGCAGAGCTGAGCCTGTAGCCCAGGACTAGCTGCCATAGAGAATGGGGAGGGACAGGAAGGCCTTCCCTCCCCTGGTGCCATGCCACTCACTGCTCCACCTGCCTCACCCTCTGCATGGCTCTCAGCCCTGTACCTGACATGCCTTCTAGTTTCTGCCTCCTGGAGCTTTGGTAGGAGGCGGCCCATGGCAGTCACCAAGCCACTGCTTCTAGATGTGCCTGATCAGCAAGCACTCGGGACACTCAGTCAGAAATGCTGGTTTTGCATCTAGACCAAATGCAGTGTTCTTTCTGTCTGTCCCTGTTGTTGTGTCTTAACATTGCTCTACGTTTCGAAAAGCTGATTTCCTCTCTCTTTCCTTTTCAGCAATACTGGAGTAACCGCTTCCTAAACCATTTGCAGAAATGTAAGGGTGTTCGGGTGCGTGCATGTGCGTTGTTAGCAACACATCTACCAGCCCTCTGCATGACTGAGGTTGGGGAAAAGAAAAATAGAAACAGTCCCCAACTCACTGTGTGATGTGGAGGAAATGTGTATTACCAGTGGGGTTTTAGCTGTTCAATCAAAATAATAACAAATGTACAATTTAGCATAACGAATCAGAGAGCCTCTCCAGAGAAGTTGGTTTCTTTGCTGCAGGAAGGTTGTGAAGCCTTACCCAAGAACAGAAGCCATCAGCCAAGTCTCCACATTTCTCTGCAAAATGTCATAGCCTCTCTAACTGTATGATAATTGTAATGCATGCCTTCAGTTGTAAGTGGCCAGACTGCTCTACAGTGACATTGAAACATGCTTTCTAATTGGCCCTGTACAGTTTGCTTATTTATAAATTCATTTAAAACACTACAGCTACTGAATGGTTACAACATAGGCCTCCAGTCCTAACTTCAGTTGTTTTTTAGGTGTGCAGCCAGCTGTTCCACACTGTATTATTGTAACTTATTTAATGAAGTCAGAAGCAGTAGACAGATGTTGGTGCAATACAAGTATTGTGTGCATTTATCGTAATAAAGTGCTCAGCGTCAGTTCAATTCCTCACAGCTTCTCACAGCGCATGTTTGACTGTAGTCTGTAAATAGAGGTCAGTTTCTGTGCTGGTAACAGGTATTGCACAGACATGATTTCAGGTAAATAAATCTATTCTACGATAAACCCTCAGCAGAGCTGTGGCTGATTTACAGGAGGGTGGGGACGGGCACTGAGGCCTCCCTGGGAGACTAGTTTTGTAGTTAACCTGGAGGGAGGCAGAACGCATGTCACAGTGACCTTCAGCAGAAATCAGGCCTTTTCAGCTCAGACTAGTGTGACTGTGCGGTGGCCTTCTGTTTAAGACAGGAGACAGATAAAGTAGACCTGAAAGGATCCTGAATTCTCCCTTAAACTGCTATTCTGGCCTTACTTGCCAGAGATAATCTCTGAATGAGTCCTGTCAGCTCCTGAAATAGAACAGCTTTTTGACAACATCCAGGGCCAAGATGGCTCAGCAGGTAAAGGCCTTTCCCATAAGATGAGTCTGGAGTCCTGGGCTTGCCTCCCAGAACCCATGGGAGAACCAACTCCATCCACAAACTTGTCTCCTGCCCCCACTGAGAATAAACAACTGGAGTTATTCCTAACATTTCAGAATGACAGGATCACGGTCACCAACACTTCAGCTCATACTCAACGGAGACATTTCTCAGAATAAAGACCAGGCTGGCCTGGAACTCTGCCTCTGCCTCCCAAATGCTGCGAGGTGTATGTATGCATCACAGCCGCCCAGCACAGACAACCTGTTCTTAGCAGCCTTTAGTAACGTCTAAGACCAGATGTCAACACAATTCTTTTAATCTAATAGCCTTGTTTTGCGTGGACATGAAGTATGCCAAGCAGGTAGTCTGAAGGCCACTTGAGCCCTTGTGCTTGGCAGAAACACTTCTATATCCTTAGGCCCAATCTAGTGCAAATGGATCAAAAGGTTTTAATGTCTACACTTTGGGAAAGTCGTGAGTGCAGGATGCTGTCCTGTGTAAGCTGTGTGTTTTCCATGGCTGGTGGGAGCCCAGTGCCCCCTGGAGAACAACTGGGTGTCACCTAAGTCCAAAGCCCTTCATGACCCAGCAGGTCCACTATAGGCCTCACAAGGCTACAGCAAAGTTTGCCGTAGAGAAGCAGAGCTGTCGAGTGTGTAGCTGTAGGAAGCCTCGGTGCATGAAGCAGGAGTCAGCATTGAGGGTCAGTACAGACCCAGCACCCATGACACAGCACTAGGCCCTGACCAGTGGGTGTGCTAGTCAAGGCCTCACCATGGAGCCTCTCACATCCTTGTCTTTTTAAATACAAGAAGGAAACTTGGCCTTTCTTGGCACGACCTGAAACTGACGGAAGAAGACAACAATCCTAGCCAGAAGATAGGTGGTTAGAATCTCTAACTGCATTCCAGAGTCAAGTAAACAGATTTCTTGTAACACTAGCAGAGAAGTACCCTATAATGGCATTATAGGGATATGTAATATTGCCACTCTGGAGGGGGTTCTTTATCCCCAAACTCCACTTTTTTAAAGTCTCATACCGTGGTCTAAATCTCAAACGCTGTTCCTGCCTCCCAAGTGCTGGAATTAAAGGCCTGCATCATGCCTAGCTTCAGATCTATTTTTAAGGGCCCATACCCAACACGTTGCAGTTCCCAGATATGTCCAGACAAGAAGAATCCATTTTAGTTTTTTAGGTAGACCCTCATGGCCCAGGCAAGCTGTGGCCCAAACTCAGTATATAGCTGAACCTGCCCTTCAACTGTTCCTGCTGCCTCCACCTCCCAAGTGGGCCCACCATGCCTGGCTTCCCACTACACTATTGGCTTACAAAAACTGGAAATAATTGGCTGCTACCAATAAACAAGATCTAGAGCAGCGGTTCTCAATCTTTCTGATGCTGTGACGCTTTATCGTAGTTGCTCGTGTGGTGACACACAACCAAAAAATTGTTACTGTTGTTCATAAACCGATTTTCCTAGTGTTATAAACTGTAACAAATATCTGATATGCAGGACAGTCTTAAAAGACTCCTGTCAAGGGCTGGTGAGATGGCTCAGTGGGTAAGGGCACCCGACTGCTCTTCCGAAGGTCCAGAGTTCAAATCCCAGCAACCACATGGTGGCTCACAACCATCCGTAACAAGATCTGACTCCCTTTTCTGGAGTGTCTGAAGACAGCTACAGTGTACTTACATATAATAAATAAATAAATCTTAAAAAAAAAAAAAGACTCCTGTCAAAGAGTCATTCAACACCCCTAAAAGGGTCAAAGTCTACAGGATGGGAACCCATTGATCTATAATGTCCAAACCATGGAAAAAGACAAGACTGGAAAAGTAATCGAGAAGTGAATGATGTGCATTCTGCCTAAAATAGCTCAGTACAGAAGGCTGGTTCCGCCTTTCTGGAGTCGTGTGTGCTGCACAAGATCCACCAGCTTCTACCTCCTGAGTGCTGGAATTAACAGCATACATCACCACTGCCTGGCCAAAGTCCCCCCACCCCCTTTTAAATCTCTTTTAAAGGAGACAAAAATCAATTCCTTGTCTCAAAGGTTGTAAGCAAAGGACTCCAAGATACAGGCAGCAGATTACAAAGGCCGAGGGGTTAGGATGTGAGAACCATCAAGTCACGAATTGAGTGGGCATGGATGCGTTCTGGCTTAGCTCCAACCACTAGGGCAGATGAGCACCGGCAGGTTCCTGACAGAATGTCCACCCAGCAGCAGGGATCACGCATGCTCCCATCCAGGCTTCCTGAGACCACTTTCCAAATGGTATGGGGCATAGCAAGAGACACGACCAAGACAAGTGCAAATAATCACAGGCTGGCACTGGCAGGAACAGGTTAAAAGGGCACAGCAAGCGCTGCATAGCTCAGACTCACCAGCAGTGGTGAAGGTTGGCACCCCTCCCAAGGGACGCTGGACAGTGTGGGCAGGGAAGGCCACAAAACACACACCAGGCAGGTGCTACTTCAGCCAGGCAAGCACCTTTGGTCCCTTAGAATGCTTCACACCTCAGGCCAAGGCCAGGAAAACATCTGACAAAACTCCAGAGAACTACTGTTGAGTACCCCAAAACCTCAAGATAGTCCAAAATCTGAAGTGTGTGAAAAAAAAAAAAAAAAAAAATGGTGGCCACAGAAATCCCGGACTTGGTGATGGGCTGGCATTAGGGACAGAGCAGCTAGTTGAGAAGACACTAGCAAGAATTAGCAGGAACCATGGACAGCTAGATGCAGGCAAGAGCATCAAGCACTCCCTTGTCACTTCACCCTTGTGAGTTAGAAAGATGTATCCTTTGATCAGCAGAGAATATTCCAGAACTGGCAAAAGACCATGACCTGTAACTGGAAGAATAACTTCCATACAGGATTCCAAACAACACAGTGCAGAGATACGGTAAACTGCAGAACACAGAAAAGCTTTCACAGCTGAGGGGGGGGGCGGGGGTGTGTGTGAGGAATCCTTTTCAGGAATGACAGTGAAGCCACCAGAGGGGACTTTCAGCAACCTGGAAAGACTGCACAAAATTAAAGAACTGAGGTGACAAGGTATTTCAGACAGACCATAATAGCTCAGTTGGGACAATAGGTGGACTTGAGGTGACCTGAGACCTCTGTCATCCAGGACAAGGAGACAACAGTTCATTTCCAGCTTGGACATCTGTGTTGCTGTCCCAGAGGAGCCACTGAGAGAACAGAAGCAGCAGTGGCCATGGATGCAGCAGCAGGGTAGACCTAGGAGGACCTGAGCCAGAGGTTTCCATGTGATGTGTTCACTGAACTCTGTGATGTCCCTCTAGGACCAACACGTCCCTCTGCTCACTGTTTCTATGAAAAGCCCCACCCCCACCCCAGCATTGGCTCCTCAATGAGCACCTGTGCTCTGGACGGGAATAGAGAGCATCAGCGCTTGCTTGGAGCCCCACCATTGTGGAGAACGACTGACCCTGAAAATTAGTAGCAATTATAAAACATGAAGGTGGAAATGTCCCCAAATGCTTGATCTATAACCCTGTATGGCTTGACTTTAATCCTCCTTTTCTATGTACAGATGCCAGAGTTTAAAATGAGGGTTGGTGGCCAGTTACAGTGGCACAAGCTTTTAATCCCAGCCTCCGGGGGACAGAGACAGGAAGATCTCTGGCTCTGAGGGCAGCCTGGTGATCTATGTGGCAAGTTCCAGGACAGCCAGGGATATGTAGGAAGACCCTGTCTCAAATAAATAAACAAACAAACAAACAAACAAACAGGAGGATCTCTGGCGCTGAGGGCAGCCTGGTTCCAGGACAGCCAAGGCTATGTAGGAAGACCCTGTCTCAAATAAATAAATAAATAAAACGACACAGCTGAGAATCTGAATACGGCTGCTCCCAGAGTCACAGACATAAGATACCCAAGTGTGCATCCCAGGCTGACCTCAAATTTGCCATGTAGCTGAGGATGACCCTGAACTTCTATTTCTAAAACCCTATTTCTACCTCCCAAATGCTGAGAATTCCAGGCCTCTCACCTACTAACTACAGCTTTATTTAAAGAATAAGCACTGTCTGGATGGTGGTGGAACCTTTAGTCCCAACCCTTGGGAGGCAGAGGCAGGTAGATCTCTGTGAGTTTGAGGCCAGCCTGGTCTACATAGTCTACATATGAGATCTTAGCTCCAAAAATAAATTGAGAGAAAGAAACCACTGTGCAACCCTGGGAAGTGGTAGCCCTGAACTCACTGGGAGGGTCCTCCATGGCTTTGAGCTTGGAGGTAGCAGGCCCAATCTGCCCTCTAATGGCACGAGGGGTAATGCCCATCCTTGCTCTCTCTGGTTCCCACTCAAGTCCTGAGGCAAAACCCTGCTGTCTGCGAGCTCACAGAGGCAGCCCTTTGTGCTGAGGGGTTGGTATGAGTTGTTGTAAAACTCAGGTTCTGCAGGCCTTGAGTCTGGCTAAAGGTAGCAGCAAGGAGATCTGAGCCTTCCCCAAAGCAGGCCTGGCCTACAGATAGAGGTCAATCGTGTCCATGGGAGGCTCAAGCCCAAAGGACCAGCCACATGCTCTAGCCTAGGTCCCCAGGGATGTGCTGACAGTCAGAACAGAGGGTCATAGGCATGGAAAACGGAAGGCCCTGGCAGAGACCAGAAAGGACGGAGGAGCCTCACATACCCTCCTCCACAGAAACATATCCAGGAGTCACCCCTCAGCCTTTAGGCAAGGTGGTCTGACTTTAGCACCACCTTAGGGGAATGAATTCTTCCAAGGCAGAGCTGGGCACAAAGAAGTATCTTCCTGGGCTGGTGAGATGGCTCAGTGGGTAAGAGCACCCGACTGCTCTTCCAAAGGTCCAGAGTTCAAATCCCAGCAACCACATGGTGGCTCACAACCATCCGTAACGAGATCTGGCGCCCTCTTCTGGAGTGTCTGAAGACAGCTACAGTGTACTTACATATAATAAATAAATAAATCTTTAAAAAAAAAAAAAAAAAAGAAGTATCTTCCTGCGACCTCAGGCCTGAGAAGACAGTCACCACCAGCTCCCAGCACCAGTGAGGAATGGCTGCCACTTCAAACAGGGTCCTCACTCATAACCCCAACCTAAAGCTTAAGAACAAGTACGTGGGGCTGGAGAGATGGCTCAGTGGGTAAGAGCACCCGACTGCTCTTCCGAAGGTCCAGAGTTCAAATCCCAGCAACCACATGGTGGCTCACAACCATCTGTAACGAGATCTGACCGCCCTCTTCTGGATTGTCTGAAGACAGCTACAATGTACTTATATGTAATAAATAAATCGAAAAAAAAAAAAAAAAGAATGAGTACATATAGGGAGATGGGACAACTGGAATAGGACACAAAGGGGACTGGTCCAGCCTGGGCTACCATATTCTTATAGAGCGGACATCTGGCCAGCCCGCTGGAAAGTTCCAAGAAGGATCACTCCACACTCGGCAACAGGCTGCTAGGGATTTACCCAAAGAAGGGAAAGCTGGGAGCTTAGAGAAGCCGCCAGAGGGCTGTTTATAAAGACAGGCTCTAAAGATCTAAGCTGTGGGAGAACCGGTCTCAAGACGCCACCACCCTGTCCAGACTGGCTGGCAGCCTGAGTGCAGCCAGGCCGAGCATGACAACTGTTCAGAAGACAAAGCCAGGGCCTTGAGGGTGAGAGGTGTCTTGGCTTGGAGGAGCCACAGCATGTGACCTCAGGGGTGAGCTGGTGCCATCCCAGAGGCCCACACATTAAATGCCTGGTAAACCCTAAGCCAAGGCAGGTTGGAGTGTCCTGGGACAGCAAGGGTTCTAGTCTGTCACCTGAGAGTGACTGCCAACATCCACGATGACCTCATGGCATATACCAGCCCACAAGAATGTGGCTGCCTCCTGTCCTGGGGCAAGTGACATCACAGACTAGGCTGCAGACAAGCATCCAGCAACAGCCCAAGGGGCTCTGCACACCACCTAACAAATGTAGCCAGGGGACAGAGCAGCCCAAGAGACCCAGGTCCAGCAGAGCCTGGATTTTCATTCCATTCTGTGTGCTAGGCACAGATGGTTCATTTCAGACTGTGTTAATGGTTTAGCTGGGGGAATCACAAGTTATCTCTATACATTTAAGGGTAAAAATATCCAAGAACTTTTCACTGCTTTTCACAGCACTTTCCTAGGCCTAGGCCTCGATGTGTAACAGCTGCCCACAGTACTGAAGCGTTCCCAGCTGCAGCTCTTCCTGGCCCCGTGAGAGGACTGTGACTCCCAGGTGCCTGGGATGAGCAGAACCAATGTATCACCCGTCCTGTGACTGGGTGCTCTCCTCTAGTGTAACACTCTCAAAGTGCACTCAAAGTGGTTCCAGTTCTGTGGCCCGACCATCCCATGTACACACTCTTAACTGGAAGCCTGGGTTGTTCCTACCTCTTGTCAACGGTGAACACAGGTGTCCAGTCCCTGTCTGAGCTTTTATTCCTTTGGGTATCTACCCCAAAATTGGAATGGGGGGGGGGTCCATCAGAGTGTTGATATTTTGGGTCCACCAGACTTTTCCACACGGCCACGCCTTTTCCATCCTACTGATACTGTTACTTAGCAACCACCGTTTCCTACTGATGGCTATATGGGAGGCAATCTGTAAAGTTCTGGATTCTTCTTGGACTTGTAGGTGCTGAGTGGTTTGTAAATAAACTCTCTGTCCTGCCAATGACGAACATTTAAGAGTCTAGGCAAACCCCATGCCCTGGCCCCGAAGCACAGTGGGCGCATCTACTGTTGATTCAGGCATGGAGAGAGCTTGATGGCAAAAGCCAGCCCTTTGTGCCCCTCTACCTCCCCAAGAAAGTGGTGGCAGCTGACGCCTCACTCTCTGCCGCTGGGGAAGGAGGTGCCTGGGTGGGATGGCAAATCTGAACAAGATGTTTACCTCAGCCGCTTCCCTTGAGACCACGGTGAGGTCTATGTCCAGTCTGGCCTGTGCCTGTCATCAGCAAATGATGTGGCCCCTGAAAACTGGTCTCGGCAGTTTGTAGTGACTGTGCTGGATTTATGCTGGCAGCTTAACAGTGTGACAGTACCGGCCCGAGACGGCCCCAGGTGAGCTGGGTTTAAACTGTAAAACCCAGAGACCACAGGCGAGGCCAGTTAAGGCCCATTTTGTCCACTCACAAAGGTCTAGAGAGTGGCGCTCCAGGGCCTCTCTGGGGTCAGGCTCAAGTCCAGTCAGCTTGCCAACAACAGGAATTTGGGCAAAGCGAAAATGCTCATTCCGCAGTCCAGGGTCCCAGACCTCAAAGTCTGTGGTGCTGAGAACCAGGGTCTAAGTGCGAGGGCGGGCAGCTAGACAGGGCAGAAACTGAAGCTGGTTCTGGTTCCCAAGGCAGGCTCAGAAACAGCTGTGGCTACCACGAGTCCTGCGGATGGACCACACGTACCAGCCGGGACTGAGCAGTGGGGAGAAGCCCGTGGGAAGGGCGGGGCTGCAGATCCCACCAGTGAAGATTAGCTTCAGGCATCACACCAATGGTATCTGTTAGGGTTTTACTAAGAATGGACCCCCAGGCTCGTGGGGGGGGGGGGGGCCTTCTTCCGAGACAGGGTTTTTCTGTGTAGCCCTGGCTGTCCTGGAACTCACTCTGTAGACCGGGCTGGCCTTGAACTCAGAAACCCGCCTGCCTCTACCTCCCAAGTGCTGGGATTAAAGGCGTGCGGCACCACGCCTGGCCCTGGCTCGTGTATTTTAATGCTTTAGTTCCCGGGGAATGGCACTATTTGGAAGGACTGAGTAGGTGTAGCCTTGTTGGAGGAAACCCATGCTGGGCCCATCTGCCTATGGATCAGGATAGAGCTCTTCAGAACTGCTGGTCTACACAGCAAGAAAAACATATGATAAATAAATGAGCCAAGCCTCACGAACCTGCCTGCGTGCCACACACAGTGGGGCTGCTGGTGGGGCCAAGCCAGGAAAAGCCCCACCCACATGCTGCCTAGGGAGCCTCAGAGATGGCTCGGGACAGCTAGTATGCAGAGGCTGAAGCTCACACTGGTACTCTTTGCGGAGACCTGGTCCATTTATCATGTATCTTAGGACAAGTCTTGCTATACAGCCCAGCACATCTCAACTGTCATGCCTCTGCCTCCCGAGTGCAGGCTTCTGGAACGCGTGTCCACCAGACAGAGCACCCTGTCCCACTTCTCACTGCGCTGACAGTGTTCTGAAATCGACTACTGATTATCCACAATGAATCAATCTCTCACATTCCTAGCACCTTGATCTGCATCTTGAAAGGCATCACACCTGCAGATGCAGGACGGAGGGAGAGTCGACCTGTTCCCAGGAGCTATGGGATAATGCAGGCAGATGCTGAAGGCATCTCAGTGAATAGCCAGGCTGGTTCATGTGACACGCTCGGGGCTCCGCCACCCAGCACATGGAAGAAGAGAGTATATTTATATCAAACTGTCTAGGCCCACATGGCTGCCTCTGACAAGGCGATAAAAGGAAGAGTCTCAAAGGCTGTCATGTGCCACCACACTGAACAGTTTATTAGGTGAGCCTGTCCTGTGTGTGGCCATCATCTGCTCCTCATATCTGCCCACTGAGGCCAAGTGCTGCTCTGCAGTCCATGAAGCACGGTACCCGCATCCGGAACCATGACTATAGGGAGTGTAGCAGGGAGGACCCTGACTCCCAGGAACCAGATTCCCTCTGGCAGGACCACCCAGGTGCATATGCCCTTAAGAGGATGGCTCAGTTCTGTGTACCCGTCATAAAGAGAAAAAAGCATCGTCCACTGGGTACGTCAGAACCATCCATAATGGTGAGTCTGCAGCTTAGAACTCGTTAAGCAGACAGGTAGACACCAGTCCTGACTACTACCTGGAAACAGGCAGGGAGCCCTGCTGTGAGCACACTTCTGACAGCATCTGTCACTCTCGGAACACCAGGCGCTGCCACTGCGCCCTCACTGCATGCCGAACCACTGCTCCTGATCAGCCCACTGGGCTGCCTCACTGTCGCTGCCCTCCAGGTCCCCTTCTTCCCCACTCCCCTCCATGTCGTCCACATCTTCCTCCTGAGTGGCATCCGTGGGACTCTCCTCCTTCTCCATCTTCTGCATCCCCTCGAGAGACTTCTGGTCATTGGGGTCCAAACTAAGGAACAACAAAACAGAGGAGAGGCTGAGCCTGCCCTGTTTCTTGGGACTGTCACTACGCTGGCTCAGCAGTGAGATGACTACGTCAGAGATGCTGCAAACTGTGGCGTCCATGGCTGGATCCAGGGAGTCCATCAGAGACGTTCTAAGTTTTAGAAGGTTTAACACGAAGGGGCCGGAGAGGTGGTTCAGTGATTAAGAGCATTTGTTGCTGGGTTCAGTTTCCAGCACCCATATGGTGACTCATGACTGCCTGTGACTCCAGTTCCCAAGTATCTGATGCCCTCCTCTGGCCTCTCTGGGCACCAGGCACACACGTTTCACAGACATACATGCAGGCAAAACACTCATCTCCATATAAAATGTATTTTAATAAGCAATTCATTTTAAAATGGCAATTAAAGATTCTAACTTCACTAGCACCCTGCTGGATGCAGTGGCCAGTCAGGAAAGAGTAGAAGGACTAACAGGAGGCCTGGTGCTCACAGCCCAACACATCCAGGAGGGAAACAGGGTCAGAACACCGAGGCCAGCCTCAGGTACGGGATGAATACATGCAACCTGCCTCAGGCAAGCTGTTCTTCCGGGTGTGACACTGTTTCACATTATACCATGAACTGTGGGTAACTACAGCCATCAATCCCGTAAACAGGTACACAGGACAGATTTTAAGTCCTGAGGATAGAGCCAGGACCAAAGCATTCTCATTAATAGCAACCCCACAAAGCCCAGCGTCCCAGAATCCTCACTGATTTGGCTCCTAAGAAATCTTTAAAAGGAAAAACGAAGTCCTGGAAACTAATGCTTAGGCCTCGCCCATTCCAGGCAGGAGCTCTGCGCCACTGAGGCAACTTCCAGGTATCACAGCCTCTCCCTCTGCCCAGGCAGTCAGGGGTCAGCAAGCGTCCCTAAGGAAACTTGCTGCCTGGTTTCTCGTGCCAGGCCATGCTGGATCCTGTTCCTATGCACAGACACAGTGGAGTCTGTGACATCTCTTCTTTACCCAAAACCTCCACCAAACTCTGCCTACACAGAGGCTTCCACGCTGTAGCCCGGCCCTGCAGACTGCTTGGAGGTTCTGAGTACTGAGTGTCACTGAGTGCTCAAAAGCACTGCCTCAACTATCTCCTGGACAAGAGAACAGACGCATGTGACACCTGATGAGGACAGCTCCTTGCCTAAGACACACTCGCAAGTCTCAGAGAATCACTTCTGAACTAAGCCGTAGAAATCCCTTTATTTACTGCTTACTACAGACCGGTCCCTCGCTAAGCTTTCTACTGCGTACTGTGAATCCCCATCCAACCATTTATTCTCTTAAAAATTACATTTATTGGGCTGGAGACATGGCTCAGCGGTTAAGGGTGCTGACTGCTCTCCCAGAGCTCGAGTTCAATTCACAGCAACCACATGGTGGCTCACAACCATCTCTATGGGATCTGATGCCCTCTTCTGGTGTGTCTGAAGACAGCTAAAGTATATTCATATATGAAAAAATAAACAATTCTTTAAAAATTAACATTATAACTTAACTGTATTGCTATTAGTGCTTGTATGCGCACACACGTTTGTCTGTGTGTTGTGTAAGTCATGGCATGCGTGCGAGGTCAGAGGGGTCAGTTCTCTCCTGCAACCTTCCCATGGGCTCTGGGGATCCAACTCGGGTCTCCAGGGTTATGTGGCAAGCACCATTACCTTCTCAGTCTTTTTGTTTTTTGGTTTTTGGAGACAGAAATCTCTGTGTAGCCCTGGCTGTCCTGGAACTCACTCTGTAGACCAGGCTGGCCTCGAACTCAGAAATCCGCCTGCCTCTGCCTCCCAAGTGCTGGGATTAAAGGCGTGCGCCACCACGCCCGGCTCATTCTGAATCTTGATACCCTTAATTAATGTCCAATGAAGAAGGTATAGACAAGGAAACTGGTTAGTATCTTGACCAAGGTGACAGGTGAAAGCTGTATTCAAACTCCAGAGTTTACGTTTTTAATTACTATAGTAGACAGAAGCACAGGAACATACTCAGCAAGAGATTTTAAAAAGCAGACTGTAAAATCTCCACTAGGCATAACCCTCTGAAGCCATGGGGTGTGGGCAAGCCCAGGAGAGCTGTACAGTCAGCCTGGGTGCTGCTCGCATGTGGGCTGGGGAAGAATGATAACTCTGCTAATGTGCTTTAGGAAAATATGTCAGGAGTCATGAATTCCCAAACACCTTCTCTTGTTCCTTTTCTCATCCTGCCTTCAACTGTGGGCACACGTGTTTGCAGACCTGCCACACAGGCCCTGCCTCCTCTCTTTCCCTCCCATGGAGGCTGAGCACCTACCTCAGTGCTATACTGTACTGGTCCATTGCTTCCTGGTACTCGTTCACAGCTACTAGGAAGTCCCCCAGGATCCGATGCAGGACACAGTCGCTCTGGTTGGCCAGCGCATTTCTCAGCAGAGCAATTCCATCTTCATATTTCTGTTCCCTGCCTAGAGAAAGACAATCGTCACTGCTCAGTAGTACAGTCGCACCCACTATGATATGACAACTTTCTCAGAGATATCCTTGAAGTGGCGCTACAGGGTTTACAAGAGGCATGTGCGTGCGGTCTCTATTTCATTGGGAAATTGACATGAGTATTGCATCTTTAAAAAACATGTGTTACATTAACTTATATGGAGGGAGCAAGCATGCCACACACAGCACATGGGTGATGGTCAGAGGACAATCTGTGGGAGTTGCCTATCTTACCGTGTAGGTCTGAGGACTGACCTTGTCAGTCTTAGTGGCATCGTTACTCAAACCACTAAACCTATTCCCTGAAACTTCAAAAAAAATTTTTTTTCTTTTGCAGACAGGCTGACCTGGAACTCACTCTGTAGACAAGGTTGGCCTCAAATTCACAGATCTACCTGCCTCCCAAAGGCTGGGATTGAATGTGTGCACCACCATTGCCCAGCATATATATACTCTTAAACGTAACAAAAATAGAAAAAAAAAAAAAAAAAAAAACAAAACGAATTCAATTTTATTCCCAAACCAGTGAAAGCACAGGAGATTACTGGGGTCAGAACAAACGCCCCCAACTCATGTGATAGCCTGGGCTGCCTCTGGACTCCGGATGCTAGCAAGAAGGCCTGCACTAGATGAAGCCAGTGGCCCCACAGTAGAATCCTGAGCCAGAATACCCTCTTCATAGCATCATAAACTTAGGAATATGCCAGAAGCAAGAAGAACAAAACTAAGAGAATTCACATAGCTCAGAACTATTCAAACTGACTGAAGGCTTCTGCATCAGACTAAACTAGTTCAAAAATAAACCCGAGATGAACTCAACAACTACCAAGTGATGTTAGCTGATTTAAACCAACCCAAGCAGGTCGAAGGCACATCTGGCTGTGTAAAGCACTTTAGCACGCTCAGAGCTGCTGGCTCATCTGTAAGCCTCAAGGAGAGGAGGATGCTGAGGGGGAAGGACAACCGAGAACATGCAAGTGTAGCACTCACTGAGCAGCTCCGCTTTCTTCACCACGGCCTTGACGTAGTCCGGCCTCTGCGCCAGGGCTTTATCTAACAGAGTTTTGGCTTTCTCCTGGGTCACTGGATCTTCCAGACACACGGTGGCTAACAGCGTAAGCGTCTGAGCGTTCGCACCCAGAGTTTTGTAAACATTGTTGGCCATCACCATTGCTTCTCGGATGCTGTTAGAAGCTAAGTAACACTCTATGAGACCTGAAACACAGAGAGCAGAGATGCCAGGCAGGACGGCCCACCAGCCCCTCCCGAGCTCTGCCCTAGGCTGCGCCCCCCCCCCCAGCGCCTTCCTTCACTCTAGTGTTCTAACGAGCTGTGAAGAACGACCCAGCAAGGCCCGCTAGCTATAAAAGCAGATTTTTCTTTTTCTCGACTTCTAATTTTTCTCTTCAAATTTGAACTCATCTTCCTGTTAGAAGACAGACTACTGAGCTTATTTTTAAATTCCTATAAAAATGTTTTAGAGGAACAGAATCTTGTAAGAGCTATTTTAGTGTCAGTGACTCAGTCACCAAATGTTGCTAAACCTGGCACAGCTCTGCTGGGCTGCAGTGACATCCAGCCTCAAAAGAAATATTAACAATAAAAACTGTTTTAAAAAGCAGCTCAGCTGTCCAGGCTGGAGAAACTCAGAGTTCCATGTCACAGCTGCTGCTTTCCCCAGCTGCCCTGCCTCTAACACAGCACAGTGCCAGCAAGCTCTGACCAACACCACTGCCACCTGGGCGCAGCTGTCAGGCTGACACCGCCATCGGCAGGTCCCCGGCTTACCTTCGTAACAGTCCAAGCGACAAGGCGCAAGCCTGATGGCCTCCCGAAAGTGTATGATGGCTTCCTGGACCCTCCCCATGTTCCTAAGTGCCGCCCCCTTGAGTAACAGAGCCTGGACGCTGTTGCTGTTCAGCTGGATGGCCTTGGCACCTAAGTACAGGGCCCGAGAGTAGCGCTTGCTGTAGAAGCTGTGGCATCTGGGAAAAAAAAAACCCACAAGTTCTCTGAGAGAAGCCTCTGAAGAAGGCTTAACACCAGACTGTGTAGAGAACTTCTGAAACCTGGCTGACAAACTGTCTTTAAAAACAAACAAACAAGGGCTGGTGAGATGGCGCAGCAGGTTAAGAGCACCGACTGTTCTTCGAAGGTCCTGAGTTCAATTCGCAGCAACCACATGACCATCACAACCATCGTAAGGAGATCTGACTCGCTCTTCTGGAGTGTCTAGACAGCTACAGTGTACTTACGGAGAATAATAAATCTCTAAAAAACAAACAAGCAAACAAAAACCAAAAAAGCTGTCCAAGGTGCTGGCAGGCAAGCCTGATACTTCCTAAGACCTACACTGCTCTTGCTAATTGTTCTATGACTTCCAAACATGTGTGTCAGGTACTGTGGCTCTGTGCTAGTGTGCCTCATTCCTGCCCCCAGAGGCACTGGCATGGTCTCTGCTCCTGTGCCCAAGAAGCTGATGTTGGCCGGTGTAGATGACTGCTACACTTCAGCCAGAGGCTGCACTGCCACCCTGGGCAACTTTGCCAAGGCCACCTTTGATGCCACCTCTAAGACCTACAGCTACCTAACCCCCAACCTCTGGAAAGAGACTTGTGTTCACCAAGTCTCCTTATCAGGAATCCATTGATCATCAAGTGAAAACCCACACCAGAGTCTCTCTTCAAAGGACCCAGGCTCCAGCTGTGGCTATCACTTAAAAGAGATTTTATACAGCCGGGCATTGGTGGTGCATGCCTTTAATCCCAGTACTTGGGAGGCAGAGGCAGGTGGATCTCTGAGTTCGAGGCCAGCCTGGTCTACAGAGTGAGTTCCAGGACAGCCAGGGCTACACAGAGAAACCCTGTCTAGAAAAACCAAAACAACAACAAAAAAGTCTGTATACATGATCACAATTACAAATTATGCTTACAGCTACAAGCCAGATATCAGTAAAGAAGCAAAACAAAACAAACATAACCTAACTAAAAATTAACTGATATTCTCTTAAAGAGAAAAAAAATATCTCTTTTCAAAACCTCTATTAAAAATGGGGAGGGTGGGGCTGGTGAGATGGCTCAGTGGGTAAGAGCACCCGACTGCTCTTCCGAAGGTCCAGAGTTCAAATCCCAGCAACCACATGGTGGCTCACAACCATCCGTAACGAGATCTGGCGCCCTCTTCTGGAGTGTCTGAAGACAGCTACAGTGTACTTATATATAATAAATAAATAAATCTAAAAAAAAAAAAAAAAAAAAAATGGGGAGGGAGCTGGAGAGATGGCTCAGTGGATAAGAGCACCCGACTGCTCTTCCAAATGGTCCGGAGTTCAAATCCCAGCAAACACATGGTGGCTCCCAACCATCGGTAACGAGATCTGACTCCCTCTTCTGGAGTGTCTAGACAACTACAGTGTACTTACATATAATAAATAAATAAATCTTTAAAAAAAAAATTGGGGAGAAAGGAGAGTGAACACCCATACCCGGAGACCACCCAGGGCTCTGCATGCTGATCAGAAATGTTGAAAAGGCGGCAGCCAAGGTTCTCCACATCCTCCAGGCGCCCTTCTCGTGCCAGGAGGTAGCCGTAAACATCCATCCCTGAAAGGAAGGACACAGTAAGAGGCTTTTCTAGCAAAGCAGGAAACGGGCCTCAGAAAAGGCAAAGAAGAGCCAGAGAAAATGGCTCAGAGGTAAGAATTCTTCTTCTGGCAGAGGCCTGGGTTCAGTTCCCAGCACCCACGCAGTAGTGGCTCACAACCACATGTAACTCTAGTTCGAGGACAATTGACCTCCTCTTCCAACCTCTGAGGCCATGAACTCACACGGTGCACATACATACATAAAAGCACACCACTCACACACAAAAATTAAAGAAAAAAGTCAGAGAAGGACCTGTGAAATGGCTGTGGGTAAAGAAGACCTTCCCCAAGCCGGATGAATCAATGTTTACTCACCAGGACCCACAAGGAACAGACAAACCACTTCCAAAAACTGACCTCTGACCCACTATGCACACACATATAATTTAATTTTCAAAATTAAATCAATGTGTGGAGGTGCAGCTCAATCGGTAGGGTGCTTACCCAGTATGCAGCAGCTCGGGGCTCAGTCCCTAGCACCATGTAAACTGATGGCGGCACGGGCTACAGTCCTAGCATTTGGGCATTGGAAGCAGGAAGGCCAGAAGTTCAGGGTCAAGCTCAGCTACACAGGGAGCCTGAGGCAGGCTGGGCTGCACGACACCTTGTCTCTTAAGTGACTGAATGAACAGCAAAACCATCCAAAACAAGAAAGGCCCTCTCCTGGCCTCTGAGGGCTTCTGCACACACATGCTGAACATGAACTTGCAAGAGCACACAGCACACACATAAAAGAATGGGAGGCAGGCAAAGGATCAGCAGGTCCTACGTCACAACTTAGAACACCAGTCATGTCAAGAACCGTCTGTCCCTAAGCCTGTAGTGTAGTCAACAGCAGCCCAGAAAAGCCATCACATAAATGTTGTATGAAAAGAGCCCCCAGCCCTCAGTACAAGCTTACTATGCTAAGAATGCCCAGTCTCAAAAATAGATGGCCTATGCCCCCAAATGCTGTAGTTCATTCTAAAATGCCAATCCTCACATTACTCTCCCCAAGCCCCTTCCACTCCTCCCTCATGGTTTATGAGGCCCCACACTGGCTCTCATGCACCTCTTCCTACCGCTCTCCTTCCTCTCCATCCCTTCAAATCCCCTTTACTCTCAGAGCAAGTTCATAGCCACACTCCTGCTAGCCTGGGCCCGGGTATGAACATCCAACACCAAGCTACCTACCAATGCCACCAAGCTTGTATTCCTAAGACACTAAATTATTGTTTTCCTCTCTCTCTGTCTTTCTTCTTCCTCTTCTTTTGTTGTTGTTGTTGTTTCCAAACAGAGGTTCTCTGTATAGCCGTGGCTATCCTGGAACTCACTCTGTAGAGCAGCCTGACCTCAGAGCCCTGAGTGCTGGGACACCGTCCCCTGGTCTGTTTCTTTAGTCTGGGTTGTCAGTGGTCGAGCTTGAGCCTTTGACTCCTTTTTCACCTCCCAAGTGCTGAGATCACAAGTGTGGTTGGACAGCTTGGAAAAAGGAACACACAGCAGAGGAGAACTGGTACAAACACACTCTAGATCCGTTCCCACACTCAGTCACCCTTCTTGTTTGTTTGAGTCAGGGTTTCCCTGTATAGCTAACCTCGCTCTCACAAGCCTGCTTCAGCCTGTTAGAATTATTGGTAACTTACTCTTTAGAATCTAAAAACCTGTTTATTATCCCGAGGCGTATTTTTCTGGTGACCTCTGTTGGGTCTTTACAAATTTCATTCACTGGCCCCACCGGCTTCTCAATCCCCTGTGCCTTGTGCCTTCACTCTGCCCTGATGACATGGTAGGCACCTTCCCCTCCCTCTATAGCCACTCCCCTGCTTCCTCAACATCATACAAGGACTCAGTAAAACCAAAGCTCCTAGAAGGACGTTAGGGTTCTCAGATGACATAAGTCAGCCACATCACACATGTATTAACTCGTAGGGAGGTGGAGATGCCACAAGGGCCCTTACAAGAAGAAGGCTGAGCAATGGTCTGTGAAGAGAAAACAGCCACTCAGAACAGAATTATCTAAGTGTTAAAGCGATGCCAGGACAGGAGAGAGAACCACTACAGGAAGCCTTACAAAAGCGGCTCGGAAACCAGGAGCAGAGATGAGCATGGCAGTACATACCTGTGAGCCAGGCACTTGGGAGGCGGAAGCAGAATCAAGAATTCAAAACCAAGTTCAAGGCTAGCCTTCGCTACATGGACTATGTCTTCAAAAAATAAAAAAAACAAGGGGCTAGAGAGATGGCTCAGCAGCCAAGAGCATGCACTGCTCTTTGTGGATCCCCATATCAGAAGGGTCAATTCTGACCCCTGGGAAACAACGCCTCTGACTTCCAAGAGCACCTGCCCTCACCTGTATGTGTGTACACACACACACACACACACACACACACACACACACACACACAGTGGGACTCACCCTTTATCAAGTAAGGATCCAGCATCTGGGCCTGCTCAAACTTGAGGACAGCGTTCTTGCTGTCCCCTGCTCTGAAGTACAGGTCGGCCAGGCTCCCCAGCAGGTCCACATTGTCTCGCAGTAATGATTTTTTCTCTAGTGAACTTAAAAGATAAATACTAACCCTTAGACTCTGTTACAATCTGTTTTTAATCATTCCATCTGGGGCTGGGCTTACAGATGACATACTTTTCTATATGGGTGAAATTTTTGATAAAAAGGCTTGGGGGGGGGGGTTGAAGTACGGTCGCACTAAATTCTCCAGGTTAGCCTTGAACTCATTGAACCTCCTACCTCCACCTCCCAAGTCCTGACCTTATACACAGGCACTACAACTCCTAATTATAATAGTAATAATTAAAGAAAAGAAACGTTAGTAAGCCAGTGAGCTGCCTCAGCAGGTAAGAGCAGCACTTGCCACCAGGCCTGATGATCTGAGTTTGACCCCTGGAACCTCTGTGGTGGAAAAGAGAACTGACACCTCCAAGTTGTCCCCTGACCTCCACACAAGCACATGTGCCTACATACAACAAATAAACACAAATCTAATTTTAAAAACTTTTTTTCCGCCGGGCGTGGTGGCGCACACCTTTAATCCCAGCACTCGGGAGGCAGAGGCAGGCAGATTTCTGAGTTCGAGGCCAGCCTGGTCTACAAAGTGAGTTCCAGGACAGCCAGGGCTATACAGAGAAACCCTGTCTCGAAAAAAACAAAACAAAACAAAACAAAACTTTTTTTCCCCTGAGACAGGGTTTCTCTGTGTAGCCCTGGATGTCCTGGAACTCACTCTGTAGACCAGGCTGGCCTCGAACTCAGAAATTCGCCTGCCTCTTCCTCCCAAGTGCTGGGATTAAAGGCGTGCGCCACCCTGCCTGGCCTAAAAACTTTTTAAAGGACTTAGGTACAATGGACCTTAACCTCAGCTTTAAAAGTTACACGGGCATCTGGAAGAAGGCTCAGCAGTGAAGAGCACTGTGGGCCCCTGCAAAGGCCCAGATCCATTTCCCAGCACTAGCAGAGCAGCTTACGGCTGACCGCGACTTCAGCTCGGAGAAGCTCACTCCCTCTCCTGGCCTCTGTTCACTATGCATGCACATGCCATGCAAACTACATGCAGACAGACAACCATCTATATACATGAAAGGAAATAAAATACTTAAAAGTCATATATACACATATCTTTATATACACATATACACTTTATATACACGTATCTCAAATATATCTCTTAATATCTATAAAAACCTCTGTGGTTATAATTTTCTTTTTTGGAGACAGGGTCTCACTAAAGAGCCCTGGCAGGCCTGTCTCTTGAGCACTGAGGTTAAAAGTGTTCACCACCACAACCAGCACGGTTATAATTTTTTAGACAAAAATGACTTTTAATACAGCACTCACTAGTGATAGCTACTGTGACAAATAGGTAGGTAAGGAAGTACATGACAGATGACAGGTAGGTAGGTGTGTAGTAGTTAGCTGATAGATAAATGATAGTTTAGATGATAGATAGAGAGATGCATGCATACAGCCTTTGGTCTTAGAACTTTGTTTAAATAAAAAGAAATCCCTAACTGCAAAGAGGTCTAGCCTATGTCAGGTATACAGTAAACATGTCTACCAAGTCGAAAAGGCATGAACATGACATCCTCAGCAATTAGCTCTTTTTTTTTTAAAGACTTATTTATCATATCTAAGTACACTGTAGCTGTCTTCAGACACTCCAGAAAAGAGAGTCAGATCTCATTACAGATGGTTGTGAGCCACCATGTGGTTGCTGGGAATTGAACTCAGGACCTTTAGAAGAGCAGTCAGTGCTCTTACCGGCTGAGCCATCTCTCCAGCCCCCAGCAGTCTGCTCTTTAAGGACGGCCATCTTCATATGAACAGTATAGAACTGAGTCCGGCTGTTCATTTTCACAGGTTCCAACAGTTTATTACATTTGCAATCACTTAGTGCATTAGAAAAAAACATAACCTAAAGACAAATGACACAATGTCAAGCAGTAAGCAGCACCTAGCTTTTCTGTGTCACCAGATATATTACATCTCTAGACAAGGAAAGGGCCAAGATCCCTGGATTCAGCCAGGCTTGGTGGCTCGTGCCTATAGTCCTAGCAATAGGGACACCTAGGCTGGAAGACTGAGGCAATTTCAAGGGCAACCTGGTTATGTAGTAAGGTGTGACATATCTCAGACTATACCTCCCACCAAAATAACCACTGAGTTGACACCTTGGCTCTCACCAGATGGTGTTGATTGCTCTCGAGTTGTCACCGGTGTGCACAAAAGCATACGCTTTAATCCACACAGACAGCCAGTCCAAGTTGGGCACAGTCTGGATCACATTCATCGTCATTGATGCCACCTCTGCGCCTTTCACAGACAGGGATAACAAACCTGACCCCAAGAGCAAGAGAAACTGAGTCACGCACAGCACCCTCCTCCCAAGGTGCAACCCCAGCAGCCGCACAGCTGCCTTCCCTCCTCTAAGCAAGGCGCACACAACTCAAAGGTCAGCGCCTCAGGCATGCTCAAGCATTGCAGCCACTCAACTGTACCCTGTCCCCAAGACAGCGACTCCTCTAGTTCATAACCAACAGTGCTCAGAATGGTGTAAACTTAACTCTAGGTGCCATGAAGACGGCTCAGTGGTGAAAAGCACTTGCTGGTCTTGCAGAGGATCCAAGTTTAATTCCCAGTACTCATGTCTACCACCATCCCATAACTCCAGCTCTTGGGGCTCCAATGCCCCCCCTCCAACCATTATGGCACTAGACACTACATACATACAGACAGACAAAACCCTCATTCACATTAACATAAAATTAAAATCTAAAAAAACCCCTACTCTACCTAAGGCATAGTTGTGCCTGAGAGCCATCATCTTTGACTGCAAACACCCCAGGCACCAGGGAGAAACTTTCTGTACCTAGAATGGCGTCAAGGGCCAAAGGGCACTGCCGCAGGACCTCCTTATAGCTGGTGACTGATGGGCGCTCCTGACCGGCCTTCTTGTACAGGTTTGCCAACATCATGTTTATCTACACACACGAAACAGAGAACAGTAAAGCAAGAGTATCTGCAAAGCAAACACTGCACGGCGAGCACGCGCTCATTTCATTCCCGACTACTAGTCTACTTTCTAGCAGAAAAACCAACCCACAGCCCTGTGCAAATAAAGACTAGCTCCTCAAAACAAAGTACTATTAGCCTTGTTTTTCTTAGCCATGTGATCCTCGCAAAACACCTCCTAATATCTGACCCAAAGATGCTGCCTCTGGGACATTGAGAAATGTTCCATAATTTTAGATACCTTGATTCCAGCAGATATATTTTAAGGATTTCTTTGTTTTTGAGACGGGGTGGGGGGGTCTTAGTATGTAGACCAGGCTAGCCTGGAACTCATAAAGATCTTCTGCCTCCTAAGAGCTGGGATTAAAGGCATGTGTCACCACAACTGGCAAAGTTTTTTTTTCCAGACAGGGTCTTCTCTGTGTAGCCTCAGCTGTTGTGGAACTTGCTCTGTACACCAGGCTGGCCTCAAGATCCACCTGCCCTTTCTTTAAGTGTCAGGATTAAAGGTGTGCACCACTACCTCTAGCCAAGATTTACTACTTACTACCTGATCTAAATGCTGGGAACTGAACTCCTATCTTCTGAAAAAGAGTTGTGTATGTTCCTAACTGCTGAGCCATCTCTCCAGCCCAAGCAGGGGTCAATACTATTGCATAACAAAGTGAAGAAAATCTTTTAGTTTAGTTTATATGCATAAATATATGTGTGTGTGTGTGTGTGTGTGTGTGTAGGCCAGCAGAGGCAGAGGACTCCCTGGAGCTGGAGTTACAGCTGGGTGCGAGCTGCTGATGTGGGCGTTGGGATTCAAACTCTGGCCCCAGAAGAAGAACAAACTTTTAACTCCTGAGCCATCTCTCAAGCCCCTCTTTTGTTTTTGGTTTTATGAGACAGCATAAGCTGGCCTCAAACCCACTGCATACCTGAGGATGAGGACCTTGAATTGCTAACCTTCGTGAATTACCTTTACCTCCCAAGTGCAGGATACGGGCATGTACCATTACATCATCTGGCTGCTTCTTAGCTCAGCCTGGCCTGGAACTTACTATGTAGATCAACTAGCCTCAAACTTACAGCAATCCTTCAGACTCAGCTTCCTAAGTGCTGGGAATGAGCCATACGACAGTGTGTGTGAGCCACAACACCCAAATTACACTACGGGGCATAGCCGTTTAAGAATCAGTTGAAATTAAAATACCTGGCTTCCGACAAACCAGTAGCTGGAATCTGGCCCATCTAATACTTCAACTCTGACTCACTAGAGCTGTCGACTCACCAAACTGAGACAAAAATCAAACTCAAAATGACCTCCAAATGTAACAATGACTCAAATAGAAACTACACTATTTAAATCCTGTGAGATAAGACATCCTCATTTCAGTAAAATTTAAATAACTTTTTATTGTTGGCAGATCAAGAAGCCTGCTTCCGTCTCCTGGGTGCTGGGATTAAAGGCGTGAACCACCACCACCACCTGGCAAGAAACCTTTCTTTAAATAAACATAATTGTATCCCAGGTATGGTGGAACATGTCTATAATCCCAACAATGGGGAGGCAGGCTCAGGATGTCACTACAAGTTCAAGGCTAACTCGGGCTATGTATTGAGAACCTAGCCTCAGAAACCCCACACCTGGGAAGTTAGCGATGGCTCAGTGGCTGAGAGCTCTTGCTGCTCTTACAAAGGGCCCAGTTTCTAAGTATCCAATGCCCTCTTGTTATTTCTGTGGGCACCAGGCACAAACATGGTGCATATATATATATACATACATGCATGTAGGCAGGCAAAATACCCATACAGGTAAATTTTTTTTTAATTTAAAAAAATAATTCTTTAAGGGGCTAAAGAGATAGCTCAGTGGTAAAGAGCACTAGCTGCTCTTCCAGAGGACTTAGGTTCATATCCGGTGACTTGAATGACCTTTCCATATCAGGTGACTTGAATGACCTTTTTAACTCCAAGGGATCCACTGCCTCTGGTCTCTAAGGCTAAGAAACAGCTGGCCCTGGTGGTGCAATCCCAGTTACTAGATAGGCTGGGGTAGGAAGAGTCAAAGCCCAAGGCATTCTGGGTTATTCTGGGTGGTGGTCTAAATAGGAATGACCCCGATAGTCTCTTGTGTTTGAATGCTTGACCCATAGGGAGTGGCACTATTAGAAGGTGTGACCTTGCCTGGTGGTGGTGGCACACGCCTTTAATCCCAGCACTTGGGAGGCAGAGGCAGGCGGGTTTCTGAGGCCAGCCTGGTGTACAGAGTGAGTTCCAGGACAGCCAGGGCTACTGCTGGGGTAGGTGTGGTTTTGTTGGAGGAAGTGTGTCACAGCGGGGTTGGGCTTTGAGGTCTATGCTCAGGCTTCAGTGTGGCACACAGTCAGTCTCCTCCTGCTGCCTGTGCAGAATGCTCAGCTCCTTCTGTGGCACCATGTTTCCCCGGTCACTGCCATGTTTCCTACTATGATAAAATGGAGCAAATTTTTGAAACTGTAAGCCGACCCCAACTGAATGTTTTCCCATGGTGTCTCTTCACAGCAATAAACCCTAAGAAGACACACAATTTAAGGACTGCCTGAGTGAGTTGGTGAGCCCATGTCTCCAGGTGAAATTTTTAAATAAAAGGACAAGAGTCGAGGTTGCTGCTTAATGCCAGAGTGCTTGCTGAGCACGCCTGAGACCCTGGGGTGGATCTCTAGTACCACAAAACCTAACAGAACACTTCTGTCATTTGTCTGTTTTGAGATGGCCCTGACCTCCTGGTTTTCCTGCTTCTGCTTCCCAAGTGCTGGGATCACAGGTGAGTGTCGCTACACCTGGCTGAATTCTTATCTTAGGGTCCCTTAATGAAGTAAACTGCCATCTGTCTGAGCCCTAACTCTACTGGGAAAAGTTAAGAGTTCAGACTTCCTGAAACGTGGAGGACAGAGATGATGGGGCAGGACCAAAAGAAACGGGACAAGGAACAGTGAGCTTACTTTGGGAGTTCTTTGTCTTGAAGGGATCCCATCGAGTACAGCAATGGCATCCTTGTCTAGCTTCAGCATTGTGTAACACTCAGCCATTTTGTACTTCACTTCAATTTCAGATGGAAGACACTACGAGTTAACAAAACACCTTTTGAAAAATGATCTCAACAACATGACAGTTTTTCAAAATAAAAAGAATAAGTCTTATAATCTTATAGCAATTCTGCTCCTAGATATGCAATCAAGAAATGAAAATAAGCCAGGCAGTGGTGGCACACACCTTTAATCCCAGCACTTGGGAGGCAGAGGCAGGTGGATTTCTGAGTTCAAGGCCAGCCTATTCTACAGAGTGAGTTCCAGGACAGCCAGGGCTACACAGAGAAACCCTGTCTTGAAAAACCAACCAACTAACCAAAGAAACAAAAAGAAAAAAGTCAGAATGAAACATCAAAAAAAAAGAAAAAAAAAAAAAAAGAAATGAGAATAAAACCCGGCAGTGGTGGCACACATGTTTAATTGTAGCACTCAGGAGGAAAACGCAGGGGGATCTCTATGAGTTAGAGAGAACAAGCTCACCCTAACCAGGACACAAAGCATCCCAGCAGCATCAGCTATGAGGTACAGGAGAAACACCCCAGTGTTCATTAATACAAAGATAAAAGAAAAGAAGCATTCGGGAACCATGGAATATCATGTGATAATAACAAAGAATATAGAACTGTTTCATTCTATAACCAACCAGCTCATCGCTGAAACAAGTACTTCAATCCTGTCTCTTAGTATGTGTATACATACATATACATATAAATATACGTATACGCGCTGGAGATGGTTCAGCAGTTGAGAGCACTGACTCCTCTTCCAGAGGTTCTGAGTTCAATTCCCGGCAACCACATGGTGGCTCACAACCATCTGGAATGGGATCTGATGCCCTCTTCTGGTGTGTCTGAAGAGAGTGACAGTGTACTTACATATATAAAACAAATAACTTACATTTCCTTTAACAAATAAATCAATAAATGTATACACATTGACAGTCACAGGCACGTCAGGCTGTGGTGGCCACCCTTTCACGTGGCTCTCTAAATTTGAGGCTAGCCTGGTCTACAAAGTGACTTCCAAGACAGCCAAAGCTACATAGAGAAACTCTGCCCCCAAAAAACACAGTAAATGAATGACTGAGTGACTGAGTGACTGACTGAGTGACTGAGTCTGCTCTCTTACTCACCTGGCTCTGTGGAGTAGATGCAGAATTCCCAGTGGAAGGCCGAACTTTGGAAGTCTTACTTAAGGCTTTCTTCTGCTGTAAAGCCATGGCATACTTACTCACAGCATTGCGGAACTCCTTATCGTGAAAGAGAGAGTCTGCATGATACACCAAGAGCTGGTACTTCTGCGACGGGGAAAACAGCTCACTAGAACATAAAGGAAACAAGTCCTAATGGCTTATTTTGAAAATTAGAAAGAGCACCTTGGTGTACCTAAGCCTACCACAGAAACCTATCATGTCAGCTTGCAAAAAACATGAATATAGCCGGGCGTGGTGGCACACCCCTTTAATCCCAGCACTGAGGAGGCAGAGGCCAGCCTGGTCTACAAAGTGAGTTCCAGAGAAACCCTGTCTCGGAAAAACCAAAAACCAAAACAAAACAAAAAAAACCCAAGAATATTTCTTAAATTTAAGTGGCTTAATGAGAGGCACAGCATTTGAACACCATGCAAATATGGCCAAAACATCTAGAACACTATCTTACTGTATTGTGGCTTTGTACAATGTGTGTTTTCTTACTATAGAAGCTAATGATACCTATAAATCAATACAATGAACAGATGGAGAGCACAGGCTTTCCTTCCCATTTTTACGTCCTTCCATCTTTTATGGCTTTTTGAGACAGCAATGCACCTGTAGTCCAGGTAGCCCTGAACTTACAGCAATCCTCCTGCTTCTGCCTTGGAAGTGATGGGTCAAAGAATGGACCGCTATGCCTACTCAATAAGACCTCTTCATTTAGCACTGTTTTACATACACCTATATTATCTTAGGTTAACATCAAATTTTATGGATAATATTGCCAAAGGATAGCAATAATTACAAAAAAGCTAGAGACTCTAGAAAGAAAATTTACCACTCTGAATTATTTCGTTGAGAAACTCAACAAAACAGGCACCTGAAAACTTCAAATACCAAAGAAAAAAGCCAGTATGAGAACACAATTGGAAAGCCAAAATGGCAGAGTGATAAAGGATTAGACTTAACAAGTCTATCTTAAAGAGTCATTACTATGATTTATATGTGTATGTGCACAGGTGAGTGCTGCTGCCCAGAAGAGAAGGTTGGACCCCCTGCTAGGAACTTAACATGCATGCAGAGAAATTCAAGTTCCCTCAAGAGCAGCAAACACTCTTAACTATGGCGCCATCTCATCTCCCCAGGCCCTAAAGGCTCCTTCAATTCTACAGACACAAAGCAAGCTTGCCAGCACTAGAAGCACCGTCACCTGGACTCTCAGGGGTCTAAAGTCACTGTGTGGGAACCCCATGCTTCAAACTTTCCTCTGCTCTGTGTGTGTGTGTGTGTGTGTGAGCCTGCTTCACATGGAGCCCAAAGCCTCACAAAGGCTAGGCAAGCCTATCACAGAACTTCAACCTCTACCCTCAAAAAGATGCAATAGTCCTTATAAGCAAGGTTAAATGCGGAGACACTGCTTTATTTCCGTCCTGCCTGGGGTACCAAACCAAGGTCTCTGCATGTTAGGTAAGCATTCCACCCACAGCTTATCTGCAACCCTGGTTACCACTCTCGTGTTTATACCTCCAGTCCCACTCCTTCACAAATTAAGTAATGGTATATATTTTCCTCTGAAAGGTAAAGAACAGACTGAGACAAGAAGTCTATAAAAAGGTACTTATTTCATGCTATTATTATTTTGTTTGGGCTTTTTGCTTGTTTGTTTGTTTGTTTCGAGACAGGGTCTTACTGTGTACCTCTGGCTGTCCTGGAACTTGCTCTATAGACCAGGCTGGCCTCAAACTTGGAGATCCACCTGCCTCTGCCTTCTGAGTGCTGGGATTAAAGGCTTGCACCATCATGCCTGGCCCAAGTATCTTAAACACAAGGGAAGCCATATGTGGTGGTGTAGGCCTTTAATTCACTGAGATTTCGGAGACCGAAGCAGGAAGATCTCTGAGTTCAAGGCCAACTTGGTCTACATAGCCAGTTCCAGAACAGTTAGGACTATAGACACTGTCTCAAACAAACAAAATGGGAGACAATTTAAAAAAAAAAAAAAAAAAACAAACAACTAGGTACCACTACCAGGTAGGGTCGTATATTCCTGCAGTCCTAGCATATGGAAGCAGAGACAGGAGGACCAGGCATTCAGAAAGCTTATCAACCCAACATCAGCCTGAGTCATGACCCTCTCTCAAAAGGGAAGTTAAGAGGGGTTCAGCAGGTAAGAGCATGGGAATTTTGCAGAGGATCCAAGTCTAAATTCCAGCACATACATCGGGCAATTTACAACACTTTGTAACTCCAGCTTAGACCTCCAAGGAATCTGATGCCCTCTTCTGGCCTCCAAATGCACCAGGCACATAAACATAAAAACCAAAGTAATTCCAAGTCTATTAGCAGTCATTCCCTAATGTGATTTCATTTAGTAATCTATAGTACCTTCTTAAAAAATAAACTGTGTTATTATGTACGTGTACTTAGATACCTGTGTGCATGTACATACAACAAAACAATCATTCAAAAAAGTCAAATGCGATAGATCGAGTCCATAATCTCAGAACTTGAAGGTAGGAGCAGGAGGATCAGGGGTTCAAGGTCAGCCTCAGCTTCACCAAGACCGGTGTGCTGGCTCACTCATCATTTAATTCCGACACCGTGGAGTCAGAGGCAAGTGGATCTCTGAGTTCTAGGACGGCCAGGGCTACACAGTGAAGCTGTGAGATGGGAAAAAAAGGCAAGCAAAGTACTGCTTCCTCAGTTTTGAACCTGACCCAACCGCCATTCTTCTCCAGAGAAAGCTGCTTTTCATGTATCACTCCAGAGACACTACTGGGCAAGTATGTTACAATGTGTCTTAGTCAGGGTTTCTATTCCTGCACAAACATCATGACCAAGAAGCAAGTTGGGGAGGAAAGGGTTTATTCAGCTTACATTTCCACATTGCTGTTCATCACCAAGGAAGTCAGGACTGGAACTCAAGCAGGTCAGGAAGCAGGAGCTGATGCAGAGGCCATGGAGGGATGTTCTTTACTGGCTTGCTTCCCCTGGCTTGCTCAGTCTGCTCTCTTATACAACCCAAGACTACCAGCCCAGAGATGGCCCCACCCACAAGAGGCCCTCCCCACTTGATCACTCATTGAGAAAATGCCCCACAGCTGGATCTCATGGAGGCACTTCCCCAACTGAAGCTCCTTTCTCTGTGATAACACCAGCCTGTGTCAAGTTGACACCCAAAACCAGCCAGTACACAATGACCATTTCCCGGGCAGAGTGATATCTTAGGTAACTGTAAAAGCTAGTTTTCTGTCAACTTGACACAGCTGGAGTTATCACAGAGAAAGGAGCTTCAGTTGGGAAAATGCCTCCATGAGATCCAGCTGCAAGGCATTTTAGGTAAGAATTCCACCACTGAACTATGTTATCAGTCTTACTTTGATTTTGGACAGTTTGTATACTGTCTCTTCAACAAATACCAAAACATAAAGGATGAAGGTCAGAACTTATCTGCTTCCTGTAGCTAAGAACTTGCCAATCTAACCTAACATGGAAAAGCATGGGTTAGCCCAATTCAGTCTAACTAGAGAAGCAAGCTCTAGAGCGTTCAAACAGTGCTAGAACATTGTCCCGACCCAAGAGTAAAGATTAGGGCATTATCCCCAATTCAGGAAAACATTTGCTATGAAGCACCACTAAGATTCAGGGGGAAAGGGCTGGTGAGATGGCTCAGCAGGTAAGAGCACCCGACTGCTCTTCCAAAGGTCCTTAGTTCAAATCCCAGCAACCACATGGTGGCTCACAACCATCCTTAACAAGATCTGACTCCCTCTTCTGGTGTGTCTGAAGACAGCTACAGTGTACTTACATGTAATAAATAAATAAATCTTTAAAAAAAAAAAAAAGATTCAGGGGGAAAGTCCTCAGCATCAACACAGAAGGCTGACAGAGACCAGTGTCCCTCGTGTCACACTAAGAAGCTGGTGACCAAATGATGCATGCGCCTAGTCGGTCCAAAGCACACTAATGAATTGGAGTGGAGGATAGTGACTGAATTACAGGCCCCTCACAGCCCTTTGGCTGTCTCACTGGACTAGCCTCAGCCACACCAAATGCAAATGTCTGCACGGAGTAGAAGGCTACTCTAATGCTCACCTGGAAGCACTAGACAGTGGTGGACTGAAATACAAACTATCTCCAATCACAGACAGATCCACTCGCTCCTCTATGTTCTCCAGAGTGTGATTTTGGTCGACCTACTGGACATCCCTGTAATAAACACATTTCCTTAGCATTTTTTGTTTTGTTTTGTTTTGAGACAAGGTTTCTCTGTGTAGCCCTGGCTGTCCTGGAACTCACTCTGTACACCAGGCTGGCCTCGAACTCAGAAATCCACCTGCCTCTGTCTCCCAAGTGCTGGGATTAAAGGCGTGCGCCACTACTACTCGGCTCAGGCAGCGGTTCTAAAGTGAAGCCACAGGTGCCAACAATGCCTGGCGTGCAGAACTAGCTTGCTCTGAGAGCCTTGGGCAGGAGGAGAAATTAGAGAAAAGGAATGACTAGGTTGACTTGCGGTGCCACGTCGAAGAGTGAGCAATGATGGAGAATTTTTTAAGCAAGGCCCTTACAGGCAATTCAAGCCTACAACTGTCCCGGGTTTCCTTTGAGACGCAGTAAGCCGGGCTAGAACTGTCACTCCGTCGGTAGTGTTTTGCCTAGCACGCCTGAAATCCCTGGTTCAATACCCCAGGACCACACGCACATTGTGAGCATGGTGGGGGTGTAAAACACCAGTGACCCCCCCCCAGCTTCTGGGAGGCGTAGGCAGGAGGGTAAGAAGGTCAAAGTCTTCCTCGACTACACACACACACACAGCCTGGGGCAGGCTAGCCTGGGCTACAGGAGACCCCTATTTCTAAACACAACCACACAAAACCAGTCACTCCCCGGCGGCAATGTCGGGCCTTACATTAGACTGCCAGGGTTCCTTTTAAATAAAAAAAAAAAAAAGGCGCCACCGCGCCCGCCACCAATGCTCTCAGTCTGGGAAAGTGGGGTCCCTCCCTCCGCTGGGGCAGCACCCCCACGGCTGACACTCGGTGGACTGGGTCTCCGGGACGCAGAGGACTTCGTCGTTCTGGAAGGAGCCAGTCCTCCGAGGCCACCGAGGCCGGATCCCGCGCAGCCCTCCGCGGGACCACACCGTTCCCCCGCCACCGCCACCGCCAACCCCGGCTCCCCGGACCGCCACCTCCCCGCCTCTCCAACTCACGGGTTGTTGTTACTCATGGTGAGCAGCAGGCTGCTGAGGAGCCGCACGTTGGAGTGCAGCCCGGCAGCCGCCATGTCCCGCACGTGGTCTATCACACTCATCCTGCCCGGCAACACCGCGGTCCCGGCAGCGGCGGACGAACTCCCGGGAACGGAGAGCGGAGGCTCCGGGAAAGTTCCAAAATGGAGACGGCGCCGGGGTCCTTCCGGTCCAGACGCGGCTCCGCCCCCCGAAGATGGAGGTAGCCACGGACGTGCCTGAGTAAAAAGAAGCAACGGCGAAAGGGTTTTCTCCATCATCATCATCTTCTTCAAAACCATCCCAGTAGGAATAGTAGTTTTGCTGCGCTAAAGACAGCCTGAGAGGAATGGATGCCATTCGGAGGTTAGTAACAATGCACAGGAGTTCATCCTAAACACAGCGGAGGAGGAAAACGGACAGTTAAAAATTGAATTTTCGAATCAGGCGCGCAAAGGCTGGCTTTCTCCAACTACGCGTGCGTTCTAGGCGAAGGTGGCACGCCCCCTCGCCTGGCGGCTTGTGTCCCTGTCACTGGGAATAGATTCCTTGATGCAAGGCATGATTTACCCGTCCAAGTGACCGGCTAGATCCAAGTGCGAAGAAAAGATAGGTACAGGGATGAGCTGGATCTCTGATCGCCCCACTGTCAACATCTCAAGCCTTTACGAACTCGTTACTGCATTGCAAATTCACAAATCGCAATGCTGAAGCCATTCCCATAGAGGGAAGAGAGCCGCCTCAGAAATTAAAACTGCATGCTCTTGCAGGGGAATTCGGTTCCTAGCACCTACCTGGTGGCTCACAACAGTCTGTAAGTCCAGCTCCAGGGCATCCGACTCCTTCCCCTGGCGTCTATGGGCACATACATGCATGTGGTGCACAGACATACACACTCAGGCATGCATGATACTCATAAGAATAAATTGAAAAAAATAACAACTTGGATCTGAAGAGATGGCTCAGCGGTTAAGAGCACCGACTGCTATACCAGAGATCCTGAGTTCAATTCTCAGCAACCACATGGTTGCTCACAACCATCTTTAATGGGATCTGATGCCCTCTTCTGGTGTGTCTGAAGAGAGCAATGGTGTACTTATATTCAATAAATAAATAAATAAATAAATAAATAAAAACTTTGGCAGGGGGGTGGTTTAATCCCAGCACTTGGGAGTTGGGCCGATCTCTGTGAGTTCAAGATTAGCCTGGTTTATAGAGTGAGTTCCAGGACAGCTAGGGATACACAGAGAAACCCTGTTGGAAAAGCTTAAAGCAAACAAACAAACAAATAAATAAATACTTTGAATTGTCAGTCCCTCTTTGCCGATGAGGAAACCAAAACTTTAAAATGTTGAAGCTGGGCAGCCTGAGAGTACAACCACTTATCAGCAAGGCTAGTTTTGTAAATTCAATCCCCTTTGTCCAACATTTTCGTGGAAGGAGAGACCTGACTCCTTCACGTTGTCCTCTGAGACAGCCACATGTGCCTCTCACTCACACAAAATAAATAACTAAATGCAATTAAAATGTAAACAACTGAAGCTGTTTGCTTAAATTTGAGATTCAAGGTCATTTTAAAAAAAATATTTAGTTATTTATTTTATGTATATGAGTACACTGTAGCTGTCTTCAGACACACCAGAGAGGGCATCAGATCCCATTACAGATGGTTGTGAGCCACCATGTGGTTGCTGAGAAATGAGCTCTGGACCTTGGAAGAACAGTCAGTGCTCTTAACCACTCAACCATCTCACTAGCCTATGACAAAGACATCTTGACCCCAAACTCATGATCCTCCTGCATCAGCCTCTTGAGTGTTGGATGTACAATACCGCCCCAAGTTTATTCCTTACAATAATTTTGTTATGGAAGAGAGAAAGCATTTTTTAATGACTTTTTAAGGGCTGACCAAATAGCTCAGGAGGTAAAGGTGCTTTGCTGCCAAGATGATGGCTTGATGGTGAAGAAGAAAAACGACTCCTGAGTGACTTTGCCCATGAGTTGTCTACACGCACACACAAAACACACACACACACACTACTTGGGACTGATTATTATCCTTGCATTGTACTGAAAATTCTTAGAGAGAGAGAGAGAGAGAGAGAATATGTTGGGGGGGGGCACACGTCTTTAATCCCAGTACTCTGGAGGCAGAGGCAGGTGTATCAAGGCCTGCCTAACTCAGTAAGTTCTAGGACAGCCAGGGATACATAGTGAGACCCTCTTTCAAAACAAGCAAACAAGACACATCCCACATCTTTTTTTTTTAAGATGTATTTATTTATTATATCTAAGTACACTGTAGCTGTCTTCAGACACTCCAGAAGAGGGAGTCAGATCTTCCTTACAGATGGCTGTGAGCCACCATGCAATCGCTGAGATTTCAACTCAGGACCTCCAGAAGAGCAGTCAGTGCTCCCAACCACTGAGCCACCTCTCCAGCCCCATATCCCACATCTTACCAGTAGCCACATAATGGAAATGACTGTTCAGCAACCAATGAAGAGTCAAATGGATACAATGTAACCTGGCTGAGGAAAAAGAAGGAAAAAAACTGACCATGAAATAAGAAAAACCGGTCTCAAATATATCACACTAAAAATAAAATTGCCACTGGTGAAGGAAGCCAAATGGAAAGCTCTTGCAAATGCCAGCTCCACTTCTGTGAAGTATCAAAGCACAAACAAACTCCAAGAGCCAGGAAGTCATCAATAACAACAGGGCTCCCCTACCCGGCCCTGGCCCTAGGGTGTAAGGACTGTCGGGGCTGAAGAAATGGAAGAAGCCAGACCTGAGACTGAGAAGAGATGGGCCAAAGAAGTGGGAAGAAAATAAGAAAGGGTAGTGCCAAAAGAGGGCGGTGCTAAAATGGGGCGGTGCCAAGAGAGCGCAGAGCTTTGCGAGCCTGGAGAAAGGCTAAGTAAGACTGACCCCAAGGTGGGCAAAAGCAAAGACAGAATTGGTCTACCTGGTCTACAGAGTGAGTTCCAGGACAGCCAGGGCTACACAGAGAAACTTTGTATCCTGTCTTGGTGTGTGGTTGTGGGTTGGGAGAAGTTAAAGGAGACAGGAGGATTTAGCACGCCTTACCTCTGCAGAGACATTTTTGGTGAGGTAGTGAAGACTAGACAGCTGGTGCCAGGTGTGAAGCCCTATGGCTGGTTCCCACTAGTGGTGGAGGCTGGGGACTCTCAGTGAGAGAAACTGAGACCATTAGCCAGTGCCAGGAGCTCTTTCAACATCAGAAGAAGCCGGGCATGATGGCACATGCCTTTAATCCCAGCACTCGGGAGGCAGAAGCAGGTGGATCTCTGAGTTCGAGGCCAGCCTGGTCTACAGAGTTCCAGGACAGCCAGGGCTACACAGAGAAACCCTGTCTCGTAAAACCAAAATCAAAACCAAACCAAAACAAACAACATCAGAAGAAAAAAAATTCAGAAGGGAGTTGGTAGGAAGTTTAGCGCAGGTTAGTCTATAACTCGCTATGGAGCGGAAGCTGACTATAAATGTCTAATCCTCCTGCCTCCAACAGTCTTACACCAAGTTTTCAGATGGATTGAGGCATAAGTGCGTGACAGGGTCAGGGAAACTTACAAGGTCCATGACATGGAGAAGCCATTTGTAATTATACAGATGACAGCTACTGGTCATCTTGGTCCACCATACAGGGTCCAGCTAATTTGGAACATTTTTCCCGCAGCTTTCCCCTATCACCCTCTAGCCTATGTCACATGAAGCAGTCTTTTCCTCCTGTGGGTGCTGTGGCCCCCAGAGTGGGGCCCAGTGGCCCATGAGGGAGGCTTCTATATTACTCTAATAACACGAATACCCATGCATGTCTGCTGGCATACTGCATGACACAAAATAGAGGAACCTAGCAAAACTAATGGAACCTCAGAATGGGCCTGGGACAGGGCGGTAGCTGCTTCTCCGCCCACACATCCCCATGCCCCATTTTTTCCTGAAGTCCCCTCAGGTGCTGACAGCCTAGTCTTTCCCATAGTGTCAGTGGGATGGTTGGCTACTCCACAGCTCACATCAATGATTCCCCATTGGTCCAAAGGCTGTATTAAAAATACATACATACATACAAAGGGGCCGGGCAATGGTGGCCCATGCCTTTAATCCCAGCACTTGGGTGTGGGAACTAAAGGGGGTGTAGGGGAAGGTGGGGAAGGGAGGATAGCCCACGTCCAGCCAGAGTTCTTCCTATGCTCTGGGCAGGCGACGCTGGAGGGCTTTCCAGTCGGCTCAGTGTGGGCATCTAAGCCACTGACCCCACTCGGCGGCGGGGGAGGGGGGAGTGGACAAGGGGCAGTGCCCAACCGGGGACCCTGGGCGACACCCTGTAGTCCCCAGGGTTATGGGAGAGAGGGCAGAGGGAGAGAGGTTCCCATGCAGGTGAGAATAAGCACAGCAAGCCTTGATGAGCAGAGACAGTCTATGGTTTTAGAGCTTTATTGTAGAAAGGCAAGGGGAAAGAGAAAAGGTAAAAGAGAGAGAGACCGGCCATGACCAAGAGGAGAGAAGGGGGAAAGAGAAAGAGAGAAGAAAGGCTAGAGAGTAAGAAAGAGAGAGTAAGAGAGGAGAGGAGAGTAGGGGTGTAAGAGAGGGAGGTGGGCCAAGCAGCCCCTCTTATGGTGGGCTGTTATCTTTACTGTTGCTAAGTAACTGAGAGGAGTTTAGCCTGGAGGTCAGAAGCTTGGGACATTGCCTACATGACTACTAACTATGCTTCTCCTGTGGGGGCTTTGGGGGAGGGGGACGGTAACTTTGACAGGAGCCAGAGTCCAGGAGACATGAGAGAACTCCTTCTGTTCCATGTAGGTGAATTATCACCACCGGGTCCTGGGGTTCAGACCTCAGCTCGACTGGAAACCAGACTGTCTTTGCATAGCTCAATGCCCCACACTTGGGAGGCAGAGGCAGGCAGATTTCTGAGTTCGAGGCCAGCCTGGTCTACAAAATGAGTTCCAGGACAGCCAGGGCTATACAGAGAAACCCTGTCTTGAACCCCCCCACCCCACCCCCAAAAATGGGGCTGGTGAAATGGCTCAGCAGTTAAGAGCACTGACTGCTCTTCCAAAGGTCTTGAGTTCAAATCCCAGCAACCACATGGTGGTTCACAACCATCCCTAATGAGATCTAATGCCCTCTTCTGGTGCGTCTGAGGACAGCTACAGTGTACTTCCATATCATAAATAATTTTTTTTAAAAAAAATTGCTGCTTGGCAATATAGTAAGTAGGTCTGTAGTCTGTAACCCAGGTTCCTGACTCTGCCTCCCGCATTTCCTCCAGATTCGGTCCCAACCCACCCCCCTTCCCCAGAGAGTTTCTCTGTGTAGCCACAGCTGTCCTGGATCTCACTCTGTAGACCAGGCTGACCTCCAACTCAGAGGTCCATCTATCTCTGCCTCCTGAGTGCTGAGATTGAAGCTATGTACCACCACGCCAGACTACCTTAAACGTTTAAGCATCTTGCTGCACAGTGCTGGTGCTGCACTCCAGATGGTTTGGAACTCTGAGCAGTAATGGGTAAGGTTTTCTTTATAAAGTTGCAACAAACTTGAAGATCTAATTGGTGTAGGGCAAGGTGGTGTAGGCTGAGATCCCAGCTCCAGGGCTTGGGAAAATGGAAAATCCAAAATCGGCCTGTTACAGAGTACGACTGAAAGACTCTAAAACTCCCAAAGGGAGGCACTTACTCAAGCCTCGGGGCAGCCGCGCACCCAAGAAGACACTGAGACCGAACTTAAGATGTATAGAGAGTAAGATTTAATACAGCAACGACAAGAAAGCACATAAAAAGCACATATACCAGATATCTGGGGTCGAAACTCATGCAGCCAGCAAGGTGCAGAGGAGATTCGGCAATTGGCCCAAACTTTTCACAGGCTTTTATAGGAAATAGCCAGGGGAAAAGTACAAGTTTTACGTCACCAAGGGGCTTTGCCAAGGGGCTTTACATAACCAAGGGGTCGTGTCCTATATTTTGGCAATGTACTCGATCTATTGGAACATTCTGGGGTAGTACCAGGAGGCCCCTATCTCAAAAATGTTCTTGGAACAGTCCTCAGTTAGGAGGGGTAGGACTAGGTTTGTTCCAGGAGACCCCTTATCTAAAAAATGTTCCTGAAGCAGTTTCCAATTGGGAGGGGGTACCTTGGGGTAAAAAGTTCAGGTGTGTTCCGGGAACAATCTCTGGATGGGAGGGGTAAGAGAGTTCAGCTTTTCTTCTTTCACGACCAACATCAGTCTGGACATTTCAGTGAAATTCTGTATTTTTTTTTTTTTAACAGTGACCAGAGTGCTGGTGGCCAGGAGCCATTGTTGCTCTTCCTATGATTTTATTTTGGAGACAAGGTCACATTTTGAAGGTCTAGCTGTCTAGACCTTCAAAAGAAACTCAGAGATCTTCTCTGCCTCTCAAGTGCTGGGACTACAGGTGTCTCACCATCCCTAGCAAAAAATAAATAAAAATTTTAAAACATAAGTAAACAAAGAAAAGTCTGTCTATATAGTGAGAGCCTGTCTCAAACACAATCACCAAAGTCTAAAAGGTGTGAACCAAAATTCTTAGTAAAAAGCCACATGCTGGTGAGATGGCTCAGCAGTTAAGAGCACTGACTGCTCTTTCAAAGGTCCTGAGTTCAATTCCCAGCAACCACGTGGTGGCTCACAACCATCCATAATGAGATCTGATGCCCTCTTCTGGTGCGTCTGAGGACAGCTACAGTGTACTTACGTATAATAATTATAAATAAAATCTTAAAAATAAAAAACCCCACATGCACATTGAATGAAAATTCTGCAGGGCTGGCCGGTTGACTGATTAGGTTTCCATGACTGTGAAGAGCTAAAATAGTGAAGATCCAGAGCCAAAATTATCTTGGGATATATATATAGATAGATGTGCATGTATGTATACACACACACACACACACACGTACACACCCATACCTGGTTAGCTTGTAACTCACTATGCAGATGAAGTTAGTCTCAAATTCAGACATCCATCTGCCTCTCTCTCCCATGTACTGGGATTAAAGGTGTGTGCCAACACACCAGTTTTTTGTTTGTTTTTTTTTTAATGTGTAGTGGCCCCTGCATGCTTGCCTGGGTACCATGGGTCTGCCTGGTGTCCCAGAATTCCAGAAAAGGGCTTCAGAACCCCTAGAACTGCAATTATAGCCAGTTGTGCACCATTATATGAGTGCTGAGAACTGAACTTGGGTCCTTTGCAAAAGCAAGCAGTGCTCAATGGTTACACTGTTTCTTCTTCTTCCCCAAGGAAAGGGGCTCCCTGCACTTTAAGTAGGCAGCCAGCACACAGTGACGTGGAGGAGCTACAACAGAGGCAACCCGCCAAGCTCTGGGCCATTTCCACATGCCTAGCTGCCCGACATGAGGGAAGATCTCTCCCAGATGTTGTTTCTTGGGTGTCCTTCCCCACAAGGGGAAGGACACAACACTGTAAACTGTACCAAAGGAAACACAGCTTGACTCTTTTAAGTGTCCTCTGGAGTGTTTAGCTTCCCACCATGGGGAAGAAACTTCAGGAGAAAGAATTTGCCTGAACAACGGCAGGGGGATGAATAAATCACTAGCTTTCCAGCCTGCTGTCTCTCTTCTCAAGGAAGGGACCGGACAGCCAGGCAGTGCTTAGGGCTTCTCAGATGCCTCAGTGACACCTGTGCAAGGGACAGACAGTGACTCGAGGCAGCATTGAGACAGGCACAAAATGGGGTAGCTTGGCCCAGCCAGATTCCAGTTAACAAGGCCCACAGCCCTCTGCAAGAGACCCACCCTGTCTTGGGCTGGAGAGATGGCTCAATGGGTTAAGAGCACTGACTGCTCTTCCAGAGGCCCCGAGTTGAATTCCCAGCAACCACAAGGTGGCTCACAACCATCTGTAATGGGCATCTGATGCCATCTTCTGGTGTGTCTGAAGACAGCGACAATGTACCCACACACATGAAATAGAAAGAAAGAAACCCTGCCCCTCCTGGGCCACACCCATCAATCCTCACCTCTCAGACCTGAGCTACTTCCTACTTCCTAAACCCATTTGCCTATTTGTCTCTGGTCCATTGGACTTCCAATCTGTCAAGTCTATTTCCACGGAATAAACCCCAATTGGATTATAAGAGAAAGTGACTATAGCTGAAATAGAATACTAAGCTGCAAATGCCAACCTTAACAATACAATGAAATATTTCTAGCTTTTTCTTTCTTTCTTTCTTTCTTTTTCTTTTCTTTTTCTTTTTTTTTTTTTTTTTTTTTTTTTTTTTTTTTTTTTTTTTTGAGACAGAGTTTCTTTGTGTAGCCCTGGCTGTCCTGGAATTCACTCTGTAGACCAAACTGTCCTCCAACTCAGAGATCCACCTGCCTCTGCCTCCTTAGTGCTGGTATTAAAGGCGTGCACACAGCCAAGCCAGACTAGGCTTAAACTGGACGTTAAAGGCTCAGCACACTGTAGGTCACCTGTGAACTGGAGCTGTGGAGCCAAAGCAAAGAGGAAGGCCACAGATGATTCACCTCAGCACTGACACAGAACAGATGTGGCCTGGAAATTACACCCTCCTAATGGAGTGGTCACCCTAAGATCTGTAAACACAAAGGAACTCATTGCTTTCAGTGTGAGTCTTTCTGGACTGAAAGCCAACTGTTTTTTTTTTGTTGTTGTTGTTTTTTTTTTAATTATTAAGACCTCCAGGACTAATAGTTCTTGGAAGAAGGAAAAAAAGTTAGAGTAAGAGAATTCAAATCAATCTTGTCTGAGTATTTCCATGCACTGTGATCTTGCTTTACCCGATGCCAAGGGGCAGCAATTAGTGCCCCGCTAAAGTGACGAATATAAGCAGGATACTTATGAGACAAGGATAAGGTGACCAAAATGGCCCTTTAAAAGCATATTATTATTATTAGAGAGCTGGGAATTCAACCTAGGACCTTGTGCATACTAGTCAGGTAGTCAGGTTTTCTAACACTGGGCTATAACCCCAGTTTCTTTTCTTCCTTCCTTCCTTTCTCTCTCTCTCTCCCTCTCTCTTTCTCTTTCTCTCCCTCTCTGAAACAGGATCTTAAGCTGTAACCCCAGTTTTCTTCATTCCTTCCTTTCTTTTTTCTTTTCTTTTTTTTTTTTTTTTTTTTTTTGGTTTTTCCAGACAGGGTTTCTCTGTGTAGCCCTGGCTGTCCTGGAACTCACTTTGTAGACCAGGCTGGCCTCAAACTCAGAAATCTGCCTCCTGCCTCTGCCTCCCAAGTGCTGGGATTAAAGGCGTACACCACCATCGCCCAGCCCTTCCTTTCTCTCTCTCTCTCTCTCTCTCTCTCTCTCTCTCTTTTTCTTTCTTTCTTTCTTTCTTTCTTAGAAAGGCTCTCACGCTGTCCCTGGACTTTACGTAGCTGATGACTAACTTCTGATGCTCCTGCCTCCACTTGAGTACCAGCATTACAGGAGAGTGCTGGGAATGGAATAGAAGTCTTTTCTGGTGGATTTTGTTATCATAGCACCTGCACCCAGTGCATGACTGGATCAAGAAGACTTAATATTTAAATGTCTGACAGGGTTAGGTGCTGGTCAGCTACAGTTTTGGATGCCTATTGCTAAACTATCTTCCTTTAAAATTGTACCTTCCAGTGGGGTGCCTCACTCCTTTAATCCCAGCCCTGGAGAGGCAGAGGCAGGCAGATCTCTGTGAGTCCAAGGCCAGTCTTATCTACACAGTGAGTGTCAGGCCAGCCAGGGTTACATACTGAGACCCTATCTAAAAGAAACAAATTAATCCTACAAATCTAGGGTGGGATTAGGGAATGGTGGTGGTGGGGTGTCTGGGGGAGGTGGCTCAACAGATAAAGGCAATTGCTGCTGGGCAGGACAACCTGAATTTAGCCCTAAGGACTGACATGGTATGACTCTTAAAAGTTGTTTGCTAGCCAGGCATAGGACATACTTCTTTAATCCCAGCACTTGGGAGTCAGAGGCAAGTAGATCTCAGTGAGGTCAAGGTCAGCCTGGTCTACATATCCAATTCCAGAGGAGCCAGGGGGACTACATAGAGAGACTCTGTCTATCTCCATCCCCTACCCCCTTCAGCCAACAGAAATAATTGTCCTCTGGCCTGCATACAGGCACCACCTACACATAACTATAACAAAAAGACCATCATCTAATGGTCTCTTAATGTCAGCGTTATGTTTGGATTAGAACTTTATTTTTTACTGGAGGCAGGGTCTCACTGGTCTCATCCAGACAAGGATGACCTGGAATTCAATTTGTAGACCAGCTGTCCTTCAACTCAGAGATCAGTCTGCCTCTCTCTCCCAAGTAATGGGATCAGAAATATGGGGACACCCTGCATAGCTAAGCCTTTCTTTTATGTGTATGGATGTTTTGTCTGCATGTCTGTCTGTACACCACCTGCATGCAGGGCCTGCAGAGGCCAGAACTGGTCATCGGATCCTCTGGAACTGGAGTTACTGTGAGCTAGCACGTAGATGCTGGGAACTGAACCCAGATTCCCTTCCAGAGCTGTGAGTCCTCGTAACTGCTGAGCCATGTATTTTTCCTTTTGGTTTTGTTCTTTTTGAGACAAACTCTCACTATACAGCTGACTAGCGTGAAATTCATGGCAACTCTCCTGCCTCAGCTTGTAGAATGTTGGGGTTACAGGTATACACTGCATTCGTCCTGTAGCTGTACTTCAGAATTCATTATCCTTCACGTACATTACATTCTAAGTCTTTTGGAAAGAGTTCTATCAGGTATACTAAAAAACAAAACACAGGTGAGCTGATATTGAGAGGTCTAGCAAATTATTTAATTAATTAATTAATAAACAAACAGACAAAACACAGAAGCTGGGGATGATGGCACACTGTTGAAATCCCAGTACTCTGGAGGCTGAGGGAGAGGGATGGAAAGTCTGGGGCCAGCCTGGGATATATAGTGAGACCCTGTCTCAAAACAAAACAAAGCAAAACAAAACGACCAAAAGAACAAACTACCACTTGCCATTATAGACTGCATGTCCCACACAGGACAGCGTCTGTTGGCAGAATGAGTGGCGGGCAGAACTCTGAGTTCAAGGCTAGTCTAGTCTGCAGGGAGATCCTGTCTCCAATAAAAAATATAGTTCTAGTCAGTTAGAAGATACTATTTTTTATTACAGTTATCTATGTGTAGGTGGGTACATGTATGGAGGCCAGAGGACAACTATTTCTTTTGGCAGGGAGTAGGAGATGAGAGAGTGTTCCCCTCCCTCTGTTCCCCCCTTTAGTCCTCCTGGCTGTCCTGGAACTTCATTGGTAGAGGCTCCCCACACAGGACTCCTGTTCCTGGCACCATGGTCCCCCCACTGGAACTAAAGTGACAGGCCCCACAGAAAGTTGTCTCTCTATCAGGATATAGGAGGGTGGGAAATTGTAAAAACCAAAACAAACCAAAACAAAACCTTTTTAATCTCAAAAATATTTTTTTTGGGGGGAGGGTTTCAAGACAGGGTTTCTCTGTGTAGCCCTGGCTGTCCTGAAACTCACTTTGTAAACCAGGCTGGCCTCAAACTTGGAAATCCACCTGCCTCTGCTTCCCAAGTGCTGGGATTAAAGGTGTGCACCACCACTGCCCAGCTCAAAAATAATTTTTTAAAAGTAAGTTATTTTTATCTTCTTTTATTTACATGAGGACACTGTAGCTATCTTCAGGCACATCAGAAGAGGGCACGGGATTCCATTACAGATGGTTGTGAAGCCACCATGTGGTAGCTGGGGATTGAACTCAGGACCTCTGGAAGAGCAGTCAGTGCTCCTAACTGCTGAGCCATCTCTCCAGCCCTTCAAAATTAATTATTGAATTTCCTTTTCTTTGAACATGTCGTTGAGTCTGTAACAAATTTCAACCCCTAACCCAAGAATCTGATTTTTAAAGATTTTTCTTTTATGTGCACTGCTTTGGTGGTTGGTCTGCATAATGTCTGTATGTCTGTGAAGGTGAGTGTCCCGTGGAATTGGAGCTAGCTACAGAAGAGCTGCTGGGTGCTAGGAATCGAACCCAGGTCCTCTGGAAGAGTAGCCAATGCTCTTAAACCAGTGAACCATCTCTCCTGTGCAACAGAATCTGATTTTAAGTAAGAATTTTAATCTCAAACTTTTAATTCTTAATCTCTTAAGAGGGCATTGGATCCCATTACAGATGGTGGTGAACCACCATGTGGTTGCTGGGAATTGAACTCAGGACCTCTGGAAAAGCAGACAGTGCTCTTAACCGTTGAGCATCTCTCCAGCCCAAGATATGTCTTTTTTTTTTTTTTTTTTTTTTTTTTTTTTTTTTTTTTTTTTGGTTTTTCTAGACAGGGTTTCTCTGTATAGCCCTGGCTGTCCTGGAACTCACTCTGTAGACCAGGCTGGCCTCGAACTCAGAAATCTGCCTGCCTCTGCCTCCCGAGTGCTGGGATTAAAGGCTTGTGCCACCACATCTGGCAAGATATGTCTTTTAATGTATCTATATAGGTGGTTCTCCTCCTGCTGCTGCTCCTCCTCCTCTTTCTCCTCTTCTTCCTCCTCCTCCTCCCCCCCTTCCTCCTTCTTCACACTGCGCTTAAACCCACCCACAGCCTCATTCTGCTACTTAGCCCCATGTCCAGCCCTGGACATGTCTGTACACAGCCCTGTGTCAGGCTGTGTTGAAACGTTGAAAGTGGCATTTAAGCCAGGTGTGGTGGTGCACGCCTTTAATCCCAGCATTCAGGAGGCAGAGGCAGGTGGATTTCTGAGTTCAAGGCCAGCCTGGTCTACAAAGTGAGTTCCAGGACAGCCAGGGCTATACAGAGAAACCCTGTCTCGAAAAACAAAAACAAGAAAGAAAGAAAGAAAGAGAGAGAGAGAGAGAGTGGTATTTAAGCAGTCTTTGGCTCAGTGCACATATGCCCCCAGAGTATGGAGCTCAGGCTTTCATATTATACACTCAGTCAGGCGTGTGGGCACACACATCTGACCCCCCCAGCACTCAGGAGGTAGAAGCAGGAGGATGTGGAGTTCACAGTCATCTTGGCTATATAGACAGTTCCAGGCCAGTGTGAGTTACTTGAGACCTAGTCTCTAAACAGATATTAAGGACTTATTTAAGGCAAGGGAGGTGATTCATGCATCTGCCAGCAATGGAGTGGTTGAGACAGAACTCCCTTGAGTTCAAGGCCAACCTGGAATCCTGTCTCCAAAAAACCAAAATTACAAGGAGCAATTAAGAGCACTGGCTGCTTTTCCAGAAAAGTTAGTTTACAGACAATCCCATAGGCTCTGCCCAACAGCTACCTAGCAACAGCTTACATCATCATCTGTCACAGGTGCTAGATAAGAAGAGAGCTCCTCATCACGTACTCTTTCTCCATCACCATCCCCCCCTCTTTCTTTCGTCCCTCCCCTCCCCTTCCCTCCCCTCCCCTCCCCTCCTCTCTCTGTTCTCACATGTTCACGGCCGGCCTCTTCTCTTCTTCTCCCTTTCTCTCTCTACCCCTTTGTTGCGCTCAACTCGTCCAGCAAGAAAAGACACAACACGGTCGGATTCTTCTCAACAGCCTTTCTTTATTTCAGGAACACCTCCATGCTACGGGGACCTCCGGAAACCCTGGGAGGACTGCTTATATCCACCCCAGCACTGGGGAGAGCCACGTGTCCTCCTGGGATTCGTCAGTGTTGGCACTTTGATATGTAACACCGGCTTGGGAGGGGCTGGCGCCAGATTCGGGCTGGCGCAATGGTATACCGGTGTACCGGAGGTGGGCGCCATCTTTTGGGCGTGGGGCTGCCTACACTCTACCCCTTTTCCAGGTTGTTTTCCCTTCCCCCAATAAACTTTCTTTATACTAGACTTATCTATGGTGTGATTGTTCAAGGGGTGCCTCAGCGTGGGCCCGCCGAGGTACTCCACCCCAACCCCCCACCCCCACCCCCACCCCGCCAAAATTATACTGCGTTATAGAGGGTATCAGAGGACACAGGTTCAGTTTCCAGCACCCACACAGTGGCTCAGGAGTGTCTGGAACTCCAACTCCAGGGAATCTGATGCCCTCTTCTGGTCTCTTTGGGCACTGCAATGACATGGTGTATAGACGTTCATGCAGGCAAAACGTTCACACAACAACCAATAAATAAATACATATTTACAAATAAAACCAACCTGGAAACAGTCAGCTTTTCAGGTGTCATTGCGAACTGTTTTGAATCAAACTTAAATAAATAAACCCAGTTCTGCACAGTCTTGCCTTTGTCCTCAACAGCACAACACAAAAGCTAGGTGTAGAACCACGGCTCTTTCTGAGCTCCCTTCTGGCCAGTCCCAAGGGCAGGCCACCTATGGGATGGCCTGGGAGGGCAGAAGTGTTCTCTGCTGGGCAGCATCTCTCTCGAGCCACTTCCCACTTCCCGCCAAGAGCAGAGACACAGGCCACACCCTTGGGGGCGGAGCCTGTGCAGCACCCAATGAGGAATGGGGCAGACAGCACAGGTCCAAGGAGGTCTTCACGTGGCCACGCCTTGGCCAACTTCCAGACTCAAAAGACAAAACTAGGGGTACAGAAGCCTGGGGTTTCTGTAGCTGTGGCCAAATAAAATCCCAACATAGACACTGTAACAACTGCCAGCTAAAAGCCAGCGTGGCAGAGGGGCCACAGAGAGGGCAGCGAAGGCACTTTCCGGAATGTCTGCCGACCCTAAGAGTACTAGGAAATACAGACCACGCAGCGTTTTGCAGCCACTCACCGGTAGCTGCTTCTGTCAGCCGCATAAGGGGTCTTTCCTTAAAGTTGGGTCATGCTGGGTGGGGTGCACATCTGCCACCTGTGAGATATTAAGACATCTTGTGGGCTGGACAGTGGTGGCAAACACCTTTAATCCCAGCACTTGGGAAGCAGAGGCAGGCGAATTTCTGAGTTCGAGGCCAGCCTGGTCTACAGAGTGAGTTCCAGGACAGTCAGGGCTACACAGAGAAACCCTGTCTCGAAAAAAAAAAAAAAAAAAAAAAAAAGACATCTTGCGGGACCCAATTCTCTCTTGCTAAATTCAGGTTGCCAGGGTCATTTAGGCGGCTGAAGAAGAATGGCAGACATGAGTTTGAGGCCAGCCTGGCCTACACAGTTAATTGCAGGGTAGCCAGGGGTATCTAGCAAGATCCTGTACACACACATAAAAAGAAAGTAATGCTGGTTTTTTTTTTTCAATTTTATTTTTAGTGTATTGGTGCTTTGCCTGCATATATTTCTGTGCCTGAAACTGGAGTTACAGATGGTTGTGAGCCACCACGTGGTTGCTGAGAATTGAACTCAGGTCCTCTGGAAGAGCAGCCAGTGCTCTTAACTGATAAGCAATCTTTCCAGTCTCTTTTATTTATTTATTTATTTATTTTGTCAGTTTAGGCATCATCCGTTTATTATAAAAGGGAGGCATGGAAATTATTTACATGATGAAATAGTTCAGACATCAGTGGAATGGCAGCTTCACGTGACACCATTTCAACAGTGATTTCAGTCAACATACTTTCCAAGAATGTCACCATCTCTAAGAAATAATCCTTGTCGTCTAGAACTACTTTGGTGCCTCCATATTCTGGGAGAAGAACTTTATCTCCAACTCTCACACTCACAGGCTCAATCTCTCCACTCTTTCCTTTCCCGCCCGACCCCACAGCCACGACTGTTGCTTGCAACACTTTTCCTTGAGACTTTTCTGGAAGCATAATGCCACCTTTGGTTACAGTTTCGGCAGCACTCCTTTCAACCAATACTCTGTCAAAGAGCAGAAGAAACTTCCTAAAAGCTTGTCTAGCCGGGCGTGGTGGCGCACGCCTTTAATCCCAGCACTCGGGAGGCAGAGGCAGGCGGATTTCTGAGTTCGAGGCCAGCCTGGTCTACAGAGTGAGTTCCAGGACAGCCAAGGCTACACAGAGAAACCCTGCCTCGAAAAACCAAAAAAAAAAAAAAAAAAAAAAAAAAAAAAAAAAAAAAAGCTTGTCTAGCCATGACTCTCACCTTCACCGCCACCGCCGCAGCTCCGGACTCTGAACTCGGGCCACTGCTGCAAGGAGAGTCCTGCGGGCCGGCTCGGGACACGTGAAAAGCCCAGTCTCTTTTCTTAAGATTATCTGGGAATCTCTGAGTTTCAGGACAACCAGGGGTGTGTGTGTGTGTGTGTGTGTGTGTGTGTGTGTGTGTGTGTGTGTAGTATCTATTACTGTGGAAGGTGGGGATGTGACCTGTGACAGCAGTCAGGGGACAACATTGGGGGTTGGTTCTCCTTCTGGCAATGGTTTTGAAGACTAAATTTAGGCTTTTGTGTAGCAGATCTGTTCCCCATCAAGTTGTCTCACCAAGAAAACCTTCCAAATGATAAAACTGATCAACCTTCTCTTTTTCTTAAGACAGGGTCTTGTTATGGTGCCTAGGAGGGGCTGGAACCCACTCTATAAGTCTAGATTGGCTTCAAATTTATAGTCCTCCTGCCTTACACTCCTGGGTGCTGGGGTTACAGGTGTGTACCCCTCTGCTGGCTTAAATTGGTCAAATACAGAATTGATTTCAACATTACATGAGTCAGCGATCTAGACTCTTGAAATAAAGCTATACATTTATTTTGTTGTTGTTGTTGTTTTTTGGTTTTTCGAGACAGGGTTTCTCTGTATAGCCCTGGCTGTCCTGGAACTCACTCTGTAGACCAGGCTGGCCTCGAATTCAGAAATCCGCCTGCCTCTGCCTCCCGAGTGCTGGGATTAAAGGTGTGGGCCACTACGCCCGGCTTAAAGCTATACATTTATGCTCAACTGATTTTGAAACAGGGTCTCTCTATGTAGCCCTGGCTGGCCTGGAGCTTGCTATGTAGACCAGGCTAACCTGTAATTCAAAAATCCACTCTGCCTCTGGGTGCTGAGATAAAAGGTCGTTGGACCATCATACCAGGCTTTGGTCAACTGATTTTTGATAAGGAAACCAAGATCATTTAATAAAGTCATTTTGATGAATGCTGCTGAGATAATTAGTCACACACAGAGGACAAAGTATCTTACCTCTCTTCACATACAAACACTAACACAATGTGGGGATAGAGGGATGGCTCAACCCAAGAGAGCTCATTGCTCTTGCAGAGAACCCAAGTTCAGTTCCCATTGCCTATAATCAGCTCAACCATTATAACTCCATCTCCAGCAGGTGGATGCCATCTTCTGGTTTCCCCAGGCAACTGTATCCACATGCACTTCCCTCATATATGTGTGTGTGTGTGTGTGTGTGTGTGTGTGGCTGGAGAGATGGCTCAGTATTTAGGAGCACCAACTGCTCTTCCAGAGGTCCTGAGTTCAATTCTCAGCAACCACATGGTGGCTCATAACCATCTGTAATGGGATCTTTCTGGCATGTATGAAGAGAGCAATAGTGTATTTATATACATAAAATAAATAAGTAAATCTTTAAAAATTCAGCACAAGTAACTAGAGAAACAAGACAAATGGAACTTGAACCAAAGTTCAAAACTACTGAGCTCAACAGGACCCTACGAGCAAAATCCACAAAATGTGAGAAAGGCTTTGCAAATGACATGAGAGAGTCAAGCGGCCAGAATATATAAAGAGCCCTTATAATTCAACAATAAATATAGCAGTAGTACAATGTGGAAAGCCGCTCCCACATTCGCCATTACAAGATGGCACATGAGCTGGGTGTTTGAACAAGTAAAAAGGCTTACTGCACATGTCTCTGGATAGTCCCTGTCCGCGAGGACATACATCCGTTAAGTACGTTATCTGGTCCGTTTGGAAATGGCCCTGTGAGGATGCGCCACGTCAGAGGCGGGACAAAAATTCTATATAAGGCACAGGGCTGGGTTCCTCAGAGTCTTCACATCTGTGTGTAAGCTTATGCTCTCCCTCTCAAGATGCATTAAAGCTTGGCTGCAGAAGGATCCTACTTGTGTGCCGTGTCGTTCTTGCTGGTCGAGTTGGACGCGCGCAAGAAGTGGTGCCGAAAACCCGGGATTTCGAGACATCGTTCGCACCACTGGAGACCCCTCAGCGTTGAGGTGGATTCAGAACTGCAGTGGACTCCGCCCGGAGAGGTGTGTCGGATTTTTTTCTAATCTTGGTCTTCAACTGTCTCCACCTTGGGAGGGTTTGCCCGAGGCGGCGGTGTTAGTGATCGGAGTCTTCTTCCTTTTCTTCCTGGTGTTGTATCCGTTGACATTTCGGCCGTTGATCTCCTGTCAGATCTCCTGTCAGACGGACGTAGATAAGCCGCGAGGAGGTAGAAATCTGCCGTGCTACATAAGTCGGGTGTAGATAAACCGCAGGCACCATCCACAATGGGTTCGTCCCAATCTGTGGTTCAAGCCCTTGATAACCTTCTTAAACAAAGGGACATTAAGATTGCACCCCGCACACTTAAAAATTTTGTGAAGGAAGTTGACCGTGTGGCGCCATGGTACGCCTGCTCCGGATCACTTTCCCGCGCCTCGTGGAAAAAATTGGGAAAAGATCTAGATAGAAAACTGTTAGAGAACGATCTTCGCCCTGGGACCAAGGCCATTTGGAAGATGGTTAATAACTGTCTAGAGGATGAAACCTGCAGTCCAGTAAGACAGGAAGGCCAGCACGCGTTAGAATCAGTCCAAGATAGCATGTCAGAAACCGAGCGGAGTGAGAGGTTGGGTGTTCGAGCACATACAAAAGGGATATCCAAGAAAAGAGAAAAGGGACCCCCCGGAAAAGGTAAAAAAGGGGGAGAGAAGCCTGATCAACCTATAAGGTTGGATCACCCTTCTAATGATGATAAGAAAAAAGGGGAGAGTATCTACCCAGTAAGGGAACTTCAAGAACTGAAAATTAGCTCAAGTTCGAGCGATGAACTTGACTCCTCTGAGGAAGAGGACTTAGAGGAAGCTGCAGCTAGATATGAAGAAGAGAGATATCACCCTGATGAAAGGATCCCAAGGTATAAAAATAAAAAACAGCCCCCACTCCAACAATGCATGCAGCTTACCCCTACTGCCCCACCCCCTTATGGGGCACGACCCGCATCTTCTTCACTTCTTTCTGAAAAAACCCGCCATAAAGTGACACAAGCCTTCCCCGTTTTCGATAATGGGGAAGGAGGTAGGGTTTATGCACCCATAGAATACAATCAAATTAAGGAACTTGCGGAGTCGGTAAGGAAATATGGGGTGACGGGGAGCTTTACATTGATGCAACTAGATAGAGTGGCCATAAATCCGCTCACTCCTTCAGATTGGCAGATGATTACCAAAGCTGTTTTACCAACCATGGGACAGTATATGGAATGGAAAGCCCTATGGCATGAGGCAGCCCAAAATCTAGCTAGGTTTAATGCGGCAGCACTCACCCTGGAACAACGCGATTGGACCTTCGACCTGTTAACAGGGCAGGGCCTGTATGCGGCTGATCAAAACAACTATGCATGGGGAGCTTATGCGCAAGTTGCACATTCTGCTATTAGGGCATGGAAAGCTCTATCAAGCAAGGGTGAGGCCAATCAACAATTATCAAAAATTATTCAGGGCCCCCAAGAGCCCTTCTCCAATTTTGTGGCAAGGATGACAGAAGCGGCTGAGAGAATTTTTGGGGACTCTGAGGCCGCAAACCCCTTAATAGAACAGTTAATTTTTGAACAAGCCACACAGGAGTGCCGAGCAGCTATCGCCCCTAGAAAGAGCAAAGGCTTGCAGGATTGGCTTAGAGTTTGCTGTGAGTTGGGGGGACCCCTTACTAATGCAGGCCTGGCGGCTGCAATTCTTCAGTCAGTCACAAAAGCAAGCAACAGGACAAAAGGGACATAAAACATGTTATAATTGTGGCAAGCCTGGCCATCTCAAAAGAGACTGCAGGGCCCCTCCTCGTGAGAGGAGGGTCCTTACCCTATGCACCAAGTGCGGTAAGGGTTATCATAGGGCAGATCAATGTCGGTCTGTCAGAGATATCAATGGCAGGCTACTTGCATCACAGGAGGCTAATGATACTAAGGAGTTTCCTCGTGTAACAAAAAACGGGAAACCAGGCCCCCGGTCCCAGGGCCCCCAAAGATATGGGAACCGATTTGTCAGGACCCAGGAAGCAACCAGAGAGGAGGCCCAGGAAGACCCTCAAGGGTGGACCTGCGTGCCGCCACCGACTTCCTACTAATGCCCCAAATGAACATTCAACCGGTCCAGGTGGAGTCTGTATTATCTTTGCCCCCGGGGACCATGGGCCTTATTCTTGGTCGAGGTTCGCTCACCTTACAAGGCTTGGTGGTACACCCAGGAGTGGTGGATCGCCAACACTCTCCTGAGATTCAAGTCCTATGTTCCAGCCCTCGGGGCGTCTTCTCTATTAACAAAGGGGACAGGATTGCCCAGCTATTGCTCCTCCCTGATAACGCCAGAGAGGAGCCTGTGGGACAGGATGTGAAGAAAATGGGTTCCTCCGGAAGTGACTCGGCCTACTTAGTGGTATCGTTAAATAGCAGACCTAAGCTCCACCTTAAGATAAATGGGAAAGAATTCGAGGGCATTCTAGATACCGGAGCAGACAAAAGTATAATTTCCACACATTGGTGGCCCAAAACTTGGCCCACCACAGAATCATCTCATTCGTTACAAGGTCTGGGATACCAATCCTGTCCCACTATAAGTTCTGTTGCTTTAACCTGGAGATCCCCCGAAGGTCAGCAGGGAAAATTTGTACCCTATGTGCTCCCGCTCCCGGTTAACCTCTGGGGAAGGGATATCATGCAGCACATGAGTCTCGTCTTGTCTAATGAGACAGTTTCCTTAGAAGGCAACTATTCAGATAGAGCAAAGTATATCATGACCAAGATGGGTTATAGAGATGGGGAGGGACTGGGTGCACAAGGACAGGGACGAATAACGCCTATTGCACCAAAGGAAAATTATAGAAAACAGGGACTGGGTTTTTCCTAGGGGCCGCTGAGATAGCACAACCTATACCATGGAAAACAGAGGACCCGGTGTGGGTTCCTCGGTGGCCTTTATCCTCTGAAAAATTAGAGGCAGTAACACAATTAATAAAAGAACAGTTAAATTTAGGACACATCGAGTCGTCTGTCTCTCCTTGGAATACTCCCATATTTGTTATTAAAAAGAAATCTGGAAAATGGAGGTTGCTTCATGATTTAAGGGCCATTAATGCACAAATGAAGTTATTTGGCCCCGTGCAACGTGGTTTGCCGGCGTTATCTGCCCTGCCGCGAAAATGGAATTTAATTATTATAGATATTAAGGATTGCTTTTTTTTTTATACCATTATGCCCTAAGGATAGGCCTCGTTTTGCCTTCACAGTTCCCTCATTCAATCATATGGAACCAGATAGAAGATATCAATGGAAAGTTTTGCCCCAGGGCATGTCCAATAGTCCCACCATGTGTCAGCATTATCTACAAAGGGCTCTTAGCCCAATAAAGGAACAATTTCCTTCTTTAATTTTAATACATTATATGGATGATGTTCTTTTGTGTCACAAAGACCTGAGCCTATTAAAAAGGGCATACCCCTGTTTGTTGGACACTCTTCAACGGTGGGGTTTGCAAATAGCTGCAGAAAAGGTGCAGGTTTCTGATACAGGACAGTTTCTAGGGTCGATAATTACCCCAGACAGGATTGCACCCCAGAAAATAGAAATACGGAGGGACCATCTTCATACTTTAAATGATTTTCAAAAGTTGCTGGGAGATATTAATTGGCTTAGACCCTTTTTGAAAATCCCCTCGGCAGAGTTGAAACCTTTATTTGAAATATTGGAAGGGGATTCTCATATTTCCTCCCCTAGAGCCCTTACTCCAGCTGCTGACCAGGCGTTGCGAGCAGTTGAGGGGGCTTTGCAGGAGGCCCAATTGCATCGCATTAATGATACTCAACCTTTTGATTTGTGTGTTTTTAAGACAACCCAATTGCCGACATCAGTTTTATGGCAGGGTGGACCTCTACTGTGGGTTCACCCAAATGCTTCCCCTGCTAAAATAATAGAATGGTATCCTAATGCAGTTGCACAGCTTGCCCTTAGGGGCCTGAAAGCAGCTATTACCCACTTTGGAAAAAACCCAGATACCCTAATTGTGCCTTACACCGCTGTACAAGTTCAAACTCTGGCAGCCACCTCCAATGACTGGGCAGTCTTGGTTACCTCCTTTGAAGGACAGATAGATAATCATTATCCCAAGCATCCCATCTTACAGTTTGCCCAGAATCAGCCTGTTGTGTTTCCACGTGTGACATCTAAATCCCCACTTGAAGATGGGGCCGTGGTATATACTGATTGGTCAAAAACCGGCATAGGTGCCTATGTCCACAAGGGGGAGTTCACCTCTAAACAGTTTGGTGAGAATTCTCCTCAAGTAGTGGAGTGTCTTGTGGTCCTGGAGGTTTTAAAAACCTTTTCAGGAGCCCTTAATATTGTGTCTGACTCTCATTATGTGGTTAATGCTGTAAATCTTTTAGAAGTGGCTGGGGTGATTAGGTCATCTAGCAAGGTTGCCCATATTTTTCAGCAAATACAGCTAGTCCTGTTAGCCAGAAAATTTCCAGTCTATATTACTCATGTCAGGGCCCACTCGGGCCTGCCTGGGCCCATGGCTCAGGGAAATGATATGGCAGACAAAGCTACAAAAATGGTGGCTGCAGCCTTATCGTCTCCAATAGAAACTGCCAGGAGGTTTCACAACAAATTTCATGTGACGGCTGAAACTCTGCGTCGTCGCTTCTCCTTGACAAGAAAGGAGGCCCATGACATTGTCATTCAGTGTCAAAACTGTTGTGAGTTTCTGCCAGTCCCCCACGTAGGAATTAACCCACGTGGCATTCGACCCCTACAGGTCTGGCAGACGGACGTTACCCATGTCCCCTCCTTTGGCAAACTTCAGTACCTCCACGTGTCCATTGACACGTGCTCGGGTATCATGTCTGCTTCTCCCCTAACTGGAGAAAAGGCCTCACATGTGATTCAACATTGCTTTGAGGCATGGAGTGCTTGGGGGAAACCCAAACTCCTTAAGACTGATAATGGTCCAGCTTATACATCTCAAAAATTCCAACAGTTCTGCCGTCAGATGGATGTGACCCACCTGACTGGACTTCCATCTAATAAAACAGAAAGGGGGAGTCGAGGAGGCTCTACCCCGAGTACCAAGAGTGTCTGTGTCTACAGCACTTTTTACATTCAATTTTTTAAATCTTGATTCTCATGGCCATACTGCGGCTGAACGTCATTACTCAGAGCCAGATAGGCCCAAAGAAAGGGTTAAATGGAAAGATGTTTTGAATAACAAATGGAAGGGCCCGGATCCCATATTGATCAGATCCAGGGGAGCCGTATGTGTCTTTCCACAGGATGAAGCCAACCCTTTTTGGATCCCTGCCCGCCTTACGAGAACAATCCATCAGGCGGAAGAAGAACCCATTGCGAAGGAGCTGGACATGGATGATCCTACTTCTGGAAATGATGACACTGGGAGGAACTCAAAGATCAGGGAGTAACCCACATCAGATCTATAATGTGACTTGGACTAGTTCTAATTTGTTAACAGGAGTTGTTGCTAATAAGACTGTTTTGCAGGGTGCCCTAAAAGAGGCTTTTCCAATGTAGATTTGTGTGATCTGGTTGGTAATGAATGGGATCCCTCTGATCATGATCCATCTGGAGATTATGGATGCCAATATATTAATCAAAGAGAATTTACCAGAGAATTTGACATCTATGTTTGCCCTGGTCATAAGGTGTCACCTCATTGTGGGGGTCCGGCAGAGGGCTATAGTAAAGTATGGGGGTGTGAGACCACGGGGCATGCCTATTGGAATCCCTCATCTACATGGGATTTCATTACTGTTAAGAGAGGAAATACACCTGGCTATACTTATGGGGGGAGAGGAAAATGGAAATGCACGAAGGATGGAAGGAGGGTTGATTGTGGCCCCTGCTATGATTCTTTAAAAACTAGCCATATCGGAGCCACCCCTGGGGGCCGATGTAATCCATTGGTGATTACCTTTACTGAGGCAGGAAAGAAAGCTAACTGGGATGGCCCAAAAAGTTGGGGTCTGAGATTGTACCGTACTGGTTATGATCCGGTCGCCATTTTTTCTATAAGTAGAAGTTATACAAATATATCATCTCATTCCCAGTCCTCTGGCTATCTTGTCCCACCAGAAGGGACTTATTGGGCCTGTAGTGCTGGCCTTACCCCCTGCGTTTCCCTTGCTACCTTAAATTTTACCAGTATTTTTTGTGTTATGGTAACCCTATGACCTAGGATTATTTATCATCCCATAAGTCATGTTGTGGAAGCCTATGAGAATGCCGGCCCCCGACGTCTTAAGAGAGATCCCGCCTCTATTACCTTAGCGGTGTTATTGGGAGGCCTGGCCACAGGCGGCATCACTGCTGGTATAGGCACAGGGGCGGTAGCGCTTAATAATATTCATCAGCTTAAAATTTTGCAACAAGCTATGCATGAGGATATAAAGGAAATTGAAAAATCAATTACTAATTTAGAGACGAGTTTATCCTCTTTGGAAGTGTGCCGCCCTAAAAGAAGAATGCTGTTTCTGGGTCGATAAGACCGGATTAGTGCGATACAGCATGGCGAAATTGAGAACTCGCCTTGCACAGAGACAAAAAATCTTTGATGCCGATAAAGGATGGTTTGAGGGCTGGTTCAGTCAGTCCCCCTGGATGACAACTTTGATTTCCACACTCGTGGGACCAGTTGTGATGCTTCTTTTGATACTTATGATAGGATCTTGCCTGTTTAAAAAGGTGGTGTCGCTCCTGCGGGAACGTGTACAAGTGCTTGAGATGATGGCTACGTATGAACGCCTTTAAATGATGCTGTTTTATTTGTTGCTAAAATAGGATTGCTGCCTATGAGAGAGAGGATATTAAGAATAACCAGCATTGATTGCGAAATTGCTTGAGGCTGCAGAAACCTGGAATTACCTCAGAATGAAGACAGGAAAAACGAAGAAAGGGATTGTGGGAGGCAGGGTGGATTGAATAGGATTGTCCCGGTGGTTGAGCGTGGCCAATACTCACAGGGCATTCAAAATTTCAAGATTTGTCAGGAAAGAAAGAAAGATATTATTACCATATCTTATGAGGCTTGGATGGGGACCTTCTAGAGAAGTGTGGAGCCGAACTTGGACCCAGTATGTATAGTAAAAGGTCGCTGGCCACTCAGCTCTTGCATCCCACGAGGCTAGTCTCATTGCACGGGACAGAGTGAGTGCGCTTCAGCAGCCCAAGGAGAGTTGCGAGGCTAAGCACTGCAGTGGAAGGGGCAAAGCGGCTGTTAAAACCTCTTCCAGGAGGGCGTGTCATCTATATGAAGGTTATATGTCCAAGTTTCCTTCTCCCAGGAAAAACGACATAGGGTCAGGCCAGGGTTCCTCTGGGCGAAGAGTCTAAGAGGAGGACCCTGTGTAAGACCTATCTTGCACACTGGGAATTTGACCTCCACCCTCACTCTCGATCGCTTGGGTGGCCTTAAAATTAAAACAAAAGGAGGAGATGTGGAAAGCCGCTCCCACATTCGCCATTACAAGATGGCACATGAGCTGGGTGTTTGAACAAGTAAAAAGGCTTACTGCACATGTCTCTGGATAGTCCCTGTCCGCGAGGACATACATCCGTTAAGTACGTTATCTGGTCCGTTTGGAAATGGCCCTGTGAGGATGCGCCACGTCAGAGGCGGGACAAAAATTCTATATAAGGCACAGGGCTGGGTTCCTCAGAGTCTTCGCATCTGTGTGTAAGCTTATGCTCTCCCTCTCAAGATGCATTAAAGCTTGGCTGCAGAAGGATCCTACTTGTGTGCCGTGTCGTTCTTGCTGGTCGAGTCGGACACGCGCAAGAGTACAACTTGGTCTTCATGCGGGTCTCCCAACAACTGGAGTGGGAGCTGTCCCTGACACTGTTGCCTGCCTATGGATCTTGTTCCCCTACTGGGCTGCCTCAGTGGAGATAACGTGCCTAGTTCTGCAGAGACTTGATGTCCCAAGGTGGGTTGGTACCTAGCAGGGCCTCTTCCTTCTCAGAGAAGGGGACTGTTTGTATGGGGAACTGGAGGGTGAGGTGGTCTGCAATCAGGATGTAAAATGAATAAACAAATAAATTAATGGGAAAAAATTCAACAACAAAAAGGAAAATGGCTTAAGCCACTTAAAAAATGGTTGAATCACTAGCCATAGTGGCACATACCTCTAATCCCAACACTTGGGAGGTAGAGGCAGGCAGATCTCTGCGAGTTTAAGGCCAGCCTAGTCTATAGAGTGAGTTCCAGGACAGCCAGGGCTGCACAGAGCGACCTTGTCTTGAAACTTCCTCACCCCTCCCCAGAAAAGAAAGAAAAATGGACAAAGTCTAACCAGTTGTTTGGAGAAGGTGTGTAAGTAGCCACATCAAAGCAGCTCACCATCTTCAAGAAAAATACAGACCAAGGCACAACGAGATTCCACGTCCCAGCCCCTGGGAGAGCAATGGAATGTGTTGGTGAAACATGGAAGAAAACAGAACAGTCATATGTCACTGTGGGAATGTGGAACAGCACAAGTGTGGGGGAAAAAAAAACACGCAGGCCTTCTCCAGTTCCCGTGTGACTCAAGAGGTCCTACCCTGAGGGCTATGATAAGCAAGAAAAATGAAAACTTGTGTCCACATTAGAAATGTGTACATGGCTGTTCTTGGCAACAGTGTTTAGTCAGAGCTCCAAGACAGAACACAAATATCCATTGGATGATGAATGAACAGACACGTGATCTGTCCAAATGGAATATTACTCAGCCATAAAAAAGGAACGGACAGAGCATGGATGCACCACCATGGGTGGGTGTTGATGATATTGTGCCACGTGAAAGGCCAGGTATGAACGGATAACTGTTGTTTGATTCCACTTACATGAGCGATGGGGAGCTGGGGGGATGGGCTTAGTAACACGCTAATTGAACAAAGCCAGACTGGAAGGCTGACTTATCCACTATAGGACTCATATAATCACATGAAGTATCTAGAATAAACAAGTCTATGAAGATAGATCGTAGATTAGACTAGTCCAGAAGTTGGGGGAGGGGGCAGGAGGCTTATCAGCACAGGAGGGAAATCACTGCTAAGGGCACATCTTTTGGGGGTAATAAAAGTGTTGTAGAATTAGATGTAGGTCATGGTTATGAAACTGTACATACATAATCACAACCACCAAACTGCTCATTATTTGAAAGGATTTGATGGAGCCCAAGGTAGTGGAGAACTCCTGCAATCCCAGGACAGGGAGTCAAGGTGGGACGACTTAGGTTTAAGGCCCACTTGGGAGACAAAAGGAGCTGCAGGCCAGCCTGGGCTACACAGTGGGGCCAGCCTGAGCTACACAGTGAGGCTGGCTCAAAAACGACAAACCAAACCAAACCATAAATAGAAAACCAAGCCCTACCCCTCAGTATATCACCCTTTCCCATAAACGGTCCAGTGTGTGTAAGCTTTTTCTCAAAAATGTTTTAATTCAATGTCTAACATAAGCAGTGACATTTATTATATATTAAGTACCAGCTTAAAACTGCCAAAAATCGAAATCACCCGACACCCACCCTCCCAATTCTTGACCAAGAGCTTTTCCAGCAAAGACAGGCTCTCTTCTCTCCTTGATATGGTAGGTATGAATGGACACATTGGCCTGTGTGTCCTATGATGTGTCTCCACGTGATGCTGCCCGTGGCTCTGCAGGTGGTGCTGCCCAGGCTCCTCTCACTGCCCAGGCCCCGAAAGACTCTTGTTCATGAACTGTCTCTTCACAAAGCAAGTCCACCACTGTCAAAGGCACAAGACAGATCGTACGCTCAGGGTTAGGGCACAGTGCAAGTGTGGGCACGGGCCAGCATTCCAGTCTCTCTCTATGACAAACAACATTGTAAACTCCCCAGGCGTGAGGCTCGCATCACATCAACCCACGGGCAGGAAGGCATGTGAGGCAGACACAGTAGCATGCCTGTGTACTGCAGAACTAGAGGCCTAGGCAGAAGAAGCTAAGGTCACCTGTGGCCACACAGTTAGCTCAAGTCCAGCTTGGGCCATTGTTCACCCCCCCCCAACCAAGGGGCCCTGGCACATATTGCATACACGCACGCATGCACACACACACACACACACACACACACACACACACACACACACACATACATAGATTGGTCCCTGTGGCTGTTCTGTACCTGATGCAACAGAGCCACCATTTCCATTTTACATGGCATTTACATCATATACAGATGCCATGCCATTTCACAGCAGGGACCAACAGCCACAGACTGTAGACATATGGCTACTAAGGAAAGACTACACAGGCCATACATAAACACTAGCCGCTGTCTTCCAGGACAGGCAGAAATGATCGCTATCGATAGCGGACTTCAGTGGTTTAGAAGGTCACGGGGCCAGAGGCTCCAGCTCCGATTAAGCAGGCAGAAGGGAACATCTCACCTTGCTGGGTTTATCATTCTGAGGGTCAAAAACCTTCTCACACAGCCTCAGTCCGGTCTCTTGCCTCAGCTGCTGGAGATATGCCCGCATCATCTCTGCAATACAGGAAATCTGTATGTGAGGAGGTGCCCTAACCACATGGCCTGTCTAGACACTGATCTTGGTGAAGTATTGTACACATTCAGACAGCTTAGGACAAGAAAGAATGGCCTAGATGGTCTTGGTCCTCTTGGTCTCTTTCTTTCTCTTTTTTTTTTCTTTCTGTGTGTGTGTGTGTGTGTGTGTGCGTGCACGTGCGAGTGCACACTCACAGGAGTGTGGTTTTCTCCTTCCACTGTGTGTGTGGGTCCCAGGAATCAAACCCAGACCGTCAGGCTTGTCAGCGGCTGCCTTTACCAGCTGAGCCACCTTGCTGACACAGAATGGTTTCATAACTACGTTCATGTTGGTTCAACAGTCTCTGCATATTCGTTACACTTGTTCCCAAGCTCTCTTGTGACAGTAAGGCAACACACGTGTGCTGAGTGCCCCGCTGTCAATCTGAGTACCAGCCAGTGGGCTGGGGAGATGGTTCAGAGGAGAAAGTGCCTGCCGTGCATGAGAACCAGAGAAACAATCTTCAGCATCCACATAAAAGTAGAGTGGGCACGGTAGCTGGCCTGCCTGCCATGCCAGCCCTTAGGAGGCAGGGCCGGGGGATCCCGGGAGCAAGCTGGCCAGTTACACTAGCTCAGTCAGTGAGTTCCATGTGCAGTGAAAGAGCTTGCCTCGATATGCAACGTGGACAGTGACCAAAGACCCAAAACCAACCTCTGGCCTTGGAGCACACAAGCACACAAGTACATTCACACCCACTTGACTTGCCCACACCACACACACACACACACACACACACACACACACACACGCTTCCAGCCTTGTTCTCACCGTCCTCCTGTTTGCTCTGGCCTCGGAGCACACAAGCACACAAGTACATTCACACCCACTTGACTTGCCCACACCACACACACACACACACACACACACACACACACACACACACACGCTTCCAGCCTTGTTCTCACCGTCCTCCTGTTTGCTCGCAGGCTTGGCATAAATGGCATTGAGAGGAAAGCCGGGCTCTCCGGGGATGGGGAAGTTGGTGATTCCTAGCGTGTACATCTCCTTCTCGCCTTGGCTCTTGGAGTTGCACTAAAATCAAAGGACACAGTTGGTAAGAAAACGTGAGAGTAATTCCCCAAATGCAATCCTTCACTGCCTGCAGCAGCCAGGAGTGTGCGTGTGGGGGTGTTCTGTGAGTGCCCGACTGCAGTGCCTGAACCTGCAGCCCTCTCAGCGCACTGCTCCCAAGGAATAAGCCCAGAGAAACTACTGCAGTGGAAAGAAAGCAGGAGTTCAAATACTAAACACCAAACTTGCCACACAGGCACACATTTCTTTTCATAAATGCACACAGTAATTTCTTTTATTTTTATTTTTGTTTTTTTGAGACAGAATCTTAGTAAGTGGCTTTTGCTGTCCTTGAACTCATGACACAAACCAGGCTGGCCTCGAACTCACAGAGCTCCACCTGCTCCTGCCTCCTGAGTGCTGGGATTAAAGGTGTGCGCCTCTACCCTACAGTAGGATCTTACTAGTTCAATTCTGAAGCAGAGATGAATATGGACATCAGAGGCAGCTTTTTGAAACCGCTGAGGCCTTTACACGGGGGAGACTCTAACACGGCTGTCTGCTGCTGTCCACTCTACACCTCCCAGCCCTCTGCCTCCGTGTCAGTTCCCTAGGGGTCAGAGGTCCACAACAGAAGAGATCAGACTTTGGCCTGTCCTCGGGTCTTGGCAGACCCGAGTGGCTGCGAGGGGTAGCCTATCTCTCGCTGTTGTCCTCGTGTGTGAAAAGCCAAGTCTCATTACCTTTTGGAGTTTCTTTAGACACTCAGAAATGTAGAGTGTGATGTAGATCAAGGTCCTGTCCGCTTCATTCTACAAGGGAGAAGAAACAACACAACGACCTCATGAGGTGGATCGTTCAGATCTCTGCCTCCATTATGCACTGGCATCCACAGGGTGCTCAGTTTCCCCGAACCCAGCTGTGCAGCTGCCCTGGCCAACAGCCCCTTCCTCATGCTGTGTAGGGTGGAGAATGGAGAGCTGAGGTGACCACAGGGGCGCTCACTTTAAAAAAAAAAAAAACAAGCCGGGCGTGGTGGCGCACGCCTTTAATCCCAGCATTTGGGAGGCAGAGGCAGGCGGATTTCTGAGTTCGAGGCCAGCCTGGTCTACAAAGTGAGTTCCAGGACAGCCAGGGCTATACAGAGAAACCCTGCCTCGAAAAACCAGAAAAAAAAAAAAAAAAAAACCTTCTTCCCATGAGTGTCTCTGAGAACAGATATATCCCTTGCTTGTCAGTGGAAGGAGCCACTGCACGTGACAAGTTCTGGGAGAGTTCCACAGGCCCAACATCTCTACCGAATGGAAGAACTGAAGACAGCTGGTGACATGTCAGTCGCCTGTGCCCAGTTTTACAGTTATAGTCAGATAAAGGTTACACGTGTCTCCGCTCGCTCTCTGCTTTGTTCTGAGAGAGACAGGGTCTCTGCTCCACAGTCCTGGCTGGCCTCTTGGACAACCTTCAAGCCTCTGGCTCCTGACAGGCGAGCCCTGCATCTAACCTGTCCCTGTCACAGCTCTCACTGACACAGCACAGGCTGGCTGTTGGTTACAGACACGGTGCTCAGTGCTGGATAGAGTCCACACCTGATGGACTCTGCTATCCCAGAGGGGAGCAGAAGGTGAAGCCACACAGTTTACAGCACCGTCAAGAACATCCCTTGCCCTTCTTTGTGCCTGGCTCACCACAGTAGCTCGGGAAATGTGTGTCTCGTACCATCCATCCCCTTTATAGCCAGGCCCCCTGGCCACCCTCCTCAGGGAGGGGAGGGAGGATGAGGTCCCAGGAAGGACCAGGGCACATGGGTCTGGTACGTCACGGGTGCTTAATCAATACTGAATACACACAGATGCGTCTAGACTGGAGCTTGGCAAACCCTGGCAAGGCCGGATAATGAGCTGTTTAGGCTTTGTGGCTAATGACCACTGTTCAGTGCGAAAACAGACACAGCGCGAATGCATAAACAAACAGGCACGGCTGTGCTCCAGTGAGGTTTATTTGCAAAAACAGGCAGTGGGTCGTCTGGCGTGCACAGCGGTAACAAGTGTAGAAGGAAAAGAATCAAAATGCACAAAGGGGTGAGGTGAGGGCTCAGCAGTTCAGAGTGATTGCTTTTTGCAATGGACCTGGGTTTGTCCCACAACACACGTGGTAGCTTGTAGTCATTTCTAACTTGAGTCACAGGGGATTTAACTCCTTCTTCTATGCAGACACACACACACACACACATTACATTTTTGTTTGACTTTTTGGTTTTTCAAGACAAGGTTTTTCTGTGTAGCCCTGGCTATCCTGAAACTATCTCTGTAGACCAGGCTGGCCCCATACTCACATAGATCCACCTGTCTCTGCCTCCTGAGTGATGGGATTAAAGGTGTGCGCCACCATACCCAGCCTACAATAAATAATCTGAAATAAAGAAAGCAAGATAGCAAGCAAGCAAGAAAGGAAGAGAAACTAACACAGCACCCTCCTCAGGGTCTCTTCTTTGTTTTTGGGTTTTTTTTTTTTTTTCCGAGACAGGGTTTCTCTGTAGTCCTGGTTGTCCTGGAACTCACTCTGTAGACCAGGTTGGCCTTGAACTCACAAATCCGCCTGCCTCTGCCTCCCAAGTGCTGGGATTAAAGGCGTGCGCCACCACGCCCAGCTCAGGGCCTCTTCTTAAATCCTACAGTCGCCCTCACAGCAACCTGACTTCCAGGTAGACTTTTATCCCCTCCTGAAAACTAAGCATTCCCTGAAGTTACCTTAATTTCATAGTTCTTGAAGAAGACATTGGCCTTGAAGTAATAGATGGCTTCGTCCACAATGTCCGTGTCTTTGGCTAAGCGGGAGACAAGAGAAGGCAGAGACCATTACCAAAGGCAAACCTCACACCCAGAGGCGGTGAGCACAGGCGCCCAAGCCTAACACACAAGATTGAGACCTGGATAAAGGAAACCAAGGAAGGCGCTGCAGGTGCTTTGCTGGGCTCAGTTCCTGGGGATCTGGCGCCCTCTGCTGGGCGCCCAGGGAACCATGCAGCACACATTCTGGCAGTGGTGGCGCACACCTTTAATCACAGCGCTCTGGAGGCAGAAGCAGGTAGATCCACTGGTTGGAGGCCACCCTGGTCTACAGGGCGAGTTCCAAGACAGCCAGAGCTTCACAAGGAAACCCTGTCTTCAAAACCAAAACCAAACCAATTCAAAAAACCCCAACCAACCAAAACCCTTACATGTGTGTCTGTACGTATGCCACGTGTGTACAGTAACCCACAGAGGTCAGAGGGCACCAGATCCCTTGGAGCTGGAATGTAGGTGCTAGGAACAGAACTCTGTCCTCTGGAGAAGCAGGAAGTGCTCTGAACCTCTGACCTTCCCTTCAGCCCGAGCACAGTGTAACCAAGTGTGTTCCATATCATTTTATTCGAACCCACGCACTGTCATCTCAGTGCTCAAATTACTTAGGAACATCGGGGACATTTCCTTCTTATGAAAACCGTGGCTTAAATCCAGCAGGTTCTAAGTTGCCACTAACTGAGGGAAGCCAGAGCACTCTGTGACAGACGCACATCTCGTTACACAATCTCTTTGGCAGTCTGTCCTCTCTTTTTCATTTTGAAAGGTCAGACTTCCCGGGTTTGACGAGCAGCAGCTGGCTGCATCAGCACCATCCTTGGCCTGGGCTACCGCTCCCTCACAGCCTCGCTGGTGCTCCTCTGAGGGTCGTGTTGCAACTTTAACTCTACCTTCCTGTCCTCAGCGTCCCGCCCCTAAGGAAAGGAAACTTCTCCAGAGCACCTAAGGGAGACGGCGGAGGAGCGAGACCTACACAGAGCTCGGCACACAGAGGCGCGCAAAGATACATGCACAGCAGGAAAGGATTTTTCTAGAGCTGAGGCTCGAAACCAGGGCCTCCCACATGCTACAGAAGAACTCTATCTCAGACATCTGCTCCAACAGTTCCAGCCCCTCTGGGACGAGGGACGGTCACCCTCACGTGTTCAGTTTCTCCCTGGAGGACTCAGCTTGAAGGTGGCTAGGGTGTTCTCCATTCTGGGTTGGCTGTGTCTTCTAGTGCAATGTGTTATCTGTAACCGTGTGACAGGGCTCCACTGGCCGGCAACTTTTAAGTACTGCAGGTCTCCTCAAGGCTGTCTTTCCCCACCTGCTCCTTCCTCTCAGAAGCAAGGAAGCCCTGCAGTGAATGGCCAGATCTACTCAATTTACTTACATTTCAACCAGTGTTGCAAACAAATTCACTTAAGAGGAAGTCAAGTCAAATAATCTGGCAGAGAAAGGAAGGGGACACAGGTGGGAATTGTAACTGTGTGCTTGGAGACCAGGCATGGAACTCGGGCCAGACATTTGCAGGGTCTGGGCTCTGTGTCTGCAACAACAGAAAGGACGACGCCGTTGTCAGAACATCTCAAGACCTGTCAGTGTTAGAAAAAAAGCTTCGGGAACAGTGAGAAATTGCCTCAGAAATGGAATGGGGGATCCGGAGTGCGGCTGAGGGTAGAGTGGACACTGCGTCTTGATGGCTACAAACAATAATTAGTAAGGGTGTGTAATCCCAAACTTCTCAAACTAGACTGGGAAACCAAGCTGTGAGCACATATCAAAGAAATCACAATACAGCTATAATCCCGGCACTCGGGAGGCAGAGGCAGGCAGCTCTGGTGTGGGGCCAGCCTGGTCTACAGTGCGAGTTCCAGGACAGCGAGGACGACACAGAGAAACCCTGTCTAAAACACAAACACAAACACACACACACACCCAACAAAAACTAAAACAAAACAACAACAAAAAAAAAAAACCCACAAACAAGACCACCAGCTACCAATCAATAAATGGGCGAATGAGCAGACTCTTTTCAAAATAAGAGATACAAATGGCCAGGAACTATTTTTAAAAGTGTTCAACATTCCTGATCTCAGGGATACACAGGTTTATACTGTTCTGAGACACTACCTTACCCGAGTCACAAGGCCAATCATCAGGAGGTGTACTGGCCAGCCAAGGCTAGACAGCAAGACCCTAACTTTAGTCACAGGCTGAAGAGACGGCTCAGTGGTTAAGGGCACTGACTGCTTTTCAGAGGGCCCGGTTTCAGTTTCCAGTACCTACATGGTGGCTCACAACCACCTGAAACACCAGCTTTAGGAATTCCAATGCCCTCTTTGGCTTCTGTGGACACCAAGCACAAATATGGTACATATACATCCTGACGGGCAAACATTCACACACACAAAATAAAATAAATTCTCTTGTATTTTTGATTTTTTGAAATAGGTTTTCTCTGTGTAGCCCTGGCTCTCCTGGAACTGACTTTGTAGACCAGGCTGGCCTCAAACTCAGAGAGGTTCACCAGCCCCTGCCTCTGCCTCTGCCTCCTGCGTGCTGGGATGAAAGGTGTGCCCCACAACTGTCCAACTTAAATATATATATTAAAATAAAAAAAAACTAAGCATGCTTTTTTTAAAAACCTGATAACAAATGTTAGAGAGGATGTGGGGGAAAGGGAAGTCAAAGTGCAAATTAACATGGCCATTGTGGAGATCAGTTTGAAGGGTCCTCAAATGATTTAAAAATAGACTTACCATATGATCCAGCTATTTTACTCCTGGGCACATACCCAAGGCCTCCTCTCCTGCCAGTCTTATTTACACATCTGCATTTATCACTACTTTATTTCAGTAGCAAAGACAAGGAACCCAGCTAGTTGTCCACCAACAGAAGAACAGACAATGAAAATGTAGTTCCATACAGAATGGAGCATCATTAGGCTGTGAAGGTAAGTGAAATCAGGAGGGTTTTTATCTTTTTTAGAGATTTATTTATTTTATGTGCATCGGTGTATTGCTGCATGTGTGTTTGTGTGAGGGCGTCAGATTCCCGGCCACTGGAGTTACAGACAGCTATAAGCTGCCATGTGGGTGCTGGGACTTGAACCCTGGCCCCCTGGAAGAGCAGCCAGCGTGCTAAACCACTGAGCCACCTCTCCAGCCCCCTGATAACAAAATCATGAGATGTGCAGGAAAGAGGATGAACATGCAACCATCGAGGTGATCCAAACCCAAAACAGAAAAGAACGCACATTCTCCCCCGTGCGAGGATCCCAGCCTGAAACACCCTCATGCAAGCAGGTGGAAGTGTGTGCACAGGATAACATCTATAAAGGAGACCAAGAACCAGGAATGTCTGTCAGAGAGAGGGAAGGACAGACAACGAGCTCGAGGACTCCAGGACATAAAGCTACTTTTTCCACTTTCAACTCTGCCCTTCGTAAAAGTGTGGAACACCAGGCGAAGCCCCATGGCCTCAGAATGGCCGCTCTAACCACACAGAAGCTGACAGAGCTCAGGTGGCTTCCTTAAACCAGCTGGTTTTTTGTTCTTGTTTTAAAAGCAAAATTAAAAAAAAAAAAAAAAGAAAGAAAGCAAAACAAGCCACCACCAAAACCAAACAAGTTAAATACGGAACAAACAACAAAAACCACTAAGAAAGCAAAGAAATAAAATTCAGAAAAACAAAAGCAAGCACAGACATAAACTGTTTCAAAGCACTCAGGAGTCTCACTGGGGAAGCAGGCAGGAGGAGCACCACGAATTGAGGCTAGCGTGGTTTGACCTCCAGGCCCACCAGGGTTTTAGAGAGATTCTCTTCTCACATATCCGAGAAAGGTCTAACACTGGGGTATGGTGAGAATCTGACAGAGGGCTATGGAGATGGCTCAGCGGGTAAGCGCGATTACAGGGAGAGCTCCGTCACTGGAGTTAGGACCCTTGGGACTCATGTAAGTACCAGGTGTCACCTCTAACTGTTGTGCTGTGGCTCCCGTGGGCCCTCACACACAAGTCAGAATCAGAAGCAAGTGACTTTTTTTTTTAAAGTTGACCAAAGAAGTCATAGCTTTGGTGGGGGAAAGGTTCACTTTCCTTGTTTTTGGAGACAGGTTTCACCCTTGCTTAGGTAGGTCTTGAACTACCAGACTCCAGCCACCTCCTATCTCAGCCTCCGAGGTACTGCTTATGCCCACACAATGCTGTCAGAAGAAGGCTGGAGACCTGCCATTCAGTTAGTCTGAAATAACTGACAGTGCCTGTGGGGACTGTGGCCAGAATTCAACACAATTCCTTTTTTTTTTTTTTTTTGAGACATAGTTTCAGTAGCCCAGGTTGGCCTGGAGCTAGCTGAGAACGACTTTGAACTCCAGATCTTCCGGCCGCCTCCTCCTAAGTGCTAGGATTTCAGGTGTGTGCCGCATCCCCTGGCTCTCAATGGAACCTGGGGTCTCATGCAGGCCAAGCCATGTCTCTACCAACGGGGCCACGCCCCCCCAGCCCACATTTCCTTTCAGCTCACGTAAACATCCTGGAGGAGTTTGAACCAGTTTCCTGTGGAGCGCAACAGGCTGCTCCTGGTCAAGTGTAACAGGAAGCCAAGGAAGAGTGACTCAAGCTAAGCTCTTCCCTGCTCTCAAGTCAGCAGGTCTGCTTGGAACCCAACAAAAGAACCCGGAGACTTACTCTCGCGAGGGGCGGGTCCTTTGAACTGGCTTCGGATGGGCAGCAGGGCCATGTTACCGATGAGCTTGGTGTCCGGGTCCATGAGAGAAGAGTGGTAAGCCTGCAGGGGCCAGCCCAGGGAAGAGAGAGAACAAGTGTCACCAGGAGACAAGGCGAGGACCAACTGTGAGGGGAGAGGGCTGGCAGCGGCTTACCAGCGCCTGACTCAAGAGAACCAACTGGTGGATTCTGGGACATTTTGTCAGCTGGCGGATAAGTGTAGCTCTCCGCTCACACTAAACTAGACACGGAAAACAGAGGCAGGCAGGACCTCAAACCCCATCATAAAAAAAAAATATATCAGCGCCAGGCATGGTGGTACACGCCTTTAATCCCAGCACTTGGGAGGTAGAGGCAGATGGATTTCTGAGTTCGAGGCCAACCTGGTCTACAGAGTGCGTTCCAGGACAGCCAGGGCTACACAGAGAAACCCTGTCTCCAAAAACAAAACAAACAAACAAAAAAAATTAAAAAATAAAAAAATTACACTTTACCACTGTCTTCTACTAATTTTACTTCATTTTATTAATGTTCTTTTTGTTTTGTTTTGTCAAGACAGGGTCTCACTATTCAGTACCACTATGCCTGTCTTTATTATTTATATTCTTTTTTTAAAGAATAATTTATTTGTATTTGTGTAATTGGTGTTTTGCCTGCATGCATGTTTGTGTGAGGGTGTGGGATCCCTTGGAACAGGGTGCTGGGAGTAAACCTGGACTTCCTGAAAGAGTAGTGTACTGGCTAGTTTTGTGTCAACTTGACACAACTGGGGTTATCACAGAGAAAGGAACTTCAGTTGGGGAAGTGCCTCCATGAGATCCAGCTGTGGGATATTTTCTCAATTAGTGATCAAGGGGGAAAGGCCCCTTGTGGGTGGGACCATCCCTGGGCTGGTTGTCTTGGTCTGCCAGAGAGCAGACTGAGCAAGCCAGGGGAAGCAAGCCAGTAAAGAACATCCCTCCATGGCCTCTGCATCAGCTCCTGCTTTCTGACCTGCTTGAGTTCCAGTCCTGACTTCCTTTAGTGATGAACAGCAATGTGGAAGAGTAAGCTGAATAAACCCTTTCCTTCCCAACTGTTTCTTGGTCATGATGTTTGTGCAGGAATAGAAACCCTGACTAAGACAGCAGCTAGCTCTCTTAACTGCTGAGCCATCTCTCCTGTCCCGTCAGGCCCTGTCCATGTTCTTTAGATCTTCATATTCTCATTCTCTCTCTCTCTCTCTCTCTCTCTCACACACACACACACACACAGCTGTTTTTTGAGACCAGGTTCTTTTTTTTTCCTATTAGTATCGTGTGTGTGTGTATGAGTGTGTGTGTGTTCACGAATCTGGGTGCTCATGTGTGCAAATGTCAGAGGTCATCATCAGGTGACCTTCTCAGTTGCTTCTCCACCTTTATGTTCAGGACAGGGGCTATCATTGAACCTGAAGCTTACCACCTGGACAGACAGGAGGCCAGCAAGCCCCACAGATCCTCCTGTCTTTGTCTCTCCAGCACTAGGCTTATAGACAGATGCCACCACATCTGGCCACTTTCGTGAAGTCTGGGATGGAACTCAAGTGCTCGTGCTTGAGTGCCAAGCGTTTCACCGACCGAATGCCCCCAATGCCAGCTTTTTGAGACAGGCTCACTAAGCAGTCCTGGCTGGCCTGGGACTCCCTTGGTAGACCAAGCTGACCTCAAGCTTACAGAGATCCGCCTGCCTGTGCCTCCTGGGATTACATCCTTAGGCTAGACGTGTGCTATGGAAGGATGCATTTCCTCCAGTTCTGCGTTCTGTGACATGATGCAAGCCGAAACACTCTACTACAGAGACCACACAAAACATGTTTCCCACCCTCCAGCAAACCAGGACCCAAGGCCTGGCTTTGAAATCTGCCACTTCCTGTCCTATGACCACAGGATGATTCTTCCTGGAACCTGTTTCCTCACCCCCACCCCCTTCAACCACAACAGGTAGCCCAGGCTGGCCTCTCACTATGTAGGTGACGATTACTTTGAACTTGTTACGCTCCTGCCTCTGTCTCCCCATTGCTGGGATGACGGATCTAGATAACCACAGTACTGGCGATTAAACCTAGGGCTTCAGACATGACAGGCGAATACTCTACCAACTCAACTCTACTCCAGTTCCCACCAGTCTGTTTCTAAACTTGTAAATGAGCAAGACACACCACACCTTTGGTGAGTGCGTATGAGCTAAAGGAGAGGGAACTGTGTTGATGAACAATCTCAAATGCTGGGTCCTAGTTTTGCTTTTCCTGTCTCCTGTGAACAAAACCATTCATTCATTCACTCATCCAATGATTGCTCAGCACCTTTTTGTGCAACACACAATGAGTGATGGTGTGATTTTTTTTTTTTTTTCCTGAGACAGAGTTTCTCTGTGTAGCCCTGACTGTCCTGGAACTGACTCTGTAGACCAGACTGGCCTTGAACTCAGAAATCCGCCTGCCTCTGCCTCCCAAGTGCTGGGATTAAATGTGCATGCCACCAACTGCCCAGTGTGATTGTTTTTTTTTTTTTTTAAAGATTAAAAAATATCTTATGTGTGTGCACCTGTATCTGTAGATGGGTATTTCTGTGTGTATGCAGTACCCACAGAGTCCAGCAGATGGTGCTGGGGTCCCTGGAGCTGGAATTATAGGCAGCTGGGAACTGCTGGATGTGGATGCTGGGGACAAAACTCCAGTGCTCTTAAAGGGTAGTTTGAGAATGTTGGGAATTTCCCTCCATTAATGGTAAATAACCCTTCGAAAGCCAATATTCTATAAATCTGCCCCACCTACTAAAAACTTTCATGCCACATCATTTTTAGAAAACTTTATGTATGTCTGAATGCCTACATACCAGAAGAGGGCATCAGATCCCATTATAGGTAGTAAATTGCCCTGTGGGTGCTAGTAACTGAACTCAAGATCTCTGGAAGACAGAGTCATCCGGAGATGCGGGGGCTCATTTGGACAGTGACTCTGGGTCTCACATATACTAACTATAGGAATCATGAATCTTCCAAAGCCAAACATGGTGATGCCGGACGGGCTTGTCATCCTGGCTACCCTGGGAGGCTGAGGCAGGAGGATCACAAATACAAGGCCAGCCTGGGCAATTTTATAAGACCCCTTTTCAAAAGTAAAAAAGATGGGGGAATACTGCTCAGTGGTAGAGCATCTATGTAGGCCATGAGGCCCTGGGGTCAATTCCCCACTGCTGCTCAAACACATGCACACTGTTCAAAGTTAGGCTTGCTCTCCTACTCATTATAAATAAGCCTTATTTATGCCAGCCTCTTGCCCACATCCCCAGGTCCCCTGTTCTCCCAATGCCTGTCACCAGGCACTGTTTTTATTTTTATTTTACACATGATCAAACATGCGTGAATGTGTGTGTGTAGTGTTCGTGTTCACAAGTGTGCATATGAGTGCATGTAGGTATGTATGCTCATGTCCACAGGCGGAGACCATAGGTCTGTTCCTTAACTGCTTTCCACTTTATTTTTGAGACAAGGAGCCTCAGAGAACTCTACACATCCCCAGCTCTGAAACTTCAGACACACACTTCGTGTCCCCCCCCCCCCCCCCGCTTCTGTTTTACTTGGGTGCTAAGCATCCAGACTCAGGCCCTCTCGTTTGTACCACTGAGACACCTCCTCAGCCCCTACTATCTATCTCTATCTATCTATTTATTTCCTGTGACAGCGTCTCTCATTGAACCCAGAACTTGCTGATTTTTGGCTGGGCTGGCTGGCCAATAAGCCAGAAGATCTGCCTGTCCTTTGCCTCCCCAGAGTTAGGGTCACAGGCATGAGCTGCTGTACCCTGTGACCCCACCTCCTGCAAGCAGCCTCTTTTTTTTTCTTCCCCCATTTTTTGGGAGTCAGGCTTTGCAGCTATGTAGCCCAGGCTGGCCTAGAACTCACTGCATAGTCCACATTGGCCTGAACTTTGCCATCCTCCTGCCTCGGTATTGGGATGAGTGATAACTGAGCCAGATAGAGGTAGGCTAACTGCCATCTGTTTTCGTCACAGCAGTTGTTAAGATCGGAAACTACTTCCTATGTGTATTTGCATGGTTATTGTCTACCCGTTAAACTATAAGCTCCCTGAGTGGCCCTTAGTCGCTGCTGTCAATAGTGCTGGCTTCACAGTGAGAGGTCAGTAACACTGGTCCAGTGTGGGTGGACGCTATTCAAGCGTCCCTTCGCTAAGCTGCAATCGGCATCATTTCCTCCCACTCGGATGCACACAAAAAAGGAAACCAGCGCTGGCTCGGTGGTGGTCAGGGAGTCCGGTGGGAGTCAGAGCAGGGAGACGGAAGAAGGGGTCCATCAGGGAAGTGAGGTCTGGCAGGTGACTAGGTAGCAGGCCGATCCCACTCCCTGGGGTGGAGGAGGAAGTGGAAATGACAAGGGGGAAATTAAAAAAAAAAAAAAAAAGGAGAAGCTAGACCTTAGATTTAAAAATAAATTAAAAGTCAGCCATCGTTCTTAGGTTCGAAGCTCTAGGGTGGGATCTGGGAACACGGCAGGGTTAGGGGGGAAGCGGCGGGGCGGGCGAGCCGGTGTTGGAGGCAAAGGCTGGAGATCAGGGAGGACGCTTCCTCTCTCCCCGGCCTTATGACACAAATCTCCTGCCTCCCCTCGGGCTCTCGCCCCGCTCGGCTCCCCGACCCTGGGGCTCGAATGCTTACCGGCATCTTGACGGTGTCCGGATTCGATCCAGAGAAGCCGAACCCAGAAAACGTTTCCGGAGACCGAGCCTGGGTGGAGTAGGCGGAAGTAAGCCGGAAGAGGCGGGCGGAAGGAATAAATGCACTTCCGGTGGTTTGCTCCGGCTGCGGTGACCGCAAGTGACGCCAGGGGGCGCGTCAGCGTGAAGCGATGAGTGTGGTGCTGCATAAAGCGCGTTCAGAAAAAAAGGCTGGATTTTGGAATTGAAGACTCCCTTCCAAGTGGCTAATAATCAGCTCCCGGGTTTTTGTTTTTGTTTCTCATTTCCCGGCTTCAGCTTCAAATCCAGTACCATTCAGTCACCTGATTTACCCTTCTGCTATGTTTAGTTTTTTTACTTTTTTTTTTTTTTTTTTTGGTTTTCCGAGACAGGGTTTCTCCATGTAGCCCTGGCTGTCCTGGAACTCACTCTGTAGACCAGGCTGGCCTCAAACTCAGAAATCTGCCTGCCTCTGCCTCCCGAGTGCCGGGATTAAAGTCATGCGCCCCCACAACCGGCTTAGTTTTTTACTTTTACCACAGTGCAACGTGGGGGACGTCAGTTCTCACTTTCCACCGTGATACTCTCAGAACCAACTCAGTCTTCAGAAACACCTACACCCTGAGCCGTCTTGGCGGCCAATATTTTTTATTTTTTCAATTTTCACTTTGCTAAGAGTCACATGAAGTCCAGGCTGGCATATACATATAAATGAATATGAACTGATCTGCACCCACTTGTGTTCAGGAATTACAGATGTGTGCCCATCACTCCTGTTATTTTTATTTTTCTTGCTTAGTTTTATGATGCCTATGGTGGTGTCTCTATCTTCCTTGTCATGTTAAGACAGTCAGGGACCACCACAGGGGTAAAGGAAAGAAAAGTCCTGAGCCTACCCCTTTGACCTTCCTGTCACCCACTAAATGTGTATCATATATCATTTCTACTCTTTCGACAAGGTGTGGTGTATGTCTTCCCAGATCATGGCAAGGACTAAGTGGTCATGAAAACCAAGCATATTATAAGGGCCTGAGTGATGCCACATGTCTGAGGGGATGAAGACAAACCCACCACTGACACCCATCATATATGTATGTAAGTATGTATTTTGTGTCTCTGTGTAGCCCTGGCTAGTCTGGAACTTGCTTTGTAGACCAGGCTGGCCTTGAACTCTTGAGATCCACCTGCCCTTGCTTCCCAAGTGCTGAGGCAGAGGGGATATGTAACCACCATACCCAGCCAACCACTTTTTATGTTTTTGGGACAAGGTATTAACTATGTAGCCCAGGCTGGTCTCTACAATGTCTGGCTAATACCCCCTTTTCTTTGTATGACCGCTGAGGGGCCAGGTCCTGGGGTTGAATCCTAGTTCCAACATGACTAGCTGTGTTATTCTGAGCAACTTAATGTACCTCTCTGTGCCTCTGTTCCTCACCTAAATATAGAGGCCTCAGTATTTACCTCATTGCTTAGGGAGGATGAAATGAGCTACAAGAAAAGTATTTATAGAGTTAACATTAGACATGTTCTTTTTCTTGGGTTTTGGAGACAGGGTTTCTCTGTATAGCTTTGGCTGTCCTGGAGCTCACTCTGTAGACCAGGTTGGCCTCGAACCTGGAGCTTTACCTGCCTGTGCCCCCCCTCAAGTGCCAGAATTAAACGTGTGTGCTACCACTGCCAGGCCTGACATTTTAAATGATTTGGTGCAAGCTTGTCTAGAGGTCAGAAGGCAACTCTGTGAGTGAGCTCGCCTTCCACCACAGTTCCCAGGGATGGAGCGCAGCTTATCACGAGTGGCAGCCTTCACCTGCTCAGCCATCTTGCCCACCCACATACCTGGATTATAATGAGCTCATTATTTCAAAGTACCTTCCTCGAGAACAACCAAGTTCATTGGCTGTCTCATAGTCCTTTTTTCTTTTCCTTTCTTTTCTTTTCTCTTCTTTCTTTGAGACAGGGTTTCTCTGTGTAGCCCTGGCTGTCCTGGAACTCTGTAGACCAGGCTGGCCTCAAACTCACAAATCCGCCTGCCTCTGCCTCCCCAGTGCTGGGATTAAAGGTATGCACCACCATGCCTGGGAACCTGTTAATGGGAGTCCAGAGACCAGGATATTTTCAGCCATCCCATACTCCTAGACCACAGGCAGCTCAGCTCATTCCCATACCAGGCCTGGAGCACAGCCCAGCCACACTTGGCTCTTGCCCTCAGCCTTGGCCTCCAGGTGCCAACGACTATGGATTCAGAGAGCCTCACTTGGCTTTATTGAAAATGGACCAAACTCAGCCCTACAGGCCAACATGACAACTTTTGACCTGAGTTACATTTCTATGAGGGCTGAATTAGCGTTACCAGGTAGACTGGTCACCAAATAACTAGGGGAGCCTTGGGCCTTGTTGCAAGGATTCAAGGAAAGAAATCATGGAAAATAACTCTGTAATGTCACGTCTAGCTGGGCTTACTAAGATCCAGCCTCATTCTGCCAGAGCCTGGCCTGTGAGGGATGCTGGAGAAAGAAAGACCTTCCAGATAGCTGCTCCCGTGACCTGCATACCAGCTGCCAATTGACTCTCAAAAGCTCAATGTAATTCAATGTAAGTTAAAAATCCTACCTCAACCTCCTGAATGTTGGGACTACAGTCACAAACCACCATGCTCACATGGACACACACTGGATTTCTAAACAGTCACTGCCGTCATTCTGACCCTTGGAGAAATTAGTTTAAGGGTTTTTCTGGAATGTGTACATCACAGTCTGCCTGGAAAAGAAGAGTGTGAAGAGGGCCCGTGTGCATTCACATTTACAAATCTCAAACAGTTTTCTTTTTAATATATATATTTTTTTTATTAGATATTTTCTTTATTTACATTTCAAACAGTTTTCAGCTTTAATTGTATAAATAATACATGTTTGATTTGTGAAAATAACACTTATGTATATCCTTCCAAATTTTTTTTATTTTGATATAGATCTATGTTTTTTGTTACAATAATTTGTACCTCTCCAAAAACAAACAAGTAAATCAAAAGAAGAGCCCTCAAAAAACAAAATATTCAATTGTAAAAATGAGGTTACATTGGCTCCAATTGTGTGCGCATGCACACATACACACACACACTGGTGATATACGTGTGTGGCTAGGTTAGTTTATATTATATACAAGTCTTTGTGCATTAATTTCTACTTTGATTTTCTTTAAATATCCAAACAATAGTGTCGGGATAAGGTCTCCTGAAAGAGCAGCAGTTTCAGAGCTCAGAGCACAAGCCAGGCTCGCTCACTCGCTCGCTCACGCAGCGGCTCAGCCTAGAGCCCAGCGCTCTTCCCAGACGCAGCAGCGGCTTCCCGCGGTTAATCCTCCAGGAGAGCACTGGGCCACGAGCGGAATGGTGGCTTCGTCCGTAGTCAACCTCACTCATTCTGCCGTTCTTGAAAATACTCATCAAACATGGAGGAGGACTCTTCTTGCTCCTGTCACAAAGGCAACAGAGGAGACCATGCATCCCCTCCTCTCGGGACCCCTCCTGAGCTGACGCAGGGAAGCCCAGCTCACCCTCGGCTCCTTGAACTCCAAGTCCTCCCCGTACTGAATGGCGAAGTCGATGTGCTGGAGCACGATGTTCATGCTCTCCTCGTCTGACTGGTCGTACGGCAGGAAGCGGACCATGCTGTAGTCATCCACCTGCAAACGCGAGTTAGAGAAGCGGCCCTGACAGTGCTGCGGACCATGCCCACCACAGGCTTGTTTATAGCATAATCACTTATACCTCTCCTGAAAAGGACAAGCGCTTGGCTGGCAGGAAGGCTCAGGAGTGAGGTGCCTGCTGCCAAGCTTGCTAAACTTAATAACCTGGCCTCGATCCTCAAAATCCACATGATGGAAGGAGAAGAAATCAACTCCTGCAGAGTGTCTTCCTGGCACACACTTGCAAGCATGCACACAAATAAAGGTAAAAAACAAGGATGCAAGCAAACAGTCACCTGCACTGGGCTGGGAAAAGGAGCCCCGGGGAGAGCCAGCACACCCTTTGGCTGACCTTGGACCCACTGGAACTGAGCGGCCCCAGCCACCTGACTGCTCAAACTAACCATCACACCCCTTCCCTTCCCACCCCCAACTGCCAGCTTTTTATAGGGGATGGCACTGGACGGTGCTGCACACAGGTGAACACGGGCTGGACATGGGCAGACACCTGAGGATCACTTGGAGGGGGCTTTAAAGGGCGCTTGCTTACCAGGCCACACACGGCCTTCGTCAACTTCTTAAACTTTTGGCTTCTTAAGTCACCAGTTGAATCCTCTATCAGAGAGTACATGTCTGGATCTAGAAACCTTTAAAGGAGAGGGAGACAGGAGGAGAACAGGAGCCTGTCTCAGGGGGCACAAGGATCGGCCCGCAGAGCCCTGCCGGGGACACCACTCACTTCTCAATCTCCTTCTTGGCTTTCTTACTCAGCAGGTCCATCTTCGTCATGATGTTAACCTGTGGGATCTCTAGAGAAACCATGGCACTCAAGGCTGCCAGGATGCCGGAGAGAAACTGGAGAAGGAAAGAACAGAAACGTCCAGTTATCGCCAACAGGGCCTCCTGACTCACTGGAGAGACACTGGTACCCAACCCAAGAGACTAATCTTCCAGGGAAAGACACTTGCTAAAAAGGTGGTAGAGGCCCTCCTAGCCTTGAAGGAGAGAAGGGAAGATGTGATCTCATCTACTGACCAGAGGGGAGTGGCTGGCTTTTAATCCCAGCTGCGCAGATGAAGATCCAGTTCGGGGCCAGTCTTTGCTACACATACTCTGTCCCAAACCCATCAATGAATCCCTTGCTCTGCCTTGACCACATCTCTGCATTTTGACCACGAACTGGCCTTCTTTTCCACGAACATCTCTCATGACTACTGACGAGAAAATGCAGTCTGTAATTTCTAAACAGGAATAAAGGTCCTCAGAAAATTAAAAATAGGTTTTTTTCTGCTATTTTTTAATCTTTATATTTGAGATACTGTCTTACTCTGTAGCCCGGCTAGCCTTGAACTTGCAGCAACCCTCTTGCCTCAGGCTCCGGAGTGCTGCGATTGCAGGCACGAACCACTCACCCAGCTCAGTATTTTTAAATACACTATGTAATACAATGCCCATTTGCCTCAATTTTTATTTCATAAGCAGGTCCCCCAATCTGTTTTTCTTCTTATTTTTTTGAGCCAGGGAACTCTGGCTAGCCGGAAACTTGATTTGAAGTCCAGGCTGGCCTTGAACTCAAAAGAGATCTTTCTGACTCTGCCTCTTGAGTGCTAGGATTAAAGTCACCACACCCAGCTAAATCTATCTCTTAGGTAAGCAGACATTCACATAGTCATTTGATCATTGGAGATGCTAAATAAATGTTAAAGCCTATGAAATGTGGAGGCTCACACAGACGGAGCAGAGAATGTCACATGCTTTCTTTCTACCCAGGACTGAAAAATCTACAAGAGATTCGTCCACAGACCTTGAATGACTCCACCATGAACTGAGAATCAACAAGGAACACTCCGCACACTCGGAACTCCCACTGTTCGAGCTGCTGGACCAGCTGCTTCATGACAGGCAGGTGGGTGTAGAGCTCAATCTGACCTGCAGGGGGAGCACACGACAGCAGTCATGACTGCAGCCAGGAGGCTGTAGAGATGAGTAAGAGCAGGAAGGGCACCCGGTGGCGGCATGTCTGTCCAGGCCCCGGGACTGAAAGAGGAGGACATCAGACCCTGCTACACATCCAGCTGTTTTGCTCTGTGTCGTCTGTGGTGCTGGGGACTGAACTGCCGCCTGTCCATCCCCTCAGACAATGCTGTTTCCCCTTGGATTTTTGTGGAGGTTTTGCATTTTATTCCTGAGCTTCATTGTTTTGATTTAGGTCTGTATGTCTGTATGTCATGTGTTTGCAGCTGCCTGTGGAGGCCAGAACAGGGTGTCAGAGTTGAAGTTCCGGAAGTTTCTGGGAACTGAACTTGGACCCTCTGGAGGAGCAAGTGCTCTTAACCTCTGAGGCACCGCCCACTCCCTGCTCTCAGCTGTTAAGGGCACATCACAGTCTCCCAGGGCAATCACAGAGCCTGAGGTATGGCCACCACAGGGATATCGGGCAGACTACACACACACACACACACACACACACACACACACACTGTTTTTTGTTTTTTGTTTTTCGAGACAGGGTTTCTCTGTGTAGCCCTGGCTGTCCTGGAACTCACTCTGTAGACCAGGCTGGCCTCGAACTCAGAAATCCGCCTGCCTCTGCCTCCCAAGTGCTGGGATTACAGGCATGCGCCACCGCGCCCGGCAAACAGACTATATTTCTACATTTCTTTTTGCCAGTGCTGGGCTGGGGAGGTGACCCTGTGGTAGATTGTCTTGCTGGCATGAAGTAGCCCAGCACTCACCCCTCAGCACGGAAAACCAGTGACACGAGCATAAAGGGGTGGCTTGGGAATCTTCACACTCATGACACACACATGAACAAGGCTGGCTCCGGTCCACAGCTCACACGTCACCTGTCCCTTCCCAGTTTCACCTCACAGCACCTCTGGTCACCCAGCCACCCCTGCCTCCATCTGTTCGTAGCTTCTTGTCTGAGGCCCTTTGCCTGCACAATTGACTCCATGTTGTCCCACAGCCTACTTTAAAGGACAACTGACCAGTTGCCTCCTGTTCCCTCTGTGGGTCACCTGCCAAAAATACTAATCACGGGGCGACTGCTAATCGCACTTGCTTCCTTCTGAGCCACAAGCTATGGCCCCTTACTCTTAAGGTTGATCTCCATAAGCACTTGATCAACCCAAGGGATAAACCGGATCCAACTGGGTTCTGCAGGTACTTGTTCACTGTCCCCACGAGGACACAGTGTCACAGCTCCAGGCAGACTGTACACTCAAGTTGTTGCTGTACCTGGACAGTCAAAAAGGATGTAATCGTCCTCAACGTGGCCCAGGCAGTTCTCCAGCCAGTCAAAGTTGTTGGCAAAGTACTCCATGCAGAAGACCAGGCCTCCGTTGGGGCCGAACCGCAGAGACTCGTCCTCCATCACATCGTCCACCTCGATCAGCTCCCGGATGTCTGCAGAGCCAGGCAGGGACCAGAGTGAGTATCCACTTGGAAAACTTAATCAACAGATCTATACACACCTCACACATGGGCTGGGATGACCACTCAATGACTCAGCGTGCTTGACGCACCATCGTAAGGACCAGTGTGGCCTCCCTTCCCCCAGCCTGGAACCTGCCTGCTCAAGGGTGGAGCTACCGGCTCATTCGTCCTGCCACGCCTACCTACTGCTGGAACCTGCCTTTGCCGTCTGGAGGCACACACGTGTTCGTCCTGCTACTGGACCCTGAGTTACTTGGCGGGAAATTGGGTTCCCTCCCCCTTCCTTTATAAACTGAGTGTCTGGAAATATTAAATTGAGTCTTGATCAGAATGTTGTCTAGACTCCATTGTTTCTTCCGCCCCGTCTAGTTTCCTCTCTTTCAGCCTGAACTGCCTTTCTCAGTGAACCGTTCATGTTGTGGACCGCGGGCGGGCCGCAACAGTTGGCGCCAGAACTGGGACCTGAAGAATGGCAGAGGGATGTTAAGAGAAACGACTGCTGTGTGGAGCTCCACAAGAAAGGAAAGGATCTTCGTATCGGAGGAGCATCGGAGCAACGGACAGGTACACATGCTAGCGCTAGCCTAAAAAATTTCAGTTTTGTAAAGTGTTGCTGAGGATGCGGTAGGATACGAATCAAGTTTGAACCAGTGCTGACCCAACACTGCTTCTGCTTGGGGTCAGCAGTTCGTTAATCGGAACTAGATACGGAGACAGGCGGTGTGCCGCAGTTTTTTAGAAAACTGCTTAGGTGGAAGAAAGAAGGGTTCAAAATCATGGATCAGGCGATTGTTTTTAGTTTTCAGGAGTTGCTTAAGGAAAAAGGAGTAAGGCTTGAAGTACAATTAGTAAGAAATTTTTTAGATAAGATAGATAGCTGTTGTCCATGGTTCAAAGAAGAAACGATAGATTGTGGAACCTGGGAGAAAGTTGGTGAGGCCCTGAATATCGCTCAGACAGATAATTTTACCCTAGGTCTCTGGGCGCTTGTAAATGATGCTATAATAGATGCAACTTCTCCAGGGCTAAATTGCCCTCAGGCGGAGCTTGTGGTATCTCAGGAGGAGTGCCTATCAGAGAAGGCCTCCTCAGAAAAGGATCTTCTTAACTCAAAAATTGATAAATGTGGAAACTCTGATGATGGACTGAATTTTAACAAAAATCACTCAGATAGAGGAATTGCCCATTACCCTAATGAGAATTGGTCCTCTTGCGAATCTCCCGCTTCACCCATAGTCACCACTTCGGGAGGTGCTACACATAGGGACACACGGCTAATCGAGTTAGAATTTGAGATTAAGCTTCAGAGGCTGACTAATGAGCTTCGGGAACTAAAAAAGATCTCAGAAGCGGAGAAGAGTAACTCTTCTGTAGTTCACCAGGTGCCGCTAGAAAGAGTTGTGAGTCAGACTCATGGGAAAGGACAGAATTCGTCTAATACGCTGGCCTTTCCTGGCCTTTCCTGTGGTCGAGGCAGTTGATCAGCAAGATGCTAGGACCAGACATTACCAGATCTTGGATTTCAAGTTGTTAAAAGAGTTAAAGGCAGCTGTTGTGCAATATGGTCTTTCAGCCCCATTCACTCAAGCATTACTGGACACAGTTGTGGAGTCAAACTTAACCCCCTCAGATTGGAAGACTCTGTCCAAGGCTACCCTGTCAGGAGGAGATTTTTTGCTTTGGGATTCTGAATGGCGAGACGCCAGTAAGAAAACTGCTGCTTCTAATGCTCAGGCTGGTAACCCAGACTGGGATAGCAACATGCTTTTAGGAGAGGGTCCATATGAGGGACAGACAAATCAGATTGATTTTCCCGTTGCAGTGTACGTGCAAGTTGCGACAGCCGCACGCCGTGCTTGGGGAAAGTTGCCAGTTAAAGGAGATACTAGTGGAAGTTTAGCTAGCATTCGGCAGGGTTCTGATGAACCATATCAGGACTTTGTGGACAGGCTGTTGATTTCCGCTAGTAGAATCCTTGGAAGTCCAGACACAGGTAGTCCCTTTGTTATGCAGCTGGCTTATGAGAACGCTAACGCAACTTGCCGAGCTGCAATTCAACCGCATAAGGGACAGACAGATTTGGCGGGATATGTCCGTCTTTGCGCAGACATCGGGCCTTCCTGCGAGTTCTCGCAGGGAACCCACGCGCAAGCAATGTTCTCGAGGAAACGAGAAAATAATGCATGCTTTAATTGTGGAAGTTTGGATCATTTTAGAAGTAATTGTCCTAAGAACAAGGGCGCCAAGGATAGACAAACAGGCCGTACCCCAGGAATATGTCCCAAGTGTGGGAAGGGCCGCCACTGGGCAAAAGATTGTAAGCATAAACCAAGGGTTTTGAGCCGCCCGGTGCCGGGAAACGAGGAAAGGGGTCAGCCCCAGGCCCCGAGTTACTCAAAGAGGACAGCTTATGGGGCCATAAATCTGCTGCCCAGCCAACAAGATCAGTTCTTGAACTTGTCAGGTCAAACCCAGGAAATGCAAGACTGGACCTCTGTTCCACTGTCCACGCAGTATTAACCCCAGAAATGGGAGTCCAAACTCTGCCTACCGGAGTCTTTGGACCACTGCCCACAGAAACCTGTGGCTTTCTCTTGGGACGAAGCAGTTCTATTGTAGAAGGCCTGCAGATTTTTCCAGGTGTTATAAATAATGATTATGAGGGAGAACTTAAAATCATAGCCGCTTGCCCTTGTGGTGTTATAACTATACCTGCTAATCAAAAAATTGCTCAACTTACTTTGATCCCTTTACGCCAGTCACTGTATAGATTCTTTGAAAGTGAGGAAGGACAAAATAATTTTGACTCCTCGGGCGTAAATTGGGTGAAATCTATCACAAATCAGAGACCTAACCTTAAATTGACTCTTGATGGAAAAGGCTTTGAAGAATTAATAGATACCGGGGCCGACGTAACAATTATTAGAGGGCAGGACTGGCCCTCAAACTGGCCCTTGACTGCTTCCTTGACTCACCTTCAAGGAATTGGGTACGCCAGTAACCCAAAACGTAGTTCCAAATTGCTAACCTGGAGAGATGAGGAAGGGAAATCAGGAAAGATTCAGCCGTATGTTATGTCAAATTTGCCTGTGACCCTGTGGGGAAGAGATCTGTTGTCACAGATGGGCGTTATTCTGTGCAGTTCTAAGGAGAAGGTGACTGGACAGACATTCAGGCAGGGACTCCTGCCTGGTCGTGAACTAGTAAAAAAAGGACAGGGAATTAAGACCTTTAAGGATCTTAAACCCCACTCTAACATGAGAGGTTTAAAGTATTTTCAATAGCGACCACTATCTTGCCTGCATCCCACGCGGAAAAAATTCAATGGCGTAATGATATTCCGGTGTGGGTAGATCAGTGGTCTTTACCTAAAGAGAAAATAGAGGCCGCTTCTTTGCTAGTGCAGGAGCAGTTAGAAGCAGGACATTTGGTGGAGTCTCACTCTCCCTGGAATACACCCATTTTCATTATCAGAAAGAAATCTGGAAAATGGAGACTGTTACAAGATTTAAGAAAAGTTAATGAGACCATGGTACTTATGGGAACCTTACAACCGGGGCTCCCCTCCCCAGTGGCCATTCCTAAGGGATATTATAAGATTGTTATAGATTTGAAAGATTGTTTCTTTACCATCCCTTTGCATCCAAAGGATTGTGAGAGATTTGCTTTTAGTGTTCCTTCTGTAAATTTCAAGGAACCCATGAAAAGATATCAATGGACAGTCCTCCCACAGGGGATGGCTAATAGTCCCACATTATGTCAAAGGTTTGTGGCGAAAGCAATTCAGCCTGTTAGACAACAATGGCCAAATATTTACATCGTTCATTTCACAGATGATGTCTTGATGGCGGGAAAGGACCCCCAAGAATTGCTTTTGTGTTATAAAGGTTTACAAAAAGCCCTAGCTGATAAGGGATTGCAAATTGCTTCTGAAAAGGTACAAACTCAGGATCCTTATAATTATTTGGGTTTTAGACTCACTGATCAAGCTGTTTTTCCCCAAAAGATCGTTATTCGTAGAGATAACTTAAAGACCTTAAATGATTTTCAAAAATTGTTGGGTGATATTAATTGGCTTCGCCCCTATTTAAAGCTTACTACAGGGGAGTTAAAACCTTTATTTGATATTCTTAAAGGGAGTTCTGATCCCACTTCCCCTAGATCCCTAACCTCAGAAGGATTGCTGGCCTTACAACTAGTGGAAAAGTCTATTGAAGAGCAATTCGTTACCTATATAGATTACTCCCTGCCGCTGCACCTGTTAATTTTTAATACGACTCATGTGCCTACGGGACTGCTATGGCAAAAATTTCCTATAATGTGGATACATTCAAGGATTTCTCCCAAACGTAATATCTTGCCATATCACGAAGCAGTGGCTCAGATGATTATCACTGGAAGAAGGCAGGCATTGACTTATTTCGGAAAAGAGCCAGATATCATTGTTCAGCCTTACAGCGTAAGTCAAGACACTTGGCTGAAACAGCATAGTACAGATTGGTTGCTTGCACAAATAGGGTTTAATGGAATTATAGACAACCACTACCCTCAAGATAGGTTAATAAAATTTTTAAATGTACATGATATGATATTTCCTAAGATGACTTCTTTACAGCCTTTAAATAATGCTCTATTGATTTTTACTGATGGCTCCTCTAAAGGGCGAGCTGGATATCTTATTAATGATCAACAGGTTATCGTAGAGACTCCTGGTCTCTCGGCTCAGCTAGCCGAATTAACAGCAGTGCTAAAGGTCTTTCAGTCTGTACATGAGGTTTTTAATATTTTTACTGACAGTTTATATGTTGCTCAATCAGTACCCTTATTGGAAACCTGTGGCACGTTTAACTTCAATACGCCATCAGGATCCTTATTTTCAGAATTGCAAAACATCATTCTTGCCCGGAAAAATCCGTTTTATATTGGCCACATACGGTCTCACTCTGGTCTTCCTGGGCCTCTGGCCGAGGGTAATGATCGCATTGACAGGGCTCTAATAGGAGAAGCTTTAGTTTCAAATCCTGTGGCTCTGGCCCAACGTAATCATGAAAGGTTTCACCTCTCTAGCCACACCCTAAGGCTCCGCCATAAAATCACCAAGGAGCAAGCAAGAATGATTGTAAAACAATGTCCTAAATGTATTACATTATCCCCAGTGCCACATCTAAGAGTCAAACCTAGAGGCCTTGTGCCTAATCATATTTGGCAAATGGATATAACCCATTATACAGAATTTGGAAAACTAAAATATATACATGTTTGCATTGATACCTGTTCAGGATTTCTCTTTGCTTCCCTACATACAGGGGAGGCTTCAAAAAACGTAATTGATCATTGCCTACAAGCCTTTAATACCATGGGGTTGCCTAAGCTTATTAAGACAGATAACGGGCCATCTTATTCTAGTAAAAACTTTATTACATTCTGTAAAGAATTCGGTATCAAACATAAAACTGGAATTCCTTACAACCCCATGGGACAAGGAATAGTTGAACGTGCTCATAGCACCTTAAAAAATTGGCTTTTTAAAACAAAAGAGGGGCATCTATATCCCCCAAGGTCACCAAAGGCTCACCTTGCCTTTACCTTATTTGTCCTAAACTTTTTGCAAACTGACATTAAAGGTCAGTCTGCAGCGGAACGCCACTGGCACCCAGTTACTTCTAATTCTTATGCATTGGTAAAATGGAAGGACGCCCTGACTAATAAATGGAAGGGTCCAGATCCAGTTCTAATCTGGGGAAGAGGCTCGGTTTGTGTTTTTTCACGAGATGAAGATGAAGCACGGTGGCTACCAGAGAGATTAATTCGTCAGGTAGACACAGATTCTGTCTCTCCTCGTAAGTATCATTCTAAAGACTAAAATTCCTCTTGTGCTGGGAGTGGAAGCTCTCAGAAAAAATTGTTTTCCTCTGAGCCAAATCCCCTACAGGAGGCCGGAGACTAGCTTTAGCTTTACAATTTGCATCTAAATAAAGTACCTTGACTTCTCCGAACAGAAAATTTACATTGCCACACTCTCATTGTTTAGAATTCTTCCTTCTCTCAAGCAGGTCAATCTACATTCTCCGGTTCTCCGCCCCTACGAGCAAACAGGTGGTATTGCTAATCTCCCTTCCAGGGACATCCCAGCATGTGGCTTTTCAGTCTAGAGAAGATTTAGATTTAACAGGAGAGCTAGGGAAGTAGAAATTTCATATATATTTACAAAGATTAGTTCTTATTTTGATAGATATAGGCTTGGTCCCTTAGCTGGCCTCTGGCTTTTCACCCTTGCTGTTACTGCAAGGTGTCCTTAGTTCCTCAGGCTACTGGGAATAACAGGGATGAAGAGGAAAGACTTTCAGCTCCTATTTTAACCAAAATTAATGGTGTTAATACTGACATAATTCTTGTCTAGGCCTTGCTAAATCTGAGGTTGACAAGTCTCATATAGAGACCTCGCAATAACTCAGAATTGCGCTACTGATTCATAATCATATGAATACGGTATGGGTACCGCTTGGCGCAGGAGATTACTGCGGAGGGAAGGTCCAGTTTGACCGTTTCTGAGTTCCCTGTGCGACACACCTGATTTGAAGGAGGTTGGTATCCGATTCCAGCTAAAAACCAAAAATACTTAAGGCTCTGCCTCCCCTCCCCAAAAGATACCAAGAGCCACACAGATGTGAGTTGTTACAATGCTCACGGGAGGAATCAGGCCAATGTCCACCCAAGTCAAGGTTAAAGGCCCACTCATCTACGGATGAGAAAATCATTTGATCACCTCTGTTAAGCATTGCCTATTTAAACTTAATTAATAGGGGGGAGAGAGATTGGAGACCTTGCTGTCGTAAGGGCAAGCCCTTCACTGCCTCCCACCCAAAAAATAAAAAAGCCAATTGGCCTTGTACTAAAGAGCTGGTCTTAACCCCTTCTCACTGTTCCCCTGCCTTTTACCCAAAATTGCAGAGGATTATCAGTTCAGTGTTATTCTAAAATTGTTTAGTTAAACTCAGCCAGGGTTCCAACGCCCTACTTAAAATGCAAACAGGTAGCTACCTATTCAGCACTAATTAGCATTATAAAGTCAGAGCCTACAGCCCAGCGCTGCTATTCAGTCAGTGCTTTAAAGACAGCCTTAGCCAGATACAGTTTACCATTAGAAAAGTTAGGGAACCCCACGGAAACAAGTTTTTTCTTTAGCCCTAGGAACTCAGGCAGAACTATTGAACATAGATAATTTTTCTGCCACAGGCCACCCCCTTTTTATTTTTGTTTTGTTATCTAATGGGGGGAAATGTGGCCTCCCTTCCCCCAGCCTGGAACCTGCCTGCTCAAGGGTGGAGCTACCGGCTCATTCGTCCTGCCACGCCTACCTACTGCTGGAACCTGCCTTTGCCGTCTGGAGGCACACACGTGTTCGTCCTGCTACTGGACCCTGAGTTACTTGGCGGGAAATTGGGTTCCCTCCCCCTTCCTTTATAAACTGAGTGTCTGGAAATATTAAATTGAGTCTTGATCAGAATGTTGTCTAGACTCCATTGTTTCTTCCGCCCCGTCTAGTTTCCTCTCTTTCAGCCTGAACTGCCTTTCTCAGTGAACCGTTCGTGTTGTGGACCGCGGGCGGGCCGCAACAGACCAGAGTGTGAGCCTCCAGCATCCATGGAAAAGCTGGGCGTGGCCGCACCTCTGTAACTGCAGTGCTGTAGGCAGAGACAGGAGGGCTGCTGGGAAGGGGGGATTATGTCCAAGGTTCAGTTAGAGACTGTACTAGCTAGTTTTGTGTCAACTTGACACAGCTGGAGTTACCACAGAGAAAGGATCTTCAGTTGAGGAAATGCCTCCATGAGATCCAGCTGTGGGGTATTTTCTCAATTAGTGATCAAGGGGGAAAGGCCCCTTGTGGGTGGGACCATCTCTGGGCTGGCAGTCTCGGGTTCTATAAGAGAGCAGGCTGAGCAAGCCAGGGGAAGCAAGCCAGTAAAGAACATCCCTCCATGGCCTCTGCATCAGCTCCTGCTTCCTGACCTGCCTGAGTTCCAGTCCTGACTTCCTTTGGTGATGAACAGCAGTATGGAAGTGTAAGCTGAATAAACCCTTTCCTCCCCAACTTGTTTCTTGGTCATGATGTTTGTGCAGGAATAGAACCCTGACTAAGACAGAGACCCTGCCTTAAAGGTGGAGAGTGAGAGACCCAGACAGCTGACTGAGCATTACTGCAGAGATATCACACAGTAGAACACTTCAGACACAAGAGGGAGGGGAGCTCTTTTTTTGTAGCTTTTTTGTTTTTTGTTTTTCCGTGTAGCCCTGGCTGTCCTGGAACTCACTCTGTAGACTAGGCTGGCCTCGAACTCAGAAATCCGGGTTTGTTTTTTTGTTTGTTTTTTTTTTTTTGTTTTTTTGAGGCAAGGTCTTAGACCAGGCTGTCTTAGAGCGCACAGAGATCTGCCTGCCGCTGCCTCGTGAGTGATGGAATTAAAGGCATCCAGTGCCACACCCAGCTTGGAGGGGAAGCTCTTTAAACTCCCAGCTATAGCATTAAGTGAAAAACTTAGTGCATAGAATTTCCTGTAAGAATCAGGTGTGCTTGCCTGCCAGCTCTTGGGAGAGTGGGGAAAGAGAGCTATACAGCTACACAAGTCCACTGCACACACTTTATATATACACTCAGTTGCTTATGGAGGAACACATCAGAAACCAGGGACACTGGCTACTGAAGGAAGCAGGCTTGACTGCTGGGCCACAATTCTGGACACTTCCTGCTCTGCGCTGGTCACAGTGTGAACCACTTGGCTATGTGGTGCCTATATGAAGAAGTCAGCTGAAATGAAGCCAACTACTATCTCTTCACTTGATGACCAAGAAGCCAGTTAACTCCCAAGCCTGATTACAAGTTGGAGGTGGGGAGGGGAGCACTCCGACTGGGGTGGTAGGATGGGAACTCTGTCACTGACCTCCTGAAAGGTTTTCAATCTAAACAATAAGTCACTCTCTGTGAGGCCCCCGGGTCCCTCAAACATCTTTCTGCTTAAGGAAACCGAGTGCTTTCGCCACATGATCCCAAAGCAACAGTTCCTTTCTCTCTTTCTTTCTTTTTAAAGATTTATTTATTTGTTTGTTTATTTATTTATTATATGTAAGTACACTGTAGCTATCTTCAGACGCACCAGAAGAGGGCATGAGATCCCATTACGGGTGGTTGTGAGCCACCATGTGGTTGCTGGGATTTGAACTTTGGACCTTCGGAAGAGCAGTCGGGTGCTCTTACTCACTGAGCCATCTCACCAGCCCCCTCTTTCTTTCTTTTTTGTTAAGATGTATTTATTTATTATCCGTAAGTATACTACTTGTCTTTAGACATCCCAGAAGAGGGCATCAGATCTCATTATGGATGGTTATGAGACACCATGTGGTTGCTGGGAATTGAACTCAGGACCTTGGGAAGAGCAGTCAGCGCCCTTAACCTCTGAGCCATCTCTCCAGCCTCAGCCTGCCTGTCTCTTAAGAGCCGAGAAGATGATTTCCACTTCCTCCCCAGCCTGCTCCCCTGCTCTACCTACTAGAGGGCCTTACTCCTCAAGAACGCACCGCACCCCTGGCTCACATCTGTGATCCCAGCAATCAAAGGTAAAGGCAGGAAGGTTAGAAGTACAAGGCCCCCATAGGAGGAACATCAATAGGAACTAACCAGTACCCCCAGAGCTCCCTGGGACTAAACCACCAACCAAAGAAAACACATGGTGAGACTCATGGCTCCAGCTGCATATGTAGCAGAAGATGGCCTAGTCGGTCATCAATGGGAGGAGAGGCCCTTGGTCCTGTGAAGGCTTGATGCCACAGTGTGAGAGAATGCCAGGGCCAGGAAGCAGGAGTGGGTGGACTGGGGAGCAGGAGGAGTGGGGAGGGAATAGGGGGCTTTCAGAGGGAAAACCAGGAAAGGGGGTAACATTTGAAATGTAAATAAAGGGGCTGGTGAGATGGCTCAGTGGGTAAGAGCACCCGACTGCTCTTCTGAAGGTCCAGAGTTCAAATCCCAGCAACCACATGGTGGCTCACAACCATCTGTAAGGAGACCTGACGCCCTCTTCTGGAGTGTCTGAAGACAGCTACAGTGTACTTACTTATAATAATAAATAAAAAAATCTAAAAAAAAAAAAAAAAAAAAAAAAAAAAAAAGAAATGTAAATAAAGAAAATATCTAGCCGGGTGGTGATGGCGCACGCCTTTAGTCCCAGCACTTGGGAGGCAGAGGCAGGCGGGTTTCTGAGTTCAAGGCCAGCCTGGTCTACAAAAGTGAGTTCCAGGACAGCCAGGGCTATACAGAGAAACCCTGTCTCGAAAAAATTAAAAAAAAAAAAAAAAAACCATTTTTGGATATGCCAACACCTGACTCTGCTACTGAACTTCAGCTATGAGGATATTACCACTGCAGAAAATTTGGTGAAGGTACACAGGAATCCTTTGTATTATTTCCCACCACTGTACCTGACATTATAATTGACTCAAAATCAAGCTTAGAATATTGACTTTGGAGAGACTTTTTAAAAAATTCTCCATTGTCTTTTACCAAGGTTCCACTAAAATACATTTCTTTGAGTACCAGTGTCTCATGTAATGAAAACTGTAAGTAGTGAAGAATTATTTTGTGAATAATTAAGAAAGAAATAAATACTATTTAATGATTCAAAAAAAAGTATAAGACCATCCTTGGCTACATAAAGAATTTGAGGGCAGCTCTGGTTCTAGGAGGCTCTACTCCAAAACTCAGGGTAAAATAAAAACCTTCCATGGCAGTCAGTGTCCACACTGCACAGCCCCCCACCCCTCCAGCTCTCCATCCCCTCCCACCAGCTGTTGGTCCACTGCTCCACTAACTCTGGTCAAAGCTGCCAATATCACTGTGGTCCTACATCTGTCACCGTCTTACACAACTGCTCGGTTGCATCTATGTAACCAACACCTCTTTCTTAAAACACTCCCTCCTGGCCTTTCTGAAGCTTACTGCTGTGTCTCCTCTAACAGCTTCCAGAGAACGCACAGCTTCAGGGCTCTGCCTCTGTCCCCCTTCTCTAACCAAACTCCTTCCCCATGTGAGGTCATCCATCCCGGAACTTAATGTACCAAGATGGTACTTATATATGTATGTGTGTGTATGTATGTATGTATGTACGTATGTATATAGCTGATGGCTCAAACATTTGCACCGTCATCTAAGTGAGCAGCTTCTGTTTGAACATTACTATTTTTAATTAAAAAAACAAAAAACAAAAACAAAAAAAAGCTTTGTTTTGTTTCACTGAGCAGAGGTGACAAATGCGTACTACCTCACTTGGTTTTATGTGGTGCTGAGGGTAAAACCCAGGGCTTCACATACCCTAGGCAAGCACTCCACCACCAAGCCCCAGCCCAGCCCTGAGCCTCACCATTTTTTATTTTTTTTTTATTTTTGTTTTTTCAAGACAGGGTTTCTCTGTATAGTCCTGGCTGTCCTGGAACTCACTCTGTAGACCAGGCTGGCCTCGAACTCAGAAATCCGCCTGCCTCTGCCTCCCGAGTGCTGGGATTAAAGGCGTGCTCCACCACGCCTGGCTGAGCCTCACCTTTTTAAGCCAGCACAGGTGCTATTTACTGTGGACAAACCATTTTACCCTCCAACTCACCAGATTAGGCAACAAGGGGACCAGAGGGACAGGCAGGGAGGCAGGAGCCCGCTCACCTTGGAGTCTCCCAGCAAAGACCAGGAAAGGAGGCCATGGCATCCACACCCACAAATACCACCATGAAATGGCCCGTGGCCTCATCTCGCTCCTCCTCACACCGGGGCTGAGCACATGAGTAACTGGGCAGCCGGCTTCCAGTGCCTTCTGAGCTTTACGGTGCCTGAAGAAGGTGGCCTTGCCGGGACTTACCAGCCATGACAGGGTAGTTGAAGTGTTCTGCCGCTGGGTCCAGGTTGACTACCTGGACAGATCGGTTGAGGGCTTCACAGTGCTGAACCATGGTGGAACAGTAGGTGCTCTGTAACGTGACAAGGTGGGGGGTTAGCACCCAAGGCAGTAGCATGCTACCCTCCACACGCCCAGACAATTCTCCCCTCTCTGAGCCAGTGTTCATCCAAGCCAAACTACACCTCCAGGGAAACCCTGGGAAGGCGATGAAACCAGAGCTGCAGATCTAGATGCGGGGCTTGGGCTCAGGATGTTTCTTTAAGAGAGTCCACAAATTAACATAGGTTACAGAAATGACCTCCTCCACGCTCCACGCTTCCTTTTGACAGCCTGTTCTCTCTACCTAGGACAGCCCCACCATACAGATGCACTGTAACTGCCGGGTGAGCTGTCTACCTTCCCGATCAGATGACAGGCCCTGTGGAGTCACACAGCCATCTCTGGTACTCTGAATATTGTATTTATTAAATATTAAAATGATACAAACACCTCCATAGACTCTAGGCATCCCTCAAATGTCACCATTGCCATTTCTACTGTGCTTAAGTGTCCTTAGCATCATTCTCTCAATATGTACACAAAGAAACACTGTATCACAATAAAAAATAAATATAAAAACTAGAGCTGGGCAGTGGTGGTGCACACCTTTAATCCCAGCACTTGGGAGGCAGAGGCAGGTGAATTTCTAAGTTCAAGGCCAGCGTGGTCTACTGAGTGAGTCCCAGGACTACACAGAGAAACCCTTTCTCTAAAACCAAAATAATAATAATAATAAATAAGTAAATAAAAACCAGAGCCTGGCAGCGGCGGTAAACACCTTTAATCCCAGCAGGAGGATCTTTGTGAGTTTGAGGCCAGCCTGATCTACAGTAGAGGGAGTTCCAGGACAGCCAGGGCTACACAGAAAAACCCTGTCTCAAAGGAAAAAAAAAAAAAAAGAAAAAGAAGCTGAGTCTAGTGGAGCACACCTTTAATTCCAGCACTTGAGAGGACAGAGGCGGGCAGAACTTTGAACGCCAGTCTAGACAGCATGATATACATAATGAGTTCCAAGCCACTTAAGAGCTAATAAGACTGCTTCAGTAACAACAAAAGACCCAACCTCCCCCCCACCCCACCCCCGCAACCCCCTCACACAAGGAAGGAAAGCCTGCTACAAACATTCTTTGGAGACTGGTGAGATGGCTCAACACTTAACAGTACTTGCCACTCTTGCAGAAGACCTGGGTTTTCTGCAAGCGACAGCCTCTTCTGGTCTCTTTGGGCAGTGCCCACAAATGGTGCATATCTACAAACGTATCTGAAACCCATACTCCAACTTTACCCCCCATCCCGTTGGGGTTGGAATGGAGCCCAAGGTCCAAACTTCTGAGGAAAAAGGTTAGAAAATACCCCATACTGGGTGCGTGGCAGGGGGCCTGGTCTGGAATTAGACAAAAACAAAAACCAACAACCCAGACTCAGATTCTGGGGCAGACCTAAGTAAGCGTATGATTTTGAACAAATAAACCTTTCTGTGTCTGTAATCTGTAGAATGGGTATAGGATCAAGCACACAGAATGGATATGAAGACCCCTGGAACAACCAGGGCAGTTCCTGGAGCAAAGGTGTCCTGCAGCTCTGTCTGGGTGCTGGGACAGAACTGAAGTCTTTTGGGAGGTCAGAACAAGCTCTTGAGCGCTCAGCCCTCTCTCCAGCCGCTCAAGAGCTATTAAAGCTGCTATCACTCCCAAACAAACAAAAAAGGAAAGGTACACGCAGAGAACAGGAAGCCAAGTACCCAGGGTTTCCTCGGAGCCCAGGCACCCACGCACCGCAGCTCCTCCAGGCTCACCTTCCCGCTGCCCGCGGGGCCCATGACGAGCTGCGCATACCGAGGCATGGCGCCTCTCCGGGGGTTTCACACACAGGCGACGGCCACACTCCCTTCAGCCTTCGCGGGACAGCCACGGCGTTCCGGGGAACGTGCGTAGGAGCCAATCGTAACCACAGCTCGCTCGTTCAGCACGGGTATTTACTACACCGTGGACTACGGAGCGTCCCCAGGGCCAAATGCCTTCCGAAACGCGGCCGGTGCCCAGAAAGGAGGCGGAGACACGAGTTCGTTCACGCGTGCGCAGAGAGAGAAAGAGAGAGCGCTGCGAACCGTTGTCGGTTGGGCCTCTGCGAGCCGAAGGCGGTTGCCTGGGTGATAGCGGATCGCGGATTACGCTCCGCGCCCCCGGGCCGCAGCACCGGTGCTTGGGTTTGACACATAGGGTGACAACCGAAGGTCTGCAGGTCCTTTGAGGGTCTAGAATACTGAGGTGGATAAGGAATACTTGCTTTAGGGTGCGTGTGGATGGATTTGCCCTGACGCGTCCTTGTCACCGAGAGATGCCCAGGCGCAGGAGCCTGGTTACCTGAGGTTCCTCCGCCCTCGGGTCTAGAGCTCCAGGATCTCGGGTCTTCCTCCGCACCATCCGGCAGCCGCTTGAGCAGGGTCGGAGTGGGGAGAGCCGGAGGCCGCCGACTCAGAGCGGGTGTGGTGCACGCGTGTGGACGGGATGCCGAGCCGTTGGCCCGGGGTCGCGGGGCCGCCCGCCTTGGCCGGGACGGAAGGCGGTGAAGGGTGAGGCGGCCTTGGAAACCCCTGCGGAGTAGGCGCGAGACGGGGGAGCGGGCTCTAGCGGGGCCCAGGGCTCGGCTGCCGAGGCGGCCTCGGAGCAGGACAGAGACTGAGCTTTCGGGCTCCTAACCTGGCGGGGAGCCGAGGGCCGGGCCGCCCCGAGCCTGGGAAGGTTTTAACTGTCCCCTAGATGACTGACGACAGTTGATTTCTGATATCACAGCTGGATGCCATGCTTCCCTGTCCCCCTCCTGGCCTCCTTCCTTAAAAAAATCAAGAGGGGGGATGACTAGGATCCAACTAGGCCCACAATCATGGCTCTTGTAGAATCTGAATCCGTGGCCATGAAATAAAAGTATATTTATGTTTATTAAGTATATACTTATTATTAAATGTACATTTTATTGTAAATATATATATTTGGTGCTAAGACTTCTTTCTCCCCCCCCCTCCCCCCACAGGGTTTCTCTGTGTAGCCCTGACTGTCCTGGAACTCACTCTGTAGACCAGGCTGGCCTCGAACTCAGAAATCCGCCTGCCTTTGCCTCCCAAGTGGGATTAAAGGCTGGGATTAAAGGCGTGTGCCACCACTGCCGGGCTACAGGAATCAATTTCATTTTTTGAAAAAAGTAAAAAGACCGGATCCATGATTGGAAACAATTAACAAACCAACGTACTAGTTCCAGCACAACGTAATTATTCTTTCCAGGACAGAATTACTTCTATTAAAGAACAAGAAAGATATCATGTGGCTAAGTACAGGAACCAAGCAAACTACAGGCTTGATCTCACTGTAGAATTAGACTAGGAAGCTATGAGACCAGACTTACCTAAGTCCTTTCTGGTAAAGTAAATATTAGACTAGGGATCCAGCTTGGTGGTAGTAGAGCACTTGTGTAGTGTTGGTTAGCCCTGAGTTCTACCTCCCAGTAACATACACACACTCACACGTTCATCCTAGAATGCTAAAAATCTGACCACTCACTTAGAAAAAACTGTATTGTTTTTTGGAACCAATCTAGAGGAGAAACTTGGTAAGACATTGATGGAAACAGGAAAAAGTCAAGAGCATGTGCAGCTGTCTCTGTTTTTAGACATTCAGTCCAGCCGGGCAGTAGTGGCACGCACCTTTAATCCCAGCCTTTAATCCAACTTGGGAGGCAGAGGCAGGCAGATTTCTGAGTTCGAGGCCAGCCTGGTCTACAGAGTGAGTTCCAGGACAGCCAGGGCTACACAGAGAAACCCTGTCTTGAAAAAAAAAAAAAAAATTCAGTCCTCAGTGCTATGAGGCTGTCAGATTACATATTATGCGTGTTCTTTGCTAACAGATCAGCTGGACATTCTTATCCCCAGAATTCCAAGGGCGCTGGCGAGCAGCATAAAGCAGGTAATGCATGTGGATTACAGCTTTGAGAGAACCCAGGTTCCCTGTAACTAAGTACACAATGCAGTGTTACCAATCGGCAAAATGGCACAGCAGCTAAGGACACTTGTGTTCAAGCTGAACGACCTGAGTTCAGTTCCCCCAGAACCCACCGGGTAGGAGAGAACTCTCTTTTTGAGTTGTACTCTTTCAAGAGTTTCAAAGATGAGCTCTTTACCTTTTGTTAATATATAACGATTTTTTTTAAAGTACCAGTGAATTGTAAAAGAAATATGTTTAGAATTAGCAACGGTTGGAAATAACTCACACCTGTTGTTTACACATGCACTATTGGGGAGAATCCTGCATGAACAGCTTCAGAAACCATAAGCTATTTCACAGGACACACTTTCAAAATACCACTTTACTAGTCAAGTTAAGAGAGAGAGGAAAAGAAAGCCTCTAAGGGTCTCTTACTAACTTTGCAGCTTAAGGGTTAAGGGGAGGTAGGGTGTGCTGGCCTTGGTGACATGGGTGTGTGTGCAGGGGATGCCAGAGGATAATTCTGTGGGTCACTTCTCTCATTCTGTTTTACAGTCCAGGGACTGATGTCAGATTGCCAGACATGCTGGGCAAATCCTTTCCCATCTTGTCAGGCCTGCAGCTGGTCTTTATTTGCACTGAACTGCTGACGAGGGATCCCGAGTATCATTTGATGTTGATTTGTGCACTCTAAAGTAAAGGGCATACTCTATATTCTCTCAAAATGTAACTCTGACTTAAAATACTACAGCTGCTTCAGGATAATCACTGGTAGTCATAAATATGTATTATTAATAATCTTTTGTCTCAGAAAGTCATGTAATTATGTCTTTGCCTACAGACAGAATCAAGGAGGGACACAGAGTGTACTCACACATTGCCAAACTGCAGGAGTTATGGAAAACTACTCAAATCCAAACAATTCATATCCCTAAATCAATGACAGATGCATCTTTTCTAAAGGTAAGACAGAATTTTAAATTTTGACTATGGTGTGTGTGGAGGTCAGTGGAAAACTTGTGAGAACCAGTTCTTTCCTTCCACCCTGTGCATCCTAGAGTCAAACTCAGGCTGTCAGTCTTGGCAGCAAGTGCTTTGCTTGCTGAGCCATGTTGCCAGCCCCTGAAATGTTTCTGAAGGATGCCTGATATCAGGTCCCAGGGTCTCAGCATCCGAAGCAAGCCCAGCGACCAAGCTCTGGGTCCAGAACTTATGTCTGAAGATAAACTATGCAGATAGAATGAAGGCCCTGCAGTCTTCATGGCATATGTGACATTCTGTCAGTGAGTCCATGAACAGTGAGCCCCTTGCAGAGCTGTGGTGGTGTAACACTGTGGCGCCTGTCCACTTCTTTCCTTCTAGCTCTTTCCTTTGGACACCTTTTCTTGACTCTGGGCATCTGTACTTGTGCATATCCCCACATGCAGACATACAATTTTTAAAAATTTAGGTTGGAAACTAACTCACAGTATTGTGTTCCACAGACATAGTAGATATTTTTCTGCTTCTGGAAAAAATGTCTCTTTAGTTGAAACAGAGTAAACTAAGGTGCTTTCAGGTACCACCATCTTACACATCAAAAATCATAGTAAGAAGGCAAGGGCAAGGGCAGGGGAGATGGCTCAGCCAGTGAAGGTGCTGGACACCAAGCCTGAACCTGCACGGAATTCCACACAGAGGAAGAAGACAACTAAAAGCTGCAAGCTATAGCCCCACCTTACACACACACACACACACACACACACACACACACTCTCGTGAGTGCACATGCACACGACACAAAAGCAAGCAAGCAAGATGTCCAACCCCTTTTTTAGTTCTAGGTTTCTTTGGTTCTCAAAGCTCAAAAGATATATGAATTATTGTCTGTGGCAGCTATAGCCATTTGCATGTTTTAATAAACTGTCATTTCCTTCTCTAGGCAAGTTGAGATAACTGATTTGCCTGTGAGAATCATAAAGATAGGGTGGAACAGCCCTCCGCATCCATCCTTTGAGAAAGAAGACCACTGAGCTGTGTTCTATAGTGTCAGGGGTCTCTGCAACCACCAAGGCCAGCAGTATGCCAGTCTGTGCAAGAGAAAGCAGTTCAGTCCAGCACAGCACAACTCAGGAGATGGTGTTGGTTCACACTCCGAGAGTCTTACCTTGAGTCATTTACTTCAGGCATATGTAAGCACAGCACCATTTGGGAAAATGTTTCCTGGTGACAAATAACTCAGCCCATGTACACAGCAAAGCCTAAGATGTGACTACATCGACACTCTGTAAAGTAGAAGATACTATAGGTGCTGTAGGCTAACTGAGGAAAAAGGCCCGAGGGTCGACATTCCCTGACAGGGGTCTGGAGGAGCGTTTGCTGTTGCCTGGCAGCACAGATAATGCAGTGGCACTAGACTTAATCATAGGTTAAATATATACATCTCTCCTTAGAAGAGACGAGCCTGTGTATCTGACATTCCTGGCTTTCCCAGTGTTTGTCTGTGAACACAGGATCTGCATGCCTCCTACGCTAAGCAGTCAATAGCCCCCATTCTGTCTTTCAGCATCCAGAGCTCACCTTGGGCCAGAAGCGTTACCTGTGCAGCGTTGCTAAGATCTGTAACTCCAGCTACCTGAGGACCTTGATGAAGAGGCAGTACATGCACATATTTCATCACGGGTCACAGAAGACAGGCAGGTGTACCTCCATCTGGTTTCTTGTCAGGTCTTAGGAGAAGTGAGAGCATCTTCTAAGAGGTGATTTGTGTTCCAGGTGTGCTCACTCACCACAGAGGCCATATGAGCTCTCGCTACTCACAGAAACAGCATTCCCCCTGTACTGCATGGAGACACCATCTGGAGAGAGAAGACTCTCTGAGCATTGCAGCTGGAGCACCTGAAATGATCATACATTCCCTTTGGCGACCCCTGAGACACAAAGAAGGGTCTGTCTGGTTTTTGAGTTTAAGAAGGAAAAAAATGTACCCAGTTCCGTGTGAAAGGATCCTCTTGAGAATAAAATACCATTTCCTAGTACATCCATGCCACTGAACTCAGATGAGGAGGCTACTTCCTCTTCACTGCAGTGAGTGGGATATGACACTCAAGGGTGCTTGAGTTTCCGTGACAGGGTATATATAGCCCAGGTATTCCTCAAACGCAGGGTAGTCTCTTGCCTCAGCTTCCCACATGCTAGCAGTACAAGTGTGCCACCACACCAAGTATTCCAATTTTCCCCACAGTATAATCTGTGGATTTATAAATATTTCTTGATCAAGGCAGGCAGGTTCAGCAAGTAAAACTATTTGGTATGCACGCCCAACAACCTGTGTTTGAGCCCCAGAACCCAGGGTAGAATAGATTCCCCAAAGCTATTCTCTAACCTCCATACACGAACCACCAAGTGAACCATAGCACACACACCTATATTCAAACAGTAAACAAATCCTGGATCAGCTAGAGATAGATAGATTTGGAATTCAAATTCCAAATAATGCAAATGCCTCCAAAAAACAAAAAAAAAAAAAAACCCCCAAAAACGTGCAGAACACCTGCATTGGGGAGGAGTACTATACAGCCTGGAGGAAGGAGAAGAAAAGTAGCTATCAGCAGGGTAATGGCATAAACCTGATCTCTCAGTATGTGGGAGGATCAGGAGGTTAAGGACATCTTGGTCTACTTGATGAATTTAAGGCATGCTTGGACTGCATGAGATTGTTTCAGAAAATAACCCACAGCCAACAACACAAAAGTGTCAGTATTCAAACTATGATAACTGTGCTATACTTCAGGGTTAATAGATCACAGGAGAATCTGGGGAATGAGGGTCTTTGGTAAACACAGCAGCTAGTAAAAAGAATCTTATGTAGAAAAGTGACAGCATTGTTCATGTTACTGTCTCCAATTAAAATATTTCCCTTTATCACAGGTTAAAAATTGGGTATGCATCTAAAACAAGATGCAAGTCACTGAAGATTTTTAGAAGACCAGGCAGACTGTTCTTGTTACCAGGTAAATGTGGAATTAAACACACACACACACACAGAGTTATGGATTTTTGTTTTTGAAACAAGGTCTCATAGAACCAGCCCTTCTGTCTCTACCTCTAAGCACTAAGATTATAAGTGGGCAGGATTACCATGCCTACCTTGCACTTTTGAACACTTAGCTTAAAAAATACTAAGCCAAATATAGTCATTTTAATTGTCTTGATTAGACATTTTAAGTGTGATGAGCTCTAACCATGGCGGTTTGACATAGGTCCCAGGCAGAAGCAGTGGACCTGAGTTCCAAGGCAGCCTGATCTACATAGCAAATTCAAGACCACATAGAGCTGCTCAATGATACCCTATCTCAAAAACCAGAACAACTAAACATGAAGTAGCTTAGGCTTCCATTCAAAAGAATTCTCAAGAGTGAGATTCAAGTGTGTCTTTGTTTCCTGTGCTAGGTATGTGCTCTTCACACAGACCTCTGCTCACATCCAGACCTCCACTCCTAGTCCTTCAGGGTTTGTTGTTGTTACTGTTGGTTTTGTTTTAGGCAGGGCCTGATTCTCTCTAGCACAGACTAACTGATAACCAAGTGCTGGGACTATAGACTTGTGCCAGTATACCCAGCCTCACATGTGTTTTGTAGATGCCTGCCAAGCATATGCAAGGTCCTAAGACATCAGGGAAAGGGCAGGGAGGTTGTTAAAGTCTGGTTTAAAAAGGCCAGGGAGACCTTGTCAGAGGAAACATTGCTAAGGTCCTTAAACCATGAGGGAAAAAAACCCTGAAGGATATGGAGACATTGAAAACATAACTGACAGGTTACCTTAGCTCCTAATTCCCTCAACCAAAAAACTCTGAAAATCAGAGGGAACAGTGTTTACTAAGTGTGCTACCCATACTTACAGTGCTGTGACTCTATGGTAAAAGAGACTGGGAAGTGGAGGGTAACTAAGTTGAAAACAGTAGGGGATTTTGTCTGCTAAAAGCTTCCTAAGCTGGGCCATTCTGAAGTAGTGTTGAGCATTTTATACCCAAGCATGTGTGGTGGTGCACACCTTTCATCCCCACACTCACGGTACACAGGCAGGTGGAGCTCTGGGAGTCGGAGGCCAGACTGGTATGACATATCAACACCGTCTCAAAAAATATGTGAATGAGGCTGAAGAGATGGCTCAGCAGTTAAGAGCACTGGCTGCTCTGTATTCAGTTCCCAGCATCTACCACTCTAATTCTGATGCCCTCTTCTGCCATCTGTGGGCACCAGGCACACCAACACAGTACATAATCATACATGCAGGCAAAACACCCACACACATAAAATAATAGTAATAAAATTAAAGCATTTTATTTCCAGAATGCATTATAAACGCTTATCTTCCCTGTAGTTCCGTCTAATGATTCTCAGTCATGCCCGAGTGAAGAAACACAGGAGGAGGATCTGCTGAATAAGTGCATGCAGTCCATGTCCATCCAAGAACAAGGCCCAGCTCACGCCAGCCTGACAGTCTAGTCCTCCACACCAAGCTCAGCCATCAGCTAACATCCACATGCTGAGTGGACCGTGTATGGGATAGTACTAGTAGTAACGGTATGTTATTTTGGTTGTTGAGAAATTTATAATAGCCGCCTTCGTCTAATATATTTCTGTGTTAATGTGTAATGTATGCTTGTTTCTAGCTAGAACAATTAAAATTTTACTCGCAACATAAAACTGAATTTTAAATTATTTTTATTTTATGTGCATTGGTGCTTTGCCTGCATGTCTGTCTGTGTAAAGGTCTTGGAACTTATGGGGCTGGAGTTATAGACAGTGTAGCTGCCATGTGGATGCTGGGAATTGAACCCCATCCTGGGAAAGCAGGCAGTGCTCTTAAACTGCCACTGAGCCATCTCTCCAGCCCCGAGTCTGACAAATATATTATTTCTTTTTATAAATTTATAGTTTTTAAGTTTGTAAATGTGTGCACGTGCATGTGCGTGTACATGTAATTGTTGGTTATTCCATAAAGTTTTTCTTGATTAAACCAGGAAACTGGAAAATACTTACATATAATAGTATTTGCAGATCTCACCTTCAAAAGCAGATTGGTCAATATTTGCTAGTAAATATAAATTAAAAACCTATGGATAAGATAGGCATGGTGATATACACCTTTAATCCTAGTGCTTGGGAGGCAAAGACAGACACAGATTTCTGTGAGTTCCAGGCCAGCCTGAGCTACACTGTGAATTCAGGTATATAGTAAGATACTGTCTGAAAAAATTCTTGAGCCAGGCGTGGTGGCGCACGCCTTTAATCCCAGCACTCGGGAGGCAGAGGCAGCCGGATTTCTGAGTTCGAGGCCAGCCTGGTCTACAAAGTGAGTTCCAGGACAGCCAGGGCTATACAGAGAAACCCTGTCTCGAAAAACCAAAAAAAAAAAAAAAAAATTCTTAAATCCAAACAAACAAGGCTTAAGAATCATTGCTGAGGGCTGGAGAGATGGCTCAGCCGTTAAGAGCACTGGCTACTCTTCCAGAGGCCCTGAGTTCAATCCCCAGCAACCACATGGTGGCTCACAATCATCCGTAATGAGATCTGATGCCCTCTTCTGGTGAGTCTGAAGTCAGCTACAGTGCACTTACATACATGAAATAAATGAATCTTTAAAAAAAAATCATTGTTGAGTTGGGCAGTGGTAGCCACACCTTTAATCCCAACACTCAAGAGGCAGAGGTTTGTCTGTGTAGCCCTGTGTGTCCAGGAACTTATTCTGTAGACCAGGCTGGCTTTGAACTCAATAGATCCACCTGCCTCTACCTCCCGACGGGGATTAAAGGCACGTGTCACCACAACCCATCTAATATCTGTGTTTTCTAACAGTCTCAGGTGACCCCTGTAAAAGGGTTGTTACACCCCAAAGGAGTCTCAGACACAGATTCATAACTGCTCTAGCACATCTGCAGTTGTAGGCCCTTCACTGTAGCACATCTGTAGTTGTATGCCCTTCACTCTAGCACATCAGCAGTTGGATTTAGTTTCTCATTTTTATGTTCTTGTGTTTATTTTGTTTTGTTTTGTTTTTTGAGCCAGGGTTCTCCTGTGTAGCTTTGGCTGGCCTAGCATTGGCAAAAAATGCTTAAGAAATCCACCTGCCTCTGCCTCTTGAGTGCTGAGATTTCAAGTCTATGGTTTTTAAATTAAACACAGGTTTTCAAGAAAGTCTAAATGGAAGGTACGCATTTATTACCAGAGAAGAGAAAACATACACACAAAGTCTGGATTCTTTCTCTTCATGCGCTAGTTTTGTAATGAAGTCCAAATACCAGCTAGGAGGTATTGACACTGTACAGACAAGAATGCACAAATACCAACAAGGACAACTTCCTAACGTGGCCCTGCACTGTCGTGTGGGCTGCTTCTTATAGAAACCATACACTGCAAACTAAATATATTCTTAGCAGTTTACAAGAAGCTTTAGAGCAACTATGTATTAACAGAGAAGACTTCTTAGTGCAAAATATTATAAAAGTGATACAACTGTGTGCCTCTTAAGTGTTTAATTATTTGATTTGAACAATGAAATGAGGAAAAAATAAGTGGTGGAGACCAGCCTGGCTTTACGACTTTTTATACTCAATTCGTTCTACTTTGACATCATCTCCAATTAGTTGATAGACGTAAGTGACCACAGTAGAAGCCTGGATGTCCATCAGCACAAATGATGGAATAATGTTTCTGGAAGAAAAATAAACAATGTCAGTGTTTTATACTAAAGCGATAGCGCTGTAAATTTCAACTCAGGGTACTGAACACAGGAGAAATCTGATTGTTACCTGCACACTAAAAAGACTAGTAGCTGGGCAGTGGTGGTGCAAGCCTTTAATCCCAGCACTCGGGAGGCAGAGGCAGGTGGATCTCTGTGAGTTCATGGCCAGCCTGGTCTACAGAGTGAGTTCAAGGACAGTCAGGGCTACACAGAGAATCCCGGTCTTCAAAAGAAATAAAATAAAAAAGGAAAGGAAAGAAAAGATTGTTGATAAGGACTTATTTACCTTTATCTATTTAGTGTGTTATTTGAGACTTGAGACAGGATCTCACTATGTAGCCCTGCTGGCATTGAACAAAGAGATCTGCCTGCTTCTACCTCTGGAACACTGGGGTTGAATCTGTGCACCACCACACCAGCTCTTATTTAAACATATTTCTCTTTATGAAACATCACTCACATAATTACCACCTTTTCTAAAGCTCTAAATGCCTACATTGTGGTACTTACGTTTCCAAGGCATTATAGGCCCCAGTGGCAGAACCTGGGTTAATGTAGAACTTATTTTCATGCTCAAATGCTTCAAATTTGTGTGTGTGTCCTGAGATAAGAATGTCCACATCAAACTGCCTCTGCAGCAGGGCTAAGCTAGCCATGTCTCCCCACGGAATAACTTGGTGTCCGTGGATCAGACCGATCTTGAACTGCCCCACAGTCACAACCTTCTGTTCTGGGTAATTCAGATTCTAATAGAGAAAAGAGATAAAGAAAGCACACATTTCAGACAGAATGAAATTTACTCAGTTTGTTTAAATATTCAACCTCATAGGTATCTTAAGACAGCACCCTACAACAAATACACTTTAAAAAGTTTCTCATCGGGGCTGGTAAGATGGCTCAGTGGGTAAGAGCACCCGACTGCTCTTCCGAAGGTCCAGAGTTCAAATCCCAGCAACCACATGGTGGCTCACAACCATCCGTAACAAGATCTGGCGCCCTCTTCTGGTGTGTCTGAAGACAGCTACAGTGTATTTACATATAATAAATAAATAAATCTTTAAAAAAAAGTTTCTCATCAACCTGTGACACTGCAATGGTGCTTAAAACAGAATTCAGTTGATGTAACCTGGAAGCTGTCAAACTGCTTTACTGACTTAATTTCTATAAGGGTTCTTCAGGACATGCTTTAAGCAATAATTAATCCTCGGCTGGTGAGATGGCTCAGCAGGTAAAGGTCCTTGCCAACAAGTCTGGAATCTATCACTGGATCCCACATCATGGAAAGAGGTAACTCCTGTCCACCAGCTGTTCTCTTTTGACCTTCACACAAGCACTGTACAGACAAGAATGCACAAATGCTACAATAATCCCTTAAACCTGTGTTTTTCACAACTTAAGGTATATAACTTATAAGCTGGGATTTATTCAAATTATATTCCAGGCTTTAATAATCATGATACCCATTTTATGGATGCAGAAACTAAGGCACAAAGAAGCTGAAATAGCTTGCCCAAGGTTATATGCCAGTAAGTAGTTGAGGTGAGATCCAAACCCTGGCTACATGGCTCTAGAGTTTATGCATTTAGCAAACGAGAAATGAAATTTAGCCTTGTTAATTAAACTGGTTTTTAACACAAATACAGAAGCCTTAATTTTTTTTTTTTTTTTTTTTTAAATAAACTAGACCTACATTCTAATGAACAAGTAGGCTGTCAACGGGCAGTGGTGGCACATACCTTTAATCCCAGAACTTGGGAGGCAGAGGCAGGTAGATCTGTGCTCTAAGCCAGCCTGGTCTACAGAGTCGAGTTCCAGGACAGCCAAGAGTAGACAAACTCTCAAAAAACCCAAAGAATAAAACCAAGTAGACTGTCCTTTCTTGTCTCCCTAGTCTTTCATCACCGTATTTTACCCCAAATCTTTTTATATCTGCTAAATAAGAATACTATGTTCGGGGGCTGGTGAGATGGCTCAGTGGGTAAGAGCACCCGACTACTCTTCCGAAGGTCCAGAGTTCAAATCCCAGCAACCACATGGTGGCTCACAACCATCCACAACGAGATCTGGCGCCCTCTTCTGGAGTGTCTGAAGACAGCTACAGTGTACTTACATATAATAAATAAATAAATCTTTAAAAAAAAAAATACTATGTTCATTTTGTATGATATAAAGAAACTCTTTGCTTTTTTTTCCTTTTTAGTTTTAAATTTTTATTTTCTGTGTGTCAGTTTATGTGCCATTATGTGGCGGTCATAGGACAACCTAGTGTCAATTCTCTCCTACCATGTGGGTCCTGTGGATCACACCAGGTCATCAGGCCTGGTGCAAGGTCATCAGGCCTGGTGCAAGCGCCTTTACCCACTGAGACGCTTCAATGGCCCTTTGAAATCATCAACCAAATTGAATAATTTTTGAAAAGCTTAAGATTCCCAGAAGCACAAAGTAATTTCTTCATATTGGAATCAGGTTTATTCTTGTGAATTATGCAACTCCAATTATATTTACTGAGGGTCAGAAGAAAAGTACTTCGTCAAGAATCACATTATTTATTTATTTTTTTAAATTTATTTATTTATTATACATAAGCACACTGTAGCTGTCTTCAGACACTCCAGAAGAGGGCGCCAGATCTCGTTGCGGATGGTTGTGAGCCACCATGTGGTTGCTGGGATTTGAACTCTGGACCTTCGGAAGAGCAGTTGGGTGCTCTTAACCACTGAGCCATCTCACCAGCCCAAGAATCACATTATTTAGTAAATAATGGGCAAAGCTTAAATTTAAGAACTATTTCTTTCCCCCTATTTTATTTCATAAACTCAGCTAGACTGAAATCGATGTTGTACCTTCAGGCTTGCAAATAAGGTATACAGGAATGAAACAAAAATGAATTGCTGTTTAGATCTGGCTCTCATCCCCAATAACTCATTATATATGTGCCCAAATCTGAGAATGCCTGAGTCCAGAACACGTCTCACTGCAAGCTAATGGACTCTTCACCTGGAAGTGTATACTTGGGAGACACAATTGTGATGCTGAGGACTGAGCCCAGGCACTGTGTGTGCTTAGACGAGTGTTCTACCACTGCATGGCTAGTACCTAGGGTACATTTTCAAAGGGGCAGGGGAGGACGAATGGAAAAACTTGAGTCTAAAGGGTAAGTCTACACAAAGAAGTGAGAAAGGAGCATAGATGGGAAGGACAGGATGATGGCACCTCATCGAAGTCTCCTCTCACGATGTGGACGTCGCCAGCCAGAGTCTTGAGATAGTCGTAGCTCTCCTTGGTGCAGAGGTTGCCGGTGCAGAGGATGTGCTGGATTTTTCCTGGCACCAGGAGTTTTTTAAATTTGGCCGGCAGGCTGTTGCACCGGTGCGGAATGTGCAGATCACCTAATACTAACACCAACTTTCAGGGGTCAGAGTGACAAAGCACAGCGTTAGACATGATGCCAACAGACACGATCCTCCCATCACCACCCCTTTAAACAGATCCAGAACACAGCAGAAGTCACTCAGACAGTTCCTGTCATGGGCCAACAAACACTTGGTACCATATCTAGTCTCAGCTAATATCAACTTGGATGTCAAATTTATATTATTTACCAATAAATAATAGGATAAAATCAAGTATTCTAAAATGATTCGTTAGCCAGGCATGACAGCATGCATCTATAATCCCAGCAGAGAAAGAGAGGCAAGAGGACCACTGCAAGTTCAAGGTCTACCTAGCTCTACAGGAAGTTTTAGGTCAGCCACCACTATATACAGATCCTTTCTGAGAAAAAGTAAAAAATTTAAAAAATTGATTTAGAAACCTATAAATTATATTGAATAAAATGAAACTGCAAAATGAATAACATACTGCTGGAATCTATAGCATGTGGTAGTTTTGATGAATGACAGTAATTCTTATTTCTGCTATAATATAAAACCTATATATTATAAAAACTATATAATATAAAACCGATTTAACTGAAAAAAGCATTGTTAAAGGAAATTATTGGAAATGAAATAATATGGGCCTAGAGAGATGGTTCAGATGTTAAGAGCCCTGGCTGCTCTTCCTGAGGTTCCAGGTTCAGTTCCCAACACCCACGTGGCAGTTCAGAACCATAGGGCTGAGTATGGCGGGTCACGCCTTTAGTCCCAGCACTCAGGAAGCAGAGGCAGGTCGATCTCATGAGATTGATTTCAACTTAGTCTACAAAGAGAGCTCCAGGCCAGCCTAAGAAAACAGTGAGACCCTGTCTCAAAAAGGAGAAAGAGGGGGCTGGCGAGATGGCTCAGCCGGTAAGAGTACTAACTATTCTTCCAAAGGTCCTGAGTTCAAATCCCAGCAACCACATGGTGGCTCACAACCATCTGAAATGAGTTCATCTGAAGTCAGCTACAGTGTACTTATATATAATAATAAATAAATCTTTGGGCCAGAGTGAGCGGAGTTGACCAGAGCGAGCAGGGCCAACCGGAGCAAGCAGAGGTTCTAAAATTTCAACTCCGAACAACCACATGAAGGCTCACAACCATCTGTACAGCTACAGTGTACTCATATGCATAAAATAAATAGATAAATCTTTTTTAAAAAAAGGAGAAAGAGGGAGAGAGAGGAAGAGAGAAGACAGGAGGAAAGGGAAGGGAGAGGAGGGGGAGGAGAGAGATTGATTGATTGATTATGTGGGGTATGCTGATTCATGGCTGTAAATGTAGCACTCAGGAAGCTGAGACAGGAAGGTTACTACTTCAAGGCCAACCTGGGCTACATGGCAAGCAAGTTCCAGTTCTAGGCCAGCCAATGCTGCCAAGTGAAAACTATCACACACACTAAATACATACATCACTATATATGTGTATGTATATAAACATACAAATGAAATAATAGAAAAAATGAAATAGTAGGGAAAAATTTTATAGTTTATGCTAAGAACTCTTTGGAGAACATTAGCCAAAAATAACTGAATAACCCTCTTAGCAGTGTGTTACAGGGCACCAACACCTGTGCTTAGAGACTCAGTAGATTCATATGTACATCTGATTTTTAAGTTTTACTATCTTTGCTTTCTTTCACTAGAAACCACCACTGTCATATCTGTATAACCTGGATTAACAGCCCCCTCTGTCCCCTCAGTATAGTCTGTAAACGTCAAACAACACTTTCACCATCGTTTATGTTCATCAGAGAAGTAAAACAAATGGAGTGGTGAGTTTGGCAGTAGACCTGCCACAGTCTCAGATGACAAAAGTATTATCTGCTCTGAAAGATCAAAGAAGTAAAAAGCGAATCCTACGACAAGCATGGTGGTGCACGCCTTTGATCCCAGCCCTAAGGAGGAAGAGCCAGGCAGATCTCTGTGAGTTCAGGACCAGGCTAGGCTACAAAGCAAGTACACAGTGAAATCCTGCCCAACATGTGTATGTGGAGGTGCGGGGGTGGGGGCAGTCCTATGAAACTTTAAATTAAAAAATTTCAAGATTGAACAAAGTAGACAGAGTAGTTTAAAAGTTCCTTTAAGGATACCACACATCCCCTGAGAGCGAAGGACGACTTTCCCTGCTGAGGAGGCCTCGTATGCTTGCCGTGCATCAGTACACATATTCTTTACCGCTGGTCAAAGCATGGCTACCCCTGAGCCATATCAAAGGAAGTGCTACATGTTTAGTATGAGAAAGCAAACAGTTTTGCCACCATAATGTTAAAATTAATTTAAAACGTTAATTTTAATGGCAGTGGTTACGAGAGCTGATTGCTCTTCCAGAGGATCCAAATTCCCAACACGTGGTGGCTCACAACTGTCTGTAACTCTAGTTCCAGAGGATCTGACACCTTCTCAGCTGGCCTTGGAGGGTACCAGGCACACATGTAGTACAGACAGGCACAAAAGCAAACACATCCAACATAAAATAACTAAGTAAAAATTTTCATTAATTAAAATTTAAACTGGATTGAAAACTAAAATGTGGCTGGGCAGTAGTGCTGTAAGTACACTTAATCTCAGCACTCAAGTGGCAGAGGCAGGTAGATCTCTGAGTTCGAGGCCAGCCTGGTCTACAGAGTGAGTTCCAGGACAGCCAGGGCTACACAGAGTAACCCTGTCTTGAAAATCCAAAAACCAAAACAAACAAAACAAAAATGTGTGAAATGAGATGATTACAAAAACAAACTTGATTCATCTCACAACAAAACCAAAAGCAACAGTTATCAGGACACAAAGTAGCTGAATTAATAGGTGTGTGGGTGGTCACAAAATGAGCACACCTTTGACAGCTAAAACTACTACAGAGTATCCACCCTCAATAGACATATCTTGACACACCATCTTCATTTTAGGGGGGGATCCCTTCAGATTTGGACTGTGGGATGCTGACATTTGAGGAAAAGCGAAAGAAAAAATCTATATTAAAAGAACTCTGAACTCGTAAGAGGGTGTATGTCTAAAATAGATTCAAAATCTCTGGGACTAAAAATGAATTGTTCACTGAGAATGTACCAGAAAGAACAGAGGTGAGAGACAACACTGTTATCCTTATTGAAGATGTCAACTCTGTAAGGTGCCACAACACCCTTGACAATTAGTGTGTCAAAACTGTATCTGGATGAATGGCCCTGCAGGCAGCATCATGGCTCCACAGTGAGATGGAATCCTCTGCTTTTCTGCTGGTGACCAAGTTATGGGAAATAACATGTCAAGAGTGTCCTTGCCTAAATTCCACAATGACAAATCAGGTTAGACAGACAGTAGAGGCAGCAAAGGATCTGGAAGCCAAAGTCTTGTCAAAAATCATATAAAAGCAAAAACCCAAACAAAGCATGGGGATTTGATTACTCCCTATTTGACAGAGCTGGAAAGAGTAAGAAATCCAGTCAGTTATCAGCCACCCAACCACCATTGTTAGTAGGAGCGGAGAAAAACTTACTCTGTGCCCAGCCTTAGTGGAATGAAGAAGTTGATTGCAGACAGGGGAATGGAAAAAAAAAAAAAGGGGGTGAAACATGACCAATGTTAAAAGAAAGCAACAAAAGTTAAAAGAAAAAAAACAAACAAATAAACCAAAAATCCATACCAAATATGCAAAAATTGTTAATGATTTCTGAATGTTAAGAAAGGAAATGTTAAAAATCAGCTGTGCCAAAAATAATCCCAAAAGAACTACTCACTCTCTTTTTAAACACAGGACAAACACCCACACACAGCAAACTGTCAATGTCGTTCTATATTTTCTTGCTTTGTACACCAACTCCTGTTTCTTTACTTCTCAATCTGTCTACTCTTTATAATTTGAGTAGATTATAAAGATTTGATATTTATAATTTGAAGAATTCATCAGGAAAAGGTTAAAGTTAGAATTTCTCATTCCTGGGGTCTTGTTATCTCTAGATATACTGGAGGTATATGTGTATATGTATATATGTGTATATGTGTATATGTATATATGTGTGTGTGTACATATATATGTATATGTGTGTATATATACACATACATACACACATATATACACATATATATATTTATTTATTTTATGTTTGAGGTTCTAGTATTGAAAAATCACACTCCAGGATAAGTTATGTGCTACAGAGGATATTACTAGCTGGAGTACTTTATCATGTGACAAAAATGTCAAGAAAAGATCAAGCTCTGTGTGGTGGCACACTCCTTTAGTGCCCACTCTCAGGAGACAGAGGCAGGCAGATCTCTGATTTCCAGGCCAGTAGGGCTACATCATTATAACCTGACTTAGGCTGGAAGAGATGGCTCAGCAATGAAAAAGCACTTGCTAATCTTTGAAGGACCCGGATTTGATTCCCAGTACCCACGTGGCACCTCACAACTCCCTGTAACTCCAGTTCTGGGGGATCCGAAGCCCTCTGGTCTCCAGTAGCTCCTGAACTTGTTTGGTGCACATAAACTCATGTAGAGACACATACACAAAAATTCAAAATAAAAATTTACAAGAAACGTGATGCCCAGCAGAGCAACTGCCCTTAAACATAAGCGTTCACCCCTCAAAACGACTTCAGAGACATGAATATGCAATCATCCCAGCAAATTCTTCTTCCTTGCAAGTGTCTCCAAATTGCCATCAATGAACTAGTCTACTTTAAACTGGGGTCTAAAGCAAAAAAATTCTCTTTTAGATGCTAAAATCCAGTGAATTTAAGCATATACCTTTGGTACGGCTTATAAAGCCACCTTTTAAAAAGGTTGTCTGCACACGGATAATCTGTGAAAAACGCAACGCGTGCCCAGCAGCCAGTGAGGTGCCTTCACTTTAACCTTCATCAGGACAAACAGGAACCCCCCACCCCACCCCAAACTTTAGAGAGCAAAGAGTGCCTTCGAAAATCGGGTTACAAGGACGTGTCTGCACAGAAAAGTCGTAGGGACAGCCATCTATTTGGGGTGGGGGGGATGGTGAGGGCAAAGGCCTGATGCAGACTGGGGAAGCTAAGGCTCTCCGAACAACCCCGCGCATCTCCGCAGGCTCCAAACGATCCCCACGACTTTGCTCAATGGGGTCGCAGCGGCCACAGGAGACGAGCAGTCCCCTTTCCAGGTCCCCGTCCGGAGTGGCGGCCAGTGCGGCGGCTACTTCGCGCTCTGCTCCGAGGCCGGCTCCCCCCCAGCAAGCCGGGGAGGACCAGGAGGGAAGAGACGTGCGGTCACACCGACTGCCGGAGCGGATCTCGTGACCGGGTCCGGCCGCCGGGTCCGCCTCGCACGCCCTCTGGCCGCTGGGGCGAGGGGGCGACACCAGGCCGAGCCGCACCCTCAACCAGCCGCGATCCTCCCGTTCCTCCTCCGCGGCCGCCCGGATCCTCCTCGCCCCCCACCCCACTCCCTCAACCGGACGCCGCAGCATCCCGGCCCGACCCGGGTCGCCGCCGCCGTGGGGCTCACCATCCTGTCACCGGGGCTCCGTTCAATCACCACAAACGCCGCCGCCCTCTTCCTCAGGCTCCTCGGTCGACCCGCCCACTTCTTCCGCCACCAATGAGACGCGGAGTTGGCGAGAGCCTGTCTTACGGGGGCCCGTAAGGGTCATTCCCGTCAAGGGAAAAAAAAAAAAACCCGGCGCTGCAAGAAATCGCTCGTGGGCGGGGCAAGGGAGAAGCTGAGCTCGCGGAAAGTGCGGGCAACATCCGGGCACCCGCGATTAGCGCGCTTGCGCCCTCCATGCCTGCTCTGCCCGTAGCCATGCTGAAGTGCGGGATGACGGGCGGCCAGGTGAAAGGTGGAGCGGCCATTCTTGCTTTGCTACTTAGAAGAGGGAAAAGTCTAACGCCCCGTACAGGGTTTCTCCATAGTCTTCTTCGGCCTCCTCCGCCATTCTTCGCCACGACTGAAGCTGCCATAGCGCGCCTCGCGAGGGCCCTGCTGGGCTTCGAAGAGCGTGCCAGCCCCGTTCCATTTAATTTATGTCCAGGGTTTAATTCGGTGACCAAGAAAAGAATTGTGCCATTGGGCCTTAAACTCGGATTGAGAAGGGCTGATGTGGAGAGAATTCGAGGGGGGAAATAATACTTGACCAGCAAAAGTATTTTTGAGCTGCGGGAAAACCAACCTGCTGCTTTATTCGACATTCTGCCGGAGACATTTTTTTTTATTATTGTTGTTGGGTTTTGTTTTTGTTTTAATATATGATCTCGAACAAGCCTCTCTGTCCCTCAGTCGAAAAATGAGACTAATATTAGCCCCTTCGTTGATAGAGGTTGTTAGAAGCATGGGCTAAATAAAAAGTCCATGTAGTGAGCTCAGAAATTAGAAGGACTATGTGGAGAACTGTGTTATACATAGCCTAATAAAGGGGGTGGGATGCTTGAGCTGGGGACGGGGTTTGTGTGTAGACAGACCAAGGAAGGGCCAGTGTACCATCTCCCTTCAGAGGTTGGGAGAACTCAAAATGAATGAGAGCATTAGCACGGAAATTGGCTTACAGGAGAAATAATGTTGAATTTTATGTCGATGCATATTTATTGAAGTCTTACAATGTATGTAGGTAAGGGTATATGTCATTTCCTAATGTAAATTAGTCTATAAAACGCTGTGTGGATCGGCTGAGTAGTTTAACTCCCAGGTGTATCTTGAGCAAAAAGTTCAGTGTAATCACTTAACGGGAAATTGTTTGGACATATTCAGGGAAAAGGGATTTCAAACCACTGTTTCCAGCTCTGTGGCATCGAATACAATTAGGACACCATGTGGTGAATTCCTGTCATGGTGCCTCCTCTCATAGTGATGCACTTTGCTAGGGCTTGACACAGCATCAAAGTTGAGATCGTTATAGTCTAACATAACATGTTAACCTAGCCTAGCATGTTGGAAGCCAAGATGCTCAATGCTGTTATCATATGGATAGCCCATGAATGGATGCAAGTGCTAACCAGTTAGTTTCCAGCCTTTAGCCCAAGATCAAGCGTAGAGCAATTAGTAGAGCCAGGATGAAGTGGGTTAGTTGGAATAGGCCTTGAAGTTTGGGAAGGATGAAGTTTGCCAACAATTTTGAATAACTAGTGTTTTGGTTGAGGAGTAGGTCTTGTCTCTGTAAAACTAAAATCCCCTATTTCCATCTCTGGCAGTCTGACCCACAGGGCGCTAGCACTCAACAGAAGAATCAGTTGAATTTGACAGGCATGACTAAGTTGTTCGGTGGATCCCACCGTCCTTTCTGGTTTTCACTTGAGTCCTGTGCATACAAGAGTAGTCTTGTGGTTTGCCTTCACTGCTTGGGAAGAATGTGAACGGCACCTTTCTTTTCCTCCATAGTGTTTGGGAAAGCAATACAAATGCTATCACGAGTGAGCGATGAACTGTGGCTGGACCCATCTGAGAAAGATGTAAGTAAGTCAAGTTAAAAAGTCAGCTGTGTCGAAAACCAAACCAAAAAAAAAAAAAAAAAAAAAAAAGTCAGGTGTGCCTCAAATCCCAGCACTTGGGAGGAAGAGGCAGTGGGATTTCTTTGAGTTTGAGGCCAACCTGGTCTACAGAGTAAGTTCCAGGACAGCCAAAGTCACACAGAGAAACCCTGTCTCAAACCCTCCCCTCCCAGTCAAGAAACACAAACAAACATGACGACAACAAAAAACAAACCAGGTGTGATGGCACAGGCCTATATTCCCAGTGCCAGGGAGGCAGAGCTCAGCCAGCTCTATATCAAGTGTGAGACCAGTTTGAACTACGAGAAACCTATTGCACATGCCAAGATAAATTAAATTTAAAAGAATGTTAAGTGACTGGCCATATATTAAAGCAATGATGAAGATGTTTTAAAAGTGCTAAGTCCAAGTGAAGTGTGGTGGGTAAAATCACAAGCACATAAAAATTCCAAAACCTGACAGTCACAAGCATGCATTCCCAGAATGGCTGCTGCATTAGGTTATAGCTTCTCCCCCCAGGGCAAGGTATGAGGTCAGTCACTTAGGACTTTTCTGTCACTTCCCACCACTTCATGCATTAATGTTGTGGTCACTGTGGACATTTACAGTTTTACGGTATCAGAGCTTGAGAGTATAGATTTTGTATGTGTATGTTCAATATAGATACATACACATCTGTAGGTACCACGTGCAAATTCAGTGCGCATGGTTTTATTTGAATGTATTTGTGGCATTTTGTTCACAGCAAGATTGACTCAGGATAGAAGTCGGTCTTCTCTGAAATAACTCACTTATTCCTTTCCAGCTTACTCTGAGATCTGTGAATTCTTGTCATTCCACGTATGGCTACGTCCTGTTTTCATCTATGTTTTTTCAACATTATCAGTGGTCACCCTTTGCCACGATGAGTGATACTGACATACCACTGAATTTAAATTGCAAATTGGCAATAAAGGTAAAAACAGTTGGCTTTCTCTTATATGGGAGAAATACTCCTTTTGTAGGGCTTAACAGCTGTACTGTACTTAATCATTTCTATGCCATTTATGAATATACAGACTTTCATCTGTTGGGTTTTTAAAAGTTAATGGGGTAGCCATAGTAAGTATGTGTTTAATGTTTACGATGTATTTGTATTGCAGTCAGTTCTGCCAATCTTTAGATGTCTGAATTACCTTGAAAGAAGTGTAGAGAAGTGCACAATAGTCGCCAGAGCGGATAAATGCAGAGTCGTCATTCAGTTCTTCGGCAAGCATGGTAGGTGCAGCAGAAAGTGGCGTGTTTATTGGTGTCTTTATGTGTACAGTCTGCAGACGACTGCGGAGTGGGCTCTGTGCAGGAATGCAGTGTGGCAGGTGTGACACCTGTCTTTACAGGTGTAGTGTAAGCAAAGTGGCCTTGGTTATCTCTTCAGGACTAAAGGGCACAAGCTCGTCTGCATGCAAAACAAAACAGCTTTTTAAAACGTCCAACCAGGGAGGTGGATCAGTCAGCCTTGTAAGCAAATGACCTGACATCATGATCAGGACCATGTTAAAAAAAATGTAGGTATGGTGACAAATGCTGGTAGATCCAGTGCTGCAGAGGCAGAAGAAGAAGGCAGGTCCCTGGGACTCACTGCCCCCATAGCCTAGACTACCTGATGAGCTTCAGAGCAGTGAGAGGCGCCTCTTAATGAAGAAGGACCCCAGATGGAAGACAGACCTGGGGAAATGACACCTGAGGTTGACCTCTGGCCTTACGTCTCTCTCTCTTTCACACACACACACACACACACAGACACACACACACGCACACACACTAGCACACAGGACACATGCTCCCTACATATATGTTCAGTAGAACTTGAATTTGTTTTTCTAGCTGGACACAAGGCCACACATCTCTGAACCTAGCACTCAAAGTGGCTGAGACAATAGGGTCATGAGTTCCAGGCCAGTGTAGCAATATAGCTAGTTTGTTTTTGTTTTTGTTTTTGTTTTTCTCGAGACAGGGTTTCTCTGTGTAGTCTTGGCTGTCCTGGAACTCCAGGCTGGCCTCAAACTCAGAAATCTGCCTGCCAAGTGCTGGGATTAAAGGCATGTGCCACTACTGCCCGGCAATATAGCTAGTTTTAGGCTCTCACCTATGGAGTGAAATCCTGGCTCAGAGAAATTAATTCATACTTGTATCTTTTGGAAGGTGGTAGCCTTCCACTCACTTCCATACAACTGTTAGAATCAATATTTCTTCATTTTGACTTACGCTTATCTTAATAATATATTTTTACTTCAGTGAAATTTTACTCTATAAATACAAATGGTGTAGCATTATTTCTCCCTTCTTTGAATCTAAATCTAAGTAATAGGAAACCATGTGAGGCGCATACTTAAAAAGACAGCAAGGCTGACTGTCACAAAATGTAACTGTGAGTTCTATTCCATGGCCTGTTAGCTTTGTGGAAGAACATAAGCTCCAGGAGCCTTCCCTTTCGCTGTGTACACTGGGAGTGGCTTTGCCCTCATGCCACAGGCCACCGTGGGGAGAAAGTGAGGTCTCACAGGGGACAGGCCTGGGTCCAGAGCCTGTTGCAGAGTGAGTGCTCACCAGCCAGGACCTCAGGTGGATTTCTGAGAGCCAACTCTTCAGTATCCGCATCGTCTCCAACATGGCTCTGTTATCACTATTCCCAGGAAATATTTCTGTACTGGGCTCAATGGGGTGTGTCTGTGATCCCAGTCCTTGAGCAGGTTAGAGGCAGGGGGATCAGAAGTCCAAGGTTATTCTCAAACTACTATGGGCCAACCTGAAATACATGAGTTTGTCTTGAAGCACAAGCAAAACTGAAACAAAAGTATGGGTGATGAATCCACTTAAGATAGTTTTTGTCGCCGTGCGTGGTGGCTCACGCCTTTAATCCCAGCACTCGGGAGGCAGAGGCAGGTGGATTTCTGAGTTCGAGGCCAGCCTGGTCTACAAAGTGAGTTCCAGGACAGCCAGGGCTACAGAGAAACCCTGTCTCGAAAAACCAAAAAAAAAAAAAAAGATAGTTTTTGTCGGGTGCTTTTATTATGCAGGATGCTTTAAGAGCACCTTTACAGAGAACAGAAGGGGCAAGCAGACAGCTCAGCCCAGTAACACTGGCTCAGGTCAGGGGGAAAGCTCCAGGTTCCACTACAGGCACGGTTCAGTCCAGCCTGCCCCAGCGGCTGCTGCTTCTGTTTCTCGTGCCTCCTCTCCCCTCTTCTTCTTCTCCTTCCTTCTTCTTTTCTTCCTTTTCTCCATCCCCCCTGCTCTCCTTGCTCCTCCTCTCATCCCTCCTTTTCTTCTCCTTTCTCTTCTTCCTTCTTGTCCCTTCCTTCCTCCCTCCCTTCCTCCCTCCCTCCCTTCTTTCCTCCAGTCCTTCCTTCTTCTCTCATTGTCTTTTTCTTTCTTTTCACTCACCGGGTTTGGTTCACAGCACACAATGTCAGTACAACCAAGAGCTTCCTAAAATGTCCCTTGTACATCCCTTGACACAGTGCTTGGCTCTTCTGTGACTAGACCAACCTGCACCAACCTGGATTCTACCTGGTCGCCTAGGGGCAGTGTTGTCATCCGTTTGGCTAATTGCCATATCTGGACTACTTTCTACTGTAAGGTTTATGCCATGGAGTCCTGGAGCCGGATGGGAGGGAGGACCAAAGGCAGGACTGTGGGAAGATGCTCAACTCAGTTGACTGCTGGAAGTACAGATTGGAACTTTGGGGGGAAATTAAGAATTAGTGACGTCAGTTTAGTTCTTCTGCTAGTAGAAAATAATTGCCCAGACCTGAGCTGCCACAATAAACTAGTCACCTTGACTCAAACCATAGACAGTGTGCAGAAGGGCGATTGGCAGACATCTGAAAGGAAAAGACTGCAGTCCTCTTAAAGATTCTGTCCACCTGTTGATGCTCTTCCCAACGCTCTGTTTTCCTTCTGCACTGGCCACAGAGTTGCTCAGCACAAATTCTGCAGAGACCCTGAGAACTATGCTCTTCACATAAGTTCTGTGCTAGCTCGAGAGACAGGCCTGCACAAAGAGGGGCTTCTGGAAGGGTTCTGTGGGTCTGGAGAGAGTGAAGCTCTGATTCATGCACGTATATTCAGGAAAGTGGAGGCTGGAGTTGCTGAGGTTTTTGTTGCAAGGAAACCTATAGGTGTGCTAATGATTTCAAATTGGTTAAAAAACAAAAAACAACAACAACAAAAACCACTGAATAACCACCACTTTTGAAGGTGTCCCTGTCTTTGAAAGCACAGCTCCACAGATATAGTAACTGTGTAATAATGGCAAATCCTTAGTTTAACTGTTTCGACTGTTTCGGGTCTCAAGAGTTCTCTGAAGCCACTGAGAGATGTTCTGAACTTTGTGTGGCTGAACCTAAAGCACATCTCCCAACAACTATAAAAACTGCAGCTGCTCCCAGCATGTGTACCATGACTCAGCCCACACAAGTGACACGGATATATATATATATATATATATATATATATATATATATATTCACATATATATTTTTTAAAGATGTATTTATTTATTATATGTAAGTACACTATAGCTGTGTCTTCAGACACTCCAGAAGACGGAGTCAGTCAGCTCTCATTACGGATGGTTGTGAGCCACCATGTGGTTGCTGGGATTTGAACTCAGGACCTTTGGAAGAGCAGTCAGTGCTCTTACTCACTGAGCCATCTCTCCAGCCCCCAAGATATATTTTTATAACAGACATTTGTCAACTTTTGAGCTTACCGTTTTCCCAAAATGGCCGTCCCAGTGCTTCCTCTAAAATAGGTCAGATGAGGCGTGTTTTTAATGCCAGCTCTCAGGAGGCAGAGGCAGGTGGAACTCTGTGAGATGGAGATTAGCCTGATCTACATAATGAGTTCCAGTTACAGGATAGTCAGGGCTATATAATGAGGCCTTGTCTCAAAAAAAAAAAAAAAAGTCATACTGTTGAGTGTAGTGGTGGAACATACACCTAGCCCACAAGGGGCTGAAGCAGAGGATTTAAGTTTGAGGCTAGCCTGGCCTACATAGTACTAGGGAAGCCAAGGCTAAATATCAAAACCCTGTCACACACAGAGAAAAAGCCAAATGACTGATTAGATCACCCCAGAGTTCAAAACTCTGAAATACCTTATTTACCCAGAGACAGGCCAGTGACCTCCAAATGCCCTATATCCTTGTCCAGGGACCAAGAGCTATAGCATGTTCCCTAGTATGTATGTTCGGCTCCACAGCCTCTTGTTTTACAGGGAAAACAAAACAACAGCAGAAAATCCTGTCTGTTTCATAAGGTATGAAGGGCCAGTAAGATGGCTTAGAATTAAAGTTCTTGCTGCCAAGTGTGATGACCTGAGTTCAATCCCTGGAACTACATGGGGGAAGGAGTGAAGCGACTCCAAAAGTTATCATTCGACCTCCATACACTTGCCATAGCATATGGATACCCCCCATACAAAACAAAAACAAATACTGAAGAAAATTTTGTGGCTGGAGAGATGGACATTGGCTGTATTTTCAGTGGACCAGAGTTCATATTCCTGCACCTACACTGGGCAGCACAAGCGCCTGTTAGAGCAGCTCTGGGGCATCTAACACCCTCTTCTAACCTCCTTGGGCCTGCACTTACATACATAAATATATACATACATGCACATACGCACATACATACATACATACATACACACATACATACAATAAGGTTTAAATAATAAAGGCCTGAGAACACAGATTTTATCTGATTTGCTCTCTGCTGGTGTTACAGAATTAACTCACCTTCCCAGTGAGAAATCATGTCAGTGCTTAATCCGCAGGCAACCGGTTCTGGCTGGTATACAAAAGGGAACGTGCCCTGAACAAAATCCCATCAGCTTATGTAGTTTCAGGGTCCTAAGTTACACTTTGTACAATAAACATGTCTCCCATAGCTATTTGAACAAATGGAGAGGCTTAGATTTACAATGTAAAATTTTGTCATAGTTTTCCTGGAGCAAATCAGGGCTGCCCTTTCAGAGCCATAGTTAACCAAGGCCATCCTGCCTGGCTGGGAAGAATTTTGCTATTTCTACTAAAAGAACATGGATTTAATGAAGGGTCAGGACTTAATGGCAGCCCTGGTTCACTGCTGCCCACTTTGAACTGCACTCTAGAAGCATGCTCTTTGATATGGGAATGAGTCTAATGGCCAGCTGTGTACTAGGCATGTCTTCTTCTGTTATGGTCATAGGGTCTAATTGGAGGCAATCTTAGTGAACACATCTTCTTTTTTTTTTTTTTTTTGAAAGTTTTATGGCTTTTTTTTTAAAGTTTATTTATTTTATTTATATGAGTACACTGTAGCTGTCTTCAGACACACCAGAAGAGGGCATTGGATCTCATTACAGATGGTTGTGAGCCACCATGTGGTTGCTGGGATTTGAACTCAGGACCTCTGGAAGAACAGCCAGTGCTCTTCTTCACTGAGCCATCTCTCCAGCCCCTAGTGAACACATCTTAATAGAAACAAATACTCATCAAAACCTACACTTCAGTTATGCTCAAGGACAACTATTTCTTCCCTGCAGTTTCTACAGTGCACGATCATCCTTGAGCACTGCTTTAACTAAATTCTACATTGTGTAACTTAGTATTTCCTAAACAAGCTTCCTAGATCCTTTATAACCTCAGTTTACCATGCCAGTTTCTCCTATATTGCTAGTTCAAGATCTTAAAACTATCCCGCTATGGTCGCCATCAAAAGTTGCCATAGTATCTATATAGCCCCTCACTTCAAAAGTTGGAATCTTCCTCTCCACTTTGAATCTCAGTGTGGTTTTCTGTTGTTCTTGTCTTGTTTTAATGTATATGGGTGTGTTGCTTACATATCTGTGTACCATATATTTATGCAATGCTTGAGGAGACCAGAAGAGGGCATCGGGCCGTCTGGAACTAAAATTACCAGTGATTATTGTTGGCATCATGTGGATTCAACCCAGGTCGTGAAGGAGACCAGCCACTGCTTTTAATGACTGAGCTGCCTCTCCAGCTCCAGCTTACTGTGGTCTGATTTTGATACCAGCAGTGATTTGCCTAGGTTCCTCGCCTGGGCCTCCCAAGTGTCATTGTCAACACTGCCTCAGAACTTCTCTACCAGCCAGAGAAGAAGCCACGGATAGACTTCTGGGTGCAGACTCTATGGCCTCAGCCACCGGTGCTTCTTGCTCCCACTGAGGTCCCAGACAGTGGTTTGCTACGCAGCCAAATGAACAAAATTTGATAATACATAAATGTGCATATTTATTAAGTTAATAATTATTGGGTTTGGTAGTGCACACTCAGCACTCATAAGCAAAGGCAGATTTACTAATGCTTGAGACCAGCCTGGTCTACATAATAAATTTCTAGCCACATCAGTCAGTCAGCCAGTCCTTGTTGTTCAGTAAAACAAAACAGCAAAGAATCTCACCAAACATATAACCTGAGAAATGTATCAAGTTTTATTTAAGACTAGGTCTGATTAGCTCTGGCTGGCCCTAGAACTCACTCTGTAGACCAGGCTGACCTTGAACTCACAGAGATCTGCCTGCCTCTGCTTCCTGAGTGCTGGGATTAAAGGTGTGTGCCACCATGTCTGGCAGTTTTTAAAGAATTTTTAAACTAAAAAAAAATGTGTGTGTGTGTGCATGCCTGTGCGCGTGTGTGGTGTGGTTCAAACTAAAGTCATCAGTCTTGGTGGCAAGATTTTCTAAGCCATCTCTTTCGTCCTCACAGAGCTTACAACTGATGGGAACTCCAGTTCCGGGGATCTAGAACCCTCCTCTGGCCTCTGAGAGCACCAAGCACACATATAGTGCACAGATAGGCATGCAGTGCACATACATAAATAAAGGCAATAGTCATATTGATCCAGTTCTCCAGCCCCCGAAATGCCAAGCATTTAGGACAGGAACTCTTGACCCCATATAGCTATTTCTCCTACAGTAAAAAGAAGTCACTGACCAGATTTAGAGGTCTAACTGCCAGAAGTCCTATAAACAAAGACTAGTCCCTAATCAAATATTCAAAAAGAGCCTTGTTTGAGACCACTGGGTTGGGTGAGACCTGTCTAATTTGCTGAGATGTGATATGCTGCTCCTTGTCCACCAGGGGGCAACAACGCGTTTCATGATTAGGGCCACATTCCACTGCAGGCTGTATGCACCTGCCACACAGGAAACATTACTTTGATTTTATTGCTTTAATTTAGCTGTGAAAGGCAGGCTTTTAAAGCCTGCTCATTTTGCACTTATAGTTATTAAGAGCTTGCTTTGTTCTCTTTAAGGTATTAAAAGAACTCACAATGTGTATTTCCAAGACAGCCAGCCCTTGAAAATTATCTTCAAAAAGAGCCTGTGTGCGAATATCCTGATGATTAAACCAAGGTAAAGGGCCTCCTGATGCCTCTTTCTCTTCGGAACACAGCGTGCTCGTGCACCGAACAATTCACCCCAGAGCTTGTCTTTCCTTTTTAAGATTATTTTTAAGGCGGCACACAAAATGCTGGGGTTCTGTGTGACTTTTCACACTGAGTACATTGTACTTTGGCCACACTCACCACCCTGTCTTACCCCCACTTCCTCCTAGAGCTTCCTAGCCAGTTATGCTTTTTAAAAAGGCTAACTAACATGTGACTTAGAACAATCACTGACATTGTCAGGAGGAAACTCTAGAAAGACAGGTGACAAGCTGCTTAAAGGCAGCAAATTAATAGCCAAGAGCTCTGAAATACACCACCCAAGGCTTCACACTTCAATCCAGCCAAAGAGGAAACTCGGTTGTGAGACTTCACGTCTAGACAGCTTCATATAGGCCCTAGGACACACAGCCTGAGGACATTGGAACATTTTTATGCAAATTGATTGTCTTATTCTATTGTTTTCTAGGAAATGGGCTGAGCAATATTGTCCTAGAAAGGAGCTCTTTCAGTTCAGTTGCTGCATTGGCTGTTAATTAGAATTAGCATGACTCTGGAGCAAAGCCTATTCTATCTTACTGCTCTTTTAAATTACAAAAGGAATCCCTTTTCCCTGAAGCACATCCACTGTCCACTCATCCACTCGTACTTGAACCTGGCTCCTCTGCCATTGTCTGTAGCTCACGTGGCAGGGTAGCTCTGTTAGCAGTCTAATGACTCTCCTTACAGCACACATCTCCCCACCACCCCCAAGTTGTGTGTGAATGCATGTGCCACTGTGCATGCATGGAGACCAGAGGATGACAAGCAGGAGTCAGGACTTTCCTTCTACCACAGGGGTTCTGGGGATGGATGGATGGATGGCACTCAAGCCAGCGGGCTTGGCAAGCAAGTGCCTTGACCTGCTGAGCCATCTCTCTGACCCTAGCCTTGCCTATGAAACTTAAGCTATTGTGAGGAACTCTATATCAGTTCACTTAAATCAGTCTTATTTTGAGTAGTTGCTGTTTTCTTTTTTTTTTTTTTTTTTTGGTTTTTCGAGACAGGATTTCTCTGTGTAGTCGTGGCTGTCCTGGAACTCACTCTGTAGCCCAGGCTGGCCTCGAACTCAGAAATCCGCCTGCCTCTGCCTCCCGAGTGCTGGGATTAAAGGCGTGCGCCACCACGCCCGGCGTTGCTGTTTTCTTGACGTTGTGTGGCTGAGCTACAGTTTCCTACTGATGACCTCACAGGGGAACATTTAGATAGCTTCCTCTTTTTAGATGTCAGAAACAATACTGTATGGTACACAGATTAGTATCTGTCATCTATTCCCGTGGAACAAAGTTTCCCCAAATGTAGAGCCTTCACAAGTCCAGCATTTATTAATCTTTTGAAATAGCTGGGTCTCATGTGGATGTTCCTGGATCAGGGTCTCTCCTGAGTTTGAGTAGTGCCACTAGGACTACAGTGTCACCTTGTGGAGGCACCTCTGCTCATGGGTATGGCTGCTGGAAGCTCAGGAAAACCCATTCCAAACGTGCAGATTGCTACTGAAAGTCCTCACAAATGCTAGATAATGATGGGAGAGGGCTCCAAGACAGAGGCCTCAGGCCTTCTACACTCTCCTGTCAGAACTGCTACCCCACAGCTCCTGCTATTTTTTTCTCTGAAAGAGTTTAACTCCAACTCATACTCCAGAGAAGGGATTAGTGACCAAGGACAGGGAGGAGAGGGTCATTTGGGCTCTGGTACAGGGTGCCCAACAGAGTCATAAAATGGAGTTAGTGGGTCACAGGCTGATAAACTTTAAAATCCCGAGTGCTCTGATAGCTGTCACCAATCTGTCTTAGTCAAGGTTTCTCTTCCTGCACAAACATCATGACCAAGAAGCAAGTTGGGGAGGAAAGGGTTTATTCAGCTTACACTTCCAAACTGCTGTTCATCACCAAAGGAAGTCAGGACTGGAACTCAAGCAGGACAGAAAGCAGGAGCTGATGCAGAGGCCATGGAGGGATGTTCCTTACTGGCTTGCTTCCCCTGGCTTGCTCATCCTGCTCTCTTATAGAACCAAGACTACCAGCCCAGAGATGGCAACACCCACAAGGGGCCCACCCCCTTGATCACTAATTGAGAAAATGCCCTACAGCTGGATCTCATGGAGGCATTTCCCCAAGTGAAGCTCCTTTCTCTGTGATAACCCCAGCCTGTGTCAAGTTGACACAAAACCAGCCAGTGCACCATGTGAACAGTTTGTCACTTCACACTCTGACCAGTGCAGAGTCTTTCTGAATAGAGGACATTATAAATCTTTACAAATGCTGACAGCCTCACAGGTAAAATGGTTGCTTTTTCATTCTTCCTAGTCTGGAGATTATATATCTACTCACAGCGTATGCGCATACCTGAAGTGAGCCTTGAACTTAAATGTCCTCCTGCTTCTGCACCCTGACAAGTGTTAGGACTATAGGTGTGTACATCATGACTGGCAATTTTCTTCTCCTTTGACTTGCACATTCATGTTGCTTTTTAAAATCAAGTTCTTTTGGTATCATGCTGTCTGGGGTGTAACAAAGTGATAAAGAAAAGCTTGACGTGTGCAAGTCTCTGAGTTGTATTCCTATAAACACAAAAGAAGAAGGTGCTTAGAGCCCCAGCTCAGGGCAAGCTGAGGCAAAGGAGCATGAGCTCAAGTCCAGCCTGGCTACAGAGCGAGGCCCTGGCTCAGAACAAGCATATCACACCTCCACCTGAAACCAGGGCGAGGCCCCGGCTGAACTGATAGTTGCTCCTAGCATTCTGGCACAAAGATGCACTGTTAACTAATGTCTAGCATCAGGCTGACAACGGAGACTGCATAAATTCTAAACAGCATTTTTATCCCACAACACCTCAAGTTTGAGAGGACAACAGAACTTTGCAGTTTCTATTTGTTTTGTTATAAATCAATTTGTTTTATTTTAATTTAAAACATTGTATTTTTATATAAAGAGATGTTTTGCCCGTGTGTATGCCTATACACCATGTGCATGCCTGCCCTCAGAGGGCAGAAGAGGGTATTGATCCCCTGAAACTGGAGTTACAGATGGCTGTGAGCAGGGATGTGGATGTTAGGACTGGGACTTGGGTCCTCTACAAGGTCAGGCAGTGCTCTTAACTGCTGAGCTGTCTCTCCAACAATCCAACTAGAAATGGGCAGAGAAGACCTGAGTGTGCACAGAGTGCACAATAGCATGGTCACTAGGAGAGCAAAAGGCAAACCTCAAGCCTCTGGGTCTCACCTTGCATTCTCCATAAATGCATGTGTTATTCAACAGGGAGCAAAATTAAACCAGGCACAGTCGCTCTCCCTGGCAATCCTCTCAGGAGGCTGAGGCAAGAGGATTACCTTGAGTTCCAGACCACTCTAGGCTACAGAATGAGGAGACCTTGTCTCAGAGAAAAAAAAAAAAAGGAAAAGAAAACATCCCAAGGGGATCTATAATAATAGGGTATTTGGATGTCAGGAGAACCTTGAAGTGAGGGTATTAATTAGATAGTCTAGCCATAGGTGGTGTGAGAACATCTACCTGTTAGGCAGATTCGTTACTTTGCAGTTGTTGGGACAAAACACAATGACAAGAGCAGTTTATCAAAGAAAGCTGTGCTGGGCATCGTGGCTCACAGCTTGAATCCCAGCACTCAGGAGGCAGAAACAGCAAGATCTCTGTGAGTTCCAAGCTAGGGTTGTCGACACAATGAGCCAAGTTCCAGGACAGCCAGGACTCCATAGGTAGAAGTTTAATTGGGCTCTCAATTTCAGAGGGTTAGAGTTCTCTGTGGCAACAGGAACAGCTGAGATCTCATACATCAGAACTTCACGTAGGAGGCAGAGAGAACTAAGTGCCTATAGCACCTGTCTTTTGAAACCTCATAGCCCATCCCCAGTGTCACACCTCCTCCTCCAAGACCACATCCTTCCCAAACAGTTCTTTCAACTGGAGACCAAGTAGTCAGACACCCAAGACTTAGAGAAACCGTGTCAGTTCAAACCACCACATGGGTGTCTGGCTTAGTTCATCTCAGCTGTATTTGAGCAGCTCCATCTTCTACTGTCTTCCTACTGGCATGGAGCCAGCATGGAAGGGGCCATCTCTTTGCTCTGCTCATACTGCAGCCACTGGGTGCTTTCCCAAGGTAGTACTGGCACCTCACATGCCCTGGATTTCTAAGCTCTCTCAGCCGGCCTACAAAGGAAGGTACAATTTAAAAATACTCACAATAAGAAGGAAGGTAGAGCTTTGAAGGAAGTCTCCTAAATAATAAACAGGCCTGTTTATTTCCAGATTCAAGACTTGACTACCAGTAAGGTCTTAGCTGTGTTTCAAATAATAGTAATACTTTTGTCACGGTTTTACAGACTGCTGACTGAGGCCATTGCTCTTCTGACATCAAATCAAGAGGAAGTCACCTTCTCTGTTACTCCAGGGAACTTTTGCCTCAAGAGTTCGAGTGGGGAATTGCTGGGTAAGGCTGATGTCTGCCTTGGGATGGGATGGGATGGGATGGGATGGGATGGGATGGGATGGAATGGAATGGGCTTCTTGCTTCTTCCTGGCTCCACACAGGTGCTGTCACTGGTGTAATGGCAGCTGCCATCTGAGCAGCAGCTAGATGTAGAAAAGAGGTGAAACGGATGGACAGGTCTGGGAGACTCAGACAATTCGCAGTTAAAGTGTATCGCTTTGAATCTCAGGTGACTTTAAAATGAAGAGTGGTTATTGAAAAAAAATATATTTTTTCATGTCAGGACTGACTTCCCGTTGTTCTTCCTCCTAACTAGCTTAGGTTGGCTAAGAACTCAAACTTCTGCCTCAGCCTCCCAAGTAGCTGGGATTGCAGGCTCTCTCTAATATGTCCAGCTTGGGTTAAGGCTTCAAGGTCTGTGTCTCACTATTTACTGCTCTAAGAGGCCAGCAATCTAACTGAGACTACATGTGAACAGGAAAGTGCCTTGGAGCTAGAACTTTACAGTATCCCAAACGGTGAGCACACGGGGCAACATGTGGATGGATACTCCCGAAGTCTACGCTCAGTGCAGTGCCTGCACCAGGGATCTTCCATTCCTCGTGACTTTGGGAAACGTAGTGGAAGGAAAGGAGCTGTGTGCTTATCTTGCTGTACTGCAGAACTGTTAATGGGCTTCTCGCCTAGCCATGCCTCTGCGCATGCACACTAGATGGGCGTTCTGCTGCTGAGCCATGTGCTAAGTCAGGAGCTGTGGCATTGAAGGTGAAAAGCCAGTGGATGAAGAGCTTACTGTGAAGTCCAGTCACTGTTGTATTTACGTAGTATACCTCAGGGATCACTTGGTCTTCTAAACCAGACTGTGAGGTAGGTGTAGTTACCGACATGAGTAATGGAAGCACTGAGAAGCCATGTGGCCTCCCTGGGTCACACTTCATTTGTTACTGAGTTTCTCTGCTACCACACTAGCTGTGGAATGAGCCTTTTGTTGAGGTAGCCCTAAAGCACCTTCCACATGAGACTGCACGCTCCAGGAGCCTGGGTGAAGCATCACAGCACTAAGTCATGTTAAAAGGAGTCTTCTTGAGCCGGGCGTTGGTGGCGCATGCCTTTAATCCCAGGACTTGGGAGGCAGAGGCAGGCGGATTTCTGAGTTCGAGGCCAGCCTAGTCTACAAAGTGAGTTCCAGGACAACCAGGGCTACACAGAGAAACCCTGTCTCAAAACAAAACAAAACAAAACAAAACAAAACAAAACAAAAACAGGGGCTAGTGAGATGGCTCAGTGGGTAAGAGCACCCGACTGCTCTTCCGAAGGTCCGGAGTTCAAATCCCAGCAACCACATGGTGGTTCACAACCATCCGTAACGAGATCTGACTCCCTCTTCTGGAGTGTCTGAAGACAGCTACAGTGTACTTACATATAATCAATAAATAAATCTTTAAAAACAAAAACAAAAAACAAACAAACAAACAAAAAAAGGAGTCTTCTCTGTATGAATAGGCTTCTTCTCGCCCCAGACCCCATATATTACAGACATTTATCAAACAGTCTTTGTCTTTCTTTGTTTTGAGACAGGTCTCAATATATAGGCTTAGCTGGCCTAGAACTTTCTGAGTAGACCAGGCTAGCCTTGAACTCACAGAGATCTACCAGCTCTGCCTCCCAAGGTCTGGGGATCAAAGGTTGGGCCACCACATCCAGCCAACCAAAGTAGCTTTGTAATGAAAAGCTCAAAACACCAACATCTATACAAATTATTATTTTAAAAAAGTATTGTTACAGGCAATATCATCAGGAACTGACAACAAATGTTAGAGAAGATGTGGAAAAGAGAAACCTTATTCACTGCTGGTGGGAGTGCACACCAGTATGGCCATCTAGAGACCAGTGGAAGTTCCTCAAAAAAATTAAAGATAAGCCAGACAGTGGTGGTGCACACCTTTAATCCCAGCACTTGGGAGGCAGAGGCAGGCAAATCTCCAAGTTTGAGGCCAGCCTGGTCTACAGAGCAATTTCCAGGACAGTCAGGGCTACACAAAGAAACCCTGTCTCAAAAAACCAGCCAAACAAACAAACAAAACAAACTAGAATTACCATGAGCCAGCTACTTCACTCCTGGCCATATGCCTAAAGGAATCTGCGACCCCACTATAGAGTTTCTTGCACCAAATGTTTATTCACTAAAGCAAGAACGGAATAGACTTAGTCATTCATCAGGACATGGAGGGTACATGTGTAAAATGGAAAGTTATGTAGCTCTAGAGAAAAATCAACATTTGAAGGGAAATGGATGGACTTGCACTGTATAATAATGAGAGGTCAGCCAATCCCAAGGAAATAGACACATGCTCTCCCTCATGTGTAGATTCTACAGTACACACACACACATATGTATGGGTACAATATAACATGTAGACAGGGAGCAGGAAAGGCTGGTGTTAAGTGACGAGGAAGGGTGGGATGTGGGAATGACATACATCACGAAAGGACGGGTGCCAAATGCATTTCTAATTTATCCTGTGTGCGGTTGTTGTTTTGTGTGTTTGTTTGTTTTTGTTTTCTGTGGTGGGTAAAATGTGGTGCATAGAATGTGAGTGATAGTGAAAGCATAAAGACAGGGTGGAGCCTCAGAAAGGCTATTCTCACTGTATAGGAGTCCACTGCAATGGATGGACCTCAGAGCAGGGCCAGAGCCCTTGGATTCTCTTGAATATGTTATAATATAACTCACATATACAACAGATCACTTCAAGTAGTCATTCAAGTACACTTGTGGATGTACAAGCACCATTATAACTAGACTATTCCAGTTTGCCTGGCCCAAGCCCCAGGTGACCACTTAGCTACTTTCTGTCTCTGTGAGTTTCCCAGACTGGACACTTTGTAGACACAAACTCAGAACCTGTGTCCTTTTGTGTCTGCACTCTTGCACGCAACAGGTTTTCTATGTTGTCTTTACCTGTATTTCATTTTTCTTCATGATTTATTCCTTCTCATAGATGACTACATTTTCTATATCCATTCACCACTGATGAATCTTTTGATTGTCTCACTTTATGACTCTTATGAATCACACTGCTATGAGCGGCTGTACACAACCTTTTGTGTATATGTTTCATTTGGACATAGGTTTGGGAGGGAAATTACTGAGTCATATTGTAGCTTTCTATTTAGCCTTATGAAAATGGCCAGATGTTTTCCACCATTTTTTTCCTCCAAGCAGTGATGAAGGTCCGGGTTTCTCTATTCCATTGACAGTCCTTGCTCTTGTCTATTTTTGAAACCTAATGGCTGTGACTTAGCTTCTAGTCTCGGTTTGATTTGCTTCCTAAATGTAATGATGTCCAGCTTCATAGGCAGCTGTTGTTATCATGTAGCATGGATGCATGTCTGTTAGGACGCTCTCTTCCCAAGCCGGACGTGGTGGCACACACCTTTAATCCCAGCACTCAGGAAGCAGAGGCAGGCAGATTTCTGAGTTCGAGGCTAGCCTGGTCTACAGAGTGAGCTCCAGGACAGCCAGGGCTATACAGAGAAACCCTGTCTCCAGAAACCAAAAACCAACCAAACAAAACAACAACAAAAAACCCGACTCTCTCTTCCCTGGAATGATGTAATCCTCTTTCCCGGGATAATGTCATCTGACTACTCTGCCAGCCCTTGTCACACCTGTGAATTTCAAACACTCCCTTGGCACTGTCAGTAGGCATTTTCTTCTCTTCTCTTACTTATTCTGAGGAATCTGTCTATGTAACCTGGCTTGTCTTGAACAACTGACCGTCCCAAGCACTAGGATAATGTGACTTGTCACCAATGCCTCACTTCTGTGGTTTTCCTCCTCCTTCACCTTTTTCCTGTGCTGGGTTTTGACACAAGGTAGGCAAGCACACACAAGGCCTCACACAAGGTAGGCAAGCACTCTGCTGCTGGGTCTCCAGGTTCCCCAGCCCCTCTCTTTTTTAGGATTGGCTCAGCCTAGTTTAGAACTCACTGAGTGGCATAGCTCACTGGCCTTGAACTGATGGCAGTCTCCTTGCCTCAGCTTCTCAGTGTTGGGTTGTAAGCATGACTCACCAACCATGCCTAGCTTCTAGACATCTTTTTAGCTTTTACTTTGAGACAGAGGCTGAGATACCCAAGCTGGTCTTGAACCCTAAGTTATCTTTTAAGTCACACTTTTATAATTTAGTCTAATATATCTCTTTTATGCTTTTTAATTAATTAATTAATTAATTAATTAATTAATTAATCAGTTAATGATTTTCCAAAACAGGGTTTCTCTTTGTAACAGTCCTGGGTATCCTGGAACTCACTCTGTAGACCAGGCTGGCCTTGAATCCACAGAGATCCACCTGCCTCTGCCTCCTGAGTGCTGGGTTTAAAGTCATGTATGCCACCATGCCCATCTTAATTAATTAATTAATTAATTAATTAAAATATGGAGAGGTTTTAAATTTTTAATATTTTAAAACAGCATAGGATATATAGTTCACTCATAAAGTATAACTTAATTTTATATGTAAACTATATAGTACTCCCTTTTAGAATTAGTCAGCTTTAGCGATATGTGATGACCCAGGCCTGTAATTTCAGTAATTGGGAGGCTGAAACAGGAGGATTAGGAATTCAAGGCCACCTTTGGCCACATAGCATTCTGAGGCTAATCTGGGCTACATGAGACCCTGTCTCACTAAGTACTTTAGATAAATAGATAGATAGATAGATAGATAGATAGATAGATAGATAGATAGATAGGATAGAGACAGACAGACAGACAGACAGACAGACAAAAATAGATGAAGTAAAAAGACACATGGTATTCTGGTTGTTGTTTATTGCTGACAGCAAGCCATTCCAAAACATCGTAGCTGGGACAGTCCTTTCTACCTCAGGACTCTGCAGGATGATGGGACTCAGAGGTATGGTTGCCACTTGGGGCCTCACCAGCTGTGGTTAGGCAGTGATGAGCTAGAAGCACCCAAAGATCTGGAGACTGTATCTGGGGCGGGCCAGCTGGCTGCTGAGACTAGTTTGGCACAGTTTGGCCTTGCTTTGCCTTTTCCTGCTGATTAGCGCAGTCACAGAGCTACCCAGCTTCAAGAGTGGAGTGTCCCTTAAACTCCACCTTCAGGGCAGGACAAAGACTCCCCTCTATGATTAACTCTTGGTTAGCACATGCCTCGGTTTTAATCTTTATTTTCCTACATCAACCAGATTTGACCAGCTCTGTGTACAGTGAGATGTCTTTTGGACCGGAAGAGTTTGACTTCTTTCAGGTTGGACTTGATACTGAGATAACATTTTGCTTTAAAGAACTGAAGGTAAGCAAACACCAGTGCGAGAGTGGAATTTTCATTAGTGCCTTTAAAGGGACGATTGCCACCTTCTGCTCCTCTCCCTGCAGGGGCTCCTCACCTTCTCAGAAGTGATGCACGCACCTCTAGCCATCTACTTTGACTTTCCTGGAAAGTAGGTCCTGAGAACTCTGCGTTTGTCTCTTCCCTTTTGTTACCATAACAAAGTCTTTGGAGCATGGTGATGTTGATGTTACATACACCCCAGGACTTTTTCAACTTTATTAGCAACGTTTTTCAACCTGAAAGTCTGAAAGATGTCATAGCGTGGTGCTTTAGAATTGGTCATTTGACCAAATGTGGTAGCACATGTCTGCAGCCCTGGCACATGTGAGGTTGAGGTGGCAGGATCAGGAGGTCAAGGCTAGCTTTGGCCACACAGTGCGTTTGAGTTGAGCAAGTACTACTAGACCTTGCCTCAAAAAAGCAAAAATAAGTAATTTGGCCCTGGCAGTGGTGGCGCACGCCTTTAATCCCAGCACTTGGGAGGCAGAGGCAGGCGGATTTCTGAGTTCTAAGCCAGCTTAGTCTATAGGGTGAGTTCCAGGACTGCCAGAATTGCACAGAGAAAACTTGTTTTGAAAAGAAAAAAAAATAGTACTAATGATAAATAATTTGGTACTTTGACTAAGAAAGATAATTCTTCTGCAGTGTGAAACATTTGACAGGCTCCTGACAAAATTGTCTAATTAGGAATTGTCTAATTATGCATGGTTTAAGCATAGAAACTCTGTGTGTATGTAAACGTCTAATGTAGTTTAGAACTAAAACGGAGTCAGATCGGCTTCCTGTGGTTGCTAAGGGCTTCCTAGCTCTTAGGACTGTCAGCCTGTAAAACACTGAAGGAGCCCTGCTTATGCTGTGTCTTTGTTGCTAAGTTGGTGGTACTTGCTGAAGTGTTCCTACCACCTGACAGAAATGAGCCTGGTTTGTGCTGATTGTCTTCTAGACCAGTTGTTTTGAGTGTTGAGGACATGCTCTTGGAGGCGAACTTTATCTTGGCCACGTTAGCGGATTATCCAAGTAGAATATCTTCACCACAGTCACTGCCCCTTTCCCAGGCACGAAGGTGAGGCTGGGGGCTTTGTATTCTTCTTCCTTAATATTGGGGGATGGCACACACTGTCTGTGAGGGCAAAGGACAGTACCAGGTGTTAGTTTTCTGCCTTGCTTGGCAGAAGGTATCTTGCCCTTAAGCTGGCTAGTCTGTGAACTGGGAATCATCCTGTCTCTGGCATAAGAACACTGAGATCACGGCTGCACATTACTGAATCCAGCTTTAACTAGAGGCAAACTCAGGTCCTCACAAGTGTATAGTGAGTGCTTTCCCTTTTGTGCTGACACAATTGAGGAAGATACTAGATCAGTGTTACCACAACTGCCTCACGGTTGTCTTCTTAAAGATCAGGGTCATGTTGTATCCCGTTCTCTCCATGACATCCATAGTGCAGGAATGTCCCAGAGTATTGGGATGTATGATTTGAAAGCATGCATTCTCATGACCTCATAAAGCTTTCCCCATAGGCCAGCACCGGGCTCAGTGGGTAAAGACACTGGCCACCAAGCCTGAGGAACTGAGTTTGATCCCCGGGCCTCACGTGATGGAAGGAAAAAGACCAACTCTTGAAAGTTGACCTGTGATGTCTGAGCATGCATGTGTGTGTGCATGCCTGCCATGGCACACATGCAGTCAGGGTCCCAGGGATTAAACTCAGGTCAGGGTTGGCAGCAGGTGCCTTCTCTGGCTGAGCCATCTTGCAGGCCCACAGCTGAGCTTGTTCCATGGGATGCTATCTTAGTTGCTTTTGTTTCTCTGTGTAGCCCGGGCTGTCCTGGAACTCACTCTGTAGACCAGGCTGGCCTTGAACTCAGAAATCCGCCTGCCTCTGCCTCTGCCTCCCGAGTGCTGGGATTAAAGGTGTGTGCCACCACCACCAGGCCTTAGTTGCTTTTCTATTGCTATGTTAAAACAACAGGACTAAGGCAACTTATAAAAGAGAGTGTTTAATTGGGCTTATGGTTCCTGAGGGTTAGAGTCCATGATGGGGGAGCAAAGCCAGGCAGGGCAGCAGGTGCAGCTGAGAGAGCACATGTGGATCCACAGACAGGAAGCAGAGCTCACTGGGGATGTGGGAAGCTTCTGAAGCCTCCAAGCCCATTGCTCTGACACACCTCCCCCACAGGGCCACACCTTCTGATCCTTCCCCAACAGTTCTACCAACTGAGGACCAACACTCAATCAGACGAGCCTATGGGGACGGTTGTCATTCAAACCACCACAGATCCCATGAGCATAATCCATGCTGATGAGTGCTGGGTTGCTGAACTCAAGACTGTTCTGGGCATTTCTTTTTCTGAGTTTTTGTTTTTCTTTCTTTTTTCTTTCTTTTTTTTTTTTTTTTTTCGAGACAGGGTTTTTCTGTGTAGCCCTGGCTGTCCTGGAACTCACTCTGTAGACCAGGCTGGCCTCAAACTCAGAAATCTGCCTGCCTCTGCTTCCCGAGTGCTGGGATTAAAGGCGTGCGCCACCATACCCAGCCTGTTTTGGGCATTTCTAATGACTGTGTGTATTAATCTTCACTCTCAACAAGTGCTTCTGTTCATAGACTTCTTAATCCACAGCTCCCATCGCCATCTCACACTCATCTCTTAGTTACAGGAAATTTATTTCCCAGTAAACAACTCCATCTCATCCCTTTTAATGCCCAGGTCAGTCCCCACACAGTCTAGTGCCCCGGAGGGTAAAAGCGGAGTCAGTCAGACCCCAGAGAGCATCTCTCGAGCAGCTCCCAAAAGAATGTTTCCCAAGGATTCTCCTGACAGCAGCTCTGCAGCTGAGACCAAGAGAGCCAGCGCCTGCCAGGATGACATCTTCGAAGTGCCTGAAAGTGTTGTCAGTGACATGGAGGAAGAGCTGAGCCCTTCACACCTCAGAAAGGTAGGATTGCTGCGCTGAAGTGGGCCAGGGCAGCCCAGTGCTCCAGCATCCACCTTGCTGGAGGCCTGGCCTGTCCACCCTGTTTCATGATGGCTTTCTTTCAAGTATATTTACATTCTTTGAGCAAATTCATCTCCTCTCCCGCTTTCTTCCTCCACCCTCCTCTCTGCTCCCTCCTGCTAGTCTTCTTTCTTCCACCCTCTGCTTTCTCACTTGTATATATATATATATATATATATATATATATATATATATATATATGTGTGTGTGTGTGTGTGTGATACATATTGTGTTATGTGTCTATGTATGATCCACAAGTAAGTGAAACACGCCATGCTTATTTTACTATGATGACGTCCATTTACATTCATTGTTGAGCAAATAACATCATTTCATTTCCTTTATGACAAAATAGAATTCCTTTTTTAAAAATAAGTTGTTCTTATTTTGTAAGCATTGGTGTTTGCCTGCATGTATGTCTGTGTGAGAGTGTCAGATCTTGGAGTTACATACGATCGTGAGCATGTGCTTGCTGGGAATTGTCCTCTGGAAGGACATTCGGTGCTCTTAATCACTAGGCCATCTCTCCAGCCCCCCAAATAAAACCCCATTGCATAGTTATACCACAGTTTCTTTATCCACTTACCTGTTGATGGATAGATAATGTAGCTACTGTCAAATATTGCAATAAGAATGGATGTGCAAGCCGGGCGTGGTGGCGCACGCCTTTAATCCCAGCACTTGGGAAGCAGAGGCAGGCGGATTTCTGAGTTCGAGGCCAGCCTGGTCTACAAAGTGAGTTCCAGGACAGCCAGAGCTACACAGAGAAATCCTGTCTCGAAAAACCAAAAAAAAAAAAAAAAAAAAATGGATGTGCAGGTATCTCTGGGGTCTGTTAAAAGTCCTATAGTTGTACAGTCACAAATATCCAGAAGTGATACAGATGGGCATTTAGATGGTGATAGACATTTCTAGGGCTTTTGTTTGTTTTGGAGAGAGTTTTATGTAGCCCAGGTTACAGGCACATGCCACTACGTCGGGCTCTTTTTTGGTGTTCAGACAGCATCTCTTGTAGTCCACACTGCCTTTTGAACTATGCAGTCAAGGACAGCCTTGAAGTCCTGATCCTTCTGACTTGTCTCCCTAGTGTTAATTACAAGTGTGCCGTCATGCTCAGCAGATATTCCTAAGCTGAGGGATCTCTGTGCTGATTCATGCCATGAATCAATTTACATTCCTACCAGCAGTGTAAAGTTCTTCCTAGCTCACCATCATCCTTGCTGGCATTTGTGGTGAGTTTTCTTTTTGTTTTAGGTGTGTGTGTGTGTGTGTGTGTGTGTGTGTAGTGTGCCTGAGTGTATGTATGTGTGTGCCCCAAACTCATCGTATGCCCCCTTGTTTGAGTTCATACATTATAGATACTGGTCCTGTCTGCTTCAGACCTGTAGGCTACCCCAATCTGTAGGTTGTCTGTTCATTGAGTCTTGCTCACTTTTCTGTGCAGAGGGTTTTTATTCATACAATGCCAGCAGTCAGGTCTTACCTAAACTGCTGGAGTCCCTTCTACAAAGCCCTTGGCTGTTCCTATAATTCATGTGTTTATCTGTATTCTCTTCTAATTTCAGTTTCTGTTTCTATTAAAGACTTAGAATTTGTGTGTGCGCACACGTGCACACATGCCACCAGCTCACAGTGCAGTGATCTGGGAAGAAGGCGGAAATCAATTCTCTCTGCCCACTCTGTGAGTCCCTGGGATTGAATCTGGGGCATCCGCTTGACAGCAAGTGGCCTTGTCAGTTATAAAAAATGGTATTGTATATGTATGGCATTGTATGTGTTGTGTGATTGCACACCTGTGCTTGTACCTACACATGTGGGCACATGAAGCTCAGGGTCAATTCTGGGTGCCTTTTTGTTTTAATTAAAAATAAGTTTGTGGGGTCTGGAGAGATGGCTAAGGGGTTAAATATGCTTGATTCTCTTGCAAAGCACTAGAGCTTTGCTTCCAGGCACTCACAACTGCCTGCAACTCCAACTCCGGGGAATGCAGCACTGTCTTCTAGCCCCTGCAGGCACCTGCAGGACTGAGCACATATATCTACACGTTTGCACACATGGGGGACACACACACACACACCTTTAGAAAAAAGAATCAGCAACTTTAGAGTTAGATTTGTGTGTGCCCATGCCTGTGCTGGGCCTGTGATCCAGGCATTGCCTACTGAGCCGCTTCACTGGCCCTCCTGCCATCTTTTTTTTTTTAAGTTTTTATTATTATTATTATTATTATATCTAAGTATACTGTAGCTGTCTTCTGACACACCAGAAGAGGGAGTCAGATCTCATTAAGGATGGTTGTGAGCCACCATGTGGTTGCTGGGATTTGAATTCAGGACCTCTGGAAGAGCAGTCAGTGCTCTTAACCGCTGAGCCATCTCTCCAGCCCCAATCTTTACTTTTTGAGACAAGGTCTTATTGAGCTTGAAGTTCATTCCTTCAGTTAAATTGACTGACCAATGAGCTCCAGGGATTGGCCTGCCTCCACCCCCAGCCCTGGGGTAACAGACACTGCCCATATTTTTATCCCAGTGCTGGGATCCAAACTCAGGTTCTTGTGTTTGTACACCAAGCACTTCCTCCATTTATTATTTTTTTCTTTAGCAAATGAGCAGCTGCAAGTTTCCTTACACAAACTCTGCTTCCCTGCCGCTCTCTGCACTCACCACAGGCTGGAAAGCACGCTTTCCGCACAACAGCTGTGCTGTCTTTCCTGAGTGAACTACCCTAAGTGACTATCTGTATCCCTGCAGTTTCTGCAATTTCAAAGGTGTCACAAGCACTCACTCGGGAGGCAGAGGCGGGAGGATCTCAGAGTTCAAGGCCAGTCTGGTCTATATATCGAGTTGCAGGTCTGCAGAAGTGTTTTGTAAAACCTTGTCTTAAAACTGTTAAAAGCTCCAAGTACAAACTGGGTTACACATGCATCTCCTATAATTAGAAGTGTACCCTTAAGGTAAATTTCTCCTAAAAGTGCGATAACTGAACCAAGTGTGTGCAGGTATTCTTTGAGATCCTGCCAGTGTGTGCTTGCTGCAGCAGTGAGAGGGAGTGACAACTTCCCAAGTCTGCAAACAGCTCGTAGTGCCAAACCTACAAAAAAAACAAAAAAACAAAAAAACATTGCCAAGTTTATAGTTCAGAAATTTTGTTTACTTTTGTTTTGTTTTTTTTTTTTTTTTTTTTTTTTTTTTGGTTTTTCGAGGCAGGGTTTCTCTGTGTAGCCTTGGCTGTCCTGGAACTCACACTGTAGACCAGGCTGGCCTCGAACTCAGAAATCCGCCTACCTCTGCCTCTCGAGTGCTGGGATTAAAGGCGTGGGCCACCACGCCCGGCTGTTTACTTTTAAAATATTTTTATTTTCTGTGTTTGCCTGCATATACGTATGTGTGTCACGTGTGCACCTGGTGCACACATAGGTCAAGGGTTAGATCTTGAACTGGAGTTACTGATGGATGTAAACCCCTATGTGGCTGCTGGGAACCAAACCTGGATCCCCTGCAAGAGCAGCCCTTGCTCTTAACTGCAGAGTCATCTCTCCAGTTCCAGTTGTTTGCTTTTGAGGCAGGGTCTTTCTATGTAGCCCTGGCTGTCCTAGAATTCACTATGTAGTCTAAGCTGGCCTCGAACTCACAGATGCACCTGCTCCTTAGTTTGGGGATTAAAAATATTTTGTGTTTATGTATGCCTGCCACATGTGTGTAGTACCTAGAAATCAGGAGTCAGATCCCCTGGAATTGGAGTTAGAGGCAGTTGTGAGCCATCCATCTTGGGTGATGGCAACTGAACTCAGGTGGTAAGAGCTTTTAACTGCTGCAGCATGTCTTCACTCCTCCTCCTCATGGCTTTAATCTGCAGTCCTCTGATTGGGAGTGCAGTGGAAGCTCCTGGGAAGCAAACCTGGAAGAACAAGTAGCACCCACCAGCTGTGGCCTCAGCCCTGGCCCCGTCTCGTGCGCTCACTGGATGCAAAGATGTGCACAACTATACCTTACACTGGATTTCTTTTGTTGTTGGTGGTGGCTTTTTGGCCATGCAAAGCCTTTTTCCTTTACACAGTAAATTTTTTAAAATTTCAAATGATTTTTTGAGCTAATTAGAAGGCTCTTCCTACACCGGTTAAGAAATCCACCCTTTCCCTCCTATGTTTACTCGCTCTGCCATCAGGAGTCTCTCTTCATGCACGCTGTAAATTATGGTCTAACTTTGTTTTTGCAGCTACCCCAGAAGCCTTTACAATTATAGTCTGCCTTTGCCAGGGCTCTGGTGTCTCCCGTGCCATGTTTTAACATGGTATACTTGTGTCAGTCTCTGGACCTGCTCTGCTTGACTCTTCAGTGGCTTCCTTGTTCTCAGCCACTTTATCATTGGCTTTCTACAGACTTATCTTTTTCTACTGTGACCATTTACTTGTAAATAAACTTTAGTAACTTGCTGTTAGCCAGCCTAGGTAGACATCAGGAACAAGGGCAGGTGGCAAATAACACTCATCCAAAAGCAAAGTCAGCCAATACTCAAAACACCAAAATATTTTAGCCTGAATTCTGCAGCGTCAGAAGATGCCATGAAAATTACCGAGAGCTACTACTCAGGGCCAGACACCTGGATAAGAGGCTGCACTGTCACCTCTAGTCTCAGGACCTTGACCTTGCTCAAGGCCAGACTCCTAAAGAAGCAAGAGACTGCTTCCAGGTGAGCTCAAGGCAGCTGCTGCCCTTTAACAGGTGACCACAGATTTCACTACAAGAACAGCACACATGTGCTCTCCAGCTGCAGAGGTTAGAGTGTGAACCGGCTCTCTCAGGGCTAGATAGCAGACTGCTGCTTTGCTTGCTTCTTTCAGGTTACTGCCATGGCCAGAGTCTGGCACCTTCCTGCATTCTTAGGCTCATAAATTGCCTTCTTCTATATCTCCCAAGTCAGGTAGTCAAGTTTGTACCCTCCCTGACTGGCAACATCAGCTTTGCAACCTGATCCTATCTCTACCTACCTATGTGATGGCCGTTCTAGGGTTCGGTCCATGGTGATGGCTACTGTCCTGCTCACCGCAGCTAATCTGGGGTTAACTGCAGTGAGGGATCAGAGGCTGCAGAAGACATCTCTCCAACCTAGTGCATGTCTTCTGCTACAGGAGACTGCTTCAGGCACAGGACTCATTCTTGGGAAGGGCTGAGGTCAAAAGCTTGAGGTAAGGAGGAGGAGAAGGAGAAGAGTCTCAGCACAGACAGTTACTTCCCTATGTCAGAGAAGAGGCAGCAGCTGGAGAGGGCAGAGGACGAGACATCTAAGCATCAGCAACACTAAGGCTCCCCTTTAACACAGCAGCGGGGTGGGGTTAGGGGGTCATCAGCTTCAGCCTCTGAGGGCAGATATGGGATTGGGACAGGGGAGCCAGCTATTGATCCCCTTTGATTGAAGAGACCCATTGCCTCTCCCAGTCCTGTGGACATTTTTGTAGCTCCAGGAGAGGTCACAGTAGACTACCATTCACAAAGGTCCTGTCTTGGGCTTGTGACGGCAGAAGAGCTTTGGCCCTAGATGTGTTCAGCAGGTAATGGTGTCCACAATTCATCACTATCAAAGACAGTGGCAACACATGTCCACATTCTTAAAAGCACCAGCTGGAGCCTTCAGTGTGCAGGCTTTGTCTTGAGAATAAGCGACACTCTTTTGTTTTCCTTTCTAGTTTTCCTGCATGTTCTTTGGAGCTGTATCTTGTGAACAGCAAGAGCATGCCGGCCACCCTTTGGACAGCCTGGCAGTAGCGAGCGACAATGAGGAGGACGTGAGTGGCTGAGCACCCATGCTAACGCTCAGTGATAGCCGCGCTGGGCGCCTGGCTGCCTGAAGGCCAAGTGGAAATGGAGCAGACTGTCCCAGGATGCCCCAGACTATCAGTGTCACTAAAATCCATGTGCCACTCGGGGGACAGAGCTGGCAGCATAGGAATGAGCCATCAGGGTTTAGATGCCACTATTTACGCTGCTGCAGCCTTGACACGTCCTGTGCTGGTCCCTAAAGCAGACTTTCCTCGGCATGGGGCGAGGTGGGGCTTCTGTGCCCGACTGCAGACAGCAGGCATTCCAGTGTTTTCGATGGCCTGACAGGTTTTGTTCAGAGTAGAGAAAAGGTTGTGAATAAAGAAACACAGTTAACTTTTCATTTTGTGGTCATTTTATATATGATACAATTTTATTTCCCAGCCCTCAGCTGCTCTGCAGTGGGAGGCAGAAAGCATGCAGTGAAGTCGGTGTGAGTCATCGGCACACAGCAGCCCAAGCTCAGCCTAGAGAGGAACCAGGTAAGGTGGTGGGGGACAAATGCCTGCTCACTGCTCCTCTCAGGTCTAGCTGCTTACGTGCAGATTACGAGCGAACCTGGCACCAAATGCACTTATGTAACAGCTCATGGTGTAGGACGCTCTCACCAAACCTGTGTACAGTCGGTTACAGGCGACAAAAGGAGCCTCTCAGGAACATGTGCTTGCTGAGTCCTTGGAAAAGCACCAACCTGTACGGAAGCATCAACCCGGCAGGACTCAGTGCTGCCCACGTGCATTAGCTGCTTCAGAAGTGAGAGCAGCGTTCTAGCTGAAACCAGAGGGCCTGGGTTCTTGTAGCTTAGCAGTGAGTCACAGCTACCCACGGGAACCTAATAAAAACCCAACTCCATCCGAAAATGTTCCTCTGTGAATGAAAATGGGCTCCAAGAAGCTTTTTGTGGAAGCTGGCAATGCCCACCTATCTCAGCCTTGTCCTCTGTCGTAGGCTGAAGATTTAGGAGTCTCATGTTTACACTGATAACTGGATTTCAGACATTCTTACCGGGCACAGATGGCTGCAGAGCTACTCTGTAGGTCTCCCTGCCGAGGACAAGGCCTGGGCTCACACACTGATGCAGCTCCCAAGCACCTAGGTCAGCAGCAGCCTGGCTGCAGCACCAGTCTGCCCAAGACAGTGACACTGTGACACTAGATGCACCCAGGGCTTTGTACTTCCAGTGGAGCACAAGGTGTGTGTGTGTGTGTGTGTGTGTGTGTGTGTGTGGTGCTGGGATGGAATCCAGGGCCTTGCACATCCTAGCATAGTGCTCTGCTACCGACCTCCTCCTTCCAGCAGTGTTTTTGGTAGCTTCTTCACTCAGTATTGTCTGGAAGGCGCAACACCCCAGCTACAAAACCCTCTATTTTACACTCAATTGTCAGTCCGTTTTGGTGAATTTCTGAGGAAGGTAAGTAGCTGTTGATAACTCGCCATTCCGGTCTGTGCTCAAACAGTAAAGCACAACAGACACAGCTCTGAGGTGCTGGCTCACTGCCAGGCAGACCAAGAATCTGGGAGCTGAGGATGGGATAAGACAATGAATGCTGAGTGTGGGTGGCTTGGTTCCTGTCCATTCAAACCAAAGGAGTGGCAAATAGTATAAATACTATATTTATTAAATATCTTTACAGTTTATTTAAATGTATTTACAGAACTATTCCTGCATAAGTTATATTTCCGACATGGATTCAGGTCATTGCCTCAGGTAGGACGCACGATGATAGTCTCGACAGCAAAGGCAGCTCATCAGCACACAGACTCAGACTTGCTCGCCGTTTACTCATCGTTGCCACAGACTACCTACTAACAGCTATGTTTTCACATGGACACTGCTTTATTGAGAAGTTCAATTTTGTGATAAATTTACTTTTTTGAAAGAAATAGAATCCAAATGTCTTCTGTTTCATATTATGTTGTTTTATGTTTTTCTTTTCTTTCTTTCTTTCTTTTTTTTTTTTTTTTTTTTTTTTTTGCTATTGCAATTTTTTTAAAATGTAAAACTGTGACAGTCTCCAGGAAAGTGAGTGTTACAACTTTGCCAAAGAGAGCTGCTGTACAGTGACACAGAGCCATGAACCTACTCAGACACGTGCAGCCTCAGCCAATCCCGCCAGCCGCCACCAAACCACTCCTGCCCTGTTTCTATCTGCTGGCTACTCTATCCAGAACAAAGGCAATGGCAGTGGCAGAGGGCACTCTCCTGCCTCGGAGCTTATACCCAGTCTCTACTCCAGACCCAGCCCAACCCAGACACACACCTGGAATGGATTCTCTGTGAGTGAGTAGCCAAGCACGCAGATAACTCAGGATACGTGACTTGTTCCCCTCACTTCTCTCTGTTTGTAAGACTCTAGCTACTTCATCTTCACTTGATAATTTTATACTTTTTGTGCGCAGGCAGCTTAAGTTCATAGGAAGAAATAAGGTTCTGATATGTTTAGAGTGCACATTTTTAAAACAGAACAAAATAAAAATTTCAAGCATGTGATAAAAATAGTGATTTTTTTTATAATACAGTATTGCTTTATAAATATAGATGGAAAAGCTATAAACTTTACTGGTCTTTGGTGCATCCAGAGGGATAAATAATTTGCCATTTGTAAATTAAAACCCAAATTTTCTCTTTTGTTATAAAAGTTCACTCTGTGAGACAAATATGAGTGCTTACATTGCTTGATTTAAAATACAACGCACGCGCACACCAGGTTCCAGATCAGACCTGGCGAGGGGTATGTGATGGAGCCCCTGGCCTCAGTGAGTGTGAGCAGCGCTTGCTCTGCCTGACCTCTTGACAGTTATAAAATTAAGTGTGTAACAAAAAGGACAGGGAGAAGCAAATGGAATATACGATGTCACCAGTCCACACGCCAGGCCTGAGGAGCTGTCACTGAATCCTGACGCCTGCCTTGTGGTTTTCAGTTTACTAGAACAGCCATACTGCCTGTCTGTTTCTTACAATCACTGCTCAGAAAAGTGAGTTGACTAAAAGTAAGTTGTATAAAACACACCAATCTACTTTTACAAACATTGGTTGATGGGCTAAATGAGAGCAGAAAAAAGCCAGTGACTTGACCAGCTCTGCTCTTAGCAGGAATTAAATGTCGGCATTGGAAAATTAATGCAAAATATACCCAGATTGTAAGGCTACAGCACCTCTGACCAAGAGCTAATTACAAACCACACAGAAGAGCTGAAGTACTCAGTCCTAGCGTCACACACCCCATCTGGATGCAACCTTACTGTTTCAAACACAGACACTGCAAAGAGGTTGTGCAAAATAAATACCCACCACGTGCCCCTCACGCCCCAGGATCAACAGAGTGCGACATCTCCTTATCCAGTCTCCCTCCATACCCGGCCCCTGTATCTCCTCACCAGAGAACTAACTCAGTGTTGTCAGGTTAGGGGAGTTAAGGCATTCTGACATGTAATTAAAGGTGATTCAAAACAGGAATCTAACATTATGCCAATTTAGGAATAGTAGATAAATTACTGAACAGCTTACAAATGAGTAACTCATTCTCATGAATGAATGCCTGTTACAAGCATGATGCACTGAGAGCACTGACATGTACATGGTACATGGTAAACACTTTAAATAAAACAGAGACAGCTACTCAAATACACAAACGCACAGACAGACAAAACCTTTTAAAAACAAGTTGAGGTAACCTCAAACACAAGTTCAATGCAGTAACCAGGGAGCCAGTGTCTCCTGCAGAGGAAGGGCTGCGCGGCTGCTCACACCATCTTCACACCAGCGTCATCTGACTTGCACAGAAACACGGCTTTAACTTAAGGGTTTCTAAGTATATACGGCTTTTCTACCACCAAGTTAATGAAGGAAAAGAACGGACCCAAAAATATATATATATCTTTACAGCAGTCAATTGTACATAAACCTTAAAAATAAGTTTGCGCTCGCAGGTAATGGGGAAATCTGAGAAGGAACGTTACCTACTGCAAATGGCTATTGGAACTGTAAACATTAAGCTGGACTCAGGGCCCCACACTCAGCTGTGGTCACTGTGAATGTCAGGTCACCACTAGCTTTCCTGTGGGCTCTGGGAGCTGCAGCCACCACACCATCACCTTGAGGACACAGCGCAGGTGGGGCATGCTCTAAGGGTGGGAGGCTCCTGAGGGAAGGAGCAGGCTGTCCACAGCCAACCCCATCCCAAGCTGCAGCTGCACACTCTGGCCCCGGAAGGCCCGTGGCATCTTACAGGCAGCACGGACGACTTCAGCTACAGCATTTGATTCCCAGGCTTTGAGGAGTTCTGAAATTTTGCGTGGTATTTCCATTACTAGATTTTGGTAAGGAGTCTCCTTCCCCTGTCCCTCTCTTGTGGGCCAGGCCTCTAGCCTGTGACCTGGACAAATCAACAGACTGCCACAGCTGCAGTCACAGGGGCACAATTAAGCATCTTTTAAAAAGCACAAAATATCTGCATCCATAGAACAAAAATTTTCTTCCCATTGTGACCAAACCCATCCGCTGCTGGGGTTGGGATGTCATGACCCAGCACAGGATAGAGCAGGACTGTGGGCTCCTGGCAAACAGAAAACACAAAGCCACAGCAGTCCTCACAGAGCCTGCGCCTGGGGGACACAAGGCTTCTCCTGGGATGATCTGTGTGTTTTTTGGCCGAGGTGCCGCTATTTACTACTTGTTGAATGTTAACATCCCTTTAACACACTGACATTTTGAGTTCACTTTACCAACATTACTTCTTTTCAAAACTTCAACTGCTTTTGAAAAGTAAAAGACTTTGAAAACCTCCAGGAGAAGGGAGAGGTCACCTCGCTTCTTCTCTCAGCGGGCCACTAGCGGGTGACAGCAGTGGTTCTCAACAAGGATCTTGATGGGTCTCAAACATGGGCCAGAGCATCCATCATTGGCCACTGAGATCAGTGGCAAAGAAATGTGGTCCTGCCAGCAGGATCAGCACATGTGGCAGGGAGAAGTCGGGAGACAGGGGAAAGGCAGGGGTCACCAGTGTGGCCCATCAGTCCGTGTACTCCGCCACTATTGAGAGGAGGACAGTGATGTCATCTGGCTTTCCACCTAAAACACAGATGACACTTATCAGTGTGCTTGAAGAAAAAGTCAATCATAGATGTGGCTCACGTAAGCACCGAAGACAAGAGCTCTGTGGGTTTGCTCTGCTGATGCGAGCTCCAGTGTGGGGAGGATCAGGAATTCAACGTCACACTCAGCTACAGAGAGTTTAAACTGAGCCAGTGTTACCCGATGCCATCTCCCAAAGCTACAGTAAACAAGGCCCAGTTATACAGCACCAAGGCCAGGCCCTGGCGGTGCAGCCTACAAGCTCTGTACTTGATGGGCCGAGGCAGGAGGGTCAGCACATACTTGAGTTGTCTACAACCTTGTGATTTAACTGAAGCTTAAACCCACCCTGCCGCTTTCCTACTCGGGGGACCACAGGGTCGGCCCACAGCATCACACGAATGAGTGCAGGATGGCTACAGCCCAGCATTCACATACCGCACTGGCCTAATTTGGACAAACATGTCCAGTGTTTGGAAACTCAGAATAGCCTGTATTCTAATCTGCCAAGAAGCTATGGCATGTGCTTTCCTCTGTTTTAACATTTCCTCAGCCCAGATGTGCTCAGCACATCATAATATTACCCGAGCAAACGCTGGGCAGCCCCACACAGTTCTGATGCCAACATCATCCAGCCAGGATGGGCCTGATCCCCCAGTCACACCAGGAAGTAGACCAATGGCAGGGTCGTACAACTTCCCTCTGCTGACTGCTGCAGCAGTTTGGACTCAGCCACTCAGGAGGCAGAACTTAGCTGCTGGGGATGTGGACCTGGGTAAGCAGGGCACTGTGGAGTACAGGGCTTCAGGTTCCACGCTCTCTCAGCCAGGCAAGGTCGGTTCTGAAGGGCGCCTCAGGGAAATGAGCGGCCACCCTCCGACCTTGCTGAGAGGACACACACCTACACATTTTCATCCAGAGCTCAGAACCTTCCAGAGAATGCTTACCTCTCACATTTAATCCATTGTCACATGCAAACTGTGCAAAAGGTGACATATAATTTGGGTCATAGGCCAGCTCATGCGCTTGCTCAGCAATGCTTCTTGCAGTCCGCTGTATACTCTCATAATTTGAATTCTAAAATGAAGGACGGAGTTATTTTTACCACGGTGCCTCATGTGAGTTCTGCATAAGAACACTTGGTGCAGGCAGCACTGTAGGCAGCTGCCACGCACACTCCAGTAAAAGTCTGCTTGACAGGCTGAGAAGCCTGGAAGCACTCACGGAGGAAAAGAGTTTCATGGAAACTCACCTCCTGGAGCTCTGGCATTCTCATTAACCCATATACTCATACCCTATCCCCGCGTTAGTCTGGTATATGGATCCACGTGCTCTCTTTTAGCATTATATTATTATAAGTGCCTTTTAAGATTGAATTCTGACATAACCAGAGCCTTTGCCAGTGTTCCAAGGTCCCAGAAGCTTGGAATCTGGCAGGAATGCAGTAAGGAAGTTACCTATTCAGTAACTAATTAAGCATTACAAAAGACAGAGCCAGCAGCTCAGAGCTGGTCTGCAAAGTATTTACTAATAAGGACAGCAGCAAACCCATGTAAGGGAATACCATAATAGAGCTAGGGAATCCCACCGAGACAGAGATCTTCTCCACAGCTACGTATAGCAAGCGTCATATTAGAAGCAAGTTGGTGAATTCTTCTGAAGACCCGGGAAATAGGGGTGTTGTGGTATTGCAGTATCCATGAGAAGGTCTGCTAGAGCAGAACCCCTGGTGGTAGGCTTAACAGTAGACTAGTTTACACCTGGCTCCCTTCATAGTGGCAGCAGCCTGGTCCCCGCCTTCTTTTGATGTATACATTCCTTTTGTATTGTGTCACTGTAACTTGGTGGATTATATCTTGCCTGGTTTCTTGTTATTCTTCGGTATAAAAAGTTTGATGCTCCACCTGACAAAATACATTCAGATTCTACACAATCTGTTGGTCTGTCTGACTCCTTGCCCATCTGCACCCAGAGACCCATTCCACGCAGACAAAGGGACCCAGAGGGTCTGTGGCAGGCAGCACACTCACCTGAACACTCCCCCAGCACTTAGGTTTATCCAGTGAGAAAAGACATGGAGACAGTGCTACGGGGACCAAGCCCGTCAGATCATGGCCCTGCCTGAGCCTTTGGTTGAAATGGCTCCACATTTTTAATTAAGATTTTCACATTTGGTCTTCCATTTGAAAAATCTGAGGTATTCTTGCTAAAATGGGATGGTCTGAAAAGGAGGGTTTGGGCCACATTTTCATGGTGCCTCAGAAGTCCCCATGTTTGAGAAGACACTTAGCTAGCCATATTGCTTTTTTCAAGTAAGAGGTGTCCTGGTGCTGGCTATGTTGAGACTGGCCTGCAGGCTTTGTATGCCACAGCAGACTCTTGCTTTGCTGTGCGTTCTCTGACCATGCCCTGTCCTAGCCGCTTCCACTTCCTCATCTATAAAATGGGCGCTGGAGGACAAGCCTCTGCTCAGCCCTGACTTCAAAGGTTCTAAGTCTTTCAGTCTAAATGTCAACCAGCAGAGGCTAGGACGGCTGGAGGCATGGCTCCAGAGATCAACAGTACTGGTGTTCTTGCAGAGGACCCAGGTTTGGTTCCTAGCATCCACAAGACTGTTCACATCGGTTCCAGGGGATCCAACACTCTCTTCTTGCCTCCATAGGCACTAGGCAAACACTCATACACATAAGATTTTTAAAAAGCAAAGTTCATAAAGAAAATGAAAAGCCAACAGGTCTGTGCGTCTAGGCCACCTCCTCACAGGGGCCTTCCCTAGCCAATCTAAGATAGCAGTCCCCTTTATTTCTAACCCTGCTCACTTGCCAGCAGCCTATATTGTGTATCCATCTTCTCCCCAGCTGTTCTCCTCTGGACTGGAAGCCCTGGAGGGTGGGCCTAAGTGCTTTCTGCTGATGGCTGTCAGCACACAGTGCCCCAGTACAAGCAGCCACCACAGGGCAGGCGTGGTGTTAGGACTTCCTTCTCATGGTGTTGGTTACTCTTCCCTGCCACCTGAAGGGGAAGACTTTTTCTTCTTCCCAGTTCACAGGCAAGGAGGCACTGCTTGGACAGTAGAAGAAACACCCCAAGCCAGAATGGCAAGGTGCCAGAGAAGAAAGCCAGGTCTGCCAGCCAGAACTTTCTCTGGGCTAGGAGAATGAAAGCCCAGCTTCTGGTCCTGCCACTTTTTGTAGTAGAGGCCAAACTCTCCCTCAGCGATGGCTCTAGTCAACACCCACACTCCTTGCTGCCTGGTCTCACTCCTGACCTCCCAGCCTCAGCAGCTGCAGGGTGTGTGGTGACAGGAAAAGGAGAGAGGCATAAGCAGGTGCATAAGATACGAGGAAACAAAGCGCTCCCAACTTCCCCGGACCACCCTACGAGGAGGGCTGAGCCAAGGGTGCCCCCAGTTCTCCTCTAATGTTCCCAATTGTAATCACCTGGGATAGTGTACCCATCATTCTGTGAAGTTCAAAAAGCAGTCTTTTCCAAACCAACACAGGGAAAGGGCACTGGGCAGAGCGGCAGCTCCCAGGGCCTCCAGGCTCCTTACCTTCAGTTTTTTCAGCTCCTGGAGGATCATGTAATCAGGCATGTTGTCAAAGAGCCCATCTGTTGCTGTCAGGATGATATCTCCTAACTGGACATCGAAAGATGTGCTATCAGCAGCATCGGGGCTATGGCAAGGACAGAGGAGGAACAGCAAGGTGAAGGAAGCCCTGCAGGTATGTGCCAAAGGCCCTGCTACCTGCATTTTACAATGTCAGGAGCCTTTAAATATGGCCTCAACTAAGGAAGCTGGGCTAGCGAGCAAGTCAGCAGACAAGGGGAAGACCAGCAAGCCTGCTCACTTGAGTTTTCCCATCCTAAGCGCCCACAAGTGAGAGAACTGACTGCCATCCGTGTCCTGTGACCTCCACACTCCTGCTGGGGCATTAACCCCGCCTCACAACATGAAGTCATACCAAAATGTCAATCCTGAGAAAACTAGCTGAGAAACACAGCATCATCTGTATGTTTCAAAGGCTAAAGCTGAGTCCAAGCCAAGAGACCAGTCCCGCATGGCACATGGATCAAGAGGAAGGCTCTCCTGAGGCAGGTCCAGCCTCCACTATGTGCAAGCAAGTGTTCCTGTCCAGTCTGCAGTCTCTGATCCCAGCCCCTCCCACCCACACCACTACACCCCTTCTGGCTCTCAGGAGGCTCACTGCCCCACAGAGAACATGAGCACCCAGAGAGGCTCTAGCACAGTTAAGGACTGTGTATCTCCCACCCTGTTCAAGTGTGCCTGACATGGAATGCTTCAAGAAACTAGCTAATTGGCATACTGCAATCAGAATAACCCTCTGAAGTGAGAGAAAATCTGTAATATGTTAAATAGAAAAGGCAGGTGTATGTGGTGGATACAACTACTTCTGTAAAGAGGGGCAGACACACTTGGAGATTTCTAAGCTCAGTGCATCCATCAATCTGGAGAGAGAAGCTAGCCCAAGAGCCTCCTGGAGAACATGGGGCTACACCAGGAGCAGGAGGACGGTTGCTTGCCCTTTTTTATAAATTTATTTATTATTAAATGTAAGTACACTGTAGTTGTCTTCAGCCACACCAGAAGAGGGCATCAGATCTCATTACGGATGGTTGTGAGCCACCATGTGGTTGCTGGGAATTGAACTCAGAACCTTCGGAAGAGCAGTCAGTGCTCTTAACCTCTGAGCCATCTCGCCTTTTGTTTTTTTGGTACAACTTTTCTGTTTTAGAGAGAAGGTCTCAACTTGTAGCTCAGGCTGGACTTGAACTCATAATTCTCCTGCCTCAGCCTCCTAGGTGCTGGGATGACAGGTGTGTGCCATTATGCCCAAGCTGGGTTCAACTTTTAAAGAATGAGATGGCAGGTATTTTTTTCTGACAAAGCCTAAAGGAAACAGATCTAACTTGGGGGACACGCAGGCAGGAGTTCACAGCCCTGTGAGGCTGGCTCTCAGTCTCTCCTGAAGGCCACCTTTACTGTTTCCCAGCCTGAAAAGGCAGACAGAGGAGACACCTAATCGTCCACCTGACCCTGTGGTTAGGAATAACAGAAGCAAGACCTTAGACACCGACCAAGAGAGGCCAGAGCCAAAGCACCCCAGACTTACCAGAAACCCCACACTTGTATACTAAGTGCTGAGACAGAAAACACATGGAAGAAAACACAAAGTAAGCCTTGTACACGCCTGGGGATCTACACAGTGCACCGAGCAAACGCCTGGCTCAGCTCTGCATGGCCGGCGAGGGAAGGAGGCAGCTCACATCTAAAGATAAGAGCGACAACTAAGAACACGCAGCAGGAAGAGAAAACCACCATCGTACTAGTGGGCACTGGGCTAGTTCCTTCTGCAAAACTCCAGTCAGCATGCAGGGCTCTGGCCTGCGTCCTTACAAGCGCACCGGGTTCTGGAAGTGCAGATTAAAGACCAGGCTGGCACAGGGCTGTTTTATGCTGAGGTTTTCCTTTCCACGAGTGGCCTTTGCCATTCCGCCTGTGAGAGCCTCCCTCCCATTGGACAGCCCGTGCTCTGCTAACACTCCCACCCACGAGCTTGGTGTCCCGCCAGCTGCAGCTCTGCCCATTCTGACTGAACACACTGTGCCGCTGGAAACTCTCGACCACACTGAAACACGAGCTGGAGTCACATGCTGGTGAGCTGGGCTCCACGGGCTGCTACCTCCACCTCACGGCAGGGCAGCAGACTGTGCCGCTAGCCTGCCTGTCCCAAATCTTGCCTGCGGATCTGGTACTCAGAGGCCAAAACAGGCAGCAGCCAGTGTGGAAAAGGAAGCACCTTGACCCAGAGGCTGTCAGCTGAGGCTGTCATTCCAAATGGCTATGGCTACCATGTGTGTATTACAGCACACTTGACAACACAAGAGTGGGTTCAGTGAGATGGCTCAGGGATGGCACCTGCTGCCAAACCTGACACTGGGAACCCACATGATAGAAGAGAACTGACCTGCACACCTGTGCCAGGACACACACACTACCTCCACCTCATACACAAGATAAATAAGTATTTTAGTCACACAGTCCATGTGTGATCAGATGTTCTTCCATCTAAGGCACTCAGCAGACCCGAAAGCTCAAAGCACCCCCCTCTCTCAGCAGCAGCCTTCTAGGTTTTTTTAACACTGAGTCTTTCTATATATAGCCCAGGCTGGCCTCAAACTGGTAATCCTCCTGCCTTAGCCTCCTGAATACAGGGATTACAGGTACAAGCCCCATGCCTACCTAGCAAGCAGATTATTTAAATGGACAACACCAAATACCTAATTATATAATATCCTTGTTCCAGAATCAAAGGTGGCAGAAATACCTGTTCTATGTTAGTTTGGCCTTGAGATCTGGTTCACTAGGAAGTAATAGGTAGAAAGAAAAATATAAGCAAGAAGAGCATTTACTGCGGGCCTCTTCACTGAAGAACCCCAGCTCAGGCGTCGCCAGTAAGCAGATGCTGCCCCTGGAAGGTAGCTCAACGAAGTGTGGTCTGAGCCTAACCTCACTAGAGTCTAAGAAAGGAACACACTGAAAATTAATTATAAAGTGTTCCAGTTGTTTTGAAAGGTTCCTGGAAGTTTAAAATTAAACTAAGAGACATTAGCAATCATCAAGAAAAAGAGAACACCTTAGTGACCCCATTAGGGACGGAGGCAGGTCTGGGCACTTCTCTTCTGTTGGGAGCATGTGTGAGAAGGACCTCTGAGTGGGAAGTTATTCTGACAAGTAAGGCGGCCATCAGCCAGTGTGCGGCTGCCCGAGGACTGGACTGACAGAAGGCAGACTGGCCTGCGCACAACGCTTCCAGCTGACTGTGTCGGAGCACCTTGGCTTGGCTGGGATACCCACTTATTCTAAGTCCCTTGCAAAGGCCTCACAAACTGGTCCTGTAGACAGCAGTGTCTCAGGAAAGAGGACAGGAGGGAGGGACGGGTGAGGCACCTCCTGCTTGCTTACCTGTCGCTCAGGACGACCCCCTCGGCCTCAGGAGGGGCGATGGAGAGCTGGAATGGAGTGTTGAAGTAGTGCTGCTGCTCGTCAGACCGGTGCACAACCTCGCCGCCCCGGACCACCAGGAAGCCCGAGTCACCCAGGTTCGCTGTGTGCAAGCGGTGGCTACTTCTGTCCAGCACCACGATGCAGGCTGTGCTGCTACCTACAAACAACATGGGCATCCGCTCACTGTCTCCCCCGGGCTGCTGCCCGTCAGCACTCAGCTCCAGCCAGGTTTGCCCCACACCCGAGAACCCTGAGGTGCTGACGACAAGGGTTGCGGGAGCGCGGTAAACAATGTGCATGGTGTTCTTCCTCCTGTAGACACGAGTGCCAGGCCCCACAGCAGGTTACTGGGTCTTACTACTTAGTCGTTGGAACACGGTTCCTGCAGCCGACACTTCACTAAACTTGCTGACATTTCAGACAGGGACATACCCAACCTCCAAAACCAGGCTGCCCTCTGCTGCAGCCATGAAGCACTTTCTGGAGACGGATGATGATGAGGCTGCAGGACCAATTTTCCAAAGTGGCTCAAAGATCAACCTGTTCACTTTCCAGAGACTGGTGCACAGGAGGACAAGCCCCACCTTGCCAGCAGCCAGTAAGCACTGTGTGCAACCACTGCTGTACAAGACCCACAGTCTCCGGCCTGGCTGACTGCAGCAAAAACTACACCTGCCTCCACCAGAAGAACACACAGCTCACCGAGAAACAAATGGAGCATGCCCAAGTATGGCCTGCAGCAGCCAGTCCTCTGAGATTGTTAACAAGAAGCGTAAGAAGATGACACAGGCGACCTGTGACTCTTACTCTGAGAGTCACACAGCCCTGAAAACTACATATTGTCACCTAGCAGGTCTCCCTGAAGGAAGCCATGTGAGAAGACCGTAAGAGATGCCAAGTCAGACTGAAAGATAAAACCCCTGGTTAGGAGCCAGAGACCCAGAGTGAGCTACACGGCTCTGACGGTGCCACTGGGGCAAGGGCTTTGCTGGCACGAACGCAGTCCTGCACCCAGTCTCCGAAACAGCCTAGCAGTGTCACACATTCAGCAGCATGATCTGAAGCCCAGGGCCCGGCCACTCTGATGCTCTACACTCCAGCTCTGTGCTTAGCTTCCTCGTTCACAGCAACAGGACTAAGAGTAAACGCCTCACAGAGAGAGTCATGAGGAGAAAGCCAGTTAAGTCATGGCAAACACTTAAAGTGGGCTCTCCAGTGCGAGCCACTAGGCAAGCGTGTTAGAGAACACACTTGGCAAGAGAAAATGAGTGAAATAAGGAGATTAAAGCTAGTCTTGGGGGACTGTAAAGACGACTCAGTGGTTAAGAGGTCTTCCAGATTGCTCTTCCAGAGGTCCTGAGCTCAGTTCCCAGCAACCTCATGGTGGCTCACAACCACCTCTAACTCCAGTTCTAACCTTCTCTGGCATCTGTGGACATGCATACACTCAGGCACACACATATATGCATACGGTAGATAAATAAATGTATTGTTAAGAAAGTATTGACTTGAGCTGTCATCCAGCTGCCTGAGTGCACCCTGAGCATGCACCGCATCCTGAGCTCACTCCTTAGCATCACGCAAAGCACATGGAGTAGTTGGTCCACAACTGGGAACCCAGTACTCAGGACATGAAGGCAGGAGGCTGAGAAACTCAAGGTCACCCCAGCCACACTGAGTCTGAGGCCAGCTGAGGCCTCTGAGACGCTGTCTCTTTAAAAAAGAAAAGAAAAAAGCTAAAGCAAGCAGACTGTGGAAACACTCAGTTAATCCCAGGGCACTGCTTTCCAGCTGCGCATCACGAGCAGGCCTCTCAGCCTCTCTGGGCCGTGCTTCGTCCAGCCAGCTGTGGAGAGAGTTCTTATGCACCTGCTTTATCCAGGGTAGAGGCAGAGCACACTCAAAACCACAAGCCCTCCCCTGTGCAGACACAGGAGGGACACAGAGGTGCAGCGACTACAGTCACCAGTTTCTCAGTGGGATTCCAATATTTCCTATCTTGTCCCAGTGAAAAGACATAATTTGGGCTGGAGAGATGGCTCAGCAGTTAAGAGCACTGGCTACTCTTCCAGAGGTCCCGAGTTCAATTCCCAGCAACCACATGGTGGCTCACAACCACCTGTAATGGGAGCCGAGAGCCGATGCCCTCTTCTGGTGTGTCTGAAGACGGACTCAATGTACTCATATAAATAAAATAAATAAACCTTTGAGAGAGAGAGAGAGGGAGAGGGAGAGGGAGAGGGAGAGGGAAAGGGAGAGGAAGGAAAGGCCCACTTTAATGTAAAGACTCAATGTAAGCACCTCTCATCAGTACTGTCCAGCAGTTTGGCTTCCTTATACTCTGAGGCGGACTGGTGCCTACGAAAGGGAAAATGTGGGTGCTGTGCCTGTCAGGGGCGCTGCCAGAACCTGCTCTATGGCTTGCTGTGCAGTCAGCTCTCCTTCCTAAAAGCCTCCAGCTACTCAACGTTACAAAACGGCCACACAAAAGATCTTCTGGGAGCTGATGAAATTAAATCCTGAGCCTGAGAAAGGCCAGAGCCTTGGAGCTCCTCCTCAGGAAACACCCGATGACTCACGGTGAAAACCTCAAGCCACCATTTCATGCCCCCGCAGAATCAAAATGGTCCTTGTGAAAGCCCCCGTGGGGCTTTCATAGCCAGAGCAGGAACAATGAAGGGAGGCACACACAGCCTGCCGGCTTCCACTCCTCCCCTCCCCTCCCCTCCCCTCCCCTCCCCAGGTGACCCCAGCACCCGTGTGAAGATGAGGGTCGGATGCTCAGATGACCGATCCACGTCCGCAGGTGGCTGAGAACTCTCTCAGGTTAGAGTGTAATTATTTTTCGCACCCAGCCAAACAACCTTATTAGGTCTGACACCTCAGCGTCCTTTCTCCTGTGGGGCTGCCACTGAAGGCACCGTGCATGCTCGAGCCCTGCTCTACAGACCCTTTTTTTTTTTTTTTTGGTCTTTTCGAGACAGGGTTTCTCTGTAAAGCCCTGGCTGTCCTTGAACTCAGAAATTCACCTGCCTCTGCCTCCTGAGTGCTGCTCAGTGGGGTTAAAGGTGTGTGCCACCAGGCCCGGCTCTTTTTTTTTTTTTTTTTTTAAAGGCAAGGACTCATTGTGTAGCCCTGACTGGCCTGAAACTTTCTCTGTAGGCCAGGCTGGTCTCGGACTCAGAGATCCACCTGCTTCTACTGCCCAAATGCTGGAATTAAAAGGTACCATGACAGCAACCCTTTGGATTCTTAAGAACTTACTAATGTATTTAAGGGTTTCTGAGGACACTTATGTCAACAATAAAGGCTTACCTTCTAGAGTATTTTTTGCTTTGTAAACTTTTTAACACTTGCTGATTAGAAAGCAAAGACAAGCTGGGGAGATGTCTCAGTGGTTAAGAGCACCTTAGCTCTTCCAGAGGAATGGAGTTTCATCCCCAGGACCCACATGGAGTGGCTCCCAACACCTGTGTCCCTCCAGCTCCAAGGGATCCAGCATCTTCCCCTAGACGCCACAAGCATGCAGACATAGGACAGTCACTAAAAGTAATAAAAGACCCTTAAAGTAAAGCACATTCTAACCACTGTGTTTACAGTTATACCCAACTAGGGTTCTGTAGATCAGTCTGCCAGATCTGCTCCAATTTAGTTGCAAACGCTGTGGAGGGGTGTGGGTTAGGTCAGGGAGGTCGGTGTGCACCAAATATGGTGACAAAGGATCGTTTCAGTGGGCTTTAGAAGCGACAATAATCCCAGCATTATAAGTAAATCTCAATTATGTCCTTAAATTTACTATCTCTGTTACCTTGGGTAAATGGGAAGGAAAGAAATGCCCCCCCCCCCCAAACTTTTAGGCAGAAAAAAAAAGAGAGAGAAAGAAAGAAAGAAAGAAAGAAAGAAAGAAAGAAAGAAAGGAAAGAGAGAGAGAGAGAAAGAAGAAAGAAAGAAAGAAAGAAAGAAAGAAAGAAAAAAAGAAAGAAAGAAAGAAAGAAAGAAAGAAAGAAAGAAAGAAAGAAAGAGAGAGAGAGAAAGAAAGAGAGAAAACGAGAAGAAAAAGCAGGACATCTGCGCTGTAATTGGCTGCTCTAGGCCCAAGTAAATGCCCAGGTCGGGAAACGATGCCCACAGAAAGTGCTGGACACTGTCTAGGAAATACTTTCTACTCAGAGGCTATGTGATTTGCCCACAGTCATACAGCTCTGACAGAGACTAGGACAGGACCTAGAATGTCCCACTGACCCATGACAATCTCTGACTGCAACAAGAGAAGCAGGGAGCTGGCCCAGCAAAGGCCCTGCCAGCCTGCACCCCAGCTCCAGGACCCAAGTGCTGCAGAGACAATCTACTCCAGGAGGCTGTGCTCTAACCTCCACACTGTGCCGTGGCATCTGTGACCCCACACACAAAATAAGATAAATAAATGAAATGCAATAATAAGAAGCGGTCAGGGGGCTGTGAGCTGGCTCAGCAGGTAAAGTGTTTGATGCCAAGGCTTGACCACTTGAATCTGATGCACATGGAAAGGAAAAGATGGACCCCTCCTCCCGAGTTGTCCTCTGACCTCCATATCCACTCGTGCACGCACAGACACTACTACTACTACTAAAATAGTTACTTTAAAAGGAAGAAAGGCCATATCAAGCTGAACCCCAGGAGAGCTCTCAGTGGGGGAAAGACAGGTGGGCAGTGAGAAAAGAATCTCTGTGGAGAAGGGGAAGGAGAAGCTCACTTTAAACATAGGTGTGGGCGAGGGAGGCCCTCTAGTAACCAGAAAGTATCTGGCAATGACGACCCTGGGCATGATGGCGCACAGCACACCTTTAATCCTAGCACTCAGGAGGAAGGGGCAGCAGCTCTCTGAGTTCAAGACCAGCCTGAACTACAGGTAAGATCTGGTTTGGTTGGCTATCAGTGGATGATGCTGTAAGGAGAGGCTCAGATGTCTACTCACCCAGCAAAGGAACTTTGTTTTGCAGCAACTCACAGTAGCTTGTGGTGAGAATCCCAACAGGATTGCTGGGGACAAAGCGTCCTTCTTTCACTAACCGCTCGCATGTTCGCATTAAAGTCCCTGAGAACTGAGATGGGTCCACTCCATAGTCTCTCCACCCTCCGACGCCATCCGCAACTCCTGAAAGAGAAGAAGTGCTCTTCAGACCATGATCATTGGCTGAGAACTTAGCTCAGCGGCAGAGCTCCTCCCTCCCATGCACAAGAAACCAGGGTCAGCAGCTTCCCTGCACCCCTTACTCCCTCCGCCTCTCCCTAGCAGCTCCCCGGTGCACACTGGTGCTGGGACTCATGAAGACTCATTTAGGAGCACCACTGCACAAACTAACATCTCTGTCCACACTGCCAAACCATCTGCTTACTCTCTGGTCTTTTGAATATTCATGAATAACTGATAGCATACACCTTTGACCCCAGCACTTGGGAGGCAGAGTCAGGTGCATCTCTGTGGGTCTGAGGCCAGCCTGGTCTTCAGAGTGAGTTCCTGGACAGCAAGAACTACATAATAACGAGACCCTGTGATAGGAAGTACTGGATTTATTCGTGTGAGGGTTTTTTCTGGCATCATTGTGCCTGCTGCCTGCAGAGAGCAGAAGACGACGGACATTAGCTCCTCTGTGAGCCACCATGTGGATGCTGGGAACTGAATTCAGGCCCTCTGCAAGAGCAGCCAGTGCTCTTAACTGCTGAGCCACCTCTCCAGGCCCTGGCTTTTTTTCTTTAAGTCCAAGGTTAGTGATGATAACTTTTGGGCCACAGCTGAGAATGAGTACACGAAAGGAAAGCAGAGCCAGAACAAGCACTTGTGCACACGGAACTAGATCTCAGAAGCAAGACAGGCGCGTGCACACGCAACACACAGAGATAACGAAATTTAAGAAATGAAGAACAGAACAGAAAACGCCATCCCTTTGCTCTTCCTGCCCTGTGCAGCTGGCCAGTCCATGTGTGCTGAGGGGCTCTGGGAAAGGATGCTCCATACCAAGCTTTTCTGAGTGCACTGTGAGAACTTAGAAGGGACAAGGGACAGTGCTCTAGCTGTTTTATACTGACTCGGGATTCCTAATACTCTGGGAGCTAGGCCTGGTAGTGCAGGGCTGTAAACCAAGCTACTCAGGAAGACTCTAAGTACAGGCCAGGCCGGACAGGTTCTTGATTCTGTCTCAGTAAGTCAGAAATGTGCTGGGCCATAGCTCAGGTGTAGGCTCCTGCCTAACACTCACAAGACCTAGTGCTTCAAACAAAGAACATTTTGGTAGAAATTATAGCCCTGGCTGTCCTGGAGCTCACTCTGTAGACCAGGCTGGCCTTGAACTCAGAGATCTGCCTGCCTGTGCCTCCTGAGTACTGGGACTAAAGGTGTCTACTACCACTATCTGGTATCACTTTTTCTTAAGATATGTAAAGTCATTCTATTCTACTGGATGACACTAATGTGAACTGTCCTAGGTCCATGGGGCTGCTGGTGAGTGCAGAGTCTGCTGGACGCTCCCTTTAGCAACAGGGAACGAGTGTTCAGTCAACAGAACCTGGACGTCACTCTTGTACCAGCTCCCATCGCACCCCTTGCAAAACAACATGCTTCTTAACTCTTTCCAAAGTTAAAATCAATTACTGCCTTCTGGCATTAAAGAAACAGAAAAGTGTCAGACATATACACGTTTTTAAGGTTTTCTATGTCTTTTCTGGAAGGAGCTGTAAGAAATATGAACAATAGTTGTTTTAGAAGCCAGGCAGTGGTGGCGCACGTCTTTAATCCCAGCACTTAGGAGGCAGAAGAAGGGGCATTTCTGAGTTTAAGGCCAGTCTGGTCTACAAGTGAGTTCCAGGACAGCTAGGGCTACACAGAGAAACCCTGTCTCGGGAAACAAACAAACAAAAAAGAACAATAATTGTTTTAGAAATGAGAGACTGATTTCTAAATTCTAGGGCAGTGGTTGTGGGGTTGTGACCCCTTTTGGGGTCAAACAACCCTTTCACAGGGGTCACCTGAGACCACCATTATTTACATTATATTTATTATATTTATATTATGACTCATGATAGTAGCAAAATTATAGTTATGAAGTAGCAATAGAATAATGTTATGGTAGGGGGGTCACCATAACATGAGGAACTGAAGGGACACAGCTAATGGAGTTTGAGAACCACCACACTAGGAACATCTGGAGATGCAGCGCAGTGGTTACAACACGTGCCTGGGATGTGTGAACATTGTAACATACCATTTCATACTATTTTTATCTTTACCAAAAGCAGGTGCCACAGCTTGAGTGTGTTATATGTATGTGCCCATGTGTGTGAAGACAACTGTCCACCTTCCCATCATCATTTCCGTGTGCGTGTGTGCGTGCGTGTAGGTCAAGGAAGTCGTCCGTCAGGGTGCTTTTCTCCATCCACCTTGTGTGGCTCCTGGGGCTCCAGGTCACCAGGCTCGCAGAGAAAGCTGCTCTGCTGACCACTGAGCCGCCTTGCTGGCCTGCCACCTTCTCTTGTGAGACCGTGTCTCCCTGAACCTTGAGCTTGCTGACTCAGCAGGGCAGCCCCTCCCCCCCAGCTCTGTGCTTATGATGCACACTGCTTGCTACCCTAGTCTTTTATGTGGGTGCTGGAACCAAACTCAGGCCATCATGCTTACGCAGTGGGCACTTTACCAACAACAAATGCTGTCATCTCCCTAACTCCAAAACTTCTATTTTTAAATCTGGGGGGAGGAGCAGAAAAGATGGCTAAATTGATAATAGCCAAGCAGAATTTGATTTTTAATGAAGTAAATGGAGGGGGGCAAGCATGGTGGCTAATACCAGTAATTCCAACACTTGGGAGGTGGGAAGCATAGAGCTCAAAGCCAACCGTGTGGAGATAGCCTTTCTCATACACACACTCGTGCTCGGGGACACATATACAGGCACAGCACATGAACACACACATCAAAAGATAAAAAAGACCCGGGCAGTGGTGGCACATGCCTAATTGTGCCACTTGGGAGGCAGAGGCAGGCAGATCTCTCAGTTCGAGGCCAGCCTGGTCTACAGAGTGAGTTCCAGGACAGCCAGGGCTACACAGAGAAACCCTGTGTCAGAAAAAAAGAAAAAAAAAAAAAAAGAGAGAGAGAAAGAAAGAAAGAAAGAAAGAGAAAAAGAAAACGCAGATTTGCTTATTTATTTTTTATTTAATTGTTTGTATTATAAAGCTCAAGAACTCTACTACCTAGCTACATCCCTAGACCAAATCTAGGGCCTTCTGAGTCCGAAACGCCCTCCCACACAACATTTACATTTGTGTACATTCATCTGTCACAGGCATCTTCAAGGAACGTAGGTGGACAACACTGGCTCACGGTGATGAACACAGGAAACTCCCTGGTGCAGCTTATAGGAAACAGAAGGAAGCCAACGGAGGAGGGGACAATAGCAGCAGCTTCCTCAGTTATGTGGCCACCAGCAAGCCAAGCCTCCCTTTGGAGTAATTCCAAACCAGCTGATGGGATGGGATGAAGCCTGGCATGTGTCTCAGAAGAACTGGGGGTGGAGGAGTGGGTGACAGAGCAGAGGCAAGTCAGGCCTGGTCATGAATGGAGTGTTGTTGAAACTGAATGAGAGCTGCACTCGCCTCTACCTTGAGAGCCTGGAAAATTCCCACATCACCAAGTTTAAGTAAAATGACGGCAACACTAACAAAGTCAAAGGAAAGCCACCCTCGGGCCTGCTTTGTGGAGGAGTCTGCTTCAGTGGGAGCTGCCAGGTGAGGGTTACAGTCATGGGAACCTATGAACTTAGCAGCAGGCTGGGGTGCAGGCAAGAGCCACAGGAGACCCCCCTCACCTCCCAGGAGCAGGTGTAGACAGGGAGAACAAACAAGGGGAGGATGCTTACTGCCCTGCTTCTGAGGAACTCTTCCCTCACAGGGCTTTCACAGGGCTTAACTGCAACAATTTATGTTAAAACACAGAACGGGAGATTCCAGCCCTGGGCACACCATCTGATGATGAATCACGCATGCATCCTCTACTGTGTGCAGGGAAAAATTTGCTCTTAACCAGGCCCTGGTCCAAAACCACAATGAACTTAAATTACAAATCAGCGGACTGAGTGGCTGGACTGTCCTTCCTTGCCAGCCATCTTCTCCTGGAGTAGGCCAACCTTTTAGGTACCTGTTGCCTTTAGCAGACAGATCCCAGGCAAAATGCCACGGGCTCAATCTCTTGAGAGGAAAAAGAAACTCAACATTACTTCAGCTTTCCAATAAAGCCAAAGAGGGAAGTTTACATCTGGAAATCACTCACTCACTAACGTACCAGGAGAAGAGGTGGATGTGGAGTAACCTACACCACATGTATTTCTGACACTCAGACCACAAAGAGAAGGCGAGCCAAGCCTGAATAAAGCTGTTATCCAAAATGCCTTTATATGGAAAAGACAAAACCCCTACCCAAACTGCTAAAACTGTGACCTGGAAGATTCCTAAAGACCCCTCACCCCCAAGAAGCCAACACAGTATTAGCCAGCAGCAGCAGCAGCAGCAGCCATGTGGCAACAGCATCTGGGGTCACAGTGTGTGGCAGCCCCGCATGCCTGCATTACTTGAGTCCTAGCATGAATGGGAAGTGTTTACAGGCTACTGAGGGAAGAAAGCAGGCCTTCTTTGCAGTGGCACTTGGCTGTCCCTAGAGGGTCCTCTAATTTTCACAGACAGGGAAGGGCACGGGAAGGAACCTGCCTCACAGGGAGCTGACCCTCCATGACTCCTGAGTGTGCAGATCTGCTTGCTATGAATGTAAGACAGCCTGGATTACAAAACACTCAGTGCCAGCAACAAGAACACTGCAAGGCAGCCTTCGGAGTTTGCTACTGAACACACAGAAAAGGTGTGTTCGGTAAGGTCTTTGGGTCTAGTGTATTAATTAAATGTATTAAATAAAATTAACTGCATTGCGTTAATCTAAGTTTTATTACATTTTTAACTAGGGGTGGGGAGAGACCTGGGCATGCCAAAGTCCACGTGTGTCAGTCAAAGGATGATATGTGAACGTCCAGAGTTCTCCTGCTCCGTGTGCCGCACAGATCAGGCTCAGGGCGTCATCAGACTTAGCAGGAAAGCCTTTGCCTTCTGAGCCATCTTTCTGGCTCTCCATCTCCACTGTTTTCCCCCAAGGTCTGATCATTTATTTGTGACTCTTACTTATTTTGGACTGGACTCAGAGGTAGAAGCGCTCAGCGAGCACAGCCTCCACCTCCTGGTAATCTGTTCCTGGCAGTTCTCTTTGGCTACCTTCATTCTCTCAGCTAAACGTTTATTCTGCAGCCTCTCGTTTTCCTTGGTGCGTTGTTTCTTCAGAGCAATAGGTCTACGTGACAGGACCTGTGTAATAAGACGCTCAATCTTGGGCGCGTTAGTCCTGGCCTCTCGTTTTCTTTGTTTAAAGGCTTCTGATGACATTTGGTGAGAATTATCTCCTTTAGAGAGATTAAAAAGCTTTTGGATTCTGCTGGCTCTTTTAAGCCCCAACTGCTAGGGCACAGTAGTATCTGTCAGTCCAGGAATATCCTCTGTGTCTTCGGTTTTACATAGCCAAGTTGAGAACACTCAGATTGGCACCCACAATGCATCTGCAAACAGACCTGTGCTTCCTCTCTCTCTCCTCGGTCCATAACAAAAAACTCTCCTCATCACCAGCAGGAGCACTCTCCTCGGGTCAAGACTATTTGTTTCATGGGAAAACTGTCACCCCCGCCATTGCCTTGGACCATATGGCCTTCCACTCTTCCCCCAGAGTATCGGTGGCTGCGTCCATGGCTATGTGCTCTGTGAGACTTGGGTAGCTGTTCCCCTTGTAGATTAGTGAGCAATGTCCAGACAGAAACTAAGCTTCCCCCCCCCCCATGGCTTTATTGGAAAGTTGAAGTGCTGTTTGAGATTTTTTTTTTTGTCCTCCTCAAGAGATTGAGCCCATGGCATTTTGCCTGGGGTCCTTGTCCGATAAAAGGCAGGGTTACCTAAAGGTTGGGCTGGCCTGGGAGACGCCTGGCTGTGTGGAAGAGCTGTCCAATCACTCACACCGTGCTACCCCGCATGAAGCTCTCTCTTGCCCACTGTCCACTTCGATGAATTTCTGATCCCAGTGTCTGGGAAGGAAATCTTCAGCTTCATCCTGACACAGCAGATGGCCTAGAAGGTACCATGAAAGAGAGCTCCTTTTTTGTTTTGTTTTTGGAGACAGGGTTTCTCTGTGCAGCCCTGGTTGTCCTGGAATTCACTCTGTAGACTAAGCTGGCCTTGAACTCACACAGACCCACTTGCCTCTTCTGGGATTAAAGGCTTGACCACTATAGCCCAGTGACCTCCATGTTTTTGAAAGACTTATACCATGTTGCCAAGTCAGTCTTAAAACCCCCGGCTCAAGCAATCCTCCTGCCTCAGGCACTGCAGTGGTTGAGACTATAGTCCCAGCTGGCACACGGCTCCTTAACACTTTGAATGTAAGTACTAAGAACTCCAAGACTGCACACAGGGCTTGTGGAATCTTGCCACTGGATAGCACTACTTATACAACAGAAGGCCGCCAAGGCTCTCAAGTCGTAAAGACAGAAGCAAAGCTACATTTTGAAAGAGCAATACTCAGAGCATGTGCAAAGAATGGTCTGGGAGCAGGAAGACATGAAGGGCTGGGGAGAGAAGGCTAGAACAGGCAATGACTGAAATAACCAGAAAGGGACTCCTGGAGCCCACCGCAGCACATTCTACATCAATACCTTTTTGGATTTTGTTTTGTTTGTTTTTGAGGAAGGGTCTCTCTATGTAGTCCCAGCTGTCCTAGAACTTGCTATGTAGGGCAGGCTGGCCTTGACCTCATAGAAAGATCCTCCTGGTTCTGTCTCCCATGCCCTATCCCACCCAGCCTGTACCAGTAGTTTCAGGACTTGAGACACAGTAGTGTCGACTAGATGATGTACATAGAGCTGGAAGGGCATGGAGAGCCAATGCAAGGCTCCGGACTCTCCTGGGATGTGTGTGAAGCTCTCGAGCCAGCAGGTGTCCTTGCAGAAGTGTCTGCATGAAACCAGGAACTGAGCTCCATGTGATTTGACACCACAGTGGTGCTTGAGAGGCTCGGGGAAAAGTAAGGAATTGCAGGGGTATGTGCTCAAAGTGATTTTATTTTAGGAATGAGAATCCTGGCCAAATGGCTCACCCATTTGACATCCTGTGTACTGTCTTACATCAGACAACAAGTGATTGAGATCAAGGAAGTACATGTGCCTAGCCTGTGATCTATTCTCTAAGCAGAGAAGGAGGCTGAGTTATAGCGAGTGGCCCTTCATGTCACCTGAAGCCAGCATGCAGAAGCTGCCTTTAACTCACTGTAACTATCTTATGTTCCCAGTAGTAATGTCACGTGAACATACAGTAGCTCCAGTGGCTCCTTTGACCCCAAATTCAATTACAACTATTATTGGATTAAGGTAATGGTTACACATCAGAAGAGCTGAGCAAAAGCCTGAGAAGAGACTAGAGAGCACAGAAGTCCTCTAGTTCTGTCGCCATGGCCTGAGTTGGAAGTGATCAACTACACACGACTTATGCCATTACACTTGGGGTTTGTTTTTTGAGACAGGGTCTCTCTGTCACCTGAAGCTGTTCTTGAACATGCAGAAGTCTCCTTTCTGGCCTGACCTCCTGAATGTCAGGGATTACAGGCAGGAGCCACTTATAGGATGCAGATCTTAGCAGTTGTGTTAAGTTTTCCCGTGCACTGATTTCCTAATAGAAGATATGCAAATGAAGCAAAGGCAACCCTGCCCTGCCTCCCATCATTTGATGGCAGCTGCCAAGAGCACTCCTTTCTTGGAGCCCCTTCCATCCTCAGGGCTTTCTTCCTCACCTTTCCTTAACAAATTATTTTTTTTCTCTTCTAATTACTTTTTAAGATTTATTTACTTATTTTATGTATATGAGCACACTGTACTGTCTTCAGATACACCAGCAGAGGGCATCAGCTCCCATTACAGATGGCTGTGAGCCGCCATGTGGTTGCTGGGAATTGAACTCAGAACCTCTGGAAGAGCAGCCAGTGCTCTTAATCTCTGAGCCATCTCTCCAGCCCCTCTAATTACTTTTATAAATGGAATTCTAAGTAACAAAATTTTTCATTTTTTAAATTAGAATACTTTTCCCTTCATCAGTTACCACCATACAAAAATGGCGCTGAACTCTAAGAAAATAAATAAATAAATAAATAAAAATAAATGGCGCTGAAGGGCTGGGATGAAGTTAACTGCACAGGGCAAGTTCATCAAGCCTACGCCCTGAGCTCAAGCCTCACTATGGCACTTTAAACCCTGCATCTCCCCAGCTGCTCACTGGGGCTGCAAAAGGCAGACAGACCTAGGAAGGCCTCTAAACTAAGCTGCCATTAGCATGAATGCCTCTAATAGCCCACTACACTCCCAGCCACATCAGGTACATACTGAGACTGCGCATGTGTGTGTGTGTGTGTATGTGTGTGTGTGTGTGTGTGCGCACACACACATGTGACAATGCCACATGTGTCCAGAAGAGGGTGTCAGGTTTCCTTGGAGCTAGAGTTATAGGTGGTGGTGAGAAACTCAACTTGGATGCTGGGAACCAAACATGGACCCTCTTGCAAGAATAATACTCGATCTTAATGGCAGAGCTGTCTCTCCGGCCTCTTCTGTACCCCCTTTTACACACACCTCCCAGACTGACCTTCGATTATTTTTAAGATCATTCTGGACAACGACAACTAGAGAACACTGCATTCCAGTTCTAATATAAACATCAATGAAGGACACATGGCAATTTGCCTTTATCACAACATATTTAACACAGGCGACGGCAAAACTGCAAATGGTACATAGCCTCTCACAAGGGAGCATGTTTCATTGACACGGGAGCCTTACACTTCAGCAAGGCAAGCTGCTTCTCAGGGGTTGGTTTTCTGTCAGTAAAACACATCTCATGTGGCTTAGATGGGAGTACCTGCTATGAAGGGAAACTCCAGGACAAAAACCTATGACTCAAGCTGGAGCAAGAGCCGAGTAGTAGATGGCAGGAGCCGCTCACAGGCAGGGCGGATCTCCTGAGACAGCGCTTAGCAGTGCTTCTCCAGCTCTGTAGAGACAGAGACTCATCCAAGTCAGGGCTCCCCTGCAACCCTGGCAAGGCACCACAACACAAAGAGTAGGATCCGATGAAAATGAGACCTAAGCACACAGTTGACTCTGGGTCAATAGGAACAGGTCATATTTACACCAACATCTCTGAAGCTTCAACTACTGGGGCATTGGGGAACACTCCCCTGTGACTCAGGACGGAGAAATGGATCTGCAAATGATTATCCCAAAGGAAATGAAAAAAGCAAGATTACTGAAAAACTCTGTTCGCCCATCAAGCTGCTGCCCAGTCCGATGGGCTCTTAACAGTCCTCAGTCCTCGAGGGGAGAGATCCCAGGGATTACAAGGCTCTGTCTGCCTGCCTTAACAGGCCAGGAATTCCCTCTGCACAAAGCTTCCTCAAAGCAACCACTCTGCGTCAACCACAAAGAAACCTGTGCCTGTCGGCTCCAGAGGCTCAGTCTCCACCAAGCTCTCCAAGGAGAATAGCGAAGATCAGGCTCAAGGACAGAGAGGAAGAAAGGGTTTGGCCTGTAAGGAACCCAGACTCTACCAAAGAAATGGACTGCCCAGGGCAACAGTCAAGAGACCCAAGCAGGAGCAGACGGCCTGTTTTAGAGGTTTCAGAATCTGAGGAAGACAAAAACAGCCACTTATTCCTAAGCATGAAGACTACTCAGTAATCAAGCTAAAGAGTGTGCACGGAACTCTCTCGGAACTCTCCACCTTAGTTCTTGACCCAAGGCGTCATGCTTGCTCTCTAACTTTAGCTCCCCATAACCAATAACTCAAACTGCAGCAGATCTGACTTCTCTGGCCTCCGAGAGCACCTGTACTCACTCTCTCATGCATTCTCTCCCTGACCCCCTCTGCTACACAACACACACACAAAGTCTTAAAAAACAAACAAACAAGTAACTAGGTGTGGTGGTGATACCCTTAATCCCAGTGCCTGGGAGGCAGCAACAGGTGGATCTGTGAGGCCAGACCTGAATGGGGCCTGGTCTACAGAGTAAGTTCCAGGATAGCCAGAGTTACATAATAAAGCCCCCTCTCTTTGAAGAAAAAAAAAAAAAAAAGGCAAATACTGTTACTGTGGGATTATCTATTCTAGCCCAACTGCCAATTGCAGCTTGGGGACCTGGCTGGTAACTTACAGATTTAATATGAATCGCTGGCCAGCCAGACTCCCTCCAGACACTACAGAGCTGATGGCTGTCTCTCTGAAGTCACTTCAATCCTTTCTGGCCTCCAACACAATCCTCCCCAAATGTTGGGTGTTGTTAGCTATGCTCTCTGGTCTGGAGGAAGCAGGCAACAGATCATCACCTGGGAGGAGAGAGATCCTGCCTGGGTCCTGCCTGCAGTCAGTGTTGAGACTAAGTGGACAGAGCTGAGGGTCTGGAAGAGCTGTCCACTGGGTACTTTTCTGAGCCCTCACTCAGGATGAGAGAAGGGCTTTCCTTCTCTTTTCCTTCCACACCACTGCCCCTAAGGGTACTACTATTTCTAACAACTGAGTGTGCCCTTTCCCCCTCTCTGCCCTCTACACCAAAGCCTGACCATCTGGCCCTAAGTTCCTAAGCCCATTCAGTCCTTCTGCCTCACCTCTCCAATGTAGTAGGTGGGAAACAGGATACCTCAAAAAAACATGTATGTTTAACCTGATCCCAGTATTGCCTGCTTTCTTCACCCCTCTGTAAAATAAAGAGCTGGGCCTGACCAGAACAGCAACCCCTGAGAGAGGCTGAGCACCCCAGGCAGGTTTTGTAGTCCAAGCCCCATACTTTGGGCTGGAGAGATGGCTCAGCAGTAAAGAGCACTGGCTGCTCTCACAGAGGACCTGGGTTCAATTCCCAGCACCCACATGGCAGCTGTGTCACAGCTCTATGTGAGTGCTGTTTCTGTTCCAGGAGATTTGACACCCTTACACAGGCAGGCAGACAGACAGACAGGCAGAGAGGCAGACAACATATTAATAAGCTTAAAATTAAAATAATTGTTAAAAACACACCATCCACCAACAGTTGGCCATGTGCAGAGAGGCTTCAACACCAATGCTATCTGTATCCAACTCTGTTGTTACATTAAGTGGGCACCTCAAGGTGGCCAGGAAATGAGTAATTTCTTCTTTTTCAAAAACATTTTTATGTTGTTTTTTTAAAGATCTTCATTTTATTTATCGCTATGTATCTGTGTACTCTATATGTAAGCAGGTGCTTTCAGAGGCCAAAACAAGGGGTTAGGATCCCCTAGAGATGGAGTTACAGGCATCTGTGAGCCTGATGTGGGTCTGGGAACAGAACTCAGATCCACGGGCAAAGCGGTTAAGTGCTCTTAGCACTGAGCCATCTGTGCTGGGTAGTTTGATGTCAACTGGACACAAAATAAAGCCATCTGAGAGGAAGGGACATCAGTTAACAAAATGACTCTAGGGGCTGGAGAGATGGCTCAGAGGTTATGAGCATTGGTTGTTCTTCCAGAGGTCCTGAGTTCAATTCCCAACAACCACAGGGTGGCTCACAACCATCTATAATCAGATCTGGTGCCCTCTTCTGCCCTGTGGGGATACATGCAGACAGAATACTGTATACATAACAAATAAATAAATCTTTACCAAGGAAAAAAAGAAAATGCCTCCATAGAAGCCAAACATGGGCCAGGCAGTGGTGTTCAGGGGTCAAAAGCAGGTCAGTCTCTGAGTTCAAGGCCAGCCTGGTCAACAAAGTGAGTTCCAGGACAGCCAGGGCAACACAGAGAAACCCTGTCTCAAAAAAAAAAAACAAAAAACAAAAAACAAAAAAAAAAACAAAAACAAAACAATGGAAAAAGAAAGAAAAAAGAAGTCCCCACAAGATCTAGTCAGAGGGCATTTTTTAAAAAAATCAAGTGATTGATAGGGGGAGGGGTGCAGGCCACCATTGTGGGTGGGGCCATCCCTGGGCTGGTGGTCTTGGGTGATATAGGAAAGCAGGCTGAACAAGCATGGGGAGCAAGGCAGAAAGCAGCACCCCTCCATGGCCTCTTCAGCAACCCCTGCCTCCAGGTTCCTGCCCTGCTTGAGTTCCTGTCCTGTGAGCTCCTGTCCCGACTCCCCTCAGAGATGAAGGGTGAGGAGGTGTGAGCTGAATACCCCCTTTCCTCCCCAAGCGGTTTTGGCCATGGTGTTTCTCACAGCAACAGAAACCTAAGTAAGACACCATCTCAGAGATCCAGGTCAGTTCTCTAAGGCACTGTGTGTGCTGTGTGCATGTGTGTGGGAGAATGCCACAGCTCCCATGGAGGTCAGAGGACAGTGTGTGGGACTCAGGTCTCTCCTCACCACTATGTGATGTCCGAGGATAGAACTCAGGCAATCAAACTTAGCAGCAAAGCTCCCTCACCTGCTGAGCCATCTCTCCAGCCCTGACTCATTTATTTTTATCCTTTTATGTCCTATACTTTCAAGATTTTTAGTAATATTATCAATACATTTTTATAACAAAAACTATGTAAATCTAGTTAAAACTATATCCTACACTTATATTCTACCCTGAAGTTATTCAGCACATTTATCAACATCTACTACATGCAAGGCACTGAGACAGCTACAGGGATTTAGATTTCTTTTTCTTTTCTTTTTTTTTCTTTTTTTTTTTTTTGGTTTTTCAAGACAGGGTTTCTCTGTGTAGCCCTGGTTGTCCTGGAACTCACTCTGTAGACTAGGCTGGCCTCGAACTCAGTAATCTGCCTGCCCCTCTGCCTCCTGAGAGCTGGGATTAAAGGCGTGCGACACCACACCCGGCAGGGATTTAGATTTCTAAGAGCTCCTGCCCATAGAACGTACAGTGAAGCACTTACTGTGCTTGGGTGGAGGGTTAAGAGATTCAGGACAAGTTACTATAATACAACAAAATAGACATAAACCAGTGTGGTATTGTAAGATAATATAAACAGTAAAAACACAACCACTAGAGGCACACTGGTGTAGCTCTAGCCCTGAGTAGTGGAAACAGGAGGAACTCAAGGCTAACCTGGGCTATATGAGACCCTATCTGTTCCTCTTTGAAGGAAACTCAAAAAGCAAAAACTAAAACAAAGTCCTAAGCAGACTGTGTATGTAAAGGAAGGCATGGGAAAGTGTTGGAAGGATGCTGAGTCGGGCAGGCCCTGCCATCCTCACCAAGAAGGATAAAGTACAAGTCAGGAAGGCTCAGGGAGAAAGAGACCCACGTGGAGAAGCCTGGCCAAGAAGCTCTCACAGTCAGTCCCAACAGTGTGGCACAGGAGCCAGGGCGCTCAGGAGAGCCCTGGAGGGAAAAGCAGGCCTGCTGCCACCTAAGTCAACACTAGGCTCTTATTTGCCTCAATCAAGGGCTTTGTCCTACGATTAGCTTAGGTATAGCTGACACCTGCACAGTATTCTGACTCAGCAAAAACCACCTCCAGGAAAGAAGTTGCCATCAGTCTCCTTAATCGTCAGTACACTGGGCCAGGGTAGGCTCTGGGGCAGACATGGGCAACTCCAGCTAAGTCTTAGACTAAGACGGTCCAGAAGCAGCCTCAGCATCTTCATTTACATGTGAGAGGCTCATGCCATGGTCCTCTGAGGACAGCAGTGGCACTCACCTGTCAGAGTGCAGGTGCACGGAAGCCTGTGTGGTCACAGTGTGCTGCTCACAGCTGGCTGGGAGAAAAGCCAGCTGCGGTGTATCATGGTGCACACCAGTGATCCCAGCACTTGGGGGTGAAGAGGCAGAAGGATCATGCGTTCAAGGTCATTCTTGGCTTCATAGAGAGGAAAGGTCAGCCTGGGATGTATCAGATCTTGTCTCAAGCAAGCGAGGGGGTGGGGGGCCGAGCACACACACACACACACACATACACACACAACATCAACGGGGTGGAGATGGATGAAACAGCACTGTGAAGCATGCCAAGGCTTGGGGCCCACAGCACAGACAAAATGAAAGATTTTTTTAAAAGGACCAGATCTGATCCACAGAATTCATCCACATGGTGGCTCACAACTGTAAATCCAGCCCCAGAAGATCCAATGCCTTCTTCTGGCCTACATGGGCACCAGATACAGGCATACACACAGGAAATAGCCATGCACATAAAGTAATAATAAAGGTTGTTTTTTTATTTATTTGTTTTTTAAAGCAGTACAGAGGCTGGCGCAGTCTCCAGCGGGCAGGAGAGCGCTTGGAGCTTTTCCGACTCCCGTTCATAAGCCGCCAGCTCTCCAGACACTGGTCTGTGGTCACAACCAAAAGACAATGTCCACTTACAGATAATGTATAAAAGATGAGTGAGAGGATCCTTTCGGTTCTCCAGTCAACTCTCCAAGCCTGTCATTCAATAGCTCATTAAATATTCAACAGTGACATTTGCAAGTACTAAGGAAGAACCATTTATTTGTCTGCAAAAAAATACAAAGGAACAGAAAGATGCACCTGCACTCTGAGGACCTGAAACGCCTTTTCCCCAGAAGCAACTTCATTTAACAAGCATCTCTCAGGCACATGATGCCTGCTGTGTAGGGCTTGCTTTAAATGGGAATGCTAGACAATGGGCAATATACAAAGGGCTAACCATTTTCTCCAGTCATTGTGATAGCCTCAATGGCTGCTAACATCTTCTCTCAGTTGCTGGCCAACACCTGGCCCAGCAGTTCCCAAGCCCTTAGTGCAGGCTGAGATGTTCCTCTGAGCCCTGGCCCTCAATGTCTGCACAGCACAGGTGACTCTCATAGGTGTTGCTGTCCCAGCACTCAGCACTCCACAAGCCTAGAGATTCTACCTCCAAAGGCCACTAAGCAACCCTACCTTTCATTCCCAAACCTGGTCATTCCTCTTGCCGGTCCCAGCCCATCACAAGCAGTTCTTCAGCCTGCACTTCCAGTATAGAACTCCTGAGAATCTGCTGGATGCAAACCCAGCTCCCAACCCTTCCTCCCTCAGTATTCTGAGTCACAGTTCTAGTGATTCTGTCTGCCCTGCCTGCCAGCTCCTTCCAGCTGCCCTGGATCCAGCCCTGTGCGGCTCTGCTCTTTCACCTCACCACCATGTCCGCATACCCCTTCCATTGTAGAGGCCACCCTTACTTGCTTGTATATATACAGTATGCTTTAGGACACAAGGCACTAACAATGCTGCTTGCCTCTGAAGAGGGGCTTCAAAGAGAATGCAGGGAGAGGGGCTAACTCTGGGCTGCAAATCACACCGCCAGGATAAGAGGCTCAGTTTGGAAACTCCTGAGAGGTGAAAGGTGAATGCGCCCGCCCGGCCATCTGTTTCTGCCTCAGCTTTATATTTACCGCACGAAATAGTCTTGAGGTCAAAGCTCAGTCTTCAGCCCCCCCCCCCATTCCCTTGGCTTTGTCACAGGGCCATGTGGATATTTTCAGAGAAGTTGTCAACAGAAACTCAAGAGAGTAAAAACTTTTTGGTGACTTAGCTAAAATGTTGAAAAGCTTTTTCTACACTAATCAGTTTTGAATTTGAAGTCACACAGTACCCTGTGAAGAAGAAGAAAGACACGGGACCCTGTGAGGACACCCCCGATGAGATCTCGTTTCACAGGAAAACTCTATTACCCACTAGTGGCCAAAGCTCAGGTCCAGCTCTCAGGGAACAGCTCAAGTCTGACCTGACCCAGAGCTGCTGTCCAACACTGAAGTGAAAATACAAGCGCTTTTCTGTCTGCCTCACTCTGTGCAGCCAACCTTCAGCAGCTCCGATTCTGAGAAACCAGAAAACAAAAACGTGCTAGGGGATGGTAGCCTTGAAAGGTCAAAACAAGTGATCAATAAAAACAGTCTGTACAAAACAAACAAATAAACAAAATCCAAACCAACAGTCCTTTCATTCCTGGACCCACCATTCATTACGCATTTGTAGGAAGTCACTTTTGTAGACCCTGGAGGAGCTGCGGTCTCTTAGCAGTCTTTGTGATTCACACCAAGAACAGATATACGTTGTGGACAGCCTGCTAAGTACACGCACGTTAAATGTGACACCCGCCAGGCTGACATGAGCTTACTGGAGAATCTGATCCACAGCGCCTGGACGAGCATCAAGCACGCGACCTTTCTGCAGAGTTTTCGGGTGCTATGTGCAACAGGGCCTTGTGCACTCCTGGCCTGTTGCAGAGCTCCTCAATCCGCCCTAAGGAGCTATTCCCAATAAACAGAGGTCACCTCACTGTTACTTTATAGCAAAACTGAGTACAACCTAAATAATAAAAGCAGAGGGCCAATTCAGTACGTTCTAATGTATAATGCAGGAGATGTGATGAACTCTGCTTGTCAGTATAGACACATCCACACCAAGCCATACAGTGTGGAATATAAACTAGCACACTGCTCAACAGTGTGGCAAGGCCAGGGGGCGCAGTGCTGCCTGCAGCCAAGGTATGTGCTACCAGTGTTTTACACACTACTCTTTATGAGCAGGCGTTATTTTATAAGCTCAAAGCTGAAGCACTAGACATTTAAAAGCACTAGACAACGCAATTGAGTCATAGGTTTGAGTCTAACTTCAACACCAGCTGCACCAAACCTAGCGACTAGTTAACTTTACAGACGACTAAACGCAGCAGGTGACAGACAGGTCAGATGCAGCTGAGTCTGAAGCAACACAACTGCTCTGCTCTGCCATCTCCAGTGCTGCCTTCAGGGGCAGCAGATGACTCCTGGAGTGAGGTAAGCAAGCGGCATGGCTTAGGAGAAAGAAAGGGAGGTCTTTCCTCTTTACACAAAGGACCTGTTTGCTCCTCCAATCCACCCCCAAGTCCCCACTTGGCATCTTACTGAAGCACTCAGCCCCTCTTCCACTGTAATGATCTAAAAGTAAACTGGCAGGGCTGAGTCAAAAGCCAGCTCAAGCCCAGAGGAGGTAAAGTACCTGCTATCATCAGCTATGCCCTCTGGCCTTAGGATTGATTTCTATGAACTTTTTAGCAACAGAAAGAACACGAAGCTCACATTCATAAGTGTTCCTAACAGCAGCAGCACACTAGACACCCTTCACCACTTCTCTCTCAAAGGGACAGGAAGTTAGCACGTATTCTGAAAGTTAAGCTCGCCTCGCCAGGCATGTTATTTTCAAGGACTAAAGTCCAATTTCTGTAGAAATAAGATTCAAAAAATACAAACTGTTTTTCTGAGAAGTGTGAATCCCACGGCCTAGGCATAGCCGTAGGAAAGACACGGGAACTACATAAGGGAACTTGGCATTTAGCCTCACGTTGATGAGTATTTGATCTGCCAGAGGGCGTGCTTGTAGGTCACGTTCTGACCTGGTGTGGTGTTCCTGGAGCCGCACACCAGCACCAAGTCCACCTGGACACTGCTACAGCCTTTCAGATCACATGCTGCCTGCCCCGTTTGGTGATTTCTTAGCACCCCAAATCCCTCCCCAACGGGAGCCCATCTGCACCCTACCTTCCCCAGGGATTCAACAAGTCTTTGCAACTATCTATCTAAAAAGTACAAGCACTGTGCTTCTATAAAATCCAATGGCTTACTTACATCCAGAGCCCTCTAGAGATTATTATCACCTTGAGGGAAAAGCTGAAAGTCAGGACAATGTCAAGCTGAACCCAAAGTCTCCAAATTATAACTGGTGGCCAGGAAAAGTAGCTGAAGGCAATGGGTGAAAGTGAAGGTGTCTCCTAAGCACCTTACAAAGTCTAACTCGCCCACACAGCAGGGTGGGGTGGGGTGGAGCTCAGCAAACAGCAGGCGTCCTCTCCATCCACCCTGACATCGGCCCCCAGGATCTGAGCCACACAGCAGCTAGTCAGCACAACATCCCTGTCCAGACTTCCCCCTCTTTCTCAACAGTTCACTCTTTCTTTTTTCCTTCTTTCTTTTGTTGAGGTAGGGGCTCACTATGTAGCCCTGGCTATCCTAAAACTCAGTATGTAGTCCAGGCTGGCCTCAGACTATGCCTGCCTCTACCTCTCAAGTGCTGAAATTAGAGGCCTGTATCAGACTAAGCCTAGTGACATTTTCTGTTGAAAACACATAGATTATGTGACAGCAGGCATATTTAAAGAACTTATTAATCTTAGAACTTTACATATTTAATTACTGCAATTTAAAAGTTAATTTTCTTTTTTTTTTCTTTCTTTCTTCTCTTTTTTTTTCCTTCAAGACAGGGTTTCTCTGCATAGCCCTGGCTGTCCTGGAACTCACTCTGTAGACCAGGCTGTCCTGGAACTCAGAAATCCGCCTGCCTCTGCCTCCCTAGTGCTGGGATCAAAGGCGTGCGCCACCACTGCCCAGCTAATTCTCTTTATATAAAATGATTATATATTCAAACTATACCAACTTATCATATGTCCAAGTAATTCCACTCCCAGTTTTACACCTGAAAAGACTAAAGTTACATGTCATCGCCAAGTGTGGTGGCGTGCGCCTGCAATCCCAGCACTTCAAGGCCAAGGAGGAGAACTGCTCAGAGTTCAAAGCCAGCCTATGTAGTGAATGTCCATACGCACACCAAAATAATATGTAACACCTGCTTACACAAAAGCTTATATACAAATATGCCAAACGTTATTCACAGTATCAAATATGTGTATATAGTGATACGAGCGGATGAGCATGTCAACAGAATGTAGCATACTCCTGAAACGGAATATTATGCAGCCATAAAACGGATGAAGCATTGACTCTTTCTGACCTCAACTTTGAAAACAGGTAAAACAAAAGAAAAGAGCATGGAAGACTACATATTCTAGGCTTCCACTTACACACAATGCCCAGAACAGGCAAACTCGGAGAACTGGCAAGCTGCTACCAAGGTTGGGAAACACCCACAAGTGGGGAGCAACTGCAAGTGGACAGACAGGCTTGGGGTTTGGGGGGAGAGGGGCAGCAGATTCTGGGCTCGGGAAGGCTGTACGACCTTGTGACTACTAAGTATACATTTTTAAAAGGTGCCATGTCATGTCATTTGACTTTGCAACTCAGCTTTGGTATGTATTTATGCTTGTATGTATATATGTATGAGTGTATTTATTATTTTTGACATGTATTGTGGAGCTAGAGTACAGAGGTCAGTGGACAGCTTGGGGGAGTCAGTTTCTCCTTTTGCCACACAGGTCCTGGGGCTCAAACTCAGGTCATTAGGCTTGGTGACAAGCACCTTTACCAGGTGAGCCATGTTCTAAGCACTGCAGCTCAGCTTAAAACAACAGAAGACTCAAGGTCATTAACAGATAGATTTGACTTTTAAAAAAATCCTGACTGCAAGATGAGACCAATGTCTGGACAGGACGTGAGATTCCAGAGAGGACTTCTTAAAACCTGGGTATCAGTGAACTCTCCAGTGATGACTTGTGTAAAAAGTCCATCAGTGGATAAAGACTGGAAATATCAAACTAGACCTAACCTATGTACCTGAACTTCATACATTAAGGTTCAAAAGCTGGGCATAGTGGCTCACAACTTTAATCCAACCACTCAGGAGGCAGAGGCAGGCAGATCTGTTGTGAATTTGAGACCAGTCTGGCCTACACAATGAGTTTTAGGTCAGCTGTAGCTGCATAGAGTGAGGCTCTATCTCAAAAACAAAACCAGGGCTAGAAAGAATGATCCATAGCCAAGAGCACCAGCTGCCCTTACAGAGGACCTGTGTTTGACTCCCAGCATCCGCATAGCAGCTCACAACCATTCAGAATTACAGTTCCAGGGAACCCAATGTCCACCCACATCCACCAAGGGCATCAGCCATGCATGTGGTACATGCAAGCAGGCAAAACACCCACACACACAAAACACTACCACCACCACCACCACCTCCACCACCCCACCAAAGAATATTTTTTAAGATTGGCAAGACTCACAAAAACACTTCAGAATCCTGGCCCAGTAAAAACTCAAAACCAAAGGCTGGCGTAGAAAACTGTTTTATTTTCATGTTTAGGTTCCAAGTTAAACCAAGCTTAAACAAACAACCCTTGGCTTTTTAAGAGTGGCTTCACTGCTCAGTCTTTAGAGGCCAGAATTTATACTGCACAAACCATGCCTTCCATTTTTAAATAAATGGTTTTCTGTAAGCTGTGTTTAGCATGCAGGGGAGTTTTTTGTTGCTTTTCAGTTATGAGTCAGAGAGAATAAAGCGATTATAAACACATTCATATGCTCTCTCGCTCTCACTCTCTGACTCTTTCCCTCCCTTCATCCCTTCAAGTATGACAGTGAAAGCCCTGTCTGCCAATAACTAGCAGTGCTTTGAAGTTACCCAAGCATCTGAAGGTCTCTCTACTCATCACCAAAACATGGAGGAAATGGGCCTCAAGGTCGTGAAGTCTTAAGTTCTCAGCAGCCTTTTGATGCTGCTGTTGTGGTGGGGACATCAGGTGGCTCTCATGGCTCTGTGTACCTAGGAAGGCACAGCATGCAAAGTGACAAAGCTCAGGGCTAAGTAAAGGGAAGGAACACAGCTCGTGCCGTGTGGGCTTACTCCTGCTGGCCCAATGGAGAGAAGGAGCCCCTGCCAATTTTCCACGGGATGGGAGTGGTGCTGGGTCTCACCACACCCTCCACAGCCAATTTTTCCTAAAAGAAATCCAGGAGGACAATAACAGTGTGAGGCATCAAGTGTTCTTTATCATGACTAATAGGACAATTCAGTCCCAATGTTATCATACATACATGCATACATACATACATACATACATACATACGTCTATGGACAGTTTCTCTGTGTAGCTCTGGCTGTCCTAGTAGACCAGGCTGGCCTTCAACTCAGAGATCTGCCTGCCTCTGCCTCCCAAGTGATGGATTAAAGACATGTGCCACTATGACCTGCCAATTTCAATTTTTAAAAAAATTAAAATAATAATTTATTTCTCCTACTCTAGCTTTCATTCCTAACAGCTGAGGAGAAGCCCATAAAGGCCTCTTTTATGTAGACCAAGCTAGCCTTGAACTCACATAGATTTACCGTAATGTGATTTAGCTCACAACTCGTATCAGTTCAGCCTGTGATAGGATGGTGTCAATAGAGTCAAAGGCACCACCTGGTGAACTGCCTCATGGCTGCCAAAGACCAAATGAGGCCAACTTAGAAAGTTGTTTCAGGTGACTCCCAGGATGGCTTTCCAGAAGGGCGCCTCCACAACAGGACAGTCCTGGAGAACCTGTTCCTCACTGTCCTCATGCCCACTCCCCCATTTGCAGGTGTGTGTCTGCAAGATCTTTGTCAAATCTAACTAGCTTCTTCTTGGTCACATAGGCAGCTGTGTGTGTGTGTGTGTGTGTATCTCCATCAGACACTCAAGCACCTGCCTTCAGTGGCACATGGTGGACTGTCTCCAGCCTGCCTCTGTGCTCTCTTCTCCAAAGAGGTCCTTCCACAGCCAAGGATCCTTCAGCCAGTGAACCAAGGTAACTTAACAACTGAGTGCCCAATGCTAGATACAAAAGTGAAGAGCTCTACCAAGGTGCCTGTGGCAGGCGATTCATAGCCATGCTGTTTGAGGGACTACAGGAAAACCTGAACCTGACTGTCTAGCCAGAGCCTCTGCATTAAGTCTGACAGCCCACTCCTTTCATCTTTTCCAGATAAGGACAGCAGACTCAGAGAGTCCACCCAAGACCACAAATTACAGAGCTACTTAGTTGCAAAGCTTAACCTCAAAGTAGGCATGGTTTCTGCCAGAATGCCAGAGCAGGAGATGAAGTTTGTGCTTTTTTAGAAAGGGTCTGCCCAGTATCTCCCATACCCTTGTAAATATGCCACAATGGCAAGATAGCAGCATGTTAAAATTCAGCATAGACTTAATACATTCAGATACAGCAGTCCCCTTTCTTCCTGAGGGAGACATTCAAGGCCCCTAGTGGATGCCTGAGCCTCAGAGAGTACTGAACCCTCTAAGTACTTTTTCAAATACATATATAGCTATGATAAAGAATAATTTGTAAGCTGGGCAGTGGTGGCGCACGCCTTTAATCCCAGCACTTGGGAGGCAGAGGCAGGTGAATTTCTGAGTTCCAGGCCAGCCTGGTCTACAAAGTGAGTTCCAGGACAGCCAGGGCTATACAGAGAAACCCTGTCTCGAAAAAACTAAAGTAATAATAATAATAATTTATAAAGTGTAACTTATAAGTTAGGTACACAAGATAGTAACACTATTTGTTAATATTAAAACAACATATTACAGAAAAAATTATACAAATTAGTACCCTACATCTTCAGTTGATCTGTTACCCAAGATGGCTTCTTGGTAGCTAACGTGGAGAGTGGACACAACTAGTAATGGAAAGACCTGACCAGGCACGGCATGTTCACCTGTAGACCTGGCTCTGCTAGGACTCAGGAGACCTACACAAGAGAGTTTCTTGAGGCCAGGAGGTCATGACCATCCTAGGCAATATCGCAAGAACCTGTCTCAACACAGAACAGCAACAAGCCTCTGGGTAGATGTACAAGATTCTGTCTCACTACACAGAATGGCAGGCAGTTTAAAACCTAAGAGTGGTGCTGGGCGTGGTGGCGCACGCCTTTAATCCCAGCACTCGGGAGGCAGAGGCAGGCAGATTTCTGAGTTCGAGGCCAGCCTGATCTACAAAGTGAGTTCCAGGACAGCCAGGGCTATACAGAGAAACCCTGTCTCGAAAAACAAACAAACAACAACAACAACAAAAACCTAAGAGTGGTTCACTCCAGGTATTTGTCAATGTGATATGCTCAGACCCAGGTCTAGAAAGTACTATTACTGCCAATCAATCAAACCACAGATTTCTCACAAAAATAATATCAAGCCCAAAAAACTAGCTTGTAGTCAGCTTTATAAAACGACCTTTCCTGGCTCATCATCGCTTAACCTGTCCGTATGACTGCAGCTCCTGACATCTTTTTTGGTGGTGTTAGGTCTTGAACAAAGGCCTCATGCATAGGTGGCAAGTTAGCAGCCTACACTACCCACAGCTCACTGTGACTTCAAAGGCAGCACAGACCCGAAGTTCCCCAAGCGAAGGGCTGCTGGCTGCCTAAGTGACTTGCAGAAGCCGCTAACGGCAGCCTCTCAAAAATAACCCTGCATCTAGACAGACTTCACGGCGAATCTCTGTACTTCCAAACCTAGGGAGGCTCTCTGAAAGGTTGGCACCAATAGTGCAGTCTAAATACTAAAAGATTTTTTCTCAACACAGTTGAAGAGGTTATTCATCAATTAAAATGAGAACCAACCCCGCTATCATGCTTACAAACACTCCATGTGATAAAACCAAAACTCACAAGGTTATCTGATTTGAAAATGTCATGAGCTGGGAGCTGGGGCACACACCTGTATCCTCAGCAAGAACTGAAGGTCAGCCTGCACTAAACAGCAAATGAGCTACAAAGACACTGTTCACACGAAAAAGAAAGAAGGAAAAAAAAAAAACCCAGCAAACAATTACTGTCACAAAAACTATTATTTGCTCCGATGCCATATTTTGTCTAAGCCTATGAAGCTTTTAAGTAACCATAAACTCAATGTCACTGGAGAAGTGAAACCAACGTGACATTTGAACCTAGGCGCCAATGACAGTCTGTCCTTCAATATCAAAAGAAGAGCTTCCCGAACTGAAAGACCTTTAGTGGCATACACGAACTCTCCAAGGGCATACCCTAGGTAAAGTTTCTGACAGCTTGTGCATTGTTTAGGCCTTTGGACAGCTCTCTCTCTCTCTCTCTCTCTCTCTCTCTCTCTCTCTCTCTCTCCTCTAGTAACTGGGATAGATCTTAGGAAGCACCTGTGGCCTAAAAAGCTGTGACCGAGTCTCACAGCCTTTTTGGCTGCAGCCTACAAGCAGGTCCAGCCATTCTATTTTGGGTCAAGGAGACCTTTCTGCCACCCCCAAGTGACCTCAAGTAGACAAGCTGGGTTTGGGAGAAAGCACTGCTAGAATTTCTAACCAGGCCAGCAGTCCACCCACAACCCCACGGCCCTTCCCGAAAGGATGGCAATCCGGGGACCGTCCAGGCAGCGGGAAGAACCCACGACGGGGGGGGGGGGGGGCTGTGGGCTCCCCGCCGTCTGTCTTCGGGTCTGCTCCCGGATCCCGCAGCTGGGACCGGGCTGTGGCGTCAAGAGCTCGCCAAGAAGCAGGGATTCCCGGGGCGCCAAGAGGGAGGAGGGAGCGAGGCAAAGCGAGGTTAGCAGCCTGCAGGTGTCGCCGAACGAGGAGGACGAGGTCGCGTGGGGGCTGTGACTAAGAAGAGTGCACGGTTCTGCACCGGGACGGACTGGACACATTCCCAAGGCGGTGACCTTGGGCACGTGGCTCCACCGCTCTGCCCCTCAGTTTCCCCATTTCTAAAGTGTGGGGATGGGGAGGGGGGATCGTGAGGCAGAAAACGCATCTCGGGGTGCTCGGCAAGGCGCTGCGCTGCGCTCAGCGAAGGAAGCAGGGAAGCCTCGCACTCCGGAGTCCCCGGGAGGCCGACTTGGGGCCGGGGGACTCACCCAGGACGTCGGCCGAGCGGTGGCGGGCCACGAAACACGCGTCGTCCCCGTAGCACGCGCCCTTCTTGAGCAGGCCCTTACGGAAGTCCTTGCCGAAGCCGCAGCCCGCCGTCACCAGCCCGTAGTCGCCGCTGCTGCCACCACCGCCGCCGCCCGCCCTGGGGTCAGTCTGCGACAGGCCGCCGAGTACGGCGCGGGCCACCAGGCGTCCATACGACAAGACCGAGAACATCGCCGCCGCCGCCCCCCCGAGGAGGCGCGGGGCCCGGGGCGCCGGAGGACGCCGAGGCCCGGAGCCGGCTCTCTCCTCCGCCGCAGCCGCGCCGCCCGGGCGTTCCTCAGGGCGGCGCGCACTGGCCACTGCCGCCCCTGCCCGCCGCACGGGGCCTCGCACACGCTCTACCGCACGCACTGGAGCCAGAGCGAGGTCAGAGCCGGCGGCTCCTCCGCCTCAACCACACTGGGGTCCCGGCTGCAGCTGCCGCCGCCGCCGCCATCTTCCGCTCCACTAGCGTGTTCCGGGCCGCGCCGGCAGCGCCGCCCCCTCTCCGACCCCGCCCCGGCCCCGCCCCCTCTCCGTGGCTCAGGTCCAAGCCCCGCCCCCTCGGGCTCGCAGCCCTATGTAGTCACCGGAATCGAGCGTGCGCAAAGGGTGTGGGCGCAGTGTCTCCTGGAAGTCGTAGTTAAGAGTTATAGTCGCTTTGGACTTGGCTACCTGTGATCCAGGAGTTAGATTTACCAGAGGACTGTAAATTATTGAGAATGACGGGTAGATTGGGTTGTTGGCTTTTTTTTTGGGGGGGGGGATTAGGGTGGGTGTCCTGTTTTGATTTTTTTTCTCTCTCTCACCATCTTTTTTTTTTCCCTCTTCTGATTTTTTTGAGATAAGAGTTTCATCAAGCACAGGCTGACCTCAGACTCGCTCTTTCACCAAGGTTGGCCTTGGATTCCTTCTGATCTTGCCTACAGCTTCCCAAGTTCAAGGATTACAAATTATGTGCCACTATATCTTGTTTAACAGTTTCTTCCATACATACCACATACACACACCCTCTCTCTATATATATTCCTTTACATAACTGTAAGAAATCAAGATTGAGATTCGACACCATCTAGTATACTGGGTGAGAAAGGGTAATCCTAACATTTCCATAATTCCTGTGTCTTGAAAGTCCCGGGTCTAAAACATCTGTACCCTTGATCCTAAGTTTGACAGTCAACCTGGCCAAGCAGGTCTTTTTCCTGCCTCTGATTTGGAGGCCTTCAGAAACTGTGGAGGGCTGAGAGAACTGCCAAGATGAGACCTCTTTCTCCAGCCACACCTTCCTTCTCTTTTCAAGAGGGTCATCCCTTGGCAGAAGGGGTCAGGCAGGATGGCCTATACCTCTAATCCCTGGCAGTTAGGAGGCAGAGGTAGGCAGATCTGTGAACTTGAGGCCAGCCTGATCTACATTGTGAGTTACAAGTCACTTAAGGCTACATAGACACCCTGTCTCAAAAAATAAAGAAAGAGAGAAAGAAAGAAAGAAAGAAAGAAAGAAAGAAAGAAAGAAAGAAAGAAGAAGAAGAGAGAGGGAGATAAAGAAGAAGAAAGGAGGGGCACTTTCTATTTTATTTTTTTTCTAAAGCTCTTCACCTATTTGAACGAAGATCAAAAAGCCTTCCCCAAATATTAACAATTGTAAATTATTTCCCTAAGAAATTATTTCAGTTGAATAACAGCTAGGACTCTTTATCATCATCATCATCATTACTGTTCTTAAGAGAACTTTTTAAGCTGAGCAGTAGTGTCGCATGCGTTTAATCACAGCACTTGGGAAGCAGAGGCAGGTGGATTTCTGAGTTCGAGGCCAGTCTGGTCTACAGAGTGAGTTATTCTTATTTTATGTGTTTTGTCTACATGTGTGTCCTATGTCATGTGTGTGCAGTGCCCCTGGGGCCTCAGAAGAGAGCATTCGATCTCTTAAAACTGGAGTTACAGACAGTTGTGAGCAGCCATATAAGTGATGGGAATCCAACCCAGGTCCTCTAGAAGAGCAGTCAGTGCTCTTGACTGCTGAGCTATCCCTCCTGTCTCTAGTTATTTTGTTGTAAAGACAGGATCTCCTATAACTTAGGCTGACCTTGAACTTTCTGTTTGCCCAAGGCTGACCTGAACTTAGTCCTGTTTCTCCTTCCTCTACAGGCCAATTGCCTGGCCTTATAAGCACACACTAGCATGCCCAGTTTAGCTCATATACAGTGTTGGTATGTGTCATAAACATATACACATTGAAGTTTCATTCCTAGCCAGTGTGGGTGGTGTATAAATGATCTAGGTCCCAAATACCTTTTCTACCTATTTGGTGTTTCCTGGCTGACTGGCCTCCTGCCAAGCACACAGCTGCCCCCAAACCTTTCCTTTACTCTTCCTTCTACCAGTGAGGATGTAATTCCATATCTAAGGGGATCTTAGATGTCTGTGTTCTCTGTTGTGCTTCCAGACCATAGGGATTTCACTGCAGTCTGGGTTATTCAGGGGTCGGGGCAAATAGGCATCATATCATCAGGGTTTAATCTAATATCTGGCACATGGGAAAGAAGTTTGTAAATGTCTGATCTGTTTGGTAAAAGAAAGAACAGCGGACTGGACCATATGTACTATCAGAATGGAAGAAAACGTTTGGAAAGGTGGAATTCACAAAAATAGAATTGGCCTTTAGTAATAATCCAATCTGAAATAATTTGTAGTTTAACTTAATATTGTGTATAAGTGTATGTGTGTGTGTGTGTATGCAAGACTGAGGTCAAAGGACAACGATCAGGAGATAGCTCTTTCCTTCCACCTTCTACGGGTTCTAGGAATCAAACTCGTGTTTCCAGGGCTGCACAGTAAGTGCCTGAACCTATGGAGTTCTCTCTCACCCCATAATTTTTAATTGTAGCATTAAAAAAAAAATCTCATCCAGGAATGTTTGCCTTTTTCTGGATCCACTCTGAACAGCATTCTAGTCACTGCAGTCATTTAATGGTCCTTTTTAAAGATGCAGTCTTGTTTTTTTTTTTTTTAATATACCTAAAATCCTGCCAACTAAACACCCATTACTATGTCACCTAATTACTCTTGTTCTTAAACACTTCTGCAGTTCACAGCATGCCAAGCCCAAGCTCTTCTGTAACTCAAAGGTTCTCATCAGAACTGAGCCTGATAAATCACTTCCTATGATGAGTGGCTGGATACACAAATAAAACAGAAGTTCACTTTGGGGATAAAAAGGGAAGCATTCACATCTTGCTTTGTGTGTGTGTGTGTGTGTGTGTGTGTTGTGTGTGTGTGTTACAATACAATAACTGGCACATGTCCAAAAAGGGGGCAGCTCCTCTCTGGAATCCTCTCTCCTCTGTTGCTTGGCATTTCCGTCTCTGCCAACTGCGCTAAAGGTTGCTCTTTAAACCACACACGCCACTAGCCAGTCCCAGCCAGCCTGTCAGGTAATCCTACCCCAAGGACAAGCTTTTTTTCTTTAAGATGGTATGCCAACCCGTTCCTTGCCTTGTCCAGCTCCCGCAGACCAATCAAACTTATTTTTCAAGGCAGGTATAATTACCCAGTTTCCATGTCGGTCATGAAAACCGGTTGGATTGGGTCAGCGGGAAGACAGGTGGCTCGCTTGCCTGGCCTTTGCCATAACCTATGTCCCCAGTTAAGTCTGCTGTGGCGACTTTGGGTGTCACGTGCCTTGAGTTTCCAGCCGCTGAGATTTCTGCCGACGGGTTGCTCTCTGAGGCATGTGGCAAACCGTCCTTTCTCAAAGTTCCTGTGTGCTTTTCTTGCATGTGCAGGGGCGGCGGGGGTAGGGGGTTGGGGAGGAGAGGTTCCCTGGAATTATTGGTTCTAAAGCCAGCTCTGAAGTTTCATCAGAGAAGCCAGGGGAAAGGACTTTGCAAAACACCTCTCGCTGCTCTCCCCTAGGGGGACAATTCAGATCTGGCATTTCGCTGGACTTGAGAAGCCCTGAGTTTTCCTTCTTAGTGGAGTTACATTCCTAGCACTTCAAGGATTCCTGGGAGGTCAGTTGCTGCTTTCAGAGGCCAAGAAGTGGTGAAAATACCATCCAGGCTCTTGGAGCACCTCTGTGGCATCAGGAAAGAGCTTTACCCAGGGATTGCCAGAGCCTCCATTACTAATAGAAGAGAAAGAAAAGACACACATATTTTCTAATGGGAACTTCCTGCCAGGCCAGGCCAAAGATCTCCTCTGATTTCTATTTTGCTAGCCTAAGGAAAAGGATTGCTAGTTGTTAATTGGTGGTAGGATTTCCCAACACTGATACTATTGACTTTTGGACAGGGTGTGTCTTTGACAGCCTGTTCTCAGCACCATAGGTGACTTGGCAGCATCCCTGGCTTCTACCCGATAGATGCTGGTAGCACCCTGCCACTCCCAGAGGGATAAATGGAAATGTCTGAGCTGTTTCCAGATACCCTCGGGAGGGTACAATCGCTCTTGGATTAGAACTAGCAAGTTATGGCAACACCAGGCAATCGAACAGGTAATTGTCAAGCATTCATTAGATTAAAAAAAAAAAAAAAGCCAGGCGTGGTGGCGCATGCCTTTAATCCCAGCACTCGGGAGGCGGATTTCTGAGTTCGAGGCCAGCCTGGTCTACAAAGTGAGCTCCAGGACAGCCAGAGCTATAAAGAGAAACCCTGTCTCGAAAAACCAAAAAAAAAAAAAAAAAAAGGTCTAGAATGGAATGGGAAGAGGTTAACACCGAGGAGTGGAGAAAAAACAACTGCTGTTCAGTCAAGTAAAGGAAGTGGTAGTGCACCCAAAGGGTGGGGAACGCCAGGTCCAATGAAGAGTTGAAGAGGTGGCATTCTAGGGGCTAGGGCTGGGGCTCAGCGGATAAGGTGCTTACCTACTGCACACAAGGCCCCGGGTTTGATTCTGAGCACCGCATAAATCAAGTAGGATTATACTCTCCACACTCAGGAGGTAGAACCCAGAGCATCAGGAGTTTAAGGCCATCCTCTTCGACGTAATGAGTTCCAGGCCAGCATGGACCCTTCTGAAAGAAGAAGAAGAAAGCAAGAGGAGGGGGAATTGTTATCCCCAAAGGAAGGCAGAGTACCTGAGAAGACAATCGAATGTGGCTTAAAATTAAGCACAGGATTTAAAAGGGGGAGCAGTGACCTAGAGTGACAGAGACCCATGGTCATGAAAAGAAATTCATACATACATACATACACATACACACACACACATACATACATACATACATACATATACACACATGCATACATATATACATACATACCCACACATACATACGCACATATATACATACACATATACATACACACATATATACATACATAAACATATATATTCATACATATATACATACACACATTTATACATACACACATATATACATACATACACACGTTTATACATACACACATTTATACATACATACACACATATATACATACACATATATACATACATACACACATATATACATACATACACACATATATACACATACATACACACATTTATACATACACACATATATGCACACATACGACAGTGAGGATGAGCTTCAGAAACCCTTGTAGTGAAAGAGGTCAGGGCTCTCAGGATGGCTCAGTCGGCAAAGGTTCTTACAGCTAGGCCAGACTATCTGTCTCAATCCCCTGGAAACCAAATGGTGGAGGGAGGGAATCTGTTCCTGAAGGTGGTCTTCCAACTTCTACACGTGCTCCAGGGCACACTCCCATTCAAGCATATGATAGATAAGTAATAAACAATAAACCGGGGCTGGTGAGATGGTTCAGTGGGTAAGAGCACAGACTGCTCTTCCTAAGGTACTGAGTTCAAATCCCAGCAACCACATGGTGGCTCACAACCACCCACAATGAGATCTGATGCCCTCTTCTGGTGCATTTGAAGACAGCTACAGTGAACTTATACTAATAAATAAATCTTTGAAAAAAAAAAAAAAACAATAAACCTTAAAAAAAAAAAAAGACCCAAGACTCCTGTAGGCGGGTGCCTGCCTTCAATCCTAGCACTCAGGAGGCAGAGACAGATCTGAGTACAGGACAGCCAAGGCTACCTAGAAAAACCCTGTTTCTCACAGAGAGAGAGAGAGAGAGACAGACAGACAGACAGACAGAAGCCAGCCACCAAAGGGCAGCATGTCCCACGCCATGTTCAGAATAGGCCAGTCCATCTGGTGAGAGAGCATATTACTTACTGTTGAAAGTCCTGAGGGAGTAATGGTATGAGGTTGCTCTGGGGGACTTCAGAGTCTGGAATCACACCGGGACAATGTGGCACAGCCTTATAAAGTCTGTAATAGTCATTGACTACCAGACTGTAAAGAGGAGAATTTCATAGGGTGTCAATCAGATCTCAATTTAAAAGGCCCTACGGAGGGTGACCCATGCCAGTCTGAGGGGTGGGGGATACATAATGCCAACTCAGGTGCCACCGCATGCTTCCTTCATCTACTTGATATTCAGAAGGTCTTGGGATAGAGAGCCTCACCCAGGCCGGATGTGGGACGCTCCACCCTAAAGGAGAGTGGCAAACCTGGTTCCATTGGGCTGAGATCCCACACTGAACAGAAAGAGTGCAGCCAGCTGAGCGCTGTGTTCATTGCTCTCTGCTTCCTGAGTGCAGATGTCAGGATTCTCAGCTCCTACCAGGTGAGCTCCCGGGATGGAACCAATGTAGACCCTTAGGTTTTACCTGCTGAATCATCTCTCTCTGGTCTCTGGCTTCCCCCCCCCCCCCCGCCCCCCATGGATACAAAGTGACCACACCCACCTCCAGCTCCTCCTGCACTCAAGCTCCTCCCACCATGATTTCCTAGCAATGATGGACTGTATCCTCAAACTGTGAGCCCAAACAAACCCTTCCTCCCTTAAGTTGCTTGTGTCTGGTATATTGGTAACTAATATACTAAACAAGTGTTGTCCCCCTGGGCTACATCTCAAGCCTCTCCCCTTTTTAACTATTTGGAAACAGGTTTGCTGCCTTTCCCAGGCTGGCCTTGAACCCACAGTCCTCCTCCCGCAGCTTCCCGAGTAACTGGGATTGTATGCCTTCATCGCTAGACCTCGCTACCAAATGCTTTTACTAACCCAGTTAACAGTAGTGGTAATGGAAAATTTTGGAGTTTCAGCTTTAAAAAAAAAAATCGGAAATATTATGGGAATATGTTTTCATTTTAGTCCCAGGGGTGGGAAATGGGGCTGCTTCGGATTGTCCACAGCATGATGACAATTTGCCTCGTGCTCTAGCAGAGGTGTGATTTTTGACAGCTGCAGACAGTTTCTGCGACTGGGTGACATTTGGAATTCTGGGGACTTTTCAGAGAGTATAAACATGCATGGTGGTGTGTCGGTTGGTTGCTGTAGGTCATGGTTAAGTAGTCATGTGCAAAGGAGAAAAAAAATAAATCAGATATCTTGACTTCCAAGATAAAACTTGTCCCAAGGAACTTGAATGCTCTAATTAGCAGGAAGTCGTCTGAAGATAGCATCTATCCCTTTCCCCTCGATCCTTTTTCCTCCCCTACCTAGAGTTAGGGGGTTGAAAGGGTAGAAGTAAGAAGAACCCACAAAGTAACCAAAGGTAGCTACAAGCGGCCACTACCACTCTTGAAAATGTGTTACTTCACTCTGTAACCAACTCTGTACTCTGTGCCAAATAAAGTAAAAAAGATAAACCAATCAACAGCACTGTCTGCTCCCAGCTGCTCTTATTATTCTCTTTAATGTCTGAGCAAAATGGAAGTTCCACCAAAGCAGGGAATTGTAGCCATTGCCTCCCTTCCCTGTGGAGCTTCCTTCCAAGGGTCCAGTTGAATGCTTGCTATTTAACAGACACTAAGTGTAGCAGTGAGTCTCCCTCACCCCTCTCCCTTCCCCTTATCCCCCTACTCTCCCCCCCCACAACAAGGCTTTGTGCTCCAGGCCGGTGGGGCTTCCAACCACCTGCCCAGGGAATCTTTGGATCTGCTAATGAAACACACACACACACACACACACACACACACACACACACACTAGCTTACTGTTGAAATGGCTTGGCACTCCTACACCTTCCCCTGCTACCCCAGGCCCAATCAGGGAAGTGGCCAGCAGTCACCCACCTGAATTCTCACTGGCTGGTTGGCTTCCTCACCAGCAGCCCCTGCGCCCCATCATTCTTCTCCAGTTGGGGCAATCCTCCTTTCTCCCCTCTGCGTCTTCGCCCTCCAAACAAGGACCTTTAGCTTTTGCGCACACAGATTCCTGGTTGACTCAGAGCATTAGAACCAAACTCCAACAACCAAGCGACCATCTGGGGACAAACCTGACTTGGAGGTCACACAGAACAAGCAACCTGTTTTCCACCTGAGGAAAGTGGGTGAATAGAAAGTCTATGCCACCACACTGTGGCGGTACATGCTTGTAATCCCAAGATTCGAAAGTCAGAGGCAGGTGGATATCTGTGAATCTGAGGCCAGCCTGGTCTACACAGCTCCAGGACAGCCAGGGCTACATAGTGAGACATTGCTTTTTTGTTTTATGATTTTTTAAAAAATTGAGTGTAGTGGCACACAACTTCAATCCGAGCACTTGGCAGGTAGATCTCATTATTTCAAGGCCAGCCTAGTCTACAGAGCAAGTTCCAGGATGGTCAAGGCTACATAGAGAAAACCTAGTCTTGAAAAGAAAAATCAATTTTTTTTAATTTAAATTTAAAAAGGGAACAAAATCCGAAAAACTTCTCATAAGAAGCCAATGGGGCCGGGCATGGTGGCACACACCTTTAATCCCAGCACTCGGGAGGCAGAGGCAGGCGGATTTCTGAGTTCGAGGCCAGCCTGGTCTACAAAGTGAGCTCCAGGACAGCCAGGGCTACACAGAGAAACCCTGTCTCGAAAAGCCAAAAAAAAAAAAAAAAAAAAAAGAAGAAGCCAATGGGTAGTTGGGTGTTGCTGGTCTGAACTGGAGACCTGGAGAGGGGTCTCTAGGAAGTTAATGACTGGGAAGGAACTAGGTGCCATCCATTCTTGGTAGTTGGTTCACATTGCTTTGCTGGGGTTGGGGTGGAGGGTGGGGAGGTCATGTTTTTCCCTCCTGAAACCCATCGCCTCCTCTCAGCTCTCTGAGAATAGAATTTGGTTCTCTTGGAGAAAAAGTAATCCACTATGTCTGAGATTTGTGTACTTGGACCAATGTTCCAAGAAGCGACACACTGGAGCTGGAGAGACATCTTATTTGGCAAGCACGAAGACCTTAGTTCAGAGATCCGAACTAAGCACTGACAAGAAAGTCGAGCCTAGTGGTTTGTGCACCTGCAATCCCCCAGCGCAGGGGAGGTAGAAGCAAGAGGACCCCCTGGTGCTTACTAGTGAGCTCCGGGTTCCGTGTGAGATACCACCTGAAAATTAAGGTAGGGATCGATCGAGGAAGACACCTGACGTTAATGTCTGGCTTCCGTACACATACCTATGCATGTGCACTAGAACCCGTGCACAAACACACACACACACACACACACACACATACTCAGAAATAAGTCAGTTCACGCGCAAAGTGGTGACATGACCCATCTGTGGCCAATCAGCATCCTAGTCTCTTGGTCACAGTTATTGGTTTAAAGAGGAAGGACCTAACTAGTGTCAAACCGACGAAAGCGATTTTGAGATCGTGTAGAGAGTTAGGAAGAATCGATGCCCAACCAGCGCCCTAGAGCAGGTGGGATGCAGGCTTGGGTCTCCGAGGGCTGCCACCTCGGCTACTTGGTTAGAGCCAACTGTGACATTCATTGAAGCCCCTTCTAAAATCCTGCAGGCCTCAAGAGAGGCTCAATCACAAATTTTGCTGAGTTGCCCCTTGGACTTAAGCCTCAGGCTTTGACTTGCAAAACAAAGCGGCCTGACAGATACAACTCCAGCTTCCATGGCTTCCATGGCTACCTTAACAGTGTCAAGAACGAAGTTCCTACCACAAAGGCGGCTGTGTGGGAGGAGCTTCTCTGCTCATTTGCATAGAGAAGTGGGAACAGGTGCCTCTCGGGGCCCCACTGAAGGAAATTTCTGACTTCCTGCTTCAGTCTCTGCTCCAGATACAGCAAGCACCTGATTGGAGGGCTTGGAGAAGATGCTGGGTATGTAGCCTGTCTCTTCCACCTTTTTTACCTCGATCTGTCCTGACCTTCAGACACGTGCATTCCCGTGGACACCTGGAGAACCTGTGGATTCCTGGTCCCTGTAGTAACCCAGCCCAGGTCTAGCAAAATCAGTTTGACCGGAGAGGCTGTTTCTGACCAAGCTGGGTCTCCTATGAGATTTGCACATCAATGTTAGTGCTTAGATTTCTAGTGTCCTGATTTGGACATCAATGTTAGCAGTACTGCCACTCCACAAAACCCATCGTGTTCACTGATGTTTCTCTTTTTGGAGAGCTTCCAGAGGCCGACTTTGGGAGCCTAAAATAACACTTAAAGGTCAGTTGTTGTTTTGTTTTGTTTTGTTTTGTTTTGTTTTGTTTTAGGGTCTGGAGTTTAAAGGTAATTTAACTGTGAGTTAGGATTCTGGAATTGGGTGGTTTGAGATAGCTAAAATTGTTCTGCTGGGTTTTAACTGGTAACTACCTAAGGACCTAAATTTTTGGATTGAAGAAACCATTCATTCCCACCTCCTCTTCCTACTCTAAACTACAAAAACTGCCCTCACCTAGACCCACCCAGGTGGGTCTAGGTGCTCCCTTCTCTGGCCAATAAAAGAAGGTCGGCTCTTGCTATTAAGGCAGATCTACATTTATTTACCTCTGCCAATTTAATTCTTACTATGCAGATCCCAGGGGTCAAACTCAGATTATCAGGCTTGGCCCCAGTCTTATTTACTGAGCTATCTCACCAGCACTACCCATCTCCACCGCCCTCCACCCCCCATCCTTTTTGGGTGATACTGGGGATTGAACTCATGGCCTCCTGAAAGCTATGCAAACACTATCCCTGTACTACTTCAGCCCTTTCTGCCTAAACATAAACGAATTAATTAAAAACTTGAAATTTAAGAAATGAAAAGGGTCAGATGGGCAGCTGGTAGCGAAAGTCTTTAATCTCGGCACTCTGAAGGCAGAGGCAGGCAGATTTCTGAGTTCAAGACCAGCCTGGTCTACGGGGCAAGTTCCAAGACAGAGCTACACAGAAAAATCCTGTCTCGAAACCTCTGCTCCCAAAATAGACTAGTGAAAGTAGTGAGTGTTTCCTTGGCTTTTGCCCTGAAGCAGAAGATGAAATCCCAAAGGTGAGCTGAGAGAGAAGTGGGAGAAGCTGAGCCTCAGGCTGGTGGCAGCAGGTTTGCTCCAGATGTCTGGGAGGACATGATATGCTCTGGGGACAAAAAAAAAAAAATGTTCCTGTCACCTGCCAGAAAGAAGCCAGAAGCTGAGAGAGCAGCCACCCAGGCTGGAGAAGCAGATGTTCAGGCTTGAACTGAAATCTTGGGAGACAGCCTCAGCAGGTGTGAGAGGGAGGGGGGAAGCTTTGCAAGGTGTTCCGAGAGGCTTTGAGAGAGAAGAACAACCCACAAGTTTAAGGAACCCAAGAAAAGCTGAGGTAACCATTTAATTAAGTCAGTGGGAAGAAAATATTATTACTCTTTTTTTTTTTCCGGTGATTCAGGGAGATTAGTCATCCCTTTGGGAAGATCTAAACTGGAAGCTGGGTTTTGTGGCTCATGCCTGTAATTCTACTCTCTGGAGGCTGAAGTAATGAAGATCAAAAGTTCAAGACCAGAGCTAAGAAATGGCTCAGCATCTAAATGCACTTCCTGATAAACCTGATGACCTGGGTTTAATCTTGGAACCTGCAAGTTGTCCTCTGGTCTCCGTATCTGCACTATGGCACACGCGTGCGAACACACACCAACACACACATGCACGTACAAGGCCAGCCTGGTCTACAGAGTGAATTCCAGGACAGCCAAGGCTACACAGAGAAACCCTGTCTCAAAAAAAAAAAAAACAATAAAAAAAATAATAATAATTCAAGGTAGTCTAAGCTACAATAGAGAGACTTTATATCAAAACAAAATCAAGTTAGTTTGATCCTTGACTTCTTACACAAATTTCACAAAATGAAGAGGCAAAGGAAAGAGAGAATAAATTCCAGGCAGTAAATTTTTAATCCTTTAAAATTTGTATCTATGATTGTGAGTGTGTATAATGCATGTGTGGGGGTGCATTGTGGGGTGCATGTGTGTGGGTGCATGTGTGTGAGTGCACGTGTGGAGGTGCACTGTGGGGGTGCACTGTGAGGTGCAAGTGTGGGGACACATGTGGGGTTGGTTCTTTCCACCTCTATGAGGGTCCCAGGGATCTAATTCCCATTGTGGAGCTTACCCACCAAGCTCTTCCCAGTCAGCCATCTCAAATGCTCTTTTATTAAAAACATTATTTAGCCGGGAGTGGTGGCACACACCTTTAATCCCAGCACTCAGGAGGCAGAGGCAGGTGGATTTCTGAGTTCGAGGCCAGCCTGGTCTACAAAGTGAGTTCCAGGGCAGCCAGGGCTACACAGAGAAACCCTGTCTTCAAAAACAAACAAACAAACAAAAACCCCATTATTTATTGTTTAGCACATTCACACACCCAGAGGGTGTGCACATATGCATTCACATGGGAGTTTGTGTGTGTGTTCATTTTCTCCATCCTCCATGTGGGTTTTAGGAATTGAATTCAGGCCATCAGGCTTATGTGTCAAGTCTCACCCTACTGAGCAATCTTGCTGGCCCACAATTGGTTTTGTGTGTCCAGGTTTCACTATATAGTGCTGGCTGGCATTGAATTCTCTATACAGACTGCCCTTGCCTCGGGCTTACAGAGATCTGCCTGCCTCTGCCTCTCTAGTAAAAGGTCTGTGCTACTACATCCGGCATAAACCTTTTCTTAAAATTACATTTGTTTGTTTGTTTGTTTATTTAGCACATGCGTATGTGATGTCATGCTTATGATGTCAGAGGAGAACTTGAAGTGGATTCTCTCGTTCCATCTTTGGTTGGTTGGTTTGCTTTGTTTTTTTTTTTTTTTTTTTTGGTTTTTCGAGACAGGGTTTCTCTGTGTAGCCTTGGCTGTCCTGGAACTCACTTTGTAGACCAGGCTGGCCTCGAACTCAGAAATCCGCCTGCCTCTGCCTCCCAAGTGCTGGGATTAAAGGCGTGCGCCACCACGCCCGGCTGGTTTGCTTTGTTTTTGGCAACAGGGTTTCTTTGTGTCCTGGAGCTCACTCTGTAGACCAGGCTGGCCTTGAACTCATAGATCTGCCTGCCTCTGTCTCCTGAGTGCTGGGATTAAAGGCGTGCACCACCACTGTCATGGCTCATTCTATATATGGGTCCCAGGGATTGCCATCAAGTCAGCAAGCTTGAAAGCAAGCACCTTTCTTTACCCATGGAGCCATCCCACCAGTCCTAATTGTTTGTTTTAAAGATCAAACCTCAGAGCTGGGAATGTGGCTCAGTGGTAGCACACAGTTATCTAACATATATAAGGCCCTTGTTTCAAGCCCTGTTACCTGCCTTGACCCCACTCCACTGTAAAAGAGAAAAGGAGAAAGAAAGGGTAGAAGGAAGGAAGAAAAGCCATGGTTTGGGAGACATTTCTTGTTTCTCTTTTGTTGGGCCTTTAAAAACAGCTGTTTTAGGGGTTGTAGAGATAGCTCAGTGGTTAAGAGCACTGACTGCTCTTCCACAGATCTGGAGTTCAACTCCCAGCAACCACATGGTGGCTCACAACCAGTAATGGGATCTGATGCCCCCTACTGGTGTGTCTGACATCAGTGACAACGTACTCTCATATATAAAATGTGTAAATCTTAAGAACAAAAACCCAAATATTTTGGATTTATTTTATTTCTACAAATACAAGAGTTTGCCTGCGTGTATGTGTGCCAAGTGTGGGCCCGGTACCCAAATAGATCAGAAGAAGGCATAAGATCTACATGATCCCCAGGAACTGGAGTTACAGATGGTTATGAACAGCCACGTGGGTGCTGAGAACTGAACCTGGGTCCTCTCTGTGATGAACAAAATGCTCTTAGCCACTGAGTCATCTCTCTGGTCCCTTTGGGTGTTTTTGCTTTGTTGTTTGTTTGGTTTTGGAGACAGGATCTCACTCTGTATCCCAGACTGGCCTGGACCTCACTATGGAGCCCTGGCTAGCCTCAAACTCACAGCAATCCTCATCTCAGCCTCCTGAATGCTGGAGGAGAAAAATGTTCATAAAGCAGGAAGTCAAGAGAGAGTTCCTATCTAGGGACAGAAGAGATGGGTCCGGGGTTAAGGGATCGCGCTGCTTTTTCAGAAGACCCCAGCTCAGTTCCCAGCACGTATATTAATAACTCCAGCTCCAGGGATCAGGCACATGTGCACAAAGAAGGAACTCACATCTAGAATACACAAATAACTACACATTAATAAAAACCAGCAACAACAAAAATCTAAATACCCACAAGACAACTTGGAAAAGAAAATCCTTGTATCCAATAACTAGGAAGAGACATTCACTCCCAAGGTGTCCACAGGGAGAGCCCACAGTATAGAGGCTAGCTCCAATGGCACGGGGGAGAACTTTAGCCTTTGAACCAAGACTTCTGTGTCACATGGAGAATGGGAACTGAGGAGAAGGCTATATAGCATAAAGACCAGAGTTCGAGTCTCAGAACCTACATAATCAAAGCTAGATACCCAGATGTGGTGGCACGTTGTGTTGTAATTCCTGAGACAGGCAGACTCCTGGGCCTCACTGACCTGCCAGCCTTGCTTGCTCTGCAAGCACTAGGTCAATGAGAGATCCAACCCTGTCTCAAATAACAAGATGGAAACCATGTGCGTGAACATGTACATGTGTACACATGCTTGTGGGCAGGCGCGCACGCGCACACACACAGAAATTGAGAACTTTTCTCAAGGAGGAAACTGGGCGTGTTGGCTCCTACCTCAAACCACAACACTGAAGAGACTGAGGCAGGAGGATTGCTGTGAGTTTGAGGCTGACCTGGACTATCTAGTGTCCTGTAGCAGGTTTTTTGGAGATTAAAACCTTCTATTTTGGAGGTAAATGCCTTAAAACACAGGATGTTAAGTAGAAGGTATAACAGTAGGATATTTTAAAATGGTGTGTGTGTGTGTGTGCGTGCTGTCTTTGAGTCATTTCTGCTTCTGTACGTAACCCCTCATCCATATTCCTATAATTAACTGCAATAAAACTCATTGGTTCACCAAGTTGAACTTCTGTCTGTCACTTGTGGCCCTCCAACCTAGGGTGATTGGAAGTTCAATCTGTCACTGGTTCCTTCCCTGCGTAGGGTGAGTGCATGTTTATTCATGAATCCCTGCTTACAGTCTCAGACAACACACAGGGAAAAGCCTGTCTCCAAGTAGGGTGTGGGTGCGGGTGGGTGTGAGGGGGCCAAAAGTTCAGTGCAAAAACGAGGAAGTAAACCTTGGTGAGGTTGGGCAAGATGAAGGAACTTCTTCTATAGGTCATCTGGGGGTCACAGAAAGAATTTGGCCTGTTTGAGGTGTGGAGTGATGGACGTTGAGGATATGTCACGGTGGTTTTCTTTTTGGTCCTTGCCTCTGTTTGCACGACCCAGAGATTGTCCTTCACAGCTAAGTCAATGGCACTGGAAAGCAATTCTCAAATCCCCCCCTTTCCTTCACCTCCCCAGTCCCGTTCTTTGTCAGTTAATTACCAGGGACAACAGAAGAGTGAGAAGCCAGAATGTCATACATGACTCACACAAACGCACCTCAGAAAGGGATTCAACTTGCCAAAGCCCAAACAGCTAATGTGGTGAAGCCTGCCAGGTGTGGTGGCGAAGACCTCCGATCCCAGTTCTCCAGAGGCAGAGGCAGACGAAGCCCTGGGAGTCTGAGGTCAGCCTAGTCTACACAGTAAATTTCCAGACATCTAAGCCAGGGCTATGGCGAGAGACCATGTCTCCTAAAAACAAAACAAAACCCAAAAAACCCAAAGCATAAAGGCAAAAGTCATAGTAAATAATATCCTTTGCAGATATTTTTTATTGTATGCGGGGGGGGGGGGAGCATTTTAGTTTTGAGGGAGAACACTGGTTAAGTTTCTGACTTGAACTAACATTGCTCAACTGAATAATTTTCTGGGGGACCCCTCATCTTCCCTGAAAGAAGACTCTAGAGCCCTTGTTCATGGTAAGTCTTTTGTTTGTTTGTTTGTTTTTCAAGGCAGGGTCTCTCTGTGTAGCCCTGGCTGTCCTGGAACTCACTCTGTAGACCAGGCTGGCCTCAAACTCAGAAACCTGCCTGCCTCTGCCTCCCAAGTGCTGGGATTAAAGGCATGTGCCACCATGCCCGGCTCCATGGTAAGTTCTAAGTGTCTTTAAAACTCTTTATTTCGCTGGGCGATGGTGGCACATGCCTTTAATCCCAGCACTCGGGAGGCAGAGGCAGGTGGATTTCTGAGTTCGAGGACAGCCTGGTCTACAAAGTGAGTTCCAGGACAGCCAGGGCTACACAGAGAAACCCTGTCTTGAAACAAAAACAAAAACAAAAACAAACAAGCAAACAAAAAAACTCTTTATTTCTTCTATACTGGGGGCAGGGGGAGGCATGTGTGTGGCAGTCAGAGAACAACTTGTGGGATTCCATTCTTGATTTCCAACTTGTGGGTCCTAGGGCCGGAACTCTCTGGTTGTCAGGCCTGGCGAGAAGCACTTTGACTCACTGGGCCATTTCCCTGACCATTGAGTGTTTTGTTTTGTTTTGTTTTTGCTTTTGCTTTTGTTTTTGCTTTGGTTCGATCTCACTGGTTCTCCTATTAGGTGCTCAGTTAACATTTGCTAAATAAACAGGAGCTAGTGAAAAAAAAAGTTTCTCTTCCCCTTGGAGGTGACTAATTTTAATGACAAACACTGCCCCCTGCAGGTCGAAGGTGGAAGTGTAAGGTTCAGAACAGCAAAATGTCAACTACATTCAAAGGCAATATTACATTTTTCTTTAGTTTTACACAGACTCTAATCAGCCGGCACCTGTCCTTTCCACCAACAACAAGGCCACACTTCCTCCAAAAAAGGCCACACTCCCTAAGAGTGTCACTCCCTGTGGGCTCCCAAGCGCTTGGATTAAAGGCATGTGCCACCACTGCCTGGCTTAGTAATGCGTTTTATGATTTAGTTTAAGGATTTATTAATTATGTATACGTGTGTGTAGGTGTGTGTGCATATGCACATGTGAATGCAGGTACCAAAAGAGGAAGTCCAGTTTCCCAGATCTAGACTTACAGTTGTGAGTCACCTGGAGTAGGTTACAGGAACCAAATTCAGGTCTTCTACAAGGGCAGTAAGCCTTCTTAACCTCGGCGTCAGCTCTCCAGCCTCTATTTTACATTCAATTCTGTCTATTCTCTTGTTTTTATTTTGTTTTTGTTTTTCTGAGACAGGGTTTCTCTGTGTAGCCCTGGCTGACCTGGAACTCAGAAATCCACCTGCCTCTGCCTCCCAAGTGCTGGGCTTAAAGGTGTGCACCACCTCTTCCCAGCTCTGTTTATTCTTTCCAGTAAACTTGGGGTCATAGGGAATGTGCATGTGTTGTAACACAGGCTGCAGCAGCAGTGCCGACTGAAGAGGCCCCATGGAGCTTCAGGAAGAGGTGACCGAAAGAGGAACTTCCTGCAGGTCCCCAAAACAACAGTGAAAACATGTTTACATCACAGAACTCCAAATAGATGTCGGGAAGGAAAGAGCAACAGATCTCAAAGGGGGCTGGGGGGCTAAGGGTAGCTTAATTCCATTTTGAAGCTCGATGTCCATCTCATGTAGACCATTTAACCGTGCTAGGCAGCTGAGGCTGACTTTGAACTCCTGCTTGCCGTCATCTCCAGAATATTGGAATCATGTTCCCTTCCTTCCTGACGTTTTTATCTATGTAGCTCAGGGTGGCCTTGAACTTGGGGCTGTTTCCCTGCTGAGTATTCCAAGTATCTACTACACCTGGCCTCAGACTGTGTGCTTTGGTAACTGCAAAGTCAGTGGGTCAGCACATGTCATCAATCAACGGGATATTAAGAGCCAACTGTAGGTTGAAGGTGCACACACCTGCAGTTCTGTCACTAGGGGAGGCTGGTGAGGAAGGGGCAGAGGATACACAGTAAGACTTTGTCTAAAACAACAACAACAACAAAAACAAGACTGGGACTCTGGTGCCATGGGTATGGTGCTTGTCTCGGATGCATGAGGCCTAGGTTGGATCTCCCGGGTCATCTGTACTGGGTACAGTGATAGGCACCTGGCATCCCACCCACTTGGGAGGAAGGAGCGGGAAGACCAGAAGTTCAAAGTCATTCTTATTTACATAGTGAGTTTGAAGCCAGCTTGTGCTACAAGAGACACCCTGACTTGAAACAAACAAACAAACAAACAAAAAATTATCTGACAAGGAGACACCACCGCAGGCCTGTCAAGTTAGCCACAAACAAAAATGGAAGTGGAGTTGATCATGCCTAACCTCCCAGTGTTTCAAGAGCATCCGAAACTGGAGTTGTCAGACTCAATTGGTGGGGAGAGAACACTGGGGAGTGACTCTGGAGAAAGGTTGGCAGGTTTCTTATAAACTAACACACAAGGCCATAGAATGTACTTCTAGGAAAGGTATCCAAGAGAAATGCAAATACAGCTCTACTTAAAGTCTAGAATGAACCTGTTAGAACGGCTTTCATTTAAAACCACTGAGGGGCTGGCAAGATGGCTCAGCCGGTAGGAACACTGACTACTCTTCCAAAAGTCCTGAGTTCAAATCCCAGCAACCACATGGTGGCTCACAACCACCCATAATGAGATCTGATGTCCTCTTCTGGAGCATCTGAAGACAGCTACAGTGTACTTATTTATATAATAATAAATAAATCTTTAAAAACCACTGAAAACTAAAACCAAACCAAGTTCTACCACCCAGTAAACGGAAGAACAACTCGGTACTTGTTGCCAACAAAAATGTTGACTGGGAAGAAACTCCAGCATAGGTGACTACTATATTGCTTATGTTCATATATTCAGTTTTGAATAATGGAAGCGTCGCATTTAGATGTGTGCTTTTATTTGGGTGCACACACTCATGCAGGTGCCCCCAGGGACCAGAGGATCCGTTTATATCCTTTAGAGCTGCAGTTACACAGGTGAGAAGCCACCATGCCGGTGCTGAGAACTAAACCCTGGTCTTCTCCAAGCAGCAAGGGCTCCTAATGGCTGAGTCATTTCTCTGGCCCCTAGATGGACTCAGTGAACTATGATGGAAAGAAAGAAAGAAAGAAAGAAAGAAAGAAAGAAAGAAAGAAAGAAAGAAACAAATAAATGAGTCCCCACTGTCCCCTAAGGCTTGTGAAATGTATGAGCAGATAACAGTCTACACCTTGAAGTCAAATGTCAAAAAATTATTTTGAGGTTATCAGGGCTTGAGACTGGATAAAAGGACTTCGAGAACTTTTCACAGAATGGTTTGAAGCACGGGGCTGTAAGACTTAAGGAAGGGCTGGAGAGATGGCTCAGCGGTTAAGAGCTTGGGCTGCTCTTCCAGAGGTCCTGAGTTCAATTCCCAGCAACCACATGGTGGCTCACGACTGTCTATGTCTCATGGGATCTGATGCCCTCTGCTGGTGTACATACATACAGACACAACACCATATACAAAAAAATACATAAATAACCCTTAAAAAAATACCTGGGAGACAGAGGCAGGTGGCTCTCCGAGTTCGAGGCCAGACTGGTCCACAGAGTTCAGGTCTACAGAGAGAAACCCTGTCTCAAATTCCTCCCCCATCCTCCCCCTACAAGTAAACACACAAACACACACACACACACACACACACACACACACACGACGAGAAGAACATTCCAAATGATATAATCATAAAGGCAGATATATGGAGGTTGGATGTGGTGGTGCATGCCTGGCATGAGGCACTGACATAGGGCTGCCTTGAGTTCGAGATTAGACAGGCACAGAGAGAGATCCTGTCTAAAAGAACCAAAAAGTTAAGAATTCTTTTGTTTCTCTTATCATAAATAAATCCGTGGACAGAAGTGCTCTGGCGACCTCCTGCGATGTATCCAAAGGCAAAGAAAGTAAAGAAAGTGTGACATGGGGTAAGAAATTCAAGGATTGTGGCAATGTAACTTAAAGGAACCAAGTCGCTTCTAAACATGCGCTGTGGGTCTTTTATTAGAAATACTCTCTTCTAGACTCTGCCCTAGTCTTTTTTTTTTTTTTTTTTTTTTTTTTGGTTTTTCGAGACAGGGTTTCTCTGTATAGCCCTGGCTGTCCTGGAACTCACTTTGTAGACCAGGCTGGCCTCGAACTCAGAAATCCGCCTGCCTCTGCCTCCCGAGTGCTGGGATTAAAGGCGTGCGCCACCACGCCCGGCTTCTGCCCTAGTCTTGACTGACTCCGAATTATGTGAGGCTATAGCTGGGAATCTACATTTTCTTTTTTTTTTAAAACAACCACGCAGCACCCAAAGTGTCACAACAGAAGTTTACATCTTCCGATTTTCCGAGGGCTCCTTAGAAAGAGCAGTCTCATGCCCCGCCCCCACCGGGCCCGCCCCTCCGATTCCGCCCAGGCCCCGCCTATAGCCCCGCCTAGCTCCCGCCCCCTTCGCGGGTCTGACTTCAGGCCCCACCTTCTCCCGCAGACCAGCTTGGCCTCGCGAGCCCTTTCCCGTGATGCCTAGCGCTCGGCTGTGACTGTTGCCCGGGCAACAGACGGGCCTAGCTTCCCCGGCGCGGGCTACTCCGCTAGGCCATGGGGTCGCGGGGTCTCCCGCCGCTCCTGCTGGTGCTCCTAAACTGCTGCACCTCTTCGAGCACCCAGGTCGTTGCCACCCCGGCTGCGGCCACCCCGGCAGTGACGAAGGAGGATCTCAATTCCACCAAGGCTACCCCCACCACTCTGCAGCCCTCCCAGTCGCCTAGGACCCCGGGAACTCCCAGGGCACCGGAGCGCTCTGGCCCCAGGCCCACCCCGGTCGCGGACGGTGGGTACAAAGGGGTGACCCCCTGGAGCGGGTACACCAGCTCAAAGTTCCCCCCTCCTCAGCCTCCCTGTCGTTACCCTCAGGGGAGATCGGATCTCTGGCACACAAATGCGGAGAGCGGGGCTAAGTTACTCCCTTTTCCGCATCATTGCTGACAGCTGCAGTGGGGTACTAGATAGAAACCTTCAGAATGAGTTGAAGGCAGTACTGGTAGAAGAAAGAGTGCTAAGTGGATCTTCGTCCTCTCCACGCAGACACACGGACATGGGCAATCCCAGTGCTGTCTAGATTACTGAGAGCCCAGCAGATATTTTCAGGGTGATTAAGTGCATTTTAGACATTTTTTACCAGCTAAGTGGAGTTATTAAACACACCTGTTTCATCCGTATCTACTTACCGCTCAGGATTTGAAGCTTTGGCAACAATTCGTGGTTGTAATTTTAAACATATGAGGTAGTGGACTTAATTGCTCTCTCTTTTACCCATCCCAGTGAAGGGAGAGTGGCGTTCTTTTAGTGAGCACGCGCAGTTGTCCATGGCTAGAGAGGACCTAGTCAAGGAGGAGCTAAAAAAGCATTTCAGAGTACGAAAGCATTTTGCATTTATCAATAAAACTCCCCTTTCCCTTTGTGCCTTTCCAGAGCGTGTTATACCACTTTCGGGGGGAATTTTTTCTAAATCTTAAAAAAGTATTTTAAATTGTGTGTGCATATTTGTATATGTTTGTGAGGATGGGGTGGATATATATATCGGTGCCCTTGGAGAACCGAAGTGGGGAGCTGGAGTTTGTTTGAGAGCTGGCTGACTCGGGTCCTGGGAACAGAAGTTAGGTCCTGTATACAAGCAATATGTGCTTTTAACTCCTGAGCCATCTCCCCAGCCTGCTCTAGAACCATTCCAGTCTCCTGCCTTCGCCACCTTTCCTTTGTTCCTGACAGGTTTGCCAAGTGACCCAGACTGACCTGTAACCTGACATCTTCCTGACTCTACCTCCCAGTTGCCGAGATTCCCAGGTGTGGGCCTCCCAGTCTGCCTCCCATCTCTAGAGCTTGTTTTTTTGTTTTTTTGGGTTTTTTTTTGTAAATTTTGAAACCATTCATTCATACAAATAAGAATGCCATGACATCCCGTCAGCATTTGGCTAAAATTCTTTGAAGCCTGAGATTATTGCCCCTCTCCCCCAAAAGGAAACCAAACATTACAGTTAAGATTCAGCCCAGGGGGCTGGAGAGATGGCTCAGTGGTTAAGAGCACTGACTGCTCTTCCAGAGGTCCTGAGTTCAAATCCCAACATCTACATAGGTGGGTCACAGCCATCTGTAATGAGATCTGGTACCCTCTTCTGGTCTGTCTGAAGACAGCTACAGTGTAACTCATATAAATTAAATAAATAAATTTAAAAAAAAATCAAGCCAGGTGGTACAGGTGGTACACTCTTTAATCCTGGGGAGGGGTGGGGGAATCTCTGAGTGCGAGGCCAGCCTGATCTACAAAGTGAGTTCCAGTCAGGGCTACACAGAGAATCCCTGTCTCAAAAAAAAAAACAAAAAAAAAAACAAGAAACAAATAAACAGATTCAGTGACACCTTAGCTGGGGAAAGGCAGGAACCATGGTGGAATCCACCTGTGACCCAAAGTAGCCTCTGCTTCAGGAAGCAAAGAGCAAACAACCAAAATTGCCAAAGCCCTGGATTTATTATTTCCTCTCTCCTCACAGTAGTCTGTGCCATGAATTCAGTTTGTTATCTTTGTGCTATATATTGTTTCTTGTTGTTGTATGTTGTGGGGGTTTTTTTGGTTTTTTTTTTTTTTTTGAGATTTATCATGGCTGTTTTGCCTGCTTATCTATCTGTATGCCATATACGTGCCCCGTACCTTCAGAGGCCAGAAGAGGGCATGAGATCCCCTGGAACCAGAGTTAGAGATGGTTGTGAGCGGTCCTGTGGGTTGTGGACACCAAAGTTAGATCCTCTGCAGGAGCAACCAGTACTCTCTCTGGATCACCCCGCCTCTTTCCAGCCCTCTGTTGTTTCTTTGAGAGGGTTTTCTCCATTGACAGAGACAGAATGAGCAGGATAGTAAAGACAGTAATAAACTGAGCCAGTCTATCGAGCATACTCAGTACTCTGGGAGGAAGCTCTCCCTTCTGCTCTTGGGGGGGGGGGGGGGGGCGGGCGGTTCTCTGCCTGGTCGATGCGAGTCCTGAAGAGTCAGTCACAGTGGCTGTCAGAGTGGCTGAGGTCTGAGTTACGGTGGGGGTGGGGGTGGGGGGATGTCCTTGCCTTTCCTCCATGTTGTTGTAGTATCCTGTCATAAATGCATTACCCTATATTGTAAAAATTTAAATTACAAAAGGACATCATAAGCCAAATTAGGAACATTTGATTATTGCTCAGGATCTTACAGACTTTAAGTTCAGCAACCGGCTGCATGTGAGGAAAGGGACAAGGCTGCCAACTGTCATTCCTTGGACTCTGCTCTGAAGGAGGCGTGTAGACCCCTGCAGCCACCTTAGAGAGACACTGGGGTGGGGTACTCAAAGTGACTTGTGTCCATGAGCGACTTTTCCCCCAGTAGGAACCAGACACTGTTGTGACATTGATTTCTGGAATCCCTAGGTGGCAGGGAGCAATAACATCCCACTCACCCTCTGAACCCTCACTGACCTGTCTCGTAGTTGCTGCTCTGTGTGTCTGCGACCTGCTTCCGGCACAGTGTGATGTCAACTGCTGTTGCGACCCTGACTGCAGCCCTGCAGATTTCAGCGTCTTCTCTGCCTGCTCAGTCCCAGTTGTCACGTAAGCATACGACAGGGAGGTTTGATGGCCGTTTGGCCAGGATGATAAAATGTGGGGACAGGAATCATGTTCTACACTCCTCAGAAGCCCTGTGGGCAAAACCCTGTGTTGTCAGAAGCAGTCGCTTGTCCTGTGCAGCTGCTCAACAGTGTGGGCGATGGAGGGACACGTGTGTGTTGCCTCTAGAGTGTTATGAAGTTTGGAAATTAATATTTGAGCTGTGCACAGATAATGTGTCACCTCTTTGTCCTGTGAAATAGTCTCGTGGCAGTGTGTATGTGTGTGTGTGTGTAGTGTATCTGTGCATGTATGCATGGGTGTGCTTGTCTTAGCATGCATGTGTGTTGGCCTGTGGAAAGCATGGGTCTGTTCGTTTATTGCTTTCCACCTTCATTTTTGAGATGGGGTCTCTCACTGAATGTAGAACTCACCCCCCTACCCTACCCCCTATCTGCGGTTGACAGATGGCTAGCATCCTCTTGTCTCCTCCCCTGCCCCATGCCCTGTTACAGCTACACATCAGAGCCTGGGTTTGGTTTGGTTTTGAAATCCATGCTGGATATCACGCTTCTTTAAAATCACCCTTCAGAAGCAAGTACATTCTTCCCCACTAGGCCGCCTCCCCTGCCCCTGTCCCCACTAGGCTGCCTCCCCAGCCCCCGAATCAGCTCTCTCTGGGGACTTGAATTAGTCAGGGTGCTTTGTGTGAGTCTCTTTGGATGTAAGTGAAGCAAGGCTTCTCAGTTCCCAGTGCATGGGAAATGGCAGAGGTGGAATTCTCACGCAGTACAAGTCAAAGATGTAATCAGCTCTGAGTGATCTCGGCTTGTTTGTCAGAGGTTTTTGTAACACAAAACAAAACAGCCCTTTAAGAAAGGTTTAAGCTCTCAGGATGGGACCAGCAGACGGAGCTGACTGAAATGCAGGACAGCCACCTAGCATGCTTAGTCCTTTTGGAAACACAATGGACTCTTCCCAGGAGAAACCATTTTATCAGCCTAGTGGGGCAGCATTGTGAAATAGCCTGGAGAGCAGGTGCTAGCAGGGTCCCTTCCTGGCCTCCAAGACCAGAGCATGTTTAGCCTTCCCTGAAAATCAGTCCACTTGTCCTGAAACTGCAAGCGAGCCCTGCCGGCCCTGAGAAAATGGCGGCTTTTGAATTGAGTGTCATTTATAAAATTGGATTTTTTTTTAAGACAGGGTTTCACTGTGTAGCCCTGGCTGTCCTAGAACTTATATATAGACCAGGTTGGCCTCAAACTCAGAGATCCACTTAGCTCTGACTCCCAAGTGCTGGGATTAAAGGTGTGCACCATTGTACCACCACGGCCTGGACGCCCATACAACTTTTAAGAGCTTCCTGTTGGCTGAGGGAGATGAGTGAGTGAGGCAGGGCCTGAGGAACATCAGGGAATGAGGTTGCCTCAGCTAGGCCAGGGAAGGCCTTCTAGAAAAGATGGTCTGAGCTGTGCTGTATGAAGGTTACCCACAAGTTAGGCAGCGGAAGAGAGGAGGGCAAGGTGGCTCAGTGGGTAAAGGCGCTTCCTGCTGGCCTGAGCTTAATCTTGAGAGCCTACATAAGAGGAGAACTGACCCTTGTAAATTGTCCTCTGACTTCCACACCTGTGGGATGGAAAAAACGTCACACACACACACACTAAAAAATACTCAAAGCAAACTTCCTAGTATGTTTTTATATTTATTTTTTATGTGTATTTGTGTGTATGTTTGTGTGTGTGTGTGTGTGCACTCATGCACATCTGTGTGTATCTGTGTGTGTCATGGGCAGCACATACATGCAGTGCCTACAGAAGCCAGAAGAGAGCATCAAAGCCCCTAGGACTAGATTTACAGGTATGAGCTGCCTGCTGTGTGTTCTGGGAACCAAGCCTAGGTTCTCTGTGACAGCAGTAAATGCTTAGCCACCGAGCCGTCTCTCCAGCTCCCAGAATGTCATGATCTCGATGGAAAGTGTTCTGCACTATACTCCACACCCAGCAGGCTTCCCTTAAACAGTATTGTTGTTGTTGTTGTTGTTGTATTTTCCGAGTTAGGGTCTCACTTTATGACACTGACTAATGTGGAACTTGCTGTATAGATCTAAACTCCTAGACTCACTTGTCTGGACCACCCTGGTGCTGGGATTAAAGCTGTGCACTGCCACAGCAGACAGAATCAAAGCCTCAGGACCACCCTTGTACCCCCAAGGTATGAGGACTCCTGTAAAGCCACATGGAGTCTCTGCTGACCTGACACCTTCATCAATGTCCCTTAAGTCTTATTTCTGTCGTGAAGGCATCTGGGAGATGTAGGATGATCTGGTTTAGATTGTGGACTGAAAACTTGCTGTTGCTTTCTTTGACTTTCAGGGGTGACAGGCAGTTTTGTAGTCAGAAGGCAGCCTTATACTCAATGAATTTGACAGCAGACCCACCTCACCGTGACTTTAAACTCATTGATCAGATCAATCCTTCCATCTTCTGCATCCATATTTCAAACTGTAAGTATTTGGATTTGATAGATTTTTCTTTTAAAAGTTACTGTGTGTAAGAGCACCCCCTCACTCAGCTCCATTTAAAGCACCCAGCTTCTGTCTTGGCCGTGTGAATAATTCAAGCCCCGGGGCTGATTTACAGGCGACTTTATAGATCCTGGGCACACACACTGTCTTCAAGTATTTGCTCTGTAGCTGCCTTTATCTTACACTTGACTTCACAGATGCCTTGTAGTCAGAGAGATCCAAGTTGTGTGTGTGTGTATGTTTGTGCATGCACGTTTATTTCCTAGTAGAGTAATGGCTAAAAATGAGTCTCATTTTTAAATGTTACCTGTGGTTTTCCATTTCCTTTTTCTTTTTTATTTTTACTAAGAAGATTTGCATGAACACAGGATCTTTATTTTTAACCCGAGCAGTCAGCTCAGGCGAGTGTGTTGGTCCCCCCGTGCTCCTGAGTGCGTGCTGGTCTCGGGATAACAGGCCCACTCATGGCCCTGTCAGCTAACCCTCATCATCTCATTTCCATGTCTTTCCATGTTTGGCATTTGTCCCCTCATGACTGAAACCTGGGGGGAATGTGCTTATCCAAAGTGACAAGTGACAGTGACTGTCTAAGCCATAACTGCAGCCAAGTGGACATGGAGCCTGCCACCTCTTGTGTCATACACAGCACAGGAAGTGGGTGCCAAGAGATGAGTGTTATTTTCTGACAGCCACCCACGGAGAGTGTCCCCTAGAAGGAGAAGAAGCAGACTTTCATCCATATGCTACACAGAGAGAGCAGCCTGACCCTTGGCTTCTGCTGTGTCTCCCTGTAGGCTTTCAGAGCAGTACTGCCACACGGTTAGATGCAGCCCAGTCGAGTGATCCTGCTCCTCTGTTGACCACACAGACCAGGGTGGTCTCAAACTCATGATGATTAGGGATCCTGTTCATTTAACAAGCCTCAAGAAATCCTGGGAGAGGCAAATGTACAAGAAAACATTTTAAAATTAAATGTGTGTGCATGTGTGTTTGTGTAGACTAGAGGGTGACTGTTTTAGAAGCAGTTCTCTTTCCTCTGTGTAAGTCCTAGGGATCAAACTGAAGTTGTGAGGCCTGCCGTCTAGCAGCCTGGAAAGACTGTTTTCTTCTAGGAGTTTTATTGCTATTAACAGTGGTTTCCAAAGGTATGATGTCACATACTCTATACATTCCTGCTGATTTCCAATGCTTTGTCTACAAACAGACAAGCCTGCGCTGTCTTTTGCTAATCCAGAAGTGCCCGATGAAAACAATTTTGACAGACTGATGCGGACATCAGGTGGCTTTACACTGAGTGCCGAATCAGCTGTTCCTTCCACAGCCACATCAGATGGCCCACAGCCCACTAAATACGAGGTGAGCCAACAACTCGATGGCAGCTGTTCATACATCCTGAAATACTCTATCCTTAGAAGCTAATTTCAAAATCAACATATAAAGGCAAACTGCCTGCCCTTGGGACATCCAGGAGAGCACGGAGAGTGGATGCTATTCTCTGTCAAAGATCATGAGAATGCAGGCAGGTGCGCAGATTCTGCACTCAGGATGTGAAGTCACTTCTGTACTGAATTTTGTCTCTGCGGAATTTTCTGTTCTTTTGAACCCTAGTGCGTGTGTGTAGTGGACTGATCGCCGCTGCCTCTGGCACAGGGACTGGGCTCTCTGGACGCCAGGTACTCATCTCGGTCATATTTAGCTTTACAGACATTAGGAACCTGCAGGCTATTTTATATCCCTTCGTTAGCAAGCCCGTAAAGAATGACTCGTTAATGTTGAATGTGGTCAACTTTAGAAGCTGGGCTTGCTGGTGCCCACCGGTAATCTCAGCCTTGGGGGCTGGAGAGGTGGGAGCTCCATGAGACCCTGCCTCAGAACAGAGTGGACAGGCGTCGGGATAACTGAGTGCTTAAGCCCTTAGCCACAGGCACCAAGACAGGAGTTCAAATCTCCACTGTCCATGTAAATGCTGATGGGGGTGTGCTGGCCTGCCTGTCATTTCAGCATTGAAGGGTGGACATGGGATTCTCAGGAGCAGGCTAGCTACAGACTAGCTTCACCTGCAAGCTCAGGGCTTGATTGAGAGACCCTGTTTCACTGAATACGGTGGGTGAGAGATTGAAGATGATGTCTGACATCAACCTCAAGCCTGCGTTTGCACATGCATCCATGTGTCTGTGCAATCACACACAGGCGTGTCCGTGTGCATAGACTGTTACATCACACACACACACACACACACACACACACACGTGCTCATCACTGTATTCCCAAACCCACTGCTGTGGGAGCACTGTGTCAGTGGGAACTATGTTTAGCACTGAGTCCCCAAACCCACAACTATATATGAGCCCTGCATGGCAGGGACTGTACCCAGTACTGTGTCTCCAAACCCACAGCTATATATGGGCACTGTGTGGCAGGGACTGTGCTTCGTACTGTGTCCCCAACTCCCCCGCTCTGTGGGCACTGCCATGTATCCCGCGAATGCTGAAGGAGCACCTTATCTAACCTGTGGGTGCTTTGTTTGCAGTATGGAGCCCCTCTGCAGACTGCAGGCGCATCTTCAGGGTCATTTCTGAAACTGCCCTCGCCTCTCACGTCATCTCTGTGTGCAGATCAGAACCCCGCAGGTAAGAGGGAGCTGCTGCTCTTCCTATTGGCCACGTAAGCTTGCCAGTTAGGCAGGCTCATAACCTAAACACTCTCCAGGTAGAATGCCTCAAAGGTGGCCACCTGAGGAGGTCCTTTCTCCCCAGGTCAGCGACTGCCTACACACTGTAGTGAGCACACTGGCTACCCATTTCAGGGACTACAAGTCTCCGCAGCATTTGATTCAGCACTCACTTGCCTGTGCTGGTTGACTTCTGCATGAGGCTGGTTCCTGGAGTTAACTCACCCAGGGGCCAGTGATAGGGCTCAGCAGGTAAAGGTGCTTGCCACCAAGCCTGGCAACTGAGTTTATCTTTGAGACTCATGTCTTGGAGGGAGAGAATTAATTACCGCGGGTTATCCTCTGCCTTCCACATCTACCCACAAGTCAAATGTCATTTAAAAAAAAGTAGAATTGTTTGACATAGTCCCTTGAGACCATGCTAACATCCCTGCTTCGCTTGAGCCATGGAAATGGTGAGGCTTTTAATTTCTTCTTGACTGTTGTTTTTTGGGTTTTGTTTTTGTTTTGAATGTTTTGGTTGTGAGTCTGACCTTCAAGGACTGAGCCATCATCTGTCAAGTGCCCCCCCCCCCTTTTTAAGTTTTTTGAGACATTGTCTTACTATATAGGCTTAGCTAGCCCAGAACTCAATGCATAGACCAGGGTGGCTTAAAAAGATTCACCTGGGCCTCCCTCGGCCACCCCCATGTTAGAATTAAAGTCATGTGCCATTATGCTTGACTCTTGTTTGGTTTCTGAGTCAGGGTCTCTCCATGTATATCTGCCTTCTAACTCAGCTTCCCCAGTTTTGGGGTACCAGGCCCCACGCCTGCTTGCATAGGACTTATTTTTTTTATTTTTTATTATTTTACAAGAGCACAAATCTACTTTTATTCATTTACTCTCCATTAGTTTAAATCCGGGATGGGTACAGCATCACACGGATTCTGTGTCTAATGCCTTCGCAGGAAGGTTGCTTCGGAATTTGGCATGAACCATACCACCATTTCCATGGGCCCAAGTTACTTTTCCCCAGATCACTCTGGGTTTGTTTGGTTTGCCTCCAGGAGCCACTGTTTTTTTGTTTTGTTTTGTTTTTTGTGTGTTTGTTTGTTTGTTTTTGGTATTTCCATACAGGGTTTCTCTGTATGGCCCTGGCTGTCCTGGAACTCACTTTGTAGACCAGGCTGGCCTCAAACTCAGAAATCCGCCTGCCTCTGCCTCCTGAGTGCTGGGATTAAAGGCGTGCGCCACCACGCCCAACCACTGTATTGTTTTTGCTTTATATACATGAGCACATCTGTTGCCTAAGTAGATAAGTAGAATTCCATTTCATCTCGGGCATAAACGCCTTCAATTTTAAGAAGAGCTGTGTGCTTTCTTTGGTTCCAGAGACCTCACTTGTAGCCAGCAAAAATGGCCTTGCACCACGGCCTTCCAGACAGACTTGCTTCTGGAAAAGTGCTGGGGACATCTTGGGCTGACTCCCACAGTGAGAACACTGAGAGCATGGTGCTCAAGTGCCTGGGTCAAACCCACTTCTTCCAGGATAGCAGAGAAGCCAAGGGTTCGGGTGGGCCTGGGCTACAAAAGGCCAAAGCTGTGGCTCTCTAACCCTCGGCCAGCTGGGAGCCACTGTAACGAGCAACTGGGTGACAAGTACTTCCTGACCTAGGAGGTCAATGTCAGTTAAAAGCACTGAAGTCTGGTGGGTGGATGCCACAAACCCTCGCTCTTGGGAGATGGAGGAAAGAGGACTGCCAATCTGAGGCCAGCCTAGGCTACATGGAGAGACCTTGTCTCAAAAAGCAAACAAGCCAAGCTCAGAAGCCATTTCTCCTTTTCAAATTAACAAAACTCAAAAAGTTGGGAGCTGTGGAGAGACATACTCTCTTGCAGTAGTTGGTGGAACAGTTGGTCACACCCTGCCAAAGGCAGTGTAACATATGGATCGAAATTACCAGAGCTCCTGAAGGAAGGCTTGGCCTACATGCAGGAGCCCCATGCAGACTGTGACAGCAGCAGCCAAGGCTGAGACAACTGCTGTGGCCATTAGCTGGGAACTGGGGAGTAATTATGCTGCATCCGGGAGGGAGAGAACGCTAATTATCCCTTCAGCATTGCTGGAAGGGCTTCAGGATGCTGTAGTGCTCACGGGGAAACGTGCACAACAGGGTAGTGGGTGCGCACTGCATCTGCGTCCACAGGGGAAAATGGTGGTTTAAAAAATAACCTTTTGTGCATGTGTTTTTTTTACTTGCATAGCATTTCTGAAGGCTTCAGCAGGTGGTCATGCTTCTCCCTCTGAGGCAGAGCTCTGGGCGGGGCACGGAGCTGGAAGGAGACACTTGCTGCTTTTGTTTTGTTTTGTTTTTTCGAGACAGGGTTTCTCTGTATAGCCCTGGCTGTCCTGGAACTCACTTTGTAGACCAGGCTGGCCTCGAACTCAGAAATCCGCCTGCCTCTGCCTCCCGGAGTGCTGGAATTAAAGGCGTGCGCCACCACGCCTGGCTCACTTGCTGCTTTTGTGTTGTAGCTTATTTTGCTTTTTCTTTTTTTAAAGAATTATTTATTTGTTATATGTAAGTATACTGTAACTGTCTTCAGACACACCAGAAGAGGGCATTGGATCCCATTACAGATGGTTGTGAGCTACCATGTGGTTGCTGGGAACTGAACTCAGGACCTCTGGGAGAGCAGTCAGTGCTCTTAACCTCTGAGCCATCTCTCCAGCCCTTACTTTGACTTTTCTACATGACTGTTTTCAGTTTCCATTCTTGAGCTGAACATATTCTATATATCCCTCCCCCACCCCCCACCCCCCACCCCCTGGATGTTACCATTTCCAGCGTTCCTGGTGAGCCAGGCCTTCGAATGCAGCCGAAGGGTGGACATAGAACAGTGTGAAGGAATGGAAGCCCTCAGCATGGCTCATTACAGCAGCCCTGCCATTCTGAGGGTAAGACTCATCTGCATGCAGATCTGACTGTCCCTTTAAGATGTAGAGTGATCTCCATATGCGCCTGGCCCGCTGTGTTCTCTGGCCCTGTGGCTGCTCAGCAATCTTTAGGAAGTTTGTGTGGAGCTCAGCTGTGTCTCATTTCCATTCAGTTTTAAAATTTCCTTCATTTGTCTTGAGAGCGGCTGAGCAAGGCCAGGTCTTCAGTGACTGCTCACGTTGGATCGTCCAGCGCCATGTTAACAGTCCAGTCCTACCAACACCATAAAAAGTGGGCTTCCCTGTCTACCTGAAGACAGAGGCCATCAGGAAAGGTCTAACAGCAAACTGGGTGGGGTACCCAAGTCCCAAGGAAAGGGCCATGTTCCTTAGAGATGGTGATGGAGCTGGAACAGAGTGAGTGAGGCTCTGTCCTACATGACCGGGGGTGGGGGGGTGGGGGGGTGCGGGGGTGCTGAAGAGAGGAAGAGGTGACTCAACATGGGATGATGTCCAAGGCCCCTCCTGGTTTCTAAGTTCTTATTAGTGTTGTGGGGCACCTGGGCTGCCATATTCAGAGTCCTTTACCCTCCTTAGTCCCTCCTGTTTTCTAAGTCGGTCCTCCAGGCCTGAGTTCTAGTAAGTTTGAATTCTCAAATTGTCCTCAAATGTGACAAGGTGTAGCTCTCTCTTAGTGCAGGCTTCCCCAAGCGTGCCTTTTCTGTCAGGACCCCTGGCCTGAGAGGGTATGGAGCCACGAGATGGGAAGGACAGCCATGTGATGTTAGCATCAGGCTGAGGCTCGGCCTGGGAGACCAGAGTCAGGCACTGGGTACCTTCTGTGCCAGGGATGTGACCCTGCCATGAAGACAGGTGCAGCAAGGGCAGCAGGCGGGACCAAGCAGTGCCTCTCTCCCCAGTGTTAGGGCTGAGAGGCAGTGTGGGATAGTGACAGCAGAGCAGACAGGCCTCAGGAGTGCTGCTGCTGAGGGAGGATGAGACAACAGAGGGAAGTGCGGTGGTTACCACAGAGATGGAAGAGTGGTCCTGAGTACAGAATCTGCTGTCATGGTGGTGGTGTCTCGATGGTGAGCTTGGCCTTTGCTGAAGTCTGGGAAGGCTGTAGAGATTCATCTGCTTGTTGTGCCTAACTTAGCTGTGCTTTCTTTCTGTCTAGGTACCTAATTCAACGACACAGGTAAGACATAAAGCCTGCCTGCCTGTCTGTCTGTCTGTCTCTCCATGGTGAGTGTGTGTAGGTGTGTGGTTTGTTGGGGATGGGCTAGGAAGGATGTGTACACGAGTGTACATAAGTCATTGGCCAGAGGTCAAACACAGGTATCACATTCTTCAAGTTATCCAATTGTTTTTTTTTTTTTTTTTTTTGAGACAGGGTTTCTCTGTATAGCTCTGGCTGTCCTGGAACTCACTTTGTAGACCAGGCTGGCCTCAAACTCAGAAATCCGCCTGCCTCTGCCTCCCGAGTGCTGGGATTAAAGGCGTGCCCCACCACACCCAGCCGGCTTATCCGATTGTTTTAAGGATAATTTTTACCCTGGCATAGAAGCACATGGCTTTACTCCCAGCAATTGGAAGGCAGAGGCAGGCAGATCTCTGTGAGCTCAAGGCCAGGGTGGTCTACATAGAGAGTCCCAGGCCAGCCAGGGTAACACAGTGAGATTCTGTTCTCAAAACAAAACGGAAGACGTGTCAGGCCTTTCTGTGACACAGCCTCTAGAAAGTGCCTTGTTTCTACTGTTTCAGACTGGTCCTGTCCTCATGCTGTTTAGATCCAGTGGCCTTTTGATGTTAACAAGAGCTAGTTAAGTCACAGCCCAGGGTTCCCCACTTGGCTCAAGCTGTTGAGGTACCTTGGTGGCATAGAGAGTTGTGCAGAATAGATCGCCTTTTCCTGTTACCCATGTCCCCATGCTGTCTCCCTGAGAGAGTGACTGTGACCTGGGAGGGCAGTTGCAGGTTTGCCTTGGTCATAGGAGCAGCGTAGAAAGGCTGCGTGTTTATTTCTAAGGGGATGGCTTCCACACTTGCCAGCTTAAATTATAAACAGTTCAGCATAAGTTGAAGACAGCTTGGTGAGCAGGTGCTTTGGGCGTCTTCCCAAATGTGACCTGGAGAGTCCTCGTCAGAAGCATCCTGGCATCCTCAGGGGTCCTTGTTGCTTAGTCACGCTTCTGGAGCTGGTCCCCATCCAGGCTCCCTGATATCATTTAGAAAGTTTGTCTGACTTTGTCCTTCCCGGACCCTGCTGCCTCTCCAGCCACTGCCTGGAAGGCAGGCTGTATCTCCTGAGGCAGTGGTTTGCTCTGGGAAGCTGGGCTTCTGGCTGTGAACCTAGGACTGAGTGTGTAGGAGCATGGACTCTGTCTTTTGGTGTTAAGCATGGGGTGTGTGTGTGTGTGTGTGTGTGTGTGTGTGTAAATACCTGTCCTCTTGTAAGAGTGGGTTTACAGCATGCACAGCGTGTGGCAGTGTGTGTGTCCCCTGCTTTGCATTTGCTGTCACTAAGAATTCATTTTAGGTTCTGGGTACTGTCACCCGTGCTTTATGTCACATGCGGTAGCCTCATACCCAAGGATACTCTCCCTCTCAGGTCTCCATCAAGATCCAGTCTGTAATGTATCGGTCTCTGAATCACACACTGACGCAGTTAGAAGGCCATGGTGTCCTGCGGCCATCTCTGGTCAGCACTGGGCAAGACAGACTCTGCAGCAACGTTGTTCTCCAGGTAGGCATCCAGTGTGCCTCTGCAGTCCTATCTGACTGCCTGACTCCAGCCTGTGGGGCACAGGGAACGAACGGCACACCGTCCAGAGGGCACTGTGCTCCATGCCATGCTGATACTCTTCTTGGTCGGACCTCAGTTGCTTCTGATGCTCTGCCCTGTCGTCAGAGGACGTCTTTACAGGCCTCCATAAACCTGACCCGTTGTGAGAATACATCAAAATGTTCTTGTCAGTGGCTAGAAAGATGGTTCAGTAGAGTAAGAGTGAGGACCTGAGTTCAAATCCCCAGCACCCACGTAAAAGCCAAGCATGGCTACTACCCCTGGCTATAACTTCAGCATTGGGGAACAGAGATCGGCAGATCCCAGGAGTGTACTGGTCAGCCAGCCTCACTGAAATAGAGAGCTTGTGGTTCAGTGTGAGACTGTGTCTCAAGGCAACAAGGCAGAGAGTTTCAGAGGAAGACACCCAGTGTCATTCTCTGGCCTCTGTACGTGCACACATGGACACACACACACACACACATACATGTAGCACACATACAATTTATTGTCACCACTGTTTACTTGATTGGACTCATTTCTTCTGCAGAAATAGACTGTTCCTATTGTGTTTGAGCCAGCTGAATCTAAAATGTCAAAAACCTGAGTACACAGAGGCCGAGGTGACCACTGGAATGTTAAGGGGACATGAGCAATGTGATTGGGCAGCAGGCTTGGGGGTGTGGCTTTTCTGTGGTTGCCTCTTTAGAGTTGGTAACATGGCTGCTGAGCCCCATTCCATCTCAGGTGAAGTACAGTCTGCTGTACACAGCCACAGGCCAGATCCACGAAGCCGGCCTCTCCCTTGTTCTGGGGACACTGAGCAGCGCTGTGAGTCTCCTGCAGCAGAAGTTTGAGATTCACTTTATTCAGGTGAGTCTGAGATCTGCGTGGATGGCAGATGGAGAAAAGCCTGGCTTTTGGGGGCAGCACCGTCAGTCTAGAAGCATGACCCAGCTCCCAGGCTGTGCTGCAGAAGCTGTGGGGTTTGCCTGGAAGCCGGGTGCTGTCCCGTGCCTGGCAGGCTCACCGAGTGCTGTCCTCCCACTCTCCGGGATCTATTTATACTTGAGAACAGAGGGAGCTGTTCTTCCAGATGTTACAATGAGAAGCACTGGGTTGCCCCCGCTTGTACCTAAATACTGTAGCCCGGGTCATCACCTTGTCTTTCAGCATGGCACCAAGCCCGTTCCTCTCAGCGGCAACCCTGGTTACAGGGTGGGACTCCCGCTGGCTGCTGGCTTTCAGCCTCAGAAGGGGTATCCTTTTGGGGGTCCTTAGAGAAGGTCACCTTCCTGTCTGCATGGGTGGGCTGTGGGCAGCCTATGGGAAAGAGATACCTGACTGGCCACTCCGGGCCACTGAAATGTTTAAGGAGAGCCTGGTGCTTTGGGGGAAGGTGGCAGAGCATTTAAAAGAACAGCTAGATGTAGAAGGGTTTGACTCTTTGATTCATTTGTTCACTTTTGGTTTTGTGTTTTTGAGAAAGTCTCTCTTGCTATGTACTAGAGCTCACAATGTAGACCAGCCTGGCCTCAAACTGACACAGATCCTTTTGCCTTGCCACCTGAGTCAAGTAACCAAAGGTCACACTTTGGAGTTGCTTCAGATCTCAGGCTGGCTGTGGCCTGGCCTTGATTTCAGGATCCCCCTGTCTCAGCCTCTTGACCACAGGCATGTGCTGTCATACCCGGCCAGCTCACATTTAAACAGCGACTGTTAAGCAAACAGAGTGGCTTTGCAGATGAATTGTCTCTTTTCTGCATTTGTGAGGATTGAAATCAGGTCTTGAGATACTAGGAGAGTGCTCTGCCACCGGGCTGAGCCTCGGTCCTCTCCTTACACGTCATTTTGAAACAAGGTTCCTTCCAGCAAGTTGCCCTGACTGGTCTCAAACTCACTTGTAGTTCAGGCGGTCAGTCCTCAAGTGTGCAACCCTCCTTAGCCTTTGGAGGAGCTTGATTACGGGCCTGGCCACTGCAGCCGGCTGGAACTAGTTTTGAAGACGGGTCAATCAAAGAAGAGATTTACTGGCATGTTTGCCCCTTCCTGGTAACAGGCCAGGGGCCCGGAAGAGCTTGGTCTCACTGTGCACACATGACGCCATTTTCTTCCTAGACAGTCTGTCTGCTCTGAACTGTTGACTGTCCCTTAACAGCCTGTGAATGTCTGGGATTATTCAGACAACGAACAGACAAGGCCAATTTACTATTCTTCGTAGCACGAGCCAGCAGGATTGCCTTGCCAGCGAGGGGCTCCGCACCCCTGTGCTATTTGGCTACAATGTGCAGTCTGGCTGTCAGCTCAGGTGAGTGGCTGTGGCAGAGAGCACACACCCTTCCATTTCAACCACATCGCTAGCACAAGCACCGTAGCCTTCCCTCTTTCCTCACCTTGGGGCTTGGCACATCATGCTTAAGGGCAAGTAGCAACTAGCATTTGAGTTCTGAGCAAAAGTGTTTCCTCTGAAAATCCTTCCTATTTCTGGATTTTTAATTTTTACACACACAGCACAACAGAACAACTAAGAGAGAGCTAGACTGTGCTGTGGGAGGCAAGGTCTCCCTATGTAGCTCAGGGCAGACTCAAACTCCTGGCCCTCCTGCCTCAGCCCCCTGAGTTCTATAATAGCATCTTTGGAGCTTTGGTTCTTCATATTTGTTGCTGAATTCCTACTCTGTACAAACCCTTCTCTTTGTCCCTTCCATTCTCACCCCCATGCCCTTCCCACCTCTTTGGAGTGACTCTGTTACTAGTTTGATTGCTAGCTCTGATCTCAGATCAGTGTTGCTTCCTAAGAGTTCCACCAAACACTGCCATAGGACGCCAGGATGCAGAAGCCCAGGATAATCCCTGGTTCCCTCCTGTGGAACTTGGTGTTCCAGCACCCTTCAGGAGGACAGGATGTGGGAAAGGCACTGTGTTGCCTGGCTTTTGCCCATGCCACAATGTTCAGAGAGAGAGAGATGGTGGATCACTGGTTGGGAAACTGCTTTGGGCCATCTCCATGACCAGGATGCCCCAAAGTCAGGGCCACATCGGCACTTGGAGGAAAGAAAGATAGAAGTATAAAGGCTGGCGAGTCTTGGAGGTTGTCAGCACCTCCCTCCTTCGGCCTCTCTTTCCTTCCCAAAGGTTGACAGGCACCATCCCTTGTGGGCTTCTGGCACAGAAGGTGCAGGACCTGCTGAGAGGCCAGGCCTTCCCTAACTATGTGGCTGCCTTTGGGAACTCCCGGGCCCAGGATGTGCACGACTGGGTGCCTGTGCACTTTGTCACCTACTCCTCCAACATGAAGGTAAAGAGTGTGAGGGGCTGCTGGCCACCTGCTCATGGGCCAGGTGGGCTACAGGTGACTGGGGAGGCACGAGGAAGGGAGGGACCAGAGGGAGGGAGGGACAAGAGGGAGGGAGGGAGAGAGGGAGGGAAGTGGCTGCAACCAAACTGGGTAGTTTGCCCAGCTCTGCTGTTCCTCACAGTGCCTTGACTAGTAGTTTTCAAGCTTCTGCTTCCCTGTGCTATGGAAACTGAAAGGAGCAGCATCAGCCTAGGACCCCAAGAGCAAGTTCTCAGGACAAAGGAGAACAGGGAATAAAAGACAAAGACAGGAGATAGAGGGTGAGGGAGAAGGGAAGGGAAACAAGGGAGAGGGGGCTGGGGGCGTGATATTTGTCCTGCAGGGACAAAGAAGTGCTTCTGGATAGAGAGGAGACAGACAAGGCCCATAGGCAAACAGAAATTTCTAAGGGATGAAGTGTTTCATTTTAATTAGTTGTGTTAATTAAGGTAGCCGGAGGGGGCTTTTGATTGCTGGACTTCAATACCTTGATAGCTGGACCTTGGTGGTCAGCCCCAGGAGGAGGAGGTGGCCAAATGAGGGAGCAGACCTCCATAGCTGGCTTTAGGGATGTCATCTAATGATCTAACAAGGTGGAGGGGATGGGGAGAGGAGTCAGGCCTGCCAGAGTCATGGTTGCCGTGCTCGGCCTGCTAGAGCCCTCCAGAAACTATCACTGGCCACTCAGGGTTATCCAGAGGGTTGCTTGTTTGGCTGTTGGCTGGACACAGTGGTCACTCCATAAACTGGAACCATAGTTGAACATGGTTGAGAAATCCCCTAACCCAAAAAAGTGACATCTAAATCTGAAACTTGTTTAATGCCAACATGTTACTACCAATGGCCTCATGTGGTAGCTACTGTCAAAACTTGGGCTTACTGAAATATTATCTCTAGCCTGTCTGTGAGAGGTGGACACGAACAGTGGATTCCCCGGCCAGCATACATTTCTTAGTCATCATGGTTGTGCAAATATTCCAAAAACCCAGGACATCAGGCCCTCCAGACCTTCCTGCAGTCCTCCAGTCCAGGATGGTCAGCTTTGATGGCAGTGATGCAGCAAGCCTTCCTCGAGCATTGGGTGACATGAGGGACCTGGGTGTGGCCTCCTGTCTCCACTCCTTCCATTCCATGCCCTCTGGGCTGTAATGGCAGTCCACCCCCATATGAGCTCTTTCAATTCCAAAGTTCCCCAAAGAGTTTCATGGAAGCTGACATTCCTACAAATAGCTTCCTGGTCACACGTGACTCCTCTGCCCACCTCCTCCTTTTGTCTTAGCAGCAAAGCGTGGGCTGTCCCCAGCGGAGGTGTGCGCTCCATTCTCCCCTAATTGCCCAGCTATTTCTTGTCACAGCTGCTTCAGGCCTCTCATTATCTGCTTTGTATATTTATAAGGAGTGGCTCAGTGGGGAGAGGAGCCTCACCAGATCCCCATTCCAAGGAGTGCTTAACCCCTGTACTCAGCCTCCAGTGAACCTGGGGTATGGCTCTTAGCTTCCTGGCACTGGGTAAAGACACCCGTCATTAGTGCCAAGGGAAGCCGGCCCAGGGCATCTGCTGTTCACACCCACTGCACCTGCAGCAGCTCCTAGCAACGGGATATTGGCACGCCAGTTGAGGAACAAGGTTTCTAAATGGCACTTGTAAGCTAAGGAGTCCCGCTACTGCTTTGGGCAGGCTCCAGTTTAGTAAGTCTGCTAGCTTTTTAAGCCAGGACATAATTTAGAAAAATACATGTGGAAATTAAAACACCCAGGCAAGTACTGTAGTTTAGCAGGCCCCTCATCTGCCCTCTGTAGCTTCTGCAGTTCCAGTTATCAGCAAGAGGAAGGTTCAGGGGCCCAAAGTCTATTCACCTCAGTGAAGATGATGCACTCTTACCGTTGTTTAATTGTTTGAGACAGGGTCTCTATGTTGTCCTGGCTGTCCTGGAACTCACTGTGTAGACCAGGCTAGCCTTGAACTCAAGTATCTGACTGCCTCTGCCTCTGCCTCTGCCTCCTGAGTGCTAGGAATAAAGGTGTGCACCACCACTGCCCTGTACTGTTACCTTAGGTAACATACAGACAATGACTGTACCTTTAGCTGTAGACCAGCTTGGCTTCAAACCCCTAGTGCTGGAAGGAAAGGTGTGTGCAACACAGCTATCTTTTAAGATAAAAATAAAATGTGTATGAGTATATGTATGTATGTGCACCTTGTGGTGCCTGGTTCCTACAGAGGCTAGAAGAGGGTGTGGTGTCCCCTAGAACTGCAGTTACGGGTACTGAACCCAGGTGGTCCTGTAAGAGTAGCCAGTCCTCTTAACTGCAGAGCCATCTGTCCACCCCAAGCCATATCTTCACTGCTAGATGGCGAAATTCCATGAAAGAATGCCTGTATTTCCTGTTTGCATGTTAACATGAGACACAGGCCAGTTCATCTTTTCACTGTTAAACTCTTGTCTTCCCTGCTGACCCCCAGCCAGTGGCCAGAAACATCTCTGAGGTGGATAAGGACTGGTTAAGGCCCTGAGGGTCCCACCACTAGGTAGTGGGACTTCACAGCTCCACAGTGACTCTGGCTTTGGGAATAGGAGGGGCTGGTAGCACAGGATGCTGTAGTAAGTCAGGCTCTGTGAAGTTGCCTGTACCTGAACTTGTATGGCGTGTTCACCCTAGTGCTCCAAACACTCTATAATTGGGAAACATGATTAAAATGCTCAACAGCAGGTAGTCTGACTTGTGGTTGTGTAATATTCTGGTTTAATCTGGTTTCCTCTTGCAGGGCTCTTGCCAGCTTCCGGTGGCTTTGGGTATAGAAGTGAAATGGACTAAGTATGGGTCCCTGCTGAACCCCCAGGCCAGGATAGTAAACGTCACTGCCCAGCTCGTCTCAGTTCCAGAGGTAGGCTTGCTGGCAACAGTCTCCACAGGGTGGAATGTGGCTCAGGTGTGGGCCAATTCTTTTTTTTTTCCCAAGACAGGGTTTCTCTGTGTAGCCCTGGCTGTCCTGGAACTCTTCGTAGACCAGGCTGGCCTCGAACTCAGAGATCCACCAGCCTCTGCTTTGTGAGTGCTGGGATTAAAAGTGTGTAGCACCACCACACAGCTATAGGCCTGTTCTTCACCTGGGACAGCCTCCAACCTCACACTAAGAAAAATAAGCCACAACAACAACAAAAAGGAGCCGATAAAGACAGAAAGCCCCATGACAGCAAGGACGGTGGGAAAGGTTTATTACTTGGAATGATAGATTATCATTTCTCTCTCGATTTCAGTTCCTTTACAAGGGGGTATTGGGGCTAGGGTCGTCCTCACAGCTCCCACGTGCTGCTTTGTCTGCTGGGTCTTCTCATGGAGCCCAGGCTGGTCTCAAACTGACCCTCAGCCTTAGGCCCCTGAGCATTAACAGGCATGTGCCATCATGCCTAACTTAATTTTGAGTCTTAAAAAAAGTTCATGATAATTCTTTAACTTGTACTTAGAGGAAAAGATTGCAGGTTTTATTTGTGAGCACAATTCTTGTGAACACTGAACTGTGGTTAGACCAGCTCTGCTGTACCAGCGTGGTCTGTGGCAGAGCGCTCCTCAGCTGCCTTAGTGCCTTAGGGCAGCTGGCTGTGAGCGAGGAGATGGTGAGGGTGTCCACTCTGTCTTTTCCTTGCAGCCCCTCCCAGGGCCTGAGAGGACCGTGGTCATTTCCACTGCAGTGACATTTGTGGATGTGTCAGCCCCTGCAGAGGCAGGCTTCCGAGCCCCACCCACCATCAACGCCAGGCTGCCCTTCAGCTTCTTCTTCCCATTTGTGTGATGAGCTGACCCCGCAGGAGTACCCATCCTGAAGGTCTTCCCTTCCGCGGCAGTGCACACCTGGGCCCTAGGTGCAGAAGGACATGAACCTAGCTGCCGCCTCCCCTTGCTGTTACCCTTCAAGCAGCCCTCTGCTCTACTCCACTGCCTTTTCCCTCTCGGAAACTTTACTCTGCTGGGCTGCAGTGTTGGGTCAGATGGGTCCAGCACCCTGCACATAAGGTCAAAGGCCACGCCCCTCTGGGAGATGGGAGGAAACAGAGTGTGATGTGGCATTGCATGGAGAGCCTCCTCGTCAGTGCATCATCCCTGGTCTAGTGGGAGTTGTTTTCAGAATGCCCGTTGGCATTTGAGAGGTACAAACCAGCAAGGAACTATGTAAAACTGTGCCCACAAGGGGGTTGTATCCCAAGATCATGCTAATTACAGGGCACTCAGGGCAGCCTTGGGACCCTGCCATGTGCTGGCTGTATAACTGGTGGGCTGGTGTGGGCTGCCACCGAGGAGAGAATGTGGTGGGTGAGCCCTGGGGAAGGAGAGGGCTTATTTTACACATTAATTGTATAGTAACTGAAAGAGCTGCTAGTGGGTGCAGAGCCAGTTTGAAGCTGATGTACAGCTGGATGCTACAGAGGAGGGACTGGGTACCATGATGGCTCCCCTAGGGGATGCAGCAGGAGAAGCTGGGGACATTCTATTAGAGAAAGGTTTTCCAGAGTGAGCTGGTTCGGGGTGCGGGCTCCAGCTCCTTTCAGGATGTGCATTAAGTTGGCTTTACAAGCCCAGCCTCCTTGATCATGTTTGAGCGACAGTGGAGCCCAGCTTGAGAAAAGGTTGCTGCGAGGATCCCTTTGCTGCAAGCGTAGGGCGTGGACGCCAAGGAGACAGCAGTACCAGTGAGATGTGTCCCCAGCATCCAGGGGTGCGAGTCAAGGCAGAGATGGAGACTGGGCTTTGCACCACATGCTGGCTCTCTGGCCACAGCCCAGCTACTCCAGGTGTAGCATCTGGAAGGCTAGTTCACGTCCCTGAGAAGTCCATTCTCTTTCAACAACTTGTTGAGCCGCTCAATTTCTTGTTCCTATTGTAAAAGCAGACAAATACTGGGTGGTGACCTTCTGAGCTACATTCCCCCAGGCCCGGGGCTGCAGACAGCTAAGTGGCATTCTGGCTGCTGATGGGAGTGAGTGGCTTTCAAAAGGGCCCTGGGCAGCGATAGCAGGCACAAGATGCCCAGAGGAGGCACTGGACCTGGCTCTTGGAGCCCAAGTTAAGCTGAAAGGACCAAGAAGAGGGAACTATGGGTGTGGGGTCAGCATGGGCTGGAGGGGACAGCAGTGAATCCACTCGAGTCTCACCTTCTCAGAGCAGCTGAATTCCAGATGCTGGATCTTGGTGGCCAGTTGGATGTTTATCTGCTTTAGCCTTAAGATCTGCCGTTCTGAGCGTGTCTTCACAGAGATGATGATGCCTGGGGGGGGGGGGGAGGGAGGGGAAGGGGGAGGGGGGAGGTTCATAAAGCTCAGCTTTTAAACATGTGTGAGAGGGGGGTGGGGAGTAGATGCGCGTGCATCAGAGTGCCCGAGGATGACAGTACAGCATGCGGGAAGTCAGTCTCCTGCCACCATGCGTGTCCTACGGCTTAATCTCAGGTCAGCAAGCCTAGCAGCAAGTGTCAGCCCTGAGTCTTGTGTTCTGATTCACACACATACTTGGAGCATGCAGAGAGAACTGTCACTGGGCAGACTCAACAAGGCAGGCAAGATTGATACTTCTGAGCTCAAGAGTAGGCTGCTAGGCAGTATCTCCCTGTGGCCTGCATGGGTGCCAACTCTACAGGCTAACTGTGTTCCTGTCCCTCAAGGACACATGTCCCTAGCAGTAACTGAAAGTTGCTTGTCTTCCTGGTCAGCGTCCAGAGTGTGAAGATAAAACAGCCAAAAGTTAAAGCAGGGATATCCCCCCCCCCCCAAGCAGCCTTGACCTGCTGACTTGGGATGTCTTGAACAACTCCAGTGACCCACAGCTCCAGACCCGATGGCAGTGCTGGCCCTCAGATGCAGACCCAGAGAGGCCCAGGCGTGCAACAGTTACCTGCCCCAGCTGCAGTGGGGGGCTTCCAGCCCCCTCTCAGCCAAGGCACACCCTCAGGGAGCCCATCCACTGTGGCTGCACTATGTTTAATAAATCTTTTACATCTGTCTTTTTGGTAAGTTCATTTAAACCATATGTGCCACTAGCCTGTCACCTTTGGCTCCACCGGACACAGGAATGTTCCTTGTTTGCTTCGCTCTTCTCCCCAGAGCTAAACTGGCTTAGCAGTGGCCACCTGCCATTCACAGCCCCAGTGGGCTCTGACAAACTGAGTGGGCTGTGGTGCACGAGGCACCAGCCCCCTCAGGGGACACACCCACCCCAAACAAAGGCCCCACTGCCACCCTCTCATCCCAGGCTCCCCAAGCCTGTCTCAGCATCTACGCTCCCTGAGCCCTCTGCAGCAGAACCGAGGGGGACAGCTCTAGGTGACTGCTGTGGTTCCTGGACAAGACTGAACAGCTCCAACTGCCGGCTGCCGCAGACCCATAGAAGCCCTGCTCCTCAGACACAGGCACCAGGGGGCAGTGCTCGTGCCCAGACTCAGGCAGTGCAGGACTTCTTGGGTGTCCACTCTAGAGATGGAAGCCAAGAGATGTTGATGCGGGTCTGCAGCAGGAGGTCCCTGGGGGGGGGGGGGCGCTGGGCTGTGCTGCCTGGTGTGTTCCATGTGGGAACCCTGGGGTAGGGTAGTCAGCCCAGAGTGCTACTCAGCCGCCTGTGTCCCTCCTGGAGGATGGCCTCCAGTGCTGCCCTGGGCGCAAGTCCCCTAGGCAGAGTGTGAAATGGCTTTCGAGCAACCACAGTCAGCAGCTAGAGGTAACACTCGTCACCAAATACTACCATCATACGTTTCTCCCGATACCCAAGAGGCAGCAGCCAGGACACAGCCCAGGGATGAGAGCCCAGGTATCTGGTGACCATTCTGCCACCTCAGTACCCACCACAGCGCACACACCCCCACACAGCCTGGGAGCGCAGGAGACAGACGTACCATTGATGATCCGGGCCACCCTCCAGAGCCGAAGCAAGATCAGCAGCCCGAGAGCTTCGAAGTGGTGGTTTTTAAACAGGAGGACTAGGTCAAGGACGAAAGACACCACCACCACAAAGGCGTCCAGGATCTCAAAATTGTGGTGGAAGAACTCCAAGCGGAAGACGAAGATCTTGAAGAAAATCTCCAACATGAAGAAGACCAGTATGGCAAAGCTCATGTAGTGGAACGCCTGTGGGGACAGCAAGCAAGGAGTAGTGTCACAGGGTAGTCTCTGGCCACCAATGAGGTCTCCAGACTGAGGCCAGGTGTCCCCATCACAGACCACATTTCCACCCTTTGGAGGGAATCAGGCCGTGCCACACCTAAACATCTCTGGCCAGGCCTGGCTATCATCCCAGCACTTCGGAAGCTGAGGCAGGAGGATCGAATTCCAGACTTCCCTGGGCTACAGATGACGCACGCCTTTAATCCCAGCACTCGGGAGGCAGAGGCTGGCGGATTTCTGAGTTCGAGGCCAGCCTCCAGCCTGGTCTACAGAGTGAGTTCCAGGACAGCCAGGGCTACACAGAGAAACCTGTCTCGAAAAACCAAAAAAAAAAAAAAAAAAATGGCCTGGAGCTGTAGCTCAGTCGCGTGTGTGCGCGCCCTGTTCGTACCGTGACCGCGTAGTCTTGCTCGTCCGGCTCAATGATCTTCAAATCCAGAAGGAGTTCAGCGAGCACGAGGAGGGCGTCCAGGACCACCAGGCAGATGATGATGACCTGGAGGGAGGAGCAAGAGGCTCTGAGGGCAGGGCGGGGCCTCCTCCATTCTCTGGAACCCCTCAGTGCCCTGTGGGGAGCTTGGGGGGTCTCTCTCACTCCCTGTCCCCTGGCCACCCAGTCTGTTTCTCTTCTTACCAGCTCTCAAAGCAAATGCCACTCTCAAAAGGCATATAGAGTTTTAAGTCTCCTTTTCTCTCTCTGTGGTTCACCATTGCTGGGGTACACGCAGAACAGATGCTCAATAAGATATTCAACACACCCCAGCCTTGGAACTCTGAGTACAAGAAGACACACACACCCCCCTCCCTGCAAAAGCTGCCTGTCCTCAGGGAGTGAGGTGGCAGTGTTCTCGCCCAGTGGGCTAAGCAAGCTCGTCCTAGGGTGTGACACATCCACCCTGCATAGTCAGGGGAAAGGGGGAAAAGGCAGGGTTCTCCTGGAGAGTGGAAGGAATTGGGGCGGGGGGGGGGGAGTGACCTGCTGGAGTGGGGGAAGGGCAGGTGACAGACTGGGGTGGAGGCCTGGGCACTAATGGTGGCTGTGGGTGGAGGGGGTTTAGGTTTTTTTGTGTGTGTTCCTGTGTCGTGTGTGGAGACCAAAGGACATCCTCAGATGCACTGTCCTAGGAGCCCCCACCTTGCCTCTTTTTATTTTTTTCTTGTTGAGAACAGGATCTCACTATGCAGCCCTGGCTGGCCTGGAGCTTCCTACATAGACCAGGCTGGCCTCGAAGTCGAAAAGATCTGATTGACCGCCTCTGCCTCCCGATGGCTAGGATTCAAAGTCTGCAACACACATGGCCCGTTTTGATTCTCTCACGGGCATGGGGCTCACCAGACTGACCACCCAGGGAGCCCTGGGAGTCCTTCTGTCTTCCCTCAAGGCTACCACAGCAGGTTCTTCTGTCTTTTTTTTTTTTTTAAAGCCTGGGTTTCTGGCCCAGAATGTGGGGGTCCTCTTCCTTGTAGAGCAAGCACTTTCCTGACAGAACCATTTTCCCAGCCTCGATTTTGTTTTTGTTTTTACTTCTTGGTTCTTTTAGAGCCAGAAGAAATCAGCAAATTCATATGATAAGCTAAAGCCAAAGCACAGCCGTATTGAGAGCAGGCTCATGGCACAGTCACCAAGCAGCATGAAGCATGGATCTGTGCACCGTGTGGATGAGCTGTGAGTGTTAACACTGAGTGCCCACATGAGCCCCAGGTACAGCGCAGCCTGGGGTCCCGGTGGGGCAGGCTGGACAGGGACAAGAAGACTCGGAACTGGCTAGTGGGGGCCAGACAGTATCCCAGGCACTGCACGCCACAGAAATAGTCACTTTCCAATGATTAATTTTACATCACACGTCTGTCACCTGAAGTTAAAAGTGAGAAAGAAAGAGCGAGAAAAGACACTTGGCCTCTATGAACTGAACGCCTCTCCACCTGGCTGCTTTGCGTGGCAGGGAAGGTCACATCCCTTTGTTAACCCACATCCCATCCTGTGGGGTGCCAACCGCAGGGTTCCATCAGCCTGCACTGGGACCAGAGCCTCAGCGGGCCACGCGCTGGACTCTGAAGCAGCAATGGGCAGGTGAGCAGAGGGCTCAAGCTCTGGCGGCCCCTTGATCTAGATGAAAGTGCCAGACCCATCCATCTCAGGCCTGCCGTCCCTAGAGGCTGGCTCACCCACGTCTTCTCTTGATTATGCCATCTCATGTGACAAGTGACAGCACACACCATCACTAGGTCCTGCAGATCCTACCAGCAGACAGCAAGGGTCCTGAACCCCCGCCCCTTCCTCCCATCCCATCCAGGGCTTCCAACCAAGATCTTCAACCAACCTGGCCATGGAGGCCCCCACACAGCCTGTCCATGGCAGCTTTCTCCACAGGACCCTGGTACCCCTTCTCCACCCCCTACCCAGGCCACAGCCTCTTTCCATACCAGACCCTTGACCAACTCAGGCCCCTGCCTGAAACATGCCTTTCTGCCCATAGGACCTACTATGTTCAACTTTGAGCGTCACATGACAGTCACCATGACTACCTCCACCTCCAATTTCTGCCTGCAGGGGACATCTAGCAGGCTAAGCGGCATTTGTCTGTCATCCACAGTAGGTGGAAGACTGTCCCCTCAAACAGTAAATACCTTTACCTTTATGAGAGTCAGACCTAAGCCTGGCAGGCAGAGTGGTGGGAATGAGTCCCTTCAGAGGCAGGGACATGCAGGGGGGAGGGGGGCTCTGGGGCTCCCTTTACAGCTGGAAGGAAGCAGGCTCTCTCCCTCTGCTCTGAAATTGCAGGTTTGGGATTTCAACCCCAACAACATAATACCACGTTTCCTGCCATAGCCACAGAGGGGCTGGCAAGATGCAAGGGATGCTGGGTTGTTGGCTCACTTTAAGTGGGAGAAAAGACAAACATTTTATTTTTTCTCTCCCTGAGAACAGTGTTCTTGGTGAGACCGAGGCTGCCTCTTCCTGCTTCCAGAAGGGACTTGGACTCTGATGCCCTGAGTGGCACCCTGTGCTACTGGACTCACCAGGAACTGACTGCCCCTATTCATTCTTTGGTCTCTTGCATTCTCCTGGAGGCATCCCTGCTTCTAGAGAGCTGCTCGCCACCTCAGAGCAGAGACAGAAGCTTGCCCTTGTTCATGGGGCAGGAGAGCTGGTTCCGTGGTTAAGAATGTTCACCGCAGAGGACCTAGGTTCAGTTCCTCAAACCCCCATCTGGTGACTTACAACCACCTAGATCTCTAGCTCCAGGAGATCAGACACCCCTGACCTCTGAGGGCTCCAGCATACAAATGATGCATGCATACACATATAAATGAAAAATCTTTTTGAAAAAAATTGCCCTTCACAATGGTAGAACAGATGGCTTGCAGAGTTCAGCTCAACTTGTTTCTCTCTGCAGCCAGGAAGTTCCCCTCTCTCTCCCTGTGGTAGCATCTGCAGAGAGGTGGTGACAGTGAGAGTCAAGTGTGTGTGTGTATTTGCATACATGTAAAAATCAGAGATCCACATTTGTGTCTACAGTTCTCCTCTCCATTTCATTCTTTGAGGCTGGGTAGCATTGTGTTAGAATCTCTCATGGAACCTGGGTCTCCCTAACTGGCCAGTGAGTCCCAAGGAACCTCTTGTCTACCTCCGAATGCTGCGATTGCTGGCCCATACTGCCACATCTGACATTTTCCCTGGGCGCTGGGGACTAGAACTCAGGCCCTCATGCTTGTACAACAAGCGCCCCACCCCCATCCCTGTAACCACATCCCCAGCCTCCCCAGCCCCACATGTTCTCTGGTCTGAGGGCCAGGCATGGTGATGAGGTTGCAAAGCAGGGACCCTCATGCTTGTCCAGGAGTAGGCACTCTGGAATGAATGCTTCTCTCATAGTACTCTGAGCATACACACTGGCCAAGTTTTCCACAATGAAAGTAACTAGCATAAAGTAACCGTTCATAGGTTACCATAAAGATCCGCGGCAGTGGGTCCAGTCACGAGGCTGTGGAGCCACCATTCTCTAGTTCTAGAGTATTTCCACCACCCCAAAGGAAGTCCCATCTTTCTCAAGCAGCCACACCCTCTCTCTCCTTTCCTCCCTCCCACAGCCTCCCATCTGGCTACCGGGCTGCTGGCTCTGCTGGACCGTTCCGCTATCCAGCATCATACACAACTGAGACCTTCCCTGTCTGGCCGGTCCCTCGGGTCATGTGTTCAAAGTTGCAGCATGTATCTGCATGTCCTTCACTGTCATGCCCAAGTCATATCCTCTGGAGGGACAGGCCCCAGAACGGCCCCTCCCCCACTGTTAATACAGGGTCAGAACACGCGGAGCAATGGCACGTGCAAGGTTCTCAGAAAGCGCCTGTGGGGTACAGGGGTGGCAGTGGCATAGGGGGCTCCCACCTTAGAGACCTGGCGACCTCTCACTCTCTTACCTGAAACCTGTGGGAACTGAAGATTTTCCTCAGTCGGCTCCTGAAGTCCAGGGACTGTCTGGGCGTGGAGGCAGAGCCAGCCTCCGCATCTGGGCCCGCAGCATTGCCCTCGCCCTCCGCTGATGTGGGCGCTGGCTCCTCCTCCTCCTCCTCATTCTCCCACTTCTTGTAGTTGACATTCCACGTGTGGTAGTCATCCCCAACCACCGTAAAGTGTTTCAAGAACCTGCTCATCCTCTTGGTGGGAGCCACCTTGGTTCTGCGAGTGACGGCCTGGAGGGGCGGGACAGAGCGAGCACTTGAGGTCCCTGGCACCTGTGATGGGGAGTAGGACCCAAACCAGGCCCCAGGGTGCTCAGAGAGCAGCCTAGCCTAGGTCAAAAAGGTGGGGGTTTTAGAGACACTTATTTTTGGAATGTAGTATCTCGGTGTACAAGAGGCAACAGGAAACCCCAATCCCACCAGACATGTCCCTGCGGTCTGGCTGGCCGTCACCAACGGCACTACAGCCCAGTCTCAGCATAAGGCCCATGTGTAAATACCAGAAGAGCTGTGCACTCTCAGAGAAATAAAAGAGCTGGCGAGAGCAGAGGAGGAAGTGTCCGAAAGTAAAAGTAAATACAGTTTCATAGAGAACTCAAGAGAAGCCGACCCTGTTCTCTGCAGACTGTGCCTGGACGCACAAGCAGCAAAAGGCGTTCCTCCCAAGTTTATCCAGCATGGTGCCACACACCTGTCATTCCAGCAACCAGCATTTAAGGGGCTGAAAAGTTCCAGGCCAGCCTGGGCTACACAGTTAGACCCTACTCGCCCCCCCCCCCAAAGAACAATGTAGCCGGGGCAGTGGTGGCACGCGCGTCTTTAATCCCAGTACTGGGGAGGCAGAGGCAGGCGGATTTCTGAGTTTGAGGCCAGCCTGGTCTACAGAGTGAGTTCCAGGACAGCCAGGGCTACCAGAGAAACCCTGTCTCAAAAAACCAAAACAAACAAGCAAACAATGTAGTAACTAACTCCTTATTTGCTTTGGATTTCCCGTGTAAACAGCTTTTACAACCTAAGTCAACACATAGCTGTAATCTAAGGCCTCTTCCATGCCCCTGACCCACAACGATTCATGTGTGTCCTTTGCTGAAAGCAACCTTCTAAAATGAATATCCATTCATGGATACTGGTCGATAAACAGTGTCGTTTGTGTTACTGCTGCTGTCTGGGTCAGTTGGAGCCAGTAACTTGATCGTTATAAAATCCTGGATAAGCTGTAAAGTGTCACATCTCTTCCCTGTATGGTGCTTCCTGTTGCTGTTCGATTAAAGACAGAAGTCCTTTGTGGGGGACAAGTCACAGTCACCCAGTAGATACACATGGTCACACAACAGACAGAATACACAAAAGTTACACACGGTCACACACTCAGGGACAGACAAATTCACAAGACAGCCTCCTTCAGACAGAATAGAAGATGCAGGAAGTGTGTAGTGGAAAATTCAAATCTGGACTCCAAGGTTAAGTGTTTTTATTATTTCTTCCCCCAGGTGCTTTTATTCCTTTCCTTGATGCAACACAGATGCTATCTTGGTGACTCAGAGTTCATCACTCAAGTGTATAATTCATAATCCACGCAGGAGGTTCTGAATGTTCCGCCTTTAACCCTGCTCCTATCAGGACCGGCTCCCACATCTCTAGACCCAACATGGCTCCCAGCTGTCTCCACCTGCAATACTGCAAGTGCCTCCACCCCCCGCCCCACCCCACCCCACCCCCCTTTTTTTTTTTTTTTTTTTTTTTTTTGGTTTTCGAGACAGGGTTTCTCTGTGTAGCCCTGGCTGTCCTGGAACTCACTCTGTAGACCAGGCTGGCCTCCAACAGAAATCTGCCTGCCTCTGCCTCTGCTGAGATTAAAGGCGTGCGCCACCATGCCCAGCTCCACCTCCTTTCTACAGGGAACCATAAAGGACGTCCTAACATCACTGAGACCATGGCAGGCCTTTGCCTGAAGCTTCTGCCACACTCAGTCTCTCTTGATAGGGTACTTCCTGTTATTCACACCACACCAGCTGGGAGGCTTCCTCAAGCTCAACTCTTCTAGGAGGCTCGGCCTCATCCCCCTAATCCCAGCCCCGCTTCTAAGTCTTTAGTCCATCCTGGAACCAGGAGAGAAGGAGGAGAAGCCCCTCCCACTAGAATCCAGGATGCCACTCCCACTGACAGAATCTTGAGACATTTCAATGCAGCCGACAAAGAGATCACCTGCAGAAAAGCTTTCCTGAAGACACTCTAATGATGTCTAAGAATGGAAAACTGTGACTGCTTTGAGTTTCAGCATATTAATACTCCTCGCTCACCCTAAAATCTGTACTGAACCTCAAAATCGCCTTGTGATTTCTTTCCTCTTTCCTCTTCTTCTTCTTCTTTTTTTTAATGTTGATTTATTGTCCTGGCTTTTCCTTATGACTTCAAGGGCCCAGAAGACACCCAGCAGGTACAGCAGCTTGCACCACAAGCCTGATGATCTGAGGTTGGAACCTCAGAGCTCAAATATAAAAAGCCAAATACTTCAGCACACATCTGCAGAGCAAGGGGAGAGGAGAGAGGCAGAACTGCCAAGAAGTGCTGCAGCCCACAATCCTGGAGTATGCAGCCCAGGAAGAAACAAGGGAGAGAGACTCTACCTCAAACAAGGCGGAAGGCAAGATGATGTCTCTGTGACCTTTGCACACACATGCTGACACCCACACACTGGCACAAACACACACACACACACACACACACACACACACACACTTACAGTTCCGTTCACAAACAGGTTCTTTAAGGAAATAAATAAACCAGAACATATTTTAACTTAACCTACAGATCAGCCTAGGCCATGATGGTGCACGCCTTTAGCTCCAGCATTATGGAGCCAGAGGCAGGCAGATCTCTGTGAGTATGAGGCCAGCCTGGCCTGCATTGTGAGTTCCAGGACAGCCAAGATAGAGAGACTTTGTCTCAAAAACCAACCGACCAACCAACCGAAAAAACCAAAAACCTTATAAGTGACATCCTTTTAGGACTGTCACTTAGAAAGCTGAAAAATCTTACAGATAGCCACTGTAGACACCTGTGGGTGACTTACTCCTTTGAGAAGCCAGTATTCATTTCTTGAGATTGTCTTTCTCCTGTCTGTCTAAATACTTAATAAACTCACTCTCTTTACCTTGCTCTGGCTCATTCTGGAAAGTCTCCTACCACCTGAGGGGAGGTGGCTGGGTAGGGTGGGGCAGACTCTCTGGCTGCTGGGGACAGTGTCAGGCTGTGTCTCCCTGTGACTGAGGACATGGGGAAGACACAGCACTTACTTGCCTGCTGATCGGCTGCCTGTCCCAATGGGGCTCTCAGGCCTGTGAGTAGTAAGACTTTTGTCATCCTGTGCAGCTGATGTAAGGTCAGGACATTGAACAGTGCCCTGCACAGGGGACACTCTGCAACGCTCCCACACATTTGTTAAGTGACTAAGTGAACAAAGAAATGTGGCCAGAGAACTCATGTGAGAGAAGGCTCAGCAATTAAGAGCACTTCCTGTCCTTCCAGAGGCCCTGAGCTTAGTCCTCAGCACCTACATCAGGTGGTTTACAACGGCCTATTAACTCCAGCTCCTGGCAGATCTGATGCATCTTCTGGCCTCGCCTTGTAAATTCACATGAAACACATACGCATGCGCGCACACACACACACACACACACACACACACACACGGAGCATACTGTACAGGCCAGAGTGACATGAACTGTTCGTTCTCAGTCTCCAGTTTATACCCTGGAGGCAGAGTCTCTCACAAGCTAGAGTTAGGCTGGCAAGCAGCCAGCCTGGTATCCTCCTGCCTCTGCCGCCAACAGCACTGGCATCACAGCTGTGTACACAACCACACTCTACTTCTGCGTAGGTGCTGGAAATTCCAACTCCAGCCCTCACACTTGTCTCACTGAGCCACCTCCCAAATCTGTAATCAGATCTTTAGACGTCTGTTCAGTGTGGCTTGCTGGGACATCGTTTACCCAGTAAGCCTAAGGGCCTAGATTTGATGCCCAGCATGCAAGGGGAGGTAAAAGCAGAAGTGGCCAGGTATCGTAATGTACACCTTCAATCCCAGCACTCAAAACAGAGGCAGATGGATCTCAGGGAGTTCCAGCCGGAGCTATTGAGTGAGACCCTGTCTCAAAGGCAAACAAATGAAGCTAGAGAAATGATTTTGTGGTCAAGAGCACAGGCTGCTCTTCAAAAGGACCCAAGTCCAGTTCCCAGCACCCACATGGCAACACAACCACCTATAACTCCAGCTCCAGGGGATCTGATACCCTCCTCTGGCCACCACAGGCCCTCCCCACCCCCGCACTCAAAAACACAGACCCACACACAGACTTACACATATGCATGTAATTAAAGCCACCCACCGATGTGTGCAAATGCATGTAATTGAAAATAAGTTCTTTGGGGCTGGAGAGATGACTCAAGTGTTCCAGACACTTGTTGCTCTTCCAGAGGACCCGGGTTTAATTTTCAATACTCACATAATGCCTTACAACTATTTATAACTCCAGTTATGGGGGTCTGAGGGCCCCTGCAGTCGCCAGCAGTGCACTCAGTGTGCACAGGCAAAACACCCAAACACATAAAGTAAATAAAAACTTCAAAAGATTTTTAAATAAAATAAATAAATACCTCAAAAGCTTTCTGTGTGGCCAGCACAATGGCTTAGCAGGTAAAGATATGAGCCACCAAGCCTGAACTCAACTCCTAGAACCCACATGATGGAGAGAGCTCACTCTTGTCTTTGATCACCACAGGAACAGTGCCACACACACATACACACACACACACATACACACAAACATATACACACACACACACACACACACACATACATATACACACACACACACACACACACACACACACAGATAAGTCAATACATGCAATTCAAATGTATTTTAAAGCTCAGTGGGAAAGAATCCGCAGAAGCACAGGGACTGTGCTTAGGAACTTACTATGGAAAATGTGTTAGGAACACATAGAGGCCGGAGCATGCCAGGGGAAGGACAGGATTCTGACTCCTGGCCAGTAACTGGGGCTGCCTCTCCCACCTCCAAGGTCAGGAAACTAAATAGAACACACACTGTGTTCCTGATAAAGGAATGGACCCCACAGTCCTCCTGACTTTGTGCCTGGAAGACTTTCTAGATGAGGAGCAGCCCCCACCCCCACCCCAGGGCTCAGGGAGTCTGCAGCTCCCTCCCTTCCTCACGAATCTCAGGGCAGGGAAAGTGAGATACAAAAAAATGCACTTTCACTGGCCCCTAAAAGTCCCAGACAGGGGCAGACGATACAATGTAACTCAGGAAACAAAGCAAAGCAAAACAAACACCTGTCAGGGTCACGTGAGGTGTGGCAGGCTATGTGATCATACTGTAAACCCTGAGATGGTTTACTGAAACAAACAAACAAACAAACAAACCTGTTTCTAGTTGTGCTGTGGCTCAGCCCAAGAGCTTTCTGAAAACAGAACTAAATAAAGTCACCCATGGGCCAAGAGGCGGAGCTAACAACCAGTTGACAAGAAGTAAACAGAAGGAAGAGAAAAGGGGGCAGTTTTAGCAGGACAGGTATTCAGGGACTGGTTACAGAGAAAACAAGCCAGGTAGAAATGAAGGCAGAAGGAACCAGAGAATGAGAATGAGTCAGAAAATTAGAAGATGATCGTTAGAGTTAGTTTGAGACCAAGCAGAGCAATTCAGTGAGAAGCTGAGAGAAGCCCGACTGATCCAGTCAGCTTGGAGAGGAGTTTGAGCCTGAATGGCTGAGTTGAACCAGCCAGCCAGAGCTCAGAAAGTGCAAGGAAGGGTGAGCTTATCAGAAGTCAGCCTCGGAAACTGAAAACATTCTAGGCCTAGATAAGATTGCACAGAGGCTTGATGCTTCCAGGACTAGGGCTCGGCCAGCAGACAGAGGCAGTGAATGAAAACTACTTTTACAGCAAGAGGCTGAGAAGCGGCAGAGACAACTCGAGGTTGGTTGAGTCTATTCCCAGCAGCCAAAGGCTTCTTCATAACCTCCAGGCTTCACAAGGAAAACAAACAAACAAACAAACCCACATGTGCTGTAGTGTGTGTTCCTTCATATACGAGTAAGTAAATGTGAAAAGGAAGACACACATGGCTCCATTAGACAAAGAAATCTGTTGGTCCCTAACTAAACGGATGACCCCTATTGAACAAAACCCTGTCAGGAAAGACAACAGCGTGTGCTGAGCAGCATAGGCGCCAGACTGTCCAGCATAGGACAGAAAGATGCAGGAAAACGTGGCCCATACCTACTCTGGACTCAAAGTGGACATTCGTAATAGAACTGGCCACCAGATCGGCTGGGAGGCTGAGGCAGAAAGATGGAAAAATTAAGCCAGAAGGAGTGGCGCACACCTTTAATCCCAGCACTCAGGAGGCAGAGGCAGGCGGATCTCTGAATTTGAACAGCCTGGTCTACAGAGTGAGTTCCAGGACAGCCGGGGCTGCACAGAGAAACTCTGTCTCTTGGAAACAAACAAACAAACGAAAGAAAGAAAGAAAAAGGAGTGGGAAGGAGAAGGGGGAGTAAAAGGAGATGGAGGAGGAGAGAAGGAAGGGAGAAGAAAGGAAGGAAGGAAGGAAGGAAGGAAGGAAGGAAGGAAGGAAGGAAGAGAGAGAAAGGAAGAGAGAGAAAGAGAGGGAGAGAGAGAAAGAAAGAAAGAAAGAAAGAAAGAAAGAAAGAAAGAAAGAAAGAAAGAGAGAGAGAAAGAAAATGTGAGACCAGCCTGGGCTACATAGTGAGACACTGTCTCAAAAGAGTTTTTTTAAAAAAAAAAGTAGGAAGAAAAGAAGAAGGCAGAGTGTTACAGGTCAAAGGTCAGTGGAGGGCATTTGCTCAGCACGAGTGAGGCCTGCCCTTTAGTCTCCAGCACTAGAAAAATAAAGATAGTTCATAGATGTGTGTGTGTGTGTGTGTGTGTGTGTGTGTGTAGGAAAAAAAATCAGTGTGCAGGCTTAAGAACCAGTATGGTTATGATTGCTTATAATATAGCACTTGGGAGCTAGAAGCATGAAGATCAGGAGTTCAAGGCCAGCCTTGACTACATAGCAAGTTCTAAGCCAGCTTGAGCTATCCAAGACCCTGTCAAAAACCAAACAAAGACAGAAACAATAAGAAGACACATGGATACACGGACCTTAGAGACAGAGCAACCGAAAACACCAGCGGGAGATGGCTGGCCACACTAGCATGACACCTGCATGTAGATGTGCAGAAGGGTCGCAAAGCGCATCTCAGCATCACATGCATCATCCCAGCATCCCTGCAGCAAGGGGAGAGGGGACAGCCCCTTCAGCTCGTGAGCCAGCCAGCCTGGTGTGCACCCTGCTCAGGAGCAACAAGAGACCCACCCTGTGTGGAGGAAGGAGAAAGATTGCCTTCTGACCTCCACACCCACCCTGGAATACGCTTGCTCTTAGCCAAAGGCCGAGAAGTGACTGCGTCCTGGATTACAATACACCTTCATTCAAACAGACGCAGGCTCGTACCCCGCCCCCCCCCCATACACAAAGATTTAGATACAAAATTACCAGTTGGCTGGAAGTCAACAGAACAAACCCGATTCTCACTAACACAGGGGCAGCTAGAGCTAGACCGGGAGATAGCAGCTGAGGTAAGCAAGATGGCTTGGCGATCTGATGATCGGAATATGACCTCTGGCATCCATATGGCAGGAGGGAAGTGACTCTTGTAAGTCCTCCACATGCATGCTGTGGCGTATGCACACCCAGGCACATACACAGACATAAATAAATAAATAAATAAGGTACATTTTAAAGTGGCTAGAAAAAAAAAATAGTCACATTTGATAGACTAGACAGGTAGACAGAAGTGTGACGAACTCCAAGCAGGAGGACCACGGGAGAGAACGCTTGAAGCCCTGTAGCACAGTGGTTAGGGCGCTTGCCGAGCACCGGCTAGGCCCTGGGTTCCCTGCTCAGCAGCACAGGGAATAAATAACCTGGGCACTTGGGAGCAGCCTGGGGGAGGGGTGTGCTCTGCCTGCTGTCCACTGCCCTGCCCTGGGTGGCCTTGTCTCCGTGTTCCAAATTGGGTCAAGAAACGCCTCTCCAGAAGACCCGACATTTTTTATTTAAGTGCCAAGGGGGAACCCTGTTGTCACAGCTGAGGTGGAGCTGACTTGGAGGATGGAGGCTGGGGCTGTGCAGGCATCCAAAGCCCTGGGCTGCCTAAGTGGCTCCACCACCCATATTATCTGGATACCTCAAGAGCTGAAGGTTTCAGATTTCTTCAAAGGCTGGAAGACCCGAAGAAAGCGTAAAACTGTGTAGCCTCCTGGTAGCAGCTCCATCGAGAGCCCCAGCCGCAGAGGCCAGCCATCCCTCTTTCCCTTACCTTTCAGTTCCTCTCAGGTAATGTTCTAGACTCAACTCTTGTCCTCCGTGGCCCAGGAAGGCTCCTACTGAGGCTCAACTTTTTCCATTCTCAACCCAGGCCTGACGAGGTCTCACCTCGACCCTGTCACCGCACTCCTCAGCCCTGCAATGGCTCCTTTGTGATCTACACCGAGTCCAAGGGAAGCATCCGAGGGTGGGCAGGGCCCTGGGAGGCTCAGCCCCTCCTCTTCCGGCAGCCCACCCCCTCATCTCTGCCCCCTCACCTCTACCCCTGGAGCCTTCCACTCAAAGCCCTTCAGCCTGACAGCCCCTAGCCTCTCACAAACTTGGGTTCTTTCTTCCCCACGCGTGAAGACTCAGCTGCCAGTCACTTCCTCAGAGGGCTCCTTCCTGGGACCCCGAACCAGAGCCAGATTCCTCTCTCAGTTCCGCATCCTCGCCTTTCTTCCTTTCCTCTTCCTCAGAGCCCTCCTCACGTTACCTAACTCTTACTCCTCAGTATGTACGCACCCCAAGAAACGAGCTGTGTACCCTGAATTCCCCATGCTCCCAGGCCAACCAGGAATTTCCCCCAGGAAATACCTCACCCTGCAGACAGAAGCCACTGAGGCTGGGGTGGGCTGGGGGCTCACTACCAAAACCACATTTTAAAACGGGAGAGGCAAGTCTTCTCTCTGAAACTCTCTGACCAGTCAAGAAGTGACTCAAGTAACTGGGATGGAAAGACTTGTGGGTACCCGGCAGAGCAGAAAAGGATTCTGGTTTTAAGTCAAGACTGTCATGCCGGAAGCAGGAAAGTTCCAGAAAAGGGTTGATCACAAGAAAAAAAAAAAAAAAAAAAAAAAAGCCATGTGTCTCAGTTGCTCCATCATCGCAGCCTCTCACTGCCCCAGCCAGGATCCTGTGGACTTTAGTGGCAACTCTGTGTCACCAATGTGGAAAGTCATTTTCCCCCTCCTCCACCTGGTCACCTGCAGTTGCAGATTCTGTCACTTGGGCCTATGGCTGTGTTACTGTCACCTGCAGACTTTACAGTGGAGGGACTGGCACAGGCACCCTGGGTAAAGTGCTTACTATGCAAGTGTAGGGACATGAGTTCAAGACCCAGCAATACCCACATAAAAGCTGACATGGTGGCTGGAGAGACCGTTCAGTGGTTAAGTGCAAGGATTGCTTCTTGCAGAGGACCCAGGTTCAAGTCCCAACCCCCGGACCAGGCAACTCATAATTGCTGGGAGCTCTAGCTCAGGGGATCCAACACTCTAGTCGACACCTGCACTCATGTGCATGCACCCTCACACATAGACAGAATTGTAAAAATAAAGATAAAACATTAAAAACAAAGAAACCCAAAATCAGGTAAACATAGTGTCATGAGTTTATAATCCTAAAGGATGAGTTCTGGGCCAGTGAAAGGGTCTTTTTCAAGAAATAAATAAGTAGCCGGGTGTGGTGGCGCACGCTTTAATCCCAGCACTCGGGAGGCAGAGGCAGGTGGATTTGTGAGTTCGAGGCCAGCCTGGTCTACAAAGTGAGTTCCAGGACAGCCAGGGCTACACAGAGAAATCCTGTCTCAAAAAAATCGGAAAAAAAAAAAAAATAAGTAGGAGCTAGAGAGTTGGCTCAGTAGTTGAGAGACCTGTTGTTCTTACAAAGGACCTGGGTTCATTCCCCAGCACCCACAAGGAGGCTCATCACATCCTTAGGCACCAGGCATGCATGTGGTGCACAGATATCCACGCAGGCAGGCCAGGCACTCATACACACAAAACAAACAAACAAACAAACAAACAAAAATGGTAGATGGCTCCGGAGGAACAGCACACAACATCCAAGGCTAACCTGTGGCCTCTCCCTGTACCTGTGCAAGAGCGCATACATGCAAGATGCAAGACACACACACACACACACACACACACACACGCACGCACGCACGCACGCACGCACAAAAGCTCAGACCACCAAATTCTGATCTATCAATCATTCTGCTGACTGTTGACCCTCTATTGTATGACAGGCGCCCACCTCTCTCCTTCCCTGCTCAGTTTCCCACAACTGTTTTTTTTAGCCGCCCAATCATAGCTTGGCAGACTGGAGCTTCCCCAATTCCAGTGTCCCCACTTCCGGTGGTCCCCACTTCTGGCGGTCTCAGCAGCCTGCTATGTTCAAAGTATACAACCCAGGCTGAACTGCCTCCATCTCAATAGTGGGCTGTGACCCAAACTCAGCTCACTTTACCACCAAATCTGTCCCTCCTGGGGCTCGGAGGCTCGGCATCACTGCCACCGCAACCTGAGAACTGATCATCTGGCTGGATCCCCCTCCCTCCCTCCCTGCTCTGTACATCACCTGCTCACATGCCCCTTCTCTGGCTGTTGTCTCTGGCCTGGACCTATTCCACCCCTTTGTCAGTGCCAGCCAGGCTGAGTCCTGACTTTCCCACTGCCCTATCGATACTCTCAGAGAATACTTGTGGCCTGGCTCTCTGGGTCTCCTCTTTGTCCTGCCTGCCTTTGTCCCCCTCCTAGGTCTCTGGTGTTACAAAAGCACACCTCACTGGCTCAGGTCTGGGGCCAATTGTACCTATCTATCATCCAGGTCTTGGACCGAGATTTCCCTTCCCCAGCTGTCCCTGCCATCATTAGCTCCCGTCACACAGTGTCAATTCACTGTACCCTTGTACTGCCGGAGAGGTAAATTAACCACTTAATGGAATCAGTGAGCTGCCCCTCCGAGAAAATGGCACGTACATTGGCATGACATGTGGCAGGTGTGTCACATCAGACAAATGACTAACCTACATGTGCCTCCTGAGGCTGCCAGTATCCACAGGGACCGAACTGCCACCTGTCGGAGGGGAAAGTCTGTACCCTGCAGAGCAGCAGCCAACTCTACAGCAAAGAGTATGTTGTAAGAAAGGCAGCCAACGAGCCGGGCGTGGTGGCGCACGCCTTTAATTCCAGCACTCGGGAGGCAGAGGCAGGCGGATTTCTGAGTTCGAGGCCAGCCTGGTCTACAAAGTGAGCTCCAGGACAGCCAGAGCTATAAAGAGAAACCCTGTCTCGAAAAAACCAAAAAAAAAAAAAAAAAAAGGAAGGAAGGCAGCCAACTTCCAAGACCTAGAGCCTGCCCGAAGTCCCTTCTCTTTCTCAGAGCTACTCCATGACCTGTAACTCCAACAAGACCCTTCAGCAGCATCAGCTACCATCATGCCTGGCTCATCTATTGTGTTATAGTACATGCTACCTTCCCTTCCATGGCAAGCCAACCCAGCATTGAGGGTCTCAGTGCAGGGGGAAGATGGCAGAGTCAGGCTCAGCCCCAGGGCTGTGTGACTCAGAGACCATGTTCTAGAATGCAGAATCAAGAGAACTCAGGCAGCTGGTGCACAGAGAAGCCCTGCCCAGACCATTAACAGGCTGAACTGTGGAATCCCGCTGGAGCAACAGGAACTGGCCTTCTTTGGCACGTGGGTCTCTGCTAACCATTGAGATGGAATCGCTCGAGATTTGAGTTGTCACTGTCCTGAGGAGCAGAAGAGAGCCACAGGCCAGGTCACATGGAGACGACAGAGGCAGGGATCTGAGTGATACAAGTCAAGGAAAGCCACCCCCCAGCCACCCCTTCTGCTGGGACACGCAGACACACCACCTGCTCTCAGAACCCTGAGAAGTACGCTGGGCAGAAGGAACATTTTCTGTCTTGCATAGGAGGGGAAACTAAGGCCAGGAGAGGCAAGGACACCGGCCTGTAGTCACTTGTCACAAATCAGTGGTGGGAGACTGGTGTTGCAAAGGGGACACTGCTACCACAGGCCCCTAGAGAGGAATGCTTTGAAAGGGGCACCATGATGTTTCCTTAGCTGCTTTTTTTAAATTTATTTTTATTTTATGTACATTGGTAATTTAACTGCACGTATGTATGTGTGAGGGTGTTGGATCCCCTGAACAGGAGTTAAAGACAGTTGTGAGCTGCCATGTAGGTGCTGGGAATTGAATCCAGGTCCTCTGGAAGAGAAGCCAGTGCTCTTAACCTCTGAGCCATCTTTCCAACCCCTAGCTGTGTGTGTGTGTGTGTGTGTGTGTGATCTTATCTTGCTGGCACATGTCACCATGCCTATCTTCCAAAAAAGGTTAGAAAGCTTGTCTTTGAGGTGGCTATGTGCCGGCATGGTAGGAAGAAAGAACAAAGTTGCCCTCTGACCACCCTCCCAAGCGCATGTACACACACACACAGGATAGATAAATGAAAACAAATTAGGAAGCCTGCATGGTGGCTTGTACCTGCAATCCCAGCACTTGGGAGGCAGAGGCAGGTGGATCTCTGAGATCCAGGCCAGCCTGGTCTACAGAGTGAATTCTAGGACAGCTGGGGCTACACAGAGAAACCCTGCCCTGACCCTCCCCTCCAACACAGAAAAATCTATGTGCATGTCTGTCTGTGTGTGTGTGCAGTGCCTGCAGAGTCCAGAAGGAGGCATCAGACCACTGAGAGCTGCAGTTACAGGTGGTTATGAGCCGCCCAACATGGTTCTGGGAACACAACTGTGGTCTTGTGCAAGAGCAGCAGGTGCTCTTGACCACTGAGCTGGCACTCTGGGTGGGCATTGCTTTAATTTTTTTTTTAATGGCGAGAACTTGCTCCCATGGAGTTGCTACCACAAAGGCTGTTAGTGATGCGCTCACTACAGGAGCTCCAGCCAACCAGGTTCGTTCTGTGGCTCCTGGCCAGTGAGGAGAAAAACGGGTCAGGAAAGCTTCCACTTTTGGCTATGTAGCCCAGGATAGCCCCAAACCCAAACTCCTCCTGCCTCTGCCTCCTGAGTACTGTGATTGCCATGGTGTGCCTCCATATCCAACTAAGAAAACGGATTTCTCAACTTATCCCAATGAGGGTCTCATAAGGGGGTAAAATCAAGGTTTATAGGGATGGTTTTCCCTCTTTAGCAGATAGGGAAACTGAGACCCTGCCTAAGCCTGTCAGTGAGTCAGCTGTGTCTTGTGCCCTCCAGTGCACACACAGGCAGGTAAGCTGCCCTCGGCACGGCCTTTACCCCAATCCTGTGCCTCAGAGCCAATGCACTTCAGCAACTAAGGACACTTGACCTTTGACCTGCCACCTGTATCTCCCAGCATCTGCTGTCCTGGCCCAGCTACGACCTCTCTCCCTTGGAGGGTGACCCCGTTTCACAGCTCCCTGCTGCCACTCTGCATCCATGTGTAGGGGTGTGTGTGCACTCACGTGTGCATGAGAAGGCCAGAGTGCCATTCCTCAGGTGCTGTCCACCCCCTCCCCAAAGTGGTTTTCTCAATGAACTAGGGAGTGCACAGACTAGGCTGTCTGGATGTGACTCCCAGTGATCTGCTGTCTCCTGCTTCCTCTGAGCCCTGAGATTACTGCATGCGGGAACATGCCCACCTTTCTGTGAGGGTTCTGGGATGGACCTCAGGTCCTCATGCATGCACTTTACCAACAGAGCCATCCTCCAGACCCATACCTATCATGCATTCATTCTTGCATTCACATGCTCGCGTGTATGTGGAGGCCCAACTATGATGTCATAGGATATGGAGGTTCACATGACGTCAGGACTCATCCTTCATGCTTGCCCATCTTATTCACTGAGGCAGGCTCTCTCAGCCAATCCCTGAGCTCCCAATTAACTAGTCCCACTCATGAGCCAGCTTGCTCTGGGGAATCCCTGGCTCTGCCTGCTGATACTGGGATTCCACCAACATGCCCAGCCCTGCACTTGTGTTGCTTTCTGGGGATTCAAACTCAGGTCTTCTCATTTACACAGCAGGTGCTTTACTGCTAAGCCATCTCCTCAGCCCCAGCCCTAGTCCCAGCCCCAGCCCCATCTGCAGCCAGAGGGCTTTACTGGAAACAGAGCCCGTCTCAACCTGTCCAGAATAGAAAGAGATTAGAGGGCTAGTGGCTGCTCTCCTCAGCCTGCCTGGCCTCCGTTTCTCAGCATCTCAGAACTTGGGGTCCCTAAGAGATGTAGCGTGCGGTGCCACCCTCCTGCTATCCCTTATGCTGGTGGTGGGGGTGGGGAGATTGGGTTGTAAGTGCCCTGGGGGGGGGTCCCCAAGGGACCACCCTCCTCATAAAACCTCTGGGTAGAACCCTGCTGCTGGTGCATAGCTGGAATTACAGCACTCAGGAGGCTGAGGCAGGGGGATTGAAAAAGACAAGAGTTAGTCTCATAATAGTAAAACCCCTCTGGGTGTGGTCTGGTGTCTAACTGGCTTCTCTAGTCCTGAACACCTCGTGTCCTGTCACGGATCACTGCTGGAGGAAACAGTGTGTCCCGTGTGACCCCTGGGAGGGGAGTCTTGTGTGCAGCCAGCTTCCTGTGGTCTCAGCCCAATGCCTCCCCCTTGGCTGGATTAACCTGGGCTACAAGTCTCCTTGTTTGCAGCCTTGCCAACAAAGTGCTGAACACAGGATGCTGTGAGGGGGCCCTTGTTTAAAGTCTTTGGTTTCCCACTACTCTAAGTAGTAAAGAACTAGCCCCGCACTCTACCCCAAGGCTCACTCCTCTTCTTCCTGCTGCAACTGTGACTACATGTCTGGTCTCACCTGACTCTCCCTGCGTGGCCATTCTGTTTCCATTCAGCCTGTGTTGCAGGCCTCAAGGCCTTTGCCCCGGGAGCTTGCTCTGGTCTGGAATGTGTAAGCAAGCTCCTTTCAAACGTTGCCATATACCTTTTCTGTCCTCTTTTAGGTTCCCCCTACATGTCTCAGATCAGGGGTGCTGGACACCCTGATCCCACTGTACACTCATACACCTCTCCAGCTGCCCACACCCCTGACTGAACAACCCAGGGTGCAGGCTCCACAGGTTCCTGCCCACACTGTACCTTCCACACCTGGCCAGGACCACGGGCTCCACACTCAGAGACAGTGCCACGAGACACACGGACACCATTGCCTGCCCAGTGAGAGGCAGGGCTCAGCGTGCCCACCACCCCCGCCCCAGCACTGGCTCGGAGTTTCTGAGGAATGCCTATTTATAAAATCAGGGAAGTCTGTAAATAGGCGTTGAAGTCTTTCCTTCACTAGGGTGGGGAGGAAGTTTGAGGTTTGCAAAAACCACCTCTGTGCCAGCTGACTGGCTCAGGTGTGTGTGTGAGGGAATGGGTGACCAGGTCTACCCAGAGCAATGATCCTCAGTCACCTCCCCTGGAGGGTCAGGAGTCCGATGCTAGGAGGCTGCATGGGTAATGACTTTCACAGGAATGGGATGGTGGCATATCCTCTGCCATCCTAGACTATCCACTCCCTCGGGAACTCTCCCGAAACCACACCAACATCCCTGCTACCGGGGTCCAAACTGGCCTCACTGATGATCAAAACCCAAGACCAGAGAGGTCAAGAGGCTTGCCAGAAGTCATACAGCTACGGAGAAACAGAGCCCGACTGCAATCCAGGCGACCCAGTGGCGCGTCCCTTTCTCCCTGCATGACCCGCTGAGAAGGTGGCCCAGGGCTCCTGAACCCCGTGCTGGTGCAGGCCTGTGACAGAGGGGCTCCAGACAGAGGAATTGTCGTGCCTCCCCCCAGCACACTCTGACACATTAACCGAGACAGGATCCTTCCTCCTGTCTACTTCTCTGTTCCCTTTCTAAAGGACCAATGGAGGCCTTGTCTAAACAGGCATGGGGAAGCACCCTGCCCCTTTCCCAACAGGACAGAGTTGCTGACGTTCAGGGACAGGGAGTTAGATGCAAAGCCTGTGACACCAGCCACACCGCCTGCTACCACAAATTGGGCTGCTTCACAAAGACAGAGAAACAGTGAGCTACCCTTCCAGGAAGCTGTCACCCAGAGACCAACGTGGGGGTGATCCTTCAGCCACAGAGTCCTCTGAGGAAAGACTTCGGGCCTCTCTGTTCCCTTCTAGAAAGCTCTAAGGAGCATTAACAGGATACGTGAAGAGAAAGAAGCTACTCTCTCTGGCATCTACTCTGCCTCCAACAACCTGAGAGAAACACACCAGACACAGCACACTGGACATAGCAAAGGTGACCCACAGCAACAACGTATGTTGCCCTGAAGACACCCTTGACCATGAATGTCAAGGACAAGGGAGCTTCTCCCCGAGGGCTGGCATCTGTGTGACCTTGAGTCTCCCTGTATTAGCATCTGCTCACATCCCTCAGCCTAAAGAGAGCACTTCCGTTTTTTCAATATGCAAGCCATCCAATGCAGACGTGGTAGATAGCTAAGTGCATCTCCCTCAAGCTGAAACCTATGCCTTGGGGCTGTCTGTACTTCTCCCATCCATTTGTCTGTCTAAATAATAAATTAACTACTTTGGTTTCCAGTTTGGCTCATCCCGTCCCAACAGGGGAAAGGAACACTCAGGCTGTGTCCCCACCCCACCCCACCCCTGCCCCCAACAGCACTGACAGTTTCACCAGAGAGGCCAGCTGTATATTGGAAAGACTGAACCCAGGGCCTGATGCACACCAGACAAACCTCCACAGCTGAGCCACACCCCATTATCACCTGGCACACCACAGTCCCAAACTCAAGAGCTTCGGAATTCACCAGAAGTGTGTCGAGCCTGAGAACCTCCACCAAGTTCAAGGCCTCCAGAGGAATTCTGTGAGCCGATGGGGTGCCCCACCCCCTCCTCTACACACCTGGCTTCCAACCCCCGCAGATGGGCCAGGAGTGTGTGTCCATCTGTGGAATGAGGCTAGCAGGTGGGCCACACCCCTTGCTTGTCCTATCATGGTGTTACCAGCCTTTGACAAATGGTAGCTATTCCCAGGTGCCCTGCTAATGCCACTACTAGGCATAATCCTCACTGCACCTCTGTAGGCTGCCATTTCCCAGAATGGAAAACTGAGGGACAGGGAAAGGAAGAAGGAGAAAGGGACTCTAAGGAAGTCAATGTCCAGGCAGGTGGCCAAGGCCGTCTCTGCAGAATTAGTAACTGCCAATCAGTTCTGTGTAGTGATGCGCGCTCACCCCCGCCCTGAATATGCTTGTTTTTTAAACCAAGGAGGGCTGGGCGGTGGTGGCGCACACCTTTAATCCCAGCACTTGGGAGGCAGAGGCAGGCAGATTTCTGAGTTGGAGGCCAGCCTGGTCTACAGAGTGAGTTCCAGGACAGCCAGGGCTATACAGAGAAACCCTGTCTCGAAAAAACAAAACAAAAACAAAAACAACAAGGAGGACATGGCTCAGCAGGTAAAGGTGATTGCCACCAAGGCCAATGACCTGAGTTCAATTCCTGCCACCTGCCTGGTGGAAGGAGAAAAAGATTTCCCACAAGTTGTCCTCTGACCTCCAGAAATGCACCGTGGTACAATATACATGAGTGTGTGCGTGCACACATGCACACACACACACATATATATGTATAATTAAAGAAAAATCTAGAGTGCTGGACAAGTTCAAGGCCATAAAAGCAAACTATTTAAGCAAGCATTTCAAAGCATGGTGCACCAGGCTAGGCTCAGCCATTATAGGCACATGCTGTCTCTGACCAAAAAAGGGCCAGTCTGCCACAAGGGGCCCTGTCAACCATGGAGACATCTCCTGGTGGTAGCCTCATACCCAAGTTGGCTCCAGTTCCCCAAGGGGTTTGTCCTTGCTGGGTTCTCCATTCCAATGTCTACTTCCCCTGCTGGCCCCACCCCCCAACACAGGCTCAGGAGAATCCTTCAGCACCTTATAATGCATCCCTGCAACCGGTTGATTTCATTCCAATCCCCAGAGCCACCTGGACTCTACCTCAGCCGTGACTGCTTTCTCTGGGGACACACCTCTGCCTACCTTGGCATTCATGGTCACTAGTACAAAAAAAACAAAAAAACAAAAAACAAAAAACAAGCCGGGCGTGGTGGCTCACGCCTTTAATCCCAGCACTCGGGAGGCAGAGGCAGGCGGATTTCTGAGTTCGAGGCCAGCCTGGTCTACAAAGTGAGTGCCAGGACAGCCAGGGCTACACAGAGAAACCCTGTCTCGAAAAACCAAAGTGAGTTCCAGGACAGCCAGGGCTATACAGAGAAACCCTGTCTCGAAAAACCAAAAGAAAAAAAAAAAAAAACCAAAAAACAAAAAACGGAACCCAACCAAAACACCACACTGGGCCAGAGTTCCCAGGACCCCACTATGTCACTGGCCTCTCAGCTCATGTCCCCCATCTCCCTGTAACCAAAGGCTGCAGACAATTCTATGGCCAACTTCATCCCACTAGTTGTGGGTAGCAGACACCTGCCTTGCTGGAGGCTGAGAACCTTTCTGGAGAACCCAGCAATCTTCCCTCGCCCACCCAGTCTGTAAGTACCCACAGGAGCAAGTCTGAGACCACACCTTTGCACAGCTGGATATCCAGAAATCTTTGCTTGGCTTGGCTTGGCTTCACTGAGCCAGAACGATGATCTCAAACTCAATGGGTAGCCGAGGATGATCTTGAATCTCTTAATCCTGACCCCCTGCTTTACCTCCCAAGTGTTTGGGATTACAGATGACGGCCACCACACCCAGGTAGGCTCTGACCACGTGGTTCTTAAACTAGATGTGTCAGGGTTTGTCTAGCAAACCCTGGCTCTCCTGAAAGAAACACCCACAAGATCCTCCTCTCTCTCGGTGGGGACCCCCAGTCACTATATACCTTTGGGTCATGGGAAGTCATTTTCCTGTTGTCTCAAGATCCAACAGTGAGAGAACTGGAGGCAGACTTGTCACCCTGATGTCTCCAGTAGACGCTCCACAATCTGTCCTTGCAGGTCTGTTTGAGCAGTGCCTGAAAATAAGGCCACAAAATGAGTTAGAAGGGATGGTCTGGGAAGAGAGCCGAGAGATTGGCAATACTCAGGAATGCCTGCTTGAGTGCTGGATTCACTTGCGAGCATTTGTGAGAAGCAACAGTAGTCACCGTGGCCAGTGAGTGGAAACAACCAACATCCACAGAGAAACAGAGTCACACTGCGGAATACCATACAGCCTTTAAACACTAGCAGCTGCTACAGAGTGGAGACGCCCTGAGAACGCTCTACAACGGGAAGATAGCTCGATTCAACACCTTGCATGTTGCATGCTGAGCTTGGCATGTGATGCCACTGTAACCCAGCACTCAGGAGGCTGAGGCAGGAGGCTGGTGAGTTCAAAGCTAGCCTAGGCTGCAGAGTGAGGCCCTGTCTCAAAATTAAACATGAAATTTGGAGATGGCAAGATGGTTTAGCAGGTAAAAGGGCTGACTGAGTTCAATACCTGGGACCACCTGGTGGAAGGAGAAAGCTGATGCCCACAGATTGCCCTCTGGCCTCCACACATGCGCCACAGTGCACAGACAGATGGACAGACAGACATACAAATAAAAATCTTGAAAATAAATTCTAAGACAAGCTATAACATGTAGCTCTAGCTGGCCTCAAGCTTGCTGTGTAGACCAGGGTGGTCTTGAACTCACAGAGATTCATCTGCCTCTGCCTTGCTAGTATAGAATTAGAGATGTGCACAACCCCCTTCCCCAAATTTCTAAAGTGTGTGTGTGCATGTGTATGCACACATGTATAATATATATGATTATATATATATGATTATATATATATGATTACATATATATATATATATATTTTAGAATGTGTGTGTATAGGATTGTGTAAGTGTTCTCACAGGCCTGACGGAGGATCCCCTGCACTGGAGTCCATGTGGTTGCGAGCTGATCAGTGTGGGTGTTAGGAATCAAACTCAGGTCTTCTGCAATCATACTATGGACTCTTTACCACTAAGCCATCTTTCCAGGCCCCTGGCCCCCTTTTAAAGGATAACTTTGGTGGGTCTCTTCTTTCTCTTTGGTTCTGGAATGACTATGTGTGATTTTTCAAAATTATTTTTAACATAGCTGTCAGAGGCACAGAGTAAAACTTTAAGCAGAAAGATGTCTGCTGGGAAGTCTCTATCTTCCTTCCTTTCCCTTCCCAGAAGTGTCTCCTCCACACAGCCTTCTGTGGTTTTCCCTCTTCACAGGACAGGCCTGTGCATACACACACACACACACACACACACACAGAAGGCCTCTGTGCACATGGAAAGCCTGCATGTACTTTTTCACTTTTTCTTCTATACAAATGGGAGTGACACACCATCTCTCAGAACCAACCTGATTTCCTCTTGGGGTGGCATAGGTAGACTCACAGTCACCTGGACCACCCAGGCCCTTTCCCCTTGAACCCAGGAGTTTGTCACGTTATGTGTGCACAGTGACTAAATTCAAGATTGTGTGACAGGAGGCGGCCCAGGTGGACACACTGCAACCCGGAGGGTCTGTCCGAGGAGCAGAGGGGCGAGAGTAAAGGGGCTGCAGCAAAGAGAAGCAGGCATGAAGATGCCGGGAGGCTAGCTCGTGCTATGTGCACCCCTAAGAACTGGTAAGGGTCCACAGACCCCACCCGGAGCCTCTGGAGGAAAGGCAGCCTTGAGGGCCTCTCCATTTGCACCATTGGAAGATGCTTTTAGGCGTCTGTGAGATCACAGTTGGGACTTTTTTAAAACCACCAAATGTCCCTGCTACAAACCGGGGACACTCGCTGTCCCCAAGGGACCACACTGTGGCAATGAGCTCTAGGTGAAGGTCCTTGCTGTGATGCCCAGGACTCTCCCTGTGGGGATGTAGTGAGGCTACTGGTGGGCACAATGGGGTTCCCCACCCCTTCCAACCCCAAACCCCACTGTGCATGCACCTTGAATCCGGTGGGTTTGTACCTATTCCCTCATTCGGGCCAGACCAACATTGGACATCTTTCTCCATCTCTCTCTGTGTGATTTGAGGGGTGGGGGTGAGACACATTCTCTGAACCTGGACCTCAGCAATTCCGTGAGATTGGCTGTCAGAAGCCTAGAGGTCCTCTTCTCTCTGCCTCACAGAACTGAGATGCTAGCCGTGGGGTAGCACCAACAGTTTTTTATGTGTGTAGCCTCTAGCACAGACGACTGTCAAGAGTGTCAGCAACTTTGGTGACAGCTTCTAGACAAACAGGAGATGGGCTTAGATGCAACTCTTTACAACTGCAGGTGAAGGGCCGGCAAGATGGTTTAGCTGGTAGGGGGGCTTGCTGCCAAGCCTGACATCCTGAGTCTGACCCTGGGACCCACATTGTGGAAGGAGGAAAATTAACCCTGGCAAGTTGTCGTCTGACCTCCACAAGCACACTGTGACACGTACGTACTTACACACACATACACACATACACTCTCTCTCTGCAGTTAAATAAACAATCTACCAACCTACATACAGGTAAAAGGAGGTGTCAAAGAGCCTTGTGTCGGGGCTGGAGAGATGGCTCAGCAGTTAAGGTCCTTAACTGCTCTTCCAAACGTCCTGAGTTCAAATCCCAGCAACCACATGGTGGCTCACAACCATCTGTAACGAAATCTGATGCCCTCTTCTGGAGTGTCTGAAGACAGCTACAGTGTACTTACATATAATAAATATATAAATAAATAAATATTTTTTTAAAAAAAAGAGCTTTGTGTCATCAAAGCAGAAACTAACTCCTGCACAGAAAAACATTGGCACCGGGCAGTGGTGGCGCACGCCTTTAATCCCAGAACTTGGGAGGCAGAGGCAGGTGGATTTCTGAGTTCGAGGCCAGCCTGGTCTACAGAGTGAGTTCCAGGACAGCCTGGACAATACAGAGAAACCCTGTCTCAGAAAAACAAAAACAAAATAAAAAACCAACCAACCAACCAAACAAACAAACAAACAAAGCCCATTGACTTCACCAACTGAAGTCAGAGGGTTTCAACTCTCAAGTCCTCCCTAATAGACTAGCCCAAACAAATAAAAGTGGTGAAGCCCTCTGCCTAGGTGGCCATGGAGAAACCTCATATTGGCTAGAGAGATGCAATCTAGTCAGACATCTAGTGATAGGGGCTTCCAAATGGCTACATCCTAGACCTGACCACTTCATTCCAGAAACCTTTCCAGAGCTCCCTAGCAACTGCGTGGGCAGCAGTGTGTGTAGCACAGTAGATGCTGTTGCCAACCCCACCCCCCACCCCCCACCAATACCTGAATGGGAGAAACTGAAGGCCACGCAAGCAGGGAGGAAGGACATGCGCAGTGGTGGAAAAAGCAGACTGTTGAGCAAGCAGAACTGATAAGTCTGACCCAAGCCTGCACTCATTTGCAAGCAGCAGAGCTAAAGCCTCCTGTGCCTTTCATCCGTGCTGGACCCTGTGTTGGGTTCAGGGAGAGTAAAAGGGAAGGGAACAGGAGACGACAAACACCTCAAGGACAGGGCTGAGGTCACATTCTGCCACCTGTCTGCTGGAGGAAACGCAGATCAGAGCAAGATGGGAAGCCAGGCTCTTGCAGGTTGAGTGGCCAGGTTCTCGTGGGGACAAGTGTCCCAGGAAGAGAAAGATTCTTTAACAGCAAGAACTTAAGAGGACAGAGTGGGGGAGTGGGCAGAGCCAGAGGAGCATGGCAGGAGATGTGAGTTAAGAATAATTCTCGGGCTGGTGAGAGGGCTCAGTGGGTAAGAGCACCCGACTGTTCTTCCGAAGGTCCAGAGTTCAAATCCCAGCAACCACATGGTGGCTCACAACCACCCAAAATGAGATCTGACAACCTCTTCTGGTGTGTCTGAAGACAGCTACAGTGTACTTACATATAATAAATAAATAAATCTAAAAAAAAAAAAAAAAAAAAAGAATAATTCTCAGCCGGGCGTGTGGTGGCACACACCTTTAATCCCAGCATGTGGGAGGCAGAGGCAGGCGGGAGGCAGAGGCAGACGGATTTCTGAGTTCGAGGCCAGCCTGGTCTACAAAGTGAGTTCCAGGACAGCCAGGGCTACACAGAGAAACCCTGTCTCGAAAAACCAAAAAAAAAAAAAAAAAAAAAAAAAAAGAATAATTCTCACGCTGGTCGTGGTGGTGCACACCTTTGATCTCAGTACTTGGGAGGCACAGGGAGGCAATCCCTGTGAGTTTGAGGCCAGCCTGGTTTACAGAGTGAGTTCCAGGACAGCCAAGACTACAGAGATAGAAGAAATAATAATAATAATAATAATAATAATAATAATAATAGTTTGGGGAGGTCTAGCAGGGCTCTCAGCTTGTGTGAAATGCTGTAGCGTTCAGGGTCAAGAGTCATAGCAGGGGGGCTGGAGAAATGGCTCAGAGGTTTAAGAGAACTGACTGCTCTTCCAGAGGTCCTGAGTTCAATTCCCAGCAACCACACGGTGGCTCACAACCATCTGTAATGGGATCTGATGCCATCTTCTGCTATGCAGGTATATACAGAGCACTCATATGCATAAAATAAATAAATCTTTAAAAAAAAAATGTTATAGCAGGGACATGATGAGGAGGGCCAAAGAGGATGGAGGTCTGGACTTGGGTGTAGTCATGGTGACACAGCATCCAGACTGGAGATCTGTGTAGGCCAGAACTTGTGACTGGCCTAGTTGGAGTGGGAGTTGGGAAAGAAGGATGAAGACATGCGCTACAGGCAGGAGAACCTGGGCAAGAAGTCCGGGCTTCTTCCTTCTTGCAAAACATGGCCACGGAAAGGCTGTGGGCTGCCCAGCAGCTCTGGAGTTGGGTAAGACCTAGCCTAGAGATTTTCAAAACCCTGCCTTGACCAGCCTTGCTGCCAGGGGAGTCTTGGAGGCAGAAGTTGCCATCCTCAACCACGGCCTTTCTCAAGAAACCTCAAGCTGCTGGTGGGCAGTCAGGAAACACTGCAAAGCTCGGAGCGTCCCCGCCAACCTGAGATGAAATGCCCAGTAGGCAGAAATGCCTTCAGAGGGGCAAGGTTGAGCAGAGAGGAATGCAGCTCCCAAGGGATCCCGTGCTAGGTTTGGGGGTGGAGTGGGGATTGCTAGGCTTCTCCCCATCACCTCAGCATTTCTGGGAGGTAGGTGCCATTCTGAATGCCTTAGGGCAGAGAGACACAGAGGCAGAGTCCCACCTCTAAGGCATGTAGAGTCAGGCACTCGCAGGCAGTAGGTGCTGGGTATGTGGTGGGGGCTTCAGAAGAGCAGAAATGCACGCTGTTGCTTCTCGGTCTTACAGTATAACCAGGCCCCAATCCACCCACCCACCATTCTTGTTCCTTGGCACTCCTGAACCCAACAGATAGGGGTTCGAATCATTTCAAGAAGGCTCCACTAAATTGGGTTTCTTCTTGCTAGGGTGCATCAGTGTGCTGGCTCCTTGGGGGTCTGCTCTTGGGGTGCTAGCTGTATCCCCTTCCCTCCTGCTGTCTCCCTGGGGTGGCTGTAGGGCTCTGGGATGGGGAACAGGGCTTAGGGCTTCACACCCACCTGCTGGTAGTTTGCAGCACTCCTTGCAGTGGCTGGCTGGCTCTCTCCACCTGTATGAGGGGGACAGAGTTACTTCTCCACAAGTCACACGATGCGGGGTGTGGCAGAGTCATGGCTGTGGATCCAGGTTAACACCCACCAGGAGAGGATGCGCCTGTCAATGCTCAATTCCCCGGGGAGGAAAGCGGGGTGGGCAGTCACAGTTCAAGAAGCAGCCAGGGCCTTGGTCACCCCACGGTGCCCCCTGGCCTGGTCCTCCCCTCCCCGCTAGCCAAAATGGACAAAAGAGCAGCAGGGAATCACGAGGATGGAGGGTGGCCAGGGCTTCCTTCCTCCCTCCCGGGCCCCAAGGCGGCTGGCGGGTGTGCAGAGCAGGGAGCAGATCGCGGCTGCCCTCAGCTCAAGATACAACTGAGGTTGGAAGGAAGAGGGGGGCGCCCTGACCTTCCCACCCCGAGCCTCATCCTCGTTACCTGGCAGCAGTCTGCTTAGCTCTGTTCTCATCCCAGGGCAGAGACTCAGGCACACCCCAGCTCTGAAGAGCCCAGGGGGAGGGCCCTTGCCTTTGGGGGTGTGGTGTGGCGGGAGTTTCCAGAGCTGCTCTAACTTACTACTGCTGCAAACTCAGAGGCCTACGGAGGCACTAGTGTGCTGAGAGGCCCTAACTTGAAGAGGCTATCAAATGACAAAGACCCCGGGAGTATGCACAGGGCTGGAACTCTCTTCCGCCTGATCCCACCCCACCCCCACTCCTATGCCTCGTCCAAGGACCTCCTCCTCCCTCCCTCTTCCAAAGCTCCTGTGTTTACTGGAGGAGATGCATTCCCTAGCTGGATTCAGGGGGCCAACTGATGCAATAGCAGGTTAAAGAGAAACTTTTTTACCTGCTAATGGAGACGGTCTCAAGAATGTAAGGGCAGAAGAAATGTATCATAAGCTGGTGGGGGAATGACTGGACCCACTATCTCTGGGCTGGGAAGGGAAATTCAGGAGAGTCACTAAGAGACAGTGTGTGTGTGTGTGTGTGTGTGTGTGTGTGTGTGTGTGTGTGTGTATAGGGGAAGGAGTGGGCTTCCTAGCACACCTATTCAGACCCACTGCAGCCCAAAAGCCCCGGGTCCGTGTAATGGAACCCATACTTTAGCTTCTTCAGAACTCCAGCCCTAGCTGGGCGTGGTAGCGTATGCCTTTAATCCCAGCACTCGGGAGGCAGAGGCAGAAGGATTTCTGAGTTGGAGGCCAGCCTGGTCTACAAAGTGAGTTCCAGGACAGCCAGGGCTACACAGAAAAACCCTGTCTCGAAAAAAACCAAAAAAAAAAAAAAAAAAAAAACCAAAAAAAAAAAAAACAACTCCAGCCCTTCATGGCTGCTGTGTGTGAAACTCTAAAAGCCAGTTTCCTTAGAGTTTGTGACTTCAGCTTCAATTCTGGCCTAATTAAGCAGGTTATCCACAACACTTGTTTCCTTGTAACCACCTGCAGGTGAGGGCTAGCCTCCCTTCCAGATGCGTAGTGCACAGCCCCCTTCGAGCTTAAGGCTGCATCTCCACGGGTGCTGCAATACTGTGTGGCACTGCACAGGAACATTATCGGCCTCCCATTGGTCTCTGATCCACTGGCTTCTACCAGCTCCCCTGTCCTCCATGCTGGTGGCAAGCTAGGTTGTCTGGTGGCAGGCCTCCTCAGAAATGTTGTGGTATAACAGCCTCCTGAAAGTTCCTAAGGTATGGCCTGCTCCAGCCTGAACCTCAGCCTTCTTGTGTTTCATCCAAAACCTATCTCTCAGGCCTGGAGAGATGGCTCAACGATTAGAGCACTTGTTGCTCTGCCCGAAGAGCCAAGTTTGGTCCCCAGCACCCACATGGTGGCTGACAACCAGGCATCTGATGCCCTCTTCTGGTCTCCACAGACTCCATGCATGCAGTGCACAGGCACACGGAAAAAAATCAAAACTCTCCTACCTCGGGGCCAGCTAGACAGGGTGAGACAGTTCCTCCTCATGTCTGTAGGGTGAGGAAGGCCAGGGAGAAGGAACAGGAATCCCTCCATCTAATGAACCACCTCAAAGCTGTGGGCTGGAGCCAGGCATGGTGGCGCTCGCCTTTAATCCGAGCACTCGGGAGGCAGAGGCAGGCGGATTTCTGAGTTCGAGGCCAGCCTGGTCTACAAAGTGAGTTCCAGGACAGCCAGGGCTATATACAGAGAAACCCTGTCTCGAAAAACCAAAAAAAAAAAAAAAAAAAAAAAAGCTGTGGGCTGACATCAGCAATACATCCTGCCATGAGTTACAAACAGTATAAGACAAGATGTGGCTTCAGCTACCAAGACCCAAGCTCTGGACTCTCTGGCTGACTCCCTGTTGTGTGTACCTGTCCCTTTTAGCTTTCAACTTGACACAGCCTAGAATCACTTGGGAAGAGGGTCTCAATAAAGGACCGGCTACATTGGGTTGACCTGTGGGGATTGTCTTAAGACCCAGCCCACTGTGGGTGGCATCATTCCCTAGGCAGGCCTCCTGCAGCTGTATGAGAGAGAAAAAAGTTAGCTAAGCGATGAAACAAACAGGACTCATGAGTTATTCTCTCTCTGCTCCTGACTGTGGACATGAGGCTGCCTTGATGTCCTCATTATAACAATGGACTGTGACTAGAGCTGTGAGCTTTTTGTCAGGGTATTTGTGACAGAAACAAAGATGAACCTAGGACACCATATAAATTAGTGACTGGGTGTTGAAAGCCTGTGACCACTGCTGCTTTGAACACTGTATAAGATCCTGGCCGAATCAGTGAGGCAAGAAACAAGGAAGTTTGAAGATTGCAAGCTATGGTCTGAAGTCATTGTGAATCCAGACTTGGGGAATCCCACAGAGACAGCGGACAGAGCGACTTCTGTCCCCATAGAACTCCCACTCTGGTTGGGTGGAGGGGTGAGGCCACTGAAAAGAAGCCCCAGTTTGCAGAGACACTTTGGAGTTGTGTGGTTGGATATTTGCTGGTTTGTTCTCAAGCCTGAGGAAGTCCCGTCGGGTTGTTTCCCCCCCTCAACCCACCCCCACCACATCCTTCACATTTCTGTTGTGTGAGCATCCACCACTGTCCAGGTATAGTGGTCCTGCCCTCCTGCCCTCCTGCTGCTCACAGAACAGATCAAGGAAGATCTAAGCCCAGGGCCTGGAGGCTATTTCTGCTTGAGCTTTCTTCCCTCCTCCACCAGCAGGGAGAGAAGGCCACCTTCAAAGGCTCTGGTGTCTCCAGTATCTTGTGGTTGCAGCCGACCACTTCCCTTCCCAGAGCACACGAGAGCGCGTGAGAAGAGGGAAAGGAAGCAAGGGGGGGGGGGGGTTCAGCCAGGGATGGGTTTGGAGTTCCCAGAGTCACATCAGTTACCTGGACCTACCTCCATGTGATTCACTACCATCTGTGACAGCCCCTGAATGTATGTAGGTAGGTAGGTAGGTGACCATGTCTGAATGAGGCTTGGGGACCTGTGTGATGCTGCAGTGTGGCTAGGACTCGGAATGGAACTCAGAGGTAGAACACTTACCAAGCGTATGAGAACCTGGGATCGGCGACACGTGGGCTGATGACGTCCAACCCCGTGCCCTGAGGCTGACTTCTGCTTGGTTGCTCTGGAAGGATGGAAAGACAGCAGTTGTCATCAAAGAGGCCTGGAGTTCAATCCTTCCTCCATCCTGCCTGTGCTAGCTGGGTGATCTTATATTCATTCAACAAATAATCTCTGAGTGTTGTCTAAGTGTGGGCACTAAACCAGCAGAGGCTGGTGGGTACCAGGGATCCGTATCAAGACTGCTCTGTGAAAGGACATAAAAGGACCAAATGACAGAGCAAATGCATTATACAAGGCAGGACAAGGGGAAGTAGAGAATGTGTTGTATGGATGCATTACCTGTCAATCAAAAAGCCTATGGCCCATGGCTTAGGCAGGAAAAAATAGAAGGTGGGACATCCGGGAGGAGAAAGAATTCTGGGATAGAGCCAGGCAAGGAAGCCACCTGGGAAGATGTGACAAGGCAGATGCATAGAACCTGAACACAGGTAACCAGCCACAAGGAAGAATACAAGTTTAAATAAATGGGGTATCTTAAGTTATGATTCCAGTCAGAGAAGAGCCTAGCTGTATGGCCAAGGTATTTATAAGTATATTTTGAGTCGGAGCCTTATTTCTGGGAGTATGGAGCTAGGAGGAAGAACTGGCCACCGTGTCACAGGAGGTGAGGACCATTGAGAAGAGATCAGGGGAGGGTTCTCAGGGAGGTGACATTTAAAGGCTACCAGAACATGGGGTGGAGCCCACCTTGAGATGAGGGACAACCTTTGCAACAGAGGGAACCACATCTGCAGGGTCTGAGGTGGGTAAAGGCAATGCTAAGGCCAACGGAGACCGAGGGTTGCCAATGCACCAAGAAGCCATGGGCCTCTGAGGCAGGGAGGGGCATAGGTTGACTGTGATGTGTGTGTTCAAACATACAGACCGTCGGCCAGGTATGGTGGGGCGTGCTTGTGATCTGAGGAGTAAAGACACTGGTGTAGGGGCATACTAAGTTCATGGCTGCCGTACACTACATAGTGAGTTCCAGGCAAGCAAGACTTCAAGCTGAGGAAAGAAAGAAAGAAAGAAAGAAAGAAAGAAAGAAAGAAAGAAAGAAAGAAAGAAAGAAAGAAAGAAAGAAAGAAAGAAGAAAGAGCAAGAAAGCAAGCTGCTTGACCTTTCATACCCAGCGCTCTCTCTCTCTCTCTCTTTCAGGCCAGCCCAGTGTACCTAGTGAGATCATTTCTCAAATACAAAATCTATAGCTAGAGCAGATAGGCATGAATGTTAACATTCCAGCCACAATAAAATGTAGAGTTGGGGTGGCAGGTAAGATGGCTCAATGGGTAAAGGGGCTTGCTCTGCCAAGCCTGACAATCTGAGTTCAAACCCTGGAATGCACAGGGTGGACAGAGACATCCAACTCCTACAAGTTACCCTCTAACTTCCACACACATGCTGAGGCACATACACACCGACCACACACGTACACAAATAATTACATATGCAAATTTTAAATGGTATGTTTTGGTTTTGGTTTGGTTTGGTTTGGTTTTTTGAGACAGGGTTTCTCTGTGTAGTCCTGGCTGTCCTGGAACTCACTCTGTAGACCAGGCTGGCCTCGAACTCAGAACTCTGCCTGCCTCTGCCTCCCAAGTGCTGGGATTAAAGGCGTGCACCACCACTGCCTCACCAAATTTTAAATTATAAACAGAAAAACAAATCCTGGCTCTGCTTGCTAAGTTGGGGGTGGGGTGGGTGGATAACTGGGAGGGGAAATCACAAGCACAGGTCAATTGGTGATGAGCTGTGGGGAGACAGGAAGAAACAGGGGTGTGGAGAGAGCAGTTGGGTGACAACTGGGGGCTGGATATGGAGGGTACCACGCTCAGCAGTGTTACCCCGACCATGGGGAGTTAGGAGGGTCTGTGAGGGTCTGTGTGCAGTCATGTGATCTAAACAGTCAATGGCAGGTGTCAAGCAGATAGTGTGTGCCTGTGTGTATGTGTGTGTGAAGTGGAGGCCTGGAGAACACCTTGGGTGTTCCTCAGGAGTCGTCCACATTGTCTTTTACCAAAGGGTCTTTCATGGGCCTGAAGCCCCCCAATGAAGCAAGGCAGGCTGGCTAATGAGGCCCCGGGGATCTGCCTGTCTCTGCCTCCCCAGCGCAGAGATCACAAACATGTACTACTGTGTCTGAATTCTTTTATATCTGCTGGGGATTGAACTCAGGTCCTCATGTCTTCCTGGCAGGGCTGGGCCGAGGGCCCATGCAGAGGCAGAGACCCAAAAGGCTCAAGGTACCAGTCCGGTGGTGAGGGGAGCCTCAGAAGCCAGCTAAAAGCCCTAGGGCTTGTCCCTCAAAGGACATAGCCCTGGCTGTTGTCCCTCACTTGTCTCTTGGGCTCCGGCCAGTGATGTCATTTTTGAACGACACAGTGGAAGCTGTGTGGCCCATGTATGCCTGCTGCCGGTTGCCATTACCCTGAGGATGTCCAGGGTGGGGGAGGGGAGGGCATGTGACAACCTCCTCTCAGGACCTGTTCTGCCTACTGAGGGCTGGGTGTCTGGGGCAGCTCTCCTGGAGGACAGCTGCCTGAGGAGGGGTGCCCGAGGGACCAACACTTCACCTTTGACAGCAGTTCTTAACCATTCTGTGAGAGGCTATATGTAGAATACAAAGAAATTGGGTTGTGTTGTAAACTCAAAAACAAAGCTTGAGGGCTGGTGAGATGGCTCAGTGGGTAAGAGCACCCGACTGCTCTTCCAAAGGTCCTTAGTTCAAATCCCAGCAACCACATGGTGGCTCACAACCATCCATAACAAGATCTGACTCCCTCTTCTGGTGTGTCTGAAGACAGCTACAGTGTACTTACATGTAATAAGTAAATAAATCTTTAAAAAAACCAAAAAAACAAAGAACAAAGCTTGAGGGGGCTGGCCAGATGGCTCAGCGGGTAAGAGCACTGACTATTCTCCCGGAGGTCCTGAGTTCAAATTCCAGCAACCACATGGTGGCTCACAACCACCCATAATGAGATCTGACATCCTCAGCTACAGTATACTTATGTATAATAATAATAAATAAAGCTCTGGGTCTGAGTGAGCGGGGTTGACTGGAGCGAGCAGAGGTCCTAAAAATTCAATTCCCAACAACCACATGAAGGTTCACAACCATCTGTACTACAGTACTCAATATAAATAAATAAAATAAATCTTAAAAAAAAAAAAAAAAAAAAGCTTGATTTCAGCTGACCTGTGTGCCAAGGGAATGTGGTGTTTACTACGGCCCTGGACAGGACTCAGGTGTAGTGTGATCAGAGTCCCACCATTTCTGTTCTATGTGTTCTGTAATTTTACTTAGGTTGAGATTGTCTCTGTCGATCACTACGATGTTAAACTTGACACGCTTACACAAACCACACCTAGAAAGAGGCCTATGTTTCCACTCCTCGCCTATCTCAGGATGATCCAGACACCCTCTGGGTTGCCTTTCCACCCTGTGGCAGGGCAGTAACGCTGGCCATGTGACTTGGGCTCACTTGTAAGCGAGTCTGTGCCAACAAGTCTCGGGACTGATCCTAGCCTCTGGTTGTGTACACAGGGAGACAACCAGGTACAAGCCAGGAGGCCAGCGTCTCGTCCTCCAGCCTGGGCATCTTTGTGAGAGCACAGACTACCTCAGCAGCCCAGGGGAAAAGGGGACGTGGGAGTCCAGCTCCCACCCTGACTGGCCTTGGGGGACAATTCTCATGTTACATGGGCCAAGTCTGCAAGAAGATCCTACCCAGCTCACCTCTTGGGAGGTTGGTCATTTTCCAAAAAAAATCTCTGGTTTCAATCAAAGTGAAAAGCCAGGTGTGGTGGTGAACGCCTTTAATCCCTGCACTTGGGAGGCAGAGGCGGGCAGATCTCTTGTGAGTTTGAGGCCAGCCTGGTCTACATGGTGATTTCCAGGACAGCCAGAGTTACATACTGAGACCCAGTCTTAGAAACAAACAAGAAAGAAAGAACCTCCAAACTCATGAGTGTAGAAGACTGTGGGCACTAAGGGTGGTGTGGGGGAAGGAGGGGGAGGGAAAGAGCCCTTGTCCAGCCAGAGTTTCTTCTGGGCTCTGTCTGGGTAGGCAGATGCGGGAGGGCTGCCAGATGCTTTCCACTTGACCCCAGGTGGGCATCTAAGCCACTGACCTCACTTGACGGCGGGTGGGGGGAGGTGGTGGATAAGGGGCAGCCTAGACTGGGGGCCCCAGGGTGATACCCTTGGCCCCGGGGTTACAGGAGAGTGGGCAGAAGGAGAGAGGTTCCTACACAGGCGAGAGTCCTGAGTCCGGGCCTTGACTGGAGCACAGGAAGGCCTTCCGACGGGAAGGAAACGGCTCATTTAGAGAAAAGCCTATCCCATCGTCCAAGCGCAGCGGGCCTTGATGAACAGAGACAGTCTATGATTTTAGCGCTTTATTGTAGAAAGGCAGGGGGTAAGAGAGAAAGTGAAAAAAGAGAGAGAGACCGGCCATGGCCAAGAGGAGGGAAGTGGGAGAGAGAGAGAAAGAGGAAAGGCTAGAAAGTAAGAAAAGAGAGTGAGAGGAGAGAATGAGGAGAGGAGAGAGCAAGGTGGGGCCAAGCAGCCCCTTTTATGGTGGCCTGTTATCTTTACTGTTGCTAGGTAACTGGGAGGAGTCTACCCTGAAGGTCAGAAGCTTGGGACTTTGTCTATGTGACTACTAGCCACGCTTCTCCTGTGGGGGCTGTGGGGGCAGTAACTTCAACAGGAGCCAGAGTTCCAAGAGACATGAGGGAAGGCCTACTGTCCCATGTAGGTGAATTATCACCACCAGGTACCGGGGTTCAACATCTAGCCTCAACTGGAAACCAGGCTGTCTGTGTATAGCCCAATGCCCCACAGAAGACTCTGCTTTGCAACCTGAGTGGCCACAGAGGACCTCAGGATAAGCCCTGTATTCAGACCTTGCTCACACATCTGCATCAGCACAAACAGAAGCAATCCTGAAGCCTTGGCCTGTAGGCAGTCCTCTCTTCTAGCTATAAGGTAGTCTCCTCAGTCCACCTTTGCTTCGGTGACCAGGGAGAACCAGGAGTGCTCAAGATGGAGTAGGGTAGGTTACTCCATCAGACTAACACAAACACATATGTGTCCCCTTCTGACCAGCAGGGTCTCCTCCATGAGCTCGGAAATCACAGGGCCCTGGCAAGCCCCATGCAATGCTCACTTTTGGTACCCACACGGGAGCACAGACATGAAGCTACCCCGTGCCCACCAGGGGAAACTGGCTGACTAGAATGACACATCATTGCCTGAGTGACCACTGGGTTGGACAAAGGCACAGGCAGGACCGAGGCTGCTGTGAAGTGGCCTCCCCTGACACTAAGGTGTGACTCCGAGGGACCCGTGAGTTTGTTTAGCATGCACAAGGCTCTATTCTGTCCCGAGCACTGTCCCCCTATAAACATGCCAACTAAGGGAGCAAAGAGTGCATTGGTGACTCCATCTCCAAGGGTTTCTCTGTGTAGCCCTGGTTGTCCTGGAACTCACTCTGTAGACCAGGCTGGCCTCGAACTCAGAAATCCACCTGCCTCTGCCTCCTGCATGCTGGGATTAAAGATGTGCGCCACCACTGCCAGCTTCCGTCAGAATATGTCTTAGATGGTGTTACTATTGCTGGGATAAAATACTGTGATCAGAGCAACTCCAGGAGGAAAGGATCTACCTGACTTCCACTTCCACGGCACTGTTCATCGTCAAGGAACTCAAACCGGTGAGGAACCTGGAGACAGGAGCTGATGCAAGGCTGTGGAGGGATGCTACTTACTAGCTTGCTTCCCTTGGCTAGCTCAACCTGCTCTCTTATAGTAGCGAGGACCACCAGCGTGGGTGCCCATCAATCATTAGTTAAGAAAATGCCCTACGGGCTTGCCTACAGCTTGATCTTATGCTGGCGTTTCCTCTTTGCCAGTGACTCTAGCTTGTGTCAAGTAAACATATACTAGCCAGCACAGACCTGTGGACACTTGGGCTGAGCGGGTCTCTGATGTGAACTTTTGCCCTCGGGAACCAAACAAGGTTCCACTTTCTGAGCAAGCCAATCTTCCCTGAACGTTCCTCCGTGGAGGACCTGAGAAGACTTACAACACCTGAGGATATCATCTCCACCCAGGCCGGAATCACCTGCTTCCCCTCCCCAAGTCGCCACAGTCCCTCTCCACAGCAGGGCAATTTGAGGACTTGGCTCTCCCATTTCCCTGCAACTGGACCATTTGCTATAAATGGTCACTTTCATGCAAGACTGGCTCTTTTAGGACAGAGTATGGTGATAAATGCCTTAAATCCCAACATTCTAGAGCTAGACACGCAGGTGGATTGCTTTGAGTTGGAGGCTAGCCTGGTCTACATAGTGAAGCTCAGTTGCAAAAAAAAAAAAAAGGTCCTTTTGCTTATTGGCATTTGGTTTCAGTGTGCACACTGGACACACACACACAGAAGGTAGATAAGGCACTAGATGGACTTCTCTGAATGGGCCCTGCCTTTGTTCATTGTTAATTTTGACTTTTTTAAAAAGTACATTAATTTGAAGCTGGAGAGATGGCTCAGAGGTTAAGAGCACTAACTGCTCTTTGCAGAGGACCCAGGTTCATTCTCCAGCACCCACTTGGCAGCTCACAACCACTTGCAACTCCAGTTCCAGCGGAGCGAATGCCCTCTTCTGGCCTCCTTGAGCGTCAAGCACACACAGTGGTGTTCAGACATGCAGAAGACAAAAGACCCAGCCATATAAAGTAGAAAGACTAAATAAATCTTGAAAAAGAAGAGGAAAGGTGGGGCTGGAGAGATGGCTCAGTGGTTAGGAGCACCAACTGCTCTATCAGAGGTTCTGAGTTCAATTCCCAGCAACCACATGATGGCTCACAACCATCTGTAATGGGATCTGATGCCCTTTTCTGGTGTGTGTCTGAAGGGAGCAATGTTGGTGTGCTCATGTATATAATAAATAAATCTTTAAAAAAAAAAAGAAGCCGGGCGTGGTGGCGCACGCCTTTAATCCCAGCACTCGGGAGGCAGAGGCAGGTGGATTTCTGAGTTCGAGGCCAGCCTGGTCTACAAAGTGAGTTCCAGGACAGCCAGGGCTATACAGAGAAACCCTGTCTCGAAAAACCAAAAAAAAAAAAAAAAAAAGAAGAGGAAAGGTGAACATTTTAAAAGTGTAATTTCATTTTATGCAATGAATCCAGGAACATGGACCTTAGGCACTCGAAGCATCATGGAACTGAGCACAGGTTCAGCTGAGAACCAGCCATGACCGTTTATTTCTAATCTCCTTATAGCCAACAGCTGACAGGCCATCGACAGAGGATACTGAAGCAAAAACGGGGCACAGCGGAAGTTGAGCATGGAGACCTGACCTCTTGCTGATCCCAGCTAATCTGGTCTGACCCTTGTCTACCAAACCAAGCAAAGGAAGCAAGTGACCTTTTATCACTGTCTGTCACCAAAAGGATCCCAGAGCAGCTGCCCCACCCCCACCTCCACCCCCCACCCCGGCCTCCAGCCTGACCAGTGTCTCATGTGTCAGAAACTGGATGTGGAAGCCGGGCGTGGTGGCACACGACTTTAATCCCAGCACTCAGGAGGCAGAGTCAGGCAGATTTCTGAGTTCGAGGCCAGCCTGGTCTACAGAATGAGTTCCAGGACAGCCAGGGCTACACAGAGAAACCCTGTCTCAAAAAACAAAACAAAACAAAAAAAGAAAAGAAAAGAAACTGGATGTGGACAAGAAAATCAGCAACAAAGAAAGACTTAAGGAAATAAGGTTCTCAGGATCTGTGGGGCCTTGGATCTCCTCCTGACAAAGCAATCAAGATCAAAGATGCACCACCTGGCCGGCCGGACTGCTGGGCCTACACCTGGCTGCTGTCTGAAATGCCATCACCATTCTGTTTGCACCGGACCCTCCTACCTCCTCAGATGACCTCTTTCCTGTCTTGGCTCAAGACCTGTGTCTTGAACCTGTGTGGTGAGAGCCTGGCTGAATTAACTAGCCCTACTAGGGAAGACTGCCCAGTTGTTAAAGTAGCAATGAATATGTACAGTGTGAAATGAGCCGGTGATTTAATAGTCAATAGAGGATAATACACTTGCGTCAAGATTATAAATGAGCAGAATGACTTAGTTGCTTGATGTCAAGATTAAAGATCTGAGTTCGAGCCCCAGGCCCGCCCTACATGGTGGAAGGAGAAAGTGATTCCTCCAAGTGATACCCTGACCCCCGAAATGTGCTGTAGATGTGCCTCCTCCAATAAATAGATAAAGGTAAGAAATAAACGTTTTACACGTCTAAGTGTGTAAAAATATAAGGGGGTAAAAAAGGATCAATATTTCTCCTTATAAACACACCAAAATGGCAAGCTGTCACGGGGAGGAAGGTCCAGGCTTCAAGATCTTTTATTGTCGTGTCCCCCTTATACTTTCAGGGAAAAAAAAAATTAATCTACTGTAGGAAAATAATTAAAAAGCTAGAGCAGGACCAGAAAGGGAGCAGTGAACAGAATGTAAAGTGAATAAGTAAAATAACAATAACAATAATAATAATATAATAATATGCAAAACTAAAAAAGCCAGGACAGTTTCTCCAGGGACAAAGGGGAGGACAGTGGCTACTTAAATGAACAGCTGCTGCAGCTGGCAGGTCCCCAGGCTCGGTTTCAGGCCACTTCCCCTGTGACTCCGTCTGGCAGTTTCAGGCTGTGCCCTCCAGTTTGGCTCCCGTGCATCCTGGAGATTGGAGGTGGGGCTGGGGTCTATTGATTCTTGAATCCCAGGGAAACCTCTTCAGTTCTGTTTGCACTATGTCCAATCTCGAGAGAACTGGACCTGCCCTTTCCCCTATTGTCCTTCAGGATCCACACTTTGTTTATTTCCAAGACAGGGTTTCTCTGTGTAGCTTTGGCTGTCCTGGAACTCACTCTGTAGACCAGGCTGGCCTTGAACTCAGAAATCTGCTTGTCTCTCCCTCCCAAGTGCTGGGATTAAAGGCGTGCGCCACCGCTGTCCAGCTTGATATTACATTCTTTATGACTCCTTTTATTGATTGCCCAGAAATTTTTAAAGGTTTAATTCTTTTGTGTGTGTGTGTGTGTGCATGCGCACACAATAATATAACAAATGCCTTTGGAGGTCAGGGGACAACTTGAAGTCTGTTCTCTCCTTCTGCTGTGTAGGTCCCAGAGATCAAACTCAGGTCATCAGACTTGGCACGCACCTTCACCTGCTGAGCCCTTTCACCGGCCCTCTTTTTCACCATATCCCCAACTGTCTTCCAGGGCTGCTGTCATCTGACCACACCAGGGAGATGCATACAGCATTCAGCAATGTCATAATGGGGCTTACAAACACTGCATCTTCCCAGTAAATACCCCACCTTCAGTCACTTCTTCACTCTCTCCCCCTAACACCGTAAAGAGTCTGAAACTCACTTTGTAGACCAGGCTGGCCTCGAACTCAGAAATCTGCCTGTCTCTGCCTCCCGAGTGCTGGGATTAAAGGCATGTGCCACCATGCCCGGCTCTAATTTGTTTTGAAATTAACCTATAAATCTATTACTCCAGCTGTCTGGGTTATTTATTTACTTATTTATTTATTTATAGTATGGCTTTGGGGTGACTGGAGAGATGGTTCAGTGGCTAAGAGCACTGGCCACTCATACAGAGGACCCAGGATCGATTCCCAGCACCCACATGGCAGCTCACAGCTGTCCCTAACTTCAGTTCCAGGGTTACAGTTCAGTTCTAGGTGTCCTCTTCCGGCCTCCATAGGTACCAAACACCTGCGGCACACAGACACACAGGCAGACAACACACACACATGAAGTAAAACCAAGTATTTAAAAACACAGACTTTGCTGGACGTGGCGACGCACGCCTTTAGTCCCAGCACCCAGGAGGCAGAGGCAGGCAGATCTCTGAGATTGAGGCCAGCCTGGTCTACAGAGTGAGTTCCAGGACAGCCGGGGCTACACCGAGAAACCCTGTCTCAAAAAAACATAAACATACCAAAACAAAACAACAAACCTATGACCTTTGAGGACTGGTACTGGGGGTGGAACTAAAGCCTCCAGCTCTTTGATATGTGCATGTAAGTCAGATGCCTGAGAAGGCCAGGAAAGGGCTCTGCCTCCCTTGGAACTGGAGCCCCAGAGAGTTGGGAGCTGCCAGGTGGATGCTGAGAATCGAACCTGAGTCCTCTGAAACAGCCGCTGGTACACTAACCTCGAAGCCCTGAGATTATTGTCTCCAGTGTTCTGCTGAGACACTATCCGTGACCCTTTAGATGGCGCTGTCTTTTTTTTTTTTTTTTTTTTTTGGTTTTTCGAGACAGAGTTTCTCTGTGTAGCCTTGGCTGTCCTGGAACTCACTCTGTAGACCAGGCTGGCCTCGAACTCAGAAATTCGCCTGCCTCTGCCTCCCAAGTGCTGGGATTAAAGGCGTGCGCCACCACGCCCGGCTAGATGGCGCTGTCTTAATAGTGATTCTGACACACACTAACCCAGCACCTGGCAATGTGTGACGGCCAGCATATGGCACAGGTGGTTTTCAGATGGACATGTCTGTCTGTCTGTCTGTCTGTCTGTCTGTCTGTAGTCAGTGCTAAGGCTTACACTCGGTGAGTGCTGCTTAACTGAGTACTGCTCTCATTCCAGAAGACAAAGAAAAGTGAAACAAAACGGGAAAAAAAAAAAAAAGACGCAGCCATTTTGATATTATTCCGTAGGCTTCCAAATAAACACAACTTTTTAAAAAATGTGCACTGGTGTTTTGCCTGCATGCTTGTCTCTGTGAGGGTACCAGATCCCTACAACAGGAGCTACAGACAGTTTGTTTGTTTGTTTGTTTGTTTTTGTTTTGTTTGGTTTTTTGAGACAGGGTTTCTCTGTGTAGCCCTGGCTGTCCTGGAACTCACTCTGTAGACCAGGCTGGCCTCGAACTCAGAAATCCACCTGCCTCTGCCTCCTAAGTGCTGGGATTAAAGGCGTGCGCCATCACCACCCAGCTTTCTTTCTTTTTCTTTTCTTTTTTTTTTTTTTTTACTTTTTAAAAAACATTTATTTTTATTTTCTGTGTGCGAGCATTTTGCCTGCATCTTTGACCTTGATTGCTTTGTCAGGAGGAGATCCAAGGCCCCACAGATCCTGAGAACCTTATTTCCTCAAGTCTTTCTTTGTTGCTGATTTTCTTGTCCACATCCAGTTTCTTTTCTTTTTCTTTTTCTTTTTCTTTTTCTTTTTTTGTTTTGTTTTTTGAGACAGGGTTTTTCTGTGTAGCCCTGGCTGTCCTGGAACTCACTCTGTAGACCAGGCTGGCCTCGAACTCAGAAATCTGCCTGTCTCTGCCTCCCAAGTGCTTGGTTTTTTTTTTTTTTTTTTTTTTTGGTTTTACGACAGACAGTTTTGAGCTGCCATGTGGGTGCTGGGAACTGAACCTTGGTCCTCTGGAAGTGGACCAGTGTTCTTAACTGCTGAGCCATCACTCCAGCCCAGAGACACGACTTTTTGTTTTGTTCCGATTTTGAGACAGGGTTTCTCTGTGTAGCCCTGGCTATCCTGGAACTCACTCTGTAGTTCAAGCTAGGCTTGAACTTAGAAATCCACCCACCTCTGCCTCCCAAGTGCTGGTATTACAGACGTGCACCACCACACCCGGCTAAACACAACTTTTTTTTTTTTTTAATTTATTTATTATATGTAAGTACACTGTAGCTGTCTTCAGACACTCCAGAAGAGGGCGTCAGATCTCATTACAGATGGTTGTGAGCCACCATGTGGTTGCTGGGATTTGAACTCTGGACCTTCGGAAGAGCAGTCGGGTGCTCTTACCCACTGAGCCATCTCACCAGCCCCTAAACACAACTTTTAAAGAGCCACAAGTAACAGGAAAAAAATCCTTGAAGAAATAATTGTTAAAGAAAACCTCTCAGAGAATACAGAGTATAACTCTTTGTAGAGAACACAAAGATTGGTGAATAAATTAACATGTTGGCTAGACACAGATACACATACAAAAGAAACAATTTTAAACTCAAGGTAGAGAAGAACTTCTAGAAAGGGGAAAAAAGTGTGTAACGGAGTGTGGGTCACATAGGGTTCTGAAGTCAGGGATCCTTAGGTTTTGTCTCTAACTCCACATGGGTGGGCATACAGGTGTTACTATACTCAATATTAAGAAGCTGCAGGGGGCTGGAGAGATGGCTTAGCAGTCAAGAGCACTGACTGCTCTTCCAGAGGTCCTGGGTTCAATTCCCAGCAACCACAAGGTGGCTCACAACCATTTGTAATGGGATCCAATGTCCTCTTCTGATATGTCTGAGGACAGCGACTAAAGACAGTTTTATGTATGTACTCACATTGACTCTTTGTGCTTCGAGGCAGAGGCAGTTGAATCTACAGGTTTGAGGCTAGCCTGGTCTACATAGTGAGACCCTGGGCTAACAACTAACAAACCAAATCCAGGCAACTAACTAACCAAAGAAAAACCAAACCAACCAACCAAAACTAGCAATCCAGTACATAGATATATAGATATGTAGATATCATATATATCATAAAACACATATACACATATTGAAATGCAATGCACACACACACAAAAACCCAAAACCAACCAAAAAACTGGCCCTGGGCCCCGCCTCCACGTGACACGTGCTCTCCAGGGGTTTGTGCCACATCTGGAGGGCAAGCTGCGAGACACTACTTCTGCACCGCTCCCCAGGTGAGCAGCTCTGGAACTGACCACATCTGCCTGCCTTCCTGCCTAGGGCTAGGCCTGGATTTCCTGGTCCCTTGGCTCCTAGACCGGGCATCACACAGTGGGGCGGGCTAACCTCTGCTCAACACTCACCTACCCATGTGGCCTCAAGTGGCAGCTTGTATTTCTCTGACAACAGTGGCTTCGGTCCCTCGGCGTGGATGGTGTTGCAAACTGCCCTGTGTTCTATTCATTTTACATATGAGCCTTAGGTTGGTTCTGTTTGAAGGGCTCCGCCCTTTGGCCAGTTATGAATACAGTTATGAATACAGATTGCTGCCCCTGGCCTTTGTTCTGCAGATTCACAAAGCTGAGACGGAGACCAGGTGAACTGGCAGTGACCCGAGAAAGATTATGGATCTAAAAATTAATTCTCGATGCTGAAAGATGGCTCGGTGGTTATGACATTTGCTTCCCTGTCATGAGGACAGGGGTTCAGATCCCAGCACCACTGAAATCAGCCAGGTATCCCACTCATGCCTGTAACCCCATTTCCGAGGGAGGTGGAGGCCGGGGGATCACTGAGACCTGCTGGCTTCTAGCTTAGCTCAGCGCAAGCCCTGGGCTCATGGAGAGACCTTGTCTCAAAGGAATAGGCAGAAGTGAGTGGTAACGGATGAAGATAGCCTGTGTTCTTTTCTGGCCTCCATGAACATGTGCACGTGTGTATACACAAGCACATGCACTCATGCAAGCACATGCAAGTGTGCAAACACACACACACACTTACAAATCATTTTTTTTTAAAGATTTATTTATTTATTATATGTGAGTACACTGTAGCTGTCTTCAGACACTCCAGAAGAGGGCGCCAGATCTCGTTACGGATGGTTGTAAGCCACCATGTGGTTGCTGGGATTTGAACTCCGGACCTTTGGAAGAGCAGTCGGGTACTCTTACCCACTGAGCCATCTCACCAGCCCTTATTTTATTTTTTTAAAGATTTATTTATTATATGTGAGTACACTGTAGCTGTCTTCAGACGCACAAGAAGAGGGAGTCAGATCTCATTACGGATGGTTGTGAGCCACCATGTGGTTGCTAGGATTTGAACTCAGGACCTTCGGAAGAGCCATCTCACCAGCCCCATTTTATTTTTTTTTTTAATTAACTGGGTGTGCACACCTTTAGTCCCAGCACTCAGGATAGCAGAGGCAGGTGGGATCACGGCCAACCTGGTCTATACTGTGAATTTCAGGCCAGCCAGGGTTACATAGTTAGACTCTGTTTCAAAACAAATAACTAAAAACTTAAAAATAAATTTAAAAGATCCTTTAAGGAGCCTTCCTTTTTACCAAGGATCCTAGTTCTAGTCCCAGGTTTCACCTGGGGCAGCAAACAGCTGTCTCTAAGTACAACTCCAGGGACCCAGAGTGGCCTTCTGGCCTCTCTTGGCGTCTGTACACTTCTGGACATATCCAGACAGACATAGCCACAATTTCAACATAGTAAAAATAAACCTTAAAAGAGGGAGGATTAGAGACATGGCTCAATGGTCAAAAGCACTTACCGCTCTCTCACAGGACCTGAGTTCACTTCCCAGCATGCATGTCGCGTGGTTCACAACCACCTATTATGACTCCAGCTCCAGGGGATGCGATGCCTCTGCAGCCCCTGCACTCGTGTGCCCACAAGTCCACCCCATGTACACATACTTGGAAATAAATAGTAAAAATCTTCTTCAAAAGCCTTCAAAGATAAAACGCAGCGTCCACAAAATTGTAGTTGAAAATTCTGGTTTTCTTTAAAAGCCGTTATGTTGTGTGAATATGTTTTGGTTCTAATCCCAGGTGTGGGGTGCGAGGCTGCTTCACGGCAGGTGATTATGATCTGCCTCGTACACTAGCAGAGGCGCGATCTTTGCCAGCTGCAGATGGTTTATGCTTGGAATTTTGGGGACTCTGGAGAGGGAATAAATATTAGTCTAGAGAGGGGTGTTTGGAAGGAGGTGGCTGCTCCCCCTTCTGCTCCTGGCTGCTGTTGCTAAGGTTTGTCAAGTGTTCATGCACAAAGAGACAAGAAGTTAGAGATAACGTGACGATGAAGATTGGACTTACCCCAAGGAACTCATCACCCCTAATCGGAAGGACATAATCTTAAAGAGACCTACGCCCCCTTTCTCCTCTAAGCTTCATTCTCTCCTATCTACTACTGGGGGGGGGGTTGGAAAGGATTAGGGTGGAATAAGGGTTGGAAGGGGGGTAGAAATATAAAATTCCCAATAAAATGGATTAAAAAATATGCCAACACAAAACACTAAAATACACCTTATACGCGTGCATGGGAGATATAGTTAAGATACACATACACAAGCCGGGCGTGATGGAGCACGCCTTTAATCCCAGCACTGGGGGAGGGGGGGGCAGAGGCAAGCGGATTTCTGAATTCGAGGATAGCCTGGTCTACAGAGTGAGTTCCAGGACAGCCAGGGCTACACAGAGAAACAACAAGAAAAAAGATACACATACACACCTGACAGCACAACTGAAACCCATCCAAGTCGGGCTCCCAGCTACATCCACCCACCCCAGACAGTGGTGCCCAATTCTTCCCACTGCACAGCTGCAAACCCCTCTGACTGGGGCGTGGGGGTGGGGGTGGGGTGGACGGAAACTCCAGGCTATCAATTCCAGCTCTCTTAATCTCCAACGTTTGCACCGGGCATCAGAGGGAAGCTATGTGGTTCTGTGAGTCGAAGGAGGGAAATCCATGCTTCGCAGCAGCAAGTGACTTAACATTCAGACTCAGAATCTCACTCCCTCAGGGAGGAGCCCCTCCAGTCCACCTGCTGTCCCTGCCTCATGACTGTGGTAACAAAAAGGCTGGGAAAGCCAAGCTGCCAGGCTGTCCAAGAACATAATGACTAGGCTTACTCACTCACCAGCCCTGAACAACAATGTGTGGGCTGGTCCTCACGGTGTACACAGTATCTGCCACTGTGTTAATTGGATGGCCCGGAGAGAAAAGGAGGAAGTGTTTTTAAATGGCACCTTCAATTGCTTCCAGATTACATCTTGGCTAAGTGACTATTAAAATTAGTACCTGTCCCGGGAGCGGCGTCACACACCTTCAATACTGGGGTGGGGGGTGGGGGGCAGAGACAGGAGGATCACAGGCCGGAAGCCAGTCTGATCTGTAGAGTGAGCTCCAAAGCTACGCTGGTAGACTGTCTCAAAGCCAGGGCCACTGGCTCAGTTGGATGAAGGGCTTGTTCTTCAAGCTTGGAGACCTGAGTTTGGCTCCTAAGAACCCACACAAAGATGGATGCAGAGAACGCAGCAGTGAATAGACCAACATGGATTATCCTGGCTGTCCACACACTACCTGTGAACCCACATTAAACACACACACACATATACAATTTTCTAAGTATCAGGTCATAAGTCAGGGAACTGTTTTTGGATATCAGGTCGAATTTAATTAAGGTTTTAGTTACCCCCCCCGACCCCCCCAGCCAAATTTGTGCTACCCTGTGTTAGGGTCTCAGAATTTCCCATTCAATAGCTGACATCTTCTCAGTTGTTCCTTGCTAGGTGGTTCAGACAGCAGATTTTCTTCTTGCCTTCGACACCAGCATCAAGAGAACCTGCCCACCTTCCTCAAGCCCTGGACATTAAGTTCTACATGGTAGCTCCGGGAGATTCCCAGAAGCAGCTGGCTGCACCCACAGAACCACTTTCAATATTCTGCAGGCCCTCTATCTTAAGAAACATTCTTTAGCTTTGAGACAGGGTCTCACTCTGTAGACCAGGCTGGTCTAGAACTCATGGAAACCTGCCTGCCTCTGCCTCCCAAGTGCTGGGTAGGATTATATATATGCCTGGCAATTTATTATTTTTACTTTTTAGGCATGCATGCTGATGCCAGAAGAGGTGTCGGTTCCTCTCTGGAGCTGTAGCTATGGAGTTGAGACCCCTGACGGGGTGTTGGAAACTGAACTAGTCTCTGCTAGAGCAGCCATGAGGCCACCTCTCCAGCCTCAGTGTCTCTAATTTCTTGGTTTTTAGTCAGGGTCTATGCAGCTCTGGTTGAGTCTGGAGCAGTTATGTGGCCTGTGAATGCAGAGATCTGCTCAACTGCCTCCAGTGTTGGGATTAAAAGCATGCATCTGTAATATTTTTAGATTATGTGTATGGGTGGGTTTAACATAAATGTCATGTGTGGGTGTTTTGATTATCGGGTGCCCTGAAACTGGAGTTACAGCTGTGAATAGGTGGTACTTTTAATTGGTGAGACCCCTCTCTTCAGCCCCATCTTTAAATTCCCAAGATCTCATTTAGCTCAAGATAAAGGTTCTTGAAGTGTTTTTTTAGTTTTTTGGTTTTTTCGATACAGGGTTTCTCTGCATAGCCCTGGCTGCCCTGGAACTCACTTTGTAGACCAGGCTGGCCTCAAACTCAGAAATCTGCCTGCCTCTGCCTCCCGAGTGCTGGGATTAAAGGTGTGCGCCACCATGCCCGGCGCTAGTGTTTTATTAAGATCTTTTATCAAACACTCTCATCCATAACAGTTTTTTTTTTTTTTTTTTATGCAAAGAGGCACAGGTGGTCTTGGTGGAGCAGAGGATTCAGGTGTGCTTCATCTTTGCCATCATGCCCAGATTTAAATTTTCTTTTCCTTTTTGGCTTGAACCTTACCTCTCCCCAGCTGCTTTGGGCTTCTTGATCATCAAACTTTTTACTTAAGGTCTTACCAAACACGTTAACATTAGTACTTAACGGATATAAATCAAATTCTCTCGTGGACAACACGTACCTATAGTTGAAGACACTTAGAATGCTGAAGCTGCTGTCCAGCATTCACAGGCCAGCAACACAGGATGGATTCTTTCCAGTTCGGCTTTGGGCAGAGGTGGCAGCCTGGGAGGTCCTTCCCGGGAACTAGTGGGAAATGACCTGTGCTGTGTCTCGTTTTCTATAAAGCAACCCCACTGGCTTGGACCAGGAGTCTTTGGCTTTTCTCTGGCTGATGCTGCCAGAGTGCACCGCATGTGTGGCAGGCGTTGTGAGTAGTCTTGAGCAATCCTGCCAGGGAATATTCTAGCTGTTCTGTGGGCCCGGGGCAGGAAGCTAGGCTGGTATGTACCAAGACCGCACATCTGGTAAGCAGAACTGAGCTCAGCTAAGTTCCTCTAGGTCACCAAGTGGGTAAAAAATGAATTTCAACTATTTTCTGATTCAAGGCCACCAGCATCTCAAACTGAGCCTTTTCTTTTGATTAAAAATTTAAAAATGTTGAGCCGGGCATGGTGGCGCACGCCTTTAATCCCAGCACTCGAGAGGCAGAGGCAGGCGTATTTCTGAGTTTGAGGCCAGCCTGGTCTACAAAGTGAGAGTTCCAGGACAGCCAAAGCTATACAGAGAAACCCTGTCTCACCCCTCCCCCCACCCAAAATGTGGCTGGAGAGATGGCTGAGAGGCTAAGAGCACTGGCTGCTCCTCCAGAGGTCCAGAGTTCAATACCCAGCAACCACATGGTGGCTCCCAACCATCTGTCATGGGATCCAATGCCCTCTTCAGGTGTTGTCTTTTAGAGAGTGACAGTGTACTCACACATATTAAAAAAGTTTTTTTTCAATGTAGTTATGTTCCTGTGTGTAGAACCCCAAAGGCCACAAGAGGGCACTGGACCTTTGGAGCCTGAGCTACAGGGAGCTGTGTACCCCACCCTGCAGTGGGTGAGCAGGGGGCCTAACTGCCCTGTGTTCCTCACTTTCCATTCCACAGACATGGACTCCCGTCTTCAGAAGCCTGGCCTCTGCCTTCTTCCTTCTAATCCATCCCACACGGGCTCTACAGTCCACCCCCCCATGTCTCCCAAGCTAACCCAACCATGCAGTGATTCTCAGCGTGCCCTTGTCTACCAGCAGCTACCAGATGCAGGTGGGCTTCTTTCAGCCAACTGGGCTGGCCCAGCCAGGACACCCTTACTTCCTGGATTAGCACTTGTCCCTTGGTCCCCAGTTTCACCTGTTACATAGGTGTGTGCTGTTTTTTTTTGGGGGGGGGGGAAACTATACATGTATGGTACATTCATTCACATGTTTACTGTGAATATGAACAGAATGGTGGACTGTCTCACACCAGTTTCTACAGGTTTTGACACTCATTACTTCCAATACCAGGGGTACCATGTCCTCCCCCTGTGTCTTTTTTTTTTGTTTTTTAGAGACAGGGTTTCTCTGTGTAGCCCTGGCTGTCCTGGAACTCACTCTGTACACTCAGGCTGGCCTGCCTCTGCCTCCCGAGTGCGGGGATTAAAGGCGTGCGGCACTAGGCCCGCCTCCTCTGTGTCTTTTTATGTTGGGTGTCAGGAAGACTTGCTACAATGAGCTCAGGAGCACAGGCTGGTGTAACTCAACAGAGACGCCCATACACTCACAACTGGGACTTGCTGTGGCTCTGCCACTCACCCAGCTGGCGAGCCAGAACCTGAGAGACACAAGGCACTCCCTAGGTTACCAGTTACAAGGGTGCATGCAGAGGAGGAAGCCTTTGGTAAACAGCGAAAGGCCTCTTGTATCAGCTTCACGTTTTCTCTGCTCAGGGCCCCATGACAGAAAGCCACCAACCTCTAGGGCTGATGCTCTTCAACAGCCTCTGACCTAATCAATGGCTCAGATTCCAACCATTAGGTTCAAACTGAAGGAAGCAGGCTGGGATGTGGGAGTGCCCAGGGGAGTACTTGGCTGACCCTTAGGACCCACTGGCCAGTCAGTCCAGACACCATCTCGGCCTGCCCTCCACCACCACACACAGGGTCTGAGGCTAAGACACTCCTCAGGGAACTGGGGCTACCTGGCTTCCTCTCAATGCACCAGCAGCTTTAATAGACCAAGGCAGCAAGAAACTAAGGCAGGGCTCCAAGGAAGCCAGCCCCTCCCTCCTGCCAGGCTACTCAGCCAAGACCCAGGCCCCTCCCAAAGGACTGCATACGGAAAGACAGGAAAGGATTCATGGGGCCGCTGCTGACACACAGACACGAACAAGTTAACAAGCTTGCATTTAATAAGTCTGAAACCATTCTCAGCACATGGCATTGTACACGGGCATCTGTGCAAACAGATTCATTTAACAGGTCGTAGTTTAAAAAAGTCATAGATACTGTGAGTTCTGTATAAACCGGTGGACGGCAAGTTAGTTCCTTTTGATTTATAAGCCTCAATGTCACCGCAGAATAAAGAATGTAGCCAAAGAAAGCATTATCGGTCACTCGTATAGGACAGTGTTGTTTCTATAATTTGAAGCTTTCTGAATGGACGGGTTCAGGCCTGATCCAACTGTAAAAAGATGACTCAGTGAATAGACTATATGGGAGCTGTACAAAGTGTTATTAACTTCCATCATTAATAGCTTACTCAGCACTATACCACTATTGCTAGTTAAAATAACCTGCTTCTGAGGCCCCACGGAGGGAGGCGGCCTGCGCACGCAGCCTCGATGCCCTGGCCACCTCACGCCCAGGGCGTGCCATACAGTCCAACAGAAACTTTGGCTTTAGGAAGGAATCACAGACATTGAAAAGAATGGCTTTAATCGTTATTAAATGTGCAGTGGGAGGGAGTGTGCTTCAGATAGTCTGGGCAGGGCTGGCAGCAGGTCACTCCTGCTGCCACAGCTGCAGACACTAGTTTGTACATGACAAGACAATGAGGGAAAGCAGTCCCTTTCAAACAAACTGGAAAAAAAATTGTTCACAGTGGTTTGTATCAACAGAATGCATTTATGACAATTACATGTAGAGACTCACGCACTCTAAGGCTCTCTTTATATCCTAAAGAAAACAGGCATTTACATTATTCATGACTTATACTAAATTAAAAAAAGATCAATTGTACACTTTCTCCTCGGACAGGATAACCTGCCAGGGTGTACAGCTTAACACCATCATCAGAGCTGTCCGCAAAGGGAACAGAGGTTCAAAACAAAACAAAATGCTCTCTTGAGAATGACGTGCTTCGCTTGCTGCTATAACCAGCAAGTGCCAGCAGTAATCAAATGCAGGAGGGCCCGACAGACAGGTCTACCTGGGCAAGCTGACCAGCACATCACAGTTTAAAAAGGAAGGTTATGAACGCTATGTTACAAGTCCCAACCAGGCAGTGTCAAGTGACATCTATTTCTTTGCTTGCTTTGTGATCATACCCCGTGGTGGTGTGACAGGTCTCGTGGCGTTGGGCTTCTTTTTCTCTGCAGGCTTTAAAATCTGTAAAGAGGAAAGAAAGAAGAACCTTAGGAGAGCTATACCTGGACCTCAGTTCTGTTCAGATCTCCATCTACAAATTCTGCCTAATGCTGCCCCCTAAATGCTGAAAAGCCCTCTAGAACATACCCTGGACCCGACTGGTCCCTGACCATTTTGGTGTAGAAGTGCCATGACATACAGCCAGAATATGTGATCTGAAAAACAGTTTCTGCCTGGGCCAAGTGACAAACTCAAGTCTAGAACTTCCCATAACCTTGAAGCTCTGTGGAAGGCACTGGAGTCTGCAGTCTCTGAGGAGTGCTGAGGCCTGCTTCGGGACTTCCACAGCTATAGTAACATTTACAACTGCGTGAGCTTGAAATGGATCAAGCCCACTATAGGGAGGAAATGTGAGAACCAGGGGCCAGCACAGGAGACGATATCATGGCACAAACTGATGTGTTGGCACTTGGGAGGCAGAGGCAAGTAAATCTCTCTTGCATTCACGGCCAGCCTGGTCTACAGGGTGTGTTCCAGGACAGCCAGAGCCACCCCAACTCCCTCTTCTCACCAAAAGCACTGACTATAAGCCATACATCGCTTACTTCCACCCACTTAAAAGAATTCAACTACACCTAAAGTCAATACTGGGGAAAGGTTCCGTATTATTTTTCCTTTCTTTAGGAAGAGCCCACACACTTCTTCCATGGGACAAATATTCCTAAAAAAGGAAGGGCAGCCTGCTCAGCAGAGCTGCAAGCACATGAAAAGTGCCCATAGTCTCACCTGGAAGGAACACATGAGGGTCTCATCCACACTCATCATGGCGCCTGCATTGTCAAACTCGCCACAGTAGTTGGGTGCAGAAAACAGAGTGACTAACTGCCTCTTTGCAAAAAACTCATAGCCATCTTCAACCACCTGTGGAGAGACCGTGTCAGTGTGAGCAGCTGGGGCCGAGCTGCCCCTCTCCTTCCCAACTGAGCTCGGCCTCCTGCCGCTCGCCCCCGAGGCACACTGTGTGGCAAGCCATACCTACCCACCAAAATCAACAAGGAGCCTCGGCTCACACCCATGCTCTAAGTGTACATGTAAAGTCAAAGTCAGTACCTGATGGGCTCTACATATAAGATCCAAATCATGCTTATGGAGAAATTTTGCAACCACTTCTGCACCAAATGTGAAGGACACTCCTCTGTCATTTTCACCCCAGCCTAAGACATCTTTATCGGGGTCAGACCACAAAAGATCACAAAGAAGACCTTGATCTGGTACATCAGTTGGTCTCATAATTCGCCGAATCTGCTCCATAGATTGAAGATCTGGTGATAAACCTATTCAACAAGAAAGGAAAACCCCTGAAGTGCAGACAGCATTGGCCTGAGCATGCGGCCAGCCCCTTCTGCTGAGGAGGCTGGCACTGCCACGCTGCGGTGAAACCTGTGGGTTTTTAACTTGGTTTTGGGGAAAACAATGCACAAAATGTACTGTACTGCCGCTGGTGTGCTAGTCAGACAGTCACCTCAACACCCAACCACTGAATCCACACTTCTCCCAATAGAAGGCAGGAAGGGAACACAGTGGGTGCCACCATCACCAGATGCAATGGCCGGGCACAGGGAGGATAATGCTCAGCTGTGAGGCAGCTCCTTCTAAGCCTGTGATCCATGGACCACCAAATGTCACTCAACAGTCTTGTTCTCTAAGTACCTGATCCAAGAGGGCATAGAGTAGAGACTACACCTTAATACATTATGCGGGTTTTTGGATAGCTGCTTCATTTCCAATCACCCCCAAACCTCCACATCTTTGCAACATCTTTATTACCTCACACACAGCACAGCCGCGGAACGGAGCGGAGATTTTGGGAAGAGCCCGGTTAGGGTTCAGGCAGACACATGGCTGAGCAGATGGCACTAGGGCTCGTCCTGTATTTAAAGTCATGTTCTCTTCCCAACCTATAACCCCTGCTTCCTCACACTTGATCCAAATGACCTGGCTGTATCACTGTGAAGAAGCCTTGGCACCACAGTGGCCTGGCCAGGGTCATCGTGCCCAGCTGACTTTTCAGAAGGGGCAGAGCTGCCTGGGTGAAGGCGACACCTCCATGTCACATACCTCCATGACAGCAGAATATCTTCTCGTCCACGATGGCTGCTATCGGCAAGCAGTTAAAACAGTCTGTGAACGTTTTCCACAGCTTAATGTTGTATCTTCTTTTACCTGTGAGAATGCAGACAGTCGCCCTACTGCTCTTCACCTTTGCTCTCTAAGGTCACATCTCAAGCAACTGAAACATGGGGCACCGACAGGCCCTACAGTCTCAGGGCTGGGGTACAGGGCTCATCCTGAACCAAAATACATTCCCAGAGCTCCATACGGGGCACACCTCAGTCAGCCCTGATTAGTGCACAGTACCCACTCTATTTGAAACCTCATCTGTTTTGTCGAACCTTGACCTTGAGAAAACTTCTACTTCTGAAGGCCGCCAAATCCTCCTGTGCTGTCAGCTCTTCCTTCAGCTGCCTTAGCTGTGAAGCTTGCTGCAACCAGACAGAAGCCCCACCCTGACTTCAGGAGGGCCAGGGACTCTAGGCAATCAGAAAGCTCAAATTGGGCACATCCGGTGCTTGGTCCTAACAGTCTACACACAATATACTCCTTTAAGCACCAGGGTTATGACAGGGTGTCAGAGTGTGTCCCCTTTAAAACCACGGTATGAAAAATATGGTTTGAATTCACAGTTCATAAGCCTTAGCACCTACTACATTCTCTTAATTGGCCAAGGACTGCGCAATACAGGGGAGCCTCTGACTCCTGGGTCATCCCACACTTAAGTACCAATATGTTGTGTTTGCCACTACACTAGGACTCTATCCTCTTTACCAGAGAACACAGGGACATCTAAAGGGCCCTACTATGCCTTTTAGAGTTCAGCGGGACCTAGCCAACAGCCTTCCTAAGCCACGCCTTCTGAGCTGGGCAGACCACCCACCACCAGCACCCAGCATTCAGATCCTTCCCTGAGGAAAGTTGCATTTCAGCCCTGGGGAGGCCACAGATTCCCTGGATAATTCTGGAAACTTCAATGAACACGTCAACACCTCCAATTACCAATAGCTAATGGTAAGAACGTCAATGCAGAAACTGAGGCCAGATGGCCCTGACTCCACTCCAAAACCCATCCTGTCCCATCTCATTCTCTGCTGAGCCCAATGTCACTCATGCCTTAGCTGAGGGCTGGATTAAAACTCTGTGTTGTCTGAGGTGAGAAGACTCCATGCTGAACCCAAGCTCCCTACAGCAGTCTAGAACACAGGGGCAGCCCTAACTACAAGCCGCTGCATTTGTGTGTGCCCTACATTAGCAAGTGCTAAACCAATGGACTCCCTTAAGCACCTGCCAATCCAGCCCACACCCTTTTCTGGTGGAAACAGCCCAGAGTCTCAAAACTCCTGCCATTTTATGTTTGTGTGAAACCATGAAAGCCCTCCCCCAAGCCAGTTCTTTTTCCCACACCAAATCTAAGGCTTTGGAACCATTTTTAATCAATGATGAGCTCAAAGTGCAGCTCTACTAGACAATCCAGGGCTGTGTGGGGCAGGCACCCCCCCCCCCCGCCCCAAGATCAGGAAGCTGCAGCTGGAGCCAAGGTTGTGGTCTACATTTCAGAAAAAAAAGTAAAGTGAGATAACTCAAATATGAGAATATGTACAAAGTATTATTTTAAAATAAAACTGAGGGCTGGAGAGATGGCTCAGCAGTTAAGAGCACTGACTGCTCTTCCAGAGGTCCTGAGTTCAATTCCCACCAACCACATGGTAGCTCACAACTATCTGTAATGGGATCTGATGCCCTCTTCTGGGGCATCTGAAGACAACCACAGTGTACTCACATACTTTAAATAAAAAAACAAACAAAGCTGGGCAGTGGTAGTGCACGCTTTTAATCCCAGCACTTGGGAGGCAGAGGCAGGTGGATTTCTGAGTTCGAGGCCAGCCTGGTCTACAGAGTGAGTTCCAGGACAGCCAGGGCTATACAGAGAAACCCTGTCTCGAAACAAATAAACAAAAAATGAGGAAAAAGCAAAAAGGAGAAGGGGGAGGGTGGAGGTGATGTGGCACACCTTGAATCCTAGCACTCCAGAAGGCAGAGGGTGGGTGGATCTCAAGGCCAGCTTGAGTTCCAGGAGAGCCAGGACTACACAGAAAAACCCCGTCTCAAAAACCCTAAATAAATAAAGCCAAGCCTGTGCTGGGCTGAGAGGGTAAGATGCTTGAGGTGCAAGTCTGGCAACCAAGGTCAGGGTGGAGACAGCTGACTCTACACTCTGGCTCCAGCAAAGACAGACAGACTAAATCAAAATGTAGTTTTTAAAGTGTCTTTTTCTCCATTATGCATCTTCCAGAAAAGTTATTGTCCCTTTCCTAAATAAAGCTGCACTACAAGAAAACCACAACATCCATTTCAAAACCAAGCTGTTGCACTGCAAGATCCACCCACACATAAGGCCGGACAGCAGAGCAGCACTGCCTCCAACTGTGGTCCTGCTCTCAACTCACAAGCCACTGACCCATGCTTTCAGCAGATGCTCTCTCTATCCAGAACCAGTCTAACCGAAGCTGTGAAAAGCAGAGCAGATGGTGCAAGCTCTGGGGTCTGCACTAAGAGCAAAGCCGTGTGCCATCAAGACTATTTCCGTCCAACCCCATCAGCACCCAGGTCAGGCTGCTCTCCCTAAACTAGGACATGGGCAGGTATGCTGCAGCAACTCCAACTCCCAGGCCTGCCACCCGCTGCCTTCCAGCCCTGGTTCCTCAGAGGCAAAGTACTTACACTCATCATAAAATCCGTAGATCCTATTGATGCTGGCGCACTCGTGGTTCCCTCTGAGAAGAAAGAAGTTCTCCGGATACTTGATTTTGTAGGCCAGCAAGAGGCAGATCGTCTCCAGGGACTGCTTGCCCCTGTCCACATAGTCCCCGAGAAACAAATAGTTGCTCTCTGGAGGAAAGCCACCGTATTCAAACAGACGGAGCAAATCATAGTACTGCCCGTGGATGTCACCTAAAGGTGAGAACATCAGTGTCACAAATCAGCAAACAGACAAAACATTGGCAAGACGCCCCTCAGACACTCATCTCATATGACAATGGCCTCTACGATGTTCACCGCCAACACGAATTTCCCGGTTGTAGCATATTTAGTTTAACTGACCATGTAAAATTTAAATGCACAGGTACAGAGCTCCCCCCAGATACAACTAATTAATTTATTTGTGGTAAAGTCTCACCTGTTTCCTGCCAAGTACTGCAGTCCCCTGAGCTCAGCTTCAGGGACTTATGTGAGCATATCCTTTGTCAATGTCCAGTGAGACGGGACCCCTCACAACACTTAACATTCAAGACACCCACCTTGGCCATGGCTTTTCAACTTCTGCAAGGTCAAAGCCAAGGTCTCCTCGCTCTAAACACACAGTTTACCCTGAGTCAGAGATGCAATACCCACCTAGACTGTGCCACTTTAGAGGATGGTCTGTACCTGCTCCTACAGCAGAGTGAGCCAAACTAGACCAGGTCTCCCCACCGCGTCCCCCATGCCCATACTCCTTCAGAGAACATCAAAGGCCACCAGTGTGCCCCCAGCTGAGTAACGGGAGTCCCACACTCACCACATATCTTGAGTGGTGCTTCAAGTTCTAAAAGGATAGGCTGACTGAGGAAGATCTCCCGAGACTTCAGGCAGAGTCCTCGGATCTCGTTCTCCTGGAGCTGGACATTCTTGCCTGGTTTGGACCCTCTCACTGTGGAGAGAAACAGCAGTCAGGACACAGCCTCACATGGAAATGTTCAATTCAGGACAGCAGCAGCTAAGAGCAGCTACACCCACGGCAAGCAGCTAATTAATTACTGCCTGTAGCTTCTGGCCAAGGCTGCCTGCCACCTGCACTCAAATGCACAGACATTTTTCTAAAATGAATCTTAGAAAAAAATGTTAACTTGAGAAGGGTGGCGTGGTATGATATTGAATATTTTTTTTCTCATAATAAACACCTGTTAGATAGGAAATGGCCAAATGTAACTGAAATCAGTTTTCTGGCTGGCCTGTATGGTCTCAACTGAAATCTGGAATGTCAGATGTTGTATACTTCAAGCTATGTTAGGCTCCTTTAGAGCAGCTTCAAGGTTGCCCTGACCCTGACAGTATCTGGCCGTGTCAGAGTCTCCAGGACACACTCCTGCCCTGTACCAAGACAGTCCCTTCTGCTTCCAGGCCTCTCTACTTTTAGAATGGACTCAAGTTTGCAGTGGGAAAGGCCAGTCATGTCACCAAGTCTGTCCTCAGAAATGTTCAGGACATGTCTCCACCAATGATGTTTCAGGACCAACTGCAACTCCATGGTCCCTAACTTCTGCGTGTTGTCTGCATTTTACTTTCAAATGCTGCTGAGGTCACTGGTTCAGAGACTGCTCCTGCAGAGAACCCAGGTTCAGTCCAACAGCCACACGTCAGTCATGTCACAACTCTAACTAGTTCTAGGGGATCTAATTAATACCCCTCTGGCCTCCGACGACACTGCACAAGCACACACTGCACTAACATACATGCAGGCACAACCACCAGACACATAAATCAATTTTAAGAAATGTCCTAGAAGCTGGATAGATGGCCCAGCTGATAAAAGACTGCCTTGCAAGCATTAGAACTTAGGTTTAAGTTCCAGAACTCACAGACGAGGGAGTGGGGCATAGGGAGCCAGGCTTGATGGCACACATCTAGAATCCCAGTGCTGGAGAGGGATGTCTCCCGAAACAGATCTGGAAGGCCAACCAGGCAGCCTAATCTACCTGGTGAGTCAGTGAGAAAGCCTAGCTAAAAGGGAAGGAAAAAACAAAACAAAACAAAACAAAAAAAACAAAGCCAAATCACCCTTGAAGAATTAATGACACCTCTGGCATTCATATCCAAAAATGACACCAGCACCTAATGCATGTTGGCTGCACATTAAGTCAGCGCCTGTAAAGAAAAAGGCCTCCCAGGCATCCAAAGAGAAGAACTCCCAGCCCAGCACCAGTCATGGCAGCTCCTGAGCCCAGAGTCAGTCCTGAGCTCTCTCTGTTCACCGCCTCGGTAAGGTCTGGCCACAGCCCACTCTCCTCAGGAGGCGAGGGTGACAGCAGTGGAGACATCTATGTGGGTTCCGGTTACACGAGATCAGATAATCATTATGCAGACTGAAGAACTCCAAATGCCAAGGATCTGAACTCTCCACAGTTCTCAAGCTTCAGGAAACGGCTGCGGCAGGCCCTGCTTGCTGCAAGGCTGCCTGGCACCGGGGCCTGACCACTTTCAGTGAGCTAGAATCTGAGTCTCTGTTTTTTTGTACAGAAGACAAAGGAAGCAGGCACTTGAGTTCAGCAGAGCCAGGCTAAGCAGCCCATTTAAGACTGCATCTGTCCACCATAAACCAGTCAACAGATTTGCTTTTAGCAGAATCCTAAATCTGACTGATCTCGCTAGCTTAAATTTTGTCCAATTGCAGGCTTTGTCATAAAATCATCTGTCCTGACAGCTAGGTAAGAGCAGAAAGTCTACGGGAATACACAGCTTTTGACCCTGTAGCAGCAGAGCAATGGCACTCCCAAGAGAGACCTGCTATGGACCGAGCAGAGTCCACTCAAGGCTGCAAAGCTGCACCCATGCTTGGAAACCAGAGCCTCAGGGAAGCTGGCCTTCAGCCTGTACGACATAGACACCCCCGCTTCTCCAAAGGAACAAGCTGATCAGGGGTGAAATGGTATGCAAAGCAACATTAGTTTTTCAGGGAAAAGACAAGAAAAGGATGGGCCCTCAAAGCAGGAAAACATTATGAGATAGGACAGGGATCCAGCAAGGAATGGACCCCTCTGAGCAGCTTCAGCCCCCCAAATATAACTGGGCTGTAAGACAAAAGATGTGCCCACTGGGAATTGACTTTGGGTGTACTCTTGTCTTTTTTTTTTTTTTTTTTCATTCTTTGGCTACACTAGGATCCTGCCTCTCCATCCCCTAGTACTGGGGTAACAGACACCTTAGAAAATAGGTTCTGAGCCTGGCAGTAGTGACACATGCCTTTAATCCCAGCACCCCATGGAGCATTCCAAGACAGCCAGGGCTATGGAAATAAACCTTGTCTCAGATAAACCAAACCAAACCGTTTCTGGTGGGGTCAAATACAGGGCCTTGTTTCTGCAGCAATTTTTACAGGCTGAACTATCTTCCCCAGTCCTCCCCTTAAATTTTATGGGGGTTGGGGTTGAGGGTGAGTAGGTCAGAGGACAAATTTGTGAAGTTGGCTCTCTTCTTCCCAATTAAACTCAGATGTCAGGCTTATGCAGCACACTTTATCCACCGAGCCTCTCATCAGTCCCCTCTGGGGCTATCTATGCAGCCTAGGCTAAGCAGGCATGACCAATTCTGAGAGATGGAGGTAGCCCAGCAGTGAGTCTTTGAGGGAAGGCAGGACAGCAGCTAAGCAACAAAGGCTTTCCTTTGCCACCGGAGCCAGACAAGACAAGCAGCACTCGGAGGAGAGACAGGAGGATTCCTGCCTCACTGGCCAAAAACCTGGGCATGCTGCCCAGCAGGAGGCTTATTTTTGGTTAGAAGGGAACTCCTGGAAGCTTCTGGTTTCAACAGGAATTTTCTTCAGGGGAGCTCTGCATTTGTGCAGTGTCTTTGGTGATAATCTCCGTATCTGGCTTCTCCTGGTACAGCCCACAGGCTCGCTTTGTTACATACATACAGGGTTCTACTGCAGAGAGCACCCTGCACCCAGCTGGGTGTTGCTAATATTCCTTGATTCTGAAAACATCCACTGCCATTTTTAGACAGTTTGAGTTCAAATTTTTTTTTTTTTTTAAGATTTTGAAACAAGGTCTTCCTATGTAGCCCTGGCCAGTCTTCAACTCAGGGATCTGCCTGCCACTTCGATAATAGGATTAAAGGTGTACGTCACCACAACCATTTGACACCGGGTCTCATTATGTAGCCCAGTCTAACCCTGAAATTCATGACCCTCCTGCAGCCTCACCCCTCTTCTCTAGCTAACAACACCCTGTCTATGTAGCATCCACTAACATAGCACATTCCACAGCTGGCAACAACTTCTCACCCTTCAGGACTTCCCAGACCTCTCTTCAACTGAGGCTGCCCCCTTCCCCAAGAATACATTATACTTCCTGAATGGCTGGCAACACCTGGTTGCCAACCAGCCCCAACTGTCACTCAGGTTGGCTTGTTCATTAGGACCTCTGTTATATGAAGTCTATACCCATCTTTCCTGCTGACTTATGAGACACAGGTAGGTGGAATTTGAGGCCAACTTGGTCTATGGAGAAAGTTCCAGGACAGCCAGGGTTACACAGAAAACCCTGATTTAAAAGTCAGGGATAGGGCATGGGGTTGGGGGAAGTGGTGTCAAAACAAGCACAGGACTACAAGCTTTTTTGCCAGTGAGCATTGGGTATGTCTTAAAGTTGCCAAATTGGCAAGATCTACTTTAGCTCTCAGTATCAAGCAATATGACTTTCCCACAATTAACACCGAGGACCTGTCCATCTAACCTTATTCTCTGGCTCTTACTATTGCTGGGTAAGCCTGCTGTTCCCAGTGAGGCACTTTTGTCTACCTAGAAAAGCTAACAACAAAGGCTGTTCTGTAGAAACTGCACTTACCTGGAACACCACTGACATCAGCACGCAGAGAAATTTCACTAAAATCCCACTGACAACAAACCCCAAAGTTCATAAACCCTAAGCTTAATCAGGTTACTGCTGCTGCTGGTAGTCTGCAGCCCTAGCACCTCTCTAGGCAGCAGTAACTTTCCACAGCCTAGCAACAAGCAAGACAGCATGAGACAGAAGGAAGCCAAGGAGATGTAGTGAGGGATAGAAAAGCCTCCACAGGGTTGGTAGAAGCCTCAGGGCTCGTCATGCACCAGGCCCTGGGGTTCTGCCCCAGCATTAAAACTGGGCTGTGTACCAAGAGGATCAGTAGTTCAAGGTCCTCATCTACACAGACCCTCCTGGCCAGCCGAGGCACAGGAAACTCCATCTCAATTAAAAAATAAATAATAAAAGGACAGGACAAAGCCCTAGATGAATTACAATGCGATTTGGAGCTTAAGAGCTGCACAGAAGGGGCGAGTCAGCAGTCCTTGCTGTCTGACCACAACCTTACCTAAGCAGCCACCGACAAGGCCAAGCATACATCTAGCCCCAGGTAGGCAGATCTGAGTCCAAGGCCAGCCTGATCTATATAGTGATGAGACCTTTTTTTTTTTTTTCAACAAATAAAAAACAAATTTAAGTTGTTCTTGGTGAATGACTACCTTCAAGGTATTTTAAAAACATGTAGAAAAAGATCTCAAACCAAACAAACTTAGTACTCGCCACACTGAACACTTTCTTGCAAACTGAATTATTTTCTACAAAACATGCAAGCTAAAGAAACTTCTCAACAATCCCCTTTTCCCCCCAATAGCAAAAGCACATGGCTCTCCCCACTGTCTCACACCACCCTCCCACCTCCCTGGGGCACTGCTGCTGTCATGCATGCCGTTGATGACACTGATCTCTACGTGGGCAACCAGGATGTGGCTAAAAAAGCTCCAACCAAAAAATGTCCTAAGGACGTATCTTGTTTTCTAGGATGAATACTAAGCCATCTGAACACTGTATTTCACCTAAGTCGGACTCTGGACTGTCACCTCTGCAATCAGAAGCCAGGAGGCAGGAGGATCAGGTCAAGGTCATCTCAGCTGTGAAGGAAGTTGGAGGGCAGCCTGAGAATCTTTCCACAGCTGAATGCCGCATCTCACCATCAGTGCCTTGCACATTGGACCCCATGAGCTTCTATTTCCTTTAAGTTCTAAAATACACCCTTCAAAAACAAGGATGTTAGCAACCCTGACACAGAGGTGGGAAACATCATCAGAATCAGTACCTTGCCTTCACACGACTGTGACCAAGACTGAAGACAAAAATCCCTCCCAGAATTCTAGCTCAGGGAACCGGGATTTGCTTTACTTCAACGGGCCTGTGGGGTTTCCTCAGCTATGAGGCAGTTCCCACCCAACCTTTCTCCCTGTGACCCAGCCTGAATCAAAGCAGTAAAAAACACACACACCTCTTTTCCCTCAGATATTAAGGTGCACTGACCACCCCAACCCAACCACTGTGGGATTACACAAGCCAGCTGCTTTCCTTTGAGAGGTGGCTGTCCCTGTGTGTCCCATCTGCCTAGGACTGACCTGCAGCCTGGCCTTGCAAAAGTGAAGGGGCAGTGAAGGCTCTAGGAGCCAAAGGGAGGTTTTTGGAGGGTGGAGGAGGAAGGAGATGGTTTCTCTGTGTAGCTCTAGCTGTCCTGGGACTATCTCTGTAGGTCATGCTATTCTCTCATTCATATTCTCTCTCTCTCTCTCTCTCCCTCTCCCTCTCTCTCCCTTTTGAGACAGGGTTTCTCTGTTATAGCCCTGGTTGTCCTGGAACTCACTCTGTAGACCAGGCTGGCCTCGAAAACAGAAATCAGCCTGCCTCCCGAGTGCTGGGATTAAAGGCATGCACCACCACGCCTGGCTATAGATCATGCTATTCTCGAACTCAGACATCACTCTGCCTCCAAAGTCCTGGGATTAAAGGTTTGGGCCACCGATGTCTCACCCAAATTAAGTTTTTTTAAGACTCAAACATCTACAGATTGAGGAGAGGGTCTGCTCTGCCTTCCAGGTAAGGTATGGGGACATACACCTGTCGGTGCGGAAGGAGGGCAGGATGCCCGTTAATGATGATCTTGCTGTGTTATGTGCCCTCTGCTCAGTCTAGGATCTGCTTCCAGACCCACAAGCCCATCACCCTCACCTGTCTTTCATTTAGGACCCTGGCCTTCTGGAAACTCAAGCAGGAGCACTGAAAAGCCACATGCACAAGTCCTTAGAGAACGGTAGGGCAGTCAGATGCCTTCAGAGACGAGGACTAGAGAGCACTCTATATTAGCAGAGCTACTTCCCACCTTGTGCTGACAATGACCTTTTACACAAACATGTTCTTGCACATTGCCATGTGGAGAAATTAAAACCACTTGCTACTCAAGAAAAAACGCTAGAGGTTTCATGAAGAAAGCACCCCAATTCCCATTTTCCACTAAAACAGCAGAGCAGGGTGCTATCTTCACACACATCTAGTCTACTTTCTGCTCTAGCATGTCCCTAACACTGTGCTGAGGACTAACACACAGATCTTCCGCCAGTGTGGCTGACCACTTAGGGTGACTGCCTCAGGGAAACCCACTGTATTCAGAGTGCTGCAGAACCACAGCCAGCGCTTAGGAACCAAATCCAATCTCCTGTCTGTTTAGACAGAATCTCTGTAGTTCAGGCTGGACCCTTAGGAACTCATTTCATTATGCAGTGGCCTTGACCTACTGCCCCCACCTAAGTGCCAGGGACTATAGTAGCTAGTGTTGGATAATCTGGCACTTCTTCTGTAAGCCAGACTGGCCTTGAACTCAGAGATCAAGTTGTCTGTTTCTCAGTGCTGGGATTAAAGGCATGTGTCACCACGGTCAGCTTAAAATGTATTTTTAACTATGTCTGTGTGGGTTAGCCATGTATGTGTACAGTGCCGTGAGAAGCTGGTGTCTGACTCCTTGGCACCGGAGTAGCAAGCACTGGGCTACCTGGGATGAGTTCTGGAACTGGGCTTGGATCCTCTAGATGAGTACTGTGTACTCTTAACCCTAAGACAGCTTTCCAGTAATGTAGACTTTTTTTTTTGGTTTGGACAGGGTTTCTCTGTGTAGCCCTGGCTATTCTGGAACTCACTTTGTAGACCAGGCTGGCCTCGAACTCAGAAATCCGCCTGCCTCTGCCTCCCAAGTGCTGGAGTTAAAGGCCTGCGCCACCACGCCAGGCTGAATACCCTTACCCTAAGACAACTCTCCAGACCTTGGTGTTTGTTTTGGTTTGGCTTTTTGAGAGTTTCATAGAGCTGACTGGTGTGGAATCTGGTATATAGACCAGGCTGGCCTAACTCGTACTTCCAGGATTAAAGGTGTGTGTTCAGTGCCACCTTTTATTATTAAAAGACCTCTTCTCAGCTTGGAAGATCTTCCAGAAGGGTACCCAGCAGTCCGCTCTAAAACTTCTGGATTTTCATGCCTCATACTCAGGAGTGTTGGGGTAGCAAATTGCCCTGACTGAAAACTATCAGTCAATATGGAGACACACCTCCTCATCAAGGGACAAATCTTTATCTCCTCCCCCTTCCAGAATTAAACCCTTAGTTTTTCTTATACCATTCTATTATGTGTATGTGTGCAAGGCCACACTTGCTGGAGCTGTTGGGGGTGGGTGGGGTGGAGACAACCCTCAAAGTCTGGTTGTCTCCTGAATCTCATGTGAGTCCTGAGGATCAAATCAGGATTAAGGGCAAGAGCCAAAACCTGCTGAGCTATCTCTAGAGATAAAGGTTTTGAAAGCATCACAACCCCAGTGAGGGCCTCCTCTGAATGATAACTACGCAGATCCTGTGGCTTGTCAAGCACATCCATAAGCTAGAAACAAATACACATACCACACAGCCAGTCATTCTCAACGTGTTTAAACAGTGGCTTACTCTGTTAAGTTCAACAGAAAAGAATAAACCAGGCCAAACATGGTAGTTCAGCTTTGAATGCCAGCACTCAGGAGGCAGAGGCAGGTAGATTTCTGAAAATCCAGGCCAGCCCTTGCTAACACAATGTTACCCAGTCTCAGAACTTAAAAACTATTAAGAAACTATGAGAAGACAGGGGTGGTGAAAAGTTTTTAATCCCAGCACTCTGGATAGTGGAGACAGAGACCAGCCTGGGCTACATAATGAAACTGTCTCATTTAAAAGGGGGTGCTGGGAGAGTGAAGTGATGGTTCAGCGGCTAAGAGTGCTTGATGTTCTTGGAGATAAACTGGGCTCCATTTCCAGCACCCTTATGTGGTAGCTCACAACTATCTGCAACTCCAATCCCCAAGGACCCAATGCCCTTTTTAGACATTCATAAGGATAAGACATGTGTGATGCATGCATGCACGCAACACACGCAGACACACACACGCAGACAAAATACTTACATACAGAAAAATTTAAAAAAAAATTAAGAGGGAGAAAGGGAAGCTGGTGAGATGATTTAGTCAGTAGAAAATCTGCTTTGCAAGCCTGACCTGAGATTGATCCCCAGAATCCACACAAAAATGCCCAACTACCCTCTAACCTCCACATATGTGCTTTGGTCTGTATGTATGCACACACTGCATAGGAAAAAAAATAAGTAAGCCAGGCTGAGTGGCCTATAAAAATCTAGTATGTGAGAGGAGGCACAAGGATCAGAAGGGTAACTCAGTTCTGGCCCATGAGAGAGACCCTGTATCTAGGAGGCATGGTAATAAAAATGCCTTTAATTGGGGAGGGAGAGGAAGAAGGATCTGTGAGTTTTCGGCTAGCCTGGTCTACACAAGGAGTGCCAGGATAACCAGGACTGGAGAGACCATGTTTCAATGAAACCCAAGCCAAGAAACCCTATGTAAACAAAACATTAAAGAGGGGGCAATGCTCTGGGCAGTGGTGGCACACGCCTTTAATCCCTGCCCTTGGGAGGCAGAGGCAGGCGGATTTCTGAGTTTGAGACCAACCTGGTCTACAGAGTTCCAGGACAGCCAGGACCATACTGAGAAACCCTGTCTTGAAAAACACCCCCCCCCCAAATAAAACCGGGGAAATGCCCAGTTATTTAAAAAAGACACCTTTTCCCTTTTCTGTCAGTGATTTACTTGAAGACATCTACCACCAGAATTGCGCAGCTGTCCACCACTCCAACAGTATTTTGGGCCAAAGCAAGCTAGTGTCAAGAGCCCAAATCAAGGTTACTGGATCTTCTCCTCTTTAGCTTCAGCGGATGTTGTGGGATCTGTGATTAGCAGGATCCAGACCTATGTCAAATTTGAAATCTCCAAAGTAGGAAACCACACGGCAGAAACCCCCAAGTCGGACAAAAGGAAAGCTGTTATTTTTTTTTTTAACCTCTCCTCAACCACTGGACATCGGGTTCCCACGGGGTGAACAGTTGGAAGGCGGCAGGTTCTCTCTAGGTTCCTGGCTACCCCGGGGTTTGAAACCTAACTTTTAACTGTTAATTCTCGGTCCAGCGAGGTCTTGGGAGTTTCTCTTGCGAAACCCACTTCCAGGATAGTAACAACACAGCACCTACCTGGCGGGTGCTCACGGCAGCGTCCCCCTGTCCTCGGGGACACAACAATCTGATGATCAGAGAGAGCCACACTGTCACCCGGACTGGGTCCGTGTGCGGATGCACGTTCAAGGGGGGAAAGAACGCTGGAGGATGGATGGCTTTGAGGGGAGGGTGGAGGGGGGGGGAGGAAAATGCAGGAGACGGACTCTCATCGCACTGGGACGTCGTCCTGCCAAGTCCCTCTGATGAGTCCTTGGACTCCAGATGACAAATGTGAAAGCAAGGACAGGGGGGTGATAAAAAATTAATGGGGTCCCCAAGCCCGGAGGCGCTTGTGTGCGTGCCCCAGATCCAAAGCGGCTTCCGAGAAAGACCGGCCCCTCCACTGGGCCTGATCCCCCACCGGCCCGGCCCGGCCCGGCCCAGGTCCTCGCCCGCGCGCCGCTCACCTTCCAACAGCCGTTGGATGATGCTGTCGATGTTGAGTTTGTCGATATCCGCCATCGCCGTCCCGCCGCCGACCCTCCCGCAGCAGCAGCAGCAGCAGCGGCGCCGCCGCCCGCTCGCCCCGGGGTCTCACTCGTCCTCCTTCCTCACGCCACGAGCCCCACGAGCGGTGGTGGCGGCGGCGGCGGTGGCAGCAGCAGCCGCGGCGGGTCCACCCCCCCCCAGCCGCCCCGCTCCGCTCCGGGCTTCCTCCTCCTCTCGCCACTGGGAACCACGAGAAGAACAAGATGGCCGCCGACTCCTCAGGCCAGCCTCGGGCGGCGCACGGATGCGCGCGCGGGAGTGCAGCGGCCGGGCCGGGACTTCTTTACGGGCCCATAGGGCGCGCGGGAAGGGGGCGGGGCCGGGGCCGGGGAAGGGGCGGGGTTTGAGCGCGCAGGGCGGGGGGTGGGGGCGGAGCCCGGGCGGAGACGGTTGAGCGCGATCCGCCACCGCACGCGGGATCCTTCCGCCAAACGGGCGGGGGAAATAGACCCCCTGTGGCGGGAGAGGGAAGTTGCGAAGTTGGCGCGCGCAAGTTGAAGGTGGACTTTGTCAGTCTGCTGCGCGCTGCGAGGCTCACCAGCTCCTCCCGGCTCTGCTGCTTGGGGACAGAAGTCTGGCCGACCTGGCGGGGTGGGAGTTCACCACTGAATCACCCCTCGAAGCCAATCTGGGGTGGGGTTGCTTGTCTGTGGAGAATCATAAAGAGGAGGAGGTTGGAACGTTGGGGATTCAAATACTCTGGCACATTGGTGAACAAGAAGAGCTAGATATACGGCTCCTTGGTGAGAATGCTTGTCGAGTATGTGTGAGACCTTGGGTTCAATTCCCAGCACTGGCAAGATTTCGTAATACTGCAGCAAAGCATCTACGATCCAATATTTGGAAAAAAGAAGCCCCCAAGATAAGCCAAAAAAATGTTAATCCACTGTGAGTGGCACATTATTTAGTAATTTGTGTGTGCTTCTTGTGTGCGCTAATGCTCTTTTACATTTTAGAGAGAGGTTGGGAGAATTCTGTAAGAGATATTACCTCTTATCTTTTGAATTATCTTTCTTGAACTCAGAAAGTTATATAATAACTTAAGAGATTTCCGCTGGATTTAGCCCGAGCTGGGTTGAATGAGCGTGCTGGAGCAGATAAAATGGGAATTTGCACATTTCTTGGGAGGCTGCTGTGCGCTCCGGGCTTCGGCGCATTCATCTGCTGCTTGCCTCTAGCTTCCTCGACTCCCCAGGGGCACCCCTTCACCTGGGGGTCCCCAACTCTGCTGCCTCGCAGGCTAGCTGCCTATGGAAGAAAAATGCACACCCATCTGACCCATTTATCTCTCCCAGTAGCACTCCAGAAAATTTACAAAATGTTCTCACCCTAGCCCCACCTCCAGTTCATGTTTCTCAAAGCAAGAGGGATGGATCTGAGGATTCCTTTCCATGAATGCCTTGCAAGGTTGTCTCCCCATAGAGAGACTCATTTTCTACAAGCTCTGTCTTGCCACGGCCCCGCAGCATGGTGTGTGATGCACCCATCTAGATCTGTGCCCCTTTCCTGATGCTAGCCCCCGGCAGTGGGGTTTCAGGATTCTCCCCAGCTCTCCTCAGCCCTCTGCTCCACTTTGCCCCACTCACCAACTCATTGTCCCAAGCTATGGTTTTGCACACCACACCGTTACACAAATGGTCATTCGTCACCCCAGGCAGCTGGTGCACCAGGCTTCTTGACATCCTGGGGTCGATGCTAAGCCCTGCTGTGAATCTGTGGAAGTCAACGTGGTCTTCACTGAGTTTTTTGGAATCTTGGACTCCCTCCAGGGCAGGGTAGCTTCCCAGGGACACCGTAGGGGCCAGGGATCTGTAAGACAGATTCACTAAGGAGGCAAGGATTTAGAGTGTCTATTCTGGGTAGAGCAGGTTGAGCAAGACAGAGAAATCCTTTCTCTCCCCCGGGAGACTCATTTTGTGGGATGGAGAGACAAACACACACCACTCTTACTTGTATGAGCCAAAATTTGTCTCTTTGTGGGAGGCTATCTAAACAGCTCTGCAGACAAAGGCGATTCCCTCCATGCCTGCCAACCAATTTGAGTTCCATGCCCCACATCCTAATGGAGAGAGAAGAAACTACCACAGGTTGTCCTCTGACCTTCTAGCAGACGTACATACAAAATAAAATATGATGAAGTAGCTGGGCATGGTTAGATAGGACTTTCATTCCAGGACTGGGGAGGCAGAGGTAGGCAGATCTTTGAGAATTTGAGGCAAGTTCCAGACCAGTCAAGGCTAACAGCAAAATCTTGTCTCGAACGAAACAAAGTCAGCTCATGGAATCCCCGATACAATCCTAGAGATGATATATTCCCACAGTTCCCATTTTACAGATAAAGGTTAAGCACGGAAAGGCTGGGTTGTTTGCTGAAGGTCACACAGTTGCTAAATTCCAGGAGCAGGACTAGAACTGGGCAGAGCCTGAAACAACAGCCTTTTGTTTAATAAGTCCCTAAATGGAGCCTTCGGAGCCCAGCAGACTCTGGCACATAGGGTGTGTGTCACTCCTGGGGAAGCAATAGAAAGATTTAAAATGTTTATGCCCACAAGTTGTGTCATAATTATCTAGATGCCAAGTGACAGGTATGTATGTCACCCCATCCATGTGATGAGGGGTGAAGGAAAATTACAGACCGAGTTGATGATACAGGGGACAGTTTCTGTCTATCAGGCAACCTCAGGGGACACGTTCCCTCCAGAGTCCATAGCCATGCCCCAGAGAACTGGCTCTCTTGTGAGTAAGGAAGTTCACATTAGAGAGCCTGAACTTTGTCCAGGAACCTGTAGCTATCAGAGGGTGACCTTCAACTACTGACCCTCTTGCCTACACCCCCAGAATGTTGAAATCCAATGTGTGGTCCCTGAACCTGCTGAATGTCATGCTGGAGACAGAAAACAGGGCTTTGGGCATGCTAGGTGAACATTACCAGCTGAGCCACATCCCAGTCCATTTAGGAAATCTGAACATAACAGGTTTTTAGTGCGTTGGTGGCCCATGCCCTTAATCCCAGTACTTGGGAGGAAGTGGCAGGTAGCTCTTGGAGCTCGAGGCCACTCTGGTCTACAGAGTAAGTGCCAGGAGAGCCAGGGCTACACAGAACAACCCTGTCTGAAAAACAAACAAACAAAAAAGTTGAGGCTGGAGAGATGGCTCAGTGGTTAAGAACACTGTCTAGTCTTCCAGAGGACCCAGGTTCAATTCCTAGCATCCACATGGCAGCTCGCCAAGTGTAGCAATGCATGCCTGAATCCCCTTGGCAAGCACAGGCAGGCAGAGACCTGAGTTCTGTGTGGTCCTCAAAGCTTCTAACACCTGTCTCTGAAACTTGTAGCTCTGGTTGGTTAGAAACTTGCTGTATATCCCAGACTGGACTCCAACTCTCAGAGATCCTCCTGCCTCTGCCTCCAGAAAGTGCAGGGATTAGGGGATATACAAGGCCACCCCATCCCAACCCCTTCTTCCAATTTTTTAAATGAACATAAGCTAGTTGTCATTGCCTGTCAGCCTGAGTGGCTTAAGAAGGGCCTGGGATGGGCTGGTGAGATGGCTCAGTGGGTAAGAGCACCCGACTGCTCTTCTGAAGGTCCGGAGTTCAAATCCCAGCAACCACATGGTGGCTCACAACCATCCGTAACGAGATCTGACTCCCTCTTCTGGAATGTCTGAAGACAGCTACAGTGTACTTACATATAATCAATAAATAAATCTTAAAAAAAAAAAAAAAAAGAAGGGCCTGGGACAAATGAAGTCACCTTGATGTGTCCTTGATGCTCTGGGCTGGCTTCTTCTGTGACTTTCTGGCCACCAAGCTGCCTGAGGGGAGGAAAGAGATAATGACTCCCAAGCTAAGGTGGACTGAAGGAACCAACCAGGGTAGGAATGTGGACAAGCCACTAACAACTGCAGCCAGCCTGCAGCCATGATACAGAAAAATCGTGATAAAGGAAGTCTGAAGTGCAGTGGCCTCCTAAACCATAGACATGCTGATGCAGCCTGTAAAGTGGGGTGTTCTCCTAAACTAAGGAACCTCCCCTCTGCCAGGGGAACTTCCACCCTTCCTGATAAGGCTGTAACCATCCAGCCTCCATTGGTAATTACCACCTTAAGACTGCAGAATAACAAGCTGGCAGACGGAATCTTCCACCCCACAACGCCCTCTGCCCATAAACCCCCAAGGGCACATAGTTCTAGTTCCCTCCCAGTGATTGTCACCCTTCATTATTCAGATTGAAGGTCATTTTTTTTTTCCTTTTTTTAATTCCACAACGTCTCTAAAATCCATTTAACTTAGCTTTGCCTTGGGACCGTCCTTCAAATTCAAAATGGGATTCAACCAAGCCTGGCCGGGAACTGCTCCCTCCCCCCACCCCACCCCCCAGTCCACCTCCCTCCCCAATCCCACTGATTTTCAGTCTTGGTCTCACGAAGTCGCCCAGGCTAACCTTGAACTTGTCATCTTTCTGGGTCAGCTGGGATGGTAGGGCCCTACCCCTGCGCCCATTAGGTTTAGTTTCTAGAATATCTTCATCAACCACACAGAAACCCTGTTCCATTAGCGATGAACCCCGCCCCCTGCCCCCACTGCGGCGGGGCGGCTCCGCCTCCCGCCCTCCCACCAGCCCTGTCTTCTAGCCTCTCTCCTAAGAACTTCTGACCTGTTTCCTCCCTCTGTCTTTTTGTCTATTCTGGCTATTGAATGCCCTGTAGTAGGTGGCTTTTCGAATCTGGCTTCTCAGTTATTGACTCTGTGGCACGTACTCTTTTCGTGGTGAGTGACAGTCCCTGTTTGGTTGTTCAATTGTTGATTGACAGGGTCACATCCTGTAGGAACCTATAGTCCAGATTTTTTTTTTTAAGATGTATTTTATTTTACGGTTTATGCCTGTTGACCTGCATGCCTAGGAAGGGGTGAAGAGGGGATGGGGGAAGGGGAGGAGGGGAGGAGGGGGTAGAGGTAGGAGAGTTGGGTGTGACTCAGGTAATTGAGTACTTCCCTAGCACTCACAAAGCCTAGGGGCACATCTGAAGCACCCAGGGGGAAAACAAAACAAAACAAACAAACAAACAAATGAGGCATGGTGGTGCAGGCTTATTGTTCTCAGGAAGAGTCAGTAGGATCATAAATTCAAAGTCATCCTTGGTAATATAGTGACTTTGAGGCCAGTCTGGGCTACATAAGGCCCCGTTTCAAAGCACACACACACAAAAATATACTCTAGGATCATTTAAAAAAAGAAGAAGAAAAAGAAAGGGAATGTGGAAAAAAAAAGTCTTATGAACAAGCACCTCCCAGGTCAGGCCCCTGCCCTTCATTCCAGTCATTTGGGGATGCTGCAGTCCTATGTCCAGGCTTTCTCAGCAGTGTGCCACAAAACCATCAAATGCTGGCCACAGAGAGAGCAGCCTCAGGCTCCAAGGTCCCCGGAGGCCCTGTGGTCTGTCTGCTGGCCAGGCCTCTTTTCCAAGAAATATCCATTGATTGAGGCGAAAGCGCCAAGATCAGCCAGGTTTGTGCCACGGGTTCTGGGGTGTGGACCCTTCAGGGTCCCAAGGTTGCCAGCCCCATGCTCACCTCCTGCAGAATCAGAAGAAAGCTTTCAGGGTCTCCTTTGAGCGAAATATTTTCTGCTCATAAAAGTAATGAGTGTGGGGCTGGAGAGATGGCTCAGTGGTTAAGAGCACTGACTGCTCTTCCGAAGGTCCTGAGTTCAAATCCCAGCAACAACATGGTGGCTCACAACCATCCCTAATGAGATTTAACTCCCTCTTCTGGAGTGTCTGAAGACAGCTACAGTGTACTTACATATAATATTTTTTTAAAAAGTCACCAGTGTGGCCCCAGTATTTGGGGATTTCCTTCCACGCTGTTTGCATGTTTTAAAGTACTGAACAGACATTATTTAAAAGGCAAAATTTTCAGGCCATAATATTGGTCTTAATTGTTTTTACACCTTTTAAAAATATCTAGTGGAAGCTGGGCAGTGGTGGCACACACCTTTAATTCCAGCACACAGCAGGTATTACAGAGTGAGTCTACAGAGTGGGTTCCAAGACATTCAGGGCTACACAGAGAAACCCTGTCTTGAGAAAACAATAAAAAATCAGCAGGGACTGGAGAGATGTCTGAGCAGTGGGTGGCTCACTATGACTCCAGGGGTCCATGTGCACAAAAGTACACACAGATAGCAAAAACAAGATCTTCAAAATAAGATAAAAATACTGGGCAGTTTGTACGTGTGAACGTTTTGCCTGCATCCATGAATGTGTAATAAGAATGTGTGTGGTGCCCTGGTACTAGACTACAATTGTGAGCCACCATATGGATGATAGGAATCGAACATGGGTCCTCTGCAAGAGCAACATGTGTTCTTATCTGCTGAGCCGACTCTCCAGTCCGGACCGTGTGTTTTTAAGTTTTGTATGTAAAGTCTGTGCTAGGTCAGGGACAAAACTGAGTGTTTCCCAAATTTTTGTGTTGGGTTTCCTCACTTCCCCAGTGCCTCGAGATGTGGCTGCCTTCTGAGATATTAGTGTCCTTATTAGAAGAGTGCGTTAGGGGACAAATGAGATGCCTCAGTAAGTAAAGGTGCTTGCCACCAAGCTGTGTGACCTGAGTAGAAAAGGACTCAGTTTTGACACAGCTGATATGGACAGATGCACAAGAGACTGGAAGATGAAGGAGGCTGGAATTGTGGTCACCTGCTAGCTGAGGAGAAGCCTCAGGAGGAAGCCACTCTACCCAGCCTTGGCATTGCCACCTAGAACGGAAGAGGAGCCCGTCTCTATGGATTGTGTCTGAGAAGATCCAAGACACACCGAGTCAGGAAGCACATTTGATTTTTATTCAAACTCACGTGTGAACTGTGGTTTTTTTTCCTCTATTGGGTTGGAGTCCAACCTCACGGTTTTATTTGATTGGCTAGTCTGTAAAGAATTTGTGCGCAGGAAATGAAGGAGGAAAGGGAGAGAGGTCACTGTTCCAAAGAGAAAGGGGTCATTGCTCCAGGTCATCAAATTCCTTCGTTATAGCAGTGGCCTTGTGCGTAAACAGAAGTTTCTCTGGGTGGAACAGGGATGGAGACATTTGCATAAAAGTTTATACCATGACTGCTGCTTCTTTATGGGTTCTTCTTTCTTCCACCCATCTTCACCCCTTTTCTTCCATCCTTTCAAAGAAAAGAAGAATAGAAAGAGATCCTTGAATAAAGTCAGGGGTCAGAAAGGGGTTGATTCTACAGGCTACCTCCTGCTGTTTAGGATCATTGAGTTCCTTGGGGAAAGTTTGATCATTTCTGCCAGGATAGCTTACTTGTTTCTTCTTTTGGCAAGACTACTTAACAAACGTCAACCATCAACTAATCTTTTGGGGCCCTAACACTTCCATACCCTCTAACAAGTCCCCAGAATTCCAAACATCACACAATCCAATCTGCAGCTGGCAAGATCATACCCCCATAAAGCATGAGGCAAATCACAGTCACCTGCTGCGGACAGTCTGAAGCAGCCTCATATCCCACCCGGGGTTAAACCAAAAACATATTCTTATAATACTTCTGTGTTTAATACTTCTGTGGTTTTTTTTTTTAAAGAAACCAAAACTCCAAAATTGTCACTACAAAAGTCTTACAAAGTTGGAGGTGAGGTAAAAAGATTTAAATCCCTTGGCCTAAACATAAGTTTTATAGTATTTGATAGAAAAGACTCAAGGCCCAGGCAGCCAAAGTCCATATTCAAATCAGGCGTTGTGGCATTGTTCAAATAAAACTTTATTTAAAAAGCATGAGACAAGCCTGGGTTTGGAGGAGTGGCTTACTTTCTAACTGTATTTATTCTTTTTCGTTAGATGCAGTTCTCACTGTGTGGAGAAATGGTGATAGGTTCCTAACTGATAGTTTCATTTTTTTTTTTTTTCTTTGCAGGGCTCAGGGTGGAAGCAAGACCTCAAAAATCCCAGGAAAGGGCTCTGCCACTCAGTGGTATTCACAGGCCTTGACTCTCTGAAGAAAGGCAGACTATGTAGCAAACTGGCCATAAATCCTCCTGCTTCAACCTCCCAAGTTGCTGGGTCTGTAAGTGTTCATCTTCCTACCACTTAAGCTTTTATTTTTTAAGAAAGGGTTTCATGTAGCCCAGGCTGTCTTTGACTCCCTCAGTAGCTGGAGATGTCACTAAGTTCTGATGCTCTGACCTTCACTTCCCAAGCTCTGGGATCACAAGTGTGCATCACTGTCCTTGGTCTGTGTGGTATTGGGGATGAGCCCTAGGGCTTAAAGCCTGCTGGGCAAGCACTCGGACCATTGAGTTACAACTCCAGCCCAAATTTTGTCTTAAAAAAAAATACTTATTTTCAGCCGGGTGTGGTGGCGCATGCCTTTAATCCCAGCAGAGGAAGCAGAGGCAGGCAGATTTCTGAGTTTGAGGCCAGCCTGGTCTACAAAGTGAATTCCAGGACAGCCAGGGCTACACAGAGAAACCCTGTCTCGAACAACCAAAAACAAATAAATAAGTAAATTAAAAAAAAAAGTCTTTTCAGGGAACATCGTTCTAGAAACTTCTTGTAAAATCCTGATAAGCAAGTTCTGACTTCAGTGATGAAATGAGCCAATTCAAACCAGATTAGGTTAGGTTATATTAAAGGCGGGTTTATTGGGTGAGTTCACTGGCCCAGAGGGCCGAGGCCAGGAAAGTCACCATGGAGAGAGAGGGTTTTGTAGTAAGAGGCAAGAAAGGGCATGGTCTGAGAGGGAGAGAGAAGAGACCAAAATGTCTGGATTATATAGGAAAGAGCCTCTGGGGGAAGGACAGCCCAGCACCTGGGCTGGAAAGTTCAGGGTTGGGGACAGGGTATGGCAGGTAGGGACTGAGGGATGCTGGGAGAACCTGGAAGGCCAGTTTTGCTTTGATATATAAAATATGCGCCTCAATTCCGGACAGGGGTGGGGTGGGGTGGGGGGTGCTAAACCAAACATTTCCCTTCAGGCTTTTAATCTGTTAAGAGAGACAGTTTTGAGCAGGAACTGGTGGGGCATGCCTTTAATCCCAGCTCTGGGGAGGCAGAGACAAGCAGATCTCTGAGTTTGAGGCCAGGCCTGATCTACAGAGTGAGGTCCAGGACAGCCAGGGCTACACAGAGTAACCCTGTCTTGAAAAACTGAAAAAAAAAAAAAAATTAGCCGGGCGTGGTGGCGCACGCCTTTAATCCCAGCACTCGGGAGGCAGAGGCAGGCGGATTTCTGAGTTCGAGGCCAGCCTGGTCTACAAAGTGAGTTCCAGGACAGCCAGGGCTTTACAGAGAAACCCTGTCTCGAAAAACCATTAAAAAAAAAAAATTAAAAAAAAAAAAAGAAGAAAAAGAAAAACAGTTTGTGTGGATGTCAATGTTGACCAACAAGGAAGACAGGAGCCAGGGGACTGGCTGGCCACTAGTTTCTCATGATCACACTGGCATTCCTGACTTCTGGCAGCATGACTTGGGCCTTTTGAGGCTTTGTGTCTTCCTCAGTCTGTGGGGATGGTAGTGATACACAGGAAACTGGAGTTAACAAGGAGATTCATGGAGAGGCCCCAGGACTTGCCTGTCCGCAGCAAGCAGTCCAGTAAGTTATGGTTGCTGTGGCGACTATGCCGTGAGGGAACTTGGAAAGGATGGATAGACTTTGCATCTCGGGGCTTCCGATATACAGGGGACAGTTAGCTAACACACTCTGTCACACAGAGCTACTTGGCTATGTTTTTCCCATCTGTAAAGTGAGGCACGGTCCGAGGGCAGGACTCCCTAGTGTTTAACTCAGAAAAACATTCCTTAGGCTGAGGAGATGGCTCTTGTGAAATTAAAGTGCTTGGTGCACATACAAGGGCCAGAGTGCTGGCCCTCAGGATTCATTAAAGGCTGTGCAGACTCGGAGGGTGCCCGTAGCCCCAGCCCTTTAGAAGGGGACACAGGACATCCCCATGACAAGCTAGCTGAAGTGGCCAGCTCCATGTTCAAAGACAGATCCTGCCTTGGGAAATGGAGTCACTGGTGATGTATTTGACCAGTTAGTCAGCTTTCCAAACTGTAGCACAACACTGGTGACCAATTTGCAAAGAAGGAAGGTTTTGGCTCGCCTATAGACACTTTTGTTTGATTTCAGACCCCAGGGAAAAAGACTGAGATGTGTATTTTACACATCAAAGGAGATCTGGTCTCTAGGTTCTCTCAGCATCCCTCAGTCCCTACCTAGCATACCCTCCCTCCACCCCTGAACTTTCCAGCTGAGGGGTTTGGGCTGCCCTTCCTCTACTGTATACTCCAGACATTTTGGCCTCTCTTCCTCCCCCTCTCCCTCTCCCTCCTCCTCCTCCTCCTCCTCCTCTTCCCTCTTCCCTTTTCCCTCTTCTCTCTCTGTGTATGCATGTCCTTTCTCTCTTTCTCTTCCCCCTCTGCCTCCTCTCTCTCTCCCCTAGGTGACTTCCTGACCAAGGTCCTTGGAATAAGTGAACTGGCCCGAGAGCAGCTTCCCAATAAATTTGCATTTAATTCTCTCTAATCTGGGGCGCTGGAGAGATGACTCAGTGGTTAAGAGCACTGACTGCTCTTCTGGAGGTCCTGAGTTCAAATCCCAGCAACCACATGGTGGTTCACAACCATCTGTAACAAGACCTGATTCCCTCTTCTGGTATCTGAAGACAGCTACAGTGTACTTTACATATAATAAATAAAATAAATCTTTTTTTAAAAGTCTCTCTAATCTGGCTTGAATTGGCTCATTTTACTTGTGGAGAACTAACTACTTTATTGGCTGTGAGAGCTGCATGTTCTGGGTGGAGGTTGGGGAAGGTGGGAAGGTGGCTGGGGAGTGAGATGAAATGGAGGGGGAAAAGGGGGGGTAGAGGGAAAAGATCAGGCTTCCCAGCATCCTCTCTAAGTATACACCTCCAAAGATCCTTCTCATAAAAGGCTCCATCCTCCCTTTTTTATTCTCAAAAAGGGCCCAGTAGCTCTCCATGTTTCCAAAGACCAGTGATCAAGCCTTTAATACATGGACCTTGGACTAGGACACTCATACAGACCAGTTTTTTATTGTTCTTTTGTTTGTTTTGTTTTTGACAGGGTGCTGTGGCCCAGGTTGGTCTTGAACTCACAGCCATTCTTCTGCCTTTGGTCCCAGAGTGCTGGAATTCAGGCATGAGAGCATGGTTCCTCAGCATCCTACTGCTAACCTTCTCCATTTGTAGGAGTCTCTCTTTTTCTCCTGCTGAGAGCTTTCTCAGGACTCCCTCCTAGCCTGGCTTTACAGTACAATCCAGGCCTCCTAGACTCAGCTCTCGGCCTCCTCCCCTCCACCTCAGTGACAGAGAGAAGCTCTAGGCTCTCTGAGTACAGGTACAGAGGGCTCTGGGACAGCTGTGAGGGTGTGAGCTCAGTGCTATTCACTTGTCCCAGGAGCTGAGATGGAGCTCACTGCCCTGCCCTGCCTCATCTGGGGGTCTTGCTGGCTGGTTAGACCCTGGAGCTGGGAATTTGGTTTTAGGAGCTTGGAACCCCTGGGGGGACTTCCTTGTCTGTTTCTCTTACAGGGGGGCAGGGGTACGGCTGGCTCTCCCAGCAGTCCTCCTTCCTCTTTATCACGTCCTCCTTCCCGGCATCCCTCCAGGTCATATGAAGATCTTGGGACACTCGTGGAAGGTAGCCAAGTTGCTTCATCAGCACCGGGCATCTCAGCTGGATTAGGTAAGAGAGTGGGAGGCTTCAGAGCACAAAATCCCAACAGGAGCCTTTAAAGGATGCTGCTGAGGCTTTATGGAATAAGGGGCTTGGCACCCACCGCTCTCAGAGAGCTGAGAGTGTTCACGTGTGTCCTCCAGCAGACGGAGGACATCCGGCAGGGGATGTTTGGGGGTGGGGGACCAGGAAGCTGTTTGATTATCCAGCTGTTTCAGTCTAAATCTGTTGCACATCTGGTGGCCTAGAAATTGCCTGTGATTTCATAGTCACTGACTTGTCTGGGTTTGAGCTTGGCTCCAGGGAAGTGGGGGAGGAGGAGGAGGAGAAGGGAGGGAGGAGGGAGGAAGGGAGGAGGGAGGCAATTCAGAATAGAGGAAGAAGGGCAAAGGATGGGGGAAGGAGCAGAGGAAGAGGAGGAAAAAGAAGAGAGGCAGGAGGGAGAAAGGGAAAGGAGGAAGGGAAGGGGGGATCGGGAGGGGAGGGAGGAGGAGTCTCATTTCTTCACAGGGAAGGACAAGCTTGCTTGCACAACCAGCCACTAGTTTTCTCTGTTCTGCCAAAACTGGAGTTGGCTTGTGCCAGGTCTTAACACAAAGCACTGATTTCCTCTGAGGAAATAGGTGCCTTGGAGATGCTCTTGACAAAGGTGATCGCTCCCCAAACCTATTTCACTCTGTCCTTACCACAGTAGAATGTTCTGAGAGAACCGGGGGCCAGTGATGGAGCCCCAGTTACGGGGCTTTCTTCTACAAACGCAGAGCCAGCAGCAGTTCCTTCTGAACAGGATGTGGGGAAACATGTCCAGGCATGAGTAGGAACTTTGATAAGAGTTGTGGGGCACAGAGAAAATTACCATGTGGCAAGTTCTCAAACAGGGAAGGAAAATCCCTTGCCCCTCCAATAGGTGCTAAGCAATGACTGCCTCGGGGCAGTAGAGAAGGAGGTCTGCAGTCCCATCTCAGGGTGAATGAGTTCGATGATAGATTGCTAATGTCTGCCATGACAGGCAGGGGCAAGCTGGATGGGTTTGCTGCTTCACCTCTGCAGACTCAAACAGCTGCCTGTTGGAAATATTTAGAAGCAGTAATTGAGGCAGCAAATTTGAGATAGAAGAAAGAAAGATAGACCCAGAGATAGTCTCACTTTATGATTCTTGTAGTTTCTATGGTGTGTGTGTATGTGTGAGAGAGAGAGAGAGAGAGAGAGAGAGAGAGAGAGAGAGAGAGAGACAGAGACCATGCTGGCCTTGAACTCACTGTGCAGCCAACGATGACCTTGAATTCCTGATCCTCCTTGAAGGGACTCTAGCCAGCCTACACAAGGCAAGCATGGCTCTGGCAGGCCTTGCCCTTCTCCCCATTCCTTCTGCCTCGCTAAAAAACACTAGAGAGCCCTTTCATTCTTGCCTACACCTCTTAAATAATGGAATTCCAGGCATGCACCACTTCGCCAGGTTTACATGGTCCTGAGGGATTGGGACTCAGCACCTCCGGCATGCCAGCCAAGCACACTACTGAGCCACATCCCCAGCTCTCTCCGCCACCTTTTTTTTTTTTTCCAGAAAGGGTTTCATTATATAACTGACACTGCCTCTAGTGTATGATCCTCTTGTCTCAGCTTCCTGAGTGCTGGGATTCCAAGCATACACACACACACACACACACACACACACACAGAGCTATCTACCCTGTCTGTCTGTTGCCTCTGGTATCATTGTCTGTCAGGGTTGGGAATCAAAAGGTCCAGACCTGTTGGCTCTCCCTGTCTCAGGATCTCCTGCCCATCTGCCTGAGACAGACAGAGGCCGGCAGGACAGGACTTGCTAATGAGCTGCACTTAGGGTCCAAATTCCCAGAAGTAGGTCACATTAGAAATTAAGTATGAATGAGGTATAGTGGCACATACCTTTACCCCCAGCACTTGGGAGGCAGATCTGTGAGTTCAAGGACTGGCTGGTCTACAGAGTGAGTTCGAGGACAGCCAGAGCTGCATATTGCGACCCTGATTCAAATATAAAATATAAGAAGTTAAAAAAAGAAAGAAAAAAAGAAAGGAAGGAAGAAGGAAAGAAGGAAAGGAAGAAAGAAATGAAGGAAGAAAGGAAGAAAGAAAAGAAATTGATTGTGGTTTGTCCTCACATTCTTGGCCCACAGGGTCAAGGGGTTAAACCTTTGCTGGGCAGCCTGGCCACAGGGCATACCCGTAGCCACTGTATATGCTCCCAGGAGGGTAAGGCAGGTGGGTACTAGCTCTTCAGACCTGGGACTCCGAGAGGTGACCAGCCTTGAAGAACTTGAGGGGCCTCAGCTCAGGATCCCCAGGCTCTTTCCGAATGACCGTGCCGCAGACAGGAGCCGGTCCCAGCATCTTTGGAGAGGCGCACTGGCTATTGGCAGGCATCTCTTTCCAACCTGACGTCAGCTGAGTGCATTCAGCTTCAATGTAACTGCATGCTCTCTTCCCGCTGACATCATTTCCAGGAATAGACACATCAATTACCACCCCAAAACCCGGTGCTGAGCAGGAAATGAAGTGGCAAAGGATGTGATGCTGACGTGTGAGGATCTGTGCAGTGCCCAGCAGGCACGTGCCCCTTTCCATGATGATTTCCCAGTGTAGCTTTCCAGGCAGATGCCAATCTGCTGGGTCAGCAACATTCAGAGGCTGCTGTGGCTGTGACACTTTATAAATGGGGCAGTTGGCCTTCCTTTCCTTTAAGACAGGGGGGTGGGGGGTAGGGGGGTGGGGTAGGGGTGGATTATTCCAAGGACTTTCGGGAGTAAAAAAAGTTTGGGAACTGTTTTTGTTTTTAAGATTTATTTATTTATTTCATGTATGTGAGTACACTGTCACTGTCTTCAGACACACCAGAAGAGGGCATCAGATCCCATTCCAGATGATTGTGAGCCACTATGTGGTGGCTGAGACTTGAACTCAGGACCTCTGGAAGTGCACCCATTGCTCTTAGCCACTGAGCCATCTCTCTCCAGCTCCCAGACACTGTTTTTTAAAAATTTTTACTAGCCAGGCAGTGGTGGCGCACTCCTTTAATCCCAGCACTCGGGAGGCAGAGGCAGGCGGATTTCTGAGTTCGAGGCCAGCCTGGTCTACAGAGTGAGTTCCAGGACAGCCAGGGCTACACAGAGAAACCCTGTCTTGAAAAACCAAAAAAAAAAAGAAAAAAAAAGAATGTGTGTGTGTGTGTGTGTGTGTGTGTGTGTGTGTGTGTGTGTGCGTGCAGTACCACCAGTGCCCAGAAGAGGGCATCAGCTACTGGAATCACAGGCAGTTAAAATCTCCCATGTCCCTGTCCCTGCTGAGAACCAAACCTGGGTCCTCTGCAAGAGCAGCAGGTGCTCTTACCACCAAGCTATCTCTCTAGGCCCCTCCCCCACATCTTTTTTTTTTTTTTTCCTTTTTGTGACAGGGCCTCCTGTAGCTCAGGCTGGCCCGGACACCCAGGGAGTCCCTGTCTGAAAATTACTCTTATTTTCTAATGAACACACCCCACAAGGACACACATAGAAAGCTTTCTCTTTCTTCTTATCTCTGATAGTATCTGCCAAAAGGGAGGGCCCGGAGTCTTTTTTTGTACCTGCCAGACCTCTCTGTGGCCCTGGCCAGCCTGGCACAGAGGAAACAGGAGGGAGGCAGACTCTGACTGGCTGGGGAGGTAGCAATATCTGGCTTCCTGCTTCTTCATTCTGGATGCTTTGTGTGGCCCCAGGGGCTTTCCCTTCAGTATTTCTAGAAGGTTCCCTGGCTTGATCATATTTTTTTCTCTTGTTCCTGTCTCCAAATGGGTTACCAGCTGGCCTCAGAGTTCCCTCCCCAGCCTCACCTTTGTTCCCATCCTTCCCTCACACAGATGTCCAGTTGTTCTGAAGCTGGTATTGCCCCAGGCCTATGCCCTCACTGCCCAGACATTCACCCTTTGCCAACAGGTACTTGAGTCACTAGACCAGGCTGTCTGGTGGCCTATTAGAGTCTCACAGAGTGTCTGCCCTGTGGTTGTCCTCGCTTCCGCCTAAGACTGGGGAAACAGAGGCTAAGACAGAGGAGGGCAAAGCTGCATCTTGGTGGAGATCAAAGCTCCACTTGGTGGAGCCCAGTGAGGTCGGATGTCTTGGTGATACTGTTCTACCCTGGGGGCTCCCTGAGTCCTGAGCCAGAGACTCATAAGTAAATGCTGAGCGAATGCATGATAGCTGTATGGCTGAATGAGGGGGGAGTGGAAGGGGGAGAATGAGAGAGAGAGAGGGAGATATTTCCTGGGTGAGTCCTGCCTCTTGGGCCCAGGTCTAGGGCTTCCTCACAAAGCAGAGTGGAGCTAAAGTTTCAAAGAAGACAACCTTCTACACAAATGAACAACCAGGGAGAGAAAAACAAAACAAAACAAAACAAAAGCAAAAATAACAGCAAAAACCAACCAACCAAAGAAAACCAATGGATGAGCAAGACTCCGGGGGGGGGGGGGGAGCAAGGCTTATGGCCAAACCTGATGACCTGAGTTCGGTTCCTGGAACACTTGTGCTGAAAAGAAAGAACCAACTTCACAAATTGTCCTCTGACTTCATGTGCACTGTGCCCACACTAAATAAATAAACAAATAAATGTATTTTTTCATTCAGATTAAGAGAATGCGATAATGCTGAGCTTTGGGGAGAAAGTCTGACAAGAGGAGGTCGTGGGTGGAAGCATGATCAGGTCCCTTGTGAGGTGAGGATGGGGTTTCTACCAGGTAAATGGCAGAAAGAAACCTGTGGGTTAAAGGAGTGGACCCCGGGGCAGGAGGAACAGCACATACAAAGGTCCTGAGGTTGATGGAGGTAGCTGTGTTGAGAGCGGAGAACACTTGGGCTATAAACCAGTCCCCAGACCACACTAAGACTGACCCTACATTATAGACACCGTTCTGACCTTAAAACCTATGATGCGGACCTGGGATGGCAAAGCCACAGGGAGCCATGCTATGGGGACCCTGTGATAGCTAATCTCGATTGTCAACTTGACCATGTCCGGAATCAACTTAAACCCAAACTCCTAGGAAGGATTATTCTTGACGGGATCTTCTGAGGTGGGAAGATCCACCCTAAGTGTGGGCCACGCCTTCTGGTGGCAGCCCACATGAATGGACACAGAAGGACAAAAAGAAAAAGGTTTGCTTTTTGCCTCCTTGCCTTGACTCTTGCTGGCAAGTTCATCTGTCCTGTTGCTGAGGCATGCCTTTGCTGGTAGTAGAACCAATTCCAATGCAGACCAAAGACTTGCTGAGACATTCAGCCTCCTGGGTTGGACAGCTACCAGGTATTTTGGTCTTGTGATCAGGAGACAGCCTTTGTTGGACAGCCAAACTATAGCCCATAATCCATTCTAATCCATATATACACACATATACATATATGTACATATATACATACCTATGTACATACAAACACATACACATACACACACACACATATACACACACACACACATATATATATGTTGTTTCTCAAAAGCAGTGTTTCTCAACCTTCCTAACACTGTGACCCTTTAATACAGTTCCTCTTGCTGTGGTGGCCCCCAACTATATTTAATATATTAAAATTATTTTTGTTGCTACTTCCTAACTGCAGTTCTGCTACCATGATGAATCAGAATGTAAATATCTAATATGCAGGATATCTCTGATATGTGACGCCCTCAAAGCGGTCTCCACCCACAGATTGAAAACTGTGACTAGCCGGGCGGTGGTGGCGTATGCCTTTAATCCCAACACTTGGGAGGCAGAGGCAGAGGCAGGTGGATTTCTGAGTTCGAGGCCAGCCTGGTCTACAGAGTGAGTTCCAGGACAGCCAGGGCTACACAGAGAAACCCTGTCTCGAAAAACCAAAAAAAAAAAAAAAAAAAAAAAAAAAAAGAAAGAAAGAAAGAAAGAAAGAAAGAAAGAAAGAAAGAAAGGAGAAAACTGTGACTAATAATGAACCCTGACGAATAGGGGCTGTCACTGTGCAGGACCCAGGCAGCTTCCTGCCAGTCTTTGTACCTGTTACAGTTGTATAACTCAATGGCTTGTATCGAGCCAAGGCTCAGAGAGGTTAGTTCACCTGCCCAAGTCACAGAGCCTGCACATAGCAGAAATAGGATTTGAGTATGGGTCCATTAAAGCCTGACCCATAGGAGGACAAAACATGCATTTGGGGGTGAGAAACCATGCTTGGGGCCTGGAGAGATGAGTCAGTGGGCAAAACCACTTGCTCTGAAGGCTCAAGGTCCTGAGTTTGAATCCCCTGGCCCCCACATAATGAAGCCAGACCTGGTCATGCATTTCTGTAATCAATCTCAGTACTAAGGGTCAGAGATGGGTGAATCCCGAGAGCTCTCTGACCCACATACACACGCGCACACGAGACATACTACACATGCACAGATGACATGTAAAAGACTAACCTTGAGTTAAAGAGAAATGCTGGTTGTGTATAGTAACTGCCTTGCCCAGTGGGAGGCCCTGGGGTTCATTCCCAGCACCCAAAGATAAAACCACAAAGAGACAGCAAAAGGAGGACACTGGCCCTCAAAGGAGGATACAGAGCCTTCTGGGACCCTGCCAACCACTCTCATTAAGTGACCTCTGACTTGGTCTCAGCTTTTATTATTCTGGAACATTAAAATCAGTTTAAGGTGACCCAGATCTGGAGCAGGGGCGCGTCAAGGCAATGTGGGATGACAACTGTGTCTCAGTGACCTCTGCATGAAATCAAAGATGTTCCCCAGTGCTGCCCCACCATCCCCCAACCAACGCCGCCGCCACCATCCCCGCTGGGACTGATTATTAGCGGGTGTGCATGAGTGAATTTCGGGGTCACAGTGGCTAATCGGATCCAGCCAGGCTGAGGCAGGTGACCCGAGCTCTTGGATAAGGAGATTAATCTAAATCTGTCAGAGAAGGCATCTTCTCAGGGCGGCTTGGGAGCCAGGATGTGGAAGCTGAGCTTGAGAGCCCCTCTTCACGTACACAGCTTCCTTGACATGTGCAAATCTGTCACTGAGGCCAAGCCCCTACACTCTGGGGCGGGAAACCCCGATCGCAAAGCGCCTGGGGAAGGAGCAGGGAAGCAGGGTGTGCGTGTGTGTATGTGTGTGTGTGTGTGTGCGCGCGCGCGCGCGCGCGGCGTGCGTGTGTTGAACTGGGCCACCTTCTGACCCATGCCAGCTGATGGTCTTTGAACAGAGCCTGGTCCAGTCTGGGTTAGGGACCATGGCTTTGCCTGGTGGTCTGCGTAATGTCATTGCCCTATGCTGAGCCTGAGTTGGCCAACTCCGTCTTGGCTCTGATGTTTTTTTGTTTTTTGTTTTTTTTTTTTTTTTGGTTTTTCGAGACAGGGTTTCTCTGTGTAGTCCTGGCTGTCCTGGAACTCACTCTGTAGACCAGGCTGGCCTCGAACTCAGAAATCCGCCTGCCTCTGCCTCCCAAGTGCTGGGATTAAAGGCATGCACCACCACGCCCGGCTGGCTCTGATGTTTTATGCACTTTTTTTTTTTTTCAGCTTTCTCAGCCCTGTAAAGTCAATGGTCACATGGCTGGCTGACTCCCATTTCCCTACCAAGATAATGGCTGACATCCCTAGGACTGCAAGCAGAATCAGATGTTTCACCAGGCTCTGGCACTGCCCACAAAGAGGTCACTGGGTGGTGGTACAAGCAGCCGGGAGGCCTCAGATCTTTCTAGAATTATTTGGTGGTTCCTCCCACAATCATGTAACCCCTCAAGAGTCTCCCTTGAGGAATGGGTGGCACACACATGCCCAGTACTGATGAGTCCTTGGGAAAGAGCCACAAATACATCTTTTTCCTCACGGCCAACTCGACTTGGCCTTTAATTCGACTTTCCCCAAGTTCTTGGCTACTTCCTGAGGTGGGTCATGGTCACCATATTTTCAGGAGAGAAACTGAGGCTCAGGCATGGGAAGTGGGTACCAAGCTGTAGAACCCCAGGAGGGCAGGGACACAAAGGACGGAATGGTCAACAGAGGCTTCAGGAACTGGAAGTCTGGAAGTAGAAGCTTCCAGGTTCCACTTGTCACCAAGCCCTGAGTCCTTTGCTCAATTTTGCTTCCTCTGCTTGACGCGTGGTCCAGGTTTCTCTGCATGGTTCCAAGAAGGCTGCCATAGCTCCAGACATCACAGCCAGAATCCCAACTAGAAAGAAAGTCGGACCAGTTACTGATGATGTCCACGGACTCAGTCATGTCACAGTGGCTACAAACAACCACACGTTATTGGATTTTTAGTCTTTCAGATGCTGTGAGTTTAGCTATTTATTCTGTCCCGTGGGCGTTGGCTGGGGCCATTTGCTAAACAGCTGTGCTGGGCTGGGGCTGGGAGGTTGAAGGAGGCTTAGTTCTGTACGCATGTCTAAGGCCTCATGTGGCTTCTCTGGTTGTCTACCAGGAGTTTCCTCACAGGTGGCCTCATGGCCATTTTTCATGGCAACTGGCCACTCCTCTTTTAAGTCCTAGCCAGAAACTGCCCCAGTATTCCCCACACCACAGAAAGGTATCTACACAGCTCTGACTCCAGGGGAGGGAGTCCCTTTTCTCTCTTGGTAGGACTGTGGGTTTGCAGCAAAAGCTTAACTTAGTAGGTCTGCCTTGTCCAAACCCTGAGCATTCCAAAGGAAGGCATGTCCCTGCCGAGTGTCCTGGAAGATAACCTCCCAGTCCCCAGACAAACACTGTGAGGGCCTCTGGCCTTGTATTTGAGCTGGGTCTCTATTGTAGGTGAGACCCAGTGACTAAGATTGGTAGTCTATGTGACCAACTCTCAATAAACATCATAGATGCCAAGGTCAGGGGGCATTTTCTGTCAGCAATTTGTGTCTCATGACGAAGCCTTGTGAACTCAGCTCTAGGCCTATTGTCTCCTGGACTCTGACCTTGTCTTTAATCTTGCAGCGTTTAGTCTGTGCCTTGCCACCATGAGAAGCCATGGGCAGCTTCTGGTGTTCCTTCAGTCTTTTCTGAAGGTTTGCTGAGCACAGCTGGTTGCAGTCACCTTCTTCGGAGATGGTCTACAATCGAAAAAGTGATAGCAGGAGATTCTAGCCTTCTCAGGGTGCTCCTCCCGCCAGGACACATCCCCCAGGCTTCTCTCCAAGCCTCCCTTGCTTGGACGCTTGCCCAGCTTTGCTATCTTAGCCTGGGTGCGGCTAAATGGTCACAGTAATCTTCTCCCAGGACTGGACATTCCCAGCTGGAGCTGGTGAGAAAGATAAGCCGGAGGTTTTGAAGGTGATACCAAGAGAGAGCTAGCTTTCCCAGAGGAGGAGACCGAGGCCAAGAGATGTCAAGGGCTATGTCCAAAGTCTCACAGTGGATGGCAGCCCAGGTCTGTGTGACTCTAAGACCCAGACATTCAGGCAGTGACGAGGATGGGAAGACTCTGTGGGAGTAGGCTGGGCCACCAGAGAGTGTGTCACAGGCGGCCATAGAAGGGAGGGGACATGGCTGATGGCATCCTCAGAGTTCTCTACATTCTTAGAGGGCTGGAGAAAAAAAAAATCTTTCTCCTCTATGAAGAGAAGCTGACATTGACCTGAAAAAAAAAATGTTTATGTCACATTTATTTATTGATTGGGCAGCAGCAAGCTTACATCACAGCACACGTGTGGAGGTCAGAGGACAGCATTCTGGAATCGATTCTCTCTCTCCGCCTCGCCCAGCAATTGAACTCAGGCTTGGCAGCAGGTGCCCTTACTGGGTGAATCTCACCAGCCTGGCATTGGCTTTGGAAAATAATAAAAGGGCTAGCTAGGGCCCGGGGTGGGGGCGGGGCTGGGTTTGACTGGCAGCACGTGTGTAAGAAGCCAGGCATGCCCTGGTGCTCCGGAGTGGGTGGGTAGCAAGAGGCTCGAAGGAGCCTGAGGGCCAGCCAGCCCCAGGTCTCAGAGGAAGAAAAAAAATGTCTCAAAAAGCAAGGTATGGGATTGGAGCTTTAGCTCAGTGGTAGGGTGCATGCCCTAAGCCCCTGGGTTCAGCTCTTTGCTGGGGGGTAGGGGGAGAGGAAAAGAAAAAAATCAACTTAACCTGGACTAATGGGTGGAAGAATCACAAACCAGGAACTTCCTCAGAACCCGCTCTCAGGGGATTTAGGAAGAGGAAGGAGAAGGCATACGTACGGGCCGTGGGCTGAGCCACTGCCTGATTTATGTGGAGTGGCTCACCCTGACCCACCAGGGAAGACAGACTGGCCCTGGTGTGCTGTCTCACCAGACCCTGGCTAACTAGAGCTGGAAGAAGTCAAGCTCTTCTAGAGTTGGTTCAGGGCCCAGTTCTCTGTTAGCAGCAAAGAGGGGCAGCGGGAGTTGGGGATCGAGGGTAGGGTGGGGTGGTGGGAGACACTTGTCTCTGCTGTTGAGGTCTTGGGGCTTCAGCTGAACTCTCTAAACTGATAAGACCTATCTTCTGCTTACTCTTCTTTGGAGGCTTCTGCAAAGGAGCCTGGGAGCTGTAGTTTTTAAAGCTGTAGTTTTAAGTTCTTCCCGTGCCATCCCAGGAGAAAGGAGAAGGAAGAGAGGGGAGTAGAGAGGAGAGAGAATGGCTCAGTGCCCTCGCCAAGGAGGGCAGGGCCACCCTTTCCTCAGAGCATCTTGTCCCTCCTACTACCTCCAGATGGAGGCCAGGTGTCCCCATGTCCCCAGTATCTTGCAGGGTCATGAACCACAGCATGGTGCCAAATTGAATTGAATGCTGGCTTCCCTCCCAGGCTGGTCCCCATCACTACCCTCCGGACAGAGTCCCTGCAGTTCAGGACACAAGAAGGTCACCTCTTTGTCGTAGAGAAGGTGGGGAGGGCATGTGATGGAGTGGTTGTTAGAGTTTTTGGATAAAGCTGGGGTGAATTAGGGGCTCAACATGGCTACCTGTCTCAACATGCAAATTAGAAAGAGGCTTAGGCAAAGACATAGACAATGTCTTTGTGTCAGTCAGTGTGGCTACCCTGGGAAGAAGAGATTAAAAAGGGGGGTTCGATGACGCCAGGTTTATCTCCTGACAGAAGCTTTTGGAAGATTAGAGGAAGATTTGGTCAAGAGGCTGGCTTGTCTGTGAGTTCTGCTGTTCCTGGTATCCAAAGCAGCTGCAGGTTTAGGGTAAGAGGGAGACCTTCATATCCCTTTGTCAGGTCTGGAGGTGAGGGGTGGGGGTGGGGTGACAGTCTGGAGCAGAGTGCATTGTGGGAGCTGAACTTTCTCTGCCTCTTCAGTCTCAATTTTTGCATTTTTCAGACTTCCAGGCCCTGAGCTCAGCCAGATGGACGGTGTCCTGAGGGATCAACACACTGAGGAGGCAAGTGCGAGTCTGACCTCGGGAGAAGGGGACAATACCTTGAAGACTTGAGCACAGCACGCTGGCTGGCGCACCTGTTCAGTCTGAGCACTCAGGGCCAAGTGGATCTCTATGCGTTTGAGGTCAGCCTGGTCTACATAGTGAGCTCCGGGACAGCCCAGGCTGTAGTGAGATGTATGTAGTGAGACCCTGCCTCAAAACACACAAACCAAAAGGATCAAGTAAATGTACTCTAGCCTGCCTCCTTTAATAGATATAGCGAGGCTCACTTAAAACCCTCCTTTAACTGGCCTGGTGAGGCATGCCTTTAAGCCCAACAGTCTGGAGGCAGAGGCAGGTGGATCTCTTGTGAGTCCAAAGCTAGTGTGGTATTCCATAGTGAGTTCAAGGACAGCCAGGGCTACATAGTAAGACCCCATCTCAAAATAAAAGGAAAAAAAAACCAAAATAAAAACAAAAACAAAACAGTCAACGCAATACTGTGGGTTAGTGACAAAGGGCCACACCAGCAGCAGGTGACTTCACAGTCTTTTAGTTAGCTCCAGTATCCAACACTTACACTCATTAACAGCTAATCAAAGCAGTCTGGAGCTGTCCTGTTGTGGGAGCGGTTCATGCCCAGAGTCAAGTTTCTGGCTTGAAGCTCTTGGACAAAACTGGGCCAAGCCTTCTTTTCCTGTCCAGTCAGAATGAGAGCAGATGGAGACCGCCCCGTGCCACAGAATGACAGGTGGAGGGACCTGTGTGGACATGGCCTCTGTACCTCAGGTCCCTCACTGAACATTAAAGTACTGGGATCCAAGGCCGAGCTCCCCTTGGCTTGACCCCAGTTCCTGTGAACTCAGTTTAAAGAATTCAAACTGGGGTGTGGAAGAGAGGCAAGAATATCACAGAGCAAGTGGAGAACATTCTCCAGGGGTGGGAGTTTTGGGGGTGGGGGGCAAGTGATTAAGGCACCCACCTACCCTTCAGACAGGCTCTGCACAATTCCTAAGGCCCCCAGAGCCCGCCAGGTTGGTGTCATGTTCAGGGGACTGACTGGCCATTTGCATCCACTGTTTTGGGAAGGGATAATCCTAACCCGTGTTTCTTTTTGTTTGTTTGTTTGGTTGGTTTTGGTTTTTCAAGACAGGGTTTCTCTGTATAGCCCTGGCTGTCCTGGAACTCACTCTGCAGACCAGGCTGGCCTCAAACTCAGAAATCCATCTGCCTCTGCCTCCCAAGTGCTGGGACTAAAGGCGTGTACCACCACTGCCCCACCTAATATGTGTTCTTTATCACTAAGCACACTGCTAGATAAGGGTCTTGTAGGATGTAGACAGTTGCTTGGGTATGAATGACTCGTAATTAACAGACTCAGGCAGTTCTGAGACGACTCTACCGTGGGCCAGAACTGTGACTCAGAGTCCACTCTTTTGGCTTCTAATAAAAGTCCTGAAGTCAGCTGGGTGTGGTGGCGCACTCCTTTGATCCCAGCACTCGGGAGGCAGAGGCAGGGGGATTTCTGAGTTCGAGGCCAGCCTGGTCTACAGAGTGAGTTCCAGGACAGCCAGGGCTACACAGAGAAACCCTGTCTCGAAAAACCAAAAAAAAAAAAAAAAAAAAAAGTCCTGAAGTTGCAGCTCCAGGTTTTCCCAGGGGCCGATGATGGGGAGGGGTGCCCTATACTTACCCTATACCCTCAGTCACTCTCTGAGGAGCTAGCCAACACTGTAGACCATCAGTCAGTCACTGGTCTCCCTTAGGCTTGCAACAGGGCTGCCCGCAACCAACAGAGGCAGCATAGCTCCTATTTCCTTCTCAGCACCTTCCTCTTCTCTAACCTTGGGCTGTGGGAAGCTCCTTTGGTTCCTTTGAGACCACTGCCAGTAATTATAAGCCCATCCCTGTGGCAGACTCCAGGAAATAATGAATGCACCTGTTACCCCCCACCCCCACCCCTGCCATTGCCCCCAGACAGGGTTTCTCTGTGTAGCTCTGGGTGTCCTGGAACTCAACGCTGTAGACCAGGCTGGCCTTGAACTCAGAGATCTGCCTGTCTCCACTTCCTGAATTAAAGGCATAGATAGATCCACCGCCTGCCACCAGTTAGCCTCTTCCTAGTCCAAGCATTGATTGGGAAGGATGGGCTAATTTGGTTATCTGACCGCGGTGGAGACTGTCTTGCTGTGTGTGCTGGTTCCATTTGTTTACCACTGGCAACTTTGTTTACTCTAGGCTACACTGTGGCGGGGGTGGGGGTGGGGTGGAGCTCGTTCTTCTTGGCAAGAGGGCCGAGTTCTGCACCCAGGAAGAACCGCGATGGGAAACCTTCGCCAGAGAGGCATGTTTCTAACCACTGCCCACCCAGTGGCAGACAGTGGAGAGCCGTGAGTCGAGCAGCCGAAACAGCAGGACCCGAGGGGAGCTTCCGGATGGTGAAGGGCGGGTCAGGGTAAAGTCATTGCCTAACCTGCGCGAAGCCCTATGTTTAATCTCCAAACTCTGAAAACAAGTTGTTTTAGGTCACTGTGTAACAGAAAGGAGGTATTTAATGGAGAAGCGAGAGGAAAGAGAGTAGTAACCCAGGGAGGGAGGGAATGGGAGCTGGCTTGGTGGCCAAGGTGACCCCTTGGCACGGCTAAGTTTGACACAGGGCAGCTGAGGGTAGCCCAGGAATGCGTTGCCCTGTCCCCTCTGGTAAAATGCGGGTTCTCCGTGGGTCCGGTTGTCTCGGCTGTCCTTAGAGAATGCGAGTCGCCGCTGTCACAAAGGCGCGGGTTCCAGGGCAGAGAACGCGGGGTGCGGAGCTGGCTGCTGCTTAGACACACGAGCCGCCACTACCAGGAGCCGCGGGAGCCGTGGGTGGTAAGTTAGGGTACATACAGCGCCCCCTGCCGGGGATGAGCAGAGGTTAGGCAGGAACCAGTCACTGCCACCATAAACGCTCCCCAAACTCAAAGAGCTACATGTGCTCTCAAGCGACTGTGTATTTATTACATATCCATTCACTTATAGCACAGACTGACCTTGAAGTCGCGCTACAGCCAAAGATCTTGACCTCATGATCTTCCTATTCCCACCTCCAGGGGCAGGGGCTGTCAGTCAGGCCAGCACCACCACACCCACCTTTTGTTTTCTTTTTAAAACAAATCCATCACATTGTGAGGGTGGCTCAACTGCCGCTCAATTCCCCCACAACACTAAGCACACACTAGGCGCTTGTTTGTATGCCAAATCGATTTAGACATTCACACTGCCACAACTCTCATGGTTTATAAGACCCAGAAATTTAAGCCCCCAGAAATTTCATTTCAAATTGTCTCATGAAAAGTTCTTCCTGTTCGGTGTGATAGGACATGATCCAGTGACATCTTCTGGTCTGGCTAAGCCCTGAGGTTTTGGTGTTTATGGTTTCTCTCCCCATGCTAGCATGATTCATAGAGCCCCATGGAACTGGTTGACCTTAGATTCCCCAGGTTAAAATTCAGTTAAATTCTCTCCAGTGTATAGCAGGGATTACTGGACCATGGTAGTGGGAGGGGATTATGCAGATTGAGGGAGGGCCTGGCCCTTCCCACTGTCCAGATGGGGAACTGAGGCTCCAGAGAGCAGCACAGATGTACCTGAGGTCCATTAGAGGCTGGGGAAGAATGAGAACCTGGGATTCCACATAGGACCTCGCAGTTTCTGGGATGCAGTGAGCTTAACAACCCTTTGGGGCTTGTCTGCTAATGTCCCCACTCCTAAGTGCCTCTGGGCAGATGGCATTCAAGTTCTGATGTGATAAAATGTCCCTCTGGTTGCTGGTTCCTGATCCTAGAAGTGGGGTGTGAGTGGGGTAGTCACAGCGTAGGCGGGGTTTCAATTCTGTTGTGGGTGTGGGTGTGGGATAGGTATGTATCAGTGGGTAGTGCTGGCCTAGCCTGCATGAGGTACCGGATATGGTAGCACATGCCTCTAATCCCAGCACTTTGGAGGTGGAGGCAGGAGGACCAGGAGATCAAGGCCAGCCTCAGTATGCATACTGAGTTTTGAGGCCAGCCTAGGCTACAAGAGACCCTGTCCCAAAGTCAAAAAAACCAAAACTGCTCCATCAGGTTGATCATCAGAGGCCTCTGTGCCCCTTTCCTTTAGAGATGTGAGAAGAAGGGTAAGTGGCAGGCTGGAGCCATCTGCCCAGGTCCTAATAATAAACTGGGGAGCGGAAGAAGTTCCCGTGCGATCGGATCTTGGGGGGGAGGGGCTCTTGTTACACCCGGCGCCATCTGCCGTGTCCCCTTGTATGCCAAGCTGTGGGTGGAAGGGGACTGTGAGAGGGAGGAGAGGCGCATGGGTCCTCACTGCCAGCAGGGTGGCCCACTTCCTTTTTCCTCTCTCATTCTGGGCAGGACATTGCAGACAGAGGAGACTCAGAGAGACGGAGAAAGAGGTGGGCTTGCTGGCTTTGACCTCCAGGACCCAGTGTCTAAGCAGAAGGGAAGCTCAGATCCATCTCAATGCCAGTGGTAGGTGACAACAGCTTGTCACTCAATGTCCCTTCACCTACCCATCATCCCTACCCCACCATCCTAACTTTATAGATGGGAGGCCAAAGATAGTGACTTTCTCAAAGTCTCCCAGTGGTGTAGGACTTAAACTCAGGACCCTCATGACTTCTCAACCCAGTAAGACACTATTCCAGCGAGTTTGACTTGTCACCTGGCAGCCCAGGGTGGGTCTACCCTACAACAGACAAGCACGTGCCATCACCCCAGGGTGGGCTTCCCTTTGTCCTGGGAACCCCACCTGGAGACTTCTCTGGTCACCTGGGCCTCCTCTTTCTCTATCTTGCCCTGAAGAAAAAATACAGATGGACTGCCACTTTAGGTCGTGTGGGCATCATCTTTCTCTGTCTTGCCCAGATGAAGAAACTCAGGAGAAAGGGCTCTTCAGGTCTTTCGGAACTTTCCGAGAAGGCCAGGGAGCAGCTCGCCCAGGCAGAGCTACGGAAACTGAGGCAGCAGTTCCGCAAGATGGTAGACAGCCGCAAGTCCTTCAACTTCCGCAACCAGCGTATGATCGCCGGCCAATAGTAAGAGGGGTGTCTTGGTGTGGGTCTCTAGGGTACTGCTCGGGCTGGGGGAGTACACTGAACCCACCTGGGGACCAGAGGCCTTTGATCCTATGCTCTAGAGCTTCATGGGAGGATATCCAGTGAGCAGGATCCAGGAGTCTAGGAGACCCGGAGTGGGGGCAGGGGTGGTGGCGGGTGGCCCTCAACAAAGCCCCGTTTTTTCTCTCAGATGCCCCTTGTCTAGTCCAATCAGCTGTGGCAGTGACGGGGCGGGGCCGAAGGATACCAGAGGGGCAGGGAATGTTCTGGTGCTGCTGCAGCAGCCTTTTGCAATTGGGGGAACCTGTTTGTAAGCCTCTTTCTGCATAAGCAGAAGCCAGCCTCCATCGAAGAGGACCTCGCTGTCAGGATGTTTGGCGTTCAAAGAAGGGCGGGTGCGAAGGGATCTTTCCTTTCCCATGGACTCATTTACTCCCGGGCTAGGCTGGTCCCTACTCTAGTGTACAAAACTGTCAAATTTTAAAAGGCATTTGTTTTTCCAGAGCACTTTAGCGCCATCTGTTGGAAAAGCGCTCATTATGTAGAACAAGACAAAATGTTTTGGGTTGGTAAAATGATGCAACTAGTCTGTCGGCCTGAGTTCGGTCCAAGAGACCCACAAGGTTGGAAGGAGAGAACTGACTTCCACGTTGTTTCCCGATCTCCAGATGCACAGGGTGGTATGCTAACACCCATACATATGTTCATACATTCATGCATAAATAAATATATGCTGACAAACGAAAGTGGACCCTGGAGAGGTGGCACAGCAGTAATGAGCACTTGCTGCTCTTGCCCTAGAGAGGCCTTGGCCAAGGGTTCAAGGTTACTGTACACTTCCACCTTAATACAAACTTCAGGGTCCTCCTCCAGGTTTTGTTCGTGCATGTGTACATATGTAGAGGTCAGAGGTCAATTTTCAGTAGCTCCTCGGCAGCTGTCCGTCTTTTTACTTGTTTTTTTTTTTTTTTTTTTTTTTTTGTTTTTGGTTTTGGTTTTGGTTTTTCGAGGGTTTCTCTGTGTAGCCCTGGCTGTCCTGGAACTCACTCTGTAGACCAGGCTGTCCTCGAACTCAGAAATCCGCCTGCCTCTGCCTCCCAAGTGCTGGGATTAAAGGCGTGTGCCACCACGCGCAGCCGCCTTTTTATTTATTTATTTATTTTAAGATTTTATTTATTTATTATATGTAAGTACACTGTAGCTGTCTTCAGATCTCATTACAGGTGGTTGTGAGCCACCATGTGGTTGCTGGGAATTGAACTCAGGACCTCTGGAAGAGCAGTCAGTGCTCTTAACCGCTGAGCCATCTCACCAGCCCCATCTTTTTATTTCTTAATGACATTTTTATTTAGTCCTTGTGTGTATGTACAAGGCTCGTGCATGGGGGTCAGAGGACAAACTCGCAGGAATCCGTTTTCTCCTTCCTACACGTGGATTTCGTAGATCAAACTCAGGTAGCTGGCCTTGGCTGCCACCTTCACTCAGGGATCCATTTTGCAATTTTTGCTATTTTTTTTTTTTTTTTCGAGACAGGGTTTCTCTGTGTAGCTGTCTTGGAATTCACTTTGTAGACCAGGCTGGCCTCAAACTCAGAAATCTGCCTGTCTCTGCCTCTGCCTCCCACTGCCAGCAGGTTATTTCTTTCCTTTTCTTTCTTTCTTTCTTTTTTTTTTTTTTTTTGAGACTGTCTCTCATTAGCCTGGAGCTTCCAGACTAGGTGTGGCTGGCTCAACAGCTAACTTAAGGATCTTCCTGTCTCTCCATCCCAAACCTGACTGTGTGCACAGGTGCTAGGATGGGCATCAGGTCTACAGGTTTACATGGGGAAACACTTCACCAACTGAACCATCTCCCCGGAGCCACTCGGTGAAGGATTGTGACCGGCACCAGGGCAGCCTTCCCCTAGGGAAGGAGGAGCAGGGGAGATGGGGACGATTGACGTCAGGAATGTAGGGTTTCAGATCTGAGCCTGAGCCCCCTGCCCTGAAGTTCTCCTCCTCTCACTGGGACCCTGGTCATCGCCTGGGCTCCTTTTGGGGTTGGGACACCCTGTGGGTTCTGTGAAGGTGGTTTTAGGGGCTCTCGGGCTAAGCTAGAGCTCCTTCCTGCAGCAAGGAAATAGAGACTCTGAAAGCTGAACAGGCCGAGACCACCATGCTTCTAAGCCTCGTGAAGTCTCCCAAGAACCTGGACATCAACCAGAAAAACTTCATGGAACTACGCTTCCTGCTGCAGACCAAGGGGGACTACGAAGCGCTCATCTCCTCCATGAAGGTGCTGCTGGGAGAACTGGATGATAAGGTGAGGAAGCTTCCCTGGAGGGGACATAGGGGACAGGGACGGACGGCACAGCCACGATGCCCTAGGCAGAGTGGAACATCGAATGGGAGCTCAGCTCCATCAACCCCGCATGTCCCCTGCCGCCTCAAGGCTCAGAACCAACCTCAGCGTCCTTAGCCTCAGGTGACAAGGGTAAGGTTTGGGTGCTGTAATGAATATCACCTTGCGCTTCAAACAATGCCAGTTCCTCCCTCTTCCATGCTGTGCACCAAGTTAGAGAGGGGGCCCTTATCTTTCTGTTATTTTTGGACTGAGATGGTGGGTAGCACCTCTCTGGGACACTGCCAGGTGTTATGGCAGAAGAAAAGCCTTCCAGGAGGTCTCATGTGGACCATGAGATCTACATGCCATTCTGAGCGTGATTCGTCGGTTCAAAATAGCCCCTCGAGACCATCTATCATTGCTGCAGCCCTCCTGGATGAGGGCATTGCCTGTGTCTCTCTGCGTCCCAACCCTTCCTCTTAGGAAAGGGAGGCTTACCCTGAGCCATTGAAGTATGTAACTCCTTAATTTATTTGCATTGACTTATTTTATTTTTTGAGGCATGGATCTATAGCCCCGGCTAGCCTGGAATTCACTGTGTAGACCTTGAAGGCACAGAGATCTACTTGTCTCTGCCTCCCTCCGAGCCGGGAGTAAAGGTGTGTGTTATCATACCCTGCCATCCTTACCCTCTTTTTGTTTCGTTGTGATATTTTGTTTTTCACGAAGTGTTTATGCCTGTGTCTGTATGTGGGGGCAGAAGTACCTATGAAACCCAGCAGAGGGCAGTGAATCCCCTGGAACTAGATTGTTGAGAGGACTGCTGTGGATGCTGGGAATGAAACTCAAGTCCTCCATAAGTCCCCTGGAAATGGAACTTAGGACCTTGTGTGCGCTGGCCACGTCCTCTAACACTGAACTGCGCTTCCAGTCCCTTACTTATTTATCTTAAACCAAGATGGTGCCCACGTAAGACTGCAAAGTAGCAAATGGCACTAAATTCAAATGCATTTCTTCTCCTTCTTCTTCTTCTTCTTCTTCTTCTTCTTCTTCTTCTTCTTCTTCTTCTTCTTCTTCTTCTTCTTCTAGATGTATTTATTGTATTTATATGAGTATACTGTAGCTGTCTACAGACACCCCAGAAGAGGGCATCAGATCCCATTACAGATGGTTGTGAGCCACCATGTGGTTGCTGGGATTTGAACTCAGGACCTCTGGAAGAGCAACCAGTGCTCTTAACCTCTGAGCCATCTCTCTAGCCCCTGTCAAATGCATTTCAATATGCGAACACCCGGGTCCAACATATCTAAAATGGCCCTGTGAAATCTCTATGCAAAAGACCCGCAGTCACACTTGGGTTTTCCAAGCTACCGGGCGCCCCTGGCCCCTGTGGAAACTCCAGCTGCGTACGTAGCACCACCGGCAGTACAGAAAATGGCTTGGCATTTCCAATAAATCTTTATTAACAACAATAAGCCCTGGGCCAAAGGGCTATAGTTTGCAGCCCTGGGTGCGACTCTGTCAGAGACTGTACACATGTGGAGAGCCATCAAGGATTTAGCTAGGTGCTTCTGCCTAACGTGGGCTGCGTATGCCTGCAACTCAAAGAACCACAGCTGTGCGGTGCTGGTGACCTACTTTCCAAAGTGGGCACCAACTCTTGGGAAAGTTTCAGATACATCATCAAAGCATAGTCTTCCCATGATTGCCACACCCGGTCACTTCAGGAAGTGAAGTCCCTTTCATCAGCAGAGGAACTGGGAACTGGACATGCAGGAAATGTCCAGATGGGCACTGGGAAGTCACAACAGTATCATGGAAGCAGCTATAGTTCCGGGCCCTTCTCAGGCTAACAGGGTTGACTAAGTTTCACCAGGTGTCAGTGCCATTTCCTCTAGAAACCGTGGCTTGGGGAGGTGGGAAGGGGGCTGGAGAGATGGGGAATTTCTGTTCACTGGTGGGAAGATTCACACTCAGAGCCAATTTGCTCTTCACCCTGGATGGGGTGGGAATCAGTTGGACGGAACAGGAATCCAGGAGTCAGAGCTGTTTAAGGGATGAGAGTCAATGTGTCTTTGGCTTGAACCCAGTTGCTCCCCCCTGCCCCCCGCCCCAGATCGTTCAGATGGAGAGAAAGATCACAAACCAGAGACAGCTCTTCCTGAGGACACAGGAGGCCAATAATCCCAAGAGACTGCAGAGACAGATCCATGTTCTGGAGTCCCGACTGAACCTGGTAGGTAAGGGGGGCTGTTCTCTAAAGCCTCAACTTCCCCACCCCCTCCCCCCACCCCCATCCCCACCCCATCCTCCCACCCCTACCCCAATCCCCCATCCCTCCATCCCCCATCCCATCCCCCACCCTCACCCTCCACCCCCACTTCCAATCCCCACTGCCCTCCCTTGTCTTCAGCCCCACTCCCTCCCCCGACCCCACTCCTCCGTGCTCCCAGAGATGAAGCTTGACCTCAGAGCTGTCAGCAGAACGTAGGTTTGCTTGGTGCTTGGAAGAAGGTGGACTGAGGGGCCCCCTCACCCATGATAGCAATCCTTTTACCCAATCCCTGACCCCAGGCCCTAAATTGGTCTTGGCCAGTGTTCTATTAAAGCTCCAAAAAGGCAAACTTTTGTTATTATTTGATTTTTTTTGCAGGGGAGGGGGTAGTGGGACAGGCTCACTCTGTAGGCCTGGAACTTGAACTCTAGACCCAGCTTGGCTTTGAACTCATGGCTACCCTCCTGTCTCTGTCTTCTGAGTGCTATTTCCCCCCTTTTCCTCCTCCTTCCTCTCTCTCTCTCTCTCTCTCTCTCTCTCTCTCTCTCTCTCACTCATTCTTTCTGTGTCTGCTACAGTGCAGGCTGGCCTGGGATTCACTATGCAGCTGAAGCTGGACTTGAGAACCTTCCAGCCCTTCTGCCTTTGCCTACTGAGTTCTGGGGTCATAGTTGTGCATCACCCCAAACCGTTGGTATATTTTAAATTTCTTTAGTAACTCTCATGCTGTTCCCCGAATCCTTCAAGAGCAGGACTGGCCTAAATTCCCATGAACAGTGTAACCAGTATCACCTTTAAAAAAATGTTTTAAAAAAGCTAAGATCCATTTGTTCAGAGATGGAGGGAAACAGGGACTAAGAGAATGTCCCCACACCTGTCAGTCACACTGTCCTCACACCTGTCATACCGATCTCATTGTCAGAATGTGGCTCCCTGCTGTATACTGTTCCCACCCTGAAGGCCTCTAAGATAAATGACTTACCTTAACTAAGGTAATTAAGGGGAGGTATCAAGACATTTTATCCCCAAATCCTTCTGTTTCAGCCTCATGAAATTAAACATTTTCTTTTACCGGGCATGGTGGAGCATGCCTTTAATCCCAGCACTTGGAAGGCAGAGGCAGGCAAATTTCTGAGCTCGAGGCCAGTCTGGTCTACAGAGTGAGTCTCAGGGCATCCAGGGCTACACAGAGAAACCCTGTCTCAAACAAACAAACAAACAAGCAAACAAAAAACAAAAAAATTTTTCTTTCACAAGCACAGCACCAGCATTACACCTTTCAAAATGAATATTTTGTTAATATTTCTCAAAATCTTATCTGTATTGGTATTCTTCTGGATAGACCCTGTCTTAGTTAGGGTTTTACTGCTGTGAAGAGACACCATGACAAAGGCAAGTCTTATAAAGGACTACATTTAATTGGAGCTGGCTTAACAGGTTCAGAGGTTCAGTCCATTATCATCAAGGTGGGAGCATGGCAGTATCCAGGCTGTCATGGCACAGGCAGAGCTGAGAGTTCTACATCTTCATCCAAAGGCTGCTAGTGGAAGACTGACTTCCAGGCTCCTAGGGTGAGGATCTTATGCCCACACCCACAGTGACACACCCATTCCAACCAGGTTACACCTATTCCAACAAGGCCACACATCCAGATGGTGCCACTCCCTGGTCCAAGGATATACAAACCATTACAGACCCCAAATGTCTGAGTTGCCCAGGACCCCTGGGGTTTCGGAATTCTCAAATGTCCTGATTTAGAATTAGCTGCTTTTAGCCGGGCAGTGGTGGCGCACGCCTTTAATCCCAGCACTTGGGAGGCAGAGGCAGGCGGATTTCTGAGTTCGAGGCCAGCCTGGTCTACAGAGTGAGTTCCAGGACAGCCAGGACTACACAGAGAAACCCTGTCTCGAAAACCAAAAAAAAAAAAAAAAGAATTAGCTGCTTTTACTGAGGAGGGACTTTGCTTCCAAAGGGATGAAGGAGACACATCATTACGGCAGATCTGCCCTGGGTACTGCTGGCACCCAGGGGGACAGCAGCAGTGTCCTGACATCTGCCCCTGGACAGTCCAGTCCAAAGTCTCAGCATCCGGGTGTGAGACCCTGTTTGAATCATGACCTTCCCACAGGTCACTGTCCACTTTGACACGATGCTGACCTCTAACTCCCAGCTCCGGAAGGAGATTGAGGATCTCCTCTTTGAGAAGGCCGCCTACGACCACGTCTACCAGCAGCTTCAGCGGCGTCTGCAGACACAAAAGAAGACCATGAATGTGGCCATTGAGCAGTCTGCCCAGGCCTATGAGCAGAGGTGCTTGGGGCGGCCCAGTTCCCAGCTCAGCACCCACCTGCTCCTCTTGACTGCTTGGGCCATAAGTCATAGCAGCAGCAGCCATGGACACTAATCATGTACCCGGCAGGGTGCTAGGCACCTTAGTGCTTCCATCATCCTCCCCACAGCCTGAGGAATTAGTGTCTTCCTTTTTTTCTGGAACAAACAGGGACCCCATGCAGTGTAGGTCCTCCTCTGCTCCACCACAGGGGTCGGCTGCTGGGGGAGGCAGGATACTGGAAGTTTGTCCATGCTTACCCCACACTGTTGCTGGGTAGGTGTTGGGCTGTAGGAAGCCCCAGGACACCGCTGCGGGTGTGGGGAAGCACAGTCTGAGGTGTGGGACAGCTGGAGCAGGCTTGGAGGGGGGGGTCCCTAGGCCTGAGATGAGGCCAGGGCCATCTTGGTTTAGGCTCTTAGACACCCAAGTGCCTCTGGGTGCAGTGGAAGAGCTGAGAATGGAGGATGGATCTGGTCGGGGTGGGGGGAGGGGGAGAGCCCCAGCTGGTCCCACCATGAGAGTCCTTGGTCTTGAGTTTGGCTTGGCTTGGTTTGGAGGCGGCCATGGCTGGGAGCGCAGAGAGGCCTTCTACGGGAGATTAGATGGCAGCTCTATAGACGAAGGCCTTCTCCATGGCTCCCCACAGCGGATCCCGATGGAAAGAGGCAGTCCATGGTTTTAAGACATTTATTGTCATGGCGGGAAGTGGATGAGTAAAACCGTACCCCACTTCTGGGGGAGGGGCTGAGATTAAACACCTTTCACAGGGAGGAGTGTCTGGGAAAGAAAGCTTATTGGCTAAGCCTCCAGGCTTTTAGGTACCTCATTAAAATGGAGATCTGTCTTGAGCCTGTGTGACCACAGGTCACGTCCTCTACCTGTGGAGAGGCTTGGGATGTTGTGTTTACATGATGATGGCCACAAATCTATGGAGGACTGCAGCTAGTGACAGGGACCTGGTGCCCGGGAATCAGGTGAAGTGCCTACGGTCCCTTCGGTGTCACTGGGGTTTCTAACCTTAGCTCAACCGGGAACCAGGCTACCTTTCACAATGCAGGACAATATAGATGGGAGAGCTGGACTTCAGCTCTCACTCCCCTACATGGTCTCTGGTCTTGGTCTGGGTATCTTTCCTTAGAGTTAGACATGTCTGGGGTTGACTTCTCCTTCCACCATATAGGACGCATGTAAAGAGCAGAAAGGAATCCATACATGCAGGAGGCAAGCGATGACTGGTGGTGATGGTGATGATGGTGGTGATGGTGATGCTGATGATGGTGGTGATTGAATTAGTGGTGAAGGTGGGATTACCGCTGCTGCTGTTGCTAACAATAAACAGGGTGTCAGGAAAATCACTTCCTTGGGGTGCTCTAAACTCACAGCTCTGGTAGGATCCCGAGTTTGGTTCCTACCACCAGAAAAAAAAAAAATTGCAAACAAACCCCGGTGGCCACCGGGCAGGCATGCAGTCCTCTGGACTGGCAGGGAGAGACAGAGAGGAATGGGGACAGGAGAGCTCTGGACACCGAGTCCCATCTTCTGTCTCCCCACAGAGTGGAGGCCATGGCTCGGATGGCTGCCATGAAGGACCGCCAGCAGAAAGACATCTCTCAGTACAACCTGGAGATCCGGGAGCTGGAACGTCTATATGACCACGAGACGAAGCTCAAGTCCTTCCTGCTGGCCAAGCTTAACGACCGCTCTGAATTCGAGGACCAGGCCAAGAAGCAGGAAGGTACAAGCCAGTCTCCTCCTCCTCTCCTCCTCCTCCTCCTCTTCTCTATAGGCATAATGTTTGTATGCACTGTGTAAAGATTATCCCCGTGTTGTTCAATCTCTCTGCCCTCACGTTTTGTTTGATCCCAGACAAGGCATGGTAGTGCTTAAGTCAAGAACCTCCTGTCTCAAGTTTGTGTAAGCAATGTTTACCATTAATTCTCCATCTCGTTGATAAAAGCTGACCACTCAGTGGCTAGGCAGAAGAGAAAATAGGGTGAGATTTCTGCTGGTGGGGGTCAGGGATGCTGGTGGGGGTCAGGGGGAAGGGAGGGAGGGAGGGAGAGAAAAAGATTGAGAGAGAGAGAGAGAGACTTTATAGTTTGAGCCATGTGGATAGTCTTTATATAAAGCACAAAACTACACCTCAGCTCCTTCTCATAGTAGGGCTGACAATCATAGCTAATAAAAACACAGCACACAGCTGGGCAGTGGTGGCGCATGCCTTTAATCCCAGCACTTGGGAGGCAGAGGCAGGCAGATTTCTGATTTTGAAGCCAGCCTGGTCTATAGAGTGAGTTCCAGGACAGTCAGGGTTACACAGAGAAACCCTGTCTCGAAAAACCAAACCAAACCAACCAAACAAAAAAGCCCAGCAGGTTAAACCTAAGCCTGAGGTTAACAATGAGCACACTATTACGTTAAGTATGTGCCGTGCGTGCAGTATTGGGATACACTGCTACTGAGAATGGTTGGTTTCTTAGCAGTAGTGAGGACGGGTTTCAGCATTTGGAAGTGCATTTACATGTAACTGCCTGCTCAAGTTTGTCTGCCAGCCCCAACCTGCAGAGGTCTTTTCACCCTGAGACTCAGTCTGTAGCGCAGGGGAGCCTTGGGGTCTGCTAGACCCTGTATGGATTTGGTGGCTTGCTGCTGGGTCTTGCCAGACAGGGCTCAGCCTGTGATGATGTCATGGTTGGAATGGAAAGGCAAGAAGGGTGCAGACAAGAGGAAACTGCACAGGTGTGTTTGATCTCCCTTCTTCTTCTTCTTCTTCTTCTTCTTCTTCTTCTTCTTCTTCTTCTTCTTCTTCTTCTTCTTCTTCTTCTTCTTCTTCTTCTTCTTCTTCTTCTTCCTCTTCTTCTTCTCCTCCTTCTCCTCCTCCTCCTCCTCCTTCTCCTCCTCCTCTTTCTCCCTGCTCCTCCCCTTTCCTCCTCCTCCTTCTTGTGTTAGGCCTTGAATAGACACCATGACCAAAGCAACTCTTTTTTTTTTTTGGTTTTTTGAGACAGGGTTTCTCTGTGTAGCCCTGGCTGTCCTGGCACTCACTCTGTAGACCAGGCTGGCCTTGAACTCAGAAACCCGCCTGCCTCTGCCTCCCGAGTGCTGGGATTAAAGGCGTGTGCCACCATGCCCGGCCCAAAGCAACTCTTATAAGGACGACATTTAATTGGGGCTGGCTCACAGTTTCAGAGGTTCAGTCCATTGTCATCAAGATGGGAACGTGGCAGCATCCAGGCAGGCATGATGTAGGAAGGTTCTACTTCTTCATCTGATGACTGTTAGCAGAATACTGGCTTCCAGGCAGCTAGGATGAGGGTCTTAAAATCCATGCCCACAGCCGGGCGTGGTGGCGCACGCCTTTAATCCCAGCACTCGGGAGGCAGAGGCAGGTGGATTTCTGAGTTCGAGGCCAGCCTGGGCTACAGAGTGAGTTCCAGGACAGCCACGACTACACAGAGAAACCCTGTCTCGAAAAAAAAAAAAAAAATCCATGCCCACAGTGACACACCCACTCCAACAAGGTCACACCTCCTAATAGTGCCACTCCCTGGGCCAAGCATATATAAATCATGACAGCCTTGTACACACTAAGGATGCACTTCCTGTGCCACACCCATCCCCTTGTATGTTCTGTCCCCCTCTGCCCTTTCCCTACCCTGTCTCTTGGGATCATGTTGCTAAAAGTGGTTCTGAGAAATCTTGTGTGTGTCTTACTCTCTAAAATTAATCAAAAGCCACAAAGACATTTTTATTTTCTTTTTCTCTTTCTCTTCCTTCCTTCCTTCCTTCCTTCCTTCCTTCCTTCCTTCCTTCCTTCCTTCCTCTGTTTCTCTTTTCCTCTCTTTCTCTCTTTCTTCTTCCTTCCTTCCTTCCTTCCTTCCTTCCTTCCTTCCTTCTTTCCTCTCTCTCTCTCTCTCTCTCTCTCTCTCTCTCTCTCTCTCTCTCTCTCTCTCTCTCTCTCCCCCTTCCTTCTTTCTTTCACCTTTTGGACTGTCTTTTTTCTACCCATCCACTTGCTCCTCTTGCTCAGTCAACCATCCGTTCGTCCTTCCACCCACCCCTTACCTGCCCCTTTGCAGCTTGTGTAAGCCTCTCTTCTGGGTGCTTGATATGCACTGTTTCCATGAGGTCCTCAGGATGGCACCAAGGACTAGGCATTCCTACAGTACTCCAGAATACTCCAAAAAAGGCACTCCTGCAGCCCAGAGTGGACACATGTAACCCAGCCCAGGGCCACAGAAACTAAGTGGAAGATCCAAAGTTCTATCCAAAATAGGTCCCACGAGTCATCCCCTCCTTGTCTTGGGATGCTAACAAGCTTCAACCTTATCTCAAGGACAATGAAAAATCACAGCAGGTCAGACATTGCACAGCCAGAAGTCTTTAGAAAGATCTAGAAAATTCCACCCGACTGCCACGCAGAAGACATCAGAGAGATGTCAGACATGTTCAGGAGAGCCTGGCCTGCAGGCTGAGCAAGGCTCAGAACTTTTGGGGTTCACCCAGCCAAATGAGCCTTCCTAAGAACTCTCTCCCCAGGGTACTCCTTAACCTTTACTTGACCTCTACCCTGCTCATGTCACCTCTGCAGAGAGACCCTTCCACCCTTAGCATCTGTTGTGTCTCCCTCCAGCCACGAGTGTGATGGTGGGTGGATTTTTTTCTTCTCTTCCCTTGGCCATCTCTTTGGCTCTCCATTTCTCAACCCTGACAGCAGAGTCTGGTACCATGTTGGGCACTCTGTAGTGCTTTACTAAGTATTTAAAATTTTTATGTTATTTTAGTTTATTTGTGTGCATGTGGAAAGGTGTGTATGTATGCAGGGTTTTACTACCAGGTGTTGGGAGTAAAGGCCTGCACTACTGTGCCTGGCTCTTGATCTCCTTTTATTATTTTATTTTATTTATTTATTTTTGAGATAGGATTTCACTTTGTAGCCCTGGATGTTCTGGACTCACTCTGTAGGCCAGGCTGCCCTTGGACGGTCTGCCTCTGCCTCCCGAGTGCTGGGACTAAAGGCATGCATCATCACTGCCTGGCTAATCATTTTATTTAAAAAAAAAAATTTTTTTTTGAGCCAGGCACAGTGGCACATGCTTTTAATCTCAGTGCTTGGGAGGCAGAGGTGGGCAGATCTCTGTGAGTTCAAGGCCAGCCTGCTCTATACACTGAGTTATACAGAGAAACCCTGTCTAGAAGACAAACAACAAAAAAGAAACAAACTAACCAATGAAACAAGCAACCAACAACAACAAAAACCCTAACCACTTATTTATTTTTCTTTTTAAGATTTATTTATTTTATGTATATGAGTAAGATTTATTTATTTTATGTATATGAGTCCATAGTATCCTCAGATGTACCACAAGAAGGCATCCCATTCCAGATGGTTGTGAGCCACCATGTGGTTGCTGGGAATTGAACTCAGGACCTCTGGAAGAGCTAGTGTTTATGTCTGTAAGTGTATACCATGTGTGTGAGGGTGCTGGCTGAGGCCAGAAGAGGTTGTCAGATCTCTTAGAACTGAGTCATAAGCAGTCGTGAACCATCAGTTAGGCCTGGCCGTGAACTTGGATTCTCTCGGGCGGGAGGTGCTCATAACTACCGAGCCATCTTGCCAGCCACACCGTGGTTTTTGAGCCAGCGTCCCTTGCACTGGAGAGTGCTAGTTCAGCTCTGCTGGCCGGCTGCTGAACTCCAGGGATCTAAGTGTCTCCACCTCCCAGGCTGGGGTTGCAGGGACACCATCGCCACCTTCACTCAGTTTCTTACCTGTCCTGGGGATTGAACTCGGGTCTTCGTGTCTGTGCGTCGTCGAAATCTTCTGCTTTCCCAGCCCCTCAGCAATTTCTGATATGGATCCCAAGTCCTGGCAAGCTCTCACTTCCTCCCCGAGACAGTATAGATGACGCCCGTCGGTCTTTCTCTCTCCCATCCAGATGTCAAATCCAAGAAGCTTGGGAAGAAGAGGAAGGGGGAGAGTTTCGCGAGCTACGAGGTGGCGCACCTGCGGCTGCTGAAGCTGGCGGAGAACGGGGACCTGAACCAGCTCACTGAGGATTTCCTGGCCAAGGAGGAGAAGAATTTTGCTCGCTTCACTTACGTCACCGAGCTCAACAATGACATGGAGACCATGCACAAGAAGACTCAGCGGATCCAGGTGTGTGGCTTGCAAGGGTGGTCCCCTGATACCTCCGTCTGTGCTGCACTGCCACCACGGCAGGTTTCATTAACTCTGGACTGTGAGCTAGGAAGGCACTTTTTGTTTGTTTGAGACAGGGTTTTTCTGTATAGCCCTGGCTGTCTTGGAACTCACTTTGTAGACCAGGCTGGCCTCGAACTCAGAAATCCACCTGCCTCTGCCTCCCGAGTGCTGGGATTAAAGGCATGCGCCACCACGCTCGGCCAGGAAGGCACTTTTAAAAGTAGTTTTATGTATATGGATGCTTCACGTGCACACGCAGTGCCCACACAGGCCAGAAGAGGGCACCAGACCCCCCCCATCTGGAATTACAGATGGTATGAGCTGCCCCTGTGGATGCTGGGAATCAAGCCGGGGTCCTCTGCAAAAGCAGCCAGTGATCTTAACTTCTGAGCTGTCACCCCAGCTCCTCCGCCTTGGCCTCTGAGACAACATCTGTCAATGGGGTTTTGAGCTCAACCATTAATTGAATTATGCCATCTAGGCTGTAAGCCCCTAGGGACCCTCCTGTCTCCATTCGGGAGACATACTGGGGTTACAAATGAATGCCATGGGGCTGGAGAGATGGCTCAGCAGTTAGAGCACTGACTGCTCTTCCAGAGGTCCTGAGTTCAAGTTCCAGCAACCACATGGTGGCTCACAATCATCTGTAATGGGATCTGATGCCCTCTTCTGGTGTGTCTGAAGACAGTTACAGTGTATTCATATACATGAAATAAATAAATCTTTTAAAAATTATATAATATATTAATTATACTAATAATTAATTATTAATAATTAATAGTTCTATAATAATATAGTATATTACATATACTATATAAAATATATTACATACCTTATATAATATATTACATATATCATGTCTATTATAGATTATAGATTATATATTACATATATCACATATATATACATATATAAACACAAATGTATGCCATCATGGCCAGGTATTTTTTTCAGGTGGGTTCTGGGAATGAAACTCAGGTCCCACCACCTTTGTTGACCAAAGGCGTCAGACTGAAAGGGAAGTAAATGGTCAATGCTTAATCCTGGACAGGCCTGGTGCCCATCAGCCTAGTAAAGGCTCTGGCCAGTCCTGAAGGAGAGACACTTGGCGACCTTCACTGAATCCGTAATTTCTCACACCTACCTGGCTCCTGGGCCTCTTCACACGAACAGCTTCTGGAACACTTGCTCAGAGAAACAGAGTCCAAACCACGCAATGCCGCAGGCCAGTCCATTCAGAACCTGGCTGACTGCTGTCTCTGTGGCTCAGAACCAGGAAGAACACCCAGCGTACCAGCAGATGCCATGCCTAGCCGTGCCACGCCCCTCCTTCAAGGATTCCCTCTGACTGTGCCCTGCCCTCTCCTCCTCCGATGACATCATGACCCTGTTTCTTCTTGTGTGGGTATGGAGGACAGAGTGCATTGGACCTTTTCCTTAACTCTCCTGCCATTCTGGGAGTTCTGTCATATCCAGCCAGGTCTCGCCACAGGAGAGCTGCGGTTACTGATGTGTACCGCCACAGCTGACTTTGTATACAAAGGTTGTTGGGATTCAAACTCAGGGCCTCACACTTGCACAGCAAGCCCCTCACCCACAGAGCCAGCCCCTCAGGAGACAAGTTTCCCTCTAGCACCAGGCTTCAGCCTTTACTTGAGGCCCATTGTCTCAATGGTCTGCGAGCCACAGGGAGGGACTTAGTGACTCTTCAGCCTAATGTCACTCCTGCCAGGACAACAGTTATTCTAGAGACTTGACTGCTTTCTTGCTTTGCTGCATGTTTTTTTTTTTTTTTTTTTTTTTTTTGACTAGGCCTTGCTCAGTAGCCCAGGCTGGTCTGCAACTCACAGCAATCCTCCTGTCTCGGCTTGGTGGATGCTGAGATTTCAAGCATGAGTCATTAGAAAACCTCTCTGCTCAAACTAGGATTCAGGTTTTTAAGTTTTTTGGTTATTTTCTCCCCACTCTGGTACACCCAGTTTCATCCCTACCTAGGAACGGGGGTCACAGGCCCGTGTTCTCTGATATATTAAGATCTGTAATGGTCAACATATACAGGTCAAAGTGTTCTTTTTTTTTTTTTTTTTTTTTTTCGAGACAGGGTTTCTCTGTGTGGCCCTGGCTGTCCTGGAGCTCACTTTGTAGACCAGGCTGGCCTGGAACTCAGAAATCCGCCTGCCTCTGCCTCCTGAGTGCTGGGATTAAAGTCGTGTGCCACCATGCCCGGCAAAGATCAAAGTGCTCTACACCAACCCCCAAACTTTTGTTTCTCTGGGGCACATTTGTGTAGGCCACAGTGGGTGGTGAGTTTGTCGCCACTGCCCCCTAGTGGTTGTCTGTGGTATGGCAGGAATGATTTTGTGGTCCAGCTGCTCCAGGACAGAGCATATCCCTAGTCCCTGTGGGATGCGGATGCACATGGATGAGGAGCCCTGAGTGACCTATGACTGGAGTGGAAATATCCACACTTGACCCTTGACGGCTTGGTATAATGTGGACTTGCCCTCTCTGTTGGCCTCAGTTTCCCTATCTGTACCACGATGTTGGGACCAGCACAGGAACCCTTGAGGGCTTGGTATAATGTGGACTTGCCCTCTGTTGGCCTCAGTTTCCCTATCTGTACCACGATGTTGGGACCAGCACAGGAACCCCAGGCTCCTTGTTTTGTTTGCTTTAGTGCACTGTAATTTAGAGGTTGGAGCCCAAGTGTCTGTTGGGGAAATTCTCCACCCCAAACTGCAGATGTCCAGGTCCTAACCAGCAGTTAGCCATCTGTGTGTGAGCCATCATCCCCCACTAGTGAATTCACTATCAGTGGCTGACCTGTCACCTCTCAGCAAGGTTGTCCCCTCACTGGAGTGGCCACCTGTGCTGAAATCTTCCATTATTTCCACCTGAAATGGCACCCGAGGGTGGGAGGGGCTATGTGAAGGAGCTTGGACAAGCTATATCGGGAACTGGGCTTGCTCCAGTCCTAGAACTTGGAGTGAGCCTGGTCATCTGAAGGGGTGACTCAGATTCTTGGGAGAGTTTGAGGGACCCTAGACTGAGCTGCCAGGTCTAGTGCAGTAGCCACTAGTTGTCCAAATATATTCTTTACCCTGTAATACAAGAGAAACTTCAGCTGCCCTGTCTCTGGTGCCACGTTGCAAGTTCTCGGTACCTAGGTGTGGTCGTGACATGGCGTGGTTAGTGCACACAGGATGTGAAAGATGCTGTTGACTTCTCTTTCTAGGTGGTTCTGAACCCGTGTGGGTCATGACCCCGTTGGGGGTTGAATGATTCTTTCACAGGGGTCACCTGAGACCATTGGAACACACAGATGTTTACATTACAATTCATAACAGTAGCAAAGTTACAGTTATGAAGTAGCAACAGAAATAATTTTATGTTTGGGGAGTCACCACGACATGAGGAACTATATTAAAGGGTCGCAGCATTAGGAAGGTTGAGAGCCGTTGCACTAGATAGTTCTAGATGATTCTCAGAGGATGAAGAACAGAACGCCTGAGGAGAAGGTGGGGGCGGGGGCAGATCCTTGATGGGTTACCCCACATGGAGTAGGGTTGGATACAGTGGATGAGGGCAACTCCCATCTTCTCCTTACTGGTTCTCTTCTGTCTGAGCAGGATGACATCATCAACTTGCGGTCACAGCAGCAGACCTCCCATGAGGGCACCCGGAACATCCTGAAACAGATGGAGGTGAGCTGAGAAGGGGAGGGGGGAGGGGGAGGTGGAGAGGAAGAGACAGGGATGAGAAGCGTCCTGCACGTGTCCGTCATCTGTCAGGTGGCCTGTTCAGACACAACCACAGAACCCTTGTCGGTAAGCTCTGTTTATTGTACAGGTGCGCGGAGGTCCAGCCTAAGCCCGGGGCTGCACTTCCATCCTGATGCATCTCTGCCTCAGTTTCTCCTTTTGTCTCCCCCTTGGCTCAGTTCCACTGTTTTTCATCAGTAGTAACTAATGACTACAAACCGACAGTCTGTCTTCTATTATTTCTCCCCGCCTCTCCCTTTCTCTCCATGCTGGGAATCAAACCCAGGGCCTGCAGTGTGTTAGCTCTGCACTGCACCACTGAACCACAGCCTACAATCCTGCATGCAAATGCGTCCTGGGCTAGGCGCTAGTCAGTAGATGCCAGGCTATGTCCACTCCTCTGGCCCCATCTCCCTTCACCACCTTCGGGAGAAGGTGTTATACTCTTTCCATTTTTTTTCAGGGAGCAAACAGGCTGGCAGAGGTAAACAGCGCGATCAACCCTAGGGAGCCGAGTTGTGTTTTTTTTTTTTGGTTTTTTTTTTTTTTTTTTTTGTGGACATGATCTCACTATGCAGCCCTGGTGTCTAGAATTCACTATGTAGCCCAGGCTGGCCTCAGACTCACAGCAATCCTCCTCCCTTTGGCTCCCCAGTATTGGGTTTGAAGGTTTCTTCCTGCACCCCCCCCCCCCAGATACCCTGGGAGCCCGAGCAAGCTAGAAACTTATTTTTTGTTAAATAAACTGAAAATTGGCACTTTCAGGATTGGGGGAGGGAGTGTCTTTGTGATGTCATCTACCACCCAGGCTCTTCTTGGTGTGTGGTTTCCATCCCAAGGATACCTGGTGGTACCACGGCTCCTACCATCATATATACACTTCCGGCAGGAAGAAGGTTGGGGAGTGTGGAGAAGGCCACACTGGCTGAGGCAGGAAACCCCAGCTGCTTCTCAGGACACTTGGATAATGACTCTTTATGGGGTTTGTAGCTCGACACACTGTCACCCCAGGGCAAACGGGTTCTCTCGTGACAGTAGCCAATGCTCAGCAAGATGTGAATCCCGCCCCTGACTGGCTGGGTGTGGTGCACACATCTCTGATTCGCATACTTAGGAGGCTGAGGCAGGAGGATCTGGAGTTCAAGGGTAGCCTGGCTGCTTCTGTTCAGACTCATAGCTCCTTCCCCTGAGCGATTTTTATTTGTTCCTTGGGGCTCATTTCTGTCCTGCACCCTGACCAGGCTGGTGGTGCTATTTGTGGCTCTACCGCGGAGGGACAGCAAAGCCCAGGAAGAGCCTAGGAAACTCAGAGCCAAGGGGGGGTCAGGCTGGTCTCCGCAGGTGGTCTCCAGCCTAGATCCACAGGCTCTACTTGGGGGCCACCTAGAACTCCAGACTCTGGGTTGGGATCAACAGTGTTCATCAGGGTCTCCTCTGCCTGGCTCTGTCTTTACTGTTTTCTGCCTTCACTGGACTGTGGTGCTAGCTAGGATAGCATTGTGTCTATGCGCATGCGCGTGCGCATGCCCACGTATCCCCTCCGAAATACAAATACCCCAAGGAGGAGACTTCATCCAAGGAGCTATGGGCTCTCAGATGTGTCCCACCCTGCTAAGGGCTGTCCCCACCTTCCTGCTCAGAACCCTCTCCACCCCTGGCTCTTCACCATCTCCTCTCTCTCCAGGAGTCCCGGTTCGGCACTCCGAGGAATCACTTAGTTTTGATACAGGGTCTCATGTACCCTAGGCTGGTCCCAAACTCACTACATAGACAAGGATGACCCTGGGCTCGTGTCCCTCCTCGCCCCCATCCCCGGAGTGCAAGATTTACAGGCGTGTACACCACTCCTGGTTTGCGCAAGCACTCCACCCAAGGAACACCGTCCTTAGCTGTCTGTTTTTTTCTTAAATTTGTTTGATGCTGACAGGAAGCTTGGATGGCACACCCTCTGCCCCCCCCCCCCTCCGCGGTCACCTGCACAGAGGGTCCCTCAGCCTCAGGCTGGGCCTGGTGTCTGTCTGCCCCCTAGGAGAAACTGAGGAAGACTACGCAGGAAGCAGACATTTATGAGACCAAATACAAGGAGATGAGCAAGACCCTGGAGTATCTCAAGAACTCAGTGGAGAAGATGTTTAAGAAGATCAACTGCGACGCCACCGAGATCCTGGGCAAGCTGGGCGAGACGGGGAAGGTCACGGACATCAATCTGCAGCAGTACTTTGGTGAGCCGAGGACCTCTTAGGCACTCTTTCCTGCACAGTCTGTGACCAGGCACAAGAACGCTTTCTTGGTTGGTAGTGAGCACAGCCATGGTGCGGCCTGCCTTGGTTTGAATTCTGAGCCTTCACTTACTAGCTGTGTGACTTTGGCCACATTCCCGACCCTCTCTGTGCTCAGGTTCTTTGAGCTCCGAAATGAGGGTGCAACTCAGGAGCTACACCACCGGGTTTATTGGGAGGGTTAAACATGGGTTAGTTGGTGGTGAATCTCAGTGAACCCAGGAGAGGGATTTGGTGAATTCCCTTCAGGAGAAAAACTAAAGCTAGAAAAGAGAGCTTCCTTACATACATTCACAAACACTGTAACACTTACATGTTCACACACACATGCTTACACGGATTTGGTGAATTCCCTTCAGGAGAAAAACTAAAGCTAGAAAAGAGAGCTTCCTTACACACATTCACAAACACTGTAACACTTACATGTTCACACACACATGCTTACACGGTTGCACACACATGCACAGGCACCTGCCACAAACACTATACATACACACACATGTGCACACAGACACATTCAAACACCAGTAAACACTATATGCACATGCTCACACATGCCTGCACATATATGCACACGCATGCAAATACACATGCACACATGTATGCACAAAGTGTGTTCATGCAGACATACACACATATACGTACAGAGGCTCACATGCACGTGCGCACACACACCACACTTTTCATATCTGAGCCCCGTGGGGTTTTTTTCTCCAAGATTAGGAAGAAGGCCAAGATGACTCCCGTTAAGCTTATTCAGTTTTGTACCTGTAGGATGCTCTGCCAAAGCAATACAGCAAGAAAAAGGAACTTAAAACCCCGATTGAAAGGAAGGAAATGAAGTGTTCAGAGTGGGGCCCCGGATATGTCACAGACGCTTGTGAAACTGCCTTCTGCATTTCTGCATTTCCAGGTTTAGCTCCCAGTTCAGGATATGGAGGGGGCATGGCCACCCAGACTGTGGTAGCTTGGCATGAATGGTACCGCCTGTTATTATGAGTGTGAGTGTGTGTGTGTGTGTGTGTGTGTGTGTGTGTGTGTGTGTGTGTGTATGTATGTGCAGAGAGTGGAGTTTGAATCTCAGCACCCACCCCAGGCATCCCAAGCAGAAGGAATGGCATAAATGCAGGCTGGAAAGTCAGGCTACTGCTGGCTTTGACGTCTAGTGGAACACTGATTTTTGGCCTTCTCATTGTCAATATCTAGGGAATTCTTTTTGGACCATGTTTTCCTAGAAACTGTCACTCATAGCGCTTTCAGTGCCTCAGATCTACCGTGTGCTCCTGTGAGCAGCTCTGCCGATGTGCATTAGAGAGATTTCAGTGCCACATGATGTCAGAATTTCCCACACCCACAGCCCGTGGCCAGGAAGAAGCCAGCATCCTGCAGAAACTCCCATCCTTCCCTCTGTGATAATGGGGGCTGCCTGGGCTGGTGGTCTTAACCCTTTACCCCCTACCCTGTCTCTTTCCTTCCAGCTATCATAGAAAAGAAGACAAATGACCTGCTGCTTCTAGAGTCCTTCCGGCGCCTGCAGGAGGCGGAGGGGCCTGATGTCGATGTCCCACAACCCTTTGTCAACCCCTTCTGGGGTGGCTCTGCCCTCCTCAAGCCCCCAGAGCCCATAAGGGTTGTGCCACCTGTGTTTGGGGCAGACTCCTTCAGTGACAAACTTGAAGAGGGTGAGTTCTTGCCCTCTGCCACCCAGGCAGGCCACTGGGTAGAGTCCCTTAAGGACCCCAAGTCTCTATGGGGTCTGTGGGCCTCAGTTTCCCTCATGGCCACGAGTCATCACCACAGTATGGCCACTTGTTTGAACACAAATGAGAATAGGTCCTTAGGGAAAAATAGGGTCAGGAAGTGGGAACATGTTCGCTGCAGCCCCAAACCGGAAATTAGCAAAGGACCCTACACACACACACACACACACACACACACAAATACAATGACACTCGTATATACTCACATATATACACATTCACATACATACTCATAAAAACATACATACACCTATATTTAAACACATACACACTGACACATAAACATACCTACATACATATACACACACACACATAGATACTCCTACACACACACTCATATACATGTACACACATACATACATACATACTCATAAACACACACATACACATATATTCAAACACACATACAACATTCATGTACACTCTTACACTCATATGCACATACTCATATACATACTCATATAGACACACTTATACACTGACACTCATACATACATACATACACTCATACATACTCATAAACAAACACATACAACATATACTCAGACACACACATACATACTCACACATATACTCATACACACACAAACACATACACACACACACTCTCTCTCTTATATCTCTTATATACACACGTGCATGCCACGCACCAATCACTTAGTCAGAACTTACCCAAACACATAATGGAGTGCTATGTAGCCACTAAAATGTATGTTCCCCTGGGTAGCAATGGCTTAGCAATCAAACCGAGGCTGTGCCTTGCAGCTTGGTCTGGGGGAATTAAACCAGCAGCTATGTCTCCCATTCGTGCATGGGAATCCCCTGAGGGTGCTCTGCTTGGAGCTCTAAAGGGCTTTCCACCCCGTGCCCAGCCCAGCATGATGGCGTGACACTGTCCCTGGGAAGGAAGTGAGCTGGGCACCAACTCCCAGTCCCTCACAGAGCTCTTGTCCTGGGTGCAGTGGACTATCCTCTGGACCACAGTACCCTCCGGCAGATGGTCTTGGAGAACTTCCTTCAGAGGGAACGCACAAAAGAACTACAGGACACCATGTCAGAGAAGGGGGACGAGATAAGGCTCAAGAAGAAGGTGATAGGCTGAGCCGCGTGGGTGCCTGTATTCCACACCAGAGAGAATAAATGTTTTCTTGCTGATCCCAGGGCCTTTGATGTGCTGTGCTGAGCAGCTCTGCAGGCTGCAAACCAGCCTAGCAGTGGGGTGAGGGGCGAGAAGCGTGGGCCTCAAGAGTGGCCCAAGGTCTATGTGGCCCCTGATAACTCTGAGAATGTGGCCAGCACTGCTTCCCACTCCCTCACCCCCCATCTCCCACAACTGACAAGGTCTGCCGGATGGAACAGGGCAGTTTAGGGGGTGGCTCATGTTGAAATGCAGATCTCAGACTCCAGGGGCTACTGGATGAGGCAGACACTGGGCAGGAACCAGGGTCTTGGAAGCTGAGAACCCCTTTGACTGTGTGTATTTTGGGAGTGAGCGTCCCCACAGAACTGAGCTGGGTCCTGCAGGCCTTGCTGCCCCCTCTCTAGAGCCCAGGTATCTGTGGTCCCCAGCCTCAGTGTCTCTGGAAGAGTCTCTAGAAGACAATCCCAGAACCACAGGTAGGGTATGGGTTGTCCAGAGTTTGAGGGTTCTGATCCTTCAAGACCCCATCCCTTGAACCTCAGCTTCCTGCAAGGGCCCCACATCGGTTGCGGGGCTGGATCTGATCCCAGGTGTGGGAACTGTGGGTTTCTTCTCTCTCTCAGACAGGGCCTTGCCCTATAGCCCAGGCTAGCCTTCGGTGTCACTAATGCTTGGTTCTAGTGATTCTCTTGGACTTGGTTTCCTGATTTTAGTTTAGCTATGGGGACTCAGTTCTAAGGTTATGCAAAGGCCCAGGTCAGGGGAGCCAGGAACTGTCACTGCCGGTGTTTTATTTTTATTCAGGATCTCATTATGTAGCCCAGGCTAGCCTGAAACCCACTATGTAAAGCGGGCTAAGTCTGGAAGTCCCAGAGATCCATCCGTCTTTTTTCCCACCTTCAAAGCCTGGGCCCAGAAAGCAAACAGAGCTAAGGGAAGGCCACCTGGAAACAGTGACAGAACTGGCCACTCCTGGATGCAGATGCTCCTGAAGTCCGTGGACTTCTTGGAACTGGCTCTGTAGACCAGGCTAGCCTAGAACTCAGAGATCCACCTGCCTCTGACTCCCAATGGCTGGAGTGCGCCCCCCAAAGGTGCCACCACTGCCAGGTGGTGCCTGTTTGCTGTTCAAACTGAGATCCCTGCAGCCTTCACAGAACCCAAATACTTTGTGACTTTGGCTACTTAGAGCCAAATGAGCCAATGGTCACCACAGCCAGAGCCAAGACTTCCTGTTTATTTGCGCACAGCCCTGGGATGGAGAGTGGGCCGTGGGCCACCTGAGGCTGTGGTTCAGGGCTCAGTCCTTCTCTTCTCCATGGGTAATGATGTGGACCAAATTCTTATAATCAAGATTGCCGGTGACGTCAGGGGGAAAGGCTGCGAACATCTGGTCAATCTGCAAGCAAGAGTGGTGGGGTTCAGAGATCCTCAGAATGGCAGGGGGCAGAGTGGGCCTGAGATCCTGGGAAGGACCCCAATACCCCCAGCCAGGCTGTGACTGCTGTCACTGGCCCAAAAGTTACCTTTCCCTGGGAACTAAGCCCAGGCTACCGTCCTGGCTTAACTTCTGGGTCCACGTGTTCTTGTGTCTTTACCATCCCCAACTTTACTCACCGGGGTGATCTGAGGTCTCCTAGACCTCCCCACAACCCCTCAGATGCCCAGATGGAAAATGGAGATCCAGCTGTTGAGGGAGCTACTGAGCAGGTCATGCTCAGGGGCAAGAGGGCCCGGTGGGGACTGTGGCTAAATGCACGCCTGTGACCCATTGTGGTCAAATGGTCAGAGAGGCTGTATTCTTGGAGGGAAACCAGATATTGAGGTAGCTTATTTTACATGCAATTTTCCTGTCTAAAAGTATTTGGATGAAGTTGGACGTGGTGGCCCACGCCTTTAATCCCAGCACCCGAGAGGCAGAGGCAGAGGCAGAGGCAGAGAGGCAGAGAGGCAGAGAGGCAGAGAGGCAGAGAGGCAGAGAGGCAGAGAGGCAGAGAGGCAGAGAGGCAGAGAGGCAGAGAGGCAGAGAGGCAGAGAGAGGCAGAGGGTTCTCCATGAGCTCACGTCTAGCCTGGTCTATAGAGTGAGTTCCAGGACAGTCAGGGCACAGAGAAACCTTGTTGGATGAAGCAGGTGTAATGGTATCTGTGGTCCCAGCCTGAGTTTCAGGCCAGCCAGGGCTGTGTAGTGAGACAAATGGTTTTGAATGGTTACTCTTGCCCCTCCCACTTTCATCTCCCCTCTTTATCCTGCAGTGTTGGGGATTGAACCCAGGGTTACATACAGGTCAGGTGAAAAAGCTTAACAAGGCAGGGGCTGTAGCCTAGAGCTAGACCTTGTTAAGCTTTTTTTTTTTTTTCCAGACAGGGTTTCTCTGTGTAGCCTTGGCTGTCCTGTAACTCACTCTGTAGACCAGGCTGGCCTCAAACTCAGAAATCCACCTGCCTCTGCCTCCCGAGTGCTAGGATTAAAGGCGTGCGCCACCACTGCCCGGCTTAAGCTTTTATTTTGTGATGGGACTTTCCAAGTTTCCCAGGTTGGCCTTGAACTCACTCTGTAGCCTGTGCTGGCCTTAAACCTGCAATCCTCCTGCTTTAGCTTCTCTAGTATATGGGACCGGCAGGCCTGAGTCATGAGACCTAGCTGGCTTGAACCAAAAGACACTGTGGCCCGGCCCTGTGGTGGCAATGGGTATTGTGACCACCATCAAGCCTTGTGGCATGTGACAGCAAGCAGATGTCATCATCCCTCCTTGACATACAGGGAGACCGAGGTACACTGATACAGTGAGGTCAAAGACTGAAGCCCCATGAGTGAGGGGTTGATAGCTGGCTCTCACTAGAACCACTAGGGATGTGCACTAGGTCGAGACAGGGTGTCCATAAAGGGGGCTGGGTGGTGGGGACACTGGAGACCCTGTACCTCCTCTTTGGAGAACCTCTCTGCTTGTGTGGTCAGCATCTCCCGGACACTGTAGGAAAAGAGAGAGCAGATGATGGTGACATATGTTGGGGGTGGGAAGTAGGGACCCCTCTCCCTCAAAGCCCACTTACTAGTCAGCCTTCAGTGACCCTTTGCCCTCGGGATCAAACACCTTGAATGCGTTGAGAATGGTCTCTTCAGGATCAGCCCCTGCAAGAGAAGATAAGCCCAACTGTCTGCTGGGACTGGAGCTGCTGGGGTCACAGGAAGTGGATGTAGGTCCCCCTGAGCCAGAGGGGCCAGGACAAGGTTGCTTCCCTCAGAGGGAGACCAAGAGGGCTTGCTGTTCTTGCAAAGGACCAGTACCCACGTGACAGCTCACAACTTCCTAGAACTTCAGCTCCCAGCAATGTCACCTTCTCTGCCCTTCACGGGTATTGCACGTATGTGCTATGCACACAACACATACACAAAATAGAAATTAAATCTTAAAGACAAGGCTGAGGAGCCAACAGGAAGTCAAATGCAAGAGAGGCCTCACTCTGGGACTTTGTGGGCTGTGACGAGGAGCTTCAAGCAAGTCGCTCCTCAGATGCTCTCAAAGTTGTCAGTCTCAAAGGTCTCAGTGTGTGGAGTGCATTAGCCTAGGGCTATAGTGAGAGGAGTGGGAACAGCGCCCCCTGCTGGAACAGCCCCACCCCCAGCTGAAGCAACGACCCTGATTTTTTTTATGCTATTTTTTTCTGCCTTTTATTATGCGTGTGGCTCTTTTGCCTGCATGTATGTCTTTGCACTAGATGTGTGTCTGGTGTCCAGAGAGAGAGCATTGGACCTCTTGGAACAGATGGTTGTGAGACACCATGTAGACGCTAGGAATTGAACCTGGGACCTTTGGTAGAGCAGCCAGCACTCTCACCCACTGGGCTGTCTCTCCAGCTCTCCCATGCTAATTTCCAATGGGTCCTTGTTGAGTTGTGAGCTACCCACCTTTTGCCTATGTCTCTTCTAGGGTTTAATTCATGCCCAGACGTGAACACGCGCATACGAGCACGTGTACACACTCAAACACACAGAGTCACATGGTCACATGCACACTCTCTCACACGGAAGCTCACCTTTAAGTTTCTCCCCAAACATCGTGAGGAACACGGTGAAGTTAATTGGACCTGGAGCCTCTTTGATCATTTCATCGATCTCTTCGTTTTTCACGTTCACGCGTCCTGGTGGGAGAGACAGAGACTCTGAGCCTGAAGCGGGCAGCTGCCACCCTTTTTGACCCTGCTTCTAGGAAGCGTAAGGGACAGTGTCGTGTGTGTGTGTGTGTGTGTGTGTGTGTGTGTGTGAGAGAGAGAGAGAGAGACAGACAGACAGACAGACAGACAGACAGAGAGACAACAGACACCAGGACAGATGTTCCCAGCAGTGTTTTCTAGCTAGATGTGGTGGTGACTGTAATCCCAGCACTGGGAGGATCAGAAGTGCAAGGTTATCCTGAGCTACATATTTTGAAGTTGAGGCTAACCTGGGCTACATGAGACCTGAGCTCATTAAATAAACAAGTGTCTTCAGGCCTGGAACCTTTCATGCAAGTTAATGCTTTTGTTGCAATGCCATTCTTAGACAGACCTGTGAGCCCTGCAGGCAGAGAGCTCATACCCAGTCTCTGAGGGAGCTCTTTCTGTCAGGCCTGCTGCCGCCCACGGCTGCACAGCACCCCATGCCTGCTTTCCCTCCTTCCAAAGCACAAACGAGACAAAGTCGACCCCTTCCTTCTTAAAACGGGAAGCTGCATTAGTCACAAAGACGAACTGCTCGGTGCCCAGGACAGGAGCGGGTGGTGCTGGAAGCCAGGCTCACTGCAGAGATGTTAAATAAGCCCAAGTCCCAAATGGGATGACCCCAATAACTTGAAAGGCAGCAATCTGGAAGGATTTCAAGGATTGAGATGGAAGTGTTGGCCGGAGTGTAGCCTTCTGGGTAATTCTGTTTTCTCCCCCTTTTTTTTTTCCTAGTAATTTGAGTTTTCTATTTATGAGCCAGGAATGTGTTTAAAAACAAAACAAAACAAAACCCTCTCTCTCCCCCTCGCCCTGGGTTGAGAGGAAAGGAGAAAACATATAAAGGCCACTGACTGGAGTTGTTCCAAAGGGCTGGTGGCAGGTGAGCCACTTGGGCAGATAACAAATGGGTTCTTGGCTTTGTTTGATGCCTGCATTCCCCACCCTCCACCCTCTTCCCTGGTGTTGTCACTGCCACATACCTAGGGCAGCAAATGTGTCCCTTAGGTCATTCTTGTCGATGAAGCCGTCTCTGTTCTGGTCCATGATTGTGAAGGCCTGTGGGGAGAGTCACTGCTCAGCTGAGACAGGGCAGGGACAAGAGGTTCAGCTCCGGAGGGGAGGGGACATGGCAGGAGTAAAACCTGGTGACCTGCAGGAGGTGGCCTTCCTGCCTTTTGAGTTGGCAGGGACAGAGGTACCTCCTTAGAACCTGCCTAGGTGTGCCTCTGTGATGGCAGCTGTCCACCTGTTCCTCCAAGGGCCAGGTGAGAAGGGAGGACCACACAACATTGCGGGGACAGGATTCTGAGCCTGTCCTCCTTGGCTGTGGCTGGTGGCTATACTTTGCCACTTTAGTTAGGCACATGCTGTAAGGCACAGCCCCGCTGTTGAGGGCAACAGGTAGAGCAGTACTCAGTGGCTCTTCCCGCTTTGGTGGGCAGAAAGGAAATTCTCCACAGCTAATACCCAGGGACACAACAGTGACAGACACGGATGGATGCTATGCTGCCCAGCCCCACACACCAGGAAAGGAGAATCGGGAAACGTCATAGGATCCAGAGGCTGGGCTTGGTCCCGCCATCCTTCCCCATGCCTCTCGTCTTCCTCTGTGGTTCATATTTTTGCCTGCCCCCCACCCCCAAGCACAGGAGGGACTGAGGCTTTCTCTCAGGACACCAGCAACCAAAGTGCTAGTGAGACAACCCTGAGCAGGAATCGCTACCCAGCATCTTTCTGGGAAATCCCTGCATTTCAGCAAAGGGTGTGCTTTCATGGATCACCCACACAAGTGACTATGACCAAGTGTTTCTTTGGGGGTTCACACAAGGTCTGGATGAGCCTGGGCATGCAGATCATTTCCCAGGTCGGGTGTATATTGGGGGAGGAGGGGGACTCTGCCACACTCACTTCCTTGAACTCCTGGATCTGGGTCTGCTCAAACATGGAGAACACGTTGGAGCTCCCGCCTTCTATCCGCTTCTTGGCTTTCTTTGGTGCCTGGAGAGGAACATCCATCAGACACTGAGGAGCGCCTGGATCAGGACCTGGGCCAGGACCTGTCACCTGGGGAGTGAGTCTCTGGTACCCAGACAACATTCGAGGTGAAATGATACCCCAACCCCCCAAACATTATCTAATGCTCTCCTCTGCTCCACTAAGGAGACTGGAGGCTCAGAGAGGGTGAGTCACTTCTCTAGATCACACAGCCACACGCACGTACACTCTGTGACCCTTAGCCGCTGTCTCTAGCAGCTGGGGGCTACCTGTTCTGGGAGGCGGACACAAATATTTCAAGGGAGAAGACCCTTTTGCATTTTCCAGTTTAAAAGGTAGAACCAGAAAACCTCTTCCTGGCCACCTGAATTGGGAAAAGAATTACAATTCGACCCTTAAAAGCTCTCAGTCTCCGTTTGGCAAGCTCTGGGGTGGGGTGGGGGGTGTTACTGATTTCTTGAGATCAGGAAGTGGGCACCCATCCCCCAAGCGCATTTCTCATTGATTTTTGCAAGTTCCTTGGGGAGCTGCTATTTGTGGCTCCTTAGGGGAGCTGATTGGGGTCCCTCTGAGGGTGCAAGGTGCTGGTCCATCCAGGGCTAGGGGGCTCATAAGAGAGCTTTCCTCCTCCTCCTCCTCCTCCTTCTCCTCCTCCTGTTCCTCCCCTCTCCTCCCCCCTCCTCCTCCATGGGGTGCTTGGCTTGGGAGGGGGTTATCTCTTTGCTCCCCACCCTGTGTCTTTTCTCAAGGGTCCACTGACCACTCACCATGGTGTCTAAGGCCGGCTGCCGCCTCTGGAGAATTCAAGGAGCCTGCTGGCCTCTGCCCCTGCTGCGGAACAATAAATACCTCTCCCCTGGGGTTAAAAATAACCCCATGACCACTTTTGGCAGTTGTAGGTGAGGCAGAGGCCACCTAAGCCCCCCCACCCCCCACCCCATGCCGTTCTTCTGAAGTAAGAGCTGCTCAAAGGCGGCCACCCGCCTGGGTGGACACGTGAGACCCAAAAATGCCTTCAAGGTTAAAGAGTCAGTGGCTGGGGCCTGGCCTGGGGATGATGGGGTGTGCTCTCTGCCCTGACATTGTCTAATGGAGGAGGAGGAGGAGGAGGAGGAGGAGGAGGAGGAGGAAGGTGAGGAGGGGGAGGAGGAGGAGGAGGAAGAGAAGGGGAGGAGGAAGAGGAAGGGGGGAGGAAGAGGAAGGGGAGAAGGAGGAAGAGGAGAAAGAGGAGGAAGAGGAGGAAGAAGAGGAGGGAGCCTGAGCTTTTGGCTCTGGATCCAGGCACCCTTGCACCTCAGGGCCTTTGCACATGCACATCTTGGGCAGCCTCTGGCACACTCCCATCTTTGCTCAAATGTCACCCACGCTTGTCCTCTGCCTCTGCTTCTCTGCTTTGTGTCTCCACCCAGCTTCACGGGGACAGCCTACCCCCGAGGGTGGGCTCTTCTCCCTGGCCTCTCCCTGTCCCATCTCCTCCTTTGAACACAAAACCACCTTGGAGGCCGCCATTTGTTCACCGACTGGACAAATGATAACCACTTCACTCTCAAATCTCCAGCCACCCCATGGGAGCAAGGCCACCTTAGCAGTTGGGTCCCCATGGTATGAAAAAAAATGAGGCTCAGGGAGGCAGGCCGGCTGCTGGAGACAGCAGTGGAGAAGCCTCTGTCTCCCAAGTGCTGGGAGGACGGGAGTATGTCGGGAGTATGTCGTTACACTGACTCCTTTTCTTTTTTGAGGCAGGGTCTCATGTAGCCCAGGTTGGCTTTGAACTTGATATGTAGCTGAGGATAGCCTCACCAATGATGAATACAAAAAAGAAGGAAACAGGGTTAATTCCTCCATTTTTCTTTTCTTTCTTTTTTTCCTTTTTTCTTTCTTTCTTTCTTTCTTTCTTTCTTTCTTTCTTTCTTTCTTTCTTTCTTTCTTTCTTTCTTTCTCTTTCTTTTTTTTCTTTTTTTTTTTTTTTTTGTTTTTTCGAGACAGGGTTTCTCTGTATAGCCCTGGCTGTCCTGGAACTCACTCTATAGACCAGGCTGGCCTCGAACACAGAAATCTGCCTGCCTCTGCCTCCCAAGTGCTGGGATCAAAGGCGTGTGGCACCACACCCAGCTTAATTCCTCCATTTTTCAAGACAGGGTCTCATGTAGCCCAGGCTGGGCTGACTTTGAACTCCTGATCCCACACTCCCCTTGATTGCTGGGATTAGAAAGATGAGATCCAGGCAACCTTCAGGAGGCAACTGTTAGCCATGTTGTCCTCAGGTCGAGATGGTTTCAATCTGTGAGGCACGAACGTGGCCACACATTGATTGCTATTAGAAGAAGGGTAGGGAGTGACCCACACCTGCTATCTCAACACCCAGGACTCTGAAGTGACTCTGAAGCGGGAGGATCAAGAGTTTATGGTCGTCCTTGGCTACATAGTGAGTTCAAGGCTAGCCTGGGCTACACTGCTGTACCAGTTAAGCAAAGCCCCTGTTCCCTTGGCTTCTGATTGTGTTGAGGCACACGTGGCTTGCCAAGTGCCACACGGTGGCTGAGAAGCAAGGTGACCCACAATGGCTGTGGGAGGCTACAGATTGAGGTTAGAGGTCACCGTGAGCCTGGGCCCACAGAGGTGACCTGTCCCCAAGGTCCGCTGCTCCACCGTGCTGTATGAGGAAGAGCTGGCTTGGGTTGCTGCGTGGGAAACATTTGGTGATTTGGTGTTAAAAACCCAAGGGTCCGCGAGGGAGGATGCTGGGATAGACCCGAGTGAGTCCTTGTTGGAAAGGCCTGGGGGAGGGGCTCTGCACTCTTCTCACAGTTGGGGGCGGGGGGGAGAACGTGGCGCACACAGGGGCTGTCAATGCTTTGTCCCTGGGCTCTTGGTGGACATCCACCCTGGGACTCTAAGCTCGTGCGCTTGTGAGATTTCTGCAGCCTAGAACTTTGAGAGCCAGCCCCGAGTACCACGGAGCAGAGACTCAGGAGCCCTGGAGCTTCCGGAACAATTGAGAACAAAGCGATCTGATCGCTTTCCCATGTTAGTAGGAAAATACAACGGCAAACCCGGGCGCCTCAGAGCAGCCAAGCTCGCTACCTGGCAGAGCCGGCGGCCAGAAATAGAAATCGGGCAGAGGGCTGCGTCCACCGTGGATGCGGAGACAGTCCTTTCCTTTGCCCTTTCCAGCTCCCGGCAGCTGCCAGCATTCCCGGGCTCACATCCCCATCAGTGAAGCCTCGGCCTGGCCTTTCTGGCTGCTCAGTGTCCTTCCCAGGTAGTCATAAAAAATAAAGCTTAAATGTGTTTAAATGCACAGAATAATACACAGCAAAGAACAAAACAAAACACCCTGCACCCACAAAAGGAACAAAAGCCAGATTATATATAAATTATGTTCAGTGGCTGGGGAGATGGCTCAACAAGAGGTCCTGAATTCTACTCCTCAAAACCCAGACCCACATCAAAGCTGGGCATGGTGGTGTGGGTCTGAAAGCCGGTCGCTGGAGACATGGAGGCAGACCGTCTCTCTCCATCTCTCTGGCTTGCTGGCCAGCACGTGTAACCTAAAATCAGTAAGTCCCCGGCTTCAGTGAGAGACCCTGTCTCAAAAAATAAGATGGATCGCCTCTGAGAAATGACACGCAAGGTTGACCTCTGGCTTCTACCAACATATACATGTCCACATGACAGGTACCCAAACCCACATGGATGTGAGTACACACACATAGACACACACACACACACACACACACACAGAGAGAGAGAGAGAGAGAGAGAGAGAGAGAGAGAGAGAGAGAGAGAAATTACTCTTTGACAATTTTAAAAGATGAGAGAACATGTGGGTCATATTTATAAACACAAAAATGATTTTGCCCCCATTCTAAGGACTTTCAGTATTTATTGGAGCCCTACTGTGTGCAGGATCCAGTGTACACTGGGAGTCAGGGGATACTGGGGTTTACATTTGTCTCCCTAAAGCTCCTGGGTTGAAAATTTGATCCCCAAATCAGTAGCGATAGGAGGTAAGGTCTAGGAGAGGTGAACGAGGTTAGGTGAAGTCATGAGGCTTCCCCCTTACCCCTTCCCCCCCAGATGGGATTAGTGACTTAGTAAGAAGAGGAAAACAGAGTTCTAAACCCTTTACTCTCAGTAGCATCTAGCCTTTGTAGAAACAAATCTCACTCTCTCTCTCTCTCTCTCTCTCCCTCTCTCTTAAAGATTTATTTATTTTATGTGAGTACACCATAGCTGTCTTCAGACACACCAGAAGAGGGCATCAGATCCCATTACAGATGGTTGTGAGCCACCATGTGGTTGCTGGGAATTGAACTCAAGATCTTTGGAAGAGCAGTCAGTGCTCTTAACCACTGAGCCATCTCTGCAGCCCAAAATAAATCTTTTGTATTTGTAAATGAACCAGACTCTGGTGTTGTGTTATAGTAACAACATTAATTAACTCAGTGGAGATGAACTTTGAGACTCTTGGGGAATGTATCCCCAACTGTCTACAGTATAACTATAATATACAGAGAAGAAATACCAATTATTTTATTTTTTGTTTATTTTAGATTGGATCTCATGTAGCCCAGGCTGACCCTGAACTCATTGTGTAGCAAAGGATGACCTTGAATTCTGACCCTCCTGCCTATCTCCTGAGTGCTTGGTTGACCCACTAAATGCCTTTGCTATTAAAAGCCTAAGCATTGATTATTCCTCTAGGCAAGCAAAGAAACAAACCAAACAAAAACCCCAAATGCCAAACCTCAGGGAAATTCAAGTGCAGTGCAGAAGAGAGCAGGCGGAGCCTCAAGTCCTGACATCTGCACTGGAGGTGGAGAAGCAGGTTACAGGATCCGATGGTTCCAGCATCCATCCGAGACTGAAAAAAATATGTTTCTTCGGCATGAGAAGAAGTGCAGTTGTGACTGATGATGGTTCTGGTTGTGGGGGAGTTGGCCTGTGCCACAAGGGGCTTTCTGCTGAGAGGAAACAGCTCCCGGGCCTGAAGAGATTTCCATACTCAGAACAAGTTTGAAGAATCCTGAAGACATCTGACATATTCCTTGGCAGAAAGCCAGGGCCAGGTGAATGAACTCAGCTATTTAGGGACTATCTGGGATTCTAGGGAGGTGAAAACAGGATTTCGGACCATGGACCCAAATGTGACAGTGACAGAGCATTTGTCACCTGCAAGACTGGAGCCTGCGGGAATATTCACTTTTGATTTTCCTTGCTTGGGCATTGAGCAGCGGTGTGACATCAGGTAGGTTTTTGCTCTCAGCCTCAGTATTCTAATCTGTAGAGTGGGCGTGATAACGATTTTATCTGCAGTGTTGTCATGAGGACAAAATCAAAGGCGATATCTTGTGTGCCCTGGGGACTCCTGTTGGGGTGAAGAGCCTGCTACCGTTTCCCCCAGATCTGGAGAGTGGTCTGATCAGGTGGGGCAAGCTTGGAAGTGGAGGGTCCTTTTTGCACAGGCTGTGGGCACTACATCTGAACCTGGATCTGCTACCTTTACCTGGGTTCACAGTGCTTTCTTTTTTTTTTTTTGGTTTTTCGAGACAGGGTTTCTCTGTGTAGCCCTGGCTATCCTGGAACTCACTTTGTAGACCAGGCTGGCCTCGAACTCAGAAATCCACCTGCCTCTGCCTCCCGAGTGCTGGGATTAAAGGCGTGCGCCACCACGCCTGGCTTTCACAGTGCTTTCTGAAGATGTCCATGGAAGGAGGGTACATTTTCTTCTAGCCTCAGGCCCTGGGTGGTGGCTTGGCACTGCTGGGGGTCCTGTTAAAGTAACAATTGCTTTCTGAAGCTAAGAGTCAGCCCCTGGCAGAGTCAGAGATGTCAGAAGCCACGAGAGCAGGGTATAAAAGACTGGGGCTGGAACTCCTAGCTTTGGCAAAAACCATCCAGCCAAACAAAATAAGGGCTGGCGAGAGGGCTTGGGTGTTAAGAGGATTCTACTCTTCTAGAGGAATTGAGTTCAATTCCCAGCACCCAGGCCAGGAGGCTCAAAACTGCAGGGGTTTGTCACCCCCTTCTGGTCTCCCAGGGCACATGCACTCTCGTGGGCATATCCATGCAAAGACATACATACACATAATTAAAGAGATTAACTCTTAAAAAAAAAAAGTCTGAGACAGGGTTCCTGTTAAAGTAGAATTTGGGATAAATTGTGAGCAGCTTGGGGACCTAGAGGGGTAGAGATGCTTTATGCCTTTATTTTCCTCTCTGTGTCGTCCTGGCTGGCCTGGAACTCTATAGACCAGGCTGGCCCCAAACTCACAGAGTTTCCACATGCCTCTATCTCCCAAGGATCAGATTAAAGGTGTGTGCTACCACTGCCTGGCTTGTTTTAAGCCTTTTACCTGTCTGTTTGAGACAAAGTCTTACTATGTAGCCCAGGCTGGCCTTACATTTGGGAGCCTCCTGCCTCAACCTCCCCAAGTGGGTGCTGGGATCACAGACCTGGACCACCGTGCCCAGGGTGGGGAGGGTTTGAATTCATCTTCTCTGCAGGTGCCTTTCTCATGCCAACTGCAGAATGACTGTGTGTGGCTCAGCTGCCAGGAGCGAGGCCCCTTGTCCCGGGCCTACATGGCTGGGTTTGAAATTCCTCAGCAGAGCCTACAAACCCCGTGAGCAGGAGAGCAAGGACTAGTCTATGTGCTCTGGAAGGCGGAACCAGGTGAGGCGAGGCCCCTGCGTTGTCTCACTGGTCTCTTCTGGAGGTGGCCTTACCACGACCAGTCTGCCTGTGTGCCGGGTGATGGAGTCCATGTCTCTGTAGAAGGCGCTGCCATCCTAGAGTGTGGCTGATGGCTGCTGTCACCAAGGATAATGTATCTCCTCCTGTCAAGATGCCGAAGGTGTTGGTGACAGCTGCCCCTGGGAGTGGCAGCCACTCAAGCTAGCCAGAGGGAGTCAGGGGAGGTAGATCTCCTTCCCGGAGCCACTGGGTGCTGAGTGCTGCTCTGGCAGGCACCATGGCTCTGTGCTCCATGGAAGATGGGCATGCAGGACTACCTTGAACATTCTGGAAGGCTCCTCAGCTCAGCTGTGTTCAGTCAGGTCAGCTCTTACACCCAGCGCTGGCTGGACCTAGAAGTGCCACACTGAATTCCTTTTTGTCCTCATTGTCCCCAGCCCTTTTTCTTTTTGTATCTCTCTCACTCTCTTAGATCTCCAGACCCAAAGCTCCTGCCACCTTGATTCGGCCCTTGGCAGACGTTTTCCTCTTCTGTCCCTAGGAAACCTTGAGAACACAGTCCCCTCTCATCTGGCCCTAGGTCTAGCCTACGGCAGTAGCTGCCAATCACATTGGGGGTCTCCCCTCTCTCGCCACCCTCCCCCCACTTCACACACTCCTACCCTAACTCTTTCCTCTCTGTCCTGCTCTGATGACCACCCTCCCCCCACCTTAGCCTGACAGCTAAGATCACTTAGCAATTCACCTTCCCAGGCTTGACTGCCACAGTCACTGAGCGCTGGGGTTTCCAGGTCAGCTTTTCTGGGAGCCCCCACCGGCCCCCGGACACATGAATTCACCAGACTGAACCTTGGCGTCTTTACCCCATGAACAAGCCAACAGCTCCAGTCTTAGGACGCTGTTGCTCTGACGATGGCCAACAGCTGATGTGTACTTACTGTGTGCTGTGACTGCGGGTGGCCTGCGCAGATCCAGGCACGAGAGGACAGACAGGCAGACACACATCGTGGGGGCCGGGGTACAGAGAGACTGAGATTACTGTCCGGCCTTCCTGACCCCACTTCCCACTCCAGGCTGTGGACACTCAACTCTTAAGGGCAGATGCTCCAAGCTCCGAGTTCAAATGGTCTTGTCCGTTTGGCTTGTGCTGGGTCCTCAGAAGTGGAAGAGGGCTTCACACGGCGACATCCCCAGCCTCTGCAGCGATCTTCCTTCACTGAGGCCCCAGCAACACCAAGTACATGTCACTGGCTTGCCCGCCTCCCAGGGCATGCCAGGCACTGCCCAAGCTCCTCCCGGTCTGTGCCATCCCAAACCACACCGTAAGCAGATGTTTATATAATAAGGCCCATTTCTCAGATAACAAAACTGAGTGTCAGAGATGATCCTTTCTGACGGCCCCACAACCAGAGTCTCTGCTTGGGCAACACTGGATTTGGTGCAGGTTGTTGGAGTTCCTCTCTGTGTACTTCCTTTTGGCCAGCAGTCCCCACTGTCCCCCACTCTGGAGCAGAGACACCCCCCGCCCGTACCCCACCCCGCCCGCACCCCCCTCCCCCGCCCCCAGGAGCCAGACACTGTTGGTCTCTTTTTTCCCCCACTGCATTTTCAGCCTGGGCTGCCTGGCTGGCTGGGGACACAATCTCGGGAGGTCCTCTTTTTAACAGTGCCCTTCACATGCCCTCGGGCGCTGTCCTGCCAGTCGTGCCTGACATACCAGGGCATTGTCCTCTGTGTGAGACTGAGATGCCAGCGACAGCTGTGGCCTGACCTGTCTGCAGCCCCTTCGCTGAGGAACTTGGAACCATGACAGTCCAGAGGGTTTATGTGATCTATATAAAGGCCATGGTCTGCTCTTCAGTCATGCGACCTGGGGTCACGGGGTGAAGGGCCTTTCAGCGTGTCTTCAGCCAACACTCTGTGGGGGCTCTGAGCCTGGGATCACAGGCCAGTGTGGCCTCAGCTCTGTGGACACTCAGGACAACGCCTCCTGGCTCAGATGGAAGCCACTCCAGCAGGGTGAGGGGCCAGCCACCTTTGTGGTCCCCACTCAGCTGTTTCCAGGAGCAACTTCTCTTTGCCATAGGGCCACGACTGAAATGGCCCCAGATGCTGCCAGCCATCCCCAGGGAGAGGAGAATCAGTGTGGCTGGGATGGTGGCCAGGACAACATGACATGGCTCTGTTGGTGCCTCTGACGTTACGAACCTGTTCCTGGGTGTTAGGTGACAGCTAAGTCCTTATTCTCACTCGGAAGTGCAAGGTTCCCCTTCCCTCTGCCCCTTGTCACTGAGTCTATAACATTATCCCCTATGTCACCATCAGAACTCAATTAGCTCCTTGTACTTCCTGCAGGGCACAGCCAAGCCTCTCCTGTCCCCTGGATGACACACAGCCACTATCTGTCATTTTCATGACTCCTGTTCTTCCTCTCAGCATTCACTGTCATTCCAGATTTGGGATTTGACTTTATTTCTGCAAGTATCCACCTCCCACCAGAACTTCGGGAGTGTTGAGAGAATTGCGTGTGTTTTCGTTGGTGTGCCCCACCCCCACCTCCAGCACCTAGAACTCTAGGAAAGTCTAAATCCTTGGAACCCCCGCGCCCCCCACAAGCCAGCCTGTCTCTGTACAACTCTTCTGGTAAAACAGCTTCCTCTCTCTGCACAGCTCTCTCTAAAGTAGCCTCCCTTTCCTCTCCTCCTGAGAGTTGGGCATATCCCATTCTGTCAAATCTTTCTCTGATTCATCACTTTGTCTGCCACTCAATTAGGCATCACTTTCAAACATGGCTGCTCCCTTCCACAATCTAACTTTTCCTTCATTGTTTGGGATTAAAGGTGTGTACAAAAGCATGTCTGTGTTCTAGTCGGAGGGATTAAAGGTATAAGCTAAAGCCGAGTCACACCACAACTGGAAATTGGTTTTGCCAGTCAATAACAGTCTCAGGGTTCACAGTGTGATCAAATAAAATACCCCGCAGCAGGTTGTCAGCTTGGCTCTTGTGGGAAGAGGCGTTCACCTGAAGAACTGTCCCATTGGAGTGACGGGTGGGCACATCTGTGGGGTATTTTCTTGGTTGATGATTGATGTGGAGTAGTGGGTAGCCCACTGTGGCTTATACAAGAAAGCAGCCCGAGCAAGCCACACAGAGCACAGTAGTACATGGCTTCCTCCCGGCTTGTTCCTTGAGATCCGGCCTGGCTTCCAGCGATAACAGACTCACCGGGAAGCCAGAATTTGTCCTCTCCTCCTCTTGTTAGCTTTTGGTCACGATGCTTATCACAGCAACAGAAAGCGCACCAGCACAACAATGCTTAAATGGAAAGCTTAGAAGACCTGTGGGAAACCAGAGAATTTCCAGAAAGATCCCTGGGGAGTTGGACTTGACTGTCAGCTGAAGGATCTTAAGGTAAGATCTGTCTCCGAGAAAGGCCCATCCCCAGCTCTAGGAGGTCTGTGCCCTGACCCAGGCGCTACAGGCAAGAGGCTATGCCTCCTCCCGCCTAGAAAGTTTCCGTAGGCTGCCTGTCCTGTCCATCTCTAGCGGCAGTTCCGCATCCAGCCGGCAGGGGGAGCACGGCCACAGGCTCTGCGCTGCTTAGGGGACTGTGCAGTCGCGCGGGAGAGGGGGCGTGGAGGGGGTTGCTGTTAGATTTGTCCCCGTCGCCTTGGTCATGGCATCTGGCTCACCAGTAGTTGAGGCTTTTGGGAGCCAGGGATTGGAGGGTCCTGGGGTTGGAACTCAGGCCTAGCGAATGCTACACACTCTCTTATGATTTGATTCTGGATGTAAACTCTAGCAGGAAGTGTCACTCACTATCAAAGCCCAAGAGACCTGGTGTCACCACTGGGGACCCCTAGGACATGGTTTATTTGTTTTAATTTAATTTAATAATTTTTTAGATATAACCTCCTAGGCTAGCCTCGACCTCACAGCCCTCCTGCCTCAGCCCTCCTGAATACTGGGCTCACACTTCCTTGGTACTGAGTCACTTGTTCTCAGAGTCTGCAGGGCTGGCCTGGAGTCATTTCCTCCTCCTCCTCTTCCTCCTCCTCCTCCCTCTCTTTCTCTCTAACTTTCTCGCTCTTTCTTCTTTTTTTTTGAGACAGGGTTTCTCTGTGTAGCTCTGTCTGTGTTGGAACTCTCTCTGTAGACCAGGTTAGCCTCGAACTCAGAGATCCACCTGCCTCTGGGATGGAAGGTGTGCACCCTGGCTCCAGGATTTTTTCCTTTACAAGTGCAGATTCTATGTTCTCTGCCACAAATCTTTACCACACTTGAGCTGTGAAGACAGTCTCTGGTGTTGCTTCTGAGATGTTTCGTTGTTTCAGGGTCTGCCTTTGTCTATCATCCATGTCAAGGTAATTTTGTAGGGAGAGTCAAGTGTGAGTGAACAAACTTGATTTTCTTATTTACTTTTTACATAGGGAAGATCAGTGTATTGTACTACCAAATTGTATAGGCAACTTCCAAATTGAAAGCCAGTTGCCTATAGGTGAGGAGATCCTCAGTTTCCTGTGTGCCTCTCCTACCCACACCCCGAAGCTCTAAGGTGACCCTTGAATCACGTGATGGGGCTGGAGAGATGGCTAAGTAGTTAAGAACACTTGTATCAGGCTGCGGTGGCGCACGCCTTTAATCCCAGCACTTGGGAGGCAGAGGCAGGCGGATTTCTGAGTTGGAGGCCAGCCTGGTCTACAGAGTGAGTTCCAGGACAGCCAGGGATACACAGAGAAACCCTGTCTCAAAAACCAAACCAAACCAAACCAAACCAAAGCAAACCAAACCAAACAAAAAAAAAAAAAAAAAGAGAAAGAAAAGAGTGATCAGTACTCTTAATTACTGAGCTACCTCTCCAGCCCCTATATTTTGTTTATTTTAAAATTTATGCGCCGTTTCTGCTGAGACAGGTTCTCTGTATTATGTAGCGTTGGCTGTCCTGGAACTCACTGTGAAGACAGCAGTTCTCAACCTGTGGGTCACGACCTCCCCCCTTTTTCACAAAGGTCGCATGTCAAATATCTGGCATATCAGATACTTACATTATAACAGTAGCAAAATTAAGATTATGATGTAGTAACGAAAACGATTTTTATGGCTAGGGGTCACCACAACACGAGGAACTGTATTAAGGGCTCTTAGCGTTAGGAAGGCTAAGAACCCCTGATGTAGACTAGGCTGGTCTCAAATGCACAGAAATTCACCTGCTCCTGCTGGGATTGGTTAAAGGCGTGAGCCACCACACCTGGCTTTTTTTTTTTAATTTTTAAAAAAGATTTATTTATTATTATATCTAAGTACCCTGTAGTTGTCTTCAGACACACCAGAAGAGGGCGTCAGATCTCATTACGGATGGTTGTGAGCCACCATGTGGTTGCTGGGATTTGAACTCAGGATCTTTGGAAGAGCAGCCGGTGCTCTTAACCACTGAGCCATCTCTCCAGCCCCACACCTGGCTTTTTAATGTTTTTGAGACAGAGTTTTGTTATGCAGCTTGGACCAGCCTTGAACTCCTAGCAATTCTCTTGCCTCAGGCTCTTGAGTGCTGTTCCAGGTTTCCAGGCCTGTCCCCCTGGAGGCCTTCAGGGCCTGGTGTGGTCTCAGGAGGCCACTACTCCCTCTGTTCCCCAACCCCTGTCCGCCCTCCCTCCCTGCCCTGGAGCTCGATTAACAGGAGGTGCCGTGGGCTGCTGGTCTCAGCCTGGACCAGCAGGGGGCAGTGCAGGCTGCAGGAGTCTCTCATGGAGCTGGAGGCTCGACCGCATTGCTAGTCAGAACTTTCCCACAAGGTGGCGGTATGACACAGCCCACTGTTCTCCAGGAGCCCTGTTTTAAGCCACACTTAGACACAAGCCCTGCTCGGTCCTCTTATGTGTCCCAGACTACTGAACCCAGGAACTGAGACATGGGTGTCACATCTGTATGGGAGCATGGTGGAGCACATAAGACCACCTCAGAAACTTTGATGTCACGGGATGAGGAAGACACCTGTATTTAAAAAAAAAAAAATTCTTCATGGCTTGCATCGGAAAGCCCCTCTTGTTGTCTCACCATTACCGAGTGCGTTTCTTTTGTCTTTCTAGAAGTATCTCTGGGGATTTTAGGGAATAAAACTGGTGTTCGTGAAAGGTGGTTCTGAAATTCTGGGGATTTAGAGGCTGATGGCTAAGGAAGTGTCTTAGTTATTGTTCTAGTCCCGTGACGTGAATCCATGCACATCTCGGCCGGGGCACAGTGGCAGGCAAGCGTGGTGCTGGAGAGGTAGCTGAGAGCTCACACCAGGTCTCTAAGTTATAGGCAGAGAGAGAGGAGAGAGACAGTGAAAGAGACAGAGAGACAGACACAGACAGACAGACTTGGCCTGTCATGTTCTTTTGAAACCTCAAAGCCCACCCACATCTCCAGCGACACCTCCTCCTCCAACAAGTCCATATCTCCTAATCCTTTCTAAACCATCCATCAACTGGGGTCCAACCGTTCAAACATGTGAACCTACGGGACCATTCTCATTCAAACCACCACACACAGCAATTACTTTACACCATACAATCTCTCTTTAGACATAGATGCCTGTATGTTTTTAATGTATATGGGTGTTCTGTTGGTATGTGTATCAGCGCACTGGAGGTGCGCTGGGTATGAGAAGAGGGTATGAGATCCACGGGACTGCAGTTATAGGAAGCTGTGAGCGGCCATGGAGGTGCTGAGCATCGAACTTCAGACCTCTGGAAGAGCAGCCAGTGCTCCTAACTACTGAGCAATCTCCCTAGGACCTTACATCATATCGTCTCAAACTTGAATAGACTAACCTAAACACAGGTGGCGTACTGGCTGGTTTTGTGTGTCAACTTGACACAGCTGGAGTTATCACAGAGAAAGGAGCTTCAGTTGAGGAAATGCCTCCCTGAGATCCAACTGTAAGGCATTTTCTCAATTAGTGATCAAGGGGGAAAGGCCTCTTGTGGGTGGGACCATCTCTGGGCTGGTAGTCTTGGGTTCTATAAGAGAGCAAGCTGAGCAAGCCAGGGGAAGCAAGCCAGTAAAGAATATCCCTCCATGGCCTCCGTATCAGCTCCTGTTTCCTGACCTGCTTGAGTTCCAGTCCTGATTTCCTTGGTGATGAACAGCAGTGTGAAAGTGTAAGCTGAATAAACCCTTTCCTCCCCAACTTGCCTCTTGCTCATGATGTTTGTGCAGGAATAGAAACCCTGACTAAGGGCTGGTGAGATGGCTCAGTGGTTAAGAGCGCCGACTGCTCTTCTGAAGGTCCCGAGTTCAAATCCCACCAACCACATGGTGGCTCACAACCATCCGTAACGAAATCTGATGCCCTCTTCTGGAGTGTCTGAAGACAGCTACAGTGTATTTATATATAATAAATAAATAAATAAATCTAAAAAAAAATTTAAAAATTAAAAAAAAAGAAACCCTGACTAAGACAGGTGGCAAATAACACAAAACTCTTCTTTTCATTTTATTAGGGAAGTTTTTTTTTTTTTTTTTTTTTTTTTAACTGTGTTTTACTTGAACTCATGATTCTCCTACCTTGGCCTCCTGAGTCACAGGGCAGTGGAAGTGCAGGACGATATCCCACCAAAGCTTACTGTGCGCGAGTGTGTGAGTGTGTGGGCATGCATGTGTGTGTATATGTGTGCGTGCCTGCATGCACGTGTGTGTGCATGCATGTGCACATGTTCCTGAATATGCTTGTGTCTTAGCAGTCATGCCTTTGCGGGGCACAGGGGAAATGCCAGCAAGGCTGAGGCTCCTGTGACCCTCATTACTGGTGAAGGGCCCCAGCAGTGACAGGTTCTCGGCTCCAGTACCTGCCTTTTCTTCTGCTACATTAGAAGCAGGGTTACCCATCATGCCTAAGCCACGTTGTTGGGCCCCACCTGCAGGCTTAGATTTTGTTTTCAAGCCTATCTTATTTAGGGTTCTTAAATGCTTTAACCTCCCTTCTAGCCAACCTCTCAGAGGCAGGAGAAAAGAAAGATAAATAGGAAATGGGAGTTGTGGCCCTGTTTAGAAGTCGTTCTTTGTGGGGAGAGTCCAATCTGTGCTGTCAGGACATCAACAGTCTCATCCACAACATCAAACATGGATCCGTAGCAGCAACTCGATCCAGAAGAAACTGCGAGGCTCTGCTGAGTCTGCAGGAGTCCGTGGAAGCAGCAAGCAGCAGCCAGGATACCACCAGAAGTTCTTTGCTGAGCCTCTCTCAATGAAGTCACGAGCGAAGATCAGAGACCAGTGGAGAGCTGCAAGGTGGGTTTGTGTACGAGTGTCTCGTTCGCTGTCTATGGGGTTCTACTTATGCTCGTTCCAAACATCCCGTGTCCTCTCAAGTGTCTGCGTCAGCAAAACATCCTCTCATAAGACAGCTTCCAGGGCTGGAGAGCTGGCTCGGCGGTTAAGGGCACTCACTGACTGCTCTTCTGAAGGTCCTGAGTTCAAATCTCAGCAACCGCATGGTGGCTCACAACCATCTGTAATGAGATCTGATGCCCTCTTCTAGGGTGTCTGAAGACAGCTACAGTGTACCTACATATAATAATAAATAAATGTTTTAAAGACAGCTTCCAGAAGAACATCACATGACACAATTGAGTCCCCAAAAGAAACCAGAAATTTCCACTTCATCCTGTGTCACCGCTGCTGTGTCTGCCCCCAGTGAGTCACTTTGGAGCAACTGTACCAGTATCTTAACTTACAGATGTCAAAACACTGTTAGAATGCCAGGCGGCCCGGGTGGAAAACCCAACCATAGGCAGCATTTGAAGGGAGCCCTATACAAGCCAGACAGTGCCTGGGCCTCTGCCAAACACTAGCCTGTTTAACGTTTTAATTTAGGCTGTACACGGTGGCACATGCCTGTCATCCCAGCACTAAGGAGGTGGAGGCAGGAGGTGTGTAAGTTTGAGGCCAGGCTGGGCTGCAGAGGGAGACTCAATTTCAAAACACAGAACAGCCAGAAACTCCCAAGGTCACCCAAAACAAAGTTGGAGAACCCCACAGCCAGGAGGAAGCGGAGGGGACAGTGAACTATTTGGAACATTTCTGGGACTTGATCCCAAAACAGAAAAGGAAAATTAGGGGAAACTGGAAATCTGATCAATTGTGGGCTGCAGTGGGTAATGTAGAGCCAATATTCCTCTGTTAACAGCAATACACTTGCTCCCTTGGCGTAAGATGTCAGAAGTAGGGGAGGGCGTTGCAGCCTGTGGCAGCTCCCTAAAATGTGTGGCCATGCAACATCCACAGGGGACAGCATGAGTGCCTCACAGTTGGGACTCTACTGAAAACCCTGTCCCATTTGGCAATCGCCTGTGGTGGTGAATGTGGTGGTCTCTACACTTATCACCTAGACCGTGTGTGCTTCGGGCTCTCCTTGCTTGCCGCTCTGCGGTCTGTACTCAAAAGCAAAATTTAGTTTCAGTTTGTCAGACACGGGCAAGGCCAGGATCACACAGGCTGGAAAGCCTTGTGGATGATTTTTCTGTTTTCCTCAATACTCTTTTGAGTTGTAAAACCCTCTTCTCCTCTTTCTGCCTGTTCCGATGCTTCAGATGTGACCCTAAATCCTGGGTATTTGGGGACATGCAATCATGTCCCTTAGAGAAGCAGCTGCTGTCACACCGAGTCAGCGTGGGGCAGCTGCGGAGAGGAGAGCGGTGGGTCCTGCTTACATGACTATTCGGAGGAAGCTGGGTCTGATCAGCAGAGACTTAGGGACGAGGGGAGTTGGGTCTGATCAACAGAGACTTAGGGATGAGGGGAGTTGGGTCTGATCAATAGAAACTTAGGGACGAGGGGAGCTGGGTCTGATCAACAGAGACTTAGGGACGAGGGGAGCTGGGTCTGATCAGTAGAGACTTGAAGATGGTTCTTGGGAAGATGGGATCAGGAACTGATAGGTGCCTATCAGGAAAGGTGTTTGTTGGTACAATGAACACGCCTCTGTCTTCAATTTAAAAAAGTATCATGTCAGAGGGGTGCTATCTGATGACCGGACTTATACCCACACATGTTTAATCTGTCTCCCACCTTGGGTAACTGTGTAACCGCATCTGCAATCAGCTAGCTATGTGCTCAAGTCTGCAGGACATGCCTGGCTAGACATTTATTTTTGGCTTGCTGAAATTGTGCTTTGGAATAAAAAAAATAAGGTTAGGGGGCTGATTGACCCAGCAGGAGGGGGGAAGGAGGAAGGGAAACTATTGGGAGGCCTTTTGTAATGATGGAACGTTTGTAATGTTGATGTTATGATTTCTTTTAATAAAATAGACAATGATGTCACTGTTCATATGAGCAGGATTGTGATGGTATAAATAAAGATGGCCTGATTTATTTGGGGCCACTGGCTTGAAAGTCAACAAACAGGTGGTCAATGACTTCATTTGTGCCCGATGCCCTGTCCCTGTCTCAGGACCTGAACCTTGCAGCTAGAGCTGGTCTTCAGTACTATAACTGCTACATTTTGGTTTTTTTTTTTTTTCATAAAGTTAGTAGTTGCCTTGTGATACTTTGTATACACTTGGCCCAGGGAGTGGCACTATTAGAAGGTGTGGTCCTGTTGGAGTGGGTGTGGTCCTGTTGAAGTGGGCGTGGTCCTGTTGGAGTGGGCGTGGCCCTGTTGGAATAGTTGATAATGGACTGAACCTCTGAACCTGTAAACCAGCCCGTTAAATGCTGTTCTTATAATTTAAGGGGTTTGCAACCCCATAGGAAGAACAGCAATATCAACCAACCAGACCTCCCAGAGCTCCTAGGGACTAAGCCATCAACAAAGGAGTACACGTGGCTCCCACTGCATATGTAGCAGAGGATGGCCTTGTCAGGCATCAATGGGAGGAGAGGTCCTTGGTCCTATGAAGGCTCGATAGATGCCCCAGTGTAGGGGAATCTAGGGTGGGGAGGTGGGAGTGGGTGGGTGGAAGAACACCTTCACAGAAGTATGGGGAGGGAGAATGGAATAGGAGGTTTCCGGGAGTTGTGGGGAACAGGGAAAGGGGATAACATTTGAAATGCAAATAAAGAAAATATCCCGCCGGGCGTGGTGGTGCACGTCTTTAATCCCAGCACTCGGGAGGCAGAGGCAGGCGGATTTCTGAGTTCAAGGCTAGCCTGGTCTACAAAGTGAGTTCCAGGACAGCCAGGGCTATACAGAGAAACCCTGTCTCAAAAAAACCAAAAAAAAAAAAAAAAAGAAAGAAAATATCCAAGAACAAAGAAAAAAGAACATACAGTTGGGTGGAGAGTGAGGATCTGGGAGGACTTGAGGGAGCACAAACAGGATTGAAACATATTGCATGAAATGTTATTTTGATAAAAACAAATTAAAAAAAAATGTTGTCCTTACAAGAGTTGCCTTGGTCCTGGAGTCTGTTCACAGCAATAAAACCCTAAGTAAGACCCGCCTTTTTAAAAAGTATAGTGTTTTAATATAGCCAAGCATATTAATCCTTCCATCTGGTGTCCAGCGGTGCGCACCACTTTATTAGACAATAAAGTGCTCTCTCAGTCAAAGGTGGCAAGGATTTTGTGACATTTAAAAGAGGCACTTAAATGTCTTTTCCAAAATCTTTTTTTTTCTTTTCCTTTTTCTTTTTTAAGACAGGGTTTCTCTATGTAGTCCTGGCTGTCCTGGAACTCACTCTGTAGACCAGGCTGGCCTAGAACTCAGAAATCTGCCTGCCTCTGCCTCCTGAGTGCTGGGATTAAAGGTGTGCGCCATCACTGCCTGGCTTTCTTTTCCAAAATTTTTCTGAGTGTGATGGTACCTGGGAGGTTGAGGCAGGAGGATCACAAGTTCAATGTCAACCTAACACTGTATGATGAGAGTTCATCTTTAAAAAGAAAAAAAAATCAAAACAAGCAAAACCAAAACCAAAACCAAACCCAAAACCCTGGGGTCAGAGAGATGGTTCAGCTGGTAAGGGCACTTGCTCCTGAGTCTGAAAACCCAAGTTCAATCCCTACAACCCACTGTGGAAGAAGAGAGCTGTCTCCTGCAAATTGTCATCTGGCCTTCACCTGTGTGCTGTGTGACAAGCCACTGCTCCAATCTGTGGACACACACATACACATTCGTACATACACACAAACACACGCACTAAATAAAGGTGTAATAAATGCTATTAAAATCTGGATTTTAAGCTAGAAGAATTAATTATCAATACACCAGGACCTAAATTCATCATCTTTCATTCCATTCCAAGTCACCAGCTGGCTCATTCCTCTGGGGGCCACTGCTGGGAAGTCCCAGGACTGTCCTCCACTCTGAGACTCAGCCCTGTCTTGACCAGGTCACCCATTGGCTGACAGACAGCCACTGTGGTCATAACTCCCATTTGCCTGCATTCCAGGTGTGGGGCTCAGCATACACCAGATCTGGGGCCGTTGCTTAGTAACTATGTGGGTCTGTCACCTCAGGCAGGGCCCCTGTCTCTTACGGTGATGAACTGTCACCTACATCCTTGGCTCACATCTATCAGCTCTTTCCATGTACCTTGTTTATTGTGTTTGGTTGTTTTTGTTTTTCCAGATAGGGGTTCTCTGTATAGACCAGTCTGGTCTGGAACTCAAGAGATTTGCCTGCCTCTGTCTTCCAAGTACCTAGATTAAAGGTGTACACCACCACTGTCCAGTGTCCCTCTGGTTCTTAAAAAAGAAAAAAAAAAAAAAACCCATCTTGTGTCTGGGGAGTTGGCTCAGCAGGTAAAGACCTGAACCCAGGGGAAAAGCAGCCGCGTTCTCAACCTCCAAGTCGTCTCTCCAGCCTCCTTATTTATTTGGAAGTAGGGTCTTACTGTATAGCCTTTGCTAGACTGGAACTTCCTGTGTAGACCAGGCTGGCCTTGAACTCACAGAGATCTGCCTACCTCTGCCTCCTGAATGCTGTGATTAAAACATGTGCAACTTCTCTCTCTCTCTCTCTTTCTCTCTCTCTCTCTCTCTCTCTCTCTCTCTTTCTCTCTCTCTCTCTCTCTCTCTCTCTCACCCACCCACCCACACACACACACACACACACACACGCACACACAATGTAGCCCAGTATGTCCTTTAACTCCTGATCCTCCCGATTCAGCCTCCCCAGAGTTTGGCCGCAGGTGGGCGTCGACCTGGGGTCTTCCTCTGGACAACTTTGAATCTGTTGTCTTAACTTTCTAAGTTGATGTACAAAGGTATGGGGCTTCATGGACAGATCTTTTATTTAAAACACTTTCATATGCACATTTCTTAATTCCTGAGACATGGTCTCACGTACCCCAAGCCAGTCCGCAACTTGCTATGTGGCAAGAAATGACTTTGAACCTATTTTGTGTGTGCCGCCTGTGCATGTGTTGAGCATGTGTGCAAGTCAGAAGACAACTTCCTGGAGTCAACTCTCTTATTCTACCATGTGGATCCTGGGGAATCAAACTCAGGCCGTCAGGCTTGGTGGCAAGCCCCTCCACCTGCTGAGCCCTCTCAGTGGCCCTCACCTTCATACTGCACCCGTATGTGTCACCAGGCTTCATTCATACACACCTCTTTATTTCTCGTCTTCATTTCCACCTGCTGAGTTTGAGAAGGAGTTTGAGGTCATTGCCGATGGGAAGTTAGCCAAGAGCAGACAGTCATTTTCCAGCTAAAAGATTACGAGAAGAGATGTGGATCTCGGCCTGTCTGGAAAGATCCCCAGCACCCGGAGGCTACAAGTGGCTGGACCCACGCTGCCTTCTCCCTCCCTCAAATCCTCACATCTTGTCTGTGGGGAAAATGCACATGTACGCATGCGCACACGCACGCATGCGCCTAGGCTGGGACCTGAAAGGGGGCTTGAGCAGGTCTCCAGCTGACCCTGAGAGAGTTCGTTAAGTCCACCCCTAGGTAAAGTTTTATCATTTTCTATCTAAATTCTTCTGGGTGCAAGAGAAACCTGCTGAAGAGGCTTTCGTGGATTTCTTTTTGTTTGTTTTGAAGGCAGTCTTGCTAGGCAGCCTAGGATAGCCAAGAACTCACCATGTCACCTAGGCTGACCTAGAACTCACGTCAGTCCTCCTGCCTCAGCCTCCCGAGTGCCGAGATTTACAGGTGTTGAGTCACCACACCCAGGTTAGGAAAGGGCTTACTGATGGGCGTGAAACCTTGGTAAAACAACCCAGTCCCTGATTCCCAAGAGTCTCAGCCCCCCAGAGCCAGGTGTCCCGGCTTTAAGCTCCGGACAGCATCTCAGGAATGGGAGTTGCCTTGCACCGTGGAGGAGAGATGGCCGGGTGCCAGCATTGGGCTCTGCTACTAAGAACATATGACTCCATATGTCCACAGGCTGGGCTGGCTCTGGGCCACCCTCCCCAGATGGTTATGTATAATTCACGCGTCTGGGATGCCGTGTCTGCTTCACTGCTCAGCCTTCGGCTAACAGACTGACAGTTCCGATCTCAGAGCTCATGGTGCTGCCTGGGAGGCCACCGAGGATCCTGGACAACCAGGGACCCCAGCATAGAAAACAGGCCAAATCAGTTCTTTAGGAAGCTTCTGGAAGGTCTTTGTTTGGATCCCTGCTTTAAGCTCTTTTCTTGGATATCTCAGCCTTGCGCTGAGCCCACAGGTCACTGTCATTTACACCAGGAGTCTCCACCCTTGGACATGGGCTCCTGTGGTGAAAGAGGGAAAAATTGGGCCTGGAAAATGGCTTAGCTGGCAAAGTGTTTGCCACATAGGCACAGAGATCCTGAGTCCAACCACAACACCTACATGAAAGAGATGGGCGTGGCCTGAAAAGAAGTCTCAGCGGTAAGTGGGGGCCTGCTGCTCTTACAGAGGACCTGAGTTCGATTCCCACTTCAAACCATTCACAACCACCTGTAACTCAAGCTCCAGGAGGTCTAAATGCCCTCTTCTGGTTTCCACAGGCATTGCACTTACCTACACCATCCCTCAACACACACACACACACACACACACACACACACACACACACACCTCAAGTTGATCCCTGCCCTCATACATGCATGGACCCCTCTTTCTGATGTGCTCCTGCATGCACACACAAAAAAACCTGTGAGATTTTTCAGCCCTCCCTTCTGGAGTTTTCCCATCTGTGTACCAGGTGAGGGATTAATGGCGTGTGGCTGGCCACTGCTGGGGGGCCCTGTGTTTGGCTGGCATAGCCTGGTGTGTGATGAAGTGGCCCAGGTACCAGTGACTTGTCAGCCTCAGCAACTTAGCTCCTATTTCAAAGCACAAAGGTGACCAGTGGGCTCAGGGTGGAGCACTTGCCTGGTGTACAGGAAGGATGGGAGTTCTGGTCTCAGTAATGTGAAAAGTCGGCCCATCAGGCACTGGAGAGAAGACTAAGCTACAGAGGACCTGGATTGGGTTCCTGGGCACCCACGCAGCTCACAATCATTTATCTGTAATTCCAGTTCCAGGAGATCCAGTGCCCTCTTCTGGCCACTGTGGGCACTGCATGCATGGTGCACAGATACACATGCAGACAACACACACACACACACACACACACACACACACACACGCACACGCACACGCACACGCACACGCACACGCACACGCACACAGAGCCAAGACAGCAGACACCAGGACTTCACATATTAGTAATGACTATGGTAGACCATCCCCTCTCTGTCTCTGACCTTCCGGATAGATAGTTCTCTATTCCTGCTTATCTAGAACCTTCTGCCCCGAGCTCAGGCTGAAGACATGATTTTATTTGATAGTGGGAAGCTTTGTCATTTTTCCCTTCCTGGGAGAGCCAGCTGTGCCAAGCATCTAGATGACTGTGGTGACTCTGAGCCCTGCTCCTCCCACCCCTCCATCCTTAGCAGCACCCACTGGAGCACAGAGGAATGAACGTTCTGAGATGCAGCAGCTCGGCTAGGAGGCTGCGACAGACCTCGGTCATGTGGAACCCGCTAAATTGAAAAGATCTTGGGTTAATCAAATCCTTTTCTCCCCTGCTTTTTATCAAAGTCAAGAGGGGCCGACCTACTAATTAGAAACGCCTTTTCATGTTAAACACAGGCACTTCAGAGATAAGGAGGGAAGACCCTGGACTCTGAAGTTCCCAGTGATGTTCCAAGCACGGCGTACTCCCAGACTCCCTGTGCTCTTGGGAGATGTCTCTGCTGCCAGTCAAGGACCGGAAAGCATCTTCTACAGGAGTCCCGAAGAGGAAGCGAGTGTGCGATGCTGACAACCACAGAGCAAGCTTTCATCCTGGGACGCCCTACCCAGTCACGAAGGCTGAGTTCTATTTTCATAAAGTCCATTTTGTGTTTTTGTGTGCATAAGTATTTTGCCCGCATGTATGACAGTGCACCGTATGTGTTCAGTGCCTGAGGCGGAGGGCAGAAGAGGGCGTCATGCCTGCCTGTATGTCTGTGCTCTGGATGTGAGCCAGCGTGTGGGAACTGGGAATCAAACCTAAATATTATAGAAGAGCGACAAGTGCTCTTATCCACTGGGCCAAGTCTTCAGATCCTGTTTTTATATTTTCACTGTGTATGTGTGTGTGTCTTAGTTAGGGTTCCTATTGCTGTGATGAAACACCATGACCAAAAAGCAAGTTAGGAAGGAAAGGGTTCATTCGGCTCACACCTCCACATTGTAGTTCATTACTGAAGAAAATCAGGACAGGAACTCAAGCAGGGCAGGAACCTGGAGGCAGGAGCTGATGCAGAGGCAGTGGAGGGATGCTGCTTACTGGCTTACTCCCTACAGCTCGCTCACCCTGCTTTCTTATAGAACCCAGGACCATCTGCCCAGGGATGGCTCCACCTACAGTGGGCTGGGCCCTCCCACATCAATCCCTTATTAAAACAATGCCCTCTGAGCTTGCCTACAGCCCAATCTTACAACGACATTTTCTCAATTGAGGTTCTTTCTTCCCTCATGACTCTAGCTTGTGTCTGTGAAGTTGACAGGGAACTGTCACAACGAGTGTGACCTGGAGGAGGCCAGCAGAGGATGGATGTGTCCTGCTCCATCTTGCTCCACTTTATTCCCCTGAGACAGGGTCTCTCCTTGAACCTAGAGCTAGCCTGCCATCCTCCCGGGGTGCCACCCAGCACTGGGGGGGGGGGGGGAGGGCGCGGGGACAGGTGTTTCTGCTTTGGGTTTGTCACTGATCATTTCAGCTCTGGTCGTCACATAGCCAAAGCAAGTGCTCCTGTCTGCCTAGCTGTCTCTCCAGCTCACGCCCCCCCCCCGTTATTTAAATGTAAACAAATGGAATAAAACTTCAGTTTTTCTGTATCACATTCGCAAGCTTCAGTAGCAGGGCTGTGGCTAGGGGGTTTCCATCATTCCAGAAAGGCTGCCTGGGGAGTTGTTTCTTTTTAAAGAGCTCACAACACCTATTTGCCATTGGGGAGGAATTAAGAATAAATTGGTTTCTGTTTTGTTGTTGTTGTTTTGTTTTATTAGAAAGTGTCTTACTGTGTAGCTCTGGCTGGCCTGGAATCTGCCTTCCTCTGCCTCCTTAGTTCTGAGATTAAAAGTGTCACAGGGTCAGCTGGTGTTGATGGCCCACACCTTTAATCCCAGCACTTGGGAGGCAGAGGCAGGCAGATTTCTGAGTTTGAGGCCAGTCTGGTCTACAGAGTGAGTTCCAAGACATCCAGGGCTACACAGAGAAACCCTGTCTGAGAAGCTGGTTCTACTTCTTCTTGTGGGTTGGCAGAACTGCTGGTACACAGGCTCAGAGAGGGCAGGGCAAAATCTAGAACAGGTGGGCTCCTGATGTCCGCCCCTTCCCTCTGGGGCATCAGACATTGCTGTATACCAGACTGAGGAGGGTGAAGCAGAGTTTAGGATGAATAGGGTCCACAGGGCTCCTGTCTACCCAAGAATGCCGTAAGTGGGGCCCTTAGAAAAGCAATAAAGAAGCTCAGGGAGCCAGCGTGGGGTAGGTGGCCTGGGTCCTGGCTCCCTTTGGCTGCTGCTGTGGTGGAAATGTCTGAAGCCAGCGCTGCTCTAATGTGAGCCTCTGTGAGTAATGGGAGCCTAGCCAGGCAGGAGGGTTCAAGGTCCATTCAACCATGAATGTTTCAGGGGAGGGTCTCCTCCCTAAGTGTTACAGCTCAGTAAAAACAGCCACTCTCAGACGATCCTTGGTGAAATAACTTGTGTGCTTTATTCCATGTGGACAGGGGCTCTGTGAACCCCGGGGAGTGGGATGGGATTTGGGAGGACAATGCATTCTATTGGCTGAGGCTAAGAGGCTGGTGATGCTCTATTTGCATGGAGAAGGCTTCCATGTCTCCGCTTCATGACTGACTACCTGTGACCATCTGGTTGGGGTCGTGGTTACATGACCCCCAAACAGGCATGGAGACAGGGAGGAAATTAGGTCTACTTGTGCCCTCTCAAACCTGAGATCTGTGGGGTCTGGGCACACTCCACCTCACCAGTCCCATGCCCATTCATTCCTCTCCTGGCACAGTCCCCGTGCCCTGCAGAAAACACACACAAGGGTCACAGGTCTAAGAACGGACTGGAAAGGGTGTGACTCATAACTCTCTACTGAAAAAAAAAGGAAAGAAAGAAACAAACCAGTCTCTACCAAAATTGGATGCTCAGTTTCCCAGATCCACCCCCACACTCCATGCTTTGATTATATGGAACATAGCAACACCAGGACCTTGTCCCCAGCCCTGGAACTCCTAGAGCCCTGTGCATGCTGGGCAGTCTCGAGTCTTGACTGTTCTGTCACACAAGCTCTGTCTCCCGCACACCGTTACTGGAGAGATTATGCCGAGTCAGGGCCTCATTACCCCTGGACTGAGCCTCCCAGCTGGTTCCCGATAGGAATTCCTGCCATGTGAACTTCCTGCCTGCCACCCATTCCTCCTCTTCTCTGTACAAATCTTTCTGGAACTTTCTAGGAGTCATCTCTTTCCTACCCTCTGGCCCCAGGGCTCAGTCCCTTGCTTGGTGATGGTTTCAGACACTGGCTCAATGGACCTGAGCCCTGGGATGCTTATGCTGAAGGTGAGGCTGGGGTGGGTCCCACGCTGTCATCTGGAGACACCATGGGCAGGTGAAAGGGACCAACAGGGATCCCAGAGAGCTTTCCAGTCTCTCCATTCAGGTCGGTTTGGGTTGTGTTTTGTCCTTCGGGACAAAGGTAGGTTTTTATATTTTTAAGATTTATTTAATGTATATGAGTTTACCACCATTGCTCTCTTCAGTCAGACACACCAGAAGAGGGCATCAGATCTCATTACAGATGTTTGTGAGCCACCATGTGGTTGCTGGGACTTGAACTCAGGACCTCTGGAAGAGCAGACAGCGCCCTTAAGCCCTGAGCCATTTCTCTAGCACCAAGACTGGATATCTTAAAGAATCTTTGAGGGCTGAGAGATTGCTCAGTGGTTAGGAGCACAAAACTCGCGTAGACATAAAATAAAAATCTTTAAATAATTTTTTTTTTTTTTTTTTTTTTTTTTGGTTTTTCGAGACAGGGTTTCTCTGTATAGCCCGGGCTGTCCTGGAACTCACTTTGTAGACCAGGCTGGCCTCGAACTCAGAAATCCGCCTGCCTCTGCCTCCCGAGTGCTGGGATTAAAGGCGTGCGCCACCACGCCCGGCATAATAATTTTTAAAGAGTCACTGAAAAAATATTTAAAAGATTTATTTGTGTATGTGTGCCCATGGGCCACATGTGTGCAGTACCCATGGAGGCCAGAAGATGGCGTCAGATCCTCTTGGGCTGGAGTTGAGGTTGCAAGCCACCCAACAAAAGCACCGAGAATAAAATCAGGAGAGGCCAGTCCACTGTGGGTGGTGCCATCCTTAGGCAGGCAGGCAGGCCTGGGCTATATAAAGAAGGTAGCTAAACACACCAGAGAGCAAGCCAGCAAGGAGCCCTCCTCCTCCTCCTCCTCCTCCTCCTCCTCCTCCTCCTCCTCCTCCCTCTTGGGCTTGGGGTTTATTACAAACACGGAAAACCACACTTACTGTGGCCTGCCAGGGTTCATCGGCTCACTATACCTGCCTGGTGGTGGTCATGGTCGGTCACCTGGCCTCTGAGAGAAGAATTTGGGGAAAGTGAAGGTGAGATTAACCCAGGAGAGCGGGGTCAGGTCCAGGGAGCCCCCTGCTGGCATGCTCTGACCATGGACTGGAGCTCAGCCTGAAGCTGCTCTGCCTGCTGTCTTTCTACTAAAGCATCCTGACTTTGGGCTGAAAGACACTGATGAAGACCCTCTCTGAGGCTGAAGGTGCAGGCACAGAAAGACATCACAAGGTGTTTGATGCCCTTGATTTGCCTGGAGGGGCCTGGGAAGAGGCTAGGGGCAATCAAAGAGGCTGGCTCAAATTTCACCTTTTTTATTTTTTAATTTTTTTATTTTTGTACTAAACAGCACTCTTGGGTAAGACACCACTGGCTTCCTCCCTTGTATGAATTATTGAATAATGATACTTGCATCAAAAACTACAGAACCTTGCAGCAGGTTAAAATATGGGGTGACCTGGGAGGACCAAGAATTTCCTCCATTAGGAGGAAATGACAATATGGAACAACACTGCTCTTAGAAAGAGGCTCTGCCCCTTCTCCCTCCTCCCCTCCCTGCTCTCTCCCCCCTCCCCTCCCTGCTCTCTCCCTCCTCCCCTCCCTGCTCTCTCCCTCCTCCCCTCCCTGCTCTCTCCCTCCTCACGCTCCCAGTAGGTTTAGGGCCTGACTGTGGAGATCAGATCCTGGGTAGATCTTCACCTAGCTGTGTACTCTGAGATTTGTAACTGAAAACTGAAGCCTCGCTTTCTCCACTTGGAAAGTGAGGATAATACGTGGTGGGTAGCAGAAAGCTAGCAATTTTATTTCTGAGTATAAAGTAATACTGGTTGAAATAGGGGTGGGATAGATATCTGCTGACCAGTGTTGGCTGCAGTGTTGTCGGTTGGAAGACAGAAGCTGGAAACAGCCTACATGTCCACCCACAGATGATTGTAGAAGTGTGGTATAGCAATACAATGGAATAGTATTCAGCCGTCAAAAAGGAAGAACAAACACAGATTCCTACAGATAAACTTGGAAATCTAAGTAGTAGACGCCAGCCACAAAGGCCATGTATCGTGTGAGCCAAAGACAAAATACGCAGAAGAGACAAATCCAGAATGAAAAAGAGCTGAGCACTGGTCACCAGCTGGGGGAAGCAGGAGGGACGTGACTAGGGTAATTACTGCTTGCCACATAGTTTCTGAGTGGAGCCACGGTCAACTTTGCAAGATTCATCAAGGTGATAGTTGTCCATTATTGTGAAACACGGTAACCTTGGTGTCATGGATATTTACCACAAATGTTCCAGTGCCTTTGGGGAGTGGAGTCCCTTCTCAGACACCTCATGCTCACTTTGAAGTTCACAGAGCATTTGGTGACAGAGTCAGCGCTAACTGTCCTTTGATAGTGGGCACGCCCACCTGCCCCCAGGGGAGGCACCAACCACGCTGTGGGTTGGACTTGACAGCTTGGCCCCAGCTCTCCGTGCGAGTTAAGGCAAAATGAGCTTTTTCTTCCTGTTCAAGAGGTTGTTATAGGGAAAACCGACATCTAGGGTGTTGGAGAGACTCGGAGAACCAGCTTTCCGACTGCTCTGCATGTGAAGTGACCCAGCTCTCAGCAGCCGGAAGAGTGTTCCAGGCAAAGGGAACAGCAAGCCGGAAGGCTCAGAGACAAAGCAGGCGCTGCTTCTCCTGGGAATTCCAACCTTGAATGGGGCAGAGGGTAGCGAGGCAGAAGCATCAGCAGCCAGCAGCCTCGAAGCCTAGAGGAAGCCCCAGAAAAAAACGGTTAGTACGGACGTCATCACAGTGTTTTTTAAAACGATCTTTTCCAGTTAACAAAATGAGATATTATTAGTCACAGTGACTAGGGTGGGGGAAAAAAAAAAAGAAAAGAAAATGAAAACAAAACAAACAAACAAACCCCGCAGGCTCAATTTTTCATTTGCCAGTGTCGCAGCCGCTCGGAGCGGGCTTGGGTTTTAATTCTTCGTGCTGACACTATCAAAGCCTGTTCTGGTGAGCTCAGCTGTGTTGTAGCTGGAGACTCGGTGTGTTTACTCCACACAGCTCCCGATTCCCCCAATCTCTGCAAATTTGCCCTTAACAGGAAAATACGGGGTTCACAGCCTCGCTCTACCCCACCCTAAAATTACGCCCCGTGAGCGCAGGCTCTCAATCCACTTCCGGCCTGAGCCACACTCCTTCCTTCTGCCTTAGACTGGACTCATTCACCGTGCACAGGGTCCTGCTAGGACCCCCATTTCCCTGATCCTCCCCACTCAACCACCAGGCCTGTTTCCTACCCTCCAGGCTCCAACTTTTGTGCCACTAACTCCGTCCATAGACAATTCTAGAACGGGAGATTCATACACAAAGACCCAACAGAAACCTGGGTGTTCCCACGAATCTAGGCTTTTAGAGCTCTGTGAGAATTCAAGAAACCACAAAAGATATTTCTCTGCGCAGATTTATGCTCCGTGCAAACCCACTCCCGAACCCTCCATCCAAACAAAAGCTGTATTTTACCAAAATATATCTCCCTCCAGCAGTCACTAACCGATGATATTTACTAGGATGTGAGTCCCATTAATTCTGGGCATTATCTGAATATGTATTTATGATGGGTGTTGGGAGAGGGGGGGCTTCTCCTTCTCCAGCCTGGGCCAGTCTGTGGTTGCATTTGGTACACACCACGCGCGGGGTGGGTTGTAAGATGTCAGTCGTAGTAGTCAGGTCTCAGTGCGGTTTTCTTAGTTGAAGGGATCTGACTTTAGGTCCAAGCCCGCGGTGAGCAGAGCCCAAGCTGTAAACTCTGCCGGGAGGGTGGCTCTGTGTGTGTGTGTGAGTGTGTGTGTGTGTGAGTGTGTGTGTGTGTGTGTAAACTCTGCCCGGAGGGTGATTGTCCTGGGTAGGGGTGGTGGTGGTGGAAAGCCCAGCTGAAAATGGGCTCAGATGGGGAGGGGGAGAGTGAGACGCTGTGGATCAGTGGATGGGTGTGTGAGGCTGAATGGAGAGGTGTGGCACCACAACAGGGTGGCCTTGGGGACCAGAGATATGATACATGTTCTTAAATGATGCTATGTAGGGGTACACACACACACACCCCCACACCACCGAGAGATGCCCAGAAAAAGCCACACAACAGTTGAAACTTGAGCTCAGGATGCCCTGGGACACCTATGTGTTCTGTATCCCCAGGTCTGAAGGCTGCACCCAGACCCTCTTTCACTACAGCCTCAGGCCTTGGGCGACATCCCAGGACCCTTGGCTCCGTGAGACAGACTCAGGCCCAGCCAACCACAGCACTTTCACTTCTCACCTCTCTCCGCATAATGATTAGGTCTCCACTGTGAACTCAGTCAGGCCCAGCCAATCAGAGCTTGCCATCCTTCTGATTTAACCATGATTGGTTCTTAGATCAACACATGACCTAAGTAAGATTGGCTAGTAAGGTAGCCTTACCTCCAGAGTTAAGTCAGGACTCAAAGGCCAGGCTGATGGCTGGGATTTAAGCTTTGAGATCCTGGCAGCCATATTAGCAGTGTGAGGGAGAAGCTACTTGATAAGGAAAACTTGACTCCTGACGAGGAGCAAGATAGACATCACCCAACAATGGCTGACCCATGAGTTGTATGTTCCATGATCAAAGTCTGTTCCAGACACTGTGGCTATGGCCACTCATTTGCCCCACCCCCCCACCCCCAGCCGCCTGAGTACCATGACTACTTCCATTTTACAGATAGGAAAATGGAGGCCCAGGAGCTCACCAAGGCAGGGGCAGAGCCAGAATCTCAGCCCCAGAGCTCTGGGTGCAGAATCCCAGTTCCTAAGCATCGGGTATTATTCTACAGCATGTATTGGGCACCTACTGTGTACCATGTTGTGTGGAAATGTGGGCAGCATTCCTGGAATCTGGCATGCCCAGTATTGGGTTGCCATGGTGACCTGCCTTTGGCCTGGGTGGGGAGGAGCAGACGTCTATCTTCTTCCAGTTCTGCTAACTGCAAGATCAAGGTCAAGGTGTGGCCCGCTGTTGTGGTGTGGCTTGACCTCCTTGCTGGAGGACATGGCGTCTGTGTGCATGTTCAGGAAGAGAGAGGTTCCTGAGGCTTCATGTCCCCAGTCCTGCTGGGCAGGCCTGTTCTGTGGCTCATCCCATCCTTAGGAGTCTGTATGCAGACAGACAGAGGGGGTGCTGCATGGTACATGGGGAGCAAGTTCCTTCCAGACCTTCAGGAGTAAGAGTGTGAGAGAGTGGATGGGCCAGCAGTGGGGGGAGCCAAGGGTAACCCGGTAGGTACCCTGTTTCTATTACTTTTGCAGAGAAACTCCTTAGCAGTGAGCCTGGTCGGCCCTCACAGACCTTCACAAATGTCAGGGGTATTTTTAGCCCGCAGAGCCGATGCGTCCGGTGGCGGACTCGAGAAGTGAGAACGTCTGGACAGACAAAGTGCACAGCCACAGGAATCTCTATTTCAGGCTTGTGGGGCCAGGCTTGGCCGGAGAGAGACAGCAGGCTGCCTGGCAGCTGGAACCAGAAACCAGTCTTGAGATAACCGAGGCCTAGAATCTTCTCTGATCTCCTCCCGGAAGGGGAGGACGACCCTGTAGCAAGTGCCATCTGAGTGGGTATCCTGGGGTGGTGGGTGGCCAGTGAGGTGGCAGGACAAGATTGCCACTGTCGATTCCCTGGGCAAGTATTCACAGGGCTTGAGAATCACTGTGGAGTCGGGAAAATTCTAGAAGCACATGGTCTGGACTAGGTGCTTTGTCAGCCTGAGGGACTGTGGTTACACAGAAGATGGGCTCTGAGCCTGTCTCATAGTCAGAGGAGGATCCTGAGGAGGGTGTATGTGATCCTTGAATTAGGGGGCTTCAGTGACATTCTATAGCAAGCCAGCCAAGATGGGAGTGGAGTATGAAAACCTAGAGGAGGAAGTTCAATCATTCATAGATAGATAGATAGATACATAGACAGATAGATAGATGTGTGTGTAAGTGTTTTAAAAGAATCATTTATTTATTTTATGTATATGAGCACACTGTAGCTGTCTCCAGACACACCAGAAGAGGGTATCAGATCTCATTGTGGATGGTTGTGAGCCACCATGTGGTTGCTGGGATTTGAACTCAAGACCTCTGGGAGAACAATCAGTGCTCTCAACCTCTGAGCCATCTCTCCAGCCCAGATGTGTGTTTTTTTTTTTTTCTTTTTTTTGTTTTTTGGTTTTTCGAGACAGGGTTTCTCTGTGTAGCCCTGGCTGTCCTGGCACTCACTTCGTAGACCAGGCTGGCCTTGAACTCAGAAATCTGCCTGCCTCTGCCTCCCGAGTGCTGGGATTAAAGGCGTGCGCCACCACACCCGGCTCCAGATGTGTGTTTTTATCTGCAGGACTCTGTCCAGAATCCCTCGTCAACACCCAGAATGGCACATGGTCCCAACCTTATGGATGTGTTCCTGATGGTGTGTAGTTTGCTAGTCAGCCATAGAATCGGCTATAGAAAGAGCTAAGGAATGATGGGAAATCCAAGCAAGGATGACCACCATGTCATAAAACTTACCTACAGCTCAGAGCCGAATGGAGTACTCCCATGGGCCAGGCACTCGGAAGGTTGAGGTCCAGAGAACCCTTGATCCCAGGAGTTTAGGCGAGCCTGGGCAACAGAGTGGGATGTTGTCTCTAAGAGGTATGAATAAGAGGTATAAATAGACAAGTGAAAGAAAGGATAATATAGAAAAGGAGGAAGGACAGAAGGACGGAAGGAAGGGAGGGAGAGCTGGTGGCAGTTTCACTATGGCACATGACTGACCACATCTGTTCCAACTTCAACCTCACTGCAGACTTAGGAGTAGGAGATGGGCTTTTTGGTCCCATTTTGCTGCCGAGGCGACAGGCTCAGAGAGAGATCAGCCTACTCACCTGAGGCCACACAAAGGTACTGGAAGATGCCCTATCCACGCAAACCCTGTAGAAGATGCCCCGTAGTCCTGGAGAGCCCGGGCTTTCCCCCTTTCCAGCCATAGCTCAGCTCTGACTTCATCCACAATTTGTACTGTGCTGAGATGGACCACACCTCCCTCCCTCCAGTGTTCCCAAGACAGCCCAGGACACTGCCCTTCCTAGCACACAGCCATGTGTGCAAGCCAGCCTGACAACGATCGCTCACTTTCTATTGTGCTTTAAATGCTTAAACGGACTCTTCCCCACTCCACCCCCCAAAAAACCCTGTAAATAGATGTATAGGACAAGGCAGCTTTACAGTACTATAAACGAAACGCCAGTTTTTCTTTGCAGAAATAGAACGCAAACTAAAAATAAATATATAAATATTAAAGTTTTCTTTTAATTCCCACGTTCATCTCGGCACAATCCCGTGTCCCATACCCACCTCCCAGCCCCCACCGCACACCCCATACTGGTTCCTTATTCCTTCCAAAGGCAGAGCGACAGCAGGGATTACAATGATACACAGTATCAAAGAAGTTGGGGTAGGAATGCCCGAAACAGGACAAAGCGACACCAGGAATCTGTCTGTCGCGTGGATGGACCAGGAAGTACCCAACATTGACATCTGTGGTGCTGCCCACCCCGCCCATCAGCTCTCATCCGCGGGAACACAAGACACACACACAAAGTGGGGCGTCACCTCCAAAGCGGGCACTCAAAAAAGACCATGTTGGGGAGGAGAGATGGCTCTGTGGGGAAGGTGCTTGCTGCACAAGGCCAGAGTAGATTCTCAGCCGAGTGTAAGAAGCCAGGCGTGGAGAGGTGGCCTCGGGAGGTGAAACATAGTTGCTTTCTCTGTGGTCCTTCCCTTCCCAGACCCTGAGGAGCTTGTGCCTGGGCATCTCTCCCAGAAGAGTCTTGGTTCCTATTTTGCATATTGAAGGCTCTGAGAAGCCAGGCAGTTCCCCAGCAGTGTCGAAGGTGGGTATTGTTGGCAGCTTGTGCCGCGTGGAGCCTCTGTGTCAGCAGCCCTAAGCTGACAGCCTCGAGAAGGACGCTGCCTTTAAATATATTTCACAGGCTCCCAAGGCAGAGCTGCAAACCGCTTCTTCTCACGATTCTAAGACCGGAGGTGGTGCAGCAAGAATTCAAATATTCTGCCTTAAGAACGGAGCCAGGCTGACGCCCTGAGTCGCTAAGCCGTTGCTGGGGAACAGGGTGGCGGCTCAAGACCAGGGCCTTTCCATGTAAATCCCAACCCAAACCTGCGCATCAGTCTCAGCTCTGCCACTCGCTAGTTGTATGACCTGGGATAGTCCGCATGCGCAGAGCACTTAGCATCCGGTCATTCTGCCAGGGTGTCACAGAAAGGGGCACAGAGAAAGTGAGCGGCTGGGCCTGGGTCACGTGAGAAGTGCCAGGTTCGGGATTTGAACCCATGAGCTGCTTGAACCCCAGAACCCCTTCCAGCTTGCCCAGCATAGCCAAGAGCCTGTAGCCCATTGATGACAATGGTACGGTTTTCTCATCAGGGGATGGTCTCTGTGACCCACCCCACCAGGGGGAGAAATTGCCTACAAATCTTGTGCTTCTAATCCTGCTCATGCTTCCTGTCACTACCACTGAAGGAATGCAGGTGCTGCGGATACCTGCTCAGCGGCTCACGTGGATTTCCAGAATGTTCTTTGGGCTCACCACCTGCCTTCCTCCAGGCGGACTGTGCTGCTTCTTAGCATTGTGTGAGATACACACCCACCAAGGTGAACAGAGGACTGGCAACATTGGCGATGGTGACGGGGTCAGAATCCGTTCTGGCCTACGGGTTCTCTACATCCATGGACGAGTTTGGCTAACATAGCCTGCGTGTAGGACCCAGGTTGCCATCCCAGCTGATGTAAATTACCTCTGACCCATATATTTTCCTGGAAATCAATGCATTTTAACACGAGATAATATTTATGAAATTGAATTTTTTATTGAAGCTAATGCAATTCTATTCTATCTTATGCATTTTTATTAAACTAATGCATTTTAAATTAATCCATTGTATATTAACTACAACAGACACGGGTACTTACAGGCAAATGATATACGCCCGCCAAGATCAATACGGCGGCCAGAAGTTTCCACATGAGTGAGGACTGCTGAGAACTCGAGATGTGAGGCCATGCAAGAAGGGGACTGTCTCTTTCCAAATCACTATCGAGAACAAACCTGAAGATTCTGAGTATCCCTGACTCAGAATGGGAGGTGAAACACTTTTATCAAGTAGACGACTGATTTTAATTTTACTATATATATATATATACATATACATATACATATACATATACATATACATATACATATACATATACATATATGTGTGTGTGTGCGCGCACGCGCATGCATGCATGGGGCAGTGCCTGATATGGGTGTCTCTGTTGTGGATTTTCGTACCTCTTGTCTCCTGGGGGCAGGGGCATTGGGTGACTACATCAGCTTTCTGTGGGAGCTAGGAATTGGAACTCAGGTCCTTACATTTGGGTAGCAAGTGTTTTACCCTCTGAACAAACCCTCTCATATGCCCCCTCCCCACCCACCTTCAAATTCATGGCTCTTTGTTTTACACCTAATTTTTATTGCGTGCATGTAAGTATATGTACACACACACACACACACACACACACACACACACTGGTTTTTTGAGACAAGGTTTCTCTGTGTAGCCCTGGTTGTCCTGGAACTCACTCTGTAGACCAGGCTGGCCTTGAACTCAGAAATCCACCTGCCTCTGCCTCCCAAGTGCTGGGATTAAAGGTGCAAGCAGCCACTGCGCGGCCACACATATGTTTTTAGATATAACTTGTTCAGTCTGTGTAATACTACCTGGATGTGTGTTTTGGGTGCTGACCACTTTGTACTGGAAACCAACTGGTGTGCTCTTCCCAGGGGAAGATACCCCTCCCAGATTTTCTCCGGTTCCTATAGTTTATGAGGGCCTCGTGGGCTTTCCCCCCTGTCCAGTTTACCACATTTGTTGGCGTCACCCTTGTTCAGCGCACGGTAAGGCAGTCGCGTTGGTGAGGCCTCATGGTTCCAGCTGTGACATTACTAAAAGACACGGTCTCACAGCAGACTCTCTAATTGTCTGCTTCTTACAGTCTTTCTGCTTGATCTTCTAGAACGTTCCCTAAGCTTTAGGTGTTTTGTAGATGTATCCCACCGGGGCTGGGCTCCGCCATGCCATACTTTGATTGGCTGTGTGCTTTGGTAATGGTCTCTGTGTCTGTCGAGAAGGGATGAGGGGTGAGGACTGCGCTTATCTGTGGGTGTAAGGACACATGTGTATAGAGTGTTGTTCAGGATTATGCTGGTTTAGTAAGTTAGTGGCTGTGAATCCTCTAACAACTGTGACTTCACCAGCGCTGACTAGCTGGCTAGGTTTCCAGTACCAGACATGGTTTCCCTCTTGTTGCGTGGGTCTTAAGTCTCATTAGGGAGCCGTTGGTTACTGTCGAGGCACCTGTGCCACTACTGCAGCCTTAGGGTGATGACATCATGCTGGTCATCGTGGTTCATGGGTATCACAGCTGGGTAGGGCTGACGGTTGCTTGCCTCCTTTGCAAGCCTGTATGGTGCCCTCTGGTCCTCACCGTGGACGGATTCAGGTCAGTTTCAGCTCAGGGGCCTCTGGGTCCTGTTCTAAAGTCCATGATGACTTTAGCATTAGAGACTGACTTACCTTGCACCTCTGGAGGGCAACTGAGAGTGGCAGCAAGAGGCTACAGGGGTTTTTGGAAGTTCTCAGATAGCCCTGACCCACAACTTAAAAGGAGACTTCTTATGCCAGGTTTTGGATTTTGTTGTTGTTGTTAGGTGTAGGAGTATTGTCAGCTTAGATGAGAAAAGTCCATTAAAACTGTATGCTTAGCCGGGCATGGTGGCACACACCTTTAATCCCAGCACTCGGGAGGCAGAGGCAGGCGGATTTCTGAGTTCAAGGCCAGCCTGGTCTACAAAGTGAGTTCCAAGACAGCCAGGGCTACACAGAGAAACCCCGTCTCGAAAAACAAACAAACAACAACAAAACAAACACAAAAAACTGTATGCTTATCATGGATGCATGCAGCATTGTGTGTGTGTGTGTGTGTGTGTGAGTGTGAATAGCTAATAGTATGATTTCTCGTGGCCTTTTCAGCTGTCTATATTGATATTGTCTACATGTGGACTCTCTGGGCCCACCAGTCTTGTGGGGGGGCTCAGATTAGCATCAGATTACAAGCAGCATTAGGCCAACCCACTGCAGTCAATGCTACACAGAGAAACCCTGTTTTGAAAACACATAAACAAACAAACAAACAAACAAACAAAACACCGCAAAAGTTTGCAAATGATTTATTTGGGAGGAAAAAAAAAAGAAAAAGAAAAAAAGAAAACAAAAGGATGTGTTGATTCGGCCTGGCTCTCATCAGGGAAAACCAATGGACTCCAACTGGCATTCAGAGAAGAGTCTCTTCACAGACAAGGATGTGTCTCAGTGGGTAGCATGCTCACTTAGAATGCATGAAGCCCTGGGTTCCATCTCCAGCACTGCATAAAGCAGGCACAGTGGTACCTCCTGCAATCCCAGCCAGGAGGGGAAGGCAGGAGGGTTTCGGGATTCCAAGGTTATCCTCTGACACACAAAGAGCTTGGGATATAGGAGATCCTGCCTGACAAGGTCTGACATAGCTGAGGGGAGGGTCTTGGGGCTCCTGATCTAGTTGTTCCCATCAGGCCTAGCTGTTACCTGAGGTGGATAGCAGTGGACAGGGAGAGGCTGTTGACTGTCCTCCTGACAGTAGAAAACCCTACGGGGGTTGGGGGGACAACTAGGGACAGACACCCACTACCCCTACCCCAGATCTCCTGACCAGGCCCTTTCTATACAAATGGGTCAGAAAACAGAGAACAGGTGTAGACCCAGGGAGGAAGGACTTGCTGAAGGTATGAGAGCCCTGACAGCTCTGTGATGCCATCGGGGCTCCTGTGGTTCCTCCTTTCTTGCTCAGTACCAGGCAAGGTTCATTCTCATACCTGGAGAAGATGCTACTGTCCCCTTCTCCTGAGTCGGCACACTGAGGCTTATCAGAATGAAATGGTTTGGACAGAGGCGTGTTCAACTCGTCTGAGGAAGAAGACATCTCATAATATGATCTTTCGCTTTAAAGAAGGAAGTCAAATCTTTTATTTTTTCCCCTGCCATGCCCTCTTCTTTGCTAGATGGACTCTGATCTAAGGAGCGGGTACATGAAGTTATGACGGCCGCCATCTTTTGATCAGGAAGTAAGCTACCACTAACAGGCTGAGCAGAACAGGACATGAACAACAAAGGGGCTTTGGGTCCTTGCTGACTGATCTGTGTCTCTCAACGACGCTCCACATTACCATGTATGAAGCTTCATGTTCATTGACAGCGAACACCCATCTTTTATGCCGGTGTTAGTAGACTCTACGGTGACTAGCGAGATGGGATCCTGATAAATGATCACATATAATGTTGCTGCCCTATGCTTGGACTTGAACCCAGGTCCTCTGTGAGAATAGCCAGTGCTCTAACCACTGGACAATCTCCCCATCCCTTTAACCCTCTTTTTAAAAAAATTAATTAATTAATTGATTGATTAATTAATTATTGCATTTTCCCTTATGTTGCTCAAGCTCCCAGTGGTCTCTTCTCCAAGTCATTTGCTTTAGGGACAGGAGTAACTACACCATTGAGTCTTACATGGACATGTGACACAGTGCTGACCAATGAGGTTGGAAGGAAAACGTCCTAGACTGGGCTTCTGAGAGAAGTCTCCTGAGTGAGAACAACCCCACTCTTGGGACTGATTTTCTATGTTAGCCATTTTTTTCTGTCACTGTGACAAAATAACCGAGGAAGTCACCTTACAGGAGGAAAGGTTTCTTTGGCATTGGGAGCCCTGCTTTGTCAAAGTCTGAGGTGGAGAAGAGCAGAGCCTCTCACTTCTTAGCTGTCGCCCTGTGGAGAGAGCTCCAGGATAACTCAGCCCTTCACTAAAGCCCGGGAAAGCTGCGCAAGCGCATCGTCAGATCAAACCAGTACAAGGTTGAAGTTGGAGCCCCCAGGATCTCGTCCTCCTCGGAGGCCTCTGAAATCAGCCTCCTAGGGACCTGGCATCCATCACACGAGCTTACGGGACATCTAAGATTCAGATTGCAGTCATCCGCCCCTGAGACCTACAGGAACGCTTCTGAGAGCGACGTCCCCAAGGGGCCCTTGTGATCGATGGATGACCTTGCTTTGCCCTTAATGACACAGGCCTGTGATCCTAACACTCTGGAGGTAGAGGCAGGAAGATCGTCTTCAAGGTCATCCTAGGCTACATAATGAGTTAGGGGCCAGCCTGGGCTACATCAGATCCTATCTAAAAAGAAGAGAGGGCAGGGGAGACGGCTCACTGGATAAAGGTTCTTGCCGTTTGACCAATCTCTGGAGCAAGGATTTGGGGTTATCTAAATGCCAGACCTGAGCAGGGAGGTGTCTCTACCACCCCAAGGAGGGAGTTGGGGTGATGTGCTCCAGAGGAAACCTGAGTCATTACCTCAGGCAGCCCCTGAGCCCACAGTTGGGACCTGGCCTGCCCCACGCAGGGCCTGCTGGGCCCGCTCTCCCCAAGAGCCGCCTGTGAGGAGCAACACACCCAGCCTCTCCATCCCGGGTTTGCATAAAAACCCACGTCCATGAAGTAGCAACTGCAATGTTTTGCAGTCACATAGCAAAGATATTTAAAAATATCACCCATATGTGTTTTAAATACAGGCAAATAGCTGGCGCGGCAGCCGGCTTCACACCCGCGTGCCATTCTGAGCTCGTTTCTTCTCGATCCAACTCTCAAAAATCGCACATTGAAGGCCAGACAAGCCCAGAATGTTGCGAGCTATGGCACCAGAATCCCTCCCACCCACAGCCCGCCTTTTCTCGGGAATAGGGGTGGGGGGTGTCAGCTATGACCTGGGAAAAAAGCTAAACATCCCGGGCTAAGACCTCTGCTCCAAACCGAGATTGGTCAGGCATTGCTATAATCCTAGCGCTCAGGAAGCTGCGGCAGGGAGGTCAGGAGTTCAAGGCCACCTTCAGCTACAAAGTGAACTTGGAACTAGTCTGGGCTACATGAGTCCCTGTCTCAGAAACATTCCAAAGCTTTCAATCCATCCTCCATGAAGTCACACTTGACAGAACATTGTCCCTGACAGCACAGAGTGTGCTGAGTTTAGAGACCCTCTTTGGAACCGGTGAGACGGCTCAGCAGGTGTAGATGCTGCTGCCGAGTCTAACAGCCTGAGTTTGAGCCACATAGTTCAAGGAGAGAACTGAGGTCCTGGGAACTGTCCTCAGACTTTCATGCAGGGACACACACACACACACACACACACACACACACGCACTACATAGAATAGAAAACCGTTAAGTCCCACTTGGTGTGCGATTTTATGACACGAGCCTCTCACCGTTTTATCGTTTCCCAAGTTTATACTTTAAGATAATATCCGCCCCCAGCAGTGTGTATTACAGCAGGGATAAATGCCACAAAACAGTTCTCAGCATCCTCACGCTGACCTCTATGATGTCACAATGTGATACTCCGGACTCTGTCCCAACCCCCCAGTCTATTGTGGATGAGAGTGTGGTTACATCACAGGTGGCTGTGGTGGGTGTGGTCAGTCAGGTTTTGCTGAGATCCATAGCTCTGTGACATTAGCCTGCTCCCCTATGCCTCTTTTGGCCCTCCGGGCAGGGCAGCACATCTAGATACAGGAAACCTGCTCCTCCCCCGTCCCCTGCCATCCATCCTCCCTCCCCCGCTGTCCGTCCCCCGACTCCCCAGCACTGAGCATCAAGGCGTCTAAATATAGACTGCAGTAAATCTTTCCTGTGAGGGCTTCGACCATTGTCTCCTCGTATCTCACTGGCTAGGAAGGCAGGAGGAAGGAAGGAAAAAGGAGAGACAGAGAAATAATACACAAAGTAAGGAACTAACAGCCCCTGGTTAAAGGCGCTCGCTCTGAAGCCGGCCCCCTTTCTAGTTTAGGAGGGCAGGTATTGTGTGGGTCCCAGAGCCTGACTTAGTCACCTGACTTGGAGTCCTGGGAAAGCTTGTAGAACTGGAAGGAGGGTCAGCATAGGCGTGGACATCAGAGGGTGAGACCCTTTTCTTCTCCAGGAGTGGGGCGGGGTGACAGGTGGATGCTGAGTTATTTTGCTAAGCACTGGGGGACGCCATTTCTTGTGCATCTAAACTGTGTCCTGAGATTTAGACAACCTTGTGGAGGGACAGCTGGCATCCTGGCATGTCCCTCATGTCCCCAGGAGTCACTGGTGGTCCTGATTCTCCTCTTCCTCCATGCTTTTTTTGTCCCTCTCTTTGGGGCTCCTGCAGTGGCCACTAAAGTGTTACCTAAGAGTTCTGCACACTTTCCCTCATTGAGACAAACAAGCCTGGGGAAGGGCAGAGGTGAAATGAGTAAGAGCCACTTGCTATTCAAGAAAGAGGACCCGAGTTTGGATCCCAGTGCCCACAGAGAAAGCTGGGCACCACTGTGTGCACATCTGTAGAGCTGGCACTGCTGGAGTGGGAGGTGGGAGGATCTTAAGGGCTTCAGTCCAGGTTCAGCCTGAATGCTATAAAGCTAAGAGGAGAAAACAGGACATCAGCCATCTTCCTTTGGTCTCCTGATATGTGCATCTGCACACAGACACACACACATGCACACATGTACACACACATGCATGCACACATGTACTCACATGTATACACATATGCATCTGTGGACACACACAGTCACACATGTATACACATGTACACATATATGCACATATGCACGCATGCACCCACAAAAACACACACATGCATTCATGGGCACACAGAGACACACATGTATACACATGGACACACATGTATACACATGTGCACACATGGGCACACACATACACACATATACATTTACACACACATATGTATGTACATGGGCATAGACATGAACACAGATGTATGCACACATACATGCACACACACATCTATAGACATACACAGACATATGCACACATGTATGCACACATGCACAATGGGTGCGTGCACACACACATATACACATGCATACATATGCACATATGGGCACACACATACACAGACACACCACACAGACACACAGCTGGGGAGACACCAGAACTGGTGTTCTGCTCAGCTGTCCATCACACACACCAATGATCCTTGCTGTTCTGGGGCAGAGCAGAGACTGGCTTTAGCCAACGGTGAGTTGTATGTGCGATGTTCGTATGAAGCCTTTAGAAGACAGGGCAAAGGGACCAGGTGTCTGCTTGTCCTTGGCTGACCCCTAGGGACAGGGGTGTGTCTTTCTGGATGCCGAGGAGGGAAGAACCCTCAACTGTCAACTACAGACAAGGGCAGGAAAGGACACTTGTACTGAGCCACCTTGACCAGGGCTGTTGTCACAGTGTACCCAGCCCCTCTTAACAGAGACAAGGAGGCTCCAGCTGCATCTTCGCAGCCCACCCGGATGCCTCTGCCCTCTCCCTCTCATCCCTCTCGCGCTTCCATCTTTGCCCTTCTCCCTCCCTTCTCTCTGTTAACAGGGATTTCATCAAAGCTGTCATAGCTCTGGTTGTCAGCTTGACAGGAAGAGGGAACTACAGCTGATGAATTGCCTCCATCTGATTGGCTTGTGGCCGTATCTGTGGGCATTTTCTGGCTTGCTAATTGGTGGAGGAGGGTCCAGTCCAGTGTGGGTGGTTCGTCTCTACACAGGTAGAAGAGGACAGTTTGAGTGAGTTGGTGCTCTCCTTCTGCACATGGATTCTGGAAGTTGACCTCGGGCCTCCGCCTTGGATGCCCAGCCAGGATGCTGGCCCTCATTTTGTTTAGATTTTTTTTTCTCCAATGCCTGCCCAGGCAGGAGAGTGTTGTTCCCATGTATTGGTCGTTAGAATGTGTCCTCATGTGTGAATTGCCCACCCACCGGTGTTCCATGGAGTTTAGCGAGTGACTTTTCTTACAGGGGCACTCTGGGGACATTCCAGTCTCTCTTGTTAAGCACCAGTTTGCCCAAGTGCCTGGAACTCCAGACTGTAACAACAGAGAACAGGACTTGGCTGCAGGAAGGTTGTGGGGAGGCCACTGAAATCGCCCCATTTGTCTCGATTGTATCCTATGGAATGACAGACCACGTAGGGAGTCCTTTCTGGAAGCTCTCCTCCCACTTCCCAGTTATGGCTGCTCACAAGATTGTGCCCAGCAAGGGACAGCTCTATTTATCTATGTGAGAAACGGGGCCTCTAAGGGGCTCAGGGCTGGAGAGCCCACCCAGAGCCACACAGTATTGTGACTTTGGATAGCTTTGCCCAAGAACCCGGAGACTGCAGAGCCCGGGTGGGGTCAAATAGGAGGGGAGGGCAGCCTGGGAATGTCAAGGGGTTGAGGGCGGGGCTCTTAGGGCAAGAGAGGAAGCTAACTCTACTGTCGTATTTCATTGGTTAGAGTAGGTCATGTGACCACAAGCTCACCTGGCCTTGAGAAGGTCATTTGGAGAAGTGGGGGGGGGGGCCCAGACTTGGGGATCACCCGAAGTGGGGTGGGCAACGTAGAGGAGGAGGCAGGGGTGAGGGGAAGGGAGTCATGGCCTTCCCACACAGTATTCTGAAGGAAGAAGCTCAGGCCCAGAGAGGTTGCGAGTCTGCCCTGAGACTGAGCAGCCATGGATTCAGGATTCAAACTTGATTCAGCCATGCTAGGTAGTGAGTACAGTTCGGGGAGTTGCTGTTTCCTGAGCCTGTATCTCTTCTACTGTTGTCTCTTGCCTGCACCACCTCCTTCACCTGCAGTACTTAGTAGGTGTCCAACCAGCTGCCTTTCGGCTTATTCACCACCACCACCACCCCAGGCTCTCTCAAGCCCTAGGGGGCCATTGTATTGCTTCTTCTAACCAGTGGTTGGAAGGAAGGGCTTGATTGTCAGGCACCCCAATCCATATCTAAATACAGATTTCAAACACTGAGGAGCCTTCTGGACCTCCTCTGGGGTACCTGAGACAGCTCAGTGGGGGAACTGGGACAAGGAGAGAGACAGCCAGCTCTGAACTGGCTTGCCTGGACTCATAATCCCCATCCAAAAGCCCTGGTCAGTGACAACTCTGCCTCAGTGTTCCCATCTGAGAAGTGGGTTCAATCCTTGTGGGGTCGTGAAGGTAGTGAGCTAGCTTAGAGCAGTATCTGGGATCATAATTAATTCGAATTGTTGCTTGGGCTCCTGCGGGTCACTGACCTTCAAGCACCAAAGCCCAGATGGCAGCACCTGCTCGTTTGCGTTGGTAGCACACAGAGGTTTTCATTGTGCAAAATGGGGAAACCGAGGCTCCAGGAAGTGGGGTGAGTTGTTCAAGCCCACACCTAAGAAGTGGTCAAGCTAGGACTTGAACTGGATTTTGGAGCAGGACCCCTCTATTTTCAGTCCTTTTTAGGGTCACTCGGAGGCCATCCTGCACTGGTTTGGAGAAATAACCTGAACAGGAAGTGGGCGTGGCTTCCGTGCGATTCCGATTCACTCTTCCAACTGTCCCTTGGGGGATTTAGACCCATTGACGGGGGTTGAGGGGGAGACGCTCAGAGACGTGCAGTCCTTTTCTGGAACGCAGCTGGGAAGGGGTGGGGGCTGGGATCAACACCGTCCTTGAACTTGGGTCTGAGGCCAACTGCAGCTCAGCCTCACCACGAGCCGCAGCTGCTTTGCAGCCCGCGTCATGACGTCACATGCTTTCTCCAAATGCTGTTTTTTTGTTTTGTTTTGTTTTGTTTTGTCTTTTGACTTAACCCAGACTGCCAGCCGGGCAGATGAGGTCACGGAGGAGTCGCCAGCTGTGCCTCCCGCCTGAATTCTTTGGGTGCTGCTGCGTGGGGGGAGGGGGGAAGGGAATAGAGCGAGGAGAGCCCCTGAACAGGGCAGAGGGTCCTCCAAATGTCCAGCAGCGGGACTGCCCAGCATCCTCTGGTCAAGGGGGCCCTGCGTTGGCGTACAGTCGGCATATACGCGAAGTGTCCACCAGGTGGGGCTTGTGCCCAAGCCAGGTGCTGTTAGTTCTGGGAGGGTTGCCTAGCTCCACGGAGGCGGGTAGATCCTGGGGTTAGGGGTGAGGAGGTGGGATGGAGTGGGGTGGGGTGGGGGTACCACACGTGCCCTGTGTGCTTGCAAGGCTGTGGTACTCGGGTGTGTCCCTGAAAAACTGTCTCTGGCTCGTGTGTTAACTTGCGTGAAGAGTTATGCGCATGTGCGTGAAAACGGGCACCTTTTGTACGTGTGCAGAGCGGCCTAGACATGGTACCTGTGGGTGCAGCTAACGCAAGTGTGGGCCGCATCCCCGAGTGTTTGTGTCTCTGGGCTCATGCGTGTGCCTGTGTGTACAGAGATGAGTGGAGAGGGTGTGGGTGTGTAGAGATCCAACAGGAATCTAGCACTTGAGTTCGCTTGAGTCTCCTTCTTAGGTAGTTTGGAGGCTGGGGAATAGAAAGGCTGACCTTTTGGGGCACCTTCTGCATAAAAACATTGCGCAGGTACCCTGAGTCAGGCACTGATGGGGGTGGGGTTGACCTCTTCCACCTTTCGTCTTCGAAGGTCTCTGGAGTGAAGGAGAGCTTCTAGAACCGTCTTTCAGGGTTTGTTGAGTCCCCGCAAGGGGAGCCGCAGACAAAGGATACAGAAAGGATTGGATTCCTAGCCAGGACAGGGACGCAGTGTCCCAGGAAGGAGTCAGAGGTGCGCCATGTGCAGAGAAAACAGACGTCCCTGGGAGGCTGACAGGCTGTGACCCAGGAACTGGCTGTCTGGGTCACAGGCATGTGTCCCTCCCACCTTTCATTCCATTGGCAGCCACAGCCTCAATGGCTTCTTTATCCCCTTCCCCCTGCCCTGAGCCCAAGGCTAGTGTGGCTGCGAGTGTGCCTCCTACCCAACTTCCAAATCATGCTCAGCCTCATCCTGATGAGATAGCTGTGCTCATCTCTCTGGGCCTTAGTTTGTTGACCCAGAAAATGGGCACAGCCGTGTCTGCTAATAAGGGGTCAAGGCAAATCCTGGTGCCACTCCCATGTGAAGCAGGCACATGAGCCTGTAATGGTGACAACTCGAAGGTACAGAAACTAGGTGAGAGTCATTCTTCTCATCTTAGTAAAGCAGTCACAGAATTCTCCCTTTTTTGTTTGATTCATGGCCAGTCCCCAGTTAAAGGTGAGATAACCCCCCCCCCCGAATATGCTTCAGGAGAGAGGACAGAGGGAATGAGGGAGACGGAGGAGCTGGGAAGACAGTGGAGAGAAGGCATGTGTGGTTGGAGAGAAATTAAGAAATAGAGATGAGAAGTTGGGAACAGTGGTGTTTGCCTGTCTTCTCAGCACTCAGGAAACTGAGGCAGGAGGATGACAAGTTTGAAGACAATTTGGGATACAGAGTGAGACTCTATCCCCTCCCCTCCTGAGACTGGAGTAGCTCCGTGTTCCTCATCCCAGGGTTTCTTTGGGGATGGGTAGAGGTTTTCCTTAGAGGACAGGGCAAGTTCATGACCACCCTGCAGGCTGACGATCGGTAGAGACCGCTCAGGCCAGCGGCTGGCATCTTGGAGGCCGGGGCCATGTGGGTGTCCTGTATTCCTCAGATGCTGTCTCTGTTTTTTGTTTTTTGTTTTTTTTTTTAATAGATTTACCCTTTTTATTTATGTGTATGTGTCGCTATGCACACGTGTGTGCAGTACCCACCAAGTCCAGAAGAGGGCGTCAGAACCCTAGAGTTGAATTTACAGGTTATGCACTGCCCACAATGGGTTTTGGAAATCAAACCCTGGTCCCCTGGACAAGCAGTGAGTGCTTTTATCGGCTGAGCCATCCCTTTAACCCCTTGATGGCTGTTTCTGAGGTCATCTGCACACATATGACACTGGTCATAGTGTGTGGTTTGAAGACTCAGGGACTTCAGTATGATATGGAACCAGAGGGTACTTCTGGGACTGAAGTGACCTCTGTGTACTTAAGAGCCCAGTTTAGTGACAGGTAGGCTCTTAGGAGGCTCAGTGAGCTGCCCCTCACAGATACTCTGGAAGCTGCCAGTGGCTATTGGCATTTGGTCCTCAGGGCGCTCAATTGATGCCCAGTCCTAATTTTGATTACAAAGCAGAATTTTGGGCAGAATCCTGGATTCTTATACTACAACGTTGAAAACCAAAGAGCCTAAGGGTAGAGATCTGGGGTAGCGTGCTTGCCTAGTGTGGGCAAGGCCCTAGGTTGGACCTCCAGTGTCGCAGGTGCGATGCAGTGAAGTTGGCTTCCTAAGGATATTCTCTCTGTTCTGCGCTGATGGGAGAGACCAATAGTTTGAGCTTTAAACTCACTGATGTGAAGCTGGGTGTGCTGTCACAGGCCTGTCTTCTCAGTAGCAGGAAGGAGGGCCAGAATCAGGGCTAGCCTCAGCTACATGGCAGGTTTGAGGCTAGCCTGGTCAATATGAGAGCCTGCCTCAAAATAAACGGATCAATTAAAGGGTAAAAGCAGACAGACCGTGGCATGCTGAGGTCCCCTTGAAGCAGGTCCTGGTGTGTGGTGTGGGGTAGAGGACTAATTGAGTTGGGTGTGTCTTGTCCCACTCCCACTCCCCCGAAACTGCTCCCACACTATGCAGTTAACCCAGCTTGCCCAGAATCCTCTGAGGTCCAAATCTGCGTTTTCCTTTCTGGTTTCTGGGACTGGCTTTTTCCATCTATTTGAGCGTGTCAACTCCGTGCGAGAGAATGAATTCTTCCCGGCTTCTCATTCCGTCCTTGTCCTTCCTCCTCCCCCTCTCTGTCTTCCTGACAGTGGTGACAGTCTTGCTATCTGATAGGAAAGTTCTCCCCAAGCCCAGCAGCCTTGAGAGACGGCCCAGCTGCTCTTAACCCTTGTGACTTCATAATAATTTAGAATGGCAGGTTTCAGGAGTAGCCCTAGCTGCTGTTTCAGTGGGGACAGCCTGAATTTATGGACACAGTTAAGAAGAAGAAGGAAGAAGAAGAAGAAGAAGAAGAAGAAGAAGAAGAAGAAGAAGAAGAAGAAGAAGAAGAAGAAGAAGAAGAAGGAAGACGGTGTCCTGGCTGTGACCACAGCAGCTCCCTGCTTGGCTTTCTTATGGGCTGGGATCAGCAGGCTGTGGCATGGGTACTGGGCAGGGTCCCCCAGGGAATGCAGACTCTCTTACTCTGACCACATGCAGATTCCTCATGACAAAACTAATTTATGTTTGATGTGTTAAAATTTCGGCTCATGTCTGAACACAGCACACTGAGCCCAAACAGTTCCACGTGTAAGAGGTTTATTGGGGGTCGGGGGGGGGGAGGTGGCGGCAGATATATATATATATATCTGCGTCATTTTCTGTATATATATATATATATATATATATATATATATACATACCAGGTTTCGGAGGTCCTGATGCCAACATTGCTCATACAGAAGTAATTAACGAGGCTGGTGAGATGGCTCAGTTGGTAAAGGCCCTAGCTGCCAAGCCTGGTGACCTGAGACCCATCCCTGGGATCCACACGGTGGAAAGGGAGAACGCAGTCCTGCAAATTGTCTATATATATATATATATATATATATATATATATATACATTATTTTATGTCCATCAGTGTTTTGCCTGTACGTATGTCTGTGTTGGGGGCATCCAATCCCCAGGAACTGAAGTAACAGACAGGTGTGAGCTGCCATGTGGTTGCTGGGATTTGAACTCAGGACTTAACGGAAGAGCAGTCAGTGCTCTTAACCATCGAGCCATCTCTTCAGCCCTGCAAATTGTCTTCTGACCTCCACATGTGTGCTGTGGCATGTGCCCACCCCTCCCCCAATAAGTAGATTGGTAGCAAGTTTGTTTGTTTTTTAAAATTTATTTTTAAGTGATTAAGGGCGGAGAGTGTAACTCGGTAGCACATTGCTGGCCTATCACGTGGGAAGCACTGGGCGAGCTGACTGGCTCCATGTGCCCGCCGTGTTTAAAAAATATAGTGGATGGAGTCTGAGGTTGACTTCAATCCTCCACGCGCTCATACCCACGTATGCGTGGGCCCTTGTGCGTGCATATGCATGCAAATTCAAAGAAACAAATGAGATGATGTGGAATTTAAGAAGCCACCATTTTTTTTTTTTAAAATGGCTGTTTGGTGTCTTTTCCTTCGCGTCCCTCTGGGAATGTTCACAATCCTGCTCCAAACCCGCAGACATCTAGCTGATCAGTGATATTTCACAGACAGCTAAACACGGCCTCAGCACACAAATAAATTGCCGTTGCCTTCTTCCATGATGGAGCAATACTCTTTTGTCTGCTCAGCCAGGATGTTTCGTTGGATGGGTGCGGGGAGACCAGTTCCCCATCCACTTGGGCTTTGCTGTTTGTTACCGGTGGTCAAAAGAGTTCTGGAAATATAGGATGGAAAATTCCAGATTGTATACCGGGCAGGCTCTTTTATAGCAGTGGGCCATTATACGGACTGGCTCATTATTTTATGACAGCTTTGGCTAACCTCGTCACGTCTAACGAACAAATCATGCTTCCTCATAGCTAAGTGTATTTGATCAGAGGTGTCAGGGATCCCCTGTGGGTCTCGGAAAGTGTCCCCTCACACCTAGGGCATGATATGGGTAGGGCAATGTTGAGGTCTTGTGTGCCTGTAAGAGGGGAAGCCACAAACCCCAGACCTGAACGGGACGCCTAGGAGCAGGTCTTGGAGCCAGTGAGGACAGGAGGGGGCAGATAGAGAAGAGCTGTTCAAACTTGAGGGGTACAGAGAGGGACACTGGGAACCAATAGCCCCAACTTCCTCTCTTTCCACCCTTTGAGCTCCAAACAGGCATTCCATTGGTCAATCCAAATGTTAGTCAGACAGCAAGGGCGCCTGGGAGATGTAGTCCACTGAGGTCAGCAGGTGCAGAGCGAATGGGGGAGGGGAACTTAAAAGGGAATACTCAACACACAGATAATGCTATTGTTTATTTATTTAAGTATGGTTGGTCTGGGAGGGGAGTTGGGCCCAGAGAGCCTATCCCACTAGTGGGGGTTCCTCAGCAGTTCTGATGGGGTCATGGGGAATTGGCACCTGGCTGAGGCCCGGAACCTGGCTTTGTGGCCCGTTCTTCCTTCCCATCCATCTCAGATTACTGTGAACCAGCATGGAATCTCTCCTCACCCTGCCTTCTTCACCTATGTGCCCTGAGACCTGGCACTTCTCAGGACCTTAACCGTCCCCCCCCCCCTGCGGTGGGACCCTGCACCCATCCCCCCTGTGCCCTGGGACACCACAAGCCGGGTGGCCTCTGAGCATTCTCAGTGTTTCACACACGTCCTTGTCACAACACGGGAGCATTATTGCACTGGCACCCACGAGGAAAAGAAGCCACAAAGGTAAACTGGGTGGCCCAGGTCTCTAAGCTTCAAGTAGCCGGACCGGACTCAACACCCAGTCTATCTATATTCGGTGCGAGCGACTGACATTTATCTGTGGTTGATTTGCGAAACGCTGGCAACCACTAGGCGATTTATAAGGTGGTGGCTGCCAGCGTGGGGCAGAAGGAATTGCTGGCTTGGTCCTTGCAGCCAGTCCAGGCAGAGGCTCTGAGGTGGACTTGACGGTGCCCCAGCCTCCCTGAACCTCTCTCTTTCAGGCAGGCGGCTGCCAGGCTGTGATCCTCTCTCTCTGGCTCTCCCAGGGTGTTCACACTTCCAGATTAATTCCAAGGCTTGCTCCACTCCTTGCCTGGCAGCTGCGGTGGGCGACGCCGGCCTCTCAAAGGGCATTTTCCTTTTGTTTCAGCTTTGATGTCGAGATGTCTCGAATATCATTATGCGTGGGGCTGAGGACCTGCTGGGCGGGCTTCCCGGGGATTCTCGAACAGTTTGTGAATTTCTCCAAGGATCCTAGCTGCTTCTGCTTTCAGGATGGGCTGCCCCAGAAGGGCGTCTGTGTTCTGGTTGTAATTTTCCAACATTGATCCCGGGGAATGGGTGGGGCTGGGAGTCCAGAATCAACCAGGGACCTGCTTAAGTTTCTCTCCATTAATAAAGACGTGAAAAGCAATTTTTTTTTCACAACAGAATTTAAAATCGTATTGCCTTAGTTCCAAGGACACTTGGTTGCTGTGAAAGTCTGAATTTCCTGGCTTTCGTTGACCACCCATCATAATATCACTTCCTCGAGCTAACTCCATTCAGGGGGTAAACACTTAACCGCTTAATTCATTATTGCTGAGTCTGAGCCCGCTGCAGATGTGGCTGGAACGGGAGCCCCCCCCCCGCCCCCATATCTAATAAGGCTCAGGCTGGCGATGTGCTCGGAACGTGGCTGCAAGAGAGACGGCTGAAATTTATTTTGTGAATAAAGCAATAAGCCGCTAAACAAAGCTAATATGTTTCAGCCGAGACAGAAAGACACGATCATTCAGTATTTATGTAGCAGCCCTGTTCCTCAGTGGGGCTGCAAGTTGCTGCCATTAAAATGGTCGGAATTCTTCAGAGACTCAGCTGTATTAAGTCATTTAAAAATATCACAGACTTAAAACAATCTGAATTATTGGATTTTCTTGCTGCTCCTGGGTAAGCATGTTTGCTGTGGCAATTTCCTGCTTGGTCAAAGGTACAGCCTGACTCCGGGAGGACAGAAGAAAAGTTGTGGATAGGCTCTTTATGTGGTGCCAAACGGCTGAAACGAAACCTGATTTCTATCGTGGGTCTATAGTTCTGACTTTTTAAAAATTTTGACATAATTTCAGATTCCCCGAAACGTCTGGAAGAAATGTAAACTATGTGCGTTGAGAGACAGGATCTTTAAATGTTAGCAGTATGTATGGTTCAGGTCTCAGGTTCTGGATAGAGAGGAATAGGTAGGTCTTGTCTTCATTTGCGCTGGATTTGAGATAGTCACAGAAATGGCTTCTCCCTTATTTCCCCTCTTAGCCACCTCTGTGTGTTTTTTAAAAAAAAAACAAAAAACAAAAAAACAAAGCTATTTTGTTACACAGGACCCAAGGCAAGGATTCAAATCAGTGAGCTACTGTTAACCTGTTATCTGTTGACTTTGGTCCAAATTTGCTATTGTGTCTAGTTGATGGCCTTTGGAGACAAAGAAACCCTTGGTCCCTTCTTGTTGCTTTGTCAAATTGCATTGGCTTCCTACAGCTTGGAACATGTGCTTGATCCTCCTGTTTTGAGTAACTCTGATATATATATATATATATATATGTATATATCTCAACTCGTTTATTTTGGAGATCCCCCCTCCCGCCACTGCCCCTCCATTTGGGACCCTATGATATTTCTTCACAATTAAATTTAGACTCTGCACTTTGGGCAGGAATACCAGACAGGCACAAGTCCTTCTCGATACAGCATCCCCCAAAGTCACACCCCAGCAGTGTGTCCCACAGAGGCAGTCAGACATATGTTAAAATATGTTGAATCTGTTTGTTAAACGTGTTTGGAAAAGGTCTCACAATCGCTAGGTTCTTCTCTCTCTCTCTAAAATTCTTTATTACAGGTTTTTTAAAGAGCAGACTCAAAGACATGGGGGCTGCAAGCCGTACAGAGATTTAAGAAGAAAATGTAGTCATTTTTTAAAAAAAATCACAACGCATTAGTTATGAAATTTGCCTAAATTCATTTTGCAGAATGAGAGCCGTAATTTGAAGGCAGAGTTATGGAGAGAGGAAATAAAACCACATGTCACGTGCAATTTAATCTGGCAGGGAAATGGGCCACTCGGAATTGCTAACTCGGCCTGATTCGTTTCCTCTCTGGAAAAAGCTCTACTTTTGGTCTGAGGAGTCTTTTCAGCTCCTGCGTTAATGTATTTGCGCAGACGTCACAGGAAAAAAAAATGTATGAAGACAGCAAGAGAAATACTGTATCCTACTTTAAATCACACTGTGGGTTTTAAACGGCTCGACGGATGGCTCGGAGCGCTCACACCTTCCCCTGAAGCATTTAAGAAACAGTTATTTACATTACATTAAAAACTTTAATTGCCTTGAAGCACGTGCTGGGAGACGCATATATTGGAAAATCATCAAAAATATCCATCATGATTCTCCCTCCTTTACAACTCTTCTAAACTTCATCTTTTTTATAACCCACGGTATTGATCTATTGTCCCAGACCGAGAGTGATGTCAGAAGTCCAAGCTCAGCCATAAAAAGAGAATATAATTTCGGTTGGCCGTCCATAAAAGCTAGTCTTTTGACAGAGATGAGGGGGGACTAGGCCTCTTCTTTTGGAAGGGAAGTAAGTGGGGGGTGATGTGCAATAGGGTGTGGAGTGGGGAGGTGGGCAGGCAAGGAGGGTGACTTCAGGGTCCGGAGTTTTTTTTTAGGGGGTTGGTGTACTGAGGCATGATGGGTTTCTGAGTCCCTTCTTTAGGATAACAAGTTGGGAGGGCTCATAGACAGAAAAGAAGAGGGATATGTGAAATACGCCCCCTTTTGGTCCAGGGTCTGAGGAACTGCAAAGGCGGGGACCTCCCCGCCCTGGGTTAAAGATCAAGGAGAAAGCAGAAACGCTATGCTCAAAGGGCGAGTGTGTGTGTGTCCCCATGTGTGTTGGCCATGGTAATGATAACATGACACCCTGCCTCGCCCCCATAATGATGTTAGAGGTACGGAGCTGCCACAGCGGGCCTGGAGAACCTCAACCGATCCAAGCAGCTGTTGGGGAAAGGCTTCCTCCGCAAAGGTTTCTCTAAGGACATCCTGCAGCAACATTCACTCCACGCCAGGGACTTGCGTTGGAAAGTTGTGGGGTGCGTTACACCCACTAAAGAACAACGATCAGAACCCTACTGTAAAGACGCAAAGCATAGACAACAGGTTCCCCAAAAGGACTTCCCCTGGCGCTGTACAGCACGGTGCTGGGCGCCCGGAGACTTTCCCACGGCTCCAGGGCGCCCCCTCGCGGCGGTCACCCGCAGCGCAGCGAGCGCTTGGAGCGCGGGGTTGCGGGGAGGGGGGGGGAGGTGGACCTCGGCCGGAGGGTCGCGCGTGTGTGCTCCGTGCTTCCCTCGCGCGAGGCCACGCGAGGAGAGCGGCCGCACGCACTGCAGAGCGCTCACTTTGTTCTTTACGGTCCCCGTCGCCCGCGGCCCCTCCGCGCTCCCGCCGCCCCCCATGCGCATTGATCCGCGCGCGCGGCGCTGTCGATAAGTTTGCAAGGAGCCAAAGTCAAGTGCGTGCGGCGTGCGCGCAGAGCCGGGCCGCGCTCCCGGGGTCCAGCCCGGGTGTTGGCGGCAGCCGCATCCCCGGCCGCGCGCCCGCCCCCAAGATGGCGGCCGAGGGGGGACCGCGGGGGGCCCGGGGGCCGAGGCCGGCCAGGGCTGTACGGGCGACCAGGGGGCCGCGCGCAAGACGGCGCCTGGACTGGCGGCGGCTGCAGGTGAGCAGACCAGCCCGCCTTTGTTCGCTGCCGCCACGAGCGGCCGCCGGGACGCCGGAGCCGCCGAGGCGGGAGGAGCGCGGGGAGCGGGAGGAGCACGGGGAGCACGGAGAGCGCGCGGGCAACGCGGGGGAGCGGGACGCGGCTGCGCAGCCATCCAGCCGCCGTCGCCGCCTCCTCCACCGGCTGCTGCAGCCAGGACGCTCGGTGCTCCTCCTGGGCCGATCCCTGAGGGTTAGTCTCTGCGTCTTGTTTCTCCCTCTCTCCTCGGTTTTTTTTTTATCACCCCCTCCGCCTGCTTTCTGCCTCCCTCCTTCCCACCTCTGTCTTGACCCCCCTCCCGCCTCCCCTCTCCGGTCTTGCTTTTCTTCCCTCGCTTCCCCTCCTCCTGCTTGCTCCCCATCATCTTGATATTCCCCTTCTCTGTCTGCTCCTCCCTCCCGGCCCCTTCCCCTTCATCCCAGTCCCGCGGCCCCGGAGCCCCAGGCCCGAGCGCGCGCAACTTTGCGCACCTGCCGCGGGGCGGAGCAGGTGCGCGGGCTGCAGCCCCTGGGAACTTTTGCACCCGCGCCCCTGGGGCTGCCGGTTCTACCTCGCTTGCTCTCGCACCCTGCTCTCTCTGCCTTGGTCCTTCTCGCTCCCCTCTCCTTCTCGGGGGCGACACTCTTGGCAGCCCCAACACTTTTTCCATGTTCCTGGTGCGCGGGCTCCAGGTACCTCCAGGTTGGGATGTTTGCTGACCGTCTTTCTGAGGCCCTGGGATGGGCGGTGTGTGTGTGTGTGGGGGGGGAGATGCGGTGTTACAGAACCCCAATTGGCGACACACTTGGGTGCTCATCACGCCCGCAGAGGCTCCCCGCACCCTGCAGTCGAGCAGAGTCGCGGCAGGTGCGGCGATGGCCAGGGGCGGGGAAGCCTTGTGGATAACCGCGCTCTGAGAGCATTTTGCTTGGCCAGTGACATTCTCAGAATTCGTGACAACACGTCTAGAGATAAAAAATAAATAAATAAAACATAAAGGGACTCACTTTCCCTTTTTAATCTGTCCGCAGATCTCATTAAGTTGCTTCTGATAAGTGGCTCCAGCCCCCCTCTTCTCTGTCCTCACTCCTGGCTCCCCTCCTCCCTCAAAGCCACCGAGCCGGAGAGAAAATCGGGGCACTCAGGCATGCAGTTAATAACTGCAGGAGCTATGCAATTCCTAGTCCGCGCCCGAGTTGAGGTTACAGTTTGGTGGCCGGCTAAGATGGGCAAGGATGTGTCTTATGCTAGCCGGTTTAAAGGATGCTAAAGTGGCTTTGGAGGTGGGGAGCAGGGGCCGGGAGGGGGCAGAGAGAGAGAGAGAGAGAGAGAGTTGGGTAGCCACATTGGGCCTGGCACGAAGGCCAATGGTAATCGTATTCCCTGCTAATGTTTGTAAATGAGACCCGGGCAGGCTGGGGGACAGCGTCTTTATTTATGATTGATGTTCTGTAACATAAGGGATGACAAGAACGCAGCAGACTAGAGGGGAGCAAGCGGCTGGGCTGACGGAAGCTCTTACCCGGGTGCTATTGTTATTCTCCTGGAGAGAATTGCCACCTTTACAGCGCCCGTATTTGCCCAGAGTCGGCCGGACTGCCAGTTAACACGATTCTCATTAGATAACTCGCTTTCCATCCAAGCGCCTGGGCTGCAGGCTTGGTGGAAGAGAGAAAGGGAGAGAGAGGCTGCCCTGGGGCTGAGGCCTGGGTGCGGCTCCCCGCGTTGGTTTCAGAGCTGATTGTGGTGGTTCTGGATGCTCCCTGTCCCCAGTCTTGGTGGGGAGGCTTTTGTGGAGCTGTGGAAGGTCACCCCAGTCTTGGTTCCAGCTGACTCCCGGTGGTCTGCATGCCTTTTGTTAGGGTCTCAGAACACACTGAGAGATGGAAAAGGAGATTTGAGCTGCAAGGGTGGTGGACACAGGCCTGTCCAGGTGACAGGGACCAGGAACACCAAGACTGCTCTCCCAATAGAGAACATACAAGGTTGTGTGTGTGTGTGTGTATGTGTGTGTGTGTGAACTCATTAAGACAATGGCTGTGTGTCTGGCACAAACAGGCTCCCGGGGAGGGGGGCTCATCCGAATCGATATAAAGAGGAGGGGATGCTCCTCCAGGGAGTTTGAAAAGGCTGCATAGTTCCAGAGCTCAGAGGATTGACTGTGGAAGCTGCGGTATGCATCTTGCCAGGCCCAGGCTGGTGCAGCTGCCCACTCTCCACCCCCGCCTCAGCCTCTCCTGTGGTCCCTGGCACAGCGTGCAAAGTCCAGGGTCTTCTGGGCATCCATCTCTTAGCCCTTTGCCGGGGACCCTTTCTGGTCCATCCTCTTAGTGACTCCTCCTTCACGGTCACTGGTATCTCTTCCTTTCTCTTACTCCATTGAGGAAACTTCCACCTATTGTGAAACACAGGTAGGAACTGTGGGTCTGGGCAGGGTCAGAGCTGGGGCTGGGGGCCCCCTCACCAAGGCCTGGGAGGACCGTGTGACTTGTATCCTGGGTTGTTCAGGTTGGATGGTTTCTTGCAGCTTGATTTCTGAGTCTTAAGATGACCCAGCCAGGAAAAGTGGCCTCGTGGCCCCAGGCTGGACCATACTGCTGACTCTTCCCTGTTTGGGACAAGGAAGGTGACCTTGTGCCAGCTGGGCTCTTGGTTCTCTGGAAGTATATATATTTTAAACATGGAAGCTGTCCAGTTAGTATTTTTCCCCCCTAGCACATTCTTTGAGTACTGGAAGTAGGTTCTTTGACTAGATGGAAGTCAGTCGATAACCCTGGGATTGGGGGCTCAAGGAATGACTCTAAAGGTCATGGGACCTGGGTACCCACCCCACCATGGCACTCCTCAATCATCTCCTCCACTTTCCTCCCCCCCCACCCCCCCTTCCTGCTTGTAGCAGCTCAGGAAGGAGAAGAAATAAAATCCCGTCCTGAGTTAATGCTGGTATATTTCATTTGGTTATAGGATGGTTTTACAGTGAACATCACTAATGCAGGCGTATTTTATGGCTTTTCTGTGTGTTATCGTAGTAACTGGATTCATGGGTTCATGGTTTTTCTTTTCTGCTTTTGTTTACCCCCTACTCCATACCCTTTAAAAGAGATGTTCTGAGTCCCGGCCCCCACACCATCTTTCTTTTCCCCTCTAAAGAAGAGCAGGCTAAGCTTTTTGGGCATCCGAGTTGAATGAGGGGATTAGGGGTGCTCCTGCCCAGCTGTGTTTGTGGGGGGAGGGAAGAGGTGGGGCTGGTGGCCCCTCACAGAAGACTCGGGTAGAAAACCGGGCCATTCCTCAAGGAGGAATCAGCACGACCCTCAGGATGAGCCCGTGTGGGTGGGCTTGTTAAAGGGGTCTTACGGAAACTTCTGGAATGGCTGGAAGCCAGGTGGTGCTTTGATGAAGACTGTTCGGTGCTCAAAGTTCAGGAAAGAGTGTGAATATAATTAAAACATTGTAACCTTGTGATGTTCTGAAGCAGGTAAATTTTACATATCAGCTGCGGTGTGCTTAGGCATCCATTAGAGCCCTTGACAGCTTGACTCACCTAAATGTGCTATCATTTAACAATGTGTCAAAATCCCCCTTTCTACCTGTGACAGCCGTAAATAAGCTATCAGCCTTGTTGGTGATTCCTAACTTTGGAAACTTCCCGACAGCCTTGAATCGCTGTCTGTCGGAATGGGGAGGCAACAGAAAGGGCTTGTTGTGCCACGACAGGCCAGCGTGTGTGTGTGTGTGTGTGTGTGTGTGTGTGTGTGTGTGTGTGTGTGTGTGTGTGACTAAACGGGGGGGGGGCAGGTATATGGGAATCAGAGGAACCTTCCAGAAACATCTCAAGGTGAAGCCCAAACCCAGGATGCTTTCAGTTAAGTCCAGCCGACTGGTTAGGCATCCCATCGCCTTCCTGGTTTCTGATACCTCAGGGCAGGAGTCCTTCCATCAGAAAGATGGGAAGCAGAGGTTGAACTTGTATTTAAGGATCCCAGCCATTGTTTCTGGGCATTACCCCCCCCCCCCCCCCCCCCGCCACCATCCTGGTTTCTCACCTGGTCGGAAATTGTTTCTCAAAGATGTTTCTCCAACTCCCTGTTGGAGTGCTTGCTGGACATGAACAGAATTGGTCTGCCCTCCACCCCCTCAGGTGTGTGTGTGTGTGTGTGTGTGTGTGATCTTGGGGTTTCATTTTAGGAGATGAACACTGTTCGAGGAGCCAGCTGAGCACTTTGGTGTCTGGGTGGCCTGCACAAAGCTGGTCTCATGGATACGGGGTGGGGTGTATGTGTGTGTGGGGTGCCTGCACACGCACACAAATAAAATAATTGGCTCCCACTATTCCCATCTCCCTTTCTCCTTTTCTTTTAACTTGCTCGTTAAAAGAGGATCCTCTCTTCAAACTTGACGTTCTGTGAGGTAACCTTTCTTCCGGCAGATGGTGTCTTACATGTGAGCCACCTTAGGTGGTCTAAATTTGGGCCTGGTTGATGGTAGTCGGGGGCTGCCCAGAAACTGTGGGTTTGTGTGCCTTTTTTGTGCATGGGGATCAACTGCCAGCTGGTTCCTGGGCACCTGGTGCTGAGACAGTGCCTGGCACAGGTCAGGCTTAGGCGGGGTATGCCTAAGGTACCTTTTTTTTTTTTTAATTAAATTTTTTTTTTTTTTTTTTTACCTATTTAGGTTTTTTTTTTTTTAGAGACAGCTGACTAGCCCTGGCTTACCTCAAACTCTAACTCCTGCCTCAGCTTCTCAAGTGCTAGCACCACAGGCAAACCTGTATCAGTCTGCTTTTGACCCTGGCCTTGGAACCTGTGTCTTTTAGGGGTGAAGGGTGTAGGTCAGCCAGTACCCCAGATCTCCCAGATGATTAAACTTCTGTGTAGGGAGGCTGAGGTAGAGATGGACGGTGTGGGCTCACTTTGGACCAGTTCTGATGGCTGAGTCCCACCTTGAGCCCTGCTGTGACTGATGTCATTGGTGATGGTGGGGGCTGTCGACCCATTAAGCAATTATGGTTTGGGATAAGGAATTCTCAAGATGGAGTTCAGTGTATGTGGAACCTCCCTGACTCTGGCAGTGTTTCGTAAATCGTGAGTGGTATTTTCTTTTTATGTTGCATACACTAAACTTTGAACGCCTCCGTTCTGGCAAATGCAATGTGACCTCCCCCACTCCATCTCTCTCCCTCACTCTGCCCCTCCAGCACGCAGACCCCCCCCCATGGCCTTTGCACATGCATTTCCCCTGCCTGGAATGCCTTCCCGACCTTCCATGGCCTCCGTGGTCCCCAGTCTCAATAATCACCATGGCTTCTCCCTTTTGTGTATGCGCCTGTGTGTGTGTGCAGGTTCACGTGGATGTGTGAGGCGGCTGGTGGTTAACATCAGGTGTCTTCCTCAGTTGCCAGCCATCTGATTTTTGAGGCAGGATGTGCGTAGTCAGCGGACATAGCCTAGATTCTCGTGTGTGTGTGTGTGTGTGTGTGTGTGTGTGTGTCCCTGGCTGGCCTAGGACTTGCTCTGTAGACCAGGATGGCTTTGAACTCAGAGATCCACCTGCTTTTGCCTCCTGAGTGCTGGGACTAAAGGCATATGATAACCCCCTCCCCCTCACCCCCTCCCCCGCACCCCCGTGAGTGTTTTACTATGCAGAGATATACCCAGGGTTTCTAGGTACCTTGCATTTCCCCAATGGTTGAACTCAGAACTTTCTGGGTGTGGTGGCTCTACACATCCTAAGTAGCAGTGGTCTGCCACCAAATGTGACCACTGTCTTTCACAAAAGGCTCAGGATAATCACATACTTTGAGGTCCCTGGTGTACCCGTCTGGAGCCTTAGCCAATGAAAATTGAACAGGCATGGCTGTTTGTAGCCAATATGAACAAAGATGTGTGGCTAGTCATTTGTCACAGGTCAATAAAACTTTATTCACACGAGCAGGTAGTGCTAGCCATGGGTTGGCCTGGAGACTGAGATGTCTGCCCTATAGGGGATCGAGCCATCCCTGGCTTTTCCCTTTTCAAGTACAAGTGCATGGCCTCTGCTTTAAGATGGAAGCCCGACTATCCAGGATGGTGACAGGTTCCCAACCTGGCTCGGAATTTCGTCCTCATCTCACCTGTCAGCTGTGTGACCTTGAGCGGTGACTTAGCCTCTCTGTGCCTTTCTCTCTCTTTCAGTGGGACTGTTAGTATTCTCCTACTACATGGAGTACGGCGGTGTTCAGCAGAGCGTGGGGCGTGCGATCATGCTTTGTAAGTGCCTCGTTCCTTCTTAGGTATTTTTAGAGGGTGTGGGAGCGGCAGCCAGAACCTGCTGGCCTGCCTGCCTGACTGTCTTAAGGCTTTTTGGGTGTTGCAGTATGTCTTCCCAGTCTCATGCAGACTGCCTGCAGAGGCGACAGAGGTGGTAGCATGGAGCCCTTGTCTGACCACAGACGCATCTGTCTGTCTGTCTGGTGGAGGAGTCAGGATGTGAACTTTCTCGCAAAAGTGGTTGGCATTTAGAACACGGGAGATTTTTTCACTCAGAAACGCAGCGGCTTCTGTTCTCTGCGGATGAGGGGCTTCGAATGTTGGGGGAACCACTAGGAAGGGATGAGATCTGGGAAGGGTGTTCCGAGCTGAAGGAACAGCCGGCACAAAAGGTCAAAGGATCAGGAATCTACGGAGGGTTGGGACAGCCAGGTGTTGGGGGTAGGTCAAGGTCACTGGCTATCTAGGTTATCATATCCAGGTTGCTTAGCTGCCTTACCTGACATCAGAAAAGGCCTCTTCTAGGAGTGCCACAGCTGCTGATGGTTCTGTTGAGAGAGACACTCATGGTACAGAGTCAAGTGGTCCCAAGGCTGCCTGCTCAGACCCCCTCCCACCCCCACCGTGTCTCTGCCATCCTCTAGACAAACCAAATTGCAGTTCCCGGATATATGTCCGTCATTAAAAAGAAAGACAGGATAAAAAAAAAAATCAATCCCCAGGCGCTCTGGTCTGAGTTGGTTGTCTGCCCAGGGTGCTTGGAGCCCAGCGGTGCTTAAGACTGTGCGAGCTGCCGGCCGTCAGTCAAACTGAACAGGACCAAGGGCTCCCTTGGAGAGCTGCTCTGCTGAACTGGCCAGTCTAGCCGGCTGCTTAGGTGTGGGTGCCGTGGCTGGGGAGACCGCAGAGATCACCTGGCTCTCCTCGGTGAGGCAGATATCCCTGAAAGAACTGTCACCCAGCAGCTTGTCTCAGTCCCCACTGTCTCTGGTGAGCGCCTAGGGGATTGGTGGAGTGTGTTGGGCTCAAGTTCTCTGTCTGCTCTTTATCAGCAGTGTGACCCGGGTTGAGTCACTTAACTTCTCTGAGCCATGGCTCCTCATCTATAGAGTGTGGATACCAGTCGGATCCCTCAGACTGAGGCAATACACCCAAGAGCCGGGAGCCCAGCGCAGAGAAGCACTAGAGAAAGCTGAAATTTATAACTGCTATTGTGTTACTCCATAGACGTGAATGTACCACTCATGGGGACACTAATAACGATAATTAGTAATTATATAAACAATAGAATAACAACATAATTAAGATAGCTTGTAAACGATGTGGTAGAGGATGCAGATAGTACGTCGATGTTAGCAGGAAGGCCAGATGCCAGGGAACTGTGAGGCGACAGGCCAGGCCAGAAGGCAGACAAAATAATCTGGGCCCTGATCTGGTCACCAGACGTTGGAAAGGTGACCAAGGTGTCATTTGAACCTGGCTTCCTGGAAACCGTGAGTCTTCAAGGGGGAATCCGAAGGCCACCACTCACTAAAGTGGGAACAGGGTGTGCAAAGGCCCCAGTGGGCAGAGAGCACACAGACACACACACACACACACACATAAATAACACAGAACCAGAGGAGGACAGTTTTACCAACTGTCCAACAACAGAAAAGCCTTGACAACTTTATTTTTTTAACCAGTTAACTCTATTTTCCCAACCCCACCCCCTTTTTAATCTCGTGACCGTGCATGGCGCTGCCAGGGTTCAAATCCCAGTTGTTCGCTCACAACCCGTGTGTCCTTGGGCAACTGCTTTCTCCTGTGAGGCAGGTGGGCATGTCGGTAGTTCTCTGCTGCTCAGGGCTGCAAGGCTGTGTCTTGTAGGACTCTGGCTTTAGCATAGGTGACAGACCCTAGCGCTGTCCCTGGAATTCCAGGCCCTGGCCTCTGCGGTGAGCTGTGGGGCAGCTGAGAAGGGCCCAGCGTGTTTTCTATGCTATGTACCCCATCTCTATGTGTGCTTCCTGGAGGCAGCAGACAAGAAAGTGAGGTCACCTGCCTAGGGCTCCCACTCCTTCAGGACACCCTGTAGGGTGTCCATCAAATCTCCAGGGAGCTGTCGCTGTCCATGTGCCCTGTGGTCTGGCCTTACTTGGTCCACAAGCCTTGTACAGTTCAGCTTGCCTCCTTGAACCTCTTCCTCTTGCTTCCTGCCTTCCCCCGTATCTCGCATCTTCACTGTTTTTTGAGAGCACCCAGCCCATTTCAACCCCAGGGCCTTTGTACTTACCATTTGACCTGTCCCTTCCAGAGCTCCCTCCTTGGCCTTGCTGACCTCTGCTTATTTATTAATTAATTAATTAATGCAGCCCCCATTTAGAGAGACCCTCATCATCTTTTCTGAAATACTCCGACTCTGCTCGCACTGATTTGATCGTTGCCTTCCTTCATTCCTACGTTCACTCCTTCTTCCTTCTCTGCGCCTCCCCTCAGGGAGTCATGTCGGAGCACTTGAGCTAATAGACACCATACAGCCTCAGGCCACTGGTGAGCCTGGTTTATCTTTAGCTTTGTGCATCTTGCTTTAGAAGCTGGTGACCCCAATTCCGAGCCTGGGCGGTGGCCCCCTTCTAATGAATGTGTCTATGAATTAATTTCTGGTGGCCATGGGCCACCCGTGATGGTTTGCCAGCCCCTGGGCAGGGAGGCTTGGGGCAAGCTCTCTGCCTCAGTTTCTTTATCTGTAGGATGGGTATTAGATCCAGCCCCCTCCTCCTGGGATGTGAGATGAAGCACAGAGGTCCTTGGCCACAGCCTGGAGCCAGCTTGTTGCTCAGCACCCACCCCAGCCTTGGCATGTCTTGCTCCTGTCTCTCTCCCTCTGGGCCTCTCATTTAGCTCAGGAGCATCAAGCCTAGTTGGAGATGGCTGTTCCGACGTCAGACGAGAGGAGGCACTAAGTTCTGGGAAGGCACGGGTGCGCCCCACGGCTTCCTCTCATCCATCGGGACCAGGGTTTTCCTCCTTGGCCCACTGAGAGCCAGCAGCCAGAGATGAAGCTTCCTAGGTTTGGGGAGGTCAGAGTTCACCCTTTGGGGAGGGGGTCCCCATGCAGCTTGGTTCTTGTGTCTCTCTTCCAGCCCTTGGCTCACATTGCTCTGTGAATTGGAAGGTCCTGTCAGTTCTCAGTTTTTTGCTCAGTCCGAGGCCATAGCTCCCTCAGGTGCGTTGTCAGGGCTGCAGCCCAGGGCCTGCTGGCCTCTGTGAGCCTTTGATCCACTATGGCCAGAGCTGCCAGGGCTGAGCCCAGCCACCCATCCCTGGCAGGCTGGCTTGCACTTGCCATGTTTGCCTTGCCCCTCCCTCCTTCTCTCTCTCTCCCTCCCTCCTCCCCTCCCTCCCCTTTTCTTCCTCTTCCTTCTTTTCAAAATAGGGTCTCATGTAGCCCAAGCTGTTCCCAAACTTGCTATGTAGCCAAGGACGTCCTTTAACTCCCGATCTTCCTGCCTCTTTCTCCCTGGTATGGGGGGATGTGCCCACCACCCCTGGTTTGTATGGAGGTAGTGGGGTGCGGACCCAGGGCCTTATGGGCAAGCACTGTACCAACTGAGCCAAGCCTGTAGCCCTCTTCACACAGCCTGCCATCAGCCGCTCTAGGAAGTGATCCTGGCCAGCAGAGCAGCCCAGGCAGTTGAAGCTTAGTGACTCTAGAGCAGCGATTCCCAACCTGTGGGTTATAACCCTTTGACAGGGGTGGCCTAAGACCATGGCAAAACATAGATACTTACATTACGACTTGTAACAGTAGCAAAATAACAGTTATAAAGTAGCAATGAAAATAATGTTACCACAACATGAACCTTATTAAAGGGTCACAGTGTTAAGAAGGTAGAGAGAACCTCTGCTCTAGAACATTCCCGTGTCTGGATGGACAGCGAGCGCTAACCACCGTTCTGCCCACCCTCCCACCAGTGAGGGGCTGTGTGGCGCCCCAGTCCTGTGGCCTGTGTTCCACAAGATGAAATTCCGGGCTGGCCTGATAATAAGCAGCTATTGATTCCTGCTGTGGTCGTTATCAAGATTTATTTAGTCAATATGGCCTCCCCGCTCAATAAATCGTGTCGTTGATAAAGAAGGAAGGAGACAGACTTGTAGGCTGTATTAAAAAAGTTTTTCAGATTTTCTTTTAACAGTTGGCTCCATCCTCCATCCTTCCCAAGTGGAGTCTGGAGCCGCAGCACCTGCTGGTGAACCTGACACCCGTGGGTTTGATGTTATCACTTTCCTTCCGGGATCTGGTTCACTCCATCCCGCCAGCACTTCGCCGTCTTTGAGGGTTGACAGTGCAGTTACCTTAGACGATAGATGGAGACTCTGAAGTCCAGTATGGTCCACATGCCCAAGGTCATTAGGACTCCATCCGAGACAGTCTGGTTGGGGTGTTGGCTCAGAATCTGTCTTTTGTGCAGTAACTGGAAAACTGGGTGTGAACTAGGTGCTGTGAGCAGGCAGTAGGGCTGGGAGGAGGCCTCGGGGTGCAGGCCAAATTGATGCTTACGTTCAGAGGAGAAGGGTGTGTTGCAATCTGATGTGGGCGACTGTCCACTCAGGGTGGCGATGGAGGCAGCCCCGTGTGGCTGAGGCTCAAGCCTCGAGAAGAACTTGATTGGGCCAAGTGCAGGCAGAGAAGAACTCTTACCCATGGGCAACTCGCTGCCCTGGGGTGAGTGGACCACACCACACTGCCAGCCTGAGGGGTTGAATGTGAACGGTCTTCCAAAGGCTCACATGTGTGGTCAGTCCTCAGCTGGTGGCTCTCCTGCTTGGGAGGTTGGAGAACCTCTGTGAGTTCAGGCACAGGAGAGGAGGGCCACTGAGGGCTGTGGGCCTTGAGGGTTAGGAGTCTGGCTCCCATGTCTGACCACCTTTCCCCTGAGATGTGAGGAAGTCAAGTTCCCTGTAAAGGTGAAGCCGAAGCCGTCTGCCACTGTGCACTCCCCCATATTACCTACTGTGTTCTGTCATCCAGAGTAGCTCTTCCTCCTTCAAGCTGCCCATCAGGTATTTGGTTACAGTGAAGAAGCAGCAGCACATGGGTGGATTTGTGGTGGAGGCTAGCCCCATTTTTCTGTTCTCCAAGAAAGGCAAGAAGTGGTCGCCCCTTCTGCTTATCCGCCTTCTGGAATGTCGTCTCTTCATACCGTTTCTGTCCCTATCTCTTCCACCCACTCTGCTGCTACTTCTAGCTCCACCTCTTCACAAGGTCCCCCGCCCCCAACCCCCACATGTCTTTGAGGTCCCCACTCCCCCCTATTCTTGATGTCACTTCCTGTTTATATTTCAGGCCCATCACTCTCTGGCGGCCTCTAAGTTGTGGATCCTTCTCAGTGTCTCTTTCCTTTGTCCCCTGGGTTACTTGTCATATCCACCCCTCTCCCCAGTGGACTCTCTGTTCTCCACCTGGGTCTCCCAAATCTCCCAACTTGGCAGCTTTCGTTACACAGCATTCAAAATTTATTTATCAACATCTTAAAAAATGTCGTCGTCGTCTCCTCCTCTTCCTCCTCCTCCTCCTCCTCCTCCTCCTCCTCCTCCTCCTCCTCCTCCTCCTCCTCTTCTTCTTCTTCTTCTTCTTCTTCTTCTTCTTCTTCTTCTTCTTCTTCTTCTTCTTCTTTTTCTTCTTCTTCTTCTTCTTCTTCTTCTTCTTCTTCTTCTTCTTCTTCTTCTTCTTCTTCTTCTTCTTCTTCTTCTTCTTCTTCTTCTTCTTCTTCTTCTTCTTCTTCTCCCTTCTCCTTTCCCCTCTCCCCTCTCCCCTTTCCCCTTTCTTCTTCCTCTTCCTCTTCCTTTAACATTTATTTACTTAATTTTATCTGTATGTTTTACCCACATGCATGTATATGTACTTTCCTGGTGCCCGTGGAAGCCAGAAGGCTGTTGGATCCTTTGGAACTGGATTCTCAGCGTCGTGAGCTTCAACCTTTTAAAACACCACGTACAACCTTCCGTGCTTGCTGGGATCCAAACCAAGGTCCTCTGCAAGAGAGCCAGTGCTCTTCACCACTGAGCTGCCTCTCCAGCCCCTATAGAGACTTTCTGACCATGTGTGGTAAAGATGTCTCTAGCTCCAGATGACCAGAATTGAGTTCTTCTCCCCTGGGCCTCCACTGGGGGACCCCTCAGATCCACAAGACAGGAGCTGTCAGCTCCTTGTCTCCGCCTTCGCTCCTCCTGTCAATCATACGGTCAAGGGGGTTCACTTCCCACTAGCCATGAATCCAATTCTCTCCTCCCTTCTCCATCGTTGGCAACTGGCCTGAGTTCCGGTCGTCTCCCCTGGACTTGGCTTGCCCAGTTCGTTTTCTGGACTGCCTTTGCCTTCTCTAGTGTACTCACACAATGGGGTGCTTATAGCTCTGTTAAGAACCAGCTCCTCCCAGCTTTTGAGGCCACGTCCTCAGGAGTGACTGACTGTTCAGCCTCCATGCACCACTTTCTGCCCTCAGGGTTTGTAGCATTGTTGAAGTTGTGCCTCTTGCATCGACGTCTCCAGCTATTGTTGTTTGGTTGTCTGTTTCTCATTTTTGCTTGGTTGTTCGTTTATTAGGTGCCTGTAAGTTTATAATGGTTATGCCTTCCTGGTAGTTAGCCCTTTCTTCCAGTAGCAGATCTTTCATTCTCTAGTCATAGAAAAGGTTTTTTAAAAGTTTATTCTGTTTCCTGTTTGAAACCTCTTTTAAAAATTGTGTGGGTCTTTCTCTCTCTCTCTCTCTCTCTCTCTCTGTGCACACACATGGGCATGCATGTATTTGTGCACATGCATACGATGATTCCCTTGGAGACCAGAAGTGGGTGCTGGATTCCCAGAGAGATTTATAAGCAATCATGAGCTGTCATATGGGTACTGGAACTGAACTCGGGTCCTCTGCAAGAACAGGACATGTTTTTTTAAACTGCGGAGCCATCTCTGCAGACCCCATTTAATACTCCTTGTGGCACTTTCTACTTTTACTCTACTTGTATCTTTGACTCTAAAATGTCTACTGTATTTCACGTGCAGTTTTTAATCTGGTCTGAAATCCTTTGCCTTTTGACTGGGTCGTTTAACCCACTCATACTTAGTGTGTTGCGGATGTGCCGGAGCTTGTATTTGCCGTTTTCCTTGCTGCTTTCGGTATGTCCGGGGTCCGCTCTGTCCCTCCTGCCTTTTACTGTTTCCCTGAGTTTCCCAATGTAGCATTTTAGTTTAATGATTTGTTTTCATTGTTTGGTTGTCTTACGGGTTACACGCGTGCGCTTTGGTTTGCTATATTCATTTTAGTTCATCAGATTCCGGCTCAGGTTTACCGCTGTTTGATTCCTTCATGCCCCAGTTCCTGCACATGCTAGGTAAGTTCTCTAACACTGAGCCCAGTCCCGGGCTTCTCTCCTTCGCCTGATCCTCAGCCACATTCCTTGTTCTTTCCACACTCTAGCCACAGGCCTCTGGCAGATCCTCCTGGCATATTGACACACCCTCTGCACTGCGACACACTTTTCTTTCTTCCACTCACCCCCCCCTGCCGTTCACCCCTTCTTTCCCTCTAGAGCTTGCAAAAATGGTTCACCAGGGACCTGTCCTGTGAGTGTCTTGTCCCTGCTCACTTCCCGTCCACAGTGCAGCCAAGCTCTTCCACCACATGTCCCCATGGCTGTGGTGCCCTGCAGGCACGTGGGGCGAATGGAACCCTCTGAAACCATGAGCTGAAACAATCCTCCTCGCCCTTCAGTAGCTTGGTGACATTGGTCACAGTGAGGAAAAAAAAAAAAACAAAACCAAAATGGTGGGCTGCTGATTAAGCCTCCACCCCCACCCCCCCTCCCGTGGACTCCTGTCTCCTTCAAGATTGTATTTCCCTCGTATCTCATGTGGCTCTGAAGTCACATGCTCTAGGGATCCGCTGTGGCAGTTCTGTGACTATGTGGAGCTGATTTTGCTTATTTTTGTTTTGTTGTTGTTGGTTTTGGCCTCAGTGTAGCCTGTCTGGAAAATGGGCAGGATTTACATCACCACAGATGGAAGAGGTACAGAAAAAATTTGGTTTTTGAAAACGTACATAAAATATGTATTTTAAATTACGTTTGTATGTGTGTGTGCACTCGCATGTGTGTGCATGTAGGCATGTGGGTATATATGAATATGTGCTCATGCCACAATATAAATGCAAACAACAACTTGTAAGGGATCAGCTCTTATATTCTTCCATGTGTGTCCTGGGAATTGAACTCAGGTCATGAGGCTTGGCAGCAAGCACCATTATCCCCCCAAGCCCTTTTGCCAGCTCCTACATATTAGCTTTTATTTTGTTTATTTGGATTTAATGAGCGGTTAAACACTCAGTGCTTCCTAAATGCCCCCACTCAAGTGATTTTTTATTCTCACAGCAGTACTATGATGTAGACATTGTTAATCTCCCCCATTTTCAGATGAGGCAGCTGGTCTCAGAAAGGTCAAGGAACTTGCCTTAAGCCACACAGCAGAGACTGGCAGTCTGAGTGCAGAGTCTGCATGTGTAGGCTTGCTTACCTGTTATTGTAGAAACTGGGAAGTGGCTACTGTATGTCTAGCTGCCTCTTTCCTCTGCTCAAGCCAGTGCATGTGGTGTCTTACACAAGAGTGTGCAGCCCACTGAAAGCAGGAGGTGGGGAGCTGGGGCAAGCATCTCTACAAGTGGGTACCACCTGAGCCTCTGAGTCAGGGGATATCCATGTCCTTTTCCTGCCCCATTACCAGCTGAGGCCACTGGACCCCGATCCCTCAGGCCAGCAGTCTGGAGCCTCTCCAAGCCAGCCTGGCCCTCAGAGGAAGTTCTCTGCTGCCTCCATGAGCGAGGGAGTTGGTCCCACGGCTTGTGCCCTACTTTGAGAACTAAGCTCTGGAAAAGAATCCTTTGGAGCTGGAGTGGGAGCAGGCTCTGCAGAGGCTGCTGCAATGTGGGGCCCCAGAGTTCCTGGAGGAACAGGGGGTCAACTGCCTTGCTGCTAACATGCGGAGTCCCAAGGGAGGCAGCCACTCTTCCCTCTGTCCCAGATGCCCCCTCACACCCTGTCCAGGTGGTGCCCTGGGTGGATGGACCAGCTGCAGTCGACTGCAAGGAAGTGTCCTTAGCTGAGGCCACTCCCTCTCTGGGGGACCTCAATGTGAGACTCAGCCTGCAGGCAGTGCAGTCAGCTCTCTCTCTCTCTCTCTCTCTCTCTCTCTCTCTCTCTCTCTCTGTGTGTGTGTGTGTGTGTGTCTCGGATTTGTCTTCTGCCCATTGTTTTCAGGGTCCTTGGCTAGACCCTGCACTGTGTCTTCTTGTGCTTCTGTGGCACACTGGTGGCGAATGATGCTTTCTTTGGGAATAGTGTTTCTTTTCAAGGTGGTCAGTGAAGCAAGGAAGAGTGGGATGAAGCAGATCTTGCATCTCTGAAGATGTATCAGTCAGCCATCGCTGTGTAACAAGATGCCCAAGAATAATTGTAGATGCTTGGGGTCTGTCAGTCAGGGATGAGGGTAAAATTCAGTTGAAGTGGCCATCACCAGTTTGTGACAGCCAGGTATCAGCTGGAAGTGACAGGGTGCCTTATGTTTTGGCTGATGCCGGATGCTGGGTGAGCCTCATCAGTCTGCAGTACTACCATGTAGCCTGCCCTGTTGCTTTCTTCTCACAGAGCAATGGCTGGGTTTCCAGAGAAAAAGGTGGAAATTTGGCTTTCATTATCTAGGCTTGGACAATGGTTGTCACATCTTCAAGTTTGCCTCAAGCAATAGTCAGTTCAAAAGGAAAGGTCTAGAGTTCACTCCTCAGTGGTAGGAGTATCAGTCATGTTCCATGAAGACCTAGGGAAGGGAGAGCTGTGGTGGCTAGCATCTTGGAAAAAGATCTTTTCTGTAGGAAGGCTGGTGCTGATTCATATGGGTCAGGTCCAAGTGTGGCAGAAAGTGGCCAAGGGAGACAGGAGGTGAGCTAGGTTGTGTGGAATGGCTGGAAGTAACAGGAAGTGGCCAGGTAGGAAGCAGGACAGGAGAGCCCATGAGGGGAGGGAATGTAATGAGAAATGACCAAATAGGAAGTGTGACAGAGATTGTGTGAAGGGAATGAATATGACAGGAGGGTATGTGGGGAAAATGAGAGTGACAGGGATTGTATGAGGGGAATGGATGTGAGACAGGATTGTGTGAGGTGAGTGTGACAGAAGTATATGAGAGGAATGGGTGTGACAGGGATTGTGTGAGGGGAATGGGTATGACAGGGATTGTGTGAGGGAAATGGGTGTGACAGGATTGTGTGAGGGGAATGAATGTCACGGGGATTATATGAGGGGAATGAGTGTGACAGGGATTGTGTGAGGGGAATGGGTGTGACAGGATTGTGTGAGGGGAATGAATGTCACAGGGATTGTATTAGGGAATGAGTGTGACAGGAATTGTGTGAGGGGAATGGGTGTGACAGGGATTGTGTGAGGGGAATGAGTGTGACAAGGGAGTGTGTGAGGGAAATGGGTATGACTGGATTGTGTGAGAGGAATGAGTGTGACAGGAGTGTGTGAGGGGAATGGGTGTGACAGGAGTGTGTGAGGGGAATGGGTGTGACAGGATTGTGTGAGGGGAATGAGTGTGACAGGAGTGTGTGAGGGGAATGGGTGTGACAGGATTGTGTGAGGGGAATGAGTGTGACAGGAGTGTGTGAGGGGAATGGGTGTGACAGGAGTGTGTGAGGGGAATGGGTGTGACAGGATTGTGTGAGGGGAATGAGTGTGACAGGAGTGTGAAGGGAAAGGGTGTAACAGGTAAGGGTGAAATGAAAGTCACAGGAAGTGGCTAAGAGGTCAGTTTGGCTTTGCCGGAGTCTGCCATGATGGCACAAATGACATAACGGAGATGCTGAGGGCACCATCACGTCACTCTCTGGACTGACCCCATGAGTGCCTTGGTGTGGCTGACCGGTTCTCATGTGGGGAGCCAGGCCTCATCCAGCTGCCCAGAACCCCTGCCTTGGCTGTCTCCCGCTGCCTCTTCTCTCTGTTCCTGTGGGTCTTGGTACCCCCCACTCCCACAGCAGCCCCCCTTCTTCTCGAAAGCTCTACTCCCACCTCAGCAGCCTGGAAACCCTCCAACTACCACACTTCTCTTCAAATAAAAGCAGCTAATTAACATTATTCTTTAATTATTGCCTTTATCAACAAGGGGTCTGATTGCTCCAGCAGGGTAGTCGCTTCCCCTTAAACTACTCAAGCGAACGCTTCGGTTCCTGGTGCTTTTGAAATGAATTTGATGTCATCTGCCCAGAGTCACTTAATGGGGACGCCTGGGTAATGACTGAACGCACTAACTCCGTTAGCAGCCCTGGAAGCATGTAATTTGGCCCCTCAGGCAACCGCACTTTGAAAATCTCTGGATAGTTTTGAACTCTCTGTTCTTAATTAAATATGCAATTTTTCACGGTAACCAGGTTAATTCTTTTGTGTTGTGTTGTAATACTGTTAGGAATTTTCATAGTTCTTATTAAACATTATTCAGGCATTGTGAATTCCATAATTAAAAAAAATGAAAAGAACAAAGCTTGATCCCTCCTTTCTTTTTTTTCCCTGGCTAATTTATCAAATGAATTTTGCAAATTTTTCTTTCTGTCCCCAGACAGTGTGGCAAGTGTTTTAAAGGGGAAGGATTTAATTGCCCTGTAGGGAATGGCTGGTTATGAAGGATTTGGCTGTTTGATTAGTAAACCCAGTTGGGACCGGTCTAATACTCCATGATCTTAAAAATTGTCTGATTGTACCCTCTTGGAGGAGCCTCGCTGCTCGCTCCCGCCCGGCCGCCCCTCACAAGTTTGATTATGAAGCGGTAGGGAAGAGGAGGAACAGCCTCGCTGACTTTACTTTAAATTGAGAATCTTGGGAGCTTTTTGGCCCCCATCCCCCTTGGCTGAGGAGGAAACAGGAGAGACAAAGACAGAGACACAGAAACACACAAATGAGGGCGGGGGTATGTGGGACACACAGACAGACAGACAGACAGACAGACAGATAGGCAGGCAGAGACAGTGATAGATGGACACATAGACACCAAGACCGAATGATTCTCAGATCGCAGGTTTCGTGAAAGATGGAGGGTGGGTCTGTACCCTTGCTGCTGATGACCCCCTCCTCCAGCCCCCACCTCCTCCCCACGGCTAGCTAGCTGGGGAGGCAGCTTCTAACTGAGGAAGCTCTGCTCTGCAGGGAGGGGAGGGAAGACCCACTTCCATTCTGGGATTGGGACCTGTTCCCAAAACTTGCAGCCTGCCCTACTCTGAGCACACTGTTGGCAAAAGGGACAGAAGCCCTAACTGCCTGTAAGTGGGATGGGCCTCCTGGGGTGGAGGGGCAAGGGGTCCGGCAGGGAAAGCCAGGCCCTTGGCATGCTGAGCCATGGGACCTTTGGTTTCCAGAGAGGCCGCCTGCTTTTTGCCTCAGTCTTCCCCATCTGTGGAATGGGGATGATGACTCCTAGCCCTTTCTTGCTCTCCTGCCCCTCCCAAATCTGTGTTCACACAAGCACACATGTGTCCAAGCCCATGAGTGCACACATATGCACACAGGTGTACGTGCACACACACACAACCCCAAGAGGCCGGCACAGGGCTGCCTGCAGCGCCTCTGCCCTGGTCTGTCTATTTTTATTCCTGTTCCAGTCATCGGGGACAAAGAGAAGCAGAGGAAGATTTCTGGGATTTGGGGCAAGGAGGGGGAGGTACAGGCCATGGGAGGATTTGGGGGAAATTGTACAGCTTCAAGGGAATGAAGGAACATCTATACGGGGTGTCGAATACAGAGGAGGAGGCACGACGCAAAAGCTAGGCTTGGAGGTCTGCTCTCTATGGTCCGGTCCACTTCCTGTGCCCACCGTGTTCCGTGAGACCATCAATTCCGGTCCAGTCTTTCACTGAGCAACTGCGGCTGTTGTTGGTTTTGTGTACATCTCACTGGTTAGAGCAGGTTTTCCTAGCTAGGACCCTGGTGGCCCTCTTTCGCTGTACCCCCCCCCCCCGCCCCAGCCCAGGGCTCAGGCGTCTTTGCCTTGTTCTGTTAGGAGGGCTGGAGGCTCTTGTGGTCCAAAGCCTGGTGGTAGAGGCAAGGGTGACCCACTCTGGGCCTGTTTGCATCAGATTGGAGACAGTGGAGTGAATTTGATACAGGACCTGCATACAGTAGGCACTCTGTAAGTGCTAGACGTATGGTACTCACGCTGGTTGATCCTCCTGTGTCCCCCAGGGTGCAGTGGACACTCACTCACCTGCTTCAGGAACGTTGAGCTGCTTGATGCTTAGGCTGGTACGTGCATTTCTTTGGGGGCTCTTGTGTGTAATGCAGTCCCCCAAAAGGAGCCCCGTGTATATTGCTTACGAATATGCACGCACACACAACTAAGGAGTGTTTATACAAGGCCGTTCCAGCAGACAGTCTCTCTTACCTTACTGTGATTAAAGATTTATCTCAGGCTGGAGAACACAGCACCCTGCAGTAGATAAAGTGATGTCATACGTGAAAGACATGAGAGGCTGAATGCCCGGCTCAGCCTAGAGGAAGCCGAGTGGGAGGGGCTAGGTGGCGATGACATCATTCCTTCACCTGATGAGGGGCCAGCAAGCTTTGCTTTGCATCTCCTCACTGCAAGGTAGCCAGCCACACACCAGGGAAGCCCTCTCCACCTCTTCCCCCCCTGCCCCCCGGGGATCAAAGTAGACTCGCTGTCTGCCTTCATGGAGCTGCGAGTCTCCATGCTGTTTAGAAATAAAATCTCTGAAGAGACAAAGGCCATGGTTCAGATAATCACACATTTGATAATGCATTCTATACTGAGAGGGCTTGGGTGCAGGGTGAGCTAGGAAGGGTTTAAACTGGGATCAGATTTAGTCTTGGTGTCAGGGAAGAACTCCTGGAGTGACAGGCGACGTAGTAGGCCAGAGAATCGTCATGTGCAAAGGTCCTGGGGTGAGTAGACATGCCTGTAGTTGTAGGGAGGGGAAGGAAGCTTGGTGTGGCTGGGTCCCCACTGGGAGGACCCCCAAATAGCCAATTATGGCTGGAAGGATGGATAGTCTGACTCTGATAAGACTGATTTCCAGGTCTGCTGAAGTCTGTATCTGGAACAGAAGGGGACAGCATCTGCAGAAGTTAGAGGAATGGATAAGGGCTGGAGGATGCTGCGACTCAGAGCCTGGGGTGGGAGGAATGGCCAGTCAAGGATGCCGAGCCTCCATCTGGGAAGTTGAAGGATGCAGGGGACCAACTCAGGGAACAGGCATGAAGCATCTTCCCTGCCCAGGCAGATGGAGAGGGGTGGGATGGCTTCTCCACAGACAACTGTGTACTTTCTCTTTCTTCCTGCCATTTATTATTCACTTAGGGGTTTGTAATAAAGGGAAAGATTTAAAAAAACCCACCATTGCTTGAGGCACATGACCCATGGGACCAAACATTTATATAGATGTGTATGTATGAAGTGTGCTCATGCTTCAGGCCTGGCCAGAATAGGATGTCCTACACTACTGGGGCTGGGGTACCTCCATCCATTGGTGTGAAGCTGGCATAGTGGGGCTGTGTCTTACGGTTTTACTGCTGTGAAGAGACACCATGACCAAGGCAGCTCTTATAAAGGACAACATTTAATTGGGGTAGCCTCACAGGTTCAGAGGTTCAGTCCATTATCAACAAGGGGGGGACATGGCAGCGTCCAGGTAGGCATGGTGCAGGAGGAGCTGAGAGTTTTCTATTTTGTTTGAAAGGCAAACAGAAGATGGGCTCCACGTAGCAAGGAGGAGTGTCTCAAAGCCCACCCTCACAGTGACACACTTCTCCAACAAGGCCACTTCTACTTCAAGGCCACACCTCCTTCAACAAGACCACACTTCCTAATAGTGCCACTCCCTGGGCCAAGTGTATACAGACCACCACAGGCAGCCATCTACAAGATGGTGGTACATCTCTGGTCTGCCCTGAGAACCAGCTCTTTGGGCACAGTCAAACTGGGGCTGGATACTCTGTGCCGGCTGCTAGCTGGCTAGAAAGAATTCCTTATAAGTCGCTGGGGTTGGGTGATCTGGGGTACTTTGTGGTGGCCCCTGCATATGAGCAGCACAGTCACCCTGATTCATCGTGGCATCTTGAGCTGCAGACCCGTGGCTGGCATCTAACAGCTCCCTCTGAACCCTCTGGGCTGTTGAGTACGTACTGCCCATTTTTAAGAGTTGGGTAAATATGTCTTTATGTCAGGATGTGTCCAGTACTGGCCACATTGGCATCAGGGAGGATCCAGGCAAGATGCTCTGGGACAGGGGAACACACATCTTTCTAGAAGTGGCCAGCTCAGCCCCAATGGCGTTGGAGACAGGCTTCTAACATGCAGGCTGGAGTTAGGAAGGGACCTGCCTCCAAAAGTCATGACAGAGGGCCCGGGGAGATGGCTCGGCAGGACAAGCGTTTGTCACACAAGCACTCAGATCAGTGTTGGAGTCCCGGGTACTCATATAACAACCAAGACATCCCTGTTATCCCAGCTCTGGAGGTGTGCGGCTTAGTGAGAAACCCTTTGCTGAAAGAGCAACAAATGATGGGGCAGAAAGATGGCTCAGTGGTTAAGAACCCTGGCTGTCCTTCCAGAGGTCCTGAGTTCAATTCCCAGCATGTACACCCACATGGGAGCTCACAACTGTCTGTAGTTCCTGTTCCAGGGAATCTGACACTGTCTGTCTGTCTGTCTCTGTCTCTCTCTCTCATACACACACACACACACACACACACACACACACACACACACACGGTAGGTGCCTGGTGGTGGTGACACACACCTTTCATTCCAGTACTTGAGAGTCAGAGGCAGGTGGATATCTGTGAGTTCGAGGCCAGCCTGGTCTACAGAGTGAATTCCAGGACAGCCAGATACACAGAGAAATCCTGTCTCAAAAAACCAATTCGTAAATAGATAAACAAATAGCTGGAGAGAGTGGTTAAGGAAGAAAGCTGTCATTGACCCTCTCCCAGCCCCATTCTCACACACATAAACATGTATACACATATGTCACACACATAAATAAAATAGAGGCGGGAAGAGCCTGGTGCTTCCAGGGGTGGGATGAGAAGAAAGGACCCTGTATGTCACATGGTTGGTTCTGACAGTGGCTGGTCATTAGGTCGTTCCTTGTCATATTCCATGCTTCCTCAGTCACATGTCCCCTGTGAGGTAGGACAGCCGAGGGACTTTTGACAGGGTCTCTGTGGTGTAAACAAATGCAGGAAGCCTCGATGCAGTATGGCACACCGTCTCTTCACCCTGACAGGCCTTGGACTTTTTTTTTCCAGATTTATTTATTATATGTAAGTACACCATATCTGTTTTCAGACACACCAGAAGAGGGCATCAGATCCCATTACAGATGGTTATGAGCCACCATGTGGTTGCTGGGATTTGAACTTAGGACCTTGGGAAGATCAGTCAGTGCTCTTAACCACTGAGTCATCTCTCCAGCCCCTTGGATGTGTGTGTGTGTGTGTGTGTGTATATGAAGTTGAACAAGTGGAGAGACCCATCTCTGTGCCCAAATCTTTAAAGATTTCTTGATTTTATGGCATTTGTATGAGTGTTTTAGACGTATATGCATGTGCACCATATATGTGCCTGGTGCCCTCAGAAGCCAGAAAGAGTGTCATATTCCCTAGAACTGGAGTTGTGACCCACCACCTCGGTCCTCTGCAAGCACATTGCTCTGAACTGCTGAGCTACCCCTCCAGTCTGAGTCTTACATTGCCATCATATGGGAAGGAGGGTCTGGGACATGGGAAGCGCTGGGCTCAGTGCCAGACACATAGTAGGTGTGCAATAACGGTCACTACCATTGTCATTACGAGAGTAAAGAACGGACCTGCCACGCATAGATTCCGCTCCAGGGTTGCTTTTGGAATGTTATGGATTACATAAGTGGGTCTCAGCCTGTGGGTCTCGACCGGTTAGGAGTAACATCCAGATATCCTGCTTATCAGGTATTTACATTACGATCCATAACAGTAGCAAGATTAGTGTTACACAGTAGCAATGAAGTAGTTATGGTGTGTGTGTGGGGGGTCACCACAACAGGAGGAACTGTATTAAAGGGTTGCAGGTTAGAAAGGTTGAGAACCACTCATTTAGCTGGCAAACACCTCACCCATCCCCAGGCTCACTGTGTTCCAACACTTGGTCTCCAAGTGTCCAGCTGGCTGTTCTAGGTCATTGTGAAACCTTTTAAGAGGTGGAGCCTTCTAGGACAGAGTGGGTTGCTGGTAGGTGGGGTTGGCGGTTGGTTAGCTTTTTCCCACTTCCCGCTCAGTTCACTTATTGTTCCACCCAGATGGGAGGAAGCGAAGAGGCTCCTGCTTCCCCGGTGCACGGCCATGGCGGCCTGTTCCCCCTCCGACTGTGAGCCAGAGTCGGTCTTCCTCCCCTAAGTTGCTTTTGTTGTAGCAATGAGAAACCAATACAGAGTCTGTGGGTAATAAGCCGGTTCTCAGAGGCTGCCTGGTCTGATACTGCTTTTGTGGTGGGTTGTAACTTCGGACTGTTTCCTGCTGAATTCTATAATCTGGGCGGACCTACATGCCGTAAGTCAACTAAGTGAATATTTTTGATTTTGTTACCCGAATACCATCTTGCACAACGGCTTACCCGACTCTGCTCTGTGGGAAAGCATGTGTAAATAAATACTGGGTGAGCCAGAGATGGGGTGGGGGTGGAGGATTTGGTCTGGGAGATAAAGCCCAAAGATCAGAGGTCATTCACCCTGGTGGTGTTTGTTTTTACTAAATGTCCAGTGGTATTAGCAAGTAAGAACAATGTTTTTCATTAATTTCCTGGACAAGGTTATTTATTTATTTATTTATTTATTTATTTATTTATTTATTTAATCTTTCGAGACAAGGTCTCTCTGTGTAGCCCTGGCTGTCATGGAACTGGCTCTATAGACCAGGTTGGCCTCAAACTCAGAGAACCCCCTGCCTCTACCTCCCAAGTGCTGGGGTTAAAGGTGTGAGCCTTTAACTGCCCCGGCTTGGCTCAAGGTTCTTGGGACCTGCAGCAGTGCCTATGCTGTCTGGGAATCAGTTTGTTCAGGGCCTTTAAAAAACCTATTGAGTCAGCATCCCTGGGGCAGTTTTGAGCCTAACAGGTCACCCGGGTGATCCTACTGCACCTTGTAGAGTTCCGAATCCACGTGAGTGGAGAGCCGGCTCCACGTGAGTGCACTCACAGTGCCTATGTATGACCTTTCGATCCCAGTAGAGAAGTCTCTTGCCTCCCTAGGGAACTTGATCCACCAAAGGGTTTTCCCTCCCAGTTGTGGGGTCAACACATGGGTTAAGAGCAGTGGTCCAGAGTCTGCTGGTGTCAGGTTCCGCTCCAGCTCTGACTCTAAACAAGCTGTGTGTTCTCTGCATGGCTTAGTGCCTCTCTGAGCCTCAACTTGTCCTCCTGTGGGATGGGATGGGATGGGATGGGATGGGATGGGATGGGATGGGGTGGTGGGGTTGCCCATGCATGGAGAACATACTGAGTTCTCAGTGTGTGGTCTTATTTGTGACTGGCCTGGCCTTGTGAGGTAGCTTCTGTGATCATGGATTTGGGGATCTCTACCTGGTGAGGTGGGCAGATCCTTGTGTACGTTAGGACCAGCAAGTGGGCAGGGGCCATGGAGTGGCAGAGATGCCTTGGCTTGTCCCCATGCCACCCCCACTCCTGGAGTGACCATCATGCATCCGATGTCTCCATCAATTCTGTGACAACCGAAGGAGATTGGGGAATTGTCATTCCCATACCCATTATGTGCTCGCTCCCAGTGATTGGCTTAAGGGGAAGTCATGTGACCCGAACCGGGCCAATCAGAGACTTGCCTGGTATTTTTCAGTTGGCTCAGGAAGAGGAGGTTTTCTCTCTTGTTGAGTTCCCGAACGAATAGAAATTTAGAACTGAGCCGGGTGGTGGTGGCGCACACCTTTAATCCCGGCACTTGGGAGATAGAGGCAGGCGGATTTTTCTGAGTTCGAGGCGAGCTTGATCTACAAAGTGAGTTCCAGAACAGCCAAGGCTATACAGAGAAACCCTGTCTTGAAAAACAACCAAAGAACCAACCAACCAACCAAACAAACAAACAAAAGAAAAGAAAAGAAAAGAAAAGAAAAGAAATTTAGAACTAACACCTCATTTTTGTGAGGACAAACTGAAAGTCACCTGCATGGAGTGACCGAGAGAATCAGGTTTGCATCTCTCCTGACGCCGTTGTCTTTGTCTTCATATCATGGCTACAGGAGTATACCTGGGTCCTTTAACGTATTTAAGCTTCTTCATATTAAATCGATATCGTCTATAATCCAACACAGACATGTGCGTACACACACACACACACACACACACACACACACACACACGCACTTGCACTAATCTCCCATGTTGTATGGTCATAATTTCTATAAGGATAAAGCAGAAAAAAAATACATGGCTGCTGTCTGTCCTGGTGCACTATATTGTTCAGAGGTCTTCACAGGGATGACGGGGACATGGGGACATGGGGGGGGGGGCGATAGACCATATCTCAGCGTCCTGGTCTCCAGAATCCCCTTCCCATGGGAACATCTGTGCAGTGACTCACAGTCTTTGTGTCCAGGTCTCTGACAGAGCTTTTGGCACAGGGCGAAGGTCTCTATCCTCATGGCTTCCCAGTGTTCAGATGGCTGTAGGGGCTCCCGGAGACTGCTCCCCCTTACCCTCTAGCATAGAAGGTGTGGTTCTCTGGGTGTAAAAGTAGCACGAAGACACCTCATTCCTAGCATCTGCCTTCTTACCTACTATCAGTCAGTGTGCTCTCCCCTGTGACCTTACAAAGACTGTCAGGATCAAGGTCATTTCTCAGGCTTTGTTTTCCCGGATGCCGCCATGTTTTCCTGGATGCCACCATGTCTGACTCTGCCGGGATGGCTCATTTCTCCTCGTCTCCCGTTTCGCTCTCTCTTGGGTTCATGCTGGGTTTGGCTGCTTCAAACCAAAACAACTCAGAGGGCACAGGGAAAAAAAAAACAAAAACCATTCCTGTGTACAGAGTGATGGGGACAAAAGCCAGCAAGGTGGCCCACTGCTGTCCTTTGAAGGTGCTTGTCAGCTTGGTGGTGAGAAGTGCCAGGTGTCACCCCGTGTGACTGGAGATGCCATGAGCTTTTTTTTTTCTCTCTCTCTCTCAGAAAGCCTGCGGCTCAACCTCCAGGCTCTCAGGGGGCCTGAAGACATATCCGTTTCCTACAGGGATGAAAGGAGACCTGCAGAGCTCCTGGCCTTAGCCATGGGCACCCAGCAGGGACCCTGGGGCTGTGGCTTTGTAAGCCCACCTGCTCTGCCCTCATGGCTCCTCTCTGCCCCTCTTTGTAATCTATGTGGCCATGTGTGGCTGGCACCTCCAGGAGGAGCCCTGAGAAGAGGTAGGGAGCTGGCCACGTCTCTCCTTGCTCCCCTGTGGGTAGGAAAAGAAATCTTGAGGTTTATGTGGCTCAGGAGTCAGACTTAGTCTGGGTTCAGATCTTGACTCTGTCATCCTTACAGAGATAGCCCTGTCACTTCCCTGAGCCTCTGTGTCCTCATCTATAACTAAAGCTTCAGGCTGTAGTGATTGTAACTTGGATGAAGGATTTTTTTTTTTCTTCCAGGTCGCAGCTCAGGGGATACAGTGCAGTGTGGAAGAGAGAAACATGGCAGCGAGACCCTTAGGTGGCTCTTCATTTGCACCCGGAATGAGGAATGGGGTCAAGATATAACCCAGAGGCTCACACTGTTCCCCCTAATAACTCTCTTCTCGTGAGGCTCCACCCCCTTTTATTAGATAGATGTTCTACAGCTGTTTCTCCAGGTCTCTTCTCCCTCTCTTGGTATGGTCTTTTGCAGAGCAGACAATTTTAATCAATTTTAATCTTCATTATTTGCTATAGAAGACTGATTTTTCTTTCATTTTATGCGACTGTATGTATGCACATGAGTGCAGTGCCCATGGAGGCCAGAAGAGGGCGTCAGGTGCCTGGGAGCTACAGGGACAGCTGCCTGACTTAGGTACTAGGAACCAGACTTAGGTCCTCCGCAATCGCATCTTAACTGAGGAGCCATCTTTCCAGCCTGCAAGCCTTTTAATATAACGAGGTCAAGCAATCATTTCTTTCAGGTCTTTGACCACCATGTCCCAGGTCATCCAGGCAGCCTCCCGGTTCTCATACAGCACGGTATACCGTTCTGTCTGTTTTGAGTTGATTTGGGTGAAGGCTGGCAGGTCTCGGACTGGATGTTTCTGTGTGTGGCTGTGGGCTATGGATCAGCACCGTCTGTCGAGTGACTAATCTCTTCTCCCTCCACAGTGCCTTTGCTCTTTCATCAAAGCTCCCTCGATGGCATTTATATTGTTCTTTGCTGGGCTCTGGGCTCTGTCCTTCCTCTGTTATGCTGAAGTGTCTGGAAGTCTGATAGTTCTTCTGTCAGCTGTGCATGGGCTTTCTAGATCTCTTGTCTCCACAGAAACCTGGCTTTTGGTTGATCCTTTTTCTTTTTCCATCTTTTCTTTTTTTTTTTTTTTTCTGTTTTGTTTTCGTTTTGCTTTGCTTTTTGAGGCAGGCTTTCTCTGTGTAGCCCTGGCTGTCCTGGAACTCACTCTGTAGACCAGGATGGCCTTGAACTCACAGTGATCAGGCTGCCTCTGCTCCCAAGTCCTGGGATTAAAGACGTGCTTGATAAACATTTCGTTGATCGGCAGATCCAGTCAGAAAGAGCTGATACCTTGATGGTACTGAATCTGGTTGTCCATGAACATGGGATGTCCATCAGTCTACTTAGCTCCTCGCCTCCATGCATGAGAGTTTCCTAGTTTTCCTCTTCCTGCTCCTGTGTGAGATTTGAAGGTTCAGTGTTTTCTGCACAGAGAAGGCTTCATGTGCGGGGACACCACCATTCCTCATTGGTTGATTGGCTTTTTTTTTTTTTTTTTTTTTTTTTTTTTTTTTTTTTGGTTTTTCGAGACAGGGTTTCTCTGTGTAGCCCTGGCTATCCTGGAACTCACTTTGTAGACCAGGCTGGCCTCGAACTCAGAAATCCGCCTGCCTCTGCCTCCCGAGTGCTGGGATTAAAGGCGTGCGCCACCACGCCCGGCTTTTTTTTTTTTTTTTTGAGTCAATGTTTCATTTAGTAGTCCTGCCTGTTTGGAAACTCACAGTGATCCTCCTGCCTTAGCCTTCCAAGTCCTGGGAATGCAGATGACTCTCATTCTGCCACTGAGGGACGTTTGAGAGACTTTCAGTCTGAGGCTCCCTTAGCAGTGCATGAGTGTCTGTTGATACAGAGGGACTTGTGGGCGTCCCAGGCAGAGATCACAGTTCCTCAGATATAACCATTGACCTGGATGCTTGGTGACACTTGCTTATGGGATCCCCATCAGGTGTGGGGGGACCCTCCGTTAGGACAGACAGAAGCGTCTCCAGGGAACTTCCTGGAGCATCCCCTAGGGAGAGACACTGGTGTGAAGGGAAACCTGGCTGGCTCTGGACAACATGTGGATAGAAATAGCTAGAGACACTCATAATGACTTCCAAGCAGGGTGGCACCTCCCCCCTAGCTAAGTATGGCCTCCAGGTGTTTTCAACACTATCTATCTATCTATCTATCTATCTATCTATCTATCTATCTATCTATCTATCTACCTGTCTATTTAAGTGTTTGTGTATGTGTACGTTTGCATGTACGTATGCGTGAGGTATATGTGTATGTGTAGGTACCAGAGGAAGATGGAGGACTGATATAGGAGGGCAGAGTCCACTGTGGGTGGCATCACCCCTAGGCTTGGCCTTGCCAATGAGCCAGTAAACGCTGTTCTTTCGTGGTCTGCCTCAGGTTCCTGCCTTGGGTTCCCTCGACAATATGCTGAACCTGTAAGATGCAATACATGCTTTGAGTAAAAGTGTGCTATCACAGCGGATGAAGGGCAGATGCTCATGCGTAGACCACACACACACACACACACACAGGTGGGTACTGGGGATACAAACTCAGGAGGTCCTTGTGCTTCTGTAGCAAGTGCTCTTAGCCCAGCTCCCCTTTGATACATTGTCACATAATGTGTTTCTGATGTTAGCAGAATGACTACTGTGCTTTAACTGCTATTACATCATTCCTCTTTACTCAAGGGCGCACATCTTTTATTTCTTTTGTTTGGTTTTTGAGTTTTTGAGACAGGGTTTCTCTGTGTAGCCCTGGCTGTCTTGTCACTCTCTCTGTAGACCAGGCTGACCTTGAACCCACAGAGATCCTCTTCAGAGTCTCTGCCTCCTGAGTGCTCTCTCTTTAATTTATTTAAATTTTGAGGCAGGGTCTCATGTAGCCCAGTCTGCCCTCAGAATGTGGCTGAGGATAAACCATCTGTTTACATGGCTTTGGGGATGGAGCCAGGGTATTACACATGCTCAGTGGGTACTCTGCTACCTGAACCACACCCCAGGTCCAGCCGTTCCTTAAGAGATAGCAGTAAAAGGATCTAAGCCGTTCATCTGAGGGATTTGACTTCCTTCAACCTGTGTCTGTGTAGACGATGTACTGACTGTCCTGGCTGGGTGAATTTTTTTGTTTGTTTGTTTTTTTTGTAAAAAGCTTCCTTTACTTCTCTGTGGCTCAGTTTCTTCAGTTGTAAAACAGAGGCCCTAAACCGCTCACCTCCTTTATTTTTGATGATTGCATGAGTTGATCGATAAACACTTGGCGTGTGGGGACAGGGCTTTCCAGTACAGTTGAGGTATACTGGCCTGGAGGGCGATCTGTCCTGCAGAGGAGATGAAGCTGACAGGAGACCTTCAATGAGAGGCTGGAATAGCCTTCAGTTTTGCTACCAGGTAAATAAATAAACACACAAATAAATAAATCTACAAGCGTAATGGCCAATAATAATAATAAAGAACAACCAGACGATGCCCAGTGAAGTTGGAATTTTTAATAAATAACTCTCACTGCAAAGATGTCCTACAGGGTATTCGAGATATATTTAACAGTTAAAAAATAATAATCAGTGCATCGTGTCTGTGACTCACAGTGATGCATCCATTTAGCTGGGCAACCTGGGTGGCTCGCTCTCTTTAGTTTATTTATTTTTATTTTACTCCTGTTTTCAGTTTCTAGACAGTGTCTTGCTGTGTAGCTCAGTCTAGCCTCAAACTTAAAGTCCTTCTGCCTCAGCCTCCTGAGTACGGAGTGGGATTTGGGCCGCTGGTTGGATCCGTCAACCCCTTCACCTTGAGTCTCTTCCAGGCGCCAGAGTAGCCATCCTAGAGGCTGTGTCCTAACCCAGCTGGGTTTCTCAATTGATGCGGTGAGATGTGCTATGAGGAGCTCCTGGCTTCTTCCTGTACCCGGGCTTGTCCCCGCACCCTGTGTTGCCCTGTCACAGGCCCAGGTGCTTCCTAATCAGGACGCAGGCCTGTGAGTTCTTCAGGACATTGAATCAAGGGTCACATGTGGGTCCTCCTGCACCAAGAGGGCACCCCCGTGTGCTGCACCCTGCAGTCTGCTCTGGGCTGTGGATGAGCAGGCTGGCGCTGTTTGCTTCTCATCCCGGCAGACGCTGGAGCCAGGCTGGGGACATCCTAGCACGGGCCTCCGAAGCTGAACCCCGGCTGCAGGGAGCCTGGCTGTGGGGAGACGGGCTGCAGGCAGCCAAGCTCGCATTGATCGCAGTTCTTGGAAGGCCTGTCACGAGGACAACAGGCAGAGAGTAAACAGTGTGTTGGTGGCCAGCAGCTGCCAGAGTCGGGCCAGCTCACTTCTAGGGACTGGCCGGTACTGTCCATTGCCATCGAGGACTTGCTGCCACTGCCCTTCTCCAAGTCTGAGACCTCCTGAGACCCTCTGGCCAGGTAAGGTTGGAACTGGCTCCAAGTCTGGTCCCTGGGCTCTTAGCATTGCCTCTTTCACCCGCCCCTTCCCTCCTGGAGCCTTGGGGGCTTCTGGCTCCTTTGTTCATTCATTCCATCGTGACTAGACCCTCTCCCAGGCCTGGCAGCACTGTGCTCTGTAGAGAGGGAGCATCTTCTTGCCTCAGCCCCTAACCCTGGAGCTGTCTCCTGCTTGGCTCTGGGGGTCAGGCTGGTATCTGTGTTGCCGTGGGCTGCCACCCAAATGGCTGGCATAGTGACAGGCGGAAAGGGCCCACGATGCGGGTCCTGGAGCCTCCCACGCGGACTCTGCTTTGAGAAGGGCATGGGTGGCTACAGATCGGCATGGCTGTTAAGAGCAGATTGTCAGGTCCTGAAGGGTCTGTGGCAGGAGCTTGCTGGAAACTCAGGCATCTCAGTGGCCAGGGGATGGAAGCCCTCGGGTGCTCTCAATGCTGGTTCTCTTGCGTGTTTTGTGTGTTTGTGCTGCAGAAACGCCTGTGATGCTTTGGGTTTTGTGTGTTTGAGTGCTTGCGGACGGTCAGTGCTGAGCTGGATTGTGGGAAGAGGGCCATGACCTTGTAGGTCTCAGTACTGACGAGCCCAGGTTCAGAAAGGCCTGATGTCTGATCTGGGGCCCAGGGTTTGCTTGTGTGCCAAGCAGTATGCAAAGTGAGCCACAGGAGACTGGAGTTGTAGCATCCTGCTTTAAGGGAAAGTGCTGAAGCACAGAGTGGTCAGTTTGTTTTTCTGCAGTCACACAGCCGGTATGTGGTAGAGCTGGGTTTTTAACCCTGTACTTGGCTTTCAAACACAATCACATGTGGTTCCGCTAGACTCTCATGCCCTGGAGCACAAGTGGAAGTCATTATCACAGAGGAGGTGGGGCGAGTTCAGCTGGGTGTGCAGGTAGGTGACCATATCAAGGACTCTAGAGGGCCGTGCTGGGCCAGTGAGCACAGTACCTGTCCTTTCCTTGTCCCCCCCATCCTGGACTGTGACCTGGAGAACTGACCATTGGAGGCTCAGAGAGGTAGTGCCACTGCCCAAGCTCACATAACTAAGATGTGGTGGAGCTAAGATTCAGACTGTTCAGCTGTGTGCTTACCCTGACTTTGCTTCTCCCAGCGGCCCGGGTCAGGAGCATCTGACTCTCCCGGTCTGTTCTCCCGGTCTCCGGGCCAACCCATTCCCAAGCACCGTGGAAGCCGCTTCCATTTTCTCCTCCCATATTTATCCTTCCCGTTGGGTCAGCTGTTAAATGCAGGCCGTGAAGCTACTATATTAAATTCAGATGGCCTTGTTGCCCTGAGAGTCCCTACTTGCTCAGCAGAATGTAAACTGACAGGGTATGTGTATACTGGGGGAGGGGGAGGAGGAGGAGGAGGGAAGGGAGGAGGGGGAAGAGGTGATGTGATGGAGCACGTTTCTTTGATCTTGCTTTGGTAAGATTTGGCTCTCAGGAAGGCTCTGATTCAAGGTCAGAGAGCTTAGAAAGCAGTTAGAAGGCCAGGACCGCCCCAGGGAGTCCCCACTAAACATACCAGCAGCCACCTCTGGGCACCTCTGGCCAGCACCCCACACAGCCTCAGAGCCTTCCTTTGTATGAGGAGGCAAACATCTGAAGGAGATAGTTTGGCTGGGCCTCCTTTGCCAAATGTCACTCTGAGGCTTTGTTTATTCATCCTGTTTCTATAGTTCAAGGGAAACCATCTCTTAACTTGGGACTCTGGAATGGCCTTCCTCAAGCCTTGTGTCCCCAAAGGCCCTGGCCAAGCTACCCACCCTCCTCAGAGAGGCCTTTTAGTCAAAGGCACAGCCCGGGCCAGGTCCCAGCGGACGCCAGTAATGTATTCACAGGCGTGACACGCAGCCCCCGCGTGTCCTGAACCCCGGCCTCCTGGGATTGGTGAGGCCACACCATCGATCCAAAGCCCTGGACCGATGCCCCGGTCTAAATCCATCAGGCCCAGCAAGCCCCCCTGGTCGTGGGCCACTGAATAATTTACGGTCCCTGGGAGCAGTGGGGAGCGGGTCACTGGAGTTCATGGGTTAATAACAGGTTTGGTTTTCGATGTCAGCAGCTCTCCCGATAACGTATGAAAGAATCCTATTCTGTTGATTAGATTTTGAAATGGATCAATTTTTAATCAGCCAAACACCTGACTCACTCAATAAGCCCTGTATTGTGCAGACAGGATGGAGGCTGGCTTTATTTACAGGAGTGTTTGTTTTTTTGGGGGGGAGACCTGTACGCAAATGCCCGCCCCCCCCTCCTGGCAGAAATTGACCGGGTTATCTCTGACCTCAAATGGCAGCGTTTGATTCTCTTTCTGATTAGTTGGGAAATCCATGGGTCTGTTTAAGAGATAAGAATGACAGCTCACAGTTTGATTCAGTCCTCGTGCTTATTGATGAAGAGAGCATTTATTTGCCAATGAAGAAATTTTGCTTAATGTAACATTGAAAAAGGAAGAGGAGACAGCGCTGGCTCTGGGTTCTGGCTCTGGCTGTGCCAGGAGGTGGAGGGTTGCTGGGTTCCTCGGGGCTACCCTGCGAGGTTCTTAAAACAGTGAACAAATGCACCAAACTGTAAAGATGATGGAAATGGAGCAGGGTGTGGCACTCGGGGGTCACTTTATTTATTCACTCAGCAAACACCAGAACTGGTAAGTTCAGACTCCAATGGAGGACAGCCTGGGGGGTGGGGGTGAGGGGATGGTTCTGGCAGTTCTGGGCCCTGGTCAAGTGGCCAAGGAGGAAGTGGTGTTGGGCCAGCCCTGCCTAGAGTGTCCTTGGTCCATGGGGGGCAGAGAGTCATTAGTGAAACTTAACCACTTCACTGTAGATGAGCCCTCACCTCAGGTCTTCCTGCAAACTCAAGAGCTGGGAGCAGGGGCCAGAGAGGATGTGTTAGGGCTGGACCTCCAGCGTGCCTTTACAAGCCAGGGCCTTGAGTAGACAAACAAGCAAATTAGAGCAGTCTTCACTCTAGAACCTTCTAGAAGAACTCATCAGAAACTGCTGGTGGTGGGAGTCCCTGAGATGTGTTCTTGGGTAGGCTAGTTTGCTCTTTCTACTGAGGCATGCGCTGTCATTTGGAGATATACCTTGGCATGCACCTGGGGACCAGCAGTGGAGTTCAATGTCCCCACAAGGGCTCCAAGGGTATGGTCACTTGCCTGCCGCTGTGATCAGGGAGTGGGGAGCTGTGTGCAGGGAGTGGGGCTCAGGGCAGCTGCCATCCCCCTCCTTAATGTGACTGGTGGATGTCATGAACTTGGTGGCCCCTGGAGCAACCTCGATAGGATTCCTCCCTCCCAAGGCCTCTTGGTCCAAGCTTGGTAGGTGTGGCAACTCGTCGCAGGGAGACCTCTGCAAAAAGAGCCAGCTGAACTGGTGTTAGAGAAAGCTCAGGGCTCTAGCTCTGGCCTGTCACTTGAGTTCCGTGTGACCTGAACGGGATCTGGTTTTCTGGGCCTTTGTTTCTCGAGAATAGAATGGGAGTTAAGAGGAACGTCACGATTATCTCAGGGCCTGTGGGCCTCCTGTCCCGTCTTCTCACGCAACCCCTTCATTTGGCTGGTAACCACCCCCAAAAGAATGTTCTTTGCGCGCCCATGCACAGGACACTGCTGGGCCATCCTCCCCCGCCTCAGCTCTCAGCACAAATGATCGCAGACTCTGCACACTTCTTTTGCTGATCGATTCTTCTCATTAAAATGCCAGCTCCGAGAAGGCAGGGGCTTTCATCTCTTTTGCGTGCCTTCCTGGGTCAAGCACCTGCAGTGGCATCTAGGACACAGTTAAGTTCCTGTGTGGGGGAGCGTGCAGGGGTGGGGGGGATGAGATGAGTTGACGTCATCTCAGCAGTAAGCTCTCTTGTGCGTTCTTGCTCACGTGACTGCCTGGAGCTCTTTGAGCCATGCGGTTTCCTCCTCCGTCGGATGCTGACATCTCTCCTAAGACGCTGGCAACAGTCAGCTGATGCGGATACTGAGTCTTAGTCCACCACCGGAGGGGCATATGATTCTTCAGTACACAGGGGCTGGAGGAGCTGTCGGTACGCATTTCTGTAGGCTGCGCTGGTGGGGACCGAGAGTCACTTCTCTGTCAAGGGGACCTGACCTAGGCCGCCATGTTAACCAGAAGTCAAGTCTATTCCCCCAAAATTCCCATGATGAGGGACTGACTCCCCAGACACAGGTAGGGGTGGAGTTGGCCTCTCAAAGAGCAGCAGTAGGAGGGACTGGACAGGGTGACATCAGGACCTCATGGTGATCAGGGTGACGGCAGATACTTGGAGGAGCCCTTGTGTGGAGACTGCATCATGTATAGCTATAACAGAGCTCCCAGGCCTCCACCTGCTAGTGACCATGCGTCTGGCTTTTTTCCAAAGCCACAAAGCCACCCTTTCTCAGAGTTGAGTGTACCAGAGCATGGAGCCCCACCGTCCATTCTTGGGAGTGTTTCCCTAGAGGAAGAGCCGGGGTCTGGTCTCTCAGAGAGAAGTAATGATTCTTGAGTTCAACTGAGTGACAGATACAAGGTCTAGAAGAAAGGGATTTTTCCTGTGACATTCGTTGGACACCTACTCTGTGCACACCACAGGGGCCAGCTCACGGGGATTGGACTCTGGTGGTAGGGCCCATTGTGTGATCGCTGATGTACCCTCCACAATAAGGATGTGGGGGTGGGGCGCAGTATGTTGGGAGCCCTGGGGCTGCCAGGGTAGCTGGGAAGAGAGGCTCCAGGGTGACCCACTTGGGACCCAGAGAATTTAGTCGGTGGCTTTGGTGGGGTCCTTGCCACAGAACCTAAGGCAAGCCCACAGTGGCTTCTGCTTGAGCCCTGGGGGAAGAGAGGTTGTTGGTTGGGAGAGGGAACCTTGGGTCATCGGGGGACAGGAGGGTCTATACGCCCTTCCTTCCAGAGTTCACAACTCTGGATGTGTTGAGAGATTGCCTGAGAGAGCAAACTTTTCCCCTTCTTCCCCCCCCCCCCCCAATCTTTTTTAAGGCCAGTTTAAAAAGGCTCTCTTTCCCCCCTTCTCCCTGCGAACAGGCCAGGGGCTGTTACGGAAATAGTAAACAAGGGTGCTCGCAAAAGCTGCTCTGTTTTAATTAGGGCATTAAAGTAGCTTAGCGCTTACACTTTATATTTTTTGTGAACTTGATTGTATAGCATTTTAAATACCTGTGAACGTTTTAAGGACTCTGGGCGATGGATTATTTGCAGTTTCACAGGAAGCTTCTATTTTAAAAGCAGGCCAGGGTGAGGGGCAGTGCAGGCTTCGCTGCGGGGCCTCCTGGGGGTGGGGTGGGGGGGTGGAATGAGTCAGACTGATGTTGACTGATGACCAACAGTGCCTGGCTCTTTCTTACTCAGCCACTGCAGAGGGTGCACCCTCCTGGGTGCCGAGCCAGGACCCCTACGAGCCCTGGTTGCTCCCAAGGCCTTGATGGTCTTTTCCCAATGTGGCTCATTTTATATATATATATATATATATATATATATATATATATATATATATATATATATATATATATATATATAATCTCCATCCTCTCCCTCCCCAAGGCCTTGGGCAAGCATCCTGATGCCCTCCTATCCTCACCCTTCCATTCTGACTCCCCACCCTCTGCATTCCACCATAATCCAGGCTTGCCTGTGGTTCCCTATTCTCTGAGCATCTGGTCATCTTATGAATATATATATATATATATATATATATATATATATATGCATATATGTGTGTATGTGTGCACATGTGTACAGATTTGTGTGGAGATCAGAAGTCAAAATCAGGTGTCTTCCTCAATTATTCTCTGCCTTTAAAAAAAAAAAGTAATTTAGTTAATTTGATTCTTATGTGCATCGGTGTGATGGTGTCCGATCCTCCGGAACTGGAGACACAGTTGTGAGCTGTCAGGGAGGTCCTGGGGACTGAACCTGGGTTCTCTGGAGTAGCAGCTGGCATTCTTAACTACTGAGCCATCTCTCTAGCCTCGCCCCCTTCTTCTTTCTTCTTCTTCTTCTTCTTCTTCTTCTTCTTCTTCTTCTTCTTCTTCTTCTTCTTCTTCTTCTTCTTCTTCTTCTTCTTCTTCTTTTTTTTCTGAGAGCAGCATCTTCTGTGATGTGTGATGAAAGAGAAACATTGCCATATCTGTCCTTTACACAGGTGCTGGGAGTGGAGCTCAGGTCCCTGTGCTTGGATGGCAGGTACTGATGTATTGGCTCCTGAGCACGCCCCTCCTTGCGCCCCCGCCCCTGTTGTTATTAGACCAGTGGTTCTCACCCTTCCTAACACTGCGGCCCTTTATACATTTCCTCATGTTGTGGTGACTCCCCCCACCCCAGCCAAAAAGCTACTTTGTTGCTACCTCATAACTAGAACTTTGTTACTGTTGACCCTCAAAGGGGTTGCGACCCACAGGTTGAGAACCACCACAGTGTTAGCCTCTGCACCACGCACACAGCAAACTTCCCTGCCCACCAGAGCTGGAGGGGAGTAAAGTAATTGTAAACTGTGTGGTGAGTGGGTCCGAGCGCCCTGGAGACTCCCTCCACTTAAAGGCTCCATCCTTAGCCTGAGGTGCCCTTGGGAGGGGCGGAGCCTCAAAGAGGCTGCCTAATGCCTAGTAGGAGGAAGTGAGACCACTGGGCGTGCCCTTGGAAAGGCTGCCCAGGGCCTTCTCTGCAGAGGGAAGCTGTTTGCCAGGTTTGGAAAACACAGGGAAGCCAGTGGGCCAAAAGGGTAAAGTGGGTAAAGCCAAAAAACTACTCTGCTTGCTTTTGGTTTGGACATATCCTGGGTTTGTTTGTGCCACAGGACCTTTGCAGATGCTGTGGCCTTGCATGATTCCTTAAGTTCTCACTTCCAGAAAGTCCATCCCTAACCCTTTTAGGGGAAACACTCCCTATCCATATTCTGTCTACACCCTTGCTTCCTTCTCTACCGTGTGGCTCAATCTACCATCAGGTAGTAGGTTGTTTATCTGACATCATCCTGTGTTGCAAAATGCTGTTCTATGCTAGCTCCTCATCTGGCAGTTGGGGCTGAGTGGATTTCTTGTCTGCGATGGCCGCTGGAGAACACTCCTCCGAGCCCGTTGTTACCTGGAAGGTGCACTCGGTGTGATGATGGGGATCTGGGATGTAGTGGCAGGCTGCCTGAGGTGTCCAGCTCAGATCTCACCCAGCCTGCAGCCCGATTCCAGGCCCTTGAAGCAGCAGACTGATGTCAGACATACAGCAATGGCCTTGGTGGTGGCTCCTGCCACCAGCTGCTGAATCCTGTCATAAAGGAAGGATGTGCCTTCCGTTCCTGCCAGAAACACTGGTGATATGGCAAGCTGTGGTAGAAATTTTTAATCCTGGCTGGGGTTTCTATCCTGCCTTTGACCATTTAGTTCCTGGATGAAAGACACACACACACACACACACACACACACACACAGCCTTTATATTTACAATAAGCCTCAAGTAGCACAAGAGCTGGGCAGATATCTACCCTCTATACTGTTTGAATCTGCTTTCCTATCCATAACCCTAAGTTACCACTCACTGTTTCATCTGGGCTGCTCTTAACTCCAGTTGGCCAGCCCTCAGGGTCATGTTTTTTTGACTCCTAACCCATGGCAGCTTCTCCTTCCTCCTCCTGCACTTCTGCTTCTTCCCCACGTGGTTCTCCGCTGACCCCAAGCCCAGGAAACCTAACCCCCCACCTATGTCTCTTCTGCGCTGCCATTGGAGGTCGGCATCTTTTTTTTACCAATCAGGGTCACAGGTCTACTTGCAGCCACCAGGCGTGCCCCGCCCCCTCACTCAGCATCACATTAGACAGCAAGACCCAAACCTTAACTGTAAGCTGCTTATTCCCTTGGTGCCACAGCTGGTGCTCATCTGGCCTGAGAGTAGGGGAGAGCCCCGAGGATAGGTCTGAGATCCCTGTTGGATCATGGATGGGTGAAGCACAGGGGCCTCTGATGCCAGGGACTTCGTGGCCTGGGGCGCATCCAGTGGGGGGAACCCTTCGGATCAAAGGGAGCAAGTGCGGCTGACCTGATGATTTCTTCCTTCTACTGATGAGAGCTCAGAACACATCGATTGAGGTGATCAACATTTAGATCTTTCATAGTTAATGAGGAGCTGTCTGATTGATATTGGAAACAGTCACTGCCCGGGGCTTTTAATGAAGCCCGCAGAACGGAGAGAGAGACACTTGACATTACAGGTGGAGGGATGTGAGCGCGTGGAAAGCAGGGTTCTTTGGCAGCCTCCGCCCCTTCTGGCAGTGAGTGCATCCTCTGACCCATCCCTTGGCCTCTGGGACTCTTTGTATCATCTTCTGTGACGTGGGGAGGGGGGAGGGTGGTCTTATTCTCTCCGGGGAGACTTCGTGGCTTGTGAGGGTCAGAAGTGACATTCCATACGAAGCTCTTGGCATGATGGGAACACAGCGAAGTTTCCTCTTGGTACCTGGCCATGAGGTCAGTGCCTCAAAACCCTGCAATGCTGTAGAAATGGTGTACTGTCGAATTTTTCCCACTGCTGTGGGTGACAGTGGTGACCTAGACCAAGGTAGACACTGCCTTCTCTGGTCAGCATATCTTCACACTCCTGGGCTTGGCCATGTGCAATCCAACCAGTCACTGGATTCTGTGTCAGCAAAGGCAGTAAGGTATGTGTAGGGGTGACTCATGGCTCTGACATCCTTTTGCCTAGAGCAACACTTGACCATAGTTGGAACTCCGGTTTTTGTTTTTGTTTTTGGATTGAGTGTCAGAACCTGCCTGGAAGGGGAGTCCAAGAACCAAGGGCAAGATCCCAAAGAAATGGAAACTTGAAGTTGATACAAACCTGCACAAGAATGTCCCCGACAGCTTTATGTACAAAAACCTGAGATTGAAAACAAGCCAGATGCTCTTCAGTGAGCCCATAGTTAGACCTGTGGCATTTCCATATGAGCCCATGGTTGTATTATGGTATGCTCAGATGACGGTTAGACTGTGGTAAATCTACGTTAGCCCATGGTCTGATTGTGGTATGTCCATGTGAACCTTTGGCTACACTGTGGTACGCCAATGTGGGCTTTTGTCTAGACTGTGGTATGCCCATGTGAGCCCATGCTTATAGTATGGTATGCCCATATGAGCTAGTGGTTAGGCTGTGGTGTACCCACATGAGCTGTTGGCTAGACTATGGTATGCCCAAGCGAGCTTTTGCCTAGACTGTGGTACGCCCATGTGAGCCCTTGGATAGACAGTGGTGTATCTACATGAGCCTGTGATTAGATCATGGTACGTCTGTGAAAGCCCTTGGTATGTCCACACTGGAGTATTCTGATCATTGCTAAATAAAAAAGAGTAAAGAAATGTTAGTGAACAACATGGAAGAGAGAGTAAAGAATTGTGTTGAGTTGGGGCTGGGGAGATGGCTCAGTGGGTAAGAGCTCTGACTGCTCCTCCAAAGGTCCTGAGTTCAATTCCCAGCAACCACATGGTGGCTCACAACCACCCATAATGAGATCTGACGCCCTCTTCTGGTGCATCTGAAGACAGCTACAGTGTACTTATGTATAATAATAAATAAATCTTTAAAAAAGAAAAAGAATTGTGTGGCGTGAATTAAGCCCCGTAACCAAATGACTCCTTTTTCTGGGGGAGGAGGAAGAGGGACAGGGTCTCAGGTAGCCCAGGCTGGCCTTGGGCTTACTAGAATGATAGATGATCTTGAACTCCTGACTGTCCTGCCTCTACCTCCCAAGTGCTAGAATCACAGGCTTTGGACCACCTGGCCCCTCAAGGATTCCATGTGGTGATAGGAGGATTCCATGCGGTAATGTCACCATGTTACAGAGATGGAAACAGGACTTAAGGGGCTTGCCCAAAGACACACAGCCCGTGTATAATGAGAAGGCAACTCAAACCTCCCCAGGCCCGTGGCTTGGAATTCCTGCACAGAGGGTTCCCTGGGCTTCCAGGGCTGCCTGGTCCTGAGGGAGCCACTGGCCTTGTGTCTCAGCCCTGCCCTCTGCCCTCCTCCCCTCACCCGAGGATGTTGCTGTGATTTGTTAGATGTTGTTATACTTGCTTAGAGGTGGGGAAACTGAGGCAGGGGGAGGGACTGGGGCTATTCAAGCCGAGAGAAGGTCTCTCCTAGCCCCAGCTCCTGGGGATCAGACACAGCGGCTGTTTAGTTTATCATGCTCTGATACGTTCTTGGAGTTCCCCCAGTGCGGGGACAGTGGCCCCAGGATCCAGGCTCTGTAGGCCAGTTCTAGCTGAGCTGAGATCTAGTCTGTAGGCACCAGGCTGGGGCCTTGGGCATCTGCCTGCTCTTCTCTACCCCTGCGCAGCCTCCTTTCTGAGAGGGATGAATTGGTTAAAGAAGGAAATGTTTATAGGGCTGTTGAGGTGGCTCAGTTCGAGTGCTTGCATGAGACTTGAGTTCAGATCCCCAGCACCCAGGGACGAAGTGGGACGTGTTAAGGCACAGATCTGTAAAAACCCAGTGCTGGGAAGCTGGGGTATTGAGACTCCCAGGGGCTCTTTGGCCAGCCAGTGTAGTTGAAGCAGAGAACTCTAGGCCAGTGAGAGGCTCTGTTTCAAAGGAGGAGGGTGTCGTTCCTGAAGATGACACCTGAGGTCATGCGCGCACACACACACACACACACTACATACAAACATACATGTGCAAATACGTATGTGCATGCACACGCACGAGCACGCACACACCAGCACTATCTCAGAGAGAATGACCCCTGTGGGGCAGCTGGCCCCGTTTGGCCTTTCTGCTCAGGTGTGTGGGGGGGAATAGTCACACCTCAGGATTAGTCACACCTCAGGGTGACAGAAAAGGCTCTGCCTCAGATGTGCCTTTCCAGGAAGGCCTGAAGCCAACAGCTAGCACCAGACTAGCCAAGGTCAAGGTCCCAGTATTGGGACCCGAGTCTAGGGAGAAACACAGCGGGGCTCTTGAGAGGTGTGGTAGACCACCTCACCCAACACACGGCCCCCATGTTGACTTTTCCCAGCCCTAAGAACCTTCTAGAGATCCCCCATCATTGCTGCTAGCTTCTGCGTGGTCTGTGTAGAAGAGCTGCTGGCACGTTCTGCAGTCCGGAGCTAGACTCGGCCGTCATGTGCGCCCACAGATCCATCCGAAGGTGACAGTCTGTACTGCAGGCGTTGGGCCACATGCCTTCCATGGCTGTCCTCCCTGGTATCCCTCTGTCAGTTTCAGGCAGCTGTCTCTTTCCACTTGGGCGGAGACAGTCATGGGGGTGGGGCCACCCTAGCCCTGTGTGCCACCATCACTTGATTTGTTGACCCTTCCAAGGTCCTAGATCTGGCCACAACTCGGGCTCTGAGAAGATGTCAGTTTTTGGGGGTCAGGCTTCAATCCAACTGAGCACCATCAGGAGATATTTGCGGTGAGGGTATCTCCTATGCTTGGAATTTGGGGTGGCAGATAAAAGGATGTTGGGGACTCCTCCCCTAAGGGTGACAGGAACAGGGGCCTTTGAGGGTCTGTCTGGATGATGTTAGCTTCTCCGTAACTACAGGAACAACTACAGATGAGCCGTTTGCCATAATGGGGCACTGGCCAGAGGTTGCTAGATGGACCTTGCTGAGCCCCACCCCCCACCCTTGAATGGTGACAGCTCATGAGACCCTCCCCAGTCTTAACCAGTTAGAGATGCCAGTGGGTCCTCCCACGAAGTTCCTAAAAACTTACTGCTGTGGAGTTCATGCCAGGGGTAGGGGGTGGGGGGTAGATGCTCCCAAGGTCGTCACTGTTGGGACAAGGAATATGGGACTTAGAGAAGGTTGGTCCCAGGGACAGACACTGGTTTCAGGAACTCAACCTCACTCCTCTCCCCCATGGACCAGCAGGACTGATCTGAGCCTTCTACTGAAAAAGCCACAGTTGAATCTTCGAGGCTCCTCTTTGGAGGGGTCCTGTAAGGGGGGACCATGGCCACCCCTTTATACAGACAAGGTAACTGGCTCAGGCAGGATGAAATCCACCATCCACGACCACCCAGTCAGCTGGTGACAGAGCTGTCAGTCAAATGTAGGCACATTGAGGTCTGTGTCTCCCTTCCTTAAATGCCTCTGTGCCTCAGTTTCCCTATCAGTAAAGTGACCTTTCCTCCAGTGGAGTCACTAGGTCCCTCTACCTGCAGTGCAGCCACTGGAGCCTCAGAAAAGTGACAAGATCCCTGGCTTGCCACAGCAGGTCTCAGCTTCTTTGTCCCTCCCTCACACCGTGACTTGAGATCTTTACACGGATGGGTACTGTGTGCGGGGTGGTGAGCCTTGGGGTGGGGGTGTGTGTGTGAGCGCGCGCGCGTGTGTTTGCAACAAATATTTTATAATAGACAGGCCTCGTCTGCCACTTCTAAAAGTAGTGGGGAAAAAAATCCACTTTGAGAAAATAAAAATAACACCAATGCCTAAGATGCTGAAGTCATTAGCTCGGTAGGGGCAGCAAGCAGGTCTGGGGCTAGAAACTTCCGTGACAGACGCCTACACTCATAGGGAATAAATCTCCATGATTAGATTGTGGACAAAGTGACCACCTGTCCACATCTCTCCTAAGCCTCAGAGGGACGCCTCCGGAGAGATGGCCGTCTTCCTTACTTTTGTGACCTGTGACTGAAGAATTGATCACTGCCCTGGTAGCAGCCATAGAGCTTTTATTTTGTGGAAGCCAAACGCTGCCTCGTGAAGTGGGAACTTGGCCGGGCCTTTGCGTCCATCTCAGGCTGCTTGAAAACTTTATTTCCTGTGACTGCCACCATCAGGAGTGAGCCGGTATGTACCTGCAGGCCCCAGCTGGGAGGGGACTTTACGGAGGAGGGCTTCCTTGGCGGCTTCAGGTTAAATAAGTATTGGCTGCTGATGGATTGAGTGGCCTGGGACATCAACACGGCAGCCTTGATCCTCTCTCTCCACATCACAGAGGAAGCTTGGTGAGCAGGGTCACCCGCCCAGCCATGTCAGGACCATCAGGGCCCAGAGCTGTTCAAAGAGGGAGAAAGAGATGCTGTGGTCCCCAGCCACTGTGCTGTCACCCACAGCCATGGGAGTCTGAGGGAGGAGAGAACTAGCCTTTGAGCCAGGAGGGCTGATGGGAATGTGGATCATGAGATGCTTAACTCCATGTTCTGGTAGCAGTAGAGACTGGCTCCTGATGTCACCACCTTTTAAAGCATTGACAAATGGTGGAGGTCCTGTGGCATGTGTCTGTTTCATCTGTAGGATGAGCAGTTTGGTTGGTTCTCTGGGCTGTGGGGGTCCCCCCACCCCCAAGTAGTTTCTCTGATCTGAATGGACTCACAAGCAATGGAGCCCCATCTCCCCAGGACTAGTCACCCCCTGGCAATCCTCACAGGTGGCGTTTGTTGAATGCCTGACTCACTGTGTGGTTTTTCTGGGGGAGAAGAAGACCATGTGGCAGTTGGGATCCCGTCTGGTTCATGACCAGCTGTGTGTCCTCGGGCAAGTGGCCGGCCCTCTCAGGGGGTCTGGTCTTTGAAATGGAGGCAAGGATAAATGAGTTGGCTGTTGTACATCTGTTTCATCGTTTGTGAGTGAGTGGCCTGGAACTTTCCACCCCGGTTGTCCCGAGGGGCACATTCGAGGCTCCCAAGGATGAGGATTCAGGGCTATGTTCTGAATGTTCTGGCTATGCTCACTGACAGACTTGCCATCGGCAGTGCTGTCTGACGGTTCACACTGAGAGGCACCTCATGCCAGTTCTCTGTGGCCCCACGAAGCTTGTGGCCTCTGTCTGCTTTGTTTGGCATGGTCACTGTCCACCCAATATCTTTTGGCTTTCCCCCCCCCTTTTTTTTTCTCTGTGTATCCCTGGCTGTCTCAAAACTCACTCTGTAGACCAGGCTGGCCTCAAACTCGCAGGTATCTGCCTGCCTCTATCTCCCAAGTGCTGGGTTTAAAGGGGTGTGCCATCACACCTGCCTCCCTCCCAACATGTTGAAGCCACAGTTGGGGATACTTCGGACCAGTGGACTCAGGGCGTGCTTGGTCAGAGTGCTGGCCCCAATCTGTCCTGGAGAGAGCCAGAGAGGAGCTTAATAAATGAGGGTGGCTCAAGCCACTACCTCCCCCATTGCTCCCCACCCCCGGTCAGGCTGAATTCCCGGTCAGGCATCTAAGATATATCTGGGGCCAGGTCGGAGTGCCTGGGGAGTGGCCGACCCTGAATGCAGCAGTTTCTGAGTGAGCTCTCCATTGGTGGTGAGAAGGAGAATTGCCTAGTGTGCCAAGCATTGCTGTCCCTGGGACCTGGCTCACACCCTTGTGACTTCTCACAGGGCCCAAGAGAGAGCCCTTCAGCATTGGCAAGGAGGAAATGAACCAAAGCCTCGTTCTGTAACTTCTGGCCTTGGCTCTCCATCTCCCACCACTGTAGTCCTGGGAAACTGTCCCAGTGGCTTCCGTGCTTGGAATGATGGAGACCAGGCCCCAGGCTGGTGCTCTCGATGGTGTAGCTGGAGAATCTGAAAAGCAGGTTCTTGCCCACGCACACTCCCTTGTGCCTTCTCACACAGAACCTGTCTTGACTTCCATGCCAGAGTCAGAGGAAGGTGCTGTGGGGTCCTCCACTATTCATGCCACCTGAGCCCCAGGGGTGACTATGTGGTGAGACCCATGTTATTCTGGGAACGGGCCCAAGGGTCTTAGATATGCCATATTACCCACCTCTCTCCTTCCTCCTTTCCTGTCCCCCACTTTCCACACTGCTCCCAGCCCTCCTTTCTCACCTCAGCCTGGGCGCCAGGGAGTGACGCTTGGATCTCTCTCTTTTTGGCTTTATTTATTAAAAACAAACTAGTCCAAGAGCCAAGCGCTGGGTGCCAGCAGAAACGGGAACTTAGAAATCGTATTAGCCACGGCAGCAAAAACAAAAAAAACAAAAAGACCAAAAACAAAACAAAACAAAAAAAGTTAGGAATACATGAGTTTAGGCTGCATGGGGGCTGCCAGATAAATAAGTCTGGCGGCTGTGACTGGGATAGCGGGGAAGGCCACCTTTCTCAGCTCAAGGAGGGGGACACCTCACTCAATGACAGTCGGGGCCAGGACTGGATGCAGCCACAGGAGCCTCACGCTGCTGTTGCAAGTGCAGGGTTGGTGCTGTTTCACACATAGGGACTGCACCCGGCACAGGGAACAGTGCAGGATTTTCATCATCTTGTTGGGTCCAGGTGAGCGTATATTGGGGTTCAGGTGAATATACCTTGGGGCTGATGGGGCTCCCTTCTTGTATAGTTTGGACTCAGGGCTGGGCGTTTGGTCCATCAACTTTAGGGAGCTGTGCAGTGGCTTAAGCCGCAGCCGTGGTGACCTGTGTACTTGACCTTTTTATCAAAGCATGGTCATGCCACCACAGAGGGCAGGAAGAGCTGGGAGGAGCTTTGTCCAGGGTCCTGAACCTGGAGACTGAGTGTCCCCAGTGCACTGCTGGAGCCTCAGAGAGATAACCTCTGACCCCCACTTGTTTTCTTCTAGGCCTGTAGGGGTCTGACCTGTTAGCCCTTAGCAGAGCAGGTAAAAGCCAAGATGCTGTGTCACGTTCCTCCCTAGAGGATGGTCTCAAGGGTCTTGCATCTGTCTTTTCTGGTTCTCTCTGGCATCTGTGGGAGGGTGGCCCTAAGCTCTAGGCTGTGGGGGCTCAAATCATTGATTTATCAATCCATCCTCTAACTACCTGGTCTAGCGGTTCACGTCAGGCTGCTCACTACCCTCAGGGCATCCCAGGATCAGACAGACCAAGGACTAGGCAGGTAGAGCAAGCTGGCTTAAGCTGGGAGCCTGGCGGCCGAGGAGCTGTGGGTAAGTGCCTGGCCAGCCTGGAAGTCCAAGGCCAGCTGTCTGCGTGGGGATAGCAGCCTGCATTATGCATCCTAGAGCAGGTGGGAGCCAGGCTGCCTGATGGACACAAGATCCTGGGTCCCCCATCTGGGGCACAAAGTAACACAGAGGTTCAGAGGTCGCCAAGTATGTTTTAGTGGGAAGAGGCAGATGAGGCAAATGGCAGAGTCACAGCCCAGAGGGCCTGGGGTCCCCCAGACTTGGAGCTTAGCTCCCGCTAAGCTAGCACTTTGGGATCTTGGCCTTGGGTCCCATCCACATAGGCTAGCTACTCTGCTATCTGTGTGATCATCCTTCTCATCCAAGCCTTTACGAGGTCCAGATTAGGCCCTCTAGGGAGGCATGGGATAAGATGGTGTGCAGGCAAGGGGCTGTGTGGGGTGGGTGATGGAACCCCACTTTGTATCCTGCCCCCACTGTCAGGAGATGTAGCTACTTGTGTGTGATGCTTATTTCAAAAGCAGAGCTGGGGTCACCAGGATCCACCTCACTGAGATACGACTTTGAGGAGAAGTTGGGGTGTCTTTGTAGATCACCTCGACCACCTTAGTGGGGCCTGCAGGGACAGTGTAGTATAGACTCGAGTGACCAGTGGATCTCAGGGCTGGAGCCTGGGACATAGCACTTCCGTGCCCCTTCAATGCCTGGCCCTGCCGGTGGTCAGCTAAGGGGGTGAGATGGCATCTAGCTGTCTTGAGAGCCGGGGAGGTAATGCCACACTGCCTTTAAAATTAGAAGGAAGATGTTTGTTGCGGAGCAGAACCTGCGTCAGCCCGAGTCCTGTGGGAAGGGCCGCTAGCAGCCTTTCGCGTTTATTTTTGCACATTCTTTGCATGTGCCGAGGCTGCTGGCGGCCCTCGCTCATCTCGCTCTCGCAGGGGCTCACGCTGCCCACCCCTGCTATCACTGGACATAGCTGCACTGTCTGCCCTGGAGAAGACAGAGCTGCCCAGGGTGAGTGCAGGAAGATGTGGGGTGGACAGGATTCCAGACAGTCTGCCTGTGTCCTGCCGACCATGTGGTCTGTGTGGGGGTATGTGTGGCTTTAAAGCTTTCTCCCCTCTTGTCATGGCTTTAAGAGCCGCCGGCGTATGAGATCAGGTGTGAAAATCTCTCTCTCTCTCTCTCTCTCTCTCTCTCTCTCTCTCTCTCTGTGTGTGTGTGTGTGTGTGTGTGTGTGTGTGTGTCCTGGGGTTGTGGCTTCCTGGGTCTCTTACCTATCTTCAGGAGATGGCCATGGGTGTGGCTGATTTCGGATCTGCGCTCTGCACCCCGTATGGTCTTGGGGAGACAGGAGTCCATGGTTGTGGATCCCTGTGGTTGCGGGTGTGTGTGGCAAACAGTGGACATGTGTGAGCCTGCACCGCTGTACATGTACAGGGGTGTGTATAAGTGCATTTGAACATGGGTGCACGCACAGGGTATGTGGACAGTGTGCCGTGTGGGTGTGCGGTGTGTGAGCGTTCTGCATGAGTGATGGTACGGGCACACGTGAGCATATGTGACACATGCGAGCTGCATGTGTGTGTACATAGGGCACTCCTTTGGCTCCTGCCAGAGCGGGGCTGCCACAGACCTGCCTGGCCCTGGAAGGCTGGGGCAGGCTGAGGGAACAGGCAGGCTGCACCCCAGCTGGCCCCAGATCCCGTTCCAAGGCTGTGGCTGGGTCTACTCTACCCGGGCCTGCTGCCAGGGGTTAGATATGTTTGCTGTCTGTGGTACTGTAGGCTTTGTGACTCCATGGATGACAAATACTGCCCTGTCCTCCCTGGCTTCCCTAGCTCCTTCAAGGAAGGTGTCTCTACCAACAGGATGGCTCTGTGTTCTTTGGGATACAGCCTGCCCCCTTTACTCTTCAGGGAGTCTAGTGGCTATCCAGTTGCTCCTAGCCAGGGAAACCTGTCCCCTGCCTGGGTCCACCTACCGTAGGACGTGTCACAAACCGGAAGTCAGGCACCTCACGATGCACAGTGGACCTAGCTTATGTCCAGAGTAGGGTGTCAAATGCTGTTCATCCTTGAGCAGGTTGCTTGGCTTCTCGAATCTCCCTGCTGCGGCTGAAAATGGACTTGGGAGAGCTTCAGGGGTGGTGGCTGTTCCTTGTTTGTTACTGAGAAAAGTCTTTCTTGATCAGTACAGGTCTGCGTGCCAGGTGGCGTGGGTTGTGTGATCCTAGCCATGTGTGACCCTAGCCAGGTCATCCTATCCGTGCCTCAGTCTCCCTACCCATTGGGTGACATGGTTAACCGTGCCTGCCTCTCGCTGATGCTGTGAGGGTGTCTTCTCGTTTTTACATAAAAGGTTACAGAGCATGCACTATTGTTGTTATTTCTGGAACAGCGGAACGCAGATTAAAACAGCCCCCAGCCTGCAAGCTTGCACGCTTCCATTGTTAAAGCCCGTGTGGAGGCTGCTTCTCTGAAGCTCTGCCCGTGTTGGGTAACATGGCTTGGGGTTGCAGGATGGTGCCCCGTGGGTGGGCCGCTCTGCCCTCGTCTCTTCAGTAAATTGGCACAGTAGGTCCCAACTTGGCTGAAGCCACCCTGGGCAGACGCATCTGTCAGGGGAGCACTGGCAGCACTCACTCAGCGCTGGTCCGCCCGGCCAACATCGGGCTTGTGGTGGCTGTGGCAGCTCAAACTGGCACATGTTCTCGCTAGAGCTGACTGACATGTGAATGTTGGTGGCAGACCTCGGAAGCAAGGGTGTGTGGTGGTGCCCCAGAGCCTGGCACTGTACTGTGCCCAGAGTTAACATGCCCTGCAGCCGCTGTGAAGAGCTCAGGGCTGCAGCACCGTGCACGGCCTGGGTGGGTACTCAGACCTGTAGTGTGCATAGAAGGTATTCAGGGATACTCCCCAAAGCACTTAACCAACCCCCATTTTCCAGGTTGCTGTAGAAGTCTGGTTTCTCTAGTAGCCAGCTGCCTAATCTCTCTGGCCCCCTCTAGCTACTTACATTTTTTTCCTGTTTAAAAATTGGGTGTGTAATCTGTGTGGGGTTGCCTACACATTTAATCTCAGCACTTGGGAGGCAGAGGCCAGCGGATCTCTGAGTTCGAGGCCAGTCTGGTCTACAAAAACCATAATAATAATAATAATAATAATAATAATAATAATGTGTGTATGTACAGGCATGTGCACATCACAGCATGTGTGTGGAAGTCAGAGGACAGCTTGAAGGAGTCAGTTCTCTCCTTTCATCATGTGGGTTCCAGGGATCAAACTCAGGCTACCAGCCTCAGTGGTAGGCACCTTAGCCCACTGAGCTGTCTTACTGGCTCCACCTTACCCATTTAACCTGGTGGCTGGCATAAGAAGTGAATTCTAAAATCACTTCCTGTATCGTTTCATCTTTCTTGAGGAAGTTGTCCTTGCTGGTTTAATGAAGATATTGAGACAATCTGAAGACTGAGGCCGAGGGTTAGGGTCAGTGACCACCAATACCTACCTGAGTCCTGCAGAGTCCTGCCTCCAGGGGGCGCTCTCTCATCTAAGAGGTTTGTGGGCAGAGCCTCTTCCTTCACCCTATAACAGACCCATGCATTTCCCTAACAGAAGGCCAGGTTAGGTAGCTGGCCCTACCACGCTAGGGACATCATGAAACTCCAGGCCCTTCCGGGGGATCCCACGGACACAGATAAAGGTTGTCACTGGCTAAGGTGGCTTGAAAGTTCCGGGCTTGGCTTCAGACATGGCTGACTGTACTTAGCTTCTGGGAAGCAGTTGTCTCAGCAGCCCCTTAGTGGCAGCTGCAGTAAATGAACAACGTGGGTGTCACACTGGAGGGACCCTCTGCCCAGGTGGTAAGTGGCTCTCACCACCTTTGCTCACCACCCTGCCCCTGTCAAGCCCCGCCCTGGCTCTGTGGCTGCTGGTGCCTTGCTTGTGGCTGTATCTTTAGCCTTTTGGGGGCACATGAGGTCCTGTTCCATACCTGGCCTGGTTGGTACCCTGGCATCTTGTGACCTTTCTCCCCAGCCAGCGTCTGTCCTTGGCTGATCTGCCCAGTGGCTCTGTGCTGTCCCTAAATAGCCTCAGGGCCACACTGAGGGTTCAGGTGCCAAGATTCATGGCCCAACTTTGCTCCCTGCTCCCCCCTTCTTTCTGTCCAGCATGTCTGGAATATTAGGGGCGATTTAGAGGGAATGTTGTCTTAACTACATTAAGGTGGGAGTCTGGGGCCCCTGAAGGAAGGCCGTGGCCTTGGGGGCCTCTCGCCAGATCATTTGAATTGATAGGTGATGGGTGGGTATTGATTTCTCTCTCCCCTGCGAGGGCTGAGGGGATAGTGACTCAGCAAAGGAAGATGGTTTGAAATTCAGGACTGGCCTGGGAGGAGGACCAGGGAGCTCCCCCTGCCCCAGCTGGCCAGAGCTGTGCAGGAGGGCAGTGACGTTCTCAATGCCTCCCCTCACAGGGAGGGAGGGCTCTGGAACCAACAGAAGCCTGCCCTTGTCTCCTCCCCCCACCCCTCAGCTCCAACACCCCCCGCCCAATGTGACTGTGTACCAATGGCTTCCCTTCCCTGTGACTCAGTTTCCTAGTAGGCGTGGCTGGAGAGTGAGTACTCTCGCCTTGCCGGGGGAGTGTGCTGTGGACAGAGAATCCCATCTCCTGGTAGATGACAGGCATTCTGACTGAAGCCGTGACTCATCCCAAGAGCTTTGACTGTGGCGCTGGGATGGGGTGGAGGCTTCTCCCAGGTTGGGCAAAAGGTCTGCCACCAAGCTGCACCCCACAACCCCAGGGAGGAGGTCTAGTTGCTAGCAGATAGGCCATACAGTTTATGGGACACCAAAGGAGAGGCCGTGAGCCCTGGGGAATCCTAGAGGGCTTCCTGGAGGAGATCTTTGAATGACATCACCTCTGACAACACGTGACCGGGAGGGGTGGTACGGAAGACACAGAATTGTGTCAGGACTTTATGGACAGCTAGGGATGCATGCAAGTCTCAGGAGATACAGGAGGACAATGGCTGTCCACTGGGGACAGGAGAGAGGACAGGGATGGGGAGAGGTTAGGACATTATGCAGCTCTGTTGGGTCAGCCACCCATGTGAGATGGTCAGTGGACAAGCTGTGGTGACATCGGGCAGTAGCCACATGCTCCCCACGGTGCTGAGTGACAGCCTACCATGCCGTGGAGACCACAACCCTGTCCCCGTTTCTCGATCCCTCTGAATCTGCCCGGACCCCAGCCATCGCACTGTTCTCTATCCTGGCTTGCAGCCCAGGCTACAGCTTTCCAGTCTCTTCTGTGACCCTGGGGCACACTGATGCTCCCCAGGGTCCCCAGCTAATCCATAGGGCACGGTTGTCATTCTGAAGCTACATTTTGTTGTCCCCTGAGCTGGGCCTCAACCTGGGCAAAGCCAGAAGCCTCCAGGGCCGCCACAGCTACCCATTTGTGTGTGGGCCCACGAGCGGGAAGGTCGGGGCCTGGCAGGAAGTGTTCTAAACTTTTGATCGTAAGGTGAGTGCCAAAAGCAGTCACAAGATGTCAGAGTGGGGAGAGACAAGGAATTCCCCAGAGTCCCTGGATGTTCAACTTCAACTTCTCCACAGAGCAAAGGCAGGCTGAGAAGAGCCACCGGGACACTGGCAGCAAGCACCATTCGTTACCTGTTCAACCCAAAACTGGGCAGTGCTGACAAGTCCCTAGTCCAGAGCCTGTTTCTGCTCCATTTAGTCACCATCATGATTTTTTTTTAAAGATAGGTTCTGATGTAGCCCAGGCTAGTCCTGAGCTTGCTAGGTAGCCAAGAATGGCCTTGGGCTTGTGCTCTTGCCCTGCTGCTCGTTCTTTTGGCCCCACTAACTTTAGCATCCAGGATGCCCCTTCCCTCGAATGCTGACTGCCGTGGGGTGTACCCCCTGGTAATTTTCTGACTCCAACATCCTTTTTATATTGATGAGTCAATGAGCGTTCTCTCCTCCTCTGGTGGCTTATCTTCACAGTTATTTATTCATGTTTCACAAATTTGAGGCTTCTGACATCATTCTATTTCCCCTCCTCCCTGGCCCCAAACTTCCCCTTTCTGTCCCCGTCCCCTCCCCAGCATGTATGTGTGTGTCTTTAAGTCCCACATACTTGGGAAGGCCAGGAATGTCATTCCTCAAGTGGTGTCTGCCTTGGTTTTTAGAGTCAGGGTCTCTCATCAGCTTGGAGTTTGCCAGGTAGCCAAGGCTGGCCCATAAGACTCAGCGATCTGCCCACCTCTGCTTCACCAGTACTAGAGCTACGAGTGTGGCTTTTGACCATGGATGCTGGGGACTAGAACCAGGGTCCCCATGCTTGTATGGCTAAGCCATCGCCCCCTTTTCTGCCCTCCACTCTCTGTGTCTCCTACCTTCCCCTTTAAACCTTGAGACAGGATCTCATGTAGCCCTGGCTAAATTCAGACTCTCTGCATCCTAGGTGACTGAGTCCAGACCCTGAGATGACACGTATGAGACACTATATCCAGCTTTCCCCTTTTTTTCTCTCCAGCCCCTTCATCCCACAGGTGCTCCCTCTACTGGAGGTGACTGAGTGGGACCCTTCAAGTCACTTAACATTCTCTTCTCCCCTTGTGATCTCCTGCAAGCCCTTGTCCAGAGGCCTGGGCAGGTGCCTGTTTGACTTGATGCTTCTGGCAAGAACCCTGGATGTGGCTGCATGGTGCAGCACCAATAGGTGCACCAGATCTGGGTGTCCCCCTCCTGGCGCTGAGAGTGCGATCAGTGGCTTTAGCTGTCACCTTGAGCTTCTTGTTGTTGAGGTCCCTACAATGGCTTTTGTTCCTGGGTCTTGTTCCTGCGTGGGACATTTCTCTAAGGAGAAAGCTGCCCTCCTTGCCCATCAGTGCCCTCAGAAACAAGATGGAAGGGACAGGTGTGTCCCTCTTCCCCTTCACCTGCCAGTCTTCTGCAGAGTGACATCCTCCAAAGACTTCTAAAGAAATGTTTGAAAATCACCATCAACTCTCACATCAGCGTGTGTGGGAGGGGGAGTTGGGGGGGGCGGGGGGCAACTACTTCCGCTGTTACTGTCTGCACCCATGTTCTGGTTGTCCTGTCTTTGGTATCTTGGCTGGGATCTTTGTTTCTTGGCACCTGGAGCCTCTGGGCTAGCAGGTAGCTGTGGGACCTTCCTCACTTTCTGGAAGGTCACAGTGCCCCAGGCTCCATGGGTTCAAATCTGCATCAGGTCTACAATCACAGTGGACCTCGGGACAGGGCTGGGGTGGGGCAGACGGAGGGAGCTCAGCCCTTGGGTCTTGTCTTTCTTCCCCCTGGTCCAGGTTGGTGTTCCAGCAGGTCCAGCTATGCCCCCTCCTTCCCTCCTCTGTCATCTCCCCTCAGGACATGCTGGGGCATCTCCCCACCTCCTGCTTCTGCCTGGGCCTGGTCTTTTTCCCAAGGGAAGATTGGGAGCTCCAGGCGCCCTGAGAGCCAGGCCCTTACCTGTGGTCCCTTAGTCATGTGGGACTCTGACTACAGATCCCTTTCTGGTACATTTCAGCCCAAGGGGCTGCTCACTCTATCTGCCTTTCCACATCCAAGGGGCCTCTTCTCCCCTGGCCAAACCCAGACCAGAAAAAATGACATGTAATATCCCTTCACCGGAGTGACTTAAAAATTAATACGGGCCTCCCCGTGCTACCCCACCTCCACGCGAGCCGCCTGCGCTCCCTGTGTGAGATTAAAACTCACATTTCATTTTTATATGCTGTGCTTAATCCAATAATGATTTTGCGTTGCAAACGGCAATAATATCTCTCAGCATAGTTAATCAGACTAGACTTAATGCTGTCACTATTTATTAACCTTTGTTGAAAAGCAAGAAGTTTCTCTCTAATCTGCGATTGTTGGTCCTGTCAGAGTCTATCAACTGAGAAAACAGTTTTGGCATTCATTAAAACGGTGCAAAGCCCGAAATGACAATCGGGGCGGGGTGGGATCTAGTGTGTGAAATCCTCGCCCTGTTTCTCGGGATGGCGGATGAGCTTGGCAGGGGGAGGCCTGCGGCTTGGCGGGGACCCACGTGGTCAGAGACCCCAGATTCCTCTTGACTGAAAATCCCTTTTCCAGGATTTGTGGGGGGGGGAGAAAAGGAGGGAGTATGGAAACTGACTTGACCAATGCCATGTCTTTGAGCTCCCCTGGGCCTGGCCCAGGTTCCTGAGCTCTCGGCTTTGTCCTGATGTTCATTAGGACGCTGAGCTGTGCGCCTCTTCTCTCCAAAGCCTGGTTGAACTGGAGTCCATCAAACATGACTGCGGAGATGGCTCAGTGGATAAAGCAGCTGCCTTCAAGGCATGGAGACCAGAGCGTGAATCCTCGAACCTCTGTAAAAGGCAGGGGAGGTAGAGACAGTAGACTGTCTGGGGCACCTGGCCAGCCCATCCCACTTGGTGAGTTCCAGGTGAGTGAGAGACTGTCTCTCAAAAGCCAAGGTTGATGGCACTGGAGGCTTCGATGCAGGGGCATCCCAGTGTGCTCCTCTGGAACGTTGTAGGAACTCCACAGCACCCGGGAGTCAGGTGGCCCGAATGTCTTAAGAGTGCCTCTCTAGAAAGTTCCCAGGTAAAGCAGGTGCTGGGGTCTGGAAGCCCCCAGGACCTGGTGGTTTGAGATTTTATAAACCTTAGTGGGATATCATTGCTGGGCCATCCGCTGACCGCGGTTGAGGGCTGGATTAGAATGCATTGTCCGGGTTTCCTGCTGGCTCTGTGCTGGAGCCGCCCCACCCACTGCACATCTTGGCTTTACGTCACTCCCCTGCTGCCCAGCCCTGGGATAGCTTTAGAACACAGGTTCTGATCGGCTGGGCACAGTGAGGTGGGGAGGTGTGCCCTCACAGGTTCCCAGGCCGTGCAGAAGCTAACAGATGCCACGTCAGGCAGGATACATTTTGTGTCCTAAGATTCTGCTGGGTCACAAAGGACCTCAGCAGGATCACCTGGCTGGGGCTTGCAGAGGCAACCCTGTGCCATACCCATTTCCCCGAAGGGAAACCAGCTTTGAGGAAAAGGGAACCTTCCACTGACACAAGGCAGGCTCCAGGGTTCCCCTTTCTCCTTTTCTGAGAGTTCCAGCCATGCCTCTGTGTGTCACTGTCGAGTCTTCACTTTCCAAAGATGGGTTAAGAAGAACCAGATACGGCTCGCTTGGTGGAGGGCTTGTCTAGCAAGTGTAAGATCGTGGGTTCGAGCCTCCGCTTCCACACAACCAGTCATGGTAGTAGTACACACCTAAAATCTCAGCCCTCTGCCACTTGACTACATTTGAGGCCAGCCTGGGCTACATAAGACCCTGTATCAAAACAAACCAAAAAGCCCAGGATAGACCATCCATCCACAAGGTAGTTGCTATGGACTTGGCTGGAGTGACTGATGTGAGGTTCTCCCCCCCCCGGGGGTGGGGGGGATGATGAAGCCGCAGCCCTTTCAGGAGCAGTCAGTGAGCAGGTGTGGTCAATTACTCAGGAAGGCTGAGGGCACCTGGGACAGTGCTGTCTCTGCTCTGCTCTGGTGACAAAGGCGGAAGGGAATGTGACAATCCAGATCTCTCCCTTGCCTCGGATTGCAAAGGAACTCAGGCTGGCACGGACGATGGGAAGCTCTTACTGTGCAGAGATCAATGCTGGCTGCAGCAGCCAGGGCCCAGAACCCACTCTTTATTTCTGCCTTTGATAACCAGAGCCTGAGAGACCTTCGGATGGTGGCATGCCCAGATGCCTCTGGAGTCTGTCTATGTGCCGGGAGAGGAATGAAAAGATTCTTGCACATGGGGGTGGGATCTAAGGCCCCCCCAGGATGGTCAGGAGCACATGTGGTCTGTCCCTTCTTCTCTTCTGGGCCCCCAAGAAGCATCCTACCACCTTCGTAGGTTAAAAGAAACCATGTGGGGGAAGTGTGTGGATTTCAGCTGCGCCATATCCCTCTGCCTCTCTGTTCCATGCGGTGATCTTTGTGGGTTGTGGACACCCAGTTCCCTTCAATCGGTACTTTCAGGACTTCTTTTATTTTTTTATTTTTTAAATTTAGGTGTGTTTGCACAAATGCAAGTTCCAGTGGGACCCAGAAGAGTGTCAGGTCGCCTGGGTTTAGAGTCCCAAGTGGTTGTGAGCTCCCAGTAGGGGTGCTGGAAACCAAACTCAGGAATTCTACAAGAGCAGTAGGTGTCTGAACCACTGAGCTGACTCTCCTGGCCCTACTTTAATTTTTATTATATTTTATTTGTGTGTATGCACGTATATGTGTGAGCATGTGTGTGTGTGCGTGCGCACGTGCGCACTCGCTTGTGCATGCACACATGCCCACATGCACACACAACATATAGAGGGGCAGTTCTCTGTCTCCGTCAAGTGGGTCTTGGGAATCAACCTGAGGTCAGCATGCTTGGCTGTCTGTCCAGTGTCTTTACTCCATCTGTATGGCCAGCCCTAAAGCCGCTTGGTTCTAAGATATAGCTTGGCGCTGTGCTTTTAGGCCCTGAGGCACGGGGCCGCATCGGTTGCTCACCCAGCTGGGCTCAGCAAATCTGTGCTCCTGGCTGCAGTGCTTGGTCACCTGTCAAGGAGGTGATGTGTGAGGCATCTTTAGAGGGATGGAGTTTGCCAGGGGTGGAGGGGAATAGAAACCCGTGGGGCGTAAAGGAGCTGGGTTAGAACTTGGTGGGCCCTGGTGGGTGGGCTGGCAGAGGGGACTGTCAGCGAAGCAGTGTGGAGAGCTCTAGCTGGGGGTGACTGGGGAGAGGCTTCGCGTTCTGGACGTCTGACTAGGGCTTTGGCTCTCCCTAGCACACTGTGGGAATGCCTGATCAGGACTCAGACATGGGGGCGGGCTGGACCTTCACACACTGTAACCTACTGGTTTGTTTTCATAAACTGTGACCTTCGACACTCCCCGCAGTTCTATTATGTTAACCCTTTGTATTCAAACCCTTCTCCTCTTTTCTGTCTAAGCCTATGGTATACCTCAAGTTAGTAGAGTCTATGGTGTGGGGGCTCTTGTCATTTCTTAGGTAGACTTCCATCTTAAGGATCTTTTTAGATTTTTAAAATGTGTTTTGCCTTGCATGTATGTCTGTGCCTGGAGCCTGCAGAGGCTGGAAAGGGTGTTGGATCCCCTGGGACCAGAGTTACAGATGGTTGTGAGCTGCCGTGCGGGTACTGGGGATTGAGTCCGAATCCTCTGCAGGAGCAGCCAGTGCTCTTAGCCACGGAACCAGCCCCTGGACACCCAGCTTCAACCCCGTGTGCCTCCCTCTGTTTCTCCATTCCAGGAAAAAGTGAGTGTCCATGTGTAAGGTTTGTTGCTTCTGACTGTCCACCTTTCTGGGAGTGCCCTTTAGCATCACAGAGGATAGAGCGTGAGTTTCAATCCTCCAGTTCTGCTCTTGTGGTTCAAGACTTCTCCCCTTAGTCCATGTCCTCTGTGTTTTCATGTGAATTCAGAAATTGACTTTTCCGCTTCTCCTACTGAACAACCAAAGCGGGCCCTCGGGGGTTGATCATGATCTCGTGGACGTAGATGACTTAGGAGAAAGCTGAAGTTGTGAAGGAGATGCACGCAGTCTTCCATCCATGGACAGCACTGCTCCACACCCCGCCCCCACCGCCCCTGCCCCTGCCACCTACCCAGCTCTTCTCCTATTCTGTCTGTGCCAGGATAGAGACCTCCTCTGCCCCACGACTGCACATGGTGTCTCCTGCTCTGTCCCCTGAGCCCTCTGTCCCTGGTTCTAATCACCACGGCAGAAGTTCTTTGTGCTTTGATGCTTCTCAGTTGCCATTTCCTGTGAACTGTGAGCTCTTGAAGGGTGGAGAGACTGGCTCTGTCTGGTTCATGGACTGGAACCCAGGGAGTTCCCCATGAAGATTGATGAATGAATGAATGAATGAATGAATGAATGAGGGAAGGAAGGAAGGACAAGTCCCATCCTTTCACACACACCTGCAGCTTGCTGGCTGCTCTCATTCCCAGCTCCACCTGCTCCGTTGTGTCAGTCTGTGAATGGGGAAACTGAGTCCTCCTTCAGCCCTCTGCTTGGCCTTGTGCTTCAGACTCCGCTCTGGCCGTCAGGTGTTGCACTTTGAGAAACCCTGTTCATACAACAGGCAGATGCGTGTGATCGTAGTTTTTACACTCTTGGCTGTATTGTGTGCCTGTGTGTATTTGTACACGTGTGCACATAATCCGTGTATACACGAGTTCACTCGCGCGCGCGTGCGCGCGTGTGTGTGTGTGTGTGTGTGTGTGTGTGCACGCGCACGCATGCGCGCGCATGCTCGTGTGAGATTCAGGGTGGGCGTGGAAGTCAGATACCAGCTGCAGGAGTGGGTTCTCTTCTTCCACCAATGGGAGTCTTGGGTTTGAACTTGGGCCTTGAGGTTTGGCAGTGGGCACCTTTATCCATGGAGCCATCTCTCGGGCCTGATTGCAGGCAGTGATGATAATGGAGTTTTAATTTCTTTGATGAGGTGCAGAGGTAGCACCTTCCAGCATCGCTCGGAGCCTTAGGAAAACCAGCAGTGGGGTCTTGATCAAAGCAGGTTCTACTTATGAGTAGGAAAATCCGAGTCTGTAAGATGCTGCCAACAGGTAGTGAAGGCCAGTGACAGCAAGGCAAGTCTAACCCCGCCTCTGCCCCAACTCCAGTCCCCCTCCCTCCTTCTCCTCAGGAACCACAGCACAGGGCATCTGACTAATTGGTTTGTGGACATGACTGGGCTAGATAGATTTCATTGTGCTTTTGATCTCAAGTCGATACAGAGGCCGGGTGTTAATGGAGTCCCCCCGGGTGAGGGCTGTAAGGAAGACTTAAGGAAGAACTTCCTGAGGAGACCTCAGGTGGCCAGGTGGCCTGACTGCAGCACTGGAATATGGGAATTCAGAGAGAGACAAGAAGATTGAGAAGCTGGGTGCTGTGCAGGAGTGCAGAGGGAAATGAAGGAGGGGGGTGGCCCTCTAAGCTGATTCTCTAGGTTAACCTAGACTAAGCAGAAACTTGAGAGTGGGGTTCCCTGGGGAGCCATGGGAAGATCTCCCGTAGTCTCTTCCCATTACAGTTGGTGTTTCCTAATCCTCTCAGTCCCATTTTAGTTACAGAACAGCCTGGAAAAGCAGAGGCAACAGTAACTATTGTTCTCCCCAAATCACAGATCAGCAAACTGAGGCTGGTGGCCTTGGCCTGCAGCTTCGGGACTAGCCAAAAGGATTCCATGGTGCGAGCCCCACTTCTCTGCCTTGCCCAGTATGTCATTCTCCTTTGTGATGGAGCTTGATTGGCTTTTGTTTGTGACTCTAGAATCAAATGACACCTTACACCATAGGGACTGGAGAAGTAACTCGGAGGGGACAGTTCCGTTCCTGGCACCCACGCAGCAGCTCCCAACTGTCCATAACTCCAACTTCAGGGGATCTGACGCCCTCAGACAGATAATACATGTAGGCCAAACACACCAGCACATGTAAATAAAAATAAATACATAACATTAAAACATTTCTTAACAGAAGGAAAAAAATGACACGTTAGTTCACAAAACAGAGCAGTGTCGCCTTGGGGTGCGGGCCACAGGGCATGAGAGCATAGCTGGTTATTCTGCTGATAGCTGGTTGTCATTGTGAGGCAGTGACAAGGAACAGAGATGGGAACGCAGTGGGTTGTCCCATGTCCGGTCACACCGACTGACTCTTCTGTGAGAGTCACAGCAGACAAGCTTCCCTCTCAAGCCTGACTGGACTCGCTCACCGTGGTTACAGGAAGCTCCTGTTTTGGGGGTGGTCAATGGTCCATGTGGGATGTGACAGTGTGTCTGCTTGATTCTGTGGGACCTGGCACGAGGGACTGCATCTCTCTGTGGTCCAGCCTGCTTCATCCTAGAAAACTAGTCCCAATTCATGCTCTCCCAACCATTTTGTTTGAGAGAGCAGAAATATCTCTACTGTGTTTGTTACTTAGCCCCCGGGACTCTGCAAAGTGCCTGATAAATACGTATTCAGATATTTGCAGGGTAGGCAAATAAATTTGAGGAGCTGAGGTCAAAGGTTAAAGATGGCTTCAGCTGGCTACCCAAGAGGGAGAGGGCCAGATGAGAAGGCACACTCATGTGACCTTGACACTGTGTAGGCCGAGGGAGGGGCATCACAGATTCCAGGCTAGCCTGGGATTAGGACGGCTGAAACGTGCTTGTGTGATTTTGGTGTGATTTAATGATTGACTGGGGTTTTTTTTGTGACCCTTCCAGAAGCCCTCATTTCCTGGTGCTCTCAGATGGCTCTCAGGAGAGAAGGAGGACATAGCTGTAAGGTCTATGAGTCAGGCCATCTGTCCGTCCATACAGACTGTATCATGCCATGGAGAGTGTAGGGCCTGTACGTGCTTTGGTGGTTTCATGTCATGTCCCTCATGTATGGGAAGCAATCATAGTCACGTAGGGACACACAGTGATGGAGCAGCTGCTGCTAGCTCTGTCACAGCAGTCACCACACCAGGAGTCTGGAAACTCCTACAGAGTCTCATGCTAAGCATAAAACGCTTCATCCTAGAAGGGACACACCACTTCTGTGTTCAGCGTGTACTTCAGACTTAGTCATGTGGTCTCTCTCAACCCCAAGGAGACAGGGGAGCAGAGATAGGAAGCTTCGGTAGAAATAGCCATGCCTGCCGCATGCGCTGGTAAAAGTCACTTCGTCTGACTCCACGGCAAACCCGGTAAGAAGACCAGGAAATGTAACCGACAGTGTGTCGTGGGCTCTGTTGTTGTTTGCTCAGAACAGCTCGTTTAACCACAGAGTCACCCCATCATCCAGTAGGCACTGGAATAATTCCCATTTTACAGATCAGAAAATGGAGGCTCAGAGAGGTAAGGTGACATACCCAAAGTCACACAGCTAGGAAGTGGTAAACACAGTATTTGAACCTGAGCTACTTTGGCTACAGGGCCCGTATTGTATTCGCCCAGTCACCAATGGAAAAAATCGAGGCTCAGCCCCATCTAAGGCCTGCCCTCCTGCCCACAGATCTCCAATAGGAGGCCTCCCTATTCAGTTTGGCCATTGGGATTATCAGGTTATCACCCTTCCTGGGTCTCTCTTGGGTGGGCACCTTGCAGTCCTTAACCTCTTGAGTCCTGAAGCGAGCCTATGCTGTGCCGATCTGGACGAGTCAGCTCCGCAGGAGCCGAGACTCCTCAAGACCCATCACAAAACCCAGACATTATTAAGCATTAAATGCCAGGGCTGGAGACGTGGCTCAGCAGTCAAGAGCCTGTGTTATCATTGCAGAGTGTGGGAGTTCAGTTCCCAGCACCTACATTGGGCAGCTCACATCTGCCCAGAAGTCCAGCTCCAAGGAATGGATCCCCTGGCTTCTGCAGGTACCTGCACTCATATACACAAAACCTCACACATGGGAGTGCACTTATGCACACAGGTAGAATCTTAAAGATTACAGGATAAAAACATGCTATCAGCGATTTTAGTAACTTGTCTTCCAGAGGGACACAGTTCAAGACACAAGCAGAATTCTGAACCCCCCGGTAGTAGTTATTGACCCTGTATGAGCTGTGCTTTTCCCTAGGCATATAAACCAGGGATGAAGCTTAATTTTTATAATTCAGGCATGACAAGAGATGAGCCAACAATAAAGCCAGGTGACTGTAACAACGTACCATAAAGCCGCAACAGCAGGCTGCGGAGATGGCCCAGTCAGTAAACCAGTTGCAAGCATGAGGGACCCATGAGAGCCCAATGCATTAAAAGCCAGGTGCAGGGTCGTGGGCCTGTGCTCCCAGAGCTGAGGAGTGGACAGAGGCAGAAGGGTATGTGGGGCTTGCTGGCCAGGAGGTCTAGCCGAATTGGCAAGCTACAGGTTCTATGAGCGACTCTGTCTCAAAAGTGATGTGGACAGCAGTGTCACTTTTGATGATGCTGTATCCTGAAGTCAGTGCGCATGTGTACACACACACACACACACATATGCGCGTGCACAGTCAGCGTTTTCTGACTGTGTTCCCGGTCTCTCGGGAATACCTCATTGCTGTATTCTCCCTCATTGCTGTATTCTCGCTCCATCTTGGATACCGGTGAGATGGTGTACTGGCTAGTTTTATGTCAACTTGACACAAGCTGGAGTTATCACAGAGAAAGGAGCTTCATTTGAGGAAATGCCTCCATGAGATCCAACTGTAAGGCATTTTCTCAATTAGTGATCAAGGGGGAAAGGCCCCTTGTGGGTGATACCATCTCTGGGCTGGTAGTCTTGGTTCTATAAGAGTGCAGGCTGAGCAAGCCAGGGGAAGCAAGCCAGTAAAGAACATCCCTCCATGGCCTCTGCATCAGCTCCTGCTTCCTGACCTGCTTGAGTTCCAGTCCTGACTTCCTTGGTGATGAACAGCAATATGGAAGTGTAAGCCGAATAAACCCTTTCCTCCCCAACTTGCTTCTTGGTCGAGATGTTTTTGACCAGGAATGGAAACCCTGACTAAGACAGACAGCTAAGTGTCAGCGCACCATGGGCAGTAAATAGGAGTTGATTCATGGCTGGGTTAGGGTTTAAGGCACAGTTCTGCCATTCTGTGGCAGTCAGTTTGAAAACCAAGATGGCTACCAGGCAGATAGCGGGGTGGGTAACACATAGAGTGTAGATACGCCAGAAGACATTCCGAGTCCACTTCATGGCTGGGACAGAGTCTGAGCGTGGTGACATTTCATGCAATACTAGAATAATAAATACATCACTTCAGATTCATGAATTGTTTATTTCTGGAATTTTCCCTGTATGTTTGGACAGCAGTTGGTCGCAGTCAGATGAGACCAGAGGAAGCTAAATCGCAGATACCGTAGGATTATTTTTTCCACAGAGGGCCATATGGTCTCTGTCACGGCTACTCAACTCTGTCACAGCAGAGGCAGTGTGCGCACTAAAAGGTGTGGCTGATTGCCAGTAAAACTTTATTTACAATACCGGAGGATGGGGTGGGCTTGGCTCACAAGCCACAGATTCCCAACTTTTGTCTAGAGTGTGTCCCTCACCTGCCCAGAGATTATTCTTCAGATCTGTTCATGCAGCGGGTTAGGAGGTATGCAAGTAGGCAAAGTGCACCACACAAGTGCGTGTGCCTAAGTTCTGGCACATTCCTGAGCTGCGGAGCTGAGGCAGGGGGATTGCTGGAGCCCTCTGGCTAGCCAGCCTCACTGAAGTGGCCAACACCATCAGTGAGAAACTCAGCCTTAAAAAGAGATGGAGAGCAACTGAGGATGCCTGATGTCAACCTTGGGCATTCTGCACATGCCACATAGACATGGAAAACCCAGGTACGCATGATCACCTTAAGTGTCCCTCCATGGCTGACAGACATGGGGCCTCCTTCACCCCTGAGGTTCCGTGAGTGGTTTTAGCCATTCCCACTGACTGAAAGACAGACTGGCAGACTTTGTTCATCTGATTGTTATTTAAGTGGGGTGTCACCCCACTGTGTTCTTGCCTCCCAGTACCTGACCTAGGGCCTCATCGTATAGATTTGTGGGGTCTCAGGAAGGTGTATAAAGGAGAGGTGTGCACACTCCATCATCCCCAGCCCCAGGCAGCAGGTGCTCTATGAGACTTTCTCAACAACCTAAGGACAGTGACTCCTAAGGACACCCTCTGTGTCCCTGTATGCTCTGGTGGTCCAGGCCCGAAGCAGGACAGGTACCCAGTTGTCGGATACAAGAAGGGTAAATGACCCACCCGTGTGTTTGGTTAGCACTACCCTTAGCAGGCTCATCAGCTACTACACGGATTTGGAAGTGAGGGTAAAATGAGGTCTCCCCCTGCACTCCACACCCCAAAGAGCCGAGAACTAAGGGGTCTGAGTCAGCAGACGTCGGGATCCCGAGATCGAGACCAGATCTTATGCAACACAGGTTGGTCTTGAGCTCACATGTGTCCAAGGATGACTCTGAACTCCTAATCCTCCTGCCTCAGCCTCCCAAGAATTAGCACTACTGGGCACTCCCCACTGTGGATTATGTGGCGCTGGGGATGGAACCCAGGGATGTGTGTACTGCTGGCAGGGGCTCCTCAGGCTGAGCTACACCCCCAACTCCCAGGAACCTTTTGAACCATAGTGGTCCCCAGCTTCTACTTCCGGAGTTGGGCTGCTGAAACCACGGAGTAGGTGAGCTTTCTCTCCAGAGTCCTGAATACCGAGGAAGTGACAGCACCACATGTGCTCCTCTGGGGCCTGATTTAAACCCTTTAAAGCCTTGTGGCTGCTGGCGATGAGCTCAGAAGAGGCCTGCCCTACCCCGGTTGCCGTAGTGAGATGGCCGAGGTGTATGCTCTTACTGCCGGGAGAGGATTGAGTCTGCCTTTGTTATTTCTGATCATAGAACTCTAGTGACGGACAGAACACCCACAGAATGGCCTGAGAGGCTCTGCCTCTCAGTGCTCCCGGGGTTTTTGCTTCCATCAAGTTCCAAAATCTACATTTTTGTCGAGTGCCAGCCAGGCCAGGACCCCCCTCTGGCCCCCTCTGGCCCCCTCTGGCCTCGCATGCTCAGGTGATTGACTTTAGGCACCCTCGTCATGTTAAAAATCACCACCCTAGACAACCTAAATGCTGCATCTTGTATTTTAGAATGAATGGGGGTTTTCCCTCAAGTTGACCCAATGTGCGATGTTAGATCTTATCAATAATAAATCCTCCCATCCATCCCCAGGCAGAGTCAGGCGACAGGGGTGGTGGATGGGGAGGGGGAAGGAGATCCTTGGACAGGATCACAGAGTTTGACCAGAAGGAATGCAGAAGCTGCGCCCCGAGAGAGCATCCTAGAGCATTCCCCACCTTGGCTTGTTGGCTGATCGGGTGGGAGACGGGACTGAGGACATTTTTCACTGAGCTGGCTTAGCGAGCAAAGGTGTTTGCCACCAAGCCCATCGGACCTGAGTTCAATCCCCAGGGCTCATGTGATGGCAGGAGGGATCTGACACCTACAAGCTGTTTTCTGTCCTCCACATGTGCACTGGGACACACGTTTACCCCTCCATGGATTAACAAAATAACATTTAAATTTTAAAAATATATATATTAAAATGACTGTTCAAGGGTCTGGGGAAGTGGCTCAGTTACCGCTTGCTCTACATGCATGAGGTTGTGAGTTTGAGTCCCCAGGACCCGAATAAAAGCCAGGTATGGTAGTGCATACATGCAGCCCTAGTGCGGGGGGGTTGGGGAGAGTGGAGGCAGGTGGAGCCTGTGCGCTTAGGATCATTGAGGGATTGGATCAAAAAAGTAAGGCAGACAGGGGCCTGGAAGATGGCACAGTGGATAAGGTCCTTACCGTGCAACCCTGGCAACCTGTGTTTGATCCCCAAAGCCCACACAGGGATGGAAGGAGAAAGCTATCCCCTGGCCTCCATGCATGCACTGTGGCATGTGCTCCCCCCTCCCCATCATGTGCACAATACTAATAAAATCATGTGAGACTGATAGAAAACATGGGACTGGCATGAATCTCTGGCCTCCACATGCATGTGCACATATGTGCACATAAGAACATGTGCTCACACATATACATCTGTGTTGTGAAGGCGCACGCCTGCAGTCCCAGCACTCAGGAGGCTAGCCTGGGCTACATAATATCTAAACAATAAACTGAGCAATACTGAAATGAAAAGACTATATAGTAGTATAAGGTACAAGCCACAGCAAAGAAGGAGTCGAGGACAGAGGTGTTCCCTGCAGGGTGGACTCTGACACCTAGGGATTGTCCTGCTGTTTGGGTAAGGTCTGGCCTTTGTTTTTCGATACAGGGTTTCTCTGTATAGCCCAGGCTGTCCTGGAACTCACTCTGTAGTGCAGGCTGGCCTCGAACTCAGAGATCCGCCTGCCTCTGCCTCCCGAGTGCTGAGGTTAAAGGTGTGTGCCATGCCTGATCAGGCACTGCCCTTCAAAATGCTTGATTTCTCCAGGTTCCAACACTGGTCAGATCCTCGTCCAGAGATCCACTGGACCGACTTCTCTGTCTGCTCAACCAGATCTCTCTTAGGAGTCCATCCAGTCTCACACGCTCGCGCAGCCCATAGCAACATGGGCCCGTGTCCCCTCTGCCTTCTGAATATAACTGTAGGAAAAGATTTCAGGCCTGTCTGCTTGGGGTTGCCGAGAAGTCTTTGCCAGGAGCTCCCAGAAGCCTGGCGCTTCTCACCCTTATCGTTAATTTAAAATTGGAGGCCGGGGAAGAGGGCTCAGTTGGTGAAGAGCTCGCCATGCAAGCCTGAGGACCTGAGTTCAAATCCTTAGGGCCTATATAAAAGTCTGTGCATAGTGGTGCATTGGTCCCGGCACTGGAGGATTTCGGGTACAGAGATGGGAAGATCCCTGCGGGTGTTGCTAGACTGTTCAGGGGTGACCTGCGGCTTCCGTGAGATAATCTGACTCAGAAATAAAATAGCAATTGAGAAAGACACCTGGTGTCTGTCAACTTCTGGCTTACACACACATGTGTGCGCGAATGCACGCACATACACACAGCAGGCTTATACACACACCTGTACACATACACACCTCACAAAGCAATGATCGGAGGTCAGCTACCACTGTCCACTTCTCTTCCCTGTTTCCCTCCCAGGTCCAGCAGGGCACAAGGCCCTTCACAGAGGAGGAATAGTTTTTACAAGTAGCTTCTGGAGCAGGGATGGGCTAAGCGGTTGTAATTCCTCACAAGGCTGTTTTTATAGAAGAAAATCGAGTCAACACTCCGGAGTATACTCGGCTCTTTCCAGAGATGGGAGAATTAATCAAACTGCCGACTTCGCTGTCTAAGGCGCGCAGGGCGGGAGGGCCGAGTTTCATCAGCAGATTGGCTTGGGGAGGCGCAGATGAAAGGAAGGCCGGCCCTCTCCTGGTGCCTTCAATATTGGCAGGCGGTGGGGTCGAGATGTTTCCTTTTCTTTTGTTGTTAAGGAAAGCCATACAGATAATTAATGCTGCTGGAAGGAGCCTGCTCCTCTGGCGTCTGCCAGGCTGGGCTCCCCCCACCCCGCAGTCTGGGATCTTCTAGGGAGAGAGAAAAAAAAAGTGAAGCCCCCAGGGGGACTCTGGCAATTTACACAAGCAATAAATATCATCCAGAGAGCAGACAGGACCAGCCAGGACCTCATAGCTACAGACATCTGAGAGAGGGACTCAAGTCCCAGTGAACGCCAATGAACTTGACACAGGGAATGCTTCACACCATCCAGTCCCGCAGTGTCTTGCAGCCCTGGGGTGCGGCTGTCACATGGTGATTGTTTGAAAAGGTAGGTGGTCATCAAAGCCTAGGGAGCACACACAATGGGTTTGATGCTTGAAGGTTTTCATCACGCTGTATGTCTGAGTACCAGAGAAATCTGTTACCATCCCTAGATGCCAGAGGCAGCCATGGGATCGTGCAGTTCTGGACAGGTCTACTGTCCCTGGAAGTCCTGTATGTGCCTCAGTGTGCCCAGACCCCCCCCCCCCCCATGCAGTGCTTTGTGAGCCCTGGCAGTTGCCAAACTAGTGTGGCCAGACTTGCCTGGGGAATCAATTTAGAGTCATCTCCAGCTACATAGTTTAAGGAGTTTAAGGCCAGCCTGGACTACATTGGCAATTTCCAACCCCACTTCCACTTCTGCCTACAAGACCAGGGGCTTCTCACCCTCTGCCCGCTGACCATGAGGACCTCGACAGGAAGCCCAGGAGTCAGAGAGGGGGGCCTCAGACATCTGAGCCATGTCTTCATTGGTCTGTGATCACAAGGTCCACTCTGTTCCAGTTCCATTAGGCCAGTCACTTCCGGTCTCCACACCCAGCTCACAATGGCACCGATCACGAGGTGTGGGCAGACTCTGACGAGGCTCCGCACTGGGCCATGTGCTGTCCTCAGCAGCCACCAGACGTCAGCACAGTGTCTGAAGGGGTGCCTCCTGCACCACTGTCCTGCGGGATGTGTGGCCTAGGGGTTAGGCAGCTGAACCTGTGTAGCTGCTCCTTGGGACACTCTGCCAGTTGTAGGGAGCATTACTTGAATGGGTGACATCAGAAAGGGACATCACAGCACCCCACTCGCACAGTAAACCCTTAGACATTTCACCAAGGTAGAAGGGCCCTGAATGGTGGTCATCAAGTGCCTACAGCCGGCCCCTAAACCCAGTTTCGGAGTACCCCCCTCTGTAATTAGATCTCCCCAGCTGAGCACTGTGGTTCACTGTAGAGCCAGCCCGTAGGGAAAAGCATCCCCACGTTCATCTGGAAGCCTGACTCCCCTCACGAGTGCGTTCTCACAGACACAGGGTCTGCTAGATCCTCCCACAGTGGGGATGTCAGAACTTGCTTGCTGTTGGACGAGCCTCCCGGCCCCTTCCTTGGACGAGCCCAAGGGAGCTTCAGGGTTTCTGGCTCACTCACAGGGGTCACTTTCTATCCAAGAAACCAGCCAACTCTGGAGAGTCCTTTCAAAACCCTGAGTGGCAGCAGTGAGTTTGAAACTCTCCCTAGGAGAACCTGGGTCAGTACATCCAGCCCCACCCAGCCCTGGCTGTCCTGGAACTCACTCTGTAGATCAGGCTGGCCTCGAACTCATCGAGATCCGCCTGCCTCCCAGGTGCTGGGATTAAAGGCGTACACCCCCACCGCCTATACTTTAATTTCTGATCTCTCACACTGGCTCTGGATCACCCAGGCAGCTGCTGTGGGAACCAGGCTGATCCTAGTTACAGGAGCCTCACCAGTTCTGCCCCCCACCTCAGGAATGCACCCAAAAGAACACATGGACCCAAGAGGTCCTGGAAACAATGATCACACAGTCAGAAGGTAGAAGTGACCAGATTCTGTGTCACCCCCTGAACAGATAAGCAGAAGGAAATGTATTCAAACAGTGGAATAGTATTCAGCCATAAAAAAGTATACAGTAATGCTTTGTTCTGCCATACGGACCAATGGTGAACACGAACACACACACACTCAGTGCTATGAACAGAAGGCGGGCCAGTTGTTGCGTGACTGCTTACGTCACATTTTCAGGAAGGGGAGATCCAGGAAACAGACACAGCTTAGAGTCTGCAGGGCTGAAGAGAGGGTGATGGGAAATGAATACTTGCTGGATTGGGGATTTCCTTTTAATTCTATCATTATAGTATAACATTTTTAAAATCAGCATTCAAAATAATGAGTTTCACCATGACATGTTAAATCTGCATTCTGCCTGTGACAGAAACCATGAGATATCTGTTCTATCCCCTGAATGCCCTGAATTGTTGGGGGTTTCCTTTTGAGGTGTGATGGGAATGTTCTGGAACTCCAGGGGGTTGCTGTCCTGTTGTGAGTGTTTATTGTCTCCGGTCGGACTCAGAAGCTTTAGTGTTGGTGAGTGTGTGTCCCCCATTGGCCAGGCTAGTGGAGCCTGGAGCTGTATACATCCCTGGTGGGGACTTGCCCATCCCTTAAGCAGAAGGTTGAGGGTAAAGGATGGAGATAACCGGCTCTTGGCTTTGGTACAAATCCATCTTCATAGGGAGAGGAGACCCTGAGGATGAAGGTGAAGAACATGGAGGGATGAGAAGGGTAGGGTCTGAGCCGTGGGTTCAAGGCCAAGCTCTGCTGAGACAGCATCCACAGAAGAGTATGGCAGAGCCACAGAGTTGCCACGTTGACCTCAAGTGAGGTTGCTGATGATGGGTACAGCCTCCTGGGGAGGGAGGGGGCGGGTGGCTGGAGGTCAAGGCTGGGGACTCTGAATGTGCCCAGGTTATCAAGCCTGGCTTCTTCCTGTGTCCGCTTAGTGGTTCTGATTAATAGCTCATCCATTTTGCTAATAGGTGTATGCAAGGCTCAGAGAGGCTGGGAGACTCACCCAAGATCCCTCAGCAAGAGCAGCCAGCTTCAGTCTGTCAGGAGTCTCTTCTTGGGACTAGAAAGGTGAATGCTGAGCCAGGCATGACCGTATATAGCTGTTATGCCAGCACTTCGGAGATTGAGGCAGGAGGATCAGGAGTTCAAGGCCAGCCTGGACTACACAGTAAAACTCTATCTCAAACAACAAACAAACAAAAACTCTAGCTTTTTTTTTTTTAATGGAAAAAGCCATCTACAAAGAATAATAAAATAGTCCTTATTGTCCCCATCATGCAGGTGGAGCCTGGCCACTGCCAGCTTCTGTTGTCCCTCTGTGCCTTTAAACAAACAAGCCTGAAACATTAGAGACAGAACTTACGGGTGTCTGTAGGCTGTGGTGGGGTCCTACCTGACAATTATCTTTATTTCCTACCTTGCTCATTGAGTTTTCTTTCTTTTTCCTGTACTGTCATGGTTCCCATGCTCAGAGGGTCTGCATTTCCTCATCTGTGAAATGGGCCTCCTGCCTCTCTCTCCCCTGCCAGAGCTCAGTCCTGTAAACCAGTGGGGATGGGGCCTGCTCCAATGACTTTTATTGGTTTTGGTGTATGTGGCAGGGGTGGGGTGGTGGTGCACATGTGTGCACATGTGTGTGGAGGCTGGAGGTTGATCTCAGGTATCACCCCCAGGAGACAACCCCCCCCCTTTTTTTAATTTGGAGACAGGATCTCTCACTGGGCTGTAGCTCATTGGCACCAGTCTGGCTGGCCAGCAAGCCCCCGGGGTCAGCCTGTCTCTGCCTGCCCTAGGCCTGCAGACCCACACTGAGGCGCTTAGATTTTTACATGTGGTCCTTGAGGATTCCAGGGAGGCGCTTCTCCCAGATGTGGCCTTCTAGAGATGTCCCTGGTTTGGGGCTGCAGTTGGTGCCAGGCTGCGCTGGCAGCTCCAACTCCAGTATCTGCCCAGATGTAGGCAGATGCCAGCCTCCGAGCCTCAGTTTACCCTTTTATGAGTCAGATTTGGAGTCAGTTTGCATGGATCTAGGTAAAGATGCATAGCGTTAAATGTTGAGTTAAGCACACAATAATTGTTTACCAGAGCCGTCCGCCTCTCTGTGCCTACCTGGCGATTGCTGCTGTGGGCCTTCCCAAACAGGACCGTATGAGCGAGCTGTCTAAAAGGATAAATACCCTGGACCTCTGTGGTGGTGGGGGCTCCAGCTGCCAGGAATCCTGCTTCACTAGTTCCCTCCCCTCTCCCCCCATGTGTGGCCACTCTGGGGGCTGCCACTACTAGGAGGGGCTTGGCATGAGAACCAGCAGATGCCAGCCTCGGCCCGCGCGCAGATGTATCTGCCAGTTTCTGACGGGAAGACGTGATCTGGGAATCGCTCACTTCATTGATAATTAAATTCAAATTAAGAGAGATTTGCATTTATGAAATGCCTGTTTGACAAGGTGTCATCGTACCATCCACCACCAGGGTGCTTGGGAGCTGACGGGGGGGGGGGCAGCCACGGGAGGGGCAGGGCGGCAGAGGGTCACAGCTCCATAGGGAACACACCACTGGGTCTCTGCCAGGCCACGTAATGTCACCCAGTCTCACACCCCACCCCTTCAGCTGCCCCCGGGGTCCCCCTCAGGGTTTCACAGCTGTAAGGAGACCATGAATCCTGGGAGGAACCCCCCATCCCCCATCACTGTCACCCTTCCCACTGAACATTAGCAGGGAGACCCAGCTTCTCTCTGGGGACTTTGGTGGTGACCCTGATTTGCCATGCAGGCAGAGTTGCAAATTCCCATCTTCCCCTTGCTTATTAAAATGCTGGGTCTCTGTATCCCAGGTGTAGCTCACGGCCCTACAGGGGACCCCAGTTGGACCACATGCCTTCAACAGGTCTCTTTGTCCTTCCTCCCTTCCCACCTTCTCCAGAGGTATAGCTGTCTCCTCAAAAGGCACAAAGCTCAAAAACAACAAAATCCCCTACCCGATCCCACCCAGGTTCCCCCCAACAGACCTCAAACTTCCAGGATGACTGCTTGTGCTCCGCCCATCCTCCTTGTCCCTGAGCCCATCCTCTTCCAGAGCTGGCTACATCATCTTTCCTTTGAAGACATTCTTCCTCACCTGGTAGTGCTGAGGGTTGAACCAGGGCCACATGTGTGGCATAGAAAGAGACTCGGGTAGCTTTATTTCCCAGCCCGCTAAGGCGAGAAGTGCTCAGCTCTCGCACACATACATGTGGACCCATGCCTGCCTCATGGCCAGCTTTCTTCCTCCTGCCATTTCTTCCAGCCCATTGTGGTAGTTGGTACCCAAGCAGGTCAAGGCAGCCTGTGCCTGCCGGCTGGGATGTCCGAAGAAGCTTGGAGAGCTGGGGCTCTTCTTGGTGATTAGAATAAGGGGACTCCTGGGGCCTGTGTTATACCCCGAGCCCTATCAGAGTCCATGCATGACCTCCAAGGCTGTGTGGCCTTTGGCAGACTCCGCCACCTGGAGGATCCCCCTGCAAAGAGCCAGCATCACATCTCGTTATGATGTGTCTGGTGTGACATTTTTGTGGCTTTGTTTTTCTCCATGGGAATGGTAAGTGGGGGATTGGTGGAACCCCCACATGGCTCAGGACTCAACTCTTATTTTTCAGCATCCCCTCAAAAGTTTAGGTGACGCCCCAAACCTTTTTTTAAAAGATTTACTTATTTATTATATGTAAGTACACTGTAGCTGTCTTCAGACACTCCAGAAGAGGGCATCAGATCCCATAACAGATGGTTGTGAAACACCATGTGGATGCTGGGATTTGAACTCAGGACCTCTGGAAGAGCAGTCAGTGCTCTTAACTGCTGAGCCATCTCTTCAGCCCTGATCCCCCAAACCTTAGAATTAACATTATTTATTCAGTTGTCTCCCGTATGTGTGGGGTTGTTTGTGCAGATGCATGTGCACATATGTGGGGGGGGGGGAGGGTGCGTGCACACATACATGTGGACCCATGCCTGCCTCACATGCCTTTTTTTTTTTAAATTGTATGTGCCAATACTTTTTTTTTTTTTAAAGATTTATTTATTTATTATATGTAAGTACACTGTAGCTGTCTTCAGACACTCCAGAAGAGGGAGCCAGATCTCGTTACGGATGGTTGTGAGCCACCATGTGGTTGCTGGGATTTGAACTCCGGACCTTCGGAAGAGCAGTCAGGTGCTCTTACCCACTGAGCCATCTCACCAGCCCCTCACATGCCTTTTTGATTACTCTCCACCTTACACACAGAGGCAGGATCTCACACATGGATCCAGAGCTCATTTGTCTAGGCAACCAGCTTTCTCTGAGGGGTCTTCTCTACCTCCTGTGCTGAGACTGCAGGCTGGCTGCCACCCTCACCCAGCGTTCTCGCCGGTGCTGGGAATGTGAACTCTGGTCCTCTTGCTTGCTTGGTGTTTTCATCCTCTCAGTTGCTTGCCCAGCCCCGAGATTATACGTAAATCCTATTTCTCTTTACGTTGATTAGGAACTTAGGTTTTGGCTCTACCACTTCACGCACACACGGACATTCACATACATGCACTCACGGACACACGTACTTCAGCACTTGACAGGACACCATGGTGTCTGTGGGAAAGAACACTATTCCTGACCTCAGTTTCCCCATCTCTGAGGTGTGTGCAGTGTCTCCTTGGGCAGACTGGAATGATAGCAAGGACTGGCCTTTCCTAACTGTCCCCATGCTACCCTTGGTCATCTTAGCCTTTAAGAAGCCAGTGTCAATCCCATATTAGAGGTGGGGGAAACTGAGGCCCAGAGAGGAGACATGGAGATCTTGTAGCTACACACTCGGTAAGTAACAGATCTGGGCTTCCTCAGAGCCTGGAGCCCCCAAGTCCTGACACCCCAAGAAAATGTCAAGGTCTTGCCTCACACAGTGTTCCCAGTAGATGCTGACAGTAAAGACCACAGCAGTAATGGCAGGAGGCATTTGGGGAGGAAGGAAGGCTTCCAGATGAGAAGGCACACACCAGGCCAAGCCCCAGACCAAGTCCAGCCAGGCTTCCAGGACAGCGCCTCTACCAGCACCCCCCAACCTGCTATCTCTGAAGCCAGGTGGAATATTCTAGCGCAAGGTGCGGTAGTAGCATGAAGTATCACCCGCCTGAAAATCCCCCTGTATCTGCTGTGCTATCTAATTACTGCATTAGAGAAGTCTTCAGACCATGTATTGAACATTATAAATGGGAATAAGATGGTTCTGGTAATGGCTTAATAAAGCAGGTAAGGCAGCCCCGACCGTCTGCCGGGTCCTTGGATGGCAGCCAGATTGATCTGTCAGGGAGGCAGAAAGCAGGGCCAGCGTGGGCCCCTGGAGCACTGTCTCCATGAGGGGTCTTGGACTCCATTCTTCCTTTTCCTTTGAAGTACTGCTCAGGATTTCTGGCTAATAGCAGCCAGAGGATGGCTGGAGAATGGCCAGTAGTCAGTCCTGCCTTCTGCAGCCGTAGGCTTCAGACTGGCCTGCTGGGATGGAGGGAGGGAGAGCTGAAAGTCCCTGTGGCTGAGGATGCGTGGACCCACCGTAGCGGCAGTGGTCAGGGGGGATGATGGGCTGTGCATGGAGTGACCACGCGGCAGTCACGGGGCCTAAAAGTAATGTAGTGGGACCAGAGACGGGCTCTGTGCCACTGGTCTGTTGTGTGCCCAGGAAGAGACATGTCGTAGCCTCACATCCCCCGGGCTTTCTGTGTATGTGGCGACTTGAGCTGTGGACTGTCTGCCTCTACTCCCCTCCAGGAATACTGAGTGTCCTTGTCCTTTCTCACCTCCGTGCCTGGTTCCTTCACACCCATCATTGCTATTGCCCGTGGACTTCTTCCCACAGCTTGGAACTGGTATTCCCCAGAGAGGCCATGAGGCATAGTGGGCCCATGAGGAGCCACAACTCAGGGGAGGAGGAAGGATGTCCGTAGGTGCTCTGCATAGTCCCAACCCGACTCTAACTTCTTGACCTACCCAGACTCCTGTGCAGGTATTGGAGGTCACGTTCCAGCACAGCCAGAGCCCTCCCCAGGCCTGGCATTCTCATCAGGCGTCATCCTCGTCGTCATGGCGACGGGGCCCAGGACCCCAGAGACGGGACGCAGAATTAATGGCAGCGCCGGGTAAAGGATTCCTGTCTGGGCGAACTTGATGGATTACATTGACGAACCATTTGTCATACTGTAATTGTTCTGGCAAATGTAATACCCACTAGTATAAACATCGCAGTGCTTTGCTAATAAAACCCAAAATAGGAAGAGAAAAGATGATACAGTGCCGTGTTCACTTAAAGAGACAGCGCCTCCGCTCCGAGTGGGGCCACTGCTCTTCCCCGAGGCCTGAGCGTCAAACAGCGGTCCGCCCTGTGGGCATGCGCAGTTTGGTTACTGGGTTGGCCTTTTCTCACATCTGTTGTCATTCTTGGTGTCCATGTGGTGTCCCCAGTAGAGTCTTAATTTGTGCAAGGCATAAGGCCGCTGCCTCTGAAGAGCCCTCCTGGACCAGCCTTCTCTGACCAGCCAGCCAGCCCCTCTCTGAGCTTTTTTGCCTTAGGCTCCCCATTGCTAGATGGGAGGTTTCCGGGGCTAGAACGAAGTTCTGAAGTTCCGAGTGTCTCCATTTCTCTACCTGCCCAGTGACCACACAACAGTGTCTGGGACTTAATAGATGCTCAGTAAGAGGTCAGTTGAGCATACTCATGAGCCCATGCCAACATTTCAGGACTCCATACATCGTCAGGAGCCATCTGTAGCTCTGTTTGAGCCCCAGCCACCCTGGGCCCACACTCAGCCATTGTTGCTGCCCTTTCCCAAATCTCTGGCTGCTTAACTCCCAGATGCCACCTGTCTCAGGTAGCTGCACTATAAAGGGGCCTGAGAGCCTTGGGCTTCATACTCGAGAGACTTGGTGCTTATATATGATTCTTTCCCAAGAGCAGCTGAGGAGCCTGTCCACCTGCTCTGACCTAGCCTAGTCCCAATACCCTTGGAGTCTCTGCTGTTGTAGGTTCCACATTTGGCTTGCTGGGACAGGAATCCCAGGACACTGTGTCTGACCTCACCTGGCACATTCACTTATCTTGTAGGGTAGTTTTAGGTTCACTGCACAATTGAGTGCCTGCCCATTCCCTCTGCACAGGCATCTAGGCAAATCCTTATCCACATACAATGGCTGTTTTTTTCCTTCTGGGGCCCACTTCTGCAGCACCAGAAGGAGGCCAAAGGTGCAGAGGGAGAATTTCTCAAGGAAGGGAAGAATTCCTCTCATCTTCCATAACTGGCTACTCATAGCTGCAAGAGAACTGGGAAGAGATCACCCACCCCAAGTTTAGGTGTCCACATCCTGACTCTCAGTACCAAGATCCACATGAATGGGGTACCCCTAATCCAAATTGACTGCTGTCCTTGGCCGATGAGGCGGCTATGACCCAGACACACAGACAAATGGCGTATGAGGACACCACGGATCATCAGTGCTGTTTGCCAGGTAGTGGTGAGTGGCTACAGAGTGTAAGGCAGTGTGCCAGCACCACAGCCCCACCGACCACGGACTTAGCCACATCATGAACATTGTATCATGTGTGACTTACCATCTTGGCCGCTACTGCTTGGAATTGCTCCCCTTGTGGTACCAAGCTATGCTGTGTCTGTCTGTCTGTCCTCATTCTTTCTGTAGCGCTGGGTATGGAGCAAGGACCCTTGTGCATGTTAGGGAGACACTCTGCTACTAAGCCAAGCCACACCACAGCCCTCTACTGCAGCTAAGGGATCTGAAGCAGGTCGGTCCTTCCTTCCTTCCTTCCTTCCTTCCTTCCTTCCTTCCTTCCTTCCTTCCTTCCTTCTTTCCTTCCTTCTTTCCTTTCTTCCTTCCTTCCTTCCTTCCTTCCTTCCTTCCTTCCTTCCTTCCTTCCTTCCTTTCTTTTTGGTTTTTCGAGACAGGGTTTCTCTGTGTAGCCCTGGCTGTCCTGGAACTCACTTTGTAGACCATGCTGGCCTCGAACTCAGAAATTCGCCTGCCTCTGCCTCTCAAATGCTGGGATTAAAGGCATGTGCCACCACCGCCCAGAGCAGATCTTTTGGATGGACCTAAAAGTAGATACGGTTAATGCATAGGCAAGGGCACCCGTCCGTGTCTAACAGTGTCAAGGTTCACAGAGGGTAAAGCATTTGTCCGAAGTCACACAGCTTGCTGGCTGCTGCACTGGTTTTTGGGTCTGAGATCTGTTCTCCTCACTGTTCCTTGCCTTGACCTACCCAGACTGTGATTTGTAAAACAGGGTTGTGTTGTTGTTGTTGTTGTTATTTCTTTGGCTGGAAACGTTCAGGCAAATAGACCTTTGTCACTGAGACAGTCCGTGCTGTGCTGGGTCAGCAGAAGCACCCCACAGCTACTTGGTCCTCACGAGATGTCAGTAGCGTTTGTTGGCTTGCAATGAGTTAATCTGTAGACACTGTCCAGTGTCCCCAGGGAAGACACCACTGGGTTAGGCTGGGCTTGGTTCCCTGGAGCCCCTTGGCCACACCCAGGATGCTCTTCGACTGCTCAGGTTCGAAGTTCACACCTATGAGGTCTGTGGAGGTGCACCAGCATGGTGGAGAGGTTATTTGAAGAAAGGGCTCACAGTGTTTTCCTTTGTCTGTTGGAAGGGCCCCAGGGTGGCCCAGTTCCCATTACCCTCTCCCTGGGAGCGACAGAATGCATCGTTTTGTTTTGTTTTGTTTTGTTTTTCGAGACAGGATTTCTCTGTATAGCTCTAGCTGTCCTGGAACTCACTCTGGCTGGCCTCGAACTCAGAAATCCAGACAGGATGCACCTAACGCCAGTTTCTGGCACGTGGCTATGTGTATGTGCCTGGAGCCTAAACAGTGCTCATTTGCAAGGTGGTTTCTGGAAACAAAAAGAATCCTTGTTTAATGTATGCCAATGTTTGACACCCCCACCCCCAGTGGGTGTTTCTGTAAACAAAGCCCAGGCCTCTCTCTGTTGAGTCCACAATTCAGGAAGTGCATGGGCTGTTTCTGATGAGAAATGCTACTTGTGGGCTCACGTGGCACTGATGTACACAGTAGGTGCCTAATTATTTCACTATGGCCAAAGGCAAAGCATTGAGATAAAGCATCATCTTTCTCCTCTGTGTATGTCTCCGTTATTTGAATATGTTTTATGATAAGAACATATAATAACTTAGTGGCTTTATTCAAAAAAAAAAAAAGGCTTCCTCTATAACAGGAAGTTTCAAAACAAAAATGTACCATTAACTCGACACATAGGAGCTTGTCCTATGGAAGCCACCTAGAGGGTGTGGCCGTGTGTGTGTGTGTGTGTGTGTGTGTGTGTCTGTATGTGTGTGTGTGTGTTCCTGTTGAGTTCCAGGTGACGCCAGGCTGCCGGCAAAAGCAGCCATCTTCCCAGGCTACCATTTGCCTTGCCATTTGTGGGGGCGGCGGGAATGTGGAATGCAAGAAGGTAGCTAAGGAGAAGGACCACAAAGTGTCTATCTAGCTTCTTCTGTCCTGGCTAGGTGGCAGAAGGCTAGACCACACGAATCTTGGGGACTCCCAGATCCTTCCAGACCCGTTGAGCAGCAAGACGAACCTTACGGGCTGAGGTGGTGGGGGCCAAGGAGGGGAGTAGAATTTTAGCAGCTTTCAGGGAAGCGGGTATCTGGGTCTGGGATGACAGCTGCTTTTTAGATTTATGCGGGTGTTTGTTTGTTTGTTTCATTCATTCATTCATTCATTCATTTGGTAGTTAGTTGGCTAGTCAGCTACCAGTCATGTGGGGACCTCCACACTCAGCCTTGCACATTTCTCCACAGTCCGAAGCTCTCTGAACTCTTGCCATCCCGTCCCGGAATTTGTTTTTGTTTTTGTTTTTTTATTTTTGTTTTGGGGTTTTTGTTTTGTTTTGTTTTGTTTTTTACATTTACAACTGACTGGGGTCGGTGGGAAGAAAGACAAACGCCTCTCCCCTGTTTGGAGTCATGCGTAATTTCTATCTCTTGACCTTTGAATGTATTTGAATGTAAGCAGCAGTAAAAATGAAGAGCTATGACCGTCATTTCACACCCCGGCTGTACTAACCGGTTCCTGCCCGAGCGCCGGGGGTTTTAAATTGGCTAATGCAGAATGCTCGCTGAGCTAATAATAATTCAGATTACCTCTGTCAGCTATTCCGGTTTCATGGGTAATTTAGTAGTTGAATAAATTTTTTTTTAAAAAAAAATTCATTCGTTACCATGGGCTGCGATGAATCAGTAGATGGTTTAACATTGGCAGCGGTAACTGTAAGAAGATTTAAATCGCTACTGAAAAGGATTTGAGTGAAGGTAATGTTTTATAATGTTCTAAGCCATATGCACTACTTTCAGGCCTCATCAGTTTTACATTGATTCTTAGTGAAGTGTTTAATTGCATCGTGAATGCTATATAATTCAGTTCTTTCTGCTAATATGGTATATATCTCAAAGTGATATACAGCCCTGACAGGGGGGAATTCGCCGTTTTGTGTCTGGGTTTAGGGAGACATCGGGCACTGGGTGTCTTGGGGGCTCGTAGAAGGGCGGTGCACCCCGCCCCAAACCCCACACGCACCCTCCCAGGGTGGAGGGCCACCGGTGGCTTGGCTCCATCTCACTGCGACTTGACGACATGGTTGGCACATGCTGGGTCGGTGGTGTCTGTCACCAAGGGGCCCACCAAGGGGCCATGCCAGCCGGATGGGTCAGGGGGTGGGAAGTCCTCCCAGCTGTCGGACGACGTGATGCAGAGAGCTTTGTACAGAGCTGGCAAGGCGCGTGCATGGTGATGGGCCCACTTGCAAGTGGCTGCTGGGCCTTCTGTTGCCTGTTGTCGTCTGTTTAAGCATGTGTTGAATATTCACGGAGTGGAGGTGGTGGGGCTGGGTGTTGGGGGCAGGGAGGGGGTATGGAGGAGACTGACATGCACACCTCGGGAGGGAGACTTGAGTCATGTCAGTTGTGATGATGGAGACCTGGGGAGGGCCCGGGGGACTGGCACAGTTGGCAAAGTGGTTGCCTTACAAGTATGGGGGCTTGAGTTCTCATCCCAAGAATCCACATTTATTAAAAAAAAAAGAAAAAGAAAAAAGAAAGAAAAGAAAAAAAAAGCTGTGCACCGGTGGTGGTACCCACTTGTGATCACAGCGCTGGGGAGGCGGCACCAGCAGCCCTTGGAGCTTATTGGTCAATGAGAGGCCATGCCTCAAAAAAAAAAAAAAAAAAAGATGAAGCGTGATAGATACCTGATGCTGACTGCTGGCCTCCACACGCATGCGTACACGTATATGCTCATGCGCACTTGTACAGGTACCCCACACACACACAGAGAAGAAGGTGGCAGATAGAGACCCACAGGAGCCGCCGGCAGTATCTGGTCATGAGGAGCTGAGCTCAGGCCTTCTGTCCCTAGGCTGCCAGAGCTTTTCATTTTCCTCACCAAGTTCAATCTCCAGATTTCTACAAAGCCCCTCTTTTTTTTTTTTTTTTTTTTAAGAAAAATTCAAACATATACACCATCCAGGCCAAACTAAATACAGTATGTCTGTGGGCATGGGCTGTGTCAGCCACCTGTTTGCCGTGTCTGTTCCCCGGGCAGGGCTCTGCTGTTAAAGCGAGAATTTTTTCTTTTTTTCTTTCTTTCTCTCAGCTGAGAAAGTACATGTAGTTCCAGACAGGAGAGGCAATGTGAGGAGGCCTGCCGGGCTGGGATGGCACACCAGAGTTGGGCATGACTGTGCTGTGCTCAGGGAGGAAGGAGGCTGATGGTGAAGAAGATGATGATGATGATGATGGTGGTGGTGGCGGAATACTTATCAGACAGACCCACCCCAGTGACCCTATTTGAGTTTGGCTGGTCTACCCCTTGCCTCCAAAGAAGGTCACATCCTGAGGTCTGGGAGTATGTGGACATGAAGGATCACCATCCAGCCCTTCACACAATAGTTAGAGGAACAGCGGAGATGTGGTTGTGACCAAGCAAAAGAGACAGGAAAACTACCATACTGGCTGGCTGGGGACAGAGGCATCTGTCAGCTCTCAGTGATGCTGGTCATATCTGTCGCAGAGCGGCTGGACCTTCAAACGCAGTTGGTGCCTGTTTAGCCATCTGATCTCAGGCATCAGAAAGTGGCCTGACTCCGCCCTCCGCATGGCGCCAGCGCGATGTAATCAGAGCTGTGTCCTTTTATCTGGGCTCTCCAGCAAGGCCAGCCAGCTAGCGCTCTTTTTGATCACTATAACCTTGACGCAGAAGAATAATTTACCCATGCCCACGGAAGACGGGCGCACGCCATGTTATTTATGAAGGCGTCTGCCGGGCGCATTTCTGGTTCCCAAGTTTGTGGGTGTCGCCAAGCAGACAGAATACAGACACATCTGACAGTGTGAGGTCAGGGGAGGCCGTGGACGTGAGCTTGACTTGGAAGAGTTGGGAGGGCTCTACAGTATTAAGGGGCCCCAGAGCTTTATTAAAGCCTCAAGTTCGGGTCCCAGCTCTGTCTTTTTGTGTGTGTGGTCTAGGCCAGCTGGCTTGCCATTGGTTTATTTTATTTATTTATTTATTTATTTTTTGCAGAAAAGAGAACAAACCCTTCCCAAGCTTGCCTCAAGGTTAACGTGAGAGGCTGAAGGGCGGAAGTCTGGTCCCTGCCCTATGTGTGTTTTAGCTACCCACTCAGCCTGGCCCTACAGCCCACCCTTGCTCCTCGCCTGCCATGGGGTGAAGGGAAAGGCATGATCTGCCTCTAAGCAAGCGTTCAGTACTGGCAACGTCTCCTGGGCTCCTCCGGGCCATGATTCGAGTGGCCTTTCTCCTCAGAAGTCATTTTTCAGCCCTGCCTCGAGTATAGACGCAGCCTGTCCCCCACCTACCACTTGATGCTATCGTTGCTTAGCTGAGAATTTAAAAGGGGGAAGGATCAGTAAGGTGGCCGGGAAGGTAAGGGGAACTGCCCTTAAGCCAGATGGCATCAGTTTGCTACTCAGCATCAGGTGGTGGACAGAATCAGCTCTCAAAGGTTATCCTCAGACCTCTACAAATGGATTGTAGCTTGTGCATACGTGTGCTGCACACGCAGATGCAGATATGTAAATCGTTTCTTATACTCTGCATGGCCTAGGGTCCCTTGTCATCAGAGTGCCGCCCCAAGCCATCAGAAGTTTCCTCCCTAAGGTGACAGGGCTGTGTGTGCCCAAGGGAGCCATGTCTGTCTGTCTGCTGCAGGTGGACTGGCTTACCTCAATGCCGTGGCCACCTCACTTGCTAAACTAGACACACCAGCCACCTTGTGAAGACACGTGGTCCCAAAAGCTCCCCCCTGGCCAGGGTTTTGCAGCCTCTCAGCATTTTGAGGGTCTCTCAGATTAGCACATGGGATTGAATTAGTGGTCGTTTTCTCTAATGCGCTATAGAGGGATAATCACATTAGCGACTTTACTAACACATCAGATTAGACGTTTGGAGCATGTCCCTGCCTAGAAGAGTGATAACGGGGTAAGAAAGATCAGCCAACAACCACAGCAAGCAAGCCCGGTCTCCATTTCCACCGTCCAGAACACTGCCCTCCCTCTGCTCCAGCCTCCTGGTCCCCGCAGAGGAGGGATTTCATTCTGTCCCCAACATACATGGAAAGGAATGTAAGACCTTAATAGGGGCACCAAATGAGTGTCTGTCTAATCAAGGGGCGGGCAGATACATAGGTAGAGCCGAGGCTGTAATTAATAGCACTAATTACCCTCCTACCCCTGCCCTGACCCTCCGATCCCAAGACTCCGTAGCAGGAGCAGTGGGAATGGTTGTCTTTTGCTGGCCGCCGTTGCTGGCCAAGGAAGCTGGTCTGTGAGCTTGAAGCACGCCTGACCGGTCCCTCCCACTTCAAAGCTCGACTGCCGCTTGTCTAGAGCTTTCTCCAGTCGGCCTTCCAGAACTGCCCAGGCTAGCTTTAATTAATCAATCAGTTAATTATTAATTAATTTAAAGAACTTGTTTCTAGACTGGCATCCCCAGGGCAGATCTCCTAAGCCATGCTCTCTGTGGGCTAGCCTTGCCACAGGCACTGTCCCAAACACAGAAGAAAATGACGTTTCTTACAGACAGACAGACTCCCTGAGGTCTCTCACTGCAGACTCCAAATCGGCAGTACCTCCAGGCCCAGAACTCAACCCTCTGCCTCAGGCCACTGGCTGAAGGACTCTGTGTACGGTAGAAGTTTTCTGTGTACAGTAGAAGAGAGAGGGCTGGTTGAGCGTGGAAAGTCTTTACACTTGGGGCCTTCCTTCATTCAAAAGAGATAGGAGGCACCCTAAGATTGACCAGGTTCCACAGATGGCCTGTGGTTTCCATGGGAGCTGGGAACAGCTTCCTAAAGGACTGCCCTGGGGAGTCTGCTTACTGATGTTTCCGTGTGTGTGTGTGTGTGTGTGTGTGTGTGTGTGTGTGTGTGTGTTTGTGTTTGTGTGAGGTGTGTGTGTAGGACAGAGGTCACCCTCGGGGACCATTCCTTAGTCAGTCTTTACTTTGGTTTTTGAGATAGAATCTCTCACTGGGACTTGGTGCCTGCTGTCTCAGTGAGGTCGGCTGGGCCAGCAAGCCTCACAGATGTGTGTGTCTCCAACTCCCCGGCGCTGTGATTATAAACACAAAGAGACAAAGAGTCATGTGTGTCTCTTGATGTGGGTGCTGGGGATTGAACTCGGGTTCTCACAGCTGCATGGCAGGCACAGTCCTCACTGAGCCATCTCCCCAGCCTGGCTGGAGAGTAGTTTTCCACTGTGGTCTGGGTCAGCAAAGACCTTCATCTGATCCGTGAACAGGCTTCAGTGGGCTCTGGGGATGCAGCCTTCATACAGTGCTGGACTCCATGAGAGCAGACTGTGGTTCCGGAGGTGGTGGGAGCTAACTCTCATGGCACAGGGTAGAGCTAGCACCCTCTGCTAAAAGTAAGGGGAAGCCATTAGGCAGTTCCCCAGGGGAGAGGAACTATGTTTAAAGAATTAAAACATCTAGCCCAGTGTTATATGCCTTTAATCCCAGCACTTGAGAGGCAGAGGCAGAGGCCAGAGGCCAGAGGCCAGAGGGCAGAGGCAGAGGCGCAGAGAGCAGAGGCAGAGGCACAGAGGCAACACTGAGTTCAAGGCCAGCCTGGTCTACCTAGATAGTTCCAGGATAGCCAGGGCTGCCTAAAGAGACTGCCTCAAAATGAATAAATGAATGAATGAATGAATGATAGGGACACTCTGGGATATATAAAGACAGTTAATGTAAATGAAGGAAGACAAGTTCAAAGGATGGATAAAGGATAGGTAGGACTGATTCATTAATAGGTTTGATATGTGTGGCAATCTGTTAGTAATGCCTGCCATGGGCACAGGAAAGGCAGTGGCGATGTGCATGCTATTTATTTGCTTTCTCTGCCTTATGAGGCATTTATTGGTTGGTGGGAGAGAAAGGGGAAGATAAAGGGTCACCCAAGGATAGTATTTGGTGGCTTTAGCAACAACTATGGGTACTTTGATAGGGCTAGTCATCCACTGATCCCAGGAGCGACAATCAAAGGATTGAACTGGGACAGGGTGAGAAGAGCCTATGTCATCTCCACCTAAGATTGCCAGGAGTCAGTTCGAGCAAACAGATCCCACAGAAGATGCAGCAGGATAGCCAGGCTTCCCGAGACCTGCATGACTCTGCAGGATGCCATCAGGACAGTTCTCAGAGGACAGGCAAGGCAGAAGTCATGGGTGGAGCAGGGAACAAAGAGGTTTTCAAAGCAGTCCAGTGAGAACAGAGGTTTGAGCCTGGGCCCAATCTGCTTCCCCTTTGCTTACAGCTAGGAAAGACCCAACTGGTGCAAACACGGTAACAAACCAGAAGCACCTTCAAGCAGGTAGGCAGGTCTCTGTGAGTTCAAGGACAGCCTGGTCATTCACATAGTTCGTTCCAAGGACAGCTAGGCTATGTAGAGAGACCCTGTCAAAAAACCTTTAAAAAAAAAGAATCTAAAGAATCTAGAAGCATTTCCCAAAGACCTGATGCTAAGCCAGATTGGAGAACATCTGTCAGGCCATTTTTGAACGTGAGCTTCACGGAGATGTGTTATTCTATAAGCAACATACGTGTAGCTTTAAATGGAGCGGTTCAGATGAGCGCTGTTGTACAAGGGAGGAGCCTCCAGCATCCTCCCGGCACCGGTGCGCACGGCTGCTTGCCTTGCTCCCACTTACACTATGTAGGATGGACTGATACATGTTGGGTGGAAGCCAGACTCCAGGGGAAGTCTGGGGACGTGGCTTAGCAGATAAAATGCTTGCTACCCAAGCTTGGGGACCTGGGTTTGGATCCCCCGATCCCCAGGAAAGCGTGGAAGTGGCACTGTGTTTCTGGGGAGTCTCACAGTGCCGAGGAGGCTAAGATAGAAGGGCCCTTGGGGCTTTGGCATCCAGCGGGGCCAAGCAGTGACCTCCTAGCTTCGTGAGAGACCCTGTCTCAGAAAGTGACAGAGGATGATAGAAGAAAACACTATGTAATCTGTATCCTTCACATACACATATACGCAAACGTATACATCATACACGTGCACACAGACAGGTAAGAAACCAGACTTCCGATTTTAAATTAGGGAAATGTTTCTCCGGATGCTGGGCAGGAGTGATGAGGGCAGCTCCGTGGCAGTATCACAACCACAAAGGGCACAGCCACCATACAGCCAGCGTGCTTGTTACTCCACTGGGATGGCTGGAAGGCGAAGCATTTTAAATGCCCTTTCTATTTATAACATCTCCAACTCACCTTGGACTTGTTAGGGGCACACCCCATGATCAGTCAGGAGCAAGCACCTGGAGCCCACACTGGCTTCATGGGACACTGTGCACAGTGGGTGAGCATGGAGGTGTGCTCCCCCCCCCCTCCAGCCCCCATCCTGTCAGACACCAAAGGGCTTGGAGTGATGCCTCCTTGGCTCTAGTGTGTTTTAAGAAGAGAGTCTCCGTGGTGGGGCCTGTGTGGCCTGCCTGCACACGAGTGTATCTGTAGGCGCAGCACATGTCAGAGAAGGGCTCAGGACACCATAGACTGAGGCAGTGTGCTTTGGTCACTGGTTCCGTGATTATACATGGCTGTCATCTTTGTGCCCAGGGAGGTGGTGTAGTGATGGAATCCAACTGTATTTCAGGGGTCCCTCTCAAGCAGTGTTGAGTGGGTTCAGGGTATCTGGAGAGTGGATGAGGGCCACTTGGGCTTAGCCTTAGCAATGGCTGATGGGTACCCTGGTGGGCCACATATGGAGAATGGAATGAACAGAAGTGAAAACCTCTCCCAGGCTGGAACTCACCAGGGATTTTCTAGAAGAGAGAGGGAAATGGGGCAACAGGGAAGCAGAAATGAGGTGCTCTGGACCTCCCACTGGGACATCAGGGCCGCCGTAGGCATGGAGGTAAGACACAGCAGACAATGGAGCACCAGCCCTAGAGACTGTGCTGACTGGTCTACAGTCATCACGCCGAGTATACATGGCCACCCTTTCCCCAGCACACAGACACCCAGGAGATCCTTCAAGGACACAGCCCCTTAGCCCCCCCCAAGTCTCCAGCAGAGCTGGGTGGGACAGCTCCCTCAGTGTGCAGGCACCAGAAGGCTGGGTGACCTCTGTGGCGATGGCTGGGAACAGCATCCTTGCTAGCTCATTCCCCTCTCTTCAACAGTAAAGAATCTTTATCTGAAGGAATCCCCCTCGCGCTCAGCACAGGCTACCTACCTCACAAGCCACCCTCAGCCCAACCCCCAGCCAACTCAGCAAACGCTTCCAGCTTCCAACACCCTCAGGCCTGAGCCACCAGTGGGGATACTGAGACTCAGCAAAGTGACAGGCCCACTGCAACAAATGGCGGGCCTGTGACGGGCCCCGTCCCAACTGTGCTATATGCCAAGTGCCAGCTGAATATCACTCCTTAGCCATAGCTGTCCTGCCCCAGGCTGTTTCCGTGACACCCATTTTACCAAAAGGAAAACTGAGGCCCAAAAGAGGATAAGCTTTGCTCTGAGTCACCCAGCTGGAACGGAACAGCGCCAGGCTGGAATTCAGTCCTCGGCCCCCAGCTCTACCCGTCCTGTCTGCCTTCCCGGCCCAAAGCACTCAGCAGTTGCTGAGGCAGGAGATAGAATCGGGCTTAGATGTCGAGGAGGATGCATCAGAGGCTCATGGGCTAATCAGGGCAGTGTGGTCCAGGCCTTGGAAACCCCAGTTCTGGAGAGGTGGGCCCAGGGGTACGGGAAGCAGAGCTCACAGGGCGGTGGGCACCCAAGCTCTCACGGCTGGGATGACAGTCTGAGCAAGCTCATGGGAGCTGGGGTCCTGTCCCTCACAGCACCCGGCACAGCGGGGGAAATGAGGAGCAGCTCACAGGCGGAGCGGGGGACTTCCTGCTTGCTTCAGCAAGTGTGGATGTGTGTGTGTGTGTGTGTGTGTGCGCGCGCGCACAATGTGGGCATGTATACATGTGTGTCTTGAATGAGTGGCTGGAACAGCCAACCCAGACTTAGCCTCCCACTTGCCAAACTTCCCAGGAGATGCTTTTTGGTCGAGTAGAGAGAGCATCAAAGGTTTCTGACCTGTGGTTGGACTGCATTAGATCCCAGCTCTGCTGCCTGTTAGCTGCTTAGCCTTAGCTCTGCCAGTTTTAACCTCTGTGTGCCTCAGTTTCCCCATCCAAGACATCTGAGTGGTACTTAGAACTGTTTCCAGTGCATGCGACATGTTCACCATGTGCTAGCTAGTGCTTGTTGTTGTTGGGGGGGTATTGTTGTTTTCTAGGTTTTACTAGAAGTGGCAAGCCGTGTGGCCCCTATTGCAGCCGTCCACCTTTGCTACTGTAACAGGAGAGTGACCATGGACCGTAAGTGGGTTATTAGACGCCAGCCAGAGTGGCCTGTCTGGCATAGCGACAGGCTGTATATCAAACAGTTGTGCCTGGTGCTCAGGTGGGTCACCTGTCACCACATTTCTGTTCCAATGGTGTCCTTTAAAGTGGCTGCCCTGCAGCCACCTGTGACATTTTTCTCCCTGCTCAAGAGTATTTCTGCCCGCTACTGTAAGGACAGACCAAGGCCTGAGAATGGCTCGGTAACCTGCCTTGGGTCACATCACTGCAGAGAGAGAAGGCAGGCTCAGAGCCCTCAGGTTTTGGCCCTTGAACCTCTACCCTCTAGGTAGTTACATGGAGGCTAAATATGGAAGGATTGGGGGCCGGGGCGGGCTCCATCCTGGGGTGCAAATTTTCCTCTGCACTGGAGATCTGGGGAGCTTAGAGGGCGGTGGGAAGGGCTGGCAAGTCCCAGTGACTGTGTTTGCTCTACAGAAAGCATCATTGTGGTTTTCTGGGATGTATGCTGTCTGCATTCTGACAGGGAGGGAGGGGTGTTGGGATCTTGGCCGTGTGCCTGTTGGCAGTGGGCTCCTGGATGACATGTGGAGCACCGTGGGAGTTATCCAGCGGCCTCTCAGGATGGCTGGAGACGAAGCGAAGTGGGGATGGGTGGACTCTTCCTGGGTCTCAGACAGGCTGGCAGATAGCAGGACAGCACATGCAGGTACCATTTGTGCCCTGTCTCTTCTGCCGGGATAGGCTGAGTCAGAGAACACACAGGTATCTTGGCATTAGGAAAGCAAGACCCCTGTCCCCACAGATCTCTGCCTCATCCGAGCTATTAAAACCTCGGCTCTTTGTTTCTGCTCCCCCCAAGCACCCCCATTTCCCCCAAGATAAATTCTATCCTCCCTGCTTTGGCTTGGAAAGCTCTTGTGACATGACCCCTGCCTCCTGGTCCTAGCTCTCGTCTTCCACCTTGGGTGTCCCTGTGCCACAGAGAGTGCTTTTTTTCTGTCAGTTCCTGGCCCAAAGCTGACTGTGAGGTGAACTTGAAAGGCTGGGAGAGGTCTGATCATCTGTGCATCTTACGGTAGCTTCACCACGCCGAGTTCGGCGCTGTGCCTGAGACGTTTTTCCTACTCCCTTGTCATCTAAGTTTGCCACACGGGATAGAATCCACTCCACCCTTACTTTCTAGTGGGAAATGGAGGCACTAATTTTTTTTTAATTAATTGCCCAAGATGCCCCAGTGAGGACATGTTGCCAAGACTGGTACTCAAGCCAGCTCAGGTCCCATTTGGGGTTGTCTTATGTGTGTTGCCTGTATGATCCAGCTCAGATTTGGGCCCTGTCACACACACACACACACACACACACACACACACACACACCATGCTCCAAATGTAACCCCACACTATCCCGCACTTGCTGTCACCACGTTCACAGGCTCCTGATTGCCCTGCGACGCCCCTAAGAGTTTGATGGATCAGCAATGGCAGCACTAGCCCAGCTGTCACACCAATAAAGGCAGAGTCTCAGAGGATTGTGGAAGGTACCCAGTCACCCTCTCTGCTTATCACCCGTCTGTGCAGAAGCCAGGGCCTCAAGGGGCAGTGTTCTTCAGGCATGAGGGTGTTGGAAACAGAGAGGCCCTAAGTCTGCTCCCTCTGCCAAACCTCACTCCGTGGGCACGTGGCCCATGTTGGCCCCTGTGGCTCTGCTCACAGTGGACACATTGCTTCTGCTGGCCCCGGCATCCATCAACCCAGACCTCCAATGCCATGCTGGGTGAGGAGTGTCACATTGCATTATCGAGTCCCCGTCAGTCCATGTCATGTTGGGGTGCAGCGTGAAGGCCGGTGCTTCCTCTAATGTGATTCGAAAGTGACTAATCTGAGAAGGCTTCCCACACTGTATCCTGGGAAATAAACATCACAAGCCCGCGGAAGCCGCTGCTCAGGAAATCCCTGCTGCTGCTGGGCCTTGATGGGCCGATGGGGGAAGTTGGGATTGGTGCATACACTTTTTTGAAACTGAGGAAGCCTAGAGTTCCTCTCACACCAAGAATGATGATCAACATCTGGGTCTGGGAGGTGCCACAGAAGGCAAAGCACCGCCACTCAAGCGTGAGGACGTGGGTTCAAGCCCCAGCACCCCTGTAAAAAAGCAGGGAACGCCTATAACCACAACACCAAAGAGGAAGAGACAGGCAGATCCTGGGAGCACTGGCCAGCCAGCCTGTCCTAATTCATGAGTTTCAGGCTCAGTGAGAGATACTGGCTCAAAAAAGAAGATTGAGAGTCACCTAGGAACACACTAGCATCCACCTCTGTCCTACACATAGTCGGTGTCTGGGCTCCCCTCCCAACTTACTCCCTGGTTTGGAGTTGGATCCTGACTCCCCCAGATTCACGTTCAAATAGGCCCTCTGAGAATAGGGTCTTTGCAGAGGTCGTTAAGTCACACAGGATTCAGGCTGGCTCTAACTGGTGAGAAAGCCACGTGAAAAAAAACAGACAAGTTAACATGACAGGCAATAAGATGCAGAGATGACAACTCTGAGCCTAGGGACACCCAGGCCAGCAGAGCCAGTGGGCACTGGGGGAGGGGGCGGCAAAGCAAGGAAGAACCTGCTTTGAACTTGTGACCCGCAGGGCCGTGGGAGAACTGCATCATCTTTCCCATCGTCCCAGGAAATCAAAGGACAGCTTCTATCATCCCAAAGATGGTAGGCAGCCTAGGTATTCTCAGGTGGCATTAGGCCCGCTGACTGTCCCCTGGCTGCAAGTATTCCTTGAGGGCCGAGGAGAGTCAGGCAGTAGCGGGCAGCTGGCATCTGGGTGTGCAGCCTGCCTCATATCGCGTTAACGTGTGATTAAGGGGGTCTTTAAGGCGCCCATTAGTCCCCCTCTGCTATCTAATAGGGCTTTCGGATTTAGAACAGAATATTATTTACTCATTAGCTGATAGCAGAGCCGGAGCATGCTGTGTGGTAGGGGAGCCACGATTAGAGACAATTACACAGGGGCTGCCGAGCTTCTGGTAGGGCTGGTGGTGTGGGTCCCGGTGACCCATCAAGCATGGGGATGACCGAATGTGACCTCCAGGAAAGATAGGAAAACTGGGCCTGCTACTGGTCATTAGAGGCTCAGAAAACATGGAAGCAAGTCCCAGGGCAGACCCAGCACTTCCATACCAGGCCGGGGATTCACCACCTTAGAGCGGGCAGTTCTCTGTGGTGGCAAACCATCAGTCACGCCTCCTAGGCCAGTATGTTAGATCACTGGATGCCCCGTGGCTTCCTGGAGCAGATGACATGCCTGTGACCTACAGCTAGGAAGTGGCTAGATGCTAGCTGTCCTTGAGTGGCAAATCCCGAAACCTTCCCAGCATGCTTCTGTGCCCAAGGCAGAGGCACCTGGGTTGGACCTCATCTTCTCTTAATCAAGTCAAGATGAGGGAGGGGAGGAAGCCAAGGACTAATCCAGTGAGCAGGAGCCTGTCCCTCAGCTGCAGAAACCTTGACTAGGGTAAGATGGGGAGGGTCAGGTTGCTGTCTGGGATCAGTGGCTCTGGCCCAGATGTTTGGAATTGAAGTCAGGGAGGGGACAGGTGGGCAGCATCTAGGAATGTCTGTAGCCTGTGCCTCTTGGGAACCATGCGGGGGGGGGGGGCAGCCCTCTTATAACAGATAGGATACAGCATGAGGAAAAGCTTCTTGGAGTTTGACCTTCATAGATGCCTTGATCCTGGCCAGCCTGAGCCTCAGGTCATGCATTCCTGGTGACTTTGTAGGTAGACACTCAATTGATGATGGGGCTTCGTCCCAGTGAGCGTTCAATACTTACAGCTCTCTTAAGAGACACACTCCACATGCCTCCTGATACCTGTCCCGATTGGTGGTACCTCCTGTCATGTCAGGAGGGAGGTGTGGACCAACCCCAAAGAAAATGCACAGTAAATCCAGCAGTCGAGCCTGTCCTGAGCATGTAGAACCTTCTTCACACTACCACTACGTTGGGAGCAGGGACTGTCCACACACGCAGAAGTACCAGGCCAGGCAAGCGTGGAGCAATACCAAGTATCAGATGCTACACAGGTCCTCAACCTCACCTCAGATGCCTAAGAGTCGAAGGGAGGCTGATGTAAATAAGGAGATCTCTCTCTCTCTCTCTCTCTCTCTGTCTCTGGCCCAGGGCCCATCAGACAATGGCCCGCTTACTGTGGATTCCAGGATGTACAGGGGACCTGAGCTGGCTCAGAGCTTTGTGGGTTCCCAGAGTGGCCTCCAGTTTCTTCCAATGGCACTGGCCCAGTAAGACCGATCACCTGGCTTCAGGGATAGATATTCCAGGCACAAGTGGTCTCTGTCACTTCCTAGAGTTGCGAATAGGTCGCTGCTGTAAGGATGGTCCCTTCCAGCTCCTCTGGGACGGAGCCAAGGAACAGGAACTCTGGCAGCAGGAACCTTCAATATTTTCTGCTTCGTACGCGGAAGCCCGCCTCTGTTGGCCAGGCCAGGGCATACACCAGAGTATGAGAGTGAGCATGTGAGCGTGAGCCCACTTGCCTCCATTCTAATAAACCTCCCCAGGAATCCGATATCAGTTCCTGTCAGAACAATGCAGCCTATCTGAACCAGAACAAAATAAAAATAAACATTAAGCAATTATTGGAATTTACGTTTATTTACAAGATCAGCAGGCTGTGGGGACATTACACCCATTAGCGAGGCCCAACTGTCAGGCCTTTGAACAACCCCGTGGTTCTTGGCATGTGGGCCATGGACTTTCAGGCTAGGTTGACTCAAAAGCAAGCCAGTACTGCGGCAGACTTTCTGCATATCCTATGTTAATGGCTTTGTTGGGAACTTGGGAGGGACTCAGTGTCCCTGTCTTGAGCAGAATATTCCATCCAGTGTGGTCCCTGCAATGGAGGGGAATCTGAACCCCCAAGCTGCTCCAGACCCTTGCACCCCCAATCCGTGGACATCCCTCATTCCAAAGGAGCCCACATCTTGCCACATAGATAGACCAGCAGCCATCACACTGAATGCTACATCTCAGTCACTGTTCACCGCCCCAGAACTAATACCCTCTGGGAAACTGTGAGTTGGGAATCGGGGAACCAGCCATCAGCATCAAGAGAACACAAGCATCCCAAAGTTGCAGGAAAAGGGGCTAGGGTCCCTCCAACCTTGGCTCCAAGGAGAGCCCAGTAACCTGCCCAAGTCACTGGTTAGTACAGCCTGCTGCTCTCAGCAGGATGCTTCAGGCCAGGCAGCCCAGGCTTAGAGTAGTCCAGTCCAGGTTAATGGCAGCTTTCGTAGGGGGAGAGTCCTCCCCTTCTTTCCCCTCTCACTCCTCCCCCTCTTGTCTGGACCTTGCCTGGGGAGTGGGCAGAGTGAGGCCATTGGTCCCCAGGCATATTCTGGTCACTTGGCAATTTCTTTGCAGTGATAGCCAGGCCCCACCCCCTGAGCTCCTCCTTCTCCAAGTCTCAAGCTAGCAGGAGCCACCTTCGTTGCTTAGGAGTTCGTTAATGAGTCTGATGCTGCTGCAACGGGAGCCCTGCAAAGGAAAGCACCAGAGAAGCCAAAGCCTGAGAGGAGAAGGCCTCCAACCACAGAAACTGCAGTGCAAAGGGTCTGGGGCCAGCAGGAGCGTAGAGACCCCTGGGAAGAGAATAAGGACACAGAGGGTACATTGAAGGATCAGACAGACAGGGCATCCTCCAGCAGGGCACTTGCTACCCCACAGGCTGGTTTTGAATGGAAATGGAATGACAGTCAGGAGAAGTTTTGAGCAGAGGACCCAGCATCCAGAGTGTCCCTTCCATCTGGTGATATGAGATGTGGGGCTGGACAGTTGGTGCAGCCAGGGAGCCTCTGCAGGCATCTGGTCCAAACTGACAGCAGCGGGGGGGGGGGGGTGTCCACAAGCGTCTGAGGATTCAAGTCAACTCCCATTTCCAGATAGGGGTAGGTCCAGTGGTTTATCCCAAGAGCTCAGCCTCTTTTGTAGGTATCCATGCTTGCAAGTGGGGTAACACTGACTGGAGCTGGAGGTGACTCTGGAGCGGCTGTTGGTCACCCAGCACCTTATAGGTGTTTGGGCAAAACTCAGACTCCGCCTTCATTTGTCTTTTTCAAGTACCTGAGGGAAAAGGTGGGTTTGTACCTATTTTTCAGATGAGGAAGACTGAGGTTCAGAAAAGGCAAGGGTTTGTCTTAAGCTCTCCTGGCCTGGTTAAGGAAAAGGCAAAGGCCCAGGAGCAACCAAGAGGCCACTAGGAGCCCCTTAAGTGAGGTTAGCAATGGTCCCCAGGTCCATGGCCTGCCTGCCAAAAACATTCCAAAGATGTGGAAGAAATTGCTGTTTGAAAGGGCCCAAGAGCAACAGTCTCTCATGGTTCAACTAAAATCTGAGCATGGGGAGGTACATCTCTAGAGAATTCTGCCTTGGTACAGAGTGTCATACAACCTAAAACCTAAGCTATACGTGTACACACACACACACACACACACCCATGCATGTACATTCACACATAATCTCACATATGTGCACACACACACAGACGCGCGCACAGGCACGTGCACAGAAGCCAATGGGGCCGTCCGGGGACACGCATCCTGGAATCAGTCTATAATGCAATCAATTTTGTATATCCCCGGTGAAACTGCAGCATTTATTTAACGTCTTTTATAAGAGCAGCTGAGTTTTATCACAAATCACATTCCATTTCCAGTCATCTGGGACTCCTTGAAGGCTGAAATGCATTCACTTCTTCCAAAGAAATTTACCAATTCCTCAATAAAGGCCCATTTGCCTCTGTATGTAAAATTGACACATTTATTGACTATTAAACCTCGAAGACTTGGGTTGGGTTTTTTTGTGTGCCCCAGCCCCCCACTGCTCCCCACACATTTCCTTAAGCTTTCAACTCCGATGCCTTCAAAGCCTCCCCAGTCACAGAAATCCCTCCGGGGAGCAAGAACACAATGGGTGCAGGGTGACACTTGAGTCAAGGGCTTGCTTCTCACGTAGCCAACCGGATGACACTGAGGTAGGCAGCAGGGCCCAATGCTCTGAGTAGCCCTGGAAGCTGTGTGCCTGCCCCTGCCCTTCGTGGTGGGTGTGGTGGAGGGTGTGGCGGGTGTGGTGGTGCGGTGCTGTCCTTTTGGGCTTGTGCCAAAGGTTTTTAGGACACACTGATGACATTTGCAGAAAGGCAGGGCCCACCTCTCTCACAACAACGAATTATCCTGAGGCCTTTGAGTTAAAACAAGAACACCTTTTACTGGTGTCCCTGTTGGAGATGGATGCCAATTCCAGTCAGGATAGTCTTTTCACTGGTGGGACAAAATAGGCAGGGGTTCTGGTGGGGAGTGGGGAGCAGGAGAGAAGGGGCTGAGGGTCCCGGTGCTGGGTCCCATCTCCGAATGTGATTAGCAATATATGCTGGTGGGTACCAGTGGCCAGGACACCCCCCTTTGGGGTTTGTTTAATTTCAAATGTAAAATGACAGATATGGGGGTCTAGAGAGAGAGCTTGGTGCTTGCCACACAAGCATGATTCTGTCTGAAAAACTCAAAAGAACCATACTCAAGCCTGGCCTCCAGCCTCCACACGCTCACACAAACGTGGCTGTGGGAAAACAGAAGGATCTGTAGATGAGGGACTGAACAGACCCAGGTTCGAATCCCAACTCTCCTTGCCAGACCCGTGACCTCCAGTGTGTTTTTATCTTAGAACCTTGGGGTCCCGCTGTATACAGTCAAGACAACCAGATTCATCTTAGGACTCTGGGCAAGGTTAGATGACATGGTCCACTTAAGGAAGGTTCCAGAAGCAGCCTCAGTTGGTCATTGCTCCTGTCGTGGGCATAAGATTCAGTGTCGGCCTAGGATGGGGAAAGAAAAGTCACTGGGGTCCAGCCACCTGCCTCAGGCTCCATTTTCCTGCCCATAGAAACTGGTCATCTACTGTATGCTAGGATGGTTGTGGGAACAGGCAGCCTTCCCTGGCCCCCTCACTGTCTTCCTTGGGTTGACCTAAACCCTGTTTGGGGAGCTCTCTCAGACCACACAGCTCCAAGCTCTGAGCCCTAGGGCAGCTGTCTGCAGGATTTAGTAGACTTGGCTCGCAAAATTGCTGAGATTTAGATGAGCCATTATTCAGTGACACCTCTGGGCTATACCTCTAATGCTGGCAGTACCCCATTGGGGTTTTCAAAGTGGTTTTAGGGGACTAAAGGCAGAGGTCAACACAGTACTCAGCTAGGGTGCTTTAGGGCCTGGGATCCGGCTCTAGACATCGCCAGCTGGGGTGGGGTGCGTGAGGATGGAGTCCCAGCAGGGCAGAATCACTTGACCAGGGTCTCCCCCGGCTCAATGCCTTCATGGCTCCCTGTTCCCTCTGGCATACCGGTGTCCTCATAGCTTATACTTCCAGGATGTCTGTCGCCTTTCTGGGAGCTGAGCCCCATGTACCCGGCTTCAGCAAAGCCTTCTGGGACCTGAGGATCGAAATCCAACCTCTTGGCATTTCCTATAGCTGACTCTCGGAGAGACAGGAACCACAGGAACAGAGGGCTGGGGGTCTCCTCTTCAGAGGATCTCCCAGGGTGCCATGTGGCTAGGCAGCACTGTTGTACCCCAGAGATGAAGGGGGGGGCTTGGTTCCTCACATGAGGGGCAGCGAGGGTTAGTGAATTTTGCTTGTCTGTCAAAGTGATCTTCTACCTCTCAGAGCCTCTGTTTCCTCATCCATATAATGGGATAAAAATATGCCTGTCTCACGGGAATATAGCTTACATTAATTCACAGAACTACTCCATGGGATTCCACAAATATGTATCATTTTATTCTTTGCATAGTCACTAAAATATATAAAGATACATTAAAAAAAAAAAAAAAGGAAGAACAGAGACCCACTCCATGCAAAGTGCCTGGGCTGTAGGGGCCAGGGATAAGGTATAGCCAGCTTGTAGTGAGCAGAGGCAGACAGACTGACAGATATCCAGAGTGAAAGGCATTCCCTTAAGGTCGCCCCTAGGCTTGTATCGGACTCGTGGGGCCTGGTGGACTGAGGACTCGCAGGCTGCCATTCTCGCTCGTTAACTGAACTCGCTTTAGTCAGAAGATTCTCTTTCATTTTAAAAGCCAGCCAGCGTAATAAATCTTGTCCCGAAATCTCGGCAGCACATCTCGGCTTGAGCGTGTGATAAATCTAATATTCTGTAGTCTCTGTGAAAGGGACCCTGGGCGGATCTGTATCAGAACGACAGGCCAACCAGTGACTTGCTCTTGGCTTGACAAGGCCAGCCCTCTCATCAGCTCTGTGAGGGTGGACTCCCTCCATCCCTCCCATCCTCCATCCCTCCACCCCCACCTCCCCTGCTCGCTGTCCCCTCCCCACACTGAGACCATAGCTCTGAACCATGAATTCAAAGATTTCTTATCTGTGAAGGGGAACAGAATGGGTCCTGTGGTCTTTGGGACACCAGGAGGGTCAGACTCAGCTCTCTTTTGTTTGTTCTACAACTAGCGTCCAGGCCCCTGTGATGCCAGTGTGGTGTTGAGGGTTAGGAGACTATAAAGAAGACAGAGATGCACCCGTGGGGTGTGGGCTTTCACGCCCGCCAGAGTGGATACTGGTGACAGGGCCTGTGGTAGGATATACAGGAGTCAGGACCAGGGGCATTTGGGAATTTGTGGCATCCGAGTCATGGCAGGGTGTGGCCAGTGCTTACTAGGCTGGAGGGGAGGGGAGGGGGAATCCACCTGCTATGCTGTGGCGGGACCCCAAGGACAGAATCAGCAGAGAGCAAGGTGCAGCTGAGGGAAGCTGATAGGTACTGCCAGCCTTTCTGTTTACTACTGAATGGGTGGCTCAAGGTCAGAACAGATTTGTGTGGAGGGCCCTGGCCAAGGGTCACAGTGGGAGCCCTAGGAGGGAGGGTATGTATGCATGTGTGAATCCCTCTTTATTCAGAGCCATGCAGAAGCCCAGTAGAGGCTCCAAAAAATGGAGAGACAGTGCCCCTTAACAACCAACTCTGCCCCTCACAACTTAAAAACTACTCCCTCTGAGCTTCAGTGTCTCTGGGCCTGGAGAAGGGACATCATACCAGTACCCAGTGTGGTGCAGACAGAGGCTGGGAGATTAAAGTGAATACGGACGGACAGACGTGAGGTACCCAGAGTGGAGAAGTAGCCAGCCCTGAGCTCTGGTGTTCCCTGATCACGTGACCATGGAACCATGCGACCGTTTCCTCATCTGCATGGTGGCAATCCCAGGGCTTCATGGTGTCACTGGGTCCTAGCTCCACTGGGCTGAGTCACCTGTTAGTTGCCGCTTGCCTGAAGACTCTGGTATTCTACTGTGTCCCAAGCGGAACCTGTCCCCTGCCATTTGTGTGGGAACAGGGGCCTCTGACCCAGAGGTCTTTGTCACCCACCTGGTCGTCAAAGGCAAAGAAGTTTCCTCCACTGTTCACAGTGTGAGTAGCCTCTTCTTAAGCCCCTACCCTGGACCCAAGAGCTCCCTCCCTGTGCCCTGCAAACTATAGGCCTCTACCAAGAAGCCTCTATACCTGATGTCTAGACTGTCCCCAGAGAATTCCGGCCTTCACAAGAGACCGTGTGACAGTTTATTTTGATTAATATCATGTGGAGAGGCAAATGGAACACTGGCTCCAGCCTGCATGGCCCCACCATTTGATTCAGGAATGTTGTTTATGCCAAAGGGGCAGGGGGGTTGCTGTGAGGGTCTGATGGGCCCCAGGCCCCTGCTTCCCTTCTCTCCCAGACCTCTCAGCTCCTGCCTGGAGGCTGTGATGTCCTTTTATGTATGTTGGGGATCACCTGGTCCTCACCCAGCTGCCAGACTGTGTGTGGAAAGGAACAGAGACCAGGCCATCCCGGTGCCTCAGAGACGGGAGGCAGGTGGGTGAGGCTCTTCAACATTGTTGAGAGAAGATAGATGGCCTGGAACCCTCTCTGTAGAGATCACCTCTGGGCCCCACCTTGATGGGCACGCAAAAGGCCCTCCCCGTGCTTAGAAAGGAATAAACAGCGTTTAATGAAGTTACATTGTAACATAATGGGGATCGTAAAACCACCGTCATTCTGCAGGGTCCCCGGACAGTCTTTATTATCGACTGTGCCGGAATCAGCTTTGCAGCGCTCAGGCTGCAGTTGCGAGAAGAATACAAAAGTCTCCTTAAATTACCTGCTGGACGTAACCAGTGGAACATTCCATGAGCCCCCTCCCCACGTGCCCCGGGGATGCTGCCGTCGGGGCGGTCTGTCAGAGTCACTCACTGCAGCACAACAGATGTTCGCCCTGCTCCTCCATCCGCTGTTTGATGAGAAATTTACTGCTCTCCCGCTGGGCAGGCAGCCCCTCTCAGCGGCCTGGGCTATGAGACAGGCCAGCCGCTGGCTGCGGGCCAGGGCCAGGCTGTTTTGATGGAAGCCATGAAAAGCTCTGGCTTGGAAGGCGCCGGCGATAATGCACCGGCTAGACTCTCCTGATTGGCCGATCGATCGTCCTGATTTGATTTATTGATCAATCCCCTCAAATTTGGCGTCTGAGAAGCTGCAGTGATCTTTAACTGCGGTGAACGTCTCCGCCTGCCGGAGAACGAGCCCCCACTAAGGAATGTATGAAAGGAACCGGGGCTTATCTTAATCACACACCGGCCTGGTGCTGGCCGAGCCCCGCCGTGCGCCGCCCCATCGCCCGGGCAGGCCTGCGCTGATCTATAAATTGATGGAATTCAAAGCCTCCAGCATCGATTACCGTTATAACAAACAGCGGTGCGCAGAATGTCTGATTATTTTTAGACAAAGATTCTGTTCTCTCAGCAGCAATTTTGCTGAGCCTGTCACTGGCTCAGAAGTCTGTTGATTGCAATTAGATGCAAATACAAAAAAAAAAAAAATTAAACTCTGCAGCCTCTCTCCTGTTTCCAGTTATTAAATCTCTCTCTTTGTTTGCCGTTTCCTCATGATATCTACAGCTGGGTGAGATACTTGGTTGGCAGAACAAGATCCTTGGGATCCGATGAAGAAGTGGGGCGGGGGTGGGGATGCCCTGACCTGCATACTGGATAATTTCCATGGGGGTGGGGTGTGACTTATCTTGGGGAAGGGGAACCCACAGAAGGTGTGTAAGGATTTCCACTAAAAGTGTGCAAAGGTTCCAGGCAGAGGGATGCTTGCTTTTTTTGTCCCAGCACTCTGGAGGTAGAGGCAGGAGATCGGGAGTTTAAGGTCATCATTAGCCACGTGGTAGAGTCAGGGCTAGCCTGGGAAACATGAGTCTTGGGGGGCAGAGAAGGGGGGGAGATGAAAGATAAAGGTAGTGCTTTGGAGGCAGACTGCTCACAAATTCAAGACCAGCCTGGACTGAGTAGTTAAATCCTGTGTCCAAAAAAAAAAAAAACAAAAAACCAACAACAAAAAATGAAAACCAACACAAGAGGCTGCAGGTGGCTCAGTGGCCCCATGGGTAAAGAGGCTCTTAGTGTGTGCTCCTAGGTAAAACTCCAAACACAGCAGCATGTTTCTGGAATCCCAATGCTTTGAGGTTGGATGTGTGCAAAGACAGGAAGAGGCACATCTGATACAGATGAAGAAAATAACTAATGCCGACTCCTGTGTGCAGGCCCAGGCGCACACACACGAGGGTTGGGGTGGGGATGGCTGGGGGATAGGCTGGGCTGGATGCAGAGGTGTTAAAACCCATCTCAGGACATCAAGCGCAGACTCAGAGCCAGTTGAGCATCTCTGATGAGTGGGTGTGGTCTCCCTGTTCTTCATGGCATCTGAGACCTTACCAGGTGTGCAGGCCCCGTCCTGGGAACCCCTGGGCCTCGGAGGTGGGTGCCACTTGGAATAATGAGTTTCCACACAGGGACCACAGGTGGCACCCTTTCTGCACACTATTGCACTGGCAGAACAAGCTTCAGGCAATTGTGGGTACAAGCAAATTAGGTACCCCCTGTTGCCCAGCCTGGCGGCCAGCATCCTGGCTCTTGAAGAGCCCATCCGTCATCCTGGCATCCTCTGGTTGATCTGTGTTCTTGGAACCATTAGCCCCAGAGTCCTTGACAGGGGAATAGCTGTGAAGCTGAGCCCATCAGTGGGGCAGCAGAGACTGACAATTCATTATGCGGTTGGATGGAGAGAGAACTCAGGTGACAGTGCCAAGGCCTCTTGGTTCCCAAAAGCCAGCTCCACTCGGAATTGGCAGCCTTGGGCTAATTTTAGAACGCTCGACATTGATAATACAGGAGGAGGGGCTGCGGCTTGGACTCTGGGATCAGATGGACTGGGCTCAGAAAGACATCAAGGCCAAGGACATCTCTTCCACTGCCCTGGAAGGATCCCACAGGAGAGCAGGTGGGGAGCCTGAAGGGTCACCATGGGACAGGTCAGAGGTCAAATACCTGCTCCTTGCATACCACCAGCTGCTGCAGATCCCAAGCCAGTAGCCTCCATGTACCTTCCTGTTCTTAGCTGCCCGGGTTCAGTAGACTGTTATACAGACACCAAGGGGCCTGCCCAAGGTTGCACAGTAAAGAAGTCCAAGAGCAAGCTGGGGTTTGGAGCTGAGGGTCTCATCCCACAGAGGAGAAAATGTCCTCAGTGTTGAATGGATGGATGGACAGACAGAAGGATGGATGGATGAATAATGCAGGAGCCTCCTGTGAGGATCTGTCTGGGCTCCTGAATAGCCAAGGATAACCAGGCTGTCTTTCTGCACAGGCCTGGAGTGGGGAACTTGGTTCCTATTTATGGGCATTGAGAGAAACCAGTTTGGTCTCACTCAGAAGTTTCTGTGCAAGGGCGCTCTGGGTACAAGGATGCTTCGGGTGCTCTTCCAGGAGGCCCCTTGCACTAGGATATCCAGAAGCAGATGCTCTCATGGACCACCTGTCTGGGAACTACGCCGCTTTGGGCTGATGATGCCGTCTGTGATCAGGGACACCAACCGCGAGGTCATCTTGACCTTGACTGGGACCCCAGGTTCACTCCGTTCTCCATGACTTCGGGTGCATAAGCAAACATCTGCAGTCCCTACCCTGTCCTGGTGACTAAGGTCACAGGCAGCAGACATATCTATACATCCCTATGGTCAAGCCACGACGTCTGTTTGGTCTGCTGCCCCCTGGAGGACCGTTGTGGCTAACACAGGCATATGGCCTTGGGAACTCTCCAGACTAGGCCCAACAGGAACCAAGTGACTCTCCAAAGTCACTGAGCTCGCGGCCACCCAACCCATCCTCTTTCTTGATAACCAAGGAAAATTGCCTTCTGGGCAGTGGTTTGTCTGTGTCTCTCCTCTGGCCCCTCTTCATTTCTCTGTCCTGACCCATTTGTAAGACAGGCCTCTGTGTGACTGGAAAGAGAGAGAACCCCTCACAGGTGGGGGCAGCAACAGCAAAAACAGGGTCTTTCAGGGAGGAGCCAGGAGCAGCTGTCACACTGACAAGCAACCCTGTCTGTCCCCCACAGGCCCACGTTGGTGTCTTTTAAATACACCCATTTGCGAACACCTACACAATGGATGTCTAGGGGTTACCAGAGGCATATCAACAGAGCGGTGGTTGACAGTGATGTGTGTGTCCCTGCATCGAGGATCAGAAACAACCTGTGTTCACGAAGAGGGAATCGTAAATAACTTAAGTGGGGGGTTTAAAATGACCTAAGAGAGGACTGGATAAATGGCTTGGTAGTTGAAGTGCTTTGGTGTGAAGGCCTGTATTCCCATACTGTGTGGAAGGCCAGGCATGGCTACACACTTGTATATCCCAGCGTGAGGGAGGCAGCGACCAATGGATTCCTTGTCCTCTCTGGTCAGACGTCTTAGACAAATCAATGTTCTAGGTTCCTGTGGGCGACTCTTTCTCTCTCCATGGGTATGACGCTTGAGATTGACCTCTGGTCTCCATACACGCAAACGCGTATGTACATACATGCTCACATCTGTACATACATGCACATTCACACACACAAACATACACACTCTGGCAGAAACACAAAACTACAGCAAGAATAACCTGTTTCCATGTGTGAAGGATTCAGACTAACCATGTGTCCGTGAAGATTGTCCGTGTGTGTTGGGGACTAACAGTGATCTACTGTCGGTTGGGAGAGTTGAGCTCATAGGTGAAGTCACATCCCCATAGAATACCCTGTAGCTGTGAAAATGAGAGAGATGCCTTGCATGTGAATGTGAAGGCTTAGGCGTGGTAAACCTGTGCAGATGGCTCACCGAGCAAGCAGACATGGGTGATACCCATTGCAGGAGCAGAGAGAGTTTTGCGGAGTGACTGGGGTGGCGTAGGCATCTCTAAGTGGACATCGATGGTGACCACATCCAGGGAACGATACCCTGTGCTGAGTCCCTTCACTGTGTCAGTGACTGTCTCCACTGATGACTTCAGACAGACAAACAAAACACCAGGTTTTTACTCTTAGAAATCCATGCAGGGACATGAACTCGGATTCTTGGCGTCAGATGTGAACGCAGATACAGGCTACTACTTGCTGGCTGGGTGCCCTTGGCTCGGCGGTGGCGTCGCCGTGCCTCCGTTGGCTGGCCTGGTCAGCGGCAGCCATGAACTGTGGTGGCTAATGTCTGCATAGCTGCTAGCCAAGTCCTGTCATGGCTGAGCCCTCATCTTGGGAGAATGGCTGTCTTTTGGCAGCTCTAAGTCCAGAGCTCTTCCTGAAGAGGCACAGGTGGGTCCCCAAGTCCCTGGGAATCCCATACTTCCTTCTAAGCTCCCAGCCACGGGCTATCCGCAGAGTCCAGCTTCTGTCCCCTAAGAGAGGCCTGGGGCACGCAACAGGGCCCTGCTGTGCCCGCTGATGTGGTTGGAGCTAGACGGGCCCTGTCTTCCTGCAGCCTCTTGTCTTCTGTGTTCCCTGATTTCCTGGCTTCCTCCCGGAGATGCTGTCACAAGCCATCACTGCCCTTTGCTCCCCTCCGTTGCTTTTCTCCCTTAGACCTGGCGTAGCCCGGACAGTGACAGGGCTTCCTGGAAGCTGTGACATTTGAGCAGGGCTCCCAAGTACAGCTGCACTGTGGGATGGTAGCCAGAGCGTACTGTGGCGAGAGGAGCATGTGAAAAGGTCCTGTGGTTGAGCGGAACAAGGGTGAGCTGAGCCTACTGCAGCCACAGGTGGAGGAGGAGGAGAATGGCACCACCGTTTGCCAGCTGCACATGGTGTGACCTTGTCACTCGGTGCCTCTCTGTAGGGCCAGAGTTAGGAACCAGGAGGGCTGCCTAGAGCCAGGCTGTCTAGGTCTCCCGTGACCTCTGACCTCCCTCGCCCTTCCTTGCTACTTCCTATCCCAGGCACTTCCTCAACCAAGTAGGCATGCTCTGCTGCCTCAGGGGCGGGGGGCGGGGGGGGGCTTTGCATTCCCAAGACCTCTCAAAGTCTCCCCTCATAGCAGCACAGCAAAAGCCCCTTTTCCGTGAGTGCCCCCTGGTGGCTCTAGGAAGAATTGCATCCCATCCCATCCCATCCTCCACCCTCCACCCCACACCCCTACACACACCACCACTGCTGTTCCTTTCCACTGCTTGGTCTTCCTCTGCTGGTCTGCAGTTAAAAAGCACTTCAGTGGCTCCCATTGCTCTTGGAGATTGGGAAGGCACTAGGACATCCTTAGGGACCCCAGCCCTGAGAGGTTGATTCAGGAGTGCTACGGCGACCTTAACACTAGTCATATATCCTCCGTTCCTTCATTCCCGCCTGAATGCCTGACTGAGATCTAGACTGTGAGTCATTCCTCGAGCGTGGCTCACAGAGGTGACGGTCTCCTCACAACACAGTGACCAGCTGGAATTGACTCATGAATGCTCTCCTGCTGTCCCTGTGTGATGGTCACTGTCCTCGCTCCACTCACATTGGCTCCCGATAGCCTTAGCAGTCTCTCCAACTGAAGGATAGACCCAGTCCATTTCAAAGTCCCACTAAGGCGTGGCGGACGAGGCCAGTGTCCTGAGCCCGTCACTGAGGCTTCAGGGTCTGCCCCCTGGGTCACCTGTGACACCTATGTCACCTGTCACATTCAAGTCTCTGTGTAGAAAAGAAAGCCAAGCATGCTGAGCCAGGTACAGCCTCCGAGTCCGCCTGAGTCTGGCGGTGCCTGCAGCCTCTGGTACCTGTCTATACATCATTAAAATGGGCTGAGACAGAGATAGAGTGGGACTGGCAGCAGACAGGGACAGTGGCCATGAACCTTGAGCACTGGGTCTTGTCAGCAAAAAGGGAGTCACCTCCCCCTACTGTCATTGGGATCCCACTGGTACAGAGCCTGGGTCAGAGAGGGCCACTTCCCTCTCCCTTTCTCAAAGGAGGCTTGTAGGATCCCCAGATTCCCATCCTTAATGTGAGAGCTTAGAGGAGTTTGGTTTGGTTGTTTGGTTTGGTTTTTTTAAGACAGAGTTTCTCTGTGTAGCCCTGGCTGTCCTGGAACTCACTTTGTAGACCACGCTGGCTTTGAGCTCAGAAATCCGCCTGCCTCTACCTCCCGAGTGCTGGGATTAAAGACATGTGACACCACTGCCCAGCAGGAGCTGAGTTCTTGAAGGCTACTGTAATCAGAGAGCCCATCCGTGTTACATGTGTGAAGCTTTTCAAACAGGAAACTAAGAGCTTTGGTTTTGTCTCATGGCTGTGTGTGTGTTGCATGTGGTGCTGTACATGTCTAATGTGTAGAGGGGCCAGAGAAGATAGCCATCTCCACCTTAATTCTTGGGGTGGGGCTCCCCACTGAGCCTGAGGCTGGTGACCAGCAAGCCCAGCCACCCTCCAGCCTCCACTCCCATGATGCTGGGGTAACAGGCTCACGAACACCCAGTGCAGCCCTTTCACGTTGGGTTGGGATTTGAACTCGTGTCTTCATGCTTATGCAGCAGTCACTTTTACCCACATAGCAATCCCTCCAGCCCAGGATTTTCTTCTCTTAGAATAGGTTTTGCTATGTAGCTCAGGCTGGTCTAGAACTTGGAATCCTTCTGAGTGCTGGACTGGTGGACCTGTATCACCTCCCCTGGCTGGAACATGAAGTCTTCAACTTATCTGGGAATCCTCTGGTCCAGTCTGCTGTTTCCAGCCCTGACCTGGGTGCCCAAGATTCTTCCGGCCATCCCAGGTCCCACCTGGGCCTCCCTGACCTCTGTCTGTGAGGGGCCGGGCTGACAGCTGATACAGGCACTCCTCTGTATCACCCCCACCTCCTCCAGCCAGAGCCATCGATTGGATGCTTTTACTAAGTCACTTTGATTTTGAACTTGACCCTCCGTCCATCTCACTTTCTGATGTCCCTCAAGGGCATATTTTCAAAACTGCAAGTGGGCCAGCCAGCTGCCCAGCCATGGAAAGAAATCAAAGACAGCTGAGCATCTAGGGGCACTCAGGGGCACATGGCAAACACGCCTCTTGGATCTTGAGACCTCCTCCCAACTTGATCTGGCGAGCATATATTATGCACCTACTGCATGCACTGTACCGAATGCGTAGTCTACTTCAGCTGCTAGGCTACTGCTCACAGTGTGTTCCCAACATCAGGAACGGAGGAGGAATGAACGTGGGGAGGACGGGAAAGTACAGAGGGGAGGGAAGGGGAGGCTCATTTTTTGCACCCAAGGGGTAGACACTGTGCGCTAAGTATTAGTGTAGCCAAGAGGCACAAGCAGAGGGACAAACAACCCTGCCTCAGCCTAGCTTGTAGAGGCTACAAAGGAGACCAAGTGAATGTGAGGGAGGCCCCGCCCCCCAGGCCGAGACTGGGTGGGGGAGGGCGGAGAGAACAGAGGCCCTACCAGGGAAAGGCAGGGGAGGCCTTGCTGATCCAGTGAATGGAGTACAGCAGGTGCAAAGGCCCTGGGGTAATCAATAAATAAGGGTGGGATGAGGGGAGACAGACCTGAGCTGGCCCAGGGACTTCACCCTCTAGAGCTGTGGGAAGCTACTCCCTTCTCGTGACAGAGTTTCTGGCCAAGCAACCGGACTTAATTCACGCTGCTGAAAGTATCTCTGGGTGCTGTGTCGGGGATGAGCTGGAGGCAGGAGACTGCTATGCCTGTTCATGTGCTTTGTGTGACACTGGAGCGCGCTGGCTTGGCGATCTTTCTATTAAGTCATCTTCTTGCGAGGGCCTCATAGGGGCACATAGGAGGAGGTAGGTGGATTCCAGGGCTCCAAGACTTGACTCAGCAAATGGCCACGTTCCCCATGGTCTTGTGTCTGGTGCTGCTGATATCCAAAGACGTCCACATCTCTGTCTCCTCCCAGCCATGCCCACGGTGCGATTCCAGCCCTGCCTGGGATCTTCAGCGTGTGCCCTCTGGACTCTGGCGCCTCAGCAAGATCGATCCACGTTACTGCTTGTCGCTCGCACATGCCAGAGGCTATGTGGGCTATTCTGTGGGGGCTAAACACATCATAAGGCTCTCAGCCATCCATGTTAATGGGCGTCTGGGTCATTTCCAGTCGGGAGCTGTTATGAATGGTGCCTTTGAACACATTCATGAATTATTGGGAGAGCTGGGTGAACCACAGAGCCGGCTCTAGGGGCCTGGCAGGGCCAGAGTCGTTATTCCTTGAGAAGTCTTGGTGGTTTCCCAGAGCATGCGCAAGAAGGTCTTGTGTTGTTGGACAGATTTCTCTGAATTGTGTGTGCCACCGGGGACGGTGGCAGCACAAGGTGTGTGTGTAAGGATCTAACATGCCCTGCAATTTCCCAGGTGCCAACTGAAACCCCGCTGGTAGTGCCCGACATTTAGGTTTGCCCTGTGTCCTTGACAACACTTGCTACTGTTCGTTTTTACCTTGCCTCTTGCCTTGTAACTCTAGACTAGCCTGGCTACTTGAAATGTCACCCAGGCTGGCCTCAAACTCACAGCAATCCTTCTGCATCGCCTCCTGGCTGTGATATTACAGGTGCGCACGCACCACCACCCATAGTGTAAGGGTGGCATGGTTGGTTGGTGGTTGTGCCGTCTTGCATCTTTTTTTTTTTTAAAGATTTATTTATTTACACTGTAGCTGTCTTCAGACACTCCAGAAGAGGGCGCCAGATCTCGTTACGGATGGTTGTGAGCCACCATGTGGTTGCTGGGATTTGAACTCTGGACCTTCGGAAGAGCAGTCGGGTGCTCTTACCCACTGAGCCATCTCACCAGCACCCCGTCTTGCATCTTGATGTGGGCGTCTTGTCTGCTCTTTCCTCTCATTTGTCCTTCTATTCATTTGCCTTTCTTTAAATCTTTAAGAGTTTTTTTTGACGTTGGACGTAGCTCTTGATCAAATCAGGAGTGAGTTCCCTTCTATCTGGCATGGCCTTTGTGCTCTGATAGGTTTGGTTTTATTATTATTATTATTATTCATTCATTCATTTATTTAATGTCTTCTGTGAATGTGGCATTCAGAGGGCAACTTTTGGGAGTCAGTTATCTCTTTCCCCATGTGGGCACAGGGGATCAAACTTAGGTCATCAGGTTTGGCAGCAAGCCCCTTTACCCGTTGAGCCATCTTGATGGCCCTGTTTTTAACTTGACTGTTATTTCCCAGGGTGTGTGTGGGTGAGTGCCCTTGGATGTTTTTGTTTGGTTGATTTCAGGGTTTTTTGTTTGTTTGTTTGTCTGTTTTTTTTTTTTTTTTTTTTTTTTTTTGAGGCATGATCTTACTCTGTAGCTCAGGCTGACAGCTAGTAAGACAGCCAGCTTCCGATCCTGCTGCCTCCAGCTCTCTGGAGCAGTCTGATTATGGGCATTTGCCGCCATATCTGGGCATACTCAACAGTGTGAGCATACAACAGCTTCCTAGCTGTTGGTGCAAGTGTGGATGTGATGATGTCACTCCAGCAGGCACGATGACGTCACTCTGGCAGGCGTGATGATGTCGCTCTGACAGCCATGATGTCACTCTGGCAGTGACAGTGATAGAACAAATGCTTCACTGTTTTTAATTTTGAGCGTGGTTAGCCATCAAGCCATATCTTTGTCCCTCTGTGTGATCAAAGGTCCTTGGAGTCCTCTGTCACTTTTAAGGGTGCAAAAGGTCCTGAGACAAGAAAGCTTTGAGGGAAGTATGTTCTGTGGCTAGCAGGGAATGGCTGTGGTACTCAGAGACTAGGAGATGAGACCTGAGTCTTTAAGGGCTGGCAATTTGGGAACAACACCCTGGTGGCCATGAGGGAAATATGTTCTTGAAGGACAGCAGTGATGTTTTCCTGGGGTCAATTGAACCAGGCCACCCTCTCACATCTCGGGCCTCACGGTGCCTCCACACCTCCCAAGGCTGGCACAAGCAACCCCAGGCTCAGCCACCGTGGACTGAGAAACCCCAAGGTGTTTTGTGTAGCAGAACAATTTAAAATAATTAGAAACTTTGCAGAATGTCTTTAAACACACACTGGCGTGGGCCTCCAGAGCAGCTCTTATTAGCAGGGACGGCTGCTGACTGGCGAGGAGCGACAGCCATAGAAGGCCCTTGATTAAGTAATTTGAATATCTTTTGGAGAACAAATCCTGAATCTCTTTCTATTTTCTCCCATTGTACCGGCTGCACATCTGCTGGCTGGGGTGGGGGATGGTCATGAGCCCCATCCCAACCACTTCCCAGCCTGGATGGGGCAGGGCTCCCGACGGGTAGCCGACAAGCCTCACAGGGACCTCAGCTGTCCGGAGAGTGGAGTTGGTGGCCACGCTCGGCCCTGCTGCTATTCTGCTCCATTATCTGCCTGTCATTGAAGTGTCAGGGTCTGGGCAAAGCTTGTGGGAGGCAATGGCAATGTAATTTCCCTGCAGGCCCCTGGGAGCAGTTGGGGACAGCCCCAGGGAGCAGGAGAAGATAGCCTGGGTCCCTTTCACCAGCACCACATTGTCTGAGTAAACCTCTCTGTGCCATATATATATGTATATGTATATGTATATGTATATGTATATGTATATGTATATGTATATGTATATGTATATGTATATGTATATTTATAACAGGGGCCCCTTCCTGGGTTCCTATAGAGCTGGGCTGTGCACACAGCAGGCACACCACTCTGCACTTAATTAACAGACTGTGACACTGCAAGCAGTGGGGCCCAGAGCAAATCCCCAGTGAGTCTGTTTGCAAGCTGGCAGGCTGGGTGCAGAAGCAGCCGTGTTTACAAACTGCGTTAGTGTTAGGTTCGTCCTGAGCTAGTTCGCAAGATTAAGATTGGGAGATGTTGACATAAGAAATAAGGGTTTGGGACTTTGGATCAGAAAGTAGCTGCCTGCTCTGGGCCTGTGTGATATCACTGGATGTCGCTGTGTGACAGGGGCTGGAGCAGAACTCCCGACAGCGGGAGAACATGTCCCTGCTGGCCCCTAGCTTCATGCATGGCATCACCTGCTGGGATGTTGCTCTCTCTAAGCCCAGGAGGTCTAGCAGGGTCAGGGGAGCCCATTCCAGATGTCTTCAATGACTGTCCGCTATAGGTGCTGCTTAAAGCACATTTGCGTTGGCAGAGCACTTACCTGCAATGCTTTGGCTCTGTTCTAGCTCTTCTGGGGAGCTCAAGGGCATCCTTGGCTACTTACTTAGCAAGTTCAAGGCCTGCCTGGGGGCTGTGTGAGTCCCTGCCTCAAAAATGTACGTCAGGACGCATGTGGCATCCGAGTGTCCCCAAGTGAGTATTCTCTGGCAAGGACATTTGGTTTTATATGATCCTGGCTAACTGATGGTGGAAGCTGCTGTCTTGGCTTTATCTACTTGCAATCACTCACCCAGCGACCACTAGAAGCCAACTCTATCCCCTCTCCTGCCTCCAAAGTCCCACACAGTGTTGTTCACATGCACCCCCTGAACTCCAAGACCCGTGCAGCCACTGGTCCCAACCATCTTCCCTTCACATGGGGCCTTTCTTATTTAGTTTGGAGCTGTTACAAACAGGGCTGGAGGGCTGGAGAGATGGCTCAGCGGTTAAGAGCACTGGCTGCTCTTCCAGAAGTCCTGAGTTCAATTCCTGGCACCTGCCTGGTGGCTCACAACCATCTGTAATGGGATCTGATGCCCTCTTCTGGCATGCAGGCGTACATGCAGATAGATCACTCATACATAAAAGATACATAGTGAAACACCTTTTATAAAAGGAAGAAGAGGAAGGAAGGGAGAGGGTGGCAGGGGAAAGGTTGGGCTGAAGAGATGGCTTATTCTGTACAATCCTATCTGCATAAGCCCAGAGAACCAAGTAAAAAGAGGCATAGCACTGCGCCAAGTACATACTTATGGTCAGTGCTGGGAGACAGGAGGCAGGGACGGGCTGGTGCTCTGTGACAGCCTAGCCAGTCGCTGAGCTCCGGGTTCAGGGGGAGACTCTGCCTCAAAAACAAAAGACAAGTGCCGGGCGTGGTGGCGCACGCCTTTAATCCCAGCAGAGGCAGGCGGATTTCTGAGTTCAAGGCCAGCCTGGTCTACAGAGTGAGTTCCAGGACAGCCAGGACTATACAGAGAAACCCTGTCTCGAAAAACCAAAACAAAAAACAAAAAAACAAAAGACAAAGCAAAACAAAAAATCCCAAGGTGTCCAGATTCCTGAGGAAGAATTCCTCTGTCCTGTGCATGCTTGTGCATGTACACACACACCCCGCCGCTGCCGCTGGCACCCCTACCGCCACCACCGCCACCACCACCACCCCACAGCTAAGCCTGCCTTTAAAATATCTGCCTCCCCTGCCTGTTTCCTTGCTCAAAACTGGCTTAACCGATTTGGGTTATTTTTAGAAAGATGCCTGGCATGTCGGCTGACAGAACTTACATCCGAAGTTTCCACCTGGTGGGAAAAGACAGTTTCTATACCTGGGGCTGACTCTGTGTGTGTGTGTGTGTGTGTGTGTGTGTGCGCGCGCGCGCGCGCACATGCAAAACACTGTGAAGACTAGGAGCTACCTAGACATGATCGGGCTGGTCCCCGAACACCTCCAGAAGACCCAAAAGTTGAAGGGCAGGGGCGGAATTCTTTCTTAGAACTGCCTCCAACGCCACAGAGTGCTCTCAGCACCCAGAGCCCAGGTAGGACAGAAGGGCCACCCAAATCCCATTCTGACTGACACCTGTGACCCTGAGCCTGGAAGCACCTCCTCTGAGTTCCCACTGTCACCCTCTGCGATACAGGAATGTGACAGACAGAGACCTAGGAGTGCTGCTGTAATGTTAATTACTGTCATGGTGGCCCAGCGTGGGAGGTTCTGGAAAGAAATCTTATACACACTTCATAAACCTGAGCTGATCTCTGAGCAGTGCTGACCCCCACCTTCTGACTTCCTGTGAGCTGTTTTGAGGTGTAACTTAGGCTAAACTGACCTACTATGTGCAGGCAACCTGACATACGCATCTGGGTGTGTATGGAGTTACCAGGCCTCTGTGCTATATGCTTTAGAAATACCCATCACCCAAAAGGTCCTTTGTATTGATTTATGATCCCTCCTGATCTAGCCCAGCCCAGCCCCGCTGCAGGCTCCTTCCTGCCTCAAGGGATTTGCCTTTTCCATCTGCAGAAATGGGGACGGGGCTCTAGCCCTGAGCACCGTGATCCCAAGATGTATCTTGTCACATACATGGCTGCCTTGTCCTCTGTGTTTCGGAGTAGCATGTCAGCATGTGGAGTGACCACGCTATCCATCATTTATGTGTCTGTCTGTGAGTTTGGCGCACACAGACTAGAAGAGTGTGTTGGATCCGTTGGAGCTGGAGTTACAGGCTGCTGTGAGTGGCTGTGTAGGTGCTAGGGAAGGAATTCTGGTCCTTTGCAAGAGGATCGAGAGGATCGAGCGATCTTAACCACCAAGCTGTCTCTCCAACCTGGGCTCAGGTTTCTGAGACCCCCATCTTGGAAGAGGGGCATTCTGCTCCCTGAAGCTCACAGAAGGAAAGCTGCGGGATGAGAGTCAGGAGCGAAGAGACAGCCAGGGCAGAGAGGAGCTGTGCTTCTGAGCCCCATGCGTGGGGTCCCTATTGGTTTTTAAGCCCTAGCAATTATGGAGAGTGCTTGAAACTTGGTAGCTTTCCTCCTGTTGTCTGGTCAGATCCTCAGGTCAGGATAAAAGGTGCCTGCCTGGCTTCACAGATGAGCACAACTCACAGGCCCAAAGCATCGGGATGGCCACCGCGCCTGCTCAGGCCTGTTTACAATCCCACCTGCTCCATCCACTTCATCAGGAAGTCGCCTACCTCTTTCCATCCCTCTCCTGTTTCAACCCCAGAGTAAGAAAGTGTCAAGATTACTCTTTGGCTTTCTATATCTGTGTGAGGGCTTTGTAGTGCTCAGATCTTTTCTTCCATATTCTTCATGCGTACACCCGTGTGTGACCATGTGTGGAGGCAGAGGAGTGGCTTCCTGTGGCTCTCCAGACACTAGTGTCCACACTTCAGCCCAGCACCACAACCTCTGCCTGACCCCACCTCCCCCGGGGGCATGCCACTGTGCCTGACTTTCCTTGGGGGCAGTCACACCTATGCTTTCTAAGTGGGGGCTGCTGTTTGCTTTATGGGAATGGAATAGACAGTTCTGCTTTACAGATGAGGGGCGGGTCAGACCTAGGAGATGCCAGAACTGGTGGGGATCGATAGAGGCTTCAGGCAGCAAGGGTTGCGTATGCAAACGTCCTGGTGTGGGAAAGGGGGCTGGCACCATGGGAGAAGCTGTACCTGGAGAGTCAGGGAGAGGTGTCTCCTCCAAAAGATCAGGGCCATGAGCAGTGACTGGACCCCAGTGAGCCCCAGAGAGCAACCTGACTCAGTCCGAGACAGCGGCCAGTAGGTGAACTTTAAGCCAAGGAGAGGTGAGAGCGCCCATGGAGGTCTGCTCATCGAGTTCCATTGGCCACACCAGGGTGGGCGCCAAGAGAGGAGGCAGCAGCCCGGAAATAGCCTTCACTGGGGGTTAGCAGCTTGGACAAAGGCGGGCAAGTGGTGGTGCTTTCTAGATGGTTAGGAGTAGTTAAGAGGGAGTCTGGGGGGCCTCTCCTGTTCCTAGTTCCTCACACGGAGCTGAGGAGCAGAGATTCAGGAGCAGTGGCTTGCCTGAGTCAATTGAAAGTGAGGTATGTAGGATTCGAACCCAGGTCTGCCATTCTGTGGTCCCGCCCTGTTCTCCAGAACAACCTCTGGAACTGAACCTGACACCCAGCCTCTATCTCTCCAGTAACAGTAAGATCTACTCAGCGTTCTTCCCATTCCACAGGCCAGGACACTGGGGCTCAGGCAGCTGGAAGGGGAGCTTCTGTCTTTCTCTTTCTCTTCAAAATGGTTGGGGCTGGGGAACCAGTTAAGATTCAGTGGAAACGCTTGTATCTCTCCTTTCACCAGCAAGGCTTGCGAGGTGTTTGTTAGGGGTGCCTCTGCTGGCTTAGGAAGTTACATCTGTGGCAGTCCTGCCCCCTCACCCCCCCCCCATCCTCACCAAGCCTCTGGGAAACACTGTGGACCAAGCACTTGGCAAAGCCACCATTGAATTAGGGGGAAGAGGCTGTATGGGTCCCAGCTACAACCACTGCTGCGTTTAGCTGTGTGACATTGGCCAAAGGTCTGTCTGTCCCCTGTCTGGTCCCTACCCAGCCACAAGGCAGGTGCACAGGGGGCACCTCTGTTCTCCCAGCCCCCCTGGCTGTCTGTTACCCGAAGCCCATAGAACAAGTGCCCCTTCCCAGCCAGTGTCTCTGCAGCCAGCTGCCTTCGTTTTTACACTGACTCTCTGACCCAGTCCCCTGAGTTGCTCCCAGACGTTCCCAGCAGCCTGGGCTTCCAGCCATCACCTCAGGCCCCCGCTCCAGAGCCACCTATCTGTCAGGAAGCCACCATCTTCTGTGCACTGCTCTTAAGATATCCTGAGTGACCATCTTAGTCCTCTACCCCATGGAAGCTCTTGGGTCCCACCTGACTTAAGAAAATGCCTGATCAACTTTCTTCTCAGCTGGCATCTGGTTGCTTATGTGGCTCTGTAATCTTGAGACCTTCCCTGGAGCCCCCCCATCGCTCCCCCAAGCTTTCTTCCTGCCCTGGGCCTCAGAGCAGAAGCTGATCCAAGTGTGGCCAGAAGGAAACAAGTCACAAGTGCATTAGCGTCCCAGATGGTGTAGTGACAAGTAGAGGGGCAGACGGGTCCAGAGCCCTGTTTGGCCTGCTCCTTACTGTGAATTTGGGGCAGTTGCATGATCTTGGGGGATTGCAAGAACACATATTAGAAACCCAGACCTCTAGGTAGCTGAGGTGGTATTCAGTTCTCATGATGGATGCAGGGCCACCACCTGGAGCTCTAGCAAATGCCCCAGGGCATAGTAGGTTCTTGGTGAATAATGAGTAAATGAAAGAATGAATGGATAGGCGGGTAACTGAATGAGTGTGCAAACAAAGGAAGCGGTGAATGAGAAGTTGGGGAGTGGGCAGGGCAGTGAAGGAATGCATGAGTGAAGGAATGAATGAGTGAAGGAATGAATGATTGTCTGCTGCTGTGTCCCTTCCCATCTCTTCCTTTGACAAAGGAAGGGAAAAGGTTGCCCAGCCTGCCTCACCTTCATACCAGCCTGAGCCAAGTGAGAGGCATCCCCAGCTCCTTCATTGATACCCTCAGAGTCCCCCGTGGGGGGCGGGGCACTTCCGCCAGGCTGCTTGGGAACAGCTAGTAGTAATCAAGGCAGGGGAACGCCATCGGATGTGGCTTGTGCCAGGTGATTATGGGTTTGATTGGCGCCCTCCCTCCAGGACAGCCACCTCCGGGTCCTGCAGTGGCAGGAGCTGGCTGCTTTCCTGCAAGATACCTGGGGAGTGACGGGGAGCCGGAGGGGGAGCAACGGCTGCGCGTGGGGGTGCAGCCAAGTCTGGCGGGTTCCTCTTCCATTTGTCCCTTAACTCAGACATTCGTTCACACTGCAAGTAGTGAGCGCCCACTGTGTACTGGGGACTCAAAGTAGTGATCTGAGCCAGACACTCTTGTCTCTGGTAGATGCTGGAGGATTCCGGGTGTGTAGACACAATTTATAAGTAGCTATCCAAATGGGTGGGGGGTGTTTGGAGAAATGGCAGAGGCTCAGGTGAGGGAGGGTAGATGAACAGACATCTGCTGTTCTAAGGAGGAGGTGGGGTGAGTTTTTGTAAGGGCTGAGACTCCCAGGAAGGTGACAGGAAAACCCATGGGCCTTCGGGAGAACAGCATTGCTGACAGATAACCCAGCCACTACCTAGGGCCTAAGGCAGAGTTGTGTTTGATGTCCTCAGGAGCCAGGTAGGACCCCGTGTATCCAGAGCAGTGACCCATGGGAGGGTTTAGATTAGAGCAAGGAAGACACCAACTAGTGTCATGTGACTTCCTGCCCACCAGCCAACTAGCAGCAGGTGACTTCCTGTCTACCAACCAACCAACCATCAGCTTGGGGCCTCCCGAGACTGCAAGCCAGTGCCTCCTTGGACCTCCGGAAGCCAGAGCTTTGGAAGCTGATGCAGGACTTAGGAGGCTCCTGCTGTCTTCACTTCCTGTGTGACCCATGCCCCATGGGCAGGGCCTGGGCCAGTCCTTGACATTGTGGTAGGAACTGAAAAAAAAATTGTTGAGTGAATGAGTGAGTGGAGGATGGGTGAATAGGCAATTGTGTGGACAGCTAGATGGGTGGAAAGACAGATGGATAAACGATGGGCTGGATGGACGGATGGATGGTGGAAAGATGGTGGTTGGGTGGACAGATGAATATATGAATGATGGAGGATGGATAGGTGGACAGTTGTCTGGATGGATGGATGGATGGATAGGTGGATGGACAGATGGATAGATGGGCAGATGAGAGATAAATGATGGATAGATAATGGAAAGATGTTGGCGAGGTAAGTAGCTAGGCAGGTGACGGATGGAGGAGAGGCAGATGGACAGAAGGATGATGGGTAAGATGATAGACGTATTATGGATGGGTGGGTAGATGATTGATGGATAATGAATAGATATTGGATAGGTGGGTAGATGGATGGCTAGGTGGGTGGAGGATAGATGGTGACCAGACTATAGATGGCGGAAGCAGGGACAGATGGGTTGATGGATAGATGAACAGACAGTTAAGAGAAGGGCTCCCCTTGTCAGTGCCCGATGCTTATCCCCCAAAGCAGCCTAGGAGAAAGAACCAATGGGCACATAGCCGTATCTCCTTGCAGGTCCCATGTGTCAGTGTGCCCAACAGCAGTTACACTAGGCCAGTTGCTGTGAGGGCAGTGAGCGGCCCTCAGTTTATACTCAGACTCTGGGGTTTGGCCTCATTTTGAACTGTCCCGGGGCACTGCTGGAATGTAGTAAGTTCAGCCTGGCTGAGACCCCTTCTCTCAGGCTCCACCCCTTGCCCCAGCCCGGATAATTGGCCCAATACATCTTGGTGCTGGGAATTTACATAGAGCACAAGAAGTGATGGATGACTCTAGTAAACCCGTCCATCTCTGCCTGGCGCAGCCATCCATCCCAGTGGGCTGCGAGGCCCATCTGTCTTTCTGTCTCCTTGATGGTGGCAGGCCAGCAGGTGCCCTCCATCCTGGGTCATCCGAGGCCCCCTCTGCAAGGCAACATGCAGCTGGCTGGCTGGGGCAGCCCGCAGAGCTTGCTCCTCCTCTGGTGTGCCTGGGTCTACCTTACCCTGGATCCATGGGCCTGTCACACTCGCTGTTGTTGTGAGGCACAGCTCATGGCTGCTCCACTACAAGCCTGCAGCAGATGTTTGAAGACCTCTTCTGCACCAGGCATTTACTGGGGTGCAGGCCCAGTCAGTTAGCTGACACACACTGCCGAGCTCCCCGGCCTTTCATCAGAACAGTGACGCTGGCTGCTTTTATCTTACAGCTCCATTGGTTTTGTGTCAGATGGTGTAAGACAGGGTTGCTTTGATTGACGAGACAGGCTGGCCATGAACTCCCAGGAATCACCTGTCTCTGCCCCATATTGGCGGAGAGGTGTTAAAGAAGTGCATGCCTTTAATATCTCACTCTCTACAGGTCACTGGAGATCTGAACTCAGTTCTTCCCTCATTTGTGGTGTGTGTGTGATGTATATGTAAATGTGAGTACATGTGTGTGTGTGTGATATATGGCATGTATACATATGTGTATATGGTATGTGTATGTGTGTAATATGTATGTGTGATGTGTGTGTGGTATATGTATATGATATGTGTATATGTGTGTGATGTGTGTGTGGTGTATAAGAGTGTGAGTGTGCGCCTGTGTATAGTTATGTGCATGTATGTGAAAGGTATGTGTGTCAGTGAGTTTGTGCATGCATAGGTGCATACATGTGTGTGGTATGTGGTATTATGAGAGTGTGAGTATATGTGTGTCTATGTGTGTGTGTGTTACCAAGCACTCTACCCACCAAGCCATCTTCCCAGTAGCAGGTAGTGGAGAGGAATGTCACTATCCAAAGACCAGGGACAGACAAGCTGTGACACATGAGGCCAGACACGGCAGCAAACTCCTACTATAATCTCACTCCTTGGGAGAGAGACTGAGGCAGAAGAATCCAAAGTTTGAGACCAGCCTACAATACATAATGGTTTCCTGTCTCAATAAAACATCAAATCAGAGGCAACCCTGGGTGTTCATCTGTGGGGTCAGCTGGTAATCCCAGCTGTGAGCAAGATGGCAGCAAGGAGGTTAAGAGTTCTAAGCCGGCCTGGGCTACAAAGTCAGCGTAGAGGGAGGCCAGTTGTGTGTGTGTATGTGTGTGTGTGTGTGTACATATGATAATTTAAGTGGAGTAGCATTGTGGTTGAAGTTATGCCTAGGGACATGTTTCTAACCTCCAGCCCATGAAGTTGGTGGGGGCTCCTATGTTCTGAGGCCCGGGAAGTCCCAGGGCTGAAGAGCTGGAGTACCCCAGAGCTGAGGCACAAACCAATCCCAGAGAGCAGGGACCAGTGGCAGAGCCCCTGCCGGTCCAACGCGCCCCCCCCCCCCCCAGTCTCCCCTCTCCCTGCTCGCTGTCTCCAACCTCAGCTGCATCTATCATCTGCTCGCAGCAGCTCATTAAAATTATCTCTTTTTAGTTGCAAATGGGTCGTTTATGAGGGATCATTACTTGAATGGTCTGCACAGGGCTCCGGGCTGTCTGTCTGCTGTTGATGGCTAGTTAGGTTAATTGCATGTGTCTCCTCCCTGCCTGGGTCTGGCCCAAAGTCTGGGACTGTTTAGATCATGGCTGGAGTCGGACATGACGTCTTGCATGAGCGTGGCCAGCGAGGCCTGCTAGCCGGATGCAGGGTGTCTCTGAAGCCGGACTTGAGAAAACGTGGCTGGCTTATGTTTCAGAGATGTCTTCTGTTCCCTTGAAATAAATATAGTTCTGTGGGCTTTTCTGAGTGTGTTTATTTTAAAAGAGCCAAGTTGTCCATTCCATCTCAGAGTTTGTTGATTTTCAAATGCCCTTTCTTTGAGAGTATAAGGGGATCAGTTTAATGTCTCTGCTTGGCACCCTGTTCGTGTGTGTGTGTGTGTGTGTGTGTGTGTGTGTGTGTATGTATGATATTTTTACTGACCTGTAAAAACCTAGAGCATTTGGATATAGCAAGGTGTCCTCTACACCCAGTGTGTCTAAGGAGGAGATGAATATCAGCCAGTGTTTATTGAACTCCTGGCAGGGTACATTATGATCTTGAATTATTTAAAACAATCTCCCCTAAACACCCTCAGCGGAAGGAGAATGGGAGTGGAGGAGAGCTGAAAAGCCAGGCATAGAAAATTTGCCTCCAGAGCCCACCAAGGAGCTGCCCCCGCCTCAGTGATTAGAGCTGCCTGTAATTCACCTCCTAGCCCCTGGCTGAGTCCTCTCACAGACATACAAGCCCTCCATAAATGGTAGTTTCCATAATTGTATTTATTATTGTCACGGCCATTGTCGCCTGCATATTTACCGTAGAAACGCAGCAAGCATCCCGTATGCACCAAGGCAGAGTTGAGGAGGGCATGGTCCTCTTGTCTGCGACAGAGATAGCGTCTGTTCCATCAGGACTGTGGGCAGGAAAGCTGGGCTTGCAGTGGTCCAGAACTGAGAGCTAATCATATCTTGGCCCTTGGACTTGGTGCTGTCAGCAGGCACTGTCAGTCAGATCTGTACCCATCAGCAAGATAGAGGGACAGCCCTGGGGTATAGCACACTGGCAGCTAGATACACTCTGCATGGCTATTTCCTGTATGGGCCAGAGGGGGGCATTCTTCTATGTATACAGGTTCATATGTGTGTGACCTTATATATGTTTTCAGTTACTCTCCACTTCATTTACTGATACATAGTCTCCTGTTGATCCCCCAGGCTTACACACTTGAATAGTCTGCCTAGCCAGCTTGCTCTAGGGAATCCCCCATCTCTGCCTCCAATGTAGTGGGGTTATCAGTAGACCGGCCACCACACCCGCCTAGCTTTCAGGTGAGTGCTAACAGTCTGAACTCTAGTCATCTGGCTTGTGCTGCAATCCCTTTGCTCCCTCCGCCTCCACCTCTGCCTCCGGTAGAAGTAAAAGCCAGACTGCAGACACTGGTTCTGAGCAAATGTGGCCGTGTGAAGAGGTACAGGGTCCCTGAGAGGGGAGCTTACACCTGCATTTGTCTCCATGCTCCGTGATCCCAGTACTCGGGAGGCTAGGGCAGGAACCTTGGGAGTTCCAGGCCAGCCTAGGCTCCAACATTTAAAAATAAGTGCTTGTAAAACTCACGGTGTCAGATACACAGTTAATCCATGGTGCATCCCATGTCCCCCCCCCCTTTTTTTTTTGTCCTGGGATGAGAAAAACACACCTTTAAAAACTAAGAAAAACTTCAGTGGACCTCAGTGTTCCAGTTCTTTCTCCCCTACGATGTGAGAGCCTTACTGTCCTGGCCTTACAAGTTCTTGGGAGATATATTTGTGTGTGTGTGTGTGTGTGTGTGTGTGTGTGTGTGTGTGTGTACCCATGAATGCATACATTGTGGCAAATATCTTTTCTCTTCCTTTCCCTCTCTATCCCATCTCTCACCCATCTCAAAATCCCTCCTAGTCCTCAGGCTGACAGCCCAGAGGTAACGCTGCCCAATGCTGATGTGAGAATGCTTCAGCACCTTGGAGAGAGCCACCCCCCTCACCCCCCTCTGTCCCTGCCGCTCACCTCCCCCATCCCCACCCCCACTCTCCTTCAGTCTCGGGACTTTCACCAAAAGTTAGCTGTTTTTCTAGAAACAGACATTCCTTCTTAGATTGCCCCCCCCCAAAGGGTTCCAGGGGCCAAGAGCCATCCTCACAGGTTTGGGGGGACCAGGTCTATGACACTGGTAAATAGCCATGGAGCAGGAAGTTCAGATACTAGCCGTCTTTTACAGGGAGAAGGCTCTGCAGTGGGTTAACGGTACTTTCATTTCATTATCTAACGGTGAAAGGGTTTCATTGTGTGTGCAAGACGAATGTGTATCAGCGGTGACAAATGGGGTCTTTCATTACGGGCCGCACTTCGTCATACATATGTTGGATTAAAGAGCTCACCCTGGAAATGCGCTCCCCGCATCTGCGCGCGCGGGTGTATTTTTTTTTTTTTAATAAATCTGATTGCAGGAATTTATTGCACCACCGGATTTAGGAAATTATGGGTCTTGATTGCTGCAAATATAATCGGGTGATAGATGTAGGAGGATTTGTGGAGTTATTGTCCTTGGGGGTGGGGAGCCCTGTTCAAGTCCGTGCCAGCAGTGCAGGCCACACAAACAGAGCATTCCTTGGATTATGCAAATGAGTCACGACAACTCTTGCTGAATTGTACTCCTCCAAAAGCCTCCGTGACAGCGGAGGAAGCTTCGAGAGGGGCAATCAAGCACATAGGTCCCAGCAGCAGGCCCCACCATGATGCACTCACGCACGTGCGCACACACACACACACACACACACACACACACACACACACGTCCATCCCTTTCCCTCTCTATCCTTGGTCTTGTGTGGCCAAACCCTGGTCTGATTCCTGAGTGCGCACACAGTCAGGCCAGCTCCCCCACACCCCACTCCCCCCAATCTGTTCCTTTTCAGTCGGTGAGGGTTCTGGGAACCCTCGGTGATTTACCTTGGGGTACACCCGAGGTCAGCGTACTTCTCTTCGGCACCTTCATTTTTCCAAAATTTGCTGGAATTAAAAAGCCATCTATATCTTAAGAGGCGAATTTATGAGCCTTTAAGGGAGAAAGCGGCAGTTGGAGCTGCGCCCGCCGCTGATGTATGGAAGCTGTCGGCAGCACCCGCGAGCGGGGAAAGTGCCCATACAATATGCCACGCGCTGCTATTTTGACACGCTTTGGAGATGTTTTCTTCAGTTACTGACAGGCTTATGCCATCGCTCCTTGGAAATTTAAGAGGTGGGGCTGGGGGGGGGGCGTGCGGGGCGGGGAGGGATGAAGAGGCATGTAGATAAACCATCCAGTTCAACTTTGTCTGGCCCAGCACCTAAGGGCAAAAATGAAAAAAGCCCACAGGGTCCTGGGGACCTTTTGTGTCTCATCCTTTTGTTTTGTTTTGTTTTCGGTTTTTTTGTTTCTTCATTTTTCATGCATGCCAGGAGTCAATATCTCGCCATTTCTCAGCCCTGTAAGTTACAGAAACTTGTTCAGAGCACTGTTGTACAAAAATTCAACAGCAACAAGAAGACAAATCAATCTCTCTCTCTCTCTCTCTCTCTCTCTCTCTCTCTCTCTCTCTCTCTCTCTCTCTCTCTCTCTCTCTCTCTCTCGTTGCAGAAGGAGCTTAGTTCTGTCGCCTCGGAGCTGTCTGCACCACAGGAGGAAAGCGGACTTTCTCCTAAACATTTCATTGAACTCCGCCGGGAATTTAAGAAAGATGTGCCAGAGGTAGTGCATCTGCCTGCCTGCCGCTGCCACCGTGGCATTGACTGGGAAGAAACGCAGCTCCCCGCCCCACCCCCACCCACCCCATCCCCACCCCGCCACCCCATTCAAACTAGATTGTGAAAACTGTAGACATAAGTGACTAACAAGAAAAGAAGCTAATTAGCCACCAAGATAAATCACAGCCCCAGCCTGTCGGCTCTGGCAGTGTTGCGGGGAGGGAGGTGGTCCCCAGTTCTGACTGGAGTCAGGCCTCCCCTCCACCCCACCCCCGAAAGTGCCTCCACCCAGATTCCATGCCTGGAGTCTCAAAAGTCCTCATCTCTCAGGTGAAGTGGTTTGCAGTTATTGGTGAGGCAATTTGGCTTGAAGTCCGGCTCACTCATCTTCCCTGCCTGCCACTGGACCTGGGAGACACAGCGAGGGCTCTGGAACCCGCCCCTTCCTGCCAATCAATGCCCCTGTCCCTCCCATTCCCCCACATCAAGGTTCCAGACCCCCCCCCCCCCCCGCAGTCTGGGCAGCCCACTTCCTCCCTCTCCCTTGAGGAGAAGACTAGCCCAGACATGTGTCTGTTCTTTCTTGAAATCGGATGTGAGAATTTTATCCCCTCAACCCCTCTGCCATCAGGGCCCCTATTGCTTCTCAAATTAAATACATATATATAATTTAAAAATCAATGAGAGTAAATGGAAAGTGGAGGCCTTGGACCTTGTGTCACTTTGACAGGGCTGAGACACCCTCGGTGTGGGCAACAGATCCAGTGCCCAGCCTTAAGCTCTATCCAGCAGCCGTCTTTCTGATAGTGACTGTCTCAGCTTACCTGTTAGGCATGTGCTAGACCATGGAAGGAGGGGTACTGAGGGTGGGTTCCTCCTCTTGGCAGTGGAGGGGCGGGCCCTGGGGTGTGAGAGGCAGGGCAGGCAGGCACAGAGGGGCTGAGCCTCACACCCGAGGCTGTAGAATCCCATCATGGCACCATAAGCAACTGTGGTTCTTCAGGGCACGTTGGTGATGAGGGCCCAGCTAGGACTCGTTTCTGGGGGTAAGTCTAGAGAGAGCTGCAGGAGAAGATGTGTGGGAAAGAGGCAGAAGCCTCAGAGTTAGTGTCTCCCACCGCCGTCACTGCTCCAACGGGCACAAGTAAGTCTTTCTGAGATAGAGGATCACACGTAGCCCAAGCTGGCTTTCAGTTCCTCATCTCCCAAGTGCTGAATTTACAGGCATGCACTATCACACCCCATTTATGAGACAACCAGGGTGGGACACAGGGCCTCGTGCAAGCTAGGCCAGCACTCTGTAAACTGTGCCACATACCCCAGACCTCTCTTCTCTTTTAAGGAGACCAGAGCATGTTCTATATACAGTTTTCTCTCCACACTGGGGAGAAGTCTCGGGGAAGCGTAGCTGAGTCCACTGTAGATATTCATGGCCCCACACATTTAATCTCTCTCTGGTCTTCTCTGACCATCTGTCCCATCCCCTTCCCCCAGCATAGTGAGCTGAACCTCAACCATTGGTCTGCACGGGAGCTCTCAGGTGAGGAAATCCAGGCCAGGTTTTCAGTCCTGGGAGTCTGCCTTACATAATTTCCAATGCTACCTAAAATTATGCAATTACATAATTAGAAGGGATAAATTTTCACTCCTGTTATAGTCACGGCTCTGGAAACTCTCATGTTTGGAGCCCATCCCTCCTGATGGAAGAGTCGTGACAGCTTTATTTAAGAGCATCATCTAGGGGGCTCCAGTCCACCTACTACACGCATCCCACCTGGTTCCCCTAGGACTTATGTGGTCACAGTCGGGGGTGGGACTTGGCCCAGCTCTCACCCACTTCCTCCCCTCATGGCTCTAAGAAGTAAACCCCTAAACCTCACTACAGGGATATGGGAGAAACCTGTTAAAGGTATCTTAATACGTGGGCTCCAATTCCACCTGCTTACTTCATCACCTTAGCAGGCCAGCACCCTGGGGCCTCAGTATCCCCCCTTTATAAATCAGGGGCCTTTTGGTTTAAAAAGTTAAATGTGTTCGACTTTTTCTGGCCAAATGCTTCCTCTGAGGCAGTGGATCCACCCCACTGCCCGAGGCTTAACCATCATCCCCAGTGACAACCCCTCTAGTCCGTGCTGTGGTGCACGGCCACCTTCTCCTGATAGCGTCTTGCCTCTGCGCATCTAGCCTTGAGACCCTGACCTTGAGCCTCCCAACTCTGCCTTCCAGCCTGGCACCCTGGCTCCTGAAACCAAAGCCCAGGACACTACCTGTGTGTCTCTTAAAGAGCCACCTTACACCCAGGCAGCAGCCACCCTGGGAAGTCCCAGAGACAGAAGTCAGTATGGAAGGGTAGCTGGGATGGAGGGACCTTGTCTTGGGGTAGGAACAGCAGGGAGTGTCCCCGAGGTTATGGGGTTTCTCTTTTACCTCCAGCCCACTTCCTCCCCTCCCCTCTCACCTCCCTGTCTCCCCTCCCATCCCTTTGCCCCTCTCATAGGGTTTTCCTTGTGACTTTGACTAATTGTGGCAGGAGGGCGTGTTCCCAATGGATCCCTGAGGACCCACAGGCTTCAGGGTTGGCACCTTGGAACACTCACCTCTGCCAGGTGCTGGGGGAACCTCAGAGACTACCCCTGAGGTCTGAAAATCCCGAGGTCACATAGGAAAATTGGGATGTGTGGGTGTCTAGAGCTGAGCCCACCAGGGTGCTCAGAGCATTGGTGAAGGGCGTGGTAAACAGTCATATCCCCAGAAATCACTCCATGCCCTGGTGAGGAAAGACAGGCAAGGACAGAGGTGGGTTTTTTTTGGGGGGGGTTGGCGAAATTTAAGATGCAGATTCATGGGACATGACCACATGGAAGGATCAGACCCATGCCGTGCCTGGAAGGGACGTCCCCAGGGGACTTTGCCCACCTAGCTTTGAGGGTAGAGAATCAGGGTCAGCTCTCCATCCCCCATCCCCCTGAGCTAGGCCACAAGACCTACCATGCCACACCCAAGGACAACATGAGCCCCATCTTCCCAGGACTTGGGAGCACTCAGGAGTTTGTGAATTCAAACCAGCCTGAGCTACATAGCAAGACCCTGCGTCAAAATGTTAAGGGCAGGGGCTGGAGAGATGGCTCAGCAGTTAAGAGCACTGACTGTTCTTCCAGAGGTCCTGAGTTCAATTCCCAGCAACTACATGGTGGCTCACAACCACCTGGAATGAGCTCAGATGATAGTGTACCCACATATATAAGATAAATAAATCTTTAAAAAAAAATACTAATGGCATAGCACCTTAAAGGCTCAGTGGTGGAGTGTGGCTGGCTTGGTTCCATCCCTAGGAAAACAGGTGTGCATCTAGGAAAGGCCCTAGGGGTGTGTGTGTGTGTGTGTGTGTGTGGTGTGTGTGTGGTGTGTGTGTGGTGTGTGTGTGTGTGTGTGTGTGTGTGTGTGTGTGTGTGTGGTGTGTGTGTGTGGTATGTATGTGTGTGAAGGGTCCAGGGTGGGCTCGGGACACTCGCTCTGTGGTCGACCCTCTGCCCTCTCTTTCAGGGAATCAGAGCAATGGTAGCTCCGGTGCTGAAGAGCTTCCAGGCTGAGGTAAGAGCCAATGACATTACACTTGGGGCAGTGGTGGTTAATGTGCCCTGGGCTTCCCTCCCTGCAGGCTGTGGCTCACCTCCCAGGCTCTTCCCCCCACCTCAGTTGAAATCTGAGGTCTGCAGATTCCACCCTCCCTGCCTACTGACCCCCCCACCCCCCACCTCCCATCCCTGCTGTCCCAACTAGAGCAAACTTTCAAATAAGTCCCAGGGGCGACCAACCCATCCTGCATATCTGCCTCTCACCATTCTCCGGGTGAAGCAGACTTCGTGGCCCTTGTTACAAGCCCTCGTGCCAGCGTCTGCCCCCCCCCACACCCCGCCTGCCCATCCATCCCATGACAGCAGAATGTCTTACCCTCTTCTCTATGGTATTGATAATGTGCCTTCACCTGCCTGAGATGCTGCAACCATGCTGGGCTGCGGGGGGGGGGGGGGGGGGGGCGGGAGGAGCATCTCTAATGCCCCCACAGGTAAGGGCTCCCCTGGATCTCAGGTAGACCCAGAAGCCCCTCCCCCCACAGCCCTGAGGTGGAGGGGAGGGCTCCTTTGCATTCCCCACTCTCTCCCTCGGAACCACCACCTACATAGGTACATAGGTGCAGCTGCATGCATCGGAATGTTGGTGTGAGCGTGGCTTCTCTAATGCAATCTCCATTTCCCTCTCTGTACCCTGGGGATAAAGAGACTTCTGGTCTTCTGTGCTGTTTTGGAGTTATGGATAAAGAGAGAGAATGCAGGCCGGGGTGGGTACGCCCATCTGACACTCTCACGAGTGTCACGGGAATGAGTAGTTGGGGTTACTGGCTGTGCGACCTTCGGTGAGTTGCTTGACCTCTGTGTGCCTCTTGTGTCCTCGTCTGTCAACTTGGTGATGATTTTCTCTCTGTTGTAAGGTGGAGGTGGAGGGAGAAGCCATGTAAATATGAAGGAAGAATTCAGAACACTGCCTTGGGTGTTAGAAGCCTTGGATAGCTAGATGTGGTCCCAGCACTTGGGAAGGTAGAGGCCATCCTAGGCTGCGTGGAGAAACGGTATCTCCCCTTTTCTGTAGAAGAAAGACTTAAATGCTATAGGCTCTCAGTGATAAGAAGACCTGAGGCACAGCCTCATGGATGGCAGGCTTGGGATTTCAGCCCTGCTCCTTCAGCTGTGTGACTCTGAGGAGGTTCTTCAACCCCTCTGAACCTCAACTCTCCTCCTGTTCCGTGCAAAGCCAGGCTTGCAGATCCCTGGTGCAGTTGACATCCCTGAGGACAGGGAAGGAGAGGATGCTTGATTAGAGTTTACCAAGCAGGGAGCTGGCTTCCCATACACAACGTGGGTGGACAGTTTTCCAAGGCGCCTCTCCGGCCACGACCTACGGGACTTGACTGTGTCCCCCTGCCTTCCTTATGATCGCTGCACTGAGCTGCCATGGCTGCAGGTTCCTTCTCACCCTCGTGGGGAGAAAAGCAGCCGTGGAACCAAATGAAGGTCACTCTCGTGAGCGGTTTCATCAGGTCCATTCCTGCCTTCCAGTCTGGCAGCCTTGGCGTGTGCAGTTGGGGTCCACCCCCCACACACACACACACCTCACATTAGTTGTCTTTCCTGTGAGAGGTATGGTGGGGAGGAAGTGGGTTCTCCCCACCACAAATCAAGGCTTCCTTGATTCCTTCCCCAAAGGACAGTTTAGGCTCTCCCAACCCCACCCCCCACCCCTACCTCCCTACCCCCAGGAAAACAAAAGCCAGCCAGGGAAGGTGGCTTCTGGAACCCAGCTTGAAATGGCCCAAGTTGGAACATCCTTGCACGGAGCAAGGGAGCCAGCCCGAAGGCCCTGCTAATTATAAAAGTTGCTTTTATGAAAGATAATTCAAAGCAATAATTTAGCAAACATAATCAAGCCACACAGATGGGGCCGCTGATGGATGGATCGCAACATGCAATTAGCGGCTCTCACAGTTACATGTCATTAACCCTCCACGCGCAAAAATTATTTTCTCATTATTAGTTGAAAAGGTAAAATTAAGCTGACTAGACACTAAAGGAACAAACCACAATTAATTACCTTCATTTATTACAGTCATTATCTTAGAGTTATTTTTGCTTGGAGACAGAGAGATGCAAACATCTAAATTAAAAGTTTTGTTTTGGCTAAATCTGAGGTGAGGCACCTCCAAGCAGTGTGTGAACTGGCCTGCCCCGTAGACCTCAGGACCACACTACTGGGCCTCCTGCCCCCCAGATTCCTCGTCACAGAGTGGCCTGGGGGATGGTGGAAGCCCTTCTGACTTTCCTAGAGTGGGGACAGTCCCCTGAGCCTAAGAGGAACACAGCAGTTTGGGGACCACAGTGATGGAGCCTGTGTGGCATTGGTGAGTGACTTTGTCTCTCAGCCAGACCATTGAGTTCTGTGTATAGGGACAATGCCCTGAGACTCCAAGAGCCAGTGAGTTGCTGAGGTGGCAGGCATGTCACTAGTTCACAGCGTGGCACAGTGCACCACAGCCTACAACACCAACAATGTCCTCCTCCCAGGAACTGAGGGAGCTCATGCGACCCGTGCCTCAGAGTCCTGGAGAGAGTACCAGGGGGAAGATTTAGGAAGCTGGCTAAGTCCACACAGTCATTTACCATTCAATAAACACTTAGCTGGTCTGGGACGGTGGTTAAGCATCTTGGGAGTACAAGGATCTGGGTTTGACCCCTAGAACCCACATTTTAAAAAAATCTAGGTATGGTGACTCACTCTTTTTTGTTTGGTTGGTTTTTGGTTTTTGGTTTTTTGGGGTTTTTTTGATTTTTTGGTCTTTTCAAGACAGGGTTTCTCTGTACAGCCTTGTCTGTCCTGGAACTCACTCTGTAGACCAGGCTGGCCTTGAACTCAGAAATCCGCCTGCCTCTGCCTCCCAAGTCACCACCCGGTTGTGACTCACTCTTGTAACCCCAGTGCTGAAGGAGAGGAGATAGAGAGAGAGTTCTGGGGTCACTGGCCGGCCAGCCTAGCCTGCTTGGCAAATTCTAGGCCAATGAGAGACCCTGTCTCTCCTCAGGAGCAGCTGAGGAGTGAAGTTCAAAGTTTCTCCCTGGTTCTATGTGCACACATACCACAGGCACACACACACACACACACTTTCACAACACATATAGTAGATACTCATAGAGTGTCAAAAGCGGTTGTCAGCCTTGGGACATCACCCATCGGTAACCTCTGCCCCTCTTGGTAGGAGACAGCTGGCAGTTTTGCAGTATACTCAGAGACTTCCCGGGGACGACAGACTACTCTCCTGTGTAGCCCCCTGCAAACATCCTTGGATGGGACTCTCTTTGCATCAGGCTCCTGTAAAGCCAGACCAAGCTGAGAACTGGTGGGATATGGTCCCTAGCCCTGGGGAAGTCCTGAGCACCCAGTTCTTCTTCCATGGAGAAGTTGTCTCGAGTGTGACCTGGTGTATTCTCCCTGAACCCGTGTTGCAGACTCAATGGTCTTATCCCGTGATGGTCATGGCCGCCCATACTGACATCTGTCCACATGGGTCCTTGAGTTCCCCCATGGAGCCATGACTCTATGTCTCTCTCTGTCTTTCAAACCTGGGCCTGCTGTCACAAGAGCCCGAAGTGGCAGTGATCTGGGGGACAGTGATCTGGTGGCCCTTAGCTTGCCTGGTAGTTTCACTTCCTGACCTGTCCTGCTGGCCAGCACATTCCCTGCCGAGAGAAATGGGTCACAGTGCTACCCAGAGAAGCAAGGCCAGAAGCAAGCCTCCTAAGAGACACCAAGAAGAGCCCCAGCATGCTGCAGAACTGTGAGCGATTGTGCTAAGGGGTGGCTTAGGAGTGTGGTTACTCCAAAGATAAAAGGAGACCCCCACATTTGCAGCAAGCCTCCCCTCCCCTCTCCTCCCTTCTCTCTGCTCAACCCCACTCAGCCCCTTTGGCAAAGTTGATTCTTGTCACCGTAGCCAAGTCTGTAGGTCTTTCTCTGCATGGGGCCACAGGTTTCTCCTCCTCCTGGCTCCAGAGAATGGTGGCTGTGGTAGGCACAGAGGTTCTGCTGCCCTCAGAGACGCAGGCAAGTGGCATAAGCTGTTGGGAACTCAGGACCTTTCCCTTTGAGTGTCTTCTCAAGGGTTTGAGGGCAGCTCTGAGACGTGAGTGAGCTAAGGCTAAGGGAGTCGGGAACAGGTCTGATAGCCATCCTGGGACGAAGGGCAGATTGTTGAAGGGAGTACCTGGGTCTTGCTGTGGCCACTGTTGTAGCACTGAGCCTCACATATGATGAAACAGATATGCCCAGCCCTGGCTGAGTCACTCTCTTCACGCCATCTGAAAAACGGGTGGTGACAGCTGGCCATGTACATTTTGGTCATCCCCTGGTTGCTGATATAATGTGTCGTGATGTGTTGTCTTCTGTGGCTTGCTAGAACCTCCTCTATAGACTTTGTCCAAGCAGACATATCCAACAGTCTACTTTGGTGCCTCCACTTGCAGGTGGCCAGGGACTGGGATACCCCCTCCTCTGCTTGTGTCACACACGACCATTGTGGTGGCTGCTCAGGTGGCCAGCGGGTTACAGAATCAGTGTGAGCAAGCCGGAACCCTCAGAGTACACCTTGCAGTGTTGCCACTCAACACATGGCCAGGCGTGGCTCAGAGGTGTGTGGGCGCTGTCCGTCTCATAGATGGTACCCGTGGCAACTTTGACTGTTCAGTTTGTTACAGTTGTCTGTGGTTAGCTCTAGTGGGGAAACTGAGGCTCAGAGAGGTGAGACAGTAATTGGTGTGTATCGGGGTCCAAGACTGGAACTGAGGTAGGGAAAGAACAGAGAATCTGAGTGTTCAGGGCCTGGTGGCTGCCCAGGCTGACCCCACTTGGTATTAGATGGAGGATGCCTGTGAGCCAAAATTCAAGGTTGCCTGACATTTGACTGTCTGACCACGCCCCCTCTGCCCTCTGACAGGCCTGGCCTGGCTCCTCCTACCCCAGGGAAATCCTTTCCTTCCGTTGTCTGTGCCATCTTATTCCTCCCCAGGCTCCCCTCTGTGGCTCTCCCTGCCCTCTCTTCATCCCCCTCAGGCTCACAGACAAGGTCAGGAAAAATCCTACCCTTGCACATCGGGACCTCACTCCCACCTAGGAGGACAGGGGATGGGGCAAGCCTGGGCTATGGAGCTGATTGGCATGGAATTTCATCCCAACGTCACTTAACTTATCTGGGTCTCTGTCCCTCCCCATCAAAAGATTTACATTTATTTGATATGTGTGTGTGTGTGCATGTGCGTGTGTGTGTGTATGTTTATGCACGTGCATTACAGTACATGTGTGTAAATCAAGGGACAGTTTGAAGGGGTCATTTCTCTCCTTCTGCCTTGTGGGTCCTGGAGATTGAAGTCAGGCTTGGTGGCAAGTGTCCGTACCCACTGGTCTCTGCTTTAAATGAAGCTCCTAGTGGTTCCTGCCTGGTTAGGCTCATGAGGAGCTCAGTGAGCAGATATTGATACAAGGAGAATCGAGGACAGGAGGCTGGCACTTGTGTCTCCTACAAGTCCTACATGGGAGATGCCACTCACCCATTTCTCAGGTGAGCTCACTGAGGCTCAGCCATGACCTATAAGACCTGACTCATCAGATTTGGACCAGTAAGACCTTGTGGCTTAATACTGCAAGTGAGGCACAGCCTAGACTCTACCCTTCCGTAGGTCTAACATTCTCAGAGAGGGCAGAGTACTTGCCCAGGCCCACACAGCCCTCTTCCCATAACACTGAGGCTGGGAACTACAGTCCCTACAAATCCTCCATTTGGAAAGCGTGCCTCAGCGTACAGGGGAACCAAGGTGCTGAGAAGGCCAAGCTGGGGAGCCCGTGGCGTGTACAGAAGTGAGATTTTAACTTGAGGCCTGGTTATGTGATAACTAAGTACTCAATTGCTATAGTGGCTATTCCTGGTTGTCAACTTGACTATATCTGGAATGAACTCCAATCCAGAATTGGAAGGCTCACCAGTGATCCTAATCTGGAGGCTGGGAGATAGATGTGTCTGACCTGGATCTTGAGGCAAAGAGGCTATGGAGTCCAGAAGATTAAGGCAGGGAGATCTCTGAGTTCAAGGTCATCTGGGATTAAAGGCGTGGTAGCACACACCTTTAATCTGGGCTACACCTTCTGCTGAAGACCTGCATAAGGACATTGGAAGAAGGAAGATTTACACTCTTTCCTTCGCCTGCTTGCCGTGTGGGACTGAGCAACTGCTAGATCCTTGGACTTCCATTCACAGCTGCTGCTGACCATTGTTGGGAGCTGGACTGCAGACTGTAAGTCATCAACAAATTCCTTTACTATAGAGAGACCACCCATAAGTTCTGTGACTCTAGAGAACCCTGACTAATACAATCGCGTACTTAGAGTGTCTCCCGCAGCGCGAGTCAGGTATGAGCAGCCGGCCCACGACCTCCCTGCTGTCAGACGCCCCCCCTCTGGTGATGTCACTAGCCTGTCTCCCTAGCTGTCCTGCCAGCTGTGGGGGGCCGGGGGGGAGGCTCCCGCGAGCCCACAGGTCCATCTGGATCTGCAATGAACCCACCAAAGCATCTTGGGCTGCGATGCTGAAGTTACAACCAAATTAAGAACCCGCAGCCTTCCTCTTTGATCCTGCCTTATCAAGTAAATTATTAATGCTCCTGTCCCCACATTAAGCAGATACTTGCAGCCATTCCGGGTCCTTCTCATTAGAAATAACATCATCTAAAGAAGGGTATTGATTGCTTTTTTCTTTTTCCTTTTTTTTTTTTTTAATCTTGGTATCATGGACGTGAAGCACGTATTTACATGGCGTTTCCTTTAACTTGCCTTCCCGTGCTGTATTTTTATGTTATTGATCGTTTTTTTGACACGGAATTGCTTTCTGGCCTTGTGTGTATGTTGTAAGCTTTCCCCATCCAGCAAAGGAATGGGCTGGGCCCGGACACAAAGAGAAGAGCGATGGCTCTGGCCGCACGCGTGGCAGGAACAGTCCCGCGCCTTTAACAGCAATTAGTCTACCCTGCAGCCCGGACGCTCACGTATGAAAATTTACAAGGCTTTTAATAGACTGAGCTCTGGGGCCAGGCAGGCCTGGCGCCGGGCGGACGAGGCCGCCGGCTGTGTGTCTATCGAGCTGCCTCCGGGTCAGACAGGGGTGGGGTGTGCTGTGGGAACGACTGGAAACACAGACTGACTACCCCAGTGAGGGATGTGCTGCCCAGTGCGCAGTCACACATTCGGCTGCTCAGTTTGATGGTTACTGAAGGCCTACTATGTGCCAGGCAGGGGGCTAAGTGCCGGAGGGACATGCAAGAGTTCAAATTTCTCCTAAGCCTGGTGCCTTGGACGGAGAAGAGCAGGCACAAACCCTGTGTTATACCGATCTGAGTTCTTTCGGTAGCCCTGCTTGAGGCCATGTTCCTAAATGAGCCTCAGTTTCCCTGGCTGTACAATGGGGTAATGCATTTAGCATCTGCCCCTCAGGGAGGTGGGGAAGATTCATCAAAATAGTAATGACTTGGGACCTGGTCATTCAGCCTGTTGCCCACTGAGTTCTACCTCCCTTAATGTCCCTAGAGAAGAATGTTCTAGACTCAGAGCCAGCCTCCCTGTAGACTCCCAAGATGGGGCTCCCCAACCTTTCCCTGTTGCCCACAGTGGCTCTCCATACTGTTCCATTGTAAGGAGGCCCCTTCTTTTCCCCCAACCCTATCAGACCTCGTTCGGCCAAACATTGATTTGGTACCTGCAGTATACCAGGTGAGTAGCCAGCTACGGTGTGTATATGTGTAGGTGCACGTGTGTGAGCCTGCAGGTGCACACAGTGTGAACATGTATGTGGGACAGCCTTCCCGGGTTCTGGCGCTGGCCAATTAGGTGAAGCCAGCCTGCAAGGAAGTGTCTGAGGGCTGCCTGGCTCCGTCCGTCTCCCCAGTGCTGGGATGCTGACTGTGTGCTGCCTGCTTTTTTTTTTTTTTATTTTTATCTTTTTGATGTGGGTTCCTGACATTAAACTCAGGTCCTCATGCCTACAAGGGAGCCACATCACTGCCTGAGTCATCTTCTCAGTCCCCGAAGTCACCCCTCCTTCCCCTGTGGCAATGTGACCCCGTGGGGCAGGGGCAGGTGCCAACAATGCGCACTGAGGTTTCTATGGCCTAGGTCGGGTAGGAACAGGTCCATGGGCCCTACTGTGTGCAGACCCTACTGGGGACCATGGGGTACCAGATGCAGCCTCTGCATTTCTCAAATCTCCCAATGTCCGACAGGCTAAGCTCCCCTTGTGACAGATAACCTGAGAAAACCAGGGAGGAAAGATTCTTTGGGCTCAGGGCTTCATTCATTCACTCACTCACTCATTCATTCACTCATCTGCAGGGCAGGTATTCCCAGGTGCTTGCTGTGCACCAGGCATTGTTGCAGGTGCAGGAACAAGTAAGACTTGGGATTCTGGTTCCCCCCATGACACCCAAAGCCAGCAGAGACAGAGACAGTCCCAACTCCTGGAACAGAGCAGGGACCCAGCCCTGAGAATCAGACACGGAGACCGCCATGGTCCCGCTGTATGTCCCAGCTAGACCTGGTTCTCCGACATCTCCGACAGAGAGGCTGAGAGTTGGGGGAGGAGTCAGGACTCAAACCCAGGTCTGTTGTATTGGTCAGAACAGTGGCCCCTGCAACAGCAGTTTTGTGTGCATGTGATCTTGGTGACATCTTATTCTAGGCAGTTGTGGGAGGTGGTGCTGTGTTCAGCTGTGTGCCGCAGAGCCCCCTGGGGACCAGCGTCACCTGTCACCCTGGTGTCACCTACTCTCAGCTGCTTCGTGGATGAGAGAGACTGAAGCAACTGTATCATGCCTGTCCCTGAGGGAGGAAAGCCACTGGGGCCAGGAGAGCCAGGGGCTTCCGTCAGCCCAGTCTGCTGTGTGGTAGTCCCTGGGGGACAGAGCGCCTCCCTACTGCTGCTGGGGGGAAGCCTGGTGTCCAAGAATCTATCTCAAGTAGTCACAAGGGGAACCTGCCAGGCTGGGAAGTGGCAATTCAGTAGGGGACACCTAGGCATGGTTTGTTCTGCTCTGTGCAGGGCCATGAGGAAAGGGAGGCTAAGCCCCCATTGGCGGTCCTCAGGGTTCACGCAGACAAATACAAATAAACACTAGAGTCCTGCCATCCATGCCGCACCAAGGAGAGGCTGGTTAGTGTTTAGGCGGGCAGTCAGGGAAGGCTTCATGGAGGAGGTGAGGTTCTAACAAGGGGTTTGTGGAGGTGGGATTTGATGGGATAAGCAGCGACTACCATGGCCTTGGCCTCAGCAATCTAGGTTTTGAGCCCAAATTCGGTTACTGGTCAGGTGACCTCAGGCAGGTCACTTCTGAAACAGAGCCTGTTCTGGGCAGTTACCGTTACTCTACCAAGAGAGACCGAGTGAGCCGTGAGGATTGGGCCATGGGAGGTGTGCCTCAGTTTACCCAAGTCTGCCTGTGCAGATGGATCCATGTGGCCCCGTATCTGGTGCTGTGAGCTCAGAGAGGTCTTGGGACTGCAGGCCACACAGCCTGTCCCTGGCTCAGAAGAGCCTGTAGCATGGTGACACACATGCTGTCTCAGTACTCAGGATGCTGGGGAAGGGACCATCACTAGTTTGGCCAGCTTGGGCTACACAGTAAGACCCTGGGTCATCGTGAGTCAAGGGAGGGAAAGACTCTCTGCCCCTCTTCGCCCCTCTCCAGCGTCCCAAGGTGTTCACTCTCTTTGAATTTTGTGATTCTTCTCTTTCATGATTACAAAAGCCTAGGTTCCGTCCACAATACCCATACTGGATGCAGTGGCATTGGTGTCACCCCAGTCCTTGGGAGACAGAGGCAGAAAGTCAGTTCTGGGTTATCCTGGGCTACATAGTAAGTTCAACGCTAGCCTGGACTGTCTCAATAATATTTGTTTTAAAAGCCTTCCCCAGCGTCCAAGGCTACCCAGGACAGAGAGGGATGGTGGTACAGGCTTCTGAGCCTTTATCATTCCGTTTCTTGTCCCACAAAATGCTTCTCCTTCCCCCCAGCTGTATAAGTAAATGCCCATGTGTCCTGCAAGGATCCACCCACATGCCTTGGTGTGAGATTTTCTGTCTGTCTGTCTGTCTGTCTTGAATGACATGTGACTCATCCTTCACCTGCTGTTCCTAAGAACCTCAGGATCAGCCCCTCTACCTCTCTCCGGGGCTGGTAGTGTACAGTACCACACACACACACACACACACACACACCATCACAACCCTCTGACAGCTTTCAGCAACTCCTAGAATGGAATCCAGACACCTAAATGTCTGTTTGAGATTTTGTACCACCCACCCCACCTGCCCTCTTTGTGCCTGCCCTCCCCTTCCTTTTTTCAAATACTTCTTGATCGCTCACCCCCTGCCTCAGGACCTTTGCATGCTCTCTTCTTGCATAACCCCTGTTGCTTGGGCATTTTACCCACCACAGACAAAGCTCACAGCCTGGGCCCTGTAAGGATCTGGATCAGGTGACTCTTGGTCACAGGCTGGCCTCTGCCTGAGTGTTCCCATAGCATCACCAGTCACCCATAAGCATCTCCCTCAGTGACAGCCAGAAGCAGGTGAGGCACCAGCAGGCATCCCTGACATCTGTCGCTCCTCCAGAGTTCTGGTCACATGTCACTCTTACAGGGAACTGCTAAGACTACCGATCTCTTTGGTGGGCCCTTTCACACAGCTACACACACACACACACACACACACACACACACACACCTGTAGACTCCTCTGTTTCCCGGTAGTCCCCACTCAGCAGGAGCTGGAGAGGCACTGATGAAGCAAGTATTGATTGACGTGTGATACGATTGACAGGCACGGTTCTTGGTGTTTCTGTCCCAGGCAGCACTCTGGTTACTCTGCGGTTCCCAATTCATTATTCCCCGTGACCTGCGTGTGAGCTGGGGACTGTCTTTGTCAGCATCTTACAATGCAAGCAGGAGATGAGCACAGGGGGCTAGTGACCTGCCCAAAGCCACACAGCTGCTTTGAATTGGCAGCCATGACCTTGAACCATGATTTATTGAGCCTTTACTATGTGCCAGGTCTCGAGGAATACAATATCAAACAGGGGAGCCCTAGGTTACACACACACACACACACACATACGTGTGCAGGCACATATGGAAAAATATGTGCTCCTTTTTAAGGCACTAAGATTCCCCCAGACGTTAAACAGGGTCACACAGCCAGCTGGTGGCTCAGACCCTTCTCCTTCTTCTGGACCTTGTATGTTTCCCACTTCATACCCTGTCCACAGAGCAGGGACAGTCTAGCAATCTAGCCAGTCAATTATAATAATATTTTTCTCTCCAGATGTTTAAAAGGAGCGAGGGGGTTGGCATGCTAAGGTATAATCATGGCTCAGAGCCCGAGCTGACGTTAGTTATTAATTAGGCCATTATGCATTCCACGGTGATAATTGCTTTGCGGTGGAGTCACCAAGCATGAAACGGACCCGGCGAAGGAACGCAATCTATCAGTTCTTGGATCCCCAGTGCAGCGCAGTTGCTCACCTTGAGCTGGTGCCTCAGCGGGAAACAAAAAGAAATTAATGGTGCCAGTGAGAGACACGTGCGAGCCAGACCCTTCCCTCATCCCAGCCCTGGAAGTGGTCCCCACCTGGCCCCAGGGACAGCACTGAAGCCAAGTGAAAATGCCCATTTGTCTTGGGGACATCTTTCCCTGTCTTCTCTTCCCAGCCTTGTCATGTGTGGGGAAACGCTACTACTGCCTCCTCCATCTCTGCTCTTGGCAGTGACGGGCTGGGTGAGTCACGGACACAGCCTCTCCACCTGGGCTCTGCCTCCACCCAGGTTCCCACCCTGGCCTCAGTGGATGGGAGATGCACCACTCTGTATCTGCTCGAAAGCCTAGGGGTGGGGGGAGGTATCAGTAGCAGACACAGCCGGAGTCCAGTCTCAGCACAGGAAACAGAGATCAGGGTGAGCACCGTCATGTTTACAGAGTACCCAGCATTTGCTAGATGCACCCATTGCTGTTTGGTTTCTTGGTGGTTGGTCCTTGGTGGCTGCCCATTTTACAGATGAAGATGGGCCGCCGGGGTGATCCCGGCACTGGGCCCACAGCTGCTGGTGTAGCTGGGCTTCGAACCCCGAACCAAACAGAGCATCTTCCCACCTGGGACAAAGGTCATCCTCTGCCCGTTTCCAGGACAACTTCCTCCGCTTCCAGGTGCTTCTGGGTGAACCAGGTTTGCCTCAACTGAGTCGCATCAGTCATACAGGTCTGAGTTCAGACCCCACCCCCTCCCACCCCCCAGGTAATGGAAGCCTGCCCGGCCCATCAGCCCCGATCCAACCAGCTGCAGAACACAAGTCAAACTCAGCACAAACATGGCAACCCAGCTTACCACAGGGAGGGAGGAAGCCCGCAGAGCCAGGCCTGGCCCTTAGCCTTGTATCGATTGTGTCTGCCTGGCATAAAAGTTCCTGAGTATCCTTGATGATCTCCATCCTCCCCACACCGCTCCCCGCTCCTCCTTCCAGCTTTGCTGTGGATGTTAACTCCCTGCAGGAAACAAAGGGGACACTGTCGGCAGAGAGTGACAGGCACAGTCCGTCTCCGGGGCCGGATTGCTGTGACAGGGAGTGGATGTCATCCAGCCCCCACAGAAACACTTGGACACAGAGAGGTGGTTGGAGGGCCACCTTGGTGACCTGTCAAGAATGAGAGCCAGCACATGAGAGGCTAAACCAGAAGGGTCGATGGGAGTTCAAGGCCAGGCGGAGGCTGGAAGGATGGCTCAGCTGAGCTCTTGCAAAGGACCAGGGTTCAGTTCCCAGCTTTCCCATCAGGCAGCTCACAGCTGCTTGTAACTCCAGCTCCAGGGGGTCTGACACGTTCTTCTGGCCTGTGTAAGCTGGACTCACACATATGCACACACATGCACACACAAGGTCTCTTTGAAAGGCCCAAGGTGCTCCATACCATTGACCCCGAGTTCATTTCCAAATGAGATGGCACTGGAGACTAGACAGAGCCTCCCCAACATCTGCCCTGTCTCCCGACTTCTCTAAGGCAAAGTCCCATCCCTGGCTAATCCCCAGACACTCCCTCTGTTGCTGACATGTCACTGGCACTTCGGACTCGGCCTTGTACTGCATTGCTTAGTAGTCTGTCTCAGTACCGTACTCCTCGAAGCGGGAAGAAGGGACTTCTGCGTCTGAAGCTGTCCCGTCAGGCGACCAGGTGGGGACATCCAGCTCTTGGGATGTTGGAGAGGAGACGCTGTCTTTCTTCCATGTGCTTCCTTCTCTGGCTGGACTCAGACACCATCATCCGTCATTTAGGCAAATACTTATCGGGCTTTTCCTACAAGCCAGATGCTGTTCTGAGTGCTGAGAGAAACACTCTCCCTGGATGTGCGGATCGATGGCCTTGTGGCCTGCTGGGTTTTGAGGCTCACTCCATACTGGGGCACCCCAGGCCCATTCCTCACCCCATCATTCCAAACCAGACAGAGGGCTATTCTTTTGTTCCTTCGGGTTGATACAAGGTTTCAGGTAGCCCAGGCTAGCATGAACTCCTGATCCTCCTGCCTCTACTTCCTATGTCCTGAGGTTGCAGGTCTGCCCCATCACACCCAACCAAGACTGTCGACAGCCCAGTGACTGTCCTAAGGCACAACAGCATATAAACGCTATGGGACCGAAGCGGCTGAGAAACTTCTAGATGGAGGCGGGGGCAGGGGTGGGGGCAGACTCTGGGCTGAATTCCAAGCTCACTGCCTCCCCTTATAAATAAAGCTTTATTAGAATCCAGCCTCCTGTGCACATGGTTGCCACCACTTTGCAGGGTCTGGGCAGGGCTCAGCCGTGGCGACAGAGACCGTAGTATAGGCCAAAGTGCTTAAAGTGATTTACTAAGGCTAGAGCCAGGCACCTCCTCTGTGCCCCATCCCGCTAAGGTTCCCTCAGGACTTCCTCAGCCCCTCGGAAGAGACTTCCCAAAGGCCACCACTATATTTAAAAGCCTGGGAAGGACCGGCACTTTGATGACATTTGCGTGGCCGCCATTCCTTAAAGGGCATGCATGTTCCTCTAGCTTTGCTCTTCCGGGCTGGCATTTTGGAAAATGTGCCAGAGTGGCCTCGAGAGGAGGAAGCACTATCTGGAGTCCCCCAGTGCCAACTTCCCAGGGATGGGCCATTGAGTGTGTAGCCAAGAGAAGGTGAGGTCACTAAGCCATCATGGGCAGGCAGACATGATATAGAATCCTCGAGGGGACAGCCCAAGGATCAGGGCAGGCCGGGGGTTCTGGCGATCGCTGACTCTGTGCCCTCACCCTCGTCTCTAGGTTCTGGCAATTTGCACCTCTCAGATGCCAGCCTCTAACTTAACCCTTGTAGTCCTTTGGCCAGAATTTTTTTTTTGTTTGTTTTGTTTTTTTGAGACAGGGTTTCTCTGTATAGCCCTGGCTGTCTTGGAACTCACTTTGTAGACCAGGCTGGCCTCGAACTCAGAAATCCACCTGCCTCTGCTGGGATTAAAGGCGTGCACCACCACCGCCTGGCCTGGCCAGAAATTCTAAGCGCTGCCTAAGTCTTGGCCAGTGTTACCTCACGTTTACCAGCGACAAGCCTCTGGAGTGGAACGCTTGCCTAGCATGGGCAGAGGAGGCTCTGGGTTGCATCTCAGCACCGTAAGAGGAGAAACAGCAAATAAAGCCTGACTTTTAACCGCTAGCGTTAGACACACCCACTGGGGGCTGGGTGGCCCTATGCTGTAACAGGAAAACTGAGGTATAGGCAGATCGGAGACAAGTCGCTGATTTTTCCCAGCTGTCCACCCCCTGACACTTCACGCAGGGGCTGGCCAGGCTCCGCAGCTCTGCCTCGCTTTGAGGAGCTTCACCCATCGCCAGCTGCACCTCACATGGAGAGAGACTCCATGGAGACCACACTGCTGTGGACAGGACTTTAGATCTTAGTAGCTCAGAGCCGATTCTAAAGCCCACAGGACCCTTCCTCAAATCCCTATGCCTTTATTAGGCACCAACTGCATGCATGCCCCGTATTTTCCTGACCTTTCTCATGGCCCCCTCTCCTCAGAGCCAGTCACCCCTCCACCTCACCAGGACTTGACTTGCATGGAGTTATCTGGGTGCCCAGAGGGATGGGTGGACAGGGCCTGGCTCTCCTGGGTCAGGGATGAGGTAGGACAGAGGGCTTGCTGCGACTCGGGGAAGCAACCGGCTGGATGTGCAAAGTCCCCAGCAAAACAAGGCTATGGTTGTTCCTGGGTTCCAGCCCTTTGTCACCTAGCTGCATCTTTGGGGACATGGGATATACAGGAACAGTGACCTCAAGGAGAGTGTGGGGATATGGACCCGAGGTTGTCAGGGCTCCAGGGCAGGTGCACCAGGGTGGGGTGGGAGCATTTAGATCATGGCCAGTCTGAGCAGATGGCTCCAGGTGGCTGCTGTCGATGGAAGCGTGGGTCCCGGGTGGCCAGATCCTCCGACTCCCCGGAGAAGCTGGCAGTTTGGCACTCTTCTGGTTTTAAAATCCTGGATCCCTCTAGATGCACATATTTACATATTCCAGTCCTTTCTGGGGTGTCATTTACATACCACAGTCAAATGTGCAAATCCGGAGTGTCTGGCTTGATGGGTTCTGACAGCTCCAATATTTTTTAAACACTGGCGTATCCAAGAAAATAGGCTCGCAGGGTGGCTCCAGCCCACCCTTCACGGCCTTTCCCGGCTGTCACGTGCCACGTGACCCACGACTGCACACGTGCGGCATCCACGGGGCAGGGCCTGGCCTTGGGAAGATACAGACGATAACTGAAAGTCACGATGTATGGCAACAGCATGGGTCCCGGGGCCCCGGTTCGAGTCCCCCTTTCTGCAACTTGCTGTGTATTTTTTTTTCACGGCTTACTCCGCCTCTCTGAATCCTGGCTCTCGCTGTTGTTAACATGGGGAATATGACAGTGACCCTCCCAGGACTTTGGTCTAAGTTGAGGAGGTTCATGTGACGACGAGGCCTTAGCAAAACTTCAGATGCGTGCTAAAATCTTGAGACGTGGTCTTCCAGGTTCTTTTTTTTTTTTTTTTCTCAGAGTAGTTTGAGGTTGAAAGACAATTGGAACCAGGGCTTTAAAGTCTCCACGCATCCCCACGGCCCTGGCTATAAGCTTTGTGTGGCCTGCCGCGGCCATATTGATGAGTGTAGTGCCTGCACTACGTAGCACTGTGTGGCACTGTGGGTTTGGATAAGTCCATGACACCAGGAAAACCTACCTTCATCTTCTGAAGGACAGACAGTGGAAGCCAACTGTCACATCCAACACGAAGGCCACCATCACCCACTTAGGTTGCTAGGAGGCCACACAAATTCCAGCCCCTGTTCCCTGCCACATAGCCAGTTCTGCATCTGTAGTCTTGTATGACCTTAGCCCTCCTGTGTGGCTTGAAGCCACTGTCTCAGCTTCTCTGGACCACTTAACTTGGGAACCATCTCTCACCCAGGGCTGCCTTCGCTCCTTGGTAACAGCTATCAGTGAATTCAGCCTTCTGGGGTAATGTCACGTAAGGTGCACTATGGGTACAGAAACAAAGTCACATTCCGAGTGGCCACTTTAGCTGTTCCCGTGGCAAGGCCAGCAGGCCACATCCCAGTCAGCACAGAGTCACCTTCACCCAGCCAAGGGCACTCAGACAGGACCACAGGTCTTCTCAGCATCCTGGACAAGGGCTCATGGTCCATCCTCGGCCACACCCTCACAAAACCAGAAGCCGTCCCACCCTCCTCTCCAGACACAGCCCAGAGCCAGTTTCTTTTTTTCTTCTTCTCTTTATCTCTCTCTTTACTTCCTTCCCTCCTTCCTTCCTTCCTTCCTTCCTTCCTTCTTTCCCTTTTTCTACCCTCAAAGCAAAATTTATTTGTAAGATACTAAAGGAAGCCCTCCCGTCCCTTTCATGCCAGCAGCCCTCAGCCGAGAAGCGAAATCGTGTATTTCGCTGCTAAAAAAAGCCCTGGCTTATACAATTTTAACAATAGAAAAATGATCTTTGCGCTCCAGTGCGCGGAGGCTTGGAGGGAAAGCGGCAGTGTTCAGGTGGCTGTCGCATTACAAATGAGCAGTTCTCCTTTGTTTTGAGTGACAGGTAATTTAAATGCCGTCTTATATGGAGGCCAGGGTTGGCTGTTTTGGTTTTTTTTTTCCTACCCCAGAATTGGGAGGGGGCAAAAATGATGGGGGGGGGGAAGGAGAACTGAGGGACTCTGATGAGAAGTTTAGCTTGGACTGTTTAATTAGGAGATCAGGAGTTTCCGATTGGAGTAATTGGTAATTATGCCATAGCTAATAGCAGCCGTAGCCTGGCCTGCTGAGCAGGGAGGGGAGGGGGGGGGGAGGAAGGGGGTGCGAGGGTGGACCTTGCTGAGTCCCCAGAACCTGGTGCAAGCAAATTAGGGGCCACACTGTGTCGCTTGAAAAAGGGTTCGTAGCACCAACATCTGAAAACAGGGCTCTCTACTTTACTTTTAACCTGGGGCTAAGAACAAATATGGTAATAATAAAATTTCCGGTGGTTCCTCTTGCCCCAGCGGAAGGATGTCCCCCCTCAGCCTTTGCATCAGGCCTGGTGACAGTGACACATGGCAGAAGAGGCACAGGTGCAGAGAGGAGTGTGAACCGTCTTGCCTGGGGTGATTAGAATCGATGCACTCGAGCCAGGGAAGGCATTGAGGGCCTGGGAGGACGGCTCGGTGGTTAGAGAGTGCTAACTTCTGTACAAGCATGGAGAGTTGAAACTCCTAGCACGCATGTAAAAATCCAGACATGGAGGCAAAGACTGGAGGAGCCCAATTTTGCCTGGCTTTAAACCCCAGCAGTCAAGAGCCAGAAAGACCACCATGTGGCAACAGGTCTCTCTTTCTCCTGATTTACCTGCTGCCTGGCTACCAGGATCCTGTCAGGTTCCTCCACAGCAGGCCGTGTAGTTGCCAAACTATTACTGTTTCTAACGGCGAGGTTCTGTGGGGCATGGGGCTGGCCACCGCTGACTCCACATCACCCGTGTGGCCTCCAGATGGCTGCTGTCACAGCTCTGTCTGGACACTTTACTCCTACCCTTCTTTGTGACCAGGTAGAGTCATATGGGTGTTGCCATGGCAGGGTCTGTCCCTGCTGGCCTCCTCAGTCCTAGAAATCTGCAAGCTAGACAGATAGGGCATGAAAGAATGGCCCTAGCTGTGTGCTAATAAAACTTTATTTACAGGAGCAAATGAAGGGCCAGATTTGGCCTACAGCCTGTAGTCTGCCAACCCTTTCTTGGCACTCCAAGCAAGGAGAGGGAGAGGGAGAGGGAGAGAGAGAGAGAGAGAGAGAGAGAGACAGCCATCCATATGAAGTTGTTTGGATTTTTCTAGAAGCTATATTACATTTTTAAAAATAAGAAGAAACTGATAGATTTAATTTTAATAATAACTTTGATTTCACCTAATCCGTCCTCAGCAATGTTCTGTCAACAAGCAGTAGATATAAAATGATTATTGGGGACTTTTTCATCTCCTTTTCTGTGGTAAAAGTCAGAAACTCCCTTTTTCTTGCCACTCATCCAAGTGTTGAATGGCCACAGTAATTATTTTTTGATGTGTATGTATTTGTATGTGAGGGAGACACACGTGTTCCACAGAGTAAATGGAGAAATCAAGGGACCCGGCAGGAGCCAATTCTTTCCTTCTACTGTGTGGGCACAGGAAATCAGACTTGGGACAGCAGACTCTATGGCAAGTATCTCTAACCACTGAGATATCCCACCAGCTATGGAATGGCCACCGTTAAGGGTCTAATGGCGTGTGAATGTAGTGAGCGTATTGGACAGCTCAGCTCTCAGGGCATTCTACAAAGACAGTCATAGAAATAAAGGCACCACTACAAACTGGTGGGCGCTTTGACAGGAGAGCAGGGAGGGCCATGGGTGATGCTAGGGTAACTGCAAAGGACTCGGCCAGCCCTTGTCCCCTCTCCCACTTTTATGAGTTATAAGGACATTCTGCAAACCCCAGTCAAGACCTCCTTCATTGAGGATGATGACAACCAGAGGGTCTGGCATTTTTATATATTCTCCAGCTCAGGAAGGAGCAACAGTGTTGCTTCTTGTGACCATTAGCTACAGGATAGTCAAGCAGCAGCCTCTAGCCTCACGAAGCTGCAGGACCCTGGGACACAGCAGTATCCAGACGGGGTCACAATGACCACCTCCTTGCCTGGGGCTCTTGCTTTCCTAGGGACAAAGGGTCCCAATTTGCCCGCCCACACAGACAATGGCAGAGGTAACTTGGTGACTTGCTTTGGTGACATGTCTTTGAAGACAGATATTCACAAACAGGAATGCATGGTCTGCCTCTGCATGTTATTGGCATTGCCCTCCTCTTGGGGACACTCGCAAATTCGCTGCTCCCCAACACTTCCAAGAACCGCTACCCTGCTGTGGCTCGTGTTCCTTCGTTTGCTTAGAATGGTCTGTCTCTGCGGGATGGCAAATCTCCCTGAGTTGGGTGACTCCACTTTCACGGGCTTCCTGCCCTTTTCCTTTCTTGCCACACTTTCCTTCTCAGCGAAAGAAGAGGATTCGCCAAGTTCCCTCACCGAAGTGGTCGACTTTTGCCCATGTCCACCCTACCCCTGCCAGCCTTGCCCCAACAATGCTTTTTGCGTTTTCTTCCAAACATTTAGGGCTTGTAACAAAACATGGTGTGGGGGTGTCGCCTCGAGTTTCATGTTCCCACTGGTTTATGGCTATTCTTAGTCCTCAGGACTGGGCATATGACTGGGACTCTTGGGAAACGTCGGTTGAATGAATAATAAAAAAAATTGTCACCCTGGAAGGTCACAGAGACCAGGGTCTGTTCTCAGAATACTGAAGTGAAACTGCCATTCTCAGTGGCTTTTTAAGTCCTTGTTCCACACTGACCTCGAAATTCTCTCCACTTCTCTAAATGACTCCTGTTCTGAAAGGCCTCTGCGGACCCCCTCTGTCAGGATGAAATCTAACGATCACAGACAGAACCTGACACTTCCCGTAACCACATTGTTAAATGGTAAAAAGCGACGACACGTCTTCACTTCAGAGTGTAGCTCCGTTGTTTGTTTTTTGTTTTTTGTTTTTTTTTTAATGGCAGCGAGCGATGCTGTCTTTTCTTTTTCTTTTTTTTTAATGCTAAGTCTTTGAAACCCTGTGTGTAATTTACGCTCATTACATGCTTTGATTTGGACTCCCCTTGGTTCAAGTGGTCAGGAGCCACACATGGCTTTGGCAGCCATATTGGGCGGCATGGCAGCCATTTTCAGAGTGTGAACCTCTACGTTGAATGTGGTTTTTCTTGGGTCATGGTATGTTTTTCTCTGTGCAAGGCAGGTTTTCTCTTAGGTTGTTTAAAAAAAAAAAAAAAACACAAGAGTGACAAACACCATTTAGTTGTTCACTCAGAGCAGACAGCCAAGGAAGAAATTGGTCACCCTTGGGGGTAAACATATCTATGAGGCCCCAGGCATACCAGGAGCTAAAACACTGGATACTCTAGCGCCCCTTTAAAGGAGTTGTGTCATTAACTTCTTCCCTTTACAAACAGGAAAATAAAGGTGGGAGGATTTCCGTGAATTCCTGGCCAGCATGCCATGCTGGAAGTGCATTTTAAACCCCTGGTGTCTACCTTTCTGGACAGGTTTGCTTCAAATGGCCTCTGCCATTGGAAAGCAAAAGCACCCCAGACGCCATCTTGGCTGGGCATAGAGTTTGGTGCTATGCCCTCCATTTGTTGATTCTGTAAATGGCCTTGAAGGGCTGGGAGTGGGGCTCAGTTTCTAGAATGTCCGCTTAGCGTGCATGAAGCCCTGGGTTCAACCCCCAGCACCGCATAAACTAAACAAGGGGACACATGCTTGGGACCTCAGCATTTGAGGTGCAGCAGAAAGGCCAAGAGTTCAAGGTTTTCCTCAGTTACAAAGTGAATTTGAAGGCAGTCTGCACTGTGTAAGCTCCACTGCCCCACTCGGAAAAAAAATTACATTGGGCACTGACTTTGTGCCAGAGAGAGCTCTGAGGGATGTGTTTAAGGGAGACTTTGGCTGTAGATCCATCCCCCTGTCTCTTGGAGCTCATCACTGAGAGTTAGGGGAACCACCAGCACACACAGAAGACTAACAATCCACACAGGAAGTTGGTGCCAGGAGGGATACATATCGCACTGGCAGCATGAGACTTTCTGCTGCCCACTGTGGCCCAGCCAGACAGGACCCCGAAGATAAGCAGCTGGCATCGGTACCTGCTAGGGGCTAGCCTCAGGCACAGAAGGCTCAGGACACTGCATCACAATCAGCCAGCAAGAGCTGAGATCAAGGCAGCTGGCATTCACTGCCTGAACCAGGGAATAAGAGGGTCCTGAGCCTAGAAGTCCTCCTGTGGCCAGGACCCCGGGAGTCACTGGGCCACGTGGTGCAGGGTGACACCCATCTTCCACAAAGACTCAGTGTCAGGCAGGAAGCATTTATTGAGGACCGTCAGTATACCAGGAACGCTCGTACAAAGTCGATTACTCTAATGTTGGCTGGAGCTGCCAGTGTCTTCTAAGAACTGACAAGTTTACAATACTAGCCAAACATGCCCCGCTTCCTCCCAAAGCATGTCCATGTTTGAACTCGACAGCACTGCGCTCCAGTAGAGATGCACAGCCAATATTGTTAATAACCTACTGTTTGTCTTTCTGTGTTTAGATCTCTTAAGAGGGTTAGGAAGTGGATCCTATTATGATTTAGCCACCCCACGTCACCACCATTTTACTGCTAAGGAAACAGGCAGAGAGGGGGCAGTGACTTGTCTAAGGTCACACAGCCAGGCACAGCCCAGCTGGGCTCTGAGCTCAGATTTCTCAATGTGAAGAGTGGTTGTTCAACTTGTAACTGTCTTCAGTGCTCCCGCCACGCCCCCCCAAAACCATCGCCCAAAAAGATACCGGTCTCCTTGCAGGTCCAGGGTCACAGCTCCACGTGACACTTTTCTCTTCTTTCCAAAGGTGGTGGCTCTCAGTAAGAGAAGTCGGGAGGCAGAGGCAGCGTTCCTGAGTGTTTATAAGCAATTGATTGAAGCACCAGGTAAGAGGCTCTCGGGCTCTGTCATTGAGTAATTACCACGGAGGAGGAGCATCCCGAGTGGGTGACACGGATGCCACAGTGGCTTCGTGGTGCTGGAGTCTGGGGACAGGACTGAACCCAGGGGGAGGCCAGGCCCTCTGGAAGCTGAGGATGGGGGTGGGAAGGGGCGCGTATGTGTGTGTGTGTGTGCGCGCGCGCGCGCGCGTGTGTGTGTGTGTGTGTGTGTGTGTGTGTGTGTGTGTGTGTGTGTGTGTGAGAGAGAGAGAGAGAGAGAGAGAGAGAGAGAGAGACTTGACCAGCCCATTGTGAAGTTACCTGTCGGCTCCGTTATCCAGCTTTCTGCCTGATGGGTGGGAGGGCAACTCTGATATCTTGCCCTCCGGGGGAACCCCTTCCAGGGCTACAGCTTGAAGCAGGGGGCAATAGAAGGATAATGTCATCTTTTCTACAGCCAAACTTGGAATCTTAGTATTGAGGGAAGCCTGGCCCAAAAGAACAAATACCGGGTAGTTCCCCTCAGTGTGAACACAGCAGGCAGGAGTCAGCCCCTTAGCCTGCTTACCATGGTTAGAGCTGAACACCACACATACACGCACACACATACACACACACACACACACACTCACACTTGCATGCGTACACAGACACACATGCACATATACACACATGCATGCACACAGACACACATGCACACACATGCATGCACACAGACACACATGCACACACATGCATGCATTCACAGACACATATGCACACATACATACATGCATTCACACATGCATACATAGACATACATGCACACACATGCATACACAGACATATACACACATGCGTGCACAAATGGATACACAGACACATGTACACATGCAAACACAGACATATATGTGTGCAGACATGCATTTTACAGACACATGCACAAACATGCATGCATACACAAACACATGCACACACATGCATACACAGGCATGTGCACACACATGCATGCACACATGCATACACCGACACACATGCACATACAGACAAACACACACACACATGCAAGTGCATACATGCGCACACATCTGTTGTCAGATAAACAGATGTCCAAAGCATGTTCCATCCACACTGGACTATGAATCAGCCTTGAGAAGGAACACAGAGCCCATCTCACCATGGCAGCACGTGACTGTGTTCGAAGGAAGCATCTAGAACAGGCATCTGAATCGACTGTGAGAGACTGCAGGGGCCAGAGTCGGAGTACAGGGTTTCCTGTGGAGAGAGAAGATTCTAGAACTCCAGGGAGGCAGGGCAGCCATGCTCTGTAGGTGAGCTGAGTGCCACCAGGTGGTTTCCTTTCAGCAAGAGGTCTCCAGTGAGGCGAACATCACCTCAGGGGAACACAGCAGCCTCCCACTTTTGGGAGTCAGCCATCTCTGAGGTCAGGGCTCTGGGTGTGAGTCACACAACAATGTGACCCTTTTGAGGATGTTTGCCTGAAAATATCTGGCCCCGGCCACTCTCCCATTCGTTGGCCTGTGCCCACCCCTCACACTGCAGGTGTCCGGGCCTCAAGGCCAACACTCAGATGACCTGCCGTGCTTAGCCCCAGGCAGCCGTTCCAGCACTTGGGGTATCCAGACTCAGGTCACACATGAGGCTTCAAGTTGTGTGTGGTAGCTCACACGTGTGATCCCAGCACTCAGAAGGCTTAGGCTAACCTGGGCTACACAGCAAGACTCTGTCTCAGCTGGGAAGGTGGCTCCGTGGGTAAAATGCTTGCCTGGGTTCCATCCCAAGCACCCTGTAAAGTGCTGGGAATACTTGTGGTCCCGGGGAGGCGGGGCCAGGCTGATTGCCAGAGGAGAGGAGCTCCCAGACAGGAGACCTGTCTCAAAAGACAAAAGCAGTAGGTGCCTCATGAGGACTAAGGACCTCCACAGAGCACACACATGCATGTACACCCAGGCATGCACACATGCATGTACACACACACTTGCACACATGCACAGAAGAAACAATACTTCATTTCTTGAAGCCGCCATGGGACTCTCATCTTTCTGGATCCCAGGCTGGTTTGTTTTTTGTTTTTGTTTTTTTTTGGGGGGTGTGTGTTTGAAACTGGGTTTCTCTGTGTATCCCTGGCTATCCTGGAACTCACTCTGGATCTTAGAAAACCACCTGCCTCTGCCTCCCAAGTGCTGGGGTTAAAGGCGTGTGCCACCATTGCCCGGCCCAAGGCTGTTTGAACTCTGTTGTAAGCCTGGCCGAGAGCCACGTGAACTCCAGAGACAGGCATGGAACCTTCCAGAAACCCCTCATTGCTTCACACACTGTCTCTCCCCAAAGCCTGGGTACTCAGAGGTCACAAGAAGCCTGGAGAGCCCAGCGCTGACTTCCATGGCTGTGACTTCCTGGGTCTCCTCCTGTGAAGGAGGGAGAGGGGAAGGGAGGGAAGAGAGACAGAGATGCCACATCCCAGCTGTCATGGAGCTAGAAAACAAGGAGCCTTAACGGATGGAGGCCAGCCACACAAACGGCCCCTTTAGGGGCTCTAATTCATTTTCAAGACATTTAAGAATAACACAGTGCTTTAATGATTTCTTCAGGGAATCAGGAAGACGTATTTTTGTGCTCATTAAATGTTATCCGCAGACACGAGAAGCAAATGTCAGATGGGGAGGTTTTGGGGGGCTCGGAGCACTAGTGTGCGCGTGTATGTGTATGTGTGTGTGTGTACACACACATACACATACACACACACACACACACACACACACAGTCCTATGCAGCCGGGATGCACCGACTCTCCTTTGGTCTATGTCTTGACAGGCAAATTATTTGTCGCAGTTCCCCCCGCCCCCCAAGTCCTGATTCAACATTTCCGTCTGAATGAGTGGCTCCTGCCAGCACGAGTCCTTGGCAGGCAGCGAGACACAGCCTGATTGCTCAGCAACTATTTTGATAAGTGCGCAGTCCGTGTATCTGTAATTACGGAAGAAAACCGTAAATCTTTTGGATATTGTTCGCACAGATGTGGCACGAAGTGAGAAGAAGAAAAAAAAAAACCAGTAAAATGTGTTAAAAGCGTAATTAATGTCATTGTTGTGAGAGAAGACTTGATTTAAACCCTTGGCTTCAGCGTGCCGTGTTGACAGCCGATGTCTTCACTGCACACGAGCCAAGTCGTGGGGGGGACCCGGCCCGGCCTCAGCAGGAGAACTTGGGGACCTGGTGACTAGAACACAGGAAAAAGAAAAGGGGTACAAAAGGAGAGAGAGAGAGAGAGAGTCAGGGAGGCTGAGGGGGACACGAGGACTCGAGGACACTCAGCTGAGCCCACTACAAGGCAGGTGAGTGGCCCAGATGGCTTCTTGGATTTTGTTGGGGTTTCTAAAACTCCCTGCAGGTGCCTCTTGCTCCGTAGTATCTTCCGGAGTGAGACTGCAGGCAGAGGGGAGAAGTTTCCTCTGTTCTCAATGACCTGAGCCCAGAACCTCTCCCTCTCTGCTCTCTGGGTCTTTAGAAAAAGAGAGGGTCGTAGACCCTTTTGGTGGACTGGCGTGAGGGTTTGATGCACTGTGCGTGAGGACGTTTAAGGGAAACATCCCATAGCCTGTGGACTTCGGAGTCCAAGGGATGCAAGCGTCTATTGTGGATCTCACAGGGTCGTTACCTGTCTAGCACTCAGGGAACTGGGTGGGTGTTGCTGAGTCTGTGCTATAAGGAGCTGCCTGGCCAGGTTTCGGGGTTTTTTTTTAATGCATCTTCCCAGCCTAAAAGAACAAAAGAAGAAAGAAACAAAGTAGCTTTGCTTTACACACCCTCTGCTCAGAGGACAGGAAAGCAGAAAGACAGAGAGCTGCCGTCGGCTGCCTTCTCTTGTCCTGCATTGACTTCTGTGGAGTGGCGTCTGAGCCCCCGTGTGGCCACACCTTCCCCGGCATGCCTGTGGGTCCACCCTGTGAGACTCCAGACCCCGCAGCCTCAGTGGGGTTCTTTCTCTTCTGTGGGTGTTCCTGGTGTCCTGAGCTCCTCCCAACATTGCCCATGTGCTGAGGGCTCAGTGCTGCGACACAGGGTTCCTTGGATGAGAGAAAAATGTGGGAAAGAAAGTACACTGAAGCCTTGTCTTAATTCCAGACCCTGTGGTCAGAACAAATGAGGTTGTTTCCCCTGGTTGGTCTGCCCAGCTCTTTTTTACTCTTTACCCAGTGTGCTGTTTGACCAACTATTTGCGCAGTTCCTCCGTTTATAACAGGACTTAATTATTATTGATTTGTCGATGCTCTTTGTATATTAGGGACAGGGGCATTGGTACCGGTAGACATGTTTGGCATCTTCGCTGTTAAATGGACTTTTGCTTTTTAACTTTGTTCATAGCCTCTCTTATACATCGTACCTAGTAGACATTCAAGCAATGATTTCTAGAAAGTAGAGAATCTTACCAAATCTTTCTTTCTGTGTCCCATTTTTAAACACATTCTCACCTGAAGTTTAGAATTGGGTTTGTTTGGGTTTTTTTTTTTTTAGTATTCTTGCGATCTTCTTTTAAAATTTTAAATCTAAGCCATGTGAAATGTATTTTTGATGAAAGCAGGAGGTAAAATCACTAGTTTTGTCCCAAATGACAAGTTTTAGCGCCATCTAGTGATCAAGCCACTTTCACCTCCATGGAAAAGACATTTTAGTGTAACTGGGAACAGTGATGGCCCCTGCTGCCCCTACTTATATCCCCTCCTCCTCCTCTTCCTCCTCCTACTTCTCCTCTTCCCCGTCTTCCTCTTCTTCTGCATCTTCCTCTCCTTTTCTCCTTCCTCTTCCTCCCCTCCTCTTTCTCCTCCTTTTCTTCCTCTTCTTCCTCCTCTTCGTACTCTTCCTCCTCCCCCTCCCTCCTCTCTCCTTCTCTCCTTCCTTCCCTCCCTCGTGTTCCTAAGGAGTCATAAGAACATAGAGAACTACTTCACATGAGCTCAGACAGAAGGCCCAGGTACCATCTTGCCCGGACATTTCTAGGTGTTGTCTGTGTGACAGGCATCATGCCAGCTCCTCACAGGCACAAGCTTACTGACAAACGCCCCCAACACAAACACTCACACACACAAACACACACACACACTTACTCATACATCTGCACCTGTGGTTCCCAGTGTCCAACCTTGCTGTAGAATTCATTTGAAAATACAGGACTTTGGGAAAATGACCATCAGAGATTTGTGCTGTGGAAAGAGGGGGCACCCAGTGGGCAGGGTGTCACAGCCAGCCCTTTAGGAAAAGCGCTGGCCTGGGAGATGGGGAGTGCCGACATCTCCGGCATCTCTCCGGGTGTGAACCCCCAGAGCTGAGGGAAGCAAAGAGCTGCAAATGTGTGGAGGAGGGGCAGAGGAAGAAGGGCTCTGGGCACTGGGATGGGCCGGGCCCCTCTCTGCTGTCTTGTCTTACCGCTTCCTCCATGCCTGCCCTTCCCCAGGCCCGTGGGACACACAGCAGAGAACACCCAGCCTGCCTGCCGTCTGGCACACACTCCTCCCCCTGCACCTCTCATTCGACAAATATTCAGCACTTGCTGCTGTTTGTTGGCCTCTCTCCTACCACAGGGGCATGGTGCTGAGCAAGACAGACCTCTTCCTTCCACCCCGGGAGGTTCCACGCGCTTCACACACATACACACCACACACACACAGAGCCATGTTTGCATTAGGACACACATTTTGTGCCCCGGAAACTGACTCTCCCTCTCTGGGCTACTGTCTCTTCTCCACAGCTGAGCTCCTCCCACCTTGAGTAAGACAGAGCCTCAAGCGCCTGGCCTGTAGTAGCTGCTCAGCTAACAGTGGCTGCCGCTGTCCCCATCAGTGCCAGGGAGGGAGACCCTCATGCTAGGCAACTCTGCGGCCTCAGAGCCAGCCAGCACAGGCTGTTGTGGGGAGAAAGGAGTCAGCAGGCTCCTAGCTGTCCTGAAGGAAGGGACGTGTGCCCATCTGCTAAGGAAAAGTTAGGACTCTGGATTGAAATCAGTGTCTGTGCCGCCCACACGGCCACCGCCCAAGCCCAGATGGGAGCAGGCTGCTGCCTGGGCTCAAGCTTTGGGGAGCGTGTGCATACTTCTGCATATTTGTTCCTAAGGAGTCTCGTGGCCAGCCTTCTGGCTACGGCGTCCCAAAAAATCCTCAGTGTGTCACTTCAGGCGGACTCAGAGGGAGGGGAGGACCATGCTTCTCTCCCTGTCTCTCCAGCCCCTGTCTCCCACCCTGAGCTTCAGCAGGTGACCAGGTGACCAGGCTTTCCCTGTTATTTACAAGGATGCCCCAACCCCATTATTAGCCACCCATCAATCAAGAGCAGGCCATAGCCCTGAGCCACCCTGTCATCTTCCTCACCTGTGGTCACCTCTGCCTGTGGTCCCCCTCTTTAGAGGTCCAATCAGTTTAGTTTGTCTACAAACTCCTTCCCTCCTACACTTTGGGTTTGGGGGCTCCCAAACCCAAGATTTGCTTTTGAGAAATCTCAGTTAGACCAAAAAGCTGCTGTGTCCCCAGGGCCGCTGTTTCACTCCCTCCAAATGGGCCCTAGCTGTAGGAGCCACTGGAGAGGCAAGCAATCCTGTCTGTCACTTACTGTATCCCTGGCGTTCCAGGCTGAAAGGAGTGGCCTCTCTGAGCCCCGTACCCTCACTGGTAACTGGGCCCTGTGGTCATGAGGACCCAGTGAGGCCTTGTTCCTGGGACAGCAGTTCTAGTGGGTAGTGGGTGGGTAGTGTGGGGAGGGGGGAGTTGGGCGGGAATGGGGAGATGAGTGGCCTCCATTCCTCACCCTGCCCTGGGCTGTTTCTCCAGACGCATCCTGTTGACTAGAACATTCTCCTTTATCACCATGCTGGCTCTGCCCACTGTCACTCCCAGACAGGTCTTGCCTGCCCAGCCTATACAGGAGCCCATTCTCTCTGACATGGCCTCATCTGTCCCTTGCCCCCTCTGTCCATTCTGAGTGGCAGCTGCAGGGTTTTCCTCTCTGCCACCACTCCCACAGCCCAAACCGTCCTCAGCACCCAGCAGCCCCTGGCAGTACCTGGCTCAAGGAGGAGCCATGCCTGACACTTAGTTCAGGAGCAACAGCGGTGAACTCTGAACTCGTGGCTGCTGCTGTAACAAGCTTGCACCCCACAGTCCTGGAAGTTAGAAGCCACTGAAGCCCAACGCTCCCTAAGCTACCTTCCCAGCCAATGTCAAAGTTAGGATTGGACCATGAGCTTCCTATCCAGGTCCCTCTGCGTTTCCTCTAGGGTAGCCTTGAACTCTGTGGAATAAAGGCATGAGGAATTTAATGACTCCCACCCCACCCCACACACAGAGCCAGTTGTGACAGCGCCACACCTTTAGTTCCAGTACTTGGAGACAGAGTCAGGCGGATCTCTGAGGTCAGCCTGCTCTACAGAATGAGTTCCAGGACAGGCCAAGTGATGCAGAGAGAGATCCTGCCTCAATCAATCAATCAATCAGTCAGCCTTTCTCAGAGTGTCTGGTCCTGCCCTGGAAATCTAGCTTGGGCTGTGGTAGGTCCCTGCCCCATTCTTCACCCTGGGGAAGTCCCATCACTGTGCAACGGTTACTCCATCTGTGGGCACAACAGATACATCATTACCTACCTCCCGTCACGGCAGTGAGAGTGACGGGTCATTTCTCCCAGGAAGTGATGGCAGCATGTGGGGGGGTCACTCTCTGTCCCCAGACTTCACAGAACATTGCTCTAGGCTGGCTGGCCCCAGCGCTCCTGAGCTCCAGTGAGCACTGGGCTCTTGGGTTGGCCATAACGGCCAGCACCTGGCCTTGCTCACCTCTTTAACTCCTGCCCTCCCTACTCTGAGGAGTAACTGTGCAGACCACACGGGAAGGGGGGGGGCTGTTTCCACCCTAAGTCACGCACCTCTCTCCCTGTCTCTTATTTATTCATTTATGTAGGTTGTGCTGAGGATCAAACCCAGAGCCTCATGCCTGCTAGGCAAGCACTCTGCCTCAGAGCCACATCCCCAACCTTAGCCAAGGTCTTATATATCCCAGGCTGGCCTTGAACATGCGTCTTGTCAGCACTCCCGGTTTATGGGGAGCCCGGGTTGAAGCCCTGGGCTCCGTGCACACGAGGCGCAGCAAGTGCTAGACCATCTGAGCCATAACCCCAGCCTTTCCTTTACTAAGTGGCCCAGGCGGCCTTGACTTTATAACCCTCACGCCCCACCCAGCCTCTCCAGCCAAGCCCAGCTCAGGGTCTTGTTTTGAAATCTCCCCATTAATGTCTCCTGAGAAGCAAGACCTGCCCGAATTTCTTCCACATCTGGTGGACACACAGCCAGCAGGAAGCCCCTCAGGGTGGGCAAAGGGCTGTCCTTGGCCTCTGTGAACAGCAGGTAGCAGGAACCTTTTCCTGCCCTGGTGTGGTCCTTTGACCTGGCCTTCTGGGCCCCTGAGCTCTAAGCTGGAAAGGTCCCCACTCCTGTGGCCTCCTCAGCCTGTACTCCACCCTCCACCCCCATGTTTATCTAACTTCCCTGACCCCTGCAAACACCCGGTGCCTCTCTCTTTTTCTTCAAAAAAACAAAAAACAAAACAAAAAAAAGGCCACAATAGAAAGCAATTCCTTGAACTTATTAAAAAATCTAGACTTGTAAATTAATTTGTTCGTGTTGTACAAAGGCAGTGCAGATGGGCCTGTTAGCACGCACACAACAAATAATTAGAGATGAATTTTTAGCTGGCCTGCCTAATGCGCTTGCTGGGTTAATTATGTCAATGTATAATTACACCAGCCCGGGGAGGCATAATGGCACACCCCGCTGAGCAGGCCCAGCCTAATGACAGGCATCGGGGGTGGGGGGTGCTGACAGTGGAGAGCCATTGCCAAGTCCTACACACCTGCTCACCTCAGTACAGGCGCGACAATGGCAACGTCCAACCTCTCTGCCACCTAAGCTAACGGGAGACAGAAAAACAACACAAGGGGCCACCTTGTTCCAGCCAGACCCGAAGGCACCCCCATGCAGGCACGGCCCAAGCCTTTCTGCCAGCAAAAAATGTTATCAAGCTCCACTTGGTCAGGCTTCAACCAGGCTCAGTGGGAAGGGAGAGGCAGGGATGGGTGTGAACTCAAGCCCCCTTTTCGGGCATCTGTCCACTAAGGGATAAGGAGATGGACTTACAGACAGATGAGGCTGACCACATGAAGGCTAGACCTGTGAAGGATGCACAGGGTCTGTTTTTGTGTTAGAAGGTGAACTCAGTATGGAGGCCTTCCTGGAGGAGGTGGCATTTGAGCGGCTGGGTAGGGTGGGGAGCATGTTTTCAATGGTATCATAAAGAAGGAATAGCAAGCCGGGCGTGATGGCGCGCACCTTTAATCCCAGCACTTGGGAGGCAGAGGCAGGCGGATTTCTGGTCTACAAAGTGAGTTCCAGGACAGCCAGGGCTACACAGAGAAAACCCTGTCTCAAAAAAACCAAAAAAAAAAAAAAAAAAAAAAAAGAAGGAAAAGAAGGAATAGCTAGGGCTTCTGTATGTTCTGAGGTCTGGGGGATGTTGTGTTAACCATTTTCTGTGTGCCTCATCACACACATACACACACACATGCTGCCATCTATGGCTAGGCACAGAGAGGGACAGCTGCTCCACAGGGGACTGTGGAGGCCATTCCTGTGCTGAGGTTTCTTACCTGCAAGGTGTCTTTCTCCTGGGCTTCTTGAGTGTGGTGTGTAAGATGGTAAGGTTGGCCAAGGCTTACATCCGGGTGTGGGCTTTCTTCTTCTTAACTGGGATATGTCACACAGCCCACGGTGCATCCACCCAGGGGTGAAAGCTTTACTGGATATAGAGAGTGAGGGGTATTCAGAGACCACATGACCAGTTTGAAGAGTCCAAGGGGCTGGACAGGTGGAAACCAGGTCCCACCAGGTGGGGGCACTCTCGTTCAGCTTGGCCCCCACAGCGCTTGCACTGCCTCTGAGTCCCTGGGCATATGGTCACTATATGAGCCTCTTTGTGGATCTACCATAATAGCAGATGTCAGTTCCACGCCAACTGAGACACTGTGGGGTTGGGGCACAGGGGTGGGGTCAGTCCCTTACAGTCATGGTGGGTAACATGGCAGTAAGCAGGCATGGTGCTGTGAGAAATAGCTGAGAGCTTACCATCTTCAACCGTGTGCAGCAGACAGAGCATAAGACTGGGCCTGGCGTCTGGGCATAGTGGCACATACCTTTAATCCCAGCCCTTGGGAGGCAGGAGCAGGCAGATCTCTGAGTTCAAGGCCAGACTGAACTACATAATAAGTTCCAGTACTACATAGAGAGGACTTGTCTCAAAACGATGGGTAGATAGATGGATGGGTGGATGGATGAATGGACAGATGGACAGACAGACAAACAAGAACGATTGAGCCCAGCATGAGCTTTAGAAACCTCAAAGCCCACTCCTGTTGACACAACTCCTCAAAGAGGCCACACCCCCTAATCCTTCCCAAACATTTCCACCAACTGAGAACCAAGCATTCAACCATACAAGCCTAGGTGGGTCATTCCCATTCCAAACCACCATAGGCGGCTGGGCATGTGCTGCCCTTGCAGAGGACCCCAGTTAGCTTCCCAGCACCCTCAGAAGATGGCTCACAGCTGCCTGTAACCCCAACTCCAGGGGTTCTGACACCTTTGGCCTCTGAAGACACCTGCACTCATGTGTGCATACACACAGGGGTTTTTGTTTGTTTGTTTTGTTTGTTTGTTTGGTTGGTTGGTTTGGTTTGGTTTTTTGAGACAGGGTTTCTCTGTATAGCCCTGGCTGTCCTGGAACTCACTTTGTAGACCAGGCTGGCCTCGAACTCAGAAATCCGCCTGCCTCTGCCTTCTGAGTGCTGGGATTAAAGGCATGCACCACCACGCCAGGCTCACACACACAGTTTTTTTTTTTTTAATTTAATCTTTAAAATAAGTTTAAAAAGAAAGAAAAAGCTGTCTGCTTTCTGCAGACATCAGAGTGACTCCAAGTGGCTCCTACAGACCGTGCCCCCAGCTTTCTGTGGAAGGGTGTCTTAGCCCCAGCCTCCCCCACATCTTCTTACCCCTCTCTCTCCCTGTCTCCCTGCAGACCCTGTCCCATCGTTTGAGGTGGCGCGGACTCTAGACGACAGACTGCAGCGTCCCAGCTTCGACCCCAGTGGGCAGCGCCTACAAGACGTGCACATCTCGTGGAAGAGGTGCCCAGAGCCACCCAGTGCCAGAGGTACCAATGACGCCACTGCGGGATGTTGGGGACAAACCTAGATGTCAGAGCTGCAGCCAAACCTGAGCAGCCTTTGGGTTGGGGGTAGGGCAGAGGGCAGGATCTGGGTGTCCCAGCCTCAGATGACACTGAATTATGGTAGCAGGGCCACAGATGCTGGTATGGTTAAGGAGAAGGTGTTTATTGTAGAGACAAGGGAGAGAGTGGCCAGGGGTAGCGAGAAGAGTCCAGAGCAGAGAAAGTAGTAGATCGAACACAGCCAGTGGACTGAACACGGCCAGCAAGAAGCAGGCACAGAGCAAGGGAGACCAAGATGGGGGGGAGGGGATGAGAGGGAGAGAGAGTGTGTGGGCTGAAGAGGGAGCAGAGCCAAAATGGCAGGGTTATAAAGAACACAAGTGGCTGGGAGCTGGGGATGGGAAGAGCTGGGGACACCATAGGGACTGTAAAGTGTCTAACAGGTACATGTGTCAGTGTGGGAGCCCGGAGGCCAGCGTGGAAGCTGCTGTGCTACCATGCACTACAGTAGTCATTTGTCCCTTCAGCCAGTGACCAGAGAAATGTCTCCTTTTGGTGGCAGGGGACCAGCTCCACAAGCCCCTGAGGAATGCTGCCTTTTGTCTAATCCCCAGGATTTGGGGAAACGGAGTCTCCTTTGGACCTGACACACACTAGCGCACAAACAGATACTATTGTGGTGTCAGTTGAAAATGGCTTGGGTGGTAGATCTCACGTATATTTTAGCATAATTTTAAAAGTAATAAAGATGACTAGGGTGGGCGTGGATGATTAAAAGGGGCCCAGGGTGTGCTGGCTAAGGCTGGAACTTTGAGAGCTTGGCTTTGTGTCCCAATCGGGATTATGACTGCTGTGACAAAACCCCACAAAACAAGTTGGGGAGGAAAGGGTTTGTTATTCGGCTTATACTTTCCACATCACTGTTCATCAAAGGAAGTCAGAACAGGAACTCAAGCAGGGCAGGAAGCAGGAGCTGCTGCAGAAGCCATGGAGGGATGCTGCTTACTGGCTTGCTTGCTCCTTGTGACTTGCTGGGCCTGTATTCTTATAGAACCCAGGACCACCAGCCCAGGGGTGGCCCCGCCCACCGTGGGCGGGGCGGGACCCTCCCCTCAGCCTCTAATTAGGAAGATGCCCACAGGCTCTCTCCAGCCCTTTATTAGAGAAGCATTTTCTCAGTTGAGGCTTCTTCCTCTCAGAAGACTCTAGCCTGTGTCAGGTTGACATAAAACCCAGCCAGCACACTTTGTGAGCGTGCCAGCCTGCAGGCCAGTGGGTCCCCACCTCCCCCGCCCCCACCCCACTGTCTCTAATGAACTGATCTCAGGGGTCCAGGCAGGCTTCTGCCTGCAGCTGTCTGGGTGCTGAGTGTGGTCCTCTTGTCTTCCACAGAGCAGAACGAGGGGACGTGTCCCACGGGGCACACGCCAGCCAACGGTGACCACCTGCCAGGTCCTGAGGACACCCTCGTGACAGACACCTTGCTGCAGAAGAATGAGGCCGAGAGACAGAAGTGAGGAGGGAGGCAGGGCAGGCTGCCCAGGAAGCCCTGGGGCAGTCACTGGCAGGAGGGAGATGGGAAAGGGTGAGGGACTCTGAGGCCGGCCCTACAACTCTCAGCTCACTCTTTGAGTCTCACTTGCCTTGTCTGGGGAATGGGTACATTCATCAGCCTTATCCAGAAGAAAGATAGAGCAGGATTATTGTTGGTGATGGTAGCAGTGGTGGTAGTGGTGGTTTAGGGTTTTTTGTTTTTTGTTTTTTTGTATGTGTTAAGACACCTCTCTGGGGTCACGGGGTCATGGAGCTCTTGTCTATGTGGCAGTAACAGAACCCAGGCATGGCTCCAGCTCTCTGGGAACGCTACTGTTTTCATCAATCTTGGTCTTAAGATTGTCAGGGGGGGCTGGTGAGATGGCTCAGTGGGTAAGAGCACCCGACTGCTCTTCCGAAGGTCCAGAGTTCAAATCCCAGCAACCACATGGTGGCTCACAACCATCCGCAACAAGATCTGGTGCCCTCTTCTGGAGTGTCTGAAGACAGCTACAGTGTACTTACATATAATAATAAATAAATAAATCTTTAAAAAAAAAAAAAGATTGTCAGGGGGTAACGCCAGGTCCACTGGCCTCATCAAGGGCCTTCCCCTTGACACAACATGAGTGGACGGTAGCCATTAGTCTCACCCAGAGAGAGTCTACCAGAACCTAGGCTCCCACATAGTTGAGCTGGCAGAAGGAAGGAATAGAAATAAAGACAAGCCACATCAATACAATGGTGAAGGAAAGTCTGGCAAGAACAGGCAGAGCCCATGGGGTGGTCTTTCTAGTGCACCAAGGGCGACATGGCTCCAGAGGGACATGGGGAAGGGATGGGTAAAGTCCTCTGTCATTGAGACTCCAGACACTGGGAAGGGTGTGACTGGCTGAGGGGAGAGGCTGGGCAAAGGCCCTGAGGTCAGAGCTAGCCTGGAGCCATGAAGGAACGGAGGTAACATCTGAGTTTGGGGGTTTGTCTCCTGTTAGGAAAGAGGCAGGTCGGCCGCCAGCTCTGTACATGTAACTTTCCTCCAGTGCCGCAAGGGCTCCTGAGCGTCCAAGCTCCAGCCGCAGGAATGGGAATAAAACCAAGGCGGCTTTGGGGGGTGACACCCACTGTGGTGGGGCCAGGTGGGTCCCGGCACAGCCCGAGCAGCCCCGTGTCTCTCCAGGGGTCTCCAAGAAGTCCACATCACCTTGGCAGCCAGGCTGGGGGAGGCAGAGGAGAAAATCAAGGTGTTACATTCAGGTATGACTCTGGCTCTGGGGGGGGGGGGGCGGGAGCCCTCAAGTGGCTTGAAGCAGCGTGGGGATGGGGGACAGGGGTGGTCAGTGAAACAATGAACTTGGGAACATAAATCTGGTGTGCCCAAAGACAGGGGTCAGAACCTGGGGTGGAACCAAATGGGGCAAACCTTTGACAGCCATGCACTAAGCTGTGTCAAAGATGGTGACGAGGGCACCTGCTACAGCCAGATTGTCAGGAAGATGGCTATTGCCCTGGGCCACCAGGCAGGGTCTGGTGTCTCCAGAGTGGGTAGCCTACCTGTCAAAACTTGGAAATGTAACTGGCAGGAAGCTGAGGCAGGAGAATTAAGGCTAGCCTGAGCGACCTAGTGTGTTCCCCACCAGCCTTGGCCAAGTTCTGAAACTGTCCCTAAAAAAACCAAACCAAACCAAACCAAATGAACAAGCAAACTGGGATTTTTCGAGAAATCTCAGCAGCAGGTCACAGACCCGGAACTCCCAAGCCTCTATGAGTCCCCCTGCCCCAGACAGGAGGGTCCCCCACCTGGCCAGGTCTTCAATCCCTCTCCCACTAAGACTGCCTCCCAGCTTGGGGGAGGGGCGGGCATGGGGAGGGGTGGGGGTGGGAGGGGGGCAGAACAACCCAGCTACCCCGCCTCACCTGGCCTTCACCCCTCCCAGCGCTAAAGGCCACACAGACGGAGCTGCTGGAGCTGAGGAGGAAATACGATGAGGAGGCTGCTTCCAAGTAAGCGAGCTGGGGACAACCGCCTCCTCCCTCTGTCTGCCACACACAAGCCTCCTCCTTCTGACTCTCTGAGCAAGTCACCCCCAGGCATGCACCTGACCCATCTTCCCTTTTATTCACACACCAGAGTCACAACACCCTTGGACCCACCTGAGTGAGGCCACTGGACAGCCTCACCCCCGACCCTGACCCGTGACCCCTGACCTCTGGTTCTACCACCTGCCCTACACATTCCTCAGTTTCCCAGTACAACCAGTGGAGGCCGAGTGACAGCATCTGAACGACTCAGAGTGCAGTCACTTCTTCTGGTTTAAGACATCACTCACGTCATAAACACTTACTGAACACCAACTGTTTATCTGGTGCTGTGCTGTGACCCTGGAGGGAACATGAAAGCGTCACCACCCTGTCCCTAAAGCAGACACAGGCAGTAGCAGGCTATGACGAAACCACTCACAGGCACCACGGAGCACTTACTGTGTGCAGTCACTGTATGGAGCATGAAATTGGTTTCTCCAGGGGAAGAGCTGGAGGCAGGGGTGGCCCAGGCAGGCAGCCTCAAATGACACACTAGGAAGTGCACCTCAGGCAGTACAGACAGTGCGTGCCTACGAAGGCCTCAAGGATGTGCAAGGATGTGAGCAGTCATGTCCCCCACGTCCCCAGGGTCCCAGCAAGCTAGGCAGACTTGTCCTAAGCCCCCAGTGTCACAGTCTGGAGGGAATGGCACCGTAGACAAGGGCCCCACCTTGGGGAGTCACTGCAAGAGCATTGTCCGATTCTTAGAGGGAAGGTGAGGAGAAAGCCCCTGTTGTAGCTCCCCAAAGATTGGGCCCTGGGCTGCCTTTAAGAAGAGCTTTGTGCAGGTAGCAGGCGCTAACCACTGAACAGCACTTGGGAGGCAGAGGCAGGCGGATCTCTGCATTCAAGGCCAAGCCTTGTCTACAGAGCAAGTGCCGGGGTAGACAGGGCTCCACTGAGAATCCCTGTCTCAAAAAAAGAGAGGTGTGGGGGAGGAGTTTTGAGACCCATTCCCCAGTTCCCAGCAGTGGAGATTTTTTTCCCCCACCCAGTATGTTTTCTCTTTGGGGAGCGTGGAGGGCGGCTTCCATGGCTCTGCACTTTTGGGCAGAGATCCGCATGGAAGCCGCCAGCCTGTCTCAGGGTCCCTTTCCTCTGTGTCCCAGGGCCGATGAGGTCGGCTTGATCATGACGAACCTGGAGAAGGCCAACCAGGTGAGCCGTGAGTGGGAGTCTCCCGTTGGGGGTAGGGGTAGGGGTGGGAGCAGGGCTGGAGGGGGGGCACCCAGCTGGGTTGCGGCTGTTTGGACCCAAGCTGTTTGGCCTTGCCCAAGCACCTACAACACCCTGATTACCGAGTATCTCCCTGTCTGCCCGTGGGTATAGAGTTAACCCCAAGATCAGCAGGCCAGTCCTGTGGCAAGGCACAGTGTCATTTTGCTTGGGTCACTGCAGAATGTCCTGTGGCAGAGTCCCTCAGATCACAGGCCTTGAGGCCAGTCTCTGTGGGCACCATGCCAGACTACGGATAACCTCTTGAGCCTCTGCTCTGGCCCCCATGGGAGCAGTGGGCACCCAGGAGAAGCAGGGCCAGGGCCTGGTGATAGTGATTTTCCTGGCTTCTGCTCCCGTGGTTGGCTGGAATTCTTTCTTTGTTTTGAGGCAGGATCTGCTGTTATCTCAGGCTGGTCTTGAACTCCCAGTTTAGCTGAGGGTGACCTTGAATTCCTGATCCTCCTGTCTCCACCTCCCAAGTGCTGGGATTGCAGGTGTGTGCCACCACATCAGGTTTATGTTATATAAACTGTGTTACTGATTGGAACCGGGTGGGGCTTCCTTCATGCTGAACAAACACTCCCAACTGAGCCCTACCTCTCCAGCCAGCTCCTGTGTTACTTCAGGGATCATTACGCTGGTGTTTGCTACTTTGTGGGTTCTTCTTTCTTCCAACCTTTTCTGCCCTTTTTTCCCTTTTAACCCTTAAGACTAAATAGGAGAGAAAAGAGGCCAGAAAGGGAGGGACCAATGTTATTGTTAGACTACTTCCTGCCGATCAGGGCTGTAGAGTTCCTTGGGCTAAGTTTGATCTTCACCATCAGGATATCTAATTTCTTCTTGTTTCTTCTTTGCACATGATGGCTTAACCTACTGCAACCAACAACCCACCTACTTCTCGGGGCTGTAGCATTATATATCCTCTGAAAAGCCCCCAGAATTCCAAATGTCATACAAACACAGAAACTATTCGCAACTGGCAAAATCATGCATTGGCATGATATTGAGAGCACTAGGCAAATCATAGTCGGCTGCTGTGGACAGTCTGAAACAGCCCGTATTCCACACCTGGGGTTAAAATGAAACCATATTCTTACAATACTTATGTATTTAAAAAAAACAAAAAACTAAAATGCCAAAATTGTCACTACAGACCTCCATTTATATCAGTTGCATAGCATTTTTAGTGGTTTTGGTTTTTTGAGAGAGGGTCTCACTGTAGCCCTGGCTGGCCTGGAACTTGGCGTATAGACCAGGCTAGCCTTGAACTCACAGAGCTCTGCCTGTCTCTGCCTCCCTCTGGAACTAAAACCACCATCACCCAGCCCTGTCTTACCCTTTCAAATAGGTAATTCACTCAAATAGTTCAAAATTCAGAAAAGACAAACCAGGGCAGATCCAAGGCAGTGCCCCTTGCTCCAGCAGCCTGTCTGACCAGTTTCTGGGCTCTCCTTCCAGGGATGTCCACCCATGTACAAACCAACCAGTAGACCCACATGAGCCTCACGGGCCTCTACCTGCCTCTGGTGGATGTACCCACCGGCACACATTCGCCTAATCTGGGACACCAGGTTCTGCTTCCCACAACAGCAAACAGATATTTCAGCACTGTGAGAACCACATTTTGTGGCAACTTAGCAACTGCAGCAGGAAAAACTGTGTCCACTTTTGGTTTTTCGAGACAGGGTTTCTCTCTGTAGCCCTGGCTGTCCTGGAACTCACTCTGTAGACCAGGCTGGCCTCAGAAATCCTCCTGCCTCTGCCTCCCAAGTGCTAGGATTAAAGGCGTGTGCCACCACGCCCAGATAAAGCTTTATTTATAAGAACAGTGGGCTATAGATTGCTAAGTCTGCTCTAGCCAGACCACTCTAGATGACTGTTTATAGTTAATGCCCACCTTTCCCCTCTCCCAACCAACACCTTCACGATTACCCTCGGGCAGACACCATCTCACACGTGCAGAAGCTGATGTGTGGGTCCAGTTCCAAAATGGGATTACTGGGGCAAGAGTTCTTTGCCCTCCGGACATGCAGATGGGGCCAAACCGATCCTGCCTTTGCAGGGTCCAGCCTGGCTGTCCGATGAAGAGGCTAGTACCCTGTGGCCAAACCCCCATCGGGAGGTGTCTTAGCCAATGACATGGCCTTGAGAAAAGAGATCATAGCCAGGTGTGGTGGCACAAACTTGTAGAGACAGGAGGACCAGGAATTCAAGGTTATCCTCAGCTACATATCAAGTTCAAAGCCAGCCCAACTATAGAAGACCCTGGAACCAATAGCCAAGTAAATCTGTGACTAGAGTTAAGCTCAACCGCGGACTCTATTTACACTGTGCCCTGCTTGCCCTTCGAGCACGAGAGCCTCCTCTGACTTTTTTTTTAATACCCCTATTCTGTAAAAGGGAAACTGAGGCCTTAGAAAGCCAAGGGAGTCACCCAGAGGCTGTGACAGCCACTGAACTGGGACCACCTCTGCAGATACAATCTTGAGCCAGAGCCAGAGAAGGGACACAGGCCCCAGTGTGGGACAGAACCACCTGGGGATGGGTGCAGACAGCCCCTTCTTGCCCTTCCCTCCCTGGCGGAAGGAGTGTTCTCACTTTGGGGGGGTCTCAGGTAACATCACTTAATCACTTAGAGCCATCCCTGGTGGCCTCTGTTCAGTAAAACCATCTCACCAGGAAAGGTGAGGTGAGGCAGCCCTTCCTTTGTACCCACCATGGGGCTCAGTGACAGGGCTTCCCAGGTCCAGGCCTGCCTGCATTCAGGACTGTGGGAACCTAGACCCTTGGAGATCCAGGGTGGTACAGGTGTAGAACATCCTTGTTTTTTGTTTTTTGTTTTTTTTTTCTCTCTCTCTCTTTCTCTCATCCTCTCCCCTCTTCTCTTCCCCCAGCGAGCAGAGGCTGCCCAGCGTGAGGTGGAAAGCCTTCGGGAGCAGCTGGCATCAGTCAACAGCTCCATTCGCCTGGCTTGCTGTTCCCCCCAGGGACCCAGTGGGGTAAGAAGGATGCACCTGGGATGTGGGGGAAGGCAGAGGGAAAAGATTGGGGAAGCCCATGTCTCTGCACATAGGGAAAGTGGGTGTCACTTGCGAGGACCGACCGACCGACATAGATGTGAGCAGGGACGCACGGGGTCTCTGAGTGCAGAGAACATTGTTAAGGTCAGCATAGTAAAGACTTACTGTAACCTGTTGTAGCAACAGGGTCTTGTTGTGTGTGCACTGCTTTAAGTTGTGCAAGATTCTGCTGACTATTGGTTAACAAAAAGCCTAGTGTCTTCCTTTGGATGCCTCCCTCGCCTTGCCTGGAAATGCCCGAATTGTTCCCAGGCCAAGAAGGTACCACCCATTGCAGGGTGTATCAGGATTTGGACCACGGGGCATTGTGAGTGGTGGCCACCAGAGGGTGCTGTTGAACACCAGTTTCATTGCCTGGTGGTCGCTTGGGAATTTTCAAGCCCTGACCAGGAACTGTAAGAAGGCTTGTATTGCCGGGCGTGGTGGCGCACGCCTTTAATCCCAGCATTTGGGAGGCAGAGGCAGGTGAATTTCTGAGTTCGAGGCCAGCCTGGTCTACAGTGAGTTCCAGGAGAGCCAGGGCTACACAGAGAAACCCTGTCTCAAAAAAACAAAAAAAAAAAAAAAAAGAAGGCTTGTATTTCAGCCCTTAAGTCCTAAACCTTACAGGTGACTCTGGTGGGACCTGCCCCTTCCTCCAGTGCTATAAAGAGCCAATTCCAGCTACCAACCCTGAGGTTCCTAAGTGAAATCAATCCGTCTTTCTCCTTTTCCTGGCCAGCACCCTCAAGAGTCCTGGGGTCACTGCCTGCCTAAGGACTTAAGTCACAACCCACAACCCATGGGTCTTGTACACCGTCAGCCTCCTTCCCGGGGTTCTGCACACTGGAGGGTTAGAGTCACGATTCCTTACATCATCCCAAGCGGCAGCTGTGGTTTCCGCCTTCCTTAGCCCATGGGCACTGATGTCACAGCACTTTCAGTTTCCTTCCCATCCACGCTAGCTTACAAGGTTATAGAGAGAACTGCTTGGCTCATAGATTGTGCTGGGAAAGAGCCAATGCTTTTGGCGGTTACCGTGTGCAGAATCTGGCTCTGCTCCTCAGAGTTCACTGCCTCTTGCGCCCACGAGTGTGCGCATCTGGTGTGATGTGTAACGGTGACTGTGGGTCTTCAATGGCCGAAAAGATCTTTACTCTGTGTGTGTGTGTGTGTGTGTGTGTGTGTGTTTGCGTTTGCATGAGCATCCAGGAAGGTAAATGTGATTCTGTCCCAAAAGTCTTTGGTGATTTACCAGGTGACTGTCCCACAGAAGCGCCTGGGGAGACAGGGGAGCTGTGGCCACCTGGGGAGGAGTCACCAGCCTTTCTTAATTAACCCCCGAGGAACCTGCAAATGACTAAGCAGCCACACTGGAATCCCCGGCTGGTTTGGGAGGCAGCTTTTCTGAGCACAACAGTGGCACTTGATGCTAATTAATTTAATGTATTAATGGCATCCGCTTCCTGTTTTAATTGGCATTTATCTCCAAGGAAGAAAGCTGGATTAGTAGTGGTGGGGTTGTTTTTGTGTGTGTGAAGAGTTTGTTGCGGTTTTTTTTCTTTCTTTCTAAGTACTTCTAAGATTGTGTAATAAAGCCAGAGAGCTGCCTGACCCAGGTCCCTCAGAACCTGTAGAAGCCTGTATCTTGTCATAGACGGAATGGAGACTCGGGGACAGTTTCCAAGACCCCTAGATGGGTGACAGGCGTGGAACAGATCAGGGGATGCCGCAGAAACACTGCCTGTGGCTGCGATGAGGCTGCTCTGGCCCTGGTCAATGGTTTCCTGGATGGGTCATTTCCCTTGGCGACGGACCCAGCACCCCAAACCTATTTTGGAATTTGCCACTGCTACAGTTCCTTCCCACTTTTACTTTTGTGTGTGTTTGTGTGTGTGTGTGTGTATGCATATACATGTACACGTATGGCTATACACATGGATCTGAGTGATCGCCTGTGTGTATTGAAGCCAGGAGACAACCTTGGATGCTGTTCCCCTAAGGCTGTCCACCTCATTTTCTGAGATGGGATTTCTCACTGACCTGGACATCATGGATTAGCGTAGGCTCACGGGTGAGCTCCAGGGGTCCAGTTGCCTCTGCTTCCTGGGTTATACCTGGAGACAACCACACCCAGCTTTTTCCAGAGATGAAATTTAGGCCCCTAATTTACCAACAGACAACTTTTTTCTCCCTAGGGTTTTTGTGGTTTTGTTTTGTTTGTGTTTTGAGACAGGGTTTCTCTGTGTAGCCTTGGCTGTCCTGGAACTCACTCTGTTCGAGACCAGGCTGGCCTCGAACTCAGAAATCCGCCTGCCTCTGCCTCCCAGGTGCTGGGATCAAAGGCATGTGCCACCACTGCCCAGCTAGGTTTTGTTTTTTTTCTTTGGGGGGTTTATTTTGTTCGATGGTTGTTTTTGTTTGTCTGTTTGTTTGTGTGTTTATTTGGAGGCCAGGGCTCACTGTGTAGCTCAGGCTGACCTGGAACTTGTGGTCACTCTCCTGCCTTTGACTCCAGCGTACAGAGGTCTTTACTGTTACACCCAGCCATGGTTGTATTTTTGACAACGCAATTCTTGAATGAAGCATGGCTTCTGTGAGGGGAACCGTGCGAGTGGCACAGCAGTGTCAGATCGCCAGATGGAAAGTTCCCTTCCACCTGAGGTCCAGGGGCGGCATGCCATGCTGGGGTTCAGCCCCTCAAAGCCACTCACTGAGAATACTCTCTGTTCCCAGGAGAAGGTGAGCTTCGCCCTGTGTTCAGGGCCGCGGCTGGAGGCAGCTCTGGCCTCCAAGGACCGAGAGATCCTGAGGCTGTTGAAGGACGCCCAGCAGCTTCGACATTCCCTGCAGGAGCTGGAGGAGGTCTCAGCCAACCAAATCGCTGACCTGGAGCGGCAGCTAGCTGCCAAGTCTGAGGCCATAGAGGTAGGTCCCAGGGTGGCAGGGGCGGGTGGTGGTGGGCTGGGAGCACGGGCCAGCTTCATTAGATCCTTTTGTCTTCCAGAAACTCCAAGAAAAGCTCGAGGCCCAGGCTGACTATGAAGAGATTAAAACAGAGCTGAGGTACCATGTTGGCTGGGACTGTTCAGAAAGCTCCTTACCTCCTCCCCCACATGCCCACTCTGGGGTCCACATCTCTCTGTGTCAAAACCAGTCCGGTCGCAGCTAGGTGTGGTGGCAAAGGCTCACTAGTGTAGCCAGCATTCAGGTGGTCGAGCCAGGAGGCCTGGCAACCCCGCCTGGGCCTCCACAAAACAAACTGGTTGTCCTCGCCTGGTTTCTGTTGCTGTAATAAAGTGCCAACATAGGCCATCTTATAGCTTATGGGTTCCATCCAGTCCCATCACCCAGGGATGCCAAGGCAGGAGGAACCTGGAGGCAGGAGCTGATGCAGAGGCCATGGAGGGGCGCTGCTTACTGGCTTGCTCGCCATGGCTTGCTCAGCTTGCTTGCTTAGAGCACCCAGGACCACTTTGGTTGCAGAGGGGCTGGGCCTTCCCATAGCAATCGTTAAATCAAGGAAACGCCCCCCACCCCAGACTGCCTATAGGCCAGTCTCATGAAGGCACCTTCTCAGTGAAGACCTCCTCTTCCCAAAAGATTCTAGCTTATGTCAGGTTGGCAAAGAAACAAACCAGCACACTGGTCCTTTTCCGTGAAGCTGTGGCGATAGTCACCTTGTCACCGTGGTGTGGAAACCGGGGACTTCCTCGGCAGTCAGATAAACGCAGGCTGTGGGCATGCAGGGCTCCCCAGACCTAACTCGTGACTTTAAGCCTGCAGCTGACACAGTTTTCAGTTGACAGTTGACCCTTGGTGTCACCAGGGTGGGATGACTAAGCCCGGGCCTGGTAGCACTGTGGTAGTGTCCTCCATGAAACCCAGGTGCAGCCTCTTGTGACTTCATCATCTCTTCTCCCATGATTCCTAGCACGGTGACTGCACATCCCTCCCTTGCCTCGAGGCCACGTTAGTACTCAGTGTGCAGTCCCGAGGCAAATCTAGTTTTTGCATTTTGGAACTTTCTGGAAAAAAATATGTATTTGGTAGATTCTACCTATGTCTAGCCTAAAACCACAAGGCAGGGTGGCTCAATGGTAGAGGACATGGGTGGTGTGCCAAAGGCCCGGGGTTCCTTCCCTGGAACCCCAGAGGAAAGGAGAGGAGGGGGTGAGAATGGGAGGGAAAGCGATGAGGAAGGCAAAAACAGGAGACAAAGGGAAGAGCAGATTGGTGGTGCTCCAGTCCTTGGGAGGCAGAGGCAGGAGAATCAGGAATTCTAGTCTAGCCTCCACTACAAAATGAATTTGAGGCTAGCCTGGGCTACATGAGACCATATGCAAAATGAAATATAGAAAAATGAAAAAAAGAAAGGCAAGTATGACTTGGTGTGGTGAGTGTGGTACAAGCCTTTAATCCCAGCACTTGGGAGGCAGAGGCAGGTAGATCTCTATGAGTTTGAAGCCAGCCTGGTCTACAGGACCCCACGTTGGACATCTCCTCCTGCTGACCTCCGGCCCCTCTTGTTTTCTCCCCACAGCATCCTGAGAGCCATGAAGCTGGCCTCCAGCACCTGCAGCCTCCCACAGGTACACATCCCTGCCACCGCCGTCCCTGTCCCCCAAAGCTGGCTGCTTCCACCAAGCCTGCACCAACCGTACCTTCTCGCCTTTGCTTCCCCCCACCCCCCAGACGCTGGCCAAGCCTGACGACTCGCTGCTTGTGGCCAAGGATGTCTTCTTCCCCACGCAGAAGTTCCTGCTAGAGAAGCCTGCGCTGCTGGCCAGCCCTGGTAGGGGACAAGGAACTCCCCAAGGGGGCACTTGGGCTGAGGGGCTGGACAAGGATGCCCTTGGACTTCTTCATGCCCCAGGATCACTGCAATTCATGAGGCAGAAGAATCCAGACCAGACCAGGGATGTAGGCTGGGCACCTGCTGGGTGATGCTTCCCAGGTTCAGGGTCACAGGTAGACCCAAGGCTCCCAGTGGCTTCCCTGGACCCTGACTCTAGCTGGATAATGGAACTTTAATAAGAACTCAGGAGTCAGGGGAGGGGTGTCTATACCCTACCCTAGAGCCGACCCCCAGGGCATGGCGCCCACAGCTTAAAATTGCCCTTCTTCCCACAAATGGCTCAGTGGCCCGGTAGCCTTGTGACCTTTGCCAAGATGGCAGGCTCATTATTGGTCTCTTAAATGGGAAGTGCTGGGTGGCCTGAGTGACTAGGCACTGGAGGCATTAGACCCCTGGGGAGACTGTGACTCCCTTCCTGCTTGCTAGGGTAATGTCACCAATGGCAGCAGATGGGTCCCACAAGCTAGCATTTGAAGGGGGTCTGAGGAGGTAGGGTTCCAGATAGAGGGACAACAGCAAGCATGGGTATTTATGGCTTCTGGGGCCTATAGCTAGTCCTTCATCCTGTCCCCCCATTACCCCATATCCTCTGTCCCTGCTCTCTCTCTCTCTCCCTTTCTAACCATCTCTCTTGCCTCTGCACATCCCTCCCCTCCATCGCCATTGGTCCGTCTGCACCTCTGTCTGTCTGTCTGTCTGTGCATCGCCCCTGGTGTTCTAGAGGAAGACCCCTCAGAGGATGACTCCATCAAGGGCTCACTGGGCACGGAGCCCCCCTACCCTCCTCAGCTTCCACCGCCGCCAGGCCCGGAAGACCCGCTGTCCCCAAGCCCTGTGCAGCCTCTGCTGGGCCCCAGCCTGGGTCCTGATGGGCCAAGGACTTTCTCGCTGTCCCCCTTCCCCAGCCTGGCCCCAGGGGAGAGGCTGGCTGGGGACTCACTGCTGTCCAAACATATGATGGGCCCAGCTGCCTTCAAAGGGGAGACGGGCAACCTGCTGGCATTCCCCCCGGCTTTCTACAGTGGTGCCAAGCCTCCATCAGCTCCTGCTGCCTCTGTGCCCGGCCCCGAGCCCACAGGGGCCCCGGAGACTGTGGACGGGGCAGGGCCAGAGGAGGAGCAGCTGGACACGGCTGAGATTGCCTTTCAGGTGAAGGAGCAACTTCTCAAGCACAACATTGGCCAGCGTGTGTTCGGCCACTATGTGCTGGGACTGTCACAGGGCTCGGTGAGTGAGATCCTGGCCCGGCCCAAGCCATGGCGTAAGCTCACGGTGAAAGGCAAGGAGCCCTTCATCAAGATGAAGCAGTTCCTGTCGGATGAGCAGAATGTGCTGGCCCTGCGCACCATCCAGGTGAGGCAGCGAGGTAAGCCACGGAGGAGCCACACCGCCATCCAGAGCCGTGGGTGACCTCGGGGTGGGTGAGCACCACCCTGTGCCTTGGTTTCCCTATTTCAAGGGACAGACTGGTGACCTTGCTCCCTCCTGCACTGAGCCACCCCTCCCTCCCTCGGCAGCCCTTTCTGGGCAGTTAAGCCCCAGCTCTGAGCTGATTCCTCAGTTTCCCCCAACCCCATTCCCAACATCGGCCCGTGAGGGAGGGGCTAAAAGGACCCAGAGCACTGAACTGCTTAAGAAGTGTCCACTGTTGCCGTAATCATCCTGGACCATTACTGTTAACATGGTTCAGCCCTAACCACTGACCTAGCACACACAGGGCCCTAGTTCCAGTCCCAGCCCCAAAGCTGGAGTAACTACACCACGTACCATTTGTCACCCTCCCCCCCCCACCCTGGGACAATCTGGTCCATACCCTCCTGCCCACCTCCAGGGCCTGACCCCGCCCCCTGCAGGCCCCACAGCCGCCACCTTCGTGCCCCTCCCAGGCAGCATCACCCCGAGAATCCGCACACCTGAGACAGGCTCGGACGACGCCATCAAGAGCATCCTGGAGCAGGCCAAGAAGGAGATTGAGTCTCAGAAGGGGGGTAAGTATGGCCTCTGCCCATGACCTCTGATCCTTGCCTGCATCTCCTCTATCATCCCAGGGTGTTCCCAGGTCAGTTGTAACCTCCAGGGCCCCAGAAGGGCCTGCCTGGAGCACACGCAGTTATGCCACAGCTCAGGTCTCTCTTGTGTCTCACTACCTGCCCTACAACAAAATCTCAGCTGTTCAGCAAGACATCCGGACCCTGAGACTATCCCCTTTCCCAGGACATCTAGCCAAGCACCACTCTCTTAGGTGTCACCTCCTCCAAGAAGCCCCACCACCCTATCCCGGTATGCTTCCCGCTGTGACCTACAGTACCAAATACAAGATAGCGGGACTGGCCATAAATCCTGGTTCAGCTGTTGATTAGCTGTGTGGCCTTGTGTTGATGACTTGACCTCTCTGTGCTTCCCTCTTCTCATCTTTAAGACAGGAATGATACTAGCTCTCCTTTCTGAAGGCCGAGGGGATCACCAGCCAGGGGCAGGTATACAGAAGACTGTGGGCAGAGCCTTAGAGTCAAAACCACCTTCTTTGTTGTGATCCTGCCTGCCATCAATGGCTCTGGCCTTGTCCTTGCCACTGGTTTGGGGGCTTCTATAGCCAGGCCAAGTTATACACTTAACACCCTGCAGTGTTGATTGCCTGGGATCCTGGGACGCTGGGGTCAGTTCTCCCACCCCACTGTGCGGTGTCTGCTGCCCCCTGCTGGTGGACCCATGCAGGTATTCCAGTTGCAAAGTCCTATGAGGAAAATGTATCAGTGACTGTGGCCTTCAGTGGAGACCCGCCTCTGTCCCTAGAGGAGGCCACAGGAGAGGGAGTTTACCCTGCCCTACTAGCTAATCCTCTGAGCCATTCATGATTTTTTTTTTTAAGACAGGGTTTCTGTGTGTAGCTTTGACTGTCCTGGAACTTTTTCTGGAGACCAGGCTGGCCTTGAACTCAAAAGAGTTCTTACTTACTCTTACTGGGACACCTTAGCCTCCCAATTGCTGGGATTAAAGGTGTGCACCACCACTACCACCATCACCACCAGGCTCCCACTGAATGCTAGTCCGGAGCTGCAGATGTGGGTGAGGCATAGCAGCACAGCCTTGAGTTCAGTTACACAGACCCTGGGTGTCTGACGTTCTCAGTGCTTCTCCCAGGGTCAGAAACAGACTCGGAAGCATTAAAGTCAGCAGTGGGGCTGAAGGGAATGTTCACACTGAGTACTAAGCTACAAGGGTGGCCACTCCCACTTCTACCTCCTACCCCCATATGTTCCAAACAGCCGGGAAGGCCCAGCCCAGGGCACCAGGCATGGCTGACTGCCAGCTCCAGGCGTGTTCTTGACAAAACCAAAGGAAGTGTCCAGGGTGGGGGTGGATGGGCAGGCATTTATACAAGCTGATCATAACAATGACAGGCTAGTCAGTGGTAGTGGTGGTGGTGGTTGTGGCGCACGCCTTTAATCCCAGCACTCGGGAGGCAGAGGCAGGCAGATTTCGAGGCCAGACTGGTCTACAGAGTGAGTTCCAGGACAGCCAGGGCTACACAGAAAAACCCTGTCTCGAAGAGAGAGAGAGAGAGAGAGAGAGAGAGAGAGAGAGAGAGAGAGAGAGAGAGGTGGAGACAGAGACAAGCCTACAAGCCTATCCCGGTAAGCAGAGCCGCTTCCCACTTCAGCCTCCCCAGCCTGTTGCTGGACTTTGAAGTCATGTGACTGGCACTTCCTGGGTTGTCATCCCTTCCTGTTTTAAATGTTTTTCTAGGTTCCTGCTTGGATCCACGCTGGGTTCCTTTCTGAGACTCAATGCTGGTCTATTGCTTTTAGTTTGAAAAAAAAAAAATGTCATTCTAATGGCTGTGTAGTGAGTGGGCCCAAGGGTGGAGGCTACACAGGGACACAGGATCATGGAGGAAGGCCATGGTGACCTGTCTGGCTCAGTAGTCAGAGAACACTGTCTAGAAGGGAGAGAGAGGCAGCCCCTAGTCACACCCGGATCCATTGCTGTCTGAGACACGGCCTGGGTCTGTGACATCCTCTCTGCTTACTCCTTGTGTGGACTTCCTGTTTGTCTTCCTTCGCTTATTCATAGAACCAAATGAGCCCCTGGGACTTATGACTCCAACCCAAGACTCTGTGTGCGTCTGACCTGACACTCCCCCCTCCTCCCCTCCCCGCTCCTCCCCTTCCCTTCCCTCTCAGAGATAGCTGTCAGCCTGTTTTTTTTTTCCCTATCAGCCCGTTGATAAGACTTTCCCCTGCACCTTGTTGGTAGCTTGTGGAGACTTAGACTTTGAATCATCTTCCCCACCCCCACCCCCACCCTGAGACAAGCTTTCTCTGTGTAGCCCAGGCTGTCCTAAACTCACTCTGTAGACCAGGCTGGCCTCGAACAAACTCCCAGAGACCTGCCTGCCTCTGCCTCCTGATTGCTGGGATTAAAGGCATGCCCGACCTCATTAACCACGGTTTTTTCTTTGGACGGTTGGGTTTCCACCAAGGTTTTTGCTATAGAATTCATGAGCGCATCTTTGAGTTACTGCCTCTTTCTTGACCTTAGACTTTCACGAGGTTGGTTTGTATAAATGTATAAAAGTGTGTATAAAAGGCGTGCTTTTTGTGGGTTTTGGCTTTGTTTTAACACTGCCTCCTCTCCTTGTTCACTTTCTCCACATATACTAAGATCTTACTATTGGCCTGATTTTTTTTTTAATGCCTACCTAATATTGCACCAGACGGTCAGACAGATCCACCATGACTTACTTAACCAGTCTTCCCATTGTAGAACACCGAGGTTGCCCCCATGTTTAGATGGTATAAACACAGATGCCACATACAACTATGTCACCATGATGGGCCCCTGTCCACCCCATCACAGGTGAGTCCAAGAACTCCCCAGCCTCCGTGAGCATCCCCAACGGCACAGCCTCCTCCAACACCTCGGAAGATGCCATCAAGAACATTCTGGAACAAGCCCGCCGCGAAATGCAAGCCCAGCAGCAGGCCCTGCTGGAGATGGAGTCGGGTCCCAGGGGCCGCTCAGTGCCTCCCTCTCCTCCGGAGCGGCCCTCGCCAGCCACTGCGAGCCAGAATGGGGCCCTGGCCTGCGTGAAGCAGGAAGATGGCGGTGGTGGCAGCGGCGGCGGCAGTGTGCAGGCGCCACTTGCTGTCCTGTCCCCCGCTGCATTTGTGCAGCGGATCATCCGCAAGGTGAAGTCAGAGATCGGCGATGCCGGCTACTTTGACCACCACTGGGCATCAGACCGTGGTTTGCTCAGCCGTCCCTATGCCTCCGTGTCGCCCTCCCTCTCCTCCTCCTCCAGCTACTCCGGACAGCCCAATGGGCGAGCCTGGCCTCGTGGGGACGAGGCAACCATCGCCCCTGAGGACGAAGCAGCTATGGGCGAGGACGAGGCCCCCAGGGTGGGAGAACTCAAAGCTGAGGCCGGAGCCCCGGAGGTGGGCGGCGGGCGACTGCCCTACTATCCAGCATACGTGCCCCGCACACTCAAGCCCACTGTGCCGCCCCTGACACCCGAGCAGTATGAACTGTACATGTACCGGGAGGTAGACACGCTGGAGTTGACACGCCAGGTCAAGGAGAAGCTAGCCAAGAACGGCATCTGCCAGCGCATCTTTGGGGAGAAGGTGTGAACGGGGGGGGGGGGGGGCGGGGGGGCCAGGAGCAAGGCCCACTGAGACCTTAGCCCTAAGACCTATAGACTGGAAGGTGACCCAGGTAGGAAGCCATTCTTCTGGATGTCTCCTGCGTCTAGCCATCCCTGGACATTGAGCCAGTTAACAGCCAGTCCCCTGCCCTTTACAGCCCTTTAGCTCCCATGGTCCAGCCCCTGAAGGGTAAAGATTCAGCCCAGTCCATCCCATAATGTCCCCAGCTGGAACATTAAATAGGAGGGGATACAAGAAAGGATCAGAAGTGGAGGAAGAGACTTAGGGGAGGTTTAGAGTAGCATCTCGGAGGAGACCATGGGATGCCCTTTAGGGTCATTTGCTGACCCACCCTCCACCTACAGGTCCTGGGACTGTCTCAGGGCAGCGTGAGTGACATGCTGTCACGGCCAAAGCCATGGAGCAAGCTGACACAGAAGGGCCGGGAGCCTTTTATCCGGATGCAGTTGTGGCTGTCGGACCAGCTAGGCCAGGGCCAGGGCCAAGCCCCAACCCAGCAGCCCAGTGCTAGCCAAGGTAAGTGAGGGTACAATGCCTGGGCTCTACCCCAAGTCAGTGGGCTTGCATGCCCACCTCTGCCCTCTCTGCATCCCAGACACCATTCAACTGCTGTCACCTGAACAGGGGTCCCTGGCCCAAGCCCCCTTTCCCTCCTTCCCATGGGAGGAAGTTTCCACTCAGCAGAGGTGCAGAAGGCCTGGACTCAGGGAGGACAACCCTGTGTCCCAACAAAATCACACTCACCAGCTCCCTAGAGACTCCATGCTGTTCCTCGGAATCTTCCCTAGCACAAGACTGGGCAGAGCCTGAACTTTGCAGAGCTAGAAACAAGAGAGGCTTGGAGAGTTACCTGAAGTCACGGGGCTGTATGCAGGGCTGCTGAAGTCCTGTGGGTGACATTTATTTCAGAACACGTGGCTTCAGGCAGGATGGCCCACCTGCCCCAGAGACCACAAAGAGGCAACGATTCTGGCCAAGGGTCGGTAACTCCATCTGTAAAATGGGGATCCGGGTTACAAACCAGAACAGAGTGTCAGGTGGCAGAATTGCAGGTCCTACCTTAGCAACAGGACTGGAGATCCCTTCCCATTTGTGGCTACCAAGGATAGGCTGGTAGACAGGTAGAAGGCAGACTGTAGACAGACAGACAGGCAGGCAAAACAAATGGCAGACAAACATCTGGCAGAAACCAATAGGCAAGAGAGGTGACAGGTATGCAGGAGACAGGCCAGACAGGTGGTGGACAGGCAAACAGCATTCTGGGGGCAGAGGCAGGAGGATTGTGAGTTCAAAGCCAGTTTTTGCCATGTATGGAGGTCCATAGCTCAGAATGAAAATTTTGAAAGGAGCCAAACTGTCATTTAATGGTACAGTGTGCTTTCCTGGGATAGCAAGGACCTGGCTCACCCCCCAATACCACAGAACAAGGAAGGGCTATGTTACCATGAAGACCTGAGAGGTCCCTTCCTGGGGTACACTGTGGTGGCTGCGGGTGTCTTGGTACCAGCCTCAGCTCTGGCAAGCCATGCTACCCAGCCACACTCAGCGGTGGTGACCGCTCCACCGTCTCTTGCCTGCAGCCAGTCCCACGGAGCCAACCTCCTCCCCATCACCTCCCCCAAGCCCCACGGAGCCTGAAAAGACATCCCAGGAGCCTCTGGGCCTGTCGCTGGAAAGCAGCAAGGAGAATCAGCAGCCCGAAGGCCGGGCCAGCTCCTCCCTGGGTGGGAAGCCCTTCTCAAGCAGCCAGGCTGCGGGGGGCATCCAGGAGATGGTGGCCATGTCCCCAGAGCTGGACACATACTCCATCACCAAGAGAGTCAAGGAGGTCCTCACCGACAACAACCTAGGTATGTGGTGGGGGCCCGGAGTGCTCCCTGCAGCCCGGAGTGCTCCCTGCAGCCCTAGGCTAGCTCTTCCCAGCTTTGAGCACAGTGCCAGTGGGACTTCCCAGTGACCTCAGGGACAGCCTGGAGGTGCCAGCTAGCCCCGAGCATGCAGGACCAGACACTAGGCACACGGCTCTGACCAGGAACTCCTGCTGATGAATGAAAGGGAGATAGCACCAGCCCGGCTCTCAAAACTGTCCTGCAGGGCCCTTAAGAAGCCTCAATCACTTCAGCACTGATGTCCCCCCACGACCAAGTGCTACCATCTTGGGGAGCCAGCGAGTAGGGTGGCATGTTCCTTCACTGTTTTGTACAATCCTCTGAGTCACGGATGCATGTCTGCTCTGCCCCCAACCAGGGATGCATGCAAACCCAATGGCTGTCTTTATGATTTCTATTATGAGAGGAACAGTGTTGTCTAAAAATACCCGATGGGGCTGGCAAGATGGTTCAATCATTAAGAGCACCAACTGCTCTTCCAGAGGTCCTGAGTTCAAATCCCAGCAACCACATGGTGGCTCACAACCATTTGCAATGAGATCTGATGCCCTCTTCTGGTGTGTCTGCAGTCAGCTACAGTGTACTTAGATATAATAATAAATAAAATCTTGAAATTGAATCCTACAGGAGCTGGGCACTGTGCTCATGCAGTAATCCTAGCACTTAGAAGGTTGAGGCAGGAGGATTGCCACAAGTTCAAAACCTGCCTAGGCTATGGCATGAGACCTTTTCTCAAAAACAAACAAACAAACCCTAAAGTTAAAAGTCAGACTTGGCAAGTGGCTTCAATTTGAATCCCCAGCCAGGCATGGAGGCTGGAAGGATGCTTCAGTGGTTAGGGGCACTGCCTGCTCTTCCAGAGGACCAGGGTTCAAATCCCAGCATCCATATGGCTAGTTCATACCCATCTCTAACTCTAGTTCCTGGTGATCTGATGCCCTCATCTGACTTAGTAGGACACCAGGTCAGCACATGGTGTCTGGATAGGCAGAACACAGACACACACACACACACACACACACACACACACACACACGAGGAAAAACACAAAACAGCCGGGCATGATGGTCCATCTCAGTGTTTAGATGCAGGGAAGAGACAGGCAGAACCGAGCTCTAGGCCCAGTGAGAGATCCTGTCTCCAAAAAAACAAAGTTTAGAGAGTAATCTAGGAAGACAGCCAAGGTTGACCTCTGGCCTCCATATGCAGGCGGCTGGAGCCAGGTGTAGCCCTCCTCTCTGTAGTCACCGCCCTTGAGAGCCTGAGGCAGGAGGATCGCAAGCTTGAGGCTAGTCTCGACTACAATCGAGATTCTCTTCAGACAGGACACAAATCGAAAGCTAAAGTGGAACAAGGCAGGCAGAAAGTAGGGCAGCGTAGAGCTTGCCCAGATGCAAGGGATGCTTGGGGTAGCCTGGTACCCTCACCACCAAAGAGTCAAGAGCCTGCCTAGTGCCCTTGGGCAGGTGTCCCTCTAGTCTGATCTTGAGGGGACGGATTACTGGGTCATCATTCAGACTGAATCTGCTAGGGTATCCCTCGGGGTCGGGGGCGGAGAATGAGATACAACAGGACAGGGTGTCTGCTGGCAGTTTGCTGGGGTGCTCCCCTGGGGATAGAGAGAGCAGTTTTCTGTGTCACTGTCCAGTGCCTGCCCTCCCCAGTCTCTTATGCAGGGTTAGGGTTAGGGTCCCGAACCCACCTCCTGAGAGGGGGGTCTCTGTGCTGGGCCTGGGGTGACAGTTGCCTTCTGCCCTGTCCCCCAGGGCAGCGGCTGTTTGGTGAGAGCATCTTGGGGCTGACCCAGGGCTCCGTGTCGGACCTGCTGTCGAGGCCCAAGCCATGGCACAAACTGAGCTTGAAGGGCCGGGAGCCCTTTGTGCGTATGCAGCTGTGGCTGAGTGACCCCCACAACGTGGAGAAGCTTCGGGACATGAAGAAGCTGGAGAAGAAAGGTGAGAGCCAAGCCGGGAGGGGGTGTGGCTTGAGTAGCCAGGTCCCAGCCACGCCCCAAGACCCCCTGCTGGCAGCAATCCAGATACCCACATCGTCCCCCCCCCCCCCCAAATCACAAAGGGCTCTTGGGACCTTCATACATCCAGAGCTGGCACACAGCCTCGCCAACCTTGTGCAAGAGACCAGGGTCCCAGTAGTTCCTCCAAGGGCTGGGGAAGTATTACAGTTGGTAGAGTACTTACTTAGCAGTCATTCACAAAGACCTGGGTTCATTCCCCAGCACTGCCTAAGATAGGCATGGTAATGCACGCCTGTGATCCCAGCATCACCCAGGAGGCAGAGGCAGGAAGATCAGAAGTTCAACATCATCCTAGGCTACATAGTGAGTTCAAAGCCAGCCTCGGCTGTGTGAGACCCTATATCAAACAAATCAAAACGAGAGATACACCTGCAATGTCCTAAAGACTCCCCCTAGACCCCACTCCTTAAAGGTCCCAACTCCTCTCAGTAGCGCTCGGCTGGGACTAAGCCTCTAACTCGGGGCCTCTGAAGAACTTTCTTTTTTTTTTTTTTTTTAAGATTTATTTTATTATTATATCTAAGTACACTGTAGCTGTCTTCAGACACACCAGAAGAGGGCATCAGATCTTATTAAGGATGGTTGTGAGCCACCATGTGGTTGCTGGGATTTGAACTCATGACCTTTGGAAGAGCAGTCAGTGCTCTTACCCGCTGAGCCATCTCTCCAGCCCCCAGAACTTTCTAGATCTAATCCACAGTAGACTTTTGTAATTGTGAAGATACCATGCATCCTACATGAAGTGGGTTCATTCAGATTAGCCCTGAGCGGCCCAGTTTGAGAGCCCCCTGCCACAAAGCACCCTTCAAGGCCTCTGTAGTGGTTGTGCTCAAGGAACCCCCTACCCCAGCAGGCCTCGCAGGCAACACGGTTCAAGCAGAGGACAGGTCAGCATCTCTGGAGCCACAGGAACAGAGAGAATGAGAGTCAGGCAGAGAAGGCTCTGAAGGCTACCTGGCCACTGTCCCTGTTCTAGCCATCTGTGTGCAAGCAAGTGGGCCCGTGGGATGGTGATGGCCCCTCAGTCTCCCCCTCCCTCTCCCTCTCCCCAGCCTATCTGAAGCGCCGCTACGGGCTCATCAGCACCGGCTCGGACAGCGAGTCACCGGCTGCGCACTCCGAGTGCCCAAGCCCGTGTCTGCAGTCCCAGGAGTTGAGTCTCATGCAGGCCAAGAAGCCCCGGGTGGTGCTGGCGCCCGCCGAGAAGGAGGCTCTGCGGAAGGCCTACCAGCTCGAGCCCTACCCCTCGCAGCAAACCATAGAGCTGCTCTCCTTCCAACTCAACCTCAAGACGAACACCGTCATCAACTGGTTCCACAACTACAGGTAGCCTGGCGGGAGGGGGGGGGGGCGGGTGTCGCACAGAGGGTCACAGGAAGGCCTGGGGCTCATGGGAACACCCCGAGGGCGGTTCCAGCCTTGGGGGCGGGGCAGGGGCGGGGCTATAGCTGGATCCACTAGATGCCAACTCTGTGATCCCCAGCTAAGGGACCCTGAGCCCTCTCCCCTGAGCCACAGGTTGTAAACTGTAAACAAGGACCCTGGCGTACCCCCAATCAGTGTCCACAGGATGTGTTTGTAAACACGTAGCACAGCCAGTTCTGGCAGTGTGACTCTTGTCACTCCTACTCCACACAGTGGCCTCCAGGAAGGCACAGATCAGGCCAGGGCCTGAGGCATCTCCAGCCACTGAGACCAAAGGGAACACCTGTCTACCACAGCAGGCCTCAGGCGTAGAGGTTCCTCTGTCTTTCTTTCTTTCTTTTTTGTTAAATATTTATTTATTTATTTATTTATTTATTTATTTATTTATTTAATGCATATGAGTACACCACCATTGCTCTCTTCAGACACACCAGAAGAGGGCATCAGACCCTATTCCAGATGGCTGTGAGCCACCCTGTGGTTGCTGAGAATTGAACTCAGGACCTCTGAAAGAGCAGTCAGTGCTCTTAACCACTGAGCCATCTCTCCAACCCTAGTGGCTCCTTTCTTTTTTGTTTGTTTGTTTGTTTGTTTGTTTTTCGAGACAGGGTTTCTCTGTGTAGCCCTGGCTATCCTGGAACTCACTTTGTAGACCAGGCTGGCCTCAAACTCAGAAATCCGCCTGTCTCTGCCTTCCCAGTGCTGGGATTAAAGGCGTGTGCCACCATGCCCGGCGTGTGGCTCCTTTCTTAACTTTTCCATTCTCCAGGTCAATTCTCAAGAGGTCCCAAGTGCTGTGGCTTTTGTGAGGCCACAGAGGGCTTCCCGAGGCTGGGCCAGGACCCCACGAAGGGAGGCTTGGAGATTGCAAAGATCTGAGCCCTACCCACTTTCTGAACAAGAAAGAATTATCACCAGTCTCTGTGTGGCCTGTGGAAGAGTCTAACCATCCATTCTAGGGCAGAGAGAAGTTCCAAGATCCCCAAGAAGGAGAAAGGGAAACAGGGGCAGGCACACATCTCCCCCTCCCCAGCCTGCTTATTAGCAGCGCACACTCCGTAGCTGTGTGGCCATGGGCACGTCACCGACCTCTCAGAGTCTCATGACGAGTCCACAAGATGAGACATGTCACTCATGTCCCCCCTTTCCCCCCCATCCCACCTCCCAGTGCTAGATGAAGCAGCTGCAGGAAGGGACAGCCTCAGCAGAGCTTTCTCCCCATGCAGGCCCAGACCTTAGCATGATAGGCGATGTGGTCACCTAACAGCTTTTTCTCCTGAGTGACAATGGGGACATCAAAACATTTGTCACATGTGCACTGTGAGCTGGGCTCTCAAAATCAGTGTTCAAAGCCACCCGCCTCTAGTGGCGCACACAGCTCGAGTCATTTCACCTCAGCCTGATTAATATGGCCAAAGAGGAGGGGGGCTTAGGGAAGGGGGGAACTCTTGCCTCTGGGCAACGTGAATGAAGAAGAAATCCTTGATGTGGATTTTTTGTTTGTTTGTCTTTGTTTTGTTTTTTTGTTTGTTTTGAGTTTTTTTTTTTTTTTTTTTTTTGGTTTTTTGTTTTTGGTTTTTCGAGACAGGGTTTCTCTGTGTAGCCCTGGCTGTCCTGGCACTCACTTTGTAGACCAGGCTGGCCTCGAACTCAGACATCCGCCTGCCTCTGCCTCCCGAGTGCTGGGATTAAAGGCGTGCGCCACCACGCCCAGTTTGTTTTTTTTGAAACAGGGTTTCTCTGTGTAGCCCTGGCTGTCCTGGAACTCACTCTGTAGACCAGGCTGGCCTTGAACTCAGAAATCCACCAGCCTCTGCCTCTCAAGTGCTGGTATTATTGATGTGGGTTTTGACGGACAAGTAAGAGTGTTCTCTGTGAGTTCAAGGCCAGCCTGGTCTACACAGTGAATTTCAAGCCAGCCCAGGCTGTATAATGAGATCTGGTCTCAAAAAAGAAAAGAGGAGAGGGCTGGCGAAATGGCTCAGCAGGTAAGAGAGCTGACTGCTCTTCTGTTCTGAAGGTCCTGAGTTCAATTCCCAACAACCACATGGTGGCTCACAACCACCCATAATGAGATCTGATGCCCTCTTCTGGTGTGTCTGAAGACAGCTTCAGTGTACTCATATAGTTGTCTTATAAATAAATAAATCTTTAAAAAAAGAGAGGAGAAAAAGAAAGATAGATTGGATTGCCAGGCAGTGGTGGCGCACACCTTTAATCCCAGCACACTGAATACATAAATGTAATTTCATGTCTTAAAAAGAAAAGACAGGTACACCCAGGATCCCAGGGCTGGGGAAGAACAGGTAGGCAGTTTCTAGGGTTCACTGGCCTGTCGGTCCAGCCAGTGGGTGAGTGCGGGGGTTTCTCACTGAGAGCCTGACTGTCTCAAAAGCTGAAGTAAAGACCTCTGACCTCTACGCCCCACCCCAACACAGTTAAGAGGAGATAAGGCGTATACCTGTTGGTGAAGGCACCCTCCTGCTCTCACTTTCCTTTTGCCATGATCGCTTGGGAAGGAAAGGGTTACTTGACACAGGAGGTCATGGTCCATCTTTGAGGAAGGTTAAGGCAGGAACAGAAGCCACGCCCGTGGAAGAGGCTTATTGGTCTGCTCAGGCTTCTCTAGTTCATTTTGTAAGGTCTGGACTCTCCCATTCAAGGAATGTGCTGCCTGCAGTGGGCAGGACCCTCCTATGTCCATTAACGGTCAAGGCAGTCTCCCACGGGACAGTCTGATGGCAGCAGTTCTTCAGTTAAGGCTCCCTCTACCCATTCTTTTTTTGTTGTTTGGTTTTTTGTTTTTTTTGTTTTTTGTTTTTCGAGACAGGGTTTCTCTGTGTAGCCCTGGCTGTCCTGGCTGTCACTCTGTAGATACCAGGCTAGCCTTGAACTCAGAAATCCGCCTGCCTCTGCCTCCCCAGTGCTGGGATTAAAGGCGTGCGCCACCACGCCTGGCTCCCTCTACCCATTCTTAGTTGTGTCTGTTGGACAATAAAAACCACACATCACCCAGGGTTGACTTCTGGCTTCCATGCACACTCAATGCGCACACACCACACACACATACACACGTAGAGCTCACAATACAGATACAGTGGCAGAAGGAAATACTTAGTGCTAAGTCCTTAGTGTTTGCCTAGCACTTGGTGTGTCCTGGCACTGGAGGGAGGAAAGCAGACACTGCCCTGAGCACCTCATGATCAGCTGCTGAAGCCACATAGGGTGACTGTCAGCATTGGGCTCTGGGAAGGAGCAGTGGGCACTGTTAGAGAACATGACCGTAGACCTGAGTGTCACTTGGGGAGGGGGAGGGGTTTACAGCCACTGTTCCTGTGGGCTGAGTCTGGGGTCAACAACCCCACTCAGGCCCCAAGCTATCACCGCCCCCCATCTCTGCTGCAGGTCCAGGATGCGCCGTGAAATGCTGGTGGAGGGGACACAGGATGACCCCGACTTTGACCCGAGTGGGGGTCCCAGTGTCCTGACGCCAGGCCACACCCACAGAGAGCCCACCCCACAGAGCCCCGACTCAGAGACTGAGGACCAAAAGCCCCTCATGAAGAACTTGGAGCTGCAAGAGCCTGAGGGTCCCCTACAGCAAGCTGCCCCAGACAGGGCTCTGGTGAAGATCAAACAGGAAGAGGGTTTGGAGGTGGACGGAGACAGCCAGCCCCAGGACGTGGGGGATCCAGACAGAGGGCAAGATGGCCCCAAAGAGGAGCATACCCACCCTCTGGGGAACAGTGACCTCTCAGAGCTGGCCCCAGGGCCCTTTCTTTCAGGCACACCCAATCCAGACTGTCCTTCATTGCACAACCCCCAAGAAAAGGGGACTGGGGAACAGGTTCACTCAGAGCCTCTGAGTTTCAAGTCCACCTCCGAATCCTCCTGCTGCAGTCTGGAGGGGTCACCGAATTCTCCCTCTGCCATCTCCTCACCAGACCTCACGACATGTGTGTCACCTGCCCCTTCCTCCTCAGCCCCCATCTCCCCATCCTTACCTGGTGCCCCACCTGCCAAAGTGCCGAGTACCAGCCCCACTGGTGACACAGCCGCAGCCTTGCACCCCAGCACTAAGGTGAACCCCAACTTGCAGCGGCGGCATGAGAAAATGGCTAACTTGAACAGTATAATCTACCGGCTGGAGAGGGCTGCCAACCGGGAAGAGGTCCTGGAATGGGAATTCTGAAGCTGGGGTTGAGGGACATAACCCCAGAGGTCACTTTCCCTCCCTCCCTCCCTCCTTCCCTCTCCCAGATGTGGTGGGATCCAGAGAGGCAAGAACTCAGCCATGCAGATGTGGACAACAAAGTTAAGCCGTTTACGTTTATTGTTGTATCACTAGTTACCTGAAGTTGTGTGTGAGCAGATGCCACCACCTCTTCTTTTTGACGGCCCTGCTCGTAGGAGGCGCTGGAATCCTGCCCTCATCCTCCCCTGTGGGAAGGCAGGGCCAAAAAGGTACCACATTCTCACTCAAAAAAACTCCAAACTCTTTTAGAAAAATAAAGAAATATTTATAGACCTCTTTCAGCTATTTTAATAAAGGATCCTTTGGAATTTATCCCCAGCCGATGCTGTTTTGATATTAGAGAGTTATAAAGTCAGATGCTGTCACTGCTGTCGTGGAGCAGACACAGAAGTTGTGTCTTTTTTTTTTTTTTTTTTTTTTTTTTTTTTGCCATGAGATGAGATTAAAAGAAGACGATTACTCAAAGCCATCACAAAACACTAAAGACGGACCAAATTCAGAGAACCCTTGGACTGCGAGTTTGGTTGATTTTTGGTTTTTTTGGTTTTTTTTTGCCCTCACGCCTGTCTGTGAGACATGGCACTATGCCAGTGCCCTTCCAGAGCCTGTGTTGCAAAGAGAAAGTCCAAAAGACTCTAAATGAAAACCTGGGTGCTGCTAAGGATGGGACAGTCCTGGAGGGCTGTCTGCCGCCTCCACGTCACAGGAGGTCCTGGTGCTGGTAGAGATGCTGCCCTTAGCGAATGTGGTATCACAAAGGCCTCCACTCCCTGAGTTAGAAGCCTTCTGTCCCAAAAGAGTACAGACAACATGTCTCCAGAACCTTCAGAAAGATGGGTGTGTGGGGGAGGGGGGGAGGTGTTCCAAGAGAACTGTTAATGTCGAGTAGCCCTGGCTCCCATCCTGAATTGTGGCTGCACTTAGAAGGCTTCTCCTATGATCCGAGCCAGGTACTTCACTCCAGAGAACACGGTGGCTTCCATCTTCCTAGTCTCCAGAAAGGGCGAGCATTAGTCCGCCATAGCCCCCCAGAGCTTAGCAACCAGCTTCAAACACTAGACGCACCCAGTCAGAAACCTCAACTCCATTCTCACCATCTTCACCATCTTCTTCCTCCATTGGTGCCATTCCTGGAAGGTGTCCACAGGTCTGTGGAACTTGGTATGGCTAACATCACCACAGCACAGCCACCATATCCCTGTCTCTTGGTCTGTTCTCTTTTTCTGCACAAGATCTGCTTGGGATTGAAGATAGGGCCTCCCCTAACACAGAAGCAATCTTCTTCCGGCATCCTGATTGTGATCTCCAGTGACAAAGGTCCCCGTTGGATGAGACGGCCTCCATATCTACCGTTGAATCTCCAGCTTTTTCCGTTTTTTTTTTTTTTTTTTTTTTTTTTTTTCCAAACTGTGGAAGTTGAACTGGTGACTGATGATGAACATGTGGCCATTCCAGTGCTTGAGGGGGAAAAAAACGGCCACTCCATGCAGTGACTATCATGTGAGCCAAAAGGTTTCCAGAAAGGAAAAAAAAAAAAAAGATAAGGAACGTTCCAGAACTTTGAACTCTCATGCACCCAGTCCTGGCTACAGATGATCAACACCAAACAGGCCCTGGAAAACCTCCTTTTCCACACCGTAATCCTGGCTATGCATTGAGAAGTTTTCCACTCTATACATTTTTATCCAGAGGAGGGTATTTTTATATTTTGACACTAGAAAACCAGGCTGAGTTCCCTGAGGAATCCATTCTGGGACAAACGAACCCCTGTCTCAGCCTCCACCGCCCCACCTCCACCCCCAACCCCCATTGCGACACACCCACCGGGAGACCACATCTCTTTTTGCCTTGAAACGCCACATTGAGTCAAATGTACGACACCTACAGAGATGCGGCTCAGCAGAATTCACTGCGGCTTTGGCTCGAGTGCGACAGGATTGGGTGTGACCTTTGAACACAGAAATCTGGTTGTGTGGTCCATGGATCTGCAAACAGATCCGTCCAGTCCACATCCTACAGTGGTTTAAAAAGAGAACAGATACACACACACACACACACAACTGTTTCTATGAGAGATTGATGAACTTTGTCTAAAATTTTAAAAAAGGGGGACACATTCTGTAAACACGTCTCTAAATATAGAATTGTATAATAACCCTGGGTGTCCCCATTTGTTCTGGAGCTTGGGCATAGGATGGGGTCAGAGTTGGTTCTCAGAAGTGTTGTATGAGGGGGGGTATTTTTGCTGTGGGAGTATGGGTGGTGGCCTTTTTTTTTTTTTTTTTAAGACAAGGGCTCACTTTATAGCTCTGGCTGGCCTGGAACTCAGAGAGATCTGCCTGCCTCTGCCCCCTGAGTTTTAGGATTGATTATTATTATTATTATTATTATTATTTGGGTGTGTGGTGTGTGAGCATGGACACGCGTGTGGAGATCAGAGGACAACTTGCCAGAGGTGGTCCTCTTTCATTATGTGGGTTCCAGGGAATCGAACTAGGGCCGTATGTGAGGCTTGCATAACCAGGGTCTTCACCTCCTCAGCAGCTCCGAATCGTGTGTATATAAAAGCCAGGCTTTTTGGATCTCTTGTTTGTTTATATATTTATGGGAGAAGAGTTTCCCTGTGTAGCCCTGGCTGGCCTGGAACTCACAGAGATCCCATCCCTCGCCCCTCCACGCCCCCCCTCTGCCTTTAGAGTACTTGGCTTAAAAGCACCAAGAGATCTGCCTGCCTCAGCCTCTCAGAATGCTGGGATTGAAGGTGTTGCGCCAGCACAGTTGGCTACGTGGGTTTGAGAGAGGCTCACGTGGCCCAGGCTGCCCTCAGACTCACTTTGTAGTGAAGGGTGACTCTTAAACAACCGATCTCTCCTGAGTGCTGGGATTATAGGCATGTACCACCATGATCAGAAAATACTGGCTTTCCAATTGAGTACTGGTGTTCAATATGGGTGTGTGTTCCTTGAGCGTTGCAGATGTTACCTTCTGAAAACTCTAAACTCTGCCCAGGCTGGGCCATGATCTGTTGTGACAACAGCCAGCTGAAGAGTGACCTCCTTTGCCCATGGCATCTGTATGATCTGCTTGGTGATGGAGTGTGGGGTCCCAGCTGCTCTGAAGGCAGCAGGGGACTTGAAACTGTCCTCTGCAGTGTGGCCCGAAAGCTGGGCGGTTAAGGTTGAGCCTTGCTTATAGCTGTGGCCATAAGCCTTAGTCAGCCTCTAAACGGGGGTGGGGAATAGGTCTGTGCTAAAAGGCCTTTCACAGATAGCACTGCCCACTCTCAGCTGTGTAATGCAGGTCTCAGTTTCCACATCTGTCAAGTGGGGTGTTACAGTAGTGACTCATGGTGCATCCTGGGGCGGCACCTTGGAATTGTGTGGGGCATGGGTACACCTGCGAAGTACCTGAATCAGGAGCTTGCCAGCCATGTGACCATCATATGAAGTGGGGCTACTTGCCCCGTGCCTCAGCCGCCACTCACCGATGAACCAGAGCGACATGCCGTGCCTCAGACCATTCGAGAGTCTGGAAACCTCTCTACGAACCCTGGTTTCCACATGTCCTTGTGGGGGAGGATTGGTTGACTCATTATCCCCACCGTGGCTAGGAGAACTTGCCTGAACCCCAAAGGCTGGCTCCCAGGCAGGACACAGTGGGAGTGGGGATGCTGTAATGGGAACTGTCCCGGGAAGGTGACCTTGCAGGCAGGCCCAGGTATCTCTGAGTCAAGGAGCCAGAATGCCTGGCTTCCACACCAACACCAGTTCTGAGAGCTACATGTCAGTGAGAGAGTGCCCAAAGCTCTCCCTGCCCGTTTCCCCAGCTGTAAGGTGGGGATGGCTATATATTTCCTTACCCAGTAGCTATAAACTTCAGATTACTGGGCACTGGCCATTCTGGTCCCAGGTCAGCACTCCTAGGAAGGCTAAGAATCAGAGTCATGGGACAGGATGACGAAAGAGATGTATTCTCGTTATCCCAGCTACTCAGAAAGCTGAGGCAGGGGGATTACTTGAGTCTAGTCATTTGAGAGCAGCCTGGGCAACACAGCTGAGGCCACCCCCAAGACGCAAGAGCAGTAGGGCAGGGCAGAATGGACTTTGTTCAAGATGACCCACTAGGGAGCTACCCTGTGACCCTACCCTGAGACACCCACATGTCAGCCTTAAAGTCAGGTCCTCATTGGGTCACCTAGGACTTTGGACTCTGTTTCCTCATCTGTGAAATGACTTTGGTCAGAGAACAGCGTTTGTAGCCCCTGGCTACGGCTGCTGTGTGAAGCTGCCCACCTTTGATGGCTCTCAATGCTTGAGGCACGAGTCTGAGGCTGGCCACCCTGCTGCCTCAAAGTTCCCTCCCCAACACAAAAAAAAGGAGACAAAACACATGGGCCCAGAAACCGATTTGTGTGTGTTTCGAGACAGGGTTTCTCTGTGTAGCCCTGGCTGTCCTGGAACTCACTCTGTAAACCAGGCTGGCCTCGAACTCAGAAATTCGCCTGCCCCTGCCTCCCAAGTGCTGGGATTAACAGAAACCAATTTGTGGGGTTCCAGAAATACTGCCCTCTCTGCCTGCCACTGTGGCCCCCGGGCCCTGGGGTGTGGATAACAGGGATGTAATGATGCAAGGCTCTGGAAGAGCTCAGCCAGCAGCCCGGTGTCTGCTTGGCCCTCTCTCAGATGTCACAACCATCCTTGTCCACGGGGACCCCAGGGCCCACAGGTATGCATGCCCAGAGCCCCCTGATGGATAGGAGGCTCACCTGCATTTGGCGTGGTAGATAATGCTGCTGTGAGCACACACAGGACCTGAGACCCTCTCACGTCCCTGCATGTCATTTGTGGTTCTGTCTTTACTGTCCGAGAAACTGTCTAGCTGTCCCACTGCAGCAACCTTGCACTAGGGTCCACCCTTCCACGTTGTCCCCAACCTTGGTCACTTTTCTCATAGCAACTATCTGATGGACACTGGGTGACCCCCACAAACATCTCACTGGGCCAAACTGGAGTCAAAGGGCTGATCCAAATAGATTGATAACTTGGGGTAGGTACCTATGATCTCAGGCCTGAGTGTTCCTCCATCCCCAGCTGCCCCTTAGAATGTTCCTGACCACACCGTGCCTCAAGATACCTTGGATCTTGCCTACATAACCGTAGTAGGAGGGCAGAGAGGGATGTCAGCATTGACTTTGTCCCCAAGGCCACCTGTCTGTCACTCCAAGGAGTATTTTGATAAGGACACACCTGTGACACTGCCTCTTGGAGCAGCCTCCCCACATCCCCCAATCCTTCTACTTCCCTGATCCTGTGCCCAGCAGGGACTGTAGTCACCAGTGGCCTGACTCAGTTGGCTGTGGCCCCAGGCAATGGGAGGTCGTGGTATGTACACTCAGCGGCACATGGTCCCCTGACCATAGTGCTCCTTGTGAACTTGAACATGAGTTACTCCGAATGTCCCGGAAGGCACTTAATTTTTCCAGGCTGCCAAGGGAGAGCTCTGGCACGTCCTGAGTCTACATTTGGAAGTCCATTCGTTTCAACCATCATGCTGGGCCTGCCCCTTCCCTTCCCTTCCTTTGGCTTGGACCCCTTCCCATTTTACATCCCTCCTCCGAACTCTCAGGCGACTGGGCCCGGCCCACCTGTCAATCATCTTCTCATCTTTCTTTAGGCCCTATAGTCCTCCATTTACCCCCAAGGTCATCCAGCTGACTCTCCAGCTGTGCGGCCTTGGCAACCTCTATGGACCGACCTACACACACACACACACACACACACACACACACGTGTAAGATGAGGCTAGTGTCTTCCCTAAGAGGTGCTGAGACTGCCTAGCTAAAGGACAACAATCCCTCCTTTCTAGGACCCCAGGAAATATATCAACTGTAGATTCTGCAGGGAGAACAATAATACATGCAGCCATTTCTCGACCGGCTTTTATTTTGGCCCTCGTACCCTGTCCATGGCTGATATCTCTCCTAGCCCCAGAATCAGCTGGAGTTCACCTTGTGCTTTGGGGAGAGGGGGCAACTCTGCCCTTGTCTCCCCCACCTCCTGCCCCGTACCTTTAGAGTTTGTGAGCCCATCCCAGACTAGAGTCTACACCTCAGCCGTACGTCTCCAGTGGGAGAGTTGAGGAGACAGACCAAGTCCCCAGAGACACCACCTGTGCAGACAGCTGAGCTCTGGAGATAGAGGGCCAAGTCAGCTAGGCGCCCGTGTGTCTCCTGCGAGGGCCTGGCTCCCTGGGGACAATGCCACCCCTTGCAGCCAGCCAACAGTAACAAAAGTGGCAGGGGTGAGACTGGACTACTTAACTTCACTGGTGGAAGAAAGACAGTAGCCGCCTCTGTACTTCAAAGAAAAACCCACAGCCAAGGGCCCTGGCCCCTGAGCCAGCAGAGAGCCAAGAGGCCCTGGCGACAGACAGAAGCACCCATGGGACCCAGCCCCCCCACACACACACACAGAGGAGAGGGAGGAGCCAGGGTGAAATCTGTTCATAGGATGCAGCGATTGGAGTGTCCCCCAGTCCCCAGGGCAGGGCACTGAGGAGGACTGTAAACAAGAACCCAGGTGGGGCCGGCTGTCCTGCCCAACCCTCTGGAAGACAGCCAGCACTGTGGTGAGTGAGAAGTAGGCCCAGTCTGGAGGCCCACTGGTCACCTGCAGTGGCTAGGGACAGTGCCTGGGCTCTCCTGCTGCGGGCATGGAATCAGTCGGAGGCCTGTCTCCTCCAGGTGAAACTGGAAGCAAGCTGGGTCCCAGGCCAGGACCGAGGTCAGGGGAGGCTTGCTTCTGCCCAGGCTCACCTACAAAGCTGGGCACAGTCCTGACTTAGCTGGTTCCAGGCCAGGAGCCTAGGGGACCTATCCAGTTCAAGCCCCACCTTCCACCTGCTGGTTTAGGCCCACAGCAGCCCAGGCAGCAGCTTCCAAGTTCAAACTTTAGATCCTTGAGAGGCACCAGGTAAAGCCTGGGCCCCACGGGCCTGTGGCCAGCTTCCCGGCTGTCAAGGTCACACAGGCCACCCTGGGGCCGAGTTCTCTAGAAACCAGCTCCTTGGGCTCTAGAAGCACCCTCAGGTTCATGTCCCAGATTCTTCTCAGAAGTAAGTGCTTCTGACCCCAGGGGCCCTGATCTCGTGAGTCATATGTCCTATGTCCCCTGGGAGCCTGGCTTGCAAACAGGCCATTCTACGGAATGGAATACATGGAATACCTCACACCCACTATGTCTCCTTAGGGCTGGCTGGTCCTGGGTCTGAGTCTCAGCAGAACCAGGATGCCAGGGGACCTCTAGGCTGGCTAGGCCAGCCTGGCCTCCGCGCCACTGGTTCCTAAGGGCCTGCACCTCTAGTCCATATCGCGCATGCAGCTGGGCGAAGGATGCCAAGGGCCCGTTGGCCGCCGAGGCCCTGCGGCGGGGTGGCAGTGGCGGCCGCTGAGGGGCTACCTCGGGCTGCTCGGGCAGCGTACTCCATACTACCCAGCCGTTCTCCTTGGGTCTCCGGGTCAAAGCCGGGCTCGGGTTGGCGGGTAAGGCGTTGGCGGGGCTTCCCTCTCGCATGGCAGCCAGTTGCTGTTCCAGCTCGCGCACCACCAAGCGCAGATAGTGGAAACTGGCCCGGGACAATGCCTTCACCCAGCCCTCCAGGGCTGCCTGGCTGTCAGCGGCCAGCACGTAAGGCCGGGATCGGCCCCCGGCAAAGCGCACAGCGAAGGCGAACTCCTCCCGGGCATCCACCAGCTCCACCGTGCAGCCCTCCAGCAGGATGACGCCCAGCGGCTCACGGCTGGCTTCCGTCTCGAAGTAGAAGAGGATATTGCCCCGGAGGACGAACCAGCGCCGGTGCGAGCCGGTCCCACGGCCACCGCGCTTGTGCAGGAAGCCCGCGTTATCCACCGGGGCATCACAGGTCGCGTAGAAGGCCAGGCTGCGCTCGTTGAGCTTCATGGTCGAGAGGAGCCGTAACCTGTCCCCTGCGCGGGAGCAGATGTTACTACTAGGATCATCCAGGACTCCCAGGCCACCAGCAGCCTCCTCCCACCACACCTACCCCAAGGCCCCTCAGCGAGCAGTGAGACAGGACTCGAACCGGGATCTCGCAAGGCCATCTGGAGGGCTCCTGCTGCCCTTGACCAGGGAAGGTAACATTAAGTGTCAGCTCGACAGACATTTTGCATAGGTTAGCTCTATCTAGCAATGACCTTAGGTGGTGTGTGCTGGTTTTATGTTTGCATCTGTGTGTCAGTGTCAGATGGGGAAACAAAGGCACAACCTTTGTCAGCCACCAAGCAAAGGTCACAAAACAAGCTGACTAGAGCCTTTGCTCATGCCTGGAGATCCCAGGTCTGTGACTCAGCCTTGGTTTGTAGGTCAGGTTGGTTTGAGAGGGAGCTGTAGGGAAGAGCATGAGGGCGCAGGGTGGGATGGGTGAGGTGAGGGGGAACAACACGGACAGAGGGACAACAGGACAGGGACACCACAGCAAACACAAAGTTAAATCCTCCAGCTGTGGGGAGGGTGACCAGAGGAGGGCAGGAGTAGAGGAAACCCCAGAGTACCGGAGCAACTGTTGGAAAATAACCTAGATAAAACGCAGGCTCAGAGCCGGGTGTGGTGGCGCACGCCTTTAATCCCAGCACTCGGGAGGCAGAGGCAGGCGGATTTCTGAGTTCGAGGCCAGCCTGGTCTACAGAGTGAGCTCCAGGACAGCCAGGGCTACACAGAAAAACCTTGTCTCGAAAAACCAAAAAAAAAAAAGAAAAAACGCAGGCTCAGCCCAGACTGTCAGGGAGGAAGGGACAGGGCGCTCTAACATAGACCTCCCGAAAAGTACACACTGGGGCAGCAAGCCTGCCGGGGAGTGGCAAATGGGTTACCAGTGTGGCCAATTGGAGGAGGCAGGCCCTGCACCCATAGGGTCCCCTGTCACAGCCTTGCTTCGTGCAGATGGCTGGCATACTTTTGAAGAGCCTGGAATGTCTGTAGTAGGTACCCCACTAACTCCGCCCCCTCTGCCTGTGTGGTGCTTTACCCTCGGTCTGCAGGGATGAGGTCAGGGTGGCGGCTCTGCAGAGCCAGGCTGCGCCACCTGACCTGGGTGGAGGGAGAAACTGCTGCCAGACAAATACTTAATTTTTGCCACCTCATGCCACCCACGTTACAGTCGGGGACAGCTTCCTGCCGGATCAGAGGCCAAGACTTGCTTGGCCCAGAGCATTGGGGCTGGGGCCTCGGGGCCCTGAAAGCTCAGGTGAGTTTAATCCCTGCTTTGCCTCTGGCTGCTGTGTAGCTTTTTATGCCAGCTGCACCTCTCTGTGCCTCTGTTTTTCTCTGCACAAGGGACTCACACACCCCTCCCAAATCAATTCCACGAGACTGACAGGCCTACGTCTCCCAGAACCTACCACAGGCTGCCCACCCAGTTCTGCTCGATCACTTTGCAGGTCAGCTCACAGTCTCCAGGCTGGGTCACCTCAGGGGCACACAGTCAGCCTCTCTGGACCTCTAGTTCTTCATCTATAATGTAAGAGCAAAATTATCCACGTCAAGGTTATGACAATGAGACAGACACAGGGAACCAGGGCCTCTGGCCGTGGCAGCAGGTGACAGTGTACTCGGCCTCCTTCTAGTCCGTCCTGCTTCAGCAAGTGGCCCCTGCTGTCTCTCTCACCCCCACATCTAATCACTGAGGCCAGGTGATCCTCCCGCCCCTGGCTGTCTTCTAGCACATAGCTTGTTTAGCGCCTGTTTCAAGATCCCCACCTAAATTTGCTGGAGGCACCACAGGCACCCTCCCCAGCTGCCTCCACCTTTGCCCCTTCCTATCTGGCCGCCTCAAGAGTAAGATCACCTCCCTAGGGCCCTCCCCTGGAACCACAGAGGGACTCTTCCCTCCTGTGACTTGTACCCAATGCTTAGCCCAGCCCAACCCCCCAATCTCAGCTCCTTCCCCAACCTCTGCCCGCCTTTATCAGCCTTTGTCACCGGGCCTCAGCCACCTGGCTACCTTGCTCGAAGGCACCAAACATTTTCTTCCCTGAGGTGCCTTTCCCTACCACAAGGTGGGCTTTGCCATCGCCTAGGAGGAAGCATCCTCTGACCAAAACAGACCACCAGCTGGGGATTACCTGTGTCAGTCATGCCTGCTCCGGAGAGGGGGTGTGGGGCTTCTGTCTGGCTTTGAGTGTCCAGTGTGTAGCCTGTGCTGGGGAGCCTACACGGCAAAGCAAACCTTTGTCAACATGAGGACTGTGACAAGGGGTCATCCCCAATCGCACATTTATAGATGTGGAAAAAAATGACCTGGCCAAGCCGGGCGTGGTGGCGCACGCCTTTAATCCCAGCACTGGGGAGGCAGAGGCAGGCGGATTTCTGAGTTCGAGGCCAGCCTGGTCTACAAAGTGAGCTCCAGGACAGCCAGAGCTATAAAGAGAAACCCTGTCTCGAAAAACCAAAAAAAAAAAAAAAAGAGAGAGAGAGAGAGACCTGGCCAAAGAACAGGGCTCGACACAAACAGCCCCATGGGGCAGAAACCTTGGGCTCCTTCTTCCCCACCAAGACTGACAATCTTGCCTGGTACCATCAGCCATCTTCCCCCAACTGCCCAGATGGGGGCACCCTGGCCCAAGGTCACCAGCAGACAGAAGGCCCAGCCAGGTCCCTAGCCCTTGCCTGCTCTGGCTTGGCAAACAAGCAGGCTCTAGCTTCCCCTTGGAGGGAGGAGTGCTCCCTGCTTTCCAACAGTCTCTGCTCTGTTCAGGTTCAAAGTCTGCTGAGGACTCCGAGCTACAAGCAACAGGGTCTAAGCAGGATGCTTTAGGGACCAAATTCCTGTCCGGGCTGGTCCAGGCCGGAAGCCCAGTTACCAACACGTCCCAGACCTCAGTTTGCCTCAATGGGCTTCATGGAGGCTCCGATGAGCTAAACTAAGGACAGCCTGTGATAAACTATAGGGGAAAAGTATTCTAAAGCGGGCGAAGGCACCCAATGTGGCATTCACATCTGTCATTCCAGCACTTGGAAGGCAGAGGCCAGGCTACTCTGACACAGCAAGACCCTGTTTAAAACAAAACAAAAACTCCACACATGCCGGGTATAGTGGTGCACACCTTTGATCCCAGCCCTCGGGATGCAAAGATAGGTGGATCTATCTGTGAGGCTAGCCTGTTCTGCATTATTGAGTTCCAGGCCAGCCAAGGGTACACATTAAGCTTCTGTCTCAAATAACAAGACCAGCCCGGCGTGGTGGCGCAGGCCTTTAATCCCAGCACTGGGGAGGCAGAGGCAGGCGGATTTCTGAGTTCGAGGCCAGCCTGGTCTACAAAGTGAGTTCCAGGACAGCCAGGGCTACACAGAGAAACCCTGTGTCAAAAAAAAAAAAACAAAAAAAACAACAACAACAAAACCCACCAAAAAAAAAAAAACAAAAAAAAAAAAACAGTTTAGCGGATAAAGACGCTGGCTGTCAAGCTTTCTGACCCGAGTTTGATCCCCAGAAACCAAGTAGAAGAAGGAAAGCCCGGACTCCCCGCAAGTTGTCTTCTGACCTCCACACGCGCACACGTAAACAAAAATAAATACATAAAAAATTAAGACAAGTGATAAGTCCTCCATTCGTGGGGTTACAGCTGGCCCCGCGGCTAGGACTCGAGGGCATCACCACCATCACCACCGCGGAACCTCAAGCCCCCGTGGTGCGCCGACCGGGCGGCGATGGAGGCCGCGGGCGGGTCCCGGGCGACAGCCGCGCGGCTGCCGATCCTGTCGCGGTTCCCTCCCGCCCGGCTTTACCTGGCTGTGGGACGGTCTGTCCTGCCCATGGTCCGGAACAGCTCGGGGGTGGGGGGCGGCGACGACAGGGCCCTTTGTCTCCCCGAGGCCGAGTGGCGGCGACCCGCGAGCGCCCCTTTAACCCTGAGCGGCCCGCCCAGGAGGGGGACCGCCCCCGAGCCACACTCGCCTGCCCATTGGTCAGCCCTGCAAGGCCCCGCCCCCGAATTTACCACGCCCCCCCACGCGCGCCTGAAAATCCCTCTTAAAGGGACCGTGCCGGGGTCTGGAGTCCCCAGAATTCGGTCCCGGCGCAGTTAAGACACAAAGCTAGCGAGGCGGCTCAACGTCAAGCCTGGGGAAATATAATGTGAAAGCTGCCAGGGAACCGCCTCCCACCAGTTGCTAACCATGGCGCGCTCAGGATATCTGTGAGTCCGAGACCATCCTGACCTCGAAAACAACTAAAAAATAATAATAATAATAATAAAGGAAGAAAAGAAAAAAGAAAACGTTCAACCCACAGCGTTTCCAGAGAAAATCAACACAAATCTGTTTTAAAACGCAGAGGATACCGAGCCATTCAAACACTTGCCCAGATTAAGAGAGAGAGTTCTAGAAGTGAGCAGAGGTAGAGGCCCACCGGCCCATTGCACCCCTGCGTGACCTCCCAGGAGTCGCTGGGATTCTATGCAAAATATAAAGACAAGCGTGGTGTTTACAGGGTGTGGCTCAACTGCAGGCGCTCCCAGTAAGTAGGAATGGCCGGGGTTTCCCCTCTCCCCAAAAATCACACAGACCCACCTCCCAGAATCCTTCTCTTCCTGCCTCCTCCTCACTTCCTTCTACCTTCCTGTCCGGGGTCCTCCTAGCCGGAGGACAAGAGCGAAACAGGACAGACCAGGATCCCGGCTTCATTCCACCACGTCTCACTAGCGCCTACAGTGGTGCAGACTGATCCAGAGAGAAACAGCCGGGAGTCAATTAACAAACAGTTCAAACAGGGCTTGGTGATAGGCAGAGAGAACAGGCGACAGCCGCCTGGAGTGCGGGGCTGAGACAAACCCACGCTCATGAATGCCCACTGAGGGGCAGCGACCTAGCCCACTGGAGACCTGCAGGAAGGGTGTCCCAGATGGAGGAACCCGCAAGTCCAAAGGCACAGAGAAGCGAAGCGCAGAGAGCAAGTGGAGGAAAAAGTTACTTGGCGGAAGGCTTTTAGGAAGCCATATTGCATAGGACCCTGTGAACTTTGGGAAATCTTTGCTTTCAGGTGTGCTTGGGAGCACGTGTAATTTCAGGCCTTGGTAGGGACTGGTAAGAGGACATCTGGAAAGCCATATATATATAAAACAATATCTTATATATATTATATTATATACAATATACTTATAATATACTTATATAGCTATATAGCAAGATTGTCTCAAAATAATAAAATATTTATTATTTATAATTAATAAGTACTAAACAAATCATTAATTTATTGGATAAACTAATTATTAATTTACTAGACAAATTAATTAGTACACTAGGTTGGTCTTGAGCTCACAGAGAGCCTCTTGTCTGCCTCCCAATTTGGGGGATTTATTTCCCACACTATGATGCCTTGCCTGTGGAGGGTTTTGAGGAGAGATGTGATCTCTAGGGGGCTGTAGGACAAGAGGGAAGGCCAGGAGGCCAAGCAGAAGCCTACTGTAGTGATCTGAGCAAGTCTTGATGACAGTGCACTGGCTGGTTTTGTGTATCAACTTGACACAGCTGGAGTTATCACAGAGAAAGGAGCTTTAGTTGAGGAAATGCCTCCATGAGATCCAGCTGTAAGGCATTTTCTCAATTAGTGATCAAGGGGAAAAGGCCCCTTGTGGGTGGGACCATCTCTGGGCTGGTAGTCTTAGTTCTATAAGAGAGCAGGCTGAGCAAGCCAGGGGAAGCAAGCCAGTAAGGAACATCCCTCCATGGCCTCTGCATCAGCTCCTGCTTCCTGACCTGCTTGAGTTCCAGTCCTGACTTCCTTGGTGATGAATGTATGGAAGTGTAAGCTGAATAAACCCTTTCCTCCCCAACTTGCTTCTTGGTCATGATGTTTGTGCAGGAATAGAAACCCTGACTAAAACAGACAGCTTGGAGGAGAGAGTAGGGGAGTAGTATGGAGCAGGCAAACTTGGTGCCTGTTTTTAAGATCTATGCCCTCTGCGTAGCCCTGGCTGTCCTGCCTCAACTTTATGGACCAGACTGGCCTCCAACTCACTCTGCTTGCCTCTGCCTCCAGAGTACTGGGATTAAAGGTGTGCGCACCACCACTCAGCTAATTTTTTGTTTTGTTTTGAGTTTTTCGAGACAGGGTTTCTCAGTGTAGCCCTGGCTGACCTGGAACTCACTCTGTAGACCAGGCTGGCCTCAAACTCAGAAATCCACCTGCCTCTGCCTCCCGAGTGCTGAGATTAAGGGCATGCGCCACCACCACCTGGCTTATTTTTGTTTTTTTAATCGAAGTGAAATTCACTTGAAAAATCAATTCAGAGCAACCGACTTGACTGTGTTTGATGCGCTCCCAATGTAGCCAAGCCACTACCTTTGTCTGGTTGTGGGCAGGTTTGTTTGTTAAGATGGGACCTCGGTATATCGCTCAGACTGGAATTGGATTCGCTATGCTCCTGCCCGTATCCCAAGTGCTAGAATCCCAAGGCAAGCATGACCGCACCCAGCTAGGAAACATTATTATTATCTCGGAAGAAGATCCCAGGGCTGGGTCCGGCTAGCTCAGTGGTACAGTACCTGTCTAGTGTGTGTGAGGCCCCAGGTTTGATTCCCAGCACCATCAAAAAAGGGAGATTCAGGGGCTGGTGAGATGGCTCAGTGGGTAAGAGCACCCGACTGCTCTTCTGAAGGTCCAGAGTTCAAATCCCAGCAACCTCATGGTGGCTCACAACCACCCGAAATGAGATCTGATGCCCTCTTCTGGTGTGTCTGAGGACAGCTACAGTGTACTTACATATAATAAATAAATAAATCTTAAAAAAAAAAAAAAGGGAGATTCAATCCCCATACCCCAGGCTAGATAACCTCAGACAGCTTTGCATCTCTGTGGATTCCACAATCAAGCGCACGGAATTCATGTTACCCGTTCCTGCCAGAGTTCCCTCTCCAGGGCTCAAGGCTAGGTCTTGCTGCAGTTGGCATTTTATCCTTCTCTTGTCTGAGTAAGGTCCCATCCTTGACCCAGAATGCATTTTCCTTCTCTGCCCCTCCACCTTCGTGTAACCAATACCTCTGGGGCTGGGGACTGAAGATGGGTGGAAGGGACCATGACTTAGAAAGTCCAGAAAATAGAATTAGGGAACCAGTGCTGGGCTGTTTCAGAGGATATGGTTTTGACTCCAAACCGCATCTGTAATCCAGGACTTCCTCATCCGCTGTCCATCCGGGTCCTCGCTCCTCTCCCTCTCCTCCTTGCACCCCCTGGGCCTTGGGCTCTGTTCACCACTGAGCAGCCTCAGAGCCTCCAGACAAATCCTGCCATTCTCTGGGTTGAAGGCATTGTGGTGGCTCCTCACCTCCTCAGGACCAGACTGCCTGCTCTGCTCGCGGGCAGCCACAAAGCCTTCCTTTTACTGGCTCTGACCACCCCTCCAGCCTCTTCCCAAACAGCTTCCTCTGTCTTCCCCATACTCCGCCACCTGCCCTCCCTTTGTTCCCGAATGCTCTGTGCCCCAGACCTCTTCCTGTACGCTGTTCCAGAAGTCTTCCCACAGCCTCCAATATTTGGCTGCCCATTCACGGGGCCACTTCCTCTTCCAGGAGGCAGATGACCACCCAGCCCTTCTTCTTAATGAGTTCAGTACCTACCTTCCTTCCTTCCTTCCTTCCTTCCTTCCTTCCTTCCTTCCTTCCTTCCTTCCTGTCCCGGGTGCATTTAGAATGCATCCGACTGTCCCAGGTACTCAGAAAATACGTTTTTTTAAAAAGGGGGGATGGGAGGTCTGGAGAGATGGCTCAGCGGTTAAGAGCACCGACTGCTCTTCCAGAGGTCCTGAGTTCAATTCCCAGCAACCACATGATGGCACACAATGACCTGTGAAGGGATCTGATGTCCCCTTCAGGTGTGTCTGAAGACAGCTACAGTGCACTCATATTCCTAAAATAAGTAAATAATTCTTTTAAAAATAAAAACAAAAACACCTCGCCATGATGGGCCAATGAGATGGCTCGATAGGTAAAGATGCTCGCCCCTGAGACTCACAACTCGAGTCGGCTCCCCAGGATCCACAAGGTATACGGAAAGAATCAGCTTCCCACAGTTGTCCTCAGAATTCCAGGTGTGTGTGTGTGTGTGTGTGTGTGTGTGCTGGGAAACACAGCAGAAAAGAAAGCGTATTTTAAAACTCCACACGGCCGGGCGGTGGTGGCGCACGCCTTTAATCCCAGCACTTGGGAGGCAGAGGCAGGCAGATTTCTGAGTTCGAGGCCAGCCTGGTCTACAAAGTGAGTTCCAGGACAGCCAGGGCTACACAGAGAAACCCTGTCTCGAAAAACCAAAAAAAAAAAAAAAAAAAAACAACTCCACACGGCTCGGGCCGGGGAGATGGTCACTTGCCATGCAAGCACGCCGACCTGAGTTCAGAAGCAGAGTCCGCAGAACTAGCCAGGCACCCCGATTTACATCTGTGATCCCAGCGTTCGGGAGCTGGGGACAAAAGGAACCATGGGGCTGGCCAGCCACAAAGCCTTCCCCAGGAGCTGCTCCTAAGAAGGAACTGGTATGATTCTCCATCACTCTCCGCAGGCCTGGGACAGGAAAGACCAGAGCCCTCTTCAGGAGCCCTCTTCTGATGCACACAGGGAACCATCATGAAGCTGACTTATAGGGACCTGAAGACCTCCTTCAGTGGTGGATTGGGATGTGTACGTGTAAGCCAGATAAACCCTTTCCTCCTTAGATCGCTTCTGGTCCTGGGGTTGCATGGTAGCAGCGGTGGCCCTGACTAAGGCAGTGGGGTGCTGTTCTCCCCCTCATTTTACAGATGAGGGGATTGAGGCTTAGGGAAGTTGCAGACCTGCCCCTCCCCACCTCCCCTTCTTCCCCAAGGCTGCTTTCACCAGCCTGGAATTTAGAGTCACCAACTTCCAACTCAGACCTGCCTGCCATTTTGCTTCAATGATTCATGGTCTCCAGAGTGCTTTGTTCCTGCAACTCTGAGGGGGGAGCCCAAGGCCCCATCCATACAAGGGGAGTGAGTGCTTTAGCACCACCTCCAGGCTTCAACTTGGCTGTGGTACACAATGGAATATTTCTCATTCCAAAAGGAATGCAGCCAGCGCTACCCATTGCTCTACAGCATGGATGATTGCTTAAGGAGAAGCAGATGAACGCAAGGGCCACGTGTGACTGCAACACCAGCCAGCCTTATCCGAGAGAGTAGAATGCCAGCTCCATCTGTCCTGGAATTCAGGCAAGGGAATGAGTATTGCATACAAGTCACGGCCACTTTCTGTCACAGAAAGCGACACCCCTCCAGGGAACTTAGGGCTGTCTTTAGGCAGAGGTCACGTTTCAGGTGGTTTTGAAGGGTGCGTAGGAGTTTGACCACACAGGAGGAAGGGAGAAGCAATGGGAGATGAGACCCTTAGCCAGGGCATGGCTATTTGGCAAGTACTGATGAGTCTGAGGTAATAGGGAGCTAGGGAGGATTTCAGAGTGTGTGTGCATGGGCAGGATACCCCCAGATTGATACCTTGCAAATAACTGATAGGAACAATGTAACAGATTTCAGTGTGAAACCTCTGATTGAATATCCCACTACAATCCAACCACGCAGAGTTATTTATTTACTTATGTGTGGTTGTGTGTTCTGTTTCGGCAGGGTCTTTCACTGTGGAGCTCTGGCTGGCACACAGACAGCCACCTGCCTCTGCCTCCTGAGTGCAAGGATGTAAGCCACCATGCCCAGCTTGGAGTTCTTTCTTATCCTGGCTTTACCCTGGCTTTACGGGATGAGGAAATGAAGGCTAGAGGATACTAAGTCGCTGGGGGCGTGGCTCAGAGGCCGACTGGGTTGCCAAGCCTGTGCCAAGCCCTGGGATCCCGTCCCCAATATCTTCCTCCTCCTCTAAGTCTTCCCTCCAAAGAAAGGGGGTGAATGGGGAACCAGATAAATGATTGTTTGTTTGCTTGTTTGGAAGAGCGCCTTCTGAGGGAGAGAACCCTCTTGAAACTCAGGTTTTCCACCTTTGGTGGCACTCAAGCCGGAGGGGACCGGGTCTCTCAGGGCGGCAGGTTGCAGCTGCGCTGCCGCCCATGACCAGCAGAGGGCGCGCGAGCCTCGTGCCCACTGCAGTCGTCAGGCACCCGCCCAGGAAGCGCGCGTGGATCCGGGAGAGGACCCGAGTCTCCGAGCTGCGGAGCAATTAGGGGCCTTTAATTACCGGGATTGGAAGTGGACGAGCCTCGAGGGGCCTCGGGGCACTGAGTCACTTCCCCAGAAACCAGATTCCCAGGGCCGGCGGAAGAGGGGGCGGCTGTGCTTCCCTGCGGCCGGGTGCTGCCCAGGACTGGGCTGAAGCCAAGACCAGGACCCACGGGGGTGGGGCATGGGCAGCGGGTGCAGGTTCCTGTTGGCCAGTCCACCGCTTTGCGGTCTTGGCGAGGGTTCCTGCGTCTCTGTGCCTCAGCTTCCTCCTCCATCAAGTGGAATAGAGCAGCCCCCTTCCCCTGCATACTGTTGTTGGTCAAGCAAGTTGTGAGCCTGTGGAAAACCCTACAAATCGTTTCTGCAGGACCAACGCGAGGTGGCCCACACATGCAAACCCAGCACTCAGGCAGAAGGCTGCAAAACAGCCATCCTGAGCTACTTAGTGAGTTCCAGGACAGCCTAGGTCAGCCTCAAAGCTAACACAAACACATACTAATCATTAATTATTCTCCTATCGCTGCTGTCCTTTATTTCCAGCGCTGGTTACAGTAGATGAGAGAGCCCACGGGCAGAGTGACTGCTTCAGGCCCTCAGTATCTCTGTGACCTTGGCTCTGGGCCTGTTTCTTCATAAGTGTAGGACAAATAAACAAACAGCCCCTTCCTTCACAGCAAGCATGGCCTTGGCTGGGCACAGAGTCGCGGCATGACACCTGACTATACATGTACTGAGTAGGGACTTGTGGCAGACTTCACGTGGAAGGGACACGGAGGGCACAGAAAAGGGAACCCTAGCCCCAGAGAGGAAGCAGCGGGTATAGATGAAGCCTGGCTCCTTAGCTCAGCAGATCAGATCCACAGGAGTCCTTCTTGGGAGTTCTGAGCATAGAAGCTCCAGCAGATGTGCGTAAGCTATGCCAAGGCCAAAGTTACCCTCTGAGCCTCTTTCAGCCATTGCTGAACCCAAGTATGGGGAGCAGATTAGATGAACACCATAGAACCTTCTTAAGCTCTGTATTAGCTAGCAATTGCTGTGTAACAAACTGCCCCCTTCCCCGCACACCCCCTGCCCCGCCCCCCCAACCCGGGGTCGGTCGTTTCATAGGTAACCCTCTCCTCCACTGTCACAAAGTCTTAGAAATTCAGATAGTTTCCCGGAGTTGCAACTCAAGGTCATGAAGTAGGGTGGAGTCTCAAACGGAATCCCGGCTTGGCCGCTGGATGTTTCCTGTAATGCTCGCAGTTGGGGATGCTGAGGCAGGAGGATCAAGAGCTTCCTTCGGGTCAGTGTCATGGCACCTGTGTGGAGGTCAGGGGACAACATATAAGAGTTAATTGTTCCTCCCCTTATGTGGGTCCCAGAGATGGAACTCAGGTCACCAGACTTGACACCAAGCACCCTCACCTGCTGGGTCATCTTACCAGCCCAAAATAAAACAGAGAAATCTTATTTTTAAAGATTTTAGGGCTGGTGAGATGGCTCAGTGGGTAAGAGCACCCGACTGCTCTTCCGAAGGTCCAGAGTTCAAATCCCAGCAACCACATGGTGGCTCACAACCATCCGTAACGAGATCTGGCGCCCTCTTCTGGAGTGTCTGAAGACAGCTACAGTGTACTTACATATAATAAATAAATAAATCTTAAAAAAAAAAAAAAGAAGCCGGGCGTGGTGGCGCACGCCTTTAATCCCAGCACTCGGGAGGCAGAGGCAGGCGGATTTCTGAGTTCGAGGCCAGCCTGGTCTACAAAGTGAGTGCCAGGACAGCCAGGGCTACACAGAGAAACCCTGTCTCGAAAAACCAACAAAAAAAAAAAAAAAAAAAAAAAAAAGATTTTAATGTCATGGGTCTGAGTATTTGCATGTGTATACCTGCAGAGGCCAGAAGAGGGCGTTGGATCACCTGGAAATGTAGTTACAGGTTGTAAGCAGCCATGTGGGTACTGGGAACCTAACCCAGGTCCTCTGCAAGAGCAGCCAGCACTCTTAACTACTGAGCCATCTCTCCATCCCCATAAAGATCTTAATATTTAAAATTTTTTTTGAAAATTTCATACATATGTAATTTTGATTTTTTTCTCTTCATAAATACTTCTGTTTGAGACAGGTTTCTCTGTGTAGCTCTGGCTGTCCTGGAACTCACTTTGTAAACCAGGCTGGCGTCAAACTCAGAGATCTGCCCACCTCTGCCTCCTGAGTGCTGGGATTAAAGGCGTGCGCCACCACCACTACCAGGTCATTAATACTAATTTTTTTTTTTTTTGTTTTTTTTTTTTGTTTTTCGAGACAGGGTTTCTCTGTATAGCCCTGGCTGTCCTGGAACTCACTCTGTAGACCAGGCTGGCCTCGAACTCAGAAATCCACCTGCCTCTGCCTCCCGAGTGCTGGGATTAAAGGCGTGCGTCACCACGCCCGGCTAAATACTAATTTTTAAAAGGGGCTGGAAGTCCAGCATGTGGCACATGCCTGTCATCCTAATATTTGGTGTGCTGAAGCAAGAGCGTTATCATGGGCCTGAGGACAGCATGGGCCACACAACAAGACCCTCTGAAAACAAAAATCAAAAGTGGGGGCTATTGGGGCTGTCTTTGGTGGGAACTCTTAAGGCCTGGCTAACCCCTCCCAAGATGGTGTCCTCCCACATCTGCTCAGGCCTGGTGGTCTGTGGCCTCTTCATGAAGCAGTGGGAATGTCCACGCTGAGGAGGTCCTCCTGTGTCTGCCTGCCCACTGCTGGAATATTATAAGTGTGCCAGCATGCCAGCTGTATATTTAATTTATTTTTCAGCACAAAGCCTCAACTATGTACTTCTGGCTGGCCTGGGACTCAGGGTGATCCTCCTGCCTCTGCCTCCAGAGTGCTGTCTTTACCCTTGTGAGCCATGGTGGCAGCTTGAGTTGCATGTTTTTTTTTTTTTGTTTTTTTTTTTGTTTTTTTTTAAATATTTATTTATTTATTTATTATATGTGAGTACACTGTATCTGTCTTCAGACACCCCAGAAGAGTGAGTCAGATCTCCTTACAGATGGTTGTGAGCCACCATGTGGTTGCTGGGATTTGAACTCAGGACCTTTGGAAGAGCAGTTGGTGCTCTTACCTGCTGAGCCATCTCACCAGCCCGAGTTGCATGTTTTAATTAACATTAAGATTATACATACAGGGTGGGTCTGGAGGCTCACACCCATCAACGCTTAGCATCGGAAAGGCAGTGCCTGGAGAATCTCAAGTCGGAGGCCACCTGGGCAACAGAGCAAAGTTCTTGTCTCAAAAGCCCAGAAAGAAAGCCAACTCTGGTAGCACGGGCTGTTACCTCAGCTACTCAGAAGGCGGCCACAGGAGGATTCTGAGTTGAATGCCTTCCTTGACCAAGTCTCAGGCTAGCCTGGGCAAACCAATGAGATCATGCCTCAAAATAAAAAGTAAAGAGAGGTTTTGTTTTGTTTTTGTTAAAAGCCCTGGGTTTAGCTGGGTGTGGTGGCACACGCCCTTAATCCCGACACTCAGGAGGCAGAGGCGGGCGGATTTCTGAGTTCGAGGCCAGCCTGGTCTACAAAGTGAGTTCCAGGACAGTCAGGGCTATACAGAGAAACCCTGTCTCGAAAAACCAAAACCAAAAAAGCCCTGGGTTTGTGACCAATGGTATTCTTCAGGTTCTCATGTCTTTTTTTTTTTTTTTTCTCAGTGTAGCCTTGGCTGTCCTGGAACTCACTCTGTAGACCAGGCTGGCCTTGAATTCAGAGATCTGCCTGCCTCTGCCTCCAGAGGGCTGGGATTAAAGGTGTGCACCACCATGCCCAGCTTTTTTTGTGCCACCACGCCCGGCTTATCTTTTCTTTTTTCTTAAGGCAGGATTTTACTCTGAGATCCTGGCTAGCCTGGAACTCTGTATGTAGACCAGGCTGGCCCCAAATTTAGAGCAATTCACCTGCCTCTGCCTCTTGAATGCTGGGAGTAAAGACATTGGACACACACATACACACATTTTTGAGACAGAGTATCTCACTTCAGTAACCAGTTGGATGGGTCTACTAGATTGGCTGACCCACAAGCCCCGCTGGCCCTGCCTGGGTTTTACATGGGTCCTGGGGCTCGAACTCAGGTCCTTAGGCCTGCACACCAAGCACTTTACCTATCCTGCCACGGCCCTGGTCATATCTGGTTAATGTTTGTTGCTTGGGTCACTGACTTACTAATACTGTTGGCTCTGGTTGGCCTTCATTGGTACTGTCCAGTTGGTTTGATTTGAGACAGCGTCTCATGTAGCTCGGGCAGGTTTGCAACTCATTAGGTAGCCAAGGTTCGCCTCCTGTCTCAGCCGCTAAGTGTCTCAGCCTCCAGTCGTTCAGTGCACCTGGTTGATATTTTGACCCTGACCTTGTTGACTTATAGAACCTGCTAGATTTAGGCTTGGTTTTCCTTCTGACCTGGCCACCTGGGTCCTTGCAGGTGGACCTGGGGTGCCGCTGCCCTCAGCAGGAAGGAAGGGCGGGTGGCCCGGCCCCTGGGAGTGGACAGACTGCTTCCGGCAGTCCCCGCCAGCCGTGGGAACCGGCGTCCTCCCCCCAAACCCCTAGCCCTGCTGGGTGGAGGAGTCAGGTCCCCAGGGGCGCAGAACCCCGGGGTCGTCGCTGCTGTCACCGCAGGGTCCCGCCTCGGAGTCCTTTGCCCTCGGAATGAGAAACACAAATAAACAGAAGGCTCTGACGTCGCAGGGCTTTCAGGGAACCCGGGCTGGGGCGGGCCCCGCCGGGGCGAAAAGAAACTGAGCGCGAGGAAGGAAACGGGTTTGGGCCTCGGAGAAATCTGGCAGGCAGGGCTGGCCTGTGATTAAAAAGAGGAAGAACCACAAGTCTCCATTTAACTCAGCAGAGCTGCAGTCGGCTACGAGAGGGAAAGTGCTTGCGGCTGGCAGATTGCAGCCACCATTTGGCAAGGGCTGCCAATACCTGATGCTCCGAGCGCGCGCGCGCGCGCGCGCCTCCTGGCCCCGGCGAGGCTGCAGGTACCCGGCAGTCGCCCCAGGTGTCGTAGGGAGCGTGCTACGGGCCAACCAAGCTAGTTTCCACCGCAGCCCTCCTTAGGTACTGCGTCCCCGAATGGGGACACCTACACCGGCCTCTGTGGCGGAGCTCATCTGGGCCTGCTCTTTCTCGCGATTCTTCATGGCTCCCCAGTGCCCTCAGGAAGGACCCTCCCTTCCCTGAGAAAAACAAACAAACAACAAACCAAACCCGACTCTGCACCTAGACCTCTAAAATAGCACGTGTTCCTTCGTTGTAGGTTGGGCCATTGCTACTTTTCTAACAAGGCACTTTAGGGCCTCTGCATTTGGCGCTGCATTGGCTGGGATTGCCTCCCCCCTTCATCATGTGGGAGATCGCAGCTTAAATATTAGTCAAAGATTTCTCTTCCTGCGTCCCAAAGACAACTCCACAACGGAGCTGTCACCGATGCTGTCTCCCAACCAGAGTGGCGCCCCCACGAGGGAATCACTGATGTCCACAAACACCTTATAGTGCCTATGACATCGTAGACATCGCCTTGGCTCGTTTTTTTGAGGGGGTTGGGGGGCTTCTTCCAAGCTATTTTGCTACCAGGCTCCAGCTTGCTGCTGTCCGATTGTAGTGGAAATCCCCACCTACGGGGGAGTCCCTTCCTCCGGCTCCAACGGCAGGCCCGGGGACTGAATTCAGCCCGGTTGGTTAGGCTGCTCTAATGTGAGCAACTCACTTCTTCCAGTCCCTGAGTGGGCTGGGGACACGTGTTATTTCCATTTCATAGATGAAAAAACTGAGTTGGAGGGGGTCAAATATTTAGTCCTACGCAGCAAGAGGAAGGCTCCAGGGAGCCAGCGGCTCGTGGGAGCCTGTCGTCTGGGAAGGCTTGCAGTGGCCCCTCCAAGCTGGGGGCGTGGGCGGCCTGCTTCCTGTTGGGGGAGGGGGAGGGGACAGGCATTCCTCTTTCCCCTCCCTCCGTAGAGTCGCGGGGAAGACTGGCGTGCAGTGACTCCACTTCAGAACAGGGGCAGCCCACTGTTAGCCTATGTGGCGATAGAGAAAAGGTAAAGGGCTAAGGGGCGCGCAGGCGTGGACGTTCAAAGGGCTCGGCTGCCTGGGATGCGGAGGAGCTCTTGGAGAAAGTTTCATCAAGTTAGAGAATGCGGCCGGGCGGCCAGGTAGAGAACAGCCTACTCGGCCCGTTCCGGGACTCCGAGGACCCTAGGAGGGGAGCGGACCATGAATGGATGGCGCCGTCTTGCCTCGGCGGAGTCATGGATAGTGGGGCCAGGGTGGGGCTGGCCCCTTCCCCGGGAGGTGATGAAAACCGCGGTCGCAGTTGCTAGACCCGGCCCGGCAAGCTCAGATAAGATTGGGCTTGGAGGGAGTCCGCAGGGGCGCGCCCCCAGGAGGTCCCGAAGGTCGGGGCGGCCACGCCCATCGCGCGCCTAGCCCCGCCCCACCCCTTCTAGGGGCCCCGCCTTGCCGAGGCACGCGGTGACTGGCCAGCGCGAGAGGGGCGGGACCGAGCACGCTCCTCCCCTTCGAGATTATTTTATTTTATTTCCCTTCTTTAGGGGGCGCGACGCAACTTGGGGGCAGAGAGCGCGCCTTTTGGGGGCGGAGCTTACCGCTATGCTACCTCCCACCGGGCAGCAGGCGGAGGCGTGAGGGGAGGGTGGGACCGGGATAGGCTCCGCCCCCGACCTCCGCAGGCGGCCCCGGGGCGTGGCTCGCTGTGGCCACGCCTCTAGGCCGCCCTCCGCCGCCGCGCGCGGCTGGTGGCTGGTTCCTCTTTACATAACGGCGTGGGGCGGCATGGGCTCGGGCCGTCGCCTCCGCCTGGCCGCTCTCCAGCCCAGACTGTCACGGGCCACACGGGGTCCACAGCGGCGGCGGCAGCAGCAGCAGCAGCAGCAGCAGCGTCCCGGGGACGGCCCGGGGCCGCGTCCCCCGGCTGCTGTCAGGAGCTGGCGGCGGAAATGAGGCGCTGGCCGTTTTCCGAGCCGGGGTTTCCTGCCTGAGCGCCGAGAGGCCGTGCGACGCCATGGGCCGGCCGGGCCCCGACCCGCAGCTTGCGCGGTAAGCGCGGCGCGCCGAGCGTGTTGGAGGAACTGGGCCGGGCGGCCGTCCCTGGGTCCCGCTTCTGTTTTCTGGCGTTTCCTCATTCTGTTTCTCTTCCCCAATCCCAGACCGCAGTGATGTGGGCGCGGAGGTCAGTGCTTTCAGCTGGGGCCTCGGGAGAGGAGCCTGGCGGGGCGCCGCGGGAGGAACCGAGAGCTGTCCCGGCACACAGCGTGCTTGGGCCCCTGCCGGGGGTGTGTGTGTGTGGGCTGGCGGTGAGGGTGGGGGAGGAGGGGGGACACGTGTGTCACTAGTGTCCCGGTGATCAACCAGAGATGGGGGAAGGGGGTGGGACAGGCCATGACAGTCCAGGGCCCGCTGGGGGAAGTTGAGGTTTATAAGAGTTTTATGCTTTTAGGACACTTTCTGAACCTTGTCCCCCCAGACCCCCTCTGGGAGGAAACTCCATCTGAGCAGGGAGGGGTGAATACATTCTGGAACTTGTGCAGTCCCAATGGGTGGTCAGCTGGGAAGGGGCTGGCCCGCAGCGGCGACAGCAGCTTTGGTTTGGGGATCTCAAGGGCTGGGCAGTGGCAAGAGAGGAAACCGAGGGTCCTAGAGACAGAACTTGTGTTCTTCCTCCTCTGCTCTCCAAGATGAGGGTCGCGACCTCCGTTTCCCCGCTGTTCAGTGAGTAAGAAGAGATTTGTGGTGCAGTTACAATGAGGTGGAGTTTTAATGAACGCTGTGTGGAAGGCACCTGCGCCAGCTGGGAGAAGGGCTCAGTTACAGACCGTTGGTTTTCAGACTGTCCACTTTTATTGACCCTCGCCCTGGGACCGTCCTCAGCTCTCTCCTGAGCATAGCTGCTCTGGGGTTTCCCAAGTCTGTGGGCAGGGAACTCTGAAGGACCCTGGGCAGGGTCAGATGACAAACCCCTTCCTGGCCTGGGTTCCCTCAGTTGACACCTAACTTGTGAGAGCCACCAGAGCACAGGATGGCTTGATCAGGAGAGCAGGCAGTCATGACAAGGGTGTTATCTGTTTTGTTGAGGTCATTTGCTGCTCCTCTTCCTTCCTGACTCTCTGGCACCAAATGTCACCCAGTGCCTGGTCCTCACCGTTCAAAATGTTCTTAGAGAAGTGACAGTTCTTTCCTTTGAGTAGCTGGGCTGTACCGTCAGCTTGTGTGCCTCAGGCTGTCTAGGCTAGTTGGGTCACCATCTGGTTTCTCCCACTTCTGGGATAGAGCTGAAGGTACTTGGGAGCCCCTTCTGGCTGCCTGGGCCTGTATCACACCCTTTCCAGATCAGGTTTCCGGGGTCCAGCCCACCTTGTGAGGCTCGTCAGCTTCTGAATGTCCCATTGCTGTGACTCTTTGGGTGGGTACTTCTGTGAGGCGATGAAAAAGTCATCAAGAGCGGGAAGGGTTTTAACTGCTGGCACACAGAGATGGGACAGATAGTAATGTTAAAACGAGAGGTCTTTCCTTTCAAGTCCCCATTTCTCCCTGGAGCAGTACTTATGTGGAGACTAATCCAGACTCTGCTAGCTTCAGGGGTGAGGCCCTGGGCAAGTTACCTGACATCTCTAGGAACCTGCCCAGTGTCAGCCAAGTCTCGTACCTCTCTAGGTGGTTGTGTACTATGTAGGAGCCCAACAAGAAGACATTTGAAGCAGGTAGGCAGTAACTGGCCTGACTCTGAGGTCTTAGGCTTGGGTTGTGCTGTCTCAGAGTTACAGGTGTTCTTGGAAGTCTGAAGTGTAGGTGTTGAAGGACAGAGTCAGGGAGAGGCATGCAGTGTTGGCATGTTAGTGCTCAATAAATTTAAGCTATTGCTATTAATCCAGGAGTGGCTGGCCCTTAATTGCTAGGTTTCCTGGGAAAACGGTCCCCAGGGCCCCTTGGGTGTTGAGCATCTCTGGTTGGGCAGGGGAGGGCAGGGCAGGAAGCAGCTTCCATCTGGAGTGTCTGGAGGGGCTGCTCCTTCCTGCCAGGCCTGTTCCTGGCCACCCACCCTCCCCGAGGAAACTGAGGCTGGCACACTGCTTAGGGGAAATGACTCAGTGGGGGTCACTAGCTGAGTCATACCTAGTTGGACCCAGGAGCCTTGCACCCCAGCTTCCAGCTTCCAGGGGCTTGAGGTCCCTCAGGGACCGGGTATACCTCAGGCCTGGTTGCATGCCCTTGGGCACTTAGACACCACCTGCTTGTGCCCCATGATTTGGACAACCTGTGTCTCTTGGTCAGTGATCTAGGGATCTCAGTGACGCCCCCGGCCCCACCTCCTGCATTGAGCTCTCCAGCCCAGTACCATTCTCATTGGGACAAGAGACAAGTCCCTAAGGGATCTGATGGCCTGCCCCGCCCTGGCCAGCCGGAAACCCAGCAGCTGAGCAGATGGCTGAAAGATTTTTCCTCCCACACAACCCTGTCAAGGGTCGGCAGGGGGGCCAGCCCCCTGGCTTCCTTGTGAGCCAGTCCTGGAGCCCCTTGGGGCCTGTCCGGATGTGCCCCCCCCTAGCTGCTGGGGGGGGGGGTGCAGCTTGGTCTCCAGGGAGGCCTGGAGGGAGGAAGTCTGTGCCCTGCTTGTGGGGCTGACTCACTGCAGCTGACAGGGGGGTTGGGGGGGGTGGTGGGGCCAGACTTGGGAGTGGGGGCTCAATGTCGCTTCTAGACGCAGGAGGTAGGCTTGCCTTTCAGACACACACTGGTGGCATCTCCAGAGTCCCTAGGACTCATTGGTGGGGAGGGGCACATAAGGGCGGAGGCTGTCATTGTTGTCTTCCTCAAGGCCCGGGCAGTTCTGAAGAAGGCGGGCAAGGCTTTCCCTGGCAGTGAGGTACAGCTGCCATCACTTCTGCCACTGTCAACCCTGGGGCCCATAAAGGAAGCCCTGTCTGGTTTTGTGAGGGTGCACCAATCTTGGGGGCTGTTCCCCTGCTTACCCCACCTCCTGGAGCCTACTTAGAGTGATGGCTGTCTGGAATGTCAGGGTGTGTGCGTGTGGTGGTGGTGCACCTGGGAGGGAGGGCAGAGGAAGCTAGCTGATACTCCCTATTCTGGCACTGCCTGTCCAGGTTGCCTGTGGCAAGCCGAATGGGGCGATGGGGGTGTTCAGGGATGCTGCCCACCTTGCTAACTACGGGGAGCTAGCTGCTCTGCATGTTTGCCATGCATTACTTGGGGTTTGGGGAACAAGCTACCCAGGGCCCAGCTCTTTTTGTCACTGTGGCTCCTACGGGGGGGGGGGATTAGGAGAAGCCCCTGAGGCTAAACCCAGGTGGGCAGATGAGAGTGTACCTTCTGTGGGTGAGGAGAGCTGTGCCTGTAGTCACACTGACACAGAGTCTATCATAAGCTGAATGTGAAGTTCCTAGGGCTCGCTCCTTCCTTCCTTCCTTCCTTCCTTCCTTCCTTCCTTCCTTCCTTCCTTCCTTCCTTCCTTCCTTCTTCAGGGCTTCTCTGCTCTGACCCTGGGTTATTGCAAGCTCAGCAGCTGTGCTTTATCCCCTAGCACGTGGAAAGTGTTGTCAGTCACTGGAGGGGACCAGCTTTATGCTGCCTGGCTTCCCTGGCCATCCAGCCCGGGGCCACCTCACCCGGGGATGCCCTGTGTTCCATAGTCCTGCTCCCCACACTGCTGCCTCACCCAGAATTAGGTCCCTCTTGAGGCTTGGGCCTTGCTGGGTGGCTTGACTCGCCTCCACTGTGTTAAGTGTCAGCGACAAACTGCACAGCCACTCTCTTCTCCAGCCTATGCCAACCTACCACAGCTCTTAGTGCCACAGGGGTTATCAAAGCCTGCCTGCCTGCCCTGCTGCCCCTGGGCAGAGTTGGATGGAGGCAGTCCCTAAGGTTCCTGGGGTAGGTCTTAAGGGTGCTCTCTTCCTTCCAGGGGTGTTCCTAGAGTCCCAGGTTGGAGTGGCTGGCATGTGACCTGAAACTGGAGTGCCAGACTGCCTTGCCCTGTTGCCAAGGTATCTGAGGTACTTGGTCTGAGTGTGCCTTGGGGGTGGCAGGTGCACCTCAGAAAGGTGAAGATGGATAGGGCACTGTGGCTGATAGGAGCTGGTGCTTGTGAGCAGGCTGGCTAGGATCCATCCCCTCTAGATGGTGGTCGGGCCTTGAGTAAGCCCACCTCCCATGCCTCGTTTCCCTATCTTTGACTTGGCCTTAAGGACTGGACACCCAACTACTTCCCATTCTGGGAGCCATTTTAATGGGCCTGCATGTGCTTTGTTGGTAGGTTGCAACTGTTTCTAAACAGGTGGTGGGTTTGGGCTGTGAACAGGGCTGAAGCAGTCCTTCACATTGCTGGCTCTGGGCTGTAAGCTCTGTAGGGTGTAGGGAGCAAGTTAGTTCCTAGGGGTGCATCTGGGCACTTCGGAGTGCCTCTGTGAGTGCTGTTCCTGGTACCCTGTGGTTTCATTCCCACACCATAGGGGTTCTGTGATGCCTGAACTTTGCAGGAGTGGTGGGTGCCACGTGAGGGCCATTAGAGTGAGCACACAGCCAGGCCTGGCATACAGAGTGACTAGGCACATGTTCCAGGTGAAGGGGGACGTGTGGACGGAGCACAGGGTGCCCAGAAGGTAGGCTAGGCGAGATGGTGGCTAGTGGATGGTGTTGGTCATTAGGCACTGTACACAGGCGGTTGTTCTTAGACTGGCGAGGCTTAGTTGGGAGGGATGCTTTCCTTAGCATGTGGGAAGATCTGGGGTCCATTCCTAGCACCATAGAAACTTAGTACATGCCTGTAAACCCAGCACTCAGGAGTTGGAGGCAGAAGGAGGTCATCCTAAAGAGAAAAAATATTCCTTATTCATGCCAGGCCTGCAGGAGGACGGGGTACCCAAGTCCAGTTTGGGCTACATGGTAAGACTTAAGTTTTTGTATGTGTCTTGGAGGCCCTGCTGTGGCAGGAGAGCAGGTGTGCTCTGGGTCTGATGGAGATGGCCACTGACAAATCCTCACAGCACTTGAGGACTGTGCTCCTCTTATGGGGTGATGAGTGATGCAAGAAGACGACCCAGTGGCCCTCGAAGTCTGCAATGGGGCTGGAGCTATGTGTGCACTCAGCTGTGGGTCAGCCAAGCTATGAAGGCTGCGCCTGGCTCTCCCTTGCCAAGGCCTGGTATATGGCGATATGGCACTGACCAAGGCTGGGAATCTCCCAGGGAGTAGGTGCTCTCCATGGGGAGGGGGACAGAATGAGATGGGCCTGGTTAGGTTTAGTCTATTTCATTCTTACTCCTGGCTTTTGCTGCTGTGTGCCAAGGACCTACTATGTGCTATGAACCTTATAGGTTTGTGGCATGGTATGCAAAGTACTGACAGGGTGCAGAGTGCCTCCCAGTGAGTTGACAGGCCTTTGCATTAGAGTTGAAGTGCCCTGTCAGGTGCTGGTCACCCTTTGTCTGTTTTGGGTCTTACAGAGCACAGACCACGGAGGGAAAAGTGACTTGTAGGGCAGGAGCAGCAGAGAGAGTCCACTTCTAGCTCCTGACAAATATTTAATGAGTGGGAAACTGAGGTGCCACATGGCCAGTGCCTGGTCCTCTTTGCATTGAGCTCTGGGTTGGGGGACAAGGCTTGTTTGTTTGACAGGTCTCACACAGCCCAGGGTGGCCTTGAACTCTTTGTAGCCAAGGATGATCTTGAACTTTTGATCTTTCCAGTCCTGGGATCACAGGCACAGGCCACCACCGCACTAGCTAAGATTTTAAAGATCTTACCTGTTCACCGTGTATCCCCTGGGCCCACTGCAGTGCATGGTGCACAGTAGGCCCTCAGGGTATTTTGGGGAGTGCCTGAGTAGATGGAGGTGGGTCTTGTACACAGGTTGCTCAATGCTTATCCTGACCAGACACGACAGACATCCTGACTGACTTGCACGTGTGTCTCCCGGAGTTCTCCATCAAGCTTAGAGGTGTTTACATCCCTGTGTAGAGTCTGGTCACTACAGACTGCTTTTTATCTTCTGTGTGGGTGTCCCCACACTCCCAACATTTTCTCTGTGAGGACAGTAGCCAGTCACATTGAACGTTCCCAGATTTGAAGCCATTCATAATTGAGTCTTTCTTTGTAGCACTTGGAAGTGGGCAGGGTGAGTTAGTTCCTCCGGCATGGAAACTGAGGTGGAGAACCATGGGAGGTCACTCAGGATGACTTAACTGCTGATTGTGGGCTTCAGAGCCCATGCTCTAACCATGCTTTCTAGAGATAAGTAATACTCCTCTGCTTCAGTTATTCCCCCAACCCCAAATCTGCCTTCACAGTCTTCATTTCAGCATGGGTCTGCCCTCCAGGCTTTTCTTGTTCACAATTAGGTGTTCCCTTAACAAATGTGGTCGCATACCTGTAAAAACTAGCTGGAGAAACACGTGAGCCTTGGTTTGTGTGTGGGGTAAATAGTTCCTACAGGGTGGAGGGTGGGTTCAAGCGTGGATCTCCCTGGAAGAGGTGGTTAGATAGTCCCTGACTCCTACTACAGGACGAATCAGGGTCCTTGCATCCCCAGCTTTACCTGCTGATTGGGGTTGTCACCAACAGCAGGGAACTGTGGCCAGGGCTCTGGGCCTATGAGCAAGTGTTTACATTAAAACCTCTTTTTTTTTTTTTTTTTTTTTTCCCAAGACAGGGTTTCTCTGGGTAGTCCTGGCTGTCCTGGAACTCACTTTGTAGACCAGGCTGGCCTCAAACTCAGAGATCTGCCTGCCTCTGCCTCCTGAGTGCTGGGATTAAATTAAAACCTTTTAATTGTGGGAAATGAGTCTAAAATTCCTCTTGTCAGACTGTCCCCCACAGAAGCAGCTGTACTGCTTTAGAGCACCTAGCATGGGCAGTGGAGAGCCTATGTTTTATTTAGTCTTTACAAAGCAGCCCTGGCAATCCTGTCAGTTTTCACTTGGATATGCTGTGAACAGCCTGCTTCCCAGTAGGGAGTTCCCTTCATCCGAAATTTCACTTCATATGGTCAACTGAAGCCTGAAGAGACTAGATGGAAAATTCTTGAAAACGCCAAGCATGGCTCTGAGTGGTGCTGAGCTGAGCCCCCCTGAAAGAGGTAGCGCCTCCCTGGTAGATCTCGCCTAGCCACTCACTGTATCCACCACGTGGGAGCTGCAGGCCCGCTGGCTTGCTGGCTTCCACGTGCTGGGTGTTCCCGGGTGGTCGCCTGGGCGGGGATGTTCTCTGGGCTCATTGCTTTTTGACTTATCTTACAGCCCGGCCGCCCCGCCTCGCTCTCCACCATGAACGAGCCCACCGTGCAGCCGTCCCGCACGTCCTCCGCACCCGCCTCTCCAGCATCCCCTCGCGGCTGGAGCGACTTCTGCGAGCAGCACGCAGCGGCGGCGGCCCGGGAGCTGGCCCGCCAGTACTGGTTGTTTGCGCGCGCGCACCCACAGCCCCCGCGCGCGGACCTGGTGTCGCTGCAGTTCGCGGAACTCTTCCAGCGCCACTTCTGCCGGGAGGTGCGCGAGAGCCTCGCAGGACCACTGGGTCACGACTACCGCGCCACTGCTCCACCCCGCCCCGCGCTGCCCAAGGCACGCAGCTCCGAGGACCTGGGCCCGCGGCCTGCCTGTGCCCTGCAGCACCTGCGCCGCGGCCTGCGCCAGCTCTTCCGCCGCCGCTCGGCAGGGGAGCTGCCCGGGGCTACCAGTGACACCCATGACATCGACACCACCGCAGCTAGCAGGCCAGGCCCGGCCCGCAAGTTGCTACCCTGGGGCTTGCGAGAGCCGCCAACCGAGGCGCTCAAGGAGGTGGTATTGCGCTACAGCCTGGCGGACGAGGCAGCAATGGACAGCGGTGCACGCTGGCAGCGGGGTCGCCTGGTGCTTCGGTCTCCAGGTCCGGGCCACGGCCACCTTCTGCAGCTCTTCGATCCGCCCAAGGTGAGCACCTGGAGAGTGTGGTGCTACAGCGTGCCCACAGCTTTGATAGGTACCCTGTGGGCCCGACTCTTCCAGGACAGTGAGTCTGCGACCCCGGAGAGTTCAAGGACTGTTCGTGCTGTTGATGGGTTGGAGCATATTGGTTCAAAGTCTTTGAAAGTCCAGATATACCTAACGTGGACATTGGAACTTTCAGGAAGTCCATGAAGGCTGAGTGGCATAGCCGACTCTGCAGTTTCTTTTCTTTTGCTTCTTGCTGGCAGGTGAGGCCTAGGGTCTCAGTGCTTCAGCCTGCAGCTGGCACCCAACCCTCCTTTGTGGATGTGTGAAGCCTGGCTGCCTGCTGTCATTTCATCTTTTCTCTGTGGTCCCATTTTGTGTAACAGCCTGGCTGTAGAGTAACAGTTGATGTGAGCCCAACCCCGAGGCACTACTAGTAATATTCAGGCATATGCTTTGCAATGATCACAGGCCAGATAATTACCTACTGTGTGCTAAGCACACATTAGGGGCTGGGAGCTGTGGAAGGAGTAAGCCCCTGGAGCATGCAGCTGGCACTGTTGCAGCAGAAAGGTAGTTGGGTGTGCTAGGGTGGCAAAGACCTTGTAAGACATCTTCCCTGCCAGTTACTGCTAAATGGCGGTGCTCTGAGTTTCAGTGTGTACCTCCAAGTGACCCAGAAGCACACACATTTCCCCACTCTCTGCCTTTTCTCTCCAGGTTGGATATATGGTTTTGTTTTTGAGATAGCATGCTGCCTAGCCTGCTCTTGAACTAGCTGTGTAGAGGATGACCTGAGGTTGGAACATGTCTCTACCTCCTGGTTACTGGGATTATAAGCATGTCCCACCAGGCCAACTTTTGTGGTGCTAGGTATTGAACCTGGGGCATTGTGCATGGTCAGCAGGACTCTAGTCACCAGCTTACATCCTCAGTCCCTATGTGTTTATTTGTTATGTACGCATATATGTGAGCATGTGTGAGTGCAGCTCAGTGGCCAAAGGGATCCATCCAGTACCCTGATATAGGTGGAGTTATCGGTGGTATGGGTGATGGAAATGGAACTCGGGTACTCTCCCAAGGCAGCAGATGCTCTAACTGCCAAGCCCTCTCTGCAGTGCTGGGAGTTCATCTTGTTTGGTGTGCTCTTCAGTGCCAGCACTGACCTGCCCGCTGTTTTACTGATACCTGTTGCTGGGTGGTTTGGTGGTTTCCACTTCAGTGCCTTCTTCCCCATGGATAGGGACTTGCATCATTGGCCTCCCAAGCACTGGCACCATGAGCATTTACGCTCCTGTTCCTGGCTTTCTTGGGACTTTTTTGAGTAATGTCACAGTGACATTCACACAGGTCTCTGTAGGGCATGTGCTTTCGTTTGTCTTGGGTATATTCCTAGAAGTGATTTTCCTGGTGACACCATGACTTTTCCCAAGTGGCTGTGCCAGCTGGTGTCCTTAGTGGTGGTGGCAGAGAGATCCCTGCTTCCATAGCCTAACCCATTCTTGCCCCTGGTCAGTCCCAGTGGGCATGTGCTCGTCCCAGGAGCTTAGTGCCACCTGTTCTCTTGCCACCTGTGATTTCTTCTCTGTGAAGAGCCTGTTGTATCCCCACCCCGCCCCGTCCTTCCCTTTGTGTGTCTGTGTTTGGGGGTGCATGTATGTGGAGGCCAGGAGACAACCTTGGGGGTTTCCCCCTTTGCTCTCTACCTTATTTTTTAGGACAAGCTCTTTGAACCTGGAGCTCATCAGCTCAGCCTGCCTGCCTGCCCAGTGAGCCCCAGAGAGTCTGCTTGCCCGTCTCCTCTCAGTGCCCTGAGTTCCTGGGGTCCTCATGTTTGTGGATCATGCTTTGTCAGCTGATCCATCTCCTCAGCCCCTCCACTGCCTTTTCTAAGGGCTTCCCAAAGCTTGTGTGGGATGCAGGCGTTCCTGTATTGCAGATGTCACATCACACAGCGTGGACTGCCTTCTTAACAACTCAGCCTCCCACCTTTTATGGGAGCTTGATGTAATTTAGCTTTTAGCAGGGATGGAAGGTGTGCCAAGGTCAGAGGTCAGTGCTCTCCTTCCTTCACCTGGGTCTTTTTTTGTTTTTGTTTTTTTCGAGGCAGGGTTTCTCTGTGTAGCCCTGGCTGTCCTGGAGCTCACTCTGTGGACCAGGCTGGCCTCGAACTCAGAAATCCGCCTGCCTCTGCCTCCCGAGTGCTGGGATTAAAGGCGTGCACCACCACTGCCCTGCTTCCACCTGGGTCTTATGGAATGGAACTCAGGTAGCTGCTGAACCATCTTGACAGCCCTTATTAATTTTTTGAGAAACTATCTCCCTGTGTAGCGAGGTTGGCCTTCAATTCTTGGCTCTCCTGCCTCAGCATCCTGATTGGCTGGAGTATAGGCATCAGTCACCACACTGGACAAGCTCCCCATTTCAGGGCTTTCTGTATTCTATTTAAGAAATGTTAGCCCCCCACAGGCTTCGTGGGCGCTGCCTTTTCTTCTGGAACGTCCTTGTACCCTTCATGGGCATCTAGGCCGAGTTGGATTGAGGCCAGGCCACCACGCTGTGCCTGTGGATACTTGGCTGTGAGCTGGACAGACTGTCTGTCTTTCCTGTTAGGCAGGGACTGTGCTTCTGCTTCTGGACACCATCTGTCCTGCTGGCCAGTGTCTAGTTTGTGACAACAGTGCTGTCTAAACTGCAAGTTTCCTTCTCTTTCTTTTCCTCCCCTACCCCCCAACCCCAGGGTCTTCCTCAGTAGCCTTGGTGGGTGTAGAGATCACTATGTAGCTCAGGTTAGCCTTCAACTGAAGGTAATCTTCCTGCTCCAGCCGGAGAGCTGGGGTTATAGGCAGGTGCACTTGGTCATTTGTGAGTCTGAAGGGGAACCCACTGACTGGCAGCAGGGGACAGGGGGCCAAAGGCCCCAAGGTAGGAGTTGTGACACATATTTGAAGGGAGAGCCATGAAAGCTGGCTGCCTGGGTTGGGTGGAGGCTACGCTGAGGACTTAACACCGTGATCCAGACACATGGGGGGGGGAGTGGACACCTTCATCCTTATTCAAAAGAAACCCTGGAGACATGGGGGGGGGGAAGTGGACACCTTCATCCTTATTCAAAAGAAACCCTGGAGAGAAGACAATTCTGAGGTCTAAACTGGGTGTGGCGGCACAGCCTGAGAAATCCACAGCTGGGCAGTGACAGCATCAGTTCAAGGTTAGCCTTGGCTACATTTCAACTTTCAGCAGCCTGGGGTACATAAGTTGCTACCTCAAAAACGTTAAAAGAAAAAGAAGACATAAGGCTAGGTAAAATGGATGTCCCTTCCACCCTCACCCCCATTAACCCAGCACTCTGGAAGCTGAGGCAGGAGGATTGTGTGTCCAAGTTTAGCCTAGGATACAAAATAAGCCCATCTCAAAAAAATAACTAAGTAAAACATCTTGAGACTGACAGAGGAGTAGCGTCTGTGCGGTTCTCCCCAGGGCAGTGACCAGGGATGCTGTAGATGCTGGGGCTGAAGACAGCCTTGTTTCAATGCATGCCCCAGCTGAGGTGCTATAGGGAAGCCCCAGCTTCTGCACTTCCCAGGGGACCAGAGGCTTTGGGCTGCTGGTCCCTACTGCTTGGCCCAGTTGGCAGGAGTGGTTTTCAGGCCTGGTGCCTCCCATAACCCCTTGGAGCAGCAGGTCAGGTCAGGCCTAATCTCCCTTTGGTGATCCTGAAGGCCTAGTGTCACCACTCTTTGTGGCTTTGTGTGGTGTCAGGAACAGGAGTGACTCTGGAGTATGCCTGGGTCAGGCCTTGCAGGAGTTGCTGCTGAGGGAGAAAGGTCTCACAGCTGGTGCTGGGAGTGAGGGTCTGAGTGTAGAGTGCAGCAGGAAGGGAACTAGGTGCAGGCCATCCTAGTGCCTGCAGGTGGTCCCTTGTGTGTGGCTCTGTGGCCTGAGAGAGGTGTTGCAGAAGAAGCTGGGGTGGTGATGGGCAGGAGGGCCGTGTACTTGCTGGGCACAAGGATAGGGAGGCCAAGAGGCCTGAGGAGCCTGGGACATGCAGGGACCTGGCCTCCCTTCTTCCCCACTGTGTGGGAAAGAGGAAGCAGAAAGAAAGGGCTGGCCACTGCTGGCCTGGCGGTTTCCTCTGGGCTGGGGAGGAGGTGGCGCAGAGGCAGGAAGCCTGGTTCCAGGCTCTGTGGTCCCATAGCCCCACCCCCACTGAGGCATGGGAATGACACTTGACCCTCAAAAGCAGGTCTCCCCTTGGGCCTTTTGAGCTGCTGTCTCTGGTGTCGTGCCTATCCTTTTACTTCATCGCGTTCCTGTGACAAGCACTATGGTTGACTCGGCCCCTTTGAAGGGCCTATCATGAAGTCAACTCTCAGACGAGAAGGCTGGTCCAAGGCCACACAGCCTAGAGGTGGAGGAGGCAGAAATGGGGTCTTGTGTGAGCACAGGGCAGAGGTCATTAGGGTTGGGGTTGTGTTTAAGCCCCCCTCCCCCCAGTTTGTAAAGCAAGCCCGGCCTGCAGAAGCCACACTCAGGTGTCACCGTGCTTGACAGGCCCACCCACCTTAGGCCACAGAGGCAGATGCCTATGCCTTTCTGAGCTGTGAACAAGTAAGGGGCTTGCTCTGTGCTTATGGGACTGGAAGGGGAAGAGAGGGAAAAAGAAGTGTCAGGGCTCCCAATGGGCCTGTTATATGCAGCCCAAGTCCTGCTCCCAGAGTGGGTTCTGTTGAAAACTGGTGGTCACCGCTCAAGCTGTGCCGACACTGCTGGCAGCTGGTGACTCTCAGGCCTCTTTCAGCTCATTCTGTAGAGCATGTCTGCCAGCGTCACCAAGTCAGGGCTGTGGGTTCAGTGTTGGGGTCCTGGCTAAGGGCACTGGGAAGGCGCAGGTCTGAGCTTATATCTTGGCTTGTGTTCGTGGGCTGAGAACATGAGCTTGTGAACCTGTTTCTCTTTATGGCAAACAGAGCCCTCTGGCACACTCCCAGGGGCAGAAATGAGACTCCCTGCATGGAAGGCTCCAGGCCCTAGGACTGTGTCTCCCAGGTGCCTTCCTGCCCCTATTAGTAGCTCCATGGCCATGCTGGGGAAACCCCTGCCCACTGCTTTGTGAGTGAAAAAGTCTGGGATGAGTGAAGAGAGACCCTGCAGGGGAGACCAGCCACCTGACTCTGACCCCAACACAGGCACAGGAGAATTCCTGTTCCTAGGCAGTTATCTGAAAGGGGCCAAATGGCCTGAGACTGCTGCCACCACCTAGAAAACTGGTAAGGATTGTCTAACTCCCCAACACTTACTGTCCCTGGATGCAGAGAACAGTGCATCACAGTGTCAGTATGGCAGACAGATGTGTTCTAACCCAGCATCACCTGTGCCCAGTGCAGACCCTTGGGCTGTCTCCCTAGTGCAGTTAATTCAGCACTGAGCACTGCATCATCAGTCTCCTTGGGTAGAGCTCCTAAGAGGGCAGTAATTGGGCTGGCTCCTCTCCCCAACTCCAGGGTCCACTGGAAGATGATGTCACTACCATAAATAAGTTCACTAGTCCAGAAAGGTGTGGCCTCCACCCTCTCCTAGGACATTAGCTTGTTTCAAAAGGACTCAGGCTGATGGCCTTTGTATATCTGTCCTTTAGGAGGCTCCCACGTCACATCTATTATCTTGTTCCTTTTAATGGCCAGATAATAGTCCCTTGTATAGACTTACCATTATTTTCTTTCCTAATTTATGACTAAGTGGAAATCAGGTTGTTTCCACTTGGAGAGTTATAGTGAGTAATGCTTTGAACATCTGTGCAATGTATTTTAGTAAGTTGTTTGTTCAATCTATGCTTAACATTGTGAGGAGCTGCAAAATTATAACACAGTGATATTCCCACAAAAGCACACCCAAGTGGCCTTGTGACTTGTCCCTTTGTATCTCCTCATTGCCTGCAGCTGTTGGGGCCTGAGGGAGGATTGGGCTATATGCACTGACTTTTCAACTCTGCTGTATCCTGCACCCAGGGGCACCAGCACTATCAGCTATCTTGAATATACTATGTATTCTCAACTTAGCCTGGAATTGGTAACTATTTTGCCTCAGCTTAATTTCAGCTCAAGGTTTTATGTTTCTGTACATGCGTGTGCTCTGGTGCCTGTAGAGGTCAGAAGAGGGTGTTGGGTCCTCCGGTGTGGGAAGTGGAGTTGGGTACTATGGAACTGTCTGTTTCTCCAGCCCAGTCCTTTTGGATATGAGTATGCCTGACCATTTTTATTTTTTTTTTAAAGGGAGGTTTTTCTGTGGAGCCGATTGTCCTAGAACTGAACTTTGTAAAATAAACCAGGCTGGCCTCAAACACAGATCCACCTGCCTCTACCTCCTGAGTGCTGGGATCAAAAGGTGTGCGCCACCACACTCAGCTGCTCTTTCTCCTATACCATAACATTTGCTTTAATTACATTGGCTTTAGCGTATTTACACACTTGCACAACTAATTTTAGATCTCACTTGAGAGGCGTGCACCTCTCAGCAGTCTGTCTGTTCCATGTGGGTGGTCTGCTCCTGGTCTGTGGATGGATTCTGTTCCCATTGTTTCTTGGTCATTTCATTGGAGCTTGGGCCTTATGATGCATGCTGGGCAGAGTCTGTCACCGAGCCACACCCCCAGCTGCTCTTGTACTTTAGGTCTCAGTAGGCCATGACTTGTTTCTCTTTACCTTAAGGTCACGATGTAGTCAAGGATAACCTGAACTTCTGATCCTACTGAAATCTGTGCCATATCTGGTTTTTTGTGCTGGGGCCTAAATTAGGCCTTTATGCTAGTGAGGCAATTTACCAACCAAGCTCCATCTTAGCCTGTGTTGTCTGTTTTGCTGATCTGTCTCATGCCATGGGTCTTGGTCCTGTCATGAGGCAAGGAACTTTTCCCTCTGATCTGAGCTCCCTGGCATAAGGCCACAGATCTCTGCCACAGCTGATCATCAGTGCTGCCTGCCTCCAGGGCTCAACAGTGTCACTTCTGTTCCAGCCTCGATTCTCACCCCATAAAGGTTTCCTCTGAGGACCCCAACATCTATCTCGCCCTGACAGGCAGTGTTCTGGGGCTCCCTTATGCCTGTGAAGTGTACCTACTTGGGGCTCTTAACAGGGCTTCCATCTGACACACACACAGAGCCTTACATGATGCTGAGGGCTTGCTCAGGAACTTGTCTTTCTGCTCCTTGGTCCTACTAGCTCTTTCTCCTCAGTTATGCACTATCTTTCCTGAGACTTCTTAGCCACTTTGATTAGCCTGCAAACCCCATCTCTTGGAAGCATTCTGTTGGGCAGCCTGTGTCCTGGTCCCTGTAGCTAGGATGTCCTAGCTACAGCTACTGACTGGTGTGCCCACTGCCTCTGAGCATGCAGTTAGGGTCACGGTGTGCTCAACCAGGGCTGCTGTGCTGGGACAGAGCACTTCCAAAGAGGCCTTTGTACTAAGTCTTTACCTTGAGTAAAGAGGGCCAGCAGAGTCAGCCTGGGCCTGGCAGTCAGGTGCCTGGAGCCTGGAATTTGTAACTTCCTCTGATAGCCTAAGATAAGGTCCACAATGGGAAAGAAGAGAGCCTGGAAGAAGAGTATAGCTTTAACAGTCTACTGCCAGGCTTGTCTTCAGATAGTCTGGTTAGCTCCCAAATGTCTCTGTGTAGCCCTATAATCTGACTGCAATCTATTTTGGAACAAAGGGTTATCTGTGTTTTTTTTTTTTTTTTTTTTTTTTGGTTTTTCGAGACAGGGTTTCTCTGTGTAGCCCTGGCTGTCCTGGCACTCACTTTGTAGACCAGGCTGGCCTCGAACTCAGAAATCCGCCTGCCTCTGCCTCCCGAGTGCTGGGATTAAAGGCGTGCGCCACCACGGCTATCTGTGTTTTTGTTCTGAAAAAGGCTTCATATTATCCAGTCACACATGCCAGGACTTAAGTTACCCTAAGACCTCAGCTCTCTTCCTACATCTGTAAGCCCCATTCCTTTTCCTTAGGTCAGAGGGTGATGATGGATGGTAGTGGCCCTGGGCTCTAGAATGGAAGCTGTTTCAGCCTGGGGGAGGGTTCACTAGGCATAGTCCTGGCATACAGCCATTATCATGGTCCCTCAGGCTTCCACAGTGTAGTTCAGTGGAAGCTTGTGGTCTGCTGAGGAATTCAAGGCAGCCACAGGTTCTTTCTCTGGCGGGTGTGGCTTCCCTGGGCCAGGTGTCTTCAGAGCCCTATGAAGAGGAAGGTACCCTGATGAAATATCTTCAACAGGCTGTTGAAGATACTGCTCAGTGCAAAGCAGGTTTTTTCATTCCCTTGACACATGAAACCATGTGGCTTTAAGAGTGACCAGAAATCAGTACAAGGACCCAAGAGGCAGCCATGGTTCTAATGTCAGCCCCATTTCCCAGCAGGCTAGAGGTGTAGTGGCTGGTGGCAGGACTCCTGACTTCTTTGTTATGTATCACTGTGCTGGGGCTATAGGGGACAGGCAACCATAGTGTCATGGCTCACATAGAACTGACCACCACCCCAGAAACATCTCAGGCCTTTAATTCCACCAATCAGACCCACATCATCTATCCAAGTTAAAGTCTGGAGAGTCAAAAGCCCAACCTGGGGCTGTAGAATAAGGGCAGAACTGTACCCTACACCACAGAGAGGGCAGGGCAAAGCAAAAGGAATTAGAAAGTCAAGATATCTGACTTGGTCTGGAAGTGGGTAGTATAGAATGTAGTAGTTGGCGCGAGTCTGCTTACACTGAGGAAACCACAAATGTCCTGGACACTCCTGCAAAGAGCAGAGCTAAAGCTGGGCTCTGAAGTGCTTGGTGGAACACCTAGTAGTCTCTAACCTGGGACAAAAGCTGGGGAGGGAGGGGAAAAGGCCTGTCAAGTCCTGTCCTTCCTACTTCTCTGGCTCTCCCAGTCTCTGCTGAAGCTGGTCCTCAGCCCTCTCAGCCATAAGAACAATCTTGTCACAAGGAAATAAAGGACCAGAGGTCAGGGAAGGGGTGGTTTCCCTCCTAGAACTCTGAGCCTGAGAACTGGCATTTTTGGGACCAGCCAAACCCAGAAAGCTGGCCTCTCCAAGCCATGATATATATATTTCGGGTTCTTGTGGCTTGCTGAGAACTGTTCCCACAGGTGGGAAGTTGTTGCAAGAGAAGGATGCTCTGTGCCTCCTTCCTCTAGAGAAACTACAGACAACCTGAGAGGCCTGAGGGGTGGGAGCAGCCTTGAATGACCAACCCTCTTGCTCTCCTAGAGCTCAAAGCCCAAGCTCCAAGAGGCCTGTTCCAGCATCCGGGAGGTCCGACCATGTACACGCCTGGAGATGCCTGACAACCTCTACACCTTTGTGTTGAAGGTCAGTGCCAAGGCTGTGGCTCCTTGGGAGCCCTGTTCTCTCCTCAGATACAGAGCTGCACGCCTCCTTTTTGCAGGTGCAGGACCAGACAGACATCATCTTTGAGGTGGGAGATGAAGAGCAGCTGAACTCATGGCTGGCAGAGCTCAGGGCAAGCACAGGCCTCGGGTGAGGATTGTCCCTGCCCACTCATCCTTGGTTCCCTTTGATAATCCCTGCTGGTTCCCTTCTTACCCAGCTCTTCCCCTACAGGCTGGAGCACCCGGACACCGAGTTACCTCTTTCCTTAGTGGCAGAGCCTGGCCCAGCTAGATCCCCAAGGGGAAGCACTGACTCCCTGGACCAAGGTATGTGCCAGGTCCTTGGTCTCTGGGTGTCCTTGGAGATGTGGCCCCCCTGCGGGTCACCACCACCATCTTTCTGCCAGGTGCTTCACCTGGGGTGTTGCTGGACCCAGCCTGCCAGAAAACAGATCACTTCCTATCCTGCTACCCCTGGTTCCACGGCCCTATCTCCAGGGTAAGGGCTGCACAGCTGGTCCAGCTACAGGGCCCTGATGCCCACGGTGTGTTCCTGGTGCGGCAGAGTGAGTCCCGGAGAGGGGAGTATGTACTCACATTCAACTTACAGGGCAGAGCCAAGGTAGGGGCAGGAACTGGTGGACCAGGGTGGGGCAAATGCAGCCTGGGCAGCAGGCTGATCTCTACCCCTTTCCACAGCACCTACGCCTGGTGCTCACAGAGCGTGGACAGTGCCGGGTACAACACCTGCACTTCCCCTCGGTGGTAGACATGCTCCGCCACTTCCAGCGCTCCCCTATCCCACTGGAATGTGGAGCAGCCTGTGACGTTCGACTCTCTGGCTATGTGGTAGTCGTCTCTCAGGCACCAGGTAGGAACCCCAAAGTTGTTGTCAAGGGTGGTGTCACCGCAAGTACACACATGCCCAAAGCTGCTTTTCTGGTGTGCTTTCTTCAGTTTTAAGACTCATCCATGCCATCTCTCCAGGTTCCTCCAACACCGTCCTCTTCCCTTTTTCCCTTCCTCACTGGGATTCGGAGCTGGGTCATCCCCACCTCAGCTCTGTTGGCTGTCCCCCCAGCCATGGTGCAGAGGCTCTCCCTGGCCAAGTGACACCACCTGAGCAGATCTTCCACCTGGTGCCTTCTCCTGAGGAACTGGCCAACAGTCTGCGGCAGCTGGAGCTCGAGTCTGTGAGCAGTGCCCGGGACTTGGACTATGACATGGACTCCTCTTCACGGGGCCACCTTCGGGCCATTGACAACCAGTACACTCCTCTCTCACAGCTGTGCAGAGAGGCAGACGTGTGAATGGAACCATTTTCCTCCCCTACAGAGAACTATAGGCTGCTGTCAGCCTTCCCCAGCTCAGATGTGCCCTGCTTCCAACACACACAAGGCTGTCACAGGCTTCTTGTCAGCCACAGCTAGCCCCCGGCTTTCTCCCACTGTTTACAGATGTAGTTCTTGTGCACAGGTGCCACTAGCTGGTACCCTAGGCCTAGTCCCCAACCCAAAGGAGGTGGGGCTACAGGCCCAGAGCTGGCAGTGGAAACTGACAGAGCTGATGACAGACTTCTTACCAGGTAGGGTCATCGGGAAGCACAAAACACTAACAGTCCCTGGATTCTCACATGGTGTCCTTCCCTGTAGCTTCACATCTGTGGCAAGTCCTCGTGGGTTCCATGCCACAGGCGACAGATGCTTCATGATCCTGCTCCTACTCTTAGCTTTACGACAGAAGCTCTGCCAGAGGGACAAGCTTAAAGATCAAAAATGATTTAAACGTTTTACCTCAGAGTACTTGTTTTTGTTTTGTTTTAAAGGATTCAGGTTTGCATTTAATATTAAAGCTCATTCACCGCACTGCCCTACTAGGACCCCTGTCACTCTGAAGTCAGGGGCAGCGAAGCACCCCTGGTTCGCTTACCCTGAGCCAAGCTAGCATGCTAGTGTCCTTGTCTGTTCCCTCAGGACAGTTGCCTGCTGTGGGGTAGCCACTGTCCTCCCTAACGTAGAGAATGAAGTGTCTCACCCTTTAGGGAAATCCAGGCAGCTTGCAGAGAGGAGGGTGGCAAGGGACATTCCACTCCAGTGCCTTATACATTTAACAACAAAAAGGACTTTGGGTTACAGCAGCCTTACAGAGGCTGGGAGGTACAGGTGGGGGAAGGGCTCCAGGGCTTGTTTAGTGAGGCCATGTTTATACTCTCTACCCCTGAGGTTGGCTCCTCTGTGAGCCAAAAAGGGAGCTGGCACTGTGTTGTGTAGAAGCTCTGTCCCAGGTGGCAGCAGGGTCCCCATCCATACAATCTCTGCAGACAGTGCCAATGCTGTGACTGTTCCTAAGGGACAGGGTCACAGGGAGTAGGTAGTGCTTGCAGCAGCCGTGGCTTCAGAGAATCACAACTTAACTCCCTAGACATGTTCCAGGGCAAACATCCCGCTGCCCTGCTGAAGCCAGCAGTCCTGACCTCCTCCTCTGGTGACTCTGTACTCTGCAGGGGGTGGGCCTTGGGGAGGGAAGCAGCTGCGCCTCCTCTTGAACACTCCCCATGGTGTTCAGGGACCAAGGCGGGTCCAACACAGGTGCAGATTCGTGTTCCATCTTTAAGGTAACTAACTTTCCTTCACTGTATAGAAGGTATGAATGAACCAAAGATATAAGCAATATCCAACCAGTGGTCCAGATTTGTCTCTAATCTACTTAGAATGGGTGCACAGCTGTATCCCTGCGCCTGGCAGAAGCTAAGCTAACTTCAAACTTGGGGCACTCGTTTCCCCTGGGCCTTCAGAAGAGAGACTTGCCCGACGCTGTAAATCAGCACCCCCACCCCCACTGTGGACAGCTTCTTTTCAAGAAGTATCTAAGATAACAGAAAACATAAGGCAAAAAGGTATTCTAGTGACTGTGGGACAGAGTGACAACACTAAGCCAACACCTTTTCTTTCTGCTAGAGTAGGTCCAGTTGGCTGAAGGGGACAGGCAGGTTTGCGAAGCTCCAGGCCAGATGCCCTCCCAGTGTGTCGGCACCAGGCACCGTTCCCACCCCAGCAGTCTTTACTGGCCACCACTGGCTCGACAGTCCCCGTACCCTTGCTTCCTTCTCCTGAGTACTCAACTACAAACTAAAAGTCACCAGCACCAAAGAGTTGGGTCAACTAACCTGCCTTGACTTTACCAGCAATCCATATGGCTTTATCTGTATAAATCTTCTGCCTCTGATCATCTCTGGATGGTGTAGGAGAAAGGAATAGGGGTCATTACGATCTTGGGCCACACAACACTATCTTTACCTAAGCTTCTTAACCGAAATTAAGGCTTCACCCCTTCCCTGAGGGCTCAGTCTCTTGTGATAAACTGTCACCCACTGCCTCCTAATGAACACACATGTAATGGCCAGTGTGCGGCCGGAATAAGCAGCATTGCCACCATAGAAACGGGGAATCTCATCTTCTATCATTACGGCAGAAGGTATTTGGCAAATCTTTGTTTTATGTACTGTATGAGTAACTTATTCTTGAATAATGCAAATTTTGCTACAATGTACAAATTGCTGTATGTCAATTAAAAAGGTTTCCAGAATTACAACCATGATCTCTGCATCCACACACCCATCCCACTTGCCTGCCTCCCTTTCGGGCAGCCCGGCCTCATTCTGTGCTGCCTCCCCCCCCCCCCCCCCCCATCCCTGGATCCCTGGCTGCACTAAGGAGGACAAGGCTCTGTGCTACTAGACAAGTGCTTAGCCACTGTGGCCACACCCTGAGCCTGGTCAGATTCCTTTGTTTCCTTTGTAAAGAAGTATCTTCTGCCCCCTACTGGTAACAGAACTGAACTGGGGTAACTGAGATCAACAAGGCTTGGTTCTGTAGAAAAGGAAAAGTAAGCTTACAGAGTCTGCACCTGCTTGCAGATGTGGACTTTTGAACGCTGCCCACCTCTGGCCAGCCTGCCTTCTGCTGAAGCCAACTGCTAATCCACCCGAGAAGAGGGAATCACAGTCTTGACTTTTTCTAGATACCTTGAGCCAGAACTAAAGGTGAAGAAGAAAAGTCATTTGGTCAGCACCTCCTCAGAGACTGGAGCAGCACAACCAGCCTGCCTTCCCTGGGGTCTACCTCCCACAGCAGCAGGAGTCAACATAAACACACACTAACTGGGTATCAGTTTTTAAAACTTTTTTTATTTTTTAATTTTTTTTTAGTTTTTATTTTATATTATCTACAAAGTAAAAGTTTTCCCTTAACTTAAAAGTTGAACCACTGTAGACAGTGATCGCCTCATCAAACTTGATTTATAAATAATAATCCGTCAGTTTGGCGGTAAGAATTTACTGAACTTGTGTCAAGTTTAGTAAAAGGGCGTTCCAAGTCTTGATTTTTTTTAAAGCAGTAATAGCAGCAAGAATCACTCTTGTTACTTCTGTTGCTAGCTGATGTGTTCATGACTCTCAAGGGCCATTAAAAATAAATAACTTCCAGTTTCAGCAAGCAGAGCTGGGTACTTGCAGGACCCTGCAACAGCACATGGAATTATGGAACAGCCACAAGTCCCTACATGCCTCTACTCGGTCCAAAACATCCTCCACTGCAAGTGAGCTGTTAGCATTCCTATCAGATGTTAAATCAGTGTATCTTTTAAAAAACAAATCAATGAAGTTCTAGTTTTCTGTGCTTCCGGTTGGCAGAAGCAGGAGAAGGGAGGAGGGGATTTGGCCTTTCGGTTCCTCCAGGGCAGCCTTACAACTGCTGTTGGTGGTGGGCTTGTACTGTAAAAAAGAAAAGTGGCTATTTAAACAACACAGGCACCACTGCCCGCCAGCCTAGTGTCCGCAGCACACGACTGTCAACTACTCCTGTGCTAGTGAGTAAGACTGGAGGGTTAATGCTGCCCCTCTCCCCCAGCTGCAGCCAAGGTGGGGTTGGGGAGGGAAGGGGGTGAGGAGAAACAAACCAGTCAGACGTAAACCACTTCAGATACAAGTCCTGGACTTGCTGCTTGTGGAGCAGGCCTTCACACCCCCTCCCACTACGCTAGCCAAGCACCACTGCTTTCCAAGTCACAGGGAAGACAGGTGTCGTCACAGCAGCCATCAGTACGAGACATCATGGGCGTCCTGTGTCAGGGCACAGGCTGGGGCTAACACTACACTCAGACCAGTCCGCACACAGCACGTGCTCACCAGTGCTCTCCTCCAAGCTACGATCAAACTTGGCCATGGGCATAAACCCCCCACATCAGCCTATAAAGGACTCAGGACGGACCACGCTGCCCTGTCCAGCCTATCATACATACATAACCAGGAAGGCCAACTGAGTCCTCGGCATGCATCGGCTACCCAGAATGAGGCTGCAGCTTCTCAAGCCAACCCTGAACCAGCAGAACACACACAGAGCCTGATGCTCCCTGACCGTCACGATCCCTCCTGGGCACACTTGGATGGGCCTCGCTAGTCAGGTCTGCAGCCTGAAGCACTGGTCCTGCCTGCCATTCTACCTCTGCGAGCAGAACGCTCGGGGTGCCCCGGCGGCCCCTGCACACACACGCCTCACCTGAAGGGTGCGTCATATAAGGGAAATGCGCTGTTGTCGAGACTGGAATGGGCTGTAGTGCACTTTGAGCGAGGGCGGCCTGGGGACCGCCGGGTGGCTGTGTCGTCATTAGCATCATTGGCGCATGGGCAGTTGGATGAGAAGGAACCATTCCTGACTGTACATGAGCCTGAAACAGAGAGCTCTTTTACGCATACAGGCAACATCTCCTTCTTAAACAACAAGTCAGCTATTCCTTTCATTGGACTAGGGCTCTTGAAGGGGCAAGATGGACTTCTTGGGTCACCTTGAGGTAGATCCGGCAGGGCTAAGATGGGGAAATTGCCTCCTAGTCCCCAACTCGTCTGCTCAGATACCACACAGGGCAAGGTCTTCACCAAAAGCAGATGCTATTGGGGTGGGAAGGGCACTTTCTTAACTTGGTGTGGTGCATGGCCAAAGATATATCAATGCCCTTTTCAAGTCAGAAAGCAACTGACAAGGGCCTGTAAGGGGACTGCCTCCCCAGCACCCTCAGCAGCTTCCTGAGTCTCTCCTCTTCCGCCCTTCCCCAGTTGTAGTGGGTTCCCCAAAAGTAGGGTGAAGCAGCACTTAGGCCCCTCACTTTAAAAGCTTAACTGATGGAGCAAAGGCTGCAGTCACTGGCTCCACTGAGATGACAGTGACCTGAAGCTGGGTCAACCCAGTGCTCTGTACCAAGTGGCAGCAAATTTAAGTTAGAACGGTGATGTTAGCTAACTGGTCGGTAATCTCAACCTTGGCTCTGCAGGGAGTGGGCAGAGCAGGAAGAGGCTGCTTCCTGCCTCCCATCCTGTGCATTGCTCTAGACCATCACCCCAGCGAAGCACTGGTTCACACCTTCAAACAGGCCCATGGCTCACTGCTTTCCCTGTTAGCCTCTTACTCTCTTATGCAAACACATGAGTGAGGTTTGGGGTGAGCCCATCTTACACATAAATTCACAACCGCTGCTGGACACTTAGAGGACCCTGATTCTCTTAAGTCTCACTCCACCAAAGCACACTGACCACACTGGCTACCCTCCCCACTGCCACCAGCCAACAGGAGCATATTCTACACTCTCAGCTCTGGGGGAAGGACAGGAACAAGCTAGCCTTCTGCAAGAGACCCAACTACACGGCAGCGTTAGCTCACACCTCGCCAGAGCCTCACTGGCACACTGAGACAGGAAATAGAATCATTCAGGAACTCTTCTAAGTGAGACCCACCTCAGGGAACTGTGATCAAAAGTAGCAGACATCTGATCCAGCCACCTTACGTTAACAGCTACAGAGAGGGCCTCCCCATGGCCCAGGCTGCCCTGGCTCTCTCAGCAACCACAGCTTTCAAGCTCAGCCTTTACACTGGGGGAAGGAAGGGAGGAAGGAAGGGAAGCCCCAGACGGTCTGGGCTACTCTGGAGCCTGCACCACAGCCCAAGGTCCAAGCTCAGGAATCACAGCAGACAGAGGCAACCAGGCAACAGCTGGGACACTGCTAACACACAAACCAACAATCCCAGTGCAGTCCCTCAGAGTGAGAGCCACCGAAGGCCTGCCTGCCACCCTGCTCTCAAGCTCACGTGTGTGCTCCCGTGTAGAGGTGTCTGCATGTATGTGTGCACATATATACACAGTGGAGAGGCTAGAGAGACGTAGCGAAGCAGACACAGGAAGGAAAGGACTGGGGTGCATTCCAGACTCAGAGGTTTAAGGTCTCAGCTGGGAAATGCTAAATCACAGTTTCACTGATCCACCACAAAACCATAGCAACATTCACTGAGGGCCAGAAGATCACGTACTAAGCAGGAAAGGGGCAGACAGGCAGATGGCACCACACACAGGGTTTCCTGGCTTGGGGAGCAACTGGCTCCTTGCTGCTTATCTGACCACTACTCCCTATGTGGCCTTCACAAAAACTTGGCTAGTGCTGGTTTACCTGAGGTACGTGGGCCATGTGGGGTGGGGTGGTGTATGCCGGCTGAACATGAGAAGGGTGGATGGTGAAGACTGTCTGTTGTGCTGCTGGGAAACTGCTCTGTGGAGACTGTGTATTAGAGGCAGGTGTCATGGAAGGTGGTGTTGGTGCCAGCCCCGCATGATAAATGGCCGACTGCTGCTGTGGACTGGCCAGATGAAGAGCCTGGGCAGCCTGGTGCTGATGGTGCTGTAAAGCAATGGGAAACTTCATAGAGTGAAGGCGACAGGCCACCACCCCACCCTCACCCTGGGAGGCGCAGAAAGGAGAGCACAAAGCATCTCCCATGCAGATGGCCTTTTCCGGGGACTCAAGCCCAAGCCTCAGCCGGGCAGTTACAGGTCCAAACAAGGCCTCACTGCCCCATTAGCACATGGGACTGAGGAAGCCAATAGGAAGGCAGCATTGCAGCTTGCCTTCAGGAAGGAAATTCCAGAGGGCTTTAGACTTAACTAAGAACTTCAAGATCAAGCAGCTTTTCAACACTTATGTTTCTGGCATTCAACCTTAGGGAATGGCCTCCCCTGTACCCACAACTGCTCACACTAGGCACGCACAGGCCACGCCTCTCCTTACCTGAACAGGACTGGGTGCAGGATGACTTCCACCATGCTGGTTTTGCTGCTGTCCGGTGGGAGTGGCCGAAGGCTGAGGATGAGGAGTATGTGGATGCAGGGTGGCATTAGGGTGTGCATACTGCTGAGCGAGGGAGCCGGTGGAAACTGAGATGAAAAAGAAAAAGGAATGTGTACAATTCTGACGACCACTGCCAGCCCGCTATGCCTAATTCACTGCACTCTAACCACTGCCACGCTCTGCAGCCATGAGAGCAAGCACAGTCTGGAAACAGACGGAAGGGCTCTGTCTACCAAGGCCAGCATGTGACCCGTGTGCTACATAGCTCTACACACTACACTCACACTGACTTAGTCCCTGTTCCTCTTGGAGGCTTAGGTAGAGACAACTCCACCAATCACACTGGCCCACATGAAGACAGTGCAGCCTCTCTCTCAAGGTCATTATGTGATTACATCTCTATGCTACTGCCCTGGAACGGTCCCTGTACACACACCAGTGTGGCTGGGCGCAAGGACAACGTCACTGCCATCTCAGTCAATCACAGTACCCACTCACTATTCTGTTTCCTACTGAATGATGCATCTCCTGACAAAAGGCCTGGAGATGAAACTGACCACCCTATCCTGTTAGCTAGAAAAATACCAAAGGAACAGCTTTTTCTTAACACTTTTAAAATGTGACTCTAACGACAATGACCCCGAGACTGCTCTTTATCCATCTAGGAGGGGCCCCACCTTGGTACCAACCAAGGAGATCAAGTATTAAGTGAACCTGTGCCTTTACAGAGCAGCAGCCTGAGAATGAGAACTTCAGGAAGGTCACGGCTCCTGTGACTCTGGACAGCTCACAACACAAACTAAACATCAAGCAGAAAATGGACTGCTCTCAAGTTCGTTCTCTCTCTCTCTCTCTCTCTCTCTCTCTCTCTCTCTCTCTCTCTCTCTCTCTCTCTCTCTCAGCACTGAACCCTTAGCCCTCCACAGCCAATCCCACACACAGATGTGTCACAGTTTCATGCACTTTAGATAATATGTTAGCAAACACAGCTATGATGTGGACAGAGAAGCAAAACCACTTAGGGTCAGCACCAAAACTCTCAAGAATAGCACACATGGAGGATTCTGGCTGTGTGCCAGCTGAGTGGTGTCCAGGGTTAGGGACAGGAAACATTCCTGAGGTGTCACGGTGCAGGGCAGGGCATTCTGTTTCCAATGGCTGGAGCTGTCATGGCCTGTGTGTCCACCTGCTAAGGCCACAGCCCTCACTCACCAGTGTCTCTCAGTATCCAGGTGAGACTGATGAAGGCAACTGTGTTTAGAACCTGGTACAGTTTCCCCGACTGTATTAGTCAACAGATGTGTAATGAGAAAACCACAGCAGCCTAACGTCACAATGTTTTCAGTGAGTCAGGGAGATCAGTCCATCCTCTAACTCCCTGACCCTGAAAAGCCATCATAGCACTTAAGAACGACTTTTGTTTTTAGAGACAACTACAGGTCTGCAACTGTAGACTAGGCTGCTAGATGGTGATAACTGGTCCACATGTCTCATTCTAAAACCACAAACATTAAAGTCCCATCCAGTGTTTAGTAAGTGTTTCCTTTATAGCAATGTTAAGTCCAACAGAGGGAAAGCAACCCTAAATGTTTATTTATGGGATTTCATAAAGATAGAGGATACAGAAGCTCAAGTATTCAAACTAAAAAAAAGTTTAAGAAAACATAGAAAAGGCTTGCAGACCCAGCTCAGTGCAGAGCTTTGCACAGAAGGCCCTGAGTTCCAGTCCCAGAACAGGTGGGAAAACAAGTAACTCTAAAGGAAGCTCTAGCAAAATGCAGTGGAAACAGGGCCACTTCTTTTATAGCTTAAGTTGGCCTGGAACCCACCCTCCCCAACTCCATCTTCCAAGTGGATCCGCACCAGGGTACCATACCCAGCCAGGATCAAAATCAAACAGCTTTATTACTCATAGTTTATGCTTAAGATGGGAGCCAGAGCCTCCTGCATCCTAAGCACACAGTCTACCACTGAGCCATGTTCTTAAGATTGAATAACTAGAGGCAGGGCTTGGTGGAACCCATGCAACCCTCAAGCTTGACAGCAGCTGACCCTCCCATCTTAGCTCCTCACATGGCAGAGCCACACTTTCACTACCACATCCAGTTTAAAATTTTATTTTTATATAAAAGGGCATTTAAAGGCCAGGCTCTCACAGAAAGTGTGTTCTTATCATTGAGCCACCTTCCTGGCCCTATTAGACATCTTTTAAAAAGATTGACTTTTATTATATGCATATGAGTGTTTTGCCAGTGCAACACACATATGTGCAGTGCTCACAGAGACCAGAACAGAATACTGGATCCCATGGAACTATAGTTACAGATATAGTTACACGTGGGTGCTGGCAACCAAACCTGAATCCTCTGCAAGAGTAACCAGTGCTCTGAACTGCTGAGCTGTCTCTCCAGACCTAGCATGCATTTTAACAAAACACTTTCAGGAGCATCCAGAGAAATGTTTCCATCTGCTCACTTTCTGGCTCAAAGAGGCCTAAAAAAAACCAAGCACCTTATGCAACCCTTTCCCCTTGACTATAATGTGAGAAATTGGGAAATGGGAACTGACACTGTAATTCTAGCAACAGCAAAACTAAGGGCAATGAAAGGTGGGGAGAGGGGCTGGCGAGATGGCTCAGCGGTTAAGAGCACTGACTGCTTTTCCGAAGGTCCTGAGTTCAAATCCCAGCAACCACATGGTGGCTCACAACCATCCATAATGAGATCTGACACCCTCTTCTGGAGTGTCTGAAGACAGCTACAGTGCACTTACATATAATAAATAAATAAATAAATCTTAAAAAAAAAAAAAAAAGGCGGGGAGAGGGAAATTAGAAAAACAACAAAAAAGAAAAGACTGGGGAAGGTAACCAAGAGCAGAGTCTTTGGAGAGTGGCAAGCAAGGCTCTCAGCCAAGGGCAGGATTGAATGGCTTCTCCTCTGCTGGTTAATTTAACTACTTGGGAAACTAGAAAGACCATGAATCCCCTAAGACGTTCTGAAATCGTTATTTAGCAGCTAAACTACTACTTACAAGGCTCAAACAGTCTCCTGAGAGTTGGGTGAGAGGACAAAGTGCTTCTTGACTTAAGTATTTAAAATTCTAAATATGTCAACTCTTTTTAACATTAACTAGATTCCAGAAACAGCCCCCTAAGTCATGAGGTTAACAAAAGCGAATTCAGTCCACAGGACCAGATGTCACTCTGTAAACAGGTTCTATCATTTTGACCTTGGACGCACAAGTCATTTGTGACCACTAGCACTGGAAACATGAAAATAAGCAGACCAGGGTCCTCCAACTTCAATAATTCCAAAAAGGGGACATAACTCAAGGAGCAGATTTTAGGGGGCAGAGGGGATAAAAGACATCAAACTAAGGCAAGGCAAAACGGCAGTGGACTAGGGCAGAACACTGCGGTGACTAAAATCCCCCAACAACAGCAGCTGGCTTTAGTGCTGACTCCTTTCATGAGGAAGCTGTGCTCAGGCTGTTAGTGCTTAGGGATGATTCAAGACCTTTCAGCCATCTGCCAAGGAAATGATTATGACTGTAACAGCCAGCAGGATGGTAAGGATAACTGCACTAGAGACCTCAAACTATGCTCCTGAAATCCTCAGGGACACTCTCAGCAAGACTACTTTCCCAGAGCACATGAAAGGGCTCTATGTGTTAACTTATCCCGGGCACCAAAAAGTAGCAACTAATTTAATGAAAATTTAAGTTAAAAATGTTTCCAAAACTCTGATGATTCAGTAGTTATTCCAAAATAGCCCAAAATTTAGTCCCAAATTTAAGAACATTAAATTTTATTGTTTGTTAGGACTCATGTTTCATACAAAGTGACATCAGCACACACATTTCTAAAAGGTCTCTTAGTAATTAGACCATCAAAGCCCATGATCTGCTTCACGGTAAAACCCTGCCCTGAAAGCAGGAAAAATCCATCTCCCAAGCTCCCTTAGGGAAGAAGGCAGCCTAGACCACACACTGTTACAGGTTTCAGGACACGCGCTTCCAGAGGCCTTCACACTTTAAGCCTCTAGTCATGGAAATAGCGCTAAGACAGAACTGTGTCTCTAACTACTTCACCTGTGCTACAGGAATCTCAGTGAGGTCACTTCTCTGTAGCCCAGAACAGCACACACTAGTACTTTAAGCTTTGCACAAGCTTGTGGCTTAGTATAAAATACTACCAATAGTTCAGAAAAAGTCTCCCAGAATGAGGAAAACAAGGTATATCCCACACAGCTACACTCTTGCGTTGTATTCAAAATGGCTTCCTGAAAGAACTCAGTCTTTGATTCCAATTTTCTTAAGCTACGACATAAGACATAGTTCTTTTGTCAAAACTCTGAATTATACAAACAGAGCCACAAATCTTAACTTTACCTTTTTTTTTTTTTTTTGTACTAGGGAATGAATTCAGGGCCTGGTGCATGCTAGAGCAAGTTACTCCACCACTGAGCCACATCCCCAGCCCAGACATGCATACTTTGAATAATTCTGTCTGGTAGAAAGAAAATGTTCTCCAACAAATTAGCTACTTTAACACACATCCCTTAAATAGTGTTTACTGTGTAATTAAAATTAGTATAAAAACCCCAACTCACTGGCAAAGTAGAAAGAAGGGCTTGTCTCCTTGTTGTATGGTAATTTGGGACATGCTGAATGTGGGAAATAGAAAGGTAAATTAGCCTCTTGAGGTGTGCATTCCTGATGCTCTGGAAAGGCCGACACATTCAGTGATCTTTTGTATTCACGCACGGTTCGTTTGGTCAGGGGTGACCAGCACTGTAAATAAGCATTGCTGCAGAGATTTACAAGCGAACAGGACTGAACCGGAAGGCTTTCCTTCTGTACTGAGGTAGCAAGTCCGCACGCTGACTTGCTTAAATAAAAAGAATAAGATTATTATCTGATAGAGAACCGTTAACTGATAAAAAGACCAACATGGCATCCATCAAACAGCCTTGACATAAGCAACGTACCCAGATAAAACAGTATTTAAGCAAACTCATGATACATAATTTTTCACAGCAACACAAATGTCACCACAGGCCCTTGGGTAGTAAATCCCAAGGTTCATGACATAAAAATATAAATTTAAGTATCACACTATTCATACTAAAATGTGTCTGTCTAAAAGGGTATAATTAAAGCTCTGGAAGAATATATGAATATTAACAAGCAGATGTCAGGCAGAAGGATTACAGGAAATCCTATTTCTTTATGCTTATTGTACTTAAAAAAACTTATCTGCATTAAACTATACATGTTAAAAAATATTTAGCTGGTATGGCTGTTCACACCTCTAATCCTAGCACTTGGGAAGCAGAAGCAGGTGGATCTCTGAATTCAAGGCCAGCCTGGCCTATATAGCAAGTTCAAGGCCAGCCAGGGCTATACAGAGACCCTGTCTTTTTTTTGAGGAGTGGGAGTGGGGATAGTGAGAGCACATTCAGTTCTTCTGGCTGACTTGTCAGACAGCTCTACCACTGAGTCTGAAAATGGAACCACTGCTGGAATACCAACGCAGACGAGCAGAAGGCTGGGTATGAGCAGGACAGACACCTACAGTGATCACTTTGGAGGGCAGAGGCAACAAAGTGAGTCTGCTAATAGAAGTCCTTCCTCACAAAGAGTACAAGGTGACGACACCATGGAGTCCTCCTCAACACAAGGAGGGCCTTTGCCTTGAGAGCACCAGTAACAACAGAAAGGCAAATCAGCAGCAGAACTGAGGACAAAGCATCAATGCATTGTAAATCAACATCTTCAAGGGTCTTATTTCTTGGGTTATAGAAAATACATACTTTTTCAAAGGAAATGAACACAAAATTAGTATTTCCATACAACAGTTTTCAAACTCTGTGTGTGTGTATACATACATATATGTCTTATATGTATGTATGTTTGGCATAACTGATCTATGGAGCAGCCAGGATACTGACAGACTGTGTCAATGTATTAAAAAATGATTCTTGACTATGGAAAAATCCCCAAACATACAAATTTCCTAGTTTACATTTTATATAGGTCCTGCATGACAAAACCAGGGAGGTAGCTTCTGCATAGCTCTGCACTGGCAGCCACACAGTGCTGTTCCTAAAAGCACTAGAAACTTCAGCTCCAGAGTGTCCTCTTAACCCAGTGTGGGCATGCCAGAAAAACAGTAGGAAAGAAATGTCTCTTCCACTTCTGAATCACGTAGCAGCAGTGTCCAAACATAAGCACTTCAACCAAGCCTTTTAACAAGCTGGAAGACTGTGGGAATGCATGCAAGGTACAGCAAGGTCGGCGAGAGACACCACCAGGGCCTTTCCATGTGAGGTCTGATCTAATTCCAGGGAGTACAACTGATCACACACTGAAGGAGAGACACATCATGATGAAAATGTAAACCAGGCCACTCTTTATAAATCAATGAAAATGTAAACCAGGCCATTCCTTATAAATCAAATTACAGGAGGACTTTGATCTAGACAGGGTCTTGCTATGCCACCCAGACTGGTTTTATGATGTCCACAGGACTGAGATTTATAGGCACTCTCCCATGCCAGGCCAATGGACTGACTGCTTAAAAGAAAATGTTTTCCAAAGTACAGCACTTGCTCTACTCTTTATTTCAAATGCCCAGTACACACTGATGACAATGGCAATGACCATGATCAAAATGTGGAACAAGGAGACCTCAGGATTTTATATAGGCAAGTGTTTTCGACGGCAGGCATGTATCCCTGGTGACAGGTGTGCACCTGCTCAGTACACATGTGATCACAAACACAGGGAGGACACTCAGGGTGGCCAATGTTCTCTTAGTTAGCCGACATAATGTTAAAGCATCAGGAATGATCAAGTGTTTACCACAACACAAACCTTACTGCCCTGCATATGTTCACTTAAGGGATCACACTAAGATGAGACACAGTGTACGCACGGCTGCGTGCACTCACACTCTCACTGAGAAGATGAGACACAGTGTGTACAGGCTGCATGCACTCACACTCTCAGTCCCATGGTGTACACTTCTCAACTGATAAGTAACCCAAACTTATCTAACTTTCCCAAGAATTCAAATGTCACTAGGAAAAATGTGTTAAGTTTGGTATAGTGCTGTCATTTAAAGTTCGGAGTAATTTAAGGTGACTGTAAAAAGCACGCAAGCATCCTGTAAGATGACAAGGCGACTCTACATGGTAAGATGTGGGAAGTAAGAAAGACTATGGCACAACCTTTCCTGCAAGGCTTGGGCAGGACGCAAGTTAAGGACATCTTTCCCCAAAGTCGCTCTCTCATTACTCCTCACAAGTTTGTTTGGTTTTTTCTCTGAAACAGGGTCTTACTATAGTATAGACCTGACTGCCCTGGACTTGCTCTGGAGACCAGGCTGGCCTCAAACTCAAAAAGATCTGCCTACCCCTTCCCTGAACCCCCGAGTGCTGGGATTGAAGGTGTGCACCCCTATGCCCAGCTCTTTTCATCATTTTTAAAAGGAGAAACATATCAAGACAGAGGAATTGTAGGTTCAAAGTAGAGATAAATTGCCATTAAGTGAGACAAGTTTGCTTTCGTTTTAAGACTCTCAACACTCACTCTCACAAAGCGTTATTTTTACTCCTCCTTTCTTTTCTTCTTCTTTTCTTTTTTCCCCCCTTGTTTTCTAAGGTAGGGTCTCTATGCTGCCCAGGCTGTCTCTCACCTCTCGGCTCAAATGACCCTGTACTTTAGTCTCCCACTACCACTAGTAGCCAGGATCCAGTCCACTACACCTATCTCAGGCTATGCATAAACAGAGCATCTTTACAGAGCTTTATAGCATCTATAGTCAAACACACAGAAAAGACAATAAAATGGTTCCTACCATACATGGCGTGCGTCTGCTCGTGAGCCCCGAACTGAGCAGCTGAAGAAGACACTAAACCAGGCTGAGCATGTGCTGGTGGTGCCATCATCCTGGCATTACCTTGTATGACAGGACTGTACACATGAGGATGCTGTATTTAGATAAAAGAACATCCATTATGCCAAAATGAACGATGTGAAGTCTAGATAAAGGTTCTTTTTTTAAAAGATTCATTGTGTATGTCGAGTGTATGCATGCACATGTGCAGTGCTACAAGGGGCCTGAATAAGACACAAATCCTCTGGAACAGGAGTTACAGGGACTTGTGAGTGGCCATGTGGTTGCTGGGAACCAGGCCTGGGCCCCATCACCAGCAGGAAACACGCCTCACTGCTGAGCCACTGCTCTAGCTTCATGGTTCAGAGTTCTATTTCTCAGATGCTTCCTTTTCAACTTGTTTTCTTTTTAATTTAAGACTTATTTTCTTTATGTATATGTGCCTAGTATTTGTGCTTTGTATGTGTGCAGATGTCCATGGAGACCAAAGGATCTTCTGAAATATGTATGGGGATAACAAGCCCCGGGTCGTCTGTAAGAGCAGCAAGTGCCCTCTCCAACAGGCTCCGAGTGCACTACACACCAAGCACAGCATGCATACGGTTTACAACATGCAAAACTAAGCAGACAAATAAAAAGAAACATATTTAAAAGGCCCATTAACTGATACCATAAAACAAAGCCAAAAAACCCATAAACCCATAAACAATGGAAGTGAGATGCTCTTCTTAGGAGTGTGAAATGAGTTAGGCTCCACTGGCCTTACCTGAGACTGATAATGCGGCACATGCTGGACCAAAGGCTGATTGGGAAACTGCTGAGGGCTGTAGGCAACGTACTGAGTGGAGTAAGCGGGCGGGGTGGCTACGATGGGTGGCCCTGCCGCGGAGGCAGGGTGCATCATGGTGCTTTGATGATGCTGGTCTTGTCGCTGTTGGGGCATATTTGGTACTGCAGGAAAGAAAAAGAAACGGATTAAAAGAAAATGAAACCCTGTCGGTACAATTCATGCACCTGTGTGGTCTCCAAGGCTCTGTGTGACCAAACTCTGATTCTGCCTGTCAGAGCTGTCTTACCCAGCCCCCACCCCTCTCCTGCTGCTCTGAGCCATTGCTCCACTTGCTTCAGGTAAGGGATTCATCCTTCAGAGTTTAGCTGTGCAGTGACTTTCCCTTCACCTGGTTTTCATAACATAAGAGATGGTATTAGGATGGGAGGAGACCATAGGGACTGTCTGATACTCCAAATTATAATGTGTTTAATTAAGAAGGTCAAGAAAGGTTCCTTTCCGAAGAAAAACAGATGACAAAAAACAGGTGTCAAGCCGGGTGTGGTGGCACACTCCTTTAATCCCAGCACTCGGGAGGCAGAGGCGGGCAGATTTCTGAGTTCGAGGCCAGCCTAGTCTACAAAGTGAGTTCCAGGATAGCTAGGGTTACACAGAGAAACCCAGCCCAGCTCTCTTGTTTTCCAATATCATACAGTACCAAGTACACCAAGTAGCACATTTTAAATTAGCCACTCCACCCCACACTGCACAAAAAGAAAGGAAAAATTGCTTGCTGTGTGTTTTCCATATTCCTATAAAGGTTCCTTTTCCTGATGTCAGCTAAGAGCTGAATCTTTAATCTCAACACCCAGGAAACAAAGGAAAGAAGACCTGTGCAAGACTCACAAACGCCCTCTGCATCACCCGTGCATTTCCTCCCACAAGAACACATGGATTGTAGCTGTCATGTCTGTTTCTGATGTCATGCTACCTCTGGGAACTGCATGCCCCATGAGGGTACAGCACAGAGAACCTGTAACCTGGCTTGTTTATGCAGTCACAGAGCTAAAACAATTATTATTGGCTATATGCTTATTATTTTAAATATTTAAAAAGGTTGGCTGAACATTTAATGGAACTGCTATTGTTAGAAAACGAAAGGAAATTTGGGTGGTAGACAAGGACAATGACGTTCAAGGTCCTCAGTTTTGAGGCTAGTTTGGGATCCATAACCTCTATAAAATAAATACACTCAAACAAAGCAAAATGAGGAACAAACTAGCCATGGATACCTGCCCTCCACAAAAGACATTATATTTATTTGATTATAGTGGATTTCGCCAAAACTGAATGGATATTCATCTTAGATTACTCTTTATATGAACCATATTTCAGCCATTACACATGTCATTGACTCTCTATTAAGAGCAATTTTGCCCAACAGAGGCCATATGGCAGTATCTAGAGACTTTTATTTGTCATCCTAATCAACTAAAGGGTTGTTACTACTAGGTCTAGTGATTGCTAATGAGCACCCCCAGTCAGGCAAGGGGCTTCTCCCCACTGTAGAAAAGAATACTGGTTACAGATGGCAATGGTGCCCAGCATGAGACAACTTACTTCAGCCCTTGCAGTGTGGTGTAGGCATGAAGCTCAGAGCCTGAGTACAATTCACACAGCTACAAGGAGAACTGGAGGCCAGAGTAGGCTCATTGACTCTATCTGTGTGTGAGATCTCCTTTATGTTAGTTCCCTTACAGGCATGTTCTCACAGGATGCATGAAAGGCAGGTGTGATTTATGGCAAGGGGAACCTGATGTGGTTCTATACAGAGATTCACTGCCATGCAAGAAAAGGTGTCTTTTACATGATTTGTAGAATCTCAGAAGGCAGAGCTTGACTTTGTGTCTTTGTCTAGCACCTCCATTGTTCAGTGGCAGCACAGCAGTGTGAGGATATAGCAACCACATAGGCAGGGATGGCTACTTTCCCAGGACTTTCTAAGTTTTGCCTTAGAAGACACAAACAGTTGATATTCTTGTCACAGCAGCTTAAGACACAGAACCTGTGGAAATTCACAAGGTTCTCCATTTATACACAGAACAAGTTTATTCTCATTTTCACCTCTGTGAAGGGAGAGAATCTCCTCTAGGTTAACTGTAAAATACCAGCTAGGGAAACAAGTATGAAACCCCGTACGTTGACAATGCCCCAATATAGAACACACTCTTTTATCTTTGGAGACAGCCTTAAAAAAGGCACTGCGGAACCAGTCTGTACTTCCTTTCCAGCTCATGCAAATTCTACTTCAGGACAATCCACAAGTCCAATGAAGTAAAGCTTTGCTGGAAAGCAAAGATGGATGAAAGAAGTTTCACCACATCACAGTGCCCTGACTGAATTTGGGACTACAGCATGGTCATCTATGGCAGCAACACAGGCAGGACATAGCTACAGAAGGCATGTGGTGTGCAAAAGTGGGGGTCCGGGGGAGGTGGATAAAGGGTGTCATGTAGCTCAAGATGACTTTGGGCTTCTGTCTTGAACTCCTGATCCTTCGGCCTCAGTTTCCCAAGTATTGGAATTATAGATGCGTGCAATAAACAGTTATCACAATGAGAGATGACATGACACCTCTGTGCTGAGAGAACTGACACCATTCACAACACAGCACAAACTGAAAGAACACTACTCGTGGTGACTGCAGCATGAGCTCCAGGCTTCTTGGAACACATGCAGAGTGTAAGGCTACCCTGGGCAACTTAAATGCTCTCCTCCCCCCTTCTCTCTTCCTTTCTTCCTCCACCTCAACCACCATACATGAGGCCCTGGGTTCAATCCTCAGAAATAAATACCATCAATACCAGAAAAACAAACTAATCAACAAACCTACAAAAAAAATTATCCACCTTTGTCCTGGAAATTACTATTATGTAGTAATCCCTCTTTCCAGGGTTGGAAGGCATTTAAGACTCCTTTGAACTAGCCCTGCCCAAGGATGCAGTCAGCAGGACTGATATGCTGGGAAGAGGGAATTACAACAGCTGCAGGGCAAGAGGAGTGCATAAAGCTGTGCGCAGGGCACACAACACTTGGGGAAACTGTCCGCAGCATCACTGCCACCTAGGACTCAGTTCCAGAACAGCCAACGCTTGATCTGAGGCCTTAGCTACACAGCAAGTCCCATAAGGCCAGCCTGGCTACAGGAGAACCTTCTTAGCAATAAAGAGCGGCCAGTGTGGTGGTGCATGCCTTTAACTCCAGGATCGCTATTTGAGGTTAACCTGGTCTACACAGCCAGTTCCAGACCAGTGAGGGTTATACAGTGAGACTACGGCTGAAAACAATTCCAAAGAAACCACAAACAAAAAAATTTCTGATAAAATTTCAATTTAGACTTCAGCTTGAAATTTCTAAAATTTATTTCTTTTGGCAAAAAATACCAAACAGAGGCTAAAGAGACTGATCATCAGTTAAGGCACTTGATGTTTTACAGACGGTCAGGGTTCAGGTCCCCAGCATGTGTATGGCAGCTCACAGCTGTCTGTGATACCAGTCCCAGGGGTTCTGCTGCCCTTTTCTGGCTTCTGTGCATCCATACAGTACAAGTACAAACACGTTAGCAAAATGTTCATATATAGAAAAAAATACATATATTTATACGTGTATGAATGTTTTGCCTGCATGTATGTTGATACATGTGTGTATACTTGGTGTGCATGGAGTCCAGAAGAGGGCACTGGATTCCCTGGGACTGGAGTTAGTTACAGATAAGTGGTAAGGCACCATGTGAGAGCTGGATATCAAGCCTGGGTCCTCTGCAAGAGCAGCATGCACTCTTAACTAATGATCCAATTCTCCAGCCTCAAAATGCATCTTTAAAAAGAAGGCCGAGTGTGGTGGGCACACCTTTAGTGCCAGCACTTGGGGGGCAGGTAGATTTATAGGAATTCCACAAAAGTCTGGTCTATAAAGTAAGTTCCAAGCTAGCCAATGCTACAAGGTAAGAGAGAGAGACTCTGTGTGTGGGGGTAGGGTAGGGTGGAGTGCGGGGGGTGGGGTGGGGGTGGTAAAGGTGTGTAGGTGATTGGGATGGGGACAGACATTTATTGGGTTGGCAAGATGGCTCATCAGGTAAAGGTATTTGTGGCCAAATCTGATGACCTGAGGTTGATCCTAGAACCCACCAGGTGGAACTCCTACAGTGTTCTTTTAACCTCCATTCATACTGAGTGCACACATGCACATACCCACACACCACATACAAAGTTTATTTATATTTTTTTTCCTCTCACATGATTACTATGTGATATCTGCTAATCAAGAGTCACTTGAATACTCATGTTGGCCATCACAAGTGAACACATACCCTGTGAATTCAAGCTGAAGCCAACTATTCATTGCACACAGGTGCTAAATTCATGCAGCATGCAGACACAAGCAAACACAGGCAGGGTTATTCTCACCTTTACCTGCTCTATATGTCTTGGCTTGGTTCACAGGCATGGGCGTCATAGGTATTGGGTATAAAGGCTTGAGGGAATTGAAAATATATCATTAGATTCATATGGTAACAATATATTCATTTATCACTGTCTTTTAATGTGATCTGGCCAGTGTTTCCCTGTGAGCTATTCAAATTAATACCCACAACTAAAAGGAACAACTCTGGCCTATAGTAAATGTAAGTCATTTTTTTCTGAAAATTAATCCTAAAACTCAGATCCACATGCTAATGATACAATACACCACCCCTACTTGCCATCAGGTGTCCACTTAGTGCCCACCTAGGACACTTGTGCTAAACGCAAGCTATGGTGTCCAGCAAATCGCAACCCATGGAACTTACTTGCACGCCTGGGCTCACTGGGACGGGATACATCATATTGGGTGCAAAGCACACAGGCTGAGTGTACACTGGAGCTGGCTGCTGATGACCCACCATAGATGGGCTGGGTTGTGCTTGAGGCCGAGGTGACGTTGGGGTAGTAGAAGGCTTTGGCTACAAAACAAAAACAACAACAACAACAAAACAGAATTCAACATCAACTCTGTCAAGATGAAAAGCATCTATGAAAACAATCTTCAAAGCAGCTTCCCTGATTGTTCTGCCTATTTGTTTTTAACTAGCATTTTTTATTCTAAAGATAAAGCAAAGCAAAACAAACAAACAAACAAACAAAACACCCAGAGGCTAGCATGTAAGTAGTTGATTCAGTTTCCAGGGGTTAAAAAAGGGAAAACTTAGGTTGCAGACATTTCTCAGTGTTAGAGGGCTGGCATAAACACAGATTTGGTATCAACACTGTATCATATCTAATCAAGCTAAGATATTTATCAATGAAAAAAATATAAAAATTGTAATAATTTTACAAGGAACCAGAAAAGGTCTATCCATTTTTTTATTTTCATTTTTGTGTTTTGGGGTGGGGGTCTCACTATGTGGCCCAAACTGACCACAAAAGCATGACCCTTTTGCCCCAGTCTCCTGTTTGCCTTCCCGAGGAAATGGACTCTCTTGTGTAGTTAGTGAGAGGGCTTCTTTGGCCTGGCAGCCTCAGTCGTTGTGAGCTTACACTGAGCTGTCCCTCACAGCGGCACAGCAGGACTGACAAGCATGGGGACGTCCCACAAGCCTGGAGGGACAGGCTGTCTCAGGGTCCTACAGCTGGGCTCAGTCAGACGGGAGCTCAGGAGAAAGCCATCAAGAGCGCAGTGACATCTCTTCTGACCAGCTGTAAAGGGCTAGAGCTTACCTGAGAGAAAGAACGAGGGTTGAACTCCTTGGCATTGGGATTCAATGTTGACTTCCTAACCTGCCTAAATGAGAAAGAAAACAACAGGCAGGCCAGTGAAACATAATGGGACTGCGGCTTTCTCAACTCCGCCACACTCATCAGGTTTCAGAGGATTGCTGACATAGAGCAGATGTGAGTAATTCTCCATGTCTCAGTCTCCTTCACTGAAACACACACCTCTGCTGCTTAATCTGACAAAGACACTAACCATACGAGAACAAATAAAAACCAAAGAAACCACATCCCTCAAAAGCAGTCACCGAATATTTCAACTGATAAGTTGTAGCCCCTTAAAAGGGTGCCTAATGAGGTTAAGGGACAGCTAAACAGCTGTCACTCCACAGGACTGGGTTTAACCCATCTGCCTATAACTACAGTCTCAGGCATCTGACACCCTCTTCTGGCCTCTGAAGGTACAGCAAGTGTGTGGAGTACAGACAGACAGGCAGATAAAAAACCCTGATGAGTTCACAGCAGTTCTAATTTTTTTTTTTTTTAAGGATTAGGCTTTGCAATGGATCCAGGCTGGCCTCAAACTTAGGACCAACAGCCTCAGATGCCCCAGTGCTGTGTTAACGAAGCCCTCCCACCACCTGCAGCAATGCAGCAATTGTGAATGTGTCAAAATGTTTTAATGCCTTGGGAAAGACCATTGCTCTAGTAAAATTATTTTTCTGCAAGGCAAGAATAAATAGTTCAAGTACAATTAGGGTTTTTTTGTTATCCAGAACACAAAAAAGGGAGTGGTGATTATGTCTGAGAAAAACCCACTAGTTTATCTATTTAAGTGCTTTTAAATGCCAAATGCACAGAAATAAGGTTTATAAAGATGTGCTTATCAACTACACATTTCCTCAACTGGGGCAGCAAATAGTCCTTGCAGACAGCAGGGTTAGGCAGAAGCAGAATATCGCCACAGAAGTAGCTTTTCTATCCCCACAGCTGCATACAAATCAGAATGGGAAGAATGCTAAGAATCCAATGACTAGATTCAGCTAAGATTTCTAACCCCAGCTCTATGTAACGGTTACTCTGTGGAACAGAGAACCCCTTAAAGCAGGTTACTCAGAGAGAGCATGTGCTGAGGCCCAGGTTACTCACTCCGTTGTGTCTTTCTTCTCTTCTCTGTCATCCTTCTCTTGTTTGCAGGCTGGGCTGGAAGTCTGCACCCCTTGGGACGTGACCTCAGGCCCCCTCTTGTGCTCTGCATTACTAAGCATGGAAGGGGAGATGCTAGGGCTGTTGGTCTTGCTGCTGCCACTGGTGCAGTTGCTGCTGCTGCTGCTGCTGCTACTGTCAATGAAACCATCCTTAGCACTTGCTTCCGTTTTATCTTTGATCAAATCTCGTGACTTTTCTCCTTCTCTATTTTTGCTTAGTAGTTGATCCATAGATTCAGATGTAGAACTTGGCTGTAACTAAATATAAGAAATAATTTCCCATTAAGTATAAGCTAAGTAGTATGTGATGGCAATGAAAATGCTTTGAATAGGTTTCTGTTCATTATTTTCAGAATATGGCCTTTTTGGTGGACTTGTCTGTTTGTTAAGACAGGACAGGGTCTCTGTGTGTAACCTGAGTGTAGCTGTACTGGAACTCTCTATGTAGACCAGGCTGGTCCTGAACTCATTATGATCTGCCTTTCTCTGCCTCCTGAATGCTGGAAGGAACTAAAGGGCTACCATGTCTGGCTCAGAATATGCGTTTTTCAGGCACAGATAACAGAATGATACCCAACACAATTTTAGGAACCAGTATCCAAGACTAGTTATTAGCCAGGCTGAACATGGTGGCACAAACCTTTATGTTCAGCACTCATGAAGCAGAGGCACATCTGAGAGTTAAAGACCACCTTAGTTTTTACATAGTGAGTTCCCAGAGAGACCCTGTCTCAACCTCCCGGCCCTGTCACCCAAGGCACAACACAAAAGACTTAACTATTAGACTGATGATGGCTCATGCCTGCAATTTCGGAACTGGAGAGGCAGAGGCAGGAGGAACCAGTACTGTGTGGCTGACAGTGAACAAGATGCAACAGTTCCGATTGCCTAGACACAGGAAGGTGGGAACCTACCATGTGGGGCAGAAAGAAAAAGCAGCCTCCATGAAGGAATAGCTCCCGAAGAGATCAACATCTAATCTAAACAAAAACTAATTTTAAAATCCCAACAGCATAAGAAAGGGGAAAGGGAGAGAACAGGAGATGGAATGTGATCAGAGTGTATCATATACATTTATATGAATGTGCTTATGAAACCTAGCACAATATACAATGACCATATGACAATTTAAAAATTAGGGCTGGAGTGATGGCTCAGCAGACATTTGCACGTTCTGTTCTTGCAGAGGACCCAGGTTCAGTTCCCAGCACTTGCATGGTCATAATCTCTAAAATTTTAGTTTCAAGGGATCTGGTGTCCTCTTTGGGCTCTGGGTACAGGCATAAATGTAGTGCACTTACATATTGTAGTGGCTATTCCTGGTTGTCAACTTGACTATATTTGGAATGAACTACAATCCAGAATTGGAAGGCTCACCAGTGACCCTTATCTGGAGGCTGGGAGATAGAAGTTTCTGACCTGGATCTTGGTTGTTATGGAGATCTTGAGGCATAGTGGCTAAGGATTCCAGAAGATTAAGACAGGTAGATCTCCGAGTTCAAGGTCATATGGGATTAAAGGGGTGGTAGAACACACCTTTAATCTGGGCTACACCTTCTGCTAGAGACCATATAAGGACATTGGAAGAAGGGAGTCTTGCTCTTGTTCCTTCACCTGCTTGTTGTGTGGGACTGAGTAACTTATAGATCCTTGGATTTCCATTCACAGCTACTACTAAACCACTGTTGGAAATTGGACTGCAGACTGTAAGTCATCAATAAATTCCTTTACTATATAGAGACTATCCATAAGTTCTGTGACTCTAGAGAACCCTGACTAATACACATACATTCAGGCAAAACACCGGACACATGAAATAAAAATGAATCTCCATAAAATGCAAAGAGCTGGAGAGACTGCTCAAGCCTGAAGATGTAAGTTCAAGGGCATACACCCACACCATACAAAAACACGCTAGGAATAAAATTTTAAAAAGCATTTTCCTTTTCTTTTCTTTTTGTTCTTTCTTTTTTTGTTTTTTTGAGACAGGGTTTCTCTGTGAAGCCCTGTTGTCCTGGAACTTATTTTGTAGACCAGGCTGACCTCGAACTCAGAAATCCACCTGCCTCTGCCTGGGATCAAAGGCGTGCACCACCACGCCCAGCTCATTTCTATTCTTATAATGGCAAAATTACCAATAGATCCAAATTGTTTGTGTTATTTGCTTAATCCACACAATGGCCTAAATTTTGATGTAGGTACTTTTATGGCAAACCCATGGAGAAAACAGTACAATTAAAATTCTGTAGGGAAGGGATATGTGTGTTTGGTGGGAATGGATTCAACTAGTCCATAGTAAACGCAGAGCTAAACCTCACCCAAACCCAAGCCTTTTTGTAACTCAGAGAAAAGCAACTGTCAGGACCCAGTCACCAAACCTCGTCAATGTGAAGTCATACCTAGTGGACCAAGCAAGGACCACAGCCACTAGCAAGGGCTGGGCTCACAGTTATATGCTGCCACCTGCAACCCAAGTGGGTTCTACCAGTCCCTACTGTGCTTGGGACACTAGGCATTATACTGTGAACACACAGTGCTTCAAGAAAAATCTCTATCTGCATAATCTCAGTTACTAAGCATTAACGGATCAGACACAGAAATCCTCCATATCAAATTTCCAGTACTCAGCTATACTGCAGAGTGCAGACTGCTCTCAAGAAAAGGGCAGGTCAAAACCAAACCTCCATGTCACGAGGGTGGCTGAACACTGCAGTACTCCAGAGAGCCGAGGCTTGCCCTTCCCTAGCCATGGGGCCCTGGGCAGACGATTAAACCTCACCGCCTCAGTTTCCTGATGCACACACTGCAGGCAGTGACAGAACCTGCTTCAGAGCATCACTGTGACAGGAGGGGTTAGGACATAAGCAGAGAAAAGTGTCTGAAACATAGGAAGCACTCAGTGTCAACCCTGCCCTGGAACCCCTGCTTTGTTTCCTAGCATTAACTAACTGCCCAGGAGCTCAACAAAATAAAGAAAAAGTACGATCCACTCCTAGAGACCGACTCTGGATGCCAGTGCTGCTTGAACTTTAATTTAAAGAAGAAATGTAGTACCCAATTGTTAATTAATTAAACAAAAATTAAAATAATTAAATTCAGTTAAATTTATAAAAAAAAAGAATTTGATAAGATCTCAAATAAGTAACAATGCTGTACCTGAAGATATCAGAAGAGTAACAACAAACCTAAGCCCAAATCAAGGCTGGAAAAAACAATAAATATCAGGACAGGGAAAAGAATTCATTAGTAAGGGAGGGCCAAACAAAGAGAGTTGCAAACTAGTATCAGTGGTTGGAATATTAAATAAACAATAAATATACAGTAGCCTGGGGGCTAGGGTGGTTTAAGACAGGGTTTCTCTGCATAGCTCTGGCTGTCCTAAAACTCACTACATAGACCAGGCTGGTCTTGAACTCAGAGATCTGCTTGCCTCTGCCTCTGTCTCCCAAGTGCTGGGATTAAAGGCGTGCGACATTAAGTCTAGAAAGAATAGCCTTTCAAAAAGGTATCAACTACAACACATGGACATGGGAAGAAATGGAGGGCTAATACCAAACTTCCCTATCTGCAAGCAACTTTCAACCAGAGTGGAGGTGAATACAGCGGAGGTGAATACAGCGGAGGTGAATAATACAGTGGAGGTGAATACAGCGGAGGTGAATACAGTGGAGGTGAATACAGCGGAGGTGAATACAGCCCCACTTTCCACAGATGCTGGGGAGATTCCTGACAGATACCAGTGTAACTGAGTTCAGCCACACAGATGAGAGCTCCCAGGAAGTCTTAAGAAAGCAGCTAAGTGTTGCCATCTTCAGGAGATTAAACAGTCATTTGCAATACCAGACACCAAACTCTCAAGCTAAGGGGCAACTAACTGATACCAGGAAAAAAACTTGGTATCATTAAATAAAGCTGTGTCTCAAGAAACAGAAAGTGAAAAGACAGCCCATGAAATGGGAGAAAAGCAATTCACACACCCAGATCCTCTGAGGGATACAGGACCAAGGCTGGAGCTCTGTGCCACTCTGGGTACCAAACCTAATATCCCAGAAGTGTTAGACAAATGGCACCAGACTGGGATCTATAGTACATAAGAACCCTAGCCGAGTGAGAGAGACCTAAAGGCTGGGGTCAGCATGGGCTACACAGAGACACTGTCTGAAAAGAAAAAGGAGGAACACGAACAAAGCCTACTGCAATTCATTAATTAAAAACCCAGTTTAAAAGAGATTACTTAGCAGCTGAGCTGTGGTGATGGCACACATGCCTTTAATCCCAGCACTCAAGAGGCAGAGTCAGGAGTATCTGCAAGTTTAAGGTCAGCCTGGTCTACAGATAAGTCCCAGGATGGACAGAGATACACAGAGGAACCTTGCTTAATAAACAAATAAATAAATAAATAAATAAAAGAAAAGAAAAGAAAGAAAAGGACAAAGATTAATTATCTCACATACGGGAAGGGGGTTACGGGAAGCTAGAAGGCAACTTCTGGAAGTGAGTTCCTTCACCCATCATGTGAGTCTAGGGAGTTCAACTTAGGCTGCCATAACCCACAGAGCTAGTTCACCAGTGCCCACCCTAAAGGTTTATAGTTGAGGATATGAAAAAACAGCAATCTAAACAAAAACAAAACAAGCAAACAATGAACACAAAGGACAGCAATCAACATCACTGGCCACGAGAGTTCTGCATATGAAAACCAATATGGACCACAACTAAGACCATGAACCCCAGCACCTTCAGGGGAATGGCTGCCCCCACACATGGCCAGGTGGTGTGTGCCTGTGACACAAAGCAGCTGCAGTTACAAAGCAAGTCTCTGTCTCAAAAAAAAAAAAAAAAAAAAAAAACCCAAAATGAAAATAAAAAGAACTTGCTGGCTACTGGTGGAGGGAGTGTCCAATGGAGCATGCAGCTACCATGGTACAATGACTGGTAGTTCCTGCAAAGACTCAACACACTACCACATGACGCAGACTTTCCAATCCTAGAGAAGTGACCACACATGTTTACATGATACCAAGCCTCAGTGTTTCTGTTGGCATTATTCATCCTTGTAAGGAAGTAAGAATAACCCAGAGCCACTGAGCATGATGTGTAACAAAGGACAGCTGAGTATTCCCAACATATGTGTGTGTGCATGTGTGTACGTACTTGTATGTATCTCAAATAACAAAATCATTTACATAGGCTAATGAAACATACAGACTGTTCTCAAAACACTCACATCAATAGTCAATGAATCCATGACAAATGTCCAAGATCACTAGGCACAAGAGAAATTTGAGTTGAAGGTCCATTGAGGAAACTGGAGTTTGAAGTGGTTACGAGTATGAAGTCCTCTGGAAGACGATGCAAGCTCAGTTTCCAGCACCTGCACCATGCAGCACACAACATCAGCCACTGAGCACACAATCACACAATTCTAGGGACCCCGCCAGGTATCCTCATTCATGCTTACACACACACACACACACACACACACACACGCACACACACACATACACAGAGATGCGCTTACTTTAGACAAGATATACACACACACACTCAGTTTCTCTCTTAACTCAGTCACAATGGCAATCATTAGAAACAAACAGCAAATGGTGGTGAGGATGTGGAGTAAAGAGAACCCTTTTTGCTCCCACCAGAAAACAATGCTGGTGGGAATGTAAAGCTGTCCAGTCTCTATGGACTAAAAATGGCAGGAAAGTAGTTAAGAGTACTGGCCACTCTTCCAAGTTCAATTCCCAGGACCCACATGGACTCAGGCTTACCAACTGTCTGCAACTTCAGCTCCAGAGCACCTGCACATGTGCAAACACACACATGCATACATATAAAAACTGTAAAGTCAATCATGAAAGAAACCCAAAACCTAAAAAATTAAAAATAGACCTACCATTTGACCCAGCCATTAACTCTCAAAGGACTCCAAAGCCGTGTCACAGATAGTGTACCTTATCAACATCACTTGCAGGGCTATTTACAATATCTACTTACAGAACCAAGCCAGGTGTCTATTAACAGAGGACTGACTGAGAAGGATGTGGCATGGGTACTCACACATCCAAAAAACAATTGGAAAATAAATATAACATCAGAGTATCAGATTAAGCAAATTAATTCAGAAAAGACAATTATTACATGTTTTCTCTCATTTGTGAGTTTTAAGATTTAATACAGAGATACAAAAGCATGTACATATATGTATATAAAAGCTAAATACTAGCTACATTTCAAGACTCCCTGAGCAGGTATTTCAATGTAACTTGACCGGTGGATCACTCAATGGTGAAGAGCATGAACTCTTCTCTCCCAACGGAGTAGAGTATGGATCCCAGCACCCAGACTAGGCAGCTCTAACGAGCTCTAGAAAAATATCACACCACCGGTCCCTGGGAGTGCCTCCATTCATGTGCTTATTCTAACACAGAGATACATATAATTAAAAATAATAAAAACAAAAACCAACAGTATAGGGGGGCTGGAGAGATGACTAAGTGATTAAGAGCACTGACTGCTCTTCCAGAGATCCTGAGTTCAATTCCCAGCAACCACATGGTGGCTCACAACCATCTGTAATGGGATCTGATGCCCTCTTTCAGTCTGTCTGAAGACAGCTACAGTGTACTCACATACATTAAAATAAGTAAATCTTAAAAAAAAAAAAAATCTGCTGGGCATGGTGGCACACGCCTTTAATCCCAGAACTCGGGAGGCAGAGGCAGGCAGATTTCTGAGTTCCAGGTCAGCCTGGTCTACAGAGTGAGTTCCAGGTCAGCCAGGGCTACACAGAGAAACCCTGTCTCGAAAAAACAAAAACAAACAAACAAAATAGAAAACCAACAGGCAGAGGATGGCCTAGTCGGTCATCCATGGAAGGAGAAGCCCTTGGTCCTGTAAAGGCTCTATGCCCTAGTATAGGGGAATGCCAGTGGGTGGGTCGGGAAGCAGGGGGGTGGGGGAGGGGATAGGGGATTTTCAGAGGGGAAACTAGGAAAGGGGAAAATGAGGATAATATTTGAAATGTAAATAAAGAAAATATCTTTTAAAAAATGAAAATAAAAAAGGGAAACTCATAGCTAAAACAACAACAACAAAAAACCCCAACAGTATAGAATTCAAAGGATAAAAAGTTATTGGTCGGGGGCTGGTGAGATGGCTCAGTGGGTAAGAGCACCCGAATGCTCTTCTGAAGGTCCAGAGTTCAAATCCCAGCAACCACATGGTGGCTCACAACCATCCGTAACGAGATCTGGCGCCCTCTTCTGGAGTGTCTGAAGACAGCTACAGTGTACTTACATATAATAAATAAATAAATCTTTAAAAAAAAAAGTTATTGGTCTAAATGTAATTTGGGGGGAAGGAGAGATGGTTCAGTGGTAAAGAGCACTGGTGACTCTTCCATAGGACCCAGAATCAATTTCTAGCATCCACATGGCTGCTCACATATGCTTATAACAACAATTCTAAGGATTTGACATCCTCACACATACCTACCTACCTACATACATATTAACAGGGAAAACACCAATGCACATAAAATAAAAACAAAGAAGTCATTTTAAAAAATTATGTAAGTTAAGGTAGTATCTAAGCTAAAGCTACTTGTAAATTTTGTGTGGAAGAATGACAAAGTAACCACGAAAGGTTCTGGAAGCTTGTCTTAGTATACAAAGTGAGGTTACAGGAACACTCCCACCAAAGGAATTTAGCCCTGGCTTCAATCCTCAACACCAAAAAGGATGAATGAACAAGTGAATGAATTTACTCACAGATTGGAAGGTGAGCTAACTCAGGACACATTTCATCTTCTACTGCACACACTACAAGCACTGACGTGGTCAGTCCTCAACTTTAAACCTACTGAGCAGTGAGCTCTAGTGTGTCCGTTTCCAAAGTAAGATCATATCCTTTGTTACCCGCAGTCTTGTTACACACATACACATACCCCCAAGAAACAAATAAAAACCTTGTGATCTTAAGTTATTGTACTTAGGACAGACAAAGACATCTTTAAGAGTAATTGTCAAGGGGCTGAAGAGATGGCTCAGTGGTTAACAGTATTTATTGCTCTTCCAGAGAATCTAAATTCAATTTCTAACACCCACATTAGGCATCTCACCATTGCCTTAACCCCATTTCCAAATAACAATTTCTTCTGCCCTCAGAGGGCACTTGAAGTACTATGTACATACCTACTCACAGACAGACAAGACTAGACACACACACACACACACACACACACACACACACACACACACTCTCTCTCTCTCTCTCTCTCTCTCTCTCTCTCTCTCTCTCTTTCTCTCTCACTCACTCAAACCCTGTGGGATGGAGAAAGACATTAGTGGTTATGAGCACTGGCTGCTCTTCCAGAGGACCTGAGCTCAGTTCCCAGAACCTACATGGTAGCTCATGACCATCTGCAACTTCAGATCCAGGAAATCCTATGCCCTCTGTTGGTTTCAGAGGACACCAGGCAGACCCATAGCCCGCATACATAATGCAAACACTCATATGCATGAAAAACAACTGAAAAAAAAGTTTAGCTTGCTGTATAAATGACTTAAGACAAGAGTGTGTGTGTGTGTGTGTGTATTTTAATAGCGTACTTTTGTGAACTGGACATAAAAATCATTATGTTTGCTATTTCTTTTTTAATTCTAACCAGTCGATAAAGAACTTACCCTAAAATCATTCTTAAACTTCTTTAAGTCATCAATCTGTTTTCTGTGTTCAGAAACAACTGGTGACATACCTGTAAAACCAAAATCTGTTAGATTCCAATTTACTTTTACCTTTAAACTTAAAATTGTTAAATATGGAATGGAATGTTAGAAATGAGAACAGAGGCCAGGAGTGCTGGTGCACCCCTATAACATCTTTAATCCCAGCACTGGGGCTGAGGGGAAGAGATAAATAAGAAATGAAGACAGATCTATCACCCAAAGACTAGCAATTCAAGTATCCGTCTGGCTAAACACTTTGCTATTTCTATAATTGTGTCTAAAAACTCTAACCTTTGTTGTCAGCTTTTGAAAAGCTAGGTGATGTTTCACTTGCTTTAATATTTTCTTTATTCCCTGCAGGAGAGTTCTGCCTCTGATCTTGAAGCCTGGAATCTTTTGCTAGAAAACAAGTTTAAAAAAAGCAAAAAGCTAGTATTAGACAGAAGTTAGGACAATAGTGTGAGTAAATACCAAACACTTCTAACCTTCTGGCTTAGGGGAAAATGGGTTTCATTAAACTGAGTTTATTCCCTGTTAGTCATCACAGCAAAATTCAATGAGCATGCTCATACAACAGGCACGTCATACTAGGACAGGTCAGAGCCTCTGATGCCAGACATTAGTTAATATACATGGAATAGTTCTACCAGAGACAGAATCTTGCATCCACAAAAGCATCACTGTGTATTGAGAACACAGCTCTTGGCCATGCCCGGGTTACAACAGGAAAGGTGTTGGTTGCATACCCTCAATAGATGGGGTCAGTGCTCTGTTGGACGCAGGGCTGGCAGGAGTCGGAGATGCGGCGGGAACAGGCATTGAAACGGCTTCAGCAGGGATGATGCCAGCTTGGGGAGAAGCAAGCACAGGCCCGCTGGAAGAGTTTCCAATGCTGCTCTGCCTGGGAGACCTGGGTCTGTGAGTTTTGGGAGATAACCTTGGAACTAGAAGCAAAAAGATACTCATTAAATTCTCAGAAGTATCTTATGGCAGAAATCACCAATCTCTAAGTACCACCGTGGTTTCTCTCCTAATTAAATGAGTGAACTTTGAAGTATTTTGAGTAAAGTTCAATGGCAAGCCAAAGCATACTTAAATTAAAAAAAAAAAAAAAAAAAAAAAAGACGACATTCAAAGTGTAACATTTATTCAAGGTGAGAGATCTCTACCATGCCTCTCTCCTCTCCTTCCATCAATACACAAAATAAAATTCATGGTAGCTTGCTACCAAGCCTATGTGCTTTTCCTTGCAACATAAAGATCCACTGCCAGTGCTGAAGGAAATTAGGACGCACCTAGCCTCAAGGGGTACGTAACACAGAATGAACGCCTTCCACACAACTGCTTAATGCTTCCTAGTCCATTAAAAACCTATTTGCAGGCTTCAGACTAAAGAGGTCAATGAAAATGGTTCAATCAAACATTATAGAAACTGTTCACAACTCTTAACTTTCCATGGAAAGACCAACCCTGTAACACGACTCTCACTGTATCCCTCAACTATCTCTATTCTCGTATTTATAAAAAGGTTGCTTATTAATAATAGGGTTAAAACACCTCAAGCTTCTTTTCTTGTTAATCTTCAGTTAAAAAGGCAAAGAAATTTACAGGACAATCACTATAACTGCACACCTTACAGGGGTGAACGCACTGTCTGTCTAGTTTTTTAACCTTAAAGACCTTTTCCCGGTAAGGCCAAAAGAACAGGCACAAGCTCTAGCTCTGCACTCCCGGGAGGAAGCACTACAGACCAACAAGACCAACTCAGCAGCCCAAGCAGTCTGGCCTAATTCTAAATCTGCTCCAAGCAGGACCTTGGCTGCAGCTGCTGACGGTCAGAGACTCCTCAGGCACTCTTAACAAAAGCTGAACCTCTCCTGGTGCAGACTACTCCTTGAGGAGCACCAGGCGACTATCTGTTTACTCCACACACAGATGCCATGGAAACCCGCAGCAGTAAGAAACCTAAGCAGGTTTACAAAATGTATACAGGGTCAGAGTTCCAGAGGGATGGGACAGTTCCTTCAACTCGTGTCTTGATAACCATGGTAACTGGCAACACCTGCTTTTGCCACCACATTTAATCTGTACCATCTCAGATCTTCAGCTCTGCACAGTGTCATACCTACCCCCACTGACCACTGAGGACCACGTTCCCCCTGCAGGACTGGTCCTTGCCACTGGAGGAGCAGCTGCTTCACTTGGGGGATTGTGGGATACAAATTCTAGGCCACTAGACATGGAGCCTCTCCCAGCAGAGACTCTGTGATTCCGAGGGTGGCGCTGTGCCTTTGGAGACATCCTTGGGGGTCCTGAGGAAGACAGAAGGATGTCACAGGATATCACATCAGTTCTGCCATGCCCACCTTACTGCTTTTCCTACCAGATACAGACATAACTCTTATTTCCTTAGCAGGTTTTCATTGGTTAGAATATGAACCACACTGTTATTGATTTCTGGCCACACTAAGAATTCTTTTGTGGTATTCCAATTATGTCAGTATGTTTTATTTCCCCCTTTTACAATCCATTTTTACTTTTAATTATATTGTGTGTGTGTGTGTGTGTGTGTGTGAGGGTGTGCACCTGAGTCCCTCTGGAAAGCAGAAGCTGTCTGACCGCTGACCCATCTTTCCAGCCTTACTTCCTTTCACTTTTAAAACAAGGAGGAAATAAACTTGATGGTGAGAAATCAAACAACATGGCCCAACAGTGTTTAACTACATGCATTTAAAAATAAGTTATAATAACATTTTCGTAGGAAGCACAGATGCATGGTGGGATATTATCAGTTTATCTTTCTAACAGATTTTATTATTTCCAAAATGAGACAAAACCTTTTTTTTTTTACAGTGATAGGAACCAAACTTGGGAGCCCATACTTGTTAGGCTAGCGTTCTATCTCTGAGCTACATCCTTCAGGGCCCCGGGGAAAAAGGAATTTAAGCAGCAACCTCAGGTCTCCTCTCCATCTTTTGCCCAAGCCGTCCTCACATGTGCGTGGCTGCCTTGTAAGAGCAGAACAAGGACAGTCTGCAGAAAGCTGCACTGTGAGAGCTGACGACACTCACCATCACTGTCTCTGCTACTCATGGGGACTGCTGGGATACAGCCTGTAGCACACAAGTCCAGAACTACCCCTCTTAGAGGCCATGATGAGGACCCTAGCACATGCTCTCTGTTGTGTCCTCAGTGGGAACACAGTCAGACATGTGCTCTGAGGAAATGCTAACTCATGTTAGAATCTCCCTTTTTTTTAATGTTTAAAATTTATTAATTACTATAGGATATGTGTGGTATGGACTGGGTTTGTATCTGCTGGTGTGTGTGTGTGTGTGTGTGTGTGTGTGTGTGTGTGTGTGTGAGAAATCAACTTTGTGAAGTCACTTCTCTTTTTGCACTTTTACATGAGTTCCAGAGACCATGTTCATCAGGCTTGCATGGCTAGGGCATTCGCCCACAAAGCCACCTCACCAGCCTACTGTTAGGGCTTTCACCTGGGGGTACCTGCACCCTCGAGCTGTGCAGCACGCTTTCTGGGCAGTCCAAAAGCAGCCCTTTCGTCTGACTACAATGCAATGTTTTCTGACACATTCTCGGGGAATAAGCACCTCCACCCTAACGGTCTGCAACTGCTCCCTGTTGCTGCTAGGAGTCACCAGAGAGGCATTAAAAGTCTGTGACATCTGGCTTTGCAACATTGTGCTCTTCTGCCCTGAATTCCCTTCTGTGTGGGCAAAAATTTAACAGTAGCCAATATAGTTTATTCCCAAACAGCTTCTTTAGAAAACTTTACTGTTCTTGATCAGCTATATTCACTATGATTTTACCAAGACAAGGTGATTAGAATATAAACACAAATGCTCTGAACAAAGGACATTGTTGCTTAGAACTTACAACCTGCATTAAACCAGAATGTTACCTTTATCAGGCAGGGTGTCAGGGTGGCTGGGATAGGGTCTCACCATATGGTCCTGGCAGCTTTAGAACTCATTATATATGAGACAAACTGACCTCAACTTTCAGCAATCCTCTTGCCTGTGGCCTGGGCACTGGGATTACAGGCACGTGCCACCAATCAAAGTATATGACATGCAACAATGGTGAATTCAGCATCAAATACACACAATTTGACATGAGCCAAAAAGACAAAAAAGGCTCAAATCTATACCTGTTTTGTAATTGATAAACTTTAAATAAAGGTCTCCCCAAAGATTAAAGCAGCCTTTCACTATAGTGATATTGTAAAACTAATTTAAAATAATTACTCAATTAAATTAATAATTCCTCAGGCACTCTAAAAACTACTGCTACCTGAGGGCAGACGTACAAGGCCACTTTACAAGGGATGTCATGGATCACTAAGAACCCCAAAATAGTACTCCTGCCTTTGGCCAACAGGAAGGTTCGCTGGCACTATGGCCAAGGAGCTGAATGTGGCAGCCTCCATAACCCCACCCACCTCCAGGAGCAGAAATGCCCAATTCATCACGGTTACTGTCTAGGCCGAGACCTTCCTGGGCTGCACAGGAGCACTATTACCAGACAGGTCGGAGCCCATCTCTACATCCAGGGCAGTGCAGGGCTTTATACACAGCACTTATCAAATTTTAATCTAGTGAGCAAAAGGTTACTAGAAATAGTGTTAATAAACTAAAGTTAAAGCACAAAAATTATAGGTTATTAAATAATGAAGAGGAAACTATTTTGTAATCATAACCTCACAAAGGAGCTAAACAAAGACAAACAAAAACATGAACAAATCGTGGTATTGTACCTTCTGAAGACATGCGTTTAGGCATAGTAGAGACAGGAGCTGGAGAACCATGAGCAGAGGGGTGAGACGGGGGTCTGGAGGGCCTCGAGGGGGGCCTGGAGGGCGGCCGTGTAGGGGTGGCTGCCCGAGGTGGAAGAGAGTTGGGACCTGACTGGTAGCGAGAAGGTGGGCGAGAGGAAGGAGATGGGCAAGGCGATGGCCAGGGAACACCTGACAGAACAAATGATATGAAGGAAAGTATAAAAACTAAAGAAAAAAATGAGGGAAAAAGTAAACAGAAAAAAAAGTAAAATGACAAAAATGATTTCTTGTACATTTAACCCTTTGAGGACAGTCATTTGATTCGTGATAAGTTTTAGTACAACTTAACTGACACAAATTCACATTTTACTTTAACCTCCTTAAAATTAAGTCTGTTGAAATGAATCCACGTTCCCAAAGGGTTAATTAGGATCTACACATACTACTGAAGAAGACAGTTAAGACTCTGCCTAGTATGCCTACTTCTTCAGCTGTTGTCAGCCATCACTTGTGAAGAGAATGTCCCACAAACAGATAACCCCCTCGATAAACACACTGACTCCTGCTCAGGAAGGCAGGCCCGAACAATAAACACAAACAGCAGCCTCTAACGCCACTGTCCAGGCTCTTCTCCCACTCTCACCTGAGCTTCCTCAGGCCTATATCTGAACTGAAATATCAATTTCAAAGGTCACTAGCCACATCCTGTTCAGGTAGAAATGAGAGCTTACTTCTATTGTTCTCTCGAATGCTGGAAGAACAGCACCCTATGCTTAAAAGAACCTCATCCTGATGCACAGGAATGAATGGCCCCGTCTATCTACTGTCTGTACACCACAGGGACCTGTAAGCCTCGGGGCACAAACCTGACATCAGGGCAGCGCTCCCCCGCCCCCACCCCCATCAACAATGTCCCTGGTACTTAGTCAACAGTCCAGGGTTCCTCTCCAATAGTCTAGGGGGCTTCACTCACTGGAGTATCATACATTTCTCAGCCCCCTTCACGTTTTTTTTTTTTTTTGGTTTTTCGAGACAGGGTTTCTCTGTATAGCCCTGGCTGTCCTGGAACTCACTCTGTAGACCAGGCTGGCCTCGAACTCAGAAATCCACCTGCCTCTGCCTCCCGAGTGCTGGGATTAAAGGCGTGTGCCACCACGCCCGGCCCCCTTCACGTTTTTAACTTGAAAATTCTAACAACTGAAAATCTTCACTCAGTGAGCAAAGAAATTTCACTGTCGTTACTAAGTAGGAGAACTACTCAAGAGTGTTTCCTTGGAGAGGAATTTTGCTCTTACATGGCTGACATTCTTCACCACACTCCCTTCCTTTACACGAGGTCTCATACAACCCTGGCTGGCTCAGACTGCCTATGAAGCCTGACTGCTCAGCATGAGGCACTTGCCTCACCCAGCTTGCAGTGCTCTAACCTTCAACCCTGACATCTGCTGTCCACTCTCTTTCCCTGTCAGCTACCATATTTCTAAATGATTCGCTTCTGCTGTCCCATCTTCCAGATTTCTATACTCACCTATAATCTGTATTCAACTGACTGGGGACACTACACCAAATGCCTTCCTTCCTTCCTACTTGAAGCTCCAAGCTGTTACACTCTAATACCTACTCTCAGAAATCAAAGGTTGTCTGTGCTGTGTTTGTAAGCAGTTCTCTGATGACTTTCGTCACCTGATTCTTGCTCATTTCTGACATTACAAATCACCCTAAGTTCTTCCCTGAAGTATGCAGAATGGAATCATCACAGTTAATGAAGACGAATCTGCACTAACTCAGGGTCTTTCTCATGAACTATGCCCACTGCATCATCACCCAGTGTCTTTCAAGTTTCCATTCTATCTGTCTGTGGAGTGTCTTAGGCCAAATGAGTATGAGAGGATGAAACAGCTCAGGACATGCTGTCACCCTATACGCGCCAAGGACAGATACAGTGTTATACTGTCTAGTAGCCACAAAACAAACTACATTATAGATAATAAAAACTACTCCAAAAAATCCACAAATGGCATGCATATTCCTATCAGGTATGCAAACTCTTAAATGTTTAGATAGTTCTGTATTTCATCAAAAACTTTAACAAATAAGGTCAAAATACTTGCCTCCATTAACTACTCTTTGGTCTGAGCCAGCGTTCGGGTTGAAATCTGAAGTGTGAGAAGCAGCTCTTGACGGCATGGAGCCTGGTCCAGGCTGGCCCATCCGTGGTGAGCTCTGTCTCCCACTTCCCCAGGGTATGACTTCTCTGTTTCTTTGTCCAGGAGGAATATATTTATTGTCCCTGGAAATGAGAGATCCTCTAAATCATTTGTCCCTAAAAAGTACTGGGTTAACAAAACACACTGAAAGGTACACTAAGTAGAAGACTGTCTCTCACACAAGCCTCAGTCTCACCACATGGCTGCACAGCCCTGCAGGTCTTGGCCACCAGCACTTTAACAAGGTGTGCTCACTTTCATCCTGACACAGTGATGATTAGGATAATCGTAAGACTCAGCTATGGAACCTTGACGGTAGAATCAGCTTTACCCACAATGCAGCAGGCATTCTACTGTTGAGCAAGCGACCACTGCGTCATCGTTTCTCCTTTCCAAGTCACCCTACACTGCCTTTAGCTCATGTGTTCTCAGAGCAAGCATCATGAACAGTTGAATTTTCAAGTAAGGTTCGCTTCTCTCTAGTTTTTCCAGCTTTCGCGCCATGAGTCTGTCTGGCAGCTTGCCACTTTCTGCTATAATGCTGTGTCACACTGACAGGCTCTCTGACTCAGTGTCTTTGTTCCTCACTGTTCCCTACAGACTACTCTTCAAGAATGGCACACAAATGCTTCTGCCACCTGCCAGCATAGCATCAAGAATATCCTGGGTTCTTAGCCTTTACTGGAAGAGGCCAGATTCTCTTACAGGACCATGTTCTACTGAGGTGAAATAACCCCTCACACTCCCAGGGGCAGACAGGCTCCATTATCATACCAAAATTGTCACCTCCTGGTGAGGCTCTCTTGAACTACACAGGCAATGTTAGTTCTTCCCCATTCTGATATTCTACTGCTCTGAAAAGACCTTCATCATGCAAGCCACACTGCCACTAGGTCACTGGGTCCCACTGTCCAACCTTGGTTTTTTTTTTGTTTTTTTTTTTGGGGGGGGGGTTCCGAGACAGGGTTTCTCTGTGTAGCCCTGGCTGTCGTGGAACTCACTTTGTAGACCAGGCTGGCCTCGAACTCAGAAATCCACCTGTCTCTGCCTCCTCCAACCTTATACTAAGGAGCTCCTCAGGGTCTGGGCTGGCTCCTCACATGGGTCACTTGACTCCAGAGAGCTAATCCCAAACGATATTATTAAAATGACCGTAATCTTTTAACAGAAATTTGTGGTGGTGGTGGTGGTGGAGAGGGTGAGGCTGGCATTGAACTCAAGCCTCTCAAGTGCTGGGATTAAAGGCATGCACCACTACTGACCAGCTCTCCAACAGAATCTTAAGCCAAATCAAGGAGCACTTTCTCCTTAGCTTCACAAAAAAAAAGGAAACAGACTACATCCTCTCACACAGACTTTGAATCATGTTGAATACCTAGTGTTGGGGCCATGCCCCTCCCGGTCACTGGAGTTTCTCTGGACTGCTGTGTATTTTTCTTCCTCACTCCGGTCATCATTCTCAAGGGCGACACGAGCTTTGTACTGAGCACTGGATTCAATTTCTTCTGCTAACTGGTTTGCCCTTGCCTCCCGTTTTAGAAATTCTTCCGAGTTGTCCCTTTCTAAAGGAACCCTAAACACAAAGACAAGGAGACATGCACGATCATTTTAATCCTCGGCTATTAACAGACTCTATAGTATGGTGCCAAAGACACTGACAAAGTTAGGGGCTTTTCTATCATAAATCAAAGTATGTTTTTTTGTGGTTGCTGTTATAAAGAACAACACTGGTTCAAGAACTGGTTCACTCAACCCTTATCCTGTTAATTTAACATTTTTTAATTACAATTTAAAAACAGACAAAATGTATTTTGACCAGAAAACTAAGGATAGGTAAGGAAACAACTTTTATTCCCTGTTTCAATGTCAGTCTGAATAGTTAATAGAAACAATGTGACATTGTTGTTTAATTTAAAATTAAAAGAAATAATTAGTTAGCAAAGTAATTTTGACCTGATGAAAATCAAAGACAAATGCACTAATATGTATAAAAGGGAGCTCTGTGAACTTACGTATATGAAGATAAACTGCTGTCATATGTGGACACCACACCATAATTCTCTTCATTATATCGAAACATGTCATTGGGGTCCCATCCATTAGACTAGAAGGAAAATGAAGATCAACTTTCAATTCAGCTACAATCAGTGTTTATAGGACCATCTAGCAAACTATACTAGTTGGCTCTAACTCTGACTCCTTCCCTACAAAAGGGCCAAACTTTACTTTAGAAAAAAATTAAAGACATACAGCTCATACCTGTTATACCATCACTTAGGGGACTGAGACAGGAGGATGTTTGAGTTCAAGGGTCAGCCTGGGCTACAGTGAAAAGGAGGAGGAGGAAGAGGAAGAGGGAAGAAGAAGGAAGAATAAAGAAGGAGGAAGAGGAGGAGAAAAAGAAAAAAAAAAGCCCTATATCAAACAAAAACAAAAAACAACTCTTTAGGAAGAGCTTTTCTCTCACACATATCATCTTTTAAGTCAGTGGAGATTACATGAGTTGTCAAAGATCCGGTGCCTCTGGGTCAGAGGTCTCTCCTTCACCTGTCTTAACAACCTTCCCTACAAGCAGAGTCAAAACTTTCCCTCCTAGATTTCCATGCCAGAACAAACCCCTTCCCCTCCCCTAGGCAGGTGAGGAAGGGCAGCACAAAGCCATGGGGAGGCAAATGGGTGTCACACATGCTAAGCTTTAAAGCTGTTTGAAGATCTCAGCAACAGCTATGGGTCCCACTGTCCTAACTTCCAAACTCAGTGCTGTTCCCCTCCACAGGTGAAGGACTAAACTGCCACTCTGAAAACATAGGTTAGACTCGTCAACCTGAAGAAATGAGGAAAATAAAGTGAGAATCTTCGGTGCCAAATCAATTTTGTTAAGGCCTAGGTAACTGTTACCTTTCTAGTCTGCCATTTTGTGCAGTTATTAATGTCATAAGGAAACTTTCTCATGCTCTAGTTGATTGCAGATTCTGTTAACTTCTGTGCTTTGGTGTTTTTGGAAACCAATCACAACAGAAGTCAGCAGAACTTTAGCTAGCCACAATAGCTTGGACCCAAACCAACCACCCAGCAGCACTTCCTACACCTATGTATAAGCTTTTATGGATTTTGCATTTATAAGCAGCCCCTTGGATGGATGCCAACATAAGAGAAACACCTGCACCAATATAAGAAGCTTTTTAAAATAAGGCTTCCATTTTGAGTAGGGGTTAAGTAAAGTTTAAGTCCCCCAAGATCTCCTTGGGAACTGACATCCTACTTGCTAGAAAAAGGCATGTACATGGGTAACTGACATCCTGATTGGCGAGTTGAGACAGGAGTGTTAGGCAAGGCAAGTCCTTGCCACTGCTGGTACCCCAACCAATGAGAGCAGGGTAAGTGTACACCACAGACAAGCTCCTAAGGAAGGGCCCTATCCCCACATCCTGACTGGCAGAAGATCATGGCACAGATGTTTGTAGATTTCAGGCTTGAAAGCCCTACAGGATCTGACTCACTATCACATCTGCAGCCCTCATGCATCAGTCCTGGGGGGAACGGTCAATAAACTATCCCTGACTGACTGAGATCAGTGTTCATGTAGTTTGTGGGGCAACTCCTGGTCCCCAGCAAATCTCACATCAAACTCTCCTTTTAAAGTCCGACAGGTTGAGGGCTCAGTAATCAAGAAAACATATTACTTTTCTAGAGGACATGATGGAGGAAGAGCAGCAATTCCTACAAACTGTCCTCGGAATCTACATGCAAGCCATGATACATACACACTCTCCCTCACAATGGATACATAGATAGATACATATTTTTTTAAATTGGAAGACTCTAACTTCAGTAATTTGAGTGATCCATCACACTGGACAGAAAAATATCCAACAAAACTAATGATTTCAAGTTCCAGGGCATAGGGATAACCACTATGAGGAGTTTCACAGGCTTAGGCCAATGGTTCCAAGGTTAAGAGCTGTGACTACAGAGCTCAGCATGGTGGCACGGGCCTTTAACCCCAGTACTCACGAGGTAGAGGCAGGAAGATCTGAGTTCAAATAGCCAGGTCTACAGAGCAAGTTCCAGGACAGCCAGGTCTACAGAGAAAAACCCTGTTTCAAAACAAGCAAACAAACAAAAAAACCACCACCGCCAATAAAACAACAACAAAAAATGTTGCTCTTAGAACTTAGAAAAAGGATGTACAGCAGCAGCACCTGCACGGCAGATCAACTCCCCGTAACCGTGGCTGGCTCTGGGCAACATTTTATGGTGCACATAAACTCAATATATTCTCTCTCTCTCTCTCTCTCTCTCTCTCTCTCTCTCTCTCTCTCTCTCTCTCACACACATACACACAATGTACTTTTATTGATATTCTGCAGCTTGCTTTTCCTGTTAATAAATAAATGAGGTATCTTTCCTATTTGAATACTGGTTTTTGGTAGGTACACAAATGTCTATCAGCATTGTGCTTTTCTGATGGGAACCTACTAATAGAAATAATGTTGCAAAAAATATCATGACATATAATTATTTTACATGTATTATAGGTATATTAGGACTAAGATAAATTCTTTTCTATTTTAAATTTATATATTTCCCCTTAAAAGAAAAGGGTCTCAAGCCAGGAGGTAGTTAACCAACACCTTTAATCCTAGCACTTGGGAGGCAGAGGCAGGTGGATTTCTGAGTTGAGGTCAGCCTGGTCTACAGAGTGAGTTCCAGGACAGCCAGGGCTACTACAGGTCTCGAAAAACCAAAAACAGGGTTTTGGAGAGATGGCTCAGTGGTTAAGAGCACTGACTGCTCTTCCAGAGGTCCTGAATTCAATTCCCAGCAACCATATGGTGGCTCACAACCATCTTGTAATGAGATCTGATGCCCTCTTCTGGTGTGTCCGAAGACTGCTACAGTGTACTCACATACATAAAATAAATTATATAAATAAGTCTTAAAAACAAAAACACAAAACAAACAACAGGGTTTCACAGGATACCCTAAGAAGGCCTAGAACTTGCTATGTAGATCAGGTTGTCCTTGAACTCAGAACCCAACTGCCTAGCTAAGGTAAATTCTTCGTAGTAAGACTAATAGGAACAAACCACACTTACATTTTAAATGCGGATAAACTGCCAGAGTCTCCCCCTCAAACCACTAAAGAACTTATCTCTCCTACTAATAAAGCAAAAACTGTACCTGTTTCCCACTACAATGGTGCAGTGATACACACGTGAAAACCATATATTAAGTTTAGGTGATTCTTTAAACTTTGAAGATTAATACTGACAACTTCCCAGGGCAGTTCTATTCTTTGAGGGGGCTGAGCTCTTAGAGAAAAAGATGCTATTTCCTCCATTACTACGTCTTAAATAGTAAACTTGGTTCTCTGTGCACAACAGAAGGTTCTTTGCTCACTCAGTCTTATTCATGACGCTCCATAACATTAAATCTCTATGTTTAAAGGGGCAGGGGAGAGGGCTCAACGGTTATAAGCACTGGCTGCTTTTCCAAAGGACTCAGGTACAATTCCTAGTCCATAGGGAAATTCACAGTTGTCTGTAACTCCAGCTCTAGGGGATCTGACACACTTCTGGCCTCTCAAGGCATTAGGAATAGGTCACAGGCATACATACAATATGCCCATATGCATAAAATAAAATCTTTAATTAAAGAAAATATAATAAACTCTATGCTCCATCAAAGTTTACTAATATTTGACTTGTAGATGGGGTGCCAAGAGAAAACAAAAAATAATACATGATAAATGGTCATTTTAGAAGCAAGTTTCTATAGAGAATGATACTAATTTTAAGTTCAAGAAATTTAGGCAAGGCTTTAATTTTAATGTAACCTAAGTATTTATCTTTTATGATTGCTATTTTTCATCCACTATCTGGCTGTGTAGCCGTAGCTAGCCTTAAACTTGCTATGTAGACCTGTCTGTCTCTGCCTCCTGGTATTAAGGCAGGTAACACCTAGCTGACTTGGGTTTTTTGTTGTTGTTGTTTTGACGTTTTGTTTTGAGTCAGGGTCTTTATAAAACTCAAGCTAGCCTCGAACTTTCTCTTTAGTGGAGGCTGATCTTGAACTCTTAAACCCTTATTCTTCTACGACTGAGTGCTGACATCACAGTTGTCACACCTAACCTGAAACTATCTTAATGATAACTCTTTATCCACCTTGACCTCATTTCTAAGGAAGTCAACATACCTGCTTTCGGTTGGTATTCAAAACGAAACAGGCTGCCATCTTGTAATTGTCAGTTCCCTGAAGTAAACTGATCATCACAAAGAAGTAATTTAAGAGTGCTCAGACCTCCAGTGAGGGAGAAATTCTTTCCTTCTCTCCCTCTTTAGCAACTGCCCAGAGAAAGTGCTGCCCTATGGCAGAGACACGTTCACACTGAGCGCTGGGGTGTGCAGAGGGCACTCACCACATCATTCTCCAGCGCCTCCAGCTCCTCGCTGGCCGTGAGCTCCCCTGCATCCCAGGGCTCCAGGTCCTTCTCCTTGTGCTCACCATTCACCTTTGCACTGAGAGCAGAGTCAGTAAAAGCATCTGTGAAGAACAACAGGCAGGCAACACTAAGTATCTATAGCCAAATACATTAGTTGTCTTGTTTTTGTGTTGAGACAGTCTTACTATATATAGCCCTAGATAGCCTGAAATATGTAGCCCAAGCTAGCCTCCTTGTAGCACTCCTTCCTGCATGTACCTTCTCAGTTCTGCGATAGTTACAAGTGCCCACCATGTGTGACTAGGCAGAATGGTTTTAACTTTCTAAGCTTAGGTCTCTGTGCAGTATCCAAATGTACCTCCTGACAATACAGGGATTAAGACCATTCCTAAGTGATCTGTCCCTTTCCAAAACAGTTCCTCAATATCACCTTAAGACGTTCAGATTCAAGCAGGACAGTGGTGTCTCACAACTTTAGTGCCAGCACTCAGGAGGCAGAGGCAGGCAGATTTCTGAGTTCAAGGCTAACCTGGTCAATAGAGCAAGTTCTAGGACAGCCAGAGCTACATACAGAAACCCTGTGTCAGAAAACCAAAAAAGCAGCTGTTCAGATTCTGCAGTGCTGCTGTCTCCGGCAGCCTCATGGATACTTCTAGGAGCCCAGGCTCACGGACATGCACCCAATCCCACGCCTTGTAATATCCCTTGAGGAGTCTAGCTTATGAAAATGTTTGGCACTTACATGCTCAGCTGACCTTACTGCTCTACAGCTGGGAGTTAAAGAGCTGAACAGCATCAGGAATGCTCATGGTCACACATCTAGCACAGTAATGTTTCTGACCTGCTCTGCCAAAGACCATAAGCTCCCAAATTTTTGAACCCTGACCCTTACTACAAGTTACTGCAAAGAGTAGGAGAATAAAATACCATTAAGCTGTAGAATTATTCCATAAAAGTGACTACTCAAGGGGTTTGATCTGACACTGCTATGTATTAGTATCACCAAGGATCAAGGTATTGCCAAAGTAAGACATGTGGGTGGAAAGTTTTAAGCAGAGCACTGCATGGCTAGGTAGCCCTAACCACCTGTCTTCCCAAATGAGGGGCAAATAGACATGAATGTGCACCATACATACGAGGCCTCACCAGCAGATGTCTCCTGCTACATCAATGATAAGGACAGAGAGTACACACAGGCCTCTGAGCAACAGTAGAATGGAACTGCACTCGGGATAAAGCATTTTGCAGAGCATAAGATGTTGCTCATGTCCCAACCCCCCAGCAACTGGAAGCTACAAACAGCCCTAACTAGTCAGCCTCATTACTTCCTGCTAGCTTGACTCAAGCCCTATCCTACATCATCTGACAGCTCTATCAACTATTGGTAAAAATTAAGTTGTGGAGCTGGTGGCCCTGCTCTTGCAGGATCCAGCTTCGGCTCTCAGCACCTATACTGGGAGACTCGTCAAGTCCAGGAGATCTGACGTACTTTTCTGTTTCCTGCAGACACCTGCACTCAGATCAAGATACACTTGAGCAAAATTTTTTTTAATTTATTTCATGTATATAAGTACACTGCAGCTGACTTCAGACACCCCAGAAGAGGCCATCAGATCCCATTACAGATGGTTGTGAGCCACCACGTGGTTGCTGGGAATTGAACTCAGGACCTCTGGAAGAGCAGTCAGTGCTCTTAACTGCTGAGCCATCTCTCCAGCCGGTAAATCAATTTTTAAAAGGTTTACTGGGGCTGGGATCTGATGGCCTCTTCTGGTGTGTCTGAAGACAGCTATAGTGTACTCGTATTCATGAAATAAATTTATTCTTTAAAAAAAAAGAGAGAGTGAGTCTGATTGAACAATCAATTGAATTTACTCTTGTATACCTTCAGGAAGAGGAGTGATTCCGATAATAATGGCAAACAAGTATTTGTTAGGATCCTGAGATCTCTTCAACTACAAGGAACCAAAACCACAGAAGTAGATTACAGGGCACTTTGAGTCATTCAGACTCATCTCTACACAAAAGCTGCAACAAGTTCAAAAACAAAATCCTGTTACCATGTTAATCACCAGTGTTGCAAAAGCAGGAATTTAAGTGAGTAAAACATCTACATAAACACAAACTCAGTATAAAAAAACTAACATTCTAATTCAGGAAGTTAGAACTCAAAGCTGGGAGCTGAGCCCCCAAACAGGGAGGCTTGGGTAGGAGGTTCACTATGGTACAATACATACAATAAGACCCTACCTTAAAAAGAAAGAGGAAGGGAGAGAGAGAGGGAGGAGGAGGGCAGACAGACACAGACACAGACAGAAAAAGGAACATAGGAAAGGAAGACATTATCATAAAAGTTAAAAGCATAGAAGACTGTCTCTCAGCCACACAAATTATATTCCTTTTTTGGAGACAGAACTTTGTCAAATAAATAGTCTGGTACAACAGCCTACAACCCTATGATTATCCATCTTCAGACTTAGGGAATATAGATGTCTACCACAGCTGGCCTAAATGGACCTTTTCTTGTTATGGGGGAGGTCTATAAAAATGTCAGCAGTTGTAGGATAAACCAAAAGCTCCTCTCAAAAGTGTTGTGGATAGCCCTGATGCTGTTTGTATTTTGATGTTAATTCAGCTTCCCCAAGAGGGCTTTAGGACAGGGACAGTGGGAGGACAAGATGTAGCTACAAGTGGCCCCCATTTAGATGGTGATTTATATTTAATATGGCTTACAAGATTAGGATTCTAGTTGTTGTGCCCAGCAACTGAATTACCTGTTGATCCTGAACTAAGTTTGTGTGGTGTTTTCCTTCACATGGCAACTCAACTGGGTTCCAGAAAGAAAGGTAGGGGCTGTAAAGCATGGGCTTGCAAGAAGTGCACCCCAAAAGGCCGTGGGAATTTGGAAGAGTGGAGCTGGTGTGGTAGGGACCCACCAGTGGGAACTTAGCAAGTCCTGTGGCAAGATTTCAGAGCTCCACATCAGAGAGTTTGCCAAAGATGAGAACAAGGCCGGCCGGGGCCAGCTGGAATATCATAGATTGCATTTTTAGTATTTCACGCCACACAAAGATACCACTGTGAGGGTTGGGGGCGGGGAGGGGAGAAGAGACCAAACAAAAAAATAACCCTACAAAAACCAACCCACAAACTTTTACCTACTGTATTGTGTTCTGATCCTGAGCAAGACAAGATAGCAGCCTATTCAGGAGATAGCTATGGAGGAGTGAGTGGGCCAAAAGATTTCCCAGATCAGGCTCCTCTCACTGTCTACACTGTAGGCTGTTAAGAGGGCATTTTTAGTCAGCCTGCTTCATTTCCCCCACTACATGCATAAAGAAAGGGAAATCACACACGGTAACTGAGTGCTCACATAGAATCAGGAGTGTGTTTTGGGGTGTTTTTTCCTCTCTCTAGACATAGGGTTTCTCTGTCTAGCCTGTAACTTGATCTGAGGACCAGGCTGGCCTTGAACCCAGAGATCTGACTGCCTCTTGCCTACTAAGTGCTGGTATGTGCTACTACCATCCAGCTGAGTTTGTTCTTGAGATTGGAGCTCATTCTGTAACAGCCTAGAATGACCTCAAACTCAGTATGTGACCTAGGCTAAACTGTAACATATGGCAATTCTCCTGCCTCAGCATGCCTGTGCCACCATGCCTGGTTAATTAAAAACAGCAAAGGGCTGAAGCTGAAGGAGGACCAGACTGAACAGAACAGACAGGAATCGGGGATGGCTGAGGAGCAGAATGCATGGCTGTCCTGCACAAGGCTCTATTTTCAAGCCCCTCATCACAAGTATACACAGTACACAGGCAAGTGTAAGGGCATACAAACGGCCTCTCTTTTCTGTTACAAAATACTGAAGTACCCTGGGCATAACAGCACAATGTCTACCATCCCCAGTATGTATCCGGTGAGGACAGGAGAAATGGAAGTTAAAAGTCATGCTCAGCTACATAAAAACTCCCAAGTCAGCCCATGATAAGTAAGATCTTGTCGCCCAAACAAGCAAATCTTCAAGGGACTAGAGATGCCTCAAGCAGTTAACAGCAGCACATACTGCTCTTCCAGATAACCCACACCCAATTCCCAACACCAATGTTGGATGGCTTACAACCACCTGTTAACGTAACTTATAGTCTTACGTGGGCACTCATGAGCACGTGCACATACCACACATATATATATATATATAATTTAAAATAAAGCCTGGCAGTGGTGGGACATGATGTTAACCCGAGCACTCAGGAGATGGAGGCAAAGGCAGGCAAAATCTGAGTTTGATGCCAACATGGTCTAATTCTAGAACAGCCAAGGCCACAGAAACTGTTGTGGGATGTCTCCCTTTGCTTCTATGACTTACCATAAAAAATGCTTGCTATTATATTTTTCCCAGCATGAACACGGGGGTGAGGCAGGTGGTAGGGAAGCCAGAGTGAAATCCTAGCTCCAGAATTTGGGGTGGAAAGGCCTTTCTTATCTCACTGAGGCCTCCAAATGTTAATCTTGAGATTTAAAATAGGAAAACCAGTTCCACACTTTTGAGCCAAATGTATTCAAATACTGACCAGGAATGACTTTGGTCAGGATCTCTTCCCAGTTGAGTGGCCCTGAGACATATGTTGTAGGAACTTTAAAGGGCAAACCCATATGGCCACCATACTTTTCCATTTGTACAATCCCCAGAATTCTAGGAAGTTACCTGGTCCTTGGGTGGGTGAGGTTTAATGGGTTAACTTTGGGGCTAAAAACATAGGTTAGTGGTTAAGAGCACTGACTGCTCTTCCAGAGGTCCTGAGTTCAATTCCCAGCAACCATATGGTGGCTCACACCATCTGTAATGGGATCTGATGCCCTCTTCTGGTGTGTCTGAGGACAGGTACAGTATACTCGCATACATTAAATTAACTGATTAATTAATTCATTACATAAAAGAATCAAATACATCTTAAAAATAAAACAAAAACAACCAAGAAAAGAAACACAGGATGGCAGGAGACCAGAAGAGCAGTGTCGTGAGGAATATGATGGCTGTGGTCCTGTGTAAGCTGCTACACAAGATGTTGAAGGGTAATGTGCCTAGTGAGATACTGCTCTGCTGGAAACAAAACAAACAGGTTATATGGAAAACCGATCTCTGCCACACATGTCACTGAAAACTTGCATCAAGTCCCTAACCACAACACAGTGCATGCCAGAAATACACAGCTCTGTTCTGCATAACAGCACCTGTTTTGTCTGGGGGAAAAAAGGCCAATAGCAAATACCATCCATTCTGAATGACTAAGCCCACTGAACATAACACATTTACCATTTACCTGATTAAATGTCAGGAAACAGTTTGTTTTACACACTGGAGATCATCATCAACGCATAACCACAAAATGCAGGGCTCTGGGGAGTCCCATCATAGACCATAGTTGTTCCTTCAACTGGAAACTTTAAAGCAGAGAAACAGAAAGAACTAAGGTATCAAAATAAAAACCAAGCCCCAGGCTATCTCTGACTCTCTCTCACTGAGGCCAGGTGGGACAGGAAGCCAGGCCTCTCTGGGAACAATTCTGAGTCCCAGCTCATCTTTAAAGATCTTTGCACTAAAGGAAATTCTGAATGGCTACCTGGACCCACTAGCAGATAGAGACATCACCCTAACAAACAATACTGTGGACACCAATGTGTCAAAACTTTCTGGGGAGCAGGACAGGTACCACAGCAAATAGCAGAAACAAAGAGCCACCCCCAAATACCAAGTATAAACAGAAAGTCAAGACAACAAACTGCCAACCACAATATGACAGGATGCTACATTTTCAGAGAATCACGTCTAACTGCCTCCAGGGCACTGACACCTAGAGGGGATGTCTAACCCACCCGTGGTGGCTGCCAAAGGGTCATTTCCCCAGCATGCTCTAGAAGGGGTTGCATATAAATGATCTTGAGGGGATCTTGTAATCCTAGGACTCCAAACGAAGAAGCAGCTAGGCTACTTTCACAGTGCATTCCTTCACAGTGGATGCACTGAATGCACGGCTGTAGTTTAAAGGCCACCCCCACAACATATGTACACATACACAAAGGAAAAGTCAAATAGCTCAAATCGCTAGGCACAATTTACTTATGCTAGAATGCTTCTCAGTAAAGAAAGAATTACATGTGCTAAGCCTATTACTTGTCAAATCTAAGGCTTTAGAGTTTTTATTGTCTAAAGTGTATTATGGGGAAGGAGAGATGGCTCAGCAGTTAGGAGCATGCACTGTTCTCATGGGACAGCTCACAATCTTATGTTAACTCCAGTTAGGGGATCTAACCCCCTCTGCTGGCCTCTATGGGTACTAGCAATGCACATGCTGTATATAGAGGCCTGCAAGCAAAAACAAAGACATAGATCAAAACATTAAATCAGTCCTTCTAAAAAGTGCATCAAGATGACTAGAAATGATCTGCAACCACAAAAAATATGCTTAAATATGATGCTACTGAAAAATATCGTTTTTAGATTTCTTTTGTTTCCCAGAACTGAATGTTAAACAAAATGTAATCTTTGTCTGTATCGATATGCCTATAAAAAAATAATAAATGACTGCTATTGGCTTGATTCCGAGGATTAGGAACTCATCTGGAGGAATGATTATGCAATAAGGACTAGAGAGGGACACTGTTACAGCCTAGGAAAGCTTGCTACACCCCCAGTAGACCACGGCTTCTCCAACCATCTCCTCAAGTGCCTCAGGAGTCACAAGAAAAAGCTGCCTTGGGTGCCAGGAAACCCTCATTCTCCTCAGCCCACAGAAACCATGTCAACTGCATCAAGTGCAGCCCAGCAAACTAATAGTAAAGTATCCAGCTGAAGAGCAACTCGGGTGAGCAAAAAGCTCAGGACTGAAGAGCAAAGGCGTAATCTGGTTCTGAAAGAGTGTCTACCACCCTCTGCGGTGCATGGGCTTTTGTAGAAAGCAAACCCAAGGACAAACAGGGCAGATGAGATAAGCTCAAGAAGGCCATCAAGGCTGAAGAATAACGGGAAGGAACGTTGACAAGAAGTCATTCTGGAAGTCTATCCCTAAAGAAGAGCATAATATGAAGTCCTTGCCAGGTGTGGGAGCCACTGCCTTCATGGTGGTGGTAGTGGAGGAACATCATTGAATTCAAGCCCAGCCAGAGCTACACAGTGAGACCCTATCTCAAAAAACTTGAGAGTATCTATTTTGAGGAGCAGTACTTGTTTCTCTTTCAGAGGCCTGGGTTCAATCCCAGCACCCACATAGAGACTGTCATCTATAACTAGTTCCAGATATCAATGCCCTCTTCTGACCTCAAGGACACAAAGTCTGCATACACAGGCAAACTCATTCATGTAAAATAAATCCATAAAAATTTCAACTTACTACACTGGCACAGTAACAAGACACCACAGCTCTGGACAGAATCAGATACAAGGCACAACAAAATATAATCAGAAATTCATATATCATTTTTTAAAGATTTAATTTTATATGTTTGAGTGTTTTGCCCTCATGTATGCCTGCAGCACCTGCAGAGCCTAGAAGAGGACATCAGCTCCCCTGGAACTGGAGTTAGAGAGGTATGAACCCCTTTTGAATACTGGTAACAGATCTGGGTTTTCTGCAAGATTGAGCAGGTGCTCTTAACCACTCGGTCTCCTCCACAGCTGCCACACATCTTGACTTCTGGTAGCATCACTGTCAGGAAAGGCACTAAGTCACTTCCCTACAAGGACAGTCTCTATAGCAGAGGATGCTTGACGTGACATATCCACATCAACCGTCAAGTTAAAATCCGCCACAAGCTCAATCAGTTCCGGGGCTTGAGAGTGAGGCTCAGCTGGTAAGAGTGTTTCTCTTCCAAAAGACCAAGTTCAGATCCCAGTACTCACAAAGAAACCCACAACCTCTTGTAACTTCAGCTCCAGAGGAGCCAATGCTCTCTTCTGGCCTCTGTGAAAATCTACACATGTAGTAGACACAAATAAACCATATATGCATATATAAAAACAGCTCAGTCTAATCTACTTAGTGAGTTCCAGGACAGCTGGGACTGCACACAGGTCCTACCTCAAAATCAAATCAAATAAGATAAGGTAAAATACCTAGGTATGATGACACATACCTTTAATTCCAGCACTTGGGAGGCAGAGAGGCAGACAGAGAGAACTCTGTGAGTTTGAGTGCAGCCTGGCCTACATAGCATCATGTTCCAGGCCAGTCAGGGCTAGAGAATGAGACCTTGTCTCACATAAATAAAACCGTAAGCATACAAACCACAAAAGGTCAGGAATAAAAACCTTCACAGGCTAAACTTTCATAGGTAAGGAAATAAAGAAAAACAAGTGGATGGGACTTTATTGGGGGGGGTGGTAATAATTTTTGCTAAAGTAAATAAAAATTAATTTAAAAAGCTGGTCAAGCTCAAGGCCAGCCTGGTGTACAGAGTGAGTTCAAGAAAGCCACAGAAACGCTGTCTGGAGAATCAAAACTCAAACAAGAGGGGCTGGAGAGATAGCTCAGTGCACTGAGATGGTTAAGAGCACTGACTGCTCCTCTAGAGGTTCTGAGTTCAATTCCCAGCAACCATATGGTGGCTCACAACCATCTGTGATGGGATCTGATGCCCCCCTTCTGGTGTGTCTGAAGACAGCTACAGTATACTTACATACATAACACAATATCTAATTTCAAGAAGAGAAGAGAAGAGAAGAGAAAAGGAGGGGAGGGGAGGGGAGGGGAGGGGGAGAGATGGGGAGGGGGAGGGATGGGGGAGGGATGGGGAGGGGAGGGAAGGGAAGGAAGCAAGAATGACTAATTGCAGGGCATGGATGGCAGTGAGCATGTCCCAGCACCCTGCAGACGACAGGGAAGGAACTACAGCCCTAGGTCACCCTAATCTGCACAGCACAGACCTGTTCCCAAAACAAAAACTTCAAAACAAGCTTCAAATGACTAATTTCTTAAAATGATAAACACATGAAAGCAAATTTTGTAGCAAACACAAACAACACTGGGGAAATGACATTTTGGCATGCAGAAATTGACAGGATTATAGGTGTACAGACTCAAATGGGATAGCTTCTGACAGCACCGTGGTTTGTCTCCATAATGAACTGACTAAACTAAGAAATACCATTGTGGTTAGTAAGTATCTCTGTTAGGTCTGCAAGTCCATTTCCAGAGAGAGTTCTCTCCTGAGGGCTAGAAGTTAACCAGTTAGCCCTGATGTATTTACAGTACGGTGGCGTTACCTGGAGGTGGTGCTTAATTAGAGGTCACGGGGCTTCTGTCCTTGACCTACAATACATGTTGCCCTGGTTGGTGCCTTTTGCTTTCCTTCTGCCTCCTTGAGGTGAGACCCTCAACCACCGTACAACCTACTGCTCTTCAAAGTTCACAGAACCAAAGAACCATATTCTATAGGCTCTGAAACCATGACTCAGGCTAAATAATCCCCCTGTACGCTGTTTCTATCAGGTTCATCATAGCAACAGGAAACTAACCAAACCCCATGAGGAGAAATAGTGGATCCTTCTCTTGCCAAGATCCATTCACAACCAGGAGGAAAATGCCTTGATCCTTAGATTACAACATAATAATATTGGCCAGAACAACACTTATTCTTTTATTGTGATCACACAATGAAGAGATAAGCGGTCTAGGAAAGAAGCGACCAGGATTGGTGGAAACACAGACCTTGGTGTGGGATACTAGCTTCCAAAGTTCAGGGCCAGGAGCTGGAGACACGGTTCAGTAGTGGAGAATACCTGGTACACTTTCAGAGGGCATGAGCTCGGTTCCCACGGCCACATCTGACAGTTTCACAACCTCCTCTAACTCTAGCTCCAGGAGAGTCCACACTGGCCTCATACAGGAGCACAAACTTATACACAATAAATCTAAAAATAAAAAACATTTTTTTTAAAAAAGGCATAGCTCGACAGCAGCAGCACTGCACTCCGAACACAGGGCAGGCAGCCTGAGGAAGCACCTCAGGCACTCCGCTCTAAGGAAACGGAGGGCCTTCTGCAGCTGCCACCTGACTGGGTTAAAAAACAGAAGATCCTATAAGCTTAGGGCCAGAAGAAGCAAAGCAATCAACTGGCACCAACCAAATCATTTTATCCACAATAAAATAAAATAAGCTTTAAGCTTATGCATGTATACGGCAGCAGTGAGAGCAGGTGAACATATGTGCCCTGAAGCACACCTCTCTCTCTACCGTGTAAGTCTCAGGGACAGAACTCGGGTCACCAGGCTTGGTACTGTATGCCTTCATCAACTGAGACATCTTATCTTCTCCCATATTCCTTTTAGGACTTGATGTAGGAACCATTTTAAACAGTATCTGGAAAGAATCAATATGAAAGAGCAAACACCAACATGCTGTTTTCTTTAAAAAATACAATTTGCTACTTAAAACTGTCTTGGTTCCTCCCACAGATCATAGGAAAGCTGAGGTAGGAATTCAAAGAAGGAGCTTGAAGCAGACACCTTGGTGGAATGCCACTTGCTGCTTTGCTTCCAGCCTCCTGTCCAGAGGTCGTACCTACACAGAGAGGGATTGATCCCCCTCCAGTCAGCAATAAAAAAATAGAAAAAACCAAAAAGTCCTATACAGTTGTCCAAGGGCCAAAGTGATGAAAGATACTCTTCACTAAGGGTCTCTCTTCCCAACATGTCAACCAACCAAGCACATGCCCATAAGGCTCTTCTCTCTCAAATAACTCAAATGCCAGGGATGTAGCAGCACATGTTTGCAGCTCACTGCTGTTTTACACTATACTGTGCTGAACTCATGGGAAAAAGAAAGCTAACCTCTCCTAAATGCTATCCAAATGCTGCTGGCCAATGGCATGCTTCTCTCGATTGAAGCCTTACCTTTACTGCGCACATGCACACTTAGACATGAACCGAGCCTGTCTGGGGTTTTCTATTCTCTGTCACTACAAACACTGAACTCTACAGCACTTTCATGTCTGGGAAGGCATGTTGCTATGAAAGAAAACATCTTCTTCTTCTCTTTGTTAATACATGGAAGTACAGAGCCTTTAGCATCACATCAGCATACTTGAGATCACTAAGAACCGACCACAAAAAGCATTACAAAATCTTCAAATGATCAAATCTACTTTAATAATGTTTGTATTTATTTAGCATTGACTTTTGCAAGCTGGGTACTGACCCAGTCAGGGAAAGGAAAGCGGCTAGTGCTGAGCTAGCAAAGTCCTGTCTGCCATACAGCCAGCCCTCGGCTGGACTCCCGCATGTCCATCATTGGCTACAGAGTCAGGATCATCCTTGGCTACAGAGCCAGCAGCCGGGAATACGGGAGAGCCCATGGGGTGGGGGACCACACAGACACACAGCCCACTAAAATGGCTCAGTGTAAAGCTACCGACCACCACACAATGAAACTTTTATTGCTGCAGGGCACTAACACAATAGAGAATTGGTTCCCATAGGCTATCTCTGACATCTATACAGATACCACAGCACCCAGGCCCACATATATAATAGATAAATTAATTTTTTTTTTTTTTTGGTTTTTTGAGACAGGGTTTCTCTGTGTACTCCTGGCTGCCCTGGAACTCACTCTGTAGACCAGGCTGGCCTCGAACTCAGAAATTTGCCTGCCTCTGCCTCCCAAGTGCTGGGATTAAAGTAAATGTAACTTTTTAAAAGTGAAATATGTAAGAAATCAATCAGGGCTTACTTTTTTTTTTTTTTTAAAGATTGATTTATTTATTTATTTATTTATTTATTTATTTATTTATTTATTTGTTATGTAAGTACACTGTAGCCGTCCTCAGACACTCCAGAAGAGGGAGTCAGATTTTGTTACAGATGGTTGTGAGCCACCATGTGGTTGCTGGGATTTGAACTCCTGACCTTCGGAAGAGCAGTCGGGTGCTCTTACCCACTGAGCCATCTCACCAGCCCAGGGCTTACTTTTACTAGTACTAAACAGCAGTCTTAACCCTCCTGCCTCGCCTTCTGGGTAGGCACTACCAGGCCCAGCAAAACTCCTTTCTTGTTTTTAATGCTCTGACCTGCTGTTATACAGCAGGTTTTCTACACCTGCCAACATCCCCTCCAGAGGAAATGAGGTTCTCACAGACCAGTGAACAGAAGGTCATGTGGGGATGGGCCCAAGCCAGGCCTAGTGTCAGCCCTCACCTGCTGCTACTAGATCCTGAAGCAGAACTCTTAGCTACTTCTTTGGCACCAGGTCTGCCTGAGCGTTGCCATGTTCCCCACCATGATGATAATCGACTAAACTTCTGAAACTATAAGCAAACTCCAATTAAATATTCACTTTCTTTTATAAGAGCTGCCGTGGTCATGGTGTCTCTTTGGAGATAGAATGTTTACTACGATGGTTATACATGGGGGGAGGAACAGGGATGAGGACTTGCAAGATTCCTGGGGGCCCTACTAACAGTATAAAAAGAAGTAAAAAGCTGCTAAGGACAGAGACTGACAAGCAAACCTGCCTGCAAGCTACACAGAAGGCTCCAAGGCTGCAGTATTCACATGTTATTATATTCATGTTATTACACATGTTGGCATAGAGCTGCTTTTCTGAGTTACCCCTAATCCTTTTAAGTAACTTCTCACTCCTAGGAATCTCAATTAAACTCATTAGTTCATGAACCTCACAGCGCTGCGACAGTCATTGCCATGGTCTGTTGATGTGTTATGTCACCCCAGAAGGCTGTCACACAACATGTGGGCATATGTATAAAAATACAGAAGTTAAGTTCTGTATTTTCTGAATGTCTGAAAGTAACTTTAGCAAATGCTTTCCATTTGTGTGTCTATTTCCACAAGTGTCTGTATTTGTCAAGTGGTATTTAAACGCACAAGTTTGTCTGTAGTTCCCTAGAGGGAGGAAGCTTCACAGAGGTTCTCAAAAGAACTCCGAAGAATCTCTACATCTCGCCGAGCTGTCCAGAGCCATAAGCAGAGGGACAGGAACACGGCAAGACATTTGTAGCCATCTTTGGCTTGTTTCATTTACTTTAGGGGTGTACGTGTGCGAGCACGTGTAAGGAGGTGCACAATCTGCACTGGAAAGCAGGCAGTGCAGTGTCGTTCATCCTGTCACGCAGCCTCCTCCTCTGATACAGAGTTCCTCCCTACATCTTGGACTTGGCATTTTCTCCAGTAGGCTGGAGGCCAGCAAGCTCCAGCAATCCTCCTGTCTCACCCTACAGAGCTGGACCACACCTGGCTTGTTATACCAGTGTAGAGATCCAGGGCCTTTGTGGTGGTCCAGCATGCACTAAAGGTCACTGAATCATCTCTCCAGCCCTAATTTCCTAGACTTCATATAGAATTGTAGTTCTTTAAAAATGCTTTAGGATAGCCGGCCGGTGGTGGCGCACGCTTTTAGCACTTGGGAGGCAAAGGCAGGTGGATTTCTGAGTTCAAGGCCAGCCTGGTCTACAGAATGAGTTCCAGGACAGCCAGGGCTACAGAGAAACCCTTTCTTGGAGGAAAAAAAAAAGCTCTAGGATATTAAATATTATGAATTCAAAGACATTATGAGCCCATGTACTATGTGCCAAGCAAGACACTGTGGTAGATAATGCGACTTTTAAAAGATTAAAGCCATAGTGGTCCACGCCTGTAATCCTACTACTGAGAGGAAGCTCAGACAAGAGAACTGCAAAGAGTTCACAGCAAATTCAAGGACAGCCTGGGCTATAGAGTAAAGTCTTGTCTAAGAAAAATAAAATAAAAAATAAAGACATTACTCAGATTTAAGACCTCAGACTATAATGAGGAGACCATGATCCTCCTACAGCCTGGCCTAAGAGTGGTCAAATGGGCACTGGGGAGGGGCCAGGCAAGCACAAGCGTGTAAGAGAGCAGTGTAAAGGAGGGAAACAAGCCAGGAGTGAGTCAGAAGAGAGATGATGTGTTTATGAAAGAGATGCAGGCACTGGTAAAGCCTCAACTGTGGCATAAGAATCTGAAAGAGCCCAAAAGGACCTGTGAAATAGAGGCTCCACACAGCCTCAAGTAGGGCTGTATATATGAGGAACGGGGAAGGGACTTGTTTCAGGGAAAGGGGACTTGAATAATTTTCAGGTAGAATTGAAAGAGTCAATAGCAGGAAGAGTGTGGAGTCCAGAAATAAGTGGTATAAAAGCACAAGGTGATGGCCTACAGCTAACAAGCTAAAGTCCAACACCCAGAGCCCACAGGTGTTGTCCTCTTCTCTCTACACAGTAACACATACACACAACACAACACAACACACAACAGAGACACACACCACACACACTTAAAACAAGTAAAAGCCAAATGAAAGATCGGGAGGGGTAGGAATGCTGTGTGGAAACACAGAAGATGGGGTTTAGTTGCTCCTTCCACAGAGCCAGAAAAGGAGAATGAGATTTGCAGAGGAGGAGTGGCAGGTAGTTGTGGTCGCTCCAGGTCACTCCCAGTAAACCACTCGCTCATTACTTCTTACTGAAAGTGGCATCTAGAAAGCACAAGTGATTCTTTGGGCTGCTTCCAATTGGAGTGGTCATAAATAAGAAGCTGAATTAGATGATACATGTAATACTAGAGCCAAGTATCGGCGCTGAATATGAGATGAGACATAAAGCATGTTCTGCTATTGCACCAAACCAGAACAGCATGTAACTCTTTTTTAAAACATCAGCTCTAAATAGTTCCAATGCAGAAGGAAGAATGATTTAGGCTGAGGGTTGGCAAGCTTCCCTGTCAAAGGCCAGATGAGGTGTATATGCAAGGCCTGCTGTCTGTATTAGGACTGACCTCCAGCTCTACAGGACAGCAGCTGCAGCCAACACATGAATGAAGAAACACAGCGCTGTTACAATCCAACTTTGTGTACTACTGTGTCCATCTGCTGACCTGCTATCTGGGCTGGCTGAGACCACACAAAGGCACAAAGCAGTAAAGTGGCAGCATGAGAGACAAGAGAGAAGCCATAGAGATCCAACACATAGGGAGGTCATCAAAACAAAGGATACAATACAAACAGAAGGTCACTAATCACTAGGGACTGGGAAACAGGCAGTGACAGCTGAGGTTAGCATGTAAGAAGACCTTTGGAGGGGACAATGGGAAGATGGGTGTGGGGGGGAAACAAAACAAAAAAAATGCAGACCAGATAGGCACACTGGAAAGAACAGAGCCTAAGACACAAGTCCCATTCCAAGAAGAGCAGCACACGCTCTTTTTTTTTTTTTTTTTTTTTTGGTTTTTCAAGACAGGGTTTCTCTGTGTAGCCCTGGCTGTCTGTCCTGGAACCCACTCTGTAGACCAGGCTGGCCTTGAACTCAGAAATCCACCTGCCTCTGCCGAGTGCTGGGATTAAAGGCGTGCACCACCACGCCCAGCTCTCTTAAAGTAGGTGCAAAAATAGGAAAAGATAGGGCAGGGGCAGGCACAGTTGATGAAGCACTTGCAGAGCAAGCAAGAGGACCTAAGCTTGAACACTAGGACCCACAAAATACTGCACAACTGTCATCTCGGTGCTAGGGATGCAGACAGGAAAATCCCCAGGCCACCCACTCTAGCCAATCAGTGAACTCCAGGTTCAGTAAAAACCCTGTTCCAAAAATAAGATAGGACATGACTGAGGAAAATCACTCGTCTTTAATCCCAGCATTCAGAAGGCAGAAGCAGGCAGATCTCTGAGTTCGAGGCCAGCCTAATCTAAATAGGTTCTAGGGCAGAGAATCTATCTCAAAAAACAAAAAGAAGAAAGAAGAGGGGTTGGGACAAAACCTCATCCAACATCTACTTCTGACTTACACGGATACAGAGGCACACAAGCACATGCAGAAAATACACACAGCCAAGTGCTCTAGGGCTAGAAGGTCGGCTCAGTGAGTAACAGTACTTGCCATGTACACATGCGGATCTGAATTTGAATCCCCAGAACTCACCTAAGAGCCGGACTCTCAGTGTCAGCTTTTGTGATCCCTAAACTCCTCTTAAGGAGACCTGGGAGTGAAGACAAGCATCCCTGAAACTCACACTTGCAGCTAGTCTACTGAATACAGCAGAGAAGCTACAAAGAAACCAACTAGGGCTGAACATCCGGGCTGCACACAGGAAAAGCAAGTGCTCCCAATCTGTTTGCAGCAGAGCCCTACTAAGAAAAGACCACAGTGCCTTTCCAGGACCCACCTCAGGGCTATTAACAGGCTCTACCTCCAGTTCCAATGGGTCCAACATCCTCCTCTGGCCTCTGTGGACGCTGTACACAAACATACACACATGCAGGCAAACACTAATACACATAAATTAAACTAAAAGTGTAAAAATCCTTTAAAAATAAAAACAAACCTATAACATTTTAGTTTTTAAAAAGCTAACTTTCGGGCTGGTGAGATGGCTCAGTGGGTAAGAGCACCCGACTGCTCTTCCGAAGGTCCAGAGTTCAAATCCCAGCAACCACATGGTGGCTCACAACCATCCGTAACGAGATCTGGCGCCCTCTTCTGGAGTGTCTGAAGACAGCTACAGTGTACTTACATATAATAAATAAATAAAGCTTTTTTTAAAAAAAAAAAAAAGCTAACTTTCCATTAAGAGCTGATCTTTTCAGCAACGATGAATGACAATCACCTGTCCTCTCACCACCTGGGCAAGTGAAGCAGGAGGATCAGGAGTTCAGGACCAGCTTCCTCTTCAGAGGCTATTTCAAAGCCACCCTGCTCTATACATTCATGAAAAAGAATCTCATGACCTGTTCTACCTATGTGTGAGCTCAACAGACTCTAGCGAAGATACTTTGACTCAGTCCGTAAACCATATTGGCCCACAGCATAGGGATAATTCTAAGCCTTCCATATATCTGTGAAGATAGATGAACATGGGGCTGGAGAGATGCCTTAGTTAAGAGCATTAGCGGCTCTACCTGAGGACCCCTGTTCAAATCAAAGCACATGATGGCAGCTAACAACTGTCTCTAACTCTAGTTCCAGGGCATCCAATGCCCTGGTTTTGGTCTCTTGGGCTCCAAGCACACAAACAATACAGACATAGATATGCAGACCAAAATCCCATGCACATTAAAATCATTTTTTAAAGATTTATTTATTTTATGTATGAGTACTTTATCTACATGTACACATGCACACCAGAAGAAGGCATCACATCACATTATAGATGGTTGTAAGCCACCATGTGGTTGCTGGGAATTGAACTTGGGAAGAGCAGCCAATGCTCTTAACCACTGAGCCATCTTTCCAGCCCCTATATAAGTTATTTTTAAAATCAGATGCTGAGGAAGACAGTTTAGTGTTTAAGAACACTGGCTGATCTACTAAAAGACTTGGGTTCAATACCCAACACTCACATAGTGGCCCACAATAATCAGGAGCTCCAGTTTCAGGTTATCCAACACCATCTTCTGGACCCTATGGGCACTGCATGCATGTGGTGCAGACACTAATGAAGGCAAAACACCCATAAACAGAAAAACAAAACGTATAAAAGAAAGTTCTAAAAAAAGATGTGTATGAAAGCTGGGCGGTGGTGGCGCACGCCTTTAATCCCAGCACTTGGGAGGTAGAGGCAGGCGGATTTCTGAGTTCGAGGCCAGCCTGGTCTACAGAGTGAGTTCCAGGACAGCCAGGGATATACAGAGAAACCCTGTCCTGAAAACCAAAAAGATGTGTATGAAAAAACAGGGATTTTCTGTGTGTAGCCCTGGCTGTCCTGTAACTCAGATCCACCGGCCTCTGAATCCCTAGTGCTGGAACAATGACTTCTCAAACCTGTTGAACTCGAGCCTCAGAAAAGGTTCAGCAGATAAAGGCACGGGCCACCAACCTGGCAACCTGAATTTGCACCTCAGGAACCACATGGTAGGAGGAGAGAACAGGCTTCCACAAGCTCCCCCTGAGCTCCACTTGTACATCAAGGTATGCGTGCACACACACGCACATACATGCAATACATTTTAAAACAACCCACTGACAAAATAAAGTATGCATCAGGGTTCAAAAGCTGGACTGACGCTACCTGCTTTAAAGGGTTAGCTTGTAGGGAGTGGTGACTCTTGTCTGATCTACATAGTGAGATCGTGTCTCAGAAAACAATTTTTTTTCTCCTGCAAAAGCCAGACACGAAAAGAAAAAAAAAAAAAAAAAAAAAAAAAAAAAAAAAGAAACCTGAATCATACCATAACCTGTAGCTTCCACTGCCTGCAACGGCTTTGTTTTAGGTGGTGGTTGTTGTTTTGAGACAGGATCTTGTTATTTATACCAATCTGACCCAGAACTCAGTAGGTAGTCTGATAAGCCACAGCCTCTGCAAAATTAGGGTTACAGTGTCTGCCACCATGCTTTACTCTTTATCTGTGACTACATCCTTAATATTAATAAAGAGCTGCCCCCACAGTGCTCATCACCACAGTGCAATGTGAAGGACAGCCGTGATAAGCTAGGGTTAAAGAACTGGGCTCTGTCCCTACTCGACCACATGGTGGTTGTGAGCCATCCTGTACACACTGGATGGCTCACAAGCACCGTTAACTCCAGGTCTAGGGGATCCAATACCTTCCATCAACCCATATGCCAATACACAGAATGTAAAACTAAAAACGTTTTTAGAGTCTCCACTATGTGACCTGAGCTATCCTCAAACTCACTATGTGGACCAAGCTGGCCTTGAACTTACAAACATCTGCCTGCCTCTGTTTCTGCCTCCCAAGGGCTAAAAGTGAGAACCACCACCCTCAGCTGATTTCTTTTTCTTTTAAACAAGAATTTAAATTGTTTTTATTTTACATGTATTGCTTATTTTATTACTTGTTGGGAGAGTGCGTGCATGCATGCAGACATTAGAGGACAACTTGTAGAGCTGGTTCTCTCCTCAGGCGTGTATGTTCCAGGGATTGAATTCTGGGTTGGCAGCGAATATTTTTACTTTTGAGCCATCTAACCAGCCTTTAAAAATACTGCCAGCTTCAACTTTATTGTTCCATGACTGGTACCTGAACCTAGGATCTCATGCATACCACTCAAACACATTTCCCAGTGGTGTTGCTGGAGTTTTTTGCTTTTTATTTTTTTAAATAAAAATGGGGGGGGGGGTCTTAGTTAGGGTTTCATTGCTGTGAACAGACACCATGACCAAGGCAACTGTTATAAGGACAACATTTAATTAGGGCTGGCTTAAAGATTCAGAGGTTCAGTCCATTATCATCATAGCAGGAAGTAAGGCAGCATCCAGGCAGGCATGGTGTGGAAGGAGCTGAGAGCTCTACATCTTCAGCTGAAGGATGCTAAGAGAAGACTGGCTTCTAGGCAGCTAAGTTGAGGGCCTTAAAGCCCACATCCACAGTGATATACCTCCTCCAAGAAGGCCACACCTCCAAATGGTGCTACTTCCTGGTCCAAGCATATTCAAACCATCTCAGGGTGTGTGTGTGAGGGTGTGCGTGTATGTGCACGCAGGCGCATGTTTTGCTGATATGTTTACCTGTGCATGGTTGGTCTTCGAGGGTGTCAGTTTTCCTGGAAGTGAAATTACAGGCAGTGTCAAGCCTTCATGTGGGTGGGTAAGGTAAAGAGAGCTGAACCCTAGTCCTCTGGAAGAACAGCCAGTGCTCTTAAGCGCAGAGCTATTGCTCCAGCCCTGTCTATTGTTGTCTCTGAGGTTTTCTGTTTTGGTTTGGTTGGATTTGTTTGTTTGAGATACGGATCTCACTGGCCTTGAACTCAAGGCAGTCTCCTGCCTCAGTGTCCTTCCTGAATTCTGGAATAACAGTGAGCCCATCATGCCTAGCTAACAACCTCAAGATTCTGACAGTGGTGCTAAAGAAAAATGATGAAAACAGAAGCTCCAGGGAGAACTTGACTTCCTTCTGCATCGGGAAGCTTGGATGGCAAACTACCGCCTATTAGTCCATCTCTGATCAAAGTCTACCATATTAGTTAGTGTATCAGCAAAACCTTACAAGATAATGGTTAACTGAGACAAAAAAAATAAAGGCACTATGAGTCAAAGAAAGCAAGTGTGTCCTTCAGAGCCACACCGTTCCTCAGGACTAGAAGCCTAAGGCTCAGACCCTCAAGCAGGGTGTATTATGTTTGTGCTGGGGAGAGGGGTGGGGGTTGCTGCTTGCTTATGTCTGTGCATCATATGAATACAGTGTTCAAGGGGGCTAGAAGAGGGTGCTGTGTCTCCTCAAACTGGGGTTGCAGTTATGAGACACCATTTTGGAGTTAGGAATCAAGACCAGGTCTTCTGGAATATTATTCATCATTTCACAAGCTGATTATTTGTAAATAAGAATATAACGAAACAGCTGGGCGTGGTGGCACATGCCTTTAATTCCAGCACTTGGGAGGCAGAGACAGGCAGATTTCTGAGTTCGAGGCCAGCCTGGTCTACAGAGTGAGTTCCAGGGCAGCCAGGGCTACACAGAGAAACCCTGTCTCGAAAAACAAAACAAACAAACAAACAAACAAAAAACAGAATATAACGAAACAAAGACTGATGTCTTGGAAAATGTCCCTAAGTATCTAACTAAAACTAGCAAGCACTGATTAGATCTTCTCTTACTCCAGGAAACTAAAAAGCCATAAGGTAAAGACCACTCCTTTTAATGCAGCACTGATCACCTTAGTTTATCTGATTAATGAAGCATGACAAATTAGTAGGTCAAACTTCTATACATAAGCAGTATTCCCTCAGCAACACTTCACTCTCAAAAAGATCCCAGCACTCAGGAGAAAGGGGCAGGTAGATCTCTAAGACTGGTCTACTGAGGGCATTCTAGGAAAGCCAGAGCTACACAGAAAAACTTTGCCTTGGGAAACAAAACAAAAACAAACAAACAAACAAACAATAGCAACTTCTACCAGCGTATGATATTTGCACACACAGGCACACACACGGAGAGCCTGACTCGAGAGCTTGGGAGAAGGCAGATCCAAGAGCCAACCTCAATCCCCAGCATCCACACAGAAGCCAATGAATAAATCTTTAAAAACTAAAATAAAACTAAACAAACACAGGGCATAGTGCACACAAGTCCAGGATAGCTAGAACTACACCGTGAGACCTGCTCTGGGGGTACTGGGGCAGAGTGGGGTGGTGTGTGGGGCTGGGGGTGGGGCTTAGTAGTAGGTTCACCTAGCACGTAAGGCTACGGGGCGTTCCAGCACTGTAAAAACTCCAACGGGACCTGGTGGGGTCCAGCAAAAACATGATCAACTGCATGTAGTACCCTATGCTTGGTCCACAGCACTCCCAAAACAAGCACACTGCTAACACAGTACAACAGCTGGTAACTGCTGTTTCTGCTACAGCCAATCCTCTCCTCAGAGTGCTGTATATAACTCACAGTTTGGTCTTCCCCTTTGTGTGATGACCAAACATGGAATCTTTCAAAACCATAAATATATATTATGTGGTACTTCAAAGCATAAGGGAAACTGACTCTAAAGGCAACAACTAAGGAAGCACTGACTCCTTCGTGGTGACTGAAGGCTCTTTAAGGAATCATAAATCTAAGGTCCTCCCCCTACCTGGCCCCCCCAAAGAAAGTAATAAGAGAATTGTGTTGAGAAAGGCTGTTAACAGCTAGTAGTTGTGACACATCTTTAATCCTAATACTCTGGAGGCAGAGATACACAGATACTAGAGCTCCAGGACAGCCAGGGAGCACTGAAATTCCCTGTGCCTCAGAGTTTCAGTATGGACATTTCAACCACAAAGCACAAACAGCCATTAGCACCAACTGAAGCACAAACATCAACTGTAATCAATGACAATCTAAATCAACTATAGTTAGTGACAATCTATCATTCAAGAATTTTTTAATTGCAAAGGTCCTTTCCCAGTGCTACAAGTGCCTCTCCAGATGATAGACCAATGTTCACAAGCCCCTCTTTAATCAATACTTGCAATAGGTAGGGGACACATGCATATACATATACACACAAATGTAAGTACATTTAATTCTCAGAATACTCAACCACACCCACAACAGCATCCTGTTTGAGATGGTCCCACTGTTAAGCCCAGCCCAGGCTAGCCCAGACGGAGCTCCTGAACCCAAGGCTTACCTAGTAGTGGCCAACATTATGGTAGCAGGATGCACACTGGGGCTGCAGAGATGGTTCAGTAGCTAGGAACCCCCACATAGTGAACTCAGAACCATCAGGAGCTCCAGTCCCTAGGGATCTGACATCTTCTGACCTCAGTAGCACCAGGTATGCCATGGTACACATAAATACATTCAGACAAAATGCTCACATACAAAAGTCTAAAATCGTTTTTGAAAAAAATGCATACTACAATTATATATTTATGCTTCTAAAATTACCAAGTTATTTTCCACCTAAGTTTTAAATATTTTCTAACAAAAAATTCATTAAAACTCGCATTTTTATTAGATTATTTAAAAAGCTATTCTAGAAAAATACCACTAATAAAGAAAAGGAAAAGAAAAGAAAATCTCATTCCTAGGTCTTGAGGCAAAGGCAGGAGAACCAAGAGCTCAAGGTCAGCCTGAGCCACATACCAAGATCCTGTCTGAGGTGAGGGAAACCAAGTCTGTATGGGTGCTGGAGACCTGGTGCTGGAGTGAGCCAATCACACCAGGGTTAGGGTCACCTCGGAAACCCAAGCCTACCTCTCCTTGCATAACTGGAGTCTGTATCTTTAAACTGTACCACGACGAAGTCTGAGCATTTGAACAAAACACTCTCCATTATTTCTTCACGTTTTGGCCCCGAACTGGATTCTGTACTTTTCTCATGTGCAGCATCAAGTACCAAGTCACACTAAAATAAAAAGATTAATAACATTAAAAACATTGATTAATAGCTATTTACAGAGCTATTTAGCTCATCAAAGCCATTTACTTTTAAGCCTATGACAAAAGCATCCTGCAAAAACCTGATTATCACATCCTGTTTGGACTTGTCATGCACCTACAATACAAAAACCCTCGAATCTAAAAGCTGATCTTACTATAGCGTATCTGAAACACACTAATGCTAAAAAAAGAGACATGCAGGGCAGTAGTGGTGCACACACCTTTAATCCCAGCACTCGGGAGGCAGAGGCAGGTGGATTTCTGAGTTCAAGGCCAGCCTGGTCTACAGAGTGAGTTCCAGGACAGCCAGGGCTACAAAGAGAAACCCTGTCTCCAAAACAACAACAACAACCAAAAAAAAAAAAAAAAAAGACAACTCTGTACAGCCCTCTTCTAGCTCACAACATCTGAAAATGGTTGAAAATCATAAGCACTGTCTTAGTCAGGGTTTCTATTCCTGCACAAAACATCATGACCAAGAAGCAAGTTGGGGAGGAAAGGGTTTATTCGGCTTATACTTTCCACATTGCTGTTCATCACCAAGGAGGTCAGGACTGGAACTCAAGCAGGTCAGGAAGCAGGAGCTGATGCAGAGGCCATGGAGGGATGTTCTTTACTGGCTTGCTTCCCCTGGCTTGCTCAGCCTGCTCTCTTATAGAACCCGAGACTGCCAGCCCAGAGATGGCAACACCCACAAGGGGCCCTCCCCGCTTGATCACTAATTGAGAAAATGCCCCACAGCTGGATCTCATGGAGGCATTTCCCCAACTGAAGCTCCTTTCTCTGTGATAACCCCAGCCTGTGTCAAATTGACACATAAAACCAGCCAGTACAAGCACATACAATATTTTCAGCTTCACAAACCAGTCATTAAATAGTAAGAATTTGTTATTAGAGAGGAAAAAAAAAAAAACAAGTGGTTATCAAACAGGTAGAGAGTGTGGTAATCAGGAAAACATTTGTATCTTATCTCATGAGCTCAACTGCCAGCTCCACAATCAGCTCAACCAATGACAAGACACTCTCAGGAAGCTACGGGAAGAATTAATACTTAGTAAGAATTACCTTAGGACTGTATGTTTTAAAAACTCCTTCATATATGCCTCCGTTTTTCACTTGTACTTCACATTTCGATCCCTAAAAGACACAATTTAACAGAATCAAGAGTGTGGTTCCCATCATGGGTGTCTCCCTTTCATTTTCTGTAAGGTCTCATTCAATATTGGATATTGACTGGCAATGATCAAGTTTCAGCACATTAACATTATACCTACTTCTCTACTGGTACAGGACTGGAAACTCCAAAGTGAATATAAACTGAATCCTAAAGCTACACATTTCTGTCCCCACTACCATTAGATAACAAAATATTACACAAAAGACCAGCAGCTATAAATACTATTTTACATGCAACAGAGTTAGCAAGAGTATTTTTACTGTGAGTTGTAATTAACTGAATAGCATTCTAGTGTATTTTTTAAAACCATCTTTATTAGTTATAGCCTAATAATATTAGGTTGAGAGTTATCTACATTTTAACTCCATGTAAAATCCCACCCCAAAGGAGTTTATCCGCAATAATCAGGTAACTTACAACAACTGATGTAAGTATATGAACCATCCTCACGTTTGCATAGATTCCATCAAAAGAAATCTGGAATGTATAAAAAATAAACATTATTGTAAGCTGGTCTTTGTACTTGCCTATATACAAAAGCTAACCTTGTCTAGCTCTAAGATATTTGGATTATAATGCATGAAGGAAGAGCTGGTTACGATCACATTTTGTTTCCCTACGAGAAAAGGTAGAGTTTTAAACAAATCAAACAACCATTCCAACTAATAATTACTATGACATAAAACAGACAAAAACAGGAGACTCAGACCTCCATGCGAGAAAGCAAAAACCTCTGGAGAAGACAAATCATTATTTGTAGGGTCTGTGTTTTGTACAGCTAGCGGCCAGGTACAGAAGGGTTGTGCAGTAATGGCAGGCATGCCTGTAAATACCTTTAATTCCAGCATTCTGGAAGCAGAAGCAGGTGGATCTATGTGAATTCCAGGCCATACTGATCTACACAGTAAGTTTTCAGGCCAGCCAGGATACATATTTAGTCCTTGTCTCAAAACACACACACACACACACACTCCTTCAGATGGGGCTCATAAAATGGTTTAGTGGGTAAAGGCACATGAGCCTGATGTCCTGAGTTCAGTCCCCACATGGAGGTCCTCTGACTATTACACCTGCACCATGGTGCACCTACTACCCCCACACTAAATAAAAATAAATATAAACCACAACAGAAGCAAACATCAGCCAGGCTGGAGAGCAGCTGGATGACAGAGCCCTTCCCTAACACATTAAAGAGCCTGAGCACCAAGGGTAGCAGGGTAGTGAGGAAAGACCTCCCAACCCAAGTCCTAAAGAGGGGCAGTACATCTTAATAAAGAAGAGAAGTGCTGAGCAGGGTACACCTTGCACGACCAGCTTCTCTCAACATGTCTGAATCAAGGCAACAAAACCATTCCAGGCTGGACTACAACAGGGTGTGACCTCCTGACTCTCAGTAAGATAGTCTGAGGGATAAAGACCATATTTCAAAACTCAATGACAACCAGTTCTGAGTTTTTGAGGCTAGCCTGGTCTACATAGCAAGTACTAGACCAGCCAAGACTACATAGTAGACCCTGTGTCCAAAAAACAAACAGGTAGGCAGTAGTGGTTTACACCTTTAATTTCATCAATCAGGAAGGAGGCAGAGGCAGGCAGATTTCTGAGTTTGAGGCTAGCCTGGTCTACAGGAGTTCCAAGACAGTTAACAACATGGAGAAAACCCTATCTCAAAAAAACCAAAATACCAACCAAGCAAAAAAAAAAAAACACCAATAAGAGGGCTTCTCATATGGAATTTCATGCTCTTTGTGTCTATTTTAACTTCACTGATAAAAGTTGGAAAACGTCAGGCCAGAAGGTGTTTTCCAAGAAGGAAAAATGACTGAGTTAAAACAGACAGCACATTAATCCTAACAAAAAGCCCAGAGAACTCTGCAAACTCTGGTCCTGGAACATCAAAACCCTTGACACGGTATCAGTATTATGTAAGCCACAAATACCATTAACTGAAAAGTGTTCATTTCAGAGGCCTTCCCAAATCAACAACCTTGTATTAAACTGACTTATCTATAGACTATATGTAGTACAACTGGAAATGTAATTCTTTGCTTTATTATTGAGTCTATGGTTGGAAATCACAGTTTATGTATTTTTCTAAATAACATTAAAGTTACTCACCGTAGGCTGAGGCAGTCCTTTGCTACTATTCCGACCTCTGCAAAGATTAAACATTGTTTTATTAGATTCAATTTTTATTTTATTTAATGAGTACATAAAATACAAGCTTCTAATTCTACTCAAACACAGGCCAAGCTGACTGTGAAGGGGCCATCTAATATAGTGGGACAGGAAATCTCAGTGGCTGTGTGCTACCAGGTCAGGACAGAAGACCACAAAGAGGAAAGAAAAGACAAGACTGCTGTTTTATCAAAACCAAATAGGTAAGGCAGGCGGAGTGCCACATGCATTTGATCCCAGCTCTAGGGAGATGGAAGCGCGACTCTACACAGTGAATTCCAGGGCAGCCAGAGCTGAGCGAGACCTTGACCCTAATATATAAATAAACAAAAACAAATGCATAACAGAAGAGTAAAGACAGCCTATTGGGGTCTAGTGGTGTGTGGCTGCACTCACCCTTCAGAGGCTGAGACAGTGGGATGCTGTGGTGTGAGTTCAGCCAGGGCTGTAGAGCACACCTTGTCTCCCCACCCCAGTCAGTGCACCGAAGGACAAGGGTACACAAAGGAGCAGCACTAGAAGTGAGGAGTGGTGGCACAGGCTTGTGATCAACATGGCCGACTGACACCGCAATCAGAATCAGCTCTCATTCTCCCCATCTCTAAAGTAGTTAAAAACTTCCAAAGATAAGTTAAAACAGGGCTTTGTCAGAGGCTCAGGAGGTAAAGGGACTTGGTGCAAGCCTAAGACTTGAATTCAATCCCCAGCATCCATACGACTTCCCATCCCAACTTCTACAATCTGACCACTACAACACGTGTGCTGGGACAGAGAGAGAGAGAGAGAGAGAGAGAGAGAGAGAGAGAGAGAGAGAGAGAGAGAGAGAGAGAGAAAATAAATGTTTAAACATCAGATAGTTCTAAACACTTTTATTTCTAAATACCATGTGTCTCTGTCAGATTTGGTACGTGATATTGCAGGCCTGGTGGTTCACAGCTGTAACCCCAGATGAGGCAGTAGCTTCCTTACTTGAGGCTAGCCTGGGCTGCACTGTCAAAATTCAGGAATTGTCCAACAAGTCTTTTCCTTACCAACCTTCTCCCTTGGAAAAGCTACAGTACACAAAACTCAGCTAACAGGTTAGGAATATAGCTTGAGGTAGAGTGCTTGCCTCAGAGGTCCTCAGCTCAGGGGGGGGGGGGGGAGGGGGGACAGGGGACTACAGTCTGCTTTCTTATTGTTTTTGAGCCCTCAACTCAGTTTCCAGCACTGCAGAAACAAACAAAACCCACATTAAACAACATAAAACCCTGCTATCAAATGGTGCCTTTGTAATGTGGACTATTTTCAAGTGAACTGAATCATAATAAATAACACCATTGTTCCTCTGTACTCTAGGGGATTGGTCCAAGATTCCATCAGAACCAAAATTCAATGATGTTCAAATCACTTATACGGTATTTGCATGACCCACATACCTCATTTATTATTTAATATCTAGTCAATTGAAGACACTATATATACACAACTATATTATTTAGAGAATGACAAGGGGAAAAAAACAAGACCCACAGTCCTTGCTGGTACAATTTCCCCCGATCCTTTCCACTCACTGTTAGTTCAACCTGCAAGTCTTGAACCTGTACAACTGAAGGCTTCTTCTAAAGGGAAAGATTGAGTTTCTCACAAACAACAAGGAATTCTACATTTCTGTTCCACCTGTTGTGGAACAACACACCTGGAATCCCATTTTAAAGTTGCTGGGGTTTTTTTGTTATTAAATGTTCTATGTAGCTGAGCACCAGCCTGTATGTCTGTGCACCTTGTCCATGCTTGGTACCCACAGGGCCTGGAGCAGCACACTGGATCCCCAGAAACTGGAGTTACAGAAAATTATAAGCAGCCATGTGAGTGCTAGAAAACAAACCCAGGTCCTCTACACAAGCAGCCAATGTTCTTAACCACTGGGTCTTCTGTCCAGCCCTTGAAGTGCCATTTTAATACAATAGCCACACATTCCAATTGAGTCCAAATTTGAAAATTCAGGAAACAGCTGAAAGTCTAGAGCAGGGCTGCCAACTCGTGGCAGCAACACTAGCAGAACTCCCAGGCAGCCCACTACCTAGTTCTCCACCCTTCAACTGTCTTCCTCACCTCACTCACGCAGGAGAGCTGGCCGAGGCTGGATGGCCTCTCATTTCTTTCAGAAATTCTAGAACCCTAAGATTCACACATTGCAATGTTCTTGGCACCTGGCAGAATGGCTCAGCAGTTAAAGGCACTTGCAACCAAGCCTGACAACCTGCGTTCCATCCTCTGGACTCCCATAATTTAAGGAGAGAACTCTCACAGGTAGTCCTCTGACCTGTACATTCCAGTCTGGAGTTATAAGAAAAGAAAAGAAAAGAAAAGAAAAGAAAAGAAAAGAAAAGAAAAGAAAAGAAAAGAGGAAGGGGAAGGGGAAGGGGAAGGGGAAGGGGAAGGGGAAGAGGAAGAGGAAGGGGAAGAGGAAGAGGAAGAAGAAGATCCAAAAGCATAAAGAACCTGACTTCTCACTTGTCACAGATCTTGCTAGGAACCAAGTAAATGTTACACACTGGACTCTGATCAACCACTGTTTGACAGTTGATGGACATGAACCTTAACCCAAACCACCCAACCCAGTTCACATGCAGTAAAGTCCTGCTGCAACTAGGTGCACCTAATCTACACCCAAGCTTTTGTTTCTGGGTTATGCTTTTTCACTCTTAGGAATCACAACCCAAGAACTTCCTGGCACCCTTCAAACTTTACAATTAAGACTTAAAAGGCAGGCTGAATTAGTAGACTGTAACTGGCCCTGGTTTTATCCCCAGTACCACACAAAAATCAGGAACAGTGACACACACCTGCAATCTTAGCTCTAAAGAAGCCAGGTTCCAAATCTTCAGATGTGAGTATATTCTGGAGTAACTTCAGAAACCAGGACAGTAAAAAGGAACCACCGAAGCTGCCTTTAATCCCAGCGTTTAAAATGCACAAGTAGGAGGGTCTGTCATCAGGCTAGCCTGATCAGCATAGGGAATCTAAGGACAGCCAGGACTACAGAGACCCTGCCTCAAAAAACAAACAACAAACAAAAAATGACCATTGGCAGGGTGTGGGGGAGGAGAACAAGAGCTGGGCATAGTAGGGAAATGGTGAGGGGTGGGGTGATCTTTAAGAGGGTAACTAACAAACAGAGGAAGAGAGAGGGGATTACATACAGAGTTTCATCTGAGCTGACAACACTTTCTCCAAGAGCCAAAGGCAACCTAACAAAAAAAAACCCCAGACTCCTAAACATATTGCTACTGCCCTTGGGTGACCCCAGAGGTGGGAGGTAAGTAAGTCTACTGCTGAAGACACCATGTACTTTAGAGTCAGGACTCACACACAAGCACCTGAGCTGGAACTGACCTGAATGCTTGCACCCTTTAAGGACTAGCCTTCACGGTGCCACTGTGCAAGTTTACAAAGGAGGCGAGCTTCCAGCAATCTAACTCTAACCCTACCCAGCTATGATACCTATGAACCACAATGACTGGCATGACGTGGTCACCCTAAGGCTTGCAGTAGTGGCATTCTTTGGCAGTAACCAACAACTCTCTAATTGGGCCACTCAGTGAGAGAAAACTCATGCCCTGGTACTGGAAACCTAGCCAACTACTCAGTGCAAGTGAAGTCAGATCTTAGAGAAGCACAGAACCCCCTAACTCTAGAAAATTGTCCTTACATCACAGATAAGTATAGTCCTCACACCTCATCCAGGAAACTTCTTAGACAGGGGGACCATTACAAAAACATTCAACCCATCAAAATGCAGCAGTATGGAGCCTATTCCCAGTAGATACATCTACAAAACATTCCCATACCTAAGGCTCAGGAAACATTGCAGAAGAGAAAGCAGAAAGACTGTAAGAACCAAAGAGTCTGCTGTGAGATTGTGTCTCCTAGTAATGTCAAAAGTCTCACCAACATGGCTGCCTTAACATGAGAGGAGACAACACTGATAGACACAAAGTGGATGGGAGAAAACCCACAAGGCTTATACAAGAACTACAGACAACTTAGGAATGCTAAGAGTGAGAGAAACAGTCTTCTCCAGGAGAGTGTACACTAATTGGTTATCAATGACAAACGGTCAGCCCTGAAAACATACATGTGAGAAACATACAGACTGATCAGGTTATAGTTAGGAATATACTCATAAACATATATGCACGAAATAACAATTAATGAAAAAAGAGGCCATGAATTAGAAATGGAGCAAGGAGAATAGGCGAGGGAGGAGAAGTTGGAAAAGGAAAGAGAATTATTTAATCCTATTATAATATCAAAAAGAAAAAGATATTCACTGGTAGGGTGTCATTAGCCCCAGGAAGTAGAAGTAGGAGGAACTCTGAGTTCAAGACAAGGATGGCCTTTCTAAGTGAGCCCCAGGACAGCCAAGGCTACACAATGAGACTTTGTCTCAAAAAGTGAGGGTTGATAGTCAAGAGAAGGCTCAGTGTCTGGGAGCACTGGGAGAGGATGCTGTTTCTTTTTTTTTTTTTTAAAGATTTTATTTATTATATACATAAGTACACTGTAGCTATCTTCAGACACACCAGACAAGGGCATCAGATTTCATTACAGATGGTTGTGAGCCACCATGTGGTTGCTGGGATTTGAACTCATGACCTCTGGAAGAGCAGTCAGTGCTCTTAACCGCTGAGCCATCTCTCCAGCCCGAGGATGCTGTTTCAATGTCCAGCACCCACATCGAGCAGCTCACAACTACCTGTGACTACAACTCCAGGAGCATCTAACACCTGTGGCTTCTGTGGACACCTACACTAACATGCACATTATCCAAAGCAGACACACAAAAAATTAAAAATAGTAAAGATAAAATTTTTTAAATCCAATTTTACTGTTGGCAGAGGCAGGCAGATCTTTTGTGAGTGAGGCCAGCCTGGTCTACAGAGCAAGATCTGGGACAGCCAGAGCTAGACAGAGAAACCCTGTCTCAAAAAACAAAAAAAATTTTTAAAGTCCAATTTTACAACTATGTCTTACCAATTTCCTCCACTTTTTGAATTATTAACTCAGCTCTTACTTCCATTTATTCACAGAATGTTCCTAAAAGATGAAAATGAAAGTCAGGCATACTGGCACATGCCCTTAATCCTAGCATTCAAGCAGAGGCCAGGCTGGTCTGCATGGTGAGTCCCAGGACTGCCTAAGCTACACAGTGACTCCCTGTCTGAAAACAGAAACAAAAAAGATGAAACAGCTGTACCTTGCTAAGAGTTTTCTCTTCCTGATTGCCGAGACAGCACTAAGTATCCCTGAACATGGGTGGCTTCTCCACAAAGCTATGAGTAAACTAAAGTAACAAGGCCCTGACAGAAGGCACACACATCATCTCTTTGCTGCCTATAGCTACAGCTTTGAGTACTACATAGCAATTGCTGGGCAACCCAGTTTACTCAGAACCAGACAGTTCAAAAGGAAAACAAAAAGTCCCAGTGTTATACAGCAGCAAAGAGCCAAAGAAATGACACCCACCAACCAAAACTGACCTACAAGTCAGACATGTCAGAGAGGGTCACTGAGGTGCAGCAAAGGAACCTCTGCAAACCAAACCCCCTTCCAGTCACCTAGACCAGTGCTTCTCAATACTCCTAATGTTGCCACCCTTTAATGCAGTTCTCATGTTGTGCTGATGCCCAAACATACAATTATTATTCTTACTAATTTACTACTGTAAGTTTGCAGTTGTTACAAATAGTAATGTAGATGTATGCTTTCCAATGGTCTTTAAAGTGAATGAAAGGTCATTGGTACTCCTGTCCATAGGGGTCTCGACCCACTTACTTTTAGTTTGGGGGGCTTTGGGGGGTGTGGAAACCTGAGTCTAATGTACCTCAGGTTGGCCCTGAAGTCGGTATGTAGCAGAGGCAGCCCTAGACTCTTGATCCTGCTTCTACCACCCGAGTGCTGGGATTACAGGTAAGCACCACAATGTCCAAAGCCGGGACACATTCCGGCTCCCCCTAAATCCTATGCGCGCATCTGCTCACTGAGTTACATTCCCAGCTCTCCGTTTCTTCACTAGCACTAGACCCAATCATCTACTTAATTTAAAAAATTAACTTAAGTATGCCTTATTGGAATTACTTGGAATAGAAAGGTTTTGTATTTTGAATTTCCAATTTCTTTGGACTTTAGACTAAGGAGGTATCTTGGGATGGAACCCAAGTTTAATGTTTCATATGGACCTTGTGCACATAAGCTGAAGGTGCCTATATTCAGAACCTTAAGTGGCCACACATTCTGACCACATCGCCTTTGGCTTGGTGCAGAACTTCCCACTTGTAGCATCATGCTGGCACCAACACATTCAGACTTTGGGACCTGTGAACTTTCACATTTTTCAACCAGAGAGGGTCAACCTAAAACAAACACTAACTCTCAAACATGGTAAAGACAGACTAGCAAAATGTCTCAGCAGGCAAAGGTGCTTACAGATGACTTCAGTTCAATCCCCAGAACCCACATCATAGAAGAGAACTTACTCCTTCAAATCATCCTCTGACCTCAAGTATGTGCCCACCACTCCCACCACCCTTAGCACGCAACACACAAATGCACACACACACACACAAATAAAAGAAAGAAAGGGGGGGGGGAGGAGACTGGAAAAACAGCTTACCAGTTAAGAGCTCTTCCAGCTCTTCCTGCTGGTGACAGAGTTCAGTTCCCTGGACCCACATCAGGTGACTCACAACCATCTCACCAGCTCCAGGGCACCCAAACCTCCCGGACCTGGAATCATGTGCACACACACACACACACACACACACACACACACACCTATACACAATGCTGGCTATATTAACACAAGAAAACCTGCACGTAAAATAACTTCTACACTGCTTCAGAGTAACAGGAAGAAGGAAATAGATGGTATATGAAGCAAGACCAGTGTGACTTGCTAAGTATTGAAGTAGCAGGTGTTCAAGGGTCATCATACCAGTCTGTCTACTTTCCTGCAAATCCCTTAAAGACACCAAGTGCTACAAAAGACGCCCATCAAGCACCCATATCTAGCAGGACAGAAAAACACAAGCACAAAAGATTCTAACCACCACTGGTAGGCTGCATTTGTCAGCTAAATCTAAAATGTGATCCATTCAACATAAAAAAGATTTCATTAGGAAATAAATGGGGAACTTGAGAAATGGATCGGTGGTTAAGAGCACCAGTTGCTCTTCCAGAGGTCCAGAGTTCAATTCCCAGCAACCACATGGGAATTGAACTCATACAGAAAATAAATAAATAAAATGCAAGTTGGATGGCTCAGATGGTAAAAGCACCTGCTGTCAACTCTGACAGCCTGAGTTCAATCCCCCAGACCCACAAGGTGGACAGAAAACCACTCCAGAAAGGCGTTCTCTGACTGCCATATGCACTCTATGGCATTTCCATGCATGTGCCTGTCTGCCTGCATGCCCTCATACTAAATAATAAACAAACAAACAGATGGAAGGGACTGGAGACTGCACAGCAGTCAAGAGCATTTCTTCTTGTAGAGAACCCAGGTCCAGCACCCACATGGCAGCTCAACCTTCTGTAACTCTGGTCCCAGGGAATCAGCACCTACTTCTAGCCTCATCGGGCACCCATACACACAAACACACATTTAAAAAGAAAAACCTTTGGGAAGCAGAGGCAGGCGGATTTCTGAGTTCAAGGCCAGCCTGGTCTACAAAGTGAGTGCCAGGACAGCCAGGGCTACACAAAGAAACCCTGTCTCATAAAAATCAAATAAAAAAAGAAAAAAAGAAAAACCTAAGTGGGAGTGCACGCTTTTAATCCCAGCACTTGGGAAACAGAGGTAAGTGGATCTTTGAATTTAAGAACAATCTAGTGTATATGGTAAGTCCTGGGCCAGCCTCAAAAGAAAAAAAGGAAATCTAAAATCATGAAACTACTAAACAGCACTGTGACCCTGAATTCTTTGTTTTTGTTTTGTTTTGTTTTGTTTTTTTGAGACAGGATTTCTCTGTGTAGCCCTGGCTGTCCTGGAACTCACTCTGTAGACCAGGCTGGCCTCAAACTCAAGAGATCTGCCTGCCTCTGCCTCCTGAGTGCTGGGATTAAAATGTGTGACCACGCCGGGCGTGGTGGCGCACGCCTTTAATCCCAGCACTCGGGAGGCAGAGGCAGGCGGATTTCTGAGTTCGAGGCCAGCCTGGTCTACAAAGTGAGTTCCAGGACAGCCAGAGCTATACAGAGAAACCCTGTCTCGAAAAACCAAAAAAAAAAAAAAAAAAAAAAACAAAAAAAAACAAAAAAAAAAAAAGAAAAAAAAAGTGTGACCACTACGGATGGCTGTGACTTTGGATTCTTAAATATGATATCAAAAGCACTGTAACTGGAGAGTTGGCCTAGGGCCGTGATATATGATACAGTCTCAGCTGCTTGGGAGACTGACAAAGAATGTGCTCTTCTTTAAAAACAACAACAAAAAAAAAGATTTATTTATTTTATTTATATGAGTACACTGCAGCTATCTTCAGACACACCAGAAGAGGGCATCAGATTCCACTACAGATGGTTGTTGCTGGGACTTGAACTCAGGACCTCTGAAAGAGCAGTCAGTGCTCTTACTGGCTGAGCCATCTCTCCAGCCCCAAGAAGATCCTCTTGAGCTCAGTAATTTAGCACCAGCTTTGACAACAACATGACAATATGCCTCTTTAAGCCAATATTCAATATTGAGGAGGAGCTGTGTGTGAACTCTGTAATTCACTAACAAAAATAAAACCAATAACCTAGTTCAAAAACAGCAAAAGCAAACAAAAACCAAAACCACCACCACCAAAACCCAGATAAACAATGATCTGCAAAAAGATGTTCAAAAGTGAATTAAGAACACCTCATGCTCTTCCAAAGAGCCAGGATGGGAACAGATCCCAGCACTCACACTGGATGGCTCACAATTCCAGTTCTGGGAAACAGCATCCTTTACTGGCCTCTGCAGATACCCATACACATGAATAAATCATGAAATTAATCTAAAAATAAAAAGATGTTCAAGCTGCATATAGTGGCATATCCCTGCAAACTCAGCATTCAGGAGGTGGAATAAGAGAATCAGGAATTGAGGTGAATCCCTGCTTCATAGTGAGTTTAAGAACAGTCTGCATTCTATGAGACTCTACCTCAAAAAATATATATATTCTTTTTTTTTTTTTTTTTTTTTTTTTGGTTTTTCGGGACAGGGTTTCTCTGTACAGTCCTGGCTGTCCTGGAACTCACTCTGTAGACCAGGCTGGCCTCGAACTCAGAAATCTGCCTGCCTCTGTCTCCCAAGTGCTGGGATTAAAGGCGTGCGCCGCCACCACGTCCGGCAAAATAAAATATTCTTAGTATCACTAGTTTTTTAGGAAATTAAACTTCACACCCATTATGGCAGCTTATAGCGCAGGGATTGAAGTATTTACCTTTCAGGAAGCCATGAATTATTTCTGGCACCATTTCTCTAACCAATGCCAGAAGTTAGCAAGTAGGTGAGAGCAGTGGGAGAATCAGAATCTTGGGTACCACTGAGAGAAAGGGAAGACGGTGTGCCCCACTGGCTAACATGGCGACTCCTTAAATCATTAAACACAGAAGTTGTTGAGACAGCTAGCTCACTGAATAAAGGCATCCCTGGAATCCATAAAAGTGAGTGGGAGAGACCTGGCCTCTCTCTCTCTTTCTCTCTCTCTCTCTCTCTCTCTCTCTCTCTCTCTCTCTCTCATACACACACACACACACACCAAACAGAGAGAGTTGTTGGTCAGGTTCTTGCAATCACTCTGTTGCCAGCAGAACCAGATAGTACAACTTTTACTAATAACGACAAATCCACCACAGCCTTGGATGCAGGACAAGGAGAGCACACTGTGACAGTCAGGGGCTTCCTGCTGGGAACAAAGACATCAATGTCAACAGAATCCTAACCCTGAAGTGAACCACACGAGCCAAACAACCAGCACCAGTCCAGGTGTGCACACCGTCGTAATGTGGCATTATGTGGCAATAATGGCATTACTTGGTGGGAGGGAATAAGGAACCATTTTCTATTTATCTCTAGGAGAGTTACAGGCTACACGGAGACAATCTAGTGTTGTTTTCTAAGTGGACGTGGTATCAAATTATCTCTAAATATTTTTGTTCATTCCTATAGTTAGAGCTGCTCTCTGACTTGGTCAGAGGCTAACAACTAGTCCAAGTGCAGAGAATGAGCACTAGGCCTAAACCAAGACTTCCATGTGAGTCACCCTGCCATGTTCAGAGAGACCAGACAAGGGAGGGTACGGGAGTTTAAGGCCAGAGAATGTACATATGGCATTGCAGTTGTGCTCAAGAACTTAAGCAGTTGGGTTACCTGTCCAAGACTGGGCACACCTATAATCCTGCACAGACAGGACATGGGATCCCCTAGGGTGCCAGCCCTCTTTGGGATCTACTGGGAATGAAGGAGGAGGAGATGCTGGAGGAGGCAGGTCTTCTCTTCAGTGCTGTAGTGCCTTTCCTGTAGTACAGTGAGTGACTCCCATCCCACATTCACACAACCAACTCTAATCAAAGTCAGCGGTTGCCAAACGCCAAACAACAGACAGACACAGAAACAGGAGGGGGTTGGTTGGGGAAAGGGGGTTTAGCAGGAATGGAATCAGGTATGAGAGTTTCAGGAGTGGGAAACAACCAAAGGACACTCTGTACATCAAAGAAATTAATAAAGGGCATTATATACATCAAAAATAAATAAAAACTAAAGTAATTGGGAGAAATCTAAATAGAATGATCACAAGATCCAGTAGTTCAGGTTCTGGGCTTATATCAAAACCTTTGCCTGAAGCCGTGAGTCAGCAGACAGTCACACACTATGTCAGTCCCTAGCAGGTCACTCACCACACAAAGACCATTCAAATGCACACTGATGGATAACGACATCATGATGGCTTACAACAAAATCTGTATTCATCATAAAGAAATAAACTCTCCAGAGCTGGAGAGATAGCTCAATACTTACTGCTCTTACATGGGATCTCAGTTCAATTCCCAGCTTACAGCTGCCTGTAACTCCAGTTCCAGGGCAAGTGCCCTCTTCTGACCACCACGGGCACCTACACTCACATGCATAGACCCCACAGACTCAATACAGACACACACACAAAACATTAAAAAATAATACAAATAAATTTTTCAACTCCATGAAGGTCTGGTATGTTACAACACAGAGGACTCTTGAAGCATGCTAAAGTAAATAAGCTAACAGGGAAAACAAGTATTGTTCAACTGCATCAACGCCTTACATTCAGTCACAAAGACAAAATGATTCCCAGAACCAAATCTAGGGGAAAAAAAGAGGAACCACTGCTTATTGGGTATACAAAACTTCCTTTCTGAACATGGAAACTGTGTTTAAAATCAATGCAGAGATCAGTGATAGAATTTAAGTGTCACATTTAACTTAAAAGTGATTAAAATTAGCTGGGCTTGGTGGCGCACGCCTTTAGTCCCAGCACTCGGGAGGCAGAGGCAGGCAGATTTCTGAGTTCAAGGCCAGTCTGGTCTACAAAGTGAGTTCCAGGACAGCAAGGGCTACACAGAGAAACCCTGTCTCGAAAAAACCAAAAAAAAAAAAAAAAAAAAAAGTGATTAAAATTGGGTCTACGTGGTTAAGAAAACTGGCTAACAGGCATGCATGTGATACACACAGAGATGCATACAGCCAAAATACCTGAACACATAAAATAAATCTTTCTTTGAAAAGAAAGAACTGGCTGTTCTTTCAAAGAATCTGAGTTCAATACCCAGCTCGCACATGGCAGCTCACAACTGTAACTCCAGGACCACAGGATCCAACACCTTCCTCTGACCTCAGAGAGCAACAAGTATATACTTAGTATATAGACATACATGCTGGCAAAACATCCATATACATATAATTTGATTTTTTTTTAAAGAAAATTGATGATTAAATTGGTTATGTGGCAGCTTTGGCACGAGACTTTAATCCCAGCACCTGGCAGAGAGAATCTCTGAGTTTGAAGCCATCATGATCTACAGAGTCCCTGGGTAACCAGGACTACAGAGAAACCCTGTATTGACCCCAAAGGTTATACTATTTTATACAATTTGTCAGAGATCTTATACTATCTTCCCAAAGGACCATCATTTGCAAAAATATGCAGAGAACTAAAGTGACTAAGGAAACTTCAAGGCTGGACATGGGGACTCAAAAACAAAGAAGAAAAACAAATTTAAGCTGCTTAAGTATCCAGCTTAGGCCAGTCGGTGGGGGCGCACGCCTTTAATCCCAACACTTGGGAGGCAGAGACAGGCAGATTTCTGAGTTCGAGGCCAGCCTGGTCTACAGAGTGAGCTCCAGGACAGCCAGGGCTACACAGAGAAACCCTGTCTCAAAAAACCAAAAGTAAAAAAATAAAAAATAAAAAAAAGTATCCAGCTTGTGGTCAAGGCACTAAGAGAAAACTGGAGAGCTCAAAAGAAATGTAACTCTAGCAGGTTTGATGGCCACATGTGGGAAGGCAACGGGGAGAAGTTAGGAAAACTAATTTCTAACTCAGAAACTGTCCTTCAATGGAGCAGGTTTGGCCAATCAGTATGTGGAGAAGGTGATGGCCCAGCCTGGCGTGACAAGCAGACATGAGAACCTGAGCTCAGTTCCCAGCACTGGGTGCAGAAAGCTAGGTGTAGTGCCGGGCGTGGTGCTACACGTCTTTGATTCCCTAAACTCAGGAGGCAGAGGCAGTTGGATCTGTGTGAGTTCCAGGCTAGCCTGGCCTACAGAGTGTGGTTTCAGGACAGCCAGGGTTCTGCAGAAAGACCCTATCTTTAAAAAAAAAAAAAAAAAAAAAAGTTGGTGGTAAAGACACCCTAGGTCAACCACAGGGTAACTGAGACAGTTCAAAACAGCAAGGTAGCAGCGCCCAAGGATGAGCTAGCTCTGCCCTCTACACACTTCTGCACACATATCCACACATTCATACCAAAATTATAAAAAATAATAACAATAATACCATCCAATGGACAGTTAATGTGCATCCTGCAAGCCAGGTGTGAAGTGGCCTGACCTCTCTAGTCATCCAGCCATGCGCCAACATCAGCCTTGCACAGCGGTTCCGTAGGATTAGACAGCCTAAGAACTACAGGGGCCCTATGTTACCTACGTATTACACTGTTTGTTAGTCCTATAAGACTCTCTAATAGCACCACTTCTTTATCCTCCTGTAGTGCTGTCCACTGTAAATAGTAACAGCCAGCCCCTAGCTCCAACCTAGAACCAGACTTGCTACAAGGTATTGTCTAAAATACCCATTTTTCAATAAAAAATTACAAAGCCCAGGAAATCATGATCTTACCAACTAAACAGAGAAACAAGAAACACAAACTGCTTCTGTGACCCAAAATACAGTTTAAAAAGTAAAACTACGGGGCTGGTGAGATGGCTCAGTGGGTAAGAGCACTCGACTGCTCTTCCGAAGGACCAGAGTTCAACTCCCAGCAACCACATGGTGGCTCACAACCATCCGTAACGAGATCTGGCGCCCTCTTCTGGAGTGTCTGAAGACAGCTACAGTGTACTTACATATAATAAATAAATAAATCTTTAAAAAAAAAAAAAAAAAAAAAGTAAAACTACAAGTAGCCAGGCAGTCCGCCCCCAGCTACAATGCCTGAGCTTGGGAGGCTGAGGCAGGAAGAGCCACCAGGCAGCAGTGAATGCACACAATAGAAAGACTCTGACTCCAAAACTAAAAGCAGTCACTACAAACAGGACCAGGAGCAGGGACAGTGTGCTTACTTACTTACTATGCAGCATCAAAAAGCTACATAAAGAGACGTCACTGGAGACAGCAGGGCTTCAACTATGTTACAGCGCTTACCTGGTGAATGCATGGCCTTAGGCAAAGAAAAGAAATCCCTGGCAGTGAGATGTTCCAGTGGGTAAAATCAATCCTCATGAACCTGATGACCTGAGTTTGAACCTAGGTACTGACAGAAGAACCTACTACCAATGGTCCTAATCACTCCAAACACTTCTTGGCACCTGCCTGCCTCACTCACACAAACGTGCACACAATAACAATAAAGTAGTAAGGGAAAGAGGTATTCATGCACTTAACCCCAGTGCTTGGAAGGCAGAGTCTAGAGGATCTCTGTGTGTTCAAGGCTAGCCTGGTTCCAGGCCAACCATAGTGAGAACCCTGCCATAAAATGAATACTAAATGAATTAGTTGATTGATTTAATACATGAGCTGAAAAGATGGTTCAACCGTAGGACAAGCTGCCCTTCAAAAGGCTCTGAGTTCAATTCCCAGAACCTACTTGGCAACTCACAACCATCTATAACTCCACCACCAAGAGATCCAACACCATCTTTCTAGCATCTGAGGGCCCCAGCCTAACACACATGCTCACACACACACATACACACGTGTGCATACACAGAAATATGCATAATTTTTTTAAAAAGGAAAAAATTTTTGAAGATGAAAAGTGTAACTGACAGAAATTCACTAGAGAAGCTCAATAAGCATCTGAAACAAGGCAAGAAAGAACTTAAAGCTTGTGGAGCAACACAGATTAGCAAACCTAAGGAGCCAGGCATGGTGGCATATACCATTAATCCCAGCACTTAGGAGGCAGAGGTAAAGGGAACTCTGTAGGTAGGGGAAACTGAGTTCTGCCTGTTCTACATAGAAGTTCCAGGATAGCCAAGGCTATATAAAGACCATCTAAAAAAACTTTTTTAATCCAAAAAAAGGCATTCTCACAAAACTTGTGAGGTTAGGGAGCTGATTTACTGTTCAATCTACACCACTGATTTCTACAGAGCTGCAACCCCTATCGCTATGAGGAAGGTCACTGGGTATTGTCCACTGCCAGCCTAGCTCCAGGTTTCCTGAGAGCTTGCCTCAAAGGAGTAAATCAGAGTTACAGAGCTAGACACCGAATGTGGCCTGCCAGCACACATGTGTGCACATACATTATGCACTAAAGAAGTTCTTAATACATTGCTAGCAGAGTAGAATCTCTTTTGTTTGGTTTTGTTGTTTTCTCCAGACAGGATTTCTCTGTGTATCCCTGGCTGTCCAGAAACTCTGTAGACCAGGCTGGCCTCGAACTCACAGAGATCTGCCTGCCTCTGCCTCCTGAGTGCTGTGATTAAAGGCATGTGCCACCACCTGGCCCAAAAGAGCCAGAAACAAACACTCTTTAGAGTTGAAACAAACACTAAATGCTAATTTATTCTCCCTCCTTGACCCCAACACAAACAAAAAAGGAGCTAGGGATCGAGGTTTGTTTTCACTAGATAAAGTGCTTGCCACAAGATATGCGGGGGCCTGACTTCTGATACCTAGCACCCACATAAAAGCCAAAAGCCAGGCACAGTGGCATCAATCTGTAGACCCAGTACTGAGAAAGCCGAAAGGCAGATTCCAGAACTCCCTGGCCAACCAGACCAGCCAACTTGTTAGCTCTAGGCTCAATGAGAGACAATGTCAGCTGACATCAGTCTCTGGCCTACAAATACCAACCCCCAAGTCCAACACATACACACATAATCACACACACAAACCCACAGAAGGTCAATAAAGGCAACTGCACAATACAAGCTAGTGTAAACCTTTAGACTGCTCTACTTACTTACGCTCAGCTATGTGAAACCCATGTACTCCTGGATACGGCACTTCATGACCATAGTTCAAGCAAGACCTGCCTGAGCTACAGAATCACGCTTTTTTCTTTTCAAGACAGGGTTTCTCTGTGTATCAATCCTGGCCTCCTGGGCACCTGCTTTGTAGATTAAGACTGGCCTCGAACTCAGAGAGATCTACCTGCCTTTACCTCCCAAGTACCAACTTTTTCTTTTTTAAGCCAAATTTGAAGCAAGTTTATTAAATACTAACCAAGACAGACTTTGGTCAGGATTACTCCCTGGAACTTACAGCTGGGGGGGGGGGGGGGGACGACGACACATGACACCAACCACCCAAGGGCCTACCTGGACTTCTAACCTAGACACTCACACTCATGCATGCACACACTGAGTAAGTGGGAGTGAATGGGGCCGCATTTGTACATGGCAGCCCATATTCAATACACATGGTTTTGGACACAGGACTACTTTACTGTGTAACCCAGATTCATCTCAAACTCACAAAGCTCAGCTTATCTGACCTCAGCATTCAAGCACTTGGAAGGACAGGTGTCTTTCATACTTTCTGTTTGACACGGATCTCACTACCTAGTCTGGAGAAGTTTCAAACTCACTATGCAGCCCAAAGAGTAGTTAAAGCCTCCCAAACTCTTGGTGATCCTCCTGCCTCAGCCTCTCTGAGCTAGGATTACATAAACGCACAACCAGGCCCAGCCTGACTTCTAAGAATTTCTGATCTATAGAGGGCTGAGCATATTTTGAATTGTTAAATAAAGTCTACAATATAGTTTATGTGAATCATGACAAGTACTGACAAACTCAATTTCTCCTTCCTATAAAGAAAACTGTATGTAGCAGTTACAAGGAAAGGCAGGGCTGGGGAAGTGGCTCATTTATAAAGTGCTTACCCTAAAAGCAAAAGACTGAAGTTTGGATATCAGAACCCATATAAAAAGTTGGGCATGCCGGGCGTGGTGGCGTACACCTTTAATCCCAGCACTTGGGAGGCAGAGGCAGGTGGATTTCTGAGTTCGAGGCCAGCATGGCCTACAAAGTGAGTTCCAGGACAGCCAGGACTACACAGAGAAACCCTGTCTCGAAAAACAAAAAAAACAAAACAAAACAAAAGTTGGGCATGATGACATGACTTTAATGCCAGCAGCGAAGAAATGCAGGCTGGTGACAGACCTATAATGAACAATGACTGATAGACCCTGTCTCTAAGCTCTAAGAATGTAAGCAACACTCAACACTGTTGTGACCTTCACCTGAGCACAAGTACCCACACACACATGAACACACACACATACAGGAAAGAAGCAACTGAGTACACCATAAAAATCTAATCAGAGCACTTTCAGTTAACTTGAGCTGAGTCACTTTGCTCCTCCCAGTTTGAGTTTATTATTAAAGAGTAACCCTATAACTAAACTTTATTAAACAAGTTCTCTCCATGTGAAGATCTATACAACAGGAGTAAAGGGTTCCATCATGAGGTAAGAATTTACAAGGGCAGACAGCACAAGATTCCTGACACCTAGGGTATAAGAACAGACCCAGTGTCCCCAACAGAAACCATGATGATGAAAACGTCACACAACACACTGTTCAATATGGCAACCACTGGCACAAGCAGCAGTGAGTACTGGAGACAAGGCTGCCATGACTTCGCTATTGTAACGTGAACATTTCAGTTACTCTCATCCTGAGCTTCTTTTTGTATATATATGGGTGTTTTGCCTGTATCTGTGTACCACAATGCATTAGTTAAAGATAGTTGTGAGCTGTCATGGGGGCACCAGGGAATTGAACTTGAGTCCTCTGGAAGAACATGCAATGCTCTCAACTACTAAGCCCTTATTTTTTTTTTCTTAAATATATGTATTTAGCTGGTATGGTATTTAACTTCCCCAGCACTCAGAAGGCAGAGGCAGGCTGATCTCCAGAGCAGCCTGATCTACAGAGTGAGCCCCAAGAGAGCCTAGGCTATTCAGAGAAACCCCATCTTGAAAAATCAAACACTCATATGTGTGCATGCATGTGTACAGGGGTCCACATGGAGGTCAGAGGGTAACTTGCAGTCTGTTCTCCTCTCCCACCATGTGGGTCCTGCCTGGAACCCACTCAGGGCATCAAGCAGTAAGCACCTTTCCTTAACAGCTGTAGCCATCTTGGCAGCCCTTTTTTTTAAAAAACAATCACATTTGAATTTAGTATATGAAGGGGAGGGGTTACCATGGCACATGTGTGGAGGTCAGAAGATAACTTATGGGAATGAGTTCTCTTCTTCCATTCTATTTTGTCCAATTTGCAGGCTCTCCACGGCTTTATTTTCTGACAGCTTCATCTTTAACTGAACTAACCCTGTGTGGGTATCAGCCCCCATAAAGCATATGGTTTTCCTTCAACTTCTCCAGACAGGAAGGTTAATGGAGGCATTTGCTCCTCTAGCCTGTGCACCAAGAATGCTTTACGTAGTAACCTCAAGTCTCTTCCACTGTTTCACCCACTGGTCATAAGTAGTAGCTTATGCCTCATGACAAAAATTAATGCCCTTCAAAACACCATGACAGATGGAATTACAGCTAAAGTAGAAGACTGACTGCTGCTACAATTGGCTGAAGGGTACAGAAGGGTCCTTTAATTGCTCGACTTTTACATGTGGGTGACAAGAAATAGTGGTACACACCCTTAATCCCAGCAGAAGACAGAAGACCTCAGTTTGAGGCCTGTCTAGACTACAGAGTCTCAGGACAGCTAGAGCTACACAAAGAAAACCTGTCTTGTGAAGAGAGGTGTGGAGGAAGCTGACTTACTCAGCTGGGTATGGTGGTGACACACGCTTTTAGTCCCAGCACTTGTGAGTTCCAGGACAGCCTGAGCTACAAAGTTAAGACCCTGTGTGAAAAGGAAGTCGTTCTGGTCCACAGCAGGGCTAACAGTTCACAATATTTGTGTGCCCACCCTCCTTTTCTGCTGCACTCGAGAACCTGGAAAGAGAAGCAAACCTTCATCCATCTTTTTAAAGAATCCTGGTCTAACTGATACAAAGGTACAAAATGAATCCATGCTTGGTGGGGACATACAACTGTAATCTAAGAGGTAGTGAAACAGCCGGGCGTGGTGGCACACGCCTTTAATCCCAGCACTTGGGAGGCAGAGGCAGGCGAATTTCTGAGTTGGAGGCCAGCCTGGTCTACAGAGTGAGTGCCAGGACAGCCAGGGCTACACAGAGAAACCCTGTCTCGAAAAACCAAACAACAACAACAACAACAACAAAAAAAAAAAAAAAACAAAACACCAAAAAAAAAAAAATGATCTGAACATCTGATACGTGCTAGACATCAAGGTGAGCACTTTAGAACATGACTTACAAATTAAAGAAGACAGGCACTAATATCAACAGTGAGGTCTGGACAGATCTGACCTTGTTTTTGAAAGTGAATGGGAGTTTCCCTGACTTGATTCTGGGGTGGAATCCTTAGGATCTTTTACACATGAAACCGTATCTGGGGCTGGAGAGATGGCTCAGTGGGTAAGAGCACTGACTGTTCTTCTGTAGGTTCTGAGTTCAAATCCTGACAACCACATAGTGGCTCACAACAATCTGTAATGAGGTCTTGCACCCTGCTACAGTATACTTATTTATAATAATAAATAAGTCTTTGGGCCTGAGCAAGTGAGTGAGGCCGACCAAGCAAGCAGAGATCCTAAATTCAATTCCCAACAACCACACAAAGGCTCACAACCATCTATATAGCTACAGTGTACTCATATGTACATAAAATAAATAAATCTTTTTTAAAAAGTATCTGTAAATGAAGAATTCATTCTGTCTTCCTTTCCTATTTTTCAACATTTTAAGGAACTTTTTCAAAAATTTTTTCTTAACGTGAATGGGTGTTTTGTCTGTGTACCATGTATGTGGATTGCCCAGAAGATATGAGATTCCCCTGGAACTGGAGTCACAGGCAGTTGTGAACCACTGTGTGGCTGCTGAGAACCAAACCTGTGTCTTCTGGAAGGGCAGCCAGTGCTCTTAACTGCTGGTCCATCTCTCCAGCCCACCCCCACCCCCCCAAAAATAGATTTATTACATATATTTATTGAGGTGAGAGCAACCTGCAGGAATGGGGTTACAGATTCAAGTCAGACTGCCAAACTTTGAGGCTAAGTGCCTTTACCAGAGCCATATGCTAGACCCTTCTTAGGGGTTTAAAGTGAGACCCCACTATGTAGCCTAAGCTGTCTAAGAGTTCAATAAGGCAACACACTAGCTCAAGTGCCTGAATGCCATAGACAGGTAGGCATCTGAACTACTTTTGCTGTCTGCACCAATGTGGGAGCTCAAAGGAGAGACCTGGGTCTCACCTGTCCACTACTGTCCTCAAGCCTGGCACAAGTAATTTCTGGGAAACACAAACTACTGCAGAGAGAGGACTTTAACACATGGTTTCCACAGTGAAACCACTACCCCAGTCAATAACTAACCAGTTACAGACCACGTAAGTTTTATAGGGCTGTGTCCCTGCTCTAATGCAAGCTGGTCCCAATCAGAGATGATAAAAAAAAAAGGCGTATAAATAAACACAAAGATGCACACTATTACTGGGCATTAGGGAAGTACATTTTTTTAATGTTTTATTTTATTTTCATGTGTATGGGTGTTTTTACCATCATATACATATGTGCACAACATGCATGCAGTGTAGGCCAGAGAGGGTATTGGATCCTCTGGAACTGGAATTACAGACAGTTGCCAGCCACCATGTAGGTGCTAGGCATTAAGCCCAGTTCCTCTGGAAGAAGACTCTTAACCACTGAGTCGCCTCTCCAGAGAAATGCCCTGGAAGCCCGCTGCACAGCTTACCAAACTAAGGGAAGGGCTAGCCCACTGCACAGCTTACCAAACTAAGGGAAGGGCTAGCCCACTACACAGCTTACCAAACTAAGGGAAGGGCTAGCACACAAGGTGCTGGCAGGGCAATCACAACTAGAAAGCTCACACACTAGGCTGGGGTTAACAAAGGTCAGCAGTCACAGGTTAGCTACAAAAGTCTTCACTTTAAATTACTCTGCTAGGTGGAGGCTAGTGCAGCTCCATGGTGGAGCACGCTCTCTGGTCCCTATCCCCATTACTGGAGACAAGGGGTAGTATTTAAAAGCTAAATCTGCATGGTGGCTCACACGTGTAATTGGGAGGGTGAGACAGGAAAATTACTGGGAGTCTGAAGAACCACAGTTAGAGACCCTGCCTCAAAAACTAAGACTCAGCCGGGCGTGGTGGCGCACGCCTTTAATCCCAGCACTCGGGAGGCAGAGGCAGGCGGATTTCTGAGTTCGAGGCCAGCCTGGTCTACAAAGTGAGTTCCAGGACAGCCAGAGCTACACAGAGAAACCCTGTCTCGAAAAACCACCAAAAAAAAAAAAAAAACTAAGACTCTATAACTTCCCTAAGGTCCTGCCTTGCACCATCAATCACTTCATTGTTCACTATCTAAATATTACTCTTGGGATGAGAAAGATGACCCTGGAGTTTAAGAGCAATAGCTGCTCTTGCAAAAGACCTGGGTTCAATTCCCCAGGACTCACAACTGCCAGGTGATGCAACATCCTCTTCTGGACTCTAATGGTACCCCCAAACAGACACACAAATTAAAAAAAAATTAATTTAGATTAATATTAATCTTTTTACACTAAGGAGGGAGAAGTAGAAGGATCTCTGTAAATTTGAGGCCAGCCTGGTCTACACAACAGGTTCCAAGACAGCCATGACTTCATAGGCCCATCTCAAAAAATAAAAAGATTTTTAAAAATCTTTAAAAAAAAAAAAAAACAAAAAAAACTCTGCATTTGCAGCAGTAACTGCTCCCTTCTGTAACACGGTCAGTGTGTGCTGTGGCTGCACCTGAGTATGACAACATTGACAATAAGCCGAGTTCAAGCACATACACATTTTTAAAACAACTGTGGTGGGTGGGTATGATTAAATTTGCTCATTAGCAGCACAGCCACCTATCTGTTTTGGTTGGTGGCATTAACCCTCTTCTACTGCAGTTGTGACTCTGCTCTTATCTCAGTGTTCACTGTTAAACTGAAGCCCCCAGATGGAGAGGCTGTTAATGCAAGGCACTGGGCACTGATGCCACCTGAACCAAACCTCCCAGAGAAGCACAGACACAGGAACCAGCCCTTTCCCCTTCAATGAGACTGTGTAACTGAACTGGGGGAAAGCCTACGAAGACTGCATTTAAGAAGACAAACTCAGCTGGGCGTGGTGGCGCACACCTTTAATTCCAGCACTCAAGAGGCAGAGGCAGGCGGATTTCTGAGTTCGAAGCCAGCCTGGTCTACAGAGTGAGTTCCAGGACAGCCAGGGCTACACAGAGAAACCCTGTCTCGAAAAACAAAACAAGACAAAAAAAAGAAGACAAACTCAAGAGCAACAGACTTTATCTCATGCTGAATGAATACTGTGTGTTCCACCTATGGAGGGACTTACAACCAAAGAGAATGGTCTGGATTTGACTCAGACAAGAGTGAGAACCACTAAAGTCTCTCCACAGAATGAGGCTGTAATGACTCCTAAGGCTCTGCAGTAAGCTGGAATACTTAGAACAAGAAAAGCAGGAAACATGCTAAGAAACATGTATGGGAGGAGGGATGGAGCACAGGTTTAGCATGTGAGGTCCTGGAGTAGCCTAATTAATTAATTAGGTTTTGGGGGATCAGGGGGTGGACCTCATTCTAACATCAGTTATGCAGCCCAAGATGAGACTTAGCAAATACCATTGCCCTTAGTTTCTTCACCCGTAAATAGAACTGAGTACTAAAGCCACCAGAACTTTCCAGCTGCAAATCTGTGTGACTTTTGGAGAGCCAGGTAAGGAACTGACAAGACAGAAGGTAAAGAACTCAGTGCCTCACTTTTTGTGTGGGGTGCCAGGGATGGAGGCAGCACATGCACCCCACCCTACTCGTGCTCCTTACTAGACACAGACAGTCACCTTCTCTGGGCCAAGAGATACAATAAAACAACAAAGCTGCAGCCCTCACAGCTTAGCTGAGTTAAGAGGAGGGGAATCAGTCTCTAGCCTCAACTACTGCACCAGAAAACTACTCACGCTGTGATGAGGTAAACCTGATCAAAGCCAATGGCTAAGGAGGGCATAGCCAGACAGAAAAAGGTAACTGTGGTGTTCTGCCAAGTGACTTGTAGTCCAACTGCCTTCTAAATACTGCAGCTCATACCCAAAAGTCAGAACTACTTTCAACTTTGACAGGCAAATATTCATTCTGCAGTGGCCAGTAGTTACTACAGAGACTCACACCTAGTCAGATGCTGAAAATAAATGAGTGCGGAGTGCTTGGCCTAAGCAGGACACCTAGAGCCTGATATCAGGCTTCAAGCAACACCATGAAATAGGGGCAGAAAGAAGTTAAGAAGCAGGGGATGAGGAGAAGTGTTTTAAATGCTGTCTTCTGAATACAACATGGTCCTTGCACTCGAGAGATCGCTGCAGCCACAATCACTTGCACAAGACCTTTACAAGAACAAGCCAGTATCCACCTACATCTCAACAGACAACACCAACTCGACTCAGTGGGTTACAAAAACAGAAAAATGTAGGGCCAGACATTCTGGCTCGTACCTTTAATTCCAGCACTAGGGAGGCAAAGGCAGGCACATCTGTCAGAGGCCAGCCTGGTCTACATAGCAAACTGCAACCTAACCGGAGCTGCACAGTGAGGAATACCCTCCACCTCAGCCCGAACCACTTTAACTACAGAGATGTCATACTCTAACCAATTATGACCTGCAGTTTGAAAAATACTTCTTTGAAAGCTATTAAAAATAGTTTAAACTTATGAGTCACCACTGTGAACATATTAACTAAGCTGTGCTGTAAGGCAGTAACGCCCTGGGGCCTAAGACCCAGGGTCATCAACTCAGTCAAACACCCCACAGGGTGTGCTTTCTAAGGTCTCCTGACTGACTGACTACAAGCCTGCAGTTTCTCAACCTCCTCTCACACTCTTTGTCATTGCTCTCAATGTCATTTGCTCCTGAAAGTTCTGCTTTTTGATTCACTGGCAACCTAAGAAGCACTGAATAAAAAAACCTTTCCCTTAGGATAGGTCATACCAAGTGTCAGGCCAGCCTAGGATGTGAGACCCTGCCCTTTAAAAGGCAAACATTTAAGTAGACGTCACATTACATTTATGCAGAATTATACAAACTAAAAACAAGTAAGGAAAGCCGGGAGTGGTGGCGCACGCCTCCCACCAGAGGCAGGTGGATTTCTGAGTTCGAGGCCAGCCTGGTCTACAGAGTGAGTTCCAGGACAGCCAAGGCTACACAGAGAAACCCTGTCTCGAAAAAACAAAACAAAACAAAACAAAAAACAAGTGAGGAACTTATTTAAGTGAGCCAAACTCCAATCTGTGTTTTCCCTTTCATTTTCTTTTCTGTGGTGCTGGGCAGGGATCTAACCCAGAGTCTAACACGAGCTGGGAGAGCACTGCTCTAATGGGTTGACGCACAGCCCACCCACCATCTTGTTTATCTGTTTGCATTTATGGAAGGGAGGGGCAGAATTAAAAACAATCAACAACAGTTGCTTTTGGCAAGCTGCCCAATCTCCCAAAGCTGAAAGTTTTAGCTCTTTCTATTTTGAAAGGTTTCTTTTTCCTCTTCTTTTTCCATACTCTAAAATTCTATCATCTCAAGAAAAAAAAAAACTCTTTAAGATACAAACTACTGAACTCAAAATCTAATCTATGAGGCAGGAGTGGTGGCTCAGCAGTTAATCAGCAGTTAAGAGCACCCAGTGAGTGCTCTTGCAGAGGACCTAAGTTTAATTCCCAGCACCCAAGGTGATCAGCTCACACACAGCCTTTAACTTCAGCTCCAGGGGGCCTGACACCACCTTCTGGCCTCCAGGAAAACTGCATTCATATACATTACTCCCAGAAACACAAAGGTTCCACTAAAAATTAAAGTAAGAGGCTGAAGAAATGTGCATCACTAAAAAATTAAAACAAGAGGCTGGAGAGATGACTCAGTGGTAAAAAGCACTGGTTGGTCTTCCCAGCACCCATATGGTGGCCATGTAACTCCATTCTCAGAGTACTTAATGCCTTCTTCTGACCTCCAAAGGTAACAAGCATGCACCCGGTGCACACACATACATGTAGGTAAAAACACTTGTAAATACATAAAATAACCTAAAAATATTTTTAGGCAAAAAGTAAAAATCCTACCAGGTGGGAAGCAGAGGTGGGCAGATCTATGTGGGTTCCAGTACAGCCAAGGCAATACCTTATCTTGAGGGAAGAAAAACACCTATGCACCATATCTCTGTCTGTATCCTATATGAACCTGTAATGTTGGTTATCTTAATAAAGGAAAAGAAAAACTCTCAGTATTTAACTTTGCTTCCCAGTGAGATTTTATTTAATGAGGTTCTCATTTTGTAGCTTTGTCTGGCCTAGAACTTAGCCTCAAAATAAAGAGACTACTTGCCTGTCTCTGGAATCCAAGAATTAAAAGCTTGTACCAACATGCCTGTCAATATTTTGCTTTTCTGGAAGTAACCTAAAAGTTCCAATTATAAGGCAAAAAAAAACCAACCCCATCTATAAATAAGTGAATACTCAGCTTACTTATCTCATAAATAAATTTGTTCTGCACTCCAGGACAGTGTTCATCTCTATCACAGACTGTGTCCTATAGATAGATAGATAGATAGATAGAGATAGAGATAGAGATATATCCCTATTATACACCATATTTCACATGTCTATTTTTCCAAACATTGCTCAGACACAGCATATATACAACTACAGGATCTCAATTGTTTTAAACAGGAAGGCAGCTTTTGGTACAAGCACTTATAGAACTAAATGTATGCTTCAAGACACACATACACACACACCCCTCATGAAGAAGTGCAGCACACTATTCAAAAGTATGAGGCTCTCTTCCCACTTAAGACCATTTAGGTGTGATGGCTCCTGCTATATCCCAACTGTCAGGAAACTAAAGTAGGAGAACCACAGATTCTACACAAGCCTTGGCAAAGGCCCTGTCCCTAAATAAATAATCACATTTTCCACCATATGACACTAGTTTTAAGGTATGGATTCAAAAGTATCCTTATCGTTCTAGGCTTCAGCAACAACTCCAAGCTTCCTACCCATCGATGGGCAGTTTCCTGAAAGCACTCTCTGTGTCTGACAACTAAGAAAGCAGAGGCAAGGGAGTAGCATGGGGCTTGTCCAAAACAGGCAACCGCACCCCTTACAGTGATGACCTCCCAACACCTATTCCAAACACACAAGCACTCTTATCACACTGCTCATTCCCTCACCTCACCCCACCCCACCTTTCCAAGACAGGGTCTAGCTATGCAGCCCTAGCTGGCTGGGAATTCACTATGTACACCAGGCTGTCCTCAAACTCACTCACCCATGTATTTTTAATTATTTTTTCAAGGCAACTTCAAATCAATGTTGCTGTTTGTTTTTCATTCTTGACAGAAGCTAGTATTCAATCTAGGGCCTCTTGAATACTAGGCAAACCCTCTACCACTGAGCTACATCCCTCCCCCATGCATTTCCAATTCAAAAACTCCAGCAGCAGGTTAGCCTAATAAATTCCATTTACATCTCCACTGAAGCTGTCACCATCACTTCAAATAACTATAAAAATAGACTTTTGTACCCGCTCAACACTATATAATACTAAAAGCAATTTCGACCTAGCCAAAATAGAACATTACAATTCAAGGGAAAAGTCTCTAAAGGCAGTGTGTGTGTATGCACACAGCGCTATACTAGAATGAAGTTCCAATCCAGATGAAGCTGGTTAGAACAAAAGAATGAGATGTTCGTTAAATCTGCATCATGTGGCTCTTAATCAGGATGGTAAGTTCCCATCCCCTGTATAAAACTGCAACTGTTTAATTAGAGAAACAAAAACCACAAGTTCACATTTAGACAAAGCAAGACCACCATGCCTGATCCCATAACTGTCTCTATGCCAGACTTTAGCATGCAGAACTCAAAGCAGCCCCAACACTGTTTCTTTCAAACACAGGTAACTAATTTCCACATATTTGGATAAACCCAGTAAAATATATACATCCAAAAGAACAGCAAAAACATGTCTCTTTACTTTAGTAGTTTATCTGTAATGATCTAAGTATTAATTTCTGCTAATTTCAGATTGGCATAATCAAACAACTATCAGTATCACTTCAAAAGATGACAAAATGAGCCAGTTTTAACTTTATGAACTGCAACCAAGATTTAAGGCTGAAGGACCTGACCCTCCACTTGTTACCTCTTTAGGAGGCTCAGCTAATCCACTTAAATTTGCATCCATCCCTTCCTCAAACTCTCCACGCCCTTAATCTGCTTCCTCTAATCCCAGGCCACAGGTGCACTGTCTAAGGCTGCCTGCCTCTCAGTCAAAATAGGTGTGGTGGCCCACACCCGAAATCCCCAGAAGACAGGGATGACACAGGACAGTCTTGGCCACACATGGCGCTAGCTTCAAGGCTCAAAAGAGGAATGAAACTCCAGGAGAGGAAATATCTTTGGTTTAGTCATGAGTACATGGAAAGAACTCAACACTGCCTTACAAACAGATACTCAACAATGTATATGCTGTGCGGTGCTGTAAGCACTTGAGGGATATGACCTTATGGAGATATCTCTGACATTTAATGCAAGTGAGAGGAACAATTTCTAAGATGCAATGCCTTTAGAGATTAAAGCCATAAAAATACTGAAAAAACAAAGCTGAAAAGTCAGACAACATTCTTTTTGTTTTGGTGGTGGTTTTTTGTTTTGTTTTTCCAAGATGAGGTTTCTCTGTGTAGCCCTGGCTGTCCTGGAACTCACTCTGTAGACCAGGCTGGCCTTGAACTCAGAGATCCACCTGCCTCTGCCTCCTAAGTGCTGGGATTAAAGCAAAGTTCTTAAAAAGTGAGAGGGTTGGAAAGATGGCTTAAAGAGAAAGGCATTTGCCCCCGGTCTGGCATCTGGCAGGTAACCTGGATTCCATCTCGATGGCCCACGACCAGCTCCTCCAAGTTGTCCTGGAATCTTCAATCACACAACTGTGAAATTTACCAACACACACACACACACACACACACACACACACACATATTCTCTCTCTCTCTCTCTCTCTCTCTCTCTCAAAATGTAAATTATTTTGTATTTTATGTATGCTGGTGCCTTGCCTGCATGTGTAAGGGAGTCAGATCCCCTGGAACAGGAGTTACAGACAGTTTCGAACTGTCTTGTAGGTACTTGGAGCTTAACTCCAGTCCACTGGAAGAGTGGCCAGTGCCCTTAACCACTAAACCATTTCTCCAGGCCCTGCAAATGTAATTTTAAAGAAAAAAAAATTGTTTAAAGTGTGAAGTGTAGGGGATGGTGGTACACACCTGAAATCCCAAATGTGCTTGTGAGCCAGCACATTTTTTTAAGTAGGTGTGGGAGTCTGCCATGGTGCCTGAGGCAGAGGCAAAAAGATGCACGATTCAAGGAGTTCCAGGCAAGCCAGGCAATGGTGGCCCATGCCTCTAATCCCAGCACTCTGGTCTATCTCTTAGAGACCAGCCTAGACTGCAAAGCAAGTTCCAGGACAGCCAGGGCTATTACACAAAGAAACCCTGTCTCAAACATCATCAACAACTAAAAATCCAAAACTAACCCAGGCTTGAGAGTGCACCTCAGGAGGCAGAGACAGGTAGATCTCTCTGAGTTAGGAGACCAGCGGGGAATACAGTGACTTCCAGGATTGTCACAACTGTGTAAGAGACCCTGTCTGAAAAATACAAAAACAAAAACAAAAGCTACAAGTCACACTTGAGAGCTGACTCCTTCCTTACAAATGCTTACCTATCTCCCAGAAGACACAGGTTCAGTCCACAGTACCCACACGGCAGCTCACAACTGCCTCCATCTCCAACTCAGTACCCTCGTCTGGTTTTCCTCAGGGCTCCTGCACACATGTGGTACACAACCACACAAGCTCACATATACACACATAAATTTTAAAAAGTAAATTTAAAAAATGTCTAAGCCTATAAGCCAGGAGTGACAGATACAAGCCTTTAAGCCCAAGGCTACAAATAGAGTTTTGTCTCAAAACAAAGAAAGCAAACAAAATTTTGAGCAGCCTGGTCTACAAAGTAGATACTGCCCCTCGAACCACTAAATCCAATAAAGAGGAAAGGCAGGGATATGAATTAACCCATGATGACTCCCAGTGCAGTCACTAACTAGGAGCTGAGGATGTAGCTACATTGGTACAACGTGTGCCTAGCATGCAGACAAGCCCTGAACGACCACCCCAGCACCGCATAAAGTAGGCAGGTGCACACTTACAATCCCAACAGTTGGGAGGGGGTTGGGCAGGCACACCAAAGGTTCAAGGACAAGAACAATCAGATACAAAAGATCTGAACTCAAAAAATAAAGGCATGGTTGTGGACAGGTGGCTCAGCAGCTAAGAGCACTGGCTGCTCTTGCAGAGGACCTGGGCTCAGTTCCCAGCATCCACACAGTAGCCCAATGACTGCCCATAACTACAGCTCTAGGGCATCTGGCCTCCTCTTCTGACCTCCACAGGCACCAGACAGACAAGAGGTATGCATAAACAAATTAAACTTGTTTTTCCAAGACAGGGTTTCTCTGCGTAGCCCTGGCTGCTTGGTACAGCAGCAGACTGCCTGTCTGCCTCCCCGGTGGTAGGATCAAAGGTGTACATGTGTAGCCCAGGCTGGCCTATAACTCATGATCCTCCTGCCTCAACCTCCTTCAGTTAATCCTACCACCATGCTTCACCACAAGCTAACTTTTTTTTAAGTGATCATAAACTAACAGCTAATAACACAAATAAAAAAGGATTAACAATTTTTTAACAGCCAGAAAGTTTTAGAATAGTTCCTTCAGAAACCATGGATCTGCACTGGTATTATACAGTACAGACCCCCAAACATCTTCATACACAGTCTCAGTACAAGCTCAAGTAAAACTCAAATACAAAGGCTGAAGAGGTTAAGAGCACTTGTTATAAGTCTACTCCCTATATAGACCAGGCTGGCCTCAAGTTCCAATGATCCACTTGCCCCGTCTCTCGGGCTGGGATGAAAGGCACGTGGCACCAAGCCCAGCATTGGCTGCTCTTGCAGAGGAACCTAGCACCTACATGGTGGCCTCACAACTATCCCTAACTCCATCCCAGGGGATCCAGAGCCCACTCCTGGTCTCTGTGGGCAACGGTAAAGTATGAAGACACTTACAAACATGCACACAAAACATGCATACACATAAAAAACAATCTTGGAAAACTTCAAAGAGACATAATCAAGAGGGACAGGACGAATGGCTCAGGGTTAGAAAGGCTGGCTGCTCTTGCAGAGGACCAGGGAATCCAGCACCCACATGGTGTTCACAGCAGTCTGTCACTCCAGTTCTAGGAAATAAAGGGCCCTCTTCTGGTCTCTGTGGACCCTGGGCACACATACAGTGTACTTACCATACAAACGGGCAAAGCACTTATACATACAAAAATAAATCTTTAAAAGTAGAAATGACCAGGAAACATATACATGAAAGCACATGCCTGTGAGTGACCCCTGATGTTGAGTGCAACATTCCCCAAGAGCATCCAACAAGTACACAGCGCCCATCCCCCAAAGAGCTGCCTTCTTGGCTCCAGAACCCACTGAGTCTTCTGAGAAATAGCATGGCACAGCGTGTGAGAGCCATAAAACCTTAAGAGTCCTTGACCTAGTGAAACTACTCCTGGGCACTTTCTCTAGGGAAAAATTAAGATGAAACAAAAAGCTCTGAGTATAAAAAAGTTCACCATACCACCTCCACAAAACCAGGAACGTGAAGACCAAAGTCCCAGCCGGCAGGGAGAAACTTAGCTTAGCATGTACACTACTGTTTTATAAAAAAAATAAAAATAAAAAATCACCCGATTAAAGGGGAAGCCTCGATCCCACAAGAGCACAGCCTCACAAAATGTCAAAGTTAAGAGTAAGAAGTAGATTCCGGTGCAACTGTGTAAGATTCTTAAAAAGTGATCACACACAGTTCTTTTCTAAGAAAGTGGCCTCTTGAGTGTTGACAAGAAAAAACTCTTCTCAAAAATCACAAAATTCCATTCACACAAAAATCAAGTCAGACCCAGGCTGGCTGAGTAGCAAAAGCAAGGCCCTGGGTTAGGCTCCAGGCTGGGGGCAGGCCCAGAAGTGAAAGACTGCTTAAGTGAGCTTCTAGGCTGGGAAGAACATTTTGCTATCTCAAACATGACGCCTTTTCTTTTTTAAGTTTATTTACTGTGGAGGAGGAGAACATGCCCTGGCAGGTGTGTAGAGGTCAGAGGACAGCTTGCAGGAGGAGTCAGTTGCTTCCTGCTGTGGTGGTGGTGGCTGGTGGTATGGGAATCCCAGTTGATTGCCCTTACCCCCTGAAGCACAGCACCAACCCCAATGCTACACCTCCTTTCCTCAGTCGTGCAGCCAGTCCTATTTTAAATCTCTCACACACACTCACACACACTCACTCACACACACACACACTCACTCACACTCACACACACTCACTCACTCACTCACACACACTCACACACACTCACACACACACACACAAAAGCAAAACTCTACAAGTTATAATGGATTTACGACGAACCCACAGGACAGGACTGAAACGAGAGAATGACATTAACCAAGGCTCTGTACAGAACAAACTCACACATTCTGAGTACCAGTATTGGATGAAAACTGTTAATAAATAAATAAATAAATAAACTAGGCTTCAAGTGAAAGAGCTTGAAGCAAGGAAGACTCTAAATGCCTTTCACTTTTGCAGCACCTCAAGAGCAGAAAAGGATTGCTGGCACTCACACCCTGCTCACCTCCCTGTAGAGTCAACTCAGCTACCATCTAAAGAGAGCTGGTGAAGCCTAGGAACTTTAAGCTTTACTTTGTATTTGAGTGAAAGTGACATACACATCACTTTCTGATAACTAAAGAGAAAACATGAAAAAGCAAAGAAAAACAGGATGCATCCTTAAAGTTACATTTAAGTATCTTTTCGTTTTTCACTAAAAGTCAAGGACAGAAAAGAAACAACTTACCAAACCCTAACTTCACAGAGATGGGGAAATAAAATGATGGTTTAACTTGAACGAGGCAAGCTAAGCAGGGTTTGAAATGCCCCATGTTAGGGAAAATTGGGAGTGTGGAGGAATAAAGTAAAAAACATACTGTTCCCAGAAGAATTCCCTAAAACCCTGGCTCTAATTCACCCTAGGGGTTAACTTCTGCTGTAGAGGAACACTCTCTGGAAACGAACAGCAGGACAATGCGGCTAAGAAGAAAACTCCGTACAAGAAAAACCCCCTTGCCCACCTCCTTAAGTCCTGGATGTCTATTTAAGGAGGAGGCTGCTCCAGGCCCTGCCAACCAGGCCTAGGCCAGAGGGAGGCACAGTAGTGCCTGTAACACAGGGGCACGGGGGAAATGGACTTGCATGCCCTTGGTAAGCTCTGGCGGCGGCGTTTCCCAAGTTAAGGACACCGGCCACAATGGAATGGAGTCTACTGGCATCTGCCTCTCCGTTTTAACACTAAGCATTTCTTAGTTCGTGAAATACGAACTGACAAACACCCCCACTACTCCCCACCCCCGCACGCACACACCCTCCAGAGTCAAGCCCAGTCACACAGGACAGCACCCCAGCCTACCAACGAGATCGGGCCCAGGGAAAGGGAGAGGGTCCGGGCGCAAGCCAACACTCGGGCGTTGTTGCCTTCGGGACCCGCACCAACTCCTCTGTTGCGGCTCCTCACGCCTAAAAATTGCAGGAACTGGGCCGGGGTGGGGGGGTGTCGGGAGGGAAAATGCGGTGCGAGTCCAGAGCCCGCCGCCAACCCACCTCGCGAGTCCGGCCCTCGCCCACCTCTATTCAAAGGCGCCTTCTGCTCCGCGGACGAGGAACAGCAATGCGGATCGGCCACCACCCGCGCGCAGGGGACCTTGCGGGGAAGGAGGGAGGCGGGCCTGGAGGGAGCCCGGCACTCCCACCCCTTCCCCATTTGGGGGGGGGGGGGGGAGAACGGCCCGCTGCAGGAACCCCGCCGCCCCAGATCTAAAGGGGGATGGGTGCGTTAGGCCGCTGGCCACCCACCTCGCCTCCGTCGCCCACCTTCCCAGGGTCTGCAGGGCGGGGGAATAGATATGCAGGACACCCGGCTTGACCCTACCTGGGGCGGCTGGGCCTCAATCTCCCCTCCTCCCTCCGGACTCTCCACCCGGCAAAGAGGCTCATTTCAGGAGAGGATCCCCCCCCCCCACCTCCTGCGACCCGCACCCTGGCTCAGCCGCCCTTCCATCCCGGGCGGGGGGGGGGGGTGTTGGTGGACGCAGCAAGGGGGTGGGGCGGGGATACCAATCGCCCCTGGCACACCCGGGAGGGGCAGGGGGCCGCCCGGGCCGTCCATCTTGGCCGTCTGGGGGGAGGGGACGCGATGGTGCGGGAGGCTGTACACGGCCGGAGAAGCCCGAAGGAATCTGCCGGCGCCTCCCGCCCCTCCGCGGGCCCCCCGGCCCATCGCGAAGCCGGCCGGTCACGGGGCGCGAGGCGGGGGAGGGGACGAGCGGCGCGGGATCGACCTGGTCCGGCCCGGCGCGGAGGGGGCTGGGGGAGCCGACACCCACCTGCCCAGGCCGGGACGCCCGCCGCCCGCGGCCGCCGAGGAAGACGCCACCGGCGCGGCCGGGGCCGGCACCACAGAAGCCGAGGTCGCCGCGGCCGAGGCCGGTGCGGCGCCAGGCGACGAGAGCAGGCCGCCGCCGGGCTTGCGGCCAGTGGCGGGCGCGGGCGGCTGCGGCTGCGGCTTCAGCGACATGGTGAGCGGCCCATACACCGGCTCGCACGCCGGGCGGGGACAGCCGGGAGCCGGGCGCGTCGAGGAGGAGACGCCGGAGCGCGGCGGGGACGCGCGGACGCCGGGCAGGCAGGCGCGGGCCGGCGCGGCCGCGGGAGCCAGAGGCAGCAGGACGACGACGAAGGGGCGGGGAGGCCCGCAGACACCGAGCAGCCGCCGGGAGCCGGGCCGGGACGCGCCGTGGCCGTTGCTACCAAAACAGTCTGAGGCGCAGGGCGGCGAACGCGGCCCGCGGGGAGGGGCGCCGGGGCCGCGCGGGGGAGGGCCGGCGGAGGGATACGCCACCGCGCCGCCCCGCCCGCCGCGCCGCGCCGTCCGCGGGAGCGAGCGCCGCGCAGCCCAGCCCGCCGGGCGGCGCGGCTCGGGGCCCCCCGCCGCGGGCCGGTGAGCGGCGGCGGTGGACGGACGCATGGGACCCGGGCTGGCAGACGCGGACGGGGTTGACGCGGGCCTGGAGGGCGCGGAGATGAGAAACAGAGCCGGGGCGGGGGAGGTGCCGGGGGTGGGGGGGTGGGGGGACTCTTTACCGGAAGTCGGAAGGGTCAGGCGGAAGTCGAACGTGAGACGGCCCGGGGGGCGGATCAGGGACACGTGAAGAGCGGGGCGCAGCGCTGGGCCGCGTTCGCTCTCCCCGGGGTCGGGCTAGGGCCGTGGAGGGGGGCAGGAGGGATCCGCCCTCGCCAAGGCGGGTCTGAGCTTCGGGATCTGCTTCGGGGACGGACGCCGCGAGCTGCTCGGGTGTCCTCGACCCCCTTGGAGGACCTTGGTTTCACCCCCCACCCCCACCCCACCAGATCGCAACTTAGAGGATGGCCCGCGGGCGCCTTCGGGGCGGGGACTGCAATCGGGGCCTGGCACACAGTAGGCCCCCAGGTGCCACTGCGTGCGGGCTTGCCCTGCCAGCGAGGGGAAGCTTGCCACCCCAGAAGCCACCGCCAGCTCCTTCACTTTGCCCCACTTTATTCACCCCGGCGAACTGTTGGGTCTCTGACCTTCATTTGAACCCTCTTTTTTCCCCCCCCTTGCTCGCTCGGACTTTAGTTCCTCCTTCAGGCTACCGGAAGGGAAATGGACCTGATTGGTAGAACTGGGTGATGGGGTCTCCCTCGGTGGAGACTAAACAGACCTTCCCAAGAATGTCAACTTTAGACCTTGACCCCTTTTAAAAACTTTTACTTTAACTCGGGAAGGCCACCAAACACTGGTCCATTTTTTTTTTTTAAGGTGTTGTAATTAAATTGGAAACAAATAGTTAACTTTTTTCAAATGAGTTTAAGTTGGGATTTTTTTTTTCTCTTTCTTTTCTAAGTGAAATTGCTTAAGAAGATGATGGGCCGAGGACAAAAAAAAAAAAAATCCCCCTCAACCTATTAAAGTCATTTCAGTGAATTAAAGGCAGGCATGGTGTTCATGCCTGTAGTACGAGCACTTGGGAAATGTAAGGATTAGACAGTCAAGGTCATCTTCACCTTCATGAGGGAATTCTAGGCCAGGCTAAGCTACAAGAGACCCAGTCTCAAGAAGGGGCAATTCAATGAGGAGTTACCCCTGGTTAAGGCACATGCCTTTAATCCCAGCACTGGACAGACAACTGGATCTCTTGAGTTCCAGACTTGTTGGTCTACATAGATTTTTAAAAGTAGCTAGCAGATAGCTAGAAGGTTAAGGGCCAGGCTGCCCAAGCTCACCACCTAACTCTTAACCCTGGAGCTGGCATATGGAAGAAGAAAACTTAAATGCTTGGGACTGTCCCCAGCCCTCCACCCTTGGATTGTGCCACACATATATAAGCAATAAGTATGACCTTGTCGGTGGTGGTTTTTGTTCTTGTTTGTTTTTTTCCGAGACAGGGTTTCTCTGTGTAACAGCCCTGGCTGTTCTGGAACTTACATAGATCCACCTGCCTGCTGAGATCAAAGGCCTGCTTCACCATGACTGGCCATAAATATGACTTTTAAAAAAGGAGAAAAATGGATCTGGGGTGTCAATTTTAGAAAGGGAGTATAGCGTTGCCTCTCCAGCTCCACACCCCTGGTCCACCTGTGAATAATTAAAAAGAAAAACTTAGAACGTATTTAAGAGTCACTAGTAGTCCAGTTGAAATTCAATTAACCTACATAGCCCAAATAAAAATTGTCATATTTGGTGAACACTTTCTATTTTTTTTTTTTTTTTTTTTTTTTAATTTTTTTTAAAGATTTATTTATTTATTTATTTTATGAAAGTACACTGTAGCTGTCTTCAGACACTCCAGAAGAGGGCACCTGATCTTGTTACGGATGGTTGTGAGCCACCATGTGGTTGCTGGGATTTGAACTCAGAACCTTCGGAAGAGCAGTCAGTGCTCTTACTCGCTGAGCCATCTCTCCAGCCCCTGGTGAACACTTTCTAAAAGGTCATTGTTATTTCCCAAGAACATGGAGAAAGGGAAAGTTAGCCTTCCTAAATGTAGTGGTCCTTGAAAAAGTGACCCTGAAGAAGCCTGACATGAAAGCAAAGCCTTGAATCCCAGCGTTCGGAGGTAGAGGTCCGAAGGAAAAGAGTTCAAGGCCAGCCTTGGCTAGTACTACACAGTACATTTTTACCAGCTCTGTGAAACACTGTTTCCAAAAGGAACCAAAATAAGTAACAAATCTAGGGTTTAAAACATTACTTGAGCCCGGCAGTGGTGGCGCACGCCTTTAATCCCAGCACTTGGGAGGCAGAGGCAGGTGAATTTCTAAATTCTAGGCCAGCCTAGTCTACAGAGTGAGTTCCAAGACAGCCAGGGCTAGACAGACAAACCCTGTCTCCAACCACCAACTCCCCCCCCCAAAAAAAAACAGTACCTGATTCCTAAATTGAATTAGTAAAATATATACTAATACCGGTAAGTTCATGTTAAAGGTTTTTTAATATATAATTTTTATTTTATGTGCATTGGTGTTTGGCCTGCACATAGGTCTGTGTGAGGGAGTCAGATCCACTGGAAATTTGAGTTACAGAGAGATGTGAGTTGCCATGTCGGTGGTGGGAATTGAACCCTGTCTTCTAGAAGAGCAGACAATGAAATTAACCACTGAGCCATCCCTCTGGTCCCTTTAAAGTTGTTTGTGTGTGTGTGTGTGTGTGTGTGTGTGTGGTTTTTCGAGACAGGGTTTCTCTGTGTAGCCCTGGCTGTACTGGAACTCACTTTGTAGACCAGGCTGGCCTCGAACTCAGAAATCTGCCTGCCTCTGCCTCCCAAATGCTGGGATTAAAGGCGTGCACCACCACGCCCAGCAGTTTTGTTTTTAACAAGTCAGTTTAATTCTTATGTGTATGGATGTTGGTGTTAACATGTGTGTGCCTGGTATCTGCAAAGACCAGGAGAGGGCATCAAATCCCTGGAACTGGAGTTGGTGGTTGTGAGCTTGGATGTGGATGCTTGGAATTGAACCTGGGTCCTCTAGAAGAGCAAGTAGTACACTAACCATTGAGTGTTGAGTGATCTCCCCAACACCAAGATAAGCTTTTAAATAACCGAAAGGAAAACAGGGGAGAAAAAGACTAAGAAAAGACTTACGCCAACCGAACAGCTAAGGCCAAGTGCCAAGCACACTGGGAAGGGAAGAGAATTTGAACAAAACTTCCTGACACTGATAGCTACATATAAGAAACGGCCCGAGGACCTGAGTTCAAGCCCCAGGACCCATGGATTAAAAGAGACTAGGCGGGCTGGTGAGATGGCTCAGTGGGTAAGAGCACCCGACTGCTCTTCCGAAGGTCCAGAGTTCAAATCCCAGCAACCACATGGTGGCTCACAACCATCCTTAACGAGATCTGGTGCCCTCTTCTGGAGTGTCTGAAGACAGCTACAGTGTACTTACATATAATAAATAAATAAATCTTTAAAAAAAAAAAAAAAAAAGAGACTAGGCTCCTACTATAGTTGTCTGCTGGCTGGCCACAGGTGCACACCCACACATGTAACACAAAACAAATACTTATGTGTAAAGGAAAAGCTAGGTGTAAAGTTCTAAATTAAATTTTACAGGTACTGGGCAAGGACCTGGGGCCTCAGCTAACAAGCAGCAGGGACTGGATGGGTAGCAGAGGCATGTGAATGAACTTGGTAACAGGCCATACCTTAGTCAAACCTCCATGTCTGAAGCCTCTGCTACGTCTCATTTGGCAATACCGGAGGCCTTGAGCTTAGATCAACAAGTTGAACTGCACTGTGCATGTTGATGCTTGCGTGTGTGTGTGTGTGTGTGTGTTTAAAGAGGCCAGAGATAAACAGGTGACTTCCCAAATCCTTCTCTACCTTGTAGTCGTAGCTGGCCTGGAATTCACAGCGACCTGATTGCCTCTGCCTCCCGAGTGCTGGGATTAACAGTGTGCTGGCACATCCAACATTTTTAGTTGGCCTGGGGAATCAAAGTCAAAGTTGTGTCTGCTCACTTTCCCAGCCGAGCTGTCTCTCTAGGACTGGACTGCAGCTGAACTCATCACCATCTGGTGCTTGTGTTGCTAGTCCGGGGTCATTTTCACACATAAAATCCACTGGTGGCCTGAGTGGACCAGTCAGTGACTCTTGAGTTCTCATCGTCAAGAATCCTCGGTGACATGACACGGTCCTCACACTATAATCTGTTGTTCAGCAACGGGGCACTCCTGTACATGACCCAGATGTGCTAAGTGCACTTCCTGCAAGTCTCAGGTGCCTTCAGGATTCTTTGCAGATAAATCCGAATCTGAGCTAATACCATAGCAGCTTCTTACTCAGACCTGTGTTTGGGAAAGTGGATGCATACCAGGATTAGTGGGGAAGCAAAGGAACAACTTGCAGGACTCCTAGTTAATGGCATCCCAGCCTGTGCTATGGGAGGTGGAGGCAGAAGGAACAGGGAGGGGATGTGATCTTCTGTTGGTTGAGTCTGCATGAGCTGTGTGAAACCAGGCCCCAACACACACACACACACACAATGTTTTGGTGTTTGGTTTTGTTTGTTTGTTTTTTGGTTGGTTGGTTGGTTGGTTTTTTTGGGTTTTTTGAGACAGGGTTTCTCTGTAGAGTCCTAGCTGTCCTGGAACTCACTTTGTAGACTAGGCTGGCCTCGAACTCAGAAATCCACCTGCCTCTGCCTCCCAAGTGCTGGGATTACAGGCGTGCACCACCACACACGGCTTACACACAATGTTTTTTAAAGATTTATGTATGTATGTATGTATGTATGTATGTATGTATGTGTATGAGTACACTATAGCTGTCTTCAGACACAGCAGATCCCATTACAGATGGTTGTGAGCCACCATGTGGTTGCTGGGAGTTGGACTCAACCTCTGGAAGAGCAGTCGGTGCTCTTAACCACTAAGCCATCTCTCCAGCCCACAATGTTTTGTTTTGTGTTTTTGTTTCTTTGTTTGTTTGTTTGTTTTTTTCGAGACAGGGTTTCTCTGTATAGCCCCGCCTGTCCTAGAACTCACTTTGTAGACCAGGCTGGCCTCAAACTCAGAAATCCACCTGCCTCTGCCTCCCAAGTGCTGGAATTAAAGGCATACACCATCACCATCCGGCTAGCCCACAATGTTTTAAAAGTGCTTTTTAGTTTAGTTTTATTTTTTTTTAGAGTCTCAGTCTCAATATGTAGATCAGTTGGCTTTGAACTCAGAAGGATGGTACTTCTTCAGCATCCTGAGTATTGGGACTAAAGGCATGTGCCACCATGCCTGGAATAAGTATTTTCTTAAAAGAATGACAATGAGGGCTGGAGAGATGGCTCAGCGGTTAAGAACACTGGCTGCTCTTCCAGAGGTCCTGAGTTCAATTCCCAGCTACCACATGGTAGCTCACAATCACCTGTAATGGGATCCAATGCCTTCTTATAGTGTGTCTGAAGACTACAGTGTACTTATACACATAAAATAAAATCTTTAAAAAAAAAAAAAAAGCCGGGCGTGGTGGCGCACGCCTTTAATCCCAGCACTCAGGAGGCAGAGGCAGGCGGATTTCTGAGTTCGAGGCCAGCCTGGTCTACAAAGTGAGTGCCAGGACAGCAAGGGCTACACAGAGAAACCCTGTCTCGAAAAACCAAAAAAAAAAAAAAAAAAAGATAAAGAAAAGGCCAGCTGTGAAGTGCACATCTTTAATCCCAGCACTGGAAACAAATAGCAGGTGGATCTCTGAGTTCAAGAACAGCCAGACCCTGTCTCACAAAGAAAAGAAAAGAAGAGAAAAGAAAAAAAAAAAGAGAGAGAAAGAAAAAGATATTAAAGAGAGCCGGGCGTGGTGGCGCACGCCTTTAATCCCAGCACTCGGGAGGCAGAGGCAGGCGGATTTCTGAGTTCGAGGCCAGCCTGGTCTACAAAGTGAGTTCCAGGACAGCCAGGGCTACACAGAGAATCCCTGTCTCGAAAAACCAAAAAAAAAAAAAAAAAGATATTAAAGAATGTCATTCTAAAAGACTTCTGCTACTGAAATGTGTTGCTGGGGCTGCTGAGATGACTTGGCAGTGAACAAAGTTCACTTCCCAGCACCCACATGCAGGACCTCACCACTACCTGTAACACCAGTTCCGGGGGGTCCAATGCCCTCTGACCTCAGTGCACACCTGTGTGCACATGCTTCAAATAAATACATGCAGGCACATGTGCATAAATAAACATCTTAAACAAACAAACAAAAAACAAAGTTGTTTTGTCTTATATTTTGAGACAGGGCTTCTCTGTATAGTCCTGGCTGAAGAAAAGTATTCTTAATATTTAACCCATAAAATTAGATATGATCACTGGGCAGTGGTGGTGCATGCCTTTAATCTCAGCACTTGGGAGGCAGAGGCAGGATTTCTAGTTGGAGGCCAGCCTGGTCTACAGAGTGAGTTCCAGGACAGCCAGGGCTACACAGAGAAATCCTGTCTCAAAAAAAAAAAAAAAAAAAAAAAAAAAAAGATATGATCAAGCCAGCAAAGATACTGGCCCCTGAACCTAAAGACCTAAGTTAGATCCTGGGACAACCCACATGGTGGACGGAAATAACCAACTGTCTCCCTCCCTGCCCCCTCCATACACACACACATATACACATACACACATATATAAAATGTTTAAAATTATATAAATATGATTAATTTTTAACTGACAACACAGTACACACCCATGATTGTGTAGGTAGAGGCAGAATGATCAGGGCTCCAGACTCTGCCAGGCATGATGGCCCATGCCTTTAATTCCAGCACTTGGAAGGCAAATGCTGATAGATCTGTGTGAGTTCCTAGATAGCCAGGGAGTGTATAGAGAGACCTCTCAAAAAACAGAAAGGGCGGGGCAGAATATTTCAGCAATAAGAGAATTGGTAGAGAATCCCTCAAGATTTGGTGACTGGGTCCTGTGGCCACTCCACTTGACATACAGTTTCAGTGACTCTTCAGGATGCCACAAGGCACTGTTAATTCTGATCACTTAAGCGATTAATAGGGTCTCAGGATCTGGAGACAGATTTTGAGTGATTTGCTGTTGCCGGCTACAACAGTGTGGGGTCACGTGCCCTGCGTGCCCAGTGATTCGGGGTTTTATTTTCCCGCCTGCAATCATTTCTCTTCAGCTCACTTCGCCTGCGCTGTGTTTCCAGTGCGATGACACATTCTTCCCTCAATGCTCTTGATTTCCCTGTCAAAGGCATGAAGATTCCAATCAGCACTGATCCGCCCTCCCCTCCCCCATTTGTCCCCCTTCAAGTTTTTGCAGATGTAATTTCAAAAATAGGACCGTGGCTAATTACAGCAAGGATTTTTCCCCCCTAACTACAGTTACTCTGAATTCTTAAAGGCTAATCTATTTGTGGACACTCCAGGAATCCCAAAAGACTAAAAGTCCACCAGGGGCGGGGCAGGGTGGGAGGAGTTCACGTGGAGCAGGTCAGAGGCTTGCAGGAAAGTGATAGTCAAGGCATTGTATAGAGTAACACGTCCCTGTAGTTCTGAGGACCCGGGGCCCTGCACTAACACAGCCCAGAACACAGTGACCACCTGGCAAAGCGTTTGAGGGCCAGGCCCTAAACAAGCTGTCTTCCAATGTGAGGATGATCATTTTGTCTTAGCTAAGGGATAGAATACTGATGCTGCAGCGACATTGTTCTCAGAGCAGAAGCTGGGTACCAGCTGACACAGAGGAAAGAACTCTTTTTCCATAGAAATGTTGAATGAAATTTTTCATGGCTCCAACTCTGGCTTGGAACTCCAGAAGTAGATCAGGCTGGCCTTGAATTTATAGAAATCCACCTTCACCTTCCTCTTCTGCGCTGGCATAAAAAGTGTATATCACCACAATGGACCCTTTTTTGTTTTTATTTACAAAGCCCCTCCCCAGGAAAATTTTGTGGGCAACCTGTGGTTTCAGAGCTGGTCTCAAAATAACAGAGATCTGCCCGAGTGCTTGGATAAAAGGTATGCCCATTACCATCAGGTGTTAAAAATATTTTTCAGCCAGGCACGGTGGCGCACACCTTTAATCCCAATCCCAGCACTTGGGAGGCAGAGGCAGGTGAATTTCTGAGTTGGAGGCCAGCCTGGTCTACAGAGTGAGTTCCAGGACATCGAGGGCTACACAGAGAAACCCTGTCTTGAAAAAAAAAAAAAAAAGTCAGGCGGTGGGGGCACACGCCTTTAATCCCGGCACTTGGGAGGCAGAGGCAGGCAGATCTCTGAGTTCAAGGCCAGCCTGGACTACTTTGAAAAACACACCCCTATCTCCATGGAAATAATGGAAGTCACCAAGCTGGCTTGGCATACCAAGCTACCTGCTACCAAGCCTGATGTTTGATCCCTAGGTCCCACGAGGCAGAAAGAAAAACTTCCCAAAAGTTGCCCTTTGACAACCACAGGCCTGCCAACCTCCACCTCTCAAACACACATACACACACACACACACACACACAAACACACACAACCTCAGAAGAAACCAGAAAGTGGTGGCACATGCCCTTATGCCCTCTATCCTCAGCACTTGGGAGTCAGAGACAAAGGGAACCACCTGGCAGGCCCTCACTTTGTTTCTTTTAAGGCAGGGTCTTGCTAAGTAGTCCTGGCTAGCCTTGTGGCCTCTCTGTAGTTCAGGATGGCCCCAGGCTGGTGGGATTATAGCAGGAGAGTCCCTGTCTCTAGGAACTATCAAGTTTCTGTCTCTGACTTTGACTCAATGGAGAAATTCATCAAAAGGCTGGGGTGTGGGGCAAGAGTGAAGGCTCAGCAGTTAGCGGTGCTCGATACTCTGAGAGGATTCAAGCAAAGTAAGGTTCTCAACACCCACATGTCACAACCATCTGTGACCCTAGCTCCAGAGGTCCAATGCCTCTTACTGTCACGGGTACCGGAACTCAGATGTACAGGCATATGTCCATATGCATAATTAAAAATAAATATTTAGCCAGGCGTGGTGGCGCAGGCCTTTAATCCTAGCACTCAGGAGGCAGAGACAGGTGAATTTCTGAATTTGAGGCCAGCCTGGTCTACAAAGTGAGTTCCAGAACAGCCAAGGCTATACAGAGAAATCCTGTCTCGAAAAACCAATAATTAATAATAATAATAATAAATATTTTTTTAAAAAAGAACTGGGTCTGTGCTCATAACCCCAACATTTGGGAGGTAGACACACAGAGATCAACAAGATCATCATCAGCTACAGAGCAAGTTCTGGGCTAGCCTGAGACACTATACAAAATAATAAATAAACAAACAAAAATAAATGAAACCCAGCAATGTGAAGCTCACAGCCCTGAATCATATTCTACTCTATTCAGATCATAACTGGTTTTTTCCCCCCCTTGTATTTTGAAGAGAAGTTGAGGTTTCATAAAGGGACAGTGGTTTTCTCACCCAGGTCAGCTGGAACTTTCTCGAACCCAAAGATGCAGAGACATTTGCACCTAGTTCTTCTGGGCTCTGCCGGAAAAGGCAGAGCCACACCACCAATGTGCAGGAGGGGCCAGGTGGTGGTGGCGCACGCCTTTAATCCCAGCACTTGGGAGGCAGAGGCAGGTGGATTTCTGAGTTCGAGGCCAGCCTGGTCTACAAAGTGAGTTCCAGGACAGCCAGGACTACACAGAGAAACCCTGTCTCAAAAAGTCAGAAAGAAAGAAAGAAAGAAAGAAAGAAAGAAAGGGAAGGGAAGGGAAGGGAAGGGAAGGGAAGGGAAGGGAAGGGAAGGGAAGGGAAGGGAAGGGAAGGGAAGGGAAGGGAAGGGAAGGGAAGGGAAGGGAAGGGAAGGGAAGGGAAGGGAAGGGAAGGGAAGGGAAGGGAAGGGAAGAGAAGAAGCAGGTGTGTAAGATCAAATGACACCACAAAGCAGTAATGGGAGTGACAAGGAGTTAAGTGTTAAATTATATTTGCCTTTATTTTATATTTTGGTTGGGTTTGTTTGTTTGTTGCTATATGGTGACTCTAAATTTAATTCTATATACTGTCGACAATCCCTGCTCCAGGTTTTGTGTTTATAGAGCCCCTTGTTTACGGGGCTCCCAAATGCCAAAAGACAGAAACAGCCCAAATACCTGTCAGCAGGTGAGGCAGAAACCAGATATGGTGCGGCCATGCAGTAGAATATCATAGGAAATGTCGACATACACTGCCATGGGTGAATCTCCGACCTGGGCACATAACACAAGTCCTGTGTCCCAGAAGTCTGAGTAAATGCACTGTCCTGAAGAGGCAAGCTCTGGGTGTGAGGGGGGAGGGGACAGGGAGACTGGCTGAGAGGGAGTTCAGGAGCGAGGGGAAGGGAAGACCTGGCTCCTCTTTGGGGGAGAATGTTCTGAAAGCTGATGAGAGTGCTAGCTACAATGAGCATTAAATGCCACCAAAATAGTCACTCTGATGTGGTTGAGACGTGGCTGAGGACGTGGCTCCCTTGATAAAGTGTTTGGCTAGCCTGCATGAAGCCCTGGGGCTTTTACCTGAAGTTATTACGTCAATCATGGGTGGGGAGTGGATGGATGTTCAAGGCCATCCTGGGCTACAGAGCTTGAGGCCAGCCCAAGCTACAAGAGACCCCTGTCTCAAGGGGTTAAAGTGCAACCAGCATAGTGGTACCCACCTATGATCCCAACACTCAGAGGCTGAAGCCGGAGATGTGCCTCAAGTTCAAAGCCATTTGCCTACACCACAAGACTCTGTCTATAAGATAAAGTAAAAGAAAATAAAATGGTTACTCTTATGCTATATGCATTTGACTTTAATTTCGAAAACAATATCTTTCTCTTAGTACATTGACATCAGTACGGAATAGTTAACTTTTTTTTTTTTTTTTTTTTTGCTAAGACTGGGCAATTAAAAAGAGATACAATATTACAAAATTTCCAGGGCAGAGGGGACTCAACCAGGGCTCTGAGTCAGAAATGAATCCCCATTCATCTTCTCCCTCGACTTCTGGTAAACACACACTGGGAATGAAGCCGGGGTTTAACTGGGAGTTAAATTTAGCTGGCCTTCCTCCGAAGCTGCTTGCCTGCCTGTCGTAGCTCCTCGCCTCCAGCTCCTGGAGGCTCCATGCATTGCCAGCCTCCGCTTTCCCTGCCTCTTTCCATTCAGGCTTTCCCCTGCTCCCACGCGGAAGTTGGGCTCAGCCCCAGCCCCAGCAGTGACTAACCCTGGGATGAGCCACGCTCTCTGCCAGTGTTCCGTGTGAGCCCCAAACTTAAGAGAGGGAGGCTGAGAAACTCACAAAAACAAAAAAAACGGCCCTGGGTATCCACTCAGTGCAGCAATCCGGGAGCTCTACGGCAAGCTGAGCTTACTGGCACATGCCTGCGGTCCCAGATTCTAGACAGGACCATTACTTAGTTAGACCCAGGATTTGGAGACCAGTTTGCATAATGGAACAAGATCAGGTCTGAAAAATACAAACAGAACCAGACAAATGCTGATATACACCTTTAAGCCTAGCATTCAGGAAGCAGAGGCCAATCTGATCTAAACCGTGCGTTTCAGGACATAGGGAGGCTCTGTCCCCAAAACAACAAAAAACTGCCACAAAGAGCAGGGGCAGGCAGAAGGCCAGGCTGGTCACAGTGCTTGTCATCAAGCCTGACATCTGACTTTGATCCCCAGGACCTATACGGTGGGAGAACTATTTCTAAAAAGCTGTCCTCTGACCTCTGCAGCACACAGTGGAACTTGTACACACAGTGGATAAATGTCATTAAAAACAAACACGGGGTTAGGGTGGCAAAGGTCTATAATCCTATCATTTTTGGGGTGGAGACAGCAGGTTCTGGAGTTCAAGGTCATCCTCAGCTACCAGCCTGGGCTACATGAGATCGATCCTCTTTTAAACACCAACAGAGTCTGGAGAGATGAGGTGACTCAGGGGTTAAGAGCAAGCACACTTACTCCTCTATCTCTCCAATATTCATAATATAATATATACTATGTATACATAATATATAACATATTAATCTAATATATAATATGTACTATATGATATATGACATATAATATAATGAATATAAATAAATATAAACACATTACAAATTATAAAATGATATATTTTGATACATACATTATCTCTCTAATATACATAAAAATTTGTTCATACTTAATGTGCATTGGTTTGTTTTGCCTGCATGTATGTCTGTATAAGAAGCCATGGAGTTGGAGTTACAGACAGGTCGGAGCTACCACATGGATGCTGGGACTTGAACCCTGGTGCTCTGGAATAGCAACTTGTACTCTTAACCACTGAGCCATCTAACCAGCCAATACTCTTTTTTTTTTTTTTTTTTTTTTTTTTGAGTTTTTCGAAACAGGGTTTCTCTGTGTAGCTCTGGCTGTCCTGGAACTCACTGTGTAGACCAGGCTGGCCTCGAACTCAGAAATCTGCCTGCCTCTGCCTCCAGAGTGCTGGAATTAAAGGAGTGCGCAACCACACCCGGCTCCCAATACTTACTCTTAACAGAGCAATAAATCCAAGTTCAGTTATGAATAGACCCACACATAGACATAATTAAACATAAAAATACGTCTTTTAAGGAGCCCACACCAAGCACTTACAAGGTAAAGACAGGACGATCTCTGTGAGTTCACAGCTAATCTGGTCTACAGAGTGAGCTCCAGGACAGCCAGGGCTACACAGAGAAACCCTTTCTCAAAGGAGTTTGAAAAAAAAAAAAGCCCACACTGTGGTAGTTTGAATATGCTTGGCCCAGGGACTGGCACTATTTGGAGGTGTGGCCTTGTTAGAGGAAGTGTGTCACTGTGGGCATGGGCTTTAAGATCTTCCTCCTAACTACGTGGAAGTCAGAATTCTGCTTAGCAGCCTTTGGAACAAGAGCTGGAACTCTCCAGCCCCACGTCTGCCTGAATGCTGCCATGCTCTTGCCTTGATGATAATGGACTGAACCTATAAGCCAGCCCCAATTAAATGTTATCCTAATAAGAGTTGCCATGGTCGCCGGTCATGGTGGCACACGCCTTTAATTCCAGCACTTGGGAGGTAAAGACAGGCAGATTTCTGAGTGGGAGGCCAACCTGGTCTACAGAGTGAGTTCCAGGACAGCCAGGACTATACAGAGAAACCCTGTCTCGAGAAAACAAAAACAAAAACAAAACAACAACAAAAAAAAAGAGTTGCCGTGGTCATGGTGTCTGTGCACAGCAGTAAAACCCTAACTGAGACACACACCAAAGTAAAGAAATTGACCAACAGACCCAGTTTGGCTATCCACTTGAAGGATTCACAGATGACATGTCACAGATCCGGGTTCAGCAGGGTTCACTGTCCCTCTAACACAACACGATATGGAACCACCTTGGGCATCTCTCAACAGAGGAATGGGCATTAGTATGGAACCCAATTCCAGATACATTCATAGAAATAAACGGGGTATGTGTTTGTATGTGTGTGTGTGTCTGTGTGTGTGTGCATCTGTGTATGTGTGTGTGTGCCTGTGTGTATGTCTGTGTATGTATGTGTGCCTGTGCGTGTGCACCTGTGTGTGTGTGTCTTCTTGAGACAGTGTCTCATTCTATACCCCAGGCTGGACTTAAATCCTGCCATTGTCCTGAGTGTTGAAATTATAGGCTTTGTCACCAGATCCATCTGAATGAAACCCTGTTGTCTTTTTTTTCTTTAATTTTACTTATTTTATTTATATGAGTACACTGTAGCTGTCTTCAGACACCCCAGAAGAGGGCATCAGATCTCATTATGGATAGTTGTGAGCCATCATGTGCTTGCTGGGATTTGAACTCACAACCTTCAGAAGAGCAGTCCGTGTTCTTAACCACTGAGCTTTCTCTGTATAGCCCTGGCTGTCCTGGAACTCACTCTGTAGATCAGGCTGGCCTCGAACTCATAAATCTGCCTGCCTCTGCCTCCCAAGTACTAGGATTAAAGGCATGTGTCACCGCTGCCCTGCCCTACCCTGTTGTCTTAAATCTTCCTACCTGTTTTGGTTTTTCATGCTCCCAGCGTTGGCTACACATCCTGGAAACCTGAGTCCTGTTCTGAGCTCTGGGTCCCCAGTGACAGCCATGTCCTCTTTACCTCCAGCAGATCCAGTTTTTCTCCCTTGTCCTTTCTACTTCTGGACAACATGCCATTAGGGACACTGGCCTTGGTAGAATACTTATTCCCTGACAGCCAGGTGACCGTAGGACAAGGGGCTTCACCTATGCCTCAGTTTACCTTGTCAACAAAACGACAGCGGCATCTGCCTGGGAGAGTTGGCTGGGATGCTCTCTGACACTGGGTATGACGTAAGCATAGACCTTAGGGTCAGGCAGAAAGCTGGGACCAAAGGACAGTTGACAAGCAGCTTCCAGGGTGGGTGACAAGGTCATCACCATGAGAGGTTTACAAGGTCAGAGTTGGAACAAACAAAAACAGGGGGGTTATTATGTCAATTAAAAATTTAGAAAGAGGGGCTGGTGAGATGGCTCAGTGGGTAAGAGCACCCGACTGCTCCTCCAAAGGTCCAGAGTTCAAATCCCAGCAACCACATGGTGGCTCACAACCATCCGCAACGAGACCTGGTGCCCTCTTCTGGAGTGTCTGAAGACAGCTACAGTGTACTTACATATAATAAATAAATCTTTAAAAAAAAAAATTTAGAAAGAGTCAGGCAGTGGTGGTGCATGCCTTTAATCCCAGCACTTGGGAGGCAGAGGTAGGCAGATTTCTAAGTTCGAAGCCAGCCTGGTCTACAAAGTGAGCTCCAGGACAGCCAGGGCTACACAGAGAAACCCTGTCTCAAAAAAACAAAACAAAACAAAAACAAAAACAAAAAAACCCAAAAAACCAAAAAATTAGAAAGAAACAAAAAAAAAAAATCACCTCAATCCTCTGAAGGCTGAGGCAGCCTGAGCTACATAGTGATTTTTTTTGTTTGTTTTTTGTTTTGTTTTTTTATTTTGTTTTTGTTTTTTCGAGACAGGGTTTCTCTGTGTAGCCCTGGCTGTCCTGGAACTCACTCTGTAGACCAGGCTGGCCTCAAACTCAGAGATCTGCCTGCCTCTGCCTCCCAAGTGCTAGGATTAAAGGCGTGTGCCAGCACCACCCCGGCCTACAAAGTGATTTTTGTGCCAGCTTGGGCCATGTATCAAGATCCCATCTTGTCAACAATGTGGTGGGGGTGGGCTGCACACACTGACAGCTTTCAGGCCTCTTCTCCTCCCTCACAGCCCAGGGCCTGCCCCTTACTGTGCTCACTAATCTTGGCCTCTGGGAACTTGGGAACAATGCCCGTTTATTTCCACCTCCTCATCCTGACAAGGAGCCACTGCCATCTTTCCCGGAGTTTGTGGGGGAGAATAAAAGATGGAGCGTGTGTATCCGGACCAGCAGAGATCTGCAGTCAGCCAGGCCTGTGCACTGGGGCTCGGTGGAAGGCCTAGGCTGGGAGCTGACAGCATAGAACTGGTTGCCAGCCATAGTTGGGACAGGCATGGTGGTGTGATCTTAGGACTTGGGAAGCCAAGGCAAGAAGATGAGTTTAAAGGAGCCTGGGCTGTGAAGCAAGACTCAGTCTCAAAGCTGAGAGAGGAAAAAGTCACAGCGGGGAGTGGCGGAGGACACAAGTCTGTATATAACCAGAGTGATGGTGACAGGCCTGACCTTCCAGCATCTGCAAGATCCTAGGTGACAGCCCAGGAGAGAACAGATTGCAGGACTCACAAGGAGGCTGTCTTCTTTGTCTCTACGTGACAGTGAAGGGACAGCGAGATGGTTTAGTGGGTAAAAGGTGTTTGCTGCCCAGCTCAAGGATCTGGGTTTGATTCTCAGATGGCTGGAAAAGAGAAGCAATTCCACAAATGGTCCTCTGACTTCTACATGCCATTCATGGCATGCATGTGCTTGTCACACACACACACACACACACACAAATAAATAAAATGCAACAGATAAATAAAAAAATGACCTACAGTGTCACTTCTGCTTGTTCCCACGAGTATTTGTGCTCCCACAGCCTCTGGATGCTTTTTACCCAGAATTGACACCACACAAGGCTGGCGAGAGAGCTCAGCCCGTGGACTGTCCATCATACAAGCACAAGATTATGAGTTCAGATCGCCAGGACTTATGTAAATGCCCCGTGCAACAGTGAAAAGCTGCAATCCCAGCCCTGGGGAGAGACCCTGGAACTCACTGGTCAGCTAGCCTCATCTAATTGGCAAGCCCTAGGTCCCAGTGAGACCCTGATGCAAAAACCATGGGTGGAGTGGCCTGAGAGCTGTCTCATTAGTTAAAACTGCTTCCTGTTCTTGAAGAAGATCCAGGGTTGGTGCCTAGCACCCATGTGGTGACTCGGCTCACAATAATTTGTAACTCAAGTTCCAGGGGATCTAGCACCTCTTTCTGCCAGGGGCACAGCATGCATGTGGTGTGCATACATCCGTGCAGGGAAAACACAGTAAAGCTGAGTGAATCATTCCTAAGGGATGACACCTATCCCACCTTCCACATGCGTGTGCATACATGTACATGTGCACCCACATATACACATGCACTAACACACACACATTCATACACAATAAGGAATTTAAGATTAACAAACAAGAGTATATGTGTGGGTATGCTCACATGCATGCAGAGGCCCTTGGAGGCCAGAAGATGGTATGGGATGCCCTGGAACTGGACAGCCCAACAGAAAAAAAAAAAAAAAAAAAGATAAAAAGTTCCAGGACTTAAATCACTCTGAACATATGAGGCTGTCAAAGGGAAGTCTGTCTGTCTGTCTAGAAGAGTACCACCTAGGACCCCAAGAGCTTTCTCTTATTTTTTTTTTTTTCTTTAAAGATTTATTTATGGGCTGGAGAGATGGCTCAGTGGTTAAGAGCACCGGCTGCTCTTCCAAAGGTCCTGAGTTCAAATCCCAGCAACCACATGGTGGCTAACAACCATCTGTAATGGGATCTGATGCCCTCTTCTGGTGTGTCTGAAGACAGCTACAGTGTACTCATATAAATAAAATAAATAAATATTTAAAAACAAATTTAAAGACAACGTTCTTACCGCGCCTTCGTATATCCACATACAAAGCTGATCTCTACCTGCCAACCATATTGCCTCCTAGCCTTCCCAGGCAGATTATCTGTAGTGGCTTCTAGGTATCTTCCCTTCCATTTTCTTCCCATAGTGGTTTAAGCTGCAGATGAAGCAGGGCCTTGCAGTCTAGTTCTGGCTAGCTTGTTTATAGTTTTGGGAGTGGGGGCAGGAATAGGATGACGATAGGGTCTTGCACGATAACCCAGACTCATGACAAATTCCAGGCTAACCTAAAACTGTGGCAATATTCCTATTCTGGGCTAGGATTGTGTTCAGGAGCCACCATGCCTGGCTAGTAACTAATTTGGGGGGAGCGGGGTGGGGGTAGGGGGAAACAGGCTTTTCTATTTTGCATTTCAATAGCATGTCTAACTGAGTTGCTCAGGCCAGATTTGATCTTACTCTGTAGCCCAAACTCCTTAGGAGCTGAGGTTGCAGGCCTGCCACCAGGCCTGGCCCTACTTATATGTAATAATTAGTAGGCTGCATCATTGATGCGCTCAAGGTCCAGTTAGTGGGGATAGACCAGAATGGGGCTCAAGTCAGATCACTGTTTTTGGTTTTTTGAAACAGGGCCATATGTAGCCTAGGCTAGCCTCAAACTCGTCATTCTCTTGTCTGAGTTTCCAATTACAGGGATAATAGGTGAGTGCCGTCTCTCCTGGCCTTATCACCATGCGCGCCTCAGTTTGGCTTCTCCTCTGTTTCCCCGAGCATGGCAAGAACACAGCAGAGTCCATTAGAGAGTTCCAGGTTCTGTCAAGAGTGAAGGAACATAAGAGCAGGATAGTGGTGGCACACATCTTTAATCTCAGCACTTGGGAGGCAGAGGCAGGTGGATTTCTGAGGCCAAAGCCAGCCTGGTCTACAGAGTGAGCGCCAGGACAGCCAGGGCTATGCAGTGTGAGACCTTGTTTCAAAAACAAACGAATGAAAAAATGTTTGGCAGTCAGAGAGACCACAGTGGGGACATGCTTGAGGGTGAGGGTGGGCCATGGCCAAAAAGGTTTCAGGAAGGCTTTTTATCTTTATGCTGTTTATTTTTATGAGAATGGGTGTTTTGCCTGTATGTAGGTCTGTATGACATGTGCATGCGTGAAGACCAGAAGAGGACAGTTGGATCCCCTGGGTCTGCACTTACAAGTGGTAGTGAGCCACTCTGTGGCTGCTGGGAACTGAACCCAGCTCTGCAAAGAGCAACAAGCCCTCTCATCTGCTGAGCCCCCTCTCTCTAAAGATTTATTTATTTTATGTATATGAGTACACTGTAGCTGTACAGATGGTTGTGAACCTTCATGTGGTTGGTGGGATTTGAACTCAGGACCTTTGGAAGAATAGTCAGGGCTCTTACCCACTGAGTCATCTTGCCAGTCCTGAGCCATCTCTCTTATTGATGATGATTATGATTGTGGTATATACATGAGTGTGGAGGTCCAAACGTTGTGGCATCAAGTCTCTCATTTTAAGAATCAAAGTCAGATCGTCAAGTGCCCTTACCAGCTGAGCCATCTTGTTGGCTCCTAAATGTACTTGGCTGTTTTTGAGACAGGGGGTCTCTCCATAGCTGTCCCTGGCTGTTCTGGAACTTACTCTGCAGACTCTTCTGTTCTCAAACCCACAAAGATAGATTCTGCCTCTGGAGTACCGAGATTAAAGGCCTATGCCACCATGCCAGGCCCCTAAACTATTAAAAGTCCATGGAAGGGAAGGCATTCCTGAGGGGTGCTCTCAAACCGCAAGTTGATTGACAGGCACATTTGGGTTAACTCTTAAGGTCGATGCGGTGTTGGTCTTTGTTCTTTACCAGATGGTAATCTTTCAGATAGTTGGGGATGGCCAGCCCCTCCCACCTAGGCCAGAGCTGTCCCTCAGCTGCTCCTATGATCGAGAATGCTAGTTTCTAAACGCTGGTTTCCCTGCCTGCTGAGAAGCATCCAGGAGCCCATCCCCAATCACCTAAAAACCTTCTAACATCTGCATAGCTAGGCAACCGCCAGGCTTCCGGTTCTGGTGGTGTCCATCGCTGCTTTGTCATTTTCCAGCCTAGTGACTGGAGTCCAGGCTGGCCAAGTCCTTTCCTGTTTGCGCTGAGCCTCAGTTTTCCCAGTGTCTGTCATGTGGTGGCTGTGCCCACTTGCCAGGGTTGGAATCAGTGCAGGCAGGGCCAACTTCCCAGATGCGACGTGGCCTTGGGGTTCAGTAGGAAAACAGCAGCTCCAGAGTGGCTCCCACCTGGGACACTTGGCAAGCACAAGGCCACCCGGGCAGGAAGGTGGATTGGGTCTACTTGTCTGGAGAGCCTAACTGGATAAACGGTGTCGGAAGACTGGCTCATGGAGGAATGTTCTAGACTTTTCTGTGTCACATACACTAATGGTGACCCATTGTGGGTCCCTTAGAATCAACCATGTTCTGAAGGTTATATTGGTGAGGACATGGTTTGCTAGAAATCAACAAAGCAGATGGAAAAGGAGGGTCTTGATGCCTGTCCAATATTAATAATATTATAAATATTGTTATTATTATTAGTTTTTGGTTGTTTTTTTTTTCCATTTTTTTAAGACAGGGTTTCTCTGTGTAGCCCTGGCTGTCCTGGAACTCACTCTGTAGACCAGGCTGGCCTCGAACTCAGAAATCCACCTGCCTCTGCCTCCCAAGTGCTGGGATTAAAGGCGTGTGCCACCACTGCCCAGCCTATTATTATTATTAAACACTATTTACGGGCCAGAGTGATGGTTCAATGGATAGAGCTATTTGCTACCAACCCTGACAACCTGAGTCATTATTACTATTATTATTAAATTCTATTTAGAGTCCAGTATGATGATTCAGTGGGTAGAGCTATTTGCTACCAACATTGACCACCTGAATTTGATGCATGGGAACTAACTCCTGAAGGTTGTTCTCTAACCTTCACATAGGAAGCTTGGCTCCACACGAACATGCATGTACACACACACACACACACACACACACACACACACACACACACGTGTTATGGCACATGTACAGAGCTGCCAGGAATCAGTTCTCTCTTTCCACCATGTGGGTCCCAGGCTGCCAGGCTTGGCACGGTGAGCACTCTTTCCTGCTGAGCCATCTTGCTTGCCCTAGGTTTCTTTTATTGCTTTTACTTATTGAGATTTTTTTTTGTTTTGAAAGCCCCAGCAATGGAATCTTCATAAAAAAGCCAGATACAGTGGCTGTGTATCAGGAACCCTGGCCTCCTATAGGAAGAAGGGAGGCACAAACAAGAATGTCACCTAGCTGTGTTCTGCAGGCCAGCCAGACTCGAGTGCACGGCTCAGCAGCAGGAAGAAACCCTGCCTCAGAGCCAACATCTGAAAGTTGTCCTCTGACCTTCACGTGGTGCTGTAGCCTGTGCAACCTGTGCAGTACATAGTCACACAGTCTCATAGTCACACATTAATGTTGCAAAACATCTCTTAAAGTCCCAGGGTATTCTAATTTACAACCCGGAGAGGCAGAGAGGAAGCGCAGGGTGGTGGGGAGAAGCAGCCAATTTCCAGAGGAATAAACAAGGGAGCAAACTTTAGCATTTATGCAGCCAAATAGGACCAGGAATTCTGCCAAAGAGAGAGTGCACGGTTGGGAGCCAGCATGGGCCAGCACGGACATGGAGCCTGACCCTCTGGATCAGGACAATTCTGGCAGCCCCCAGCCCAGGGACACTCCTAGTTAACTGAAGGTGACTGTGCTGGGGAGTGGAGGTGGGGAGGGGGTTGGATAGAGGCCTTTGGGCCTTCCTGTAGAGCCCTGTGTCCTGCACTTGGCCCCACCTGGGATCCAAGCCAGTTAGTGTGGATTCTTAGCAGCTTGGGAACTAATGCAAGAAGCCACTTTTCCTGGGGCCTGCCTGCACTTAAGAGAGGATTTTTAGGTCCGCTCCACCCACCCCCAACCCCTACCCCCCAACCCCACAAAGAACATGTCAGGGAGTGTGACGTGGTGACTCTAGTGTTGCAAGAGACTGGGGAGACTGGGGCTACATGCTTCTGTCTGACTGGAAAGGAATCAGAAGTTGAAGGGGCTGAGCTTGTGTGTCTCCCCACAGATGTCTCCCTACAGATGACTTTAAGGTACTTCTGGTGGCTCTAGCCAGAGTAGGCAGAACCTCTGCCCAAAGGAGATCAAAAATTTGTTCCTTGTCGGAGCATTTCCAAGAGGAACTCCTAACACCACTGTCTCCTAACAGTATCTGATCCCATTACAGATGGTTGTGAGCCACCATGTGGGTGCTGGGAATTGAACTCAGGACCTGCTGGAAGAACAGTCAGTGCTCTTAACCACTGAGCCATCTCTCCAGCCCCTTCTGCTGATTCTTCACTTCTAGGCCTTTCCCTGCAATCTACTCTGGCTCAGGAGGGAGCCTGTGGTCCTTCTCACTCCATACAGGAAGGAGCCTCATGGTACGAAGCGATCCTAATTAATATAAGGTGACACTGGCCAGTTTCATCGGGTGGTGAGGATGTCTCAGTCTATGGAGCTAAACAGAATAGTCTGAAAGACCAAGGTGCTGATGCTTTGGTGACAGATCCCTGCAGCTGCGGGACTCTGTGTGCTCCTATTGTCTGGTGGCATTGGAAATAATGCACACTTGACCTTTTAAATTGTTTAAAGATTGTAGGCAGTGGTGGTCTTTCTTTCTTTCTTTCTTTCTTTCTTTCTTTCTTTCTTTCTTTCTTTTTTTTGTTTGGTTTTTTGAGACAGGGTTTCTCTGTATAGCCCTGGATGTCCTGGAACTCACTCTGTGGACCAGGCTGGCCTCGAACTCAGAGATCCACCTGCCTCTGCCTCCTGAGTACTGGGATTAAAGATTTATTTTTTATTTTATGTGTACCCGCTGCTCAGAGGCCAGAAAGGAGCTTTGGGGATCCTGGAATTGGAGTTTGGGATGGCTATTAGCTACCATCTGGGTGCTGGAAACCAAACCCAGGTCCTCTGCAAGAGCAGCCTGTGCTTGTAACCACACTTGACTTGTGTGTGTGTGTTTATGTGGACACATGTGTACATGTGTGCACCAGCTTGTGGAGGCTGGAGGTCACCCTCAGGTGCCATTCCCTAAGTACAGGGCAGCTCCTCCCACCTTGAGATATGGTCTCTTGTTAGGACCTGGGGCTTATTAATTACATTGGGCAGTGATTGATCGCTAGAGATCCTGTCTCTACCCTTTAGTGCTGGGATCACAACTAAACGCTGCTAAGCCTGTCTTTTTACATGGGTGGTAGGGATCAGATTCAAGCCATCGACTGCACAGCAAGCACTTTATGCTACCTCCCCCGACCCCACCAGCCTTCGGGCTCTTCTCTGTAAATCAGGACAGTAATATACAAGAGGCTCAGTATGCAATATGCTACTTCTGGGCAAAACATGGCATTAGGTCTCTCTGTGGAGGGAGGTCAGAATGGCTTTCTTATATGACATCTTAGCTGGGAGTGACAGACAAGTTTTGTTTTTTTTTTTGTTTTTTGTTTTTTTCTTTCTTTTTTTTTTTTCTTTTTTTGGTTTTTCAAGACAGGGTTTCTCTGTATAGCCCTGGCTGTCCTGGAACTCACTCTGTAGACCAGGCTGACCTCGAACTCAGAAATCCACCTGCCTCTGCCTCCCGAGTGCTGGGATTAAAGGCGTGCGCCACCACGCCCAGCTGACAGACTAGTTGGTGTGATGAGAACTGTCCCGCAGTCATAGCACGTAGGTTGGGATGATCCTGGGTTTCTGTGGCCTTTGTGTGGAGGACACAGAAGGGGAACTTGCTCTTTTCCATGCAGAATCGGCTAGATCTGAAAGAGTCTCGAAGTTGGGGCTCTAGAGCAGCTCTTGGACAGAATACAAAGCTGCTTTAGTTCATGCAATGAGCTTGGTAGTTGGCCTGGAGTAACAAACGCTATGGGTTGCAGAGTTGCTCTGTGCCAAGTACCAAAGCCACATTTTTTTTTCTCCAGATAATTCCAGTGAGAAATTTTTGACCCAAAGCCATTCAGCATTAGTCCCAAAGACTGTAGGCATCTTGTGTGAAACGGCAGATTGTCTGCCCCTTCAGTGCAGCAGGGACAAACAATTCTAAGCTGCTGCTGCAGAAGTCATGTTCCCTTGGCTTCTGGGTTCATAGTGCTCTGATGTAGCCCAGGCTAGCATTGGCCCAGCAATGTAAAGCCTGAGGCCTGTGGGGGGGGGGGGGAAGAGAATCTCGATTCGAGCCATGTTCAGAGACTCAAGGTCTTGAAGTATCATTACAAAATGAAGATGGCGAGGCCAGGCGTTCTCGGTCATGCCTGGAATCCCAGCATGAGTGTGGGGGGCAGAGATCTGGGGTGCATCTTCTAGAGAGTTCCAGGACTGCCAGGGCTATGGAGAGAGACCCTGTCTCAAAAAAAAAACTAAACCAAAGTGACAACGAAATTCACACCTTCAATTGTGGCTCTTGGGAGACTGAGGCAGGAGCTCAAGGCCAGCCTTTACCACAGTGAAACTCTTTATTAAAAAAAGGGGCTGGTGGTGTCTGGGGAGATGGCTCAGTGGGTATTTGCTGTACAGGCAATGATGACCCAAGTTCGAATCCCCAGAACCCATGTAAAAAGCTGGACACAGCCATGTGACCCAGACCACAGTAACCCAGTGTGACAGGAGGATCACTGGGGCTTGCTGCCTGCCAGTCTAGCACCAGGCTTAGTGAGACCTTGTCTCAAAACGTGGCAGAATGACAGAGCAGGACACATAATAGCCTTCTCTGGCCTCTGTAAGGATGGACACACACACATACACACAAACACAGGGCCTAACATGATTATGGATGGCAGTGACCAGTCAGCATAGAGACCCTAAGTACCTCTCTCCAGGAGTCAGCTCTCCTAATGCACAAGTGAGAACTGCCCTTGTCAATAGCTGAGGGGGAAACATCAAGTTCACAGCACAGAAGGGAAGGGAAATGGGACTCTGACACTGGGGAGACTGAGGGGTTCTGAATAGAAGGTCTTCCTCCTTATCACTTAAAAACATTTTCACTTCACTGGGCATGGTAGTGCAGGCCTTTAATCCCGACACCGAGGCAGAGGAAGGCAGATCTCTCCTCTGGTCTAAAAGAGTTTCGGGACAGCCAGGGCAGTTACACAGAAAAACCCTGTCTCAAAAAACAAACGGGCTGGTGAGATGGCTCAGTGGGTAAGAGCACCCGACTGCTCTTCCGAAGGTCCAGAGTTCAAATCCCAGCAACCACATGGTGGCTCACAACCATCCGTAACGAGATCTGGTGCCCTCTTCTGGAGTGTCTGAAGACAGCTACAGTGTACTTACATATAATATGACACTCTTATGACACATGCTCCCCAAAAAGAAAATTAAGAGGCTGGAGAGATGGCTCAGTGGTTAAGAGCACTGACTGCTCTTCCAAAGGTACTGAGTTCAAATCCCAACAACCACATGGTGGCTCAAAACCATTGGTAATGAGATCTGATGCCCTCTTCTGGGGTGTCTGAAGACAGCTACAGTGTACTTACATATTATAAATAAATTAATTAAAAAAAAAGTAAATTAAAAAAAAAGTCACATGCTTCCAAGCAACACCATAGATGCAAATTTGACCTGGTCATTTTAGTTAAGAGTTCATTGGCCAAGGGAGTGTGGTGAAGGCTTGCTTCATCTCTGTTCTGAAGAACATACTAACAGCTTCCGTCCTGGGTAATTAGACTCAAACATAACTCTTTGACCTTTTAAAATAACATTTTATTTACACATCTTGATTTTTGTTTTCCTGGAACATTTTTAAAAGACCTTCAAGTAGTTTGGAAACCTCTGCCTGTCGGCTGCTTCTGCTGGCCACAGCCTTCCCAGGCATTTCTCCCAACCTGTGTGGTAGAGCGCTACTCTCCTCTGGGAGGCAGGGCTGCTGGGTGGGTTGTAATGAAAAGGGGAGCCAGCTCTGGAAACTACTTCGGATTCTCTTAATTAGCATGCTACCACCCACCCCAGCTTCTGCAAGGTCAGATGTGCAAGACAAGCGGGGCTGAGCCGGCGAGACTGTAACAGTGTAAAACGCGTTCTAGATAAAATAGAAGCTCTGGAAGAGGCGGCTCTGCCCCAGCCCCAACCCCAGCCCCAGCCGCCTGTGTAGCTCGGGCTGGAGGATCTGCAGTGCTGGCCTGCCCTGAGGAAGAGCCGGCTACAGAGTTCTGAGTCTGAGCGCACTCACTCTGCAGACACAGGTGGGATTTTGGGAAATATTACAGCACATTCCACCGAACTGGACGGTGATCAGCAACACAGGCAACGTGGTGACATGTCAGACATTCCGGTCAAAGGACGAGGTCCAGTCAGTCGGAAAAAAAAAAAAGTCCCTAAAGTGTGACATTTTAAACCTTTGGCTGATGATAAAGCAAAAAATTAAACTGTACTTACTACACACTGCTGTCAACTGCCCAGGCTCTTTTAGAAGCTAAATCCCAACATGGTGTCCCCTCAATTCTGTTCAATTAATCTGTTACAAGTTACCTGATGTTCCTGGCTCTAAAGAGAGGCACATAGCCCCTCTGTTGGTCACATTAAGTATTGTATGGCTGTTTGGAAGAGGCTCTGCTGAAGCTGGTTTCTGGAGTGAGAAGCAGCCTTTGAAACGATCATAAAAGAGTAACTGAAATCTGCCCAAGCTCCCTCTAGCTGCGACCTGAACATGCAGCCCTGCCTGTAAACAGTCAGTATCCACTGACCCCAGCAACACATATCAGCTTGTCAGAGGCCTCTCGATGGCTTGCTAGGCTTGCCCTTTGACTCCTGCTGGATGGAGGACACTCTCAGTTACCTGAGCTGAGAAGGAGCCAGGAAGGCTTTTCTTATTGACAGGCACATTTCGGATGGAGTCATCAGAAATAGAGAGCTGTCACTGTCTTTCCTAAACTGGGTATACTCCATTTGCCCCAAGCCAGGCTGCTGAGGACAAGCCTGTACTTGGTTTACAACCTAGCCCTTTCTCTATGACATGCAAGCAGCTCTCTCTTCTACTCTGCAGGAGAAGGGAGGGAGGGATGGCAGGAAAGATCCTCTGCAGTGGGCAGTGAGCAGCGGGCTCCTCTCCTGAAGGCAGCTGGGCCTCTGGGAGGCACTGTGCTTTTAGTGCTAGGTAATGCTGGAATTCCTTTAGTGCTAGGAAGGTTACGTCATGTCATAGATTTACCCTGGAACCCAACTGCAAGTGCGCCAACTAAATAAATACAATGGAAAACCGCACAAGCCGGGGGGCTACCCAGCTGGAAGGCAGAATGGCCATGAGGTGACTCACCCTTGGGAAGTGCTGCCAACATTTCCCCCTCTTTTAGTCTCCTCACACTACACGCAACAAATGAAGGAGCCACACGACCGCAGTTCGTCCTCAGACGTACTTATTAGGGCCCACACTTCCGCTCAGCAAAGGTCCCAGCAGACCCTGTGGTGCCCAGGAAGTCTCAGGGACAAGTCTCTGATGGTCACTTGCCCCTCTTGCTGCGGCCCTTTCTGGACTGCAGCTTCCCACCGGCCCCGGAAGAGGGTGGGTTGGGCGCTGAGGCCATGGCGATGTTGATCTGGCCTTCCTGGATCTCCTGCCTCGTCTCCGCAGGCAGGTGGCTGATCTGCTGCTGTGTCTCCAGGTAGAACATGACATCGCGCAGCTGCTCCTGAATCTCGGTGATCTGCAGGTCTTTCTGGGCACAGGTCTCCTTCAGCAGCTTCTCCTCCTCCTTGAGCTGGTTTTGCAGCACCAGCTGGTTGGCTCGAAGACACTTGTTCAGCTCCTGCTCCTCCTGCAGCTCTGTGCTGAGCTTGGCCACTCTGGTGTTCAGCTGGGTACACCTGGAGCAAAACAGAGGGAGACAGAACTGGCTCCACCTGCTCTCTGTCCTTTTCTGCTCAGGGACCTCAGAAGTCAGCAGTCACACCCCTCCTCCCCACTGCAGCAGCAGCCAGTGTTCCTGCCACACTGCTCATGCGTTTTGCTCCATGCTCAGCATCACTAGCCATTAGGTCCTGTCCCAGGGGGAGTCTGTGACACCAGCTTAGACAAAATGGTTTTCCTAACTTGCTCTCAGCCAAGATGGCTCAGAAGCTGAAGGCAGAAATGGAAGGTACGTAACCATGGACTGCAGGGAGGTTGGTGTTCCACCTGGCACCCACCTCAAGTGGAACAGCAATCGGACCTGCTTTGGTTTCCACATTTATTCGTGTGTATGTATATGCGTGTGCCAAGGCACATGTGTGGAAGTCAGTTCTTTCAACACGTGAGTTTTGGGATCCCACACAGATTATCAAGCTGGGTAGCTGAGCCATCTTGCTCACCCCTAACAACATGAATGAGAAGTCACTGTTATTTTGATCCAACTATAAGCAGACCCCCAGAAACCTGTATGATGCCCATGCTGAAAGTGAGGGTGTTCCCCAGGAAGCAGAGGTGCTTCTGCAGAAGAACCCGTGGGCATTGGTGGCTGCTAAGGACCGAGGGATACTTACTTCCTCTCCACAGACTGCTTCTCCTTCAGGAGGTCGCTGAGCCTGAGCTCCAGGCTGTCACACTTCTCGATGGTCTCTTTAAATTTGGTCTTCATGTTGTTAATCTGAAAGTGCAAATGGAGGTCAGGCAGACTCATACAGTTCTTGGGACACCCCTATCACTGTCTCTATAACCAGGACAAACCAAACTTAGAAAGTCGAGCTGAGTCACTTAAATGGCATTATGACAACAAGAAAAATCATGAGAAATTGAGAGAACAATTTTTTTTTTAAGGATAAATAAGGACCAGGAGCTGGTGTGTAGCCAGGGAAACAGCTGATGGACAACTGAGAACTAGTGAGGAGCTGGAGTGGAGCCTCCCACCTGCAGTCCCAGTGAGAGGAGGGACTACGTTATTAGACGGATCATTTAGAAAATGAAGACTTCATTTACTACTGTGAGAAATGTTACTAGACACACACACAAGCCCTGTGTGCACATGTTCCAATCCTCTTCTCTGCAGCGCCCAAGGTTCCTTGAACATGCTACAAAGTAGAAAATGGAGCATGCAGAGCTCAGGCCTCCTGCACAGGCTTCTGCAAATCACATCACACTCTATGTGCTGAAGTCGAAACCCAAACCACCAACAACAGGGGAGATGGGTGCAGGGGAGATGGTTCATTGTTTAAGAGCATTGTCTCCCCTTGTAGGGGGGACCTTGGTTTAGGTCCTAGTACCCACTGTAGCTCACAGTCACTTGTAACTCCAATTCCAGGGGAACTAATGTCCTCTTCTGGCTTCAAAAGGCACTGCACATACAGACATATAGTCAAACACTTATATACATAAAATATAATCTTCAAATTATAAAATAAAATAACAGACTATGACACTTCAAACTCCTGAGATTAAACAATCCTCTTGCCTCTACCTCCGGAGTATATAGAACTACAGGCATAGGCCACCATGTATGTCACATTTAAGGTAATTAGTTAAAATCTGGTAACTGCAGCTCTGAACCAGTAATTCTCCAGGGAGACCACAGAAGTCCCACCATTCCTGCCTGATTTATTTCCCTCAGTTTACAAAGCTACAGAAGCTCACCTGCCTCCCACAGCCCTGTTCCCAAGCCGACGTGCCAGCGGCTGACCCATGTTACAAAACCTTCACACAGACGTCTATGGAGTTTGGGTTGTGCTGGGAGGCAGCAGAGGCTGGGCGGTCACTGAGTACCACCTACGCATTTTTACCTTCTTATTGGGATTGTACCAAGTGCTAGTTCTGACAGGTGAGAGACATTTTATCTTTTTTGTTTGTTTGTTTGTTTTTCGAGACAGGGCTTCTCTGTATAGCCCTGGCTGTCCTGGAACTCACTTTGTAGACTAGGTTGGCCTCGAACTCAGAAATCCGCCTGCCTCTGCCTCCCGAGTGCTGGGATTAAAGGCGTGCGCCACCACGCCCGGCCGAGACACTATATCATTAGATCCCAACCATCAAGACCCTATAAGTCGATCCTTTTAGAGAAAGCAATTCTCCATCATCAGGCATCAAAGGGAAAGATCCTCACATCCCTTTCCCTGCCATTTTGCCCTCTCCACCTGCCTTGCTATAGCATTTCCGTCTCCAAGTCATTTACCTCCTCTGCCGTGTCCTTCTCTATGCGCACGATTTTGTTCTCCCAGTATATCCGCTGCGATTCCAGCTGGCTTGTCAGCAGGTACGAGTACTAGAAACAGAACAGTGGGCGATGAGAGCCATCACCAACTATGACACCCAGCAACGCTGACCTCTGACAGCTTCTAGAACTCCTTCCTTCCACAGCGGGTAGTGCTCACATACCCACCATAAAACCTCATGAAATTAGAGAGCAAACACCTGTGGGGCTGGGATGGGCGTGCCTTAAATCTCAACACTCCAGGTCAGCCTGGCTCATCTAACTAGTTCCAAGCCAGCCAGGAGAAGACAGAATGAATATGAGAGAAAGAATAAGGACATAAGGACATGGCCTTGCCCTGCTGTCTCACACTTGAGGCATTGGCAATTTTCCAACCTTATCAACTGGGGACTTCAGGCTTGCACTACCATGTCAGGCTCACCAGAAAGTATCTTATACTTGGGTTCAACTAGAGTCAACAGGCACTGGGTCAGAGGTACAGAGTGGAATTTGCAATTCAGCTGGGAAAAATGTAAAAATGCAATGTATTTTTGCCTTTAAAATGCTCTGTATGTATCCTTATTATTATTATGTTAATTATATGTATGGGGGCACATGCCCATGAATGCAGGCGACCACAGCAGTTAGCGTGCCTGACTCCTATGGAGCTGAAGTTACAGAAGTTCTAAGCCATCTGATGTGGGTGCTGGGTATGGAACTCGGGTCCTCAGAGAAGAGCAATATGTGCCCCCACTGAGTCATCTCTCCAGCCCATATATTCTACCCACATGTGTACATGGGGGAAGGCAGAGTCAGCCTTAGATGTCATTCCTCAGGTACTGTTCCACTTTAGTTTTGAGACAGGGTCTCTCTCTGGCCTAGAACTCACCGAGTAGATTAGGTTGCCAGCCAGTGGGTCCCAGGGATCTATCCATCCCATCTCTTCAGTGCTGGGGTTACACACATGTACCACTACTTCTTTTTTCTCAGGTCCTCATGCTGGCATGGCAAACAACTGACTGACTGAGCTATCTTTCTAACACGGTTTTTGATTTTGATACAGGGTCTCTTATGGCTCAGACTGGTCTCAAATGTCAAGATGGACCTGAGCTCCGGATCATCATACCTCTACCTCTTTAGTGTGAAGGCATGCTTACACAAAATTTTTCTGGTCCAAACAATTTTAAGAATGGAGGCTTTGAATCTATGTAAAATTCAGGGCTACAGGTATAGTTTAGTGGTAAAGTGTGAGCTTAGCATACATGAGACTCTTGGTTCCACATTCAGCACCCCTCCCCACAGAGGAAAGTCTAACCAATCCCTATCCAGCACACTGGGGAAATGTCCCCACTGCACTCCCACTGGAACTACAGTAGCACTATTTGAAGGTTTACTTCCCAACCACCCTGCCTAGACTGTGAAATCTGGAAATGAGGGCTACATTTGGTCTCTGGATCTCCACTGTTACATGATGGCATGAACCCACAGTACTGTGTGACCAAAGGTAGGGAAGTATTGCAATAGGGCTGCTAGGACTTCTGGGAGTAGATGAGATTCAGAGGCTGTTGACAGACATGAGACTTGAACAGACATCACCTACCTGCACTTGGAGAAAGCAGGACCAGACACAGGGCCTCTTCAACTCAAAGGACAACAAAGATGCTAGGTGTTGACACAACAAGATGGGGCTATGGGTGTGAAGACTTGTGGGCAAGGTCAGCTGTGGTGGGGTATCCACATGTTTTTAATCCTAGCATGTGGGAAGCGTGCATACTTCTTGAGTTCAAGGCCAGTGAGTTCCTGAACAATCCTTAGTCAAAATTCATATGGAAGAGATACTTATTCTTTTCTGTCAATATAGTAATTTATTAAGAATACAAGCTATACTGAAGGCCACTTTCTGAATCTATTAGAGCTATAGCATCTACAAATGAAGAGCTGGAGAGATGGCTCAGTGGGAAAACACACACAGGCTGCTCTTTTAGAGAACCCAGGTTCTGTCCCCAGCACACAGATGTGGCTCACAACTGTCTTTAACTCCAGTTCCAGGGGGTCTGAGGCCCACTTCTGGCTTCCTCAGGTGCCAAGCATGTACATGGTGCAGACACACATGCAGACAAACTCATATACATTACATGGAAAAAAAAAAAACCTCAAAGAGTTTACAAATGAACTAATTTCCAAAGTCCACTCCTGAAAACCAGGAGTTTTGGGTTCGTTTTCCTGGTTAGACTTTTCTTTTTAAATTTACATAAAACAGGACTCATTCTGAAACTTCCCCTTCATTAACAGAATTTTGTGTGGGCATGCTAGCTCACTCCTGTTGTCCCATCACCAGGGAAGTGGAGACAGGAGGATCATGAGTTTGAGATCAATCTGGAACTACTTGATAAACCAAAATCCACAAAAGACAACAAAGCATCACCAAGCAAACAAGTGGCAGCACAGGACTGCCCTGCACACATGGCTTCTCAGAGGGAAAACCCCAGTGTGCTAAGCGTGTTGGTCCTTCACATGTATAAAACCAAAATGCCTTTAAGTAACTGAGCCCCAATTCACAAAGCACGTACGATAAACACACAGCTATACATGAATGACCAGGGAAGAAGGTGCTGCTGGGGTCCACTCTGACCCAGTCTGTTCCATTTCCAGCTTCTGTGTAGCCTCCTACAGCAACATGATGCCTTTGGCTTTATTGCTGCTGAACTGCCTTAACTAACGAACCTGAACCTAAGACAACCAGGAACATCACAGTGAAAAGTAGTAAGGTTTAGGGAAGCTTAGACTTTCTTTTTTTTTTTTTTAAACATTTATTTATTTATTATATGTAAGTACACTGTAGCTGTCTTCAGACACTCCAGAAGAGGGTGCCAGATCTCGTTATGGATGGTTGTGAGCCACCATGTGGTTGCTGGGATTTGAACTCTGGACCTTCGGAAGAGCAGTCGGGTGCTCTTACCCACTGAGCCATCTCACCAGCCCCAGCTTAGACTTTCAAAAAGGAAGCATTTTAGAAATTCTTCCCAGCAATGACATGGGGCAGATGACAACATGAAAAGGTCAAAGCATCTTTCTCCAGAAAATGGAAACACGCACGCAGCAATAGTGGTTGACAAGTGACAGCCAAGAGCATCTCACCTCTAACTGTAAGGCATCTATCTTCTCTTCCTGACAGGTGTCGCCCTCACACTCGTACTGAACAATCTTTCCATCCGTCTTGCTTGCAACCAGTCGATGGACATAGTTATCTAAACAAAGGAGAAGTTAGTGCTTTTTCAAAACAGGGTTTCTCTGTGTAACCAGGCTGTCCTGGAACTTGCTCTGTAGACAAAGATGGCCTGGAACTCATAGAGATCCGTCCTCCTGCCTCTGCCTCCTGAGTATTGGGATTAAAGGCTTGAGCCACCACCACCCAGCCAGTTCTCCATGCTTTTAACTATGACACATTTTGGTCATTTTTAGAAATATAAATGCACCGATGTATGATTTTTTTTTTTGAAACTGGTCAATCATTTGCCCATCAGCGAGTGAGAGAGGGCAAGAACAAACATCTAAACTGTCTCTATAATTCTTGATTCAGGTCATCCTGAGGCAGAGGCATGGCACCCTTTGAGTTTGCCACACCACCAGTGAAAGGTTTCCACAGGAAAGAATCTAAATCAGGAAACAGCTGCGCACGTACCTCCAGCATAGTCCCAGACTCGATGGTTGGTGAGCTGCATGGCGTATGTGTGCTGGGTCTCCTCAAAGTGCTTGTAAGCATGCCGACTCACGTACCGCCCACAGCCTATGTGGCCGCATATTAAACAAATCCAGAGGTTCTGCAAGGGGGAAGACCTCAACTGGAGACTGGGGAGGGAGGCACATGACCTGGCCCATATGACTTGGAAAGAAGACTTGGGGACTTCTTCCACAGACTTCCGAATAATACAGTTCTAAGACCCAACCTTCCAGGTCAACCTTCAACATTATTGGTCAACCATTTCCCTTTTCTGGCTTTTGCGGAGTCCTAAGTACAGATTCACAAGTGACTAATTGGTGAGCATCTCAGTCTTTTAAAAGAATAAATAGCAAATAAAAGCATGAACAATCTGTGTACTCACACACCCGACTACAGACAAAAAAGAATTCATCTCACAAAGAATCTAAGCTGTACTGGGCAGAAAAGAATCCCACATCCCAGTTACTTACTTCCTGGACACCACACTCAAAACATTTGTTTTCTTCCACTGGCTCTGGCGTTTGACAGTATCGGCACACAGGACACCTATCCAGGACAGGAAGATGAAGATGGAGTTATACAGGGGTTGAAAGCTGGACTCTGAACCTCCCTTCTTTATGCTTACTCTTTGGCTTTATTTTCTCTCAAATTTATTTACATGATGGAGGCAGGATTTCATAGTCCTAGCTGCCCTGAACTCACTATGTCAAGCTCACTGAGAACCAGGTGCTAAGACTCAAGATGTGAACTACCACACACAACCAATAATTTTTATTGCTTTTTTTGAGACAAGGTTTCACTATACAACCTTGACTGACCTGGAACTTGCTATGTAGACTAGGCTGGCCTACAACTCAGAGATCTGCCTGCCTCTGCATACCTGTTCTGAGCCAAATTTTTTTTTTTTGTTTGTTTGGTTTTTTGAGACAGAGTTTCTCTGTGTAGCCCTGGCTGTCCTGGAATTCACTCTGTAGACCAGGCTGGCCTCAAATTCAGAAATCCGCCTGCCTCTGCCTCCCAAGTGCTGGGATTAAAGGGGTGCGCCACCACTGCTCAGCTCTGAGCCAAATTTTTTAAAAAGGCTTATAGTCATGTGTATGTGTGTGCCTACCAAGGCCAGAAGAAAGTGTTAGATCCTCTGGAGCTGGAGTTCTAAGTGCCTGTTACTAGCCCGATGTGGGTCCTGGGAACCTACCCTGGGTCTTCTGCAAGAGCAGCCAGTGCACTTAATTGCTGAGCTGCTCTCCTCTCCAGACACACACAGGAAACGCTGCCCCTCAGAGCAGATGACCTTCATCTCCTGATCTTCCTGCCTCCACCTCCCAAGTGTTAGCATTACAGGTGTGACAGCATGCCCACTGGGGTAACCCTTTCCACGACAATCAAATAATGAACTAATATTCATTGGTCATTAACACATTTTGTTGGATGGGTCAACGTGTCAGGAAGTGGGATACAGTTGTAAGTGACCGAAGTGCCACCAAGTGAGGAAGTTCAAGGTGTATCAAGCACCCATTCCATCTTTGCTCGGTCATGAAGAGCAAGGAGAAGGCAAGAGTAGGCAGAGGCAAGAAGGAAGCTCCAATGCCCCTGCCTCTCCTTAGTCCTGAAGAAGCTGGCAGGTGCAGAGGGGCATGTGTGTAGGGGGCACTCAGAGGAGACGTGAAGGACACCAGAAGCTCAAGGATAGCTTTGCTTGCATGAGTGCCACATCAGCTGGATTTACGTGGTGAGGGCTTGCTTTCCATCCTAGAGTTATGATTTATAATACCTGTCCACATGTGTGTGCTTGAGTATATTCTATACAACATGTGAAACAGTACCTGTAGAAGCCAGAAGAGACCTTCAGCTTCCTGGTTGTGAAGTAACAACCAGCTGTGAGCTGTTCAGCCTGGGTGCTGGGAACCAAACCTGTGACTCTGCAAGAGCAGGAAATGCTCTACCTGCTGAGCACCTCCCTGGTCCCCTAGTTTGCTTTTGAAACGGGTCTCATGTAGACGAGGCTAGCCTCAAGCTTTCTATGTAGCCAAGGATGACCTTGAATTTCGGGTCCTCAAGCATCCAACTCCCTAAAACATGTCTGTTTTAGGCAGTGCTAGGAATTCCACCCAGGGTATCCTTTTTGGGGCTAGCCTCACTTCTATGCTAGGCAAGAATTCACCAACAGAACTTTATCTCTGACCTGAGACCTTGTTTCCATTAAAACAACAGACAGACAGGGACTGAGAGTTTAGGGGTAGAACTGTACTTAGCAAGGAGAGAGGGAGAGGGAGAGAGAGACAGAGGAATGACTATAGGGAGGAGGAAACTGGGAAGTAGAGCTAGAAATGGCTGTTGGAGGAGGCAGAACAGCTGCACAGAATATTCCAAACCAAGATTTGTAGCACAATGAATACATATCGACACTTCACACCATCTATGAGGACATCAAGGGAACCAAATGACTGAAGTTCCTTCCAAAATCCAGGTGGGATTAAAGGCTTGGATGGCCACCACACTTGGACATGACCTTCCTCTTTTTGTGGAGTGGAATCACTCTGTAGCCCAGGCTGCCTTTAAACTCCTAATCTTCCAATCTTTAGCTCAAAGTATAGAATTATAGGTATGGCCACTCACCTGGCTTTTGAATCAAGCTATTTAATCTGTGAGTCATCTTGCCAACTCTTAAGTTTAACAGTTTCTTCTATTTTTACTTTTTTGTTGTTGTTGTTGTTGGTTTTTTTTTTTTTTAAAGATTTATTTATTGATTATATGTAAGTACACTGTAGCTGTCTTCAGACAGTCCAGAAGAGGGAGTCAGATCTCGTTACGGATGGTTGTAAGCCACCATGTGGTTGCTGGGATTTGAACTCCGGACCTTCGGAAGAGCAGTCGGGTGCTCTTACCCACTGAGCCATCTCACCAGCCCTTTTTTTTTGTTTTTTTGAGACAGGATTTCTCTGTGTAGCCCTGGCTGTCCTTGAACTCAGAAATCCACCTGCCTCTGCCTCTGCCTCCCAAGTGCTGGAATTAAAGGCATGCGCCACTACTGCCTGGCTATTTTTACTCACTTTTTGGTTTTTCAGGACAAGATTTCTCTGCAGAACCCTGGCTGCCTTGGGCTCTACTTATTCTGTACACAAAGCTGGCCTCAAACTCAGAGATCCACCTGCCTCTCCCTTCTGAATGCTGGGATTAAAGGCATGTACCACCTTTGCTCAGCTCATTTGTGTGTCTCTGTGTGTGTGTGTGTGTGTGTGTGTGTGTGTGCGCGCGCGCGCGCGCGCGCGCGCGCGAGCATGTGCACACACACATGTATGCAGGTGCCTACAGAGGCCAGAAAAGGGTTTTTAAAAGGTCTTGGTATTTGAGGTCCAATTTTGAATGGCAGAGATAGAGCAGTGGTTAAGAACCCTTACTGCCTTTGCAGAAAGAGGAACCAGGTTCCATTCCCAGCACCCACACAGCAGCTCACAGACACCCACTAACTCCATTTCCAGGGAATGTGATGCCCTCTGGCATTCTGGGGCACCTGCATGCATGTGCTGCACATAAACTCATGCACACACACATACACAGATATACAAATAAGAAAAATTATACAAATGACAATTTCCACAAGACCTGAGAGAAGGGGAGAAGAGACACTGAGGTCTCTTCACTTCTGAGATCCCAGCTTTGCAGAGCCAAAGACTAGCAGTGTTTGTTGACGGGTATTTCGGATTACGAGGTGGGGGTGGGGGCAGCCCCTTCACTCACGTGGTGTCATCCCACCGCTGTAGACACTGACTGTGGAAGCTGTGGTTGCAGAGGGTGGTGAGGATGCCATTCACAGACTCGTCCATCCGCTCCAGACACACAGTGCACTTGGGCAGCTCTGTCAGGTCCATCACGGGGAGGCTGGCGCCCTACAGGAAACATCTGGTTAAGGCCCACAGGTCACCCTCTGCCATCTTCTTCAAACAAGACACTTGTTGGCTTTTCTTGTTCACTTTTGGAGACAGAGTCCCCCTGTAGGCCAGGCTCACCTGGAACTCTTAGCAAACCTGAATCAGCTTTGCAAGGACTCAGAGAGCAAGCCGCATCTGCTGCCTTTCTTTACTTTATTTATTTATTTTTTTTTAAAGATTTATTTATTTATTATATGTAAGTACACTGTAGCTGTCCTCAGACACTCCAGAAGAGAGTGCCAGATCTCGTTACGGATGGTTGTGAGCCACCATGTGGTTGCTGGGATTTGAACTCTGGACCTCTGGAAGAGCTGTCGGGTGCTCTTACCCACTGAGCCATCTCACCAGCCCCCTTTCTTTACTTTATAAAGAGATTTAACAAAGTTTTCATTTTTAAAATTTTTTTTAAAAGATTTATTTTATGTGAGTACACTGTCACTGTCTTCAAACACACCAGAAGAGGTATCAGACTCCATTACAGATGGTTGTGAGCCACCTTGTGGTGAATTAAACTCAGGACCCCTAGAAGAGCAGTCAGTGGGCCATTTCTCCACCTCCAATTTTTTTAATTTTTTTTTTTTGTTGTTGTTGTTTTTTTGAGACAGAGTTTCTCTGTATAGCCCTGGCTGTCCTGGAACTCACTCTGTAGACCAGGCTGGCCTCGAACTCAGAAATCCACCTGCCTCTGCCTCCCGAGTGCTGGGATTAAAGGCGTGCGCCACCACAACCGGCTTTAAATTTTTATATGTATTGGTGTTTTGCCAGCATTAATGTCTGGGTACTAAACATATGTGCAGTGCTCATGAGGGCCAGAAGAGGGCAACAAATACTCTGGAATTGAAGTTAACAAGATGGTGGTGAGCTATCTTGTGGGTGCTGGGAACTGAACTCAAATCTTCCATAAGAGCAGCCAGAGCTCTTAACTGTTATCCATCTCTCCAGCCCCCAATCCCCACCTGCCCTCATTCCCCTTTTTAAATCTTGCTTTTTTGTTTCTTTTGGATGTGTAGCTTAACTCAGGTATGCCTCAAACTTGTGCAGTAGTTGAAGGCCTTGATGTTCTAAAATTCTTCCCATTACCTTTTTAATTTTAAAACCTGTACTTGTATATGTCTGTGTCTGAGTGTGTGTGTGTGTGCGCGTGTGTGCACATGTGCATAGTCCAGGTGCATGCATGAGCCGGTGAGTATCAGAAGGTGACACTGGATCCTCTGGAACTTGAGTCACAGGGCAATGTGAGCTGCCATATAGGGAGCTGAAAACCTGAACCTGTGTCCTCCACAAGAGCAGGAAGCAGCTTAAGTGCTAAGCCATCTCTTCAGCCTCTGGACTCTACCTCCTGAATGCTCAAATTCCAGGCCTACATCACTACGGCCAGCTTCTGGGTCTAATTTAGGGTCTATTTTAAATTTTTTTAAATTAAATTTTTATGGGCTGGGGAGTTGTGGCACATGCCTTTAATCTCAGCAGAGGGAGGCAGAAGCAGGCTGATCTCTATGAGTTTGAGACCAGCCTGGTCTACAGAGGGAGTTCGGGGACAGCCAGGGATACACAGAGAAACCCTGTCTTGAAAACACCAAAATAGCTAATTAAAAAATAAGTTACATTATATTTAGAATATATGTGTGCATATGTGTGTGTGTGTACACCTATTACACACATGTGGAAGCCCAAGAACAACGTTCACAAGTTAGTTCTCTCCTTTACCCACGTGGGTTCCCTGCACTGAACTCAGTTCACAGGCTCTGTGGCAGGAAATACCTTTTATCTGCTGAGTGTGAAACCCTGACAGTTCTGGAACTCTATTTGTAGAGGAGATATTGGACTCACACTCACAGAGATCTACCTTCCTCTGTCTCAAATACTAGGATTAAAATCGTGAGAAAGCCTGGCTATTAAGATCTCCTTGAAAAGGAAGAGAATCTTACAGCATCATGGAAGCTCTCTGGCCTCCAGAGCCAAGTCTGCTATTTACTATAAATGGCCTAGTGAGCCAGTAGTACAGGCCAGGCTCCGAGGGAGCTGCCCTGCTGCAGATGAGAGCCAGAGCATGTAGTCAGCAAGACTGAACCTTAGCACTCAGGAGACAGAGACAGGAGGATCTTTATGAGTTTGAGGCCATCCTACTCTACATAGTGAGTTCTAGGACAGCCTGCCTTATACAAACAAAACAAAAATCTAAGCGTGGTAGCACAGGCCTTTAATACTAGTACCAGGGAGGCAGAGGCAGATGAATTTCTGTGAGTTCAAGGTTAGCATGGTCTACACAGCAAGATTCAGGACAGCCAGGGCTACACAGAAACCCTAAAACAAAAAGCTAGGATGGAGACTGGGGTTAATAGTTTGAACAAATATGCTTCTTTCTGCTCCAAACTGTACTCCATCGTTCTGGGATAGGTTTTAAACAGGGCAGAAATCTTTTCTTTACTTTGATTTGGGGACAGGATCTTATTATATAGCTTAGGTTGGCCTCCAACTCAATAGTCTCTTACCTCTGTTTCCTGAGTGCTAGGGTCACATGCATGTGCTACCACACCTGTTTTCTACATCTTAAAGAGGAGATATAATGGGCAGGAGAGATGGCTGAGTAGTTAAGAGCACTGACTGCTCTTTCAGAGGACCTGATTCAATTTCCAGCAACCACATGATGGCTCACAACCATCTGTAATGAGATCTGACGCCTTCTTCTGGAGTGTCTGAAGATAGCTACAATGTACTCATATATATAAAATAAATAATAAATAAATCTTTAAAAACTGAGATATAAAATTTTTTAGTATGTTTGTTTTTTAAGAAGGGCCTTGCAATGTTAGCTTTGACCTTGCCAAACCACCTGTGAATTCATGCCCCTCCCTATTCAGTGCTAAGACTCTCCATTTTAAACTGGGTGGATTTTAGTATGTCCAGGCCAACTACTCCATTCATCCTACATCCGGCACCACCATCCGTCAACAAACCATTAGCCCAGAAGAACCTCTACATCTATTTGCTGGCCCCTCCCACTCCCCTTTTCTCCCAGACCCCAGAGCCTATCTTGTTTCTACTCTCAGTCTCTACAGGAAGGCCTATTCCTGATGTTTGGCAAGCATCTTAACATTCAATTCTGTACAGATCAACATTTCATCACATGTAAGAAGACTTCACACTTACATCTTCAGATTTCAGCACTTCAGCCCTTTCCACATAGACCAGCTGGCAGACGTCATCTTCGATTGAGTTGAACTGGCGGCCATTGCACGCCATGTAGAAACTGTCCGCATCAGCCTGTGCATACCATAGGGAGAGGGGAAAATAAAGGCTGGTCATGGAAGATGCACTCTCCATTCCCACATCCCCACACATTTGCAATCAGAGGAGAAGGCAAAAGGCAGTGCCATGTGCTGAGCAGAGAACATTCAACCTGCCATCTGTCTACAAGTTTCTGGACAGTTCTTTCCCCAGTAGTCATTATTTTTGTGGCACTTGGAAGAAGACACATACTTCTTAAAATTCTGGAACTAAATTGTAACTGTCACACAAAAATTGGAAAAAATGGGGGCGGGGGTGCAGAGGCTAAGGGTGAAGAGATGGCTCAGAGGTTAAGAGCATTGACTGCTCTTCCAGAGGTCCTGAGTTCAATTCCCAGAAACCACATGGTGGCTCAGAACCATCTGAAATGGGGTCTGATGCCCTCTTCTGGTGTGCCTACAACTACAATGTACTCACATACATATAATAAATAAATAAAGACATACAAGCATACATACATACATGATGCCCTTAAAGAACCATCATTCATTTGAGGAAAAGAAAAAAGAAAAAAAGAAAGTTGGGCATCCTTCTACAGGCCTTTAATCTCAGCACTTGGGAGGCAGAGGCAGGCGGATCTCTGAGTTCAAGATCATCCTGTTGTACAGAGTGAGTTCCAAGACATCCAGGGAACACAGAGAAACCCTGTCTCAGAAAAACCAAACCAAACTTATCATCTTGTTAAAGAATAAGGAACAGTACGTATGAAAAGCCAGCTCGTCTTCAGTTGACTGAGGAAGCACTCCACACCAATCACCTGTCAGGATGCCTCGGCAGATCAAGGTGTCCTACACTGGGGCTTTTAAGAGCACTGCCTGCTCTCCCTAAGATCCAGGGCTCAGCTCCGCATGTGGCAGTTCACAACCCAGACTAACCAGCCTTCAACACTGAGCTGCTCTTTCATGGTGGACATAAATTGGAATAGACATGGAGAAGGTAACGGTAAACCAACACTGGATCAGGCTTAGTGTAAAGCAACAAGACGACTCCAGTGTTAAACTCAGTTTGTCCCAGCAGGGGCATCAGACTAAACAAAGGAAGGCCGCCTGCTTCAGCACTACTCATGCTGATGAGCTGCTTAGGGGATGGGGACAGCTTCCTCAAAAACAAAACTGTTTTCTCTTCCATCAAGGCTGTTCCACCAAAGCATCCTACCTGCCTCTCCTTCTCAGGCCCTCAATCTCAAAGCCACAGTACAACAGTTTCTGATTCCATTCCAGTCATGTAAGCTCATAGATTTACATTTATTTTTATGTGTAAGGGTGTTTTGCCTGTACGTGTGTGTACCGCATGCATGCAGTGCCTGAGGAGGCCAGAAGAGGGCGTCTGATCCCCATCAAGTGTGGTTACAGTTATGACTGCCAATTGGTTGGTCAGAGACTGTACTAAGATCCCCTCCAAGAGCAGCCAGCACTCTTGATTGCTGAGCCATCTCTCCAGACCTGCACTTTGGATTTTTGCTTATTTATGCTTTCTTCACATAAGCCTACTGGTTAAACTCAGCCCCAAGAAGGGCGGTCAATCCTGATGTAGTTTGACTGAAGGGGCAGTGAATTTTAAGTTCACGTATGTAGAGCTGGCTGTGGGACAATGAAGAGGCCTCCCCATCCTCCAGTGTCCCCAGAGACATTACTGGATGAAGAGAAAAATCTCACAGGCTGAGGTGCTTACTAAGGAAGGAGCCAGGCTGGGCTCAACTTCTACAGCACAAGACACTGACTAAGGCTGCTGAACAAACAGAGGCCTCCTTGGATCATGAGATGTGTTAAGCGCTCACCAAATAACAGGACTCATCACAGAAAGGACAGGTAGGAGACTAAACCCAACCTACACTGTGCACATTATATTTGTGAGGGAACTGTTCATCTGTATCAAAGACATGTACTTTTGAGGCTGGTTTTAAGTCAGCCTGGTCTACAGAGTGAATTCTAAAATAGCCAGGGATAGACAGAGAAACTGTCTGGAGAAAGAAAGAAAGAAAGAAAGAAAGAGGAGAGGAGGGGAGGGATAGGGAAAGGAGGGAGGGGGAGGGAGGGGAGGGGAAGTAGAGGGGAAGAAGGGAGGGGAGGCAGAGGGGAAAGGAAGGGAAGGGAGGGGAGAGGAAGGGGGAGGAAGGGAAGGGTCGAGTCTGAGGGGCAGGGGCTGGAGACATGGTTCAGTGTAAAGAGCACTTGCTCTGTCAGAGGACCCAGGTTTGATTCCCAGCACCTGCATGGTGCTCACAACCATCCTTAACTTCAGTGGTTGGGGTCAGATGCACTCTTCGGAGCTCCAAGAACACGCACACATTACAGTATATGACGTACCCACAGGCAAAACACTCATACACAGAAAAGTAAACACTGCTTTAGGGCAGTTTTAATGACCTCAGGAGACCTTGTCCTGAGAGACTAAATGCTAGAATTATAAACAACCAGAAATTTAAAGAATGCCAACTTCAGGTTTTGTTTAATTTGTTGTTCAACTCTGAGAGGAACAACCCATTATGATCAGAGCTTCCTCTGCCAGACTTGTCACAGATAGCTGCAGAGCTGAGTGTGTTTTTACTGTTTGTTTCTTTGTTTCAAGACAGGGTTTCTCTGTGTAGCCCTGGCTGTCCTGGAACTCAAGAAATCCGCCTGCCTCTGCCTCCCAAGTGCTGGGATGAAAGGTGTGTACCAGCACTGGCCAGCTGGGCTCTCCATGCTTTTATGTTTAAGAGGACCAGAATCCCAGGCAGTCCTGCATAAGCACACGAGGGAGGCCCCTACCGTGACCCAGCCATTTTGGTTTTCATGTTCTGATGATGACTTACAAATTCCTTCCTCAAAGACTAGATTTCCTCAAGGTCATATTATCAATCTATGACTTTTCCCAAACCTCCAAAGAAAGCTGAGAGGGCAGGGGCCAGCAAGATGATGCAAAAAGTAAAGGCACTTGCCACCAAGCCTGACAGCCCTGGTTTTGTAGTGAGAATTTTGGTTTTTCAAAAAACCCAGTTATGTTCTGTGAATGATTTTGTTGTAATCCCAGGTGTGGGATATGGGGCTGCTTCAGACTGCCCACAGCCGTTAACTCCGAATGTTTCCTGTGCTAGGAGGGGCTTGATTTTTGCCAGCTGAAGACAGTTTACATTTGGGACTCTGGAGAGGGTGTAAATGGGAAAGACTCAGGAAGGCCTGTGGTGGCTGCCGCCCCGCCTGCTGCAGGGCTTGTTACTGCTGGATTGCTGGCTGGAGATATTCTGACCACAAAGACTGGACTTGGCCCAGGGAACTCTTGTCAGCAGGAAGTAGGCTCCTTAGGTCTACACCCGCTTTCCCCTCTAACCTTTCTCTACTACATAGTATTGGAAGGAAGGGGCGGTGTTGGAAGGGATTGGGGTGGAAGGGACTGCTACCAACACACAAGAAAGTAAACGCAGGCAGTTAGGGCCAACAGCGATTACAGGACACTAACAAGACTTCTGAGTTCTCAGGGAAAGACAGGAGAACACCGAAAGCTGCCTTTATATGGACTCAGGCTACAATCTTCACAGGATGCTTCTGACCTAACTTTGGGAAGTGACTAGCTGGGTCCTATGTGTATACCTGTTCTGTGGGTCCCTTCAACACAGTTCTGAGTATAAGAGTGCACTGCTGTCGTCGAGTGGTGGTGGCACACGCCTTTAATCTTAGCACTTGGGAGGCAGATGCAGATGGATCTCTGTGAGTTCGGGGCCAGCCTGGTCTACACAGTAAATTCCAGGACAGCCAGGACTGTTACATAGAGAAACCCTGTCTTGAAAAACCCAAACCAAAAGGAAAGAGTACTAAGTCGTCCATTTGACTTTACAAAGCACCCTACCACTAGCAATATTAAAAATGTGTTTTGAGAGCTGGACAGATGGCTCAGTGGTTAATAGCACTGGCTGCTCTTTCAAAAGACCCAGTTGTAGTTCAACAACACATGGCTCACAGCAACAACACATGGCTCCAGACAAATGCGGCACCCTTTCCTGACCTCCATGGACACTACACACAAATGGCGCACAGACATACATGCAAGTGCATGGAAAATTAAAATGTTTTTGTGTTTTGAGAGCCCCAGCTGTCCTGTCCCTAAGCAGATCAGGCTAGCCTCAGACTCAACAAGAGATATCTCTCTGCCTTTGCTTCCTTCCTGAGTACTAGGATTAAAGGCATGTGTCACCATGCCCCATAAAATAAGTCCTAAAAAATTAAAAACACAAAAGCCAAGGTGTTCAACTCTGCTGTAGACCCAGATTCAGAAGTTGACACTCAGGTCAGAAATAGACCTCACCCCTGACTGACAGGACGTCTCCTGAGGTGGTGCTCCAGAGACATGGGCCAGCAGCTCCCTAAGTGGTCAGACTCGGTGATTCCAGTTAGTGCCAAGAACAGCGAGAACATCAAAGGCCCCGTGACACTAGCTTGGTCCTCACAGTCCTGCCTGCAGCCAGACTCTTGGCTGGTGTCCCCTGGAGGCAGGAGGGTTCTGAGTCTTTGTTTCAAAGGTGAGGAAATTGGCGGCCGAGAGGTTAGTGATTAGTCACACCGCTAGACATTAATCACCAAGATGGAGAAGGCCATTTCTCAGAGCTAGAACTGGGACACAGGAGTGGTGAGGGGACAGCCATTGTTTTTAAGTCACTAGTAACAGCAATACTTTATAGTGTCTACACTATACCAGGGATTAACAAGTACCATGAAGGATAAGGCACAGAACTAAATTATAAACTGTCTAAGAACATAATAAGCCCAAATTTGGCATTCAAGTCCATGCCTATAATCCCAGGTCAGACGGCTGAGATGAGGACTATGTCTGAGAGTTCAAGGCTAGCCTGGGATAAATAAGGAAATCCACAGTATAAAACACAGATGAGAACTTGTCAGAAAGAAAAGAAAGTATCTTTAAATATTACATATGGAGATGTGGGATGGGAGTACATATCTTTAAGCCAAACACTTTGGAGGCAGAGCCGAGCAGATCTCTGTGCCTGAGGCCAGCCTGGCAGAAGTGGCTAATTCCAATCCAGCCAGAAATACTTAGTAAATCACTGCCGTGAAAAAAAAGATTACGTGGGATGGCTCAGCAAGTGAAGGCGTCCACTACCAAGCCTCACAGGCTGAGACTCACATGGTAGAAAAAGCAAATCAACTCCTGAAAGTTGTCTTCTGATCTACACGTGAGCACAACATACATACGCATACAAAATGAATAAGTGGTGTGTAACTTGTAAAAGTTGTATGCAGGGGCCAGTGAGATGGCTTGGTGGGTAAAGTCACTTGCCCCAAGCCTAATATCGTGAACCCAATCCCTGTAGCTTACATGGAGAAGAGCGAGAACTCCTGCAAGCTGCCCTCCCTGACCACACACATAACACACACATATCACTGAACACCCACCACCGCCGTCCACCCTGCATTCCTGGACAAGGAAGTCTGTGTCACGAGTTCCCTTCACCCACAAACCTTAGGAACCCATTAGAGTGGCAAGAACAAATGATCTGTCAAAACACCAATTTGTCAACTAGCAGGATGGGACACTTGATCTGGAGGAAACCATTGACCACGGAGCTGAGAGAAGTTAGTTTTCCACAAATTGTAGTCATGGTAGTCCTAGAACTCATTCTGTAGACCAGTGTACCCTCAAACTCAGAAACTGCCTGTCTCTGCCTCTGTAGTGGTGGGATTAAAGGCTTGTGCCGCCATCACCACCTGGCTAACATGGTCAAAGTTCAATGGACAAATATCACAGGATATAAAAACATAGAAAAAAAAGCTTGAGTAAATCCAAAGCTGGGACAGTCCCTCGGGGACATGAGTAAAACTCACCTCATGCTATGTTTCTATATAAACACACATGCTCTTAAGAACCAACATGCTTACAGCAGTACAAGGAAGGGAGGAAATGACACAGCCTTCCTAATTCAAAACTGTACAAGCCATTTCAGGTCTAAGAACACCTCTGTTCTTTCAGGGCATCTGTTGGTGTCTGTATTGTCAATCATTCTTAACACTTCAATATTCCACCAATCAACACCAACGTTTAAAAAAAAAAAGCAAAAACTGAAGCCAGCTATGGTAGCACACTCCTTTGATCCGAATGCCATCTCTGTGAGTTAGAGGCTAGCCTGGTCTACAGAGTTAGTTCAGGGACACCTAGGGCCTCATTGAGAAACCCTGTCTTGGAATTTAAAAAAAAAAAAAAACACACAAAAACAAAAACAAAAAAACAGGAAAACGCCGGGCGTGGTGGCGCACGCCTTTAATCCCAGCACTTGGGAGGCAGAGGCAGGCGGATTTCTGAGTTCGAGGCCAGCCTGGTCTACAAAGTGAGTTCCAGGACAGCCAGGGCTATACAGAGAAACCCTGTCTCGAAAAACAAAAAACAAAAAACAAAAAACAAAAAAAAAAAAAAAAAAAACAGGAAAAAAAACAAAAACAAAAACCAGAAGAAGGAAAAATCTGGGACAGGGTGAGATAGGTAGTACAGTGCTGTTGCAGAGGACTAGGGTTTAGTTTCCAGCGTCCATGTGGGGGGCAGTCTGGAACTGCAGCTCCAGGGGGTGGGATACGCTCTTCTGACCTCCATGGGCACTCCAAAGAGCATCTTGCAAACAGAATCAAAGAACTGGGGACAATGACACAAGTGCTTGGGCTTCTGTGTCCACTGGATAAGTACACATGAGCTGGAGATCACACCCAGTGTGATGCATAAGTCAGGTGTGGTGGTGCCCGTCTGTCATCACGCTATGTGGGTGGGAGACAGAGGCATGAGAACACAAGTTCAGTGCACATCTGAGCTACAGAGTGAGACCAAGGGCCACCTGGGCAACTCAGCTAGACCATCTCAAAATGTAACAACGTAAAAAAGGGGTCGGGGGGGTGTCGGCAATGGAGGAGCATGTGTGAGGTGCTGGGACCAATCTTCAAAACCAAAAAAATAATCGTTAAAAAAATGCTTTTTAAGTTATGGGAATGCAGGCTAGTGGAACAATGGGTAATGCCTCTAATATAGATCAGAAGATTCCAGGTTCAACTCATGGCTGATTTGGTCATTTAGGGTTTTTTTGTTTTTGTTTTTATTGGGTATGGTAGTTCTAAAACTTGAGAGACAAAGGGAGACATATCTGTGAATTCCATGTCAGCCTGGTCTTCAAAGCAAGTACCAGGCTAGTCAGAGCTAGACAGTGAGAACTTATTGAAAAGAAAAGAAAAGAGGGGCTGGTGAGATGGCTCAGTGGGTAAGAGCACCCGACTGCTCTTCTGAAGGTCCAAAGTTCAAATCCCAGCAACCACATGGTGGCTCACAACCATCTATAATGAGATCTGACTCCCTCTTCTGGAGTGTCTGAAGATAGCTACAGTGTACTTATATATAATAAAAATAAATAAATCTTAAAAAAAAAAAAAAGAAAAGAAAAGAGAAGAAAAGAAAAAAAAAGAACTGGAGAGATGGCTCAGCAGTTAAAGAGCACTGGCTGCTCTTCCAGAGGTCCTGAGATCAATTCCCATCAACCACGTGGTGACTTACAACCATCTGTAATGGGATCTGATGCCCTCTTCAGGTGTGTCTTAAGACAGTCACAGTGTGCTCATTCATATATATATACACACACACACATACATACACATACATAAATGTATATTATATATAAAAAAAAGGCCAACGTAATTGTATTTCTAATAGCCTTGGGGCTACAACCTCACCAACCACACCCTAGGAGTCATATCTGAATTTGAGGCATAAAACCCACAAAACTGGCATCGCAGTTTCTATAGCCCGTCTGCAGCAGAGAGGTGTCTAGCATCTTAACTTTTACCTGCGCACTGAACTTGATCAGCACCATGTACTGATTCGGAGTAGAGTCCCTGATGATTTTCATTTGTTCAATTACATCATTGAATGGGGCAACAAACTTCATAAGGTCATGACTGGTCATGGTGGCAGGGACGGTGAGGACACACAGCATGGCACTGCGCCGCACATCTTCTTTTAGAGAGGTCATCTTACTAAGAGGAAGACAATGAGACCGTCTTGAAAAGTCTGGAGAACAACAACCAAATGACTCTTTTGTCTGAGAAAATGTGAAAAATAAAATGGCTAGTATTTTACAAATCAACTCAAATATTTAACTGGTGAGTTTGCTTGAAACATACACCATCGGTACCTGGGTCCTTTTCCACGTGTCTGCGGTGCACTTTACGGCAAGCCCTAACCAGAGTTTTTAATCTTTAAAAAAGGTATTGGATTAGTTCCTTGAGAATTTCACACAATGTATTTTGGTTGTTTTCACCTCACACAGCACCTCTCCAGAATTATTAATCTTGATTTAAACAGTTATTAATTTAGACTACTACACTCAGTGTTTTATTCTTTTCAAAAGATATTTATTTTTATGGGTATGAGTGTTTGCCTACACATATGTCTGTGCACCACATGCAGGCCTGGTGCTTAGAAGAAAAGGCATGGACCCCTGGAACTAGAGTTAAAGATGGTTGTGAGCCACCTTGTGGGTGCTGGAAACTGAACCCAGGTCCTCTGCAAATGCAGCCAGTGCTCTTAACCTCTGAGCCATGTCTCCAGTCCCATGTTTAACTGAGGCACAGTGCAACTGTGACATTTGTCTTAGGAGCTCCAGAAGAAGAGTGAGCACAAGTCTATGCAACAATTCTAACCTCCGACAATGGGACTGAGATTAGAAAAAATACTGTTGGTCTGAACAGCTTCGAAGGAGGGAGAGAAACCTTCTACAGTGCAATTTGCTTTTGATATGCTGAAAACAGACGTCATGGCTGGGATCCAAAATGGCTACCCGATGACTGGCTGCTTCCCAGCTTCCCTGGAGGGACATGGCAGGCAAGTTAGGGCAAAGACAGTTGTTGAGACATCAACAAATTATTGTATTGAGAGCTGAAGACCCAGCTGGTGGGTTATCTAAGTGCCTCCTTTTCTTGGGCTTCCAGAAGAAAGTTTTTTCTTTCGTTCTTTCTTTTTTTTTTGGTTTTTCGAGACAGGGTTTCTCTGTGTAGCCCTGGCTGTCCTGGAACTCACTTTGTAGACCAGGTTGGCCTGGAACTCAGAAATTTGCCTGCCTCTGCCTCCCAAGTGCTGGGATTAAAGGCATGCGCCACCACACTCGGCTGCTTTTTCTTTTTTAAACAGGGGAAAAAAATTGTAAAAGCCAGGCCTAATGGTGCACACCTTACCTTTACAGACCTTGTCTCAAACAAACAAACAAAAAACCCAACAAAAACCCTAAAACAAAATAAAGAAGTCACGAAAACAGGCATGTCAATTACTATCACCTGGCTCCTGCGGTTTGGTACAGACATAAGCATGAGGTGCTTTGACTCCTTTTGTTTTCAATCCCCTAATCAATACCCATGCCTAACGGTTAATAGATTATTTCCCAAGCATTTCTGACGTGCATCTACATGTTTGTTTTTGAGTAAGGAGAGCTTTGGCCCAATCTACACTGTCAAACATACAACACTCAGAACTCTGTAGTCCACAGTACCTAAGGGCAGTAAGTTTGTTGTCAAAGCTTTAGCCTTTGACCTCCTTTCGGGCACAGAGTTTTCTCCCTACTCAAAGCAAAAATCAGAGCAGTCTGAAGGAAGCGAGCTGGGCTTACTTTGTCTTGTACAGGTGCATAATGCCGTGGACTATTTCAACAGAAGGGTTGCCACTGAAGAAGGAAATCTGGTCTGGGAGCTGTTTGGATGGAGACTCTGGGGCTGTGTTCACAGACTCACTCTGCTCTCTACTTCTCTGTGCAGAGACAGGGGCTGCTGAAGGCTTCTTTTCTTCCACTGTGTCTCTCACTTCATCTTACAAAGTGAAAATTAGCAGATCACAAACAGCTGGAAATAAGCCTAAGGAGCCTAAGAAAGTTAGAATTTCAAGTGCAAGGGGAACTGTGACAGAGAAACTACAACATTGCATTCCTGCTGGTTATGATGGCTCACGCCTGTAATCCCAGCACCAGGAAGCTGAAGCAGGAAAGCTGCAGATGTAAGAGACCCTGTCACAAAACCCAACAAACCATACTGTTGAACTGTTCGGTTTGGGAGTCTCTCAAGAACATGTACAGCTCTCTCTGCGTAAAAACATCTCCTCATACCCTTGTAAAAATCTCTTAACAACGGGGGTGGGGGGGGTAGGAGGGCAATATTTGGAATGTAAATAAATAAAATTTAATAATAATAATAATAAAAAATCCCTTAACACTCTCAAAACCCAACAGAAGCTCCTCCCACATCCCAACACAAGCAGGCAACATTCACCCTGGCTCCTCAGTGACAGTCAGGGCTCTCTGAAAACTGAACCTTCCAGTTCTGACCACACCTATGCTATAGATGCAGAAAGCATCCACTTCCTCAGCTGTGTAGGCCAGTAGGGCAGGGATGGGGCAGCAGCAGGCTTCCCCAGGAACTGCTCCACTGGAGCAGAGTTAGTAGTTATGAGCACTCCCACCAGAGGGGAGAGCCCACTTTGTGACAGCCAATCTAGTTTCTCCTGTATTATTCTCTTAAAACAGGGTCTTGGGGTATGTTTCCAAACTTCAGGGTTTAAATAACCCTTTCAAAAAAGACAATGAAATATGCTTCACAAATCACATAAAGAACACAAATGCTGGGGGGGAAAAAGCATGCTGGAACTACACCTCAGTTGGGAGAGCGCTAGCCTTACATGTATGAAGCCCTGGGTCTGTGCCCAGCAGGACGCAAACTGGACGTACGGGTGCATACACATGATCCCACCACTCAGGAGGTGAACGTAGCAAGATTACAACTTCAAGGCCATACTCATTAACAAATACACCCAGCCCCAGCGGCTCATCAACCGCAAAAAGCAAAAAACAAAAAACAAAACCAGCCAGGGCGCAGAGTACTCCAACACAGCCAGGCTTCCTGTGGGCATACCTGCGCTGGCCTTCATGGTCTCAATTATCACATCCGTCATTTCCCGACGGCCAAGGTGCTGGTGGATGATGGCTGCTTTCTCCCCGGCTGACTTCCCTTCTAGACAGGCGACAGCAGAAGCCAATGTCTTCTTTTTGATCTCCTCATCGGACATCTCTCCAGCTGGAGAACACATGAAAGATTAATACCGAATGACAGAACAAATTCCTCTCACTTCTTGGCACTATTCAATCAATAGCTTTCCTGCTCCTCTATGGCGCGTCCCCCGGGATGAGGCCCTTTTCCAGTGTCTGCCTCTGTCCCTCTACTTATTCATGAATAAGCAGCATTTCAGAAAGCCGGAGATGTGACCGAAATTCCTTAACATCAGTTCTGAGGCAGGCACCAGGCCTGCCCAGTATGGCACTCAACCCACACAACCCAGCACACAGTAGGAGCTTCTCAGCACCTGACCCACACATCTAAGCACACAGTAGGAGCTCTCCCCCTAGGCTTTGCTGAATAAATGTCTCCAGGACTGGGCCTGGATGAAGTTACCTGTTTGTGCCTAGTGCCAACTTAACTGACTTTCAGATCTAGGGGTCACTTTGAGCTCTGGAAAGTCGCTTGTAACCTTGAAATAAATCAAGCCACTGGAGTCTCAAAGAACAAGAAAGACCACAACTCACTCTTCTACTGCAGCTCCAAAGAATGGACCCACCACAGAGTGTCCAGGATGCCATCCTTCCGAGAACGAGCGCCAGCCCAGCTCTCCAAACTAAGTGTCCGTTTCTCTTTTCCATCAACTTGGGACATTTAGTCCGTATGGCACATATCAGACCAAGTCTGATTCAGACATGACAAAACTCTTGACAGATACCAAGCAATCGCCCTCCCACACACACCGTTTTCTCGTCTGTCTGTTGAGACAGGTTTCCCCCGTAACCCTGCCTGGTTTCTGGTTGTCTGTCCTCCTGCCTCCAACTTCAGGAGCCTCAATGCTATCAGGTAAGGTTGTGACGATCACGGGAAGAATCGAAGCTGCATGGCCCACTAAGGAAGTCTGTGGCCGGTGGTGAAGACGTCAGCCTCTCGGTCCCCGGCTGGGTTAAAACTCGCGTTTCCAGCACTCACACCTAACTTTGGGCAAATCGTTTCCCCACCGGCCTGTCTGATTGCCAGCTTGGGAAAAGCGCACAGCATCCCCCCCGCGCCCCGGGCCGCGCTTTCTCGCAGCGAGGGCGACGTCGAGCAGAGGCGCCCGGCAAGTCCGGGGGCCGGTGGAGCGAGGGCTGCCGACCCTCCGGCCCGGCGCGAGGTCGCCGACTCACCGGCGGCGCTGAAGCCGAAGTCGGCGGGGACCGGCGAGTGACCCGCGAGCTCCAGTCGGATGACCACCAGTGACACACTCATAGGACAGGCGCTGCTCGGCGTGGGCCCCGGTGGGCTAACGGAAGGCTGCGGCCCGAGCCCAGAGGCCGAGCGGCCCGCGGTCGGCAGCGCCGCCACCGCCTCAGAAGCCGCGGCCGCCGCCTCAGCAGCGGCAGCCCCCGTCGCGCGCAGCCTGCCGAGCCACAACAACCTCCGCTTCCGCCTGTCGGCCGCCGTCTCTGACCCGCGGGGTCGCGCACGCGCACGCGCACGCGCGAAGGGGCGAGACCCAGGGCGCGCATGCGCTCTCGGCAGCCGCTTCTGCCCCCTTGGCTGACCGTCTGGACAGGGTCCGAGGAGCGTGCGCAGTGCACCCAAAGACGTCTGGCTTCTGTTTTGCGTTTGACCCCTCTCTGTGTTTGTCCTCCCTAGTTTTCCCGCAGGGCACACCGAGACTCTATGGATCCGCAGAGACTCTGAGGCTTCCTGGGTCTTCGACCTCAGGGTTGTAACTTTCTGCAGGTATGGCTAGGGGCTGGTTAGGAGCACAATGACTTCACAGATAATCCACTGAGAGCCGAGCACTGCGGGGCTGCGTGGGATGATGATTTTTGCGGACACAGAAAACAGCCCCAGACAGGACAAGCTTCGGCACTCGTGTGATCCTGAGCTAGTTATTGCATAACCACTCGGTTGTGTGATACAAAACGCTGTGTAAGAGACAGGGATACGCTGGGAAGCCTATATAGGTCATGGTTAAATTTGGTTTTGTGGTTTGGTTGTGTTTGGTTTTGTTTTATTTTTTGTTTGTTTTTGTTGTTTTCTTCTCCCAGTCAGAGTTTCTCCAAGTACACCTAGCTGTCCTAGAACTCATTCTGTAGATCAGGCTGTCCTCGAACTCAGAGATCTGCCTGCCTAAGCCTCTGGAATTGTGGGATACAGCCCTGCCCCACCACCATCTGGCCATTGTTTAGTTGTTTTGAGGTTTTGAGTTTTTCTGAGACAAGGTCTGGAGTAGCCCAAGATACTGAGAACCCTATATATTGGAGAAAAGGTAATCTGTGTTCTCTACGTATTGGAATCAGATGTCCTTGAACTTCTGACCCTCCTGCCTTTTCCACCTCATCAATGCCAGAGTTACTTACAGGCTTCTGCTGAAGGCTTTGTGCTTCACAGGATGGCAGGATAGAACTAACTCAAGATTGTCCTCTGTGCAGGTGTTATAGTGAGCACACACACTGAGGAATGCACTTAAGTGATAGAATGCTTGGGGTATAGGCTCTGGGTTCAGTGTCTAGAATACACACACACAATACACACGATATAATCAAAACAATGTTCAGGACACACACACATAAGAGAAGGAAAGAAAGAAAAGAAGGAAAAAAGAAAGAAAGAGAGAAAGAAAGAAAGAGAAAGAAAGGAAGAAAGGCCAGGTAAGATTAGTGCATATATGGAGAAAAAATATGACATGTCAGGATGGACAATATTGTATACATTGTGTAAGAGGTTTGGGAGAGGCCATATATACAAATGGTACCTGTAACAGGAACATACAATATATAGAGGTGTTTATACTATTTTCTATGTAATATGTCTTACAGCCTCTTAATGCCAAGATTTCCCAACTTTTGCTCAAATTTCACTTTCTATAACCCTTTTGGGGTGCATGTATGTGTGTCTGTGAACCATAGACCTTAGTAGTATGATCACCTGGTGATGACCACCAAAAAAAGCGTAGATATCACCAAATCATACCCCTTGTGGAGAAAAATGGGCATATATGAAAGTGCACAAGCCATCCACACAGTGTAGATCATCTGACTGTGTCAGACATTAGTTTATGGTGCTGAGGTTGACCTAGAGTCTTCATCATGCTAAGCACAAGCCATTCTGCTGAGGCACACCCCCAAGTCAAGTGTTAGATAACTCTAAGTAGTGTGACACACACTAACGTGATAGTTCTACATTCTGTACTTTAGGCAATGGAAACCTGCCCCCACCTTTGCAATAGGTACTGTAATTGTCCCCATTTTACAGAGGAAGAAGCTGAGGCTCAGAGAGGCTAACATATCGAGGACCTCACTGTCAGTGGAAAGCAGAATCAGATTTGGAAACCAGTCAAACACAAGATCCCTGTGTCTTTACAACACCATGTCAGTAATATAAAACTATACACCGTGTGGTCGTTTATGAAATATGATTGAGGCAGGAAGCCTACATTAGTCTAACCTCATTCTGATTGACAAGGAGAAAACAAAGATGCACTGTGGTATAGAAGATGCCAGTGCCAGGAAACTAGCATTGCTAATCAGGAGGGGACAAGGAGTCACAGCTCTTCCTGGATGTCAGCCACTCAAACGTGTCCCTAGCTCTTCCCTCCCTGTACCCTCTCTCCCTTTCTTTGCTGGCTAGCCTGGGCTAGCTTGAACATTCAAGGCTGCCCTGCCTCTGCCTCTGCCTCTGCCTCCCATGTGCTAGGGATTCAGCCATGTATCCTCAGGACTCCATGCTATTTTCTTTTGTTTGTTTGTTTGTTTGTTTGTTTGTTTGTTTGTTTGTTTTTCGAGACAGGGTTTCTCTATATAGCCCTGGCTGTCCTGGAACTCACTTTGTAGACCAGGCTGGCCTCGAACTTAGAAATCCTCCTGCCTTTGCCTCCTGAGTGCCCATGCTATTTTCTGATCTATCCAGTTTCTCATCCTTCAGGTCATTTAGCCTGAGGAGCTGTTCTGACTCTAGCACCAAACCCCAAGGGATGACTGTCTAAAAGACAACACAATCCTTGTCTTGTGGGGCTTACCATAGAAGCAGTTAGGAGAACTGTTAATGTTTGTAGAGGTTAAATACTCCACGACAGTTATGAAAAAGGGACATTGGGGGTGGGAGCCCACCACAAAAATGCCACAGTCAGCATGGGGAAAAGAAATAAAATCTACAGAGAAGAGGGCAAGGCTGAGGTGTAACAGTGAGTAGAAATTAACCAGCCAGATGAAGCAGGGGAACAGGCTCTGGTCTGGCAGCACAGCATGTGCCAAGGCCTGGAGAGAAGCAGGACAGAGTGCTTGCCTAGTGTGCACAAAGGCCAGATTCCCAAGGGATACACAACACAGAAGTGGCAGCATAAGCCTGGAACCTCTGCCTCCACATCAGGGTGTTGTCCTTCATAGACTTCGGCCTCAGCATGGAAAGACGAAAATTGAAAGAGGCTCATGAGTCTGGAGTTTGGGGTTTGTTTTGTTTTGTTTTGTTTTTAACTACAAAATGCAGCCAGATTTTGATGAATTGGTACATCTTGAGATTTTCATGGTTTACTATTTTGTTAGTTGGGCACAACAGTCCATATGTCCCTCCCATGCCAGCTATGTAAGGAGACTAAGGCAGGAGGATTGCCTGGACCCAAGCACCTGAGACAGGTTGGGCTACAGAGCAAGATTTTTTTTTTTTTTCTCAAGAATAAAAGAGAGAAAAGACGAAAGGTTCCCTTTTTAGGTCTTGGTTTTGCTTGCTAGTCAGTTTCTGTGTCTATTCAGAGTTTGTTTCTGTGTCTGAGATAGGGTCTTATGTAGCCCTGGCCTGGAGACACTGAGACCCCCCCCGCCCCCCGCCTCTGTCTCCCTGGTGCTGAGATTATAGGTGTGGCCCTGCAAACCCCAATAAAAGCCTACTTTCTCATTGTTGAATAAGAGGGCCTCCAGAGTTAGGAATCCAGACCTCTTGGTGTTCTAGCAATGGGGTCCAGAGACAGTTTACCTCTCAGGGCTCTGGACCCAGTCAGTGGATTGATCTCACGACAGATTTGTATTGAGATATCTTTGTTGGGAGCTGTTGCATCCTGAGAGGTGCAGACCAGCTAGAGGAAGCAAGTCACTGGTGTGTGTCCTGGGGTCCTGCCCTGGCCATTTCCTATGTTCCCTCTCTGCTTCCTGCTTGGCCATGAAGTACAAACCTCTTTTTTTGTCATGATGCTCTGGCCAAGTGCATGGAGCTGCATGCACAGCCACGAAATAAGCTCTCTGAAACTGTGCCCCAGAACAAATCCTTCCCTTGTGCTACTCTGTCAGGGAGTGGGTCACAGCAATGAAAAGGGTTACTAACACACAGGTTCTTTAAGTTTTCCAGGTCAGCTAGTATCTCCTGCAGTTGGACTGTCACACACTGTTTCCAGTGAAGGTTTTTTTTTTTTTTTTTTTTTTTTTTTTTTTGGTTTTTCGAGACAGGGTTTCTCTGTGTAGCCTTGGCTGTCCTGGCACTCACTTTGTAGACCAGGCTGGCCTCGAACTCAGAAATTCGCCTGCCTCTGCCTCCCGAGTGCTGGGATTAAAGGCGTGCACCACCACGCCCGGCTCCAGTGAAGGTTTTAAATGGGGATAAGACAGGCTGGTGGTGCAGGACTTTAATCCTAGCACTTGGGAGGCAGAGGCAGGTTGATCTCTGAGTTTGAGGCCAGCCTGGTCTATAGGGTGAGTTCCAAGACAGCCAAGGCTACATGAATAAACCCTGTGTCAAAAACAAAACAAAAACAAACTAACCACGAAAACAAAATGGGGTTAAGATGTGGTCACATCTGTGGCTTTGAAGGATTTCTCTGGCTGATGAGGGAGGAAGGAGGAAAGAGCAGGGAGCCACCAGGGTCCCTGAAGAGACATCTGCAGTGAGAGAAGAAGGCAGGAGATTGGGGTCTCAGGAGCAAGCACAGACAGATTTGGGACTGAGGAAAGTCAGGGCTCAACCCCCCTTTTCCGTGGTTATAGCAGTTGAGGGTGAAGGCCCCTTGTGAACAGTCATTGAAGCCAGCTGTGGGTGGGGCTTGAGCGTTGGTTGGACCTTAGCCGGGAGCTGTGGGTGGCAGCCAGCTCAGGGATACCCTACCCTAACTTAACCCCAACCCTGGACAGAAGCTGTGGCTCAGGCTGCCCTGAACCTTCTCCCCACACAGCCTCCATCTCACCATGTGGGTAAGAAGACTTTTCCAGCCTTCCTCTCTGCACTGGGCATGGAGGACCACGGCCCTGAACCATCCCCTGGGCAGGCATCAGGGAGTCCTCCGCTGGTCACATTCTGGAGGCCGAAGCTACAGAGCAGTCATTTTTGACATGGGCGGAGTTCTCGTGCCTTCTCCAGGGACAGTGGCTGAGGGTAAGCTCCTTATTCTTTTTAACTCTTAGGAAGTGGGAGTGGGAAAATGGAGACAGATAGGCCTGAGGGTCAAATTCTAAGCCCCACTTAAGGGCAGTGTTTGAGGAAAATTATTCAGCTGCCCAGAGTCAGGTTTGCTTGTCAGTAAATTAGGCTAATAATGGACCCTCCCTCCTGGGATTTGGGGGGAGAGTTAAAGGAAATGACTTATGCAAATCGGGTAGATCCATTGGTAGCAGGCATGAAGCCCTGGGTTCAGTCCTTAGCACCTCAGAAGCCAGGTGTGGCATTTGGTGGTTGAAGCAGGAGGATCAGGTGTTCTGGGTCATCCTCAGCTAAACAGTAAGTTCAAGGATAGCCTGAGCTAGATGAAACTTCGTCTATAAACAAATAGAAACATAAGGAACTTTGTCTTCCACCCGGGTATCATGACATGTGCTGTCATGTTCTGCCAAGCCAGTGACCTGAAGTCTCCATCACTGAGTAAATCTTTCCTCCTTTAAAAACAACTAAACAATGAACTGGAGATATGGCTCAGTGGTTAAGAGCACTGACTGTTCTTCCAGAGGATCTAAGTTCAATTCCTAGCAACCACATGGTAGAAGAGGGCAGGAGGCTGGGAGGAGCCCAAGGTGACACAGCCTCTTCCCCAGCTGTGTCCCACAGACCTGGGTCTGAGTGCCAGGAAAGAAACTTCTTTGTTGCCGTCCCGTCCTTGCCCCTTCCCATTGCCGTCCATGATAAACTCCATGAGCAAGGGCAGCGTGGGAGGAGAGTCATCTTTACTTGAGTTCTACACCCTAGGCAGACTTTATCATGGAGGGAAATCAGGGTAGGGATTCCAGGTGGGAACCTGGGGGCAGGAACAGAAGCAGGGGCCATGGAGGACTGGTGCTTGTTGGCTTCCTTCTCGCTATGGCTTGCCCACCCTGCTTTCCGATATAGCCCAGGACCACCAGCCACAAGTAGCATCACTCACATAGACCAGGCCCTCCCCATCGATCACTAGTTGAGAAGTGCCCCACAGTCTGGCCTACAGAAAAGTCTGGAGGAGGGATTTTCTCAAGTGAGGTTCTCCCTTCCCAGATGACCCTAGTTTGTGTTAAACTGACAAACAAACAAACAAACAAAAAACAAAACCCTAACCAACACAAGTCCCTAGTTTATCATTTCTAAGCTTTATAAGTTAACTAACTTGGGCTGGTGAGATGGCTCAGTGGGTAAGAGCACCCGACTGCTCTTCCGAAGGTCCAGAGTTCAAATCCCAGCAACCACATGGTGGCTCACAACCATCCGTAACGAGATCTGGCGCCCTCTTCTGGAGTGTCTGAAGACAGCTACAGTGTACTTACATATAATAAATAAATCTTTAAAAAAAAAAAAAAAGTTAACTAACTCGTGTAAGCTGAGTGAAAAGAGAAGAGGAATCCAAGCTAGGGCTGTGGCTCAGGGCACAGTCCACCTGGTACTGCTAAGTGACCTGTATGTGCCACCATGCTCGGTGCTGCCTAGTTGTGACATTTTGTGTCCTCTGGCTGCCTCTTTCTGTATGTCTGTAGGTCACTTTGATATCGTTTTCCGTGAGTCCCTCCTGGTTCTTGCTGAATTGCAGCAGGAGCCTTTTGTCAGTCATATCATCAATGGTGGTTTGGAGAGTTATTCATTATTTTGATTTATGTGCATTTGTGTGTGCCTGCCTGAGTTTATGGTGTGCAGGTGCCTGCGGAAGCTGAAGTTGGGTCCATTCAAGAGCGGTAAACACTCCTAATTACTAATCCATCTCTCCAGCCCCCACCCTTTGATTTTATTTATAATATTTTTGATGGTTCTTTTTCTTTTGAGAAAGGATCCATACCAGAATTTGCATTTTTAAAGTACCATTAGGACCATCTGTTTCCTTCTTTATAGTTTTAGACTTTTGAGTCTCAGTTGAGAAATTCTTTTCGAGACTGATGGGAAGGTTCGAATCTGTAATTCTAATACGTGGGAATCTGAGGCAGGAGGATCACTGAGAGTTCGAAGGCAGCCTGGGCTATGTTGTGCGATCCAGGTGAGCCTGGGTGACAGGCCCAGTTGTGCCAACCCCATTTATGGATCACTCAGGGCTAAAGGACGATGGTGGCAGGGCTGGGGAGAGGGCTCAAGAGGGGCAGTGCCGGTCTCAGAGGCAGGAGGAGCTGTGTTGTGTCTCAGGATCCAGGGAAAAGGCTGACTCTGCTGGCCTGCGCTTGTAAGCCCGGCACTGCTTAGGTGGAGGCAAGGAGGGTGCAAGGATCCCTGGGGCTGGATGAGCAGCCAGTTAGATAGCTGAGTGAGCTCCAGTCATTGCGGTCACTTATCCTAAAGGGGATGGATGGTATTCCTAAGGATGACAACGGAGAAGGTCATCCTGCCTCTGTAAGTGTGTGTTTGCGAGTATGCTCACGTGAGTGTGTGCACTGCTCTCTGTCTTTTTTTTTTTTTTTTTTTTTTTTTGTCTTAGCTGGTGGGTGATTCTGACAACTCTACTTTTTCATGGCGGTAGGATCAAGGCAGGCCTTGTGTGTGCTAAGCACCCACTCCACTGGAGCTCTCCCCTCTGCCACTCCACCTCCCCACCCCCACCCCATCTTTCCCTACACTGTCATGCCAGTAGGTGAAGGTTTACTCTAAGGGCTAGTACGCTTTTCCTCAGAGGACCATGCCAGTTTTATGAGCTGTACCATCTCTGCCACAAATAGGTTTCTGAGTTAGTCACCTTGGTCCCTGTTGTGAGAGTGCAGGTGTGTCTGTGTTCCAGTGAGATGATACAGGCTGGAGGGTAGGGTGTGCTTGTGGCAGGGTGCCTGCCTTGTGGACAGCTCCAGTGCTGAAGAGACAAAACCCAAGAACCCAGAGAGACTGATGGGGCCCCCGAGTCATAGTCATGACAGACATAGCAAACCCTCTATGCATACAGATTTACCTTTTAAAACCTCTTCTCTACAAGCAGTTCCACACACACAGCCTTGTACGGGAACTTCACTTCCTTTGTAAATATATCTGGAAGAAATTCCTGGAAGTGAAATTATGACATCAAACACACAGTGAAGATTTTTTTTTTTTGACAGAAACTGCCAGATTGCCTTCCACAGAGGCTGTCCTGGTTTACATCCTAGAACTGTACACAGGGGTGCCAGTTTCCATCCAGGCTTGCCAGCTCTGGGATGGGCAGCAAGGCTGTGCCCATCAGAGCACTGGGAAGCTGAGGAAGCCTTGCTTTTAAGGCCTTCCTGTGCCGCGTGGTAGTGGCACACGCCTTTAATCCCAGCACTTGGGAGGCAGAGGCAGGTAGATTTCTGAGTTAGAGGCCAGCCTGGTCTACAAAGTGAGTTCCAGAACAGCTAGGGCTATACAGAGAAATTCTGTCTCAAAAAAACAAAGACAAAAACAAAAGGCCTTGCTGTTTCCCTGCATGTGTCTGCTGCCTTGACAGTGGTCCTTCTGGAAAACTCGGCTGTTTCTCTCTTTATACCAAATAGTCTCAAGACATAGGTTCCCCTTTCCCAGAAAAAGTGCTTCCAAACAGAAGCTCCGGGCTGGAGAGGTGGCTGATGGCTAAGCTCGCCCACTGCTCCTGCAAAGGACCTGAATGTGGTTCCCTGTCCCACGGCTCACAACCGCCTGGAACTCCAGCTTCAGGGGAGATGATATCCTTACCTGGCCTCTGTGAGAACCCAAGAGAGGGTGAGACTGGACCCTCAGTAGCCCTGCTCCCCGTCTGCGTTCGTCTCTCCTCAGAGTGAGAATACAGATTTCCCGGGAGTACACACAGCCACCACAGCAATACCACAGGACTTGTGGCTGTCACTCCCGAGCTCAGCAAACCCTAGCCACGGGGTGGTGCACTCCTTATCCTGTGTGTGTTGTGTCCTTCAGGATGGGAGGCGCAGAATCATGTCCCTTCTGGAACTATAATGAAGGCTTTCATCAGAGGTGGTGACAGTGGGCCCTGGATAAGGTTTATAAAAGGAGAGATAACGACGGAGCACTTCTTGGAAGAATTCGGGAGACTGTGCTCTGAAATCGTGAGTGACGAACGTTTCTTCCCTTTCTCTCTGTTCAGAGGAGGGGTGTTGAGACAGGGATGAAGACCACCGCAGCCTTGAACTCACCCTGTAGCCCACGGTGCCCTTGAGCTGCTGATCCTTCTGCCCCCATGTCTGGTGTTCTCACGGTTTTCTCTTGACCTCAAGTATGCTCCCATTCAGCCATAACATTGATTTAAGTGAACTAAAATGAAAACCTAATAGCCTGCCTTTGTTTTTAAGTTCTTCCTTGCAAGCCTAGGCCCTCAGCATTGGGTTCGTGTATGAATAAATAACTCTGGCTCTTTACTGTAAGCTACAGCAGACACTGAAACACGAACCACCAGCCTAATGGTTATGAGCCAAAGCTGATTAAATCAATAAACAGGGGCCATTTTCTCTGCATTGTGCACTATTTAAGCTCTGCATGTACAGTAACTTCTGTAACCTTCAAAGCTCCACTAAAAGACAATTTAAACCCAGTAATAACTTCCATAAAAGGACACTATGGTGAAAGTATCTTTTATGCTGCTGAATGACTGTGCCTGACATTTCTGCAGTGTGGCGCTAGCGCGGTGGCTCAGCCGGTTAAGGTGCTTACCACCAAGCCTGACAACCTGAAGTTCACTTTTCAGAATCTAAATGATGCAGGGAGGGCCTGACTCTTGAAAGTTGTCCTCAGACTTCACAAGTGTGAGATATCATTTATTTATTATTTATTTTAAAAACAAAGGATTCTCTCTGAGTAGCCCTGGCTGTCCTAGAACTCACTCTGTAAATCAGGCTGGCCTCGAACTCTCAGAAATCCACCTGCCTCTGCCTCTAGAGTGCTGGGATTAAAGGTGTGCATCACCAATTCCCCTGCATAAGAAATGTAATTTCTAAAATGCTAAGACCAACAGCAAGCCTTGAAACTGTGCCAGCCAGTCACAGCTCGGAGGGTGACACTGTGCCAGCCAGTCACAGCTCGGAGGGTGACACTGTGCCAGCCAGTCACAGCTCAGGGTGACACTGAGGAGCTGCAGGTGAGATGCCACGTTGCTTGAGTTTGCAGGCACAGAAAGCATATGGGGGGTTTTCCAGAAGGAAAAATGGAGACTGTTCCTGGGCCTGGTTTCTCTTTAGGACAGTAAGTTCCCGTCTGATGGTGATGGTTGTACAACTTTGTGAGCATTGGAAACCTTTGTCAGGGTCTGGTGGCTCATCCATCCCTTTCCACAACACTCAGGAGGCAGAGGTAGAAGGATTGAGCAGAAGTGGTGTACACCTTTAGTCCAGGCACTGGAGAGGCCAGGGTATGTGATCTCAGTGGGTGCCAGCAGCCAGGGCTTCAGAGTGAGACCCTGTCTCAAAGCCACAACAGAAGAGTGGTTGACCTGCACACACTCTCTAGGCTGACTGCCTGCTATTTAGTTACATTTCTGTACAATATTATAAAACCTATCTGGGCCCACAAGACTTGGCATTTGCAGATTTTGAAACCTGTTTGCAAACCCTATAGATTGGAATCTAAAATCAAGCAAACACTGGACTGGAGAGATGACTCTGTAGTTGAGGGCGCGTGCTTCTCCTACAGAAGACCCGGGTTCGATTCCCATCACCCACTTTGTCTCAACCATGTGTGACTCCACTTCTGGGAATCCAGCATCCTCTTCTGGACTTTGAGGACTCCAGGCACACACATGGTGTACATACATACCTGCAAGCAAAAGACCCACGTGTAAAATAAAATACTTAATAGTTTTTTTAAACCTAATATTGATCTGAAACTGAAATTCATAAAACTGTGGCAAGGTACGACACAGAATCATGCAGGCTATTAATGATAAATGATACCTGATGAACGCACTTTAAAGTTTAATGTACCCTCTTCTGACTGTCTGCCTTTTTTGACTGACAAGAGCAGAAGGAAGAACTCTAGGGCAACATCTCTGGCTATTTTAATCATCCTAATTCCAAATAAGGGATTTGTTCCTTTTTTCATTTTTGAAGCCGGGTTTGGGAAGGGGTCTCTCTGGTGCCCTGGCTAACGTCAAAAGCTCAGGTCCTCTTCCTTCACTTCCCAGGTTGTCATTAAAGCCCAGCTCCTAAATGTGTTTTTAAAGAATGCCACATACCCAGGGAAGGCGGTGCTTACCTGTGGTCCTGGATAGAATGGAGGCTGAAGTAGGAGGATCACTTGATCCTAGGCATTGGGGGCTTGTCTGCTCAGGATACTGAGATACTCAGGATACTCTCAAAATACTAGTGCAGACTCTAAAGTCATGTGCTAGGCCCTGGGCTCTCACATCCAGGCAGCAATAGGATGCCAGGAATGGATTTGCCTGTGGGCCACGAGGGACCACAGTAATAACCACACTAATTCTCCCGCCTCCTCTCCTGTTCACAGGCAAAGACTTCCGTGCCCGTGAGCTCCTATTTCTCTCTGATGACCAGTGAGCAGGTGACAAAGCAGTTCCCGGTGATGACTCAGGCCATCTCTCAGATCAGAGCAAAAGGCCTCCAGACTGCAGTCCTCACCAACAACTTTCATCTGTCCAGTGGGGAAAGCTTCCTGCCCCTGGACCGGAAACAGTTTGATGTGGTGAGTACAAGGTGCTGGGTGTGCCGGAGAGGCTCTGAGTTTAGCTCTAAATGCTTCCTGCTAGCAGTCTCCAGGAAGTGGGTTTCTACTCACGTATCTGCCCGAATCGGGATTAGGTGTAATAAGTTGAAAATTGTCTTTTGCTTTTGGCCTTTTTTATTATCTGTTTATCTGTCTATCTATCTATCTTTCTATCCATCCATCCATCTATCTATTTTTAAAGTCAGAGTTTCTCTGTGTAGCCATGACTGCCCTAGAACTTACTTTGTAGACCAAGCTGACCTTGAACACTCAGAGACCCACCTGCCTATGTCTCTCCCATGCTGGGATTAAAGGCCTGGCCTTTATTTGAATTAATTTTACCTTTTTTTTTTTTTTTTTTTAATATAGCCCTGACAACCTGGAACTTGCTACAAAGTCCAGGCTGGTCTGAGACTCACAAAGGTCCACTTGCTTCTGCTTCCCAAATGCTGGGACTAAAGGCTTTGTGCCACCACCTCCAGCAAAATGGGCCCTTAATTAAAGCATAATTGAGCTCAGGGCTGGAGAGGTGGCAGAGGTTAAAAGCATTAGCTGCTCTTCCAGAGGCCCTGAGTTCAGTTCCCTACAACCACATAGATGGTGGCTTACAACCATCTGTAATGGGATCTGACTCTCTCTTCTGCTGTGCATTAAGACAGAGCACTCGGGCTGGAGAGATGGCTCAGCAGGTAAGAGCACTGACTGCTCTTCTAGAGGTCATGAGTTCAATTTCCAGCAAGCACATGGTGGCTCACAACCAAGTCTTATGGGATCCGATGTTCTTTTCTGGTGTGTCTGAAGACAGCTACAGCATACTCCTATACATAAAATAAATAATTCTAAGAATAAGATCACTCATATACATAAAATATACAAATATATCTTTTTTAAAAAACATAATTGTGCCTATGACCAAGTATTGATGAGGTGGAGACCCCTTTACGCTGCACACTCAAACCCTCACCTATACTACCACATCTCATGTGGGTTCTGACATTCTCCACTGTTTGTCTGAGGCACAATTCCAGACCAGTGCCATCCCATAATACCTCACTGCTTTGCGTGATGGTTCCCTGGGTGAAGATGCTTGCCACAGAGCCTGATGACCTGAGTCCTACCCGCCATTCCCACAGCATGATGGGGGGTTGTGAGGAGCCTGTCTTCTTTCCTTAGAGTTGACACTGAGTATGGGCCCCTAGGTTGTATCCTGAAAATTTCTAATCCTTCATTTTAAGGTAACATCATTTTCCAGAACGCTTCCCGTTATAGGAAATAACCCCACACCATCTTTTTGTGCTTGTGGGAGCTGCATCTTGAGAGCCACCCTCTCCCCGCAGGTGGTTGAGTCCTGCCTGGAAGGCATCTGTAAGCCAGATCCCAGGATATTCCAGCTGTGCCTACAGAGGCTGAGCCTGCAGCCCTCAGATGCCATCTTTCTTGATGATCTGGGATCTAATCTAAAAGTGGCTGCCAGCCTGGGCATTCACACCATCAAGGTAATCCTGACTGTCTCCTGAACTGCCTTACTAGTTAACACAAGTATGTCCATATTATCTTTTCTTGTGTGTACCTGAAACTTTCCTTGGTGACTCCATGGGAAGAGTCCCTCTGCTTCTGACTAACTATGAAATCTGGGCCAAGCTGCTCATATCCACAGTGCTGGAAGGAGGCAGGGTGGGAAAAGTAGGCTTTGACTGTCACAGGCGGTCTGAGCAATCCTTTTCTAGATGGAGGGGCCAGGAGCCACAGGCCATGAGGATCATTTTAGGTCCTGGCAGGGAAGCAAGGCAGCTACCAGAGGTGGGGGTGTCCCAAGGCAGGGTCGTTTGTCTGCATTTTCCCTGCTAAGCTCACAGGCCACAGAGCCAGAGCCAGCTCAGCTTTCTACCCTGTGTAAAATATGGCAGGAGCTTTTCTTGTTTGCTCGTTATAGATAGAGACTCTATGTATCCCAGGCTGGCCTTGAACTCTGCATTGTCCATCTGTATCTTCCCAGACTGTAGAGTCTATCACCATCCTGGCCTCTTGACAACCTGTCTGGGGTACTCTTCTGTGTTAGGCAAGGCGCAAGATTAGCTAGAAGAGGAGTTTCCTCTGAGCTAAGGGCAGCTGAGGGCAGCTTTAGTGGCTATGATCTGAGACCTGACCTTGGATTTTGGGGCTGGTCTCCCTAAGGCAGCAGTTCTCAAAATGTGGGTCACAACCCCTCTAGGAGGAATAGCAGACATCCTGCATATCAGATATTTATATTATGTTCATAAAAGTAGCAAAACTACAGCTCTGAAATCACAACAAATATAATTTCATGGCCGGGGGGTCACCATAACATGAGGGTCTGCTGTAAAGGGTGGCAGTAGGAGAGAGTTGAGAACCGCTGGGCTCAGGTGTGGCCCTCAGGGACACAGGCAGGGTGAGGGCCAGGCTGATGGGCACAAGTTGGGATTTCTGTTTTTCTGAAACCAGGTTGACAGGCCCGAGACAGCAGTGAAGGAGCTGGAGGCTCGACTGGGTTTCCCACTGCACTTGGGCGTTCCCAACACCCGGCCTGTGAGGAAGACCATGGCAATTCCACAAGATGCCTTGGAGAAGTACCTGAAGGGCTTGCTGGGGACCCACTCCACCGGTAGGGAAGGTTTCCTGTCTCTAGAACTTCCTCTGCAGTAAGGACTGCAGCGTGGTTGTCCATTCCCAACGAGATGTAGTATGCAGTTGCCGTTACAGATCCATAAGAGCACAGTCTCACCTCACCCCAGCACTCCATCTTAGAATTTGGGAGGTGGAGGGGTAGCCTTTGCCTGAGAATAGCCACTGAGGAGGAGGGATCTTGGAGGGACAGTGTGTGCAGTGAGTGATTGTGCACACTAGTCTGGAGACAATAGTCTGTTTTGAGACAGTGACAGTGACAGTGACTATCTATATGCTATGTGACTTTAGAGCTTGGGAATCCAGCTCAGTATCTAACACTTGCCTAACATGGGTGAAGCCCTGGCTCTTCTGTGCCCGGCACCAGAAAAAGAAAATGTTGCAGATTTAAAAAGTGGCAAGGGGGCTCCCCTTTTGTTCTCTGCACTCTACCTTCTGAAACAGGCATCTCAGAGCTTCTGAAATCTTTCCTGGTGACAGTCCCCTCCCTCCACTTGGTCCTCTAGAGGACTCTCACTTACAGTCCCACAGTGTGCTATTTCCTAGCCACAGGTTACTTGGCAGCTCACCAGGCCAGCCCACGGCCAGCTCCTGCACCCACTCCCTCTCCTGCCAAGAGGAACACATCTTCCTATATAACTACGGGTTCCTGAGGTCTGCTTCTCTCAGGAGCCACAGAATGTAGCCTAGAGGCTGGGAAAGTATGTCTTGTGTCGGTAGCTTTGGCTCTGATGGCTCCTGTCTCCTGTCATGCCAGGGTCGGGCATGGTTTGGGGGGACATGGGTGAGGACAGACATGGGCACATTTGAGCTCAGGCTTAGGACATTTCCCCATGAGGGACATTCTGGATTTGTTGCCAGGACTGTTAGGACCGATAAACAGAACCCATGAGCCTGTGTTCATAGAGTTGGAGATGCACACCCAGACAGAGAGGAGGTGACCATTGTGTTCAGAAAGCTCCCTTTGAGGCTGTAACCACGTGTGGGTTGAGTATATATGTCAGGACTCAGTTGTACCCAGGGAGGGCAGTGTCCCTTGCTCAGGATCTTTCATGGGGACATCATGCATGCCAGAGGCAGGCCTCCCTGGGAAGAAGGGCTAGCCACGCGTCCAGATCACAGAGGGCCTGCTCCCGTCTGAGTGTTTCGTCCTGTCAACCTTACAGGCCCCATGGAGCTCCTTCAGTTTGATCATGGACAGTCAAATCCAACGTACTACATCAGGCTGGCTGACCGTCAGCTGGTCCTGAGGAAGAAACCCCCGGGGACCCTCCTCCCTTCTGCCCATGCCATAGAAAGGGAGTTCAGGTAAGTTTCGGGGGGGGCACAATGTGGTTGTCTATCTGGTATCCCCAACAGACAGGCTTCATACTAAATTGTCAAGTTAGCTTCTGTGGGACTGCCCTGAAGTCCCTGCCTTCTTTAAAAAATAAGATTTTAAATTTAATTATATGTGTGCATATGTATGCATATGTCTGCGGCTGTGCACACATGCACATGAGTGTGGGTGACCATGGAGGGCAAAAGAGAGTGTTTGGTCTCCTTGATCTGGAGTTATAGGCTACTGTAAACTGTCATGTGGGTTTTGGGAGTGGTACACACTCTTTTTAGTTTATGTGTATTAATGTTTTGCCCACATGTCATGTATGTACCTTTATCACATGTCCATGGAAGTTAGAAGGTGTTGGCTCCCCAGGAACTGGAGTTTGAGATAGTTGTGAGCCCCCAGGTAGGTGCTGGGAACTAACTTCAGGTCCTCTGCAAAAGCAGCCAGTGCTCTTAACTACTGAGCCATCTCTTCAGCCTCTCTCAGACACTGCTTGTTTTCTGAGACATGGCCTCACTGTTTAGCCCTGACCGACTGGCTGTATAGACCAGGCTGGGCTTGAACTCAGGATTCACCTGCCCCTGCCTCTAAGTGCCAGGACTAAAGGCATGTACCACTGTGCCCGGCTGCCCTGGAGCTTTTAAAGCTGTAACTGTCGGTCTCTATCACACAGGAACAGGAGAATTTTACCTACTTTCATTCTGATAAGGTTTTGGTTTGATAAGAAAGTCTCACTGTATTGCCCAGGCTGCTCTCTATTTCCTAGACTCAAATGATCCTCCTGCCTCAGTCTCCCAGGTACCCAAGTTTTTCTTTCTCCCCTACCCCTCCCCATTTTGAGACAGTCTCATGTAGTCTGTGCTGGCCTCAAAAATACCCAAGGATGATGGTGAACTCCTGATTTTCACACCGGAGCCTCATCAGTGGGATTAGACGTCACTCCCACTCTTTTTATATCAAATTATTTTAAATTAACTTCAATTGATTATTTTTATGTGGCGTGTGCATAAGTGTGTGCAAGTTTGTGTATGTTCATGTGGAGGTTAGAGGTCAACTTTGGTATGGGTCCTTGATGGCCATTTGATTTTTGGCATGATCCTGCCCTGGGATCTGGCTGACTAGGCTAGGCTGACAGGCCAGTCCCCGGGATCCACCTGTCTCTACCTCCCGGCTCTGGGATTACCACCATGCGCCACTGTGCTGAGCCTTTTATGTGCAGCAGGGAATTGAACTCGGGGTGCTGAGGATTGTGCAGAAGCCAGGGTGCTGACTGGGCTAACTTCCAGCCCTTTAAAATAGAGGGGTTCTGATTTGGGGGGGGTCAGGATGGCTCAGTGGGCAAAGGCACTTACTGCATAAGCCTAGTGGCCCGAGCTCCTATGAAATCCATAGGAAGATGGAAGAGAGTCCCCTCCCCACAGAGCTGTCCTCTGACCTCCACATGCATGCTGTGACACTTGTGCCTCCTCGTCCTGCATACACATGTCCACCATAACACATAGATTATTGTAAATGTTCTTACCATGGACTCTCTCAGTCATGGTCTTTCCAGCTTGCTCAGGTAAAGTCCTGAATCTGTGACCTTTTGGTCTCAGCTTCTCTAGGAGCTGGGATTCCAAATCTGTGCCACCAGGATAGTGTAAAGGCACATAACAGAACTCTAGCTCCAGGTCTCTTACATAGGAGGGCAGCGCCCTCGGAAGCCTGGGTTGGATGGAGTCTCTCCTGGAAGGCTCCTTCTCCTCTTTCCACTGCATAGCAGTGTGTGTGGCCAAGTGGAAGCGTGATGTCCTGGCTTCTCTTTCTTGTTGTCTCTTCCAGCTTTGGGAAGAGATAATGCCTGGGACCAATGCTGGGTCCCAGGCACACACTTGACTTGGTGTAGTCTTTCTCCCTGTCTCCTTTCCTTCCTTCTGTCTGCCACACTGGGGATGGAGGTCTGGGCCTGTGTATGCTGGGTAAGCCTCCTCCCACTGCTATACAGCTTACCCCCAACACATTATTCTTCATTTAACTTTATTGCATGTGTTATGTGTTTGTATGTATTTGTGTGGTACATGCACATGTATGTTGGGTGTTCCTGGACATGTATATGCATGTATGTGGAGATCTCCACCACTCTCCACCTTTATGACTTTTTTATGTGTGTAGGTGTTTTGCCTGAACATGTGTCTGTGTACTAGATGCATACAGTGCCCACAGAGGCCAGAAGAAGGTATTTGAGCACTTGAAACTGGAGTTTGAGAAGGTTCTGAGCTGCCAAGTGGGTGCTGGGAACCAAACCTGGGCCCTCTGCAAGAGCAGACAGCGGGCTCTTAGCTGCAGAGCCATCTGTCATTGTTCTGAGACAGGGCCTTACCATGTAGCCCTGGCTGTCCTGGAACTCACTCTGTAGGCCAGTCTAGCCTGGAACTCAGAGCTCCTCCTGCCTTGGCCTCCCTCATGCTTTTGTTTGAGCCTGAAGCTGTGCCAGTCAGGGAGTTCAGCAATCTGTTTGTCTTCTCCCTGACCGCACCCCACGGTTGGCATTGGAGGCCCTCAATACCATGCTCAGCTTTTTACGTGGGCACTGGGCTCTAAGCACAGGGCTTTGTGCCACAGACACTTTACCAATGGAACCATCTCCCACCCCAATAGATAATGTACTATGTTTGAAATCAGAAAAGCAAGTTGAAGAAAATCTTATCAATTTATCTTACAATGCTAAGTTTGTATTTGTCCTGGCAGGATCATGAAAGCCCTTGCGAATGCTGGAGTCCCTGTCCCTACTGTTCTTGACCTCTGTGAAGACTCAAGGTAAAGATGTGTGTATTTTTTATCATTGTGTCCTCAGGCTACAGGAGAAAATAGCTCAGTTGCTAACTCAGGAGCCCATTCCTTAGAGATGACAGAATTACCTGGAGCTACCTCCCCCAGAAGCCCGAAGACCCTGTCCCTCAGAAAGCGTGTCTATGCTCAGAATAGCTTTCTTAGCATTCCAAATACATATCCACTTAGCTGGATGGGGCACATCCCAGCACTTGGGAGGCAGAGGCAGAAGGCTCCATAGAGAGATGACCACCCCCACCTCCACTCCTCACCTCTTTTTGTTTGGTTGGTTGGTTGGTTTTGGTTTGGTTTTGGTTTGGTTTTGGTTTTTCAACACCAGGTTTCTCTGTATAACAGAGCCATGGTTGTCCTGGAACTTGCTTTGTAGACCAAGCTGGCCTCAAACTCACAGATACCACCATGCCTGCCTGAGTTCTGTGGTGTGTCACCAGGTCTGATATTTTTTTCGTTGTTTTTGGTTTTTGCATGGGCCATGGGGGGACAGGGTTTCTCGGTGTAGCCCTGGCTGTCCTGGAACTCACTCTGTGGTCAAACTGGCTTTGAACTCTTGAATGCTGGAATTAAAGGTGTGCTCCACCACTGCCCTGCAAGAGACTCTCTCTTTAAGCAAATAATACACACAGACACACACACACACACACACACACACACACACACACACACACACACACACATTAATTGTGCTCTAAAATGTTTTGTTTCTTGAGATAAGGCCTCTCTTTCTAGCTCTGGCTATCCTGAATTGTGTAGACCAGGGTGCCTTGAACTCATAGGGATCCATCCACCTGTTTTCCTGTTTTCCCTCCTGAGTGCTGGGATTAACAGAAGTGTCCCATCATGCTCTGCACTACTTTTTAAGTGCTTTAAACTGCTGTAGCTTTCCTCCTCTCTCCCCCTTCCCCTGCCTCTATGTGTGTGTCTGTTGTCTGTCTTTGAGACTGTTGTATCCAACGATGACTTTGGACAGCCGATCTCTCTGCTTGCACCTCCTGAGAGCTAGGGTTGGAGCATGCAGCACACAGCCTGTCTGGGAGCGGGGATGGGGCCAGGGCTCTGTGCTAAGCCAGCACTGCTCCTTCGTACTAAGCTGTTCTCCCAGCTGAGCCTCCCTTTTTCCTTCATTTTTGATTAGAAAGATTTTCAAGTATACAGAACAATCGAAAGAAAACACAACACAGAAACATCTGTGTACACTGTAGATAAAAATGCTGTTAATATTTGAAGAAATTTATATGCCCAGTCATTTATTTGTTCATTTATTGAAACGGGGTCTTACTGTGTAGCCCAGACTGACTTCTAATTCCTAGTTCTTTCTGTCTCAGCCTCCCCAATGCTAGGATTACTCCAAGTGTGTCCCAGGAATGTTATGTGTGCATTGCATGTTCATGAGTATCAGTACACACGTATGTGTAAGCATGTGGAGACTAACCTTAAGTGTGGTTCCTCAAGGGCCATCTGTTTGTTTGACAAAGAGTCCTTCACTGGGACCTCCAGCCCTCTAGCCTAGGCTGGCTTGCCAGAGCCCCAGCGATCCACCTGTCCACCTATCCAGTGCTTCAGTTGCTAGGGAGACCACATACCTTTTTTTTCCTGTGAGCTCTGCAAACCAAACTCAGATCACCATGCTTGTGCAGCAAACATTTACTGACTGAGCCATCTCCTCAGCTCCTCTAAGAATGTTTTCCATGAGGCTGGAGAGATGGCTCGGTGGTTAAGAGCACTTGCCAGCCTTGCAGAATACGTGGGTTCAATTCCTACCATCCACATGACAGCTCATGGCTATCACTCCATTTCTGAGGGATCTAGTGTCCTTCTCTGGCCTCCACAAGCACCTAGCACACTGTGGTGCACAGACATATATGGTGCACACCCACATACATTAAAAAAAAAAAAAGAAAGAAAGAATGTGTTTCAAGTCAGGATAAACACACATAATTGAAGAGATTTTAGAACCACTTTTTTTTTTTTAAAGATTTATTTATTTATTATATGTAAGTACACTGTAGCTGTCTTCAGACACTCCAGGAGAGGGCGCCAGATCTCGTTACGGATGGTTGTGAGCCACCATGTGGTTGCTGGGATTTGAACTCTGGACCTTCGAAAGAGCAGTCGGGTGCTCTTACCCACTGAGCCATCTCACCAGCCCTAGAACCACTTTTTTTGTTGTTTTTGTTTTTGTTTTTGTTTTTTTGTTTTTTTGTTTTTTGAGACAGGTTTTCTCTGTATAGCCCTGGCTGTCCTGAAACTCACTCTGTAGATCAGGCTGGCCTCGAACTCAGAAATCCACCTGCCTCTGCCTCCCAAATGCTGGGATTAAAGGCGTGTTCCACCATGCCTGGCTCTAGAACCACTTTTTAGAGCTATAAAATACTGCCTAGTCATGACTAATGGATGGCTCATCTCCTGAATACCATAAGGTGGCTCATGTGCCTTCAGTGCCTTTAAATAATGGTGCATGCTGCTCACATTCAATGGAAAATGAAATCATCAGGAATAAGGAGGGATGCTGATGGCTGCCCAGGACCTCTGTGCACTCATTCTCTGTTTGAAAGCTGAGAAGGTTTTACAGATGAAGCAATCGGAGCCCCCTGTCGCCCCAGCTCCAGGTTGTTCCACACCCTTTCTGGCTCCCACTGGCACTTGGGGCACAGACATGGTGCAGGCAAAGCAGCCATACACAGAAAATAAAACAAAAGGGGGAAAGGCACCAGGGGCTGGAGAGGTGGCTCAGTGGGGACAAGCGCTTGCTGCACAGGCATGAGACCCCGAGTTCAAATCCCACATAAGACAGAGTACCTGCCATCCCAGCGCTCCTGCAGCAAGAAGGGAGGCAGAGACAGGTGAATCTCTGAGCCTGTGGGCCAGCTAGCTGGCTGCTGCACACACTCGGAAAATGAGATGCTAGCTCAGACAAGGTGAAAGGTGAACCGCCCAGGAGGCTGCCCTCTGACCCCCATTACCTGTGCTGCGTGATGTATGTGCCTTCGTCTTTGCTCATAGACAGACACTCATAGGGCACAGGCCTGGAATTCCAGCACGCTGGAGGCTGAGGCAGGAGGATCTAGAGTTGGAAGATAACCCGTGCTATGGAATGAGGCCCTGCGTCAAAGGAAGCAAATGAAAGAGAGAAATCTTCTGACAGGTTTCTTACTAAGTCTCCTGGGCGTGAGAACAGGCAGCCAAGGGCAGAAGTGAGACTTCAAGCTGCTCCCAGACTCCAGACCACACTCCCCTTTCAGTAAATGGGTTTTGTAATTACCACATCAACGTTACCTCTTCCATGGTTTCTGCACACGGGCCAAAGTGGGTGTGTGCACACCGAGCTGGGTGTTTTGAGGGGCGTTGGGAATCTCAGTTCTCTGCACAAAGGAGAGGAGAGGACCTGTGCCCCCTCTCCCAAAATCTCCTCCCAGAAACTGAGGGGTCCCATGGCTGACAGCCCCGCCTGTGTCCCTGCCAGCATCATCGGCACCCCCTTCTACTTGATGGAGTACTGCCCGGGCATCATCTACAAAGACCCCTCCCTGCCCGGCTTGGAGCCCAACCGGCGGGAAGCCATATACACTGCCATGAACCAAGTCCTGTGCAGAATTCACAGTGTGGACCTGCAGGCCACCAGCCTGGACAGCTTCGGCAAGCAAGGTTGGCAGGGACAGCCCATCTTTCACTGACAGTTCCTCTCACCAAGCAAAGCTCTGCTGTCAGGTTCTGGGAGGTTCGGGTGCTGACACACAACCCCGCTCACGTTCTAAATCCAGGCTAATCATAACTGGTTCTGCTCACTGCTCATTTCATCCTTAGATAAGGACATCCCGGGCTTAATTGAGGACTCTGTTTTTCTTGGTGCTTCTTGTCAGTAAACTGCTTAATCCTTCCTTTCTTTCCCATGCTGATCATACTGCTTAGCACAGACTCCCTCTCCCACCCCGTCCTTCATTTCTTTCTTTTTATAAAGTTATCTTTATTTTATTTTATTATTTTATTTTATTTTATTGGAGCTGGGCGGTGGTGGTTTACAACTTTGATCCCAGCACTCAGGAGACAGAAGCAGGCAGATCTCTGAGTTCGAGGCCAGCCTGGTCTACAGAGTGAGTTCCAGGACAGCCAGGGTTACACAGAGAAACCCTGTCTTGAAAAGGAAAATAAACAAACAAACAAATGTAGCTAAGGATGGCTTTGAACTCCTGATCCGCTTGCTTCTGCTTCACTAGTGCTGGGTCACAAGTATGCCACCACACTTGGCCCTTTTCCTCCTAGACAAGGTTTCTCTGTGGCTCTCCTGGAACTCACTTTGTAGACATGGCTGGCCTTGAACTCACAGAGATCCACCTGCCTGTGCCTCCTGAGTGTTGGGATTAAAGGTGTACCCACTGCTGGCTACACTTGGCCTCATTTTTTGAAAAAAAAAAAGAAAGATTTTTTATTTTTACTATGTCAGGAGTCTCACTAGATTGCCAAGCTGGCCTTGAACTTGTCTCAAATGATCTTCTCACCCATCTTTAATTTAATACTATTTATTTCTTTTGGATTTCTAAGATATTTTTCTGTGTAACCTTGGCTGTCCTAGAACTGTCTCTATGAACCAGACTGGCTTCGAACTCAAGAGATCTGCCTGCCTCTCTCTGCCTCTCAAGTACTGGGGTTAAAAGAGTGTGTCACTATGCCAGACTCAACTTTATGCATTTTATCTTCCCTTTGGCTCTGGGCAGAGCCTTTCAAGAGGAGAAAAGGAAGGCACAGCAGGGTTAGGCATGTGCCCGTCATCACAGTGATGGAATGCGGCAGGGCTGGATCCCACTCGTGTAGCTGGATTCCATGCTCTAAGCCTGATGCTGTTAGACTTAACCAAGAAGATCCCCTCGGCTGTGTTTGAGAAGCTCACAAATTTCAAAGAGGTCAGGATAGAAGCTTCCTTGTGGAGGAATAATGCCTAGACTATGCTGAGCTGGCTGAGGCAAAGTAGCTGGTGGCTTTCTTGTTGGCAGTAGCATCTCATAGGAATTGTCGCTGTCACAGGAACGTGTTGAGACACATAGCCCTGGCACAGAGCTGCTGATGTTTTCATGGCTCTGGTGAATTTGCCAAACGTCTAAGGCTGTTGGAATAGCATCCCATGTCCTAACCCTCTTTCCCTCAGGGGACTATATTCCTCGCCAGGTGCAAACCTGGACCAAGCAGTACCGAGCAGCAGAAACCAGCAGCATCCCAGCGATGGAGAGGCTTATCCAGTGGTTGCCACTGCACCTTCCCAGGCAACAGAGAACCACAGTGGTGCATGGTGACTTCAGGTAGACATAGCTGCCAGGGGGCTGAGCAGCCCATGTGCAAACTGATGTGGCAAGGTTTGTGCAGGGGAAGATCAAGCCAGTGGTCTTCGTCCATATTGCAGGTGGGAATCATTCCTTAGGAGATGGAGCATCATTCCTGGCTTCTGCTCGCTAAATATTAAGAGCAGCCCCGCTCCCAAGTTGTGACCACCACAATGACATGCAGACATTGTCCCATCTGCCTGTAGGGAGGAGGCGCCTGCTGGGTGGGGGAACACTATTGAGATCAGGTACAACTATGGCATTCCCACTTCCTCTGGGGTCAGCGTTGGAAGTGAGAGTGGTCAGGGAGTAGATGGGGTTTGCTGGGGCGTGTGCTGAGTCTAGGACCCCGCCTTCATCAGTGTGCCTTCCAGCTGACCTCCCATGGCTGCCCTGGACTCTGTTCTTGTGGCACTTGGGGGACATTTTAGCATTCCCTGCTTCCAGAAGCTTCTGCAGGTCTGCTGTGGAGCCACACTTGTCATTCAGGCCCCACCCTACTTGAGAATTTTCTCCCCCACCCTCCACGTCTTTAACTAGCCTCTACCTAGGACTCTAAAACCCCGCCCCCACCCCCATGCAACCCTCCCTCTGTGGCAGGGAAGGGTAGCTAAAATGTGAGCATTGGACACCACTGCTCCATGGTCTTTGTCCGTGCCACCTCTCAAGTGTCCACAAACGCGACCGAGAACAAAAGCAGGCAGGAGACAGCCAGCAGCGGTCTAACGGCCTCTCAGTTGTGGGGAAGCCCACGACACAGTTGACCAAGATCCCCTTAGAAGTAATATTGGCCATCACAGACAGTTTCATCTGCCGCTACATGGCAGAGGGCATGTATCTTGATGGAGGTAGGAACCTAAGACTGCTGGATCTGAACACTACAGCCATTAAAGCAGGCAAAGGGAGCCCGCCACAACCGTCCATTCTCCTCCAGTACAGCCTGTCGCTGCAAAGAGACCAGCATGCTGGTAATTGTAGCACATGATGAGCCATGTTTGGTGGTGTGTTGGGATCTTACCTAGCAGCTAAAATATGCTGATTGGCTGTATTTCAGTCAACCTAAATAAATTTCAAGGGGCACATACTGAGGAGAAAAGATTTTCTTTCTTTCTTTCTTTCTTTTTTTTTTTTTTGGTTTTTCAAGACAGTGTTTCTCTGTATAGCTCTGGCTGTCCTGGAACTCACTTTGTAGAACAGGCTGGCCTTGAACTCAGAAATCCGCCTGCCTCTGCCTCCCAAGTACTGGGACTAAAGGCATGCGCCACCACACCTGGCAAAGATTCAGTTCTTAAAGAATCAGTATGTGTGATACTTATGCAGGTTTACCAAGGAGTGAGAGAATGCTGTCTGTGGCTTCTGAGTGCCCACATAGCCAAAAGAGACAGAAAACCGTGAGACAAATGCCCACCAAACTCAAGGAAGGGAAGGAGGAAGGGTGGGGGCCGTTAGCTGAACCTGAAGTGTTTGTCTGCTAGAGATTTGAAGGAAAACCAGCAACACGGCATGTGGTCCTTCCTATATTTTATTGCATGTTTGATTATTTTTCTTTCTATGATTAATTTGACTTTTGATTATATGTATATTAGTGAGTGCAGATACCCATGGAAGCCAGAAGGGAGTTAGATCCTGGACTGGTGATTACAGGCCAAATTCAGCCAGGTGCTGGGACCCTAACTCAGGACTTAGCCAGAGCAGCACATGCTTACTCATAAGGACTAAGCTCTCTCTCCAGCCCCTCCTATTTATTGTAAATCAAGCCTACATTAGAGTTCTGTCAGGGATCAGAAGGACTCGGAGACCACTAGAGAATTTAGGAAGGAGTGCACTGTGGTTCAGAGGCCACTGAACAGACTGGAACCTTAGTGGGGTTCCTAAGCAGCTGGCTCTGCCTGGGCCACCATGCTCTGCTGTAGTTTACTGCCCAAGAAACTCGCCGAGGCCCCTTGGCTGACAGGTTGGACACAACAGGCCATGTCCACCATGGTGGCTTCCTGGCTGGGACTGTAGTCCTCTGCAGGCTTGCCCACAGCTGGGCTCCCCAGGCCATCTTCTGTGGCTTTGTGATTTCCCAGCATCGTAGCCCCTGGGTCTCCATGACCTCCACCACCCCGGAAGTCCCTCAGCATCGCTTGGCACTTATCAGAAGCCGGGTACTTCATGGAGTGAAGAATTGGCAAGTGTGTCCAGAAACTCTGTCGGCCTGCTTTAGGGACATCACAGAGAGGCTATGAATCCCATGTGGCCCTTGGCTTTCCTCAGTAGGGAAGTTGGGAGAATGAACAGCTAAGCTCATCCCATGCCCTGCTGATGATTTTGACTCACTGAGGCCAGCTGGGAACCAGAGGACCTGGGAGCCCTAGAGATTGGCCTTGTACAGCATACAGGCTGGTGGAGGGCGGACTCGGAAGGGCAAATAGTGTCTCCAGCTGTCTCCATTCCTTCTATGGTTTCTCAGGCTGGACAACCTGATATTCCATCCTGAAAAGGCAGAAGTGCTCGCTGTCCTGGACTGGGAACTTTCCACCTTAGGAGACCCCTTTGCTGATGTGGCCTACAGCTGCCTGGCTCACTACCTGCCATCCAGCTTTCCCATGCTGAGAGGTAGGAGCCAGTTCCACAGCAAGTCCTGTGGCATGCACTGGCTGATGTCACTGGGCTGGGGCTCCAAAGTGAGGTCCAAGGGGTTCCAGTAACATTGTCCCTGGAATGTGGGGGTAAGAATAGAATGATCCATTAAATTACTTAGTTTATTCTGCCTCCTTCTCCTCTTCCTCTTCCTCCTCCTCCTCCTCCTCCTTTTGGCACTGTGGGTGCATCTTGACTCTCCTGCATGCCAGCTGACACTCTAGCGCATCAGCTTGCATTTTACCATAGGTTCTGGACAAGCTCTTGCCAATCTGCCCAGATGCATTTTGTGCCTTCCTTTCCATTTGCACATCTGTCTTTGTCTTTTGTGTCTGTTCTTTCTGGGTTGTTTGTTCTGAGATAGGCTCTCATGGCTGGCTGTCCTTCTCCCTGTGTAGCTGAAGCTGGCTTCAAACTCCTGATCCTCCTGCCTCCACTTCCTGGGTGCTGGGATTTCAGGCATGCGTTACTGCATCCAGTCTACTATTGAAAAAAGGCATTATCATATAATTTTATGATCTCATTATTCTATGTAGTCAGATACCTTGCTTCAGTCTGGTTTGGACTAGGGGTGGGGGTGACACTGTGGTGGTTGTCTCCACGTAGCCATGGCTGTCGTGCAACTCATTCTGTAGACCAGGGTGGCCTCGATCTTACAGAGAAACCCCTGCTTTTCCCAAGTGTCAGGATTGAAGTCATGCTCCAAGCATGTCCAACTGTTTTGTTTTTAAGACTTATTTTTAATTATGTGCACATATGTGGGTGGGTGTGTACACAGGTAGGTTCCATAGAGTTGAGAGGCAGGCACTGAAACTCCCTGAGCCCTGGTTACAGGCAGCTGCCTGGCATAGGTGCTGGTAACCTACCTCTGGTCCTCTGTAAGAGCAGCAGGTACTCTTAGCCATTGGGCCATCTCTGCAGCCCTTTATTTATTTATTATTTATTTATTTATTTATTTATTTATTTAGAGTCAGGGTCTCACTATGTAGCCCTGAGTGTATTGAAACTTGCTTGTGGCCCAGGCTGGCCTTAAACTCTAATGATCTTCCTACCTCTGCCTCAGAGTGCTGGAGTTATAGGCCTGTGCTGCCATGTCCAGTCTAGGTGTATAGCTTGGACAGATGTTCATTAAATATTTCTTTGATGACTTAATTTGCATTAACAACTTTTATCACATAGATGTAATTTAAGGCATTTATTTCCTTTTTTCATAAAAAACTTCATATTTCTTTTTAAAATATTTATTGTGTATATAATAGTTTTCCTGCATGCATGCCTGCACACCAGAAGAGGGCACCAGATCCCATTACAGATGGTTGTGAGTCACCATATGGTTGCTGGGAAATGAACTCAGGTGAAGAGCAGCCAGTGCTCTTAACCTCTGAGCCTCTCTCCAGCCCTTGATTTATTCCTTATTTAGATACTCTGTTCAGGCTTCTAGTCAGGTGTCACATGTCACAGTGCAAGCAAATCAGTAAAGCTAGTGTCCTGCCATCTTTATCTGCTTCATAATACAGTGAGATTGTTCTCCTGATGCCTATGCCTCTGTGTGTCTATACATCTGTATCTGGGTGTCTCTCTGTGAGCGTGAGGCAGGCATCACGTGAACCCAGGGCCTGGCACACGCTAGGCGGGTGCTGTGGCACTGATCTCTGCCCGCAGCTCCTCTGCCTCCACCAGCGGCCCCTCGGGGACTGTTTCTGATCAAATGACCAGTTGGGGATGACTCCATTTGGGAGCTGTGGCCTGGGCGGGGGGGTGGGGGGGGATCCTTTGTTGACTGTTAATTTGGTCTGAAACCTAGAGGGAACAATCAGTAAGTAGCTTACCTTAGGCCATGGCTAGAGCAAGGAGCCACAGGACTCCCCAGCGGCCTCATGGCTGTGAAAGCCTACACTCAGGAGCATGGTGGCCTTCAGAATATCAGGGTGGCTAGTGGTAGGGGAATGAAGTTACCAACCACTCAGGGATGGTTCTGTCTCTCCTCTCAGGGTTCAGAGACCAGGATGTGACAAAGCTGGGCATCCCCACTGTGGAGGAATACTTCAGGATGTACTGTCTTCACATGGGCATCCCACCCATCGACAACTGGAACTTCTATATGGCTTTCTCCTTTTTCCGTGTGGCTGCAATCCTACAAGGCGTCTATAAGCGGTCACTCACAGGTAAGCTTTGGCCTGATGGCCACAGAGGTTTCCAGGAGATAGGTTTGGTCAGAATGGTAGAAGGCTCAGTTTTCTCTTCATCATGGAAGTGTGTGTGTGTAGGGCCAGCTGTGGTGGCACACACTTGTAAAGTGAGGGTTCAAGGATAGAGAAGAAGAGCATCCTCATCTATATCTGGGAAGCTCCTGGAAGCCCTGCTCCCCCCCCCCCAAAAAAAAAAAAAGTCAGAGAGAGGACAATGCTAGTGTGCTCCAGAGAAAATGGTGCTAGAAACTGGCCCTGTCATCATCGTCTCCACGGGGCTGATCTAGGAACAAGTAGAATCTCTCACAGCTTCCTGGTGCTGCAGAAGTGATTTCGGGTGTCCCTAATTGTTTGTTTAGTCGTTGTTTTTGTTTTGAGCCAGGGTTTCACTGTGTAGTTCTGGCTGTCCTAGAATTGCTTTGTCCCAGCCTGCCTTCAAACTCAAGAGATCTGCCTGCCACCGCCTCCTAACAGCTAGGATTAAAGGAGTGTGCCACCACAGCTTAAATTCGTTTCTTTAGGAAAAGAAAGGCCAAGCAGCAGGAGACATCCAACCTCCAATTTCTGGTTCCCAGGCTTAGAGACTTACCACCCTCTCCAGCCTCAGTCTCCCCATCCACCAAGTTCAGATACAGATCGTAGTGCTGCCTGGAAGTCCAGGGCCCTGGTGGGGACCGGTGTTCAGCCAGTGGCAGTGTCTGCCCTCAGAGTGTGGGTCATGTCACTGACTCACACATCCGCAGGGTGGTTATGGGTAATCAGTTCTCCCTCCATTCTCCATAGGCCAGGCAAGCTCGGCATCAGCCCAACAAAGTGGAAAGCTCACTGAGTCCATGGCTGAGCTGGCCTGGGATTTTGCCACCAAAGAAGGGTTCCGGGTTTTCAAAGAGATGCCAGCCACCAAAACACTGACCAGATCCTACCATGCCTGGGCGGGGCCGAGGTCCCCGAGGACTCCCACGGGTGTGAGGGGTCACAGCACTGTAGCAGCTGCTTCCCCTTCTCACGAGGCAAAGGGAGGCCTGGTCATCTCTCCAGAGGGCCTGTCTCCTCCTGTCAGAAAGTTGTATGAGCAGCTGATGCAGTTTATAGAACAGAAGGTGTACCCACTGGAGCCAGAGCTGCAGAGACACCAGGCCTCGGCCGACAGGTGGAGCCCTTCCCCGCTGATAGAAGACCTCAAGGTAAGCCAGCCTTTCAGGGTGGCCTATAGGGTTTCTCTGTGTAGACCTGGCTGTCTTGCAACTTGCTTTGTAGACCAGGTTGGCCTCAAACTCACAGATATCCTCCTGCTTCTGCCTCCCTGGTGTGCATCACCACAGCCCAGCTTTTGGTTTTGGTATTTTTTTTTTAGACATTGTCTCTCTGTGTTGTCCTAGCTGACCTGAAATTCATCATGTAGACCAAGCAAGCTAGCCTCAAACTCAGAGATCCACATGCTTCTGTCTTTCAAGTGCTGGGGTTAAAGATGGATAATACCATTTATGGATACACACACACACACATACATATATATGTGTATTTGTATATGTATGTGTATATATATATATATATATATATATATATATGTGTGTGTGTGTGTGTGTATATACACACATACATGCACACGCACACACACATATATGTATGTGTATATGTATGTGTTTTTGTGTGTATATACACACATACATGCACACGCACACACACATATATGTATGTGTATATGTATGTGCATATATATGTGTGTATATACACACATACATGCACACGCACACACACATATATGTATGTGTATATGTATGTGTATATGTATGTGTGTTTGTGTGTATATACACACATACGTGCGCGCACACACACTCACACACGTAAATACACACACCTTTTGAGGTAAAATCCGGTGATTAGTGCTTTCCCTTTTCCCTGACAGGAGAAAGCCAAGGCTGAAGGACTTTGGAATCTTTTCCTACCCTTGGAGACTGATCCTGAGAAAAAGTACGGAGCAGGGCTGACTAACGTGGAATATGCACATCTGTGTGAAGTGATGGGCATGTCTCTGTATGCTTCTGAGGTACAGTCTTAACAGTTCTCTCAGCCTGTGAGAACACGTTACCCCCCCCCAAACACATAAACACATGGCCAGCAGAAACCACTGCATGTGGAAAGTCCATCTCAGGGCTCCACACAGCTGCAATCTCATATAGGCAAGGCGGCCAAGTATAGGCAGCTGACAAAAGCCTGTATAGAGAATTTATTTAGAGGGGCCACCTAGGGGTGTGGGCTGTGGGGGCTTCTAGTTCAGGGTCCTTAAACTCAGAGAGGAGGGTTTGAGATTAAACTTCAATGTGTGAACCGGGCGTGGTGGCGCACGCCTTTAATCCCAGCACTTGGGAGGCAGAAGCAGGCAGATTTCTGAGTTCGAGGCCAGCCTGGTCTACAGAGTGAGCTCCAGGACAGCCAGGGCTACAGAGAAACCCTGTCTTCTGAGGGGAGGAAACGCTTTTATGAGTTGTCACAGTGTAGTGATATGGAATAGATTCTGCCCTGCCTCTTCCAAGAGGTCAGAGATGTGGGGGACACAAATGAGTTTCTTCTCCTCAGATATTTAATTGCTCTGCCCCGGATACGGGGAATATGGAGATCCTGGTACGGTATGGCACTGAGGAGCAGAAGGCCCGCTGGCTGGTGCCGCTGTTGGAGGGCAGGATCCGTTCTTGCTTCGCCATGACTGAGCCTCAGGTACCATGTTTGTATCTTTCCCTTTGGCTGGGCCACAGCTGCTCTCTGCTCCTGTGTGATGTAGGTCCTTGGGAACTCTAACCAGCATGTGCTCTCTCTTGTCCAGGTGGCCTCCTCAGATGCCTCTAACATCGAGGCTTCCATCAAAGAGGAAGAGGGCTCCTATGTCATAAATGGTCACAAGTGGTGGACCTCAGGTACTTGGAGAGGAATATGCTTTTTAAACTTTTCAGTCTGTGTGAATGAGGAGGCCTCTGGGGCCCAATTTGAGCAGCATGTCAGGGTGGGGGGCTGTGTTGGAGGCTCTTGAGGACCTGATGACCACACCTATGGCTGATCCCCTGCAGGCCGATCTCTAGAAATCTGTTAACTGAGCCTTCTCTCTTTATTCTGCCCCTGCCATTTTGGCTGGTAGTCTTCTTGGTGGCTTCCTCTTTCCCTTGCGGTTAGGTGCATTGAGTACTAGAGGCTTCCGAGTGTCTCTGCGCCTCAGCTCATAGAGCTCCCATACTTCCCTTAAGGGAGGGTTCCCCAGACCCCATCCCATATCACAGGAGGAAACTAGGACTTGGGGTGACCAGTCACTTACCTAGGGCTGTAGCAGCTGGCAAGTGTTTTTGAGATAAGGTATCACTTAGTCTATGCTGACCTCAGACTGCTGTGTAGCTGACACTGGACTTGAGTTCTGGATCCTCATGTCTCTGTATTCCAAGTGCTGGGATTGCAGGTGTGTGCCACTATACCAGGCTCAAATTTATGTATTTGTCAAAAATCCATATACCTGCTAGACATGGTGCTGTGCAAATTGGAATCCCAGAACCTGGGAGATAGTGGCAGAGGTTAACACAAATGTGGGGATGTCATCTTTGGTCATGTATGAGTCTGAGGCCAGCCTGGGCTACATGAGGCCCTGTCTGGAAAAAAAAAAACAAAAATGAACGCCTTTAATCCCAGCAGTCGGGAGGCAGAGGCAGGCGGATTTCTGAGTTCGAGACCAGCCTGGTCTACAAAGTGAGTTCCAGGACAGCCAGGGCTACACAGAGAAACCCTGTCTCGAAAAAAAAAAAAAAAAAAAAAAACCAACAAAACAGACAAACAAAAATGAAGAAATCAAATGCTACGTTGTCCACAGGATTTTAACAGATTTCATGATTCTTTTGCTTGTTTATGGATTTTGTTGTTGTTGTTATTTTTGAGCTAGGGACTGTCTGCCTTGGAACTTGTTTATGTAGACTACGCTGACCTTGAACTCCCACAGATCCACTTGTCTCTGCCTTCCAAGTACTGAGGTTAAAGGTTTAGGCAACTACACCCAGCTTCATTATGTTTCTTAAGCAGTGGACTGGAGAGATTGTGCAGGGGTTAAGAGCACTTGTTCTTGCAGCAGACCTGGGTTCAGTTCCCGGCACCCACATGGCTGCTCACATCTTATCATTCCAATTCCAGGGGATCTGATACTCTCTTCTGACTTTGAGTACCAGGCATCATGTGGTGTGCATACATACACACATGCAGGCAAAGCTCACACAAAAATTAATGTTTTTAACCTTATGATTGTTATGAAGTGAATGCTTACCACCTGCTCACTGAGACATTTGACTTTTCCTCCATCCCACCTCTGTAATAGATTCTGACTCACGTTACAGAAGCACCCTCAGAACTCATCCTGCCTCCTCTTTTCTTAGGTACCTGATGACCACGTGGGAAAATCCAATATTCAGAACCACCTATGACTAGAGAAAAGGGAGGAGGGGGTAGGGCAGGGTTGGGAGAGAGAGAGAGAAAGAGAGAGAGAGAAGTGTGCCTTGTGCTTTGGACACGTGTTCCATCTCGATCTGTGTCCCCAGTCCCTCTCTCCATCACGGTGGATTCTGAACCACTTGATCCATTTGCTCAGTGTGCCCATTGGCTGTCTTTGGCGTATGAGTTACACTTCTGTCATGGAGAGAACAGAGCTGGTATTCTCACAGAGGCCAGCCAGAGAGGCTTCCAGGTCTCCTAGAAAACACAACAATGGCCTGTTGGAAGCACAGAGCTTTCTTGGAGTCTGAAGCAGTTTTCTGAAGCACACACCAGAAGGGAAGCCTGAGAAGCAGTTCAGAGGTCTGTGTGGTATTTCCAGGAGGGCCTCTGTTTTCGGTCTTCAACCACCAGTGTCCACAGGAGGGCGCACTCTCCTCAAAGGCTTTTGTAGCCAGTTCTATCTTGGCTGCTTCTCCAGGGATGGATTTGTGTGCTGTCTGTTTTGAACCATTGGTGGCAGACAGCCTCCATTTGCCCACTAACTCACTTGGAGCTCAGCATTCTAGAGGCACTATGAACACCTGCTTTTATATCTTGCTTCTTTTATTTAAGTCAAACATGATGGTTTTTAAACTTTATTTCTCATGGAGATAGACAGAGATCTATCTAGGCAGTTAAAGGCACTGGGTGCTTTGGCAGAGCACCCAAGTGCAGCTCACAACTCTCTATGACTCTATTCCAGAAGATCAGATACGCTCTTCTGGCCTCTGTGAGTACTAAACACATATACAGACAAACACTTAGACATGAAAGTTAAAACATTGCTCCTACAGTGACTGTGGTAGGTTCCCATCTCCCTGTGATAAGTTTTGTCTGGTCTGAAGGCCGCATGTGCATCTCTGATCCTGTGGCTCTATGTGCATTCTGGGGCCTATACTTGGCTCTCTGATCCTATAGATCTATCAGGTCATAGGTTTGCTTTTCACAGGCCGGGGCTCCATGTGGTCAGAGGATCCATAGTCCTGGAATCCACTGATAGGCTCTGTCCCTCTTCTTCCTGACAGGCATCCTGCATCCGCACTGCAAACTCTGTGTGTTTATGGGAAAAACAGACCCACAGGCCCCAAGGCACCAGCAACAATCTATGCTCTTGGTTCCCATGGACTCTGCAGGAATCACAGTCATCCGGCCTCTGTCGGTGTTTGGTTTGGAGGATCCTCCAGGTTAGATCTCCCGGAGTCAGTCTCCCTGAGTGTGGCTCTAATACCTGACAGCACTTTGGGGAGCCCTGGTTCTGTTCAGAATTTGCCACATGCTAAGGATCTGAAGGTATTTGTGAGGCCCAGCCCAGACTTTCATTTCCTAAGGAGCATGGCCGCCCAGCAGACTGCCTGTAGGTGTTTCTGCTTGCCTTACCCTTCTGATCTCAGAAGATAAGCAAGATTCCATGAAAGGAGACAGGCAGGCAGAAGCACCAGGCCTGCATCCTCCTGGAAATGTCTTGTGTGGGCCACAGCCCCATGAGATTCCCTCACCTGTGTGAAGGGAGGGACCTCTCCACTGACCACATTCACACCGACACTTCTGCCCATCTCCAGGTGACTGATGCACCATTTCTCATTTTGCAGGCTTTTGTCCTGCATCCTATTTTAACCACAAGCCCAGTGAGATGGCTCAGTGGGCATTTCCACCAAGCCTGATTCCTTGGGACCCACATGGTAGAGAAAACTAGCTGGCTCTGCTGGTTGCCCTCTGAGCTCCTCACACATGCTTGGGCATATGCGCATACACACACACACACACACACACCACGCAACCAACACATAATACAAGTAAAAATAAATCAAATGGTCAATAATTTGTAGCCAGTGAGTTAGATGACTCAGTAGATAAAGATGCTTGCTGCAAGCCTGGCAGCCTGAGTTCTATCCTCAGGACCTACATGGTAGAAGAGACCTGACTCTTGAAAGTTCTCTTCTGACCTTCCCAAATGTACCATGCCTATATGCTGACATCATATACAGGCAGTGATGGCAAATGCCTTTAATACCAGCACTTGGGAGGCAGAGGCAGGCAGATCTCTGAGTTCAAAGTCAGTCTGGTCTATAGAGAGAAACCCTATCTCAAAAACAGAAAAAAAGAAAGAAACAAATAGAATAACTTGTTTTTGCTGTAGACATCAGTTTCTGTATTTCTGGGTCCACTGTCCCCTTCTTAGCTGTGATCCAGTCAGAAGCCCAAGGCCTGGGAACAGTGCCAGACGATAGCTATAACCTAAGCAAGGTATACAGACATCCAAAGAGATTGTATTTTGGTCTTTCAGGTGGCCATGGTGAAGTACAGTTTAAGGATGTGCGTGTGCCCAAGGAAAACATACTTCTGGGCCCTGGCAGAGGCTTTGAGATTGCTCAGGGCAGGCTGGGGCCTGGCCGGATTCATCACTGCATGAGGTTGATTGGGTATTCAGAGAGGGCCTTGGCACTCATGAAGACACGGGTAAGCCCCCCTGTACCCACATTGACCCAAACCCACTGTTGCTGGCTGAGGAATTTCAAGACTGGTCTCCCTCTAAGAACAGAGCTCACAGGGCAGTGTTCATGCCTGGAATCTGCATCTCTGTTTTGCATGTACTTTACATGGCTTCAGCTGGCTTTCAGAGTGGGATGGGCACCTCTCTGTCTAGGTGGCCAGAAGCCAAGGCCTGGCTTCATGGTGGCTGAGGGCAAGGTTCCCAACCCCAGAGGATTGTGGCAGCCAGGAGCCATTTGTTCCCAGCACATCCCGAGGTTAGATCATGCATGGCCTGTTTGTGCCCCTGGGGTCACAGCAACTGGCCCTGTGCATAACAGCTTCCTTGGTCAGTATGTCCAGGCATGGTGTCTTATGCCTTTAGTTCTAGCACTGGTGAGCTGAGGCAGGAGGATTGCTGAAACTTTCAGACTAGAGTATGACATTGTCTCAAACAAAAGTCATTTGGCATGGGCCCCTTAAAGGCTGGGGACTCTGCTACTACCATGGCAGCAGAGTGAGGATCTGCAGGGGGTTCAGTTAGGTGTGACCAAGCTGGTGTGGGTTCAAACTTCAGGAGTCTTCGCTCACAGTTTGTCTTAGGCTTCTATAAGCAGCGCACAATTTAGTGAAAACTTATTCTGGTGATGAGTAAACCCTGCGTGTAAATCAAAGAATACAGGAAGCTCTCTGAGAAACACAGTAAGCTGAATATAGATCAGAAGTGATGGCATGGAGACCTTTTTTTTTTTTTTTTTTTTTATTAAATTTAGACAGGGTTTCTCTGTGTAGCTCCAGCTGTCCTCTCATTCTGTAGACCAGGCTGGCCTAAAACTCAGAGATCTGCCTGCCTCTGCCTCCCTAGTGCTGGGATTAAAGGCATGCGCCACTACTGGCTGGCATTGAGACTCTTTGTAAAGACCATGTGAGGCCTTTCATAGAGGTGGTTCTATACATTGCTTGAGAAAAACAAACCTATTTAAGGCTCTGGGGCAGGGTCCCTCTGCAAGAGGATTTAAGGCTCTGGGGCAGGGTGTCTCTGCAAGAGGATCAGGTGTGGTCCCTACCCACAAAGCACAAAGGCTTCCAGACTACTAACAGCATCCTCTCTTACAGCTCAGGGTCTCTTACGGCTCATGCTGGCCTGGAAATCTCCACGTAGGCAGGGATGACCTTGTTGGGACTCGGGTGCAGGCACTACACCATCCCTGGTTGAAACCTAACTTCTTAGTATAGAAATGAACTCATTGTGATCTTAAAGTATATGGTTTTAAAGCAGGCTGCCAGGGACAGAAGTCATGATGTTTGCCTTGAACCCAAGCAATCTGTAGATAGAGGCAGGTGGGTCTCTTTGTGACAGAGGCCAGTGTGGTCTGCATAGCAAGTTCCAGGACAGCCAGGGCTACATGGAAAGACCCTGTCTCAAATGAACAAATGGGCAGAACAAATGGCGGGAGCGAGACCAGTAAGCCGGCTCAGCATCTGCTGCCAAGGCTGATGAAGTGAGTTTGATTCCTGGGACGTACATAGCAGGAAAGATCCAACTCCTCCAAGTGGTCCTCTGCCCCTCATGTTCAAAATATATACTAAGACTTTGAAACTGCATCTATGTGCACATTTAAATGCATGCAGGAAGTTTGGAAGCACAAATAACAATCGTGCTTTTTTGAGATGGGATTACTGTACTGCTCGGATTGGTATCAAACTTTTAGACTCAAACAACCTTCCTACTTCAGCCTTCCAAACAGCTCACTCTACAGACACACCAAGCCCTGAAAAGCCACCTGTTGTCACTATCATCAGGTAGCTGGTAGGATAGTAGGTATTTTTTTCCCCTCTATTTTGAATGAAAGTTGACAGTCATGCCATAAGATATATTATTTCTGTAAAAATTACGTACCCGGGGATAAATAAAACACATGAGAGAAGAATGCTTTTGACTCTCAGACCCTATTTTTAAATAAAGATTTATTTATTTATTTTATTGAGTACATTGTTGCTGTCTTCAGACACACCAGAAGAGGGCATCAGATGTCATTAGAGATTGCATGACTCACCATGTGATTGCTGGGAATTGAACTCAGAACGTTTGGAAAAGCAGTCAGTGCTGTTAACCACTGAACCGTCCCTCCAGGCCCAACTCTCAGCCCTTTCTAAGCTGGAACACTGTAGCTGACTTCAGACACCAGAAGAGGGCATCAGATCCCATTACAGATGGTTGTGAGCCACCATGTGGTTGCTGGGATTTGCACTCAGGACCTTTGGAAGAGCAGTTAGTGCTCTTACCTGCTGAGTCATCTCAAAAGTCCATTTTGTGTGTGTGTATGTGAGAGAGAGAGAGAGACAGAGAGAGAGACAGAGAGACAGAGAGAGAGAAAGAGTGTGTGAGTGAGAGTGTGTGTGTGTTTTTAAACACATGGTTTTTCTCATGTTTTTCCTGGCTGTCCTGGAACTAACTTGCTTTGTAAACCAGCCTGGTCTTAAACTCACAGAGATCCCGCTGCCTCTGTCTCTGCCTCTCAAGTGCGAGGATTAAAGGCAAGTGCCACAACTGCATGGCTCTGTTTTCTTGGAAGACATGATCTAACTATGAATCACACACACATACACACACACACACACACACACACACACACACACACACACACACACCCCTCATAGAGATCCACCTGCCTCTGCCTTGGGGATTAAGCATCTGTGCTACCACACCCACCTTCATGCAGTTTGTATAGCAACAAAGGAGAAAGTCATAGAACACTTTCAGTTTTGTTGATGGTGCTTCAAGCAGACAAGGCAGAGACATTTCTGCTGTCTGTCTCTGGCACTGTCTGATAACTTTCTCAGCTCTTGGGTTGGTGGAAGGTAGCGATCTTCACATTCCAGACAGATTTCCCTTGGTCACAAGGTTTGTTGTCATGACAGAAGTGGGCAATAAATGGTTACTGAGGTCCTGTGAGTGATAGCCCAAGATTCAAGGCTCTGGACCTGTACCATTCCAAGCTCTCCAGGATCACTGTAGCTGTAATCAGCCACCAGCCTCTGCAGGACATTCTCTATTGGTGTGTCATCTGTAGTGAGCTCTGCATTGCCTACCTCAGACCCTCAACCCCAGTTAGCTGTCTGTCGGGCAGGCAGTTCCCACATCTGCTCTCTCTTGTCCTGTGTGCCTGGCTCCTCTGCAGTCATCCACTCAGAGCCTTCCAGGGCCTCTCTAGGCCTACTTCCTTAGCCTTGTCCCTCTGGTGTCTGTAGGTGATGTCCCGCATGGCCTTCGGGAAGCCCCTTGTGGAGCAGGGCACCATCCTGGCAGACATTGCCCGGTCACGTGTGGAGATCGAGCAGGCCCGGCTGCTGGTGCTGAAAGCTGCTCACCTCATGGATGTGGCTGGAAATAAGGTGGGAGGCTTCAGAGATGACAGGGGTCACCCTGAGGTGACACTGGAATCTACCTGTCTCTTCTTGTTTGGCAAACCGTGGGAAGGCTCAGCTCTTGGACAATGATGACTGCTACTGTTCTGTTTGAACTCTAGAGGGTCATCTATTGCAAACCAGAAAAGGCCCCAGGAGAAAGGTGAACTTCCACCAAGTGGTCAGCCCTGGACCATGCTGGTGCATGGAGGTAGATGAAGGAGGAGAGCTGGGAGAAAGGACCCCCGCAGACATGGTCCAAATACAGCATTAGTCTACACAGGAGCCTGTTCCCATAGCAACATTACCCATCTCCTATGGTGGGTGACCATGATGCATGTGGCTTGTTGTGCTATCCGGCCTCTTATGCAGGGGTCCTAGACCCAGGCAAGAGCTGCCCTATCAGGTAGTGGAGCCAGATATTCTGTCCCGGGTTCTTTGATGCCCTTGTTGCTGGCGGCCTGAGGATGCCTAGGTCTAGCTTTGGTCCACTGTTGACCACAGCACTGTATCCAGCAGCCACCCTGACAGTTTGGCTTTCTGTTGTCCTCCTAGCTCCTCATCATGTTTTTCTTTCCTCTGCCTTCTCCTGCAGGCTGCAGCTTTAGACATTGCAATGATTAAAATGGTAGCTCCTTCCATGGCCTATCAAGTAATTGACCGCGCTATTCAGGTGAGCAGCACTGGACTGGCCTTCTTCTGTGCCTGCTACCTTCCTCTCCAAACTGATTTGTTTGTTTGTTTGTTTGTTTGTTTGTTTTGGGGGGGTTGTTTGTTTTCTTCAAGACAGGGTTTCTATGTGTAGCCCTGGCTGTCCTGGAATTCACTCTGTACAGCAGGCCGGCCTCAAACTCAGAAATCCACTTGCTTCTGCCTCCCAAGTGCTGGGATTAAAGGCGTGCACCACTACTGCCTGGCTCTCCAAACTGATCTTGGTACCCCACCCCACCCCACCTTACCCTACGCCCACTCACCGAGGACAGTATGTTCCTTGTTCAGTGCATTCTTCTTGCATTAGTGGACCTCAGGCCTAAGGAGCCCTGTTCTTGTTCATACCCAGTGCCCTGACTCTGTGGGGTGTACATCCTGACACCTGGTCCCACACAGAACTTTCTCAGTAGTGGAAGCAAACCATGGAGAATGGGCTTGGTGAGCAGGGCATCCAAAGGATGACAATATGGCCCTATGTGAAGTCTGGGACACATAGTGACACAGGGGACCTCAGTCAAGACAGCAGTAGCCAGCTGTTTTGAGCAGCCTGCCACTTTTAGAACTCAGGCTTTCTTCTGTTTTTCCACTCTGTGTCTCCAGGCCTTTGGAGCAGCGGGCCTCAGCAGTGACTACCCCCTGGCTCAGTTCTTTGGATGGGCCCGAGCCCTGCGCTTCGCTGATGGCCCTGATGAAGTACACCAGCTGACAGTGGCTAAGATGGAACTGAAGAATCAGTCCAGGCTGCAGGAGCCAGCAGCATGCAGAGTGTAGATGCTGAGTTTGGCATGGCCTGCAATGTGTGGTTCTTACATCCTATCCAGCAACTCAGTCTGCGACAGTTACTGTGACCTGAGCCTCCTGGGAGTCTCTTCAAGAAGATATTCTCTGGGGTCTCTTCAGAGACCTGCCTGCCTCTGCTTTCCAGGTGCTGGAATTAAATACATTTGCAACTATACCCTGTTCTGAGCCAGACTTTCTTTTCTCTTCTTTTTTCTTTTCTTTTCTTCTTTTTTTGGTTTTTCCAGACTGGGTTTCTCTGTGTAGCCCTGGCAGTCCTGGAAATCACTTTGTAGACCAGGCTGGCCTCGAACTCAGAAATCTGCCTGCCTCTGCCTCCGGAGTGCTGGGATTAAAGACATGTGCCACCACACCTGGCCTGAGCCAGATTTTCTAAACAGGCTTATAGTCATGTGTATGTGTGTACCTACCAAGGCAAAAAGAAGGTGTTAGATCCTCTGGAGCTGGAGTTCTAAGTGCCTGTGACTAGCCCAATGTGGGTCCTGGGAACCTACCCTGGGTCTTCTGCAAGAGCAGCCAGTGCACTTAACTGCTGAGCTGCTCTCCTCTCCAGACACACACAGGAAACGCTGCCCCTCAGAGCAGATGACCTTCATCTCCTGATCTTCCTGCCTCCACCTCCCAAGTGATAGCATTACAGGTGTGACAGCATGCCCACTAGGGTAACCCTTTCCACGACAATCAAATAATGAACTAATATTCATTGGTCATTAACACATTTTGTTGGATGGGTCAACGTGTCAGGAAGTGGGATACAGTTGTAAGTGACCGAAGTGCCACCAAGTGAGGAAGTTCAAGGTGTATCAAGCACCCATTCCATCTTTGCTCGGTCATGAAGAGCAAGGAGAAGGCAAGAGTAGGCAGAGGCAAGAAGGAAGCTCCAATGCCCCTGCCTCTCCTTAGACATGAAGAAGATGGCAGGTGCAGAGGGGCATGTGTGTAGGGGGCACTCAGAGGAGACGTGAAGGACACCAGAAGCTCAAGGATAGCTTTGCTTGCATGAGTGCCACATCAGCTAGATTTATGTGGTGAGGGCTTGCTTTCCATCCTAGAGTTATGATTTATAATACCTGTCCACATGTGTGTGCTTGAGTATATTCTATACAACCTGTGAAACAGTACCTGTAGAAGCCAGAAGAGACCTTCAGCTTCCTGGTTGTGAAGTAACAACCAGCTGTGAGCTGTTCAGCCTGGGTGCTGGGAACCAAACCTGTGACTCTGCAAGAGCAGGAAATGCTCTACCTGCTGAGCACCTCCCTGGTCCCCTAGTTTGCTTTTTTTTTTTTTTTTTTGCTTTTCGAGACAGGGTTTCTCTGTGTAGCCCTGGCTGTCCTGGAGCTCACTTTGTAGACCAGGCTGGCCTCGAACTCAGAAATCCGCCTGCCTCTGCCTGCCTCCCGAGTGCTGGGATTAAAGGCGTGCGCCACCACGCCTGGCCCTAGTTTGCTTTTGAAACGGGTCTTATGTAGACTAGGCTAGCCTCAAGCTTTCTATGTAGCCAAGGATGACCTTGAATTTCGGGTCCTCAAGCGTCCAACTCCCTAAAACATGTCTGTTTTAGGCAGTGCTAGGAATTCCACCCAGGGTATCCTTTTTTGGGGGCTAGCCTCAGTTCTATGCTAGGCAAGAATTCATCAACAGAACTTCATCTCTAGACCTGAGACCTTGCTTCCATTAAAACAGACAGACAGGGACTGAGAGTTTAGGGGTAGAACTGTACTTGGCAAGGAGAGAGGGAGAGACAGAGGAAAGGAGAGGGAAGGGGGAGACAGAAAGAAACTAAAAGTAGAGCTAGAAATGGCTGCTGTCGTAGGCAGAGCAGCTGCCCAGGTGGACAGCGGCTTCCGGGCACCGATGCCTTGTGCGGTAGCTGTGGCAGACACTGGACAGGTACCTGAATCTAGAAGAAATATGTAAAACCACACTCTTGTGGCACACAGTGAGGACATGCTGACACAGCAAACCATCCATGAAGACATCAAGTGTACAGAGTGACTGAAGCTCCATCCAGAATCCAGTTGGGATAAAGGCTTGGACGACCGCCACACTTGGACGTGACCTCCTGTCTTTTCTGGCGTGAGATCACAACTGTACCCCTGGCTGCCTTTAAACTCCCACTCTTCCGATCTTTAGCTCAAAGTACAGAAAGATCGGTCACCTGCACGGCGTGGGCCCCGGTGGGCTGACGGAAGGCTGCGGCCCGAGCCCAGAGGCCGAGCGGCCCGCGGTCGGCAGCGCCGCCACCGCCTCAGAAGCCGCGGCCGCCGCCTCAGCAGCCTGCCGAGCCACAACAACCTCCGCTTCCGCCTGTCGGCCGCCGTCTCTGACCCGCGGGGTCGCGCACGCGCACCGGTCGGTAGGAGGGGGCGCGGCCCAAGTTGCGCATGCGCTTTCGTCAGTCGCTTCTGCCCCCATCCCCCTACCCCCACCCCCCTGGCTGTCTGGACAGTGTCCGAGGAGCGTGCGCAGTGCACGCTGAGCCTTCTCGTTTCTGTTTTGCGTCTGTCTCCTCCGTTTGTCCTCCCTAGTTTTCCCGCAGGGTTCACCGTGAATCTGAGGGTTCCTGGGTCTTCGACCTCAGGGTTGTAACTTTCTGCAGGTATGGCGAGGGGCTGGCTAGGAGCGCAGTGCCTTCACAGATAATCCACTGAGAGCCCAGCACTGCGGGGCTGCGTGGGATGATGATTTTGCGGACACAGAAAACAGCCCCAGAGCCGGGTGTGGTGGCGCACGCCTTTAATCCCAGCACTTGGGAAGCAGAGGCAGGCGAATTTCTGAGTTGGAGGCCAGCATGGTCTACAGAATGAGTTCCAGGACAGCCAGGGCTATACAGAGAAACCGTGCCTCGAAAAAACTTTAAAAAAAAAAAAAAAAGAAAAGAAAAAAAAAGAAAGAAAGAAAAGAAAAGAAAAAAGAAAAGAGCCCCAGACAGGACAAGCTTCGGCACTCGTGCGATCCTGAGCTAGTTATTACATAACTGCAGGGTTGAGAAATGAAACGATGTATAGAGACAGGTATACACTGTAAAGCCTAGAGGTCATGGTTAAATTTGGTTTTGTTGTTGATTCTGTTTGGTTTTATTTTTTTGTTTGTTTTTATTATTTTCTTCTCCCAGTCAGTTTCTCCAAGTACGCCTAACTGTCCTGAAACTCACTCTGTAGACCAGGCTGTCCTCGAACTCAGAGATCTGCCTGCTTCTGCTTCCGGAGTTGTGGGATACAGTCCTGCCTCACCACCTTCTGGCCATTGTTTAGTTGTTTTGAGACAATGTCTGGTGTAGCCCAAGATACTGAGAACCCTATATATTGGAGAAAAATAAGCTGTGTTCTCTATGTATTGGAATCAGATGTCCTTGAACTTCTGACCCTCCTGCCTTTTCCACCTCGCCAGTGCCAGGGTTACAGGCTTCTGCTGAAGGCTTTGTGCTTCACAGATGGCAGGAAAGAACTAACTCAAGATTGTCCTCTGTGCAGGTGCTATAGTGAGCACACACACTGAGGAATGCACTTCAGTGTTAGAATGCTTGGGTTATAGCTCTGGGTTCAGTGTCTAGAATAAACACACAAACACAGACGACATAATCGACATGATGTCCAGTACACACACACCCACATAAGAGAAAGAAAGACAGAAAGACAGACAGAAAGAGAAAAACCAGGTAAGATAAGTGCATATTTGGAGAAAAAAACATGACACGACAGGGCAGATAATATTATGTACATGCTATAATGTAAGAGGTCCGGGAGAGACCATGTATACAAATGGTACCTGTAACAGGAACATACAATATATAGAGGTACTCACACTATTTCCTATGTAATATGTCTCATATCCTTTTAATGCCAGGGTTTCCCAACTTCTGCTCACATTTCATGTCCTAATAACCCTTTCTGGGTACATGTATGTGTGTCTATGAACCATAGACCTCAGTAGTAATGTCAACTCATGATGACCACCAAAAAATTTGCATGGATCTCGCCAAATCACACCTCCCTCATGGAGAATAATGGGCATATATAAAAATGCACCATGCATCCACACAGTGTAGATCATCTGACTGTGTCGGACATTAGTTTATGGTGCTGAGGTTGACCTAGAGTCTTCATCATGCTAAGCACAAGCCATTCTGCTGAGGCACACCCCCAAGTCAAGTGTTAGATAACTCTAAGTAGTGTGACACACACTAACGTGATAGTTCTACATTCTGTACTTTAGGCAATGGAAACCTGCCCCCACCTTTGCAATAGGTACTGTAATTGTCCCCATTTTACAGAGGAAGAAGCTGAGGCTCAGAGAGGCTAACATATCTAGGACCTCACTGTCAGTGGATAGCAGAAGCAGATGTGTAAACCAGTCAAACACAAGATCACTTATGTCTTTACAACACCATGTCAATAATATAAAACTATACACCGTGTGGTCGTTTATGAAATATGATTGAGGCAGGAAGCCTACATTAGTCTAACCTCATTCTGATTGACAAAGAGAAAACAAAGATGCACTGTGGTATAGAAGATGCCAGTGCCAGGAAACTAGCATTGCTAATCAGGAGGGGACAAGGAGTCACAGCTCTTCCTGGATGTCAGCCACTCAAGCCTGTCCCTAGCTCTTCCCTCCCTGCACCCTCTCTCCCTTTCTTTGCTGGCTAGCCTGGGCTAGCTTGGACATTCAAGGCTGCCCTGCCTCTGCCTCTGCCTCTGATGTGCTAGGGATACAGCCATGCATCCTCAGGACTCCATGCTATTTTCTGATCTATCCTGTTTCTCATCCTTCAGGTCATTTAGCCTGAGGAGCTGTTCTGACTCTAGCACCAAGCCCCAGGGAATGGCTGTCTAAAAGACAACGCAGTCCTTGTCTTGTGGGGCTTACCATAGAAGCAGTTAGGAGAACTGTTAATGTTTGTAGAGGTTAAATACTCCATGACAGTTATGAAAAAGGGACATTGGGGGTGGGAGCCCACCACAAAAATGCCACAGTCAGCATGGGGAAAAGAAATAAAATCTACAGAGAAGAGGGCAAGGCTGAGGTGTAACAGTGAGTAGAAATTGACCAACCAGGTGAAGCAGGGGAACAGGCTCTGGTCTGGCGGCACAAAGGTGCCAAGGCCTGGAGAGAAGCAGGACAGAGTGCTTGCCTAGTGTGCACAAAGGCCAGATTCCCCAGGGATACACAACACAGAAGTGGCAGCATAAGCCTGGAACCTCTGCCTCCACATCAGGGTGTTGTCCTTCATAGACTTCGGCCTCAGCATGGAAAGACGAAAATTGAAAGAGGCTCATGAGTCTGGAGTTTGGGGTTTGGGGTTTGTTTTGTTTTAACTACAAAATGCAGCCAAATTTTGATGAATTGGTACATCTTGAGATTTTCATGGTTTACTATTTGATCTTTTGTTAGCTGGGCACAACAGTCCATATGTCCCTCCCTTGCCAGCTATGTAAGGAGACTAAGGCAGGAGGATTGCCTGGACCCAAGCACATGAGACAGCTTGGGCTGTTGAGCAAGATTTTTTTTTTCTCTCAAGAATAAAAGAGAAAAAAGACGAAAGGTTCTTTTTTTTTTTTTTTAAGGAGCTGCTTGGCCCCTCTTCTCTTTAAGCTCTCACGTTTCTTTCTTTTTTTTCCCAAAGATTTAATGGGCCCTCTTCTCTTTAAGCTCTCACGTTTCTTTCTTTTTTTTCCCAAAGATTTATTTATTATTGTATCTAAGTACAATGTAGTTGTCTTCAGATGTACCTGAAGAGGGCATCAGATTTCATTACAGACGGTTGTGAGCCACCATGTGGTTGCTGGGATTTGAACTCAGGACCTTTGGAAGACCAGTCAGTGCTCTTAACCACTGAGCCATCTCTCCAGCCCCGAAAGGTTCCTTTTTTAGGTCTTGGTTTTGTTTGCTAGTCAGTTTCTGTGTCTATTCAGAGTTTGTTTCTGTGTCTGAGATAGGGTCTCATGTAGCCCAGGCTGGCCTGGAGACACTGAGACACCCCCAGCTTCTGTCTCCCTGGTGCTGAGATTATAGGTGTAGCCCTGCAAGCCCCAATAAAAGCCTACTTTCTCATTGTTGAATAAGAGGGCCTCCAGAGTTAGGAATCCAGGCCTCTTGGTGTTCTAGCGATGGGGTCCAGAGACAGTTTACCTCTCAGGGCTCTGGACCCAGTCAGTGGATTGATCTCACGACAGATTTGTATTGAGATATCTTTGTTGGGAGCTGTTGCATCCTGAGAGGTGCAGACCAGCTAGAGGAAGCAAGTCACTGGTGTGTGCCCTGGGGTCCTGCCCTGGCCATTTCCTATGTTCCCTCTCTGCTTCCTGCTTGGCCATGAAGTACAAACCTCTTTTCTGTCATGATGCTCTGGCCAAGTGCATGGAGCTGCATGCACAGCCACGAAATAAGCTCTCTGAAACTCTGCCCCAGAACAAATCCTTCCCTTGTGCTACTCTGTCAGGGAGTGGGTCACAGCAATGAAAAGGGTTACTAACACACAGGTTCTTTAAGTTTTCCAGGTCAGCTAGTATCTCCTGCAGTTGGACTGTCACACACTGTTTCCAGTGAAGATTTTAAATGGGGATAAGACAGGCTGGTGATGCAGGACTTTAATCCTAGCACTTGGGAGGCAGAGGCAGGTTGACCTCTAAGTTTGAGGCCAACCTGGACTACAGGGTGAGTTCCAAGACAGCCAAGGCTACATGAATAAACTCTGTGTCAAAAACAAAACAAAAACAAACTAACCATGAAAACAAAATGGGGTTAAGATGTGGTCACATCTGTGGCTTTGAAGGATTTCTCTGGCTGTTGAGGGAGGAAGGAGGAAAGAGCAGGGAGCCACCAGGGTCCCTGAAGAGACATCTGCAGTGAGAGAAGAAGGCAGGAGATTGGGGTCTCAGGAGCAAGCACAGACAGGGCTGAGGCAGGTGAATTGGGACTGAGGAAACTCAGGGCTCAACCCCCCTTTTCCGTGGTTATAGCAGTTGAGGGTGAAGGCCCCTTGTGAACAGTCATTGAAGCCAGCTGTGGGTGGGGCTTGAGCGTTGGTTGGACCTTAGCCGGGAGCTGTGGGTGGCAGCCAGCTCAGGGATACCCTACCCTAACTTAACCCCAACCCTGGACAGAAGCTGTGGCTCAGGCTGCCCTGAACCTTCTCCCCACACAGCCTCCATCTCACCATGTGGGTAAGAAGACTTTTCCAGCCTTCCTCTCTGCACTGGGCATGGAGGACCACGGCCCTGAACCATCCCCTGGGCAGGCATCAGGGAGTCCTCCGCTGGTCACATTCTGGAGGCCGAAGCTACAGAGCAGTCATTTTTGACATGGGCGGAGTTCTCGTGCCTTCTCCAGGGACAGTGGCTGAGGGTAAGCTCCTTATTCTTTTTAACTCTTAGGAAGTGGGAGTGGGAAAATGGAGACAGATAGGCCTGAGGGTCAAATTCTAAGCCCCACTTAAGGGCAGTGTTTGAGGAAAATTATTCAGCTGCCCAGAGTCGTTTTTCTTAATGACCTATGGAAAATAAGGTAGATCAATTGGTAGCATGCGTGAAGCCCGGGGTTCAGTCCTTAGCACTACATAAGCCAGATGTGGCATTTGGTAGGTTGAAGCAGGAGAATCAGTTGTTCTGGGTCATCCTCTGCTAAACAGTAAATTCAAGGATAGCCTGACCTAGATGAAACCATTACGTCCTGACTCTGAGGGATACCCAGAGGAGCCCCAGATTTCGAAGTCAGCTGCAACTTGCAAAAGAATCTTTTTATTATTTCGAGTCTTGACTCAGATTGCAAGCATCCCCACCTCGATGTAGGTGCTGGCATGCAACCACGAGTCCAGAAAGCATTGAGTTTATATATAGTGCAGTTAGGAATTCTTTGAATGCTTAGGGTGAAGGGGAGTGGAGGCGGGCTTAGGTTGTAAGTCAAACAGGATACTATTTGGTGGGACGGAACTGTAGCTGGGAAGAGAATTAAAAAGTACCTTTCGGGGCTGGTGAGATGGCTCAGTGGGTAAGAGCACCCGACTGCTCTTCCGAAGGTCCAGAGTTCAAATCCCAGCAACCACATGGTGGCTCACAACCATCCGTAACAAGATCTGGCGCCCTCTTCTGGAGTGTCTGAAGACAGCTACAGTGTACTTACATATAATAAATAAATAAATCTTTAAAAAAAAAAAGTACCTTTTGTGGGGTTATCAGGAACTAATTTTCTGGCTGGCCATTACTGTCTGTGAACTCTGATTGCCTTTGTTTTATCATTCAGACATGGGGCCTTAGTCTTCTTTGAGTTTGTTATTTGTTTAAGGTCCCAAGGACAGGCACCTGGAGAGCTCGGCCGTTTATCAGAGAGCGAGCTAGTTTTTGTCAATGTAGAGATGGGGAGGCTGTCTCAAACTAGCATTTGTGGCTGCTCAGGGTGTTTTCATTAAGGGGGGTTTTGGTTTGGTTTGGTTTGGTTTGGTTTGGTTTATTTGTTTGTTTGTTTGTTTTGTTTTCGAGGCAGGGTTTCTCTGTATAGTCCTGGCTGTCCTGGAACTCACTTTGTAGATCAGGCTGGCCTCGAACTCAGAAATCTGCCTGCCTCTGCCTCCGGAGTGCTAGGATGCGCCCAGCATTAAGGGAGGTTTTTATGGACAGTGCCATTCTAGTGCCAGACTGGGTTCCCTCAGAGTGGTCAGGGAGGGGGAGGGAGCCCTGAGCTTGCTGCAGGGGGGACTCAGCACAGAAACCAGCTGTCTGCATACTGTATTTGCCCCGGCAGGAGGGAAAATGGGAGCTTCTTTGAGGAAAACACAGAGGCAGACTGTCTGCACACAACACTGGATTCCCTTTGGTGAGGCTTCCAAGAAACAGGACAATTAACTGCAGAGAGTAGTTTGGAGGCTACAACAAAACACTGTCTATAAATAAATAGTGACACAAGGAACTCTGTCTTTTGCCCCAGTATCATGATGTGGGCTGTTTTCTTCTGCCGTGCCAGTGAACTGAAGCCTCAAAATTGAGTCCACGTAAATCTTTCCTCCTTTAAAAATTGTTGGGGGCCGGCCAGCAGCCCACAACGTGAACGGTTCCACTGAGATGACAGCTCCGAGCTGAAAAGAGAGGAAGCTAGACGGGGAGGAAGAAGAAACGAGGCCAAGACAAGTTCATCCTGTTCAAAGCCCAATTTTACTTGTTCAGACACTCAGTTATAAAGGAAGCGGGAGGGAACCCGATTCCCGCCGAATGGTCTCGGGGTCCAGTAGCAGGGTGAACACGTGTGTGGCTCCAAGCAGCAAAGCGGCATGGTCCAGCAGTGGGCGTGGCATAACGAATGAGCAGGAAACTCCACCCTTGAGCAAGCAGGTTCCAGGCTGGAGGAAGGGAGACTACAAAAAATAACTAAACAATCGGCTGGAGAGGTGGCTCAGTGGTTAAGAGCACTGACTGCTCTTTCAGAGGTCCTGAGTTCAATTCCCAGGTGGCTCACGACTATCAGGAATGGGATCTGATGCCCTCTTCTTGGTGTGTCTAAAGACAGCTATAGTGTAGTACATATAAATAAATAAATAAATAAATTAATTAATAATAAATAAAAGTGACAGTGGCTAGCTGTGGCACAGGCTGACCGACTAGGCCCTGGGAATACATGGCTTGGGCTGAGATGTATTTCGGTGGTAGAGGGCTTGCCTACTACCCACCAGGCCCTTGGTCCATTCTCAGCTCTGCAAGAAGACAGTGGGGAAGAGGGGAGGAGACTGGGAGGAGCCGAAGGTCACACAGCCTCTTCCCAGCTGTGTACCACAGACCTGGGTCTGAGTGCCAGGACAGAAACTGCTTTGTTGTCATCTTGCCCCTGCCCCTTCCCATTGCCATCCATGATAAACTCCATGAGCAAGAGCAGCGTGGGAAGAAAGAGTCTTTATTTGAGTTCCACACCCAGGCCAGAGTCTATCATGGAGAGAACTCAGTGCAGGGATTCAAGGCAGGAACCTGAGGGCAGGAACAGAAGCAGCAGCCATGGAGGACTGTTGCTTGTTGGCTTCCTCCTGTTCTGCCCAGTTCTCGTGAACCCCAGAAGAACATCAGGAATTGCAAGTCAAATATAAAAACAAAGAGAGCCTTTATTTCACGAATCAGACCCAGATTGCAAGCCTTTCCTGCCGCAGACCCGCTGGGCCCCTGTGTCTGCGTAAAACGAGTCTCTCGAGCAGATGGACAAAGAGTCGGATGAAGTGACAAACAGACATACACAGGAGAGGTTGTGCAGAATCTGAATGTAATCTTCTGGTCGAGCCTCAGACTTTTTATATTACAGCGAATATCAAAAATTGCAAATCATAACAGGCAAGGTACATTGAAGTTTTCCAGGTGCAAGAGGAGTGACTTCAAAAGGAACCAGATAAATGTTTACACTAGGGATTAGCACAGATGCAAGAGTTTCACAATTTAGTGTTAATAGCACCAGGGGGTTATTAACTCTTGACAGGCTTCAAGAATAATGTAGTGTCACTGACCCCGAAATTCTCTAGGCCTTGTTAAATTTTATCTTGTCTGGAAAATCCCCATTTATCAGGATAGTATATTAATTTGCTCTTGGCATGGAATGTAGCTTGTGGTAAAATTTTTATCTCAGTGAGAATTCCAGTCTCTTTCTGCAGACAACTGAGTTAATGGCTCTGATTTATTGTAGTGCTTAATTAGTTACTGAATAGGTTAAGCTCCTTGCTGCTATCTGGGATCTTGGAACACTGGGAGAGGTTTTAGCTAATTCAGAATACAATCTTAAAAGGCATTTACCAATAAGGTAATACTAAATAGAGAGCACGTGGATCCATACACTAGACTAATGCGGGAGTGGAAAATTATTTTTATGGGTTATATGGATTAGGGAGAGAGTGCCAGACTCCAGGAAGAGAGTTTCCTTGAAACTCTTTGCTTCATGAGCCAGCTTCCCAGCTTTCGCTTTGTCAAACTGACTCAACCAAAGTACGTGGCAGTGATATATATATATATATATATATATATATATATATATATATATAATCTATCTATATACATATATAGTATATATAGATAGAGATAGATAGAGATCTATAGATACATATATATATATACTATATATACTCTCTATATCTATCTATAGATATCTATCTATCTATAGATATATATAGAGAGAGTATATATAGTATATATAGAGAGAATATATATGTGTGTGTATATATATATATATATACATATATATATATATATATATATATATATATATATATATATATGTATAAGCTGGAATCCTCAAACTGGTCTGTGACATGGGAAAGCCATCCTTCAAACCTGATAACATTGCTCAGACAGAGGGGAGGAACCATGGAGCCAGGAGGGGACCCTCCTGACCTGGGAAGTAACTTTATGGTGCTGTCAGGAGCTAGTGTATTTTTACAAACTGTCACAGCTGTCTGGGAACACTTAATTGTCCTTTTCTCATGGTCCAAGAGTAGGCCTCTTATCATTTTAAGGATGTTTGGTCCTTGCTCCCTTCAAGGGCAGGAGCCATCTGCACTGAGAAATGTTGGTTTTCTATCAAAGGATTTCAAGGATGGAGAGTTCAGGAGCATCCTCACCTGTATCTGGGAAGCTCCAGGATGCCCTGTCAGGGAAACAAAAAACAACAAACAAACAAACAAAAAACAGAGAGAGGAAAATGCCAACCTGCTCCATGCCACTGGCATTATTATCCAGAGAAAATGGTGCTAGAAACTGGCCCTGTCATCATCGTCTCCACGGGGCTGATCTAGGAACAAGTAGAATCTCTTACAGCTTCCTGGTGCTGCAGAAGTGATTTCGGGTGTCCCTAATTGTTTGTTTAGTCGTTGTTGTTTTTGTTTTGAGCCAGGGTTTCACTGTGTAGTTCTGGCTGTCCTAGAATTGCTCTGTCCCAGAGATCTGCCTGCCACCACCTCCTAACAGCTAGGATTAAAGGAGTGTACCACCACAGCTTAAATTCGTTTCTTTAGGAAAAGAAAGGCCAAGTAGCAGGGGACATCCAACCTCCAATTTCTGGTTCCCAGGCTTAGAGACTTACCACCCTCTCCAGCCTCAGTCTCCCCGTCCACCAAGTTCAGATACAGATCGTAGTGCTGCCTGGAAGTCCAGGGCCCTGGTGGGGACCGGTGTTCAGCCAGTGGCAGTGTCTGCCCTCAGAGTGTGGGCCATGTCACTGACTCACACATCCGCAGGGTGGTTATGGGTAATCAGTTCTCCCTCCATTCTCCATAGGCCAGGCAAGCTCGGCATCAGCCCAACAAAGTGGAAAGCTCACTGAGTCCATGGCTGAGCTGGCCTGGGATTTTGCCACCAAAGAAGGGTTCCGGGTTTTCAAAGAGATGCCAGCCACCAAAACACTGACCAGATCCTACCATGCCTGGGCGGGGCCGAGGTCCCCGAGGACTCCCACGGGTGTGAGGGGTCACAGCACTGTAGCAGCTGCTTCCCCTTCTCACGAGGCAAAGGGAGGCCTGGTCGTCTCTCCAGAGGGCCTGTCTCCTCCAGTCAGAAAGTTGTGTGAGCAGCTGATGCAGTTTATAGAACAGAAGGTGTACCCGCTGGAGCCAGAGCTGCAGAGACACCAGGCCTCGGCCGACAGGTGGAGCCCTTCCCCGCTGATAGAAGACCTCAAGGTAAGCCAGCCTTTCAGGGTGACTGACCCTAGCCACTGAGGCCAGAGGCAAGGAGGCTGACAGGAATCCTCTTGGTATCCCATCACTAGGGAGAAGCAGCTGCTGGTTAATCAGGTTTCATCCTGTCACTGGGGGCGGGGCATGTGTGGCTGGGATGAGAAAGGGGAGTGGTAAGTTCTTCTGTGATCCCCATACTTGGGAGATGGAAGTGGGAGGGTAAAAAGTTCACACTGACCCCAGCTACTTGAGACCCTGTCTCAAGATGGAGTAATACGACCTGTGGCTTAGAGAGACTCATCAGGTCAAATGGACATCTGTCACACAGAGTTCAGAAACAAGCCACATTAGGGGAATTCTGTAGCCAAATTCTCTTTAGAGATGGTATCAGAAGCAGAAAGCAGAGCATTTGTAAAGTGTCCCCCTCACCCTGCTTTGGCTGCTACAGTTCTCTCACCATTCTGACACACACCTTCAGTCTGTGGTGCCTGTGGTCAGTCAGGACAACACAGGTAGGGAGCCTGTGGAAGGCAGCTCACCTCAGGGTGACAGTCAGAGGCAGAAGGGGACACGTAAACCTATACCAGATGCCTTCCTTTCTCCACCATTTATTCCATATGGACCTTTGGCCTAGGGGCTGGTGCTGCCCACATCAGTAGAGAGGTTCACTATTTAGTTGAGTAAATAACTCTGGAAAGGACGCTTGCTCAGGGCCAGCCCTCAGAGGTCTCAGAAGTCCCCCTCAGGAGCTGGCTGTGTTCCAATAGGATTCCTGACTGTCACAGAAACAGTGTTAATCATGACGAGGCATCACCGGGCCTTGGATAGGGAGACATGGAATGAACTCACATGGGCCTTGCTAGTTCTCTCTCATTATGCCACCCACGCCTGCAGGTTTGTATCCAGCCAGTGGGTCTGCCTTGGCACTGCTTTGGGTATATGCTGTGTCTCTGACTGCACCTTTCACTCCCCATTGTGCGCCACTGCGCAGGATAAGATTTGACCTCAGCAGGAGAGATGACTCAAGGTTAAGAGAACATTCTGCTATTGTAGGGATGCAAGTTCAGTTCCCAGCACCCGTATCAGGCGACGCACAACTGCCTATAACTCTAGGTCCAGACATTCCAACACCACACCTCTCACCTCCATGGGCCCTGCATTCACATTCATACACATATGTTATTTTCCTTGTTTGTTTGTTTGTTTTGAGACAGGGTTTTTCTGTGTATCCCTGGCTGTCCTGGAATCTGCTTTGTAGAACAAATTAGGCTTGAAATCACAGAGAGCCTCCTGCCTCTGCATGCCTGGTGTGCACCACTACAACCCAGATTTTGTTTTTTTGGTTTTTTTGTTTGTTTGTTTGTTTGTTTCATTTTGTTTTTTGAGGCAGCATCTCTTTGTGCAACCCCAGCTGGCCTGAAATTTAACATGTAGACCAGGCTAGCCTCAAACTCAAAGATCACATGCTTCTGCCTCCCAAGTGCTGGGGTTAAAGATGGATAATTGTTGCGGCTGGCCAGCAGCTCGCAATGAGAACGACTGAGATGGCAACTCGAGCTGAAAAGAGAGGAACTAGACGTGGCGAAAGAAGAAACGGAGCCAAGTCTCTGATCAAAGCACCATTTTTACTTGTTCAGACACTCAGTTATAAAGGAAGGGGGAAGGGGACCCGATTCCTGCCAAATAACTTGGGGTCCAGTAGCAGGGTGAACACGTGTGTGGCTCCAAACAGCAAAGCTGCACGGTCCAGCAGTGGGCGTGGCAGAACGAATGAGCAGGAAACTCCACCCCTGAGCAAGCAGGTTCCAGGCTGGGGGAGGGGAGACTATAGATAATACCACTTCTGACCAAATTTTTATTGTATGAATATATATATATATATATGTATATATATACACATATGTATAATATACATTATATATGTGTGTATATATATGAAATATATATTATACATGTGTATATATAAAATATATATGTATGTATATCTGTCTGTCTACCTGTCTATCTATCTATATATCTATATACACTTTTAAAGGTAAGATTCAATGATATTGCTCGCCTTTTCCCTGACAGGAGAAAGCCAAGGCTGAAGGACTTTGGAATCTTTTCCTACCCTTGGAGACTGATCCTGAGAAAAAGTACGGAGCAGGGCTGACTAACGTGGAATATGCACATCTGTGTGAAGTGATGGGCATGTCTCTGTATGCTTCTGAGGTACAGTCTTTTTTTTTTTTTTTTTTGGTTTTTTTCGGACAGGGTTTCTCTGTATAGCCCTGGCTGTCCTGGAACTCACTTTGTAGACCAGGCTGGCCTCGAACTCAGAAATCCGCCTGCCTCTGCCTCCCGAGTGCTGTGATTAAAGGCGTGCGCCACCACGCCCGGCCGAGGTACAGTCTTAACAGTTCTCTCAGCCTGTGAGAACACGTCCCCCTACCCCCCAAACACATACACACATGGCCAGCAGAAACCACTGCATGTGGAAAGTCCATCTCAGGGCTCCACACAGCTGGAATCTCCTATGGGCAAGGCAGGCAAGTTTAGGCAGCTGAAAAAAGCCTGTATAGATAATCCACTCAGGGGAACCACCTAGGGGCTTCTGTTTCCGGGTCCTTAAACTCAGAGAGGGGGGTTTAAGATTAAACTTCAATGTGGGTCTGGCTCTTCTGAGGGGAGAGGAAACACTTTCATGAGTTGTCTGTCAGAGAGTCAGAAATGTGCCTCTTCCAAGAGGTCGGAGACATAGGGGACACAAATGATTTTCTTCTCCTCAGATATTTAATTGCACTGTCCCTGATATGGGGACTATGGAGATCCTAGTGCGGTATGGCACTAAGGAGCAGAAGGCCTGCTGGCTGGTGCCGCTGTTGGAAGGCAGGATCCATTCATGCTTCGCCATGACTGATCGCAAGGTACCATGTTTGTTTCTTTGCCTTTGACTAGCCTGCAGTTGCTGTCTGCTCCTGTGTGATGTAGGTCCTTAGGAACTCTAACCAGCATGTGCTCTCTCTTGTCCAGGTGGCCTCCTCAGATGCCTCTAACATCGAGGCTTCCATCAAAGAGGAAGATGGCTCCTATGTCATAAATGGTCACAAGTGGTGGACCTCAGGTACTTGGAGAGGAATATGCTTTTTAAACTTTTCAGTCTGTGTGGATGAGGAGGCCTCTGGGGCCCAATTTGAGCAGTATGTCAGGGTGGGGGGCTGTGTTGGAGGCTCTTGAGGACCAAATGACCACACCTATGGCTGAACCCCTGCAGGCAGATTGCTTGGATTCGGTTAACTGAACCTTCTCTCTTTATTCTGCCCCTGCCATTTTGGCTGGCAGTCTTCTTGGAGGGGGAGGGAAAAAGCCCACATCCAGCCAGAGTTCCTCCCATTCTCTGGGCAGGCAGACATGGGGGGGGGCTGCCAGACACTTTCCACTAGGCCCTGGGTGGGCATCTAAGCCACCGACCCCACTTGACAGGGTGTGGACAAGGGGCAGCCCCTGATACCAGGGGCCCTTAGGTGACACCCTTGGCCCCAGGGTTATGGGAGAGAGGGCAGAGGGAGAGAAGTTCCCACATAGGTGAGAGTACTTAGTCCAGGCCTTGACTGGAGCACAGGAAGGCTTTCCATTGGGAGATTAGAAACGACTCATTAGGAGAAAGCCTATCCCATGTCCAAGCGCAGCGGGCCTTGATGAACAGAGACAGTCTATGTTTTAGAGTTTTATTTTAGTAAGGCAGGGAGAAAGGAGAGAAGAGAGAGAGACAGAGAGAGAGAGGGAGAGAGAGGGGCAGGCCATGACCAAAAGGAGAGAAGGGGGAAAGAGAAAGAGAAGAAAGGCTAGAGTAAGAGATGAGAGAGAGTAAGAGGTTAGAGAGAAAGCGGAAGAGAGGAAGAGGGGGAGAGAGTAAGAGAGTAAGAGGAGAGAGTAAGAGAGTGAGGTGGGGCCAAGCAACTCCTCTTATGGTGGCTGTTATCTATGGTGTTGCTAGGTAACTTGGGAGGAGTGCAGCCTGGAGGTCAGAAGCTTGGGACATTGTCTATGTGACTACTAACCACACTTCTCCTGTGGGGGCTGTGGGGGCGGTAACTTCGACAGGAGCCTTGAGTCTAGGAGACATGAGGGAACACCTACCATGGCATGTAGGTGAATTATCACCATTCCAGGGTTCAGATCTCAGCTCAACTGGAGACCAGACTGTGTATAGCCCAATGCCCCACATAGGGGACCTGGGTTCAGTTCCTGGCAGCCACATGGCTGCTCACATCTTATCATTCCAATTCCAGGGGATCTGATGCCCCCTTCTGACTTTGTGCACCACCCATCTTGTGGTGTGCATACATACACACATGCAGGCAAAGCACACACAAAAATTAATTTTTTTTTGTTTTTTGTTTTTGTTCTTTGAGACAGGGTTTCTCTGTGTAGCCCTGGCTGTCCTGGAACTCACTTTGTAGACCAGGCTGGCCTTGAACTCAGAAATCCACCTGCCTCTGCCTCCTGAATGCTGGAATTAAAGGCGTGTGCCACCACGCCCGGCTAAAATTAATGTTTTTTGTTTTGTTTTGTTTTGTTTTGTTTTGTTTTGTTTTAAAGATTTTTGTAAGTACACTGTAGCTGTCTTCAGACACCCCAGAAGAGGGCATCAGATCTCATTACGGATGGTTGTGAGCCACCATGTGGTTTCTGGTATTTGAACTCACGACCTTCAGAAGAGCAGTCGGTGCTCTAAACTGCTGAGCCATCTCTCCAGCCCTAAAATTAATGTTTTTTTTTTTTTTTTTTTTTTTTTAAGATTTATTTATTTTATATAAGTACACTGCAGCTGTCTTCAGACACTCCAGAAGAGGGCGCCAGATCTCGTTACGGATGGTTGTGAGCCACCATGTGGTTGCTGGGATTTGAACTCTGGACCTTCGGAAAAGCAGTCGGGTGCTCTTACCCACTGAGCCATCTCACCAGCCCAAAATTAATGTTTTTAACCTTATGATTGTTATAAAGTGAATGCTTACCACCTGCTCACTGAGACATTTGACTTTTCCTCCATCCCCCTCTGTAATAGATTCTGACTCATGTTACAGAAGCACCCTCAGAATTCATCCTGCCTCCTCTTTTCTCATGTTCTTAGGTACCTGTTGACCACGTGGGAAAATCCAATATTCAGAACCACCTATGACTAGAGAAAAGGGAGAAGGGGGTAGGGCAGGTTTGGGAGAAAGAGAGAGAGAGAGAGAGAGAGAGAGAGAGAGAGAGAGAGAGAGAGAAGTGTGCCTTGTCTTGTGCTTTGGGCACGTGTTCCATCTCGATCTGTGTCCCCAGTCCCTCTCTCCATCACGGTGGATTCTGAACTACTCGCTCTGTTTGCTCAGTGTGCCAGTTGGGCATACGTGTTACACTTTTTCCCCAAGATTGATTGATTGATTGATTGATTTAATGTATATGGGGTACATGGTAGCTGAACCGATGGTTGTGAGACTTCATGTGGGTGTTGGGAGTTGGATTTTTTAGGACTTCTGCTCACACCGGTCAACTCTGCTTGCTCAGTCCCTGGTTGCTCCTGCCTAAAAATTTATTTATTATATGTATGTATTCTGTAACTGTCTTCAGACACACCAGAAGAGGGCGTCAGATCTCATTACGGATGGTTGTGAGCCACCATGTGGTTTCTGGGAATTGAACTCAAGACCTTCAGAAGAGCAGTAGGCGCTCTTAACCACTGAGCCATCTCTCCAGCCTACATGTTACGCTTCTGACATGGAGAGAACAGAGCTGGTATTCTCACAGAGGCCAGCCAGAGAAGCTTCCAGGCCTCCCAGAAAACACAACAATGGCTTGCTGGAAGAGCAGAGGTTTCTTGGAGTCTGAAGCAGTTTTCTGAAGCACACACCAGAAGGGAAGCCTGAGAAGCAGTTCAGAGGTCTGTGTGGTATTTCCAGGAGGGCCTCTGTCCTCAGTGTACAACCACAAGTGTCCACAGGAGGGCGCACTCTCATCTAAGGCTTTTTTAACCAGTTCTATCTTGGTTGCTCCCCTGGGGATGGATTTGTGAGCTGTTTTGTCCCTTCCATGGTGGACATCCTCCATGTGGCCCACTACCTCATGTGGAGCTTAGCATTCCAGAGGCACTGTGAACACCTGCTTTGATATCTTGTTTCTGTTTTTTAAGTCTAACATGATAGTTTTTAAACTTTGTTTCTCATGGAGATGGACAGAGGTCTAGGCAGTTAAAGGCACTGAGTGCTTTAGCAGAAGACCAGCACTCACCCACAGTGCAGCTCCCAACTAGATATGACTCTGGTTCCTTCTCCTGGCCTCTGTGAGCATTACACACATATACAAACACTTACACAGGAAAGTTAAAACATTGCTCATATAGTAACTGTGGTAGGTTCCCATCTCCCTGTGATAAGTTTTGTCTGGTCTGAAGGCCGCATGTGCATCTCTGATCCTGTGGCTCTATGTGCATTCTGGGGCCTATACTTGGCTCTCTGATCCTATAGATCTATCAGGTCATAGGTTTGCTTTTCACAGGCCGGGGCTCCATGTGGTCAGAGGATCCATAGTCCTGGAATCCACTGATAGGCTCTGTCCCTCTTCTTCCTGACAGGCATCCTGCATCCGCACTGCAAACTCTGTGTGTTTATGGGAAAAACAGACCCACAGGCCCCAAGGCACCAGCAACAATCTATGCTCTTGGTTCCCATGGACTCTGCAGGAATCACAGTCATCCGGCCTCTGTCGGTGTTTGGTTTGGAGGATCCTCCAGGTTAGATCTCCCGGAGTCAGTCTCCCTGAGTGTGGCTCTAATACCTGACAGCACTTTGGGGAGCCCTGGTTCTGTTCAGAATTTGCCACATGCTAAGGATCTGAAGGTATTTGTGAGGCCCAGCCCAGACTTTCATTTCCTAAGGAGCATGGCCGCCCAGCAGACTGCCTGTAGGTGTTTCTGCTTGCCTTACCCTTCTGATCTCAGAAGATAAGCAAGATTCCATGAAAGGAGACAGGCAGGCAGAAGCACCAGGCCTGCATCCTCCTGGAAATGTCTTGTGTGGGCCACAGCCCCATGAGATTCCCTCACCTGTGTGAAGGGAGGGACCTCTCCACTGACCACATTCACACCAAGCCTGATTCATTGGGACCCACATGGTAGAGAAAACTAGCTGGCTCTGCTGGTTGTCCTCTGAGCTCCTCACACATGCTTGGGCATATGCACACACACACACACACACACCACACAACCAACACATAATACAAGTAAAAATAAATCAAATGGTCAATAATTTGTGGCCAGTGAGATGACTCAGTAGATAAAGATGCTTGCTGCAAGCCGGGCAGCCTGAGTTCTATCCTCAGGACCTACATGGTAGAAGAGACCTGACTCTTGAAAGTTCTCTTCTGATCTTCCCAAATGTACCATGCCTATATGCTGACATCATATACAGGCAGTGATGGCAAATGCCTTTAATACCAGCACTTGGGAAGCAGATTTAGGTAGGTCTCTGAGTTCAACTACACAGAGAAACCCTGTCTCAAGTAAGAAAAAAAGAAAGAAAAAAAAGGGAGAAACAAACAAAGAAACAAGTAAACAAATAAAATAACTTGTTTTTACTGTAGATATCAACTCCCTTTCTGTATTTCTTGGTCCACTGTCCCTCCCTTAGCTGTGACCCAGTTAGAAGCCTAAGGCCAGTGCCTGTAGATAGCCCTAACCAAAGCAAGGTATACAGACATCCAAAGAAACTGCATATTGGTGTTTCAGGTGGCCATGCTGAAGTACGGTTCAAGGATGTGCGTGTGCCCAAGGAAAACATACTTCTGGGCCCGGGCAGAGCCCTTGAGATCGCTCAGGGCAGGCTGGGGCGTGCCCGGATTCATAACTCCATGAGGTTGATTGGGTATTCAGAGAGGGCCTTGGCACTCATGAAGACACGGGTAAGACCCCTGTACCCACATTGACTCAAACCCACTGTTGCTGGCTGAGGAATTTCAAGCACTGGTCTCCCTCTAAGAACAGAGCTCACAGGGCAGTGTTCATGCCTGGAATCTGCATCTCTGTTTTGCATGTACTTTACATGGCTACAGCTGGCTTCTAGAGTAGGATGGGCACCTCTCTGTCTAGGTGGCCAGAAGCCAAGGCCTGGCTTCATGGTGGCTGAGGGCAAGGTTCCCAACCCCAGAGGATTGTGGCAGACAGGAACCATTTGTTCCCAGCACATCCCGAGGTTAGATCATGCATGGCCTGTTTGTGCCCCTGGGGTCACAGCAACTGGCCCTGTGCATAACAGCTTCCTTGGTCAGTATGTCCAGGCATGGTGTCTTATGCCTTTAGTTCTAGCACTGGTGAGCTGAGGCAGGAGGATTGCTGAAACTTTCAGACTAGAGTATGACATTGTCTCAAACAAAAGTCATTTGGCATGGGCCCCTTAAAGGCTGGGGACTCTGCTACTACCATGGCAGCAGAGTGAGGATCTGCAGGGGGTTCAGTTAGGTGTGACCAAGCTGGTGTGGGTTCAAACTTCAGGAGTCTTCGCTCACAGTTTGTCTTAGGCTTCTATAAGCAGTGCACAATTTGGTGAAAACTTATTCTGGTGATGAGTAAACCCTACGTGTAAATCAAAAATACAGGAAGCTCTGAGAAACCAGGGCCAGCCTGGTCTACAGAGTGAGTTCCAGGACAGCCAGGGCTACACAGAGAAACCCTGTCTCAAAAAAAAAAACAAAAAACAACAACAACAAAAAACAAGCATAAAAAAATTAACATAGGCAATTACTAGTTACATTTATACTTGCTTCTCCTGTTAGAGCAGTAGCAACTAGAAAGCCTGAAAAGGTATCAATAGTCATATGTGCATATGTTATTTTTTTAAAATCAGAAATAGGAGTGTCCATTTGCAGTAATTGATTAAGTATAAGTTAATTCCTGGAGAATTGACACCATTATGTGGAACAGGTAGACACTGAGGACACTGAGAACAAGTCTTTACCGTTTGACACGCACACTCTCTAACAATGCCTCATTATCTCACACCATTACTATTGTGATGATGTAAAGAAGGGGATTAAATGGCCAATTGTTCTTGTATAAGGCTTATAATTTGCCTGGTATATAAATCTGGGGCAACATCACCTTAAGAGGTCTTGTCCAGGCAATCTAGGATGAGTTCTTAAATGTCCAAAGATAGTCCTTTAAAGGAACAGTATTTTTTCTTAACTTGATTCATATAAGCATAAACAATTGCAATTTTGAGAATTAGCAGTATCCAAAAAGGGAACAATTTCAAGCAATTGTAAGCCCTGAGATGTGTATGTGTGTGTGTATATATATGTATATATGTGTGTATATATATACAAATATATACACACACATATACATATATATATACTGGCTTTCAGTATACAAATTAAAACTTGATTTTTCAACATTTCAAAACACTGGCTACAGCACACAATTCAATTATCTGTGCTGAAGGAGGAGGAAATTCAAAAGAATAAACATGTGATCTTGTCACATATACTTCTCTCTGGAAGAAGGGCTGTTTATAAATACAGTAGATGTATTCTTCATGGGATGCATACATAAATTTACAGAAAATACAAAAGCATTCATAGAAGCATTTTTTGTTGTTGTTTTGTTTTGTTTTCTGAGACAGGATTTCTCTGTGTAGCCCTGGCTGTCCTGGAACTCACTCTGTAGACCAGGATGGCCTTGAACTCAGAAATCCGCCTGCCTCTGCCTCCCGAGTGCTGTGATTAAAGGCATGCGCCACCACGCCCAGCCATAGAAGCAATTTTTAACAACTTATCTTTTGAATAATGATTATCAATTTTACCTAAAAAATTTGCTGTGCAATAGGCCAAGTATCAATGTTCTGCAATAACCAATTTATTTATTTTCTTTGGTTTTTCGAGACAGGGTTTCTCTGTAGCCCTGGCTGTCCTGGAACTCACTCTGTAGACCAGGCTGGCCTCGAACTCAGAAATCTGCCTGCCTCTGTCTCCCTAGTGCTGGGATCAAAGGTGTTCGCCTCCATGCCCGGCTGCAATAACCAATTTAATTGCTGTTCAAAACAAAGAACAGGCAGGTTTTTAAGACTTTTTTTTTTAAATACCTTCATGTTTTTATCCTGTAATTCTTTTTTAACACCACAACAGTGTCATAATAGGATGTGAAAACTTTACTTGGGCCGGGTGTGGTGGCGCACCAAACAAACAAACAAACAAACAAAACAAAACAATCTTTACTTGGAGACGAAGAAAGATGATTCTACATTAATATTCTCTTTTGCCAAAGAATTGCTGTGGGCACATTGAGTCACATTAACTAGAATACGCAGCTAATATTTGATTACCATTGGTTACAATTGATAACAGTTGATTGCAGAAACTTCCTCTACTTTCTTGCAAAGCCTTTGGTTTCTCACCAGTGAATTCGCATCTCCCTTGATAACATCCAACAAAGGCTTAAGTCCTCTGTGGTGAGCTTCAGGTGAGGTCTTAGCCAATCTCCTGGAAGCTTTGGAAAATCATTTGAAGCAAGCAGATACTATCATCAGGTAGGTGGTGGGATACTCGGTATTTTTTCCTGTATTTTGAATTAAAGCTGACAGTCACTTCACAGGATATATTATTTTTGTAAAAATTAATATCCTAGGGATAGATAAATAAAACACGCATCCTTTTGACTCTCGTTGCCCTTGGAGCTCAAGACTGTGAGGCTTGCAGTCACCAGCAGGTGGTGATGTGCGCCTTGGTGGAGTTCCCTCAGTCCTTCCTTCCTTCCTCCCTGGGAGTGGTCTTGGCCAGAAGCTGTGTCTGGCTGTCAGTAAAGGGGTGGGAGAAGAACTGGGCTGGGCAGTGGTGGCACATACCTTTAATCACAGACTAGGAATGCAGAGGCAGGTGTTCGAGACCAGCCTGGTTTACAGAGTGAGTTCCAGGACAGCACAGAGAAACCCTGTCTTGAAAAACAAAACAACAGGGATCTATCCCATAATCAGCCTCCAAATGCTGACACCATTGCATACACTAGCAAGATTTTGCTGAAAGGACCCTGATATAGCTGTCTCTTGTGAGACTATGCTGGGGCCTGGCAAACACAGAAGTGGATGCTCACAGCTATTGGATGGATCACAGGGCCCCAATGGAGGAGCTAGAGAAAGTATCCAAGGAGCTAAAGGGATCTGCAACCCTATAGGTGGAACAACATTATGAACTAACCAGTACCCCAGAGCTCTTGACTCTAGCTGCATATGTATCAAAAGATGGCCTAATCGGCCATCACTGGAAAGAGTGGCCCATTGGACACGCAAACTTTATATGCCCCAGTACTGGGGAATGCCAGGGCCAAAAAGTGGGAGCGGGTGGGTAGGGGAGTTGGGGGGAGGGTATGGGGGACTTTTGGGATAGCATTGGAAATGTAATTGAGGAAAATAACTAATAAAAAATATTTAGAAAAAAAGAAAAACAAAACAAGCCGAGGCGTGGTGGTGCACTCCGGAGGCAGAGGCAGGCGGATTTCTGAGTTCGAGGCCAGCCTGGTTTACAGAGTGAGTTCCATGACAGCCAGGGCTACACAGAAAAACCCTGTCTCGAAAAACCAAAAAAAGAAAAAAGAAAACCAATACAAAACACCTTGTCTCTCCTCAGCCTCAAAGGGAGCTTATTTCAGAGCCACATGTGAGTGTGCACTGCTCAGGAATATAGATTTAGATTACCTCAGATTCCACCTTGCTAAGGTTTACAATGTTTCTTGTTTTGTTTTGCATTTTTGGGTTGTTTTGTTTTGTTTTGTTTTTTGAGCCATGGTGTCTCTCTGTAGCACTGGCTGTCCTGGAACTAACTTGCTTTGTAAATCAGCCTGGCCTCAAACTCACAGAGATCCCCCTGCCTCTGCCTCTCAAGCACTAGGATAAAAGGTATGTGCCACAACTGCCTGGCTCTCTTTTCTTGAAAGACTTGATCTAACTGTGATCTCTTTCTCTCTCTCTCTCTCACACACACACATACACACAGCATAGACCTCATAGAGGTCCACCTTTGGGATTAAGCATCTGTGCTACCACATCCATCTTCATGCAGTTCGTATAGTAACAAAGGAGAAAGTCATAGAACACTTTCAGTTGTGTTGATGGTGCTTCAAGCAAACGAGGCAGAGACATATCTGCCGCAGACCCTCTGGGTCCCTTTGTCTGCATGGAACAAGTCTCTGGGGCAGGTGGGCAAGGCGTCGGCGGGTGACAGACAGACCAACACTCGATTGTGTAGAATCTGAATGTAGTCTCACAAAGTGAACACCAGTCTTATATAGTACAGAAAATACAAGGGGTCCGGAAGTCACAGCAGGCAAGGTACATTGAAGTTACCTGATACAAAACAAAGGAATAACTTCAAAAGGATTTACAGGAACCAGGTAAATGTTTACAGTAAAGATAAAGCAGTCCTGCCTAGGGTCAGCTTAGTGACAGGCAAGGATTTCACACTCTAGTGCTATACCTTAGAACCTTGTGAAGGCTAGCACCAGGGGGTTCTGCTCTTAGCAGGCCTCAGGAATAATGCAATATCACAACCCCCCTATTTCCTAGGCCTTGCTAAATTCTTATATGAGTGTAACTTTTAAGTATCTGGAAAATCTCCATTTGTCAGGAGAATTCACCAACTTGCTTCTAATATGCAATGCACTGTACTGAAGATTTCTATCTCAGTGGTTTTCCCTGGCTCTTTCATGGTAGTCCCTTGTTTGGGTGATATTTGCTACTGTCCTTAGTAAATATTTTGCAGATCAGCTCTGAGCTACTGGCTCCGTCTTTTGTTTGTTTGTTTTGGTTTGGTTTTTTGTTTTTTTTTTAAGATTTATTTATTTTTATTATATGTAAGTACACTGCAGCTGTCTTCAGACACTCCAGAAGAGGGTGCCAGATCTCGTTACGGATGGTTGTGAGCCACCATGTGGTTGCTGGGATTTGAACCTCGGACCTTCAGAAGAGAAGTCGGGTGCTCTTACCCACTGAGCCATCTCACCAGCCCCTTGTTTTGTTTTTTGAGACAGGGTTTCTCTGTATAGCCCTGGCTGTCCTGGAACTCACTCTGTAGACCAGGCTGGCCTCCAACTCAGAAATCTGCCTGCCTCTGCCTCCCGAGTGCTGGGATTAAAGGCTTGCGGCTCTGTCTTTTGTAATGCTTAATTAGTTACTGAATAGGTAACTTCTTTACTGCATTCCTGCTGGAACCCAAATTCATTGGCTTCTGGGATCTTGGAACACTGGGGAGGCTTAACTATATCAGAATTTAATCTTAAAAGGCATTTATAATAAAATACTAAGAGAAAGCTCGTAGTTCCATACACCAGACTAATGTGGGAATAGGGTATGAGTATATGGATAAATGAGAACGCCAAAGCTCCAGGAGGTGAGTTTCCATGAAACTTTTCCTCGTGAGTGCTTCCAGGCTTCTCAGCCTGCCAAGCAGACTTGACCGGAGTGTGTGGCACATCTCTGCTGTCTGTCTCTGATAACCTTCTCAGCTATTGGGTTGGTGGAAGGTAGCGATCTTCACATTCCAGACAGATTTCCCTTGGTCACAAGGTTTGTTGTCATGACAGAAGTGGGCAATAAATGGTTACTGAGGTCCTGTGAGTGATAGCCCAAGATTCAAGGCTCTGGACCTGTACCATTCCAAGCTCTCCAGGATCACTGTAGCTGTAATCAGCCACCAGCCTCTGCAGGACATTCTCTATAGGTGTGTCATCTGTAGTGAGCTCTGCATTGCCTACCTCAGACCCTCAACCCCAGTTAGCTGTCTGTCGGGCAGGCAGTTCCCACATCTGCTCTCTCTTGTCCTGTGTGCCTGGCTCCTCTGTAGTCATCCACTCAGAGCCTTCCAGGGCCTCTCTAGGCCTACTTCCTTAGCCTTGTCCCTCTGGTGTCTGTAGGTGATGTCCCGCATGGCCTTCGGGAAGCCCCTTGTGGAGCAGGGCACCATCCTGGCAGACATTGCCCGGTCACGTGTGGAGATCGAGCAGGCCCGGCTGCTGGTGCTGAAAGCTGCTCACCTCATGGATGTGGCTGGAAATAAGGTGGGAGTCTTCAGAAATGATAGGGGTCACCCTGAAGTAACACTGGAATCTACTCGTTTCTCCTTGTTTGGCAAACCGTGGGAAGGCTCAGCTCTTGGACAATGATGACTGCTACTGTTCTGTTTGAACTCTAGAGGGTCATCTATTGCAAACCAGAAAAGGCCCCAGGAGAAAGGTGAACTTCCACCAAGTGGTCAGCCCTGGACCATGCTGGTGCATGGAGGTAGATGAAGGAGGAGAGCTGGGAGAAAGGACCCCCGCAGACATGGTCCAAATACAGCATTAGTCTACACAGGAGCCTGTTCCCATAGCAACATTACCCATCTCCTATGGTGGGTGACCATGATGCATGTGGCTTGTTGTGCTATCCGGCCTCTTATGCAGGGGTCCTAGACCCAGGCAAGAGCTGCCCTATCAGGTAGTGGAGCCAGATATTCTGTCCCGGGTTCTTTGATGCCCTTGTTGCTGGCGGCCTGAGGATGCCTAGGTCTAGCTTTGGTCCACTGTTGACCACAGCACTGTATCCAGCATCTACCCTGACAGTCAGTTTGGCTTTCTGTTGTCCTCCTAGCTCCTCATCGTGTTTTTCTTTCCTCTGCCTTTTCCTACAGGCTGCAGCTTTAGAGATGGCCATGATTAAAATGGTCGTCCCTTCCATGGCCAATCAAGTAATTGACCGTGCTATTCAGGTGAGCAGCGCTGGACTGGCCTCCCGCTGTGCCTGCTACCTTCTTTTTCAAACGGAGCTAGCGCCCCCACCCCATCTCCCACCCCATCTCCCACCCCAGGCCTCCCAGAACAGTATGTCCCTTGTTCAGTGCATTCTACTTGCAAGTATTGAGACAGCTGTTGCCAGCTGTTTTGAGCATGCATTCACTCTTAGAACTCAGGCTTTCTTCTGTTTTCCACTCTGTGTCTTCCAGGCCTTTGGAGCAGCGGGCCTCAGCAGTGACTACCCCCTGGCTCAGTTCTTTGGCTGGGCCCGAACCCTGCGCTTAGGTGATGACCAGCTGAAGGTGGCTAAGATGGAACTGAAGAATCAGTCCAAGCTGCAGGAGCCAGCAGCGCCCAGAGTGTAGATGCTGAGTTTGGCATGGCCTACAATGTGTGGTTCTTACATCCTATCCAGCAGCTCAGTCTGCGACAGTTACTGTGACCTGAGCCTCCTGGGAGTCTCTTCAAGAAGATGTTTCTGGAGAGACTGAGTTCGAACATGCTTTAGGCATGGAGGAAGGAGATTTGCGTGCAAGCCTGGGTAGCTGTTCTTGAATTCTTCAGATTTGACCTGTTACAGCAGCTGTAACAATAAAAGTGACCCTTGCTGGGCAAAACTGCACTCGCTTGCTGGGAAGCTGCCCGGAGTCTCCTGCTTTCCATTCTCAGTTCCTCCTGAATTTATCAGGAGAATTGATCTGAGGAGCCTCTCAGAAAAGTTTACCATCTGTTCAAGGTAAAGTTCCCCCAACATCCATGGACTCCCAGTGGAGTCTCCCACAAGAATAGATGTGTGTGTGTGTGTGTGTGTGTGTGTGTGAGAGAGAGAGAGAGAGAGAGAGAGAGAGAGAGAGAGAGAACACCATGGCTTCAGAAGATACAAGGGAAGGATCTGATGATGACCCCTGACCATCCTGTGTCCATCAGGAACTGTCCTGGTACCCAGTGGGGAAGGACACGTGACTTTGAGCAACCTGCTGTGGGACCCAATGGTCTTGCTTTGGTGATGATCCGGTCTGACCAGTTTTATGGGCTCCAGGCCAACATGGCCAACATGTCTATGAAGATGATCAAGGCAGGGCGATCCTGCACCATCTTCTCTCACCACCGCGGTCTATCCTAGAACAGGGATAGCAACATATCCCCTGTGCTTCTCTTGGCAAGCAACAGGATGGATTCCCGTAGGGCGGTGGCACTGTCCGACACTGGGGTCTCATCCTACCCAGTCCTTTTACTGAGTTTTGATAAGTAGGATTTACAGCACGGCAGGCAAGGTTTTTGCCACTGAGTTACATCCCTCGCCCCAGAATGATAGCTTTTGGTTTTCTTCTGTTTGATTCCATTCCAAAGTTTGGCTTTTGAAACCAAATCGCTTTATGAAGCCCAGGCTAGCCTTTAAGCCACAGACCTGTCCCTTGGACGACTGGCATTGAATGGTGCAGGTTAAAATTGAGCGAGGGGGTTCTTCACAGTAGTAAAATAGGGTTGGGGGCAAGGGTTATGTGGCTCAGTGGATAGAGTGCTTCCCTGGCATCCTTGGAAGCCCAGGGTTTCCCCTTCAGCGTACAAACAGTGTGGTAGTCATCAGGATAATCCCAAGGGGCAGCAGGGCCCTGACTCAGAATACATAAACAAGAAAACAAACAAAAAGGTTAAAAAGACAGATTCGGGCTGGTGAGATGGCTCAGTGGGTAAGAGCACCCGACTGCTCTTCCAGAGGTCCAGAGTTCAAATCCCAGCAACCACATGGTGGCTCACAACCATCCGTAACGAGATCTGGTGCCCTCTTCTGGAGTGTCTGAGGACAGCTACAGTGTACTTAAATATAATAAATAAAAAAAAAAAAAAAAAAAAAGACAGATTCTTTTTTTTCCCCTAGCTAACTATAGGATCCTCCCACAAGAAATCAATAAAAATTGCTGTCACACTGGTGTGTGTGATAGATAAACAAGCTGTAGTTCAGAAATCTCTGACTACTTATCATTTGCCAATAAGAAATGATAAATGAAACTACATTGAGGAGTGTACGCACACACACACAGAGCACTAGGTATAGTAGCACGTGTGTACCTCTGAGTTGGAGGACAACACGGTCTACATAGAGAGACCTTGTCTAAAATCAGCCAAACAAAAACAAACAAAAAACCCACTTCGCACAGGGCTTTTACGACTCCAGTTCAAAAGAACAATCATCAACCAAATGGGAAAACAAAGGAGCCAGCCCAGGAACATTTTTTTTTTTAAAGATTTATTCTATTGGGGCTGGTGAGATGGCTCAGTGGGTAAGAGCACCCGACTGCTCTTCCGAAGGTCCAGAGTTCAAATCCCAGCAACCACATGGTGGCTCACAACCATCCGTAACGAGATCTGGCGCCCTCTTTTGGAGTGTCTGAAGACAGCTACAGTGTACTTACATGTAATAAATAAATAAATCTTTAAAAAAAAAAAAAGATTTATTCTATTTATATGAGTATACTGTAGCTGTATTCAGACACACCAGTAGAGGGCATCAGATCCCATTATAGATGGTTGTGAGCCACCATGTTGCTGGGAACTGAACTCAGGACCTCTGGAAGAGCAATTAGTTTTCTTAACCGCTGAGCCATCTCTCCAGCCCCCAGCCCAGGAACATTTAAAACCTAGAGTAGAAAACACAAGTGTACACAGACAAAGACATTTAATCTCACTCCTCAGAAATGCTGGCTAGAGCAATACTGCTGGCTATCAGAACAGATACTAACAGTATTGATGATAACAATAGCCAGAAGGGGGTAGAGGTGTGGCAGCACTTGGGCTGACAGACTAGGCTAAAGACTTTGTTTGAGACAGGGTTTCTCTGTGTAGCCCTGGCTGTCCCTGGAACTCACTCTGTAAACCAGACTGGCCTTGAACTCAGAGATCTGCCTGCCGCCTCTGCCTCCCAAGTGCTGGGGTTAAAGGAGTGTGTCACCAACGCCACTGCCTGGCAAGACTATAGACTTTTTGAACACAGATTCTTTTTTTCCCCTAGCTAACTATAAGATCCTCCCAAAAGGGGCTGGAGAGATGGTTCAGTGGTTAAGAGCACCGACTGCTCTTCCAAAGGTCCTGAGTTCAAATCCCAGCAACCACATGGTGGCTCACAACCATTCGTAACAAGATCTGATGCCCTCTTCTGGAGTGTTTGAAGATAGCTACAGTGTACTTACATATAATAAATTAAAAAAAAAAAATCCTCCCAAAAGATGCTCAGCCAGCTGGGCTCCCAGTCAGCCCGACCTCATGAGGGCTGGGCACAGACAGACGACATGACAGTAGATAAGCTGTGTTCTGTGGTGGGGTATCGAAGTAATGTATTTGTTTGAAATAGAGTCTCCTATAGCCCAGACTAGCCTAGAACTCTTTATGTCGCTCAGTTTGACCTTCAACTCCTGATCCTCCTGACTCTACTTCCTGAATGCTGACATTACAGGGCAGGTACCACGAGAAAGTAGACTTTCTTTTTTTTTTTTTTTTTTGGTTTTTCGAGACAGGGTTTCTCTTTATAGCTCTGGCTGTCCTGGAGCTCACTTTGTAGACCAGGCTGGCCTCGAACTCAGAAATCCGCCTGCCTCTGCCTCCCGAGTGCTGGGATTAAAGGCGTGCGCCACCACGCCCGGCGGTTTTTTTAAATTTTATGTATATGAGTGCACTGCGGTTGTCTTCGGGCACACCAGAAGAGGGCATCAGATGGTTCTGAGCCACCATGTAGTTGTTGAAAATTGAACTGGGGACCCCTGGAAGAGCAGTTGGTGCTCTTAACAGCTGAACCATCTCTTCAGCCCGAAAGTAGACTTTCAACGCATTCTTGATTTGTGATACTTCCAACCAGAGAAGGGTTAAAGGCCACACCCAGTCATAAATGGAGGAGGAGCGTGTGTATAGCACTATCAGTATTTAGTTAGGAAATGTCCCGTGACTCAGTGGCTCTACAAACCGGGGCTTTGTTTGTAGTTGCCCAAGATTGGAAGCCACCTAAATGTCACCCATAGAAAATTCTTTAAATGGTAATGGGCCTGTAGTCAATGAGACAGCAAGTAGCCCTTTTACAAACAGTGAATGGGGACATCTTCCTGCAGGAAATGGGTGTGGAGATTCACAATCCTATCCAAAACATTTTGGCAAGGCAAAATTGCCATGCCGAACAAGCAAACACATCCAGAGGGGTCCTGCAGGTGAAGCTTTTGAAGGGTCCACTATATATATGTGTGTGTGTGTGTGTGTGTGTATATATATATATATATATATATATATATATATATATATATAGTGATGGCTAGCTGGAACTCATATGTAGACCACCAGGCTGGCCTCGAGCTTTCTAGAGATTTGCTTGCTTCTACTTCCTGAGATTAAAGCCCAGACCCATTTTTCTGCTGGTTTTTTTTTTTTTTTTAATTCCCGAAAACAAAGAGGTCCTGTGTGTCTCTCTGAGCCAAGCTTTCATTCTGACCTGATTGACTAATACAGAGCTGCACAGTTTCCAGGGAGATATGAAATTCGAGCATATCTTTTGGGTTTCTGTAAGTGCAGACCCCCGGGGAATCTGGACATCTGCTCAGTGGCTTTTTAATTTCTCCCAACAGCGTTCTCAGTTTCCCAGATTCCTTTGCACCTACGGTGGGTCATGTGACCAGCCTGTGAGGTTCTTAAATGCTTTTTTCCTCATGTTTTGTGCTAATGGTGCGGAGTCCGGAACAACTTCAGCTGTCCGGTGCTAAAATGAGAGGCCCACCAGGAAACGCGCCCAGACACCTTGTCTGGTCACTGGCTATTACAGCGCGGGTGGCAATATCCTTCGAGTCACCAAAGCAGGCCGACGCTCATACACAGCAGTCTCTTCCTGCTGGGTGCTTCAGAAACAGGCTGGGCCTCAGCTTCCAAGGGCTCCACCCATTTTGGGGCTCCTGGGTTTCAAAACACTTCTCTTTGCACTACCCAGAAGCCCCTGCCAAGATTCTCACCATCTCCTTAGCCTAGTGCTGCATTCACCTGGTTGAAAGGCACATGAGTGACCAGGCATCCACGTCTCTTTCTAGCCAATGCCGTCCTGCACCTCAAGTGCCCATTCCCAGGCTGTTCATGAAATAACCGCATTCATGACTTCTCTTCGCCGCCATATCTACACAGATGTGAGCCTTAGGCGCCAGCCACCCTGCTAGGAGCGCACACCACCCTGGCTAGGCTTTCTCAGGGTTCTGCAAACTCCATCTCTGACTTGGCTTTGGGAGCCAGGGGTCGCGCCCCTTAGGCCGTGTGGGGCTGGGACTCCCTGGCCACGCCCCCGTTTCTCCGCCTCCCATTGGCGGGTGCAGGGGGAGGAGGCGAGGACTTGTTCTTCAACGCTGCAGTCGCCCTCCGATCGGCAAGGCTTCTCTCGGCTCCGTTCGGCTCGCCCATCTCAGTTCAGTTCGGGTCAGTTAAGCTCCGCTCAGTTCAGCATGCTGCGCGCCGCACTCACCACCGTCCGCCGCGGACCGCGCCTGAGCCGCCTGCTGTCTGCCGCCGCCACCAGCGCGGTGCCAGCCCCCAACCATCAGCCTGAGGTCTTCTGCAACCAGGTGAGACTCGCCGTCGCCTCCTCGGGCCCTAGGGCGGGACGGAGCGGGCGACGCGGCCTCAGTTTCCCCTCCGCGCCCAGCGATCTTTGCGCGCGTTTTCCCTTGCCCATGTGGCCGCACTGTGTCCCCTCTCGTCCTGGGACAGTCCTGGGCCTCTTTATCCCGCATCGATGCAGCCTGCTCCTTCCCTGCGCGGTCCGGGTTCACCCAGGAAGGCCCCGCCGTCCCAGCTCCTCTCTGCGAGACCTCCCATACACCCCTACCCGACTCACGCAGACCCGAGCCAGAGTTCAGAAGCAAAAGCTGGATCAGGACCCCTCTGTGGCCGCTCTTACCCAACCGGGACTTTGGAATGTTGTCTTAGCTTTTTGAGTTTTGGTAAAGTCTGGAATCACATGAAAGAACGTGGTTGTGAAGTATTCTTTTTGTTTGTGCAACAAGTGGGACTTGGCTGCCCTCTTCTGTAAAATGGGAAAGCAGTCAGGGATGGTATCTTGATGTGTTATTTTGAAAGAGGATCTCATTTTGTAGCCAAGGCTGGCCCGGAATTCTGTTTTCTTCCGTCAGCCACTCCCACCCCACTTTGGATTTGTGCAAGCCAGACACGCAGCTACCACCTCCGGTCTTCAGCTTTCTCTCTACTTTTTCTTTGAAACAGGATCTCACTAAGTGGTCCAAACTGGCCTTGAACTTGTAATTCTCCTGCCCCAGGCTTCCCAGTGCTGGGCGACAGTGATCCCATGTCTCTTGATACTACAGGGCCTCGTGCACTTGGCACTTGGTGTGAGCTGCAGTCCGGGTTCCCCAAAAGTCCCCTCCCCCAACCTTTGTGCAGGGCAGTGTCCTAAACAATTCAGTCTTTAACCCATAAGCCTTAGAACTGGGAATTTGATGCTATAACTATCCCCACTACACAGCCCAAGAGACTGAGGTCAGGTCAGGTTCCTAAAGAGCCAAGTTATGGTGAAGTCTGGGTTCTCTTCTGGGATTCCAAAAGTAAGCCCTTAGCCAAAACATTCCATGGTATCTTGCAACTCCGGGTAGGAGCAGTGGTCGGATCTCATGTCGAACGTGGGCATCCTCCAGATGGACTGCTGACCACCGGTGTTGTAGCCTTAGCCTCTGGCTTTCTGCAGTGTGTACTTCCAGGACCTGGCAGCCATTTACACATGCGCAGGACCTGTTTGAAAATGCCCATGAGGAGTGCTACAAGGAGTCAATCCAAGGGGAAAAAAAAAAAAAACAAAAACAAAACAACCCATCTTTTGCATAATACAAGCTGTAAATTTCAGTAGCTGCTGGTTTTTTAACTGGCAGCTGATGCTGAGGCAATCAGTCAGGCTTGAAGGAGCTGAACTTCAAAAAGAGCCGGAATTGACCGCAAGAGGAAGCACCTGATCAATAGCTTTGCTCCTCTGGTTCACCAGGAGGCAGGGCACAAAGTATCAGGTCCTAATGCGTGCTCTGGCTTGATTCAGTTGTGAGTGATCCGTGGGTGGGGGTGGGGGCTTTAGAGTGAATCCCCTCCCCCATTGCTGCCTTTTTCGACATCACAAGGATATACACGTTCATTACAGAAGTTTCATGGCACTGACCTATTGCACACCTCATAAGAGCACTGTTAATGCGAGTGGCCTTGCTCCATTCTTTGTTTTTATGAGTTTGTGTGGGAGACAGCGTGCTGGCTACCTGCCACTCGGGTCCCTCAACACTCTGTCTCCGGAACACTGCTTATCTTTCTCAGCTGCTTTTAAGGCTTTTTTTTTTTTTTTTTGAGAACACAAGCTCTCTGCCCTAAGCCAGGCAGCTTGTGGAGGGAACACTAGAAACCTTGGGGTGTTAAAAGTGTGGCATCATTGCAAACCCTGCTGCCAGGGACACCAGGACTTGGAAGCAGTGGCTCTGGGTTCTGTGTGTCCCTGCATAATCTCTATGGCTGTCACTAGGGCCATTTGCCCCAAGGAGCAGCCAGTGTGGCCTTGAGGTTGCTTCCCCAGACTCTGGGCTTGCTTCCAAGGGCACCTGCAGGGCCCAAGCATCCCAGTAGGGATGTTTTTCTTCAAGCTTCGTGGCCCCATCTGAATGTCCTCACCTTCTTGCCTAACCAAAGCAGGCTAAACGAGGTTTGGCTCATCTTTCTGGAGTCCTCTCACCTTCTGTCCCAAGAGCGACCACAGGTTAGGTAAACTTCTTGGGTGGGTGATACTTTCTGTGACTTCAGCGTCCCTCAGAACGGATCCCTGAGTGTGGCTTCTGAAAGAAGCACATTTTACCCCTATGTGAATTTCAGATCTCAAGGCCTGAAATCCACCCAGTATCAGTGAAGTTCATTTTTACATTTAATTATTTTGTCGCTGTTTGGAGAACAGTTAAGATATGTCCCTATTAGCTACCAGTCTCATCCAGTGTCCCAACCCATGGCTAAGTAGTAGGGCCCCTCAGGAGTGGTCCTTCCTGCCACCTGCTGTGTCTCTCTGAGGAGCACCCGCAGTTGGTTGACTGTTGTTTTGTACAGTGGAACTTCCCATTCCTGATGCAAGCATGGAAGATATATAAAGATACCTTCGGCACCATGGGTGTATGGATGGCTTCATGCCTCTGTCTGGGCCTCAGCATCACCAGTTCTGTGTGCCAGAGTCTGTAATGAATGTGCAAACCAGGTTGGGTACCATCAATAGTGTGTCGTTTAATGCTCTACCGGCACCTCTACCTCCAGGGAGTGGACCGCACTACCAGCCCCCACCCAGCTTCCCTTGAATCCTCAGAAAACACACACACACACACACACAAAATTTGTTCTTTTTCAACTTGCCTTAGCACACAATTGCTGGGCGCTACTATCTCCCGCCTGGAAAAGCCCTTACCAATTTCTTATCTCCATCTCTCCACCTGCCCTAAACTTTAGTTGCTAAGCTCCCCTGGCCTGTAGGAGCGGCCTCTGTGGCCATTGCATTTTGAGATCTCACATGGTTGCCCGCTTCTCCTCTTTCCAAAGCTGGTGAACCTCTCTTCCCTCGAGGCTCCCTTTAATCCCGACACCTGGGAAGCCAAGGGACAGGAGTTCAAGGTCAGTGTCAGCTACATCCTGAGCTCTAAGCCAGTGGGAACACCACGAGACTCTGCCTCAAAAATCAGGAACTAACAAGATCGAGAGAGAGGGGTGGGCTTGGTTGGTGACCCCTGCCCCCCCCACCCCCCCCCACCCCCCCCCCCCCCGTGCCCTGTCTGATTCCCAGCAATGCATAAACCAGGTGTGAGCTCTTGCAATCCCAGCCTTCAGGAGATGGAGGCACGGGAAGGCCAGAGAGATTACTGGCTACATAGTGAGTTGCAAGTCAGCCTAGGTTATAGGAGAACCTGTCTCAAAAGGGGAAAAAAAAACAATAAAAAAAAGCATATACAGTTCCACCTCAGGTTTAACTGTTTGCCACACCCCCTGTTGATGGGCCTCAGGAGTTAGAAGGTCCCAAGTCCCAAGTGAAAAGCGGCAGCTTCCGCATAGTGGCAAGTAACAAACCCAGGAGGAATGTGCAGTCAAGTCTGGTGAATGGCAAGTCTGGACCTCAGTGGCCACATCTGTAAAATGGGTCAATAACCGCCCCCCCCCTTGTCGCAGGGTGGTTGTGAGGACAAAAGGGGGGTGGGGGTGTGCTCCTCAGCCCTCAGCAGGGCCTGCTTGTGGTTACCATGGTCTTGCATGTCCCAGTTGGGTAAGGACTTTGTTGCTTAGTTTACTGCGCCACACCAACATTAGCTGGTGAACTTGGGCTTGTCTTTAAAACTGAGAACTAGTTGTGGGGAGCCTGAGTGGGAGCTTTGGGTTCACTAAACTTCAGTCCTTATTCTTAGCCTCTTAACCCAACACCCAGGAATCAAGGAGAACCGACAGTCAGGAAAGGAGCCAGAGACAATCTCCCTACAGAGAAACTTTTCTTTAGATTTATTTTTTATTTTACATGTGTGAGTGTATGTGCCTACACGTATGTCCGTGTGCGTGTGCATTCCTGGTACCTGAGCAAAGTGGGCATCAGAATCTCTGGTTAACTGGAGTCACAGACCGCTGGGAGCTGCCATGTGGGTGCTGGGCATTGAACCCAGATCCTCTGCAAGAGCAACCAGTGCTCTTGACTACTGAGCCACGTCTCCAGCACCCAGGGTTTTTCTCAGTTGCTACACTGTTACACCTGCGGTATAGAAAGTGTTGTAGTGTGGTGGGAGGTCTCGGGAAACATTCACCGCCCTTGATTGAACTTGCAAGAGTTCCCATAGGCAGCACTTGCAGGTGGATGCTTCTGGGTGGCTGGCAGAGTCAGCTGGGTCTCAAAGACTATGTTGCAAGGGGAAGACCCATCGGCCTTCGTTCTTTGTAATATGAAGTACATTAAGTCAATTAAAGCTCACCAACCAAGACCTGCCTCTGGACACTTCACCGTGTACAGCGTGTACCAGCAGACTGGAGGGAATATTGTCTAGGGTGGTGGTTCTCAACTTGTGGCTTGAGACCCCTTTGGCAAACCTCTGTCTCCAAAAATGTTTACATTAGGATTCATAACAGTAGCAGACCGCTGGGAAGGAGCAACGGAAATGACTTTATGGTCAGCACATCGTGGAGGACTGTATTAAGGAGTCACAGCATTGGGAAGGATAAGAACCACTGCTCTAGGGTGAGCTGAGCCTGGTGTGTTCCTGAGTGGTCGGGGAAGAAAGGGCAGGGAACGCCTGTGGGAAGAGGTGACTTTGGCTGTATTTTATTTGCTTCAAGTGCATTTGCTGTAATCAAATAGTTAAAAAAAAAAATACGGCATATGGTGCAGGGGCATACCTGCAATCTCGGCATGGGGGATGCCGGATGCAGAAGCAGGAGGCTCAAGGCTAGACAAACCTACACTACTGAATTCGAGGGGGCGGAGGTGGAGAGATGATGAAGGGGGCAGGGCCGGAGAGAAGTTGTGGACAAAGATGATAGGACTCTGATTGATAGATACCCTGCCAGCAACATCAACAGAGTGAGTGCTGGGCTAACCTGGGATACAGAGTGTGACCATAGCTTATTTGAACTGGCCCCCCACACTGGTTACACCACTGGTTTACTATGTTTTTTTCCTTTGGTTTTTTGAGACAGGGTTTCTCTGTGTAGCCCTGGCTGACCTGGCACGCACTTTGTAGTCCAGGCTGGCCTCGAACTCAGAAATCCGCCTGCCTCTGCCTCCCGAGTGCTGGGATCAAAGGTGTGTGCCACCATACCCAGCACTGGTTTACTCTTATAGAAAGCTAGGGGTGACCCACAGAGCCTGGAGATGTCTTTGGCCACCATGGATACCACATGGATGACCCACCCTGACCCATTCCACACCACCTTCCTACCCATTCCCACACTCTGCTCATGTCAACTCTCAGATACGTTACAATAGGGAGTGACCCTATCTCTGACTCCTTTGGTGCAAAGCCACAGTCATTTTCATAAACAGCAAGCATTTGTAAATTCAATATTTACTCAAAGGCAGTGGCTGCAGTCCTGTCTGTGGTGGGGTCAAGGTGAGTCTAGCATGAGTTTGGGCATGTCTCCATAATGCCTGGCCTGATAACCAAGCCCTATCATCTGGCCCTGGACTGAGGGCTATTTCCTGAACCTTCCTTCACCCGTCAGCTACATCCTGAGCTCCAAGCTCCTGTCCACTATTCTAGACAGGGTTTCTCTGTGTAGCCCTGGCTGTCCTGGAACTCACTCTACAGACCAGGCTGGCCTCGAACTCAGAAATCCGCCTGCCTCTGCCTCCCAAGTGCTGGGATTAAAGGCATGTGTCACCACTGCCCGGCCTATCCACAGTTCTTTAAGTCTATGAGTTACTGTTATCCCTGCCACAAAATGGGTTTCAGGAAGGCCATAGGTTTGAAACCAGGCTTTGCGCTTAGCTTGAGCACAGACAGATAAGCTACCTCAGGATGAAGCCCCTCTGGGTCAGAAAAAAGAGTAAATATTTAAGGAGACATTTGATCAAGGCTTTGAAATCAGCTGGGAGGAGCCGCTTCTGTGGTCTAGTTTGTATTTCTGCTTGGCAAGGAACTGCCTTAGAGTAAATATTGAATTTACAAATGCTTGCTGTTTATGAAAATGTCTGTGGCTTTGTGCCGAAGGAGCCAGAGATACGATCACTTCCTAGGGAACCAATGTGAAATATCTGGGAGTTAACATGAGCAGAGTGTGGGAAGAGGTGGGAAAGCGGTGGAATGAGCCAGGGTCAGGGGTCATGGTGAGACAGAATTACTAGCTGTTTAAGCACAGGGACAAATTAAAACCTCACTATCCTGGCAAAAGTTCCAAAATAGAGCTAAGCCCCACCTCCTTCCTGGGAGGGGCGACGATAAATTTGGCAGTACAAAAAGCACTGGCTTGGGAGCTGGGGGGCGGGGGGTTCAGTGCCTGAACTTCTCAGGGGTTCCCCTTAGCTTTGACCACAAGCTGACCCTAGGCGCTTTTGATGTTAAAGAGTACAGCTATATGTGCGGCAGTCTGTGCTTATCTGGAACTTGACCCCCTTGGGATCTTGTAATGCAAATGCTATCTGGTGCTGTTCACTGGTTGGTTACATAACTGCCATTTAAGAAGCAGATGGGCGCTTGCTTCGTGCTGCAGGCCTTGGGTTTGATTATAGCAAAGAGGAGAAGCAGAGTAAAGAGATGTGGGAGAGATTGGGCAGCGCTGGTAGGCGCTGGGCGTGGTGACGCTCAAGAGCCTGAGGCAAGGGGATTATGGATTTTGGGCTAGCCTAATCTACTTCAATAAAGGAGGAATAAACTAAAATAAAAATAAAGGAAGGAATGAAAAAGCGAGAAAGCCAGAAGAATTCCCTAAACCAAACTTTTTTTTTTTTTTTTTTTTTTTGGAATCACCCGTGTGGGAGGTGAAGCACTCCAGGATCGTGGGTATCCTAGGAGACTTCCATGCATCAGGATTTGAAAGGGATTCCCAGGATGGTGCTTTCTTTAGCAAACTGGGCAGCCATCTGCCCGCAGAACCTAGTGCCCAGGTTTCCTTGGGACTGCACGTCTCCCCGGAGTCCTGCTGCAAAGACGCAAAGACAGCTGTAGGAAGTGGATGGAAGAGCTTGCCTGCTGCCTTAGATAGAGTAGGATTCACAAAACAATGGCTGCATCTGATCCAGAAAGACACCTGCAGCTCCTATTCTCAGGGGGCCAAGATCCATGGTCCTTGTCTCCCAGACTCCTGGGTCCTCCCTGCGGGGATGATAGTGCTCCATTGGGAAGCCAGCGATGGACCCTCCCTCTCACAGTGTGATGCTGCTCCTCCTGGACCGGGACCACCCTTAAGAGAATATTACTGCCGGGCAGTGGTGGCACAAGCCTTTAATCCCAGCACTTGGGAGGCAGAGGCAGGCGGATTTCTGAGTTCGAGGCCAGCCTGGTCTACAGAGTGAGTTCCAGGACAGCCAGGGCTATACAGAGAAACCCTGTCTCGAAAAACCAAAAGAAAAAAAAAAAAAAAGAGAGAGAGAATATTGCCAATGAGTCCTCTTGTTTGCCCCTTGGCAGTGTTCTCTACAGCTAAAGGCACAGGGGCTCTTTATCATCGTCTTCCATCACTGGAGGCCATGCTGAGGAGGAAGATTCATTCCCTTTCCCGTTAAAGACAGTTCCACACTTGGGAGGCAGAGGCAGGCGGATCTACAGAGTGAGTTCGAGACCAGCCTGGTCTACAGAGTGAGTTCCAGGACGACCAGGGCTAAAAGAGAAACCCTGTCTCAAAAAAAAAAAAAAAAAAAGAAAAGACAGTTCCAGAAGGGGCTGGGACCAGAAAGTGCAAGTCTCACTTCTGTAGTGAGTGTGAAAACGAAATTCTTTGACTCTTTTAGTTTAAAAGCAAAACAAACTTGATGCCCTACGGCGTGGCTCATCGGCCAAGGATGCTTGTGGTTGGGCCTGATGGCCTGAGTTCTAGCCATCGAAGGCCCATGGTAGAAGGAAAGGACGGTAGACTTCCAAAAACATGTCCGCTGTGACACACACACACACACACACACACACACACACACACAGTTAATCAAACAACCAACTTGAAATTCTTTCTAGAATTTCCACATATCTCAGCTTGTGGTTTGAATAGGAACGCCGCCGCGCCCCCTCCCCCCCCCCCCCCGTGTTGGCCCATAGATTTCTAGGATTAAATTAATAAAATGCCAATGTATCTAGCTGAGTTTTCTTAAAGGTTTGCTCTTATATTTATAAAGTTTATACTGGGATTAAGGGTGTGTACCTCCACAAAACTCTTGGGGTCCTTGGCCCTGTGTGCCTGTCATGGTGGCGGCTCTGACTTACTGCCAGAGCTTAGAGGACACCTAGAGTCTGTGAAACCCTCTTGACACGGGCAGACACTGTTTGGATTTTACTTCAGATTTCAGAGCATCACCTCCTGACCTGTGTGTTCTAGCAACTGAAGAGCAAATGCATCCAGCACCTTACATAAGAAAGGCAGGCCTTGGTTGGGGGCCAGGAGGGTTAGGAGCCAGTGGACTTGTGGCTTGGATTCTGCCCTCTTGTGGTCTGAAGGCGCTGGCTGTGCTGGGCTGTGTGAGAGTGCCCTGCCCTCCTGGCTCCCCACCAGTGCTTGGCTGGGGGTCAAGGGGAGGGGCGTGGCGGGGAGGAAATGGGGACCATGAACTCAGCAATCTCTTATTTCACCAGCCAAGAAGGAAGGAAGGACAGAACTTTGACCAGTCACTCCCACAGACTGGAAGAATGACACAGCATATTCCAGCCTTGCCTCCAAGCACAGGGACAAGGCAGGGTGGGACAGTGCTCCATGACCACTTAGTTTGATTAGGCCACCTCTCTCTGTCCAACTTCCTGATGTTTGCAAACTGCCCTGAGAACTTCTTGGGGATAAATTCATGAATTCTGTCTGGAGGGGAGAGCCGGGTGGCTGAGTCACTCCTGGTCTGAGATCTTCAGTTGTAGATGGCTGTCCTCTTCTAGGATAGTGTTAAAAAACAGCCTGTGGTGGAGTCCTGGCCCAGAACTGCACATCTCTCATACAGACAATTCTTATACAGACATCTGAGACTCATTTCCCCAGCTTCCCAATGGGGAGGGGCTGGACTCCAGTCTATGCCTGCCTCAGAATAAAGTGTAGTGGGGTGGGGGTGGGGTGAGTCATGGGTGGGGGGTGGTGAGTAAGACAGAAAGATGGCAACTGTATTTTTGTTGGGTGCTACTATTATTATTATGACTTTATGAGACTGGATTTTGCTATGTGCTGTGTGCTGGCCTTAAGCCAATCCTCCTGCCTCAGCCTACTAAGTACTAGGGTTATATACATGCGCCTCCATGTTTAGCTTTGAGGAGATACTTTGGGGACGAGTATTCTAACCTCGCAGGTAGATCTGGGCCATGGCTGGAGTTGGAAGAGGGCAGATAACAAGGTCTTGGCATCTGAACGCTTGTCTCTGCTGTGGATGTGAACCCATGGCCAGGCTTCCCCCGTCCCTTCCTATACATGGTGAAGCGGAGAGAATTAAGACGAGTGCTGGTAGCCCGGCAGTGGTGGCGCACGCCTTTAATCCCAGCACTTGGGAGGCAGAGGCAGGCATATTTCTGAGTTGGAGGCCAGCCTGGTCTACAGAGTGAGTTCCAGGATAGCCAGGGCTACACAGAGAAACCCTGTCTGGAAAAACATACAAAAAGACTGGTGCTGGTGCTCACAGGTGTGCCTGCAGATGGAGCTCGTGCAGTGTAGACAAGGAGCAGCTCATGCCATGCTTCCCTGCCCTCTAGCCTGGCCCTCCAGCACTCTCCTAACGTCTGTCTGTGCTGCCTTGCCATGGAGGGATTTGTGAGCCTGTGGCACTCTGCATCCATCCCCAAGTCCTCTCCACTTCCCCTCCGATCCCTCCTCCCCTTTGCTTCACTTGAACCTCGAAGGAAGGAGGGAGGGAGGGAGGGGGGAGGGGAGAGAGAGAGAGAGAGAGGGGGGGGGGTTTCAAGTCTGAGCCTCACACCCAAGTCCCTCACTGGGAACTATATGGGTCTAGGAAATTAATTAATTAAAGATGAATATTGGTGGATATTGAAACCACACAAGCATAGCTTGACAGTCGAGTTCACCTTTACATGTATCTTGTCAGATTCGGGCAGTGAACAGCTGCACAGTGCAGTTCACTGAGAGAAATTTGTGACTGGTGTAGAAAATTCAGCTACCCAAGACGCCCAATGCCCACTGCAGTCAACATAGCCAGCTGCTCATGGCAGGGCATGCCTGGGCACGTCACCTTAGAAGGGGAATCGTGGAATCTGCTCTGGAGGTAAAGAAGCCTGGGCCACCTTCAGGGTCAGAAGTCCCTAACCCTGGCGACAAAGCCAGGTCCAAGAAATGTCCAAGTCTTTAGTCCAAATTCTACCTTCAGCCTATGTCCTTAATCACTGAACTGGGCCACTGTCCCCAGCATGGGACAGAGCCTGACCTGGAAGTTATTCAGTGTGTGCTGCAGAGGGGAATGGATCTACTGAAGACCATCTCTCCCTAGAATAAAGATGGCTAGCTGGATATGGTGCCGCACACCTTTAATTGAAGAAGTAAAAACAAAATTCGAGGCTTTTGGGCCCAGGCTTGGGAGTGTAGCCTTTGTGGCTTAGTGCTCCAGGTGCTGGTCATAAAACAGATAGCGACATTCCTCCACCCACCCGCTTCCTGGGTTCAATTCAAAGAATGGCACCCTGACCATTACTGGAACCTACAATGCAAATGTGCTATCTTTAGGGGCTCTTAGATTGTTAGGGGCTCTTAGAAACTGTCTTGAGAGATAACCTGACACTTGTGACTTTATACTTCCTTGTGACTCTTAACTGGTATTTTTGGTATTTTCCAACAACACCCTCCCCACCTTCATGAGTTGTGGTTTCTTCCTTTAAATACCCCCTTACTCAGCTACTCGGGGCGCCATGGTCCTCTACCCCTGTGTGGTGTATGACCATGGGCCCGAGAACGCTCTCGAATAAAAATCCTCTTGCAGTTGCAGCAAGATCGTTTCTTGTGGGTGATTTTGGGGTGTCGCCTCTCCTGAGTCAGAACATGGGGGAGTCCTCACGTTGTGAGTCTTTCATAATCCCAGCACTCAGAAGGCAGAGGCAGGTGGAGCTCTGTACATTTGAGGCCAGCCTGGGCTACAGAATGAGTTCTGGGACAGCCAGAGCCACACCGAGAGACCCTGTCTCAAAACAACAAACAATAATTAAAGAGGTTGGCTGTTAAGTGTTTTCTTGTTTGTCCAAGAGAAAAGGGGTGCTCATGCCCCTTCTGTGAGTCTGGACTGGGCCTGTGACACATTCTGGTTGAAGTTAGTCTCTGATTCTTCCTCCTAGCACCATGCTCGAAGAAAGAAGACTCAGACTCAAAACGATATTTACAAATACCTTGGCCATAGAGCTAGGCTCTTCTCTGACTTGATATAATTAAAAGTATCTCATTTATTCTAGCCCACATTCTGGCATGTGGCTGGTTACCTGTACTCAGGTCCCATGCGTCCGTCCCGTCACATCTTCCCAGGTCCATCTTGTGTGTCTGGCTCTATCCCAGAATCCTTCTCTTCTGGAATGTTCCACCTCTATTTCCTGCGTAAGCTGTAGGCTTTTTAATTGACAGGCGACGTATCCGTACAATACATGAGATATTCTCTCGTGCACGTTCTGACCTATAGAATTCAGCAAACGGAGAGAGCAGCTTCTGAAACGAGGCCGGGGGAGACATTTCTGCTTGCTTCTGGGACTCCCTGGAGAGAAAGGCCAGCTGCCCGGACAGCTGACTAGTCTGGCTCCGCCATGCTGTCAGGAAACCAAGGGTCCATATGGTACTGGGTGAATAAAGGAAGAGATGCCTTGCTCATCCTGCCCAGGTGACTCATGGACTGCAGTCACATGAGGAGCTCAACCCATGGGCACAGCTCTTAGTGAATGGTCTCAAGCCACTGTGTTTGGGGGTGTTTGTTACCCGGCGGTGGTTGACTGACACATCGGGAACAGTCTCGTTATTCCGCAAAAAGTCATGGGGTCAGTAGGATTCTGCTTTTGACATGTGCATATTTTTTGTGCTTCTAACCTGGAATCTGTAGCTCTCTGGCACTGATCTACATCTCCGTGCTTATTCTGTTTAATTTTGTTTTCTTGTTTACCTTACCGGTGCTCGATAGAGCTGAAAGCAGGACCTGAGAACAATTTTTTTTTTTTTTGTTCTCGTTGCAGATCTTCATTAACAATGAGTGGCACGACGCCGTCAGCAGGAAAACATTCCCCACCGTCAACCCTTCCACAGGGGAGGTCATCTGCCAGGTGGCCGAAGGGGACAAGGTAAGACCTGGTGACTTATATCCCTGTAGATTGGGCTTTGTTTGTTTCTGGGGTGGAGTCTCATTCTGCAGCGTAGGCTGGCTTAGAACTTGATATATAGCCCAGGCTATATATATACTGGAACTTGGGTCAGTCCTCCCAAGCTGTGTTCCGAGTGTAGGATCTACAGGTATTGCTACCACACAGTGCTCCTGGCCTCCGTATTGAGATGGTCCTTTCCTTTATACCTACTGAGAAAAGGACCTACTGTGTTTTTCTGGCTTATGGGGTATCTCGATGGTAGATGTATTTATTCTAAATGAAAGCCCTGTGCCCCCCTCTCAGCTCACAGTTCCCCCTGTGCGGGATATGCTAGGCTGCCCAGCCTCCAGCTGTTAGGGAATCCCATCACCTTTTTTTTTCCCCTTTATTTCCCCCCTTCCCTTTCGCTTCGGCCCATAGGATTTTTTTATTTGTTTCTCATTAAGGATGGCTGTGAGCCACAATGTGGTTGCTGGGATTTGAACTCATGACCTCCTGAAGAGCAGTCAGTGCTCTTAACCGCTGAGCCATCTCACCAGCCCCGAATCCCATCATCTTGCAAGGAATGGTTCCTTCGGCTGGACTTGCTTCCTTGGAAGCACGGAAACAGGGTCCCTTTCTAAGGATTGAGTCATAGGAGCCTCTTGCTCCTAATGGCCAGAGGTTTTCCCATCACACCCCCAGGTGGGGGTGTATGTTGGTGGCTTAGGTTCGGGGCCCTGGAGGACTGTGTTGGGAGGTTTCCTGCACTGCCTGTACTGACTGGCCCATGGAGTGCTTGGCAGTGGGGTGTACAGGACTGGGAGGCATTCACCGCTGAGGTCTGAGCTCCCAGGGTTACTGTTTTACAGGAGGACGTAGACAAGGCAGTGAAGGCCGCTCGTGCAGCCTTCCAGCTGGGCTCACCCTGGCGCCGCATGGATGCATCTGACCGGGGCCGGCTGTTGTATCGATTGGCGGATCTCATCGAACGGGACCGGACCTACCTAGCGGTGAGTCCTCAGCCCTCTTGCCCACATGTTTTACAGCTGAAGTGAGCTATAGCGAATGAAGCTCATAGCATCCCCTGGATGCCCAGAGGCCTTGCTGCTCGTGGATCATAATGGTATCTGATGGACAGATACTTTCGGGATCTACCTCTCCCTAACCAGCTAAGATCTCCGTGTCTGCCCTGATGTGGCCAAGATGGAAGAGTTCTGGAAGAGGAGGAGTGTTTCTCTTACACAGGCCCTTTGTAGCTGGTCACCTCCCTTGGGCCACTCTGCATGGTGGGCCAGGCCCTTATCTTGGCCACCCTGATGGGAAAACTCAAAGGGAGCCCCATTCTCTATGGTGGTCACCAGAGTAAACTGTCCAGGTACACCATGGCATTCAATTCATGAAGTTTGGGGACAAAGTCTTTAACCTGGCAGGCTCCACTGCTGGGCAAGCTGTGCCACTCACTGGTTCAGACCCTCCTGCTTCCCCTTGGTTAGTTCTTGTTGTTGTTATTGTTGGGTTTTTGGGGAGGGGGTGTTTTGTTTTGTTTTGTTTTGTTTTGTTTTGTTTTTCAAGACAGGGTTTCTCTGTATAGTCCTGGATGTCCTAGAACTCACCCTGTAGACCAGGCTGGCCTCGAACTCAGAAATCCGCCTGCCTCTGCCTCCCAAGTGCTGGGATTAAAGGCGTGCGCCACCACTGCCTGGCTCCCCTTCATTATTTTGACAGCCAGGCTTCTTGGAGCCCTGGAAACTTTGCACACACTGTCCCCTCCTGCTGGACTCATGACTTCATCTCCCTGCATCCAGGCTGCCCCCTCCCCATCCTTCAGGGTTAGTCCTCGTTGGAGTTTCTGAGGTGGAGTTGGGGAGACTTGTTCTTTTGCCTAGCATGTTTAATATGTGTGACAGGCGTTCCACATCAGCGTGCTTTTTGACCATTTCTGTATTCCTAACAGTTGGATCTGGGTGAGGACCAAACTTAAAAGTCTGTCTGTGAAGTGGGTGAAGCTAGCTCCTCACGCCTTCTCAACCCCTCTCCCTGTTCGGAGAAGCTGGGGCAATGGTCCAAATATACCGGAGACAGTCAGTGGTCCAGAGGAGACTCACCCTGAGCCTCCACCGTCCCTGTCCAGTCAGGCCCAGGGTCACTGGTCATCCGTTTACTTCCCTTTATTCCTGCACCAACATGTCTGCCAACCTTGGTCTCTCCTCAGGCCTTGGAGACCCTGGACAACGGCAAGCCTTATGTCATCTCGTACCTGGTGGATTTGGACATGGTCCTGAAATGTCTCCGGTATGGGCTTTGTTCTGGCCGTCGAGAAGAGGGAGGGAACAATGCCAGGAGGGAGAAACAGTTAAAAAGATGCAGAAGCTCACAGGGACTGGACCCTCCACTCAGGGTCCTTCTCATGAGAAAATCCCTCGGTGTAGACCAGCCTTCTAAGTCAGCCCTCTGAGATTCTCCTCTGTCTTGAGCTGTGGTCCATAATTTCTGTGGTCCTCGGAACAAAATGGCCAGTTACTAAGGGATCTAATGTGTTGATCTTCAGTTGTTCATGGTTTCCGGCAGTCTAGTCTTTCCAGTCCTCTGCTTTGGTTTCTTCTTTTAGCCTGGCTAAAGGCTCGACAGTTGTTCTGCTTGCTGATTCTGTTGTTTTTCAACATCTTTTTTTTTTTTTTTTAATGTATATAAGTACACTGTAGCTGTGGACATCAAATCCCATTACAAATCCAGGCATGGTGGCACATGCCTTTAATCCCAGCACTTGGGAGGCAGAGGCAGGCAGATTTCTGAGTTTGAGGCCAGCCTGGTTTACAAAGTGAGTTCCAGGACAGCCAGAGCTATACAGAGAAACCCTGTCTCAAAAAAAACAAAAGAAAAAAAGAAAAAGATAAAAGAAAAATCACATTACGGATGGTTGTGAGCCGCCATGTGGGTGCTAGGAATTGAACTCAGAACCTCTGGAAGAGCAGTCAGTGCTCTTAACACTGAGCCATCTCTCCAGCCTGATCATCATCTTAATGACCAATGAGGTGGCTGATTAGCCCTTGGCGTTTGCCCATTATAGACAATAGCAAGAGTCATGTCTCAGAGTGAAAGGCCTGCGTCTCAACCCCACTCCCTTATTTCTTCTTTTGCCACATGTGGCTTCTTCAGGGCCAGCTTTTATGTTGTCATCCCTTAGACCAAATGCCAACATCCTGGGGAAGGGTCTGCAACCTGCTTGCTTTGCGTCTGCCCAGCCAGGGGCTGTTTGGACAGACTGTGGTATGGACAGTGGCTGGCAGAGAGCAGCAGTGCCCAAATGGCAGGAGTTGTCTTCCATAACGCGGGAGACTCAGCCAAGGTCATCATATCCCCAGGGGCAGTGAGCGCTTCCAGAGGCATGTCCTGTCATGACTGCCAGGGATGGTGCAGCTAGCTCTGTCTCAGAGAGGCCAGGGACACCGCTAAATATCCTGAGACCCACAGAACGAGTCCCTGCAACAAAGAATTGTCCAAATCAAAATGTCAGATGTGCTAAGCCTAAGAAACTCAAGTCCCAACTTGTTCAGCTTTGGCAGACCCTATTCACTTCAGGAATCTTTCTTCTACAAACCCCCATGCCTCATCCTGAATCTTCCCTGTCCCTCCCTTTCCTAAAGGCTAACCGTACACGCCATGACCACACACTGGCTCTCCCTTGGCAATTCTGCTTTTCTGTCATCTGTGTACCCTGATTGGGATAATGAGCATCATGGGTAGAGGCTAGTCCAGGATGTGTCTGCCTTCCTCCACTGGTCATACCTGTGATCCTCCAGTGCTGGGCTGGCCCTACACACTTGTTAATAAACCCAGGCACTTAGTTAAAAGACTGAGTCTCCATCAAGTATGCTGAATAGGTGGGAAACAGCCCAGGCTGTGGACCTCGTATTTGTCTGGGGCTCCGAAGTTTCTTCGAGAGAGTAGATCCCCATGTCTTGGTGGTCATCTGTTTCCTTCTGGGAATAAGCCAAATGCCAGGGTTGTTGTCAGTGCAGTACGAGGGCATCTCTCTGCCGTGTAGTGCAGGCTAGACATGCTTGGATTTTTCTTCTTTTAGCTATTACGCTGGCTGGGCTGACAAGTACCATGGGAAAACCATTCCCATCGACGGCGACTTCTTCAGCTACACCCGCCATGAGCCTGTGGGCGTGTGTGGACAGATCATTCCAGTGTGTACTAACTAGCCCTTCTGGAAGTCATGGTGCCAGGGGGGGGGAAACTTTGGGTTAACCATGCTCATTTGGGGTAAAAATGGGGTATGTCCATTGCGAAGTGGGAGATTCTCCTGGAGGTATCACCTGAAGGTGACTGGGTGATGGTTAGGCTTTGGCGAGTCTAGTGGGATAGGTTTAAATCGTTTATCCCCTATAAAGCCTCAGTTCTTCATCTGAATAGTGGCAGTCAATTGATCATGGGGAGTCAGGAACTCTCAGGGTACCTAGTACCCAAGAGGCTAATAGGTGTGAGCCTCTGTCCCTATCAGCTACCAGTCTCATCCAGTGTCCCAACCCATGGCTAAGTAGTAGGGCCCCTCAGGAGTGGTCCTTCCTGCCACCTGCTGTGTCTCTCTGAGGAGCACCCGCAGTTGGTTGACTGTTGTTTTGTACAGTGGAACTTCCCACTCCTGATGCAAGCATGGAAACTGGGCCCAGCCCTGGCAACCGGGAACGTGGTGGTGATGAAGGTGGCCGAGCAGACACCGCTCACCGCGCTCTACGTGGCCAACTTGATCAAGGAGGTGGGTGGCTTGCTTCTGCTGTGACCTCTGAATGTCCTCGCATGGCTTGCTCTGGAGGAGATCTGAGGAAAGCCTTGGACCCCTGAGACTGTCGTAGAAATCTGTCCTCTGTACCTTACAGAGGGGAACTTGGTCCTCAGTACCTTACCCAGAGGGGAACTCAGTCCTTAGTACCTTAACCAGAGTCAATGAAGTCTTTCACACTTTATCCAGAGGGAAACTTGGTCCTCAGTACCTTAGTCAGAGGGGAACTTGGGCCTCAGTACCTTTAGCAGAGGGGTGCATATTACTGTCTCTCACACTGGGGCCTGTGGCACAAGACTCTCTAAAGGATGAAAGGCACTGTTCTAGAACTGTCAGCTCCTTTGAGGACCCTATAGCCAGGCTCCTTGTCCCAGCCACTTTTAGGAGTCCCTGTAGGGTGGCTCGTGTAGTATGGAGTGGCCTTCATTTGCATGTGTCCCCAGATCACTTTTGGGGACAATAGGTTTTCTTTGTCAACGCCCCGGGAGCAAAAGGCTGACATCCACATCTCCTGGCTTCCCCTACAGGCAGGCTTCCCCCCTGGTGTGGTCAATATCATTCCCGGATTCGGCCCTACCGCCGGGGCTGCCATCGCATCCCATGAGGGTGTGGACAAAGTGGCATTCACAGGCTCCACGGAGGTAAGGTGTCTCAGGCCCTCAGGTTTGCAGCATGGTGGCTCAGGCTCAGGACCTGATCCCTTCATGCCTCTGGGTCCCTAAATGACAGCCCTCATATGTGTGCCAGAAGGCAGCTCAGGACTATGTTCTCTGTGGTCTGCCAGCCTCCTGGATGCAGCCTCCAGGTGGGGGCGGGGATGGTGTCAGCACTTACTCCAGGGGGCTGGGACTCTCTGGCTTCATACAATATTTCATCTTCCTTCAAGACAAGAGTGGTTTCCAGACAGCTTTACCTCCTGGCCCCTTCCACACCCAGCCTTAGTCGGAGGCTTTCACAGAGGGGCTGGCCTCCTTGTAGAGGCATGTGTGGGGTCATCTTTGTGCCAGGCTCTGGGTATCTGGGGAAGAGTGGTAATCTGTGCTTGCCCTCACAGACAGGACAGCACTGAGCCAGGAAGGAGGCCACACAATAGTTTGATTGGGTCCTGCCTCCTCATTGGCTATCGGGGTAACTGGCTATGCGACTTGGCTACTCCTAGCCTCAGTCCCCTCATCCTCAAGCCATCCCGGCCTCTAAGGGCATCAGGAGGGCTGAGTCCAAGACCCAGCACCTGGCACAGATCTGGGTTCTTGTCATGAGCTCAGTGGCAGCAGAGGAAGGTGAATTCTTGGGTCTCTTGGGACCCAGTGACTGCGTGTGTGGAGCATCTAGCTTCCTTCCCCCTGCTAACAGCAGTCCATGGTGTCTGTGTCTCCGCAGGTTGGTCACCTAATCCAGGTGGCTGCTGGGAGCAGCAACCTCAAGAGAGTAACCCTGGAGCTGGGGGGAAAGAGTCCCAATATCATCATGTCTGACGCTGACAGTAAGTTCCGGGGGCTGCAGCGAGGCCTTGGCTCCAGTGGGATTGATTTGGGGGGCCCGTGTGGTCTGACATTGACCTCTCTCCGTAGTCGCTACCCGTTCTGTCATTAGGGCCAGCCTGAGCCCTGTACTGCCCACGCACAGGCCCCTAGACCACCATACCTCAGCACGTCCTCTCTACGAGACACTTCCTTTCCTCTGTCTCTTTCTTTTAAAAAAAATTATTTATTTATTTATTTTATGTATATGAGTACACTGTAACTGTACAGATGGTTGTGAGCCACCATGTGGTTGCTGGGATTTGAACTCAGGACCTTCGGAAGAGCAGTCAGTGCTATTAACCACTAAGCCATCTCTCCAGCCCCTCCTCTGTCTCTTTCACAGTTGACAGTCTTCAGAAAGGGAAGAGGGTTCTGTTTCCTTCTGGCCAGGCACTGGCCCCCAGCAGGCACTAACCCCTGATGTTATGAACAGGGTTTGTGGGTGAGCATTACTGGCAGTTAACATTTCCTTGTTTCACCTCTCTCTCTCTCTCTCTCTCTCTCTCTCTCTCTCTCTCTCTCTCACTCTCTCCTCCCACAGTGGACTGGGCTGTGGAGCAGGCCCACTTTGCCCTGTTCTTCAACCAGGGCCAGTGCTGCTGCGCAGGCTCCCGGACCTTCGTGCAGGAGAATGTGTATGACGAATTCGTGGAACGCAGCGTGGCCCGGGCCAAGTCTCGGGTGGTGGGGAACCCCTTCGACAGCCGGACGGAGCAGGGGCCTCAGGTAAGTCAGGCAGCTGCTGCTAAGCCTGGAGTCCAAAGCCAGCGTGCCGAAGCAGAAAGGACTGGATGGCTCAGCCTCGGTGGGGCTGGGTTCAAGTGTCTCCTCAGCAGGGTACTGCCTGTGTATCCTGTTAGGGGAGACCCCAGCTCCTGTCTTGAGTCCTATTATTTCTTTTTTTTTTTTTTTTTTTTTTTTTTTTTTTTTGGTTTTTCGAGACAGGGTTTCTCTGTGTAGCCCTGGTTGTCCTGGAACTCACTTTGTAGACCAGGCTGGCCTCGAACTCAGAAATCCGCCTGCTTCTGCCTCCCGAGTGCTGGGATTAAAGGCGTGCACCACCACGCCCGGCCTGTTATTTCTTATTCTTCATAGACCATGGCAGGAGAATGGCCACCAAACCTGCTAAGGAGCCACTCCCTTAATAGCCTATGTTTTTTGTGTTTTCATTTTGCTAATCTCTGAATTTAAAGAAACACCATGGTATGATGTGCCTTGCCTAGTGGTAAAGGATGTGGCGTCTCTCTTTGGCATTATGCTTCTGACCTTGGCCATTTTCTCTTTGACTCTTGCTCCTTAAAAGACCTGCATCTCCCTCCCAGCTACCTCTGGCTGTAGGTTCTCAGCCCAAAACTGCAGAGAGGCCCTGATCTTAGCTTCTCAGTCCTCTGTGCTTCTCCCTCAGGTGGATGAAACTCAGTTTAAGAAGATCCTTGGCTACATCAAATCGGGACAACAAGAAGGGGCGAAGCTGCTGTGTGGTGGGGGCGCTGCCGCGGACCGTGGCTACTTCATCCAGCCCACCGTGTTCGGGGACGTAAAAGACGGCATGACCATTGCCAAGGAGGAGGTGAGCCCCTGGGCCCTGCTGCTTTTAGTAGGAAGGAGAGATGGGTGATTTGGTCCAGTTTTGATGGTGTCCCCCAAACTCTGGTTTTGCGCTCTCTCCATGCCTTAAGTTATTTACACCAAGATTCGGATATGTTGCTGTTCCCTTAAGGTTTCTGGGACGTCTCCCCAACGTAGCCCAGCCCACAGGACTTTATATTCTTTCCCCTGGAAGTCATGAGTCTGGGAATGGGCTCATCTAGCCCTTTGCATAGTTTTGACCCAAGTAAGACATCAGATGAGGCCCCGTGTTTGACTTCTTACCCAACGTGATAGCTCTTGCACGCCTCCTCTCTGTTTGAGCTTGCATGGAGCTGTTCAGCCAGGAAGCTGTATGCAGGACAGCACAGTGTCAAGGGTCTCGATTGCCTGAGTGTGCTCTGCATCAGCCTGTGATACCTTGATTTAGTTCCCATCCAGACTCTGAGGTTCCTGGGCATCCTCCCCTCCTCTGCTCTGTCCCCTGTCCCCTGTCCCCTCTGGGAATCATTGTGGAGACATAGTTCCTCTTCCTGTGGAGTCCGGACCCCATTCCCCTCATCCCCAGTCACTGCAGACTGCCACTTCCCAGCGACTTCCTTCCTGGCTCCCAGTTCTAAGGCTCCTCTGCCCCAGCTCGATGAACATGCTGGTTTCATGGTAGGTGCTCATACAATGGCCCATACCTCAGTGGGCTTCTGGGCAGGTCAGAGGTGGCGGCACCGACTGCCACCGCAGCACATCTTGCACGTAGGTCTTGGTTTCTGAATTTCATTCTCCATCATGGGAAGAGGAGCTACGTGAACAAGTGGCCTGTTCTGGAAACTGCTGGAAAAAAAAAAAAAAGCAAGAGAAACCAGAGGCCATTTCACAATAGCTTGCTCAGCAGCCAGCCTGTGCCTTGTCCCCTGGGTTAAATTGGATGGGAGCCAGTCTTAAATTCTCTAGGCTAAGTTCACATGCTAACATATTTCATTCCCTGTGAGCCTGTTTAGAAATAAGATAATTGTATGCAAAGCACAGACTACCCAGGAGGTAGCCAGTGCTGCCAGTCCTTGTCCCCTTCCTTTGTAGTCCAGGATCTGGGATACTGCTGAAGTCCCAAACTGGCTAGGTCAGGTCTCAGGCTAAACAGTATTTGTGTTTTCCTGACACTTTTCAGTCCTGAAGGTGGGGAGCAGGCCCCCCCCTCCTTCCATCCTTCCTTCTCTGTTGCTCCCTCCAGATCTTTGGACCAGTGATGCAAATCCTCAAATTCAAGACCATTGAGGAGGTTGTAGGGCGGGCCAATGATTCTAAGTACGGGCTGGCAGCCGCCGTTTTCACAAAGGACCTGGATAAAGCCAATTACCTGTCCCAAGCTCTGCAGGCTGGCACTGTGTGGTAAGAGCTGCTCCTCAACCCAGTAAAATATCTCCCCAAATATCTAGAACCCCAGAATTGGTTCTCCTGTGCCGGAGAAGGACACTGCCCCCGCCCCCTCCAGATCCCACGAAGCGGTTGATGGGCTCCCTTCCCGAGCTGTGACTGTGAGAGCCCAGGCTGAGCATAAACAACTGCTCAGCGCCTGCTTCATCACTTAGGATTAAAGAAAGAGCAAACGTGGATGGGGCTGCATAGAGATCAGTACCCTCGGCTTGACTGGTTGGAATAAAATAGTCAGCTACTGTGGAGCACAGGCTCTGGCAGGCCCTCAAGAAGTTCATCATAGGTGACTGTGTCCAGAGAAGCCTTCTGTGCTCCTGTGGGTAGGCATCGGCACCCTGTAACGGCTAAAGGCCAGAAGCCATGGTGTGAGCCAGTGGAAAATAATACATTCTCACAGGACCCGCGTGCACAGGTGGCGGGCATGGGAGCCAACAGGTAGCAACAACTCAAGTGTTCTTGAGCTGGTGGGTAAACAGACAGAAGGCAGCCCGTCCCTAGTGGAAAGTGATTCAGAAGGAATGGAGTCCTGGTGCTGGTTGAAGTGTGTGTAACCATGGCAACATGACGCTAAGTGACAGGAGTCCGGTGCTGCTAACCTTCATATCATCTGACTGACTCTACAGCCCCACGGGGGTGCTCCATTAGTGGATGCTGGGCCTGGAGGGAGGGGGCAGGAAGAGACCATTAATGTTTCTTTTTAGGATGCTACTAATACTGTGAAGATAGACAGTTAGGGCCTAATCCAGAAGACTTCTGGTTAGACCATATTCCCATGAGTGTGGTACTGCCACCAAGCTGGGACCTTCTTTAAAAAACATTGTTTTAAGTATGTGTGTGTGTGTGCGTGCGTGCGTGTGTGCGTGCGTGTGTGTGTGTGCGTGCGTGTGTGCGTGTGTGTGTGTGTGTGTGCGTGCGTGCGTGTGTGTGTGTGTGTGTGTGTGCGTGTGTGTGCGTGTGTGTGTGTGTGTTTGTATGTATGTACAGGGATACACCTGCCACAGTGAATGTATGTGGGTCATAAGACATAAGTGGTTTTCTTTCTTTTATGTGGGTCCCAGGAATTGAACTTGGTAGCCAGGCTCGGTAGCAGACCCTTCTCACCTACCCATCCACTCATGTTGCTAGCCTGAGCCGAATGCTTTGAAGTGCAGAGTTTTCACAAACATTTTAAATTAATTTTTAACTTAAAAGAGCGAGCCGGGGTGGTGATGGCGCATGCCTTATGCCTTTAAACTCAGTACTTGGGAGGCAGAGGCAGGCGGATTTATCTCTGTGAGTTCAAGGCCAGCCTGGATTATGTAACAAGTTCCAGGACAGCCAGGTCTACATATACAGAGGAACTCAGTTTTAAATGATAAAAAAAAAAAAAGAAAGAAAAAAATTAAATTAAAAAAAAGATAAGGAAGAAAAGAAAGGGAGGTGTGCTGTGTTGATACCCATCTGTGACCACATCTGCACCAACAAGGATGACAGGGAGTGTTCCTCGTGACCTGCCCCTGCCTCCATTTTCCATATAAGGTGGTGATGGTGGGGCTATCCACAGCCTGGAACCGCACACAGTCCCTCACCTGACCTGTGTGTTCTCTCCGATAACAGGATCAACTGCTACGATGTGTTTGGGGCCCAGTCTCCATTTGGGGGCTATAAGATGTCAGGGAGTGGCAGGGAGCTGGGCGAGTATGGCCTGCAGGCGTACACAGAAGTGAAGACGGTACGTACACAGCCTTCAGACTCCGTGGCCTGGCCTCTCCTGGTCACGGAAGCTAGTACTTGTGATTACTTTATAGTTTAAGCCAGAGAAGCCACAGAGGGGCTCAGACACAGTCTCTAGGATCTTGCCCACAACAGGCCTGTGTGGTCACTTGCCACAGAGTTGGTCAGCCTGAGAGGAGGCAGGACCCCAGTGGGTAGAGCAGTGAGGGGCATCCAGTAAGGAGCGTGAGCAGGCGCAGATCCAAGGCACCAGTTCTGCCCACGGGAACATAGCCCAGACCCCATTGGAAGCACAAAGAGGGTGACAGTGATGTGGACACAGGTTGTCCAAAAAGAAAAGTCAGGTGTGACATAAATCCCAGTGTGTTAATGTCTGACCAGCCATTAAAGGGAATATAGATCCCTTTAAAAATGGCTTACTGCACATTTGATGTGGGAAGTGCTTGTCTCTTGACATAAAGAATGCAAAGTAAAGAAAATGCAGATAGAGGCAGATTTTAGAACACTTTGTGATACCTACAAATTGAGGTGCAGCCCTGGGCCATGAGGGCCTTTCTTTGATGAGACGCCTGTGGACGTAGCCTTTTCCTCAGAGAGACCCTGAGGGCTCCTTGTTGGGGGCTATACAGTGCCAGATGTTGCAGCTTCCTGACCTTAACTCACCAGATGCTACCAAACTATGATGCCTTCCAATCCAATCCCCCAGAAAGGGCGCCCCCCTCCCCGACACTGGCAGATGTCCCCTAGGTCCTTGGGTGAGCATCCGGGAAGGAGATACACTACGATCTCCTGCAGAGGTCAGGCTGCTGTCAAGGAGATGTGAGAAGGAAGAGAGGGGCTCTCGTCCCCAACGGGACCTCCTGGCATTATGAAGAATTAACTGCTTCTCCGAACCTTCCACAGGTCACCGTCAAAGTGCCACAGAAGAACTCGTAAAGCGGCATGCCAGCTTCCTCAGCCTGCAGTTCTCAAAAACCCAACAAGATATACTGAGAAAAACCGCCACACACACTGCGCCTCCAAAGAGAAACCCCTTCACCAAAGTGTCTTGGGCCAAGAAAGTCAGAATTTGATAAACAGGGCTGGGCTGGTGGGGGGAAAGCTCCTGATAAACTGGGTAGGGGATGAAGCTCAATGCAGACTGCTCACGCATCCAGATGTGCAGGATGCTGCCTTCTACCCGTAGTCCCTAAGCAGCAAATGAGCAATAAAAATCAGCAGATCAAAGCCACGGGGTCAGTTCTCTAAGACATAAATTCTGAGTCTTATCTCTGTTGCATTCCGTAACTCCCTGCTTTGGGAGGAGACAAGGCTGTCCTTAGAATTGAATTAGCTCTGTGGAACACTAGCGTCTTGGTGTTTACTGGTTAGAAGTCATGAAAGGCAAGACCCCCCCCTCTATTCCTGGACACGCGGGATGCCAGGATGTCCCCACTATTTGATGGTATCATGTATATCTTATTAGCCTCATCCCCCTCTTGGTACCTGGGACCTTGGTTCTCACAAGTAATTCTAGGCTGACGAGGAGGGATGTAAGCTAAAGAGAGGGGAGTCACTATCCTTGGCTGCGGCTACATTTTGGAATTTCACACTGGCCTATCTCACAGGCCAGAGGAGGTAGTGACACCCATTTGATCCTTTCCAAGGGTGAGCCAGGTCAGCTTTCAACCAAGGGACCTCACGGCTCGGCATCAGTTGGCATGCTGCTAACCTGGAGTCGATTCAGCCAAAAGACAGTTTCCAGAAGTGACTCTATTCTCCCAATCTGTTCTGCGGCCTCTTTGGGGCACAGAGCAGAGCAGAGCAGAGCCATGTCATGTGCACAGTGCAAGGTCTGCCTCTCGAACTACCAGAACCAAGAGAGCCTGGAAGTATTAGTGACAGTGACCTGATGGAGGTGGCAGGTGATGGCCCGCGGAGGTAGATTTTCAGGGAATAAGAATGTGGCAGTGACTGGCGGCTGCAATGCAGACTCTGGTTCAGGCTATGGTCACTGCAGATGCCTGGATGTGTGACAGATGTAATGACATTGCTGAAGGACAGAGGGATCCACTCCCGGTGGAAGGCCAAGAGAGCTCTTGAGCAGGGCTCCAGTTATGTGAGCTTTCTCCCTCTTGTACCAGAAGGTTCCATTCCTAGAGGTTTTAGCTACCCGTGACCTCTGCCCTGTGTATAAATGGGGTTATTGTGACCATCTCAACGCTGCCCTGTCCTAAAGTGCTTTCAAGGGCCACCTTGTGCCCAACCTGTGATTATTCCCTATACAGAAATGCTCATGATGATTGGCATAAAAAAAAATTAAGCCAGCAATTAGCAATAGTGATTGTGAGAAGTTAAACAACTCTTGGTGCCGCCACGCTTGTGTTTTGGGGTGTTGGGTTAGCTCTGCATGGGTGCTGCAGTACTCAATCCTGGAAGCCCAGGAGCCAAGATGGTTGCTAGTAGCTGATAGGTGGGCAAATATGCCATGTGGGTACAACAGCTGCAGGCATGATGCTCACACCGAGCACAGGGCCACACCGATGCATGCAGCCCGCACCAGTGCGTGCTTATTTTCAGAATTTCCGTTTATACTCTTATGCTATGCATGACGATTAGCTGCCTGGTACCTGCCCTGTCCAAGGTCCACAGGAGCCCGGGAAGTTTAGGGGCGAAGGTCACAGATCTTATTCACCTAGTGAGTGAACAGGGTGTGGAGAGCAAGCTGCCCTCATGGGCACAAGAAAGGGATGGTGGGCTTAGCTTTAGAACTAGCCAGTCAGAGGCAGAGCTGAGGGTAGAAGGCTGATGACGCCCTGAAGTTGTCCTTCAACCTCCATATACACATCCCTGTATGCGCATGCGCACTCAATGAAATAAGTAAGTAAATACAATTTTTAAAGATCATATGCCTGGCCTGGTGCCTCGCACCTTTAACCCCAGTACCTGGAGGCAGAGGCACTTGGATCTCTTGAGTTGAAGGCCAGTCTGTTGTACAAATTGAGTTCCGGGACAGCCAGGGCTACACCGAGAAACCCTGTCTGGAAAAAACAAAAAAATTGGGTGGTTGCCTGTAATGACACACCCTGTAATCCCAAGATTTAGAAGACGGTTTAGAGAAGGCAGGAGGATTACCAAGAGTTTGAGGCCAGCTTGGACTTAAAAAAATCCTGTCTCAATAAAAAAAAGGAAAGGGGGGGGGTGGTGTCAGGCCACCAGGCAGCTTGGCGACCACAGTGACCACTGTAAGCAGTAAGCAGCAAAGTGAGCACTTGAAACCTGCAGGAGTGGGCCCTCCCTTCCTCATAGTGTGCACAGTTTAGCATGGAAACGCCAATCCAAGCACCACACTGCACATACTGACTGCATGACATTTGGCAAGTGTGTCATGGAATTGCTGCAGGAGGATTACTGTAGTCTCAAGAAGCCAAATTCCTCTCAGGTGACAAGAGGAAGGGAGGGAGTGGGGGGAGTGAGGGGTCTTCGGTGAGAGTCCTGGAGGGCTGGAAACTGCTTCTTTCCACTTCCAAAGGGCTTCCTCATCTCTCAAGCTCCACCTCCGTCCAGCTTCATTGCCCATTCTGGCTTCTGATGTGTCTGGATCCTTAGAATTGCTGCCCAGCCAGCCTTCCTCCCCAACACCCTGCAAGGAGAATGCCTGTGGCCCTGGTGTCTACACTGTCTGGTCCGGTTGATGTGGAATACCTCCATCAAGCTAGTGCTATAGAGATGGGATGAAGCTTAGATCCGAGTCATACCATCCACCCCGCCACCAGGAGACGCATCCCCACTATCCAAAGAAGACTAGAACTTGCAACGTGAGAAATTAGCCCCAGTCTGATGCACACGCATTCTCTTATAGTCAGTGAGACAGAGAGCAGTAGGGAGAATGGGATGGGGTGTGTGTGGTGGTGGTGGTGGTAATTCTTGGCCCCGGGCGTGTGAATCCAACTCATTTCGAGACAAGCAGTTAATCCGGAACTAAGCAGGCAGGTGTGATGAGCAGCCTGAAGCACAGGCTTCCACACCCAAGACACGGTAATCCTTCCTCTGTGAAGGAACCCTCTGGGCCGGAAGCAGCTGTCTAGGGGTGAAAACAAGGTTCTCAGGTTCCGTGGAGGAGCCTGATCTCTCTGGGTACTTGGATATGGGCCGATCACAGGAGTATTGGGTGCAAAGCCGTTGTTTGTGGGTTTGGCCTTCTCTGATCCTCAGGAGGAAATGCTGGGGTCTTGAGCACAACAAAAAGGCACGCGGGTACTGGAGCGGAGACCCAGATGTTAGCGCCGCCTGGTGGCCAATGGCCGAACCACAGCGATATCCTCTGAAGGGATCAAGACCGCAAGTTGGCTTAAAGGGAGGAACTGAAAACAGGGTTTCCAAGATGGCTCTGCAGTAAAGAAAGCTTGCCACCGAACAGAACCACCTGAGTTTGATTCCTAGAACCCACGAGGTGGAAGGAATCGAGAACTGCAAGAAAATAGGGATCCCCAACAAAAACCTTCCTATGGATCTTCACAGCAGCCGAAGGGAAATGCTAAACCTCACTCAACATTTCATCTACCAACAGATGAATCACAATGTGGCCTGGTCCTCCATGGAACTGTCCCACACCCAAGAGGAAATGAGGGTCATCAGGCTTGGTAACAGTTGCCCACTAAAGCTATCTCACTGGGCCTCTCTGTTTCTATGTTTGCTTTTGAGACAAAGTTTCTGTGTAGCCCTGAGTATCCTAGCACTCACTCTATAGACCAGGCTGGCCTGCAACTCTCAAAGATCCTCATAGTTCTGCCCCTGAATCTTGGAAGTAAAGATGACGTATCCATTCTCGATATTTTGGCCCATGTGGTCAGGCATGCCCTGCTCCCTCCCTCCCTCCCCTCCTCCCCCATTTTCTTGCTGTCTTTCATTTCCCCTTCCTTTTTTAGTTTATCCCAGTGGATTGCCAACATTATACCTGCCCACCATCTGTATTGCGTGTTTGTTTGTTACCTAGTTTGTTTTCTTACATGACCACAGTTCACATAACAGATTTGGGGAGTCCGATCAACAGGACAGGATACCTGTCAATGTGGATATCTACACTGAAGACATCTGCGGAGGTGGGGGGTGGGGGGTGGGGATATTCTGATCCTGCTCCTCCCTTGTCTCCTCACAGTCTGCAGTGAATTTGAGAGGCCCACCTAGCCACCCCCACTTTGAAACTGTCTTCCCCACTGGCTCTTGGGGCTCTGCTCTGTTCCTTCCCCTGGGCAGAGTAGATACTTGAGTTTGACCAGGCTGGATCCATACCATCGACACTGAACAGGGTGACGCACAGGGTGTGTCCTGGAAGGGTAAGGTCTTGTAACAAATGACATAAGAGACTGCAGCTATCACACAGATGAAGCAGACATAGAAGAAAGCCACGGAGGAACAAGCTAGCAGTCTTTGGGGGACACGCTGAACCCTACCTGTCTTAGGGTTTTATTGCTGTGAGCAGACACCATGACCAAGGCAACTCTTTTTTTTTTTTTTTTTTTTTTTTTTTTTTTTTTTGGTTTTTCAAGACAGGGTTTTTCTGTATAGCTATGGCTGTCCTGGAACTCACTTTGTACACCAGGCTGGTCTCAAACTCAGAAATCTGCCTGCCTCTGCCTCCCCAGTTCTGGGATTAAAGGCGTGAGCCACCACGCCTGGCCCAAGGCAACTCTTACAAGGACAACATTCAATTGGGGCTGGTTTACAGGTTCAGAGATTCAGTCCATTATCATCAAGGCAGGAACATGGCAGCATTCAGGGAGGCATGGTGCAGGAGGAGCTGAGAGTTCTACGTTTTCATCTGAAGCCTGCTAGTAGAATACTGGATTCCAGGCAGCTGGGATGAGGGTTTTAAAGCCCACACCCACAGTGACACACCTACTCCAATAGGGCCACACCTTCTAATAGTGCCACTCCCTGGGCTGAGCATATACAAACCATCATACTACCCAACTGTCCCTAGAACACCATCTTTTTCCCCATCTCTCCCTTCCTTTCTTCAGTGCATGCCAGAGCAGTGACATCACTCAGAGCAGTGATGACATCAGAGCAGTGATGGCACCAGAGTAGTGACATCACTCAGCAGTGATGACATCAGAGCAGTGTTGTAGAAGGTAAACAATCCCAAATCAGGATTTCTACCCTGCCTCTGACCATTCAGTTCCTGGATAAACGACACACAACTTTCATTACTTACAATAAGTTTTAAACAGCACAAGAGCTAGGTAGATATCTACCCTCTCTGCTGTTAGAATCTACTCTGCAATCCATATCCCTAAGTTATCACTGACTCTTGTAAGACCCCAAAGCCTTATGTCCGGGATATCTCACTCCCAGAGACGCAGAGACGGAGATCGATGCAAAACGCTAGAGGTTTATTGATCCTGCATGCTGGGGTCGTCCTGAAATCGGGATAGAAGCAACCCCAAGTAGCTAAAGCACACACCTTTAATACATTTTTTAGAACAGTTCTCAGTCACAGTTTAGGGCTGGCAGTTTATCATTGGTTAACCTTTAACCGCATTAAGGGGGCAGACTTAAGGACCAGAGGCATTGTGTGGGCCTTTCTAAACACTCAGAGGACTATCTCTTAGTGGGTAAACTTGAGGACCAGAGGCATTGTGTGAGCCTTTCTAAACAATCAGAGGTCTGTCTCTTAGTGAGGAAACTTAAGGACCGGAGGCCAATTCCGGGAAAAGAACATCTTGACATTTACTTAACTTTTTACAACAGTGGTCATTTTGAGCTACCACAAATCTTACACCATGTTTCAACTGGGCTGTTTTTAACTCCAACAGGCCAGCCCTCAGGGCCATATTTTCTTGGCTCCTAACCCATGGAGACTTCTCCTCTGTTGGACCATGAAAGTCTGCGAAACCCCGCAGACTGGGGTTTCGTGGTTTCCCACAGCCAGATGCCCACCTGGGGTTGCATGGAGAGATCCAGGCAGTCCCCCATGTCTGCCTGCCCAGAGCCCCGGAGCTCTGGTGGGACGCAGGTCATCTCTCCCACTCCCTTTATTTCCTCACATCCGGTGCCCCACATTCATCCTCTTTCACCTTCTTCCTCTCCTTGTGGGTCTCCTCTGACCAAGCCTGGGAATCCTAAACCCCACCTATGTCTCTTCTGCCCAGCTACTGGCTGTCAGCATCTTTATTTACCAATCAGAAATAACTTGGGGCAGAGGTCACATAGTATCACTTGGGTCTAGTGTAGACTCCTTTGTAAGCAGTACCAGCAAGGAGCTAAAGGTGAGAGTCACACAGACACAATCTCATTGTTTTGTAAGTTGCTGAAAAGCAGGGCAAGTTCTGCAGGGGCACTTAGCATTGCCATACACAGCAAGACCAAACTTCATCAGAGCAGTGGGGACAGGTTGGATTCAGTAACTAACAGCAGGAGGGGAGGGGCCTACTCATGCGCAGTGTTAGCATTGAAATGAGGGGGGGGGGCTGGAGAGATGGCTCAGCGGTTAAGAGCGCGACTGCTCTTCCAAAGGTCCTGAGTTCAAATTCTAGCAACCACATGGTGGCTCACAACCATCTGTAACAAAAAAATCTGATGCCCTCTTCTGGAGTGTCTGAAAACAGCTACAATGTGCTTACATATAATAAATAAATAAATAAATAAATAAATAAAATGTGCTTGATCTATACAGTAGGGTACTGTTTGGCTTTGAAAAGAAATTAAATGCAGACACATGCTTTAATGTGGATCAAACTGGTGAGCAGTGCTAATTGGAAGAACCAGGGTGCAAAAAGCAACATACTGTATGATCTTTAAAAAAAAAAAAAAAAAAGAAATGAGAGGTGGTCTGGGGGAAGTTTTACTGGGAGAGCTTTACAAAGACAGGTTGAAGAGAGAAGACTATAGACACAGGTGAAGACAGAACGAGCCAGAGAATGAGAAGGAACCAGATACTAGAATATATTTCCAAAATTAGTTTGAGGCCGAGCAGTGGGGGAGGGCCCAGCCCATTGTGGGTGGGGCTATCCCTGGGCTGTTGGTCCTGCGTTCTATTAAGAAAGCAGGCTGAGCAAGCCATGAGGAACAAGCCAGTAAGCAGCACCCCGCCATGACCTCTGCATCAGTTCCTGCTTCCAGGTTCCTGCCCTGATTGAGTTCTTTTTTTTTTTTTTTTTTTTTTGGTTTTTCTGAGACAGGGTTTCTCTGTATAGCCCTGGTTGTCCTGGAACTCACTTTGCAGACCAGGCTGGCCTCGAACTCAGAAATCTGCCTGCCTCTGCCTCCAAAGTGCTGGCTGGGATTAAAGGCATGCGCCACCACTGCCTGGCATTTGAGTTCTTTTATGTACATGGGTGCCTTGCTTGTGTGTGTGTGTATACACCACAAATGTGCCTTTTTCTGGAGGGGGTCAGATACCATGGAACTGGAGCTGCAGACAGCTCCAAGATGCTATGTGGTTACTGGGAACGGACCCAGAATCCTCTGCAAGAGCAGTCAGTGCTCCTAACCACTGAGTCACCTCTCCACCCCCTCCTGACTGCTTTCGATGATGAACTGTGTTCTTTGGAACTGTGAGTGACATAAGCCCTCTGCTCCCCGGGTTTCTTTTGGTCATGGTGTTTCATCACAGCATGAAACTAAGACAGGAGAGTAGTGTATTGCTGTGATGGACCTGACTGTTAATTTGAGGAGGATTGTGGAAAGACTTTGGGACGTTGGGCTAGAAAAGCCATTGAGCAAGCTGTTCTGTGGGAACTTGGAAGGTGACAGTGTGGAGAGTGAGGCAGAGAACAGAAGCCTGGCTTGTGACATTCCAGAAGGAAGTGTGAGAGTCATTTAAAGACTACAGAGGAGCTAGAGAAATAGCTCAGCAGTTAAGAGCACTGACTGCTCTTCCAGAAGTCCTGAGTTCAATTCCTGGCAACCACATGGTGGCTCACAACCATCTGTAATGGGATCCAATGTCCTCTTCTGATGTGTCTGAAGAGATGGACAGTGTACTCACATACATAAAATAAATAAATCTAAAAAGAAAGTTAAAAAAAAGATTTTGGGGGCTATTGTATAGTTTGAAAAAAAAAAAGAAAGAAAAAAAGCTGGGCAGTGGTGGTGCACGCCTTTAATCCCAGCACTCCGGAGGCAGAAGCAGGCAGATTTCTGAGTTTGAGGCCAGCCTGGTCTACAGAGTGAGTTACAGGACAGCCAGGACTACACAGAGAAACCCTGTCTCAAAACAAACAAACAAACAAACAAACAAACAAAACCAAAACCAAAACCAAAACCAAAACCAAAACCAAACCAAACAAAAAAACAAAACAAAAAAATCTGTGGTTCTGGCTAGCTGATTAACAAGAGATTAACTCTTTGGTTTCAGACCCAAAAATAGGGACAAGGGACTGAGGTACATATTTTACATATCAAAGCAGACCTGGCTCCAGGTTCTCCCAGTATCCCTCAGTCCCTACCTGGCAGACCCTGCCCCCAACCTTGAACTTTCCAGTTCACCGGCTGGGGCCTTCCCTCAGAGGCTCCTTCTTATATAACCCAGTTATTTTGGTCTCCTTGATCGCCTTCTCCTTCTCTCCCACTGCCCCTTGTCTCTCCCCATGGTGACTTCCCTGGCCTCAGCCCTTGGGGACAGTGAACTTGCCTGAGAGCAGCTTCTCAATAAACTTGCATTTATTATAGTCTAATCTGGCTTGAGTTGGCTCATTCCTCTAGCAGAGAGATAATTTATCAAGAATGACTAAAATGAAATCTTTGCTCTGATGGAACAATAATGCTGATGCTAACAAATTATTGGTGGTTAAGAAGAGACCAGTACTAGCTAGGTGATGTTGGTGTGTACACCTTTAATCTCAGCACTGGAGAGGCAGCAGTGGGGCAGATCTCTGAGTCTGAGGCCAGTCTGGTCTACAGAGTAAGTTCTAGGTCAGCCAGGGCCACAGAGAGAGAGAGAGACCCTCTCTCCCCAACCCCCAATAAAAAAGAACTCAGCATCATTGAGGTGAAATCCTCTGGGAAGTGTTTTTTGAGAGCACAGAGCTGTGTTCCAGAGACAGCCAAGGTTGCACCTCATGCGGGCAGCTTGGTGATGTGTAAGAGTCACCCAGGTGGCACTCGTTTTGAAGACCCAGAGGGGTCACAGAGAGCAGCTGAGGCTTGACTGTGAGAGTCCAGGAGAAGTTACTGGTGAAGATGAAAAAGCCTCAGTAGCAGTTGAAGACCCAGGACTGAAGGGGTCATGCTGAGATGTTGAAGCTTGCCACCATGAAGAGAGCCTATGAGAGGCTATTGGTGAAAATGCAGCCCAGTTGCAGCGGGAGAGCCTGGTGCTTTAGAGGTGCCAATGCCATAGGATGACTGCCAAGAACATCTGCAGTAGAATGGGGCTGGCCTGAGCCTGTGAGACAAGCTGTGTGTGCTATAGAGGGCAAAGTGGGAGATGTGACCTCTTTAGGGGACATCAGAAGATGGTGATCCCAGGCCTTGGGTACTGAGTTATTTACACTGTTGTACTTCTAATCTATCCAGGACTTTTATCATGAAGGGGTGTTGGATTTTGCCAAATGCCCTTTCTGCATCTAATGAGACAATAAGCTTCTTGTGGTATTTCTCTTACGGGGAGCTGGCTACCTTCAGAGAGAGAAGACACCCAAGGCAGAGGCTGTGTCTTTCTAGGTCCTGACCCTGGGACCGTCTGAGCTCTGGGAGCAGCCATTAGAAGGTGGGGTGCATGGAGAAAAACCACGCTGCCCACCACAGCCACGTCCTTGGCAAACAATGGTAGAAACATCACAGGAAGAAAGCTTTTGCACTTCAGGGATCTGTCTCTACCATCTTGCCCTTTCATAAATGTGGGCTAACACCTGCTGATGGCTGGGAGTTGAAGACAAGTCTGACCAGACACGTGGAGATTACTTATAATTCAATAGGGAAGGCCAGGGAAGGGCAGACAGATACCAAATCAATATGTAAGTTAGAACTGGGGGAGAACGCCATGAGATGAGAATACCTGGCTTAAGCAAAAGTCTGGCTCATCTTCCTGAAAAGAGAAATGGGATTCAGGGTGAGGTTTAAGAAGGAGAAGAAAGGGACTGGAGAGATGGCTCAGTGGTTAAGAGTACTGACTGCTCTTCAGGAGAAGGTCCTGAGTTCAAATCCCACCAACCACATAGTGGCTCACAACCATCTGTAATGAGGTCGAATGCCCTCTTCTGGTGTGTCTGAAGACAGCTACAGCGCACTTACATATAATAAATAAGTAAATCTTAAAAAAAAAAAATAGGAAGGAGAAGAAAGGGTGCATTGGCAGGGCCTAAATGTGTTCCGAGGACAGGGAGGCAGCCATAGTTGGCAGGGTGAGGGGCTACATTCATTCAGCACTTCTCAGGGCAATGGTTCTTAACCCTCCTAATGCTAGGGCCATTTACTACAGCTCCTCATGTTGTGGTGACCCCAACCATAACATTATTTCACTGTTACAGCATAACTGTACTGTTACTTTAATTAATTGTTAATTGTTACTTTCTATGAATCATAATATGAATTTCTTTCTTTCTTTTTTTTTTTTGTTTTTTTTGTTTTTTTTTGAGACAGGGTTTCTCTGTGTAGCCCCGGCTGTCCTGGAACTCACTCTGTAGACCAGGCTGGCCTCGAACTCAGAAATCCGCCTGCCTTTGCCTCCCAAGTGCTGAAATTAAAGGCGTGTGGGCCACCACTGCCTGGCTCCAAGATTTCTAACCTATATAATATTTATCTTAGAGAAGTCTTCTATGCTGATGGGTACAACGTGCCCTTCTGCCGCTGGAGGAAGTGTCTGTCCTGTCTCCCAGGACATTTGTCCTAAGTCCTAAAGTGTGGTGAAACAGCTGCTTCCTTCTTGATTGTCACCGTGGATGACAATAAATTCAAGCGAGTCGGGTGTGGGACTCTTTACTTTTAGCTCTCATAGTGTGATGGTTTGTATGTGCTTGGCCCAGGGAGTGACACTATTTGGAGGTGTGGCCTCGTAGAAGTGGATGTGTCACTGTGGGCGTGGGCTTAAGACCCTCCCCCTAGCTGCCTGGAAGTTAGTCTAACACTAGCTAGCAGCCTTCAGATGAAGATGTAGAACTCTCAGCTCTGCCTGCAGCATGTCTGCCTAGATGATGCCATGCTCTCGCCTTGATGATACTGAACTGAACCTCTGAACCTCTAAGCCAGCCTCAATTAAATGTTGTGCTTTGTAAGACTTGCCTTGGTCATGATGTGCGTTCACAGTAGAAGACACAGTATATGCCATTTGTATTTGAGTGGTTCCATCGTAGGTGCATGTGTATTTACAATGTATACATTTTCTTGAATATTTTTGTAAACAAAGTTTCATGTATCCCAGGTTGGCCTCAAACCAGGTAGCCAAGGATGGCCTTGGTTTTCTGATCCTTCTTTTACAGCCAAATGGCTGGGGTTACAGATGTGCATCACATCTCGTTTTCCTGAATCTGAGGATTGACCCCTAGGCAGGCACTGTGCCAACTGCGGCATACTGGGACTTGTAGTGAGTTTCCCACTCTTGTGTGTTTTCCTGAGAGTGGTTGATGATCTCGCTCTCGCGAGTGTGGAGCTCCTTGGCTGTCCCTTGAAGGGTGTTTATAGGAGTGACCTAGCAGAATTCCCTTAGCTTCTGCTCACCTATGAAATCTGTTATTTCGGGTTGGTGAGATGGCTCAGTGGGTAAGAGCACCCGACTGCTCTTCCGAAGGTCCAGAGTTCAAATCCCAGCAACCACATGGTGGCTCACAACCATCCGAAATGAGATCTGGCGCCCTCTTCTGGTGTGTCTGAAGATAGCTACAGTGTACTTACATATCCGTTACATATCCGTTATTTCTCTCTTGGTTCTGAAGGATGATTTTTGCAGGGTATAGTGGGTTTTTTAAGGACCCTTAATATATATGAGTGTATATATGATGTAAATGCTGGGTACCTGACCTGGGTCCTCTGCAGGAGCAGCCAATGCTCCATCCCGGGGCATGGTAATTTTGTTGACAAGTTGTCTTTGTCAGTCCTCTGGTTTGTGTTTTTTGCTGAGAAACTGGCTGCAAGGCAGGCAGCTCTTTGCTGTGGGGACCACCCCACTGCTTTAGGGCCCTCACTATGCTGTAATTTTGTTACTTTCTATGAATCATAATATGAATTTCTTTGTTTTGTTTTTGTTTTTTGTTTTTTGTTTTTTTATTTTGTTTTTTTGAGACAGGATTTCTCTGTGTAGCCCTGGCTGTCCTAGAACTCATTTTGTAGATCAGGCTGGCCTCAACTCAGAAATCCACCTGCCTCTGCCTCCCAAGTGCTGGGATTAAAGGCATGTGCCACCACTGCCTGGCTCGCTCTTTCTTTTTTCTTTCTTTCCCTTCCTTCCTTCCTTCCTTCCTTCCTTCCTTCCTTCCTTCCTTCCTTCCTTCCTTTCTCCCTTCCACTTTCTTTCTTTTTTTTTTTTTGTTTTAAAGATTTATTTATTTTATGCATATGAGTACACTGTAGCTGTACAGATGGTTGTGAGCTTTCATGTGGTTGTTGGGAATTGAATTTTTTTTTAAGGGCCTTTTGTTGTGCCAGTCAACCCTGCTCACTTCGGCCCAAAGATTTATTTATTATTATATATAAGTACACTGTAGCTCTCTTCAGACACACCAAAAGGGGGCGTCAGATCTCATTATGGGTGGTTGTGAGCCACCATGTGGTTGGTGGGATTTGATCTCAGGACCTTAAGAAGAGCAGTCAGTGCTCTTACCCGCTGAGCCATCTCGCCACCCCTCTTTCTTTCTTCCTCCTTTTCTTTCTTTTTCTTTTGAGTGCTGGGATTAAAGGCAATTGCCACCACTGCCTGGCCACAATTTTTTTTTTCCTAGACAGGGTTTCTCTGTGTAGACCTGGCTGTCCTGGAACTCACTTTGTAGACCAGGCTGGCCTCGATCTCAGAAATCCTCCTGCTTCTGCCTCCCAAGTGCTGGGATTAAAGGCGTGTGCCTGACACAATTTTTTTGATCTTTTAAATTTTTTATGTGATTTAGTGTATTGCCTGCATGTATGTCTGTGTGAGGGTGTTAGATCCCCTGGAATTGGAGTTAGACACTTCTGAGCTCCCATGTGGGTCCTTGAAATTGAACCTGGTCTCCTGGAAGAGCAGCCAGTGCTCTTAACCTGAGTCATCTCTCCAGTGTTACCTACCCCCCCCCCTTTTTAAGATAGGGTCTCACTATGTAGCCCTGGTTTGGAACTCAGAGACCTGCCTGCCTCTGCCTTCTAAGTGCTGGGGTTAAAGTGTGCACCACCACACTGTCCCTTCAGACTGTCTCTCACTGTTCCTCTGCCAACCCCTCTTCCTCTGATGTCCGTAACCTCCTCCTCTTCCTTGCAGTGGCCTCAGCCCAGATGTTCCCTCTTGAGACTCGTGTGACATCACATGAGAGATACACACTTAGCAGAGAGTTACTCTTACCTAAGTGTGTTGTCTTCTTGCCCATGTGCCCCTGCTTCTTTCCTACTCTCTCCCCAGCCTAGTGGGCCTGACCCAGTGGGTACAGTGACCTCAGTAAATGACTGAATGAAAAGCCACTAAGATGTTAAGGGGTAAAGCTGGTCCTGAGGCCCCTTTCCCAGAACCCAGGTAGAGAGTACAGACCAGGATTCCGGGTCTATACACAAGGGTCTGACCCAGAAGCATGAAGATGAGACAGGAGACTGACCTCATAGAAATGGACCTCCCTTAAGTCAGAACAGTGAAGGGCAGGGGTATTTCTTCAAGGGTAGACCATGAGCCAGGACACACTGGGTTTGAAAGTTGTAGGGGAGGGGACAAAAGGCTATTTTGGGGGTGGAAATTTCATCTGTTGGTCTGTTTGCTGTGATGTCAGCTTAGTAAATGCTAGCACATGTCTCATCCATATTTTGGATTTCCTCTCAGGAGTTTCTCAACCCTCCTAAGGCTCTTTGCTTTAAGGTCATTAACCCTTTGTTCCAAATCATGAAGACAGATATGGGGTGTAGGTGTGTGGGGGACACATACTTTCTGCTTAGGAGGTTGGGGTGTTGAGGGGCTGTTCTCCAGGCTTATAGGGGTGGGTGAAGAGTTTTGACTTGTCTGTGACTCATGTGTTGGTAGCTGTGCTCTCCTGGAGATGCCTTTGAAAGTATGCAATTAGAGTTCAAGGCCAGCCTGGTCCACAGACACCAGGGCTACACGGAGAAACCCCTGTGTCAAAACACTAAAACCAACAAAAATCCAAACTCCCAGCCAGCATACCCATTTTCCTAAAATGGACCAGGCTCTTTTGTTTCTGAATACTTGAGTAATCCTGATGCCCAGTCTTTGAGCTTTTGGGGGGATGTCTCAGAGGGTCCCTGGTTGATTGACATAGAAGTAGCACTCTTCTTGGAGAAAGGGTATGTTCTCCCTTTTCCTGACACTTGGAGATCCAGGGGAAGGCTATTTTGGAGCCACCCCTTTGAGGGGAATCTATTTGGCTTTGAAAAGTATTGATGGCGGCTGTTATCTTATCTTGCGAGTTGGAAAAGGCCTTTGGGGTTTGTTGAAAGTGGTTAGCAGATGTGGATACCCCTGACGTGCCTGTTTCCAGGGCAGGAGAGACAGGAGTTGGATAACTGGGTCACGAGAGGCAAGGTATTGATTGGGCAGAGGTCATTGGAGGGGAAACTGGTTACTCATGAGAATCTAATTGTCGGGGTATTGGAAGGCTATCAGGATTCAGCCTTTGTTGTTGCGGCAAGGAAAACGCAGCACGGTCGGATTCTTCTCAACAGCTTTATTGCAGGAACGCCTCAATGCTACAGGAACCCCGGGCACCCAGGGAGGACTCCTTACATACACCCCAGAACAGGGAAAAGCTTTGTGTCCTCCTGGGATTGGTCAGTCGGCCGGCACCTTAATTTGCATGCACCCGCTCAGGAGGGGTTGGCGCCAGATTCGGGCTAGTGCCTATGCAGTGGTGTTGTTTACAGCCATGGTGTACCGGAAACCAGCGCCATCTTTTAGGCTACCTACATCTCCCCCTTTTTTGTTTAATAATATGATGCTGGACTAGGTCTGGGCAAGTCTGTCCATCGGCCACAGCTCCTGTCTTAGGTCAATCCTTTCATGTCACAGCCTTACCCGTCATAGGGTTACCCTATCACCTCCAGGTCCCGTGTTTTAGGTTGGTCTGTGCATAAGGAAAGTTGCCCATCACTGGATACCGTGGATCTGTGTGATTACGACTGCCAGGCAACCTATGGAAAATTCTTAATTTTTTAAAGAGGCCAGCTAAACATCGGGAGATGCGCCATCTTTAATCGCCATCAATGCTTGGTACACCACTGCCTTATACTGAGTGTGCTCTCGTTTGAGTCGACACAATAGCCAGATACAAAAGACACAACCCAGGAGGACCACTGCCCCCCCCCAGGCTAACATTCCTGCCCATTCCTTAAAGAATGAGAAGGCATTGGTGATCCAGGAGGTGAAGTCCCCCAAGGTGACAGGATCCAGTTGAGTGCTGTTGTGTTTGGCAATCTGGAGGAGCAGCTTTCTGGACAACTGCTCCGCTTTAGCCGACCAATTTTCTTTAAGGTACTCAGATAAGAGGCGACTCTGTTTGAGAGACTGAGAGAAATTAGCTTGTACAACTTTATACAATTCTTCAACCTGTTCTTGAACTAAGTCTATTAAATAAGAGAGAGTCCCATCTGCTTTGATATGATTGAGGAGGCATACATGACAAAATGTGGCCTCAGCTTTTGCTACAAGTGTATTCATCAGAGTTTAGAGGACAATAATAGATGTCCCAAGTGTAATTATGTTGTGGACAATATTGACCATCTCTATCCTAATTTCTTGGTGAATGAACTCATTCTCAAACAGAAGCAAAGATTTGAAGAAAAGAGTTTCAAATTGGACCACTCAGTAAGTAGCACCAATGGGCATAGGTGGCAAATATTTCAAAATCTACTATAGGCACAAAGGTGGGAAGTTTCACAACGACAGCAGTATACCCTGCCAACACTCTGCTAAAAAACATGTCCTTCCGGAACTATTACAATCTATATCTCTGTCGGGGGAGCAATTTTCACATCAGGCTCTCTGGTACCCAAATCGGGTGTTCTTGACCCTGTGGAAAAACACAAACAGTTCCCCTGGATCTCCAAATAACGGGATCTGGGCCATACCATTTTCCAGTTAAGACATCTTTCCATTTGACATCCTGTTTAGGCGAGGTCATGGCATGCCTATCTGCAGCCAAACGACCATGTTTGTCCAGAATTAAAAAATTTAAAGTAAAGAGGGCTAAAGATAATTGTTCTTTGGGTGGCCGGCCATTGGCGATTCCCCCTTTTTGTTTTTGTAAGAGTTCTTTTAAGGTTCAATGTGCTCTTTCCACAATACCTTGGCCCTGTGGATTGTAGGGAAGGCCAGTAGAGTGACTAATCTGCACTATCTTGCAAAAGTTTTGAAATGATTTTGATGTATATGCGGGGCCATTATCAGTTTTTAAACTATCTGGCTTTCCCCAAGCTGCCCAGGTTTCTAGGCAATGGCCAACCATGTTGCGGGATTTCTCACCGGACATGGGGGAGGCGAAAATGACACCTGAAGAGGTGTCAATTGAAACATGAACATATTTTAATCTTCCAAATGCTGAGATATGAGTAACATCCATTTGCCACAGTTTTAAAGGGATCAATCCGCGAGGGTTAATACCAACATGAGGAGGGTGGTGAAATTGTACACACTGTGGGCATCGTAACACCACATCTCGTGCTGAGGCTTGAGAGATATCAAATTTCTGCTGAAGTGTGGCAGCAGGAACATGATACAATTGATGAAAATCTTTTGCAAGCTCCAGTAGGGTGGCGTGAAAAATAAATTCCATGCGAGTGCTAGCGTCCACTAAAGCATTTCTTTCAGCCATAGGGCGTGGCAAGGTAGAGTGAGCTCGAATATGTTGAATAAAGAATTTATGTGTTCTTTTCCAAATCAATTTTTGTAACTCTAATAAGATGGTGCACACAGGGCTGGTGAGTCTAATGGGTCCTGCAATTTCTAATGCACGCACTGCATTTACTACATAAGCCGAATCAGAGACTAGATTAAAAGATTCCTTAAAAGCTTTGAATACTTCCAACACAATTTTACATTCAGTAAGTGGTGGGGTGCCAGGATTGTATTGAAAAAGAACGGGTTTTTGAGAATTAACTACATAGGCACCAATACCTGTTTTAGAACCATCTGTATAAATATCCAATGCACCCGATATGGGTTTAGATGCTGTGACTTTGGGGAAAATCACTGGATGTTCACTAAAAAATTGTAGCAAAGGATCTTTGGGATAATGATTATCTAATTCCCCATCAAAACTACAGCACAATATGGCCCAATCATCTATCAAAGAACTTAGGATCTGTATTTGATTAGCATTATAAGGTGTAATGATTTTCTGAGGGGGTGCTCCAAAATGTTGAATACACGATTTAATGCCCAAAATCACTAATTGAGCTACAGCAATGGAATAATATTCAAGGGTTGTATTGGGAGACACATGAGGATAAATCCACAATAGAGGACCTGACTGCCACAACACTGTTGTGTTGACGGAATGTCTTCAAAACGCATAGGAGGATGTCCTCTCCTTTTCATCTATACAGCTTGGCCTTTTCTAAACACCTTTCTACCTTTTCTAATGCTACTCGTGCCTCAGGGGTGAGAGAACGAGGTGACAAAAGCTGTGGATCGCCCTTCAATATATCAAAAAGAGGGATTAATTAAAAATTTGATAGCCTCATATATGGACGAATCCAATTTATATCTCCCAACAACTTCTGGAAATCATTCAATGTTTTCAAATGATGTTTATGTAATTCTATCTTTTGAGGTGTAATAAAATGTGGAGTAAATCGAGCACCCAAGAACTCTCCTAAATTTCCCATTTGAACTTTATCAGGAGCTATAAATAATTGTTCCATTTCTAATTCTTTTACTAGCTTAATATAGGCTTCATCTAAACTTTCTTTATTCTTTGAGGCAAGAAGGACATCATCTATATAATGTACTATCCTTAATTTTGGAAATGCATTACGGACAGGTTGTAGGGCTTCTCCTACAAAAAGTTGACAAATAGTAGGACTGTTTGCCATCCCTTGAGGTAAAACTATCCACTGATACCGTTTATCAGGCTCTTCATTATTCACAGAAGGAAGAGTAAAGGCAAAGCGCTCGCTATCACACAATGCAAGGGGAATAGAGAAAAAACAATCCTTAATATCAATGATTATAATAGGCCACTCTTTGGGCAAACTAGAAAGTAGGGGCAGACCCCTCTGTATGGGGCCCATAATCTGCATTTGATTATTAATGGCTCGAAGATCATGCAGGAGCCTCCATTTGCCTGATTTTTTTCTTAATCACAAAAATGGGTGTATTCCAAGGTGACTGGGAAGGTTTAATATGTCCTAATTTCAATTGTTCCTCTACTAATTCTCTGGCAGCTACTAATTTTTCAGAGGAAAGAGGCCATTGAGGAACCCATACAGGCTCCTCTGTTTTCCAAGTAATGGGTATACCACCCTCAATGGCCCCTAGGAAAAACCCAATCCCTTTTTATCTTGTTTGAACTTTGCAGGCACTGGCATAGTCATGCGTTGTAATGACTTTCCTAACCCTTTTCCTGGAGTGTAGCCCATACTAGACATAATTTCTTGGGCTTGTGGGGAATAATCATTAGTTAGTCTAAGATCCATTTTGGTTAAGACATCCCTACCCCATAGGGTCACAGGAATATCTACAATATAAGGAAAAATTTTCCCTGACTTACCTTCCTCATTTTTCCAAGTCAATTCCTTAGCACTTATAAGGGGAGCAGTCTCATAACCTAGGCCATGGAGGCTTTGAGATGAGGTTTGCGAAGGCCATTTTGGCGGCCAATCATGAGTGGAGATGATGCTTCAATCTGCACCTGTGTCTAATAACCCCAGAAAGGATCGTCCTTCAACCTCCAAAGTTAACATGAGGCGATCTCCTAATTCCATTGATAAGAAAGTGAACCGAGAACTTGTAGAACCTAGTCCACTCTTTCCTCTTATTTTACTATTTGCTGGAAAATATTTATGCAAACTTGGCAACAGTAATAATTGAGCAATTCGGGCTGGTGAGATGGCTCAGTGGGTAAGAGCACCCGACTGCTCTTCCGAAGGTCTGGAGTTCAAATCCCAGCAACCACATGGTGGCTCACAACCATCCGCAACGAGATCTGGCGCCCTCTTCTGGAGTTTCTGAAGTCAGCTACAGTGTACTTACATATAATAAATAAATAAATCTTTAAAAAAAAAATAATTGAGCAATTCTATCTCCTGGGAAGATAGCTGAAATGCCACTGGGGGAGGCCACTAAGATTTTCACAACCCCCGTATAATCTGGATCAATCACTCCAGGGGTAATTTGTAATCCTTTTAAAGCAGAAGATGAGCGGCCAAGCAATAGTCCTACAGTATCTTTGGGAAGGGGGCCTTTAAAATCTGTATCTATGGGCTGTACCCCCATCTGTGGGGTTAATACGAGTCTGGTGGTGGAGTGGAGGTCCAATCCTGCGGAGCCAGTAGTGGCTCTCCGTGGTCTCTCCAATGATGGAGAGACGGTCAAGGTTTCTTCTGGTCTTTCTGAAGAGCCCCATATATTTGAGGGCCCTGGGGACGTGGGCCCCGCTGTCTGTTTTTTGGCCTGGTGCTACCATATCCTGCTTGTAATGGTCGGCCTTCTCTATCCTTTGTAGATTTGCATTCATTAGCCCAATGTTTTCCCTTCCTACATTTATGGCATAAGCCTGGCTGTCTATGTTTATCTAATGCGGCCCGTTTTTCATTTTCAGGGCAGTTTCTTCTAAAATGTCCTCTTTGGCCACACTTATAACAAGCATCATTGCCAAACTTGCCCAACTGTATTACCACTGCCGCTAGGCCTGCATTGGTTAACGGGCCCCCTAGTTCTCTGAAAACCTTCATCCATACTTCTAAACCTTTATGTTTATAGGGTGTAATGGTTGCTCTGCATTCTTTAGTACATTGCTCATATACTAGCTGCTTCACCACAGGCATAGCTGTATCAGGGTCTCCAAAAATTCTAGCGGCTGCTTCAAAAATTCTAGCGGCTGCTTCAACGAGGCGTGCTACAAAATCTGAAAATGGTTCTGTGGGACCCTGCAAGATTTTTGTAAGATTGCCTGAGACTGTGCCTTTGTTTGGCAATGCCTTCCAGGCTTTGGTAGCTACCTCATTTATTTGGGCATAGACTGCTTCAGGATAATTTGTTTGATCTAAAGCAAAACATCCTAAACCCAGAAGCATGTCTGCATCCCAATGTCTCTGAGGATCTTGTCCTGTGGCTAAATTTGCTGCTGCCTGACTGTTTGCATATTCATAGGACAAGGACTTTTAGTCTAAATACTGTCTGGACGACAAACAAGCCCGAGTAATATTATTCCAGTCCCCCGGGGTGAGGCAATATCTAGCAAGCGCCTCGACCTGTGCAACTACAAAGGTCGCACTCACCCCGTAGGTGTGGACTGACTCAGCCAGTTGTTTAATAGTTTTAAAATCTATTGGCTCATGATACCGTCGTCCCTGGCCATCTAAGAAGACAGGGAAAGTCAGTCCAACTTCCTTCCAAACCTCTGGGCAAAATGAGGTACCTTGTTTACCAGCTTTTGTGGATTCCTTTTTTCCTGTATACTCAGGGTTAAAAGGTGGAGTGGTCGGCACTTTCGATTTTACTCTTTTGCCAGCTGACCCCCCTTTTTTTAAAGGATTGGTTTTGTATGACCAATCTGGATCATACCCATCCCTCTCATACCGAGCTGCCTCTTCTTCTAGGTCAGCTTCCTCATCTTTATCAAGCTCTGAGTCACTGGAGTCAGAACTTGCTGAACTTATTGTTAGTCTTTTAATGAGGGATATATTTTTGCTATTTCCTTTCCTTTCTCATTATTTCCTTTTCCTTTTGAATTTGCCTTTTCTCCCTTCTCCTTTTCTCTCTCTTTTTCACCCCTTTTCTTTCTTTTGCTTATGTGTTTCCTATCTTCCTCTGACATACTTTGTTGTTGTTCTGTGAGAATTTTCTGACCTGCCTTAACTGCTTCTATCAAACAAAAGCAGAGGCCAGAAATTACAAAAAACGAAACAAGGATAAGAGCTACCCACACTGGGTCCACGGACAAGAAAAACATATCCCCCCTTTTAACCGGGGATCAATTTGGGAGACTTACCGGTACCGCCGTTCCTCAGCTGAAGAGTTCTGAATCCACGAGATCCTCAGGTCCCTGTGCCGGCCACCAATTTGTTGCGCTCACCTCGTCCGGCAAGGAAAAACGCAACACGGTTGGATTCTTCTCAACAGCTTTATTGCAGGAATGCCTCGATGCTTCGGGAACCCCGGGCACCCAGGGAGGACTCCTTATATACACCCCAGCACAGGGAAAAGCTTTGTGTCCTCCTGGGATTGGTCAGTCTGCCGGCACCTTAATTTGCATGCACCCGCTCGGGAGGCGTTGGCGCCAGATTCAGGCTAGGGCCTGCGCAGTGGTCAGGCTGGACAGCAAGGACCACTTTGTCTGCTATTGAACTGATGGCTGAATTTTGTTCATTGTCACCACAATCCGCATGGGCTTGAGCCTATGGCCAGATACTTTCCTTTTAAAATGGGGTCGGGGTTGAGGTGAGGATATTGTAACTCTTTCCCCAGTTAAGTGATAAACCTTGGTGAGGAATTCTTTTCTATATTTTGTAGGGTTTTTGGAAAGAGATCTCCATGTTGTTTGGATCTGGCCCCTGTCCACAAGGCAGAACAGGATGTGTGCGTTCCGCTTACAACCTCTCAGGGTAAACGTGTGGGCTGGGGAGGATGTTGTCTGTGAGGGGTGGAGGGAGGAAGAAACCTGTGGGAGTCTAAGCCAGGGAAGTCAGGGAGAGGCAGTCAGGCAGTCGGTGACAGGGAGATGGGTTAGGGATGTACTGGGTGAGGTAGGTGGAGTTGGGGTGTGTTTGGGTGTCAGTAAATTGGACAAGATGAGGGTTCATAAGTGGGGTCAGAGAAAGTGGAAGAGGTCTGGGCAGTTCTGGGGGCTGGAAGAGGGAATCCGAGAAGAGGTTGATACTGTTGTAGCTTGTCAAAAGACCCTCACCCACAAAGACCATAGAGACCGCCATCATTACAAAATGCATGAGGATTTTACTTATCCAACATGTTGGGGAGCCCCCTCTCAGTATGCAGGCCGGAGGAGAGACCCAGAACACTTTGTATACCTTTGTAAGGGCTGGATATAGGCACCAGGGTAGTTTGGCTTATTTTAATTGGTGTAGCCTATAACCTTTTTAGACATTGGTTGATTTGTATAGGGTGACTCTCATTTTGTCTATCCTTGAAGTTTTTAGTGTGAGGTGTGGTAGGGGAATTGTTAATCTTGTTTTGGAAGCTCAGTAATTTTGACCATTAAAACTGTTTCTGCTGGGCAGTGGTGACGCACGCCTTTAATCCCAGCACTTGGGAGGCAGAGTCAGGCAAATTTCTGAGTTTGAGGCCAGTCTGTCTACAGCCAGGGCTACACAGAGAAACCCTGTCTCGACCAAAACAAAACAAAACAACAAACTATGTTTCTATATTTGTTTAGTCAGCCAGCTTTTTATCTGACTCTGTACTTGTCCTGCTAGTACAATTTTGAAAGTCCTTTTGAAGGGGGAAGGTACTGGGTAGTTTTGAATTTATTTTGGATATTACAATACAAGGAACATTTTGGGCAGAAAGGATGTCCTCAGAGGTAAAGCAAGCTAGTACACAGGAACTTCAGGCCATTTATCATGCTGTCTCCTAAAGCTGTCCGCGTCTAAGAGAACTTGAAAATCAAGAGTATCACGTTCAGGCCATGTGTTCTCATTGTCCAGTTTGTACTGGCCCCAGACGTCAGTTGGCAGGTGTACCAAAGGCCTGCTAGACCTAATGCCTTGAGGTTTGTTTTAAGGCAAACCAAAGGTGTGTCTTTATATATAAGCATCCATGGAACGGATATAGTGGACTCCATTAGGGGGCAAGATAATTGTGGGAGTCAATATGGTTACAAGTCATCACTAGAAAAATAAAAATAAATACACCCCTGAAAGAAAATGCTCCCAGAGAAACTAACTAGGTACTGACAGGCTTTTATTAAATCCACAGAAGGCACAGAGAGTGACCCCAGAGAGAGTCACAGAAGGCAGCATTATTAGGAGTGAGATAGGGGTAAGCTTAAGGTTAGCTGGTCAGACCTTGATTGATAACTTAGTTAGGGTTTCCATTGCTATGAAGAGACACCATGACCAAGACAACTCTTACACAGCAAACATTTCATTGGGGCTGCCTTACAGGTTCAGAGGTTTAGTCCATCATCATCATGGCAGGAAGCATGGTGGCAGACATGGTGGTGGAGAAGGAGTTGAAATTTCTACATCTTGATCCAAAGGCATCCAGGAGAAGACTGACTTCCAGGCAGCTAGGAAGAGGGTTTCAAAGCCTACCCCCACAGTGACACACTTCCTCCAACAAGGCCACACCTCCTGATAGTGCCACACCCTGAGCCAAGCCTAATCAAACCATCACAACTACAAGGAGGGACATTTCCAAATAATGTCGAGAGATATAATCCCACAAAGTTGTGTGGAAGACAGTAGGTTTTGTGTTTCCTAGAGGGTTGTCTATCTGAGGAATTGAAGCCTGTTACTATGTTGTAGGCACCCCAGTCAGCAGACCGAGAGAAGATGGTGTCGCTGATGTTAAGCTATGCCATTCCTGTCTTTTCAGTCATAAGAAATAAGGGCAGTTTTCTCTGGCTATTTCCCATGGACCTTGTATGTAGTAGAGGGCAGGGGAGGCTTAGGAATAACAAGCTCCTTTGGTTATGAAGAACACCCCACCTGAGTCACCTTGTGGTTGGTGAAGGCCTGCATGTGTTCCTGTAGTTAGAGAGACAGAGAAAAGCATGACCTGGAGGCCAGGAACAAAATTATGACAGCAAAAGAGCTTATTTGTGGCAGGAGCCAGGGAAGTTCCAGGAAGATGGCTAGCTATAGAGCTATACAAGAGTCTTTCTTGCCTCTCCTTTAGCTTTAACTCTAGTTTGACTGATCATGGTAGAAGCAGCATTCTTCCTGTGGAATGAGGCAGAGGCAACCCTTTTCTGTCATGATGAGATCCAGGCCTCTCAGGGAGTCCAGCTGGTCCTGGATTCAGACAATATTTGTGGGGAGTCAGGAAGTAACTTTGCTTTAGAGAGTCAGGAAGATCCTCTGACAACACTCTGAAATAGAATAGTGAGGTAGACAAGCTACCCATACTCTAGTCTACTCCTATAGTCATCCTGAGAACATTGAGAAGAGTGACCATCTGCATAACCCAATGATATTGGATCAACTGTGTGGAGGGGAGACAGGTATCAGTCCGTTGGAACCGTCTGGGTGGATGTGACCAAGGGTACAGGTACCTGTCCAGTTGGTGGGCAAGTGTTATGTCCAGTTTGCGAGACCCCCTAAGAGACCACCAGGGACCACAACTCCGATGTAAGGACATGAGAGTCTTTATTTGAGTTTAGACTCCGGTCACAACCCTCCCTACGAACAGGGAAAATGACACTCAGTTCTAGGGGCTTAGGGTTTATATAGGGAAAATTTGCCAGCTTGGGCTTTCAAGCCTTTGCCTTACATGATTGGGTAAATGGGTAAAAGAATGTTAACCTTCAAACTGATAGTGTTTATTGAAACAACAAGGAGAGATCACACATCTGAAAAGGGGGCATCTTGATCTGGGAATGATTAGCTAATTCTGTTATCAGAATCAGTTTTTCCTGTTGTTGTAAGCTGTTATATCTATTTTTGACTACTGGGAAAACTTGGTGGTCTCTTTCCCAGAGCCCAAGGGTGGGGGCCATATCATTCCAAGAACAGAAGACAGCAGCTTTCCCCAAGGTTTCCCCAAGGACGACAGCTTAAAATAGACTTTAGAGAAAAAAGATGGAATCTTTCTTGCTACTTTTTGCCTCTTCATAAGCAGGAGATAAGTTGACAGTCCACAAAGAAAAAGGAATGGAGGAGAGTGGGGAGAGGAAAACATTTACTTTCTGTTCGCTTTTTCTCCAGCTGAGGGCTGGGAAGGCAATTCCCATACTGAGGGAGAGGGACTGAGACTGAATACGTCCTGTGCTAGTACAGTGCGAAGGGGAAGAGGATAGCTAGGGGTCAGGGCGGGGGGGCGTTGGGAGAAATGTAGTTGTGCAAGAACAGTTAAAAAGATGAGGTTTCTGCTGGGCACTGGTGCTGCACATCTTTAATCCCAGCACTCATGAGGCAGAGGCAGGCAGATCTCTGAGTGTGATGCCAGCTTGGTCTACAGCCGAGAATGCACCATGTCAGAAGCCATCTAGGAAAGGCTATGACACACAAGTGAGTTTTCTGGAGGTGGCCCACCATTGTGCATGGCTACAGTGGGTGTGCTCCGAGAGGCAAGGCCCCCCAGAGACTTCATCCCAGGATTGCTTCCAGCTGATCTGCCTTTCCCGCCACTATTACATAACTTAATGATTTCCTGGGTATTTATCTACTCTGTTGGGCAGATTTCCTACTGAATCAATATGCTGTTTAAAGGAATTGATGATTTCATAATTCCTGATAATGATTTTGTAGAACTCCTAAATGGACATAAATAGTCTCAAGCCCCCCTATAGAATAAAAGCCATAAATAGAGGTCTGTGTACCTTCTTGTGTCATGAGCTAAAAGAACTAGGAAAAGAAGAAAACAGGCTTGGAACAAATTTATGATCAAGGAAAACATTCTTTCTAGGTTAGGAATGAGGTCACTATCTGCTAATTAAAGCTCCCAGACAGGGATTTGGCAATGTACTGTAGGTGCAAGGACAGAAAATAAATGATGGACTGCTCGGTCTATCTATACAAGACTTCAAAGTAATAAGACCCAAGGCAGGTGATTTGTCTCTTGACAAAACTGTGCTAACTTGTGACATAAAAACTATTGTCTTAAACTTTAAATGAACTTGAGGAGCTAAAAAATAGATAAGGAATGTTCAGTTAGGTACTAGTCTTAATGGAAAGACGTGTAAACAATTCTACTGTAACTCCCTAAACCTTATCGACCTATGATATGAACTACTGCCTTAAACTTACTATGAACTTATGGGATGTAAAAATGCTTAAAAAACCATGTGACCAATTATCCTGAGAAAGGATAAAAACTAAGAACCACAGAGTGGTGGTGTAAACCTTCTGTGCTTCGTCCACTGTGTTTGTGTGCCTGAATTTCTTTTCTTTTTTTTCTCTCTGGTTCACAAAGCGTTAAGGAACTCAGAGCCTCTCACCTGGCCAGCTGAGAGGTCCCTGAGTCAAAGACTAAAGAGCCTGAAGTAACTAAGTTTCTTTTCTTAATCCCCTGCTACTATCAGCAGGAATTAGCTGCCAGAAGCCAGATTTTGGCCCCAGAATAGCAAGAGAGTTAAATTGCCATATGCCATTAGTCTCTAGCCCCAGAGCAGTAAGAGAGAGTTAATGGCCTGAGGTCATCATTCTCTGGATCACCTATCTGTGCCTTGCCTCAGTACTTGACTGTTGGGTCTGGTCCCCTCAACAGAGAGAAACCCTGTTTTGGAAAAACAACAACAAAAGAGGCTTCTGGGGTGTTCTCAGAGCAGGGCCTGTGAGTAGAACGCCTTTATGTGAAGAAAAGAAAAGCCAAGGCTTTGATAGTAGAGGGCCCTGTGACATGAACTGGGGAGTAGACAGGGAGTGTCTACTATTACCGGGAGGACAGTCCTGTTGACAAGGTTAATTCAGTGGTGATGAGGGTATGTTATTTTAACCGTGGCTGGAACGAGAGGGCAGGGGCAGGGAGTCTACAGAGGCTGCCTTGGTGGAGATGGCTGAAGAGCAGTTGTCTGATTGTAGTTGGCATGAAAGAAGTCAGACCAGGCCATCATCCGATAGGAGTGGACAGGTGCTGGTTGCCCTCCAAGGGCAGTCCACTCCCCAGTGTCCTGGCTGTTTGCAATGCAGGCAAAGTCCTGCCAGGATCTTGAAGAGTGGATGTTATATGAGCTGGTGTGGCAGAAGGACTCTGTTCTAGGGGTTAGAGGCAATCCTGAGTGACAGGGACTGTAGCAAGGAACAGGCTTCAAACATTTCCACATGCCCGTAGACCCCACGTAAAGGGTAGAAGCCATCTCTTTCCTCTTCCTCTCCCTCGGGAAGAGTCTGCCTCTTGCCAATAAATACAATCCCATCTTTTGAAGGTCAGGCTTCTCTCTCTTTCCCACTTCCTGTCCCTTTGAACTACCTCAGAATTTTTTAAAAAAGATTTATTTATTTATTTTTGTTTGTGAGTACACTGTCACTGTCTTCAGACATAACAGAACCTCATCAGATCTCATGACAGATGGTTGTGAGCCACCATGTGGTTGCTGGGAATTGAATTCAGGACCTCTGGAAGAGCAGATGGTGCCCTTGACCACTGAGCCATCTCTCTATCCCTGCCTCAGAAATCTTCACAGCACAGAAACTCAGAAAGGGAATCCAGGGTCCATTAGTGACTTGAGCCCTCCCACAAATATACCTCCCTTGTTAATATGTGGTGCAGTGGGGAGACAGTTAGCCTATAGCTGCTGGCAAAGGGTAACTGTGTGTACTGGCTATTTTTGTGTCAACTTGACACAGCTGGAGTTATCACAGAGAAAGGAGCTTCAGTTGAGGAAATGCCTCCATGAGATCCAACTGTAAGGCATTTTCTCAATTAGTGATCAAGGGGGAAAGGCCCCTTGTGGGTGGGACCATCCCTGGGCTGGTAGTCTTGGGTTCTATAAGAGAGTAGGCTGAGCAAGCCAAGGGAGGCAAGCCAGTAAAGAACATCCCTCCATGGCCTCTGCATCAGCTCCTGCTTTCTGACCTGCTTGAGTTCCAGTCCTGACTTCCTTTGGTGATGAACAGCAGTATGGAAGTGTAAGCCGAATAAACCCTTTCTTCCCCAACTTGCTTCTTGGTCATGATGTTTGTGCAGGAATAGAAACCCTGACTAAGACAAATTGGTACCAGCAGAGTGGGGTATTCCTGTGACAACCTGACCATGTTTTGGGGAGGACTGTGGAAGGACTTTGGAACTTTGGGCTTGAAGATCCATTCGTTGTTAAGAGCTCTGTCAGATGTTGTGTAGGAGCTTGGAAGATAATGTTAAGAACAGTGCAGAAGATGGAGGCCTGGCTTGTGAAATTTCAGAGGGAAAATTAAAGACTTTTTTCAGGGCCATTGCTGTTTTGATTGTGAAGATTTTGTAGTTCTGGTTAGCTGGGGCTGAAGAATCAGCTGTGATTAACAAGATACCAGAACTACTAGAGCAAAAACTTTGCAGTACTGGGACTATTGATGCTGGTTAGCTGGAGCTAAGAAATTAGCGGTGATTAAGAAGAGACCAGCATCATTGAGGTGACATCTTCTGGGAAGTGTTTTCTGAAAGCACAAAGAGGCTGTGTTCCAGAGATAGGCAAGGTTGTACTCCTTCTGCAGTGGGACTTGGTAATGTGTAAGGGTCACCCAGGTGGTACTGGTTTTGAAGGCGTGAAGGGGTCACACAGCAGCTCTGGCTCGGCACTGTGAGAGGCCATGGAAGGCCATTGGTGAAGGTGCAGCCCCAGTTGTAATTGAAGGCCCAGGACTGAAGGGGTCACGCAGTGTTTTGGAGATGCCAGTACCAGGAGATGTCCACCAAGAGCAGCAGCAGCAGTGGAGTACAGGCATCTGGAGCCCAGAGGACGACGTGTGTGCTACAAAGGGCATGGCTGGAGAAGTGACCCAAGCCCTTGGAGGAGCCCAGAAGATCGTGAGTTGGATCCCAGATGTTGGACGGTTGGAGATTAATTTTTGCTTTGATTGTGACTGTGCCCTGATATTTTCCCTCTTGAAGGAAGAAACTGTTTTAGTGGAGCCCACAGTTAAGAGACTTTTAATTGTAAAAAGACTTTGGATTTTAAAAGAGATGGATATTTTAAAGAGATTGAAATTTTAAGAATATGTAAAGACTGTGGGACTTTTAAAGTTATTTAGATCTTGGGGATGAATAAGAATGTAAGGGTTGAGGCTTACTAGTGATGTGTTTGTGTGTCAAGTTGACAAGGGGTCAATTGTACTGGCTATTTTTGTGTCAACTTGACACAGCTGGAGTTATCACAGAGAAAGGAGCTTCAGTTGAGGAAATGCCTCCATGAGATCCAACTGTAAGGCATTTTCTCAATTAGTGATCAAGGGGGAAAGGCCCCTTGTGGGTGGGACCATCCCTGGGCTGGTAGTCTTGGGTTCTATAAGAGAGTAGGCTGAGCAAGCCAAGGGAGGCAAGCCAGTAAAGAACATCCCTCCATGGCCTCTGCATCAGCTCCTGCTTTCTGACCTGCTTGAGTTCCAGTCCTGACTTCCTTTGGTGATGAACAGCAGTATGGAAGTGTAAGCCGAATAAACCCTTTCTTCCCCAACTTGCTTCTTGGTCATGATGTTTGTGCAGGAATAGAAACCCTGACTAAGACACTGTGAGAGCTGTAGTCATGGGAGCATCAGAGCTTTGTAGTACAGCCCAAACAGCAGTACCTGCAAGGACCCTCATGAACTTCCCTTGATCTCCTCAGCTTGCTGGTCCCATGCCCTAGGGTGGCCTGTAAGGGCCACATCTCTTTGAGGCGTCTTTCTCATTTTTCAGTTTTGCTCTGACAGTCTGAACCTAAGAGGAGGCCAACTCGCCATTCAACTGGATCATGTATCTAACACAGCCAAAGCATTCAGACAAGATAACCTGAGGGTCCTAACTCCAAGGCAACCTGGTTACATCTGTGAGGGCCCTTCCATCTTTGAGACTGGCTCAAAGGCTCCAGTGGCTTTCCACTGGCAGTGGGATCATTTGCTGGTGTTCTGGGAACTCTTCATTGGCCTGTGTAGTGGCTATTCCTGGTTGTCAGTGTGAATGAACTGCAATCCAGAACTGGAGGGATCACCTGTGATCCTGATCTTGAGGCTGGGAGATACAAGTTTCTGACCTGGACCTTGCCATGGAGATCTTGAGGCATAGTGGCTTATGAAACCCAGGAGACTAAGGCAAGGTCTCTGAGTTCACAGTCATCTGGGACAAAGCAAGCCCCAGATCCAGGTGTGGTGGTACACAACTTTAGTCTGGGCCACCCCTTCTACTGGAGACCTGCATAAGGATATTGGAAGAAGGAGGATTCTCTCTTTCTCTCTCTCTCTTTCTTCTTCTTCATCTGCTTGCCTTGTGGGACTAAGCGCCTGCTAGATCCTTGGACTTCCATTCACAGCTGCTGCTGACCATTGTTGGGGGTTGGACTACAGACTGTAAGTCATTAACAAATTCCCTTACTATATAGAGACTGCCCATAAGTTCTGTGACTCTAGAGAACCCTGACTGATACAGCCTGCTTGACTTGGTTGACAGAAAGCTCTAGGAACTTTTCCTGTACTTTTTCCCGTACCTTGACCCCTGGGAATGTGCGAGACTGGGGTTGCTCACTCTCCCTTTGAAGCACGTTTATTGTGAGCAAGAATGTAGACACAGGTAGTTGGTATAGCAAGGTATGTTGTATTAGGCTGCTCACCTGTATGACATATTAGCAAAAGGTCAGGTGCAGTCTCTAATAGTGGACTCTGATTCAAGGGTCAGGATCCTGGGGAAGACTGTCCAGCTGCAGGGCCAATCAAGGTCTCTCCAGATGTGCAGAGCATTGCTCTTGTCTCTGTTTAAGTACTGTCCAGTGGAGGCCATGGGGTTCTAGGGCTGTGTCTAGTTATCTTGGGTGATGTCACTGGGTTCTGGTTATCAGGTGCAGCACTGGGTGTAGTGGAGTTCCTAACTAAGCTATTTTTTTTTTTTCAGGTTTACCGGCTTTTTTTTTTTCTTTCTTTTAACTATGTTCATTACATTTGGTTAATAGAAAATCTGAGGGATACCCCTGGGTGACTCAATTTAACCCATGTTTTTACCTTGGTTGCACGCCTGCCATGGGTTCCAAACTGTCCATTCCAAAGGACATACCATTAGCCTGGCTGAAGGCTAATCTAAAAGAGCTCTCTATTGGGGAGACCTCAAGACACTAACTTGCTCAGCTCTTGGTCCCAATCTAGCCTCCATGCACATTGGACAAAGGCCACTGCTGGCCAAAACTTGGAAGTTTTGATTTTAATATCTAAATTGATTTAGATAACTTCACGAAACGAAATGGGGAGTGGCCTGAGGCCTCTCACCCCATATTTCTGCATTCTTAACACCCTTACTATATAGGCTCCTCGAAGCCAGCTTTTTCCTCTGGTAGAGAAGTCCAACTTCCAGGAGGAGGACTGTGCCCCCTGCTGTGCGCACTAGTAAACACAGTCCTGACTGTTAAGAGGTCAGGCTCCCATCTCTCTTTTGCTCCCTGTCTGTTCCTTTGAGCTGCCTCAGAAATCTAACAGAAAGGACGTGTACTAAACTCCTTTGTGTATACTCTCGTCTCTTATGACTCTCTCATGGATAAGCTTCCATTTAAGCAATCGTTAATAAAACCTTCAAGCCCGGCGGTGGTGGCACACGCCTTTAATCCCAGCATTTGGGAGGCAGAGGCAGGCGGATTTCGGAGTTCGAGGCCAGCCTGGTCTACAGAATGAGTTCCGGGACAGCCAGGGTTACACAGAGAAACCCTATCTCGAAAAATCAATCAATCAATCAATCAATCACTCAACCAAACCTTCAATTCTGCTTCATAAACTGGACGAGCACGATCAGGTTGGTTCCCACACAGCCAGATTTCTGTACGTCCGACGTTACCCTCCCAGTTCCCAGCCAACTCCTTGGCTGCAGCCACAGGTTTCGCTCAAAACACAGACACCCGGCAGCGGACTCCCGCGCATGCGCCCTCCCTGCATTCCGCTTCTCTTTCGGCAGGCAAGCCCTCGCGCCGTCTAACGTCATTCACCCAGCGCCACGTCAGTGGAAGGCCCGGGGGCCTGTGCTGCGTGCGGCGCGCCCCGGGGACGACCCGGCTGGCGCCTGCACATCCACCGCGCGGCTCGGGAAAGCCTCGGAAAGGCCGGCGGATGCCGGCGAGGGGCGCGCGGGGCTGGGTGGTCGTAGAGCCCCGCGGCAGCATGGCTGGCGTGAGGCTGCAGAGGGTGCGGCGCGGGCGGGCGGGCGGCGGACTGCCCGGCGCAGGCGTCCCGGCGATGTGTGGCGCTGGAGCGACAGTGGGAGCGGCGGCGGCGGCGGCAGCGGCGGCGGGCTCGGCTTCGGCTTCGCTACGGTGCTGGTGCCGGCGGCGGGGAAGGCGGAGGCGGCGGCGCAGGCTTCTCAGGAGCTGGCGAACCCGGGCCTAAGCGGCGGCCCCGCCAAAGCCCCGCACGGCGCTCCAGGCCGGGCCCCTCCCCGCCTCGCCCTGCCCCGGGAGCCTGCCTCCCCGGCCGGGGATGAGGCCGGGAAGCGGCTGCGCGGGGCCCAGCACAAAGGCTTGTCCCCAGGGGCCGCCGCCGCTGCCGCCGCCACCACCGCCGCCACCAGCTTAGAGCCGCCTGCGGAAGCCGAGCCGGCACCCGGGCCTTCATCCCCTCCGCTCCCCAGGGGCGGTCGCTGCCCGTCTCCCCGTGCTCCGAGCCCTTTGCTTCCTCGGCTGCCAGGGGACGGGACAGCCGCGCAGCCTCCGCCGCTTCGGGCTGTGGGAGCCCAGCGGAGCATGTCGGAGGACAGCGACATGGAGAAAGCCATCAAGGTAAGCGGGAGATGCAACCCGTCCCCTGCTTTGTCCCGCGATTCCGCTCATCGTGGGCCTTGGGAAATCGAGAGAATTTGAATGGGAGGCAGAGGTTGTAGTTCCTAGAATCTAGTTCGGGTTTCGGCCTCCCGGGGAAGGGGACCGCATTTGAAGGCCCAGAGTGTTGGCTTGTGTAGGGTGGAGTCTCCGATTCCCTCTAGCCTCCTTGGTTGATGCAATTCGTACTCAGCTAGAACGAAGTTGAGTAGTGTGGAGATACTTCATATGAGTGGGATTTAAGAGGGCTTCTTAGGACTCTCATGTTTCCATCACCTCCAACTGCGTCCATTTGCATCTTAGTGACCCACTGCGACACTTGGCAGTGGCTCTGACCCCTCCTGATGGTTCTGAACCAAGCCTGTTTGAGACCTTCAACTTCAGGAGTTGCTTTACCTTTGCCCAAAACCTGCTCTTTGGCTTTTCCCTCCTCTGTGCGTTCATTTCCTTCTGTTCTCTTGTCTACTCTCAAGAATCAAGAGTTTATTTCTGAGGAGTTTAAAGCGCCCCGTATTCTAAAACGACCCAAACGGGACTGGGAATATAGCCAGCTGGTAGAGTACTCACCATGCATGAACCCTTGGGTTTGATCCCTTGCACTGCATAAAACTGGCACGGTGAGGGGTCACCTCCCACCCCTCACACGGGAGGATCAGTAGTTGAGGATCCCAGCCAATGCTGTGATTTAATATCTGGCTCGGAAGAGGAGCCTCAGCCCAAGCCTGGTGACCAGAGAGAGTAAGATCCTTAGACCCACATGGCTGGAGAGCACCAACTCCGGCAAGTTGCCCTCTCATCTTCGGAGACCCCCCCCCCCCCCAAAAAAAAAATGAAATAAAAAGTTCAAGGTTGTCTTTGGCCACAAAGAGTTAAGAGGTCAAACTCTTTTCTGTTTTTTTGTTTTGTTTTGTTTCCGAGACAGGGTTTCTCTGTGTAGCCCTGGCTGTCCTGGAACTCACTCTGTAGACCAGGCTGGCCTCAAATTCAAAGATCCATCAGCCTCTGTCTCCCTGAGTGCTGGGATTAAAGGTATTTGCTGCCGCCCCGCCACCACCACCTACTAAAGTCGACTTTGTTTAGAGTATTTTTAAATTTAAAGTGACAGCTTTGTTTTGTGTCAACATTCTTCATGTTTTTCTGTGTATTTGACAATTTCATACATTTAGTCTTCATTGATTTTGTTTCACCATTGAAAATAATGTATATTTGCTGGGCTATGATGGCATGTACTTGAGGCCAGGAGTTCAAGGTTAGCCTAAGCAACACAGTGAGTTGCCATAACAAAAACAGATCAACAAAACAAAAAAGAAATGAAATGTCCTTAGTTTTGACTCAGTATCAATATTGTTCTTTTAGTCTTTAAATGTATTATACATTTTAAGTGTCTGTGTGTCTGTGTGTCTGTGTGTACATGTACACACATGGAAATTGGTTCTTCTTCCATCATGTGGGTTCCAAGGATCCAACTCCGATTGGCTACTGAATCCTCTTTGGGCATATTTAAAAAAAAAAAAAAAAAAAGGAAACAAAAATCCCGAACTTTTTCTGGGGAGTGCTGGAGAGATGGCTCAGTGATTAAGAGGATGTATTGCTTTTGTAGAGGGCTCCAGTTTGGTTCTTAGAGGTCACATTAGGTGGCTCACAGTCACAGTAGTCTATAACTCTAGCTCTAAGGGATCTGACACCTTCTTCTGGCCTCCAGAGCGCACACGTAATTAAAATCAAATAGATAAGACAAGGGGAAACATACCATTAAGCTAAGCTCTTAGGAAGCAGAGGCCTGGAACTCTGTAAATTCAAGGCTATCTTGGTCTACATGGAGAGTTACAAGCCAGCCTGGACTACATAGTGATACTTGTCTCAAAAAACAAAACAGAATCCATCATATCTTTGCAAAGCCTATCAATTTGTATCCAGTGCTCAGAGATAGTTGCTACTGATTCAGACCACCACCGCATAAGATGGTAAGTTGGGTTTTATATATCTAATAATTTTTGTTCAAAAATTGGACACTAGGTAACATAGTTACGCTGGACTTTCACTCTTCCCGGTATTTGTAGCTGCCTAGAATTAAAGGGAATTGTATTTTCCTTGTGCATGCTAATGTCAAATCAGGGCTGTTGTTCTTGGCCTCTGAGTAAGTTAGCTTCTGATGTGGGCTGAGACTATCCAGTGTTTTGAACTCCTGAGGCTTTTACCCCCTGCCATTCAACCCCTGTGGTTCTGGAGTCCTTTCTGAATGGAGTTGACTTGCAAAGTCACTTCTGGCCTTAGATTTTCCCTGGCCTCTCATTCTCTCCAGTCCATTTATCAGTTTTGTGGAGAGCTCACTTTGGCCTTATTCTTTGACTCTATGTAGCAGTTTGCCCTCTAAACCCATATAGTCTGCATTCCTGGCCAGGACTGTTCTCTGAGCTCAGCACAGCTGCCCCTTCTCTCACACATTTACCTGGTCTCACCTGTCCTGCCCCCCTTTTCTTCCCTGCCCCCTAGAGCACCAGCATTGTTACCTTTCACACAAGCTCTGGGGAGTTTAAAGTACCCTGTATTCTAAAATGACCCCAAACAACCCCACTGACTGTTTTGGGGGGTTTGGATGGAGGATGGAAGCTGGAGGAGCCAGGCTGTGTGCTGGCTTTTGACCTCACTTCTAGTGGGTATAAAAACAGACAGTTCTCAGTTTGTTTATACTGTTTGACAACTGACACTGTCTCACTGTGTAGCTCTGCCTGGTCTGGGACTCATGTAGATTCGGTTGCCTTGAATTTAGAGAAGTCTGCCTGCCTCTGCCTCTTGTGTGCTGGAAGGAGAGCAGAGAACCCTCATGGCTGACAATCTTGTTGTTTTTTGACATTTTTGTCTAACTTTAAATATATTTATGGAAAGCAGTTGCCTGCCTTTCACACTATGACTATGAAAATTCCCTGTTTTGTTATTGAGCCCCAGAGAATGTTGATGGCTTACCCAGGTAAAGATGAGTGGAGAAAGCATACTTGATCCACTCCATCGTGGACGTTGGGTTTTTTTGTTTTTGTTTTTTTTTAAATTAATTTATTTATTATATGTAAGTACACTGTAGCTGTCTTCAGACACCTCAGAAGAGAACATCAGATCTCATTACATCTCACTACAGATGGTTGTGAGCCACCATGTGGTTGCTGGGATTTGAACTCAGGGCCTTTGGAAGAGCAGTCAGTGCTCTTAACCTCTGAGCCATCTCTCCAGCCCCAGTTGGGTTGTTTTTAATTTCAACATTCTCAGGTGGTTGTAGTGGGTTGTCTCCAAGGACAAGTGGTCTAGGATGGGTGTAAAAGTGCCATTCTCCCTTCTGTGAAAGCAAGTGTCTGACCCCATCTCTAATGTGGATGGAATACTCTGCTGTCAAGTAGACTATCATTCTTTTTTCTTAAGATTTATCTATTTATTTTATATATGTGAGTACATTGTAGCTGTACAGATAGTTGTGAGCCTTCATGTGGTTGTTGGGAATTGAAGTTTTAGGACCTTTGCTTGCTCCGGTCAATCCACTCGCTCAATCCCTGCTCGATCCGGCCGAAAGATTTATTTTTTATTATACATAAGTACACAGTACCTGTCTTCAGACGCACCAGAAGAGGGAGTCAGATCTCATTACCGGTGATTGTGAGCCACCATGTGGTTGCTGGGATTTGAAATCAGGACCATGGAAAGAGCAGTCAGTGCTTTTACCTGCTGAGCAATTTTGCCAGCCCAAACTATCATTCTTAATTTTTTTTTTAGATTTATTTATTAGTATAAGTTCACTGTAGCTGTCTTCAAACGCACCAGAAGAGGGTATCAGATCTCTTTATGGGTGGTTGTGAGCCACCATGTGGTTGCTGAGATTTGAACTCAGTACCTTTGGAAGAACAGTCGGTGCTCTTACCCATCTCACCAGCCCTATCATTCTTAATTTATTTATTATATGATAAGGCCTGAGAGTTCACTCTCCTCCTGTCTTAGTTAGGGTTTCATTGCTGTGAAGGGACACCATGACTATGGCAACTCTTAAAAGGACAACATTTAGTTGGGGCTGGCTTACAGGTTCTGAGGTTCAGTCCATTATCATCACGGCAGGAAGTAAGGTAGCGTCCAGACAGGCATGGTTCTGGAGGATGCGAGAGTTCTACATCTTCATCCAAAGGAAACCAGGAGCAGACTGTTATCCAGGCAGCTAGGAAGAGGGTTTCAAAGCCAACCCCTACAGTGACAGTTCCCCTAAAAAGGCCATATCTCCTAATAGTGCCACTCCCTGGGCCAAGCACCACACTCTCCCATCCATACACGTTGAACAGTTTGAAGGATGTAAGCTTCTACAGATAACTGACACAGTTTCTGGACTCTCAGAAATTACACTCGATTGTCATTTGTAGTGAAGACATGTTCTGCCACTTGTTTAAAGTCCTAATGTCTGTCCCATACACTGTCTATAAAGCATCATTTGTCTACTTAAATAGACCACTCAGGCGGGTTACTTATCTAGTTTCCCTTTATTCTCGAACCTATGTTATTGGGAGGTAGTGGTTGGGAGGCAGTGGCAGTCATGTAGACAAGTGTACGATTATAAAGCCTGCAGACTGCCTTAGGAGGGGAGGTGCTGACCCATGGCTGTCCTGCCTCTGCCTAATAATCTAGCTTAACAGTAGAGTTATCTCTGCCCCTCCTATTCATTTTCTTCTTTTTAATAGGAGACCTCCATTTTAGAAGAATATAGTATCAATTGGACTCAGAAACTGGGAGCCGGAATTAGTGGTCCAGTTAGGTAAGCCAGTGTTGAGAAGTAGGTATGTTGTTCTGGAAACAGACATGGGAAAATGCCTTGCGCTACAGGCCTGGGATGCGCCCTAAGAATTGGCCTGAGTTTAAACTGTAGAGTTTTTGTTTGTTTTTTTGGACTTGTTTTAGTGTCAGCTTTTGTGTGTATTGAACACACATACCACTGAGCTCCAGCAACGGGTGTTCACTTTATTCACCTGTTTGTTGCGTTGTTATGAGTGGGTGTGTGGAGGTCAAAGGGATGACTTTCAGCGGGTGGTTCTCTCCCTCTGTGTGGGTCCTGGGGATCTCACTGGCCCTTTTGTAAAGGCTTTTGGTTAGTGGGTTTTTTGGGGGGGGGTTGGGTTTTTTTTGTTTGTTTGTTTTGTTTTGTTTTTGTTTTTTGAGACAGGGTTTCTCTGTGTATCTCTGACTGTCCTGGAACTCACTTTGTAGATCAAGCTGGTCTCAAACTCAGAAATCCTCCTGCCTCTGCCTCCCGAGTGCTGGGATTAAAGGCATGCGCCACCACTGCCCCGCTTTTTGTTACTGTTTATAGCTAGAAACAGCTAAGCAGCAAAGTCACATCATCTGTAGTATTTATGGGTTAATTTTAAGATGTTAAGATATTGGACCAATGAGATGGGTTGTTGGGTAGAGGTTCTCGTTTACCATTTTGATGGCCTGATTTTGATCTCTGAGTCCATTGATAATACTGGAAGGGGAGAGCTGATCCCTGCAGGTTCCTCTGTGACCTCCATATGCATATCCATACACACAGAAAATGAATTTAAATGCAAATTTAAAAAGATAAAAGGTGGGGCTAGAGAGATGGGTTAGAGGTTAAGAGCATTAGTTGCTCTTGCAGAGGACCCAGGTTCGATTCCTAGCACCTATAAGGGGGCTCACAGCCACTGGAACTCCTCTTCCAGGGCTCTGATGACTTTTACTGATCTCCACTGGGGACAGGTGGTGAACAAACCTACATGCAGCACAACAGTCATACGATATAAAGAAGTAAGAAATAAGAGTGTGGGCCATTTTGAGAGGCTGTCATTTCTTCAGTACTTTGGTAGTAGGCTGACATTACCTGCTGAGGATGAGACTCTGGTAAGGGGCGGTGGCTGAGGAGAGGAAGAGGCGACTCCTTTGCCACCCGCTGCTCTAGGGGAAGGCGTTTGTATTCATTTCCTGTGCGTCTGAGATGGGCTCTGTCAGGCCATGCTGTCCTGGCCTTGCCATGGAGATCCAGACTGGCATTGGGACTTCTTTTTAAACCTAGAGTCTGTGTGAAGAAATCTACTCAAGAACGGTTTGCACTGAAAATTCTTCTCGATCGTCCAAAAGCTAGAAATGAGGTATGTTCCTTTATTGGCTTACACACACACACACACACACACACACACACACAGAGAGAGAGAGAGAGAGAGAGAGAGAGAGAGAGAGAGAGAGAGAGAGAGAGAGAGAGAAAGAGAGAGAGAGAGAGAGTATGCAGGCCTGAGACAGCATTGGATGCCTCAGCGCTCCAGGCAGTGTGAGCTCTGGGGCTGAGGTGTGGTCTTCTGGAAGAGCAGGGAACACTTGTAACCACTTAGCTGTCTGTCCTGCCCTTGTTTAAATGTTTTTAGAGCCTAAGAATATATATGTATTTACAGTTAAGGGAGGCAGATCCCTGGAAAATAAAGAGATGCATAAAGCAGCTCTCCTCACATCACCATTATCAAGCGCTCTATTGATATGGAGAGCTAGCAGACCGTCTTTAGTCACCTCACGAATTTTTTTTAAATTAGTAGCAGTAATTTGTGAAATACAGTGAGTTATGTATGTTTTCATTTGTTACCAGAGGGTGTAGTAAATGTGTTGTACGGTTTTATTTGTTCGGAGAAGGCTGAGGAGATGGTCTGGACAGGGAAACACTTGGGTCGTCGTATTCTGGGTGATGAGGATTTCTACAGAAAGTGGCCTTTCCTTTTGGACTTAGCATGGTCAGGTTTTTTAGCATGGGGTGTTTGTGGGGAAAATGATGGCATTTCTTTTGCACATGCATGTTTCCTGTGTTCTCTTTAAGGTGCGCCTGCACATGATGTGTGCCACACACCCCAACATAGTTGAGATTATTGAAGTGTTTGCTAACAGTGTACAGTTCCCTCATGAGTCCAGCCCCAGGTAAGACTGGACAGGGCCATCACCATGTGCCCACGGAAGTCACACTTGCAGACGTGCACTCTTTTCTTGCCCTGCCCTTCCCTATCTGTCTCTCTTGTGTTGTAAAAGCTGAATTCTGTACCCAGTGCCTGGGCTCTCGTCACCGAGCTCTCGGCAGTCGCCCCTGGGGAATCTTATTTCATTTGCTCCATTCCTCCACCATTATTTTGATTATTTTCTCTTTTCAAAAAATGTTTAAGGGCTTGAGGATTATAGATTAGTGATGGAGTGTTTGCCAAGCGTACCTAAGGCCCTGGATTTATTCTCTAATGCCGTGTGTGTGTGTGTGTGTGTGTGTGTGTGTATGTGTGTGTGTGTGTGTGTGCGCGCGCGCGCGCATGTGTGTGTGTAGTTAAAAAGAAAATAAAACATTAAAGAGCCAGGTATAGTTGGTGCATGTCTATAATCCTAGCCCTTGAGAAGCTGAGGCAGGAGGATCATGCATTGCAGTCTAGCCTGGTCTACATAGTAAAACTATGTTCTAAATAAATAAATAGGAATTAAAATAGATTCTATTTCAAATCAGCAAGAAGGGCCTAACTGTCATTCCAGCATTCCAGGTCAAGTCTTAGAAGTAATGCAGCAGAGATGCCCCCTGCTTGCCCTGACTTGCCTTCTGAAAGAAGAAACCATGATCACTCTTTCAGTTTGGGAAGTCCCTTAGGTGGAGACTGAGCTGGGAACCCTGTCATTGCAGTGTGGCAGGCAGCAAGCAAGGCACCTCCTCCCTTGCACTCAGAACCTTAAAGAGCAGAGCTAGTGTAAGTGCAGTCTGCAGTCTGTGAGGCCAGTGTCTCAGGCTGCGGGAAATGCACATGGGAAAGGGGGTGCAGAAGCTGTGCTGGTAAAGCCAGTGGGAAGTCGATTGTGGTTCCCAAGTGTGCTCTGATGCTGAAAGCATTTGGATGCAAGCAGAAGCATTCATAGTCCTAGGGACTAGGAGCCAGAAGTTCGTGTTTGTTTGTTTTTTTTTTTTTCTTTTTCTTCCTTTTTACATTTTAGTTGAGAATATGAGAGTCATTGCACTTAGTTAGTGGCTAGCTTACCCTGGACACAGTGGCTGCATATTTTGTGGATGAGGTCACTTTAGGTCAGTGTTTGATGCTTCAGGGTTTTCCTTTTCCTTTTTTCTTTCTTCTTTCTTTCTTTTTTTTTTAACTTAACAAAATCAAATGCTTTCAAACAGGGCTCGACTCTTAATTGTAATGGAGATGATGGAAGGGGGAGAGCTATTTCACAGAATCAGCCAGCACCGGCACTTTACAGAGAAGCAAGCCAGCCAAGTAACAAAGCAGGCAAGTTGACCCCAACCCGACCCGGGTACCAGCCAAACTGCGACTACCTTGTAAAGCAGTACAATTGCATTGTGGGAAGGGAAGCTTAAAGAAAAGCTCCATTTGACCTCTCATTGCCTGCTTTGTTATAATCAGAAAGGAAGGACATCTTCCTAAAAGTGCCACTGACCCTTTATACTTTGGGAGGGAGGACTGGATTTTTAATTGCTTGTCACCTTTCCCAAGGGTGCTCTGAGAGTTTCCCCCACCGTCTTAACTGTGGACAGCTGTGGGCCGGTAGCATTTGATGCTGTTGCTATCACCTAAAAGACCTTTAGGATCAACTTGTTCTCAGGAATTTGTACCTAAGATGTTTCTTGCATGAATCACCCATCATTTCTGTGGGTTTGTGATAGTGAGTGATTCTTGGTTATATTGTATTTTATTTACTGTAGAAACATTCTATGTCCCATACAATTCCCTCATAGAGGGGACAGGCCTGTCTTCATACCAAGCAAGTAGACCATAGGAAAGCATGAGGCCACAACAGTTAGCATTGTGAGAAAGCTCGTCAGAGTGTCCACCTCCATTCTCTAGTGTCTCTGGATCCCTCCGTTCTGGTTGACTAGGGTTAACCACTGTGTGAGGTGCTGAGAAGAATCACAAGAGTTGAGGAACTATTTAACTTTTAAATTACACCATTCATTTTTCAACATTAAGACTAAAGGATGAGATGTGACCATCTGTAAAATAAAAGCTGTCTCAGTCTACACAGACAGATGCATTTTCGTGAGATAGGAAGTCAAGCTGGCTGGTTGGAAGGTATTGCCTGCCATTCAGCTCCTTAGGGTGCAGATATCTGGAGGAGCAGCCCTGGGGTCACAGCAGGGGTCCACTGGGAAGCCCTTCTTATTGTGGACTGCTGCCTGTGGGACCCCACAGTACTTGTCACAGCACAGGTAAAGGAGTGGCCAGGCCTCTTACAGGATGTGTCCACCGCTTTATTCTGATAGAGGATCCTTTGTAGTCATGCCTGTTCAGAAAATGTAGGTTATAGTTAAACTAAGGCCAATGTATTTGTGTTTTTTGGTGTCCCAAGTCTTTCTTAGTTTTTCTTGTGTACGCAACACTAGCCACAGTTGTAACTGACTTAACCCCTGAGCTCTCACACTAGGGGTGTTAGAGATGGTGCTTTTCTAAGAGGTGGCTGGTCCACTGTGCCCTTTTCCAGATAGCCCTGGCTCTACAGCACTGTCACTTGCTAAACATTGCGCACAGAGACCTCAAGCCTGAAAATCTGCTTTTCAAGGATAACTCTCTGGTGAGAACGACTGCTTTTCCTCATTTGATGCTGTCACTTTGTTTTGTTTTGTTCAGTTTCTGTTTTTTAAAGATAGGGTCTGTCTATCCCAGGCCAGCCTTGAACTTATTCTGTAGCTGAAGATATCCTCGAACTTCTGATCTCCTGCCTCCACCTCCTTTTGAGTGTTGGGATTCCAGGTATGCATCACCAGATTCAGTTTATGTGACTGTGGGGATTGAATCCAGTACTTCGCACCCAGTAGGCCAGCACTGTGCCAACTGATGTACATCCTCAGGCTGGTTTAATTTTTGTCATACCAGGCTGGCCTGGAACCCATGTAAACTAGGTTGGCCTAAAACTGCCTTTGCTTCCTGAGTGCTGGGATTGCAGGTGTGTGCTTCCTGCTGCTGTACTGAGCCCGTGCACAGGAGGTTTAGGCATGTGCTTCTAATACTTCAGCGTCCCACTCTTTCCTTGTTAGGGCCTCAAAACTGTTGCCACACCGGTGGCATGGGTGATTTGGATGGTACAGATACATCTGTGGGGCTTATGAACTTGCGTATTGTCTGGACAGTCTTTGGGGAGAGGCAGGAATTAACATGCTGTGACATAGTTCAGTTAGAGTTGCTGTTAGCCCTGATAGGCTGTGTTCTTTTCCTGGATTCCTGTCCATGTTCAGTATACTAGTCAGTTGCTCCAGTTGCCAGTCTTCAGAGTGAGGCTGGGTGGATGAGAGGAGGGCCAGCCTGTTAAGACTCTGAACTCAGAGCTGTGCTCACAAGTATATGTCGGGGCTGACCTCGTAGATTTGCTTCTCTCTTACTTTAGATTACTGATGCGTTTTATGTGTATGAGCAGTTTACCTGAAGGTGCATGCAGTACCTGGGAAGGCCAGAAGAGGGCATGGAATACTCTGGAACTAGAGTTACCGGTGGTTGTGAGCTGACGCATGGGTACTGGGACCCAAAGCCAAGCATTATGCAAGAGCAGGAAGTGCTCCTAGGTGCTGAGCACACTACAGCCCCTGCACTAAGGACAGCTTTCACATGCTTTTCCCAGGCCAGGTCTGAAACTCATGGTAATCCTCCTGCCCCAGAGTCCACAGTGCTAGGATTACAGGCATGAGCCACCACACCTAGCTTCCATAAAGTGTTTACTGACAGCTATGTGGTATTAACCCCAGTTTGTTTTCTTTCAGGACGCCCCAGTGAAATTATGTGATTTTGGGTTTGCTAAAGTTGACCAAGGTGATTTGATGACACCCCAGTTTACCCCTTACTATGTAGCACCTCAGGTAAGCCTGTTTTCTTCTTTGGTGTATTGCCAACTTGCCTGAACCCAACGCCCCAGCACCCCACTAGGTTTCTCTGTGTAGCTTTGGCTGAACTGGAACGAACTCGGTAGACCAGGTTGGCCTTGAATTTTGAGATGTGCCTGCCTCTGCCTCCCAAGTGCTGGGATTAAAAGGTGTGCGGCACCATTGCCAGGCTTGTGTTTCTAATGTTAATTTGGATAAAAAGACTGTTAGCTGGAGACAGTCCTCTCATAAGATACTGAGGGACCCTGCTCCCAGCCAATTCTGATTGGTAACAATAGCTGGGGAGAAAAGACATAGGTGGTGTTTAGGGTTCCTGGGTTTGGGAACATGAGGAAGGTTTCTCTGGGTAGCCCTGGCTGTCCTGGCTCATACTGTATAGACCAGGCTGTATATATAGCCTTGAACTCAGAGATCTGCTTGTCTCTGCTGGGATTAAAGACCTGAGCAACTACTACCCGGAGAGGGGGTTTTGTTTTTGAGACAGGGTCTCAATCATGTTCTGAAGCTATGTCCTCCCTGTGTATGCCAGGCTTGAGCTTAAAGGTGTGTGCCAACATAGCTGGCTGGACGTGTTAAATTGATGTTGAGTTATTTTTTTATTGTTGATTGCCAGTTCATCTTTAGCCTTCCTGTAGTCTGTCTCAAGCTGTGGGATGTTGGTGATGTGATTTCCAACAAACATTTGGTCCAACTCCTTTCTAGGTACTGGAAGCGCAGAGAAGGCACCAGAAGGAGAAGTCTGGCATCATACCTACCTCGCCAACACCCTACACTTACAACAAGGTAAAGGGAGAGGTGCTTAGCTTCTTCCCACTGTGAGATGTTCATGCTGCTGCTGCAGTTGGAATACAGCAAGTGACCTGGGATCCCAGTCTCTAATCTGATGAGATAGGAAGTTATCCTCTGATGACACTGAAGTGACATGGTTGGCAGTCATTTTAGACATAAAGGCCATTTTTGAGAAACTGAAACTCCAGAGCACATTGCTGTTGTATATTAACCATCCTTTGGTACTTTGTAAAATGCCAATTTGAAAAAGATAAAAAGGCACATTTTGAAGCAGCTGCTGTCTAATTTGAACACTGTCTTCTGAGCATAGCAAATGCTTTATGTGGTGCCCTCTGAATCTGCAGCCATGGACAAACATGCTGTGTGGAGGGAGGCCAGCATCTCTGGAAATGGATCTTGGAGTTGCTGACTAGATTTTAATGTGTGTTTTCTCTTTGGGCACTTCAAACTAGGTATCGGTGACACAGTGGCCTGGGACAGCTGCTGCTGTGGGTCCACACACTCCAGCCATGTGGCTTTGTTTAAGCCACCAAGCTGCACTTTTAGTGTGTGCGTGTGGGGAGAACGGGTCAATATAGGGATTCTCTATGTAGCCCTGGCTGTCCTGGAACTTGCTCTGGAGACCAGGTTGGCCTCAAACTTACAGAGATCACCTGCTTCTACCTCCCCCAAGTGCTGGGATTAAAGGTGTGCACTACTTTTGCCCAGCTTAAGCTGCACTTTGGGCAGGAGTATTCAGAGCCCCTGTGGAATGGCAGGTCAAGGGAACAATGCCAACAGTGATAGAGGAGGACACCAGACATCCTTTGGTTTCACATGCATAGTGCATAGGCATGTGCATACCCCACCCCCATAAGCACAGATACACATCACACAAGACTCACCAAAGCACTGTGATGCCGAGGGCTCACTGGGAGAATCCTTGCCTGCTGTACACTTGACCTGATGGAGCTTGTATGGTATGCAGCCTTTAGGACATGGGACTGCATACCCAGACCCATCTGAGTGAGCCAGGCGCAGTTGCTGGCAGTGGCTCCAGACAACTGCCTGCCTGTGTGGCCTCTCACCATGAGGCTCACCAGAACTGTTTTAGAGACAGGTGGTGTGAAATGTGACTCGTACCTCCGTGTCTTACATCCGGTGTTCTGGAGAGCGTTGAGAGAGGAATCTCCTGTTTGAGGCTTGTAGCTAGAGAAGTTCTGCTCTTACAGTGTTTTTTTTTTCTTCAGATAGTATTTTTTTTTAAAAAATTCAAATAAAATCTTTGAATTAGAATAGAGTAGGACAGACATGGTTGTCATGTGTCACCAGCAGAGTGTCTTTAGACCTCCAAATTTTGTCACATTACACCAACTTACATGTGCCCAGCAGTGGTTCTCTATCCTCCCTGGTCCACATTGACACAGTGCATACTCAAGTGCAAGCAGGCTTTTCTGCTCCAGGCTGGCCTCATTTGCATGAGAAATGTGCCTTGTTGGTGGCTAACAGGTGTCACTGTCCTTGTGAAGTTTGGTGATTTTAGCCTTTAGGTGTTGGGACACCTGAACCTTAATTTGAGACTCTTCTCTAATGGGAGTGATTATTTTCTATTTTGCTTTCAGAGTTGTGACTTGTGGTCCCTAGGGGTGATAATTTATGTGATGCTGTGCGGATATCCTCCTTTTTACTCCAAACACCATAGTCGAACTATCCCAAAGGATATGCGGAAAAAGATCATGACAGGAAGTTTTGAGTTCCCAGAAGAAGAGTGGAGCCAGATCTCAGAGATGGCTAAAGATGTTGTGAGGAAGTAAGTCTCCATGACTGTTAGACCCGGGTCTAAGTGACCAGCCTCCTGCCGTGTCCTTCTCCCCTTCCCTCCTCAACATCTCTCTTTTGTCATCTTGTTTTGTTTGGGTTTTGTTTTTGTTTTTGCTTTGAAATAGGATCTTGTTCTAGCTCTGGCTGGCCTAGAACTCACCGTGTGGTCGAGGCTGGACTGAGTGTTAGTATGCACACTCCATGCTAGCCTGTGTCTTCTCATCTATAAGCCAGCGTGGGTGGGGCTGATGCTAGGGTTTCAGGACAGGATCTTTGGCCTTTACTCCTTTTCTTTTTTTTTTTTTTTTGGTTTTTCGAGACAGGGTTTCTCTGTGTAGTCGTGGCTGTCCTGGAACTCACTCTGTAGCCCAGGCTGGCCTCGAACTCAGAAATCCGCCTGCCTCTGCCTCCCAAGTGCTGGGATTAAAGGCGTGCGCCACCACGCCCGGCCCTTTACTCCTTTTCTACTGTTGCAGTGTGTGCTGCTGGTCTCAGGACCACACCCAGTCTTCTGTGCCATGTGGTGGCTCTGACAAACACTAAACTGGGGATTCATTAAGAATTGGGGATAGCAGGGGCTGAGGGCTGAGGGCTCAATGCTTAAGAGCACTGCTTCTTCCACAGTTAGGTTCCCAGCACCCACGTGGTAGCACATAGCTGCCTTTAACTTCAGTCCTATAGTGCTTAATGCTCTCTTCTGGTCTCCTTGGGCACTGCACCCATGCACAGGAATGCATACAGCCAGACATTCATACATAAAATAAAAATAAGTGTTGAAAAGCGTTAGGGGTAGTGACTGCCTAAGAGTTGATACAGCGCTTTCCTTTCCACTTCCAGGGATGGTGGGTAGAGGCACTCAGGGTGGTCCAGCGTTTGACCTACACAGCCTCTAACAAAACGAGGCTGTCTGGAACGCCTGGCAACGGGGTTGTTTACCTTTACACCAAGGAGGTTGGGAAAGCTCCTAATTCCACATGTGGCATGCGCCCAGGCGTACTGCGAGGGGTCCGTGCTGGGAGACCCAAAGTCCTTAGGAGGTTGTCTAAGACAAGCATGTCAGTGGGGCCTGTGGTGGGTCCATGTGTGCTGCCAAGTGTGTCTGTGACAGCATCAAGTGGGCTTTCCTTATCGAGGAGCAGAATCCTTGTGAAAATGTTGAAGGCATAGCACAGAGTCAGAAAGCAAAATAGAGAGGCTACTTTTTTTTTTTTTCAAGACAGGGTTTCTCTGCGTAGCTCTGGCTGTCCTGGAACTCACTCTGTAGACCAGGCTGGCCTTGAACTCAGAAATCCGCCCGCCTCTGCCTCCCAAGTGCTGGGATTAAAGGCGTGCGCCACCACTGCCCAGCTCGAAATGCTACTTTTTTAAGTAATAAAAATCAAGACTTGGCCTATGGGGGGGAAAAAGAGTTGCTACAGCACTTTATTAGCAAGGAGATAAAGGACGCAGAGTGTAAAACAACACACATTTCCTTCTGCTGCCTGTGGGGAAAGCAGGGCTGTGCCTGACTCATCAGATTCCTTCTGGGTTTTGAGAGGAAGGGAAGCAGGAAGGGACTGTCCTGGTCACTGCAGGCCCTCCAAGAGTGAGCTTGCGCTGTGCTCATGCCTTCCTGTATTGCCAACCTATGGAAGGCTGAGGCAGGAGAATTAGGAATTCAAGGCCAGCCTGGGTCACAGAGACCCTGTATCAAAACAAAAAGGTTAAAAAAGTGGAGTGGTGGGCTGGCAAGATGGTTCAGTGGTTAAGAACGAAGTGAGATGGTTGTTCAGGAGTCTTTATAAAGAAGGGCTGCTCATGAGGTAAGAGCAGGGTTTGAAATCCCACCAATCTTCATACTGCTTTCATACCACATGCCCAGCTCTCTAGTCAACCTTGGTGTCCTCTTGGGGGCTCTCTGCCTCTTGTGAGTGTAGGTATGCATGCGTGTAGAGGTCAGAGGTCATTCTTAAGGCCTTCTCCACATTCCCCCCCTGTTCTTCTTCCTCTGCTTATTCCTTGACACAAAGATCTCTCACTGACCTGGGCCTCTCCAAGGGATGTAGGCTTTCCTGACTCAGACATTTGGAATGAGGTGCTGTTGCAGAGAGCCCAGGAGTATGCTGGGGTGAGCTAGGCGAATGACCAAAATGTGGCTGGTCCAGAGACTGCTGGGCTTTGAAGAAAGTGCCATGTGATGGTTGGTCGTAGTGGTTGACTGACTGGAACATAGAGAAGCCGAGGCCCTACCATCTGATGGGTCTAGATTTATCTGCGATAACAGCCTCCTGTTTGAAACGGCGTGACTCCCAGCTAAGTCACAGGTACTATCAACCAAAAGTAGTTAAGGATTGTCCCAGAAACCCAGTGTGGGGACTGAATACAGGCAGGCCTGCTGGCCTCTCTGCTGCATCCTATGATGTGCTCTGAACAAAACTTCTGGTACTACTTTCAATCTGCTGCCCAGGAAATCTCAAGCCTTAATCTACCCATACACACTACATGTGACTAGCATCCCTTCCTGCATTGATCTTAGAAGCTCTAGGCCTGTAGGAGTTGGTAGAAAGTCAAAAGAAGCCAGGGCTATTTGGAGCCCAGCCCAAGACCTTCCTTTGTTTCTTTTGGGAACAATCTGTGCATGTTGTCTCTGTTGGTCTGTTTTCTTTGAAGGCTTCTGAAAGTCAAACCAGAGGAAAGACTCACAATCGAGGGAGTGTTGGACCATCCCTGGCTCAACTCAACAGAGGCCCTGGATAATGTGCTACCCTCTGCCCAGCTGATGATGGATAAGGTGAGTGATGCTTAAGTTGTGAAAGGGAAGTTATGGTGACTGAATATGGATGTAGAGAAACAGTGGCAAGCACATGTTACTGCTCTTCGTCCTGAAAAGTCAATCCAAGAGAAGGCTCAAAGGAATAGCATTTCCACTTGGGGTGTGGATTTAGTGGCACAGAACATAAAGATCCTCACTGCAAGGTTTTGAAATCAGGCCAACAAAACAAAGTAAGGATTGTAGAAACCAGATCTTCCATGCTGTGGGAATTTAGAATCAGGGACATCTCTGAGGAGGTAGATCACCCTGGAAGAAGGCTGCCTTCTGTTTTGAGGAATATGAAGGCATATTTTCTTATCTGTATGCCATGTGCACAAAAGTGCCTTAAGGCCAGAAGAAGGGATTCAGATCCCTTGAGCCGGAGTTACAGGCGGTTGTGAGCTGCCTCGTACAAGGCGTGAGAATTGAAGTTGGGTCCTTTGTAGGAACAGTGTGTGCTCATCACTGCAGGGCCATCTGTCCAGCACTGTTAGAAATTCTTTGCTGTTGTTTGCTTTGCTTTTTTTTCCGAGACAGGGTTTCTCTGTATAGCTCTGGCTGTCCTGGAACTCACTCTGTAGACCAGGCTGGCCTGAACTCAGAAATCTGCCTGCCTCTGCCTCCCAAGTCCTGGGACTAAAGGCGTGCGCCACCACTGCCCGGGGTTTTTTTTGTTTTTTTTTTTTTGTTTTTTTTGAGACTGTGTTTTACTATATAGTCTAACTTGGCCTTGTGCTCCTTTGTTCTTTTTTGTTGTTGTTGTTAATTATTTATTTATTATATGTAAATACACTGTAGCTGTCTTCAGACACTCCAGAAGAGGAAGCAGATCTCATTATAGATGGTTGTGAGCCACCATGTGGTTTGAACTCAGGGCCTTCAGAAGAGCAGCCAGTGCTCTTAACCTCTGAGCCATCTCACCAGCCCCAGAAATTCTTACTGAAATTTTTGTCCCCATTCATTGCCAAGGAAGAAGACTAATTGGACTGTGGCCCACTGTTCCCTGGGCCTCACTAATCATGGGGAGACTCCTCTGCCTGACCAAATGTCACAGCATGCTTTATGTTCTCCTTGCCTTAGATCACCTTTTTAGTGCCAAGTAACAAATGTGGACACAAGCTGCAAAGTCAGGCTCAGTGACACAGCACACCCAGCACTTACTTGGGAAACTTAGGTTGGCAAGTCATGTGAGTCCAGGAGTTCAAGACGAACATGGGTAACAGCAAAAATAGCAAAGTCCAGCAGGCAAGGCAGCCTTGGACTGATAGCAGTCTCTGCATGCAGGCGGTGGTTGCGGGGATCCAGCAGGCGCACGCCGAGCAGCTGGCAAACATGAGGATCCAGGACCTCAAGGTCAGCCTCAAACCCCTGCACTCTGTCAACAACCCCATTCTCAGGAAGAGGAAGCTGCTGGGGTGAGTGAGCGCATTTCTTTGATCGTCTTCATGGCAGGCATGGTTAATGGTGAGTGCTGAGAGCTCAGTGGGGAGTCTGCCTTCATCTGCTTTCTACAGAAAGTGTGGACATTTAAATTACCCAGGAGTTGGACACATTCTGTAGTTACTTTTCTGAATACCCTGGTGTCGTGATTTGGAGCTGGGTTCTGAGGTCTTACCTTGCTCTTGTCTTTCCCACATTTGTAAAGCACCAAGCCAAAGGATGGTATTTATATACACGACCATGAGAATGGAACTGAGGACTCAAATGTTGCCTTGGAAAAGCTTCGAGATGTCATTGCCCAGTGTATCCTCCCCCAGGCTGGTAAAGGTCATGCCACTTACTAATGTTCTGCGTGTGTGTGTGTGTGTGTGTGTGTGTGTGTGTGTGTGAGAGAGAGAGAGAGAGAGAGAGAGAGAGAGAGAGAGAGACAAGAGGATTAGATTAGCTTGTGATTTGTCTTTTAAGTACATTATATAAATGAGTCCACATTACTAGGAAATACACTGTGAGCAGATAGATACATGGTAAGTTCTGTATCTTTGGTCTTCTCTGATGTTCTAGGTTAGGCTTAACTGCCAGTGCCAGATTGTGGCCTGTGATTTTCTGTTGTCTTAGTCTCACAATGAAGTCACAAAGTAGAGAGTGAAAAATGGAGATGTGGACAGGGTCCGAGGATAGCGTAGAGGCCATCAGCATCATTTCCAGAACCTTTACAGTGACACACTGTGTCTCTTGTTCTGTGAGTGTAAAAAGAACACTGCACAAGCTCATGACTAGCCCTGCTGTGGCTTCTGTCCCGGCCTTATGCTTGCCTTTGCCGGAGGGACCTCTTATCCCAAGGCCTCCCTAGGGATTCGCCGGCTGTGAAGTGAGGGGCTGTTCTCAGCTGATGACGGAGATGCTCATGGTAGATGAGGTCACAAAAGGTTAGATTAACCCGTCTCCCTAAATCCTTTGGGAATTAAGAGCACTCAGAGAACTTGCCTGAGCATTCAGAAGCAAGGGATGTGCTTAGGAAAATGGTAGCCCACACAGCCCTTTACCTTCTCCTTCACTTGGCCAGATGTTTTTGCTCAGAAACATCTCACATCTCAGCCTGGGATGTCGTCACATTTGTGTGAAAATGCAGACTTGGAAGGGCTCAGTGATAGGAGGGTCATCCTGGTGCCCTGGGGAGCCGGTTGCTCGCAGCTTGTATGTGCTATTTCAGTTTCTCAGCTAGTGGGACAGCATAAAGACCTTCTGTCTTTAACACAAAAATCCCATGATGCTACAGAGAAGTCAAACTTCCTCTCCATTCTTGCCCACAGGAGAGAATGAAGATGAGAAGCTAAATGAGGTAATGCAGGAGGCCTGGAAGTACAACCGCGAGTGCAAGCTCCTGAGGGATGCTCTGCAGAGTTTTAGCTGGAATGGTGAGATGCAGCCCCTGCCCCATGCTTACTAGGACATAGATGGTCTCTGAGGCCAGAGCTTAGTGAGGATGGTGTGTGTAGAGACGGGGTAGGGGGCACACACGACTGAGATTTCCCAGGCATGTCTGCTGTCTGCTTCCTTGTGACGTACCTGTTGGAATCTTTGGACTGTCATCTACCCACTTGTAGCTTTCTTACACATGTGTGGGAGTTTTATATGCTTGGGTATGAGTCTATTGTCAGACGTACAGTGATCTCTGGCTTAGAGAAACTGCTCAGAGCTCGGTTGCTGCCTGAAAGTGGGGCCTCTGAACTGCTTCTGGACAGTGTGGACTGAATTTCGGCTTGTGAGGAACTGTGCTCATCTTGTTCTTTCTTGCCTTTCAGGTCGCGGATTCACAGATAAAGTTGACCGACTGAAGCTGGCAGAGGTTGTAAAGCAGGTGATTGAAGAGCAGACCCTTCCCCACGAGCCCCAGCAGTAACAGCTAAAACTGTTTTTAACAATTGGAAAAATTATTCCTTAATGTAAAAAGTAATTTTTATGTAAATTAATAAATCATAATTTCATTTCCTTATTGCTTTAAGTTGCTATATAGATTTAAGTTCAAGTTTCTTAACAGTTAACTGTTTTGTTTTTTAACAAGCTCAGTTCCAGTAATACATATATTAATGTAGGATGGTTGAGTCTTACGGAAGATTGGTTTGTTTTAGTAAAGTACTACAGCTGCTTGCCAGAGGTAGGTAAAGGAACCATGCCATGGTTCCGCCCAGTAAATTGCTGCATCGAGCACTGTGGAGTCTCAGTCCCTTTTGCTCTGGGTGTTTGCTCCTTGCACCTCGGCTAGATGAGTCCCAGCCCTGACCTGTGTCTGAACCAAGTGCTGTCAGCTGCCTGCCACAGCCCCCGGGGTGCGCACACTCACGACCTGCAGGAGAAGCAAAAGAGCATGGCCTCGGCTCTCTCACCCCTCCCTCATCTCCTACTTCATGTGGGTCCTGTCGGGTGGGTGTGTTCCCAAGGCCCACTGGGATTCGCTTTGGCTTATTCTTTGTCATCCTTGCACCCATCTGGCCTCTGCTCCAGAACAAGCTTCACTGTACAGGCGCTCACCACCTGCCCTGCTCCCTTGACTGCTTTCTAGTCGGACTTTGCTGAGAAACAACATCAGAGGACCCACTCACTGTTCTTTGGTTGTTTCTCTCTCATGCCTGTCCAGAGCAGTGGTTCTGCCTAGACAATGACATCCTCCAGGCTGTGTTTATTTTCGTCAGTATCTTTTTGTTGTTTTGTTTTGTTTTTGTTTTTTGAGACAGGGTTTCTCTATATAGCCCTGGCTGTCCTGGAACTCACTGTAGACCAGGCTGGCCTCGAACTCAGAAATCTGCCTACCTCTGCCTCCCGAGTGCTGGAATTAAAAGCATGCTCCACCATGCCTGGCTCGTCAGTATTTTTTATTCTCAGGAAATAGAATTATTGCCCAGATAGTAGCTGTTTCCTTTTGTTAACTGTTGTGTATACAGGCACAGCCAGTCCCTGTACTCATGGTGGGCTTTTAGAGCTGTAGTTGCCTTTGTTGGCACCCAGAGGAGCTAATGGACACAGATAAGACAAGCCCTTTGTCAGATGTTCACTTTTTTTTTTTTAAAGGTTTATTTATTTATTTTTTAAAGATTTATTTATTGATTATATGTAAATACACTGTAGCTGTCTTCAGACACTCCAGAAGAGGGCGCCAGATCTCGTTACGGATGGTTGTGAGCCACCATGTGGTTGCTGGGATTTGAACTCTGGACCTTCGGAAGAGCAGTCGGGTGCTCTTACCCACTGAGCCATCTCACCAGCCCCAGATGTTCACTTTTGTTTAATCCTTATCAAAAGGATTCCTCGGGGCTTTGTGACTTCCTAACTCCTGAAGTGTAGGTAGGTGTCAGAAGGATGCCACCATGTAGTAAGGATGCTTTGTGCAATAAAATCAGAAGAGCAGTGTTGTTGGGGTCGCAGGGGAGGACAGGTTGTTACTCTTAGGTGGGTAGTGCTGTAAGGAGAAGTGGGGCTACTGTCCAGGGTAGCAGGAACTCACTTAGCAGAGGAAAACAATCTCACACAAAATTTCCAGCCAGAAAACTGTAGCTGAGAATTGGATTAGGGCATGTTTTCAGTGAAATCCTGTCCCCTAGATCATCAGGGAGGCCACACTTGCTCTCCGGTGCCTGCAGACCTCCAGTGCACCTTTCCTGGGGTTAGAATCCAGTGTTTCCTTGGGGACGAGTTAGCTGTTAGTCTTCTCTTTAGAGAAACCATTGGCACACCAACTCTAGTGTTCATCTTAGAAATGTCACTTTGGATGTCTTGTAAAAGCTTCGGGTGTTTCCCCCTTCACTGCGGTGAAGTGTACAACGGCTGAAAGGGACACACATCTTCTGGCTTCTTTCCCTTTTCCTATGCATGGCATGTCTCAGCAGCTTTCAGCTACATTCTTCTTGCCCCATGATGAAGTCTGTATCTGTGTTTGTCCAGATGAGAACTATGGTGGATATCTGTAAAACCCCTCTGGAGATGTCCTGGCTCTCGTCACTCACCTGGTTAGGCACATTAAGTCAGAGCACAATTTGGTTTGTGTATTTCTAGGTCAGTAAGTTATGTTTTAACATGAATCAGTTTTGCTAATAATTAAAAAATCTACCCCTAGCTGGAAGTTAAACCTTTCTATTCCTGGTAAATTCTTGCCTGCTTACCACAGAAAATGAGTTTCAATCTGAGAACTGGAAAATTAAGTATTTCATTTTAATTACATATTTTTAAGTTTAAAAAGTAGACTGTTTTTCCATTATTGATTCTTGTTTGTCTTATGCCTTAACCTTTGTTACGTTTGTTAGTTCTGACACAGGGAAGCAGAGGGATAAATAGCTTTGGTCATTTCCAGAACAGGTACTGGAAGAGGTTTTGAATTACTCAGTGGCTGATGGCTGAGGACCCTCACTTTCCCGCCCACTGTCAAGTGAGTTTGTGAAGTGAGAGTATGCATTGTCTGCTAAATGCTAATGCTGTCTGATAGGAAGCAAGCATCACTGGCTGAGGGGAGAAACCACAAGTTTATATATATATATATATATATATACATACATATACACACATAATACATATAGCTATATATCTATATATATGATATATATGTGTACATATCTATATATCTATATTAGACTGTTTTTCCATTATTAGAGAATATATAATATATATATTTTCTTGGTGGCATCCAATATCTGATTCCATTTTTTTTCTTCCTTCCTTTTTTTTTTGGTGGTGATGGCCTTGCTTTTTGAGAGAAGGTCTTGCTTTGGATGGCTGGCTGGCTCGGAACTCATACAAAGACCATATGGGCCTTGAACTTGTGATCTTCTTGTCTCTGTCTCCTGGGTGTTGGGATTACAGTAATGTACCACCTTTCTGAATCTCCAATGCCAAGTGTTATACCTTGTATGATTTAGGTTGTAAATATTTCGCTTAGAACATAAAATTATTTTTATACCACCTAAAAGACAGAGTTTCATTTAGTTAATCTTAAAGTGTATATGCATGAAAATGAAGAACTGGGGGAAGGCATGTGCCCACACAACTTCTGTTTTCCTTCTAATGGATAATGCTAAATACAGGGAGAACACTAAGGGGAAACTAAAGCTTCGGACCTGCATGGGACGTGCAAGCCAACTGCAGTCAGCAAGTGTGAGAGTTCTTCCAGAGCCCACTTCCATTTTCTTTGTTGCTTTAACTAGAGTCACCAGTCTGTCTTCATTTTTATGGTGAGACCATTGGGAGAACTAACTTAGATTTCAGGTTCTAATATATTTCTGTGGTAAAAATAAGATCATATAACACTTATGCTTTAGAAATTTCCATAGAGAAGAATCATATTTTAAAGCCAAAATTCATTTGGTAGACACAGGATACAGGAAAGTAAAACATCTAAATACTATGTGCGTGTGTGTGCGTGAGCGTGCTCGCGTGTACCAGTGAAAGGAATCAGGCAGTCTAAGAGAACTAGCTATCCATCCAACATGACCACTGTAAGAATGAGGAACGAGGCAGGACAACAGAGAACTCTTAATTGTTCAGAGAACCCAGAGAACTCTGTCCCCTCCCCCGAGACCCTGCAGAATGTTGAGTCTGGAAGTATGAGCTGGTTAACATGTCAGGGGCCCATGACCTGTGGAGGAGGAAAGATGATGTGACACGCACAGAACCGGCTGAGCCACTGTAGATGCAGGGCTCATCTCCATGAATGTCAAAGGAACTTAAGCAACACTGAAGCTCTTCCACTTGAAAGAAGCCCCTGTGCTGCACATATCCACCAAGGCCAGGAGAAAGAAAGGAGAGATACACAGCCTGAGGCCGTACGGTTTCTTGGGAAGCTCCCCAGTAAGGCACAGGCACAGGTCTGGGTGCCTGGGTCTGGGAAAAGCAGAGAGCGCTGCCGCTGATGGACAGAGATCCTCCATCATCAGCAGTTTGTTGGAGCCATGTCAGTGGCAGCAGCGGGGAGAGGGTTTGCCTCCAGTCTGTCTTCCCCACAGATCAGGCAAATAGCCGTAAAGGAAGCTAAGCTAACACCTCTCATCTGGGCGGCACCGCACTGGAACGTGGGTCTGAGACTAGTGCCATCTGTCAAAGTAGGGATTTTGGTGCTATTGATTTTTCTCCCGAGCACGTTCTGTGACATTGGATCTGTATATAACTCTTCCTATGAAACTGTCATCCCCGAGAGACTGCCAGGCAAGTGGGGGGAAGACCCTGGAGGGAAGGTGTCCTACATGCTGTTGATGCAAGGCCAAAAGCAGCTGCTTCACCTTGAGGTAAAGGGACACTACTCTGAGAGTAACTTCCCAGTCTACAGTTACCACAATGGCATCCTGGGGCAAGAGATGCCCCTCCCCTCCCAGGACTGCCACTATGAAGGCTACATGGAAGGGGTGCCAGGCTCCTTTGTTTCTGTCAACATCTGTTCAGGCCTCAGGGGGGTCTTGATTAAAGAGGAAACATCCTATGGCATTGAGCCCATGCTCTCTTCCAAAAACTTTGAACACGTCCTCTACACCATGGAGCATCAGCCTGTGGTCTCCTGCAGTGTCACTCCCAAAGACAGCCCGGGGGACACCAGCCACCCACCAAGAAGCAGGAAGCCCGATGACCTACTGGTTCTGACTGACTGGTGGTCACACACCAAGTATGTGGAGATGTTTGTGGTGGTCAACCACCAGCGGTTCCAGATGTGGGGCAGTAACATCAACGCGACGGTCCAGGCAGTAGTGGACATCATTGCTCTGGCCAACAGCTTCACTAGGGGGATAAACACAGAGGTGGTGCTGGTGGGCCTGGAAATCTGGACAGAGGGGGACCCGATAGAGGTCCCAGTGGACCTGCGGACCACACTCAGGAATTTCAACTTCTGGAGACAGGAGAAACTCGTGGGCCGGGTCAGGCACGATGTGGCACACTTGATCGTCGGGCATCGCCCAGGAGAGAACGAGGGCCAGGCGTTTCTCCACGGTGCCTGTTCGGGTGAGTTTGCGGCGGCCGTGGAGGCCTTCCATCATGAAGATGTCCTCCTGTTCGCGGCTCTCATGGCCCACGAGCTCGGGCACAACCTGGGTATCCAGCACGACCACCCGACCTGCACCTGTGGTCCCAAGCACTTCTGCCTCATGAGTGAGAAGATCAGTAAGGACAGTGGCTTCAGTAACTGCAGCTCTGACCACTTCCTCCGTTTCCTCCGCGACCACAGAGGGGCGTGCCTGCTTGACGAGCCTGGGCGCCAGAGCCGCATGCGCAGAGCTGCCAATTGTGGGAATGGTGTGGTGGAGGACTTGGAGCAGTGTGACTGTGGCAGTGACTGTGACAGTCACCCATGTTGTTCGCCAACATGTACGCTGAAGGAGGGTGCGCAGTGCAGTGAGGGACTCTGCTGCTACAAATGTACATTCAAGAAGAAAGGGAGCTTATGCCGTCCTGCAGAGGATGTGTGTGACCTTCCCGAGTACTGTGATGGCAGTGCTCAGGAATGCCCTGCAAACAGCTACATGCAGGATGGCACACAGTGTGATAGGATTTATTACTGCTCGGGGGGTTGGTGTAAGAACCCTGATAAACAATGTTCAAGGATCTATGGGTATCCTGCAAGATCTGCCCCTGAGGAATGTTATATTTCAGTTAATACTAAGGCGAACCGGTTTGGAAACTGTGGCCATCCCACCTCCGCTAACTTAAGATATGAAACATGTTCCGATGAGGATGTATTTTGTGGGAAACTGGTATGTACAGATGTTAGATACCTGCCGCAAGTCAAACCCCTACACTCACTCCTCCAGGTTCCTTATGGAGAGGACTGGTGTTGGAGTATGGATGCCTATAACATCACAGATGTCCCGGATGACGGAGATGTACAGAGCGGCACCTTCTGTGCCCCAAACAAAGTCTGCATGGAGTATATCTGCACTGGTCATGGGGTGCTCCAGTACGACTGTGAGCCACAGGAAATGTGTCATGGGAATGGAGTGTGCAACAATTTCAAGCACTGTCACTGCGATGCTGGCTTCGCCCCTCCTGACTGTAGCAGTCCAGGATATGGGGGGAGCGTGGACAGTGGTCCTGTTGGTAAGCCCGGTGATCGAAACTTGAGTCTCTCTTTTCTGGTTGAAGAGAGTCCAGATGATAAGATGGAGGATGAAGAGGTAAACCTGAAAGTGATGGTGCTTGTGGTCCCTATATTTCTTGTCGTTTTACTGTGCTGTCTAATGCTGATCGCCTACCTCTGGTCTGAAGTACAAGAAGTAGTATCCCCACCGAGTTCATCAGAGTCTTCGTCTTCATCGTCCTGGTCAGACTCTGACTCTCAGTGAAGTTTTAAGATCCTCTCATGGATCGTTGCTATCGATGTCTTGTATTTGCAGGGCAATTTTGCCTAAGTGGATTTTAGGGCATGCGGCATCTACACTGCTCAGTGTAATGTGTGGTCTATATACTTGTGTTGCTCATCTCAGAAACAACTGGTATTATATCCTGAATGATGTTAAGGGATCTAAATGTTCTAACTTGCCCTGTCAGCTCCTGTTCATAAAATAGAAGGCATTTTAAATAAATATAAATAATAAGGCCTTTTTTTTTTCTACTTCAGATGAAACATTTCAAACGAGTCATCCTCATACTGTGTGATCTTTAGGGGTTTTTTTCCTTTGGTTTTGTTTTTTTTAAGACAGGGTTTCTCTGTTTCCTGGTCCTCACTCTCTAAAGCAGGCTGGCCTCCAACTCACAGGGATCCCCCTGCATCTGCCTCCCAAGTGCTGGGATTAAAGGCCTGTGTGCTCGGCCTGGACCAGCCCCCCAGCCCCCACCCCAGCAGGATCTATTGTTTTAAGGCACCCTCATGGGACAAGACCAGATCTCAGGTACTTGGGCACAGAAAAGCAGCCTCAGGGACAGCTCCAACCAGTGCGGAGCTCAGATTTGTAGCACTTATTTTTCCCAGGTTTTCTATTGAATTTGATTTTTAAATTTTATTTTTATTTTGTATGTATTAATATTTGCCTGCACATCTGTATGTGTACAAGTTGTATGCCTTGTGCCCAAGGAGGCCAGAAGAGAACATTGGTTCCTGTGGAAATGGAGCTATAGGCAGCTGTGATCGGTCCTGTGAGTGCTAGCTGGGTCCTCTGCATGGGCGGCTGGTTTGCATCTGTCTCTCCACCTCCAGCCTGGCAGCTGTGGCCCTGTGGGTTGCCAGGGTCTGCATGTGCAAGGTCTGCACTGTGAACATTTCCTCTGAGGCACAGAGCTAGTACAAAGCACAATTCCTTCTGTGTGACAGAAGGTTTGACACCACGGTCACTGTTCTAATCTCCCCAGAAACAGGCAAGCAGAGCAAGTGGTGGGTACTCTAGCCAGCAGCCTACATTCTGTGTCACTCGAGCCTTTCCCTGCAGTGAAAAGGAGGAATGTATTAAGAGCCTCCTGCAGCATCTGATTATTTGGAAAGTATCTTGAAACTGACCATTAGCTGCGAATGGAGGTCAGTGGTGTCTTGACAAGCAGTGCCCTAGATCCAGTTCCCAGGTAAGTCTGGGGCCTTGTGCCTGTAAGGAGGCACTAGGGAGACGGAGGCAGGAGAACTGACACCAATGCACGGCTGGCCTGTACTACAGAGTAATAAATACCCTTACAATAGAAATGTGCAATTCAGCTGGGTCCCAGCACTCGGGAGGCTGAGGCAGGTGGATATCTGAGTTTGAGGCCAGCCTGGTCTACATAGAGAACTACATTTTTGTGAGTTCCAGGACAGCCAAAACTACACAAACCCTGTCTTGTCTTGGAAAAACAAAATAAATGAAAATAAAATGTGCAATTTATTGTGTAGTTAGAGAACTTTATCAACTCTTGCTTTGTTTTGCCAAGTAGAAGATTCTGGTCTTCAGCATGACAGACCTTAGATAGTAGAATCTAGGTCCTTGCAGTGGTTTTCAACCTAGGAGTGCACTACCTTTTCACGGGGGTCTGTCCTAAGATGTCTCCTAAGACCATCTGCTATCATATATTTACATTATAATTCATAACAGTAGCAAAATTATAGGTATGAAATAGGAATGGAAACAACGTGAAGAACCGCCTTACAGGGTCACAGCACTGGGAAGGTTGAGAACCACTGCTCTGGGAATATTGTAATCCCTTGAGATATGACAGCACCTTACAAAGCTAAAAGGATTTGCCCACAGAGCAGACTCATTGAGAGCAACACAGCTCAGAACGTGGACTCACTGACCTGCCTTCAGCTGGGATGGGGAGAAGTGCGACTAGCAGACACGGCTGTGTTCAGTATGAGATGCCAGCTAAAGACACAGTGGGTATGTCCACTAGACAGCAAGGTGTCTGTGTCTGCAATCAGCAGACAAGCTGGCCATCCACGCGTGTTTGGAGAGCTGTGGGGCTGACTGATGCTATCTTGCTAGAGGAGGGACATCTCCTGTGGACATGTTGTTGAAATGAGGAAGATGCAGCAAGTGTCCTCCCTCACCCACTGAGCCAGGTCACTGGCCCAATTATATGGTGCAAACTCAAAGAAGAGAACTGTGAGGTGGTGGCAGGATCAAGTGTGGTTATTAGCTTTCTTTCATTGTAAAAGAGACTGTTTCTTGGGGGGGTTTTGTTTGTTTTTTTGTTTTGTTTTGTTTTGTTTTTTTCAGTGCGTATCTCCTGAAATTTGGTGTAGTTTAAAACATTTTAGTTTTAGATTTTTAAATTCTATTTTATATGTATTAATGTTTTGCTCATATGTACATACCTAAACCATATGTGTGGCTGGTGCTGAGGCGGACATCAGATCCCTAGAACTGGAGTTATAAAAGGTTGTGAGCTACCATATTGGTGGAACCTATGCCCTCTGCAAGAATAGCAAGGATTCCTAACTAAGGAGCTATCTATCCGGACCCATTTTTAATATTTTCCAGTTTTGTTTTGTTTTGTTTTGTTTTGATACAGGGTCTCACTGTGAAACCTTTCCTGGCCTAGAACTCAAGTGCATAGTCAAAGCTGGCCTTTAACTCACAGAGATTCACCTGCCTCTGCTGCTGGGATTCGAGGTGTACATCTTCATACCATGCCTAAATTTTGTACTGCTCCCCAAATGAAAGAACTTTTTATCATTTGAAATAAGTCTCGAGTGGATTTCAGGTGCTCATTGGTAAGAACACTTGCTCCACGAGCAACAGGACCTGGGTTTGAATCCTTAGCACTGCAGAAAAGGCCAAGCATGACTGTGCATGGTTGCAGAGCAGCCCTGGAGAGTAAGAAGGGCAAAACCTGAAAGCTTATGGGCCATGCAGAAACACCATGAACATAGAAAGCAACAGAAATATAGGAAAAAAATTTGATGCCTTGCTTTGGGCTGTACAAAGCTTGCACACAAGTACAGCTACCAGCATACGCATATGCATGCACCATACGTATACACACCAAACACATATACACACATCAAATATATCCACTGCATACAACATACCCCGTACACCACACACACCCATACACAGAAACACACAAACACACACACAAAGACATTATGAAGAAAACTTGGAAGAAATGATTATGTGAACTCATGTAGCCTACCAAAATTAAATTAAGACTAAAAAGCCTTGCTAGACATGGTAGTGGTGTGTGGAGGCAGACAGAACTCTGAGTTCAAGGCTGTCCTGGTCTATAAAGCAAGTTTTAAGTTCTAGGCCAGCCATGGCTATACAGTTAGACCTTGTTCTTAAAAAATAGAAAACTTAAACAATGAAAATCAGTAATGAGAATGAAGCAGAAATTGTCTGTCTTTAAAAAGTTTGTGTGGAGCCTGGTCTACAGAGTGAGTTCCAGGACAGCCAGGGCTACACAGAGAAACCCTGTCTCGAAAAACCAAACAGGGCTGGTGAGATGGCTCAGTGGGTAAGAGCACCCGACTGCTCTTCCGAAGGTCCAGAGTTCAAATCCCAGCAACCACATGGTGGCTCACAACCATCCGTAACGAGATCTGGCGCCCTCTTCTGGAGTGTCTGAAGACAGCTACAGTGTACTTACATATAATAAATAAATAAATCTTTTTTTAAAAAAAAAGAAAAGAAAAACCAAACAAACAAACAAACAAAAAACAAAACAAAACAAAAAAAAAAAGCTTACTGTCAAGCTGGAGAGATGGCTCAGTGGTTAAGAGCACTGACTGCTCTTCCTAAAGGTCCTGAGTTCAAATCCCAGCAACCACATGGTGGCTCACCACCATCTGTAATGGGATCTGACACCCTCTTCTGGTGTGTCTGAAGCTCACAAACTGCTCTACTGCAGGGGAGATCCAGTGCCCTCTTTTCTTTTTCTTGAGACAAGGTTTCTCTGTATAGCCTTGGCTGTCCTGGAACTCACTCTGTAGACCAGGCTGGCCTCGAACTCAGAGATCTGCCTGCCTCACCTCCTAAGTGCTGAAATTAAAGGCATGCACCACCACTTCCTGGAGAAAGTATTTTCAATACAATCAAAGTAGAGAGTTTTCAAAATCTAGGGAAAGAGAGGCTCATCCAAGTACAAAAGACAACAGCAGGTGTAGGGATCAGGGAAGAAATTCCCCATGCCGTACAGCACACAGGAAGTGTCCTGACAACTGCATGGGGTGAGAAACCATGTCACTATAAAGTCGGCCTTAACAAAACTAAGGGCTGAGTTCTTAACAGAAACTTTAAAGTCAGAAGGGCATAAGATGATGATGTAAAGGGCAACGCACACTGCTACTGCTCGCAGAGTCATCTGTTATAACTGATGGGTACATAGAAATGCACCATGATAAAAACAGACCAACAAAGTTTATGTCACTAAGCTACCTCTACAGAGCGTTCTAGAAGAAATTCTGTAGACAAAAGAGAATGATAAATCAGATTCCGTTACCGAGAAACACTAAGAGCTAGAGCAACAGCAAACAAATGAGGATTAGGAGAACACTAACCATTGCACAGCCAACAGAATGACAGGAATTAAAATACACTTTCACTAGTCACTGTAAGTGGTGTCAATTCCTCAATAAAAAGACACAAACTAGCAGACTCAATTACAAAACAGTAATTATTTCTCCCTATAAGAAACCTAGCTCACCTTTAAAGATTAACCCTATCTGAGGAAGAAAATATGGGGAAATATTCCAAGCAAATGGAACTAGGAAACAAGAAGGCATCGGTATTTTAATAGTAATGGGTGTACAACAAAAACTCGTGAGGAGGGGTTAAGAGGGTAATTTCCTACTTATTAGTAGAGTAATCCATCAAGATAACACTACTAGCTGGCAGTGGTGTCACATGCCTTTAATCACAGCACTTGGAAGGCAGAGAGGATCTCTATAAGTTTGAGGCCAGTCTGGTCTACAAAGTGAGTTCCAGACAGCTAGAGGTACTCAGAAAAACCCTGTCTCAAAAAAAGAAGAGAAAGAGAAAGATGAGGAGTAGGGAGAAAAAGAAGAAGACAAAAGACAAGAAGAAGAAGGAGGAGGAGGAAGAGGAGGAGGAGAAGAAGGAAGGAAGGAGAGGAGGAGGAGGAGGAAAAACAAATATATAGAGAGAGAGACTATTGACAAATGAATTGTTGATTAAATGAAAAAGAAAACTCAAAACATTCCTAGAACTGAAAGGCAGAAGAGATGGCTCAGTGTAAGAGCACCGGCTGTTCCAGCAGAGAACCCAGATTTGGTTTCTATCACCCATGGGTGGCTCACCACTGTCCCTAACTCCAGTTTAAGGTGATAGAGCCCCCTCTTCTGGCCTCTGCAGACACCAGCTATGTATGCAGTGCACATACCCAATGCAGGGAAAACATTCATAGGCATAAGGTAAAAATAAAAGAGTTGCAGAACTGAACAAAAGTGAAGACACAATAGACCAAAACCTACGGTGTACAATGAAAGCAGTCCTACAAGGGAAGTTCACAGCTGTAAGTACCTTCATTTAAAAAAAAATAATAATAATCCCAGAGACAAGGACTGCAAAGTTCACTAAGCACTAGCTGCTCTCTCAGAGGACCCAGGCTCAGTTCCCAGAACCCATGTGGGGACTCACAACTGGCTGCAACTCCAGCTCCAAGAGATCTGACACTCTCTCCTGGTTTTATAAAGATTTCATATAAATAATGATGTTTTTCAGGTCTTGGGCAAACAAGAAAAAGCTAAGTCTGAAAATAGTGAAGGAATAATTAATGTATTAATGTAGGAATAATTAATGTATTAATGTAATAATATAGGAAGAATTAATGAGGTGGAAATTTAAAAATGCAAAATACAGGATCAGTGAAATGAAGAACTGGTTCTTTGCCAAGACAAACAGTGAGCAGGCCTTAACCAAACTGACGAAAGCAAAACCCTACATTAATGAACATATCAGTAAAAATGGAGCCAGCCTAACAGAAACCAATAAAATTTAGAGTCATAGGACATCTCTTAAAAACTTACATCTCACCAAAGTTGAAATTACAAAAGGGTGATATTCTAGACACGTATGACTTAACCAAAATTAAACCAAAATGAGATGATCATTTAAACAGATCTATAAAAGGCAATTAAATTAATACATTAATTATATATAAAAAAAATCCCTACCAAAGGATGTCCCTGCAAATCTGCCACAGGCTTTGAGAGAAGCTCACACTACAAAGCTAGTGTTATCCTGATCCTAAAACCAGATTAAGACACAACAGCAGCAACCAAAAGGAAAAGCTACTTACAGATCTACCTAGAATATAGGTGCAAAATTCCCTATTCGGATCTTGCAAGCTGCCAGGCAGGGGTGGCACATACCTTTAACTCCAGCACTCAGGAGGTAGAGGCAGGACCAGAAGCCAGCCTGGTCTACAGAGTGAGTTCCACAACAGCCAGAGCCACACAGAGAAACCCTGTCTCAAAAAACAAAAACAAAACCCAGAGGGAGTGAACATTCAATGGTAGGTAGACTCTATAGGTCAGATCTCTAGCTGACATCGCGTGAATGGAAGAAGAACTCACAAGCATCCCCACTAAGGTCAGGAGCAAGAGAGTCTGCTCTTGTTGGGGAGAATGCTTGAAGTCTTAGCTAGAGTCAAAGCATCCTTGTGTGTAGACAAGATTCTGTGTATCAGACTCAGTGGGCTTCAGCAGAAAGCTCTGAGAGCTGATGAACACTCTCAGCAGGGTGAGCATGGTGGCAGGACACAGCCCAGACACAGAGATCAGCAGCCTTCCAGTGTATCAATGACAAACACACTGGGAAAAATCATGGAAATAATTCCAATCCCAATTGCCTCAAAGATACCTTGGAATAAATTCTCTGCAATGAGAAAAAAAAATATTTTTTTCCTTTCAAAACAAGATTTCTCTGCTTAGCCTGGCTGTCCTGGAACTAGCTCTGTAGCCCAGGCTGGCCTTAAACTCAGAAATCTTCCTGCCTCTGCCCTCCAAGGCATGCACCACCAGGCCCAGCATCTCTGCAGTGAAAATTTCAAAATACCGAAGAAGGAAATCGGGGAAGACACTTGTGAGGGCTATTTCTAGTTGTCGTCTTGACTATCTATATCTGGAATGAACTACAATCCAGAAATGGAGGGCAAATCTTGAGGCTGGAGATCTTGAAGTATAGTGGCCATCAAAAGCTTAGGCCCAGGCAAAGCAGTATACTCCTTTAATCCCAGAAGCAAGTCGATCTCTGAGTTCAAGGCCAGCCTTGGACAAAGCAAGTTCCAGATCATGTGATGGACACCTTTAATCTGGGCCACACCTTCTGCTGGAAGCCTACATAAAGACATTGGAAGAAGGACAACTCAGTCTTCTTTGCTCTTCCTTGCCAGCAAATCTGCTAGAACTCCTATAGAAGACCAGCTGGAGTAACCGGCCTCTTGGGGCTGAGCAACCAGAGCCTTGGACTTCCCATTCACAGCTGCCCGTTGTTGGTTAGTTGGACTACAGACTGACCATAAGGCATTATGATAAATTCCCTTAATATATAGACACATTCCATGTGTTCTGTGACTCTCTCTAGCCTCACACTCAGACTTAGTCATCCCAACTAATATGACAATAGAAGATGGAAAGACCTCCCACGCTCACGGATTTTGGAAGAATTAATATTATAAAATGGCTTTCTACCTAAAGCTATCTAAAGATTCAAGAATCTGGATTAAAATCTAAACATCATTCTTCATAGTTGAAGCACAAAAGACCCCAGATACCCAAAGCAATCCTGAGCAAAAATAATGGAGATATTGTCATACATGGCTTCAAAGTAAACCACAGAGTCATAGTAATCAAAGCAGTGTCAGCAGGACACAAAAAAGGCATGTGGAACAATGAATGGGCTGGGATACAGAACGCACGCGGAAGCCCACTCAGCTACAACCGATTTTTTTTTTTTTTGGTATTTTGAGACAGGATTTCTCTGTGTAGCCCTGGCTGTCCTGGAACTCACTCTGTAGACCAGGCTGGCCTTGAACTCAGAAATCTGCCTGCCTCTGCCTCCTGAATGCTGGGATTAAAGGTGTGTGCCACCACCCCCCGGCCATAGAACCGATTTTTTGACAAAAATGCTAAGCAAGCACCTTGAAGAAAAGGTGGCTTCTTTAACGAAGAGTGTTTGCTATGGCTGTCAGGTGCCAACCAGAACTCTATGGTAGGTCCATATTGCTATGGATGACAGAGTCCAAAATCTCCAGTGGATACGTGCACAGTTAATGGTTGCAGGATATTTGATCACACTCTGAACCCCGAGATTGTGTTGTCTACTGGAAAAACCTGTTTCTAGTTGTGGTGTGGCTCGGCCTTAGTATACACCTTTAATCCTTCTGGCTGGAATACAGACCTGCCCTTAGTACACATCTTTAATCCCTAACAATAAATGTAAAGTTCGTTTGCAGAAGGAAGCAGCCATGTGTAAAAGAGATGTCTAATTGAATGGCAGACAAAGTAACAAATCAAAGAAAGATTTGACAGAATTGGATATTCCCAACTCTTAGGAGAAGAGAGAGGAAAGGGAAGTCACTTAGGAGAGTGTGTAGAGAGAGGAGGCAGTTTTATCAGGAGAGTTTTACAGAGACAGGTTGAAGAGAGAACAGTTAGGCACAGGTAAAGATGGAACCAGCCAGAGAGTGAGAAGGAGCCAGAAGATGAGAGAACAGATTGCCAGAGTTAGTTTGAGGCCAAGTAGAACAATTGAGTGAGAAGCCAGATAGAACCAGTGAGCATGACCAGAGAGATGCTCGGTAGTTAAGAGTACTTGTTCTTGTAGAAGATACAGGTTCGGTTCCCAGCACCCACATGACAGCTCACAGTTGTCTGTGACACCAGTTCTGTGGGATCTGACGCCGTTTTCTTTTTTTTTTTTTTTTTTTTGGTTTTTCGAGACAGGGTTTCTCTGTGTAGCCCTGGCTGTCCTGGCACTCACTTTGTAGACCAGGCTGGCCTCGAACTCAGAAATCCGCCTGCCTCTGCCTCCCGAGTGCTGGGATTAAAGGCGTGCGCCACCACGCCTGGCGTAAATATGTAAGTACACTGTAGCTGTCTTCAGACCCACCAGAAGAGGGAGTCAGATCTTGTTACAGATGGTTGTGAGCCACCATGTGGTTGCTGGGATTTGAACTCTGGACCTTCAGAAGAGCAGTCGGGTGCTCTTACCCACTGAGCCATCTCACCAGCCCTGACGCCGTTTTCTGGCCTCTCTGAGTTCCAAGTTTCTGGTGTACACATACACACAGGCAAAATGCTCTCACTGATAAAATTTGAAAATCTTTATTTTTGGTTGTGAGCCTAGCCTTTAATGGCTGAGTCCAAAATTTGAAAACCTAAAACAATGAGTTATGAATGTGATGCAATTTCTAAAAAACAAAAACAAAAAACTATTGACTCTCCTGAAATAGAAAAAGGAATTCTAAAATTTTTATAGACTGCACACACAACAGACAAAACACACACACAAATATACAAGCAAAAAGCATAGGATATCAAAAACCAGCTCTGAACTGCAGCAACAACAGTAAGTCAGTGCCCCTCACTCAGTGTCATAGTAATCCACGCAGCAGGCTGGGAACGCAGCCCAGCTCAAAGAATGGTTGGTTGCCTAGCATGCAGGGAGCCCTGGGTTCAACCCTACAACACAATAAAACCTCTTCAGGAGTGCTAGCCAGGAAGTTCCCAGAGGCCCCAAAGCATGCAGGCCATCCTGTTGCTCTGGGTTAGCCACCAGAATTGGACTGTAAGACCCTATAACTGGGGCTGGAGAGATGGCTCAGTGGTTAAGAGCACTGACTGCTCTTCCAAAGGTCCTGAGTTCAAATCCCAGCAACCACATGGTGGCTCACAACTATCTGTAAGGGATCTGATGCCTTCTTCTGGTGTGTCTGAAGACAGGTACAATGTACTCATATAAATAAAATAAATAAATCTTAAAAAAAAAAGATCCTATAACTGAAGACACCACGTGTCTTGGTTTCATGATACACACCCCCCCCAAAAAAAAAACAAAACAGAACTCCAGTTTAGCTCGAATCTTCCTTATGGAGTGTTGGGAGTTGCTTTACAGGCAGCTGCAGGACTGTTGTGTACTGAATGAAATGTCCCTCTGTAGTTTGGATGTTTGAAGACTTGGCTTCTAGTTGGTGGTTGGTCTTGCTGGATGAAGTATGTCACTGAAGGCAGGCTTTGATGATTTCAAAGATTTCTGCCATTTCTGGTGTGCTGTCTCTCCTGTTTGTGGACTGAGAATGTGAACTCTAGGTGCTTTTTTTTAAACACACACCCACCCACACCCACACCACACCCACCCACACCCACCACACACACACACACACACACACACACACACACACACACACACGTTATTCTTGCATACAATCATTTCCTTCCAGCTTCCCTTTATTTTATATATGTGAGTACACTCTTGCTGTCTTCAGACACACCAGAAGGGGGCATCGGATCCCATTACAGATGGTTGTGAGCCATCATGTGGTTGCTGGGAATTGAACTCAGGACCCCTTGAAGAACAGTCGGTGCTCTTAACTGCTGAGCCATCTCTCCAGCCCCAACTCTAGGTGTTTTATGCTGCCATGCTGGGTACCTGTCGTCATACTTTCCCACGGGCCTCATGGCGATGGGCTCATATTCCTTTGGTACTGTAAGCCCCAAATAAACCTTTTCTTCTGTAAGTGGCCTTGGTCATGGTGTTTTGTCACAGTAATAGAGCAGTAACGAACACAGGGAGAAAGGTTAGCACTGCTCTTCCTCAGCTTCAGACCTTCCATGATGCTACAGTACCAACTCACCAAGCATGAGATACCAGTACAACAGCTCACCACTGTCTGGGGCCCTGACCTCTGATTAGATCCGAGGCATGCTCTGGAGGAGCAAGTTCATGCCACTTCTATGGACCAAGTTAAAGGCCTATGACAAGTGAGACCACAAAACTTAAGGAAACCTATTATTCCTTTTGTTAAGCGAAAGTGTCGAACTTCCTACAAACTCATGCTCCTATTCAGATGAGTGCTGCCCTCAGCCTTGGTCAGAGCAGCTTCTCTGTGAAGCAATTGGTGGTTAATGACAGACACACTGTCACTGTGCTAGCGTTAAGTGGGGTACTGACACCCCTCCCTCCGAGCATGAGGGGATGTTGCAGAAGAGAGGGCAGAAAGAATGTAGAAGCCTGGATGGTTGAGAGGAAGGTTATGGTGCGGTGGAAGCACGCAGGAAATTCACACTAGTCGCAGTTACCCAGGTCTGAGGTCGTCACCATTCCAATACAGACAGGAGGGGCATACGCGGCCCATTCCACCCAGAGGAGCTAGTGGCTATGGGAAGAGACCAGGTCACTGTCTTCAGTGAAGTAGCCACTGTGAGTTACTTGTGTGCCAGTGGACAGCATTCCAGTCATGCCCAAGAGAGGCCATGCTTCAACCTAGTGGGTCTGGACCACAGTGCAAAAACAAAGACAAAACAACGTCATGAAAGGAGGCTGAGCATTTGACAGTAGGGGTACGGTGTTGGGTGGACATAAGAGAAAGGAGCACAGAGGGTGAGCGTGACCAGACTGTCCTGCACATATATGAAACTGTCAAAGAACTAGTTGAAGAAATCGGAAAACTGGGTGTGGTGATATATCTCTGTAATCCCAGCTCTCAGGTTGGGAGAAAGGCGATTCAGGAGGTCAAGGTCATTCTTAGAACATAACAAGTTCTAGGCCAGTCTGGGCTACGTGACACCTTGTCTCAAAAAAAAAAAAAAAGGAACCGGCATGCGACTAGATACAAAGACAGATGAAATGGACAGAGAGCCAGCAGCTTAGCAGACAAAGATCCCTTCTTTGGGGTTTTGTTCTCTTTAGCACACTGCAAGAGGCAGCAAGCTGACCAGTCATAAAAGTTCTCTGTTCAACCATCAGCACGGCACGTGACAACAGTGCCAAGAACACAGAGTGGAAAAGACAGTCCCGTCAATAGACACCCCTGGCAAAGTCGGATAATACATGTGAGAGAAGAAGGCTAGGATACCCTTCAAACATACACAAGAGTCAACTCAAAATGTATTAGAAATCTAAGTAAGGGCCCGGGCTGTGGTCCAGTGCTTGCCCACCAGGCATGAAGCCCAGGGTTTGCTCCCCAGCACCCCATAAACTGGTTGTGGTGGCGCTAGCGCTTGGAAGGCAGAGAGGTTCAAAGACTCCAAGTCCTAGTGAGTTCGAGGGAAATGTAAAACTGCCAACACTGAGCCACAGACAGCATGGGTGAAATTGCAAGGCAAAGGTGTGGGGCAGCGGTTCTCAACCTGTGAATTGTGATCCCTTTGGGTAGAGTTCACATATCAGATATTCTACATATCAAATATTTACCTTATGATTCATAATAATGGCAAAATTACAGTTATGGTGTAGCAATGAAAATAATTTTATGGTGTGTGTGTGGGGGGGTCACCACAACATGAGGAACTGTGTTTAAAGCCTGGAAGTACTAGGAAAGTTGAGAACTGCTGTAGACAATGGTAGACACTGTGTAGACAATGCTTTCCTTTTCTAAGAAACCTCTCCAAGGACTCAGGCAAGTAAAAAAGGAGAATTAAATATGTATTAAATAAACTACAGAGGCAAGACCCAAGCCTGTGGAGCCTAAGACAATACCTGAAAACCATTCATCTGATAAGGGCTCAGTTTCTGAGAGCAGATGATGAGAACACAAAACTCAACATCAAAACCCAAAGTAGTCAAAATTGTTAAATGGGCTAAGGAATTCAGTAGACACTTCTCCAGAGAAGACACAGCTGCTCATGCGGTTCTGAGGTAGAGCCTACATAGCACATACAAAACATAGATTTGATCCTCGATATGAGGGCAGGGGGCTGGAGGATTAAGAAGAGACTCTAGTGCCTCAAACCCCACCACTTTGCGCTGAAGTGGGGGGATATCTAATTGGAAGACATCCTGGACTACCTAATTACTTCCAGGCTAACCTGTGCTTCATCCTTTGATGTTGTCTCAAAAGACAAACATTCCATCCAAAAAAAAAACCAAAAAAAGTTAGGCAGTGGTGGTGCATGCCTGTAATCCCAACATTTGGGAGGCAGAGGCAGGTGGATTTCTGAGTTCGAGGCCAGCCTGGTCTACAAAGTGAGTTCCAGGACAGCCAGGGCTACACAGAGAAACCCTGTCTTGAAAAAAACAAAAACAAAAACAAAAACCCAATTTGCCAAGAAACGTATGAAACACTGCACATCCTCAGTAGTTACTGAGGCATCAGAAATCAAATCAGGAGACATCTTGAAGGACCAAAAGCAAACTTGGATGTGAGGGGAATTTGCAAGGGTTCTTGATGGGAAGTGATCAGCATTGTTATCACAGACACCACCATGGAGAGAATCCTCACCAAATGCAAGACACTACAGGATCTCTTGGACTTAGCAGCTCCACAGTCGGTTAGACTTCCAGAGATGAATCGCTGTGCCATACACACACCTGCTCTCCTGTGGCGACTGCAGCTGGGCTCACACCATGCAGCCAACCTCATTTTCTTACAATGGGGAGGGCACTGGAGATCACACCAAATGATGGAAGTCAGAAAGCAAGAGAAGACCACGGGTGCTAATCCTCTGTGGAAACTGAAAGGCTGATCAAGAACATCGTGGACAATGCTCACCAGGGACGGGGTAGGGAGAGGGAGGTGGAAAACAGGTCAGTAAGGGTCACTGACAAGAGATTTGCTTCTTAGTTCTAATGTTTGGTAGCACAGTGGGTAAAACTATCTATAAAAACAATCTAACAAGCTTCAAAGTTGGTAGAAAATTATGAGATCCCCAACATATAGAAGTGACTAATATTTGAAGAGCTGGAAATATTGTTAAGCGTCTCTGCTTGGATGGGCGGGTCTCCTGGGACATGGCAGCCTCCTTAGCAGAGGTGCTGCAGGTCCCAGGGGAGGGCACCCCTGACTGAGCTGAGGAGCTTGAGAGCCCCAGCCCTGTTCCTTCTTCTCTTCACTTCTTCTTCTCCTAGCTTTTCTTCTTGGTTTCTTCTGATGAGAAAGCCACTCCACACAGTAAGACTCATAAAGGAGATTTATTAAAGGGAAGAATCCTGGAGGAGAAGGGATGAATCCAGGAAAGGCTGTGGCTTGCTTGCAAGGACTCACATCCTAAGCTTGGGAGCTCAGGGATTGGTGGCCTTTTTCACCCGCTTTTCCCTGCATTGCATCCAAGGGTCAGGCTAGGGAGTCCTTCCTGGCTTCAGCTGGCTTTTGCTCCATGTCTGTGGGGCTGCTCAGAGAGGCTGAGAGGAGGTGCAGTGGGCCATGGATAGCTCCTGAGGGGCCTCTCCTGCTGAGGTGGGAAAGGCTCCAGTGCTGGCTGTTGGCTGAGATGTCCTGGTGGGGCCATTTTGACAGGAGCTTCCATTTTTAACTATTCCTGAAGTGGCATTTTACTTTGGCTGTAGCCTGGGGTGGGAAGGAGAAGCAAGCCGCTGCTTTGACAGGTTTTGTGGTGTGCCACTTGTAGACTAAAAGCACTCCCCCTTTATCATTCATGTTTATATATGTAAGATTAATGTACTGCGTCTCATAAGATACACAAATAAGATATTGTGTGAAGACTTAGTGTGCCTGTGCGCACACCTGAATGAGTTCAGTTCATGTGACCCATGTACACATGGGTACATAGAGGCTAGAAGAAAGGCTAACACATGTAATCTTATAAGCTGCCAGGACCATGAGGAAGATTAAGAGTTCAGGCGACCTGGCACAACACTGGCACATAAACAAAGACACACATATAACCACACATAACCTTAGGGAATCAGTGTGTTGGAGCTAGGCCTTTGAGATGCCAGCCACTGTGGACATGTTAGCAGGAGGCTACCATGCATCTTCCATGGCCTCTGAGAAGCTGGGTCTGGAGGCTGTGAAGGGTGATGCTATTCCTCTCCACAGGCCGTGCCCCTAGCCACTCTGTGCTCCATCATACAGCTCAGGGGCCTGACCTCTCAGTCTGGTCTCCTAAATCTGTGTTTATCCATCATGCTTCTCAGAGCTCAAAACCTGTCCTGGGTTAGAATGCTCCTGTCTACAGAGCAAGGGTCTTAGAGGTCAGGAACCAGGTATAACAGAGTGTGCCCACCTAGAGTATCTCCAAGCTCCTTGATTTGGAACATCTGGGGTTAGCTGAGCAACTGACAACAGGAAGAGTTGAGAGCAGTGGGGGAGGGGTGTTCCGTGTGTGGCTCCTGCTGAGTCAGGTACAGTCCCACACTGTAGAGTCAGTCTGTCGCGGCACATCTCTCCATCTTGTCAAAGGGACTTAGAGATGGAGTACAGGAGCTGACTTTGAAAGAAGCAACCAAGAACAGAAACTGTCTGAAAGGGCACAGAGGTCAGACTCATCAGGACCAGACCCAGCCAGAAAGCTGAGCTCACGGAGGTGGGAGGAACCAACACTTAAAACACGTAACATAGATGTAGGGATAATACCCGGGCCTCCAGATCAGGAGAGCTACTGCAGTCGTTGACATTCAACACGCAGGCCCCACTGAATCAACTGAGTCAGAAGAATCATGGCAGACTCAGCCACAGCGAGACATTCAGCGTCCACTTTCTCTTTCAAGTAGAGCCCCATGCAGCTTTGTAAGAGGTTGGAGGAACACTTCAGACTTGGCCTCCCCAGATGGAGAGACTAAAGCTGGGGAAAATCCCAGAACACTGGTGTATCAGGCTGGTGGCCATGTTGCTCTTGGCAATAATTTTTCTCCGGAGCACGTTCTGTGACGTTGGATCTGTATATAACTCTTCCTATGAAACTGTCATCCCCGAGAGACTGCCAGGCAAGTGGGGGGAAGACCCTGGAGGGAAGGTGTCCTACATGCTGTTGATGCAAGGCCAAAAGCAGCTGCTTCACCTCGAGGTAAAGGGACACTACTCTGAGAGTAACTTCCCAGTCTACAGTTACCACAATGGCATCCTGGGGCAAGAGATGCCCCTCCCCTCCCAGGACTGCCACTATGAAGGCTACATGGAAGGGGTGCCAGGCTCCTTTGTTTCTGTCAACATCTGTTCAGGCCTCAGGGGGGTCTTGATTAAAGAGGAAACATCCTATGGCATTGAGCCCATGCTCTCTTCCAAAAACTTTGAACACATCCTCTACACCATGGAGCATCAGCCTGTGGTCTCCTGCAGTGTCACTCCCAAAGACAGCCCGGGGGACACCAGCCACCCACCAAGAAGCAGGAAGCCCGATGACCTACTGGTTCTGACTGACTGGTGGTCACACACCAAGTATGTGGAGATGTTTGTGGTGGTCAACCACCAGCGGTTCCAGATGTGGGGCAGTAACATCAACGCGACGGTCCAGGCAGTAGTGGACATCATTGCTCTGGCCAACAGCTTCACTAGGGGGATAAACACAGAGGTGGTGCTGGTGGGCCTGGAAATCTGGACAGAGGGGGACCCGATAGAGGTCCCAGTGGACCTGCGGACCACACTCAGGAATTTCAACTTCTGGAGACAGGAGAAACTCGTGGGCCGGGTCAGGCACGATGTGGCACACTTGATCGTCGGGCATCGCCCAGGAGAGAACGAGGGCCAGGCGTTTCTCCACGGTGCCTGTTCGGGTGAGTTTGCGGCGGCCGTGGAGGCCTTCCATCATGAAGATGTCCTCCTGTTCGCGGCTCTCATGGCCCACGAGCTCGGGCACAACCTGGGTATCCAGCACGACCACCCGACCTGCACCTGTGGTCCCAAGCACTTCTGCCTCATGCGTGAGAAGATCAGTAAGGACAGTGGCTTCAGTAACTGCAGCTCTGACCACTTCCTCCGTTTCCTCCGCGACCACAGAGGGGCGTGCCTGCTTGACGAGCCTGGGCGCCAGAGCCGCATGCGCAGAGCTGCCAATTGTGGGAATGGTGTGGTGGAGGACTTGGAGGAGTGTGACTGCGGCAGTGACTGTGAGAAAAGCCAGTGTTGTGATGAAAATTGTAAACTGAAGGACAACTCAGTGTGCAGCAATGAACTTTGCTGTTTTCAATGTAACTTTAAAAAGAAAGGAGATATTTGCCGTCCTGCTGACGGACCATGTGACCTGGAAGAATACTGCAATGGGACCTCTGCAGCATGTCCCCAGGACAGGAAAGCCCAGGATGGCTCTGAGTGCCACGAATCCTTCTTGTGCTTTAATGGTCAGTGCATGGACCCTACCTTTCAGTGCTCACATATTTTTGGGCACGGTTCAAGATCTGCCTCAGATTATTGCTACACCTCTCTGAACTCAAGAGGAGACCGGTTTGGAAACTGTGGCTTCTCCTCTAAGTTTCCAAGAACGTATACCAAGTGTTCAGATAAAAACTCAATGTGTGGAAAACTTATATGTACAGAGGTGGCCTTCCTGCCACAAATCCAACCGAACGACTTGCTGATCCAGGTCCCTGAGAACGAGGACTGGTGCTGGAGTCTAGCTGTGTTTGACATGAAGGATGCCCTCAATGAGGAATACGTGAGGGACAACACTTACTGTGGCAAAGACAAAGTCTGTAAGAACTTCACTTGTGGGGACTTCACCCCACCCACATTGCCCTGTGATCCAAACAGACAATGCAACAAGCACGGGGTGTGCAATGACCTGGGGAACTGCCACTGCTCAGTCGGCTTTGCACCTCCTAACTGCACAGAGGAAGGTACTGGGGGCAGTGTGGACAGTGGTCCTACTGTTACTCTGTCAGATGACAGTAGTACAGGACCAAACTCTACCCAATCTAGTACAGAGGAGCTGATCCTTAACTTAAAGTTGATCGTCCTGGCTGTCATTCTAGTGCTCATGATACTCTTAATAATCATATGCATCATAAGTGCCTACACCAAGTCAGAGACTGTTTCTGAAGCAGGGCCTTCAGCGCTCGAGGAGCTTCCAGAAGGGAAGGAGGAGGAGCAGGAAGAGGTCCTACCAAAAGAGGCTGAACGGGGGGAGGAGGAGGAGTTGGAGTATTGGAAGCAAGAAGCAGAAGAGCAAGGAGCAGTAGAAGGGGAAGGAGCAGAAGAGGCAAATGAAGAAGCAGCAGCAGAAAAGAAAGACGAAGATGAAGAAGAGGGAAAGGAATAAGTGGGGGAGATAAAGCCAATAAGTAGCCGAGCCTCTCGCAGCCCTGAGAATGAGTCTCCAGGAAGCAGAGGCTGTGGGAAGCTGCCTCTCTCAGTGGGCAAGGGAGGAAGGCGCCGTCTGTCACTAGTGTTCGGTGGACAGGTGTTTACATACTCTTTCAGTACTTTAGTTTACACATTTCATTTGAACTTCTCCTATAGCTTTGGATATTCTTGTTCTTGTATCTTTGGGCTGATCTTTTAGTCACCAGAAAATGCTTTCTTCCACATAGATTTTTTTTTTTGTATGCAATATACTATGTTCCCGAATTTCTCACTGTTCCCAGGACTTTCAAGTAACAATTACCTATTATGTAAGGACAATTTCCATGACATTCATTCTTCTAACTTGCCCAAAAATATATATATTCAAGGACGAGTCTTTAAATAAAATTACTACTGTTAGACATGTTTTCAAGACCCATGGATGTATGTGTTGAGTCCATTTTGTTGTGTGCAGGGCTGTACTCATTAAGGAGGAATGCCTGACTTTACATCTGGAATAGAGAGGCCAGCATTATAGACCTCAGCCATAGCTCAGGGTCAAAGAGTGCTTGCTGTACAATCATGAGGGCTAGAGTTCAGATCTCCACACTCACCTGCAACACAGGCATCTTATACATGCCCAGAACACAGTGTGGCCGAAGCAGGGGATCACTGGAGCTTGGTGGCTTCTAGCCTGGAAAATCCAGGCTCTCAGTTCAGGGAAAGACCCTGCTTCCAAGGAACAGGCAGGGGGCATGAGAGGAAGATGCTGCATGTGTGAGCACACACACTCCCACACCTAGACACATATGAGCACCACGCAACAAACAAGCATGCAAGCATGCATGTTATAGAATAAGAGGAGAAGCAACCAGCACTAAGACCGTCTGCGCAGCGGTGTGTGCCATACTGACAGCGTTCAGAAGGCCGAGACGAGGAGACTGCAAGTTTAAGGCCAGCCTGGGCTACCCAGCAAGGCTTAGTCTAAAACCAACATAAAGTAAAGCAATGTTGTTTTGCGCTATCACTGTTTCTACACAGGACAGCCTTTCTCATGAGTCATCTTGCCCACGTGTTTATGGAAGCATGAGGAGAATGTCCAGTAGTCTACATGTCAGTATCCCCATAGCATTCAGCTACAGACTCCACAACAGTGCCTAGTTAGTGATGGCTTGCCATCCTCTCCCTGCCTCAAGCCAGCCAAGAGCCTGGCACTTCCCTTAGTTTCCTAAAGTCAATTCCAGATTCTGTATTTGCCTCCAGACTTGAGAGAGAGAAACAAAGGGGAATGAGAGTGTAGAATACACGCTGAAGACAGCGATGCTCTCGAGTCCAGGGCTCATGCTCCTCCCTGGGGGACCAGGATCAACTGTGCCTCTCCCTGAGGGAACAGGGTCAAATGTGTCTCTCACTGGGCCTGACCTCATCTTTTCTTATTCCACTGAGTCAAACTGCACTCCCTTGTCTGGAGTGCAACTGAAGAAAAATAAAATAACAAGATATCCCCGAATTGATAGAGCTCTGTGGCTGATGAGGTTAAAGTGTTACTTTTGTTTTTTATATAGTGTCTCATATTTGTAGCCTAGGGACAGGTTTCCAACTATGTAGCCTAGGCTGGCCTCAACCTCACAGTAATCTTTCTGCTTCAGGCCCTGGAATCCTGAGATTACACTTGTAAACTACCACATACAGCTCAAAGGGTTACATTTATTTGAAAAAGAAAATGGCTGCTTTTTCCTCCAAATTTCTTTTCTTTTCTTTTTCCTTTTTTTTTTTTTCTTTTTTCAAGACAGGGTTTCTCTGTGTAGCCCTGGCTGTCCTGAAACTCACTCTGTAGAACAGGCTGGCCTTAAAATCAGAAATCTGCCTGCCTCTGCCTCCCAGGTACTGGGATTAAAGGCCTGAGCCACCACTGCCCGGCTTCCAAATTTCTTCTGAAACAGAATTTTATCATTATGGTTTAATGGGGAACAACTCAATCAAATGGCTTTTTTTTTCCCAAAGGAGAGGAAAAAAAAAACCAGTTTATCTTCCAGCAATAGAAAAAAAATTGGTTTAAACAAAACTGTAAAATAGCATTGAAACTCAGCTTTCAAAATTTTCTGTGTCTTACTAATTGTGCCTTCCTGATGTGTATGTGTGTGTGTCTGTCTGTCTTCCACTGCCCTATTCCATAAGCACACACCCTGTATCATCTAGTGAGCCACCACAGAAAACTTTCCCATTGCACAGGAGAGCATTCCAATGCTCTGGCCATGCCCCTCCCACCCAATGTGGTAGATTCTGGGTCTGTGAAGCTTGTGGACATAATGAACTATAATTACAGACATTTCAAAGTCTTACTTATTTGTTTAGTCAGAGCCACAGATAAAACTTGTCTTTACATGTGTGAAAATGGCTTTTTTTAACTTCACATCATACAAAGGAAAATCTCAAACACTTCACTTTCCTCGAATTGGTGAGGACAAGATCTACACACTTGCCGCATAGCTGAACTGTTACAATGTGGATAAGGAAGTGTCCATACTTGAGTTTGCTATGATGTTTACCACTGTCAAATAAAAAGAACTTTAGCATCACAAAAGTCGGGATGAGGGTCCAGGCCTAAGAATGGAGTTTAAGGATGTTGGAGGCAACCCCACCTGGAGGATCATGGCCTATGGAGCATCCAATCAGTGGTGAGCACACCCTACCACCCTGGGCTCAGTGTATGTTTGTTACAACACTAGCTCCCACCCCAGTGCTCCTCCAATTCTGCATGCTCCTCCCTTTAACAAATGATGTCTTCCTTTCTCTTGCTCACCATATCCCGTCTTCCTGTCTGTACTGACTACAGATCTCTAAACCTTTGTTCTGGAGCCTATTTCCATACTTTCCAACCCCCCTTCCATGTTCATATAAATACATATGTGTACCATCTACATTCAGGGCCATCTTTTATAAATAAGCCAATTATTTTTTTCTAAAGTAGGCAACTCACTAAGTCTTATATCTCAATGATTCTTTAAAAAAAAAGATTTATTTCTTATTTATATGAGTACATTGCAGCTGTCTTCAGACGCACACTAGAGGGCATCAGATTCCATTACGGATGGTTGTGAGCCACCATGTGGTTGCTAGGAATTGAACTCAGGACCTCTGGAAGAGCAGTCAGTGCTCTTAACCACTGAACCATCTCTCCAGCCCCATCTCAATGATCCTTATATTATTTGTTATTACTAGTGTCCCATGGGATATTAGTATCTCCATAGTTATTTAAACTACATTCTGTTTTTTGTTTGTTTGGTTGTTGTTGTTGTTTTTTTTTTTTTTTTTTTTTTTTTTTGGTTTTCTAGACAGGGTTTCTCTGTATAGCCCTGGCTGTCCTGGAACTCACTTTGTAGACCAGGCTGGCCTTGAACTCAGAAATCCGCCTGCCTCTGCCTCCCGAGTGGTGGGATTAAAGGCGTGTGCCACCACCTCCCAGCCTTAAACTATATTCTCATACATAGATATGACTCTTGCTTTGGCTTTAGCTATTACAGACTAGATGCCAATGAGACCCACAAGCCAAAGCACAGGGGTTTCTTCTGGGTTCAGCTCTATGTATCTGCTGGGACCTTCCCCACCCCTCTATCTGGCAGAACTCTTGACCTGTACGACAATGACTGATGGGTGTGCGCTCAGGAACCTCAGTTTAGGTCACTGTGCTCACTGCACAAACCTGTGTCTCTGACCCAAATTCTGGAGACCCTCCGATCTCAGCACTGCCCAGAAATACATTTCTATCAATATGTCTGCAATAGAACCCTTACAAAGCAGGGCTGGAGAGATGGCTCAGCGGTTAAGAGCACTGATTGCTCTTCCAGAGGTCCTGAGTTCAATTTCTAGCAACCACACGGTGGCTCACAACCATCCGTAATGGGATTTGATGCCCTCTTCTGGTGTGTCTGAAGAGAGCTACAGTGCACTCACATACATGAAATAAATAAATAAATAAATCTTGAAAGAAAGAAAGAGAGAGAGAGAGAGAGAGAGAGAGAGAGAAACAAACCTTAGGAAGCTGTCTACATGCTGGGCTGACAGTTGATGCTATGTAGAAAGCAAGAGAGCTGCCTTAGGCCTGGTAAGGCTCAGGGAGTAATGCTGTTGGGAACACTGAAGACCCTGGGGCTGGCTGAGCTGTGGTGACTACTGCTCCTGTCCGTCTGGGAATTTTGGCTGTAACTATGGTACTTCTGTGGTTTCCACAGCAACTATGACCCTGGACAGGGCACATGATTCTGCCGCCATGGCTGTAATGACCACTGAGAAAGCTTTGCCCAGCATAAATACTTCAGATGGAAGCCTACTTCTGTGTTCAATAAACTTTTACAAAAAAAAAAAAGTATATAAAAACTGTTCTAGCCATGCGGTGTTGGCGCATGCCTTTAATCCCAGCACTTGGGAGGCAGAGGCAGGCGGATTTCTGAGTTCGAGGCCAGCCTGGTCTACAGAGTGAGTTCCAGGACAGCCAGGGCTACACAGAGAAATCATGTCTCGAACCGTCCCCCCCAAAAACCCAACTAGAACAGTTCTATTAAAGTAGTTGAAAAGCACTAAACCAGTAAGAATGAGGTCTGTGACAAGATCTGGCTGTGTGGGCAGCCTCAGGCCTCCACGCCACCTTACTGCAATAGGTGCAGCCACACAACTACAAGTTGCTGCATGGTTTCCTACCTCTCTTGCCATTGTGGAGCAGAGAGCTTGCAAATGACACACATACATATGAACCTGAAATTTATTTTTTCTTCAGGAGATCTAGTACTTGTCAAAGCAATGAGTCTCTTAGATGGAAAGCGGCTGTATCTCTCTGAAGGAGCAGTTAGAGAGCTGCTTCTGAATTCACCCAGAATTGCTACTGACCATGAGCCCACATTTCCTTTCAGCTCTTCAGTCTCGGGTATGGCCAGAGGAGAGTCCACTCATGTGAAACATTCACTCCCTGACATTCCCGTTCTAGGGTCTCAAAGAACGGTGGAGGAACTGGAAGCAAGGGCAAGAGGAGACTCCAGTAGGTTTGGGCTTCTGCTATAAATTCTCTTCTGTGAGCACAGCAGTGGGGTCTGAGTGTCTGCGTCACGGCGAGGCTCACGCTTTATCTGCTGGAACTTGCACTGTGTCCAGCCATAAATGCCACAGTTGAGCAGCCCCTGGGATGCTGCTGTGAGAGCCTAGAGGAGATGAAGAGTGGTAGCCCAACCTTCAGTCTTGTTAAGTCCAGGAACAGGTAGGTCCCTTAGCCCTTATTTTTAAAGCATAGTTACACATCGTGTGTGTGTGTGTGTGTGTGTATGGGGGGAGAGGTGGTGGGAGGTCCCACCCCAAGTGCAACATTCTCACTTGAGCTACTGAACAATAGATACCCAAGCTCATACAGACTTAGCATTGCGCCTTGCTGTACACTGCTCACAGCTAGTTAGATTGCTTGCTGTATACATGATGGCAGTCCAATAGCTTCCACTATGGATCCGTTTCTCAGAGAACACCGTTCTAAATCAGCACAGTACACAAGCTTTCTTCTGATAATGGAGGATAGAGGACCAGCATCCCTTTACTGTCCGGTGCTCACTAAGCATAGTCTGCACCATTTGCTTTACTCTGGATGTGCCATGGCCTCAACATATCAAAACAAAGTTGCCCAGAGATACACGTGCTGCACACGATACCCAGAAGTACTGGTACTAGCTTGCCTTTGAGAAGGTTTTAATATTCCTTACAAGTAAGCATAAAAATCACATGGTTCTCTTTGCAATGCACAAAGCTGTACAGTGAAGGAAAACTGTGTGCTCTAAAATGGTAGGGCAGGAGAATAGGGCCCAGCGGTGCAGACAGAGACCGTGGTGTTGGAAGGCATTACCTGGAGCACAGAGAGGGCCATGTGCAGGGAAGTTTCCTGAGGCTCCGTCAGCTTCATGATCAGCAGGGTGACAGCTGCAAACACAGTGTGTGAGATGCTGTCAGCCCTCGTGCATGTGCATTTCCTGGGTAGGAGCTGTAGGATGCTGAAGGTCAGTGCTAATCAATTATATAATCGATTATATAAGCCTCTGAGCCCCTGGCCTTTGACTTCTAGTCCTTTCTGATTAACATTTGCAGATTAATGCCGGGTGTAGTGGTGCATGTCTTCAATCCCAGGACTTGAGCCAGAGGCAGAGGCCAACACTGGTAGATCTCTGTGAATTTGAGGCCAGCCTAGTCTATAAAATGAGACCTTGTTTCAAAAAACAAACAACAAAAAAACCAAAAACAAAACAAAAAATAAGTAAATAAAATTTACAAGCTGGACAGGAATGCGCAGGCAGGATTTTGTCTGACCAACCCTACAGTCGTCTTCTTCACCGCCAACTCTTTTGACTAAGGTACTGACCTGGACCCCAGCAGCACACAAAGGCCACTGGGAAGAAACGCACTCGCTGGCCCACAGTGTGAATCACTGCCCACTGCTCACTCTCCAGAGGGCCCGTCGACTTCACAAACTTCTTATATAACGTCTGGGCATGGACGAGTAAGACCTAAACAGGAGTGTGAACGTGAAGAGTTGGCCTGTGGCTTGGCAAATGTTTTAGAGAGCTACTCTATAAGGAGTCATGTCCGGAAAAACCATCTTCCTACCCTTAGCATGCAAGCAAGCTTTGGAGACTGGCCCAGACCCAGAGTTTCGCTTAGAGGAACAGATATGCACCAGACTTCTGGTTTTCATAAGTGAGTATCGTCAACCCCAGCTTTCCCAGCCCTCAGACAAATCACAATATGCACAGGAAGGCTGCTGTTTTCTTGTGGAGGTGGGACTTGCACGTGGTTGGTTGGTACACAGACTGCTAATGAGCTACTTTCCTACCCAGGAACTTAAGGGTAAGTTCTAACTAGCCATCTCTTCAAATGGTTTACTAGATATCCTCCTAGCACGTCTTATGCTTAGTACCCTGAGGTCCATTAGTGCAGAGGCTGAGCTTAAGTTCTCAACTCGGAGCAAAAAGGAGTTTTAGAAACCCTCTTCTCATCCTTACAAGAAATGCAATGGTTCTCCCCGCTTTCCAGGGATCTGCCAAGGGTGAGCTGAAGAACCAGGGGACATTTCAGAAGCACGAACAGCCAATAATCTTGATAAAAAATCTTACCAAATCTGAGTAGTTGTACTGACAACTCAGGTCCCCTGTTTAACACCCACAGGCTTTAAGGAACACTGAGAACTTCAATTCTAGTTTTTGGTTTTGTTTGTTTGTCTTCAGAGGTAGGGTGTCCTGTAGCCCAGGCTGGCCTCACATTTGCTCTATGATTGGGCATAGGGCATAGTTTTGACCTCTTGGTCCAAGTGCTGGTAATACAGGTGTTTTCCATAAGATCTGGCTGGCTATCGTGTTGAGTTGGGCTCACTGTTTAGCATCCCCCATCCTCCTACCCCCTCAGTATCCCCACCCCCAGATATCCTTCTGCTTCACCTCTCAGTTTGGATTGCATCATGACCAGCTCCAGGGCAGTTTTAACTTGTTTTAGACCTAAGCCTAGAACTGTCAGAGTGCCTAACCTGAGCAGACTCATCTCTCTTCTCAGTCAGCTCCAAATATAACCCAGCATCCACTTAGTCATGAGTTGCAAAGTAAGTGATTGAGTCAAGCTCCTTACATAGGTCTGCACTGTCCCCATGTCGGGAGCTATCAGAGAAGCAAAAAACCAGCAGGTGACCTTCCTGAGACAGGTCTGCCTTGGATTAAAGTCTATGATGGTTCTGGTGGGCAAGGCCCAGGAAAGATCTATTTTAGGAAAGATTCCTACTATTAATATGCTTTTCCTATTATTATTAAATATATAACTATCACTAGGCATTAGCCCACCCTTTTGAGAAGATCTCTGTAGACCTATGAAGATGTACTGTCTTGTAGTGATGCTATGTAGACAAATAGATAATAATTCTATAGAATTCCTAATTTGATTCAAATAATTTTAGGAAGAAAGGTTTTAGAGATGGACTTAGTTGATAGAAAGATAGAATAAAGTTAGAGTCAGGAAGAGAATGTGCCCACTCCTCAGAACAGATAGTAAAGTCTGCATAATAAGAAATACAATGAGCTTTCATAATCACACTAATAAGAGAAGTGTTCAAAGAAAAACATTTAGGTCCAAGGATAAAGTCACAGGCATGCATAATGATAAGGCAGGACCATGTAAAACTGTTGCTCTGAGTATGTTATGATGAAACACTGCTTTGAACTTAATATCAACATCCTTGTTTTTTTTTTGGGGGGGGGGGGTTGAGACAGGGTTTCTCTATGTATCCCTGGCTGTCCTGGAACTCACTCTGTAGACCAGGCTGGCCTCGAACTCAGAAATCCGCCTGCCTCTGCCTCCCGAGTGCTGGGATTAACAGCGTGCACCACCACGCTCCCGACATCAGCATCCTTCTGTAACTCCCATTTTATGTAAAGGATCTCATACACACCCCAGCTAGTGGCTATGTGTAACTGAAGAGGACTTTGAATTTCTTTCTATTTTTTTTTCTTACCCTGAATTTCTTTCTTTCTTTCTTTTTTTTTTTTGGCTTTGTTTTGTTTTGGTTTGGTTTGGTTTTTTTCAAGACAGGGTTTCTCTGTATAGCCCTGGCTGTCCTGGAACTCACTTTGTAGACCAGGCAGGTTTCGATCTCAGAAATCTGCCTATCTCTGCCTCCCAAGTGCTGGGGACCTTGAATTTCTGATCCCCTGCCTCAACCTCCTATGCAGTCAGGCACTCAGTTCTCCCAACTGAGCTACAATCTCACAGCCCCTTCCTTAGTGCTGGGACCATAGGCAATGCCTCTTGCATCACTCCAGCCTGTCTCTCCCAGTCTTTGTTTTCCCCAACCACAGACAGGATAGTACATTACCATGATGGTGAGGAAGCTGAAGAAGAAGCTGGCCAGGAAAATGGTGACACCATAAAAATAGAGCGTGCTGCAGACAGATGTATTGGTAGAAGGCAGGGGCTCAAGCGTGGCTGATGGCGGTGAGTGCATTAGGATACACCTGGGAAGAGAAGCAGCGGACGGGACGGTACTATAGAGCCCAAGAGTCACCTTGGGATGAACCACCACAGCCATAAGCCATCTGACACTTCCACATCGCTCCACCACTGAATGAGGCCGCAAACATCAATCACTAATGAAGAAAATGTCCTAAGGGCTCACCTGCAGCCCTAACTTATGGAAGCAGTTCCTCAGCTGAGGCTCCCTCCGCCAGCACAGCGAGTGACTATGCTTCTCATGTTCCTGGCTCTTGCTGCGGTTGAGGCCTGCCCTTTTAACATCACTGCAGTCATTTTGTATTCAGTCTCCATTTTGCTCATAAAGAGTAATTAGGTTCAGGTTCTCAGACTCCACTTCGCAGAAGCAATTATCCATAGCTGACATTAAAGAATGCTATTAATAAGCCAAAAAGTTATGGCTGGATCACTTGTACTCTGTTATCTCAATGTTCTAAAATTCCCTGCTCACCACCTGTCCCCCACCCTTTTATTTATTTATTTATTTATTTATTATGTATATAGCATGTATGCCTGCATTATGCCTGCAGGCCAGAAGAAGGCATCAGATCTCATTACAGATGGTTGTGAGCCACCATGTGGCCACTGGGATTTGAACTCAGGACCTCTGGAAGAGCAGCCAGTGCTCTTAACCCCTGAGCCATCTCTCCTGCCCCCACCACCCTTCTTACTTCACTCAGGACCAATCAGGTTACAGATTAGCTGATGATACTTTGTCTCCTTAGCCAGAACTGTTACACCACTTCATTGCTTGCCTTCAAATGTTTGAACCTGGTTTTTCCTATAAAGAACCTGCCCTGAAGACAGACTGGTGCTTCAGTTAGGTTTTTCCTTACTGTAGTCCTGGACGTCCAGTATAGTGATGTGTTCAATAAATTATTCTTGCTTAACTGAGATTGGAGTTCATGTGGTTTGTGTGGCGATTCCCAGATCCCAATACTTGCAACTATAGCATCTTGTTCCTTCCTACAGATGACTATCTTGAAGTCATGTTATATTGTATGTTTCCTTGTGTCTCTTCAGCCTGACTGCATCTTGTTATGACTATAATTCATTTTCAAAACAAGCAGTTTTAGATAGGTGATGTGGAGGTGCACGTCTTTAACCCCAGCACTTGGGAGGCAGGGCAGATAGATCTCTAATTTGAGGCCAGACTGGTCTACAGAGTGAGTTCTAGTTAGGCCTACACAAAAAAACCCTGTCAAGAAAACAAACAAACAAACAAACAAAAACCTAGCTTTTTTTTTTTTTTTTTTTTTTTGGAGGGTCTGATACAGCCCAGATTTGCTTCACACTAAAGTAGTTCAGGATGACCTTGAACTTCTGATCTTCTGTCTCTATCTCCTATAATGCTGAGGTTAAAGGTGTGTACTACCACACACATTTTTTTGCAGTGCTGGGATCCAACCCAAGGCTTTGTGTAAGCCGGGCAAGCATTCTACCAGTGGACCTACCTCCACAAGTAAACAAACTCCTTGGCTAGAACCCACCCCTTTTATACTGTTATAGAAAAGAACAAATGAAAATCAGAGAGGTGGTCCTTCCTTACCTGTGGCTCTCACTGAAGTTGTGGAAACATTCATTGACATTGCCCAAAAGGAACACAGGCGTCATCAGCAGCGGAGGTATCAGGCTGGAAGAAGATCATTTATTGTGCAATAATCCAGAATTTTCATGCCCTTCCCCCAACCACATTCCTTCACCAGCCCCCAACATATGTGAAGAAAAACACTGAATACCACAGCCATCCTCGTTTTCTATTCCCTGGAGAACTGAGGTGGGAAATTGATTTTATGTAGAAGTTTTTCAGACTCTTTGGAATTTTAATCAGATAAAAGTCTAAAGGACCTCAAGGTGGGCTGTGGAGTTGGCTCTCTCGGTAAGGTGGGCTGTGGAGTTGGCACTCTCGGTAAGGTGGGCTGTGGAGTTGGCACTCTCGGTAAGGGTTGCTAGCTATGCAGGCAGAAACACCAAGTCAGACCCCCATGAAAAGGCAGGGCACAGTAGTACATCTGTGCCCCTGGGGCTAGGCCGATGGGTCCTCAGAACTCACTGGCTAGGTGGTTTTGCCTACTGGTACACTCCAGTTTCAGTGAGAGATACTGTCTCAAAAAAAACAAGGTGCAGGGGGACAGAGGAAGACACTCAACACCTGTGGCTTCCACACACACACACTCCTCACACGCATGTGATGGACACATGCAAACATACACATAGTCTAAGAAGGAAGAAAGAAAACCTGTAATCTTAGCATGAAGGAAGCTGAGACAGGAGGATCTTTTATTTGAGGCCAGCCTGAACTGCATACATAGCAAGCCTTTGTCTAAAAAAGCAAAACAAAACAAAATGTACTTGAGAAAAACTAAGTGAAAGAAAACTCTGGAACAAGTGTGTCCGGCCTCCTTCCTGCAGTGCCAGGTCCCTCTCTTCCTTGCCTCTCTGTGTGCCCACTCATTAAGCAGACAGCGGTGGATCCACTTACATACAGCCATTGCCCTAGAAGGGATTTGGGGCAAAAGTTATAAAATCTAGAACTGATGTGACCACTAGATTCTTTCTGAAGGAGGATTGAGATTGAGGTTCATAACTTGAGATTTGGGTTCACAGAGTAAAGTATTTGCCACATAAGCTTGGGGACTGTGGTGGGGACAGTGGGGTACAGTGGGTTACCCAGAACCCACTTAAAAACCTGGTAGACCAGCACTCGGGAGGCAGAGGCAGGCGGATTTCTGAGTTCGAGGCCAGCCTGGTCTACAAAGTGAGTTCTAGGACAGCCAGGGCTAAAACAGAGAAACCCTGTCTCAAAAAAAAAAAAAAAAAAAAAAAAAAAACCAAACCAAAACAAACAAACAAAAAAAACCTGGTAGATAGTGAGGCCTGCCTGTTATCCTGGCACTGGAGACAGACGTGACTCCCCAGCATACGGCACCTGGTCCAGCTAGCAGGTATGCTGAGATCTGGGTTCAGTGAGAGACTGCCTCAATGCATAAGCTAGAGATTGAGGAAGGAAAGAGCTGACACCAAGTTTTGCCGTCACATGCTTGCAGGCATGCACACAAGTGTGCACCCACATGCACAAACACCTGTACACATACTGAAATGCAAAGGAGAGGTTGGTTCAAAGCTGCACAGGACTGGTGTTACAGGGTTGGAGCTAATATCCAACCAGGGAAGGAAGAAAGGACTCCTTGCTCACGTGTTTGTTGCTTTCTATCATGCAGCGCTCTGTAAAGACACAGGAGTGACAGTGGCAATGACAGGCCATTTGTTCCCTTGCCACCTTACTAGGAAGAACAACAACCTTACCTTGACAAAAGGAACAATATGTGACCACCTTGGCAAACATAATCTGTCACCTGGGAAAAAAGCAGATTGAAAAATGTTAGGACTGTGCCAAAGACCTTAGAGCGCTGGCAGCTGCCCACTCACCAGTGCACAGACGCATCTCCAGCAGCCTTGCTGCTTCTGTAACGTGCTCTTTATAGAGTCTGTTCTCCCTGGTACTGGAGATGACAGTGTTTTATCTATACTGCTATGCTAAAAACAAACCACCACCCACCACCAACAGAATCCACAGAGACACATACAGGAAGTAATTTAACCAAGGGTCTGAGTGCTGAATCAGATTCTCTAAGGAATAAACGCATGCACGAAATCAGAGGGTTGCGTTTTGCTTTTACACCCAGAAAGGTATAGATGAATGAAGCTATGCATAAATCAGCCAGTACTAAGTATTAGCAGGCCAATGTTGGCATGACGAAGTCGAAGGGGCCCTTGGATAGAAATCAGTGCATTTTAGAGATCAGAACATTTAAAAATCTGCAGACCTAGGAGACAGCTCCATAGATAAAGCACTCATTGAGCAAGCACAGGAACTTGGGTTCAGAGCCCTAGCACCAGGCAAGATACCAGGCACAAGAGCATATGCCAGAAGCCCCAGAACTGTGGAGAGGGCAGGGGAAGGCAGACAGATCCTGGAGGGCTAACCAAACCAGATGGCAAGATCCAGGTTCAATGAGAAACAATGTCTCAAAAAACAAAGAGCAAAAAGGTGGCAAGCAACTGAGGAAAGTAGCAGGTGCTGACCTCTGAGTGCTACACTGAAGCACAGGTACACACACTACACATACAACACACACACAATTTGTTGGGTTACATAGTGTGGTGGGATATGTACTTGTTATAGAAAAGTCTTGGGTTCAAAGCCACAGCACTCTCAAATAGGCAGACAAAGGAGTACTTCCCCACTTGCATCAGATACTTAACAACTTACAGCAGCATGACTGCTCTGAACTCAATATTACAATGGAAACGTTCATGGACTTCACACTCAACCAGCTGAGCCCCACTGCTCTGAGGGAAGGAATGAACGATGCCCTGGGAGCTGCTGGGCTTTTAGGCAGACGGAAGGAAGCAGATGCCCAGCCCTTCTAGCGCTTTCATTTCAAGGACTCCAGTGTTACACAGACAAGCATGTGAAGGTGTAGGTAGCCACAGGTCCTTCCTAACTGCAGAAACCATGCAAGCTTAAGTTACAGAATGCCTGTGCCTGTGGAACACTAGAGCAAGCAAAAGAAAATGGCAGTGGAGTGGAGTTGTGGGTTGTATAGGCAACCACATAGCGATTTACATGAAAACTAACACTGAATAAAACAAAAAGGTGATGGCATATGCCTCCAAGTCCAGAATGGGAAAGGCAGAGGCAAGTTAGAGGTCATTCTAAACTTCAGAGCAAGTTCAAGTCCTGCCCCAGCCAGGGCTCTGGAGAGAGATTCTGCCTCAAAGCCTGAGGTCCCCCATTCAGTTCCTTCACTGTGTAGCCACATTAGAAGTGCTCTGTGGTCACTCGAGGTAGCTGCTGATGGAAAAACTGCTTGCCACCAGTTGTGGTGCCACACTCTTATAGGGTACTCTCTGTCATACCTACAGGGAAAATGTTCCTCTGTATCAGAAAAAAAAAATAATAAAAGCACCATGCTAAATGATAACAGACATTTGCATGCACACGGCACACACATACAGTATTACTGTTACATGAAGGATCCTGAAGCAGGTCTGTAGAAAGGGACATTCATTTGACTGCCTAGAGCAGAGGATATAAAGGACTTAATGGTAAATATCATGAGAGATTTCATTGGGGAAGGACATACCTTGAAGTGGGTATGACGACTACAACTCAACAAGTTTACCAAGAAGTGGATCGTCACACTCAGAACAGATGGACTGCATGCTGTGTGAAACACACACACACTAAAGAACACACTGTGGGCTTGGTCTTCTCTCTTCCTGTAATACTGGACAGTGACAAGTGCTCTCTGGCTGCTTCCTGGCTTCTGACTACCATGGAAGCATCCCTCTGCCTTTCTGTAAACCAACAGCTGTCCCTCATCCATATACTGAACACGCACAGCAGAGCAGAACATGATCCTTTGACATCTGTCACCCTGACACCCGAGTCAGCAAGTACAGCACCCGCTCAGTCTTCTTCCTGACCTGTATGAGTAACACCGATGGCTGACATAGAGCCAAAGATTCCCCTTACTGACTCTAGCGCAGCAGGAATGGCCGTAGCGTCAGCAGTGTGCCTACACGGAAACTTTTGGTGGGAGTCAGGTGTGGTAGTGCATGTCGTCAGCTTCCACACTCACCCCTGTGCTCGCTCACTGAGCACCTGGGAGCAGCTCCTCTTAGCTCCAGGCACCACAGATGCTTTACCTGGGCAACAGTGCTCCGCTCACTCTGGCCGCTCTTCCTCCTCAGCTCCGTGTACAGACACCAGATGTAGCTGACGGTGTAGAGGAGTGAGGCAAGGTAGAAAATCTAGATGAAAGTCACATAACCATTGTCAGTGTCCCATTCCGGCTTCCTTCATCTGTTAATCTCAGGTGAGCTCCACATCCCCACACCATTCAGCCTCACCTCACCTCTCAGACTGTTCAGAACCACACCCACCCACCATTCCATGCTCAGGAATCCTTTTCTACTGTGATTTTCCATTTGTTTACTGTTGCTGTTTTCCTCACTCCTACCATGTCTAGACAGCTTTCCTGAGTTTGGTGTAAAACGGAGGACTCCCTTCCCTTAGCAGGGCTTCCCCTGCTCCATCTGATCTGGGGAGCCTGACCCCAATCTTCTACCTGAGGAATGTCACATAGTCCTTGGCAACATTACAGGGTCAACTCCCTGGAATGCCTCTCCGTACAAATGAGGCATCCCCAGAACCTCAGGCCTCAGCTAATGAAATGTGACCCTAAGAAGAACCCCTTCCCACTAAGGTTCTCCCTCTTTCTCTCTCTCTCTCTCTCTCTCACACACACACACACACACACACACGGCCCTTAATTCACCCCAAATAAAGTGCATGCATACAAGGTGTTTCATGGCCTATCATCTGAGAGAGCTGCTTTCTATAAGAGCCGTAACCCTGAAATTTTCTGAGGCTGTTCTAGAGCTCACTCTGTAGACCAGGCTAGCCTCTTGATTTCACACAGATCCTCCTGCCTCACCTCCCAAGCTTGTACCACTCCAAGTTTATGGAGTGCCAGGACTGAACTCAGGGCTTCATCTGTGCAAAGCAAGTAATCTGTTGAGTGATATATCCCTAGCAGTGATTTTTAAAGACATCTTTTTAAAATCAGGCACTAGAGCAGCGACTCAGCAGGGAAAGGCACTCACTACAACCTCACATCAGAGCTGAGATTTGGATTTATAAAGTGGGAGAATGATTCTTGCAAGTTGTCTCCTTACCTCCACACATACACACACACACCATGGCATGTAAGCTTAGATAGGTAAAATACTCTAATAAATGTAATAACATTTAGAAAAAAAAAGAACTTATGGGAACTGGAGAGATGACTTAGTTAGAAAGCCACTTTTGCAGGGGACCTCAGTTACCATCACCCATATCAGGCAGCACATTATTGTCTGTAACTCCAGCTCTAGGTGATCTGATACCCTCTTCATGACTGTGTAGGCAGCCTCATGCGTGTGTGTGTGTGTGTGTGTGTGTGTGCGTGCGTGCCCACACATATATGCATAAAATAAATGTATCTTTAAATACAAATACAATGTATCTTTAAAAAGAACAAAAGAGCTAATTCATAGGCTAGCAGAGAATCCGCATGACACCATGTAGGGGATGAGTTGGTGTTACAGGTAAGGTAACAGAATTTACACTTCAGTCTCATAGAAGCAAAACCTGGAGTGGGGAGACATCTCACTGGATAAAATGTTTACCACACCAACATGAGGGAAGTTTAGATCCCCAGCACCTACAGAGGCCAGAGAGATAGCGAGATAAGTAGACCCAATTGCTACCAAGCTTGGCAATCCTTGGGACTTACACACCACACACACAGAGAGAGACATAATTAGTGTAATTAGCATAAGTAACTCTGGGAAACAGAATTTTACCCATATAGGAAAAAGAACTGAAACAACCCAGAAGGTCCATTACTACAGATAGGGCTTACAGGGCCAGAATGTGGACTGAAATATCGGTTGCCAGGGAGACAGGAAGAGAAGCATCTGACTGCCAGTGCACTCTGGAGAGTAACGGGATGACCCCCACAGGGTCTGAGGAGAATCACAGTGTCTAAATTGATTGGGGAGATGTACATTTTGGGGTCTACACTGCAGAAGAAAAGGGGAGTTGATGACAACTAAAGGAAGGATAAACATGGGGCTATACTACAGGAGGGTGAGGCCATTTTGGTTTCAAACCCACAGAAATAAAGGTAAAAATTGACCCCCAAAGTAAATTAATAAGCTCAGTATAAAGGTTCTCCTAAGTTACCTTACCATAACAGTGCATGCACACGCACTTTCAACATGTGGTGGCCAGGGATCCCAGTACTTAGGAAGCAGAGAGAGGATGGTGGTGAGTTCAAGGCTATCCTTGGCTATAACAAAATTAATACACTTTCCCAGAAAGAAATCCCTAAATAAACTTAGAGGTTGATGAAGAGAAACCCCTTTAGTAATAGCACATGACTAGTTCTGACAAATGCAGACAAGAGGAGCAGCTTTAGAGGGGAAACTGACATCCTATACAGACCTGAGGCCTATAATTCCACCTAAACTGCCATCTTTAAACCTCTCCCAGGTCCTGGCCACAGGTTACACTTTAAACAACTTAAACAAAGATGGCAGACTGTAAGACTGGCCTCTTAGGCAGATGTGAGTTTAAACAACAAGGATAGTGCCAGAACCAGCGCTGTTTTTGTTGTTGTTGTTTTTGTTTTTTGTTTTGTTTTGTTTGTTTGTTTTGAGACAGGGTTTCTCTGTGTAGCCCTGGCTGTCCTGGAACTCACTCTGTAGACCAGGCTGGCCTCGAACTCAGAAATCTGCCTGTCTCTGCCTCCCGAGTGCTGGGATTAAAGGTGTGCACCGCATTACCCAGGGTTCCCCAGAGACTTACTGACAGCAGAGACCTCTAGCTGACCCCTTGAGCTGCCTATTGGAGACAAGTTCTTTGATATGGGGAGGGGCCTAATGGCTGGTTGTAAATTAAGGTTATCTCCTCTTGTTTTGGAACTGGTACCTAATCAGAGGTCAGTCTTGGTAAACAAACATTAACAGGCTTCCTCAGCAACTGTGAATTTCCGTGTGGTTCAGTTTTCTCTAACAAGTCAGGGTTTATACTCATCTCCAGACACAGCACAGGCAGGGCCGCCTGAGCCAGATTCTACTTAGTGTGACTTAATATTCCTAAGCAGTTGTTTAGTGAATCCTTTATAGCACCAAATCAATTTTATTACATCAGGTTCCTCCTGCATGGCTACATAGTACAAATTCCAGGCCAGTTGGGCTACATGAATGAAACCCAATCTAAAAATTCCAAGAGAGTTAGAAGATGACTCCGTGGGTAAGGGCGGGTGCCCCACAAGCAGACGACCTGATTTCAAATCTCAGGTACACACACACTCACACATCACACACATGCACACTTGCTAATCACACACATGCACACTTGCTCATGGACATACATCCAAAGGAGGGAAGATGAAGAGAGGGGAAGGAAAAAGCAGCAAGCCAGTAAGGTGGTTTATGTCTGTAATCCCAGCACTTGAGAGGTTGAGGCTGGAGGATCGCTATGAGTGAAAAAAAAAAAAAAAAAAAAAACCTGCTTGGGATACATACTGAGTTCTGTTGCAACCTGTATTAGGGTGAGATCCTATATTAAAAACCAAACAAAACCCAATAGGTAATTTCACTCAGGGCCAGTAGAGGGAGCCAGGATATCATGAAACAGATTCCTGAACCAGACAGACATACTAACCCTTCCTTTAAAGTCTTAAAAATCTGTAATCAGCCTGAAAGACGGTGTCAGAAGTGTGGGTTATTATAGTTAACGTTCACAGTCTTCATTACCAAAGAGAATGATCACGTCCTGCCCTGCTTTGTCTTTTACATGAGTCGACTCATCAAACCCTTCACCCTTTGTCTTCAGAATTCCATCAGGCAAACAGCAATTTAATTTCCATCATGTGAGGAAGGCAGGCAGGAGAGCCTTTCACAGTAACTGCATTTGGACTTCAGGCCTTTCAGCAGAGTGCACGCTAACATCTCGTCCTGATTTCATAAGAGAAGTAAAGCTTTCTCTCTTTTTAAAGATTTATATATTTATTTTATGTGCATCGGTGTATTGCTGCATGTGTGTCATTGTGAGAGCGTCAGATCCTCTGGAACTGGAGTTACAGACAGATGTGAGCCACCATGTGGGTGCTGGGAATTAAATCCAGGTCCCCTGGAAGAGCAGCCAGTGCTCTAAAGCACTGAACCGCTTCACCAGCTCAAAAGGAAAGAGCTTTTGAAAGGCGCATCCAAAGCCGGGCGTGGTGGCGCACGCCTTTAATCCCAGCACTCAGGAGGCAGAGGCAGGCGGATTTCTGAGTTCCAGGCCAGCCTGGTCTACAAAGTGAGTGCCAGGACACCCAGGGCTACACAGAGAAACCCTGTCTCAAAAAACCAAAAAAAAAAAAAAAAAAAAAAAAAAAAAGAAAAAAGAAAGGCGCATCCAGCATCGGAAGGTACTGTTCTTCTACCGTTACATTCATAACCTAAGCCAAGGCGAGGAGAAATGAGCTGCCCGCCCACATTTCCCCACACTCGCTAACGTGTATCCAAACGGCAAAGGTCAAAGTCGCTAAAGTGTATCCAAACGGCAAAGGCCAGAGTCGCTAAAGTGTATCCAAACGGCAAAGGTCAGAGCCGCTAAAGTGTATCCAAACGGCAAAGGTCAGAGCCGCTAAAGTGTATCCAAACGGCAAAGGTCAGAGCCGCTAAAGTGTATCCAAACGGCAAAGGTCAGAGTCCAAACGGCAAAGGTCAGAGTCGCTAAAGTGTATCCAAACGGCAAAGGTCGGAGTCGCTAAAGTGTATCCAAACGGCAAAGGTCGGAGTCGCTAAAGTGTATCCAAACGGCAAAGGTCAAAGTCGCTAAAGTGTATCCAAACGGCAAAGGCCAGAGTCGCTAAAGTGTATCCAAACGGCAAAGGTCAGAGCCGCTAAAGTGTATCCAAACGGCAAAGGTCAGAGCCGCTAAAGTGTATCCAAACGGCAAAGGTCAGAGCCGCTAAAGTGTATCCAAACGGCAAAGGTCAGAGTCGCTAAAGTGTATCCAAACGGCAAAGGTCGGAGTCGCTAAAGTGTATCCAAACGGCAAAGGTCGGAGTCGCTTAAGTGTATCCAAACGGCAAAGGCCAGAGTCTTGATCTTCTTTATGTTTTTTTGGCTCTGGTTTTGAGGCAGGGTCTCCTGTTTCCGAGGCAGGCCTTGAGCTCACTATGCAGGTAAGCATGACCTGTAACTCCTCCTGCCTCTACCTCCAAAATGCTGCTTATAGACATGGCACCAAGCCTGGCTCACAATCTTGGTATTCAACCAGAATTTAAAAAGAAAAACCCTGAGGTGTCAGGTGGTGGCACATACCTGCAATCCTAGTGTTTGGAAACTGAGGTAGCAAGACTGCCATTTGTTTGAGGCTAGCTTGGGTTTCAAAGCAAGCTCCACATTAGAGAGGCTATGGGATCCTGTCAAATAAACAAATCTTGATATTCTTCATAGCTTATTTATAAGATGAATGCACCTAAAATTAATTCTTAGTAAAACATATCAAGGGGGACTGGTGAGATGGCTCAGTGGGTAAGAGCACCCGACTGCTCTTCTGAAGGTCCAGAGTTCAAATCCCAGCAACCACATGGTGGCTCACAACCATCTGTAACAAAGATCTGATGCCCTCTTCTGGAGTGTCTGAAGACAGCTACAGTGTACTTACATATAATAAATAAATAAATCTTTAAAAAAAAAAAAAACATATCAAGGTTCCCACAGAGAAGTCTCCAATTAAGTATATACTTACTCTCAACTTTTGTCAATTATGTCAATAATCTCATTATTTATCATATGCTTTCAATGTTGAAAAGGGTTTTATACCACCTTTATATTTAAATAATTGGAGGATCCCCCTCACGTGAGCTTGCATGCACACACACACACAAAAGACCAAAACAAAACAATGATAAAATGATAATACTACTAGCCCCTCACCACAGAGTGCACAAAGTCCCTATGCTCACAGATAAGTACTGGAGAAACCAGGAATGTTAACCACTCAACAGAGACGATATGATAAGTTTATCCCAGACTCTCTTCCTCCTTACACCTTTATCCTGAGTGTTGTTTCTTACTCAATAAAACCCATCTTTATGGGAGATGTTATTGGTATGGCCTGGGTAACTTCTATGTTATCTGTATGGCCAAGGCCACTCCTGACTCCAGCCATTCTCTCTAGACCCTTATCTATCTTGAGCATTCTGAGTCACTGAGCATTTTAAACATGCCTTAAGCCTTGTTGCACACTCAGGGTTGAGTTAATTATTATTAGGAAACTTTTTTCCAGAATTATGCCATGCTTAAATATGGCTAAAATAATCTGCCAAGGTCAGACTGTAGAAGTCTGAACCAACACTGGCTACTGAGTCTTGTTGAATCTGACTTCCTTCTTGATTCTCAAGGACCAGCACTCTATGGCCCCTCAGATTGCAGAGATCTGCACAGTACCATGTAAAATGTTAGGCTTGAAGTTAGGAGAGGTAAGCCTGAGAGGTCAGACAGGCACTGAGAACATAGTAACCAGCTAAGATCCTGAAATCTAATGGGAGACTTCAAACAACAGCATGCTCTCTATTGACAGACATGAAGAATGTAACAGACCATTAACCACGTGAAGCAAACATCAAACTTGCAAGTGAACATTATTTCAGCTCCACAAATATACTAGTACACATTAACTGTGGGCAAGCACTCTTCAGTTTTGTCTGGCTTGGTCCTCACTATCCCCCTAAGAATTTATCATTATTCCTGCTTAAGTGAGAACATTGTGACTTGGCTATTTTAGCTGGGTTTAAAAGTACATGGCTACTTGTCACTACCAAGGTTTCTTTTCTTTTCTTTTTTGAGAAAGAACTTCTCAGTGTAGCCTCAGCTGTCCTGGAACTCACTCTGTAGACCAGGCTGGTCTTAAACTCAGAGCTCCACCTGCCTCTGCTTCCTGAGTGCTGAGATTGAAGGCGTTTGCCACCACCTACCACCCAGCATTGCTGTCCTGTTTATTGCTGGATGGAATTTCAGTTCAGGACTATGCGGCTGAGCATACTAAACTTTAACTGTAACTCACAAACCTCATACCATTTGTGGCCCAAACTGACATCTCTACATTAGCTTGCTAGCTCTTTCAGGAACTAGAAACCCATCACTTCAGAACACCCATCTGTGACGCTGTCATTGCCCCCTGCTCTTGTTTCAGCTGCTCCTGCCAAAGAGAAGCTGAGCAGAGCCCATCAGTGTTGGGGTCTTGGGGAGGAGACACAGAATTTGTTCCTACCCCAGGCTTGACCTAGGGGACAATTTAGAACAAGCACATAGTCTAATGAGGACACTTCAGCAGCTCAGACCATGGAGTAGAGGAGATGCTGCAGGAGGAGAAGAGGCCTCACTCAGACTGTGGCACCAGAAGACCTGTTCACTGACTGGCTGAGTTGACAAAAGAAATAACCCTTAGAAAACCCCAAATATCCTATCAGTCAAAACCAGAATTATTCCTGACAGCTGGGTTCTCTGAGCAATCGGCTTCCTAGTAAGATCCCGTATGGAGGACTGGGTCTGAGTCAATGTTGACTTCCTGTGTTCCAGCTCGGTGAAGTGGACCCAGGCACTCAAGCCGGACCAAGCCTGTCTTCACAGCCCCGGGCTCCCTGAACAACTCCCATTATCTCAGTCAGGTTTGGGCACAGTGGTCACATGATTGAGCTACACAAACAAAAGGTGAACCAACCTAATTTCTACCCCATGTCCATCTATTCATCTGGCACAGAAGGAAAACAATCAAGGCAGAGCCTGATGATTCCTAAAGCTTAAGCTGCTTAGCCCAAGAGCGCCATCCACAGACTGGTAATGGAGCTGCTCCAGGAGAAGACAAAGCATCCACAGCTGGGCAGTGGTGGTGCACACCTTTAATCCCAGCACTTGGGAGGCAGAGTCAGAGGCAGGCGGATTTCTGAGTTCAAGGCCAGCTTGGTCTACAGAGTGAGTTCCAGGACAGCTAGGGCTACACAGAGAAACCCAGTCTCGAAAAAAAAGAAAGAAAGAAAAAAAAGGGTGAAAGTATGAGCTAATAAAAGGAAATTCACTGCGTGTGTATATGTGTGTGGGGGGCACCTTTAATCCCAGCACTCGAGAGGTAGAGGCAAGTGGATCTCTGTGAGGCCAGCCTAGGCTACAAACTGAGTTCCAGGACAGCCAGGGCTACACAGAGAAACCCTGTCTCAAAGAAACAAAACAAACAACAAGAAAAATGATACTTGACATGATAATGAGCAAGAGGCAGAGTGACAGGCGTAGCTATCTTCTCAGAGTGAATTCAAGGCAGCGACCAGGCCCAGGCCTTGCAGAGGACGAAGTGGGAAGAAGTAGGTCTCCTCCCAGAGGGAGCTGAGAGGGTGGTGCTAACAGCCAAACCTGGAAGCCCAGGACTTGGAGGCTCCGATGACCTTGTGGAGAGACTACAGAAGGATAAAGTACCCTGACTCCCAAAGCTGTAACACAGCCAAAGCCAGGATGAAGACTAGGCCGAACTAGACAAGAACCAGTCCACTGGTGACCATAACCCCACTCCAAGGACCTGCCCCACGCAAAGTCGGCAGCAAGCTTGTGGGGTAACCTGGGCCCCTCTGCTCCCTGTCCTCCTGCACTGGGCTTTTATGTGTTGTAGGAAAGGGAGGGGGCCCAAGTCAGAGCTCGACTTGCTAGCCAGGGAAGACATTGTGCTGGCCGCTTAGGCTGCAAGAGGCTCATTTCTTTGGTTAAATTGGAACTTCCACACCCTCAGTGTGGTCCACTAGAGACACAGAAGCAGGGGACACTGTGGCTGCACAGCACTGCCGATTTTCCTGTGGTGAGAAAATGGACGATGTGGGGCTGGTGAGATGGCTCAGTGGGTAAGAGCACCCGACTGCTCTTCTGAAGGTCCAGAGTTCAAATCCCAGCAACCACATGGTGGCTCACAACCATCCGTAACGAGATCTGACTCCTTCTTCTGGAGTGTCTGAAGACAGCTACAGTGTACTTACATATAATCAATAAATAAATTAAAAAAATAAAAAATAAAAAGTATAAAAAAAAAAAAAAGAAAATGGACGATGTGAGTTCTCCCTTTGGAGTGGCAGGCCCATGGACAGGCTGAGTCTTAGAACTGTGGCAGTGTGGCAGTTCAGCCCATGTGTAAAACATTCATCCCCCTCTGCTGTGTCCCTCCAACAATGGCTCTGCCTCTCAAGAAATTTCACTCATGAAAAACTAGTACCTTTCTCTTCCAGAATGTTGCTTTTGAAAATCTTTTAGGGTAGCAGAAAGAGTTTAGGAGTCAAGGTATCAGACTCCCAGCACTGATATATGATCTTGGCTGGGTCAATTAGCCTCTCTGGATTGTGTCCCCTCATCTACAAAGCAGAAGGAGACATGTGTAGGCTAACTCTGACTCTAAAATCCAGACCTGTCACAGCTGTATTCATCACAAAACCCAGAGTGAGGCAGGCCCGTGGCTAATCCTCAGCTCTATAAAGCCAGACAAGTATTGGGGACAGGCAGGGTGGTACATGGTAAGAGAAAGTTTGAGAATGGAGGGTGACTGATACCTTCAGACAACCGAAGCTCATAGGAATCATAGCCTTCATGAGAGGTGGGGTGGGGACAAACCTGAAGAAGCCAGGTGTGGTGGGTTCAGCACATGAACCTACACAGAGCAGCACTATTATGAGGCGTGGCCTTGTTGGAGGAAGTGTGTCACTCAGGGTGGGCCTTAAGGTTTCAACCTGCCGATCCAGATGTAGAACTCTTAGCTACCTCTCCAGCACCATATCTTCCTGTGTGCCACCATGCTCCCAGCCATTCTGATAATGCACTCAACCTCTGAACTGTAAGCCAGCCCCAGCTAAATGCTTTCCTTTATAAGAGTTGTGTTGTCACTGTGTCTCTTCACAGCAACAGAAACCCTCACTAAGATATTAGCCACAGGAGGCGGGAGGAGTGGAGATGGCGACAGAGGTGGCTGTGGAGCTTGCAGGGGCAGGGAGCCCACGGGAACTGCTGGGGTCGTTCTGGTGGTCCTGGGGGAGATGGAGGGGGTAAAGGGGCAGCCACTCGACATGGGCCCACACTACACGCAGCTGCAGTACATCAGTGAGGGAGGGCGAGTATGGCATGGTCAGCTCAACTTATGACCATGTGAGCAAGACAAGAGTGGCTATCAAAAGATCAGCCCCTTTGAGCATCAAACCTACTGTCAGCGCACGCTGAGGGGAAACCCAGATCTTGCTGCAATTTTGCCATGAGAATGTCATAGGCATCTGAGACATCCTCAGAGCACCCACCCTGAAAGCCATTGGAGACATTTACATTGTTCAGGACCTCATGGAGACAGACCTGTGCAAACTGTTTAAGAGCCAGCCCCTGAGCAGTGACCACATCTGCTACTTCCTCTACCAGATCCTCTGGGGCCTCAAGTGCATACACTCAGCCAATGTGCTGCACTGGGACCTGAAGCCCGCCAATCGGCTTATCAACACCACCTGTGACCTTAAGAGCTGTGATTTTGGCCTGGCCCAGATTGCTGACCGTGAGCATGACCACACTGGCTTTCTGACAGAGTATGTGGCCACACGCTGGTCCTGAGCCCCAGAGATCATGCATAACTCCAAGGGTACCCCGAATCCATTGACATTGGCCTGTGGGCTGCATTCTGGCTGAGATGCTCTCTAGCTAGCCCATCTTCCCAGGCAAGCACTACCTGGACCAGCTCAATCACATTCTAGGTATCCTGGATTCCCCATTCCAGAAGGACCTTAATTGTATCATTGAACTTTGCTCAACTCAGACCCCGGAAGCCCAGGCTGGACCAAGGGTGTGCCTGGCCACCTTCTCTTACTGTGCTGGGGTCTCCTGCTTTAAGCAGGCTTCTCCCACTCCAACCCCCTGCCCCATCTCCCCATAGCCTGAGTGATGAGGTGGCCCCAGAGCTGATCTCTGCTGTTGAGTCTTTATCTACCCTTGCTAGTCCCTGCTCTGGTAGACCGTTTTGGAATGGAGGGGCTATGACTGCCCTAGGACCTGTGCTACGGAGGGGTGGAGGGCCCTGAGTAGGAACACGGCCTAAGCTCTGCCCTGCTCATCTTGTTGAAACCCCACCCCATTTTCCCTGACAGAACATTCCTAAGTCTCAAGGGCTAGTTTCCCTGAGGAGCCCAGGCCTCACCCTCTCCCTCTCAAACTGCCACATGTAACGCCTTGCTGCTTCTGTGTGTGGGTGACTGGATATGGAGGTGGGGCTCGTGGCGAGCCGGTGCCCCTCCCACCTCTCTGTGCCTATATCTAATATATAAATATAGAGATATGTATATGGGAAAAATATATTAGCCACATTGACTCTACCCACTTTCCTGGGTCTACAATTGCTACGAAGTAGCTCTAGTTCAGTCACCTGGGGTGGATGCTTCAGATGGAATCAGATGCTAGGAGTAATCAGACGTCCAGGAAGAAAGGGGACGAATGGGGTGGCCCTCGGGGTATAGTGCTACTGCATAGCTGGAACAGTGGTCCTTGTCACTGTGGCAGAGGCTGCGGAGGGTGTGGGAAGGGAGACAGCAGCCTGACTTCTGTGTCATCACTAGCATGGCCTGGTTCTTACTGAATGCCACCTGCTCATGAGTGGCAGAGGGGGCAGAGTGAGAACTGTTCAGACGACCAAGAGAGGCAGTTTCTCTCTCCTTTTCAGAAGCTGGTGTGCACTTGGGATGTCTGATGAGTGTGCTGATGTGTGGGTGTCAGGGTGAAAGGTATGTAGATATGACTGGCCCCGCGGGTCTCTGACTATCATGCAGACAGTGAAGAGAGCAGGATCCCTGGTCTTCCTAGGCCCCAGCACCTTGACATCCATTTGTAATTGTATATAATGTTGTGGGCTGTGCTCAGTCTCCTCATGCTGTCATCCCTAATCTAAAGTCCACGTGAGAAGGGGACAATGCTGAACATCACTGGATAGCTTCTCCAATGTCTCAGTCACACAGAACATGGGTGCCACACTGAGTATGACACACGAGTGTGCTCACAGGAGAAATGGCCCCCACACACTCGTAGTTTTGAATGGTTGATTATTAGGGAGTGGCACTACTTGGCAGGGATTAGGAGGTGTGGTCTTGTTGGAGTAGGTATGGTGTTCTTGGAGGAAGTGTGTCACTGAGGGCCAGCTTTGAGGTCTTAGAAGCTCCATCCAGGTCTAGTGGCTCATATTCTTTCCTACTGCCTGCTGATCCAGATGTACAAGTCTCAGGTCCTTCTCCAGCACTGCCATGTCTGCCTGCCACCTTATCCTGCCATGCTTATAATGAACTCAACCTCTGAACTGTAAGCCAGCCCCAGTTAACTGCTTTCCTCTGTGAGAGCTGCTGTGGTCACTGTGTCTCTTCACAGCAACAGAACAGTGACTGGGACAAAGGGCAGGGATGGGAGGAGCAGGGAGAGGGAGAAAGGCTGGTGCCTGCTGGCCCTGCACCTCCCAGCCATAATATGAACAAGACATCCTCTAGCTCCCATTCCCGTGGCTACCATGCTCTGCAGAACTATACATATAAAACTGTGTTTACAAAAAGACATGCCCTATCCAACCCCGATGAAAAGAAAACTGAACCAGCACTATAAGTATGAGAACTAGCCAGCCAATCCTCACACTCATGTGAAGAGATGTTGTGCACTCTGGTAGAGAACAGACTGTAATGTTCTGACTCACGCCCTGTTTCAAGGCACATAGCAGCAGCTAGACTAGAACATGTACATAGGGACTCCTGGTTTCAATGCCAATGTGGACCGAGCTTGAAGGCCATCAGTTATCTTAAATCAAAGGATCCAGTGGTTGTTAACACTACTTAAATGACTCTGAGTTCGAGGCCAGACTGGTCTACATCGAGAGAGAGGAGGGGTGGAGTGTTCCAGGACAGCCAGGACTACATAGGGAAACCCTGTCTCAAACAAACAAACAAACAAACAAACAAACAAACAAACAATATTTAAATGAAGGGCTGGAGAGACAGAGGACCAGCATTCAGGTCCTAAACCCTCAGTGTGGCTTGCAACCATCTAACTTCAGTTCCAGGGGATCAAACACCTTCTGGTTGTCTTGGGTACCAGGCGTACAATGCACATGGTGCACGTACATACAAATAGGCAAAAGAAAATCCATATACATGAGATAAAAAGAATAAATACATTTTAAAAGAAAAAAGAGGCCACATACCCCAAAAGAGAGAGAGAAAGAGAGGGGAGAGGGGAGAGGGGAGAGGGGAGAGGGGAGAGGGGACAGGGGACAGGGGACAGGGGACAGGGGACAGGGGACAGGGGAGAGGAAGAAAAACACCAAGGTAACCTCCTGAGCCAGCTTTGGTGGTGCATGCCTTTAGTTCCATCACTCGGGAGACAGAGGCTGGCAGATCTCTAAGAGTTCAAGACCAGCCTGGTCTACAGAGTGAGGTTCAACAGCCAGGGCTACACAGAGAAACCCTGTCTTAAAACAACAAAACAAGGGCTGGTGAGATGGCTCAGTGGGTAAGAGCACCCGACTGCTCTTCCGAAGGTCAGGAGTTCAAATCCCAGCAACCACATGGTGGCTCACAACCATCCGTAACGAGATCTGACTCCCTCTTTGGAGTGTCTGAAGACAGCTACAGTGTACTTACATATAATAAATAAATACATCTTTAAAAAAAAAAAAACAAAAACCCAAAAAAAACAACAAAACAAAACAACCCCAAAACATTAATCTGTTATTTTATAAAACATATATAAATAAAAATTCTGAAAAGTATTGTAATATATAAATTTATATGACTATGTGTGGGCAGTTTTGTGTTGTATATCTTTCTGAATTTTCAAAAATTATATTAGAAATAATGTTTTGTTTTGCCCTTTTTGAACTTATTTTTTAAGAAAGGGTCTTCCTTCCTTCCTTCCTTCCTTCCTTCCTTCCTTCCTTCCTTTTTTTTTTTTTTTTTCGGGACAGGGTTTCTCTGTGTAGCCCTGGCTGGACTGGAACTCACTCTGTAGACTAGGCTGGCCTGGAGCTCAGAGATCAGCCTACCACCTACCTCTGCTTCCTGGGTGCTAGGATTAAAGGCATGCGCCACCACCTCAGCAAGAAAGGGTTTTTCTGCATAGCCCAAATGGGTCTGGAGCTTTAGATCCTCTCACGTCTGTCTCTGGACTGCTCACAGCAGTAGCCATTTTTGAATTCTATTTATTTGTTCATTGTACCCACGAGCATACACATGCATACAGGTTTTGTGTGTGTGTGTGTGTGTGTGTGTGTGTGTGTACAACAGAAGTCCTGTCTTGGTGGCAGGTGCCTTTGCCCACTGAGTCATCTCTCAGACTGCTCACAGCAGTAGCCATTTTTGAATTCTATTTATTTGTTCATTGTACCCACAAGCATACACATGCATACAGGTTTTGTGTGTGTGTGTGTGTGTGTGTGTGTGTGTGTGTGTACAACAGAAGTCCTGTCTTGGTGGCAGGTGCCTTTGCCCACTGAGTCATCACTCAGTCTTGGCAGTAGTTTTTCTTTCTTTTTTTCTTTTCTTTTCTTTTGATTATTTTATTTTTGATGTCAGTTTTTTTTTTTTTTTTTTTAATGTAGCCCTGGCTGCCCTGGAACTCACAACATAGACTAGGCTGACCTTTAACTCAAAGAGATCCTCCTGCCTCTGTCTCCTGAGTGCTGGGACATTGTGAGGCACAATGTCCACCTTCGCAGTTGTATCAAAGTGTGACAACAAAAAATGAGTATGCGTGTCCATTGTCCGATCTGAATTGTGCTTGATCTGAATGGTGACGTGTCGGCTGAGTCTAGGGGTGCTTACCTCCCCCGCGGTCTGTAGGTTATAGCAGATGCTGTCCTTGTGGGCTGCTGCAGTTCCATACAGAAGTGCCTTTATGAGCCAGCAAATTCCCAGGAGCAGGTCAGAGAAGCTCAGATACAAGAGTGGCTTTATCTGTCAAAAGCCACAAAATCTTAATTTAGTTCAGTGATGTACCTAGGAGAACAAATTATCTTTACATTTTATGCTTTGATTATGAACTGGGTGTCACTCTGCTGGGGCTTCTGCCATTGCTTGACTATGGAGAATGTAAAAATAAGACTCCAGATAGGAAGGCATCTGTGTCCTGGATTAAGAGGGCTCTCACCCACAGGACACTCCTTCCTCAGTCACCGGGCTGAAGATAGAGCAGATGAAAGCTTTATGGTCGAGCTGTGACATAAGTGCTATAGGTCAATGATGTCATCAGCTGTATGTTTACAGTTGGAGCTGAGGGGGATGCCGATATGATGTGTGTATGTCATATTGGCATCGGCACATACATATATGCCATATTGGCATATATATACCATATTGGCATATAGTGTGTGTGTGTGTGCTGCCTTTGCCTTCTGACTACACTGATAAAGTCTTTATTTTTTCTTGTTTTTTATGTATCTGTGTGAGTATGGCATGTTTGCATGTGTGCTCATATTGGAGGAAGTGTGTTCCTGGGCATGGTGTGTGGATGCCTGAGGAGGACTCCTGCTCTTCCAGTCTACACCTCACTTGTCAAGACAGGGTCCCTCACTGTCCACATTAGGCTGATGGCCAGCAACGCCCACATTGCTCTTGTTTCCAGAAACCACAGTACTGGTTGGTCAAGCCCCACCTTCTACCTGAGCACCAGGATCTGAACTCAGGGCCTCCGGCCTACACAGCATGCCGTCTTGCTCACTGAACCATCCCTAAGCCCTCAGCTGCTTTAGTGTCTCTGTGTCTTCCAGGTTCCAACAGTCTTTAATCACTCTATTTTATTACATGTTAGTTAGCTATTTTATTACTTGTTAGCTATTTTTTGAGATAGGGTCTCACTCTATAGCCCTGGTTGGCCTGAAACTTGCTATGTAGACCATGCTGGCCTCCACCTGCCTTTGCCTCCTGAGTTCTGGGATTAAATATGTGTACCAGCTGGCATCTTTTCTGATTATTCTATATAACAAATATAAAATGTTTATGGAGACACACCAGAGATAATCTAAGAAATAGGTAGTGGTCATGAATGTAAGATATTGTAAAGTGGCAATTCTCTCTAAATGGACTATAAATTAGATGCACTTTATTCTCTACAGATTTCCCTGGTGGAATTTAACAAGCTAACTTGAAATCTGAAATGTATTAACCAGGTATGTAGGTAGGTGTGGCAGGGTAAACTGGCGTTCCCAGTACTCAGCAGACAGAGGCAGGAGAATCAAGAATTAGAAGCTACCCAGAATACAGCAAGACTACCTGGGATTCATAAAAAGACTGACAAAGAAATATTAGAGTTTAAAGCACTGACAAAAATATGCCTAGACTATAATAAATACTACATTTGTTTAACTCAGAGAGAATTGGTGTTCTGAAAAGCCTTGCTCTGCTTCCTGCTACATAACTTGGGCCTCAGTTTCCTCATATGTGTAATGGGCTAAATCAGAAACTCTCCACTTACAGATTGAACCACATTGTGGCTAATTCTGTGCCATTTTTTCTGACTACAGCAATAATTGTTCCCAGTCTTTTAAGGTCTTTATTGAGCTAGCAAGTTGTTGCCAGTACTTTTTTTATGTGTGTGTATGTGTGTGTGTGTGCATGTGTGTGTTATTTTGAGGTAGAGTCTCAACATGCCCAACAGGAAGATTTTAACTTTAACATTTTGGTGTGATTATTTTTATCAAGGATTTATTTTCTGGAACTGTAATTGCTTAGGAGGACAGGACAACAAACAAGTGTATTTCAAGGATCCAAGTCTTCAAAGGACTCTTGAATCACTCCAATGATTCTCCCAAGGTCAAGATCAGAAAGCTCACCTAAGCCAGGCATGGTGGTGCACACCTTTAGTCCCAGCATTCTGGATGAGAGGCAGGAGGATCTTAGTGAGTTTGAAGCCAGCCTGTTCTACAGACTGAATTCCAGGATAGCCAGGACTATATAAGACCAGTGGCTCTGAACCTTTCTAATGCTGATACTCTTTAATACAGTTCCTCATGTTGTGGTGACCCCAGCCATAAAATGATTTCATTGCTACTTCATAACTGTGAGTTTGCTAGTGTTTGAATAGTAATGTAAATGTCTGGTTTACAGATGGTCTCTGATGACCCTGTGAAAGGGTCATGGATCCTCAGAGGCATCACACCCATAGTTTGAGAATTGATAATGTACAGATACCTTGTCTTTTTTTGTTTGTTTGTTTTTCGAGACAGGGTTTCTCTGTGTAGCCCTGTTGTCCTGGAACTCACTTTGTAGACCAGGCTGGCCTCGAACTCAGAAATCTGCCTGCCTCTGCCTCCTGAGTGCTGGGATTAAAGGTGTGCACCACCACACCTGGCTGAGATACCTTGTCTTAAACCAAACCAAACCAAACAAACGAGAGAGAGAGAGAGACAGACAGACAGACAGACAGACAGACAGACTGTGGGAGCACAAACTGCTCACCTGGAGGAGGGCCTCAGCACACTTAGCCCTAGTTCTGGCCTCAGACTTCAGACAGCAGCTTCCTTACTCTTAACAATTCACAGTACTCAAGACCCACATTTATAGCTAATCTCAAGTAACTGGGGGGTAGCTGCAGTCCTGCCTGTGAACAGGGGAAAACAATCCCATCTATAATAATGAGGGCTTGATAAAACCAGCATAAAACTATTCCACTGTGCACAGGCAGGTGCTTTCCTGGCACTTACTTTGAAGGCTAAGTCACTAACAGGTCAAACTCAACAGAAAGTGACGGCTCACCTCTGCAGACTTCTGTGGGCTCTGGAACGCGATGTAGGTGAGAAGTGAACTGGAGCCTATAACACTGAGACACAGGCCACGACCATTACATCACAATGATGAGACTCCGACTTTTACTGTTTATTGACATAGTTGATATAAAATATACCACACACGTTTTTTACTTTAGAGTGCTTTGTACATTTGCATGTCATCTTGTTTTGGGCAGTGCCCATATTCTCACTACCATTCCAATTTCTCTCAGGATGTAGCCTCTGGATAGCCTGGAACCCGCTGTGCAGACCAGGCTGGCCTCAAACTCAGTAATCCTCCTGCCTCAGTCCCCAAGTGCTGGGATTAGATCTGAGCCACCATGTTGTCTTTCAGCGTTTACCACACACAGTACTGAGGCAAATGCCTGATGCAGGCTGCCTGAGCCAGTCCTCACTTCAGATGACTGCTTTCCCTCCCTCCCTCCCTCCCTCCCTCCCTCCCTCCCTCCCTCCCTCCCTCCAGTTCTTGTTCCTGGGTACAGGTGTGGTGAGCAGTCAGGAGAGGGAGGCTAAAATAAATAAATAAATAAATAAAAGTAAAAAAATTAAAAAAGGAGCGACAGCCAGGGCTACACAGAGAAACCCTGTCTCGAAAAACCAAAAAAAAAAAAAAAAAAAAAAAAAAGAGGGAGGCTGCTGTCAGCCTCCATCACGCTCCACCTGAGTTTCTGAGCCGTACTCCCTCAGTGAACCCGAAGCTCTCAGATTCACAGACTGGCTAGCTCCCACCCCGTCTCTGCGTCCCAAAGCTGATTCAGGTTGGAAACAACACAACCAGCTTGCCATGTGTGTGCTGGGGATCTCAATCTGGGCTCTCATGGGCCAGAAACAAGCAGTTTATTCACCAAGACATCTCCCCAGGCCCCGAGTTGACTAGTCAGGAATGATCAACATGGGAAAGAACTTCTAACTAAAAAGTAGACTGCAGTCTTCAGGAGCAAGACTATGGGGAAAGCTGAACAGCTCTCCAGGCTGGTCACGAGAGCTCAACAGTCATATGAGACTTAAAAAAACATACCTCAGAGTAGCCACAGCAAACTGTATCCACTGTATTGCAGGAAAAAGCTAAAGGAGAGAGGGAGAGAGAGGGACAGGGAGAGAGAGAAAGAGAGAGTGAGTGTCAGTCTCTTACATTTAATGTTCAACCTAATTTTCCTTTTGGTGTTTATTAACCATTTCTTCAGCACAGACCTTCAAGTAGTGGAGCCTAAACAGGCCTGTGGAGGAAGGCAGGGCCTGTACTGCCCTCAACCCAAGTCCTTAAAAAACACTCAAACGGTAAGAGGGCAGTGAGCAGAGCAGACTGAATGAGAAAGCCAAGTTGAGGAAACTCCAGGAACAAGCATAAACAGAGAGGAAAGGCTAGCTAGCGTCTGAGGACTGACAGGTGAGAACACCAAGTAGGGCTGACTGACTGACAGAAAGTTAGCAAGACAGAAAAGAAGGGAAATGATGAGAGGGGAAAAGGTATTAGTAAGGAGAGAACCACTGTGAGTAAAACACGCAGCAGACAGGACGAAGGGAGCAGAAATGGGGTGGGGGTGGGGGGTCAGCTTTTGAACTTACAGGCTCCCATCTGCCTTCCAGGCGGCTGGTCTCCAGTGGGAAGGCCATAAAGACTTTAGTTCCTGCTACCCTCCAAGCCCAGGCCCTTCTCAGTCAGTCTCTGAACAGGTAGCTCCACCCCTACCTCAGCTGGGCTCCACCCCATCTAATCCTGCCCTGTACCTAAGGGCAGGAGACTGAAGGGCCAAGGACAAAGCCAAAAATAGAAGAAGCAGGTGACAGAAGAAACCAAATTGTACCAAAGAGCATACACTGGCTGGACCAAGGCCCCCAACATATATGGAGCAGAGGGCTGCCTTGTCCTGCATCAGTGGGAGAAGATACCTAATTCTGAAGACTTGAAGTTCAAGGCTGGGAGCATACCCGGGGGGGGGCACCCTCTCAGAGGCATAGGGGAAGCACTTTGGGGGGGGGCTGAAGGGGGGCAATTGTGATACAAATAAATAAATAAATAAATGAAGCAAGAGACGGGAACAATAAAAGGCAAAGAGCATTTTCACAATTAAAAAAATAAAACTTTCAAAAGAGAAATGGAACAGGGAAAAAAGGAAGAGAAAGAAATGGGGTAAAACAGAGGTCTGTTAAAAATTGTCCCTGTTTGGGGACACAGTGATTAAGGAAGATGGCACATTCAATTAAAAGTTTTAGTAGTAGTGAAAATTAATAAGAGGTCATTAAATGTTTGTTATATTCAACATTAACATGTTATTATATCACACAATATGTATATATGTATATGTATTATATGTACATATTGTATAAATCAACGTGTTATGGGAGACACAAAGACAAAGTGTAGACAGAGCCTTCCAGGAGCTTATATCACGTGGGCAGTGGTCTGAGTACCAAGAACACAGTCTGGATAGGGCAGCAGGGTATAGAACACAGTCTGGATAGGGTGGCAGGGTATAGAACACAGTCTGGATAGGGTGGCAGGGTATAGAAGAGCCTGTGGACAGCTGTGGAGAGAGCTGGCAGAGCCTGGGGAAAAGGAACTCAAAAGCTCTCATTGCTTTAACCATCCTTTCACATGTTTCTGCAACATCTCTCTTGTGTCTAAGTGCTGGGGACTGAGCCCAGAGCCTGGCAAATGTCCCACATGCATGCTGAGCACTAAGCTATGTCCCAACTCTTGACTATGTTAGCAATCACTTGCATGGTAGGAGTTCATATCAGAGAGAGAGTGCAGTCAGGAGTGGAAGGGCAGGTGCTGGTTAGTGGGACATTTTAGTAACGGTCTTTATGGTAATCTAAGTACTGGGAGGCATCTACATCACAGATCAGTAGCAAAGAGTCTTGGGAACATTTGGAGGTCCTTAATGATGTCTACCTCCTAAGGGTGTGGAGACTAATGACTGTCACCAAGTGATAAGAAAATGATAAGAAAATGCTCTTGGACCAAAGGCTTCTTTGTTCCTCAAGACAAAGTTAGATTGTTCAGAGAACAGTCTACTGACTGTCAGCCTCAGAGAACCTTTCCCTTTGGCACATTCCTAAAGTGTCTATGCTACTGCCCTGCATGTGAGGGTGTGTGTGTGTGTGTATACATGTGTCTGTGTACATATATTTGTGTCTGTGTGCACGTGTCTGTATACATGTGCAAGTATGCATGTGGTATCCATGTGTGTGTGCCTGTACATGTATATACATGTGTCTGTGTGCATGTGCCTGTCTGTGTGCCTCTGCCTGTGTGTGCATGTGCCTGTCTGTGTGTATATGCCTGTGTATGTGCCTGTATGTGCATGTACATGTCTGTGTGGCCATGTGTGTATGTGCATATGTACGCATGTGCTTGTGCATGGGCATATCTGTGTGTACATGTGACATGTGCCTGTATGTACATGTGGCATGTGCCTGAATGCACATATACATGTCTGTGTGTGCATGTGCCTGTACGTGCACATGTGTCTGTGTACATATGCCTGTGTACATGTGCATGTATTTGCAAGCTGCCATGCCGGCACTGGTAACAAAACCAGGATCCTCTGGAAGAGCAGCAGTAAGTGCTCACAGCCTCTGAACCATCTCTCCAGCTCCTACTTTGGCAGCTTCCTAATGGGCTAACATAGTCCCATGTATAGTCTCAGCTTTAATAGGTACATGACCCAAAAAACCCCAAAACACACGTCCCTCAAAAACCCTGAACATCATAATAGACAAATGTATGAATGACTTAGTTTTGTAAAAGGGCTGCCACCTGAGCTCAATCCCTGGAACTTGCAGGATGGAAGAGGAGAACCAATGTCTTCCGACTTTAACACACATGCTGTGGCACACGCACACTGCCACACAAAAGGAAATATAAATAAATGTAATCATGTTCAAATTAGAAATAACTCAATGTCTGTCAACTGGTAAATTGATAAAAACAATGTAGGGAATCATACAACCGGCAAAAAAGTGCTGTTATATTCTATGAGATAAATTTGACACACGTGAAGAAAGAACCAGGTGCACACTCAGGAGTCATTCAGGAGAAATGTCTAAAACTGGCAAATCTCTAGAGACAGGAAGTGCATACCCATGCCTGCCTGGAACTAGATGGCTACTTTAGGAAGGAGTTGGAGTGTGTAGCCCTGGCTGTCCTGGAACTCACTCGGTAGACCAGGCTGGCTTTGAACTCAAGAGATCTGTCTGCATCTGTCTCCCCAGTTCTGGGATTAAGTCCAGCACCAACACTGCCCCACTAGAGTGACTATTCATGGACACAAATGTTCTCTTTGGGTGTGACAAAGGTTCTAGAACTAGGTAGTAATGGTGGCTGCTAAACTTGAGTATACTAGAAAACACTGTGTACGGTGCGACATGGAAATATCTGGTTTCTTTGGAGACCAAGTTGTATCATGAGATGTTTCTCTGGAAGCTGCCTTGTGAAAGGGCCTGGGATGTGTTGCTGGAGCTGCCGCTTGAGAGGACATGTGATGTTTGCACAGAGCCTAACAGACAGTGAACAGAACTGGTGTTCATTGGGCTTCGCTGAGGACGCTCTGGCACTGGTTCGCCTTGCTTTCTTCACTGATCTTCACTTGTCTGACTTCACGGGGAGAGGTGCACACAGCCGAACTTCTCGTGATGTTGCTGAGGCTTCTTTCCACTTCCTCAGACTCACGCTGGTCAGTGGAGACGGACCCAGCTGCTGCTGCTGACTGGTTTGGTGTTTTGCTAGTGGACAGGACTGCTGACAATGAAGATTGGAATCACTTCAAAGAACTACTTCTAAACAGGCCGGCATCCCCTAGTCCTGTTAACCATCTTCCTCCCTACCTTTAAAGTAGGTCTTGAAAATTCTAAGCCTACAACTGTGCAAAGATGAATTGTATGGTGTATGGGTTATATAAAAAAATAAAGTGTGGAACAAAAGAAATGTCAAATTGCTGGAATTTGTGGTATAATGAGTCCTACAGATGTTTGTCTTTCCCCTGGTTGGGGGCAGGGAACCTCAAACAAACATTAAAAGCACAAAACATTGGAAGAGGGAATTAAAGATGAAGCTTACATGAAAACATCTAACTTCTCAAAAGAAATCCATTATTCCTGGGCTGAAAAATTACATTGTAAGAATTTTTATGGTGTCTTCAGGTTAACCCCACAAAATAATGGAAAATTTAAAATTTCATGAAAAAATAGAAATTTGACAGAAAACTGGTTAATAATGAAAACATTTTCTTAAATTAAAAAATATTTTTTATTGTTGGGGATTTTTTTTCTGTGATGTATATATGTATGTATGTAGCCCAAATTGGTCTCAAACCCACTATCTTCCTGCCTCAGCCCCAAGTACTGGGACTACTGGTGTGTACCTCTAGGCCATGTTTTTTGAGAAGTGGGTAGAACTTGCAACTAGAAATCAAGGGACTTAATTCATCTGAAGCAGGATTTTAGGATGAACTTCCCAGAGAGTGTATATTTGGACAACCACTAAGATGAAATGGGTGTATAAAAAAAAATCGTACCAGACTAATGTATTCTCTTGGAGTGAATAACTACATTGATTGTATCTAAAATTTGAACAGAGTAATTGGTAAGAAATTTCATGATATAAAAATAACAAATTTAAGCCAGGTGTGGTGACACACGTCTTTAATCCCAGCACTCGGGAGGCAGAGGCAGGTGGATTTCTGAGTTCGAGGCCAGCCTGGTCTACAGAGTGAGTTCCAGGACAGCCAGGGCTACACAGAGAAACCCTGTCTCGAAAAACCAAACCAAACCGAACCAAACCACCCAAAAAAACAAAAACAAAAACAAAAAACAAAAACAAAACAAAATTTGTGGCTGGAAAGACGGCTCAGCAGTTAAAAGCACTAACTGTGCTTCCATTCCAGAGGTCCTGAATTCCATTCCCAGCAACCACATCATGGCTCACAACCATTCTGGTATATCTGAAGAGAGCAACAGTGTACTCATATAAATAACATAAATACAAATTTAGCTGTGCATGGTTGTACATGCCTTTAATCCCACCTGGCACTCAGGAGGCAGAGGCAGGCAGATCTCTGTAAGTTCCAGGCCAGTTTCCAGTAGGAACCTGCATATACTGCTGCCAGTAGGGAAAACTTGGCATAGTCTGTGCCCTTGACGTGTGCATGGTCAGGTCAGGTTCCTAGCCTGGCTACAGCTCAGTGTTCTCGAGGAGATGTCAGCCTGGCTCCCAGCAAAACCCATATGGGCAGGATCTGCTTTATGGTTCCTGTAGACTTTATTGGATTATAAGAATCTTTTTTTTTTTTTTCGGTTTTTTCAAGACAGGGTTTCTCTGTATAGCCCAGGCTGTCCTGGAACTCACTTTGTAGACCAGGCTGGCCTCGAACTCAGAAATCCGCCTGCCTCTGCCTCCCAATTAAAGGCGTGCGCCGCCACGCCCGGCTCATTTTCTCTTTTATTAAGGTAAAGTCAACACTGTTTCTGCACTTTCTGAACACACACACACACACACACACACACACACACACACATCTATAGAAGTCTCTATTCTCATCTTGGGGTGCAGGAAGTCTAAACAATGTCTTCTCCCCTTGCCACAAGTTTCTAATGACAAAACAAAGATTGATTCTACCATAGTCTACCCTGGGGAACCTACCATGGGTTTATTAGGGTTACTTACAAGGCATACATGAAGACTAGGAGCCTTGGTGACCCTAGGTCTGCACCCAGTATGGATGAAAGCTGGCCTGTGGCCAGATGAAGCTTCCTTCCTGGTCTTTCCCAGCCTGGGGACTGGAGCTCCTCCCTAAGGCCACATACAGTTTGGGCAGAATTGCAAACAACTGGTTGGGAGGAGTGGCTGGATACTCAGGTGAGGGTCCTATGGTGCTCTCATCTGTCCTTCTTTTTTTTTTTTTTTTTGGTTTTTCGAGGCAGGGTGTCTCTGTTTCCTTGGCTGTCCTGGAACTCACTCTGTAGACCAGGCTGGCCTCGAACTCAGAAATCCGCCTGCCTCTGCCTCCCGAGTGCTGGGATTAAAGGCGTGCGCCACCACGCCAGGCTCATCTGTCCTTCTGGAAAGGAAGCTGAGATCATCTTTTGGCCTTGGGACACACCTGAATTCCTAAAGATGGCAGTTCGGCTTAAAGATAATTTTGTATAATATACACATTGAGTTCTTGTCTCAAATTTACCAAAGACTAGATCCTGCTATCTTTGATGACACATACCTATTGGATATATACAATAATTAATTATAGTGCTAAGTTATCTTATGTTTGTTAGTTTCTTTTTTCTTTTGGTTTTTTGAGACAGGGTTTCTCTGTGTAGCCCTGGCTGTCCTGGAACTCACTTTGTAGACCAGGCTGGCCTCGAACTCAGCAATCCAAATGCCTCTGCCTTCCAAGTGCTGGCTGGGCTTAAAGGCATGTGCCACCACGCTCAGCTAGTTTGTTTCTAGAAACTGAGTTTCTCTGTGTAGCCCTGGCTGTCCTGAAACGTACTCTGTAGACCAGACTAGCTAAATTCTTTATAATGTGTATTAGTTGGCTTTCTGTCCCTGTGATAAACATCATGACTAAAGATAATTTGAGATGGATGGGTTTAGTTCATCTCATACTTTACAGTGTATTATCTAGGGAAGCTAAGGCAGAAACTCAAGGCAAGAACTTGAACAGAAACCATTAAGGGGCAACTTCTTACCAGGTTACTGCCAGGCTCGTTGTCAGCTAGCCACCTTTTTTTATATGGCTCTGGCCTTCCTACCTCAGAATGGAACCGCCCACAGTGGACTGGGACCTCCTATATCAATTGGCAATCAAGAAAATACAGGCCAATCTAATGGACGTAATCTTCCTCCCGTGGAGCCAGGAGCAAGAATGGGGTCAAAGCATGTCCAAACCCCAGAAACCTCTTCCTGAGATCGGCAGGTATGGGGTCCCTCTCCCTTCCCCCAGACCTGCACGTCCCGGCACACACATCCCTGTATCCCCCATCTGCCCCACGGAAGGTGGTGTAGCCAGGTTAAACATCCTCTCCTCTTCTAAGGTCATATCCAGCAGCACCTGGAGTTCCTCTTATGCAAATACATTCTCAGAGCTACGTCAGTTCCATTGGCTGCAACTTTACAAGTAGTTCTGAGTTCACGATCCTAGCAATCACGGGTCCTTTAAGGCCAGGATTAGTGAGTAGTATTAACTCTTAGATCACACATCACCCTGTCATACAATGATATATTTATACCAATTACAGAATGGCCACGGGGGTTACAGATGCTGCGGAGTTTAGGGAAGCTCTCCTGAAGTTGAACAGATACACAGACACAGCTGTTCCGGCTCAGCGTTCAGTACAGGCCCAGGTGTCTGGCCATTTCAACTGCTGATCTGAAGCGGACAGAGCACCACAGGATAGAGAGGTTACACTTGGAGTCTCAGAACAGTCTTTCACTTCAGCCAGTTTCTTAGATAAGGCTCATGACAAGTGATTGGCCAAAATGGGGGAACTCTGTACAGTGCCACGTGAGGGGTTATACCCAATGCAACAGGTAAGTTCATGAGTACAGTCTCTGCTTTGATTTGATAGTCACAGGCAGGGAGCATTGTTTATTCACACAAAAGGAATGATTTATCACTTCATACATTCTGGTGTGGCGGCAGACAGCAGTTGTTGACTTGTGTGAACATGTCGTAGAGTCATTTTTCCTTGGAGCTTAGCCTCAGTGTGTGGCCAGAGTGTTGCACAGCCTGAGAGCAGCAGTTCTACACAGCAGAGTGAGCTGGAGCAGGCTCATATGGTTCTTACTTCTACCTCAATCTATTTGTCTACCAAAGCCTTACAAACTCTCTCCTACAGAAGGGTCTGTTTGTTTGTTTGTTTGAGACAGGGTCTCACTGTGTGGCCACACTCCACTCGCCTGAAACTTGCTTTATTGACCAGGCTGTTCTTAAACTCACACAGATCTGCCTGTATGTGCCTTCAGAGTTCTAGGATTAAAGGGGTACGCCACCAAGTCCAGACATCCTGCCAAAGCTTCTTGATTGCACTTTTCTTCAGTCACACACTTGAGAATGGAATGTTATACACACGGCCTACGTCTCAGCTTCCACCCAGGCCAACTGAGGCACGTCTTAAAGCAAGTACTGTTTGTTCTTGAGAGGCTTGTACATTTTGAGCACGTTTACCTCTCTCCTCCAGCTCTTCCCAGATCCCTGCCCCTCCCCTTCCCACCCGACTCCCTATGCCATTCCTAATTTCCAGACGTTAACTTCTCTCACCTCCTTTAAAGCTAACGTCTCTCACCTCCTTTAAATACTGCACTAGATACCCTACTGCCCTCAGCCTCAGTCTTCTCCCTTCTGATGCATTCTCTTCAGTCATTTTTATAGCGAGAGAGGGTCACACCATTCAACCCAGGTTGACCAGGCTGGCTTCCCACTCACAGGGCCCCACCTGCCTTCGCCTGAGTGCTGGAATCAAAGGCGCTGGCCATCATGTCCAGCTGTAATCTCTTTTTCGTAAAGGGACACGAGGCCCACTGGATTGGGGCCCCCCTGTAGGATTTCATTTAGGTTTAACTATTTCTGTAATTACTGTAATTCTCTCTCCAAATGCAATTACAGTGCATCGGAGGCACAGGACTTAGTCCACGTCGAGGATACTGCTTATTCCAAAGTCTTCAGGTTTCCTCAGGTCTCCGGCACTCTCCTTCCCAGGAAGGCTTGGGACTAAAGCCACACCCAGCCATTTCTTCATCTCTGTGGAATGTTGTCATACACAAATCTGGCAACACTCCAATGGAGGCCTCTGGTGGCTGTAAACCCCTTAGGTCAGTGAGAGACTTTATTTTGCCCCCGCTCCTGAGTTGGCCTTTACATAGGTTCACAGTGCTCAGCGTGCGGCACCACATCCTGATTCCTACTGCTTCATGAGTGCTCGCTACTTTTCAAAGTCATGCTCACAAAGTATCTCCCGGATACTGTGCTGACATGCGTGAGCAGGACGGACTCGTAATACAGGTTCTTCAAAGGCAGGATATACCTCTGCAGGGATTTGAAAAGGCACGGGACGGGGAGGAAAGATTTTAATACTTACTGGGTGGATAGCAGTCTGGACACCACACACACAAGTCAAAAAGAAGGACCTACATAGCCGTGTCACACTGCGGCAGAATGACCAGTGGTGCATCATACTTGCACAGTCTGTGTTAGATGTTAGATGTGTCAGTACGGCCAGTCAAATGCAGGGCACCTAGCTGTCTATTAGAGGGGTGGTCATAAGGCAGCAGCTGTAAAAAGCACAGCTAAAAAAGGAAGATCACAGTCCGGAGTGAACATGACCATGAGCCATGTGGAGAGAGGGGGAAGGGAGGAGAGAGGGGAGGAGAGTCCCAGTTAAGAGGGGCAGCCTGGGTCAAGACACTGACCAAGAGACTGCCATAGCTTAAATGGCTGGATTATTATAGGGAAAGGTGGCTGGAGGAAGGGCAGCCCAGCCCTTGGACTGGAGAAGTTTAGGGTAGGGAGCAGGGCATGTCTGTCATACCCTGAGGGATTCTGGGAGAACCTTATGGCCAGGTCCACTTTGATGTTAGTCACCGAAGCCATTTATCTCACCCAGGGTTTGAGATTTAACAGTAATTTAAAAAAAAAAAAAAAGCACAACATGGTCTAGCTTTTTCATGATTCTACAGGTGTGTGTGTGCGAATTTGTATACATGGATAGGCCACTGACCAACCTATCTTCATTCATCATTCGCTTTCCCCCTCTCCCCCCACCCCCAACCCGATTTGGGCATCCTCCTTGCCTCCCCAGTACTGGCAAGTAGTCCACACCCAGCCTGTTTTTTGTCTGTCTTTTGAAGACCCTCATTGACTGTGAATAGCCTAGAACTCACTCTGTAGACCAGGCTGGCCTTGAACTCAGGTTCGCCACCCTTGGCCTTGGGAGTGGTGTGATTAAAGACGTGCTTTCCCCCTTGGGTGCTAAGGATGGAACTTAGATGTGGTAGGTACTAGTTCCAGGAACACAGTATGTGGATGAGGTTTGGCTTCCAACTCAGAGACCAGCCTGCCAGTTTTTCCAGCTAGCACTGGGATTGAAGGTCCTGTGTTGGGTCACACAGCCTACTGGCCACGATCCCTCTGTCGTCTCCAATAAGGAATTCCTTCGAGCCTTTATCCCTGTGCTGAAGACAATCAGAACCTGCCATAAGCTAGTCCTTGTAAACGGGACAGCGCAGCCTGGTCTTGTCACCCCCCTGCCTCATGCTGAAATTAGGCCTGTGCCACCTACCACACTTGACCAAAAAGCACGAAGGCGAACAGGCCTTTTCCCCAACCTCCTGCGACATGGGAGGTCACATTGCCTAAGTGTCCCCGCGGGCCTGACCAGAGCTGCAACCGGGGGTCTACAAGGGCAGGATAGCGACTACCAGTGACAAACAGCTGACTAACCGAGGGAGGCGGCGGGTCTCAAGAGACCGCAGGACGGCCCAGCGCAGGGAAGGCAGGGACGCCGCCACGTCTTCTTCCGAGGCGAGAGAAAAGACAACGAGGGGAAGGGTCGAAGCGGCGCTTCGCGCGAGAACGCAGCAAAACCCGGCCTAGCCGAGCGGCGCCAAGTGCGCGTGCGCGGCAGGCCTGCCGCGCCCCGCCTCCCGTCCCGCCTGCCTACCACGCGTGCGCAGCCGCTCCCTCTCTCTGCCCCGCCCCTCTGCCGCCCCTTCCTTCCACCCCGGAGGCGGCCATAGCATCTCGCTGTGGCGGTGGCCTCGTGCGCTCATGCGCGCCGCCGGCAGGACGGCCCTCCTCGTGATGTGACCGCCCACTCGGAGCGCTCCGCCTGAAGCTTGCCAGTCTGTCTCTCCCGCTCCCACCATCCGGCGTGATGGCCGCCGCCGCCAGGGTGCCTGGCGCTGCTTCTCTCTCCCCACTGCTGTCCGTGCTCCTGGGCCTGCTGCTCCTCTTTGCTCCGCACGGCGGCAGCGGCCTGCACACGAAGGGCGCCCTTCCCTTGGACACAGTCACTTTCTACAAGGTAATGAGGGCGGGGGGCGAGGGGGGTCGTGTGCAGGTGCAGATAGACGCCCGTGGCAGCGCGAGCCCACGGGGACGTTGGGCCCCGATGGGTGGCAGCAGCAGGCAGTCCTTGGGGACCATCCCTAGACGCCCCACCATCCTTTAGGCCCAGTGTCGACAGAGCAGGGGCGCACCCTGACCACCCGGCATCCTTGCAGCCCCGGTACTCGCTACATCTGTTTTTTTTTTTTTTTTTTAACAAAAAGCTACCAAAGCGCAGTCAAAGGGAACCAAGTGTCCCTTTCCCTTCATCAACAGAGGAAAAAGATAATGACAGGAAAGATCCAATCCACGAGTCACAAGTGGAAGACCGGAGGGCGGGGCGAGGTCGACGCTCCTAGGCTCTCCGATGGAGTGGAGATGGCCGAGGGAACTGGGTTAGCATGCCAGTCTGCTCCTCGGAGGATAGATTGTAGCGTTCTTGGGCATATGCAAACGGGGTTCAGACCGCACACGGCCCCCCTACAAAGTGCAAGGGTTAAAAAGGTTGCAGGTCTCCTACCTGTAGAGAGCATCTTGGGGGAGTGGAGAACGAAATGAACAAAACCCGGTCAAGGTATGAAAGAAACTACACTACCCTCAGCAATTTTATTTATTTTAAAACAAAAATTGGTTTCGAAGACTGGGCAAATGGACGGTAGAAATGTTGCCGGCTGAGTGCAGTGGCCTCTGTGGACACAGTTCTTCGTGCATGTCTCTAGTTACCAGAATCTTCTTAGTTCCTCTATTGGGCTGGCTCAGCGCGGAGAGACGTGGTCATTTTCTTATTGTATCAGAATGAGGAACTGAAAACGCAGAAGGGGACTCTAAAGGCGCCTATGTGGAGGGGTTGGACAGGGCTGTTTTGGAAAGGGTTGCTGTTAGGACCCCCTACACGTGTAACCCATTCAAGTTTTTTATTAAAAAAAAAATTAAGCATCTTATTAGTCATCCATTCAACCTATATAGCAGCCTAGTAATACCACAGCCCAAGTGTGAATAAAAAGGACATTTTGCACCATGGGTTTAGTCAGTTGCTGCTTCTCCATCTTTAAGGACCTGCCCTGAGGGTGTCATCTCCCTCCCCTCAACCCCACAGGCCACCAGGCAGCACCATGAGATTCTACTTAATACAGTAGCAAGCCCTATAGGGAACGTCCCTTATTCCATCTCATTTCCTAGTCATTTGTTCCCTTTTCAAATCATCTCCAGGCAACACAAGCCTTCTCTGACTACCCCTAGCTCACAGCTGTTAGTCCATCCGCTGTGGCCGTTCCTTGTGACTGGAACATTCTTTGCCATCTTTGGAATAGGTTACTTCTCATGGCTCTGTCTTAGGTTAAATGTTAACTTCTCTCGTCCCCTCGCTTTCTCAGTTGCCCAGACTGACCTGTTGCTCTCTTTGGTACCTGCGAGGGCACTCCTTGCCATTTTCAGCTTCTCATTCATATTTCATAGACAATGACATGTTTATGAAGTACCTGATATGATTTTTATTTTTTGGTCTGGTTTTTTTTTTTTTTTTTTGAAACAGGGCTTTTCTTTGTAACTTTGGCCGTCCTGGAACTACCTCTGTAGAGCAGACGGGCCTCGAACTTAGAGAGCTCTGCCTGCCTCTGCCACTCTCCCTAGTGCTGGGTTTGAAGGTGTGTGCCACCAATGCCCTGAGGTACCTGAGGTATTTTTCTGACTCTCCACAGCATACCAAATGAGTTGCATTCCCGTGAGTGAACAGGTGTCCTCTCCAGTCTCTTCCAAACTGTTCTCTCTTAAAAGACAAAGGGCGCCTCCTGGTGTTATGTCCAGGAATCTTGTTACATGCCTCGCCTTTCAGTGATCTCCAACTTAAAAAAGAAAACTGTTTCCTCATGGCTCTTTCCGACCATCACTAGAAGGCTCCATCAGAGAGGCCCAGTGTTGGTCACTGCTGTGTCCATTTAGAATGGTGTCTGGGGCGTGATGGGCTCTTAGCAGATTCTTTTTCAGTGAATACAAAATTTCAGCCAGTCATGGTGTCACACTGGGGAGGGAGAGACAGAAAGGTCAAAAGTTCAAGGCCAGTCTAGGAAACTTAATGACCATGTCTTAAAGCCAGTGGAGGGCCCGTGAGATGGTTCAGCAAGCTTCCACCAAGCCTGGTGGCCAGAGTTCAATCCTCTGGACCTACGTGGTCAGGGGAAAGAACAGACCCCCACAAATTATCCTCTGACCTCAATCATCCCATGGCACCCACACACGTAAACACACGTACAGAACACCACTACTACCTCCCATTAGCCATAATCTCCTTTCTACTTCAGTGTCCAACCATCCTGTGGTTACAGATGTATGCCCCTGGGTAGGGATTCTGTGCTGGGCTTTTGATGCACCACCCTGCTTCAACCCGCCCTGACTCGACACCATGCAGTGTCAGCTCTCTAAGAAGCCTAGAGTTGTGTTCATTCCTCAGAGTGCCTGCCACCTGCCAGACATGGGGGCTTGAGAAGTGCACTAGAACACAGTCCTTATTCTTAGAAATACACATCTTAGTGGAAAGCACAGGAAATAACAATACGGTTTCTGAGCGAGATGGGAGGAGAGCGTTAAGAGAATGAAGCGATAGGTGACTAGCATAGTTCTGTCCACTAGAAGGGAAAATAGCTGAGTCTTGAGTGATAGAGGAAGCCAGAAGAGAACCCAGGAAGGAGCCTCCAGGCAGAAACAAGGCCAGCTGGGCCACAGGGATATGCTCTGGTTTATATTTTCAGTCTCTCCTGCTGCTGGGCCCTTAGAGCTCTGGACTTTTTGTGTCAGAGACCTGTTCCCATGGCTTCTGTCTTTCATGTCCCCAGGCAGTGTTATCCTTAAAAATGAAAAACCAAGGAGATGGCAAAAATAAGGTTTTTTGGTGGTTTTTTTTTTTTTTTTTTTTTTTTTTTTTTGGTTTTTCGAGACAGGGTTTCTCTGAATAGCTGTCCTGGAACTCACTTTGTAGACCAGGCTGGCCTCGAACTCAGAAATTCACCTGCCTCTGCCTCCTGAGTCCTGGGATTAAAGGCGTGCGGCACCATGCCCGGCATTAAGTTCTTTTAATCTACAGTATTTGCCTGTGACAAAAATGACAATTTGGGACCACTGCATTACAGGCATGAAGGGCTGGAGGTGGCCGCTGGAGAGAGGGCTCAGTGGTTAACAGCAAACACTGTTCTTGCAGAGGATGTGAGCTCAGTTCCTGGCACCCATGTCAGGTGGCTCAGAGCTGCCTGTGACTCTAGCTCCAGGGGGAATCAAGCACCCCCTTCTGGCCTCCTCTGGTACCTGTACTCATGCACACAGCCACACATGCACATAGAATTAAAAGTAATTGTTTTTTTTTTTTTTTTTAGATTTATTTATTTATTTATTATTATATGTAAGTACACTGTAGCTGTCTTCAGACACACCAGAAGAGGGCGTCAGATCTCATTACGGATGGTTGTGAGCCACCATGTGGTTGCTGGGATTTGAACTCTGGACCTTCGGAAGAGCAGTCGGGTGCGCCATCTCACCCGCCCAAAAGTAATTGTTTTAAAGTTGAAGATGAGAAGGCAAAACTCCTGTCCAAAACCAGCTGGCATCAAATCTGTGTGCTCAAGCAAAACACATGTGTGAACATTCAGGGCAGTGCTATCTACAATAATAAGGGGAAGAAACAACTCAAGCAGCTATTACTTGATAGTGTGGTTTACTTGGAGGGAAAAATATCCAGCATGCTAAGCAAGGTGTGCTGACATACACATGAGCACTTGGGAAACGAGACAAATTAGCCTCAATTAAATAGACCCTGACTCCAAAAGAAGGGGGGGGGGGAGGCTTTAAGTACTGTCACGTGTTATAAAGTGAACAAGTTTTTAAAACATGGTAGCAAAGAAATGAGACACAGAAGGCTGTGGTTCTGAATAGACAAAGGAGAGATGGGGTACAAGGATGGTAAGGAACGTTCAGTGGGTATAGGTATCCATCAGGGTTAGTTCTTGGGAGCTGACCTACATCGTGCGCCATGTGCTGGCTGGGACTATAGACAAACACCATTATACTTGGCTAAACTGAAGTCATTCAGATTGTGAACTATGTCATAAAAAATTCTGGCCTCAGGCTCAATGGGTCAGCGGTTAAAAGCACCAGCTACTCTTCCAGAGGTCCTGAGTCTCTCATAGTGGATTACAGCCATCTGAAATGACTTTAGATGCCCTCTTCTGGTGTGCAGATTTACATGCAGATAGAGCACTCAAACATAAAACAAATCTTTTTTAAAAAAATTCTGGCCTGGACAATTTAAGACACAAGTAGCAAAAAGGTACTGTGGTACTGTGGTCTTAGGAGCATTGACGGAAGTCTGACCTCTACAGCCTGAGTGGTCTGGACACCTTAATGTGGCTGTTTGCTTTTAGCAGATTTGTAATTTGGTGTGTACTGAGGACCTCCTGAGATGGCAGACCTATCGGGAGCTTGCATGGGTCTCCTTGCATTTGAGGGAAAGGTTTATGAACAACTGTCTTGTCTTGTTTCTCTGTGTAGACCAGGCTGTCCCGGAACTCAGAGGTCCACCTACCCCTGCTTCCTGGGTGCTGGATTAAAGGCGTGCACCACCACTTCTGCGACAGTCTTTTGCTAGTGGGAACTTATACCCAGTGTGACAGTAAAGAAAGCAAGTCCTAAGCTTTAAGGGAATTAGCCTAGGACAGCTTCTCCTGTGTAGGCTTGCTTTCCCTGTGTCTCTTAAACAGGGGCCCCTTGGGAAAGGGGGTTGGCCTTCAACGTCCCTAAACACCCGACTCGCTCAGCTCTGTGCACCCTCAGGTCATTCCCAAAAGCAAGTTCGTCTTGGTGAAGTTCGACACCCAGTACCCCTATGGAGAGAAGCAAGATGAGTTCAAGCGTCTGGCTGAGAACTCAGCCTCCAGCGAGGATCTCTTGGTGGCAGAGGTGGGGATCTCAGGTATGGACAAGTCCAGGATAACTGGGGACGGGGACTAAATAACTCTGAACCATTTCCCTGAGGAAGCTGGCTTTGTGGTCTGTTGGGACCAGGTGCCTGCAGCAAGCTGCGCTCTAGCAGGTGCTGACCCAGAGCAGCCTACAGATGATGCCTAGAGAGAGCGAGTGCCCCTCTACCAAACCCTCACCTGTCCCACAGAAAACTGTTCCCTCAGAACCACATCCCTCCATGTAAGGCAAGGACAGGAGTGTCTTCCTCTTGTTCTTGTCTTCCTTTCAGTTTCTGTGCCAGTGTTGGATTGTGGTGGTTAGCTGGAATGAGCCCGAGCCACCACTAATTGAAGGGCAGTTTCTACAATTGTGGTGGTCACCAGCATCTAGTGGTGACAGCTCAGAGATCCGAAGACACCAGATTTCAGTCTTGTCTGGACTGTTACCTGAGGACTAAGATCACCTCAGCTGGGAGGCCTGCAGCTCCAGGACCTTCCCTGTGTCCTCCCAACTGTGGACTGGTGGCAGTAGAGCTAGCTGGCTAGCACACTTCTCCAGGGCAGCTAGACAGTTGTCTCAAGTTCCAGTCAGTTCCCTCAGAGCTTGGTGAAGAGTAACTGCATTGATCCTGTGTCTACTCTGGGCCAGACCACTGCGGCTTTCCACGAGTTTTGATGATACCTCTGTGAAGGAAGTAGTATGGGACTGTACCCTGCATCACAGACCTATGGCCTGATCCTTAAGACTTGATGGGGGGGCAGTTAAATGCCAGACCTAGGGGCCTGGAGAGATAGCTTAGCAGTTAAGGGCACTGACTGCTCTTCCAGAGGACCTGGGTTCAGTTCTCAGAACCCACATGGTGGCTCACAAATGTCTGCAATCTGTTTTCAAGTTGAAACCCTCACACAAATATACATGCAGAGAAAACACTGATGTATAGAAAAATAAATCATTAAAAGAAAGAGGGGCTGATGAGATGGCTCAGTGGCTAAGAACACTGACTGCTCTTCTGAAGGTCCTGAGTTCAGATCCCACTAACCACATGGTGACTCACAACCACCCTTAATGAGATCTGATGCCCTCTTCTGGTGTGTCTGAAGACAGCTACAGTGTACGTATGTATAATAATAAACCAAAAAAAAAAAAAAAGAGAGAGAGAGATTTAGTACTTTCACTTTGCCTGGAGACTACTACTCTGTCTTTTCTTGTTTCTCTGTGTAGACCAGGCTGTCCTGGAACTCAGAGATGGGTTCCAGCTACCACCATGTATGTATTTAACACTTCACCCTTCCACATGCTTCCTCAGTGGTATCCCTGCAGTGTCACAGAGCTTGACTGGGCCCTCACACCCACAGTTTCTGGCAAGTACTGGACACGGTATTCAGAAGATATCCCCCCGCCAAAAAAAACAACCACCAACCAAAACACCCAAAGGAAGATAAGCATCACTGAACGGCAGAGTAAAGCCATACAGCTAAGGAAAAGAACTCGAACCCAGGTCTCCGGCAAAGCTTCACATTCAACTACACCTTAGCTTTGAGTTTGCTCCTTCCTCATGTCTGCTTTCTGTCCACAGACTATGGCGACAAGCTGAACATGGAGCTGAGTGAGAAGTACAAGCTGGACAAGGAGAGCTACCCAGTCTTCTACCTCTTCCGGGACGGGGACTTGGAGAACCCTGTGCTGTACAGTGGGGCAGTTAAGGTTGGAGCCATCCAGCGCTGGCTAAAGGGGCAGGGGGTCTACCTGGGCATGCCTGGGTGCCTGCCTGCATACGATGCCCTGGCAGGCGAGTTTATCAAGGCCTCCAGCGTAGAGGCCCGACAGGCCATTTTGAAACAGGGACAGGATGGCCTCCTAAGTGTGAAGGAAACAGAGAAGAAGTGGGCTAGCCAGTACCTGAAGATCATGGGGAAGATCCTGGACCAAGGTGAGGACTTTCCAGCCTCAGAGATGGCCCGGATCGGTAAGCTGATAGAGAACAAGATGAGTGACAGCAAGAAAGAAGAGCTGCAGAAGAGCTTAAACATCCTGACTGCCTTCCGGAAGAAGGGGGCTGAGAAGGAGGAGCTGTGACCGGGCACAAGGGTTCCCCAGGGTTTGCCGGGGGCAGGAAAGGAGAGCTAGCTACCTGCCGGCTGTGTGACCCCTGTGGGGTGAAAGGGGCAGTGGAGCAAAGCAGGCCTGAGCCAAAAGCCTGTGCCTCGAGTGTGCCTAGACATTGATGCTGCTGAGAGCATACTTAGGACACCCCCAGAGCCAGTCTGTGGGGAGCCTGTGTGCTCAGTCAAGATGGCAGTGAGATCCCCCCACCGCCCCCCCCAGGAGTCGGTGCTACAGAGGGAGGTGCTGCTGCCCAGGTCCTTGACGAGTGTAATTCTCATCAAATAAAAGTCTGTTTTGGTTAGATGGTTTTCTTTTTAGATAATACTTTTAGCCTATGATCAGAGTTCAGCTTTGAGTGTAAGCTGCTGTTGTGCACTCTATTCTGCAAGACCCTTCCTTAGGTCTTATGTTTCCATGGCCGCCCATGTATGGTGAGATACAGGGTGCAGTCTATACTCAGACCTTATGTGAACAAGCAACAGGGTATCATGTTTCATATCTCTATAGAGCAAGCAAATTCTTTTACTAATGTACTGTTTTTAGAATTTATACAACGAAAGCCAATGTGGTGACATCTCTGTTTTGAGCACTAGTGGGGTAGGTACAAGGATTGGGAGTCAAGGTCAGCTTCAGTGATCTGAGGACCAGCCTGTGCTACCTAAGACTGTGTCAAAAACAAAAATCACATGAGCATTCATTCCAGTTCCAACATGTAAAATATAAGTTACTCTCCCACAAAAATCACTTGCTATAAACTCCCAGCTTTTGATCCACCCGCCAGGTAGGGACTGGAACTCCTCAGCAGATACAAGTGTGCTCGACACAGTTGGCAGAAGTGTGAGCCATTCAAGCTCCTCCACTTCCCCCAGACTGCCATTCAAAGTGACCTGGAAACAAAGCAGATGAAACCCCGTGCACACTGTAGCGGAGGCCATCAATGTGAACCATCTGTGCAAGAGTGGCCCATGTCCAGGGTGCACAGGATTTACACCTCAGGAATATATGTGATACCTAAAGACTAGTATTTTAATCTTCAATTTTTTATTTTCGGTTTTTCAAGACAGGATTTCTCTGTGTAGCCCTGGCTGTCCTGGAACTCTCTCTGTAGACTAGGTTGGCCCCGAACTCAGAAATTCCAACTGCTTCTGCCTCCCAAGTGCTGGGATTAAAGGCATGCGCCACCACTGCCCGGCTAATCTTCAGTTTTTGTTTTTTTTTTTAAATTTCTGTGTCTTGAGTGTTGCTTGCCTACATGTTTGTATATCCAGTGTCCTTGCAGTGCCTATAGAGGCCAGAAGAGGGTGCTGTATTCTCTGGAACTAAAGTAGTAGATGGTTGTGAGCCACTTTGTAGGCGCTAGAAGAGTCCTCCAGGACTTCTAACTGCTGAGCCATCTCTCTAGCTGCTAATATTTTAATTTTTAGTTTAATTTTAGTTGTAGTCTATTTTAGACTCTCTTTAGGTGCTTCAGAAGCACACAGACTCGCCTTAGCTGTTCTGGTTTGTATATGTATCTAGGCCAGGCTAAATCTAAACAACAAAGTAGTCTCTTCCAGTCTCTTCTTTTTTGAGATAGAACAGGACCTTGGCAGTCTACCCCTGAGCCCTGACAGGATGGCTTGGGCTCACTGTAGCCATTTCTAACTTCAAGAGCTTGGGAGCAGAAAGACTTAAGTTACTATGACTCCTATCTTGAGCTGAATGTGTTTAAGGGATTTGCATATGTCACGGCAATGCAGTCTCCACGTATTCTGCAGGCAGATGATCATGTCCAGCAGCACTGGGACAGGGCAGTCACCTGGCTCTCATAGTGGCTGCCTAGAGTCCTCCTTAGGATTAAACAGCCAGGCAGCAGTGGCACATGCCTTAATCCCAGCACTTGAGAGGCAGAGGCAGGTGGATTTCTGAGTTGGAGGCCAGACTAGTCTACAGAATTAGTTCCAGGACAGCCAGGGCTACACAGAGAAACCCTGTCTCGAAAAACTAAAAAAAAAAAAAAAAAAAAAAAAGGTTAAGCAGCTACATACAGCTTAAGGGAATTCCTCAGTAGCCCGAACCAGTATACACTGGATCTAATATAAAGAATTTTATTCTAAAGAATCTGCAATTTTTTCAAATAGTGTAAAGAGGCCCTTTCTAATTCAGGAGTAAAAATGCCATTGAAAATAGGGTAGAGTAGGGCAGGACAAGAAACCCAAGACTGTACAGGGAAGCCCTAAGTCCGTCCTGTCTTGAAAAAAAGGATCTCAGTGTTAACTCTTAATGGGACTCATGCAATGTTTGTGGGACACAGAGAAGCTAGAGTTGAATAAAGCTGTATCCCTCCTCTTCCCCCCAGAACATAATGTGCTGTGCGTAACCCCAAATAACGTGTAATTATATGACTTGTCCCATGTTTGGCAACAAGGCAGTAATCAGATTTGCACCGTGTCAGGAAGGTTAAGAACAGGCGAGCACTCATCTTTTTCCTGCTAAGGGCATGTACTATCAGGACAAAGAGGAAAGCAGCTCCCACTTCCACCGTGTTAGCGGACTGCCTGAATGAAACCTTGGGGTGCTTTGCTATGAGGGGCCTTTGCCCCCGACTCATTCAGATCTGCACACATTCTGACATACGTCGGCACACAGCTTCCAGTAGGACCTAGGGGCTCAGCAACGAACATATGGCCCATGACACCTGCTCAGATTCACCCGTTAGTTAATAATGGGAGTGTGCAACATCTGTTATGTTCTGACCTTTAATCTTTTGGGGTTTGTTTATTTTCATTTATTTGTTTTAATCAGTGTCTAGTAGCTGAGCATGGTTCTGACCTGATCCTCTTGCCTCCACCTCTTTAAAGCTGAATCTACAGGAGTGCCCCATGCTAGCCCATATTTAGGGCTACTAGTACAGAACTGAGATGAGGTACACTGTTTTGGAAGCTCTAACTTTTAAGACTGAACAAAAACGAAACAGGAAAAAGTGCCAACTTAAAATAAAAACATTTATGTAAATTAGCCTGTCCAGTTAAAGCTGATTTCCTGCCTGCACTTAGTTCTCAAGAGCAGAATTCCCATACCAATAAATCACATAAAAAAGTAGGAAGAGTCTCAACAAACCTGCAGATAAATTGAACCCCTTTTTGTATTGAAAAAGTTGAAATGAAAGACATATACAGTTTGAATGTGGTGACTGCAAAATATAATGCAATTTCGAACAGTTAAGATTATGAAAATATACAAAGTCGGCGGCAGCACACCTAGGTTTGTGCACTCTCCATCATGTGGAGACTACAGAGGACCGTCCGCCCACAGCAAAGTAGTAACCGACCATTCCTGCTTTGCAAAGTCTTGACTTAGGATCTCAGTAGTATAAAAAGCAGTGATTTTTTTTTTCAGTCTGTAAACAGTAGTCGTGGTTTTTGTTGTTTTTTAAATATCAATTTACCACACAAAAACAAAACAGAACAAAACCCATATAAACCACAGCAGCAGCAGCAGCAGCAGCAGCAGCACTGGGCCTTGAGCACTCTCCTTAGATGCTAGTGACATACAGGCGTGGGGAGAGGAGGCGTTCACTCAGTAAGAATATAGATATATATATATACTTTAACTGTACACAATGTATAGTGCATGACAGCTTCCAAAAGAATAAACGGATAAAAGATAGTGGCCATTTCATAATTTCACTCTTTTTACAGTTATCTCAAAATGTAAGAATTAGATCTGATTGAAATGCTACATTTAGTAAGAAAATCAGCAAGTAACAGAGGAAGTGTAACCCCAACATGACATTATTCGTCAACAAGACCAGTGGAGGCCCTACATGTTAGAGCAGGAGACTGACAGGATAGACCATTAGAGGAAGGAGCTATGCCTGAGGGTCATAGCCAGCCCATGCAGTCCATACGGACCATGGTCAGCTGACAGAGCTTGATTTAGAGCATGTGTGACCGTGAACACACAGCACAATTTGAATATCCCAAGAAACATTATTCCAGGAGCCAGGGCAGTGCAAGCAAATGCCCACCCAGTCCCATGGGAAACAGGCCACAACTACAGAACAGTACCACAAGGTGGTGTTCGAGGCAAGTCAAAATCAGGGTCTTCAACCCATCTTATTCAAAAAGGCCCTTTCTTTGGGGATGGAGCACGTGATACTCTGATGCAACCATGGTGTAGGCTCCAGCACATCCTACAGGTAAGAAAGTAGTTTGCACACATTTCCTTACAAGTAAATTAGTTAACCACTATGCTGCCTTGTGAATCCCAGACAGTCACGATAAAGGATGCAATGCTGTGCTGGAGCACAAAGACCAATCCTCACCAAGTCATCTTTCACCTTACAGTTACACTCAGGAATAAAGTGACAGGGAACAAGAACAGAAGTGAGAGAGGAGATTCAGACACAAAACAGTCATGAAAGCGCTGTCGGAGCTCGGCATGACATAATCAAGAGCAATTTCATCTTCTTGCAGACCAGCCTCTTAAGCTGGAGGCTTAGGGACCAGACCACCAACCTTAGGTGAACAACATGAATACACCTGATGCAGTTCTTAAGTGTCAACAAAACACAAACATCAGGCCCATTATAAAACATACCTTTTTCAACCTAAAACTTAAAACCTAGGTTAAACCCATATACAATTCCTTCCGTCCCAAAGCTCCCCCGTTAAAAGCACTAGAGTAGTAAATCTGTTTCCAAGCATATTTATGCATATGCGTATCTGTGTGTGACTCATGAATCGGCTGCACAATGTGACTTAACAACGACGACACAAATATCAGACTCGCCTGCACACACCATGTACAACCTCTTCCAACAGCTCTTCCACCTTTCCCAGAAGAGCAGCGGGGCTCAGTCTCAGCAGCTTACGAAGCTCACGGTGGGCTGTGCTCAGATTTCCTCCTCAAAGTGGGCAGAACTCAGACTTCCTCACTGCCCTAAGGCTGAGCTCTCCCAGGAGTGGGGCTGGGGATGTCTTGGCTGCTGGGACTATGAAGCCAAAACTGAGCACCTGTGTCATGTGCGGTGCCCTGTGGTGGCACGAACTCAGCCACATCTCCCTTGAGCCTCTGTGGGCCCATCCCGGTTCTGTGGGACGGCACAAGGAACCTGCCACTAAGGGAAGGGTCCGGCTCCCGGGTCTCCTACACCTGCTTTTGCCTCATACGGCTACAGTACCCAACCCAAACTCCCACTGCATGATGACAAAGCAGCCCACCTGCTCTGAGGTCGATGCTATACTTATTCTCTATTGCTGCTTGTATAGAAATGACCGCCCCAGCCATTCCTGGTGCTGGGAGTGAGGTGGGGTGCTCTTGTTGCTGTCCTGTATGTATGGACAGGTATAAAGAGTGGTAAACCCAGATGAGGGTCCTGCTTCTGGTTTATATACAATAATTTAATTTGTTGTATATATTTAATACCTCAAAAATTAATTCACGACCAAAGTCCTTCATGCATTGTGAGGAAGTTCTGGATTGGAACAATGCCAGCCAGATGTTGTGTTTGCTGGGGAAGGTGCTGTCATCTTCTGCTGCGGAACCTTCGGTGCCTATGGTTCAGAATTCCTTAAATTTTTAGTTTCTTTGTAGTCTCAAGTCTTTTTCTCAGCAGCTCCCCCGTCTCCAGAAGTGAGTGCAGGTAACTGCTCTGGACTTTCCCCTGCACAGTCCTTGAAAATTTTCTTTCTTCCTACAAAACAAACAAGTAGTCTGCTCAAAAATCAGTCGCTCAGTTTATAGTGACCTCACGCACACCACCAATGGCATTTTCAGTTCATAAAGATTATGGAAGGGGAAAGCCATTTCTGGCATCAAGTGACTCATGTAAGGCACACATGGCACAGGCTGTGATCAACAGGTGTGTACCCCAGACCAAGAAAAATGTGAGTCTTCCCAAGTAGCTCAGACACAGAGCTATTTTATGACAAGCTGGGTATAAGTGAAATAAATCTGTGATGAACTGGGCATTAGCTGACCCTCAGGAGAAAGTTTCCACCTGTGCACAATCCTCGCTGCCTGCCACCATCCATCTCTTACCGTAGAGATACAGGTCTCCTCTAACGTGAGCTCCTCAAGTCTAAGTGCAATTAGATGGGCTTCAAGTCCTTTAATGTGATCCACAGCATTGGAAATTACAGTCTCAAGTCCAGTAACGTAGTCTTGGAAACTGGTGAAGATTGGAGGCTGGGGAAGAAGATGACAAAGCTGTTATCAGCTTCCCAAACAACCCATTTTTCTAGCATGGTATGATAACTTCCTAGCATTCAGTGTCTGATGCTGTGAGCACAGGGATGAATGGATACACTTTGGAGAAACCCATTAGCTGCTAACTTAGCTCCTGGGACACACTGCACTGTTCTTTCAGTGGACCTAGGGAAGGATCTTCATGTTACTGTAAGGATGAACCTGGGAAGCGGTGGCAGGGACAATGTAAGTTGAGAGACAGCTGCCTTACATAGTGAGACTGTCTTAAAACCAACACATACTTGTGTCCCAGTTACTGGGGAGGCCGAGGATCAAGAGTCAGGACAAGCCCAGGCAACACAGCACAGCCCTTAAAGGAAAGGCTGCAGCAAATGTGCCTCAGAGACCTGACAGCTCTAAGAATGTGTAGGGAACAGGGGAAGGCAAGGCAATCGGGCCGGGTCAGGCGGTCGGCTGCTCTTTGTCATTACCATAATGATGCTCATTTCTTTTTTCTTCTTTTTCTTTTTCTGGATATTTAATTTGTAGGGTCGCAAGACACTTTCACAGTAACTGGACACCCAAAGGACGACAGAAACAGTCTGAAAGAGGAAGTTTGCAAGGTCATCAGCACAAGGTACACTAAGGCATCTGCACAACAGCCAGAGACGCCAACCAGTGACCATGGAAAGGGATAAGCCAACCAGGATGGCAGCTGTGACTATGCGCAAGCACAAACACTTCTTCCTTGGAAGGTATCCCCTATGCATCTGTCCCAGTTTGCTGCTCTAACAGCTGACCGCATTGTCCTTCCTCCTGGCTCTCCCTCTGCTAGTCTCCATTTCCTTCCCTTCCCTAAGGAGAGGGAGGATATGTGTGTCCCTTTGCTAAGTGGAAAGCCCACATCCCAGCATGTGGGAGCTCTCCACAAAGCAGTTAGTGGCTGTGTGTCCTGAGCATCCAGCTGGCTCCTATCCCACACTGTGGTACGGTATGTGTGTGCTCATTGACTACTCAACACCACTGGCTGGGGGAACACTCTGCACTGAAGAGGGCTGTCTGCTCTTACAGAAGACCTAGGTTCAGTGCCCAGCACCCACATGGCAGCTCTGGCCTTCTGCAGGTACTTGTATGCAAGGTAGACACGAACTCACACAGGAACACAATATACACATAAATCTAAACAACAACAGAAAGAATCTGACTAAAATCAAGAGTCCTGCTGCTGTCAGGGTGCTGGCATATGCCCATGACTCCTAGGAGGCTGCAGCTGAGTCCAGAGTTCAAGGCCAGTCTCGATTACACACGAACTAACACTTTCAAAAATGACAAAAATGGCATCTAGTGTCCTAAACAATCAGTGACAAGCTGCAGGTGTAAAGCCCATGCTCTGCTGCGGAGAAGAGGCAACAAGCCAGGCCCTCAGCAGGAGGAAGACACACCTCAACGAAGAAGACCAGATTCTCTAGGACTGCAGGCTGGGTCTTCACATTGCCATCTGTAACTTCTAAGAGGTCACCTTTACATGTGCTGAAGACACCTGAGGGGGAGAAAAGGTTTTATGCTATTATTCTCTGTAAGTTTTGATGCTTTTAGAATGTAGAATCTAAAATAACTAACATAAAAACTTAATTCAAGCCAGGTCTGCCTGGTAGCACTGGAAGTCAGAGGCGTGGAAGATCTGTAAGTTTGAGGCCAGCCTGGTCTACATACTAAGTTCCAAGCTGCCTAGAGCTACAAAATGGGACCTCCATCTCAAAACAAAAACAACAAAAAAACCAAACAAATTAAAGCTCCAGTGAATAGGAGTGGAGCTGAGCACCAGTGCTTGCCTGGCCTGCTCTCAGTTTCAGACACCGTCCTCAGAACCATCAGAAAACAAAAGATAAAACTTCCCTCACACAAAGCGTCAAGGCATATAAAGTAACTAGTCTTAACAATTAACGTGCTATAGTCGACAAAATATGAAAAGTAGTCTTAAAAATTATAGCCGGGCAGTGGTGGCGCACGCCTTTAATCCCAGCACTTGGGAAGCAGAGGCAGGCGGATTTCTGAGTTCGAGGCCAGCCTGGTCTACAGAGTGAGTTCCAGGACAGCCAAGGCTACACAGAGAAACCCTGTCTGGAAAACCAAAAAACCAAAAAAAAAAAAAAAAAAAAAAAAAAAAACCCACAAAAAAAGCATGCTAGCCATCAGCTAAGAGATCTGAAGTACAGGCTATCATAACTACAGACTGGGTGGTTTAGCAGCCCTGTGCCACTGTGACCTAAAAGGCTCAGAAGACCACCAGAGGAGAGCATCTGCATGGGGCTGGAAAGAGGGCCTGGTTAATGAAGTGCTGGGATCACCAGCAGCCACATGAACGTGAGGCACAGCAGAGTCTCTGGGCCAGCACTAGACTAGTCAGACCAATGCACTGCGGGTTCAGTGAGTCGCCTCGCGCCGGGTCGGAGAATAAGGTGGAGCGAGGTAAGAGGTACATTCAATCTCCAGCCTCTGCACATTCATGACACCCTCCCACACACCCACCTCTCTCACCTCCACAAACACGCTCGCCCATGTCAACTGAGACTATTCACTTCATACTGTTAAGACTGGCCAACTGAGTCCACGGAAGCTCACACCCACTACCATCCCATTTATGCTCATTTCCAAGTCCTGCTGTACTAAGTTTAACTCTCAGGCACAATGCTGTTGCATGCCTGTAATGCTAGGGTAAAGGAGGAGGGTCATCAGGCCACAAGCACCTGGGCTGCACAGGACGTGTGAGCTAAGTCTGGAACATACATGAAGACCATCTACACACAAAAACAACTACCTTTAACTTTAAAGATGAAAAAATAATTTTTAAAATTAAAAAGAAAAGCTTATTATTTCCAAACCCTTCCATATATATTTATATACCCTGAGCTCCTGTCAGACACACAAGCACAATTCAGGAATCGACAATAAAAACTCACCTTTCAATAGCTCTAGTAAAGACGTAAGACCACTTTCTATTCGCTCCTGGATATCCACTGTACCCTCTGAAATGAAAAACAAGCAATCAACATTGGGTTGGGAATTTTTTGTTTTGTTTTTTAAAGAAAAAGCAACAAACTAGGCATGATTGCATAGAGTTGTGATCCCAGCGCCCAGCACACTTCGGCAACCAGACTGAGTTCGAGCCCAGCCCACAAGCTATGCTGAAAAAAACCTGTGGGCTGGGAAAGCCACTGTCACCAAAGCCGAGTTTGATCCCCCAGATCCAGTTGTTGGTAAAAGGAGAGTGAGTGCTGTGGTACACACAGACTAAGTAAGCAAACACACAAATGACAAATACCTACAGCAGCAAGCCCGGAGAGATAGCTCGGCATATTCCCAGCACACATTTCAGGATGTTCATAATGGCCTGGATCCCCAACTCCAACCCAGCTGACAACTCTGGTCTCCATAGGCACCTGCCCTCCCCTGCACACCCCGAGACACACACACACACACACCCCAAAAAGTTGGTGCTGGAGAGAGAACTCAGTACTGGCTGCTGTGGTAGAAGAACCAGGTTCAATTCCTATTACCCTCAAGGTGACTCACAACTATAACTCCAGTCTAGAGGATATGACCCTCCCTACTCTGGCCCAGAGGGCTCCAGACATGCACATTATGCATAGAAATGCACACAGGCAAAATAGCCATACACATACTAAAATAAAATAAATTGAAGTAGTAAGAATCTGAAAAGGTGCAACAGTTAACTCAATTCTAACAAGTAGTCATAGCAGGGCCTTTTCCCTGAGATGCACACATTTAATCCCACGATTGAAAGACACAGAGGCAGAAAGGCAGAGCTGTCAATGGAGGAGGGACACTGGCTGCTGCTCTGGACACAGACTGTCTCAGGCTCTCCAGCAGGACTTGCCAGTTATGCTGCCTGAACTGCAGATCCATCAGCATGCAGGAATGCAGCTGGGGCTCAACATATGAGTCTGTCTGGTTCCCCGTAAGTTTAGCGTTTAGCATTTCTGGCACTTACTACATTCTTAATCATAAAGGTCCAGTAAACACGGGCCCCTGCATGCATACTTACCTAAGCCACTGGTGTCAAGCTCATACACGTCACTGACCAGATGGAAGGACTGGACCTGGCACTGACAGCAGCCAGAACTGAAGAACCTGCTCATCCTGGTAGGAACAGGCCCAAGGAAGGGGTACTGGAAAAAGACAGAAAACCAAAGTATGAAACAGGGCTTATAAGTGCTGAATAAAACAGAAATCCATCCATCAGGAAGCCAGCAACTGACTCCCATAGTACCAAGGAAAAGGCCATATGTATTAGTGGAGCAGGGTGGTGTGTTCCCGTGGTCCCAACACTGAGGCAGGAAGACTTCAAATTTAAGGCCATCCAGAACTATACACCAAGAACCCATCTCAAAGGGAAAAAAGGGAAAGAAAAAGCCCTCCAACAGCTGCTGTTTAGCTTTTCCTGACGAATGGGTTTAGACAGAGCAATACCCAACCAAGACTGTCCATCCCTCCTTCTCTGTTACACCCACAGTTGGTGGGATAATTATTGCGCCTCCAACAGCAAATACTTATTGATAATACCTGAATTTCCTTCTCAATAAACCGCTTCCCCATCTCCACGGCCACCTCTAGCTGTTGGAGGAGCAAACGAAGGATGTCGATCCGGGAGGACACACCGTTCTCTGACATCTTCTCTGAGTTCTTGGGCTCCACAGGGTGGGTAAGACTTGGAAGTCCACTGATCAGCCTCAACGTTAAGGAGCGAATTCTTAACCACATGGTCTCCTCCTCCAAGGAGAGTTTCTTATGCTCTTCAGAAACATTCCTTAAACAGAAACATCCCCAGACCGTCCATTTTACTCAGCCTGCTGCCTCCAAAGCTTTGAGCCTTTGGTTTCCCCCTATCAGGATACCTCAGTACAGTTTCTGCCTTCACCTGGGGCTCAGTGCAAGCCTCTGATTACCACCTGCCTCACAACAAAAGGCTGTGCACGGCAGCCTGTAGAGGTCCTTTCCCCACGAGGAATGTGTGCTCTGAGGATTAAAACATGAATGATACAAAAAGTTCAGACGCCAGACAATCGGGGTAGGTGGTAAAAGTGCCAAGTTACTCAAACACGCAGGAGTCCACAGGCTCCCACAGAGCCTCAGATCTCTCCATATACAAGTATACGAGCGCAGGACTGCACTGGGGCTCAGCTCAATGGCACAGGACACCTTCACCCTTTGTAAGGCGTGGGCTCAATTCCAAGTAGAAACAAAAAATACACAAAATCCTAAATTGGTGGCAACACTTGCACCATCTCTTTTTGAGGCACAGTCTCTTTAGATCCAGTGGCCTCTCTCTTCTTGAGAAAGGAACGGATGGCACCGGGCCGACCTGTCTTAACTGTGAGCCACATTTCTTTTTTTTTTTTTTTTTTTTGGTTTTTCGAGACAGGGTTTCTCTGTATAGTCCTGGCTATCCTGGAACTCACTTTGTAGACCAGGCTGGCCTCGAACTCAGAAATCCGCCTGCCTCTGCCTCCCAAGTGCTGGGATTAAAGGCGTGCGCCACCACCGCCCGGCTGCCACATTTCTTTAGTGATAAATAAATGCTGCAGTGTGCTGCAGAAGGACCATTGCACGGTTAGCCGTGAGAACACATCATTAGTACTGGTGACAGAGCCGCCTGCTAAACACCTTGTACCCTCGTCACCCAGTTGCCCTGGCAGAAACAGCACACACTGCGCAATATCACCCTTTCCTCCTGACTACTGCTTCTGCTCCTGGATGGAGGGAAGAGAAACCAGCGCCCCAGACTTTCCCTGGCCCTCCACATACTCTTGGTTGGGATGAGCTGTAGTGGTGCAGTATAGCAACTACACACTGCCTTGCAGGTCTTTCTGCCAGCTTACTCAGTGTAATTTTGATAAGCTACAAATCAGTGTGTGCAAAGCCCTCATACACAGGTCTTACATGTTTGTGCCCTAACTTCCTAGGCAGACAGGTTGAATTTTAACCCCCCCTCTAGAAGGCTATAAATTTTACACGTCACCTAAATACAAGGCAGTAACCAATCCCTACAGAGCCTTGCTGCCCGCAGCCATCCCTTCATCTCTGCTAGAAGAGAAGCTGTAGTTAGAGCCTCACCTGCGTAGTTCCTAGTTACCCCGAGAACGTCAATCCAAACGAGGAAACTGAGACGGCCATATAGCCCAAGATGGCCCAAATTTGCTATAAAAGATGACCTTGAACTCCTGACCCATCTGCATCTCTGCCTCCCAAGTCCTGGACTCTAACATAGCAGAGTGACACTGTATCAGGTTCCACAACTAGCAGACACCGTCTCAGCCTGGTCAGAAAGTCTGTGGCCAGGAGTCCTTTTAATTTCCATTCTTGAACTGGAGAGAGCAGTGTTAAAATGAAAACTTCTTTATTTTGTGTTTGTAGGTTATGGAGGCCTTCCATCAGGAAGATCTCAAGAACTGAACTCGGGTTAATGGCGAGCCCTTCCCCCACTGCCCCACTGAGCTGTTGGTCCCTCTGACTCTTCTGAAGACTGTGCTTCTCATCTGTGTGACCAGAGGCCACTCTAGAGGATAACAATCTGCAGGCTGCCCGAGCAGGTGGGAAAGAGCAAAGCGGAGGCAGCTCTCGCAGTGGCTGATGAGCTGCTTCCAAAAAATGACAGAACCGTCCCAGAAAGTTTGGTTTTCTCTCACTGACACTGGGCCTCTTATAACACAGGCCTTGAACTTGCTGTGTAGCTGAGAATGTTTTTGAACTCCCGATCCACCTGCCTCAACTCTCAAAAGTGCTGGGATCACTGGTGGGCATCAACATGCCAGGCTCTGAGGAAAGTTTTAAACAAAACTGCTGCTAAAACATACTCGGGAAACAGGCCACGCAGAGGCCTGGCTCAACTACATGATGCAAAGAGGGCAGAACGGCAGCACATGGCATGTCTGTCAGTGTGTCGTGCCTGGGCTATTCATGTCTGCATGTGGCTTAGAATAAGACATCAGTTGTTAAGTATTTTTACCTTTTTGTTTCCTGAAATGAGATCACACTGTGTAGCCCTGGCTGTCCTGACTGCCCTGGCTGTCCTGACTGCCCTGGCCTCAGAGTTCTGGCCTGCCTCTGCCTCCAGGCAACAACCATACCTGGCTAATATACTTATCTTCTGTATTGCTCAAAAAACAATAATAAATTTGTACTTATGTATACATACATATATTCACACACCACATATATGCAGACACAGACACCAATTTGTCAATTTGCCATAACCCTTTCAAAACTAACAGAGATTAAAAGCATTTATATATGCAAGGTTGAGATGTTAGGAAAGCCAAAATCACTGAAGATGTCTCGCCTTCCTCTCCAGAGCCTAAGGACTGCATCTTGGTGAAGCTTGTCTCCCTCCACTTAGAGCTCATACAGCACGCCAAGGACAGACCCAGCTTGGCAGTCCAGCACAGAGAGGGATGGGCTGTGTCCCTGCTCTCTGATTCCAACGGTGAACACATGTTTGTGTATAAAGGAATCTTCCTAACATTTTGGATTCACCGTTTGACTGTTCACTGCTGAGTTCCTCTTACCTGTCTTTTGGATCCCAACTGAAGAAAACATCCAAGTCTCTGTTGTCTCGCAAATCTTCCCATGGAACATCATCTTCCTCTGGCCTCAGATTCATTGATTTGATACTTTCTGCCAAGCTAATTGATCTGTAATACAGAAGGTTTGCTTAGACTTGGGGGCAGGGAGGAGAGATAAGTGCAAGACTATGTATACCTAGAGAGACCAGAGGTCTACACCAGGTGTTCTCCTCTGTCTCTATCTACCTTGTGTTTTGAGACAGGTTTCTCCCTGAACCTGGACCTCACCATGTGGCTCGGCTGGCTGGCCAGTGAGCCCCAGAGAACCTCCTGTGAGCACCAGGCTGCAGGCATGCACTACCATGCCTGATTTACACATGGATGTTGGGGATCAGAACTCACACCCTCACCAAAGTGCTTTACACACTGAGCTGTCTTCCCCTGTACTAAAGTTTTATTTTTATAATAATATAGTCATGAAAACATTAGGCAGGACTTTCTTTTCCTGGAACGAGAGAAAGGATTTACTTTAGAAAACATGGTCTCAAATGAGGGCAAATGGAACCAAGACAAGTCATGGCATCTCACTACATAGCAAGTGAAAACCAGCAGGATAGAGTGGGTAAGCAGCCGGATTGGTCCCCAGGGCAGACCTTTTTCCTACTGGATCTGAGCCAGAGCCCTCCAGCATTCTCTACAACAGGGTCAAGGCTCTGTATCTCCCCTGTCTTCCTGTCCTCCCTTTTCCCTTAACCGTGCTACTGACAGCCATGAATATTAGGTCTGGCCCCTCAGTCCATCCTTGCCTCCCATCAGGTACTCACATGTTTGCTTCAAGTAGAAGGTCTAACAGCATCCGCTCAGTGCGTACTTGTGCAAAGTGGAGAGAATTATTCAGCCTGTTCCTAAAAGCGATAAACTCTGGGATCTTCTCAAATGCACCATATTTGTAAGCTTGAATAATGTATTCTGAGGTCTGAGGAGGAAAGACATCACCTTGGTATAAATACTCCCTTGGTCAGGCAATGTAAGCAAGCACCACTTGCCAGCAAGCTAACCATTCAAACTAGAAGCAAGGCTGGCCTAGTCAGTCTCTGGAGGTCTGGGCCACAGAGTGGTCCCAGGTATGGGGAACATTCCTTCTCTTTAATCTTTTTTTTTTTGATTTTTTCGAGACAGGGTTTCTCTGTATAGCCCTGGCTGTCCTGGAACTCACTCTGTACACCAGGCTGACCTCGAACTCAGAAATTCGCCTGCCTCTGCCTGCCGAGTGCTGGGATTAAAGGCGTGCGCCATCACTCCCGGCCCTTGTCTTTAATCTTGCAGCGGAGTCAATGTCTCCTTTACTACACAGCTAGCCCTGAGGCAGCCGTTACTATCTCCAGTCCTGACTTAGCAGTCATGTCTTTCAAGACCTAGAGGATCTTCTATCACAACAGCCAAGACTTTGGCAAATGTCATTCCAACAGGAATCTTACACCGTTTAGTCTGTGTCTAAGACAAACTGTGCTATATTCAAAGATTCTAAGGATGCCATACTCACACGACCATAGCCCACCCAAAATGAAACCACTCTCCTTCAGAAAGACACTGCTCCTAGGTGGGTACCAGACACAAGGTGATGGATGAGCCTTGCAGCAGGACAGAACACACCAAACAAGACACCAATAGGACTGTCATAATGAACGCTGAGGAAGCCATCAAGAACCAAGTTTCCTGAGCACACAAACTGCTCAGTTGCCCCAGACAAGCAAGTGAAGGGAGCGCTCCCAAGTGTACTGTGACTCAGATTAAAATTATCGGATGAGATGCTGCAGAGCAGAGCCAAGATAGAGAGTTCTACACAAAGTCCTGGCACAACACAAGCAAATCTCAGGGAAGAACATTTCAGAGTGGGCCCAGGCCACTAGGATCAGAAGATAGATCACCCCTTTGGGCCAAGGGAAGTAAGTATTTAGCTGAACGCTGATGTCTGCACAAAAGACACTTACTAGAAAAGCTAGTTTTTGCCTAGTTTTTGTTTCTTGCTCTGCCCCCATTTCCACTATGCCTGAGTAATTTGCCCAGGAGAAAAATAGGCCAATAGTCAACAACATACCCTCTGATACACAGCCTCGCAGGGTTCATTTCAAGCCGTGGGGCTGCGCCACAGGCGCTAAGTCAACTGCATTCGATGCGGCTTTTAAACCCCCAGGGGACACCTCGGTCAGCTGTTTGCCTGCAGTATCTGGAGAGATTAAAGACGGACGGACACAAGAAAATTAAAAAGATTATGTGTGATCCTGCGGGTGTAGGACTGACTGCCAGCTTGACTGAGGACACTGGCATGCCTCATCAAGAGGCCCACACTTAGTCAGACTTCTCTCCTATAGTCCCCAACTTAGAAGACACAGCAGGGCTAACTGCCAACCCTTGTAATGGGAGCTTACAGCTTGGAAACACTTCCAGCTAGCCAGGATGCAAACAAGACTTGGGTGGTTCTGGGCAGACTGCAGTTCCAACATGAGACAAGCCTTCCCTCAAGTGGGAGCTCAGTGTCTGAGCAGTCCACAGAACTTCACTTGAGAAAACAGACAACAGCTTTTACATGACAGAAACAAGGGAAAACCAGAAGAAAACTACAGTCTCAACACACCAGGAGTGGCTGCAGTTTTTGTGCATCTGCCTGAGATAGTCCTCTTCAAATGCCACATTATAGTGGCTCTGCAGGGCTAGTCAAGGGCCCAGGGAGCAGTAGCAGGAGGCTGAGAACATCCCTGCTGAAGCCTGGCACCTCATGGGACACAGCCAAACAAGCGGCCATAGGCACTCTAAAGACTGCTGACCAGAGCATGCATCCACACCTACTCCCGGTCAGACACCAGAAGAATCCCTAAAAATGAACCCTGAGTGCTATGAAAATTAGCAAAACACATAGGTATCAGACCTTAAATGATGGCCAATATGAATATCTAAAATAGAGATTTCAAAGAAAAAAATTTAAAATATCCTTATTATTTGTATTTATCCAATGTATGTTTGGGTGGATCCCCTGGACCTGGAGGTACAAATGGTCACGATCCACCAGACGTAGATTCAGGCCCTCTGCAAACCCAGTATGCTCTTAACCACTGCCCTATGTCTCTGTCCCCCAAAAGGGAGCATTTAAAACTACCTGACTTTTGGCAATGGTAAGACCTAACAGTGACACCTAACAAGACAGCAGGACCATCCAAGGGTAACTTTGAACCCCTAACAACAGCAGATTGCCTATTTAAGAAGTGCTTTGTTAAAGAACTAATTAGGAAGGGAAATAAATTAGTAGCCCAAGGGAAAAAGCATCTGGGGACCCCCAGAACAAGTGAAGGTTGCAGAAGACTATGCTTGGGCTTTACAGAGAGCTACCCCAACAGGCGCAGGGCTCCATTTCCTTACTATAGCTATGGGTATCAGCACTGCCTCTGGTCCTTACAGATGGTCTACTTGAGAATGGTTAAAGTAGCCCCAGTTAAACTCAAGGAGAGGATTATTATTCCCTGACTAGTAAACTGGTAATTTATCAGGCTCAGCATCATGTACATTTAACTACATTAGTGATTCCTGCCACAGGCAACATAGCAAAACATTGACTCCTCTGAGGCCAGGCAAGAAGACAGCACTTGGGGCTAGCCTCACCTACATTGCAAGACACTGTCTCAAATTTTAAGAGTATTCAATAAATTAAATGTCTTTAACCTCTTCTTATAAATACAGAAGAGTGAGAATAATGAAAGATGAGGAAGCAGTTCTTAAGTTAGTAAATCCCTCAGAAAGAGATGGCAAGCACACATTCCTGAATGTGCTGTGCGGTCACAGGTTTCTCTGTCAGCAGGGAGAAGGTCTGCACAGCTACCAATCCCCATAGGATAAGCAGACAGACAGCTGATGGAGTGGGCTGAGGCAGAGGCCAGCCTTCTCTAGGATCAAAGCTATCCTCAGCTGCTTCACACCTATGGCACAGAACACACACTGCTCAGACATGCGTCTGCCCTGCTTCTTTATTCTTTAACACATCTCTCAGGAAGCACGTGGAAGACAGACTTTAAAGGAAAGACCTCAAGACTCAAGAGTATTTGTCAAGATGAGTCACAGATGGCAACTTCCTCACCAAGCTCAAGGATGCTGAGAGACCAGGAAACTAGGAAGCTCCTGGCTAAGCCAGGCATGGCCAAACTCTAAGAAGTGAGGCTTAGCCACACATAGAAGAATAGCAGTAGTGGCCACTCTAAAGACTCACACCGTCTCTACATACTAGCTCCTGGTGTTGCTCCAGTTTTGCAAGACCATCAACTGAGACCATGTGGATTCCTGAAAGAACTTTAACCACGTGGGCCCAGGGAGCAGCAGGGATGACTACATGCAGATCCTCTTAGACTCCGCCCTGGGCAGCTCTAACAAACTGGCCCTTAAATGCAGTAGGGGCTGCTATTGGCCCAAACTTGGAGCCCCTTGCTCCAAGATTGGAAATCTTGGGAAGTCCCTGGATAGCATGTGAAACGCAAAGCTGAGGGACGTGAGATGTCTCAGTCTGTTAGTGCCCCGTTAGAAACGGACATTTCTAAGGATTCAATTATAGACATGAGCACTGAGCAAATTCAATACCTCTCCCTAGTGGTCTATGGGCACCTGCCAGTTAAAGAGCCAGGCGCCGGGGGCTCTGTGTTGTGACCCTAGGCGGTGCACTCTACACCAGGCAGTCAGCAGCAAGCCACGATACCAGTGGGTTTCACTTACATCTTTCTGGTTGGAGTGGAAAAACCTGAGTGCGAAGTTACAGGACTGGGAGGCAGCAGCGTACTGACCCAGGGATGCAGCATATCGGGTCAGAAGATAGCTAGGGAGGAAGAACAGAGAAAACATCAGTCACCTCCCTCTACTGTCAAATACTAGGCACCAAGTTACTATGGCAAAGAGAGAGTAGGCGAAAAAAAAAACAAAAACAAAAACCCCTGCCAGAAGGATCCTGCTCATGGGATCAAATTAAAAGAAAATCAAGAGAGCTCTTTCTTTACACCCTGATAATAACTAGAACGATCACGACATTCGCTTCCTCGATTCGAATAACTACATAGCATAGCCCAAACTCAGACTCAAAAGGAAGTCCTGGGTCAGTGGCAATAGAAGAAAGTCTGAAGGATTCACGCAGCAAAAGAGCACAAGCAGGCCTCGCACGATGGCCGGCACCATCTCTGGGGAAAGCATCTGACCCTTCTAATTAAAGCAGTCGGAGACACAAACCCTTGCGCTCTGGCTAGTGTTTGGAGCCCTGCACTGCTACAGTCTACACGAGTGACCTTCCTAGGCTCGACGAAGCTGCCTGCTCGGTACTCTGAGTGTATACTACCAACCCAATGGTGTCGTGCTGGATGTGCTTAGCATCGAGACTGGAGTAGAGATCCACCACTGGTTCAAATGCACCCAGCACGCAGTAGATCCGAACAAGTAGCAATTTGAACTGAGCATTGGATGGGCTATGGGTTAAGCCTTCTTCCAGCAGAGTCAGGGCCTGCCAGACTGCAGTCTCCTCACCTAGAATCAAAACACATTATCCACTCAGCTTTAAGAGCACGGAATTTCCTAACAACAATGAATCATGAATGAGTTTGGATGCATAAAAATTTTAGACACAGACTTGGGATCAAAAGAGGGAATTCCAGGCTGGAGAAATGGCTCAGTGGTTAAGAACACCGACTGCTCTTCCAAAGGTCCCGAGTTCAAATCCCAGCAACCACGTGGTGGCTCACGACCATCCATAATGAGATCTGATGCCCTCTTCTGGAGTGTCTGAAGACAGCTACAGTGTACTTACATATAATAAATAAATATATCTTAAAAAAAAAAAAAAAAAGAGGAATTCCCCTAAATACAAAGTCCTCGAGTAGTTACATCAGTGCTTAAATAGAGCTGTGCAAAAGTAATCCAGGATGTGTATATATTGGAAAGATAATCATGGATTCTCACAGAATCTCAGATTCGGAAAAGAGAAGGACTTTGAAGAACAAGAGGATGCTAGCTAGCCTTCCTCCTGAAGGGCTTTAACCACAAGACAGACCATACAAGATATATCATTTTATTCCTTATGTAACTGTACTAAAAATATCACATGATATTTAAAAGAAAAAAAACCTGCTATCAGGAGCAGAGAGATGGCTCAGCACATAAGGCCACCAAAGCCTGCAGTTGAGTCTGAGCCCTGGGTCCCACATGGTGATCTTTGTAACTCATGAGTGACGGCACACGTATCCACACATATATACACAAACATACAAAATGATATTTTAAAAAAGGAAGCTGGAGGATAGAGAGACGACTCAGAGGTTAAGAGCACTGGCTGCTCTTCCACAGGTCCTGAGTTCAATTCCCAGCACCCACATGGTGGCTCCCAACCATCTGTAATGGGATCTGATGGCTATTCTGTCATGAATGCATACATGCACATACACCACTCATATAGAGAAATAAGTAAATCTTCAAAAAGGGGGGGGGGATGTAAAAAGCTGGGCTGTAGTGGTCCCCATCTTTAATCCTAGCCCCCAGGAGGCAGAGGCAGAGGCAGGTACATCCCTGAGTTTCAGGCCAGCCTGGTCTACAGAGCAAGTTTCAGAGCCATGGCTACAAAGTGAGTGCCTGTCTCAAAAAACAATTTAAAAAAATCACTTATTACTATTTTTTTAAAGCTAAATAAAAAGGGCTTTTTTTTTTTGTTCTGTGGGGTTGCCCATCTGCTTTTGAATCAGTGTGGTTCTATTTTAACCCTAGATCTGTTTCACAGTGATTAGTTGTTAATCAAATACATTTAAAAACCAATCAGATAGCTGCTGATTGAGTCACACTCATCAGAAGGCAGGGACAGCTAGGCCTAAGGCCCCAATGCGTGGTCTGCACAGTGTGAGCCTCCACGTCCAGCAGGCTCAGGAGCTGACACAGATGTCCTACCTGCTTCTCTCCATACATCAATGAGCACATGAACAGCGAGCAGGCAGTAATAGTCTGAAAACTGCAACTCTGTCTTCAAACAAGAGCGCCCTGGGAGGGGAAAAACACACCTGGTTTTAATAGTTATTCAACAAGTACCGCTACAGGAAGCTCTTGTTTGCTTTTTAAAGAAGAAAAATGACAAGTAGGAAAGTGGGAATAGCAGGAGTACTGAAGACAAATATGAGCCTTAATAATAACTTGGGATGCAGAATGGGCATAGACTGCTTGCCGTTGTGTGCATGTAGACCTGGCCTCCATCCCTGCGAAGAAGGGAATGGATGGGGGAAAGAATGGGTGGGGTGGGTGAATGGATGGATGAGTGGATAGATGGACTGGGGGTGGGGGGGGACAACACAAACCAAAGGTTTAAAAGAAGCCACACTCAACTGGAACAGGAATCCAGGGGAGAAGGAACACATGCTAGCCACAATAGGATGATCTAAAGAAGTCTGAGGTGAAGGGAAAGAACCAGGGCCCAACCGCCCCTGCCAAGCAGTTCTGGACAGCAGTGCTCTTGAGACGCCTCTACCAAGCAGTGTGCATTAGCATTAGGTGCAGAGCAAACCCTGTCTGAAGCCCCTGCTTCTGCACTCAACATTTCCTTTACAGTATACACTATTCTGCTTCACACAGCCTTTATGAGGATATAAGATCACAGCTCCCAAGTGTGAAAATCCTCACAAATCATGAGCTCATCTAAGAGCCATGGTCTAGCCCAGCTGACGAGAGGAGCAGAAACCACCCAGCAGCAGCAGCAGCGGCGGCGGCGGCGGCGGCGGCGGCGGCGGCGGCGGCAGCAGGACTAAGAAAGCTGAGCAGTACTCACAAAGCAGGGGCACGCGATGAACACTACCTGACGTTTGCTACTCACCAAACTCCAGTCCGTGCTGGTACCTTAACATCAGTTCTTTGACCACATCCAGCTTCTGACTCTTATCCATGCTGTGGTACAAGCCAAGGAGCCGTGTCAGCTGCACAACACACAGATGCTGCTGCAGGCCTCGGATGTCGGCCGGCAGGGCAAGCTTATCCTCTGTCGGCGTCGATAATGGAACAACTCCAAGGAGCTGGTTAATGAACTGCAGATGGGATGAACAAAGGCCACACCATGCAAGCGCACTTAGGACACCTGAGAGACTCTGCGAGAGAACTGCTGAGCTGGGGAGATGGCCCAGCGGTTCTTAACCTTACATACTCTTAAAGAGCACTGTCTGCTCTCCCTGAGGTCCCAAGTTCAAACCCTAGCAACCATGTAGTGTCTTGCAATGATGATACAGGAATCTGATGCCATCTTCTGGCATGCAGGCATATGTGTAGATAGAGCACTCATATACAATAAAGTCTTTAAAAATAATTAAAAAAAAAAAAGGACTGCTGTACTGTGCATTCTCTACTACCAGCTGCTGTTCAACCCCTAGCTCACGCAGACCACGTGTAATGCTACATGCCTGGGGACATGAAAGCAAAAAGAAAACTAGAAGTTCAAGGTCATCCACTGCTATACAGACTAGACCACGAGAAATCCTTTTTGTCCACCCATTTTATTGTGGGTATTGGTGGGTGTTTGGCCTCATTTGTCTGTGCACTACTATGTGGAGCAGACGAGATGCTTCCATGAGCACTACAGATGCCCTAGGATTGGAGTTACAGAGAGCTGTGAGACACCATGTGGGTGTCAGGAATCAACCCTGGGTTTCTATGAACAGCCAGCACTCTTGATCACTGAGATCTCACTGAACATGGCTGCTCAGAAGGCAACGTTACACAGGCCCATCAGCAGCACAGGAAGGAGCAGGCCTCAGAGCAGCTGTGCCCCCCCACCCAGGACATCAGCACTGCTGGGCATGAGCCACTGCCGACCACTGCCCCTGCTGCTCAGCTCATGACCTGCTCACTAGTGCTTGAGTGATCTGTCCAGATGACCACCTGGACTCTCACTTTCATTTCCTCCAAAATAAAACTCTCCTTCTGGGGGATCCTGACTACTTCCTTTTTCTCTGAACCACGTCTTCCCTGCTCTACTTGCTCTTCTATAGGACAGCCATTCAGATACAGCCTTCCCAGACCAATCTTCCCACTCAACTATTTCTCTCTCGTGTAAACCTTCAAATGCTCCTAGAACCCTGACTCTTTCTGCATTTTACAATTTATCCCAGAGGCTGTATGTAGGTCTGAGTCCTGTACACAAGCATCCCAAGAAAAGTTCCACTAAGACAATGGAGAGAGTCTTTCAGAACCCCACTGACACAACGGGCTTCTCAGTGGATCTAGGACAAGGCTTGTGCCACACATGTGCCCTAGACAGTCACCCAAGTTCACTGAAGTGCTGCATCCTAGTGGATAAAGACATGGCAGTCCATTGCCCTCAGTTCCCTCGACCCTTGTGGGGTGAAAGGTCACACAGCATCAGCCTTGGCACGGGCAGCATGGCTTCCGGCACTCACTGGTTACTAGTGAGTAAGTTCCAGGCCCTATCGCTGCCCTGGTGCTCTGTCCCACTGCAGGCACACTGCTCTTCGGTTGGCAGAGGACTCCAAGGATAGCTCTGGAACATGCACTAAGCATCTTGAGTATGAAACAGTCTAGCGAAGAAGTTCTCAACCAGGGTTGTGACCCCTCTGTGAGGTGAACAATCTTTTCACAGGGGTCACGTATCAGATATCTTGTATACCATTATAATTCATAACAGTAGCAAAATTACAGTTATAAAGTAGCAACAAGATATTTTATGGTTGAGGATCACTACAACAGGAGGATCTCTATTAGAGGGTTGCAGCACTGGGAAGGTTAACAGCCGGTGGTTTAGAGCGCAGGGGGTATGTATGGATGGCTGTAGATGGCTGCCCTGCAGGTAAGGACACAAGCAGTCAAGGCTACAAAGTGCCAGCTTCTAGATGAGAAGTTGGCCAGGCTACACTGCTCACTCTGGATCTCAGCACTAAAAGGCTGAGGATACAGGGCCCCGGGTCATGTGATCCTAGCTCAGAAAAATAAAAATGAAATTCCTGTTGACAGGTGACAAATCTGAGCCAGCCCTACTGCTAGGGAGAAGTCGTGAGTGTGGCTCTCTGCTGGTTTTAGACCTGACTGACAGGATGTGACAATGCCAAGCACTATGGCCGTAGCTCAGTTACTGTACTGCCCACCCCTGAACTAGCATGCAAGCAGACACTTCAGGCACGAGCAGAACCAAGGGCCAGCCACGTACTTGTGTGCACTGGGCGGCAGGCAAGAGGTCAACGAACACCTTCAGGTCTGTGAAGCAGCATGGCTTATCCCCGAACTTCTTGAAATACTGGAACATTAACTCTTCTGGGTCACCTTAAAGAGGAGGACACTCAATTACCCACAGACTGAGGCAATGTCTAGAGTGACACACTTGATGGAAAAGGATCTATTTTATTTACTTTAACTTTGTCTGAAGCCAGAAACAGTGGCACACAACTTTAACCACAGCGCACCATCTCAAAAAATAAAATAAAAATTATAATAAAAGAAAAAAGTACGAGTTAGGAGGGCACACCTGTAGTTCCGGCATTCAGGAGGGAGAGGCAGATTAAAGTTCTCCTCAGTTACAGGGCACCTCCAGGCCACCCTCCCACCTCCTAAAAAGTAAAGCTACTCGAGGGAGCTCACACCAGAAAGGCGGAGTTCCAGGGCTGCTTGCGCTACTGAGTGAGATCCATTCTTTTTTTTTTTTTTTTAATTTTTAATATTTTTTTATTACATATTTTCTGAGATCCATTCTTAAAAAAGCAAAAGCAGAGAACATTCACACCGTCTGAGAAATTTAAAAATGGTGAGACTGGAATTTCTCTTTAAACTGGGTCAGCAAGGACCCAATGGACTAAACATTCAGGAATATAAAAAGCCAAGCCGACCATGGTCAGCAGATGGATCTTGTAAATCAACCATCTTTGGCAGCTATGTTCAGGTAATAAGCATATTAAGCATATTGATAATGAGGCCTGCACTCAAGATTTGGGGGTGGCCTCAGCTTCTCAGGGCTCACCACCACCTAAGGTTTCTTACCCAGCTTGTATTCATCATTACAGCCTTGGCTCCGCAAGCGCCTGATGAGCTCCAGCTTAGCTAGGTGTGGGCCTCGGACATGTCGAGAGCTTTGTGATGCCTCCGTTATCCTGTCCTCTATAAACTTCACAGCATCTTCTGCAGAGCAGTGTACTTCCCCTTCTAAGGAGCTGGGAGGAAACACAAGTCAGACTGATCTTAAGAAACAGCAGTATGCTATTATGAACAGCAGCAGCAACAGGCGAACAGTGGCGGCATATGTCACGCTGCAGCCCCTCCTGCAGGAAGCAGCAGGACACTGAGCAAAAAAAGCCAAGGACTGCCAGCACCAGAGGGAAGAGGCTGGGCTGACAGATCTCCGTGAGTTCTAAACCAGGCCAGTAAACAGAGTTCCAAGACAGTCAGAGCTACTTACACAGACCCTATCTCAAAGACACAAAAGAAAACTCAAGGGCCAGAAGTGTGGCTTAGCAAGACAGCATGTGCACCTGCCTCACATGCTCAGAGGGCTGGGCTTGTGTCTGTCCCAGCAGGGCTTTGGGTGGTAGTGGTGTAGCCCCAGGGAGCCAGCAGGTAAGAGCAAGCAGATGTGAGAAAGCCTGATCCCATAGGTAACGAGCTACAAAATCACACTTAACCTCGGTCCTGGATACTGAGGAAAGAAACCACTGTCAAAGCACCTGACGGAGGCTCTGCGCACCTGAGCTCCATGGTAGGACCCACAGGAAGAGGAGGAGGGACACACTCCACGAGGTCTGCTCTGACACATGTGGTGGCACACAAGTACACACACACACAAACAGGTAAGATAAAGCTTTTGTTTTGGTTTGGATTTTCCAGACAGGATTTCTGTGTCCCCCTGACTCTTCTGGAACTAGCTCTGTAGACCAGGCTGGCTTCATATTCTGAGATGCGTCTACTTCTGACTCCTGATTTCTAGGATTAAAGGTGTGTGCTCAACACCTGGCTAAATGAAGCTTTTTTGTTTTTGTGGTTTTTTTTGAGACAGCGTTTCTCTGTGTAGCCCTGGCTGTCCTGGAACTCACTCTATAGACCAGGCTGGCCTCGAACTCAGAAATCCGCCTGCCTCTGCCTCCCGAGTGCTGGGATTAAAGGCGTGTGCAACCACACCCAGCTATGAAGCTTTTCAAAATAACAAAACAAAAACTATTTTTTAAAGCTTCAACTTAAGGGCTGGAGAGATGGCTCAGCAGTTAAGAGCACTGACTGCGGGCTGGAGAGATGGCTCAGCGGTTAAGAGCACTGACTGTTCTTCCAAAGGTCCTGAGTTCAAATCCCAGCAACCACATGGTGGCTCACAACCATCCGTAAGGAAATCTGATGCCCTCTTCTGGAGTGTCTGAAGACAGCTACAGTGTACTTACATATAATAAATAAATAAATATTTAAAAAAAAAAAAAAAGAGCACTGACTGCTCTTCCAGAGGTTCTGAGTTCAATTTCCAGCAACCACACGGTGGCTCACAACCATCTGTAATGGGATCTGAAGCTCTCTTCTGGTGTGTCAGAAGACAGCTACTGTGTACTCACATAAATAAGTCTTTTACTTAGGGAAAAAATAAAAGATTCAATTCAAACTTGCTTAGTATTACCTATAAAAAAGGAGAAAGAAAAACTCTGTAATAACCCAATTACTATCATTAGCAGAGACATTGATGAATTATGAAATATCTGAGAGATTACTCTTGAGCCACTTAAAAAAAAAAAAGCAGATTTCCATCTAGCACTTATGAAAGAGCATCTTAGGGAAGAAGACACATCAGAATGCTTTCTCAAGCCGGGTGTGGTGGCGCACGCCTTTAATCCCAGCACTCGGGAGGCAGAGGCAGGCGGATTTCTGAGTCGAGGCCAGCCTGGTCTACAGAGCGAGTTAGTTCCAGGACAGCCAGGGCTATACGGAGAAACCCTGTCTTGAAAAACAAAAAAACAAAACAACAACAACAGAATGCCTTCTCTAATGGCACACAGCGCTAACCTAACAAACAACAAGAGCAAGTGGGAAAGCAAGGTACTGTCAGGATTTGTCACATTGGTAGGTCAAGTGAGACCAAGTGCCATATGGGGACTAAAAGGAGCCTTCCAGGGTGCATGCATTCATTACAGTAAAGGAGCCTTTCAGGATGTATGTGTTTATTACAGCAAAATAAAAAGGTTATTTTGAAAGGAATGTATTATTAGAAGATAAAGCATTGCTGGTGCACAAGGAAGTCCTTTTGCTCCATCACAGAGCACCACTATAATCCGGACATGCTGGTACATGCCTATAATCCCAGCACTCAGGCTAGGGCAAAACAGCAGCTCTGTGCTGGGGATACAGTTCAGTGCTGCAAAGGTTTGGCATAGGGTCAACTCCCAGTGCACAGAAAGAGGCACTGGAACTCCACAAAGAAAACAACCATCTGAGAACACAGGTTAAGAAACTCCACCCAAGGGGGCTGGTGATATGGTTCAGTGGGTAAGAGCACCCGACTGCTCTTCCGAAGGTCCGGAGTTCAAATCCCAGCAACCACATGGTGGCTCACAACCATCCGTAACGAGATCTGACTCCCTCTCTGGAATGTCTGAAGACAACTACAGTGTACTTAGATATAATAAATAAATAAATAAATAAATAATCTTTAAAAAAAAAAAGAAAGAAAGAAAGAAAGAAACTCCACCCAAGGTGTCATTCAATGAAAGCTGACCAAACCAACCCCTCTAAAATATAATGTGTGGGCGGGAGAGATAGCTCAGCAGTTACGAGCACTGGTTGCTCTTACAGGGGTTCAGTTCCCAGCACCCACATACTAGTTCACGCCTGTCAACAACTCTCATTTCAAAAGATCCAATGTCCTCTTCTGGCATCCTTGAACACCAGGCATAACATGGTGCATATATATATATATATATGCACACAAACGCTAGTAGAATAAATGACTCCTAAAATACAATAAACTATGCAGCATATATATCACTCCTTACTTAAAGAAAAATAAAAACATGAAGCTATGAAAGTGAGAAGGGTGACCACTTACTGTTCCCCCTCAGCAGGCGGCGTCCAGGCTTCCTCAATCAGTCGAAAGACAGAATCGAAATAAGTCAAATAGAACTGCCAGTCATCTGAGCTAAAATCAGATCAGATGATGCACAAAGGATTAAACCCACGTTGAAACAAAGCTGCCTGAGGAACCGTGACTGCAACTGAATTTCTAATCATGCCTTCCATGTACCCTCCCCCGCCCCCCAAGAAGGCAATGCAGAGACTGTGAGAGGCTGAGGCTTTTCAAGATAGTCAAAAACCTAATGAAACACTTCCCGGTGAACTCTAAGTAGAGGCTGGGGTGGAGGCCAGTGTGATACAGTGCTCATCCTCAAGACCCAACTCAGCCATCACTGCCAAGGCACCGTTAAACCTTACCCCAAAATAAATCACCTCTCACGACCCACGCCAGCATCAGTCTAGAAGCCCAGAAGCCTTCACAGGCTCATGGCTCTCGAGCAGTGGCACCGACTCACTTTTTCAGCAGGAGGCGTCGGGAAAGGGCGTTGCACTCCGGCCACTTGCTCAGCTTCTTGTACATGGCCATGCATTTGTTTTCCCGACTCTGAATTTCACTTGTCAACTTCTCTAAAATCAAAAATATAAAAGGTGGTGGGTTGGTTTCATGTCTCAGAATAAAATCCAATCATAGGAAAGACAACATTGCGTTACCCTGCTCCTGCGAGAAAATAAACTCACTGCAGAACACATACTACTTACTATCCTACAAAACCAGCTTCCTAATACAAAACTACTCTCTGGCAAGGAATTTTGGTAATTATTGATGATTCATACTGGGCTTCGGGGTGTGTGTGTGTGTGTGTGTGTGTGTGTGTGTACTCAATCAGGACTGGGAGGCTCAAGTGACACATCTCTGAAGCACTGATGAGGATTAAACTGAAATGAGTTAAGAATGATGAGGTTTTAAAGCAGAAGTCAAAAACTGCTTAGAAGAGTTTAAAGGTAGAGATGTAGCAAGTACATCATCAATGTAGCTCAAAACAGAGACAGACCTGCGTCTCTCTAAAGAAGGTGGAGGCAGATGACACGTCATTCCAGAGGGCTGCCCTTGAAGAGGACCAGTGTTCAGTTCGCAGCACCCACACTACAGGTCATCACTACTGTGACTAACTCCAGTTCTAGGGAATCGGATGCTCTCTTCTGGCCTACGTGGTAACTATACACTCATGATGCAGACATGCATTCAGACAAAACACACATCATGTAGAAGTAAAATGTTTGAAAGACAGAGAAACTCCCTTTTAGGAAATAATAAGATAATTTGGCGCAGGTGTGACGGTCAATGCCTATCTGGAAGCTCACAAGACAGCAGCCAGGGTAGGCTGGAGGCTATTGTGACCCATATAATCAATTCCAGACCTGTCAGACCTACTTGCACAAGACTCTGTCTCCAAAATCCAAAAAGGATAGCTTTGCCAGGACTAATAACTCTGGCCTGTAATTCCAATACTTAGGAGACTGAGGCAAAGGGTTACTATCTGAGGCCAGCCGGAGCTACATGGGATTTTTTTTCTCTTTTTTGGTTTTTCGAGACAGGGTTTCTCTGTGTAGCCCTGGCTGTCCTGGAACTCACTTTGTAGACCAGGCTGGCCTTGAACTCAGAAATCCACCTGCCTCTGCCCCCCAAGTGCTGGGATTAAAGGCGTGCACCACCATGCCCAGCATTTTTTTTTTAACCACAAATAATTTTCATTTTCAAATTGTTTTTCTTTATACCACCAACAAACACCATCTCTCTGGCTTCTAATTATGCCAGAAACCTTTTTGCTTTTATTTTTTTTAATGATGTATTTATTTACTATATGTAAGTACACTGTAGCTGTCTTCAGACACCCCAGAAAAGGGAGTCAGATCTCATTATGGGTGGTTGTGAGCCACCATGTGGTTGCTGGGATTTGAACTCAGGATCTTCGGAGGAAGAGCAATCGGTGCTCTTACCCGCTGAGCCATATCACCAGCCCCAATTTTCATTTTCAAATTAAAGACAAAATAGAAAACTTTATAAATTACCTCCTAATTTTCCTCTAATGACATCCAGGGCTTCCTGGTACTTTCCCAAGCGCTCCAGGATCATGTAATAAAGTTCAACCTTGCAGAAGACACAAACAGTTACAATTATTTAACGTTCAGAACCATGGCAAGACTTCCCTTTGCACACAAACCCTGGCGGGGGCACTTGCTAGAGATAGCTTGGCTTCACTGTGCCTGAGCTGAGGCTGCCCAGTACTGTCTACCGGAGGCCCCTATGGGGTCACAGCTAAGCAGCAGACACTGGGGAATGGAGGACGGTGTACTCACCTCAGCTTCAGCCTCTATCTTGTCCTCCTTCACCATCTTCTCTACCATTCTCTCCGCCAGGGGCAGAAACATGGTTTTGGAGAGGTTTTCATCCCGTGCAGATATAGACTGTGAGAGGAAAGATACGGGTTTTGCTTTGATCTCTCTCCTGCTTGCTCTGATCATGTCACCATGCAGAGAACCATTGTGCCCTGTGACTCTGTCCTGTTTACTGAGTACATATCCGGTTTAATCTGGATCCACCACTTGGATACGCTACATAGTAGCTACCTTTGCATCCCACAAATCCTACAATCCCAGCTTCCACTCTAAGACCTAGAGCTTTGACAGGCTAATCTGACATTCATCTACAACCATTCAAAAAGGGATGAGTGTCCGCTGGGTATGACATACATTTCCCAAGTACCAAGAAGGAAGCCGTTCCACAGCTAGAAGAATTACTGTATAGCTGCCATTTTAAAGCCAGGACCACTGTTAACCCTGCAGTGCAGATTCTGCTCAGGGCTCATTACCCTGAGGAAACAACCTTACAAGTTAAATGCACATTCACTTTGCAGATAAAGAAACTAGGAGAAGGTGATTCACTCCCCTAGTAGCTGGATGGTATGTGCTGAAGCCCCACAAACGTGAAAGTCATTCTGACTCCGGACCATGGTCTGTCAGGCCGTTTTTTGTCTTCTCAGACACAGTCTCACTTGAACCCTAGTTCTACCTCAAACTCCAGACCCTCCTGCTGTGCTGGGGGTCCCAGGTGTGTGTCACCATACCCAAGTCTATTACGGGTTATCTTGGCCACAGCCACCCACCCCCTTTCTCCTCACAGGGGCTCACTGTGATTCACACACATGTCCCGTTCTGTAAAACAGGAAACTGAGGCTCAGAAGTAACAGACACAAGCCAGCTGTGGGGCTGCACATCTGTAGTCCTCCACTGTCACATACTGAATTGGGAGGCAGCCTGGGATGAACTGATGAATAACTGAGAGAATCCCAGCAACTAGGCATCGTGGCCACCCCAAAATCAAGACGGGGAAGCAGCAGGAGCTTGAGTTTGAGGTCACCTAGGTTACATAGCAAGTACAAGGAGATACTCTGCCTCAAAGCAAGACAGAAACACTAAATAAAGGAAGTTGAAAAACTGTCTCAGTGGTCAAGAGAGCCAGCTGCTCTTCCAGAGGACCTGGGTTTGATCCCAGCACCCACATGGTGGCTCACAAATGTCTGTCACTCCAGCTCCAGGGGATGAGATCCCCACTTCTAGCTCCAGCAGCCACCAGGCTCACACATGGTACAGGAAAAATATCTAGGCACATACAATACAAATTAAACAGAGACTACCAAACACTACCAACAGGTGATTTGTAAAGACCCTCCTGACACTGGTACAATGTGTTACTCAAATTCAAAGTTCATTACAAACAATGATGGTAAAGACAGGCCTGGACCCCACCCTGAGCTGAATACTTACTTGCATGATCAAGCTCATCACCGACCAAAAGTAGTAAGGGTTTTTGGGGACAATCTTATACAGAGCCATGCCAGCCTGAAAGACAGAGAGCTTGATTTAGAAAACATCAACTGGAGAACGACGAATAAACTGGGAAGAAAACAGAAATAAATCTGAATGTGCGGCACATTCCCGAGGAGACCAGCAACACAGTTACGTACCCCAGTTGGTGGCAGTACCCAGTAACCTCCTCATAACAGAAACACAAGGAAATAAATGCCAAGTGACAGCTCAACCTTTGAACCCTTGTTCTAAAGGGCAAGTCCAAAACTCATCCCAAAATAGTCCTAGGAAGACCACCAAAACCCACAGAACCTGACTGTGTCAGTTGATGTGATCTTCAGGCTGTGGGTGGAATTCAGTTGGCAGTGTTTGCCCACCATGCATAAAGCCCCAGGTTCAATGCCCAACACTGCACAACCAGACACAGGCTCATGGACAAATGCTGCTAGTCTCAGGTACTTGGGAGACAGAGGCAGGGCAAGATCATAGTCAGCTGTGTAGGGAATTTGAAGCCAACTTGGGCTGAGGCTCTGTCAGAGCAAACAAGCCACAGCAGCAACCCTCACTGAAGTCAACATTGAAGCAAACACAGCAAAGAAGGTAAGCCAGATAGAGGCTGAGCTCAAGTTTTTAGTTCCTTCCAAGCTACCAATAGTTACAGCCAAGCCCATCAACCAGGCACGGTGAGGCAAGCCTGGAATGAGCAAGCCTCCCAGAACCTGAGATGCAGAGACAGAGGATCAAGGCCAGAATAGAGAGATGACTGAGTGTAAGAGCACCACTAATGACTGCTCTTCCAGAAGTCCTAAGTTCAATTCCCAGCAGCCATATGGTGGCTCACAACCATCTGTAATGGGGTCTGATGCCCTCTAATAAATAACTCTTAAAAAAAAAAAAAAGTTCAAGGCCAAGACAATAATTTTAAGGTCTCCTTAGCTACAGAATAAGCGTGCTACTTAAGACTCTACTTAAAAAAAACAACGGGGCCAGGCAGTTGTGGGGCACACCTTTAATCCCAGCACTCGGGAGGCAGAGGCAGGCGGATTTCTGAGTTCGAGGCCAGCCTGGTCTACAGAGTGAGTTCCAGAACAGCCAGGGCCACACAGAGAACCCCTGCCTTGAAAAACCAAAAACAAACAAACAAACCACCACCAACAACAAAAACTAAATGGAAAAATTAACCCCTTTGTTGTGTTTATACAACATTCCCACACTTCGGAGCTGGTGCACAGAAACAGAGGTAACTAGAATGAGTCAAGCATACTTGAGATTAAATAAATTGCTGTCCACAAATCCCTTAAAACTCAAAGAAAAGAACCCTTGCCAGGTATGAGCAAAATCCAGCACAAAGGAGAGAAGGCAAAATGTAAACTACACAAACGATTCTTCATGCGGGGATGGTGTGTGACCATGCAGATAAGGGCAGAAGTGTGCATATGTAGAGGCCAGTGGGCAACATCGGGCTCATTCCTTAGGAGCTGCCCACCTTGCTTTTTGAGACTGTGTCCTCACAGGGACTGGGGCTTGTCATAAGCTGGGTTGACTAGCCTGAAAGCACCAAGGACTATCTCCCTCCTCGGCACTGGGGTTAGGAGCAAGCTACCACAGTGATGGGTGTTTTGTTTTATTCTGAACCTGAGTACTGGAAATCAAACTCAGGCCTCATGTGTACACTGCAAGCATTTTGCCAACTAAGTTATCTATCAATCCCTAGATTCTTCTCCGGGCCCAGCTTATCATGCAGCCGAAGCTTGCTGTGGAGCTGAGAAAAACTCCACACTCTTGATTCTCCTGAACTCATCTCCCAGGTGCACAACACACCCAACAAGTTAAAATTTACTCAGCCAGCAACAAAAAAGTATACAGCTCAGGGACTAAGACTGCATACCATAGGGCTGGACAGATGACTCAGCCATTATGAGCACTGGCCGCTCTTCCAGAAGACCCAGGTTTGGTTTCCAGCACCCACACGGCTGCTTACAACCTTTCATAATCATAGGAAATGATTATGGAATCTGTTCACAGACATACATGCAGCACGCAGCAACACACACACACAGATAAATAAACATAAAAGGAGCTGGAGAGATGGTTCAGGTTAAGAGCATGCACTGCTCTTCCAGAAGGCCTGAGTTTGATCCCAACAACCATGTCAGGCAGGGCACAGTTCCTCCAGTGCAGGGGATCTGATGCCTCCTGTACCTACATGAGCATAAGCATACACAAGCAAGTACATACACTTAATGAAAGTAACAATGTACAGATAAAACACATGCTAGGTGATTCCAAGAAAGGCGAGATACACAGGCTGTCCTCCCCTCTTTAAGAGAAAATGGGGAAGTATTACAATGAAATGCCCTGGAAAATACCATCTCAGATGGACCTCACAGGACAAAGCAAAGCTTTAGACCAGGCTGAAGATATTTATGATACACAAGCAGGTGAGAAAGTCAACCAGTTCTCAGGAGGGAAACTTAGTCTCAACAAAATCAGGGAAACCGAGTCATGGGGCTGGAGACATGGCTCAGTGGTTAAGAGCTGTCTTTCTGATAGACCAAGAAGGCTGGAGACAGCTTAGCAGAACACTGGTCTAACAACCAGAAAGCCCTGGATCCAATCTCTAGAATTACCAAAGAAAGAGAAGCCAAAAGCTAGGCATTGTAGGAAGAGTACATGCCCAGTATTTGCAAAGCCCTACGTTCAATCTCAGCAGCAAAAATGTAAGGAAAGAAAACAATTTCATGGGGAAGAAACACAACTATTTTGCCTGTAAAGTCTTCAAAAAAGAATCTAAAAGAGATGGAAAAATTATATTTATAAGTCTGTGTCTTTACAGGACTGCAAAGAGGCAAGGAAACCAAAGAGGTGAGGGAAACTGCACCAGGATAGAGCATGGTGGACAGAGGCCCTGATGCACATTGGAAGGAGAACCAGGGCAGGCAGGAGACAGCAGACACCCAGTGTGAGGCAGATAGCAAGGAGCTCCCATGCCTAACATTAGGGCATATGCACTCTAGAGGAATGGTGAAGACTGTTAGAAAGCCAGTTTTATATATAATTTAAGGGAAATTTATAAGAGAAATTAAGACATCTTGATTACTATAAATATAAAAATTGCCGGGCAGTGGTAGCGCACACCTTTAATCCCAGCACTTGGGAGGCAGAGGCAGGCGGATTTCTGAGTTCGAGGCCAGCCTGGGCTGCAGAGTGAGTTCTAGCACACTGAGAGCAACACTGAGACCCTATCTCTAAGTAAATAAATACAGACCTTTAAAGAACTAAGTGTGCAAGTGGAGCCTTACTTCTTACTTCTCGTCACCATGTTTCACACTTGGGGCTAGAACCTTCACTGTGAAGACTTTAGGGAGGGAGGAGTTTGTGACACAGCCTAAATCAACAATGAATATGCAGTATTATCTGGAGGTTCTGGAGGCCTTTCCCATTGAGAAGAACCTTAACTCCATTAGTGCTATGCTACAGACATGTGTCTAACAGCCTTAAAGGAAATATACCCAGAAGAAACTGTGCTGGGATCCATACAGACCGGGTCCAACACAGTGCAGCTGGAATGCAGTCCCAGCACCTGACAGGTGGAGGCAGGAGCAGCAGCCCTTCGGGGACACTTGACTACACAGCAAGCCGGAGGTCAGCCTGGGAAATGAAATCTGCTCTCAAAAAAAATCACGGGGAGAAAAATGTGTATGTATGTGTTACTGCTGCTAATTAAAGACTATTTCCATTCCATACTAAAGGGAAGCCATAGACAGGGCTGGAGCGACTGCTCATCAGCTAACAATATATGCTCCTCCTTCAGGCGTACAAGCCCCAGCACCCACATCAGGAGGCCCAGCATCTCCTCCATTTCAGTTCCAAGGGAGCTAAGGCCTTTGGTTTCAGAGGAAATTAGCACTCATGTGCATATACCCACACAGACACACAGATAAATAAAAATGCCCAAGGAGATAAGAATAGGGGGTCAGACCCCCTGGACCTGCAGTTATAAATGGTTGTGAAATACCATGTGTTGGGAACTAAAGCTGTGTCTTCTGGAAGAACAGAAAAAAACTACAAAAAATTCTTATACTGGAAAAATTTATAGGAATATACACATTGACCCTGAGGGAGGATTGTACTACTTCAGTTTCTTTACCCTACCTGACTTCCTATTGCTACAATGTGATACTACGGCAAAGAACAAGTTAAAACAAAAACTCAAATTTAAAAAGAGGTGTGTCATACACACCTACCCAGCACTCAGCAGGCAGAAACAGAACCTTTGTAACACACACTTACAATCCCAGCTACTCAGGAAGTTGGAGGCAGGAGTATATCAAGTTGAAGGTCTTCTTGGGCAAGAAAGGGTCTTTCTCTAGTACAAGCTGGCGCTCTATCTTGCCTTCACCTCTAGAGTGCTGGGATCACAGGCGCGCACGACCACACCAGCTCATCCTCTGCTGGACCAAGAGCTTTGTGCACACCAGGCAAGCACTTCACTGACTGAGCCACATCCCCAGCCCTAACACAATTTCTTTTTTTTAAGTATTTATTGATTGATTGATTGATTGTACGTAAGTACACTGTAGCTGTCTTCAGACACACCAGAAGAGGGCATCAGATCCCAGTACAGATGGTTGTGAGCCACCATGTGGTTGCTGGGAATTGAACTCAGGACCTCTGGAAGAGCACTCAGTGCTCTTAACCGCTGAGCCATCTCTCCAGGCCCCAATGCAATTTCTAAAGGTCTGAGAACATAGCCAGCATGCATTCCCTGGTTTAACACGCCAACCCCCGAAACAGTAATACATAAATATTAGCATAACATAGCTACTTCGCTTCAGAACACAGGTTTCATTTTTCTAGAATATCAGCTTTATTCAGAAGCCAGTTCAAACCTGTGCCCAAAAAAGACTTCATCAAATGTACACAAAGAATTCCTCGCCAGGAGTGGTGGAGCACGCTTTTAATCCCAGCACTTAGGGAGGCAGAGGTAAGTGGATCTCTGAGTTCGAGGCCAGGCTGGTCTACAAAGTGAGTTCCAGGACAACCAGGGCTACACAGAGAAACCCTGTCTTGAAAAACTAAAAAAAAAAAAAAAAAAAATTCCTAAAATAAGATCACTAGAAATAATCCACCTCTGGCAATCAAGAATGAAAAACTTCAGCCATGGGTACTTCTCCCCTGGTGAATTTATTAAGCTCTCAGAAAGCTAAAACAGCTTAATTAACTGGATGGATATAAACTTAACTTTAGAACCCTGTCTGTCTGTCTGTCTGTCACTGTGCTCTGAGACTTCTGCCCATTCATTTTCTGGAACTTGAACAGCAATGTCACCCAGGAGAGCAATCTGGAGCTGACACTAAAGCAAAGCAAACACACCTGCAGCCAGCCAGAGGCTCACTTCTCCAAGTAAAGCCTTTCAAAACCCTGAACAATATGATGTAACTGGCTGAACTTGATGCCATACCACGTCTGGGTGTGGTTACCTGCTGCATCTTCTTGTACTCGCCCACTCTGGCATAGGCCATGAAGAGGTGAGAGTGGTACTCCTCGCTGTTGGGAACTTTCTTCACAGCCGCCTCATAGAGCTTTGTGACTAACTCCGCTAAGAGGAAGAGAAGCAGGATTCAATTATGCCTCCGTGAGAAAAGTCCTAATGCCCTTCATTGTCCTGTCTGGTTAAATCAGCAGTTCTCAACCTTCCTAATGCTGAGAGACTTTCCTCATGTTGTGGGGACCCCCAACCATAAAATCACTTCATTGCTACTTCTGAACTATAATCTTGTTACTGTTATGAACTGTAATATAAATATCTAGAATTTGGGATATCTGATATTTGACCCCAAAAGGGTCTTGACCCATGGGTTAAGAGTGCTGGCTTGTTAAGGGCTCCTCCTGCCACTAAAAGAGGAGGCACTGTCCCATCTGAGCACTGTCCTGTACTTCCAGGCCTTCACCGTGCAGTGACACCAACTGTCGCTTCCCAGGGTCCCCTGTGATGTCATGTCCTAGGCTTTCATGCTTCTCCCAGAGCCCAGACTCCCCTGTGCTCTCTTCCCTCAGTTAGACCCACTGAAGTAACTGGCTCAATCAGTCTCCTCTGCAGGCCTGCCCTGTCTAGTTCTCCACCTCGATTTGATCACCGTCTCTTCTGCTATGTTAAGCTCCCATGGAAAGCGAAGGCCTTCATATCTATTTACTAACTCATACCACACCTGTGACCCCAGCCTTCAGTAGGAAGGTAAGGTCTGCATGGCTATGGACTGAAGTCAAGGCTATTCTGGCCACAACTGACACATTCATCTCTACTGTCATCTTCAAAGTCAGGGGTGCTAAGGAAAGTCACTTACGCCGGTGCATCTCTCGGTAGAGGATCGTCAGGGCCTGCAGGGAGTTGTCATCTGTGGGCTCAAGGGCAGCCACCTCCTGAGCCAAGGTGAAGGCTTCTTCCTGCTTGCCAGTTCTCTGTAAACCAATGGCCTTGAGAACCTGACACAAGAGAAAGAAAGAAAAGCTAAGGTGAAAGGACGAGCCCTGGTCCTGCACCTGGGCCACAGTGAAGCCAGGGGGGGGCTAGAGGGCAAAGGGCGAGCCCAGCAAAGTGCTCCCTAAAGCACTACTGCTGAGCCAGATGTCCACCGTGTGCTCCTAACCCAGTGCTGGGAAGGCAGAGGCAAGCGATCTCATTGCCAGCCAGCCTAGCCTAGTTGGCACATTCCAGACCTGTGTGACTCTGATTCAAAATAAATAAACAGGTTTGGCTGAGGAAGTGGATCCATAGTTAAAAGCACTTGCGGGTCTATAATGACGAGCAAACTTTGGATTCCAGCACTCAGGTCAGGCAGCTCACAACATCTGTAACTCCAGCTCTAGGTGACCTGATGCCCATTCCCGTCTCCATGGCCGGGGGGGTGATATACACACAAACACACACATAATAAAACTTTTGTTTGTTTTTGATTTTTTGAGAGACAGGGTTTCTCTGTGTAGCCCTGGCTGTCCTGGAACTCACTCTGTAGACCAGGCTGACCTCGAACTCAGAAATCCACCTGCCTCTGCCTTCCAAGTTCTGGGATTAAAGGCATGTGCCACACTGCCAGGGTATAAAATCTTTAAAATGTCACCTGTGCCTCTACATGTACTCACATGTGCACCAAAATCCATGTGCAAACAAACAAAAGGAGAAATAAAAAAATTACAAATACAACTCACAACTGGGCACCACAGCACAGGTTTCTGATGCCAACCCCCGGAAGGCAGTAGAAAGTGGCTCTCTCTAAGTCTGAGGTCAGTCTGGCCAACACAGCAGGGTAACCTGAGCTATTTAGAGACCCTGCCTCAAAAAATATGTACAATATGGGCACAAATATGAGCAACTACAGGGCAAGTGTAGTTACCTTTGCACAGTGAAGATCTTTGTGTTTCTTCAACAGTTTATCAGCTTGCTGAATCGCCATTTTATTATTTCCGTTATCAAGATAATCTATGGGGAAAAAAATGAGTCATCATAATCCCTCGGCATTAAACACAGGAAACACAGCTTGCTCAGTCTTCAGAGAGCACCTTAACTGTTTATTTAAACATTAGGCCTGAAGCTGGGCGTGGCAGCTCACAACTGTAATCCCTGCACTCGTCTCTGAGTTCGAGGCCCCCACAAACTCTTCTTCTGATGATGGCTTCTTCGGTTGCTGCTTGGCACCACCCTAGCAGGCACTAATTAAACTTCTCTGTTAAAAAGCAAAGACAGGCTGGAGAGATGGCTCTGCGGCAGGAGCTTGCAACTCATGCAGATGACCTGAGTTTAATTCCCAGCATCCATGTGGTAGCTCACAGTCACCAAGTTCTCTCTTCCCTTCCTGGTGGGTTTTTTTTTTGTTTTGTTTTGTTTTTTTGGAGATTTTACTTATTTCATGTGTATGGGTGTTTTGCCTGCATGTCTGTCTATCTGTCTGTCTGTCTACCATGTGTATGCTGTGCCAGAGGAGGTCAGAAGAAAGCATTAGATTCCCCTGAAATTGGAATTACGGTGGTTGTGAGAATCCATGTAGGAGCTGGGAACCGAACCTGGGTCCTCTGGAAGAACAAGTGCTCTTAACCACCGAGCCATCCAGCCCCCTGATTTTTCTTTTTCAATCTCTGGGAAAACAGTGAATGGTTAAAAGTTAAAATATCTTTAAGCAATAAAGCTGGAGTTTTTAAAATCTTTTTTTACAATATTATTTTTTAGTATGAGTACTGTCTGCATGTACACCTGCATGCCAGAGATGCCATCGGACCCCATGATAGAGGGATGGCTGTGAGCCACCATATGGCTACTGGGAACTAAACTTAGGACCTCTGAAAGAGCATCCAGTAGTCTTAACCACTGAGCCATCTCTCCAGTCCCACTTACTGTTTTGTTTTTAAAGGAATCCTTGGGGCCAGCAAGATGGCTGAGCAGGTGAAGGCACACACCACTGAGCTGGATTACCCAAGTTAGAACCTGAGGACCGGCATGGTAGGAGACAATCAACTCCCGAAGTGGCCTTCTAACCTCAGGTGTGCAGTGCACAGCACACAGTAAGAATTACTTTTTTAACTCACAGGCCTCAAAGCTCCTTCAATAAAACATCAAGTGTTTATTTTGCCCCTAATTTATTTCTCACTCTAATACAGTGAAAAAAACCATAACGGTCATTTTACCCAAAGCCTCGGGGAGGAGAAAGGAAGCCGGCAGGGTGCGAGTACACCTGCCAAAACCCAAACGAGGTTCTGCTGTGAGGAACCCGGGCTCTCTGCCCATTTAAAACCAATGCTTATTGTGTGTGAAGGTGTATGCCACGACACTTTTGATATGACTACCACAGTCGGGTGTCCCACGGCCTCACACAGGTACCCAACCACCCCTGTGCAGTCACACATGTTTAGCATATGAGACACGGGAATTCTTTTTTTAAATAGATTTATTTTATGTATGTGAGTACATTGTCGCTCTCTTCAGACACACCAGAAGAGGGCTTTGGATCTCATTACAGATGGTTGTGAGCCACCATGTGGTTGCTGGGAACTGAACTCAGGACCTCTGGAAGAGCACTCAGTGCTCTTAACCGCTGAGCCATCTCTCCAGCCCAGAGACACGGGAATTCTTGCTGTGGGAAATATTAAAGTCAACCCGCCATCTCTCCTGCCTCACCAGTCCGTGTTCCGGCTCTAGTACGGGTACTGGCAAGCCACAACACTATGTCCCAGTGGGCTCCCGCTCGGCGTGTTCTCACCGCTGAGCTACCTCTCCCAGATATCGAGTTCATCTCACTTCCACACAACGCCCCCCACACCCCGTGATCAGCCATCTCAATACCTAGTTACCCAGAAGAAACATGACTCTTAAAGCTTAATTATCCAATCAGATTTATATAACAATAAGATCACAATTTACAAGATGCCAATACAGTAATTTCAGAGCCAATTGATAAAGATAAAGCTTTAACCCAATTATTCTAGCCTTGTGAACATCTTAGCTACTTGTGGCTGTTTAAAACCACTATCAGGATCATCTTCCTGTTCGTTTGCCTCCATGTTGGCTTCTCTCTTCTCTCTCCCCTGCTACCTCTCTCTGTGTCCCCAAACTCCTAGCTCCACCTCCCTTTTCCTGTCCAATCACAGGCCTGCCCTGCCACTGCCCTAATGTGATTGGACAAAGAAAATCCTGCAACAAATTCTAGACACAGCTGTCCAAGTGACTGCCCCATTTGTATCCCTACCCACCGACCCTACAACCCTGTAATACTCTTTCTGTGTGTTCACAGTGCAAGGCCTGGCAGGCACACTTTCCTTTGTGTCTGGCCTATGTCACTTAGCAATGACCTCCAGGTAGTCACAACGCCCTATCTCCCAAAAAACTCAATAGTATTTTGCTCTGTAAATATGTGCTATCTTAAGGTCAGCATTCACACACTAGTTAATGATAGCCTAAGTTTGTAAGTCTTTTTAAGTTATTCACAGGTAATTGTGGTTTGGTAGGGGACTGTTGGATCCCCATGGTAAGTCAGACAGCCGGGCGTGGTGGCGCACGCCTTTAATCCCAGCACTCGGGAGGCAGAGGCAGGCGGATTTCTGAGTTCGAGGCCAGCCTGGTCTACAAAGTGAGTTCCAGGACAGCCAGAGCTACACAGAGAAACCCTGTCTCGAAAAACCAAAAAAAAAAAAAAAAAAAAAAAAAAAAAAGAAGTCAGACAGCAGCGAAGCTTCACAGGGTGAAGCACCAGCCCTTCCCCGAGGCTCTGCTGCAGCCAGCAGCGAGGCTCCACTATGCCTCTCTTACATTGTCACTAGTACCTTTACTTCTCTTTGTTTCTGTTAATGGAGGGTGCAGACAAGAATTTAGTGACATTTTGTTTTTATTGTTTCCTCCCAACAAAAGACACAAGTTTCTGTTACTAACAAGGATACATATTATAACTATTGGGGAGGGGTGACCTAGGGATTTATGCATGTATCCTAGCCAAAATAGGCAGCCAAAATCACCTTCAACTTTTCTTTTTTTCCTGGTTATCTTCTTCTTTTCTTTTTTGAGACAGGGTCTCAATGTAACCTTGGCTAGGTGGAACTTGCTATGTACATCAGGCTGGCCTTGAATCTATCTACCTATACCTCCCAAATACTAGGATTAAAGAGAAAAAAATATTGTACTTTTGTATTTATTTGTATATGTGTGGAATACACATGTGCCACGGTGTGATCTGAAAGCTAGCCGGTCTATATAGTAAGTTCCAGGCCAGCCAGGGCCACACCATGAAACCCATAAATAGATAGATAGATAGATAGATAAAATGCCAGCCTGGCATGGTGGTGCATGCCTGCCATTCCAGCAATCAGGAAGATGAGGGAAGAGGATCACACAAGGACCAAAGAATATCTCCATGTGATCTAGTCCATCATTTGCCCATTTTAAGCCATTCCCGTGCCTTGCCCACTTGGACGGACTATATCCTCTTGAACTGAGCCTAACAGCCTTGCCATCTTTTAAAAAGCAGAGGGGGCTGGAGGAATGGCTCAGTTCGCAAGAGCACTGGCTGCTCACCACAGGAGTGGGATTTGATTTCCAGCAACCACGCGGCTGCTCACAAACACCTTCACTTCAGAGACGCTGACATCTTCTTCTCACTTCCAGTCACCAGGTAAGCATGGGATGCAGACACACACGCAGACAAAACACCTGAACACATCCAATAATAACAACAACAAAAGTGCGATAAAAACATCTAATATTTAGACCCAATATTCTGAGCTTTCTCTTAGAACACAAGTCTGATGAGTGGACAAACCCTTCAGTGCTTCCTGCTGCCTTTTAAACCAGAACAAGAGGCCAGCCACCTACAATTCCAGCATCCAGGGAATGGAGGCAGGAATGTCAGCAGCGCAAGGTCTTCCCTGGCTACAAACTGGTGTGTGGTCAACCTGAACGAAATGGAAAGGGCCAACCTCTCAAAGAAAAGAGCTTTCCAGACCCTGTTCCTCTGCTGTCTGGTTCCATTTCTACTCTAGCACCTCCTGTAGAGGAATTTAATCTAGTAACAGGCGGCTCTGGCAAGGAATCACATCCAAAGACCTAGGTTCGTGTGACCTGGCTAGAATGCAGACATGCCATCCATACACCTTTAACCCCAAACAACGAAGGTTAAGGTTGTGAATGATGCAGTCATGTGTGAAAGTGACAGATTAGAGAAAGATCTGACAGAATGAACTGAATGAAGATAGGATATGCCCAACTCTCAAGAGGACAGCACAGAAAGAATGGAGGAGAGGGAGAGAGATGAAGAGAGAGAGAGAAGGAGATAGGGAAGGGAAGAAGAGAGAGAGAGAAGGAGATAGGGAAGGGAAGAAGAGAGAGAGAGAGAAAGAGAGAGCGAGCAAGCAGTTTTACTGGGACGGTTTTACAGACAGGCAGCAGGTGAAGACAGAACCTGCCAGAGAATGACAAGGAGCCAGCTGACTAGAACAGGTTGCCAGAGCTGCTCTGAGGCCCAGCAGAGCAGTTCAGTGAGAAGTAAGTTTGAATCAGTCAGCTTGGACAAGAGTTTGGGTCAGAACAGCTGAATTGAACCAGCCAGTGTTCAGACAGAACTGGAAATGGTGAGCTTATTCAGCAGTAAAGCCTCCAAGATGACAGTTCATCTGGTTAATAAAAATTGTTAATTACAGGGGTTGGAAAGATTGCAGTTAAGAGCACTGAGTGCTCTTCCAGAAGTCCTGAGTTCAATTCCCAGCAACCACATGGTGGCTCACAACCATCTGTAATGGGATCTGAATGTAATGGTGTGTCTGAAGAGAGCTTCAGTGTACTCAAAAAAAAAAAAAAAAAAAAAGAGCCAGGCGTGGTGGCGCACGCCTTTAATCCCAGCACTCAGGAGGCAGGGGCAGGCGGATTTCAAAGTTCGAGGCCAGCCTGGTCTACAGAGTGAGTTCCAGGACAGCCAGGGCTACACAGAGAAACCCTGTCTCGAAAAACCATAAAGAAAGAGAGAAAGAAAGAAAGTTATGGTCACAGCTGGGCGTGGTGGCGCACGCCTGCTTTTGATCCTGGCACTCAGGAGGCAGAGGCAGGTAAATCTCAATGAGTTTGAGGCCAGCCTGGTCTACAAATTGGTTCTAGGGCTGCTGTTAACTCTTGGGGTTGGTTAGTGGGTTAACAGGTCTCTCATTATCAGGATTCTATTATCCTCAATCCCATGTAACTTTTTCCAACAATTGTTTTCTTTTCTCCCTGACCCCAGTGCTAAACACTGACCTGTGGCATACTTACACTGGAGAGACACTACCATGGCTTTTGGGGTGTTTATATTCTCACTAAAGAAGAAAAGATATTGGGTGGTGTTTTGTTTTGCACCCCTCCCCCAGCTTTGTAGCCTTAGCTACACAGTAGTCCAGTATGTAGTTCCAGTCGTCCTGGAGCTCACTCTGTAGACCAGGCTGGCCTTGACTCATAAAGATCTTCCTGTCTCTGCCTCCAAGTGCTGGGATAAAAGGCAGGCAACAGCACTGCCCAGCTAAGAAAAGATATTGCACCAAGTGAAATTTCTACAGAAAGTCAAATGGGCTGGCATAATAGCTCAGGAGTGTTGGTCATGCAGACAGATGAGAGCTGAGTTTGAACCCTAGAACCAAGTGAAAAGGATAACACAGTGGCACACGTGTGTCCCAGTGCTGGGGAGGCAGACACAGGTCAGTCACTGGGAGTTCAACAGTCTGTCTAGCAAGTGCTAGGCCAAAGAGACCCGAAGTCAAAAAAACAAGGTAGAAGGTACCTGAGGAATGACACCCAAGGTTGACCTCTGGTCTTTACATGTGCACACAGGTACACTTGCACACACACTCTCGCACACAAGCAAACGTGCAACAGTCACCACTCACCCTATACCTCATCACTTCTAAGATTCACAGTTGACACTGCCCAATAAAAGACTCAGAATAAATAATTACCCTTGACTGAAGACCTTTCAAGTTTTTACTAATGAGCTACAGTAGAATAATTACCTGCCCTATGGTTTGACTAGACACCCAAGGGAAACATCCTACCTCATCAATGAAGTGACTGTCATTGGAGTCTGCTGTAACCGTGTTACACCTGATCCAATCTAAGACTGCAATGCAAAACAGATTAGAACAAAGGATTTTTGTGTGTGCATGTGTGTGTTCACAGGTTGGTGCTGTGTGTCTCAAAGTCAGAGGACAACTTCCCAGAGAAGGTTCTCTCCTAACACCATGTGGGTTCCCAGGATGACTCTCAGATGATCAGGAATGGCAGCCTGTGCCTTTGTGCACTGAGCCACCTCACAGCCCCAACATAGGCAATAATAGCAGGAAAAAAGCACCGGGCTTCCCAACTCAAACAAAAGTGTCAACTGGTGAGAACTGGCAAGAGGTTATCTCAAAAAGGCAGAAGGATGGCTCTTGGCACTAGCCTCTAATCCCAGCCCTCACAGACTGAGACAGGAGGGTCTTGAGCTTGAGACCAGCAGGAGCAACTCAGGGAAGCTGCAGGCCTGTCTGGACTACAGAAGCCTGTGTTCAACCCCAACCTACAACTCACTGCTTACAGCCTGAGCCCACGGATCTGTCCAGCCTCCAGTTCCCAGTGACTAGCTCTCAGCACTGAACATCAATCTATGGCTGAGCTACAAGCTGATGAGCTTGCTCATGGGTCAGCTAGTACTGTCTGGATTTGAGGATTACCAGTTGTTTGGGAGCATTGATGTGTTTGAATACAGTTCAGGAGCTCTAAGTACGAAGCCTGTAGCAAGGCCTATCCACTTTATGTTAGCCCCTCAGAAGCCCTCCTCTACTCTCTCTACTAGCTGTTAACAAAAGCCACATAATTCAGATTTCACTTTGAAAATATGACCTGTCGCTTCTGATTAATAAATATATCCTGATGTTTGGCAATGTAAAATGGTACTTTTTATTGAGCAATTCAAAACATAACTGAATATAAGACCAATAAAGTTCCCCTTGGTCTTCAAGAACAATGTTATAAATCTAATTATTCTTAAAAAAAAGGTTTTAGTCTTTTTATAAAAGACTTTTCAGAAAAAGGAGAAGTCAACATTCCTTGTCTGTGTAAGGATGTGATTCACAAACCATGAACCCTTAACTTAGGTTTTACTTTCTATTACCCAGAAGCAGGACAGTGGAAAGTCAGAGACAAGCCTGGTCCACACGGGGACTGCAAAAGCAGGATGTGCAGCCATGGGGAAATCTGAGTCCTCTTCCCGCTAGCCCCCACCCCTGCAATCTTAGAAGAATCAACGTGACGCAACTTCTAACACAGTGGTTAAGAGCCTGGCCGGGCGTGGTGGCGCACACCTTTAATCCCAGCACTCGGGAGGCAGAGGCAGGCGGATTTCTGAGTTCAAAGCCAGCCTGGTCTACAAAGTGAGTTCCAGGACAGCCAGAGATACACAGAGAAACCCTGTCTCGAAAAACCAAAAAAAAAAAAAAAAAAAAAAAGACACCTAGCCTGGAGTTCAAATCCCAAGTCCAGGATGTATCTGAGCTGGATAAATCACTTAAGAGCAATAGTATTCCTGCTCCAGCTGTCTACAGGGAGTGTGTGTGTGTGTGTGTGTGTGTGTGCGCGCGTGCGTGCGCGCGCGCCTTGAAAGCTCAAGGGCACAGACTGGATTAAGTGTTCTGAACTCATTTTGATTACCACAGGGCCATTACTGCTAGAAACAAGTGATGGGAAGGTAAGCCATCAAACAACAGAGCACCAAGGGCTGTTGAGATGGCGAGGTGAGGTGTACTTACCATCATTCCTGATAACATTTATGATAGCCCAGGACCTTTATGATAGGGAAGAACCAACTTCCTCTTGCATGATGTCCTCTGAACTCCACAGGCTCACAATGTCATTCATGTGACCACACCCCACCACACACACGCCCAAAAAACATTTCTTCAACAAATAGAATAAAAAAAAAATGTCGGGCTGGTGAGATGGCTCAGAGCACCCGACTGCTCTTCCAAAGATCCAGAGTGCAAATCCCAGCAACCACATGGTGACTCACAACCATCAGTAACGAGATCTGACACCCTCTTCTGGTGTGTCTGAAGACAGCTACAGTGTACTTACATATAATAAATAAACAAATCTTTAAAAAAAAATGTCATCACACACACATATGAAAGTGTGATTGCTGGACATAGGGCCATGTGACTGTAATCCCAACAGTTGGGAGGCACAGGCAGGGGAGCTGAAAGCTTGAGTCCAGTTCTAAGGAGTTCAAGACCTGGTACTTAAAAAAAGAAAAGAGCACCGGGCAGTGGTAGTGCCTGCCTTTAATCCCAGCACTTGGGAGGCAGAGGCAGGCTGATGTCTGAGTTCGAGGCCAGCCTGGTCTACAAGGTGAGTTCCAGGACAGCCAGGGCTACACAGAGAAACCCTGTCTCGAAAAAGAAAAAAGAAAGAAAGGAAGGAAGGAAGGAAGGAAGGAGCAGCTGGGTTTGGTGGCACCTTTAATCCCCGCACTCGGAAGGCAGAAAGCAGGTGATTTCTATGAGTTCCACACAGTCGAGGGCCACATAGAGAGGTCCTGTTCCAGCCCCAGCACCCACATCCTGGCTTACAACAGTCTGTAACTACAGCTCCAGGACATCCTGATGCCCCTCTTCAAGCACCAGGAATGCATGTGGTGCACAGACATCAAACTGGCAAGAACCCACATTTGTACCAATTTGCTAGAGACACAAGCACCCACTCTGCCAAGGGGAGGGGGGAACCCCTAAAAACGAAAGAGCCCAAAACCCATAGCCACACTGAAAACTGAGGTCTGCTGTAGCAAAAAAAAAAAAAAAAAAAAAAAAAAAGCACTGACCTTGATATAGCTCCCTTCCTCATCATTACCTGAGACAAGACCATACAACCATCAACGAGGCGAGCGAGACATCGCAAAATAAAATTAAATAAATAAATAAATAAGGCACCACTTCCAATAACAGAACATCTCAGTCACTGCAAAGGTGATTCTTTTTATTCTACTACGGTGGGAGATGACGATAAAGACACATCTTGAAAGCCTGCGGGGTTTGGGATGCGCGCCGTGGAGAGGAGTCCACGCAAGCTAAAGCACGAGGAAGTCAAGAGGCACAGAATAAACCTCAGACACGGTGCTAAAAGGTAAAAAAAAAAAAAACAAAACAAAACAAAAAAACCTTCCATTCCAGCAGCCTGGCCGACCGCTCGGGCAACACCAGCTCCTGCCATCTCTTGCCCGCTATTCTGGGCCCGCGACCCCCTCCCCCCCGCCTCCCACGTGTGCCCAGAGCAGCTGTTCCAGCATCAGGATGGGACTCGGGTCTCAGTGACCTTGCATCAGCCCCTTCCCTTCTCCGGGTCTCAGTTTCCCCACGTGCACTTAGACTACATCCTGTAAGACAGCCCTCCCAGTATCCTCATCCTGGTACCCAGAGCCATCATCACTGGAGTATCTCCCCTCCCGAGGCGAGCGCTCCCACCGTTGCGCCGGACCGCTTGTCACCTGCAAGAAAGACCCCGCGGGGGTTCCTCGGGAGCGGCTGGAATAAAGCAACCTGCCGGGAGCGCCGGTCTCCAAGCGGCGGCGCGATCCGCGCAGCGTTGACAGCGGCGCGCACCCGCCGTTGTCGTGTCGCCTCCGGGACCAGCGACGCCGGGGTCGGCGCCTAAGCGAGGGCGAGGCTGCGGCCTAGCGCACCGCGCGGTCCGCCCCCTCGCCGCCCCGCCCCGCGCGCGGCCCCAGCGACCCTCCCTGGCCTTCGCCCGAACCGGGGCACGCTTTGTCTCGCCGTGGTGGCTAACAGACCGGCTCCGGGGTACTCACCGTAAATGGGCCGGAGGCGCCGGTCGTTAGGGTCCTGCACATGGCCCCGCGTCGCCATGATGACAAGCGCAGAACCGCAGTGCGCACGCGCTGAGCAGGTCCCCGGGAAGGGGCCGTTAAAGGGCCAGCGTCGACCTCGCCGACGTATCGCGATAGTGGAGGGGAGGTACGGCGGAGTGCGCCTGCGTAGAAAGGGTGGCTCGCCTCTCCTTTAATTGGCGGTGTGGTTTGATTTTCTTCTTTTTTTGCCTGAGGAGTCATCGGGACCCCAGGGGCGGTTGTCGCGGTTGAAGGCTTGGAGAGCGAGAATGCGGTTTAATCTCGCTGACTGTAACAGCTAGAAGAACCAGTTGGTTTTGGCCCTTGATGGTGAAGCAACCTGGAACTTGTTGAGTGGGAGCCCTGGGAGCGTGCTTGCCCAACAGTGAAACTGTAGAAAAAGCCTGCGAGCCCTCCTCCACCCGTTCCCTGAACTCAGTGCTGTGCGTGGCTAGACACTAGTGCAAGCTCTTTAAGTAGGTTGCTTTTAACATTCCCACGGCGCTAGACGGAATAATGAGCTTTCTTTGTACAGATTTACAAATCGCACGACCCAGGGTTATGTATGAGTGCTATCTGGGAGGCGAGAGTGACAAGGAGCTAAAGGTATCCGCAGCACTCGGGAGGCGGAGGCAGGCGGATCTCCTTGAGTTCGAGGTTAGCCTGGTCTACATAATGAGTTCCAGGACAGCCAAGGCTATGTAGAGACCCTGTCCCTATAAAGAAATGGATAAAAATAAAAAGGTTCTCCCACCAAGTGGTTGCTTGCCCCATTTGGCTGGCATTCCTCCTTGCCCCAACAATTTTTCCCTCGGTTCATGGTGCCTCTTCTCCAGCAGCATGTAACTGGACTTGACGTTTGTAACACTTTCACAGACCAGTGAATCTTGTAGCTTTAGTGGTATGTAAGGTGTATATCCGTAACTACCGCACTGAAGGAGCTAAGGCAAGAGGCTAGTAAGGGTCAGACTGGGCTAGCTACATAGGAAGACCCTGTCTCAAAAGAAGGAGAAGAAATGGTACATGTTTGAGCTGATTTAGCTTAGGGATTTAAACATTACACAATGTATAAAAGTATGGGGCAATACATAGTACCCTGTACAGATGTATAACTGTTTCAATGTGTCCCTTACAAGTTTTAAAGGCTTATTTCATGTGTGTTTCTGTGTGGGCACTCCCAATACCCAAAGTGTGGAGGGGCTCTCCGGCTACCACAGTGGTTCTCATTCTTTTTTTTTTTTTTAAGATTTATTTATTTATTTATTATTTATTTATTATATGTAAGTACACTGTAGCTGTCTTCAGACACTCCAGAAGAGGACGCCAGATCTCATTGCGGATGGTTGTGAGCCACCATGTGGTTGCTGGGATTTGAACTCTGGACCTTCAGAAGAGCAGTCGGGTGCTCTTAACCACTGAGCCATCTCACCAGCCCCAGTGGTTCTCATTCTATTTCAAATGTTTACATTAAAATTGGTAACATGAGCAAAGTTACAGTTATGAAGTAGCAATGAAATAATTTCATGGTTGGGGGTGGGGGTCACCACAACATGAGGCCCTGTGTTAAAAGGTTGCAGCTTCAGAAAGGTTGTAATCCACTGTAAAAATGTGAAAGCTGATTCTATCTTTTAGAAACTATAGACAAAAGTGAGGTCTGGCAGCACTGGCCTTTAGCCCCAGAACTTGGAAGGTGGAGACAGATGGATCTCTGAGTTCTAGGCTAGCCTGGTCTGAGTTCCAAAACAGCCAGGGCTACACATAGAAACCCTGTCTTGAAAAAGAGGAGGAGGAGGAAGGAAGGAAGAATGGAAGGAAAACTAACCAAGGTTCTGTTCCCAGCACAACTGTTGGTAACTTTAGTTGCAGGGAATCTGAGGCCCTCATCTGGCCTCTGGGCACTGGATATAGGTGCTGCACAGTTAGTTGTACATGCAGACAAAATGCTTATACACATAAATGTTTTTAATTAAAGTTTACATTGAAAATGACACACACATATACACGCCTGAATCAGCCTAGGCTCAGAATTTTTAACTACATAGACCCAGGCAGTACACAGAATGTTCTCAGTATTTTTGTATGTATGCATACATGTGTGGGGGTGATGAGTACCTGAAGAGGCGAGAGAAGGTGGCCGTTTGTCCTTCTCTGTCAGTCCTCATCCCATTCACCTGAGAGAGGGTCTCTCAACTGAACATGGAGTGGGCTATTTTTTTCAGCTGAGCTGGCAGTCAGCAAGTTTCTGCCATCCTCCATTTGGCTCCCAACCACACCCCAATCACTGGGATTAAAGCTACAGTAAGGCAAGCCCAGCCTTTCCCATGTGTGCTCAGGATCAGAAGCCAAGACATCATGCTTGCTTATCCAAATCTCACATCCCTGGAGCCCGCTCCCGCCCTATTCTTTTTATGTGTACAGACACTCCCTTACATATCAGAGGCTACAAGAGTGTGTCAGATCCCCAGACTTGAGTCACAGCACATTGTGAGCCACAGCGTGAGCGCTGGGGACCAAACTCTGGTCGTACGGCAGAGCAAACAGAGCTCATAACTGCTGAGCTATCTCTGTAGCCTCTTTTTTTTTTTTTTTAAGATTCATTTATTATAAGTACACTGTAGCTGTCTTCAGACACTCGAGAAGAGGACATCAGATCCCATTACAGATGGTTGTGAGCCACCATGTGGTTGCTGAGATTTGAACTCAGGACCTTCAGAAGAGCAGTTGGTGCTCTTAACCACCAAGCCATCTTGCCAGCCCTTCTCCAGCCTCTTGTGTTGGATTTTGGAGACATAGTCTCAGCTGGCCTCAAAGTCCTGATCCCCCTACCTCAACTTCCTCAATTCAAGGAGCATAGATGTATGCTGCCACACTAGCTTGGTGGGGGGTTTATTGTTGGTTTGTTTTTGTTGATCGGGATATTGGGCCTGGGTCCTCATGCATACTTGGAAAACATTCTACCACTGAATGGCATCCCTAACACTCTCTTTACTTTTGATTTTTCGACGGGAGTCACAGGACTTGTCCACGGTGGGCTTGAACTTCCTCTGCAGTCCGGGTGATCCCCTTCCCTCAGCCCTCAAGGAAGCTGGGACGCCAGGCCTGACCTACCATGCCAGCCTGATTCCCATGAAACTTTGTGAACCAAACACTCTGCTCTCATAATGAGCTTAACACTTCTTCCTGTACAAACCTTGGGCTCAAAATGTTGTTGTTGTTGTTTGGTTGGTTTTTTTGGTTTTTTTGTGACAGGGTTACTCTGTGTAGCCCTGTCTGTCCTGGAACTCACTCTGTAGACCAGGCTGGCCTCGAACTCAGAAATCCTCCTGCCTCTGCCTCCCAAGTGCTAGGATTAAAGGTGTATTCCACCTTTTTCTCTTTGCCCAACCATTAGCTTCTACCTCCTTTATTGACACAATCAAAAACCAATTAGGGAATCAATACCTTCCCTACATACATGTTAGCTCACAACTCCCTGTAACTAGTTTTGAGTGATCTGACGCCCTCTTATGGTCTCTATGGGCACTGCACACACACAGTGCACATAAACACATGTAAATACAGATGCTTATTCTTTTTTTAAAAAAAAAATTTAACCCCAGACTTATGTACATAACCCATTTGAGGCCAGCTTGGGCAACATGAGGCCCTGGTTCCAAAGAAACAAAGCAAAGCAAAGCAAAATCACCTGAACAGCTAAGTAGGAAGGCAGGAGTTAGATAAAGTGACTCTAGACCATTCTGGGAAGATGTGACCAGGAATGGCTTGGATAAGATGGGAGAGGAGGAAGGAGGCAAGGGTTCAGTCTGACTCAAGGGAAAGGAATGGGTGAAGAACCTGAGACTCAAGGATTTGCAAAATGGACAGCCGGGTAGTGTGGGGTCTGCCTTTGATCCCAGCACTGGGAGGACAGGTAAGTCGGAATTTGAGGCCAGCCTGGTCTATGGGATGAGTTCTATGACAGCCAGGGCTACACAGAGAAACCTTGTCAGAAAAAAAAAATAATGAAAAGAATTTTCAGAGTGGAAAAATTTACTACTTGTGGGTGTGGGGAGAGGGAGGGTGGAGCTGAGCTGGTTCTTGGCCAGACCTATGGCCTCTCTCCCCTGTCTTTACTGTTACCTCAGATGTCTGTGCTCTATGGGAACATAGACTGGCTTGGCAGCTAGCTCTGGACTTGACAAGGCTAGGGTGCTATAGGCCTCCTAAGAGAAGTCTCTAGAATGTCAGGTCAGCCCTCAATGGGATACACTTCCTTGTATTCTTAAAGTCTGTTTAGAATTTAAGCAGGGTGAATCATTCTTATCCCTTGTCCCCAGAGCCTGAGAGAGGGAAGCCAGGAGCCAACTGTAGGCCTGTCCTTAACTGCTCTGCAAAGACAGCTTCCACACCCTTTCAAAGAAAGGCTTGAGTCATTTCAGGGCACAAAGTGACTCCCTATGAACGTAAAACCCCACCTCTGTTCTGCTATTGAGAACCCGGAACACCTCTAGGTGTCGTTACGGTATACAGCAGGTGCTAATTAAATGGTGTCTTCAACTTTTCCAGATAGGCTAAAGGAGTTGCTCTTGGAAGAGGTCCTCTTCCTAATGGGCAGGAAGAGCCACGGATGCACCACACTGTGCACCACAGCTGGGGGGTACAGGAAGCGATATCGATGCAGGACTTGGATGTGTTGACTCTGGGTGTCTTGCCCAAAAGACTCTTCAAGTCGGTCTTGACGTCCTGGTACCTCCTCCTAACCTTTCACTCTTCACAGAATAAACTGGCCAGAAGAGCGCGTCAGATACCCTGGAGCCGGAGTTACAGTCAGATGTGAGCCACTATGTGCTGGGAATTGAACTTGGGTCCTCTGCATGGGCAGCCAGTGTTCACTGCTGAGCCATCTCTCCAGCTCCCAAAATAATGAAAATAAATATTACCAACAAAAAAGAGTTTAGATAAACTGGTTATGGTCTTGACCTGCAAAAATTCAAGGAGTCCGTTTTCCTCATCAAAATGGAGAGGCTCGACCTGCATCCCCTTTCTGGCTTAATCCGGAGCCGAGGTTCCTTGCAATTCTAATTGTGTCCACTAGGTGACAAACGAGAGCAAATGGCCTCAGCCATGTTCCAATATTCAATATTAGAAAGAACATGTCTTATTTTTTCTCATTTAATAAAACAGACCATAGGCGATTTTTTGATCAGATGTATATTATTTCAGAATTGTGCTTGGAATTTAGGTGTGTTGCAAAACATGCTTGCATGGGTGCACATATGTGTGCGTTCTTGACTTTATTCTCTTTACTGCCTTTTGAGACAGGGTCTCTCACTGGGACATGGTGCTGGCCAACTCGACCATGGGCTTCCTGGTCAGACATCCCCAGAGATCTACTTGTCTCTCCCTCCCAGCGCTGGGGATACAAGCCTGCGTCTCTATACATGGTTTTATTTCTACACAAGTTGGAAGGGTCAAACCCAGGTCCTCAACTTTGCTCATTTGCTCCGTAAGCACTGAGCCTTGTTTATGGAATTTTGGAGACTGTCTCACTATGGATCTAAAGCTTGTCGCTTGTCTGATATTCACATCAATAATCCTGACTCAACCACCTTTAAAAAGTTGTGAGCTGCCTTGTCTGGCCTTTTAGACTCTTTTTTTTTTTTTTTTTTTGGTTGCGCTCTCACTGTGTAGTCCTGTCTGTCTGTCTTAGCCCTCAATATGTAGACCAGGCTGGCCTCAAAATTACAAAGATCCTCCTGCCTCTAGCTCCACATGCTGGGATTAATAATATGTGCCACCATACCCAGCCTTATATGTAGAGTTCTTTTACACATTATTTAGATGTATGTAGTTCAACTGTCATCAAATGGTTTTGTTTGGAGACCAGGCTGGTTTCAAACTCACTACATACTCAAGATAACCTACCACTAAAGACCTTGAACGTCTATCCTCCTGCTGTCTCGATTTCTAGTCGCTGAGACTTGAGTTGCTTTGTCATTTAAGGCTTAGGTAAGTATTTCCTCCACCAAGGTGGTGCCAATCTGCACTTAGCATCCGCAGGTAAAGAGTGACTTTCTCTTGTCCATTCGGTCCTTTCTCAAACTTTTAGATCTTTGTCGATTTTGTGGTGAAAGTGTGTTTCTAAGCATGCTTGGTGGCACACGTCTTTAGTTCCAGCACTTGGGAGACAGAGGCAGGCGGATCTCTAAGAGTTTGAAGTCAACTTGGTTTGCAGAAAAACAAAAACAAAAAACAAATAAAGTAGGACCAGAGAGATAGCTAAGCAGTTAAGAGCACTGACTGCTCTTCCACAGGTCCTGAGTTCAAATCCCAGCAACCACATGGTGGCTCACAACCATCTGTAATGAGATCTGACACCCTCTTCTGGCGCAACGGTGTACAGAATGGCGCAGAATGAGCACTCATACATAAAATAAATAAAAATCTTAAAAAAAAAAAAAAAAGATCAGCAAGCACTCTGTAGTGAACAACACTGAACCATCTCTGTAGCCCTTGCTTTGGATACATGTGTGTTTCTATTCTTTTGATCAGTTTGATCATATTCTGTGGTTCCCTAGTGTTGTTCTCTGTATTACACTTTTTTCATTATTATGTTTTATGGGCATGGATGCCTTGCCTGCATGTATGTCTGGATACCCCATGCTTGTCCGCTTCCAGCAGAGGCCAGAAGAGGGTGTCAGGCGCCGTGGAATTGTTCAGAGACTGTTATAAGCCATTGTGTGGATGGCTGATAACTTGAACTTGGGCCCTCTGTGAAAGCAGCCTTTAAGCCATCTCTACAAAGGAGCTTAGCTTTATGCCATCAAGAGGTGTTTTAGTTGGGGTATTTATAGCTGGAATAAACACTATGGCCAAACACAGCCCAGGGAGGAAAGAGTCTTAAGCTTCCAGGTCACTGAGGGAAGTCAGGACAGGAACTCAGGGCAGGAATCTGATGCAGAGGCCATGAGGAAGGTTCATGCTGGCCTGCTCCCCGTGGCTTGCTCTGTTTTCTTTTATACCCAGACCAACCTGACCAGGGGTGATACTAGCCACAGTGGGCTGTGCCCTTCAGCATGAATCTTTAGTCAAGAAGATACTCCAGTCCAATGGAAGCATTCTCTCAGCTGAAGATCCCTCTTCTTGAATGACTTTAGCTCCTGTCAAGCTGATAAAAACCTAAAGGTAGGCATTTCAACACCACCCCCCCAACACACACACACACACACACACACACACACACACTGTAAACTGCCTGCCTTACTCCCATTGGATTTTTATTTATTTAGCTTTTGAGACAGTGTCTGTCTCCCCGTGTAGCTGTAACCATTCTGGAACTCATAGATATACCCTCCCCACCCCATCCTCCCACCTCCCCATCCCCCAACCTCCCACTTCCCCACCCTATGTCTTCAGATTGTTGGATTAAGGTGAGGCCACTACTCTCAGGTTCTTTTGTATTTTGGGCTGTTTTGAAACAGGGTCTCTCTACATAGCCTTGTCGACCAAGCTGGCCTCAAACTCACAGGGATTGAAGGCATGCTGACACCACCTGGCTGCCTAGCTTCAGTTTTGTTGTTGTTTGTTTTTAAAGATTTTTTTGTAAAAATATATGTGAGTACACTGTAGCTGTCTTTAGACACACCAGAAGAGGGCATCAGACACCCATTACAGATGGTTGTGAGCCACCATGTGGATTCTGGGAATTGAACTCAGGACCTCTGGAAGAGCAGTCAGTGCTCTTAACCTCTGAGCCATCTCTCCAACCCCCCAGCTTTCAGTTTTAAAACAGGTCTTGTGTAGCCCAGGCTGGCCTTGAACTCTCTATGTAGCTGAGAATTACTTTAAATCCCTGCTCTTCCTGCCTCTACTTCCTAAGTGCTAAGGTTACAGTGTGTGCCATCATGCTGGGTAGGGTGTTTACTTTCTTAGGTAGAGCAGAGAGAGAGAGAGAGAGAGAGAGAGAGAGAGAGAGAGAGAGAGAGAGAGAGAGAGAGTTTTCTGGAAAAAAAAAACTTAAACAGGTTAAGATGCACGTGATTGTGAGGCATCTCCCGCTGCAGACACCAGAAGGCTCTGCGCAGGTACTGAAGGATGAAGCTATCAGGGGAGGGATAGAGCCACAACTCCAGGGAACTCTGCCTGGTAACCAGACAGCCTGGAAGGTGTCCCAGCATGCTCTGAGGATGTTGGTCCAATCCCTGTCTTCTGTATGAGTATGTATGAGTCCCCAGATGTCAGCTGAACCCCCTCCTTCCTGCCCAAACAGCATGGCTGGCCCGCAATCTAACCCCCAATCATTCCTCCTTCTCTTCAATAGCTGGCGTCACCAACGGCTCTCTGTTTTAGAACTGGAAAAATAGTGTGCACATTGCATTTCAGAAAACACACCCCCGGAATGTTCCAGAGCCGAGTGCCTCCCATGGGGAACTGACTTCTAGCGCCAGTTTCACAACTGTGTCCCCAGTAATAATGGATATTGCTGCGACTATGAAAAAACAAAAAATGGAACCAGGGCTGAGGCAGGTGCTCAGCGCACAGTGTAGCTTGTGACCTTCAGCACAGAAAAGAAAGCATGGGAAAGGGGTGGACAGAGTGCTTGCCCAGCAAATACGAAGCACTGGGTTCGAGCCCCAGCACCACATAAAAAGTGTGGTGGCACACACCTGTAATTCCAGCACTTGGGAGGCAGAGGTAGAAAATGCTCTGCAAGATAGGTAGACAGATAGACATACAGACATATAGACAGACAGGCAGACAGACAGACAGATATACACACTCATGATAGATGAATGGGAAGATAGACAGACAGATATATACACAGACAGACAGATAGATAAACTAAATAAATCCAGCCACAAGATTTGCCAGTTGTATGCTTCCTTTCATATGAAATCCTCAGGCAAGTCCATGGACACAGAAATTAATGGAGAAAAGAGCGAGGATGGAGCTACTACCATAGGTGCTAACAAGACAATCAGACAACAGAATGGCTTGGATGTACAATTGTGAATACATTTCCTTTGTGTGTGTATTATTATTATTATTATTACTATTATTATTTTATTTTTGAGACAGAGTTTCTCTGTGTAGTCTAGGCTGTTCAGGAACTCACTCTGTAGACCAGCCTGGCTTGGAGACCCACCTGTCTCTGCCTCCGCAATGCTGGGCATAAAGCTGTACACTATCACCACTGACTTGCAAATTAATAAATATAATAAAAATATTTATGAACTTTACTGTATGTAATTATAACCCAATAAAATGTAAACTAACACAGACAGACACTATATTTGTCCCAGCAGCTTTGGAGAAGAAGATGGGTGGAGGAAGAGACGGCATGGGTTGGGCACTGCCTCCATTGCCAAGGATCCAGAGATTCACTTCTTGCAAGATAAAAAGGAACCTAGGACTCTTGGGATGGCTCTGAGGGTAAATGTATTTGTTTACTCCTGATAACTAACGTTTAATCCCTGGAACCTACACAGCGAGAGGAGGGGCCTGATTCAGACCCAAAGCCACGCTAACAGCATCCCTGCTACACACAACAGCACTAATGAGTAAAAAGACATTTCCAAGGGGAATTCGATTTCATTTCCATTTGGAGTCATGTGTGGTGGTGCATGTCCTTAATGCCAGCACTCAGGCAGACAGCATTGAGGGTTTGAGGGCAGTTGGGTCGATACAGGGAGCTCCAGGGCAGCCAGGGCTATACAGTTAGATCCTGTCTCAAGAGAAAACAAATTTGGTGTTGGTCAGTGACTAGGAGGGTGACTTTTGTTTTTTAAAAAAAAAGATTTACTGTTTTTTTTTTTTTTGGTTTTTCGAGACAGGGTTTCTCTTTATAGCTCTGGCTGTCCTGGAGCTCACTTTGTAGACCAGGCTGGCCTCGAACTCAGAAATCCGCCTGCCTCTACCTCCCAAGTGCTGGGATTAAAGGCGTGCACCACAACCGCCCGGCAAAAAAAAAGATTTACTTATTGTTACATGTAAGTATACTGGAGCTGTCTTCAGACACATCAGAAGAGGGCGTCAGATCTCATTACGGATGGTTGTGAGCCACCATGTGGTTGCTGGGATTTGAACTCAGACCCTTAGAAGAGCAGTCAGTGCTCTTAACCGCTGAGCCATCTCTCCAGCCACTCCCCCTCAGCCCTCCCCCGTGGGTAATGGTTAATGTCTATCAGGAAGCAGCAAACCCCAAACCATCAAGTGGGAGAAGCTAGAGTTAAAAGCCACGCACAACTTGATCTAATTCAGCAAGTATGGGGCCTCTTCCATGAGGTCCTAGGACAAGCAGGGCCTCAGGCCAGGGATCGGTGAATTTCAGCAGCTGCTGGGATCCACAGAGGGAGGAAGGGAAGGGTCTAGTGGCAAGTACCAGCACAGGAAGTTTCAGGTCAGGGAGAGGCTGAGCCAGGAGCTGAGGCAGGGTTTGGGAAGATGGGCGTGAAGGGGGGAGGGGGTGCTGGTAGTAATGCCAGTCTTTGCAAGGATAAGGGGCTCCCCTCCCCCAGCCTGGCAAAGCCTGGAGCTTGGCTGGGCTCAGAGGGCAGGGCACCACCTCCCTTGGGGCTTTATCCAAAATTCCACAGTCAGTGTGGAAACTGTCTGAGCCCAGAGGGGATGTTTAGATTAGGACATTCAGATTCAGTTAATCTGCTACGCGTGTGGAGACCGGGGGGGGGGGGGGGGGGATATCCACGACCAAATCTTATTAATTTTAAGTGTTTTTAGTAGCACATGCTTCCATCATGACATTTTCACACATGATGTATGAAATAGTTGAGACAGGGGTTCTCAGTGTAGCCCTGGCTGTCCTGGAACTCCCTCTGTAGACTAGGCTGGCCTCGAACTCACAGAGATCCACTTGCCTCTGCCTATTCAGAGCTGGGAGGGAGAGGGGTAAAAGGCGTGTGCTACCATGCCGAGCCAAAATCTTTAATTTTTAACAAACCCAAAATTTTAAGCCAAGGCGGAGGCGGAGGCTGAGGTAACTCAGCATTTCCTCGCTGTTTGTCCTCCTCCTCCTGAGTTGTCCTTTCCTCCCCCAGTAAACTCCAGAGGAGCCTCTGAGTCACTTTCACATCGAGGACTGTGAGTTGTTTCCAGGAGACACGAGGATGACTGCCATTCTCTTGTTTATTTCTTCAGGATGTATTTATATCACCCTGGGAACACGTGGGGGGGGGGCATCTGGAACTTTCTTCCACTCCCAATGGGAACGTTAAACGATGCCATCGCGTTCAGAAACAGTTTGCTAGTTCAAAACAACCAAAGCCCCAAACAAAACAGAAACACGGGCACCCGCAGCAGCCGCAGAGCCAGCAGTGAGCCCGCAGTTCCCTAAAATATTATTTGAGGGAAATAAAAGCACGTGGCAATTAGTTGGATGCGGTAGCATCAGCCTGCAAAACCAGCACTGGCAGGGATGGAGGCAGGAGGATATTGATTGAGTTTAAGGTGATCCTTACTACATAGGCAGTTTGAGGACAAAATGTTGGGATTAAAAGCATGGGCCTCTGTGCTCTGCTTTTGTTAAGATGATGACGATGATGACGACGATGACGATGATGATGAGATGATGATTAATCTCTTGATATCCTGACTTACAGCTGGACTTACAGGCGGTTCTGAAACACCTGTTGTGGGTGCCGAACACCAAACTCTCCAAGAGTAGCAAGCGTTCTTAGCTGTGGAGACGTGTCTCTCCAGTCCCACAGCTGTATGTTGTTTGCAGTTTACACGCCAGCGTAGACTTAGAATTCCACACCCCCCCCCCCCTTTGTATCCATAAGGTACGAGGCGCAGGAAGAAGCCACCAGGCCCCGCAAGGAGACCCTGGCTGGCACATCGGAATCTCTGACACCTCAAAGAGGTATGGCAGGAGGAAGCGTTCATGACAAGGATGACAAGGAGTGGGTATTAACGGCCCATGACAGAGCGCAAACGCCACCCACAGTCATCGTAGGCTCATCCGGACGTTTGCCCTGCACCATCCTGGCAATCAATGCAGATGCCACCGCTTCCAGAGGTGTGTGTGTGGGGAGCGGGGAAATGACCCTCGGAATCCGCCCCCTGAGCTGTGAGCCAATGGAGGATGAGGAGGCGGGCCCGAGGAAACGGCAGCGCTGCGGTCCAATGGACTTCCATCAGGGCCCCACGGCTGGCCAATGGGCGTGGCCCTCGGCGACGGTGGGAAGCGGCTGGGCAGCTGGGCGGTTGTTGGCTCGGGGCGGCCGAGGCGGCGGTGGCGGTAGCGTTCCCGCTGGGCTCGGAGGTGAACGCGGGCGGCGGGGTGGGGCGGGGCGGGGCGGGAGGTGGCGGCCGTGACCCAGGCTCGCGGCGGGAGGCGGAGGCCCAGCCCGCTCCAACCGCCCGGGCCCGCGGAGTGCAGAGCGGCCGCTCCCCGAGGCGCCGCGGTGGCGTGTGGCCGGGCCTGCCTCCGCCTCCCCCGGCCTCCCGGTCCGCTGAGTCTTCCCTGCCGTCGCTAGAGGTCTGTCAGTCCGTCCCGCCGCCCTCTTTGTCTGCGTGCTTTCCCGCAGACACTCGCCTTAGGGTATTGAAAAGGAACCTTTGCTTGGTTTCCGGGCTTTGCTACACTGGACTCTTGGATTCGTTAAACAGTGTCAGTTTGCTCGGGCGCTGAGGCTGCTGGCGGGTGACTTGACAGTGTCCAGATCAGCCTGTCGCTTTGTTAGCAGTGAAGTCTATTTCTGTGTCGTGGGAAAGAGTGATGTAAACATCGGAGCTGCCTTGTATCCTGGACGGGAAGCGAGAGAAAGGGCTGGAGCTGACTGCTCTTGCCCTGCGAGCCCGGGTGGGAGGGCCTCAGATTTGGCCGAGGAGAAACACCTAAGTAGACAGTGTCAGCATCGTACCATTTGATAAGATGTCCAATATTAGCGCTCTGCTTACATTTGGTTTTGCTTTTTTTTTTTTTTGGAAATAGGGTCGAATCCATCCTAGGTTGGCCTTGAACTGACTAGGTCGCCAAGAAGGTTTTTAACTTGTGGTTCTTCTGTCTCTATATCCCTAGTGGTAAATTTACAGGCATGTACCATCATGCCCAGTTTTATGCCTGGTCAGGGAACACAGAGCCCCGTATCGCTTGAGCCCCTGCTAGTTTGATGAATACTCCTGCCAAATGTGTAGAGCCTGAATTTAGTCCAAGAAAACACCAGACAACCCCCGCCCCCAAATGGAAGGATTGGTTACAAAATAGCTAGCCAGTAGCTAGAAACTCTTAGTAACTGCCAGTCTTCGCTAGCAGGCTCTGATTAAGGTACTAATTAGCCGGTCAAGGCTGTGAGAGATTAGACACGAGAGAGCTTTCAAATTAGAGTAAGTAGTAACATCTAAGAGCTTTATGCCACCCAGGACTGAAATTGAACCAGAGAGCGGGGATAGGTGGTCTCCTCACTGACATTTGAATAAGGCCTGAGGATTGGTTACATTAAAAAAAAAAAAAAAGAATTAGGGTTTAATAACATTAACTTTTACTGAAGTTGGGTGAAGGTCATAAGGGAATTCTTTGTATTTTAAGGCTTTGGGGAGGGGGCAACATTTTGTAAGTCCTATTTTTTTACATTGAAGATGAAAAGGAATACCCCAGGTTTTTATTTTTTTGCTTGTCATCCCGAGAGCAGAAATGAAACAGAAAGTGATACCTTTTCCTTTGCAGTTTTCAGGAAGAGCTGAGATGGCCGAGTTTCGAGATGACCAGGCTTCTAGGCTGTGTGACAACTGGTAAGACATAGAATCTCATAGTTAGAGGACAAAGCAGCTCTGTAAAGACTTAGGTGGTTTATTGGCAGGCTGTATTGTGTTTATTGGCCGTATGTGATTCTAAACTATGCAAGTCACTGTAACTACAGCCTTTTAATCATTTGGGCAGATGGCTTGTTTAGAATTTGACAAGAAGATTTCTCTGGGTAGAAGAGGGAGTGGAATGGTAAAACTGGGACTTGGGGGGCTCTGTTCTGTCTTTAATAACTTAATAAGATGGGTCCCGGGCTGGAGGAGTGGCTCAGTGGTTAAGGGCACTGCCTGCTCTTTCAGAGGACCCAGGTTTGGTTTCCAGTGGTAGCTGACAAGTCTCTGGAACTCCTTTTACATGAGATCCAATAGCCTCTGGACTCTCTGGACACCAGGGACACAGACACGCATGCAGGCAAAACATCCATACACATAAAATAAAAGAAATAAAACTTTTTTTTTTTTAAAGATACTTAGCTAGGCATGGCAGTGCACACCTGAGTCCCAGCACTCAGAAGGCAGAGACAGGAGGATCTTTGTGAGTTCCAGGCCAGTCTGGTCTACAGTTTGCTATATAGGGAGACCCTTCTTAAAAACCAAACAAGTAATACTGGAGTGGTTTGGACTCTCACTCACCTTCTTTGGGAGTGGGGGTGGGTAGTGGTAGGGACGGCAGACAGTCATGTGGCCAGCTCAGCCAATGAGCTACCCTCAGCCCTTACTCACATATAAGAAGGGAGCTAACTTTTTTTCCCCAGAGACCTGCTTTCTCTGGGTAGCCCTGGCTGTCCTGGATCTCACTTTGTAGATTCACCCTGTGCCCTTGATAACTCACAGGGATATCCACCTGCCTCTGGGTCCCCAGCACCAGGATTAAAGGTGTGTGCCAGCACTGGCTGAGAACTGATTTTTTTCATATGTTCGAAAAAGTGTGGTCATTTTTGTTCATTTGCTTGAGACCAAGCTGTCATTGAGCTTCATAGAGATCCACATGTGTGTCTGCCAGTGTTGTAGAAGGAAGAACTTCCCTCAGTGGTCACGAGGCTGTCTTGGGGTGCCTGGGACGAAGTCTTCCTGACCTGGCTCTATATGTAGTGATGGAAAAATTTGCTGAGCAGCTCAGGACGAACTTTTTCTTTCTTTCCTTTTTTTTTTTTGTTGTAGAGGGTGTTTTAAGGCAGGGCCTTCCTACATAGCCCAGGCTAGCCTGGGACTGGATATGTGGGCTCCGAAGTAAAGATGACCTAATTCGAAGACCTTCTGTCTTACCCTCCAAGCACTGGGAGCCGCCATATGTAGCGACAGTAGTAACTGGTCTTTCTCAGGGGTGGGGAGGGGACCCAGGGCTTCTCAGCGGTCCTCCTGAGGACTGACAGCATGCGCGTGCACCGCTATGCTGTCTGTGAGTGAGAGGGCATACAAGCTGTGCTCAGGACACTGTGCAGGACTCGGGTCTAGGAAGCATCTTTACCTGCGGGGCCTGATGTGGCTTCTTCAAGAATTTATTTTGCTGTTTTCCTGCTGGTACATGCTGCATTTTACTTAGTTTGGTTTGGTATTCTTCCTTGGAGACAAGATTTTGCTGTAGCCTACAAGGTGGGTAGCCCCAGACTAGCTGTACATTTGGTTCATAGACTAGTATAGCTCCGGGTCCTCCAACCTGCCTGAGCCTCCCGCATGCTCACATCACAGGCTTGCATCACTGGTCCTAGGTCTACTAATTCTCTCTTTTCTCTCTTTTTTATGATTTATTTATTCATTTACTTCATGTGCATTGTGTTTTATCTGCACATATGTCTGTGTGAGGGTGTCAGATCCTCTGGAACTGAGGTTGTAGACAGACAGTTGTGAGCTGCCAAGTGGGTGCTGGGGATTGAATCCATCTTTCCAGCTCAAGAAGACAGGCTCTTTTTTCCCCTTAAGATTTGCTTTTTTTAATTTAATTTTATTTTTTAATGTATGAGTGCTCTGCTGCATATACACTGTACATCCATAGGCAAGAAGAGAGCATCAGATCCCATTACAGATGGTTGTGAGCCATCATGCAGTTGCTGGAAATTGAACTCAGGACCTCTGAAGAAGCAGCCAGAGCTCTGCCATCTCTCCAGCCTTGTAACGCTCTTACTTAAAACTAATGGAGAAAGAACTGTGTATTCTGTTTGTGTGCATACATGCACATGTGTGAGAGTGTGGCTTGCCATTTCAGCAAAACTGGTTGGCCACGAGCCCTGAGTCTGCCTGTCTCTGCCACGATTCCTGGCATTTACACGTGCCCAGGAATCTGAACACAGGTCCTCAAGCTGGCACAGCAAGTGCTGTACCCACTAAGTGAGCGCAGTGCAGTAGCTGGTTTTGGGCTTCCCTTACCACGTGATGTAGTGGGGAGACACTGGTGGGGGAGACTGGCCTGCTGATGGGGAGTTTGAGCAGAGCTCCGTTGCTCGCCCTGCCCTCGTGGGTGGCTGAAGGGCATAGTTTAGAGAGTAGCTTTTCACTGGTGCTCCCTGCTTGCCACTTCAGAGAGTCCCCAAGTGTCATTTGCATGTCTGCATAAGTCAGTGGCTTTGTCACCATTGATGTGGATAAAATAAGAAAATGTCACTTGAGAAGCAAAATGGCATGTGGCTGAGCCATCCTGATTCCCAGTCTGTTGTCATTGGAGGGAGTCTGGGACAGTGTATAAATAACTGCTAAGGGATTCAGAAGGCACAGTGCAGGAGCTAGTGAGAGCAAGGTTGCCTGGTGCAGAGCAACGCACAGAAGAAAAGCAGCTTAGCAGCTTAGCGTGGACGACAGACCTAGCCACAGCAGCCTGTCTGAGCAACTGTTCACACTGCAGGTTTTGAAAGCTGCTCTGGGGGTGCTGCAGAGATGGCTCAGTGGTTACGAGCTGCTGCTACTACAGCAGAGGACCCAAGTTCAGTTCCTAGCACCCACATATGGTGGCTCACAGTCACCTATAACTCAAGCTGTAGGTGGAATCGGATGCCTCTGGCCTCTCGGCATCTGCCCTCCTGCGCACGTCCCCATGTATGCATGCATGTAAGAATATTAACTATATCTTTTGTAAAAGTTTTTTTTGGGGGGGGCTAGATAGATGGTTTGGTGGGTAAGAGCACTTGAGCACCTGTTGCTCTTCCAGGGCACCTAGGCTCAGTTTTCCCAGGGTTCAGTTCCCACACTGTGGCTCAAAGCATCCATAAATCCAGTTCCAGGGGATCTGATGCCCTTTCTGGCCTCTATGGGTACTGCACGCACATGGAGCACATACATACATGTAGGCAAACCATTTATACACAACGTCAGTACATCTAATAAAACTGTTGGTTTTTGAGCCAAGTATGGTGGCCACACCTTTGATTCTAACACTTGGGAGGCAGAGGCAAGTGGATGGATTTGTTATGAGTTTGTGGCCAGCCCTGGTCTACATAGAGAGACCCTGTTTCATAAAATAAAGGTCTTTGGAGCCTTTTCTGCCACCTCTCGTTTTTCCCCTCGGTGTTTTGAGGTAGGGTTTTTCTGTGTAGCCCTGGTCATTCTGGAACTTGCTCTGTAGACCAGGCTGGCCTCAAACTTGGATCCTCTTGGTTGCCAAGTTGTACGCGACCATGCCTGGATCTGGCTCTCTGTCATCTTCAGAAAAGGATCCTCCGCACTGTAATTGCATGAGGTACAACTAGGCAGTTAGTAGGAAAGAAAAGTCTGTTGTGATTAAAAATGCTTTTGTCCTAAATGGTGTCTATTTATTATACTATATGTATTTATTCTGTATGCACGCACATGTGTACCATGGTGTGCAAGTGAAGGGCAGAGGATAGATATCCTTTGGGGATCAGTCCTTTCTACCTACTGTGGATCCTGGGGTGACATTTGGGTTGCCAGGCTTGAACCATCACACCAACATGGAAATATTTGTCACCTCTTCTCTTCTGGTTCTGGACATTCCAGGCCATGGGAGGATCAGCGATAGGAGCCTCCCGGTACCTGGAGGCTGAGGAAGGAGCTCCAGGCCAATTGGAACTACACTAGCAAGAGTGTGACTCGAGAAAGTCAAACACACAGAGATAACAGTCATTAGGCAGGCCAGGGGGTTTCCATTCCCAGCACTCAGTAAGCTAGGGCAGGAAGATGGCTGTGAATGGGAGGCTTGTCTATACGACAGTGACAGCGTGAGAACCTGTCTCAAAACACAAGCTGGGCACACTGGGTCTCACCTACAGGCCTCACCTTTGTGAGGTGGAGAGAGGAAAATCCAGGTCTTTTATGCAGAGTGACTTGAGGCCAGCCTGGGCTCCATGAGTTCCTGTGTGAAAAGGCAAACACAAAACCAAAATGTCGCTGGGGACCAAACACTGACAGGGCATGTGTCCATGTGGTGGTACTGTGTGAGAGAGGGTGTGGGTCACACAGTAATGCTTGCCTTTCTTTCCGCTTACTTCTGCAGCAAGAAGGAAATTCCTGTATTTAATTTTACCATCCATGAAATCCACTGTCAAAGGAACATTGGTGTGTGCCCTGTCTGCAAGGAACCGTTCCCCAAATCTGACATGGACGTTCACATGGCTGCAGAGCACTGTCAGGTGACCCACCCATCCCCAGATGTCCCCGGGGAAAGGTGTTGTGACAGGGCCACTGGATTGACTCTTTTCATCCTAGGTGACCTGTAAATGCAACAAGAAGTTGGAGAAGAGGCAGTTAAAGCAGCATGCGGTTAGTGTCCGTGGGAAGGAAGGAGGGATGCACTTCTGGGGCCAGGCCCTGCTGAGACCACAGAGCCTCATGCAGCAAGCAAGCCTGTATAAGCCTGTTCTCCATCACCTTGCATGCAAACCTTTGCTTATAGCCCAGTTGAAACTTTTACTGACCCTGCCAGATGGGCTCCTAGCTCCTGTACTCCTTCCTTGGGCTGCGTTCTTGCCCCTATTGGTGCCTTCCTGGCTTGTTCTATATGTTGAGGTCATATATAATGTGTGCATGTGGAGGTCAAAGGGTATCTTGTGGGAGTCAGTTCTCCTTCCTGGGCCTCAAATTCAGGCTGTCCAGCTTTGGCAGCAAGTAACTATAGTTGTAAAACCATCCCACAGACCTCCAGCTCCTTGTTAGAAAGCAAGGCATTCCTGCCCAGGTTAGAGAAGGCTGAAGTCGATACTTAGTTTCTTGCCCAGTGCTGAACTCCAGCATGTGTGTGTGTGTATAATACACCCTGGCCACCTTGCCTTACAGGAGACAGAGTGTCCTCTGCGGCTCGCCATCTGCCAGCACTGTGATCTGGAGCTTTCTGTTGTCAAGTTGAAGGAGCATGAAGATTACTGTGGAGCCCGGACAGAGCTGTGTGGCAGCTGTGGGCGCAACGTGCTTGTGAAGGAGCTGAAGACTCACCCTGAAGTCTGTGGGAGAGTGGAGGAGGAAAAGAGAACGGAGGCTGCCATCCCTCCGGAGGCTTACGACGAGCCCTGGAGTCAGGACAGAATCTGGATCGCATCCCAGCTCCTCAGACAAATCGAGGCTCTGGACCCGCCCATGAGGCTCCCTGGAAGGCCCCTGCAAGCCTTTGAGGCAGACCCCTTCTACAGTAGGACTGCCAACCAGAGGAGCATGGCAGTCCAGTTTCCAGTTCAAAATAATCTTTGTGAGTTGTGCTTGGCATTAGAAAGTGGGTGGTGCCACCATCCCAGGACCAAAGGGCAACAGGACTTTGGAGACAAATAGATCTTGATGCTAGAAACATGACAGTCACTGGGTAACAATGGGGAGGATACCACACTTGCCTGTACAGCAGGAATAATGAGCCTTGTGGTACACTGTTGCTGTTAGGATGGATGGCGATGGGCTGACGGAGTCCTTAGTCTCTGAGGCACCTGTAGCATGCTCTCAGGTTGTCACCAGGGCTCATTAGCACAGGGACGGGGCAGATGAGATGAGAGCAGTGTTGAGCCCAGTGCCAGTCTGTCTCATAGTTACCAAGCGTGACCCTGCTGATTGGTCACTTGTATGATCCCAGTGGCTTATTGTTTGATGGCACATGTCAAGTTCAGAAATCCCTGAAGGCAGAGGGCTCAGGGTGCCAGTGAATTGGCAGGCTTCTGCTGGTCTTGACAGCCTGTCAGGCTTGGCTTGTGCCCATCTCTAGTGTGCTCATGCATGCTTGCTTTCTTCCCCAGTTGAAGAACAAGAAAGGCAGGAAAGGAACAGAAGCCGGCAGTCCCCAAAGGACAGCGCTGAGAATAATGCACACTTGGACTTCATGTTGGCCTTGAGTCTGCAGAATGAGGGACAGGCCGCCAGCATGGTAGAGCAGGGCTTCTGGGAGTCTGTGCCTGATCCAGCTCGTGCTGGGCCTATATCTCTAGGTGACATAAAGGGTAAGATTGCTTCTTTTGCATAGTCTTTACAATTTTTTTTTTTTTTTTTTTGGTTTTTTCGAGACAGGGTTTCTCTGTATAGTCCTGGCTGTCCTGGAACTCACTTTGTAGACCAGGCTGGCCTCGAACTCAGAAATCCGCCTGCCTCTGCCTCCCGAGTGCTGGGATTAAAGACGTGCGCCACCACGCCCGGCAACATTTTTTTTTATTAATTTTTATGTATGTTCTGCTTGCTTGTATGTTCATGTATCATATGCATTCAGTGCCTTGGGAGGTTAGAAGAGGGTGTTGGATCCCCCAGAGCTGGGGTTACAGGCAGTTGTGAGCTAGCATGTAGGTGCCAGGAATTGAACCTCTACAAGAACAGCAAGTGCCCTTCTCTCCAGCCCCTAATCACTATAATTTTTGTTAGTCTTACATTATATGACTCATATAGAATTGAAAATACTGGGCTGGTGAGAAGGCTCAGTGGGTAAAAGCACTTGTCTGGGTTTGGAGTAACTCCCATAGTTGGTCTTTGACACCACGAGAGCTGCACATGGCTTGACTGTGCCCCTCTCCCACGACAGACAAACATCTAAACTTAGGAGGCGGAGGCAGGCAGGTCTCTGTGAGTTCCAGGATAGGGTGGTTTAGTGAGACACTGTCTTGAAAAAATGGGTTGTCTTTTTTTTTTTTAAAGATTTATTTATTTATTATATGTAAGTACACTGTAGCTGTCTTTGAACACACCAGAAGAGGGAATCAGATCTTGTTAGAGAAGGTTGTGAGCCACCATGTGGTTGCTGGGATTTGAACTCAGGACCTTTGGAAGAGCAGTCGGGTGCTCTTACCTGCTGAGCCATCTCACCAGCCCTTTTTTTTTTTTCTTTTTGAAAGATTTATTATTATATGTCTTCAGTTGCACCAGAAGAGGGCAACAGATGTCATTACAGATGGTTGTGAGCCACCATGTGGTTGCTGGGATTTGAACTCAGGACCTTTGGAAGAGCAGTCGGTGCTCTCTCCAGGCCAAGTTCCTCATTCCTTTTTTTTTTTTTTTTTTTTTTTTTTTTGAGTTTTTCCATTTGTCTATCTATCTATTTATTTATTTTGGTTTTTCGAGATAGAGTTTCTGAAACCAGAAATACTTAATGAGATAGAACTCACCTTATTTTTGATTTTCTGACCTTATTCTGAACTGTTCTGAGAACTGTATAGATCCCCACCTGCCCCTCGTCTGTGTTCCCTTTTCTCTCTTCACACCAACCTCCACACATATTCCCCTAAGTTCTTTAAAAAGATTAATAGGCACAGGGTATTCTGTGCTTAAATACTGTGGCATGTGTTCAACAAGAGCACTCTCCTATGCAAAGAAGACAAATGCCACAAAAGTTCCTCTTTCTTTTATTTTAAAGGTTTATTTTACACACATGAGTATACTGTAGCTGTCTTCAAACACACCAGAAGAGGGCGTCAGATCTCATTACGGATGGTTGTTAACCACCATGTGGGTGCTGGGATTTGAACTCAGGACCTCTAGAAGAGCAGTTAGTGCTCTTAACTGCTGAGCCATCTCTCCAGGCCAAGTTCCTCCTTCCTTCCTTTCTTTTCTTTTCTTTTCTTTTCTTTTCTTTTCTTTTCTTTTCTTTTCTTTTCTTTTCTTTTCTTTTCTTGAGTTTTTCCATTTATCTATCTATTTATTAATTTGGTTTTTCGGGACAGAGTTTCTTTGTATAGCTCTGGCTGTCCTGGAACTCACTCTGTAGACCAGGCTGGCCTCGAACTCAGAAATTCGCCTGTCTCTGCATCCTAAGTGCTGAGATTAAAGGCGTGCGCCACCACTGCCTGACTCAAGTTCTTCACTCTGATATATTGTTATGTAGCACTTTGTTCCAAGTTTTTATGCATTGGTACTTTTGGATTTTGTTGTTTTAAATCTTTTTTTTTTTTTTTTTTTTTTTTTTTTTGAGTCAGAGTCTCACTATGCAGTCCTGGCTGGCCTGGAAATAACAGTGAGCTGCCTGTCCTTGCCTCTGGGGGACAGACGGGATGAAAGTCATGTGCCATGCCAGCCAAAGGGGCATTTTTGGAAAGTCCACAGAGCGTTTTCCCTGTGTCTGGCTGGTTCCCATGTCTCATGTCTGGATCCAGTTCAGTCAGGACCTCCTTGTACTGGTGTTTCTACAGCTTGCTTCCTTCCTTCCTTCCTTTCTTTCTTTCTTTCTTTCTTTCTTTCTTTCTTTCTTTCTTTCTTTCTTCCTTCCTTCCTTCCTTCCTTCCTTCCTTCCTTCCTTCCTTCCTTTCTTTCTTTCTTTCTTTCTTTCTTTCTAAAGCTATCTCTGTGTAGCCCAGGCTATCCTTGAACTCACTCTCCTGCCTCATCCTCTCAAGTGCTGAGGCTCCAGCGTGTGCCATCATGCATGGATTCTTGCTTGGTAGCTCTTTACAGGGTTCTTCCGTATCTTGAGCTCATTCTGTCCTTACCTAATTGTTTCTTTGCCTGTGAAACCTCTCCTTGAATTGGTTTTGGAATATATATTGTGTCCTTTTCATTGGCAGTCCAACACCCACCTGCGCGTCAGACTTGGGTGTCACGTACTCTGCAGGGTAGGGAGGGTGACCGGCACTTGCTTGTTTGTGGCTCCAGGTGCTGCTGACGAGACTCTGCTGCCCTGTGAGTTCTGTGAGGAGCTGTACCCAGAGGAACTGCTCATTGACCATCAGGTGTGTGGTACTCGACAGCGCCAGACAGGATTGTGAGCAGGTTCTGGTCAGTGTAACAAGCTGCAAGAGGCCTTACTGAGTTCTGTAAGGTGTGACACAAGTACCTCACCTTGTGGCTGTGCTACTGAGCGTCCCAGGCAACTGGGATCATGGGCACACAGCACTGTCTGGTTCTGAGGGAGTCATGAACCCTTTCTAGTCGACTGGTCTAAGTGGTGAGCATATCTAAAGGTGCCATGTAGTCTCTGCTTTGGGTGACAGGACATATCCTTCTTTGAGAAATGGGATTGAATACTTTAAATGCATCTAGTGTTTGGTCCTCTAGTAAGGATGAAAGACTATTTGGCCCATATTTATGGTATGGTCCCGTGTGATGGATGGCACAGGCCCAATAGGGAACAGTAGCGTGGAGCTGAGCTCTCTGGCCTTTCCAGCACCGCAGCACTCAGGGGCAGTAGTTTCTTGGCGAAAGTGTTTACTGATGTAATTTTTCCTTGACCTCTCTTTACTTTTTACATGTCTTTTGGATGACAGACAAGCTGCAACCCTTCTCATGCCTTACATTCACTCAATACGGGCAGCTCTTCCGTCAGGGGTGTGGAAGATCCTGGTACCATCTTCCAGAACTTTCTACAACAAGCAACAAGTAACCAGTTTGACACTTTAATGGGTCTGAGCAGTTCAGCTGCTGTGGAAGACAGCATCATCATCCCCTGTGAGTTCTGTGGGGTGCAGCTGGAAGAGGAGGTGCTGTTCTACCATCAGGTGAGAATCCCTGGGGTGCTCTTCACCTTCCAGCTACACTCCGTCCACAGAGCCCTGCTGAGCTCATGGTATCACAGGCTAAGTAGAGGGCGGAGAAAGCATGTCCCTGAGCGGACAGATGCAGTCTGACTGACCAGCAGGCTCTCCTGTGCTCCATGAGACCTGGGCTCCAGCTCTGCCTTTGTGGTGCCCTGGCTCTGAACTCCTTCCAAGGCTTCTGGAAAGAAGGGTGCTACACTGCATACTTGAAAGTCCTTTTTTCAGTTTCTCCAGTCTGGGATCCTATGCGGTTAGTGGGGGGAAAAATGCTCCCCACCCGCCCAAAGCCGTCAGTTGTATAAAGAGCCAGTGGGGCAGGCGCCAGCCTTTCATTGCTCTTTGTACATATCCCACTTCAAGGACAAAACCGCTGCTTGTCACCTAAGCCATGACACAAACACTATAGACAGAGCATGCTCTTCTGACCACCAGCCTTTGCTTCTTCCTTGCCCAGAGCCTCAGGAGCCCATGATGGCTTCACTCTAGTTCCAGGACTCGGCTTCCTCCTGGTTGTCTGTGTCTGCTGTGTGTGGGGTGGGATGATCTCCCAACCTGATGACACCTCTCTTCCCAGCATCCCAGGTACTCATTTTCTTCTTTCCTTTTTCTTTTCTTTTCTTTTCTTTTCTTTTCTTTTCTTTTCTTTTCTTTTCTTTTCTTTTCTTTTCTTTTAAAGGACCAGTGTGACCAACGCCCAGCCACAGCAAACCACCATGCAGTCGAGGGCATCCCAGCCCAGGATTCGCAGCCAGAAAACGCTTCAGCAGAGCTGTCCAGGAGGCGGGTCAAACACCAGGGTATCCACTGGGGCTGAGCTAGGGAGTGAGGCTGCAGCCACTGCCGCCTTAGCCTGCTTCACATTCCTGCTCCCTGGGAGGCTTGCCTGTGCCTCCCGTTCCCACGCATGAGGGTCTCTTGGGGGACTCTGCTGAGACTAAGTGGTCCCCACATTACCCCAAGCTGACCTAAGTGCAGACTTTATAGGCTTATGGCTTCCAAGACAGCTGTGAATCACAGTGCCACAGTAAGCTGTGGCTCCTGACTGCTTTTTTAAACCATCTAGCTGGGTGCATGTTTCTGAAACTTCACACCACAAAGCCAAGTGCAAATGGCTTTTCATAGTTTGCTGACATCTGTTTGCTGAGCAGTTAGGAGGCTGGCCTTGAGGATCATAACATCAGCATGTAGAGTGGGCTGTCCGCCATGACAGTCTGCTAGTAACAGCTAGGGTAGCCTATCCCCTAAAGCCACTGCCACCTTCTCTTCCCAGGAGACCTGTCATCTGGCTACATGGATGATGTCAAGCCGGAATCAGTGAAAGGCCCCACCTACTCGATGTCTCCTAACAGAACCATGAACAGTGTGGCTTCCTGCAACCGACTGTTGAACTCACCGTCAGGGCCCAGGTCTGACTGCCAGCGTAGCCCTCCCGGTGTGCTGAAACTCAACAACTCTGACAGCCAGGACATGCGTGGGCAGATGCGGGGCAGCCAGAATGGGCCCACAGCATCCAGGCACGCTCCAGTGATCCACTCTATTCAAAATCTCTATCCAGAAAACTTTGCGCCCTCTTTTCCTCATGGATCCCCTGGGAGGTACGGAGCTGGGTAAGCAGCAGCCCCAGGATGGAGCCCACAGTGGCTGAGGAAAGCAGGGGCAGGTAGTGTGGTGCTGCTGGGAGGAATCTGTGCTCAGAGCACTGCCATGGAAGTGTGATGGCCGGAGTTTGCTCTTCAGAAACTGAGTTGTCCTCTGGCCACCGCCACACATCATAGCACATGCATCTACACACTGCACACCACACACATCATAGCACATGTATCTACACACTGCACACCACACACATCATAGCACATGCATCTACACACTGCACACCACACACATCATAGCACATGTATCTACACACTGCACACCACACACATCATAGCACATGCATCTACACACTGCACACCACACACATCATAGCACATGTATCTACACACTGCACACCACACACATCATAGCACGTGTATCTACACACTGCACACCACACACATCATAGCACGTGCATCTACACACTGCACACATGCAGAATAATTAACGCGGGGACTTTAGAAAAACTCATACCTTTATTTCCACGCGTGGTCACAGACATTAGGAAAGGAGAGCCATGGAGGGCTTTGCCTTTTTTTCACCAGTGGTGCTAGGGGAGGATCCCAGAACCTCACCCTTATTCAGCCTGTGCTTTACCTAGGTGGCCCCCACCAGGCTCATTGAGGGGTCTGGGTTTGTCTGATGTCGCTGCTACCCTATCTCCTCTGAGTTCCCATGTCAGCATGCTGACTCATGTTCTTTGTTTACAGTGGGAGGAGTGAAGGTGGTCGGAGCTCTCGGGTCAGCCCTGAAGCTGCTAGCTACCACAGCAGAGCAGCAAAGGTAACCGGGATCCCGCAGTGATGTTCAGGGCAGATGCAGACATGGCTGGGGCTGGTGGGGTTATGAATTCAGAGAATGTGCTGGGTACACACCCAGTAGCTTAGGGTCCATTCTTTGGCTTTTTTTGAGGGAAGCACTCTGGGAACCAGGCAGCTCCAATATGTCTGTCCTTTCACTACTTATCCAACAGGCAAAGCCTCCAAAGCAGCAGGGAGCGGGGGATGCGGAGGAGGAAGAGGAGTAATGGTGACTCTGGGGGCTCTTGCAGCCCCCACCCCACGCATAACAGAACGTGCTGGTGCAATGTCCAACTGCCTCTTGGGCTCACTGGGCAGGAGAGACACCAGATTGTAATTTTTCCTAGGTTATGGCCATTTTGTGTCTTTGCGATTGTGCTGTGGGGTTTGGGTTTGAGGGAGGGCTAGCTGGGAGGCCCGAGCTGCCATTGTTGAACAGCCTTGAAATCAGCACTGCGCGTCTGTGGTCCTCTTGGCCCATAAGGGCTCCATCCTTAGTGATGTCATCACCACTGCTTCTTGGTGCTTTGTGGTCCTGATGGACAGAGACGAGGGTTCTGGGGATCTCAAGAGTGAGAAGCATCCTCTCCTGGTGGGGACCTAAGCTTGAGTGTGCAGCGTGTTAGGAAAAGGCACGTGTCCGGCGGGGACACGGACTGGAGGCCACTTTCGTCCTTGCGGGTCACTCACCCCCTCTCTCTGTTCCTGATGAGGAATGTACTGCTTTGTTCATGCTGCCCCCACCAGGGCCACTCCTGCCCTCATGAGGACGGAGGCGCCAGCCCCTCCCCTTTTTATTTTACTGTTCTAATTGTCTATTTCCTTGTAATAGAAATAAAGTTTGTATTTAGAGCTCAGCTTGTGATTCTTTCCATAGAGATGGAGGGGAGTGTGCATGCATGGTCTCACTGTGTAGCCTAGGCTGGCCTTGAACTTAAAATCTTCCCGCCTCATCTTCTAGGCTGCAGGCACATTTGATGACTGAGCTCTTTGTTGGATGCCCCAGCATGGCTTCCTACTCAGAGGGCTCAGAATTCAAGGCTTATGCTCCCCCCCCCCAAGACATTCCATGTAGACCAGGCTGGCCTCAAGATTTTGACTCTCCTGCATTCCTTCACCTTAAGAGCTGCCAATCATCTCCTCCAAGATTTGAACTTTGGAGGAGACTCAGAGTTCATTGCAGCTGTGGTAATACTTGGTGCCTAGGGAGTTGTTTCTGACAAAAGAGAAAATGGAGGGTTCTTCTTAGAAGTCTTAATCCTGGGCCAGCCATGGGGATGCACACTTGTAGCCATTAGAAGACTGCAGAAGATAGCTTAGGATTTGTCTCAAAGCAAAACACAAAACCTGAACCCCAGAAGGAGCCTTTGAAGGACAAGCGATCCTGCTTCAGCAGCCTTGTCAGGGATTAAGATGAAAGAACTGCCCCTTCCTTCAGATGCCGTACACTCTTCTGCTGATACTCATTCGGCAAAGCCAGGACACGGAGAATTAGTCTTTCTCCAAATGAGACATACTGTAGCCAGGATATACCACTTAGACACCAGGTTCACCAAGGGTGGCTTAGAAAACCTTCCTCAGGAGCCAGAGGACATGGCTTCTGCTGTCACCGACTTCCTCGTGGGACTTGAAAGAGGTGGCAGAAAGGGTTCAGGGCAACTTGGGTCTGTTCCTGGTGAGGATGGAGCACAGGCTCCCAGGAAGGAGAACTCTCAACTCACAGGACACCGTGTGGATTGGACATGGTAAAATGACAATGGATTGGCTTGTGGGCCATTAGCAATCTGCTATCCTAAGTGGCAGTTTCTGGGGATCTCAGAGTGAGAAGCATCTTCTCCTGGTGGGGACCTAAGCTTGAGTGTGCAGCGTGTTAGGAAAAGGCACGTGCCATGAAACTGAAGACAAGTGTAGCCAGAAGTTAATCTCCCTGTATTCTCAGGAGTCTGCATTTTTTTTTTTTTTGTTTTGTTTTTGGTTTTTTGAGACAGGGTTTCTCTGAATGTATAGCCCTGGCTGTTCTGGAACTCATTTTGTAGACCAGGCTGGCCTCGAACTCAGAAATCTGCCTGCCACTGCCTCCCGAGTGCTGGGATTAAAGGCGTGCACCACCACGCCTGGCTTGCACTTTTTTTTTTTTTTGATTTATTTATTATTATACATAAGTACAATGTAGCTGTCTTCAGACACTCCAGAAGAGGGTGTCTGATCTCTTTACGGATGGTTGTGAGCCACCACTGTGGTTGCTTGGATTTGAACTCAGGACCTTCGGAAGAGCAATCGGTGCTCTTACCCGCTGAGCCATCTTGCCAGCCCCTGGCTTGCACTTTTTAATGTCTTAGCAATTCTGGTGTTCACAGCTGTGGTTCCAAGCCATTCCTTTGACACTGTTCTTGTTCAAACTATCATGTGTGCTTAGGTATCTGTCATTCCCTCTGCATTCTCAGAGTTGTTTAAATGTATTTTTAAATTAGTGTATGTTCTAAGAAATGGGTTTCATTATGGCTTTTTCATTCATAAAAGGTGCATTTTGTGTGGGGCTGAGCAGACATCTCACAGTAGACCAGACTGGCCTTGTCTTGTGGCAGCCCTTGCCCTCCTGGTGCTGGCTCCAGTCAGTGCACATGCCCTGCCATCTAATGAACTCCGATCCTAGTCACATGCCCGTTTTCTTTTTCTGGGATGGTGGTGTCTCATGTAGAGCAGGCTGGCCTTGCACTTTCCCTTTTTCCCTTTAGTGCACCCCCATGCCTCACCCCATCTGAACTTTGCCCTTCCCTGGTACCACAGATGTGACTGTCCCAGTTGTTTGGTGTGCCGGTTTGAGCCTGGCTCAGCTAGGGTTAGAAGGTGTCTTTCACTTTGTAGGTTAGGAAGTCTGAAGCCATTCTGACACAGGGCGCTTTGTACTCTTGTGGGACTGGGAGTCGGCTGGCCCTGTGCATAAGTGTTTACTGCTGCCCTGATCCAATCCTAACAATGTAAAAATGTCCCTTTTGTCTCCATAGACGGTAACTTTTTTTCATCCTTAAACTGTTTCAATGCTAATCTTCAAAGCCTGTCTGCTGTGTCTCACATCTGTTTTTTTTTTTTTTTTTTTTTTTTTTTTTTTCTGATTTAATGGAATGAATACTTTGCTAGGGTTTGGATATTGCATCTCTGGTGTCCATTTCTAGTGTAGACTTTCTCCTCCATGTCAGGAGAGACACAAAGCCCTAAGGCAGCTCCCAGCAGCCTTCACTGTGGCCATCAGCTGGCACTTGCCACGGACACCCCAGAAGCCTGTACTTACAGGTTCTTCCTCTGGGTCACTTGAAAGTCCCCTGGTCCCCAAATCTGCTTGAAATTCTGTTGTTTTGTCCTGGTACACAGGCCCTCCAATTCTATACTTTTTTTTTTTTTTGAGACAGGGTCTGTGTAGCCCTGGCTAGCCTGGAACTCAGTATATGTAGACCAGGCTCCTCTGCCAAGGGGAGCACAGGCTGAGGAGCCTTCTGAACGTGCTCTGTAAGAAGATTGCGGTGCTGTAAAGCAGGGAGGCCTTGATGAACATAGCAATGAGTGAGTGGTGGCTTGTGCTGTTTCGAGCAATAGGATGAAGAAGGAGAGCTGGTTGGTTGGTTGGGTCCCTTCTGTCCCTATGATGAAGCTGTGTTTAGGAGTCTGGGTGAGGATGACCATGCAGCAGTGGGAGGGGTCCCTGAGACAACAGGGGCTCCCTGGGGTGGGTGGTTGCTGTTCAAGCAGGTCTAGATGTACTGCTGCCCCAGAAGGACTGTTTGGGAACATCCATACTCATCTAGGGTGACAGCTGGCTCTGGAAAACCCCAGGCTCTATGAGCACAGAGTAACTGTCAGGACAGAGTGGGTGGCACCCTGGAACAGGAGGAAGGGAATTCAAAAGCTAATGGAGTGCAGAGAGTGCAGATGTTAATTCCTAGGCACTTGTGACACTTGGGTGTCAAGAGTCACCTAGCAGTGCCAGCAAGAGGAGGTGACCACACTCTCTTAGGTCCGTCAGTCAGAGGAGGTGACCACACTCTCTTAGGTCCGTCAGTCAGAGGAGGTGACCACACTCTCTTAGGTCCGTCAGTCAGAGGAGGTGACCACACTCTCTTAGGTCCGTCAGTCAGATGAAGGTCATTTATTGGTGTGACTTTCTCCTGTAGTGAGCTTCCTTTACACAGCAGAGTGTAAATAGCATCAGACTGGATGGGAAGTCTGTTAATGCAGTCATAAATAATTATAATAAATATACATCAAGTAACTTTACAGCACACATTGTTCAGGGCCAAGGCTGGGATCTGTCTGGACCTCAGTGTGCTCTCTAGGAGAAGCAGCTGAGTTAGCAGCAGATATCTCACTCACAGCTGTCATCTAATCAAGGAATGGGCTAACAGATGCTTCCAGAACCCTCCTGGGGAGGTAGCTGACAGAATCCCAAGTCCTCTCAAGGGCAGAGAATTGAGGGGAACCACGGATTTGAAGGTACAGGAATGAAAACCCACTTTAAAATTCAGAGGCTCCTGCCTTCTGGAGAACGGAGTCAGGATCCTTGAGGCCACTGGGGTGGTCCCAAGCAGCGGCCACTATCTTCAGGGAGAGCAGGGCTTGCTCTGGGCACTCACTTCCATACAGCCCAGTGACTGGCGTGGCCCACACACTGAGCTGGGGTGTATCAGTTCCTCGGGTGGGGTGTTTTCTGTAATGGTCCTCAATGCATTTCCTAAGCGTAACAGGGAGGAGATGGGTGCTGGCGTGCCAGCCCTAAAGCTTGCGCGCCTTCCAAGCAGGCCAGGTGCCGTGGAGAGAGGAGCTCCTCACGCTCCTCAGAACTTCTGTGTGCACAATATCATACAATAGCTACAGTGTTGCCATTCTGTGACAACTGGGGAGGCCCGAGTGACAGTGTCCGACAGTTGGCATGTGCTGTTCTTGAACAAAGTACCATTGGACAAAGACTTATTTGGGGCACAAATGCACTGGGGTAGTGGGTGAGCCTGCAAGGAAGCTCAGCCCTGGCACACACACACATTGGTTGTAAAGGGTGTTGGGCAGGCCAGCCAGGGCACAGAGGACTCCCCTGCAGTCTCTGCCTGGGTCACTGATGCAGCCCTGATTGGGCAGAGCACCTCAGACAGTCTTTAGACACGGGTTGTAACCCTTCCCTGGGCGTCTTACAGCACTGTAGTGAGGAGGGCTGGGCTCTGAGCACAGAGTGGGGTAGGCTTGAGTCGTGTGCTTTCCTGTGCAGTCAGCTGTAGAGAGAACCACTCGGCACTACCCCTCGAGCTCCACTGTCTGTCAACTACAGCCATCAGGCCGTACCCAACCTGTCTGTGAGCTAAGGCCTGGAGTAGCCCCTGGCTGTCTGCTCCTGAGGTGTCCACAGATGACTCAGCCCAGGGGCCCAGAAGAGACAGGTGGCAGATAGGGCTGCCTGATGGGAGGAGACAGGGGGGCCTCTGTAGGACTTCTAAAAAAAAAAAAAACCAAGGCCAGGAACACACGGTAAAGCAGGAAGATTAACACATGAGTTCCCTGTGTCTCTTGAATGTTTGAGCACTGGCTCAACCACTTCAAGATGGAAGGAGGGGCCCTGCCAGCTCAGGGCAGGAGGGCAGGACTGAGGACTGCTCACACATTTGTGGAGATACTCTGTAGAGAGAACAGGATACTTTGTGTGGCTGAGGTCATCTCACCCTCAGCTTTCCACGAGTGGCTCTGTGATGAGGAACCACCTGAACCTGTGGCACCAGCATCTGGAAGCCACCAAGAACAAACAGTGTCCAGGAAGATCAAATTGACATAAACTGTCTGCGAACTAAACTATCCTACAAATGTACCACAAACAGGCAGCAAAGGAACGGACCCTCACAAAACGGACACATACAAAAAGTGTCTTCCAGGTGGCCCTGGGACACGGAGGAAAGTTCAGAAAGCAAACGGCGCTAGCTCCTCACTCGGGCCCTGGAGGGATGTGCCTCAACTGGCAAGCTTCCCAAGCCGGCAGAATGGTGCCTTGGTGACAGCCTAATCCTTCGGCTCACGCCCATCAGCCACTGAGAGGGTCTTCGCGGTAGTGAATGGCACAGCGCAGCTTCTCCAGCATGGTCTCCAGGGAGGAGTACTGGGGGAGCTTGATCATGAACATGCAGGTCTCCACTCGGATGTAGCGTGAGTCGGGGGGACCTACACAAGACACAACACCAACTTTAGAGGGCTGGAGACGGGCTTCTGCCTCCAGGCTGGTCTCATGGACACTCACTTGTTTATCTAGCAACCGGTCTGTGTGTGCCTATTTGTGCAGGTACACTCTGTGCATGCATTTCTGCATGTTTGCAGGACAGAAGGAGCAGCCTATCTTTTGACTTTGGAGATGGTCAAGCAGGCTGGATTGGCTACAGTAAGCCTATCCCTGCTTCTCCAGGGCTGAGATCACAAGTATGCTACCATGCCTGGCTTTAAAAAGGTCTAACGAGCCGGGCGTGGTGGCGCATGCCTTTAATCCCAGCACTCGGGAGGCAGAGGCAGGCGGATTTCTGAGTTCGAGGCCAGCCTGGTCTACAAAGTGAGTGCCAGGACAGCCAGGGATACACAGAGAAACCCTGTCTCGAAAAACCAAAAAAAAAAAAAAAAAAAAAGAAAAAAAGGTCTAACGAGGGGGGGCTGGAGAGATGGCTCAGAGGTTAAGAGCCATCTCTTCCAAAGGTCCTGAGTTCGAATCCTGGTAACCACATGGTGGCTGACAACCATTTGTGATGGGATCTGACGCCCTCTTCTGGGATGTCTGAAGACAGCTACAGTGTACTTACATATAATAAATAAATAAATCTTAAAAAAAAAAAAAGGTCTAACAGGGCAGAGGTGGAGGGATGGCAGAGACGTTGGAGGTACACATCTTTAATCCTAGCACTAAGGAGGCAGAGGGAGGTGCATCTGTGAGTTCAAGGACAGCCTGGTCTACATAACGAGTCCTAGGACAGCCAGGGGTACACAGAGAAACCCTGTCTCTGTCTCTCTCTCACACACACACACATACACAAATTGTTTTGTGTATGTGTGTGTATGTGTTGTGTACCACATGTGTAGAGGTCATAGGACAACTTGCAGTAGTCAGTTCTCTTCAACACATGGATCCCAGGGATAGAATTTAAGTCAGGTATGAGCCATTTTACTGGTCCTTGGTCATCCTGTCTGGCCTGCCTTCCTTTTCAAAATGTGGGCTCCATGGGTCAAACTTGTACTGTCCTCAGTACAGTGGTAAAAATCCCTACTTGTCAGACTAGGGTTTGATTCCCCAACACGGAGTCAAAATTGTCCTTTTGACTGGGCATGGTGGTACACACCTATAATCCTGGCACTTGGAAGGTAGAGGCAGGAGGATCAGAAGTTCAGGGTCACCCTCAACTACACAGTGAGTCTGAGGCCAGCCTATGATACATACGATGCTATCACAAACCTGAAACACAAATCATCTTTCTGTATTTGAAAGGTGAGAATCTAGGGTGTCTTGGAGGTCCCCAGCTTCCCCAGCTCACATGAGTCCCTGCAATTAGTCTCTAGTGCTGCAGAGCTGAACGTAAGAAAATGGTAAGCAATGTTCAAGCTGTGGTTCCTTGGCTGCTTTTAAATGTTGACAAAGCATCGGGGCTGCATGGCCACAGCGCTCACCAAGCCTCCTCGTACAGCAGAGTCCTGACCTGGGTCTTGGTCACTGATCTCCATGAGGACCTAAGGGTTCCACCTCCAACAGGAGCTGGGAAGGGCAATACCTGCTGTGCCATCTGGAGGGGCAATCTTCATGGGGTACGGCGGCACATGGGCAGTGTCAGGGCCCCCATCCTTGCAAGGGCAGGTGAAGGGGATGCGCTCCTGGTTGCAGGCGAACTTGATGAACTTGCACAGTTCCTCCTGGGTGAACATCTCCAATGCCCCCCAGAAAAGCTCGATGTGCTGGTCTGTCTCCATCAGCCCCACCTGGTACATGGTGTGGGCCTGGGGAAGAAAGGCCCAGGTGTGAGCAGGCCTGGCCTGATCCCAGGCAGGGTGGGACAGGGGCTGCATGTGGACCAGAGCACAGGCAGCCGTGGTGAGGGCAGAGTGCTGAGACAGACCTGAAGGGCTACCTACCTTCAGGAACTCCAGGTTGATGTATGGGAGGCCACAGGTACGCAATTCCATCTCCAGTGGGCTGAGGGTGGTGAGCAACTGCAGGGGGATGATGGAGCCCAGGCCAGCACGCACGGCTGTCACGCACTCCATGTTCTGTAGCTCACGCAGCCGCAGGCTCCGGATGGCTGCGGCGTAGATATCCTTGTTCTCCCAACTGCTGGGTCAAGGACCACCAGTGAGGCAAGGGGAGAGCTATGACGGTACATCCCCCCAGCTGGCTGGTCCAGCCCTGGCTTCACGGCTCACCCCACTCCTTAAGAGCGGTTACTGCCCTAAGGCAGTGGTTCTCAACCTTCCTAGTGCTGAGAACCTTTAATACAGTTCCTCATGGTGTGGTGACCCCAACCACAACATTATTTCCACTGACGCTTCATAACTGTCAAGTTGTTACTGTTATGAATCCTAATATACATATCTGTGTTTTCCTTTTCCTTTTTTTTTTTTTTTGATTTTTCGAGACAGAGTTTCTCTGTGTAGCCCTGGCTGTCCTGGAACTCACTCTGTAGAGCAGGCTGGCCTCGAACTCAGAAATTCGCCTGCCTCTGCCTCCCAAGTGCTGGGATTAAAGGTGTGCACCACCACGCCCAGCTTATTTGTGTTTTCTGATAGTCTTAGATGATGCCATGAAAGGGTCCTTTGACAGCAAAGAGGTCAGGACCCACTGTTGAGAACCACTCACTACCTTAAGGGAAGCCATTAGTTAACGATCATCTTTTCTTCTGACTTTGTGTCCTTCCTCCGATTTCACGCCCTCCCCTGGGAACATCCCCTTTCACTAGTGTGGTGCAGCCCTTTCAAGTCACACACTCACGCCACGGGGATGTGCCGGCCACGGCTGCATAGCTCCACCTCCTCGCCAGTCATGGTCAGGTAGGTGAACCGGCAGCAGGGCTTGGGACCTTCAGGGCTCTCGGTGGCCAGGTGCTGGGAGGCAATCTCGGCACACAAGGCCTCCAGCTCGCTTTCATCATTGATCTGTGGGATACAGGCAGGGTGAAGCTGACTGCTGCTCTGTTGCCAAGGCAGTGGAACTCTGTCCTTCAGCTGGCAAACACTGGCATGTTCATGGGCCCACATCAGGCCTCGACAGAGCTGCCGCCAGCTCAGAGTTGTGCCTGCATTCTGGAGCAGGCTCATGGAACCCAAAGCCCAGGCTGTCAGGAGGTGGGGGACGAAGTGTCACTTGAGGTGGAATCTGAGGTTTCAAAAGCCCATGCCAGGCCCAGGATCTCCCTCTCTGCTTTCAGATTAGGATGTAATTCTCAACTACTAGTCTACCACTGTGCCTGTCTGATTCCTGCTATGACAATAATGGACTTAACCTTTGAAACTGCAAGTCCCCAAGAAAATGCTTTGTTTATGAGTTGCCTCAGTTCGTGTTGTTCCAAGAGAGCAAAAGAGAGGCAGGAATGCCATATCCTCAAGTCTCTGGGGTCTGGAGGGGCCCCATGTGCACCTCTTGCTCCCTTCCTGAAGCCCCCAACAGCTCGACACTCAAGCCAAACATATATCTGCATGCCCTCTCTTTCAGCTGCCTGCAGCATTTCAACTGTCTTGTGCACTTGGCAGTGGACATGGTTATGTATGTTGGTTATGGACATGCCATCCTAGGGTGGCAGCAGCAGCCTCTGCTTTTGTCAGTTACGTGGGATGGCAGAGGCTAGGCCCTGAGACAAGCCTTCTGTGGAGGGTCCCAGGCTCTCTTCCCTGGAAGGAAGCATGGGTCCTCACAGAGTACTGGCCCAGATGACCCTGGGGCCTGCCCTGGTGTCACTCACACTCTCAAACTTCTTGACATAATTGTAGGTGAGGATGTCTGCTTCCTGCAGGTCCTGGTCAGGGTCGAGAGGCTCGCCAACCAGCGTCTTCCAGAAGGAGGGCAGCAGGTCCAGGGGGAGAGGCACATCTGCACGAATGGCGATCCCCAGCAGCTGGCCTAAGAAGTGTAGCAGCTGCTCCTCCCCATAGGTGATGGGGCTTGGTGTCAGGATGTACTTGCCCTGCACGAGAGAGGTCAAGTCACCTGTGAGCACGTGCCAAGGCAGGAGGGAGGCTGCAGTGAAGATACGCCCACTTCTCATGCTCCGTCAGCTGGGCATCAAAGCTGACCCACCGGGGCCAGAAATGTGTGTGGAGAGGGGGCAGGACCACAGGGACACAGCCCCTGCCTCACCTTGTTCTTGTTGACTGCAGAGCTGGGACACAGCAGGAGCAGCGACAGTGAGGAACTCTGCAGCTCTTTACACACCTGCCACAGGAAGTGACGGAAGGAGCCGCCTGCAGAGCACAGACAGGCAGGTCTCAGTGCGGACTCAAGAGTTACCTGGAGAGCACTGCCTCCATATGCCATGGTCTGCTGGGACCACAAGTCACTTGTGCACTTGGCAGTGGACATGGTTATGTATGTTGGTTATGGACATGCCATCCTAGGGTGGCAGCAGCAGCCTCTGCTTTTGTCAGTTATGTGGGATGGCAGAGGCTAGGCCCTGAGACAAGCCTTCTGTGGAGGGTCCCAGGCCACTCACCAGTGCCTACAGTGTATGCACCGAAGCCTCGCATGGAGTCCTGAGGTTGAGCCTGCTGAGATGCTGACCCTAGCTCTCTATAAAGGTACCTGTGCCCAGCCTAACTGTCTCCTGTCCCATGGGAGGAGGGGCAGGGAAGGAATGGAACCTGAAGGCTGACAAGTAAAGAGGGAGCTGCTTCTGTCCAGTGCCTCCTCCCTCCCACCATCTCTCAGAATTGGCCCTGGTAAGTGAATACAGATGATGGCCACAGTGGCAGCCTTGCAGAGACTTCTGGGACCCCCCTGTCTTGCCTATTCAGGATGCTTCTGCTGGCATTCAAGGATCAGAAGGCTACAGGCAATTTAGGACACTGTAGGCTGGGTGTGAGCCCTGGGGAGGTCCATCTGGGGCAGATTGTTAAGGTCTGAGAGCATGGAGCTGCAGAGCCTGGCTGACTTGGGAGGATGCCGAGCTTCCTGCTGTCCCAGTTCCTATCTGTGCAGTGGTGAGGACTGGTCTTCAGTGAGCAGGGAGCCTGCGCCTGGCACCTGGGAACGCAGCTGCTCATAGAAGCAGGGCTCTGGTTACGGGGTTCCCAGACTAAGGCTGCTTGTATGCCTATGGTGCAGAACAGAGGGAAGTGGGGGCAGAGGACATTCTTCACCCACTTACAACAGGAAAAAAAGTCCTGAGTGGCTGGGAACAAAGTGAATGGCAGGGCCAAGGGACATCTCTGCTTATCTTCCCCATTGCCAATGAGTGTCATGATGCCAGGTACTGCTTTAATGGACAGATCCCAATGTCTCCGTTTCACGGGCAACTGGAGCAACTGGGCTCAAGCAGCTGCTCAGCTGGGCCTCTCGATGGGAAAGGCTTGTGGGTGGCTGTTCAATGTCACAGTAAGAGTAGGACAAATGTGCCTAAAAGGGTGTGGTTTCCCCACACCTGGAATGGTGGCTGGGGGGGCAGGACGAGTCAGTGGAGGTTAGCCTGACTTCTGTAGCCTAGGACAACGAGGAGGACATTTACCTTGTCATTTGTATTGTATACCCCCAGTGCTCTCTAGTCACCCAGCCTCTATACCCCATCCCTCTACCCTAAGTTCTCTGCTTCCCCAGCTCCTACACCCTATTCCTCTCCACTTCTATCAGTTTATGACCCTGTCTCCTATACCTCCAGCCCCTCTATGTCCCAACAGTCTATACTCCCCACACCCTACGTACCCAGCTCTTCCCACTCCCAGCCCTCCCTTTCTCTACGTTTTACATTTGGAGACAAGATTTCACTAAATTTCCCAGGTTGGCCTTGAACTTAATTCTGGGTAAATAAACTAACTGGTCTTCACTTTATAATGTTCCTGTCTTAGATGACTGGGAAGACAGGACTATGCTACAGACCTGACTGTGGCCTTTCTCCTTGATAGCGGGGTATCATCATGTTGTGCCCCACCCCCACAGCCCACCCAGGCCTGTGCATTTGCACCCAGCCCAAGAGCCACTTACTGGTGCCATGAACCTCCTCCCCAGTGAAGCGGATATTGAAGGCATATGTGGGGTCGCCGCCACTGGCCAACTTGACACAGAGCTGAGAAGATGGCACGGAGGCCAGCTGCCGGGCAGCCTGGCAGAAGTAGGAGTTTTCAGAAGCTCGGATCTCCCCTGGAAGTGAGAAGGGATCGTAATAAGGTCTAGAGGCCGAGCTTTGTGCTGTACATATGTGGTGCTTGGGCAGCTGACTCAGGGAACCCCAGATCTCTTTCTCTAGAACTCACACCTGCTCTACACAACAGCCCTGCCTTTAACTACAGAAGCAGGGCTTGTTACCAGCTACAATGGCGTCTGTACCCCTGCTATAGCCAGAGAGGAAAGGCAGTGGGAGCAGGGAGGGCTAAGCACCTCTGTTTGCCCGTCTGGACCTGGAAGGCACACATCAGGAGTCTAGTGCACAGACAGAAGAGCAGATGAGCAAGGGCTGGAGCGCCTCACCGCTCTCTGGTCCCTGGGGTTTCAGGGCCCACTTGTCTAAGTACTAAGTTCCCAGGATGCAGCCAGCCTTACCTCCCACAATTTCCAGTGGGTCCAAGGTGATCTCAGGTGCTGCATGGTCGGCTGTCCTCTGTACAGTTGCATTTAGCACCCGATTCATCACAGTCACCTTTGTGTCATAGAAGATCAGCCCTGAAGAAGGAAATATGGCAGAGAGGTGAGGATATAGTTGTTTCTCCTGACTCCTAGTCACTCCTGTAACTGAGAGGGTGAGAGGGGGTCATGCAGACTAATCCCCCAACCCTTTGGAATGCTGTCTGGTCAAGCACACCATGTAAAATGCCATCTGCTTGTGTGTGTGCTTATATGGAGGACGGAAATTAACACAGGTGTCTTTTCTATCAGTGCTCCTCTTGTTTGGTGTGAGGGCGCATTTACATGCAGAATGACCAGAGGGGGGCGCTAGTGTTTTCCTGTCACCCTCTCTGCCTTATTCCCTGACTCCATCTGCTTCTGCCCTTCCTGTCCTATGACATGCCAAGTATAAAACAAGGACTGAACAGACAACTTCACACCAACTAGTTCCTAAGGACACCTTGGGGAGATGCCACCAACTTTATTAATGAATGCTTTGAATTTTTACACTTTTTCTCTTTTCAGAGCTCAGTCTACTTTTTTTTTTTTTTTTTTTTTTCCAAGACAGGGTTTCTCTGTATAGCCCTGGCTGTCAGGCTACTTTTTTTTTTTTTTTTTTTTTTGGTTTTTCGAGACAGGGTTTCTCTGTATAGCACTGGCTGTCCTGGAACTCACTTTGTAGACCAGGCTGGCCTCGAATTCAGAAATCTGCCTGCCTCTGCCTCCCGAGTGCTGGGATTAAAGGCGTGCGCCACCATGCCAAGCTCAGGCTACTTTTGAATAGCTCCTCTTGGGGATCCTGCAGCTTGACAGAAGGCCTGCCTGATGGCTGTGAGGGGCGGGACCTTCCTTCTTGTCAGCACTCACCTTTGGCCTCCTTCAGCAGGGCCGCGATGCTGTGTGCATACATGGGTGTCTGACGCAGCTCTACCAGGGGCAAGAAGAAGGTCTCCAGTGTGGTGTTGAGAGACTGGAGCAATGCGAAGCGCAGGCGTAAGCTCTCAATAGGCACATCTGCAGGGAAAAGGTGATCAGGCTGAGTGTCACCCGAGCCCCGACAGGCAAACTGAGGAAGTGTCTGTTCCTAGGAAGGATGACTGGAGTGGGATCAGGGGCTTCCCACAGAGGACTTTATCCCTGGGAGGGGCTCCTAAGGAACAGAAGCCAGTGACAAGCAGATGTATGGAGTGAGGCCCTGGATTCAAGTCCTATCCCTAGCCTTCCCTAGGCCATTCCAGGGCTGCATAAGGTCTTAGGAAATCTTGTGGCTATAGAACCCAGGGCCTTCTGCATCGCAGGGAAACACTCACTCCTCAGTTACATTCTTGACCCTACATGTTTTTTAAACTTTGAAATAATTACAGTTATAAGAAGTGGCAAAAAGCAGTGCAGAGCCTGGTATGCTTGTCACCCAGCTGCCTTCAGTAGTGACAAGGAAACTGTGCCACTATACACTGCCTTTTAACTAGTTCCCGGGCCCCCTTCAGCTGTGCCCTTTCCCTGGTAAGAGACTCCCATCATGGACAACTTGCCCATCTTTGTCTCCTGGCAACCAGAAGAGCAAGGATCCTGCCCTTGTTGCCAGGGGAGGTGGCCCTGAGGTGCCTGTGTGCCACGTTGCCATGGCTCTATCAGGATGCTGCCTACGTGGAGGGGTGGACTCTCCAGTGCTCTGCTGCTGTTCATCCCATGCTTCTAAGAGAAATGGACCTCCCTGAAGGACTCTCCCTCTAGTGCAGATCAGAGACCTGACCTCTGACTTCACAGCAGCCTGACCACAGTAGGCGGGCATGCGGGAAGGTGTCTGTCTACTCTGAGCCTGTTACCCCACCTTGAGTTTGTTTTAATGAACATTAAACAAAGGCTAGAGACTAAGGTGGCCAGTTTAAGAGCCCCCTACAGCCTTTCAGTTGATGTACATGGAGAGCCATAAGTATTTCTGCAGCATGGTGGGGGAACCCCTGGAGGCCACATACTTGAGAGGCAGGCCATCCTGGGGTCAGCAGCATCCGCTGGGTCAAGGTACACCTCATGAGGATGGAGCCGTGCTGGTGTGATAGCAAGATGGCGACACAGCCGGTTGATGTATTGCACGAGAGCCACATCCATCTCCAAGGTCCACTTCCTGGAGGCCTTCTGTGCATGTCGAACATCAATGCAGGCACACCTGAGGCATGACAGGGAGAGTTCTTTAGGGATGTGGGGGGAAAGGGAAAGCTCTTTCAAAGTACAAGTAGATCAGGGGTATGGGCATGGAAGAGCCTTGTGGGAAGTCTGGAAACCCACATGTTCTGTGCTTTCCTCTTATCGGGTGGAGGAATAGGGTCCTCAGGTGACATGGAGCCCACTCAGCGACCTGAGGCAAGCGCACACCCGTGACATGACTTCAGAACAGTACTGGTACACCATGTCACAAGAATTCAATGTGAGGTTGCCTGTGAAGCAGGTGGCATGGTGCCCAGCTCACCCATGTACTGGTCAGCTGCTGCAGCCAGGTACCAACATGGCTGCCCTAGTTGGGCAACCCCATTCCACCATTTACTTGCTCAGCTGTTAGGATAGACAGAGCAAGGTATGGTCACCAGGGATTCCCTACCAAGCTGTATTGTTACAGTTACACTAGTCCATGCCCACTCACAGGGAGAGCTCCTAACTGTGCTATACCTTGTAGTGGAACTCTAGGCGACCAAGAGAATGACCTCAATGGATCCCTATAGCATCAAGGGTGTGAAAACCTGAACAAGTCAGGCTGCTGGCAATGTCTTCAACAGGGCTGAAGACACCAACCTCTAAAGCACATGGGGAGAGCCGGTTCCTGAGCACAGCCACAGGGTCTCCTGTTTACTTCTGTCATCAACAGAACAGTTATGTGGTCAGTATGCACATGCTTCTTCCACAAACCCAGAGCTTTGAGGTGGGAAAGGCTGGGCTGCCCAGTGGCCAGAAGCCATGTGTGCAGGTGGCCACAGCATCTTGGGAGGGGAAAGGAGGGTGTAGCACTGCTCTCTTCACACTGGAGGCCAGCTTGGCCGCACACTAGGGTCTCAGACACACAAGTCCCTTCTCACTGGTGAGTTCTTGCACAGCCCCACTTGGTGAGCTGACCTGGTGTCAGCTATGGCTGCCCTTAGAGAAGTCTGTGGTGAGGAGGGGGGACTCCTCCCACTGCCACACACAGGAACACTCTACAGATTCCACTGATGGCCCTGTAGGTCCCCTCCCACTGAAGACTACAGCTCTTAGTCCAGAAAGTCCCTCTAAGCTAATTAATGTCTACAATAAGTAAGTGGAATCTCAAATCAGGGCAGAGTGCAAACATAGTCTCCCAGGACCACAAATGATGGGGTTGGGTTTCCCACATTTGGCTAAATTACAGGGGACAGCATGTTCCAAAGGCAATGAATAATCCTCACCCAGGGAAATGCACCCTGCGATCATGGGATCTCTTCGGCCAAGTAAATCTCTGAAATACGATTTCTTAGAAAGTCTGTATTGGATACTTCCTCCTTTCTGACTCAGCGAGCCCAACTGCAGACAAGGCTGCAGGACCTCTGTGATTTAGAGTGCTGACCTCCTTAGTTCTGCACGCTCCTTGCCTGCCTGGGATTTATCGGTGGACAGGAGTGGGCCCTGAGAGGCTGGCGAGCCCTGCCTTGCTGGGTCCTTCCTAGGCTGGAGGACAATAGAGGGCAGAGGAAATCTGAAGAAGACTCTAGAAAAAGCAGTGTCCTGGTCATGGACCATATCATGTGCACAAATGCAGTCTGGTAGCATTTGGAGAATCATGATAACTACAGAAGTCATTAAAGCTAAATGAAATCATGCAAATGGGCCCCAGGACAACAGGCCTGATGTGCTTTTAAGGAAAAAAGAGAGCTGGTTGTTGGTGCCTGTAATCTCCCAGCAGAACCACAGCTAAGACATCTTCCAGTCAAAACCAGGACTCAACCTACAGGACGGACAGTGTCTCACCTCTCAAAGTGAAGATCATAACCACAGGATAGGATTGCCCTCCAGACACTGCGGATGTCTTGCTTGGCTCGGTCAATGACAAATTTGTGAAATCCTTCCAGAGTTAGGTACTTTTCCTCAGGAACTGATGGTGCAGCATTGCATGTAGTCAGTGAGAGGAGGAAAAGCATGCACTGTCACGGGTGGGAAGCCCGCACACTGTGGCTCTACCTAGCGCCCCTCCCTGTGCTCCCGGGGGTGCTCTTGCTGTCCCCAATTCAGCCAGAGTATGACGCAGCCTCCGCACTCAGCCTGCCATGCAGGCTCTGTCATGACTTTCTATCTCCCTAGTTTCCCCAAGTCTCAGAAGCACAAGGCTGACATAACAATTGTACAGCACACACAGCTTCCCCTGTCTCTGCTGTCTTAGAGCCCCTCATTGGTTCACTATTCAGGGAAGTGCCTGGAGCAGATTTCCAACTCTTTGTTTCAGCTGTAACCACCCACGTGACACACCTTATTTTTACCTCCCTTAAGCTGATGGCCATCACTGTCCTGTCTCAGCTAAGCCTCAGAGAAGCAGGGACCATAAAGAGTTGGGTCATCTCAGTGGGTGACCTGTCCTAGAATGGGCTGCTGTCCCCAGAGCGGAAGCCGGCTCTCCGGCCACTGAAGTACCTTCTTGCTTTTTGGTGGGTGACTTCTCTGGATCCTTTTCGTCTGGTTTGCTCTTCTCGGGTGACTTTGGCTTCACAGTCGGCTTCTTCTCACTCAGTGCAGTCCTGCTACAGAGCAGAGCTCAGCAGTTAGGATGGGCATGTGCACACTGCCTCCAACAGGAGACACCGAACCTCACACCCCCAACTCAGGCCGAGTCCACTCTAAAGACACATCAACACTTTAAGATGTGAGGGCTCCTGAGAGTCTTTTCAGTCATTTCCTATATATGCAGAGTGGCACTGTCTGATGAAGCAGCCAGTACAAGACTAGCTACCTAGATTAAGTCGGGCTGAATGAACTCACAAGCTCAGGTTCTCAGTTCTACTCCCACTCTCTATGCTCCCAAGAGACCATGGAGCAGCAGTGCTGAGCAGGACACGGATGGACAGACAGCTCTGAGTGCAGGACAGGGCCATCTGCACACAGCTGGTTAAGGAAAGGGTGGAGGATTGCTTTGGTCACTCACACGACTTCTCTAGACACCCTGAGCAATGCCTATCAGAACAGTGAGGGTCTGAGTCATAAACTAAAGCTAGGCATGGCAGCCTAGCTGTGTGATCCCTGAGTTGACGCAGGGCAGTCACTAGTCTGAGTCTAGCTGGGGTTTTAGAGTAAGAGCCTGTCTTTGTGTGTTTGAAACAGGTCCTCACACAGACTAGGTTGGACACACTGTGCAGTAACCTTGAACTCTTGGTTCTGTGTACACTCACAAGGAATGCACCACTGACCTTGATAGCCTCGAGACTCCACCTTAAGAAAATTATACTACACATACATGAAAACTCAAATATGGAATACTTAGGAAAGGGGACTTTGAAGTCAGGAAAGAGCATCAATTAACTTATTATCTATCTAGTGCTAGAAAATGAACCCAGAGCCTCATGCACACTTGGCAAATGCTCTACCACTGAGCTATATCTCCAGCCCTACTTTATTATTTACTCATTCTTTCATTCATTCATTCACCCATTCATTCATCTGAGACAGGGCTTCACTATGTAGTCTTGGCTGGCCTGAAGATTGCTATGTAAAACAATCCGGCCTCATAGAGATCCAACTGCCTCCGTCTTCTGAGAGCTAAATGTAAAGGTGCCTGCTGTCATGTCTGGCTATTTCCAGTGCTCTTTTGACTCTCTGCTTTGAGAGAGACAAGTTAGGAACTCATTCTCTGGCCAGGTAGCCCTTGATCTTTCTGTCACAGCCTCTTCTGAATTTTATGCCAAGTAAGAAAGTGATACATGCATATATACAGAAGGACCTGAGTCCTGTACCTGCTGCATGCACACTCTGCTGCTGAGCTGTGTCCCCAGCCCAAGTCAGTTCTTCCTTACTCGCATCAGGAAACCTTTCTAGAATGACTGCTTCTGTGCATGGATAATGTGGGCTGGGCTGGATGATGCGCTCTCCACGTGTTCTCATCTCAGCACTCAATACCTGTTCGCTTTTTACCCCACTCACAGGCAGGGTGAAATGTTAACTTGCAGTGAATGGAGCTGAGGACTGAGGGGGCTGAATGGAGCTCAGGAGGAGGAGCAGAAGGCCGCCCACAGCCACCCTGTCCCCAAGCTCATTGAAGGTGCACCTGAGGCTGCTGAGCACGGCTTTGTCCTTGGCAGGCGGCTTGGTGACAGGCCGCTTGGTGCTCACCACCTTCACCGGGTGCTGCTCCTTCCCAGCCTTGCTGTACTTGCTCTTATCCAGTTTGGGCTTGGGCACACCGTATTTCCTCAGGATCTGTGGAGCACAAAAGTGAAGAGCAAGATTCTCAGGCCAGTCCAGACGAGAAACCCATGGCTCTCAGCATAGAGGGCATGTGGATGGCGTGGTTGGTACCTGTGTGAGCTGGTCCTCCAGCACTTTCTTTGGAGGCCGGACATTGGTGAAGAAGAGGTGTAGGAGGTTGCCTGGAGTCTGGGAGTTGATCTGCTCTTTGCTAAGATAGATGTCAGAGACCCTGATGGGTTTGGCTGGTGTCAGGCTCAGCGTCTGCTCTGAGTGGGCACAGCTTTTAAATATTTCTGTCAGGACCTCTCTGGCCCCAGGTACCAGTTTCTCACCTGTTACAAAACAGGACAAGGCTAAGTAAATCTCATGAACATGCTATGCTAGGCCACACTCTGCAGGCATCTTCTCTAGCAACTGCACATTTTGTTTTCAAAGACAGGGTCTTATAGCTGAGGTTTGTTCTGAACTTCTGATTCTCTTGCCTAGCTAGCAACCACACATTTAGAAAATTAACGCATGTGTGTGCTGTGTACGTGGTGGAAGTGTGTGCATACCACCATGTGTGTGGAGTAGAATTAATTTCCTCTGGTCAACATGACACGGGACTCAGGAGCCTGCACCAGGCAGCCAGGCTTTCCCTGAGAGCTTCTGTGCTCACTGCGCTGTCTCTGCACAGCACACACTGGCTGGAAGGAGCCACCTGAGTCCTCGTCCTCAGGCCCTCACCCTCGTCACACACTCGACCTTTCTTGCAGTGAGGACAGAACTCAGCCATGTCCTCTGTTCTTTGTCACAGCTGCATGGAAGCCATAGGCCTCCTGGCTCTCTCTGGGCTCTGAACTCAGAGCTGCCGTGCACTCAGGTCTACTTGTCCCCGTACATCAACACACCTTAATTTAGTTTTGTTTTTTTTGTTGTTGTTGTTTTTTTGTTTTTTGTTTTTGAGACAGGGTTTCTCTTTTTTTTTTTTTTTTTTTTTTTGGTTTTTTTTTTTTTTTTTTTTTTTTTCGAGACAGGGTTTCTCTGTGTAGCCCTGGCTGTCCTGGAACTCACTTTGTAGACCAGGCTGGCCTCGAACTCAGAAATCCGCCTGCCTCTGCCTCCCGAGTGCTGGGATTAAAGGCGTGCGCCACCACGCCCGGCGAGACAGGGTTTCTCTGTGTAGCCCTGGCTGTCCTGGAACTCACTTTGTAGACCAGGCTGGCCTCGAACTCAGAAATCTTACTGCCTCTGCCTCCCGAGTGCTGGGATTAAAGGCATGAGCCACCACGCCCGGCTTATTATTTTATTTTATTTATTTATTTTTTAAAGATTTATTTATTTACTTATTTATTACATGTAATACACTGTAGCTGTCTTCAGACGTACCAGAAGAGGGCATCAGATCTCATTACGGGTGGTTGTGAGCCACCATTTGGTTGCTGGGATTTGAACTTCGGACCTTCAGAAGAGCAGTCGGGTGCTCTTACCCACTGAGCCATCTCCCCAGCCCCATTATTTTATGTTTTAAAGGAGTGTACTACCACACTCACTCTGAGTCTACTCTCAGACTTACTTTTATTTTCTGTGCATGACTGTTTTGTCTACATGTAAGTATGTGTAACACAGGAATGCCTAGTGTCAGAGGAGGCAAGAAAGACACTGGATCCCCTGGAACTGGAGCTATGGATGGTTGTGAGCTGCCATGTAGGCGCTGGGAACCAAACCTAGGTCCTCTGCAGGAGCAACGAATACCCTCTGAGTGAGCCATCTGTTCAGCGCCAGCTTATCTTAATTTAAGCAGCAGCAATGGATTAGATAATCCAAAGAAGAAAAAGAACACCCAGGCAGTCAGGGCCTGTGGCTGTTCAGAGTGAGGAAATGGACCACTGTGCTGTGAGAGAGCGTGTAAGACTGGCAGGGTGCACAGAGAGAAAAGCTCTTTCTCTCAGGCTGGGCACAGTGCCATACACCTGGAATCTCACCACTTGGGAAGTTGAAGCAGGAGGACTTGGAATTCAAGATCAATACTGGCTACATGGTGAGACCACTGTGCATGTGTGTATGTAGGAGGGGGTGAGGATGGAGGCAGGGGCAAAATGAGGCCCAAATGTGCATTAGCAAAGCTTTGAGCACCAGCAGTACTTGGCTTGACTGCAAAAGAATCAGGAGCTAAAAGTGCATTCCAGGTTCAAAGTAGGGAAGCCTAGGCTATAACAAGAAGTGCTTGGGCATCTGTGAATAAACTCTATGCCGCTCATCTCCTAAGGGGCAGCAGAATACACCCTCAAAGGAACACTGGGAGCCCTTGTGGGCAGCAAGGCAGCTAGCTGCTAAGGCAGACCATGTAAGGCACCTATGACCAACAAGACATTCCACATCAGCAGTGCCGTGTTACATTTGCCTGCTATGAACAGTCACTGGCATTTGACCCATGTATTTATTTATGAAAGAGTGTTTGTGTGTGTGTGTGTGTGTTTGAGTTTGCACCAGCACAACTACTGTAGTCTTCCAACACTGTAGGTCCCAGGGATTAAACTTAGGCAGCCACCAGGGTTACTGGCAGGCACATTTGGCCACTGAACCATCTTGCCAGCCCTCCTTTGAGATGGGGTCTTATAGGAACTATGATGTGGCCCTGGGAACTGAACTCAGGTTTTCTGGGAGAGTAGCAGTGCTCTTAACTGCTGAGCTGTCACTCCAGCCCCTGGTTAGTCCAGTGAACACAAGCAGTCCCGTCTGAGTCTGCACAGGACAGAACACAATAATATACTATAACAAGGAAGCCCACGGTGGGGCTTCCCATGGAGAGCCTGCCTCAGAGTCTCTAGCTGGAACAAGGGCTGTGGCTCCCTGCCCACCCACAACACAAAGCCCCATGTACTGGGGCTGAATTCGAGCGTTCTTCATACCCTACAGAGAATCACACCATCAGCCACTATCAGCCAGCATAGAGCTCAAAATTTCTGTATACTTAAAACTGCTCACTAAAGGCATAAAAATTAAATAAAAGAACATAACTCAAGCTGATATGGTGTGGTAGCTCAAACTTATGATCCTAGTACTTGAATGGGAGAGGCAGGAGGAGCAAGGAGTTCAAGGCCAGTGTCAGCTACATTGGGAATCCACAGCCAACCTGGATTATGTGAGACTCTATTTAAAAACTCAAATCTGGACCTGTGAGATGGCTCAGTGGGTAGGGGTGCCTGCCTGTGAGATGGCTCAGTGGGTAAGGGTGCCTGCCTGTGAGATGGCTCAGTGGGTAAGGGTGCCTGCCTGTGAGATGGCTCAGTGGGTAAGGGTGCCTGCCTGTGAGATGGCTCAGTGGGTAGGGGTGCCTGCCTGTGAGCTTGAGGAACTGAGTTTGATCCCTGGGACCCACACGGAGAAAGGAGAAAATGGACTACCACAAGTGGTCCTCTGACCTCTATACAAGTATGGCAATGGACATGCACACTCACACACACATACATACATGGAATTAATAAATAAAAGGGAGGGCTGGGGAGATGGCTCAGTGGGTAAGAGTACTGACTGCTCTTCCAGAGGTCCTGAGTTCAATTCCCAGCAGCCACATGGTGGCTTACAACAATCTGTAATGGGATCTGATGCCCTCTTCTGGTGTGTCTTAAGACAGCAACAGTGTACTCATATACATGAAATAAAATCTTTAAAAATAAAAAATAAAAATGAAACTATAAACACTAAACACACACAGCCCACAACTCACCTTTAATTGACTTGTCACTGAAGTAATCTTCTAGCCCTGGACTCCCTTGAGTGTCAAACAGACTCTGATTCACCACTGACACCGTCAAAATCTCCTCTGTTGACATTTCCATCAGTTCGTCTTCACCATCCAGACTTGACAGACCAATCAAATCATTATTGTTAAATAAACTTGCTCTGATTTTCTCAATTTTGGCTCGGGACCTGATCTGTTTGAACAAGGAGGAAGGGTGAGCTCTGAGGGGTCCTGCGTGGGGGCCATGGGCACTGCTGACCCTGTTCCCTGGGAAGCTCTGGAGCCTAAAGGCTGCCCAGTCCCCAGGAAGGTGGCCCAGCTGGGGGAGCCCCTGATAAAAGTCCTTGCCCCTGTGCTTTATGTAGCCAAAAGAGTGAGCACTTACTCTTACAGAGGTGCTGGGGCGGGAGCCCAGGGCTTTCTGAACACCAACAAGTGTTGCACCCCAGGGCTGGGTTTTACCTTGGAGCTTAACTCTTGTAAGAGTGCAGGAAGTCATTAGATGCCTCATTTCTAAACAAGGTAGCCCAAGAAACCTGTGGCATCTGCAGTAGCCATCACCGGGGCACACCTGGCACCTGTACACGGCATTCCTGGAGCACACGCTGGCACCATGCAAAGTGCCTCTCAAAACATAGCCATGGTCTTGGAGTGGACCTGCCAGAGACCCTCACCCTGCTCACAGCAATGAGCTACCTGTGCCTCCTAATACCACACAGGATGTCCCTCTTGGACCTCAAGAAAAGCAGCTGCTCAGAGTTGCCCAGGAGCTCCCCAGAATCCCATGCTGCCTGCTAGCTAACACCTTGGAAGTAACATGGAGAAGCCATGTTGGCTAGGTCAGGGCTAAGCAGCAGCTTTCAGGGCTGAGAGCTATTACCTCCACCACTGCAAAGCCTTTGATAGGGCGCGTTGCGAGGGGCTGGGTATCCAGGGAAGTGACCGTGTACATTGAGCCCATGTCGGACACAGATGCTGTCTCTGGATTGTCTAGAGGCTCCCCCAGGCTGCCCAGGCTGCCCAGGCTGCCGGTGCTGCATAAGGAAATGTCCAGGCTCTCCTGACTGGACACTACATGGGGTTCCAACAGAACAGGAGGAACAGGAAGCTCCAGGCCTGAGGGCAGTGGGTCCACTGAGAGGTCACTGGCAGTCTGTGAGACACACTGTGAACTGCAGACCGAGGCCTGGCTGGTGGAGGCCGAGGCGCTGATGCTCATGGCGGGGGCCAGGCTGCTCGACGTGCTCCCCTCCAGGCTGTCCACACTGGGGAACCCCAGCAGCTTCTCAGATTCCACCTTGCTGTCGCTGCCCTCAGCCTTGTCTTTTGGCTTCTTGGGGTCCTCGTCCTGCAGTGGAATGTAGATCTCGTCTTTGAAGACACCGCCATGGGCATTGCAGGCCTTGCGGATGGCCCCTCTGACAACAGCCTCATCCAGGTGGGTGGGAATGCCAGAGATCACAAGCAGGCGACTATGGGCAGTGGGGCCCACCAGGGCCTGGCAGGCATCAGCAATGGCATCGCTCGTTACACCCAGGCCCTGTGGGTCCTTTTTGGTGAGGTGCCGAAGGATGATAAGCAAGGTGAGGGCACGGTGGAACCACAGCATGTCTTCAGGCTTGCTTCCCCCAATGCTGAGCACTGTGGAGTCTGCGTCTGAGGCACGGGAGGACTGTCGCTTGTTGGAGGAGGAGGCCTTCTCCCGCTTCATCTTGACTTTCTTTCTCTTGGACAGTAGGCTAGGGCTCTGTGGTGTCTGTCCTGGGGAGGAGGAGGAGGAAGAGGACGAGTCACTGAGATTTGGGGTGGTCGTTGAGGTCACCCCGCTAGCTGTGACACTGATATTGGTAGGTAGGGTTACTTCCGCAACTGCCAGGCATCCTTCCATGAGGGCGTGGAAGTAGGTGGAAAACCTGCCCTGGTCGCCCACAGCTGCTGCTCCAGAGCCCCCACAGGCGCTGCTCGAGACCCAGCTCTGGGTCTCCTCGTCATACAGCTTATGCAGCTCTGACTGTAAGGCCATCAGCATGGCCAGGCAGGGGTTGAGCTGGAGGGCGATGGAGGAGGACAGGCCTGCTGGGTGCTTCCGCTGCTCCAGGGTGTGTACTGTACGTAGGAGCTCAGCCAAGAGGTGGAAGACCAACTCCTTCACACAGGCCGCCATGTCTGTAGTCCACAGGAAGTTTCCTGAGACAGACAGAAAACACAGTAAGCACGCAAGCACTGCTCATTGCTTCCCAGGAATAGCTCTGAGCTGTGATGGAACTTACAGACGGAGCTCCAATGCAGACTGGCCATGGCTTTTAGCCCATGCCTGGGACAGCACGCCCTGCCACCTGCTTCTGGAGCACAGGACAGACAGCACTGCTTAGTGGAGGAGTGGTGAGAAGTCAATAGAATATTTCCCAAGATACTAGACGCCTGCCACGAGGGGATGAACAACCCAGCTCACTTCCCAAACACAGGCTGACAACTTAGTCACCTTAGAGAGCCTTGCTCTGGGCTGGGCACAGCTCAGGGTCAGTGTTTGCCCTGCACGCTCAAGTCCCTAAGTTTCACCCCTAGTACTGCCTAGCAGGAAAGGGAGGGAGAAAGAATGAACAGAGAGGACCGACTGAGGGGAGGGGAGGGAATCGAGAAAAAAAGGAGGCAGGGAATAGAGAGCAGGAAGGGGAGTAAGGAGGGAAGATGGGGGACAGAAGGAGGAAGGAAGGACCTTAAGAAAATCTTTTTTTAAAAGATTGGTTTTTACTTTTTTAAGTAAAATTTATAAATGTTTCATTTCTATGTATGTGTGCCCCTGAATAACTGTTTGTACCACATGTGTACAGGTATCCATGAGGTCAGAGGGTGTCAGCGCTCCTAGAACCAGAGTTTCATGTCAGGTCCTCTGAAAGAACAGTAAGTGCTCTTAATCACAGAGCCACCTCTCCAGCTCATGGTTTTTATTTTTATTTATTTGTATGTGTTATATCAGTGTGTCTGTCAGCCATGTGTGTGCAGGCACCCACAAAGACCAGAAGATGATTTCAAATTCCATGGAACTAGAGTTATAGGTGGTTGTAAGCTACACATGGATGCTGGGAACTGAATCCCAGTCCCCTGGAAGAGCAGCAAATGCTCTTAACTGCTGAGTCCTCCCATACCCCCATATCTTTAACATAGCAGCCTTTGGTGGATTACAGCATTTAGGTAAAATTTCATAATAGTATTTATTTTCCTTGTATTTCTCTTATACTCATGTTTATAGTTATGGCAAAGGTATACTGATTTTCCCTCTAGAATAGGGATGTAAAAATTCCTTGAAATTAAGTTTAGAGAAAAGAAAGAGGCTGGTGAGGAGGCTCAGTTGGTAAAGTGCTTGCTGAATAAGCATGAAGAGCTGAGTCTGATTCCTGCACCCACATGTAAGCTGGGCACAGTAGAATTCCAGTTCTGTGGCAGACAGGGGGCAGCCAGCTCCAGATTCAGTAAGAGACTGTTTCAAAAACTAAAGTGGGGAACAACCAAGGGAGACTCCTAACCATGGCCTCTGATCTCCACATGCATGGGCACTCGCACAGTGCACGCACACAGCAAAGAAAGGAGTCAAGTGTGGTTGTGCATGTCTATAATTCCAGTGTTCTTCTGAAAGTAGAGGCAGAAGGAGCAGGAATTCAAGTCATCCTTGGCTACATAGCAATTTCAAGACCAGGCTGGCTGGCTGGGCGTGGTGGCACACGCCAACACTCAGGAGGCAGAGGCAGGCGGATTTCTGAGTTCGAGGCCAGCCTGGTCTACAAAGTGAGTTTCAGGACAGCCGGGGCTACACAGAGAAACCCTGTCTCGAAAAATAAAATAAAATAAATAAATAAATAAATAAAAACAAAAACAAGACCAGGATGGCTAAATGAGATTTAGTCTCAAAAATAATCAACAAATAAGAAACAACCAAGACGGCCGGGCGTGGTGGTGTGGCTCTCGACATCAAATGTACACATGATCTCTGCAGGGCTAGGGAATGGAATTCAGGGCGCTGTACATGCTAGGCAGGCACTTGGCCAATTGTGCTATTGCTCTGGCTCCCCAACGCTATTCATGTTGCCTGGACCTAGATGAAGGAGGTAGAAGCTGAAGTATGTGATCAGCTGTGAGGAGATAGTGAACCTTTTGGCCCATGTCCCATGGAGGCAGCTGAGTCCACAGCTGCAAGGGAGCAGGCTGCAGTTGGTTCTATCCAGATGGGCTTGCACTGGGTAGAGCTCTTCTGGGGCTCCCAAGGCTGCTTCTGCTCAGGTGCAGAACCTTCCAGGGAGGGCAGTGAGCTTCCTGCTTCCCTGGGAGGACATTGCTTGCAAGTCCTTACTGAAAACAAGTTTGTGGGTTCCTATGCCTGCCTTGTGTCTAGGCTCAAGGCTTATGTCACCCCTGCCATGTCTTTCCTTCCCTACCGCCCACGTTCATAGTGGCACAAATTATCTGCTCCTGCAAGAAGCACTGTCCAACCTTCCTTAATGTAGATGCCACTGTTGAAAAATAGGGAAGATCATAAAATTTTTACTTCTCTAGGTTTTGTTTTGGTTTTTTTTTGAGATAAAAATAAAAATTTATGGCTGTGTACATCTAGTTTGAGGCCACCTGGTTTTCATAGGGCAGCTACAAAATGAGACACTGTCTACATTAAAAAAAATAAAAAAATAAAGCATTGTGACAAATGCACACAGGCCTGGCAAGTCATCAGCGAACAGTGAGGGCTAGTCCCATGGCCCAGAGGCCCTGGTGTAGGCCGCCTGGCTTGTTTTCCTTGTCAGCAGGAAGGGTCTCACTCCTCTCTAACCATCACCCTGACTCCACCGTCACCAAATTGCTGGCTTTGCTTGAGCACACGCTCATCTGTACCTCTAGCCACTCAGCCCCACGTTATGTCCTGATTCATCTGAACAGCCATCAGTGGAAGTCACCCCTAAACCATCAACAGGCCAGCTCTGGATTAAAGTTTAATGTTTACTTCAAGTAAGTTTGCACATGAAAGTTGGCCATTTTGTGAGTTCAGTGTGCTTGAAGTCTGTCAGCAGCTCTGTGGCTGTCGTGCTCCATCTGGGCACTCCTCACATCCATGTCGCTCTTCAGTGTCAAGTTATGACAGACAGGATATCATGCTTTTAAACAGAGTCTCACTACGTAATTCTGGCTAGCCAGAATGAATTCACCATGTAGACCAGGTTGGCCTCAGACTCAGAGATATCTGCCTGTCTCTCCCTCCATGCCTGGCAAACATTTAACAATTTAAGGCATGACAATATTATTCTTTGTTTCATAGGTGACTGCCACTGTGTTTGTGTGTGTGTGTGTGTGTGTGTGTGTGTGTGTGTATGTGTATGTATTCAGTATAGTGGTGAAACCTGGTAGAGCACAGACTTGGACTCAGGACTGTGTGTGACATCTGTTCCCAAGCCTATCTTCAGCGGCAGTGCTCTGACAGGCTGTAGCTGTGGGGTGATGGGTAGCCCACTGCCCACCCCCCATCCACCTCTCTATACTTGTTCCAAGAAAGAGCACCTCACCCAGCAGTTCCACCACGTGCAGGAGGACAGAGGCAGGGATGCTGTCAGGCTCATCCTCTGACTTCCCGTCACTGTCCTCTGATTTCCAGGACAGCAGCTGCTCAGCAAAGGCCATCGCCAGCGGGAACTCCAGGGGCAGAGAATGCAAGACCAGCACTGCTCCAGGTGGTGGGGACACTCCTAAGAGAAGGGCCCAGAAAAAAACAGGTGATTGGCTGCATCTGACTCAAGTACAACCAAGAAAGCACCTGCTGCCCAGGGTCTACAGGTAGACGCATCTACGGGTGTGGCAGCCAGAAGCCAGCCCTGTACTACACCTGCTCTTGTGGAACACAAGGGCAGCTAACGGGCAGCTGGGCATGGTTGCTTCCATCTGTGCCCCTGCAAGGCTGAGGTAGGAAGAGTTTGCATTTGGAACCAGTCTGGGCTCCAGAGCAAAATAAATAAGGAAGGAGTAAGTGAGGCAAGGAAAGCTACCCAGTGCTTTGAGACCCACAGCTACAGGCGGTGGTGCACACCTTCAATCCAAGTACATGGGGGCAGAGGCAGGTGGATCTCTGCCAGGTTGAGGCCAACCTGGTCTACACAGTGAGTTCCCAGATAACTAGGGCTACATAGAGACAAAAAAGAGGAAGTAAAGAAAATCGAGAGAAAACACTGTGAAGTTGTTGAGTGGTGACAAGATCATAAGGAAGTATCCCTTCATCCCCTGATGGCACGAGACTCAAGGGCCAGGCTGGGGACCCATACCAGACAGATAGATACACTGAGGGAGAGCGGAAGTCTGGATTTAAGATTTCTCTCCTTTCAGCTGGCTTTGATGAGGACAGCTTCAAGACCCAAAAGCCCGGAGGCCAGAGAGAAGAGCAGTAGGTGCTCATAGGCCTCGTCTTATGTCAGAGACCAGAGGATTTATAACAAAAGCTCCAGGACCATTCAAAAACTGGGATTGCTGGCGCCTGTGAGGGCTTGAGGGATGAGCCTGCTGCCCTGTGCAGGTGGCTCAGGTAGAAGGCCATCCCTCTGTGCCTGGCAGCCTCCGCTAGGCCTGTAATCTGATGTCTCAAACACATTGTTCCGACTGTTTCTTTCTTCACTCAGCCACTGGGCCTGGGAGCCCCCAAAAGCAGGTCAGCAGAGCACTGCTGCCCACCACACAACAGTGTGAGCCGAGAGACACTCACCTAGTTTGATGTGGACTTTGTCTGTGGAAAGAACCACAGAAGGGTACTGGTCAGCTGTGGGTGGAGGGGCGAGCCCAGTGTTGGCTGGGGAGGCGTCTCGAGGGTAGCAGGCAGCCTCAATGAGGTTCAGCTGGCCGGTACGCTTCACTTTATGGCCAAGCCCATAGACGAGCACACGTGCCCACGGAGCCTTGTACAAAGAGGAGCTGAGAGGAAGTGGGGGTTAAGACAGACTTGACCAGGCCATGCACTGGGCATAAGTCATTGGCACCACCTTTAGAAGGCTGTTCTCTCTAGCCTAATTCCCCACACAAGCAGATACAGGAAGTTAGCTTTAAAGGTAGTGTGCAACTGAGGGCAAAGCCAGCTGGAGACCCATTCCTGAGCAGTGCTGCTGGAACGCACCCACTCAGCCTTTCTCTCCCCAGCACCATCTTCTGCAGAAAAGATAACTTACTCTTTGCGGAATCCAGACTGACTTTCTTTGCAAGACACAACAACAAAAGCTGCTCCAGGGAAATTCACATCCATACTGACTTTGGACTCGGACACTGGGAATTCCTCGGAGGGGAACTGCTCTGGTGCTGTCTGAAAGGACACACACAATGAGCAAATGTGGCCCCTGACCGACCGACACAGGGCACACACCATCATCTTGCGTTATCCAGGACACATGCTGTAACCCATGCAAGATGCTGGCAGCCTCTGGGGAGAAGGGTGCCTAGAGCAGAAAAGCTCCAGCAGAAGCTGCCCAGGGGTGGAGCATGACAGAGCAATGCTTATTCAGTGGTGTCCAGAGCTGGGGCCGTGAGCTCAGGCCTGTACCTGCAGGAAGGCGCAGATCTGCTTTGTCAGCTCCAGGAGGCTGTCCTCTCCTTGGTGCAGGGTGCGGGTGATGGCCACGCTGAGCCACTCCCTCAGCGTCTGCGAGTTGCCCTGGTAGAAGAGGTCAGTGGCGGAGCAGCTCTGGGAGTGGATGCAGTGCTGCAGAGACTGTGCCAGGAGGATGGAGCTGGAGCTGATGGTGCCATCTGTGGACAGGAAAGGGAAGGGTCAATAGTACAACCGCAGCAGCCAGTCACAGACGGAGGGACCCCCAAGAAGGAAATGGGAGACAGAGCGGCCTGGGCCATCAGGGTACTGGGAGGGAGTCTCGGGCACTGGCCTTGAAACCTGTGCTTTCCTTCTAGCAGTAACACAGTGCTTCAAATATGTATGCACAACATGTTCATGTATGCATGTGTGTGCATGGCTGTGGAAGCCAGAGGCTGGTGTTGGGTATCTTCTTTAGTAGCTCTTCATCGTATTTTTTCGAGACAGGGTCCCTCACTGGACTGGACTAACATGGCTAGTCAGTGAGCCGCAGACATCCACTTATCTCGGTCTCCCTCACACTGACGTGACAGACGCACACCAAGGTGCCCAGCTTCTCATGTGGGGGCTGGTGACTAGAACTTAGGGTTCTACCCTTGTAGCCATCTTCCCTGCTAAGTTTCTTTTTTTTTTTTTTTTAAAGATTTATTTATTTATTATATGTAAGTACACTGTAGCTGTCTTCAGACACTCCAGAAGAGGGCGCCAGATCTCATTACGGATGGTTGTGAGCCACCATGTGGTTGCTGGGATTTGAACTCTGGACCTTTGGAAGAGCAGTCGGGTGCTCTTACCCACTGAGCCATCTCACCAGCCCCCCTGCTAAGTTTCTTAGAGACCAATATGGGACGGCCTATCCAGCTGCTCTGGGACAGCCTGGGCTCTACTAAGGTATGTTGAGGCACGTGTGACGCTCCTCTTATAGATGCATTCCCCTAGGTGGGCTGGTGGAGGCTGGCGGTGTCAGGCTAGTGGGGAGGTGGTTGGCATACACTGACTGGGATCCTGAGGATGCCATGAGCTCAGTGTTGCTTGGGACAGGGTCTGGGTAGGGTGCCTGTGCCTCCTGCCTTGAGTATTCAGAGGTAAAAGGGAAGCTGATGCATCAGGGGTAGACAGGAGTCCTTAGTCCAGGGTGGATCAATGAAGGACTCCCTCACTTAGCCCTGCCCAGATGGGCACAGGGAGTCCTCACTTAAAGCATCCTGGGCTTAGTGTCTTACATGAACAGCTAGAGCAGGTCCTGCAAGGGAACCTCGGTCTGACTCTCCAGGGCCAAGCAGAATGTGTGACAGCAGTCCCGGATTCAGTGAGTACTCAGTGGGTCATTAGATGACTATGGTGACAGTGCCCTTCAGTTGTCTAAGAGCAGTTAGCACGGCTACCACAGGCCTCCGTGAGTCTCCATGGAGAATTAGGATGCTAGGATGCATTCTGTGTGACCATGCTCAACCTTGGTGCTCTTATCCTCGAGCAGTGTCTTACCTGGGAGGGGAGGAGCAAGGAGCTGATTGGACAGGAGCTGCAGGTGCTCTAATGTGATGTCTCGGATGGCAGGGATGTGGAAGAGCCGAGTGAATAAATGAGGTAGCTTGGGGGCAAAGATGTTGAGCAGGGCCATGCGACAGTACAGTCGGGCCAGTGCAGCCTCACATCGCAGCAGCTCTCTGAGGGAAAGGGAAAAAGGCAACAGCCTGAGTGTGTCTGGTCCTCACACCTGAGCAGAGCTCTTGGGGCGGTGTGGGATCAACAACAATTAGGATGATGTCACTACATCGCAGGCTTCTCTTCTGGCCCTATAATCTGTGTTTCAAGTAACTCAATTGAGTTTTTTTTTTTTTTTTTTTTTTTTTGGTTTTTCGAGACAGGGTTTCTCTGTGTAGCTCTGGCTGTCCTGGAACTCACTTTGTAGACCAGGCTGGCCTCGAACTCAGAAATCCGCCTGCCTCTGCCTCCCGAGTGCTAGGATTAAAGGCGTGCGCCACCACGCCCAGCTTTCAATTGAGTTTTAAATAAAAGCCACAATAGTTTTCTCTAGGTTATTTTTTTTTTTTACCCCAATTTAAAAAACATCCTAGAAAAAGAAATGAAAATATCCATCTGCACAAAAGCTTAGCATAAATTCATAGCAACAGTGTCTATAAGAGCCATATAGAGCGACAGCTCCACACGACTGACTGACAAAGCATGGTAACAGTCAGCACAAGAGAAGCACACAGATCCCCGATGAAGAAGTGAGGCCAGTGCGCAGAGAACAGGAAAAGCCAAGGAGGGAAGCAGCCTCAGAGGTTCACAGGGTGATGAGAGTGAGGCACAGTTCTTAAGCCTCTATTTGAGAAGCCACAGGAAGCTCTGACTAGAGGAGCAAGCTTTGACTCAGCCCTGACCCCACCCTTTCAAAGTGCTCGAGAGCATCTGCTGCCTCCGCAGTGGTGGTTCTCCACCTTCCTGATGCTGCTCCTTTAATGCTGAGGTGATCCCAACCACTAAATCATTTTGTTGCTACTTCATAACCGTTATGTTGCTACTGTTATGACTTGCAATATAAATATCTCATACGCAGGATACCTGATACACAGCCCCTGTTAAAGTCATTCAACCCACAAAATTGAGAACCTCTGGTCTAGAAGGATGTGGAGGGCTGAGAGGTCATAGCTCACAGCCGAGGAAGAAATGGCTCATGTGGACCCTGCAGACTGAGAGGACCAGAGAAGGAAGCTTTTGGATGAGATCTAACTTCCACCTCACGCTACATTTGGGTTATCTGAACCCTTCCTCAGCCTCACACAGCCTTGGTCCAGCTGCCCTTGAAAAGCACTGCAGGTGTAGAAGAGGAACTGCACAGGCAGGGGAGCTCAGAGCTCTACCTCATGCTGTCTCAAAGGTGCTGGCTCTGATTTGGTGTGCACACACACCTGCACTGTCACTTGACCCCTGTGGAAGTGCCAGTTCTGTGCTTGCTGGTCTTCCTTCCTGTCCTGTGGTCTGCTTAAGTGTTTCCCACTGGGGCCTGGTTTTTGTTTTCTGTTTTTTGTTGTTGATTTCTGTTTTTTTGTTTTGTTTTGTTTTTGAAATAGGTTATCAGTATGTAGCCCTGGTTGTCCTGGAATTCCCTCTGTAGACCAGAATAGCCTGGAACTCACAGAGATTTGCCTGCCTCTTCCTCCTGAGTGCTGGGATTAAGTGCTTCACTACACCTGGCCGAGGCCTGTTTGGATCTGATGACCGAGTTTCAGACAACTCCACAGAATAATGTACTATTCCAGTGGAATGGCCAGACAGAGCCAAGCTGAGCATGGTGGCTTGCTGCGGTAATCTTAGCACTTGGGGACAGTGACAGTGACAAGAGGCTTGGCTATGAGGGTTTGAGGCTAGCCAGGATTATATACTCTTAGGAGAGGGGAGGGGGAGCTAGAGGTATACTAGGCTCAGTTCCACACTGATGCCCTGGAGGGAAATTGGTGTGCTGTCCTTGACTGCATTTTAGTTAGGGCTCGATGTGTCAAATTCGAGTGACCCTTGAGCTATGGGCACACACGGGTGTGAAGAGGAGGAACTGTGACGCTAAGGGACAGGGAGCATGAAGGTGATCTGCAGAGACCTTTAGCAGAGAATGCACTTGTTTCTCTGCCTTCTTCTCAACTACAGCAGGGATTTCTAGGAGGGAAGGAACGAGTCATGCAGTAATTTTTATGTATGATTCATTTTTAATAAACACAACCCTTGGTTGGCCTCCAATTCACAAAGATTCTCCTGCCTCTGTCTGTTGAGTCTTAGGGGCATTATTTAGTAGTGTGTGGCAGGGAATGGTGACTGTCATCACTAAGTTTTTATCTGTAGAGGGCAGGCCTGTCTCCACTGCAGTCCTGTCCCATCTAGAATCGTGCATGGTACCATATACACAGCCAGTGTTGAGGCTACACTTGGTCACCAAGAAAGAGACAGCTGGTTGTTTCCCCCCATGGCTGAACTGGATGTGTCATCTGGTCCCTCCTGACTTCTTTCATCTCCCTGGCTTTCTCTCTCTAGTGGGCTCCGTCCCAAGTATACAGCAGAGTACATGGGACACAAGCCATGTCTCTCCTGCCAACTCTTAGCTTGGAAGGAAAAGTCTTCTAGTTGTGCATCTGTTCCCTTAAAGAAAGAAAGGCTCCATTTTACCTGTGAATTTGAAGGTTGGTATTGTCCAGTGTGACCAGGCCATTGGTGGCAGTCCTCCGGTAGCCTGCAGGGGGCCTTTCTAGCATATCAATGGGGTACCAGTACCGCACCAACACCCCTTCACTCCGCAGGTATGTCTCCACCTGCACCAATTCATTCACCTGCAGGAAGAAGTGTGCATTCAACCTGCTGTCCTGAGACCTGATTCAGTTTTTCAAGCTCATGCAAAGATACGTAGATATTAAATCTCCAGATATTATGCTATACTTTGTATCTAGTTGCTATTTTATAAACAAAATTAATGAGCCCAAAGAGAATTTACAGTACACATATTTATTTAATCTCCCTATCACCAAAGTATTGTTTGTAAGCCATGGTCTCATTGTGTACCCCTTGCAGGCCTGGAACTCAAGATTCTCCCTCTCTCTGTGCCCCCTTCCCTCTCCCCCTATATGTATGTATGTGTGTGTGTGTGTGTGTGTGTGTGTGTGTGTGTATGCACACTGAGAACAGATAACCTTGGAGGTCAGAAGAGGCTGTTGGGGCCCTTGGAGCTGTGACTGCAGTAGGTGTTGAGCTGCCAAACGTCGAGGCTGGTAAGCAAACTCAGGTCCTCTGCTTGAGCAGTGCAGGCCCTTAACTGCTGAGTCATCTCTGAAGGTTCAATTTGTTGGGGTTGTGTGTGTGTTAAGATCAAACCCAGGGCCATGAACACGTGGTATCTACTCTACTATTGAGCCTCACACACAATTCCTTTGGGTCTTGCTGCATAGCTTAGGCTGGTCTGGAACACTCAATTCCCCTCCCACCGCCTCCTGACTACTGAGATTATTGGTGTACAGTACTACAACTTCTTTTGTGTTTTGGTGTGTGCATATGTGTGGTGTGTGAGGGAGCATATGCTCATGTGTACATACATGTGTAGAGGCTGGTGTTTTTAAGGTAGTTGCTTTCTACCTCACTTTTTTGAGACAACCCCTTAACTGAACTCCGAGCTCCCCTTTGGCTGCTGTGGCTGGCTGACTGGCAAGCCCTGGGGATTGCCCTGTCTCAGACCCTCCTCCCAGCCCTGGGTCATGGATACACTGCTGACTCTCAACTCAGGTCCCAGTGCTGGAGCTGCAAAGACTTTACTGACTGAGATACTTTCCCACAAATGTCTCTTTCTTTTAAAGATGATTTTTTTGTTTATTTGTTTGAGTGTTGACTTGTATGTGTGCGTGTATACTACTTGTGTGCTGATGCCCACAGAGGCAGAAGAAGGTGACAGGTTCCCTGGAACTGGAGTTACTGCAGTTTTGGGTAGGTCCTCTATAGGAGTAGCAAGTGCTCCTACCTGTTAAGGATTCTTACTCAATACATTCTTAATTATAAATTAACACATAATAAAACATGTAAAACACTGTCTTAAAAAGAAGTCTTAGCTGGGTGGTGGTGGCATACGCATACCTTTAATCTCAGCACTTGGGAGGCAGAGGCAGGAGGATTTCTGAGTTCGAGGCCATGCTGGTCTACAGAGTGAGTTCCAGGACAGCCAGGGCTACACAAAGAAAACCTGTCTCGGGAAGACAAAAAAAAAAAAAAAGTCTTCAGGAGGGCTGGAGAGATGGCTCAGTGGATAAGGGCACAGACTGCTCTTCCATAGGTCCTGAGTTCAATTCCCAGCAACCACATGGTGGCTCACAACCATCTGTAATGGGGTCTGATGCCCTTTTCTGGTGTGTGTGAAGACAGCTACAGTGTACCCATATACACAAAATAAATAAATCTTAAAAAATGAAAAAAGAAAAAAGTCTTCAGGAAAAACAGGAAAAAATTTTAAAAGTAAAAATTTGAAAACTCAAATTTTGTTAAAATAACCTTTGTGTTATTTTGTAATTTGTATAGCTTATATTTTAAGTAAATCTTTCATAATCCCTAAGTAAAAATTATATTGGTATTTGAATCCAGAATGCATACGTATGAGCTTACTTTTAATTGCCACCAATAAAACACAGCTGTCAGATGCTCTGCTTTTTAAAAGTTATTAGCATAGGGGCTGGGAATGAGGCTCAGGTGCAGCTTTCAAACCTCTGGCCTCCCTCATGTCAGTCGCTGTCTGCCTGCTACTCCTGCCCCTTTGAGTCCTCCTGAGCCTTAGGAGAGATCTCTGTAAAATGGAGACAACCACTGATGGGCACCGCCGCTCACCTGACAGAAGGGACTGACGCCGAGTCAGTACGATGATCGCCCAGAACCATCTCTTTCTCTCCTACCATCCATCTCCGCAATCCCGGACCCTAAGCCTTAATTTCTGACTTCTGTCTATGACACAGCCTGAGGATTATGGGCTGCTCTGCTCTGTCCTGGAGATGTGAGCTGGGTGCAGCCTCACTCCCATAGTCATTACACGTTTTCACCTAGCCTTCCCACAGATGCACTTCCACTTGGTATCCTTCTTTCTCTTCTAAGATTTATGTTATGTGTATTTCTGGGTGTTTTTCCATGTGACTGACTATATGCACGTGTGTGGGTTTGGGTGCTCACAGAGGCCAGAAGACATTTCTGATCCCTTAGCGCTGAAGTGAAGGCATCTGTGAGCTATCTGACTGACATGGGTCCTGGGATTTGAACTCTGTTCCTAATGACTAAGCAAAGTTAGTGCTTTTAGCTACCAAGCCACCTCTCCAGCCTGGTTTCCTTGTTTTTAACTTGAAAAGAAATCTAAAAGCAAAATCCATTTTTCACGTGTCGGCATGGAGCTGAAGACAGAACCCCAGGACCTTGTACATGTGCATGTTAGGAGCCCCATCCTATAGTCCCTTTGTATGGGCACGGGAGCCACTTTCCACACACAGGACTGGAGTACCCTGACTGGCTATTTACTTACTGAATCAACATCTAGGACGACTCCATGAAGGCCGAAGGTTTTTAGCATCCCTCGGATGGCAAATTTTGGCAGAGCAGTTCCCACGGTACTGCTAGTTACATTGCTGCTGTCTGGAGAGCGGGTTACAACCGTGAGACCTGAGGAGGTAGAAGAAGTACCACGTCACCTTGGGAGGTTGCACTGTAGGGTCTAACATTGCTCTGTAGCATGTGACAATACCCTCAGTTTCATTATAACAGTAAAAGGAACACAGCTCAGCCTGTAAGGTGATAATAAAATGGTAAACTCTTCCAATTTATGAGTTAAGAAGACAAGCCATTAAAAACAGGCAAAGGACTTGGATAAGCACTTCTCCAAAGAGAAATGAAAAGATAACACATGAAATGATGCTCATTTTTGCTTGTCTGTTACCAGGGAGTTGTGTATAAGAGCCACAGTGAGAGCCCTCACACCAACAGCAAGGTCTGATGGAAAAAGACAGATGGAACTTCCTGCCACCCATGTGAGGAAACTGGAGCACTCATGCGTAGCTGGTGAGCTGCTGGGAATGTAGGACGGTCCAGTTGCTTTGGGAAGTATTTGGCAGTTTCTCAAAGTAACGGTTAAACACAGAGTTACTGTATCACCTAACAATTGTACTTATGGTTACAGATGCCAATCTATTATAGTACATGTATATTTCTTCTGGAGAAATGAAGATGTATGCCCATACAAGAGTGTGAACACAAATGTTTAGAGCAACATTAATCCTCACAGCTAAAGAGTAGGGCCAACTCAAGCCGAGCATAGTGGCGCACGCCTTTAATCCCAGCACTTGGGAGGCAGAGGCAGGCAGATTTCTGAGTTCAAGGCCAGCCTGGTCTACAAAATGAGTTCCAGGACAGCCAGGACTTCAGAGAAACCCTGTCTCGAAAAACCAAAAGAAGAAAAAAAAAAAAAAAGAGTAGGGCCAACTCAAAGCCCTCAAAGCCCATCAGTGATGAATGGAAACAACTAAGGGGTATATATAACTATACAATGAAGTATTGCTTGACAATACAACAAATGAAGTAATGGTTGAGCCTGGAAAAAGCAGCCAGGCTTGAAAGATCACATATTAAATGGGTGTATTTGTCACAAATGTCCAGAACAGGTTAAGTCTGTAGACAGGAAGCAGAGACACAGTTCTTGGAGTCTAGGGAGTGGGAAGGATGGGCAGGTAGGGGAGCTGAGACTTTCTCTGGCGATATGAATCTACTCAAGAAAGAGAGGAAATGGCTTGGTGGTTACACAGCTGCGTGATGGTCGTGAGCACCACTGAGACAAACATTTGAGAGCAACTACTTTGTTGTTGGTAGTCATGCTGGGGATTGAACCCCAAACCTCAGTATTCTCCCAGTGAGCCACACTCTCCCAGCCTCCAAAGGAAGAGAAAATAAACAGGGTAGGGAGCACAGAAACAGATATTCGTCCACTTTTCTGTGATGTGGTTTTTTGAGAGGTACTATTTTGTGGTTTTATTTGCTTTTTGTTTTTTGAGACAAACTAAGTGTGTAGCCCTGTCTGTTCTAGAACTCACCATGTAGACCAGGCTGGCTGGAACTCAGAGATCTGCCTGCTTCTGCTTCCTGACTGCTGTGGTTAAAGATGTGACTACCACTGTCCTTGCTTGATTTTTCTGAGACAGGCCTCTGTGTAGCCCTGGCTACTCTGGAACTCACTATGGAGACCAGGCTTGCTTCAAACTCACAGAGAGCTATCTGCCTCTTCACCCCTGGTGCTGTGATTAAAGGTGTGGGCCACCATACCTGGCACTAAAATGTACCTGTATTTTTTTTTTTTTTTTTTTTTTTTTGGTTTTTCGAGACAGGGTTTCTCTGTGTAGCCCTGGCTGTCCTGGCACTCACTTTGTAGACCAGGCTGGCCTCGAACTCAGAAATCCGCCTGCCTCTGCCTCCCGAGTGCTGGGATTAAAGGCGTGCGCCACCACGCCCGGCTGTACCTGTATTTTTATTTATGTAAACACTGCGTGTCTGTGTATGTATGCCACATATCTAGGTGCCTGGAGGCTAAGACGGTGTCAGCTCCTGGAGCTGCCACGGGGGTTCTCTACAAGAGCAGTCAGTACTCTCATCTGCTGAACCATTTCCCTACCCTCAGCTATGATGTAGCTTTGTAAAGATTTCGAGGCAGAAGAAAATGAGTGGCCTAAGATCTTTGTGTGTGTGCTTTTCTGTTGTTTCTTCAGAGTCATGGACTGTGTTAGGGGAGAGCACATGGCCACTCTAAAAAGGGCTTCACCTAGCCTAGGCTGTCCTCAAGCTCACTGCGTAGCAAGGATGACTTTGAATGGGCCCATGCCAATGCCAGGAAGCTTATCTGAAGCCCTCAGTTCTCTTCTACTCCCAGCCCTGACAGCTGCTTATGCCAGTGGGCTCTAGGGCGTGTGGGAGGGAGAAACTACCTGTGGCTACACATGTGTAGCCTTCTCGAGGCCCACCAGGACACTTGAGCCTGGACAGGTCAATCGCTCAGAGTAAGAGTGTCCTAGGGGAGCCAGCAGCTGCTCCGTTCAAGGGCAATGTCACACACGGAGGAAGGAGGAAGCAAAAACAAAACCTTTTCGAACTTTGTCGATTGTGAACTTGTTTGCTTCGTCTTTAATGTCCTCAATGGTAGGAAGATAAAGGTCTCTGGGGATGCCGCCATTCTCCTCATAGAGGAACTCAACGGTCTGCCGGGCGATGTCCACCATGCCTGCAAACACAGCACACCAAGTAACACCTCAGGGAACACAATCTTCAGACCAAGGGAGCACTGTTGGGTGCCTGGAATGAACCGATGGATGCAGAGCATTCTGTGCCCTGGCTGGGAGGACAGTTTGTACCCTGTTTAGATATTAACTGTGTCACTTCTAGGGCCTCAGGTCTGTCCTGCCCAGTGTGACAAAGGCCGAAAGCACCTGAGCCAGGGCAGCAACAGGGCGGGAGGAGCTGGAGTTCCTCAGGACCAACAAGGACACGGGACTGTGGTGGCGTTTAACTTGAGCTAACTCTTGAGAACAAACAACAGGGCAACTGTGGAGGCAGGAGAGTGTGAGAGCAGTGTGTGTTTCTGTCTTGCCATCTTTGTGCTACAACAAACACTGCTGAGAGAGGCAGAGAGTGGTGCTGAGCACCTCCTACCCACTCATGTCCTGCAGGGCCTTTGCTTGCTTGCTTTGTTTTTGAGACAGGGTCACTATGAAGCCCAGGATGGTCTTGAACTTGCACCCTCCTGTCTAGTATCCAGCTGCTTTGTCTCTTCCCATAGGAAGGAGATACAGTTATACTTTATAGCAGAAACGGCATTATTGTATTAATGATAGTAAGCCAGTAAAGACATGTCCACAAATTTGGAAACAAAACAAAACGGAAAGCACTGAGGACTTCAGGAAGGCAAAGGACCCTGAGTTCGGTGACAAATAGGATAAGAACCATCAAGCCAGACGTCCCATCTGAGGAGAGTCTCTCCTTGAACCGTATCTCAGTGACCCTTCAGGAGAACAAACCACAGCAGACCTAGTTGTAAAGCACCCTTGATCTGGTCTAGGCCCGACTTTCGCTCGGCTTCATTGCGGAAGCGTCTCCGGATGGTAGGGAAAACCTTGGTCTCCCATGCTTTCACCAGCAAGGCGTAGTGGTCCTCCTGTACAGAAAGGGAGCTTGTGAGCCGAGGAAGAGCCTCACGCAGGCCCGTGTGGCTCTACCGCAAGCAACTGCCCTGTTCAAGCCTGGCCTAAGCACAGACCCTCAGGTCCCTCCCAGCCACCTCTCCTTCCTTCCCCCATCCCTCCCGGCATGCTCTTCCCTGTTTTCCCAGGCACCGGAGCATTCTCACTGCAGCTTGGGTTCCTGCTGAGCTACCATCAAGGTCCTTCACCTTGCAACACATGGGCCTTGGCAGCTCTGCCTAGCAGACATGGCTACTCATGGGCATTTCAGAGAGATGAGATAACTCCTCACACAAGGACATAGCCATGTCCCAAGTCCCAGCCATGAGCCAGGCTGTGAGTCTTACCTGAGGAATGTCATCATCGTCGTCATCATCACTCTCATCATCCGCAATGGGAGGTGGGTGGGGGTCTGGGCCTGAGGTGATGAAATTCTCATAGCTGAGCTCTACTTTATAGTGGCAGGAGGTGTCACTGTCGTATTCTGTAACAAAACACAGTCCATTCCTTCCTCTCTTCTTTCACAAGGCTAGGGATAGAGTCTTGTTCATTCTAGGCATGGCTTCTACCACTGAGATATGTCCCCAGCCTCTGTATGTCTGTCTATGTATGTATCTATATATCTATGTGTGTGTGTATGTATGTATGTACCTATCTATCTATCTATCTATCTATCTATCTATCTATCTATGCATCTATGGTCTGTGTATCTACCTATCTAGGCATCTATGACCCGTGTATCTACCTATCTATGCATCTAAGACCTGTGTATCTATCTATCTATGCAACTATGGTCTGTGTATCTATCTATCTATCTATGCATCTATGGTCAGTGTATCTACCTATCTATGCATCTATGGTCTGTGTATCTACCTATCTATGCAGCTATGGTCTGTGTATCTATCTATCTATGCATCTATGGTCAATGTATCTATCTATCTATGCATCTATGGTCTGTGTATCTATCTATCTATCTATCTATCTATCTATCTATCTATCTATGCATCTAGCCATGTTTCTATGTATCTCTTGGCCTATCTATCTAAATGTTGAGATGGGGCTGGCCTTGAGTTTATTATCTTCCTGCATCAGCCACCCGAATACCTGGGATTATAGGCCTAAATCACCCGAGCTGGTTTATTATAAGTTTTTTACATGATCAGGAAACATTGTAGCACATAGCTTTCTACCCATGTCTGTAATTCTACCATTTTATTATTACTTGATGACCTCAGTTTAAAGAGATTCTTAATAAGAAGTGATTTAAACAAATGAGTAACACAGTCAAGTGAAGTGATTTCACGTAAATGTCTGGGCTCTTAGGTTCCTGTACTATACCTCCCAAACCTACAGGGTCAGCACCGTGGAGTGGGCACACTTCCAGTTTTACCTGCCTCCCCTCCCAAGTCTTTCTATTGAGACTGTCTCCCTGCATTGAGGACTAGCCCCAACAGCACTAGCAGCAGGGGGTGGGAGGTGGGGTGGGGTGGGGCAATGAAGAGGCTTACGCTGCTGGGCTGTGGCCACTGCTGCAATCCGGCATGGTGGCCCATGAGTGCCTGGGTCTGATGCAATACTGGTGCCAGCATCGTTGTCACTGTCAGATGCCATGGCAAATGGCAAGGCCTCAAAGTTAGCGCTGATCTCCTCTGCCAGGTCAGTGCACAGGTCGGCAGCATTTCGGTGGGCCTGTCCTTCAGCATACGCAAATGGGCGGGAGCCAAAATTGGCTCGAGTTTTTGTGTTCTAGAAAGAGCAAATAAAGGATTTACAATTATCTAGATTTTCTTTCTTTCTGTTGGATTTACAAACAATGAAGTACACTTCAGTGGGCAGGCGGGAGAAGCAAGCCCAGAGTAGGCTTGTGTGAGCTGTGCCTGGAGCACCGTGCTGCGTGGCTGTCTGCCCCTCCGGCCCTCCCTTTACACGTGCTCGGGTTCCTTGCCACTCACTGTATCTGACACCTTACCCTCTCCTGGTCGACAGACAGGGTTTTGCTATGTAGCCCAGGCTAGCCTCAAGACTCTCAAGAACCATCCTCTTTTACTTATTTAATGTGTACGAAAATTTTGCCCATATGTATGCTGTATATCGCATGTGTGGCTGGTGTCTAGAGAATGCTAGAAAAGAGTGTGGAATCCCTTGGGACTAGTGTTAGCTAGAGGAACATCTCTCTAGCTCCATCAGTCTTGACTTGGCTCTCAAGAACTGGCTTACAAGGCTGCAGCACCACACGGGCCAGTGGCTGTGCTCTACCCAACAGCACTGTATGTTGCTCCTCTCTCTCTCTCTGAGCCCGGGACACTCTTCCCACTCTTCCCACTGAGACAATGGAGAGCTCCAGGCTTAGCCTACACACCACGACTGCAGAGGGCAGGGATATGCTTGGCACTTAGAGACTAGATCCACACTCTGAGGATTTATTTCTTTGTGATTACACCCACATGTTCCTGTGATTATCTGACTAATGTCTAGTTGCTCCAATTGATTACAGCGCGACAGCATCAACGCCTTGTACTCTGCCTAAGTTCAACACAGTGCTCACACACAGATGCTGAGTAAACATCTGTTGAGTGAATGAAAGCATGGGGCATGGAGAGAAATGGCTTCTCCTGAGACAGGAAGCCCAGAGAAGCATCTTTCTCTGTTTTGAACCTGTGTCCTGCTGCTGACTTGTGCCGAGTTCATGAGGATGGGCATCTGGCTACGGACTGTGGAGTGCATGAAGATGAGGGGCTGCAGCATGTCACCAGTAACAATGCCGGACAGAGCAGCAGGCTTCCCTAGGTACTCCTTCAAAGTCAACAGCAGCCCGTGTCTGTGTGTATGTGAGAGAGAGAGAGAGAGAGAGAGAGAGAGAGAGAGAGAGAAAGAGAGAGAGAGACAGAGAGACAGAGAGACAGAGAGGAAGAGAGAGAGGGGGGGGAAGAGAGAGAGAGAGACTGTGTGTATATGCATGTATGTATGTGAGCATATGAGTGTAGGTGTATGTGTGTGTGACTGTGTGTGTGTTGGATGCTGGGGAAGAGGAGTGCTGAACTTTTGAGTCTTCCCCAGAGAACTCTCTAAGGATCTGCCATTCTCTGTGACTCACAAGCTATTTTCAGACATTTCAGGAGTGCTCCTTTCCTTGTTAAGGAAGGATGGCTCAGGGGAGGTGAGAGCAAGTCCACACTAAGCCCTGGACACAGCTCAACAGATCCAAGCCTGCAGGGTCCACCAGGAAGGAAGCACATTCATCCTGGCTGCCTGTGCCCATCACTGTGCAGGAATAGTTATACCAAAGCCCTTTCTTTCCCTTTCTGGTCAGGATATATTTCTGAAAACAATTTGTTCTTCTCTCCTATCGATGTGACTTGCCTTTTTCTGAATGTGAACCACAGGCCACATGCCACCAGAGACATCTTCTAGGTATGGTGTGAGGCGCTGCCCGCAGTATGTGAAGTACACCCGACCTTTGGCTGGCTGCCCTGGAGGAGGTGGAGTCCCCTCGGTCCTCTCCCAGCCGATTCCTGCCACATCACCTACAGCAGAGAGCAGGATACACACGTTTTCCCAGTTTACTATCAGGTGACCTTCTAATATGCAATTATGTGATGAGAGCCAAAAGCAGCCCCATCTGTCCCCTGAGTTACAAGATAGAGGCTCTAAGGGAAGGGCTTCAGAATATGAGAGCTGTGGTATAAAACTCAGACGACAAGGGCAAGTGTTTACTTTTTACTCAATGACAAATGACCCATTTCCAATTGCTAAGTTTATTTAACTTCAAACCATTTAGGTCCAAGGCTGGCACCCACAGAGGCATGCAGGGTAAGAAGGCCCCACCGCACTGACCAGGAGAGAGTGTGACATCTAAGCGGACGCTCTTCCACTGCAGCAGACTGGAGCCATTGTAGTGTACAGCTCGACCATTGCTGGAAGGAGAACAAGAGAGTCAAGGCTGAGACTCGTGGAGGGAAGGAGGGAGAGAAGGCAGGGGCCGGCAAGGAAGGAACCCCCTGCAATCAAGAGCAATGCTTTCCCAAACACTAACAGACTCCAACTAGCAAGGTCCACACTTGGCTTGAGGCTACTCTGCTGTTGCTTTAGGATAACAGCTCAACAGACGCCAGTCTGCAGAGCAGCAGCATGGTATGTGAATTCAGAACGGAATGGGAAGAAGAAAGACGCGCTCCTGCTGCAGGGCTACGAGGAAGGAACCATGGAGAGGAACACAAGCACCAGAGAGGAAAATATCACTTTCTCTCCACATTTCCTCAGTTGCACAGCCCCGCTTTGGTTCCCTGAATACCCATAACACCTACAGGAAGTCACTCTCCCTGGAATCCTGATCCATGAAAGGGTATCACTATGCAGCCCTGGCTAGCCTGGAACTTACTAACAGACCAGGTGGCCCTCAAACTCACAACAATTGGCCGCCTCCTGAATGCTGGGATGAAGGGAGCCCACCCATGCTGGGCAGCACTTTTCCTTACTTGTGGAAGAGGCAAGTGCCCACTGGATTGGTCCATGCCCCATCTCGCTTCTCAGCTTCTGTAGCGAAGCCAAATGAGACGATTGGTCCAGTGTCATCATCAGTGTCTCCATAGGAAACAATCTCAATTTCCCAGTAGAAAGATGGGGCCTGAAGAGACGGCAGCAGAGGGTGATGTCAGAGGGGACAGGTGGCCAGGCCTAGCACCTGCCGCTTCTTTCCAGTCAGAGGTATGAAAAAAGGCAGGTTGACAGGAACCTTCTCACCTGAACAGGCAGGGGGGAGGTGGCATAGATGAACGTGCCCCGGGGAAGACCTCCTCCAGCGCTGGGGTCAGCCAGGAAGGTGACAGAGGTGAGGTGAGATGAGAACATGCAGGCACGAACTGGAGGGAACACTCGAGAAGGGCTCCAGGTGATCTCTTTGGGCTGCAATTGGGGACAAAAGGGAGGATTCCACTCAACAAAGCAGATAAATCTCATTAGTCTCTCAGAGAAGAAATAATTTCTATCTTATATGATCAAAATTTGGGTTCTCTTTTCTCTTTTGCATTTTTGTTATAATGCTGGGAATGGACTCCAAAGTCTTACACCTGCTACTCATGGCTTCTCATTCAATGACACCCTCCCTGTGCATCAGCATCATACATGATGCAAGTCTGTCTTCTGGGCTACAGAGATGGCCAGGGGCGAGAGCACTGGGAACTCTTCTGGTCTCACACTGCACGCTCATGGCAGGAGAGACACCAGACACAAAAAGTCAAAATAAATCTTAAGAGAAGCTTTATGTTTTGGTTTTTGGTTTTTCAAGACAAGGTTTCTCTGTGTAGCCCTGGCTGTCCTAGAACTCACTCTGCAGACCAGGCTGGCCCCAAACTCACAGAGATCAGCCTACCTCTGCCTCTGCCTTCTGCATGCTCAGGATTAAAGGTGTGCACCACCACACTTAGCATGAACACTTTATGGTTTTGTTTTGTTTTTTAAAGTCTCAATGAGAACTTGATTTTTATTTTGTTTTTATTTTTAAAAAGAAGGAAGGAAGGAAGGAAGGAAGGAAGGAAGGAAGGAAGGAAGGAAGAAAGAAAGAAAGAAAGAAAGAAAGAAAGAAAGAAAGAAAGAAAGAAAGAAAGAAAGAAAGAAAGAAAGGGAAAGGGAAGGAGAGAGAGAGAGACAACCCCTTCTTTGTGCCTGCCCCATGGAGGTGAGCCCTGAGCTGCAGCTGCTCATCTTCCCATGGCTACTTCTCAGGCTCCTGAAGCTGCTCTTTGGTTTTCTCTCTAAACAACATTTCTCTCTCGTCATGCTCATCCTCACCCAGTCGCACAGATGCACAGGACCATCTTAGCTCAGTGCTTAAGGAGCTGCATCTGAGGACATGCTCAGATGGGTGACAGTGTTTTTATTAGGTCGCTGTCTGTCTCCCTGTCTTCTCATGCTTTATTGCTCAAGAGTCAGGCTTTCCTATGAGAGAGTTTCTCTCCACTCACCAAGTCCAACACACCCTATACAAAGCATCGCAGCCAACAAAGGATATGGCTACCAGGTCATCATGAGGTCACAAGCCTGACAGTGCAGCCTTGAGAGTTAGTGTGCACAGCATGTGGTGGACACTGCTGTTGATACGATTCACTTCTGCTGGGAAGAAAGAGCTGGATGCGACACACAAACACAAAGGACGGAAGAAACCATTTGCCTTTTAAACCACACCTCAATGTGTTTACCAGGTAACTAAAGACGGCTAGATGTCAAGTGACACTGGTGCAGGCTTTATTATGTGCACTAATTTATTTACATGCCTCTCACACATACAGTCTGCCAGGTCGAGCTGCACAGCCCTGCCTCTCACACATACAGTCTGCCAGGTCGAGCTGCACAGCCCTGCCTCACACATACAGTCTGCCAGGTCGAGCTGCACAGCCCTGCCTCTCACACATACAGTCTGCCATGTCGAGCTGCACACCCCTGCCTCTCACAACATACAGTCTGCCAGGTCAAGCTGCACATGCCTGCCTCTTGACATGCTCGTGGAGTTGAGCAGCCACCCCACACTCTGGTCTAGAGCGTGTGTTCCCTTGCTGTAAGCAGTTACACACTCAGCAGAAACTAAGGTCTAGCCGCTCACTCACTTCTCTCCTCCTCCAGCCTGTTACAGCAACCGGATGCTTCTTCTCTGGGTTTTCTATACACATAAGTGGAATCTGGAAACCTGTGGGACCATGCGGTGGCCTGTATGTGGTTATGTCATGACTCAGGGCTTGGATATTATCTTATTTTGCTAATTCATTCAATAGTTGATGAGCCAGTTTTCACTTTTGAGTATTGTGACTAAAGCTGCTACAAACATAAATGTGGCAATTTTTTCACATTTGCTATTACTCAGTCACAGTTTATTAGAGTATTACAGTCTAATACACATATGTAACATTTTTAGTGTTGTATGTTTTACATACATCCACATAGAAGCACCGGGTGTCTCTCCCCACCAGTTACTTTGTTTGTGAGACACAGTCTTTCATTGATTTGGCTTGACTTGCTGACCAGGGAGCCCCAGGGGTTCTGCTGTTCCTGATGCCGCAGCACTGGGGTCACAGGGGCACATCTCCATGCCCGGGGCTGGGAAGCCCAAACACTTTACCATCTCTCCAGTTCCCTAACTTTTGCTTAAAGCTGTCTTTTTATTTATTCAGACTTCAAAGATGTTAATAAATTCGGCTGCATAGTATGATGTTTCAACATTCAAAATGTCAGTTCAGGATTCTTGGACACCCAAAGGTGACAGTGTAGCTACCAAAGGTCTGCACATGCTCCTTCTAGACAGAAACTCCACTCAGAGTACAGGCAGCCCCAGGTGCTCTTTCTAATGTCATACCCCTCTGCCTGCCTTTCTTCAGCAGCAGAGTCACAGCCTGTAGGAAGGCACAAGTGTCTCACCTGTCTCCGGTCAGCCTGCAGCGGAGGTGGAGGGGGCCGAGCGCAGTCCCTGTAGAGCATCCTGAGCCTCTCACACTGCATCTCTACAACTGCCAGCCGCTCTCCTGTGCAGGGACACAGCAAGTCACAGAACAGCTTCCAGGAGTGGCACCAAATGACAACATTACACACAGACCTCTTACATTCTTCCTTACACAAGAGGAACCACCTTGAGCCTTCTGTCTCCTCACAAAGCTCAACAGCTAGGCTCACTGGGTAACAAGCCTGAAGTAGGGTAGCCTGGGGTTCCCCACGGCCTCCAACCCCAACCCAGAGCACTGGGAGCACCTAGGCTCACAAGGGATTTGAGGGTGAGATTGTCTATTTAAGCGAAGCCCGTACACAAGCCTCAGGCATAAGACAAACACTTAGCAATGATACTTATGATTCTTATCATCTCAGAAATGGAGACCCACTCTCTTATTTCATTTTTTAATTTTTTTCAAGATGTATTTAATTATAGAGTACACTGTAGCTGTCTTCAGACACACCAGAAGAGGGCATCAGGTCTCATAACAGATGGTTGTAAGCCACCATGTGGTTGCTGGGATTTGAACTCAGAACCTACAGAAGACCAATTAGTGCTCTTAAATGCTGAGCCATCTCTCCAGCCCCTATTTTTTTTTTTTAAATAGGGCCTTTGTGTATAGTTAAGGCTGGCCTAAAAGTCACAATTTAGCTCTAGTTGGCCTGGAAGTTCTGACCCTCCTGCCCCAAACTCCATAGTTATAGGATTGCTGGCATGCCCCACTCATGCCAAGTGAAGGCCATTGCATGTAAAAATCTAAACTGATTTTAAATATTAATGTTGCCTGGGCATGCGGTACTGCCTTTAATCCTAGCATTTAGGCAGATGGAACCGAGGTATGAGGCGACCCTGGTCGAAATCACAAGTTCCAGACCTGCTGCAGTTACATAAATGCAGGCTGTCCTGAAGAAGGACACCAATACAAAGCCTGCACTTAGACCCCAAATGTCCCCAACCCACAGTCAGAATGCACATTCATGGGAACATGGCCCTGGACCTTACACAAAGGCTGAAGGCCCTGTATGTGTGTGTATGGGGGTGGGGGGCAGCTGTGAGGAGCACCGTCATTGAGATTAGCATGGGATGAATGTGGACAGTCCCTGAGACTCCGCACAGTGGCTCGCTGGCACTCACCTGCACTGCACTCCTGGGCTACGAGGTTCAGAACTTCCACAGCTGCTGGACACTGCTGTATGAACTCTTCACAAAACAGGCTGTCTTCTAAAAGCTGTGCCATGACCAGGCATGCTCTTAATGCCAAAAGATTCACAATATTTCAGAGTCATCAATGCTCATTCTTTAAGACATCAACTGTGAAAACACTCCAATCAAATTTGTCACTTCTATTTCTTTTTTTTTTCCCAGCAGACTGGCTTTGAGATATATAGTTGGCCCTCCACACCCATGGGGACTGGACCTATGGATCTGACCCTCCAAACTTAAAATATCTGGAAAAGCTTCTCCCATAGTAAATGTATATGGACATTCCTTGCTGGCCACTGTCCCCAAACAACACTGCTGGCACTGCAGTCCTTCCACAGCATCGGCACCGCACAAGGAAGCTCAGAAAACCAGGGACATCTGACAAGGCTGGAGTACTTGCGGGCGCCACACCTGTGCTGTGCCACTCCATATACAGATGTGAGCAGCCGCAGGTTCTGAATTTAAGGATGGCTCTGTGACCACTCCCCACAGACACCAGGAGATGTCTAAGAAGCCTTCTGCCTTTGCCCAGTCACTGCTGCAATGCTGTTCCCACTAAGAGACACAAAGTATGGGGTCTGCCTCCCTATGCCTTGTGAGCAATGAAAGAGCTATAGAAGACCAGACCCAGATACAGAAAACCTACATCTGATGTCTCTCAGGTAGGGCAGCATATACCTGAAACATCTCTGCAGTAGAACCCTGTTCCTCTTCTTTAGTGGAGCGTGAACGAATGTGTAGGCAGACATCTCTCTGACACTACCCCGATATAACTCCCGCATTATCCTATCACTAGATTGGAAAGTGATGGAACTGAGTTCCTTGAAAAAGTGGCCATGTAATTCCTGCTGTCAATCAGGTTCTTTTAGCAGAGCAGTCAGTGCACAGCCAGTGTGAGCGTGACAGCATAGCACACTGTAGCAGCTGCCTCTCCCAGGTGAACGAACAGCTCAGCCTTCCTCTGAACTACGGTATTAGGATGCAATCAGAGGTGGAAGACCTGGGAATGAAAGCTGCAGTAGGTGGCGCGTAACTACAGTGCCTGTTACTTAGATGACATGAGCTTCGGGCCATGGACCCACTAAGGCCAGGCCAACTTACCTGGTTCTGATTTCAGCCAGAAGCCGGACAACTGCCATGACAGGTGCTGAGCCATCTCCTGTTGCAGGAAGAGAGGTGTGGATAGAGAGGCTTCCTTCCTGAGGGAGCAGCATGGACTGCACTGCCTGGACTACCTTCTCAGTAATGGACAGCTTATGAAGAGGCAGTGCCTGCAGCAGACGGGCAGGCCAAGGCAAAGGCACAGGAAACAAAGGCATTATCAGTATGTGACCAGAACCACCAAAGAATATCAGAAACCAGACCAAAACAACCAAAAATAGCATATACTGTGGAATATTCCTAGCTAACATCTAGATGAAAAATTTCCTACCATCGTCACTGTGAAACCCATTACAGCTGGTATCCCAGGTGAAAGTGAAGCCCCTCACTTCTCTACCGCCTTTGCCCACCCACAGCCAGAGTCAGCATCTGCACAAGCATTGCCTTACCTCTGACCTTGGAACACAAAGTCTAGACAACGGAATAGTCAGTGTGTCTGCCGCTTGTGACGTCCTTCGGCAGTCTACAGGAGGGAACCGGACTGTAGCTATACCTTCCTGTTCATTGATAGAAGCCACAACTCCAATGCTTCCTGATATTCCTCTACCTAAAACCTGGTGACAGAGATTATTAGTACCACCTGCCAGGATCAAGTGAGCACAGCTATCTAACAGGACAAGAGGGAGGGCTTGGCAGCTATAGTAACCACTGATTCTGGTGTGGAGCTAAGCCAAAGACAAGTCTAAGGGTTGGAGAGATGGCTCAGTGGTTAAGAGCAATGACTGTTCTTCCAGAGGTCCTGAGTTCAACTCCTAGCAGTCACATGGTGGCTCACAACCATCTGTAATGAGATCTGATGCCCTCTTCTGGTGTTGTCAGAAGAGAGCGACACTGTCCACATACATAAAATAAATCTTTGAAAAAAACAAAAAACCCACAAGCCCACAACGCTCAACAACGAGACATGCTGTCATCCCAAGCTTTCAGCAGTAACAATACCTAGGACATGAGTCCCATAGGTAACATTAGACAGCACTGCCTTAGCATTTGAGCAATGTACAGAATGATGTCGACAGAAACTCAGCAAGTTCTGATTTTTATTCCTGAGTTTGAAGGAACAAGGCTTGCTGCCCTTCTGGGTAAACGACAGTGGAAGCACTGGTTAGCTGTGGTGAGTGTTTGGGGGAGGGTAATAGCAATTCCCAGGGAAAGCAGCGGTGGGTTACCTGGACCTCGGAGCCTATCTTGATTGTCTCTTTAAAGCCTCCGAGTGCACAGAGGGCGGCAACTGCCTGGCGTGCAATCCTCTGAAGCTTGGCGAGTTTCCTGCCACTGCTGCTCCCATTCTCCAGGATGCTTTCTGCATACTTCCCTAGTTGTGGAATGTACATCAATGCTCGAGACAGAACCTGTGGGTGAGGAGGAGGATGGCAGGCCTGCAGAGATGGCTCAGTCGCTAAGAGCAGTTGCTGCTCTCACTGAGGATCTGGGTTTGGTTCCCAGCACCCACATGCTGGTTCACAATCATTTGTAACTCTAGTGAGGGATCTGACAATCTCTTCTGACTTCCACAAGCATCAGGTATGCACATACATATATATAGGCAAAACAGTCACACGTAAGATAAAATAAATCTTAAAAAGAGAGAGCGAAGGCCAGGTGGTGTTGGCGCACACCTTTAATCCCAGCACTTGGGAGGCAGAGGCAGGTAGATTTCTGGGTTCAAGGCCAGCCTGGTCTACAGAGTGAGTTCCAGGACAGCTAGGACTACATAGAGAAACCCTGTCTCAAAAACAAACAAACAAACAAACAAACAAACAAACGAGAGAGAGGATGGAGTGGGGCAAGCATTGGGAGTTAAAGCTTTGGAAATTGGCTACTGGTCCCAAGACTAATGAAATGACTAACAGTGCCCTAGGGCCCAGCTATCACAGAAACTCTGGATATAGAAGAGACAAAAGCTACCAGTGTAGCCAGTGATGGGTACCATGGTATCAGACAGAGCTAGGAGTATACAACTTTATAATACGGGAGAAGCTATCACTGTGTTACCAACTAAAATCAAGCAGGCATTCACCCAAGGGAAACTATCCCCACTGTCTGCATTCCAGTGTTCAGCTCCAGGGCATGCTTCAGGGGAACTAGGCCGGGTATGGCGGCATACGCCTTTAATTGCAGCACTCGGGAGGCAGAGGCAGGCGGATTTCTGAGTTCGAGGCCAGCCTGGTCTACAAAGTGAGTGCCAGGACAGCCAAGGCTATACAGAGAAACCCTGTCTCAAAAAAAAAAAAGGTGGAACTGGTTATTATAGAGCTGATGCTCAGGCACCTAGACCATTGTGTGACAGAGCAATGCAAGCCAGAGCCCTCAGCAGTGCAATTGCAGAGGCCTCCTTAGGGCTCTGACCATGGCCAGAATGACCATGGCCAATAAGTCAAGAATACATAACATCATTACATCAGTACCAGTCTGAGGCAAACAAAAACAAACAAGGGCTGCCAGGTCTCTCTGCAAAGTCAGCCCCAGTAGGGCAGGGGAGACTTAGGAGTGTAGTAGCTGTGTCTGGCTAACTTGGGAGCGCTCTCTCCTGGATGGCCCCGTCATGCATGACTCTCATGCTGCTTCATTCTCGCTCCCACGGATGAGCAGAAGCCCCTTGCTAACCTTTTCTGCCGTTGTGGTCCATATTTGAGCAGCATTAGATTCTGGCGCCATTAGCAGGCTGTGAAGCAAGGCGATCACTTCTGCAGCCATGCTGTTTGCCACATGTCCACTGATGAAGGGTCGCACGGGGTCAGTTCTGCAAGTGTGAACACAGAAACCTTTCAGTGCTCAGTGATAGTTAAAAGTACAGAAAAAGGCTGGGCATAGTGGCACACGCCTGTAATCCCAGCACGTGGGGAGGTAGAGACTGGTGGATCTTCAAGGCCAGCCTGGTGTATAGAGTGAATTTCAGGATAGCCAGGGCTACACAGAGAAACCTTGTGTGTGTTTGTGTGCGTGTGTGTGTGAGGAGGGAGAGTTTTAAGGGGGAGTGTTATAGAAAAGTGGTTTCAGAGTTAATGTAGGATGGAAAGATTTCTTGTTTACACAATGCATGGTTTACACATGACAAACAGAACTTGTTGACTAACAAATGACAAGCAAAATGAACACCAGGAAGAAACCACTTCCTAAATTTTCTTTTCTTTTTTTTTTTTTTTTTTTTGTGTGGTATGTGAAGAATTCTCTGTGCTATGATCTAAGTATCATTTGTCTCCCAAGGATCCACAGTGATTCAAGTGTGTTCCTGGGATGGCACTAACAGAGCCAGTGAGACCTGGGGAAGGTTGGAGGTCTGTGAATCACTGGGACTTGGCTTGGCAAGGGTTAGTTTCAGGAGGGCTCTATAAAAGCCTGAGTTGGCTCCGTCAACTCTCTTGTGCTCCTACATGGTCACTTTGCTCATGCACAGGATCTGTAATGGTATGATACAGTCAAAACTGGGACAATGCAGTCCCCTGACCCTCCACTCCAGAGCTAAATAAGTTAGGGAATGCTCACTAGCACACCCTGGAACAATGGACCCCAAGGGTCTTAGCACAGAAACCTTGGGGATCAGTCACAGATTGCAGCTGTTACTCCCTGCAGGTGCACAGCACCATAAGCTCCGTCCAGGCAACACTGCCCTTGACTCTACCCCTGGGTAAGAGACTGGAGAAGCAAACACTATGTGCAAGCAGCTCACTGACATCAGAAGGCCCCTTTAGCTTCCGTGTTCTCTTGGCTGGGAGCAACTCCCTAGGCTCCCACTCAGCCTCAGCACTGCCTCTGAGGCTCTCCCCTGGAACAGTCCTAGGCAGTGTTTGGGAGCAGCCTCTACAACACTGAGTAGTTCTTGCCCCTTCTCCTTATTTTCAGCAGGTCAAGAGATGGTATAGATTCAAATCCTACTAACAAACCATTCTGCAGTGTGTCTGGCAGAGCACCACCAGGGGAGCACCCTGAGAGACTCACCTGGCCAGTTCAGAGTTTCTTTCTCGGCAGATGGAGGTTTGGGCAGTTTTCTTCTTGTCACCTGTAGACAGCCCACTCACAGTCTCTGGGTTGATGGATTCCACTGGTGGCCCGACACTGACAATGAGGCCCGACTGTGCCCACTTGGTTGCTTTCCTGAGGGCGGCTGAGGCCTCTTCTGTGATCACTTCACAGCAGCCACCCTGGGGTTGGGTTGAAGACACCTGCATTGCTCATTCATTCTTCCAGCTCAGACCCTCTCAGATCTCTCCCCCATCCCCATAAACCACATAAAACATGCACACGTTACAATTTCCCTACACTCTGAATTCTGTAGATTTCATCCTTGTAAACAGCAACTTTTGTGATTACATTGTCCGACTCTACACACAGATCACAATCTGCTGAACTGGTTTTAGACTTTGCTTCTAGATGCCTGGCATCTCATTAGTCAAGTGTGTTAATGTCTTTAGCTATCCCTTATTTTTAGATACATAATGTTCTGCTTGGTTTTCAAAGAACATGCTGTGACCTCACTATGTAGCCCTGGTGAACCAGGAACTCTGAGCTCGCCTGCATCTGCCTCCTGAGTGCTGGGATAAAAGGCGCACACATCCACCGTGTATTTCACCCTGGACTTTGAGATGTGCATTCACCCACACTTGATACTAATGAGTACTACATCTCTGATAACCACACCTGATTGTGAAAATGCAGGTTTAAAAAGCTGTTCATCACTGTTGCTTTTATTCCTTTAATGAGTTGTGAATATGAACATATTTTATACCTTTATGATCTTCTGTCTATAATTCCTTTTGTCTGTTGTTTTAGAGTAAGGTTAGTTTCAGACTGAGATATAGTGGTGGAAAACCTTGACTTCGGATTCTCTTACCTCCTTAACCTCTCCAGCATGGGGACCATGGGTACATGTCACCACTCTTGGTTTATAAAATGCTGGGGATTAAATGCAGGGCAAGTGCTCTGCCAACCGAGCCACACCCTCAGCCTTGGTAATTCTTGAGTGTTATTCTCTTAGCAGCCTTTCACCCTTTTAATTTCCAAATGATTTTAAGACTATAAACCTTTCTTTAAAGGGCTAAGAAGAAATCGTAGGTGGAATCTGAGTCCTTTTCTGAGGAATGTGGCTCAGTTGGAACATGCTTACCAAGTATGTGTGAGGCTGTGGGCTCAGTCCCCAGCACCACATACACCACGGATACATCACATTCACCAGGAAGACTTCTGTAACCTCATCCCCAGCACCGCATACACCAGGGACACATCTGTAACCCCAGCTCATGGCAAGCGGAGGCAGTGGGATCAGAACTTGGAAATCACTCTTGGCTACGTAGTAAGTCTGAGCTTCAGTTCAGCTGGGACTACAGGTCATGCTAACAAATCCAACTGAATCAATTTTTTAAAAAGCAATTTCTTAAAAATAAAAACAAAACAAAAACCCCCTGAATTCTTCTGGAAGTTCCAAAGTGTGGCAAAGGTGTGTGTGTCATTTTCCGCCGTGTGGTTACCTTGGTCATGTCTCGATCCATCTTCACAACTTTTTCCATGTTGGCACCAGTGCCGAGTCGAAAGGGCCGACCTTCTGAGCTACTGCAAGAAGGAAGGCAGAGAAAGTGAGCCACTGCAGGGGAATGTGACAAGGGGCCTGTGTCACCAAGTAACCAAGTCATGTGCAGGCCCTGTATAGCGCTAAAACTGGCTTTAGTGTGTGCATGTGTGCATGCACCGCATTGTGGATGCAGACATCTGAGTACAGCTTATGGGAGTCGGTTCTCCCCTTCTATCAAGTAGGTTCTGGAGATAAAACTCAGGTCACCGGGCTTAGTGGCAGTGAGTTTTATTGCTGAGCCATCTTGCTGGATCTAAAAGTAGCTTTTAAAATCCATCTCTTAAAAAATATCCCTTTTTTTGGCCGGACAGTGGTGCCTTTAATCCCAAGCACTTGGGAGGCAGAGGCAGGTGGATTTCTGAATTTGAGGCCAGCCTGGTTTACATAATGAGTTCCAGGACAGCCAGGGCTACTCAGAGAAACCCTGTCTCGAAAAACCAATAAAAAAGATAAAATAAAACAAAATCTCCCTTTTAAAAAAAATAACTTTTTTCATAATTATAGACATTTTATGACCTAAAACAAAGTCTGTTGTTTTCCTTTTCTTTTCTTTTTCTTTTTTTTTTTTTTTAAGACAGGGTTAAAGGCATGCGCCACCACTGCCCTGCTTCTGCTGTTTTCTTAAATGATTTTGATTTATTGATTTATTTTAATGTGCATTGGTGTTTTGCCTGCCTGCATGTATGTGTGAGGGTCTTAGATCACTGGAATTGGAGTTATAGACAGCTGTGAGCTGCCATGTAGGTCGTAGGAACTGAACCCTGGCTCTTTGGAAGAACAGCAGTGCTCTAAGCTATGTCTCCAGCCCCATGATGTCTGTTTGTAAGAATTCTGACATTAGCACTCAGGAGGCAAAGGCAGGCGGATCTCTGTGAGTCTCAGCCTGGTCTACAGAGTGAGTTCCAGGACAGCCAAGGCTGCTACACAGAGAAACCCTGTCTTGGAAAACAAAACAAAAGAATTCTGATATTAAACACCTACATGAAAATGAAGCACAAACAAAAGAACAGGGCAAACACAAGACCCTGAAGTCAGCTGTGGCTAGGACCCTGGTATACAGGAGGACCTCTGAACACTATACCAGTCTGTCAGGAGGCTCAACAACAGCATGCATGTGGGGCCTGCAGGGCCTGCAGGGAAGGCCCAACTTGCAATCCTAATAATCCAGTGCCCTCTCCTCAGAATGAGTGTCAATATATCAGTGCTGCAGCGGCTTGTACCTGAACACTTACCGTGACCATGCTCAGATGAGGCTACCTGCCTTCACATGCCATTGTGGCAAATAAGGGACTCACCCCACGAGGATGAGCTCAAAGATCACTGTATGAAGAGACTGCTCTGCCATCTAAGTGCCCCTGGGCTATACAGCAGGCCTCCCCACCTCTTTGAAAGGAGAAGGTGACATGGCCGAATTTGCAGAGGGAAGCACTGACTGTCCTTCTTGCAGCAAGTCACTGCGGACCCCAGAGGACACAAGAGGCTCACCACATGCTTGAGACCTCTGCTGGCTCACACTGGGGTTCGAGAGGCCCGGGCCTGCAGTTAGGAGTGGCAGACTCCGCCTGTGCCTACTTGGGTTGTCAAGAGGACTAAGGCAGACCACAGCATAGGGTTGGCACAGTGGCTGTGACACAGGTGGCCTCTGATGTCATGCAGCTATCATAGTCATTGCAGTCACCTCAGCAGTGGCTGGAGGACCTCATGGGAGGACTGGTCTTCCCGCTTGTGGATAAATATGGAGAGCTTGCCATCCACTGCTTCACTCTCTTCTCCAGGATCTTTATCTCCTTTTAAGGAATTCTTAGGACTGGTTTTTGTCAGTGTGGTGTCAGGTTCAGAAGCAGTTGGAGAGAGAACCGTCTGACATCCTTAAAGCAAACATCAAGTCCCGTTCAGAAACACTGCAGAATTATTTGTGAGGCTCCCCTCCCTTTCCCATCTCTCTCCTTTATCACAGAACACACAGACACATCTGGGGGCCCGGCCACAAGCAGGACTTAACTCCCAGACCATCCTGATGAACGGGCAGGCACACCTCACCTGGGACCACATAGTCTGCCAGCTTGGCTAAGAGCAGAGAGGCGATCTTGGAGGCAGGGTCACTGGGGTCCTCTTGCTCGCTGTTCAGGGAGGGGACGGAGTAGCTCCAGGGTGGGAGCTCTACATTCCCACAGTCCTCCACGCTCATCAAAGGCAAAGCAGCCCGGCACAATTGAAGAATGATCAATACCAGCTTTGGGGATGGACGCTGATCCAGCAGTAGTGAGAGGAGCTTAGAAACACAGGCTGGCTGGCTCAAGATGGCTTTCCCTATGTGGCTCCTGAAAGATGAAGAAGAAAAGGGCGAGCGGGGCGTTGGTGAAGCACGTCTGCAATCCCAGCACTCGGGAGGCAGAGGCAGGTAGATTTCTGAGTTCGAGGCCATCCTGGTCTACAGAGTGAGTTCCAAGACAGCCAGGGCTACACAGAGAAACCCTGTCTCGAAAAACAACAAACAAAAAAGGAAAGGAAAGGGAAAGGGAAAGGGAAAGGGAAAGGGAAAAGGAAAAGCAAAGCAAAGCAAAGAAGAGAAAAGAAAAGGGTGCTCTGCTGAGGTCACTGCAGACATCAGAGGTAAGTGTTCTCTGTGAAGCTGGACTAACATCGAGCTGAGACCTAAGGAGGAAGGCAGGGACCTGAGACTCTGTGTGCAGGGAGTGATGATCTGCAGCAAATATTTAATAGGTGCTCATAAAACTGACCCCTAACACCAGAGAAGGGGGGTCTCCTCATCCTCTCTGACCTCTGGCAGCTCAAGCTCACATGTTCACAGTATTTCAAAGAGGACAAAAACTAGAACTCTGAACTAGGAGCTTTGCAATTCCACGCCTGTGCCCTCAAAACTTGTGCCAAGAGCAAAGCTGTCACACAGTGCTACAACACCCAACATGGGTGACCTGCCACAGCCAAACCTACGGAGCCAGCAAAAGCCAAAGAACACACTGTCGTGTACATGACATGGGAATGTGGGATAATTAACCCCACAGAGAATCATTCCTGTTTAAGGATACAGCGCAAAAGAACAAAGTAATTACAGGTCCTGACTGGCTCTGAGTGTACAGTGTTGAGACCGGCTGGGGTTCTGTGCACATAACGCTGTATTCAACTCACCAGCCTGGCTCATTCTCTACATCCCTCTCGGAGTAGCTGACATTTAGGTTTGAATGCAAGTGTGGTGGAATGCTTGCCAGGCCGGCAGCTGATGCCACCAAGTGCAAGCAACAGTGCATTGTTCCTCTAGATAATCCTTACATTTTCAGACTAGAGATGCTGTTTCAGTGACTAGATTCTCTACAAATATTCTTCAAGCACCAGTGTGTTAAAAGGTCTAGGAACTTAGATGTTCCAAAAACCAACAGAAGCAAAAGTTATTCCCAACACTGGGGGAAACAGGTTGCTCATCAGCTCTGCCGGGCCTTCCCTACCTGGAGAGGTCATTGAGAAGGCTCAGGACATCCTGGAGGGCGTCGTTCCCAGCAGCCTGGTTGCCACAGCATTCGGTGGCTCGGGCAAGGTGGTTGGTGAGGAGACTGGACACCTGCCGGGCCAGCCCTGAGTGCACAGCCTCTGTGGAGCCACCTTCAGAGTTGACAGAGGAACAGAAGAACAGTGAGTACTGAGGGAAGCACCCCAGACTGTTGGCATGGTGAAGTCCCCCTCTCACTCTCCCTGCCTTTATTAAAGCGTCCTATGGACACATTTTATCTTCTTCAATGTTCTACTAACCAGTCAGTCTTAGTAGACAATATCTACACATAAATATTCTGTGCTAAGAGGAGACCTTCTCCTGAGAATGAATTACAATGAACTCATATAGAATAGAGGAGTAACACCAATTTCCATGTCACCGTAGTTTCACTTCCTAAGTGTCCTTTGTAAAGGGCGCAGCATATCTTGAGTTTCCCATGAGGGTCTAGAACCTGAACCTATGCTCTTCAGTCCTCTGGCTCACATCCCCTACCCCACCCCAGGAGCTTTGCTGGATATCCAGCCCAGCCAGTCTGTTCCATAGCATAGAGTGGGTACCACATTGTATGCTGACTAAAAACAAACAAAACAAAAGCAAGGTATGTTCACAGACCATGAACACTAATGAAAACTACTGTTTAGTTAACTTTAAAAAAATTAAGTGTAGTGGTGGCGCACTCCTCTAATCCCAGCACTCGGGAGGCAGAGGTAGGTGGATGTCTGAGTTTGAGGCCAGACTGGTCTAAAGAATGACTTCCATCATAGCCAAGCTACACAGAGATATCCTGTCTCAAAAAATCAAATAAAATTAATAAAAATGACAGCATTAACTATATGCATGTATGTGTGTGTATCACGTGTGTGCCTGGTGCCCATGGAGAGGAGAGGAAGCTTTAAGGTCCCTTTGGACTGGAGTTACATATATAGTGAGCCAAAATGTGGATGCTTGCCGGGCGGTGGTGGCGCACGTCTTTAATCCCAGCACTCGGGAGGCAGAGGCAGGAGGATTTCTGAGTTCAAGACCAGCCTGGTCTACAGAGTGAGTTCCAGGACAGCGAGGGCTACACAGAGAAACCCTGTCTTGAAAAACAAAAACAAAACAAAACAACAACAACAAAAAAGATGTGGGTGCTGCTGGGAACTGAACCTGGGGCCTTGTAAGAGCAACAGTACTCTAAACTACTGACTCAACTCTTCAGTCCTTTAGCTAACTTTTAACTTTGGATTGCCCACTGAAAATAGAATTTGAAAATATTCTCTTTAAAATACAAAGGCACAATTATTTCTCAGAAATATTTACATGGAGACTGTTAGTGCCATAAGAACATTTATATGGAAATGATCCGGCATCATCCCTACTGGGCAGAGTCGCTTGACTTTGCCAGCCAGCAAAGGCCACCAGATGATTAGTTTAATAAAGACCTCCCCTCACACCCTTACACCCATGGGGAGTGGAAAGGAAGTAGAAGGCTGCTCACCTTCCTCTTTCTCCCACTCCACACAGCGGTTAGCCAACACCTGGAAGGCAGCCCAGGCCATGGTGGCCACCTTTTGCTTCTTCGTCTGCTTCTCACTGGAGCTGGACTCGGTCTGGCTGCTCAGGCTGCAGAGTCGGTCCATGAGCTGCACGAGGCCACTTCGGACCAGACACTTCTCTTCACTCCTGGTGAACAGCAGAGAGGGATGGACCACACTGACAGCCTTTGTGAAGGGTCAGGAAGCCTCTGGGTATCGGGGATGTTTTTGTGTTAAGGGTGCTGCCATGTACAATCAACCAGGACGCTTTTCCTGTCACGGTGATGTCATTGGAGACCAGGTTTGTTAACACAGAATAGCAGGCCAGAAGCTGATGAGTCATCTCAGTAACAGACCAAATAATAATCTATTTTCAAATAATTATTCATGTTTTTTATCTCCATGTTTATCTGTGCACTGTGTGTGTCTGCTGAACTGGAGTTATAGACAGTTGTGAGCCACCATACGGGTGCCTCAAACTGAGCGTGGGTCCTCTGGAAGAGCAGCCAGCCATCTACACAACTGAGCACTCTCCCACACCTGGCACTCCAGTAATGATGTTATTATAAGCATTATATATATTATAAGAGCATTCAAAGAATGAGCCCATGAACACTTAACAGTTCCAAGCTACTAATTAAGTGACCCAAGAAATAAAAGAAATGTGCCAAGACAAAAGATTCTTGCCAGATATGTCTTTTTTTCTGAACCTCTAAATCTATGTAGTGTAATATAATTCTAGTGGCAACATTTGGCCACACGACAACTCAAGCAATGAACTTTAGATTCCTCACAGTAGGACAAAAGCTTTAGGAGGTTTGTAACAAATAAATTCAATTTTAAGGTTTTATTTTTATTTATGTGTGTGTCAGTGCCTAGTGTGGTGTATACTTTGTGTGTTTGGGTGCCTGCACACACAAGAATCCCCTGGAGTTAGGAACTGAACTCATATCCTCTTCCATTGCAATATGTGCTCTTAACAGTTCATTCATCTCTTTAGCTCCCAAAAATCCAATTTTATAAGTTAAAAAAGATGAAACAAAACAAAAAAGTTGCCTTCTACTTATTTGGCCACATTGAATCTGACCTCCATATGGCAAAGATACATCACACTCCTCACCTGGTGTAAGGTATGGTACACAGGAGTCCAATGCTGTTCGCACAAGCAATAGGGTACCGAGCACACAAAGACACAACAGAGGTCATGGTCTCACCAAAGGCTTCCTGGACCTGCTCCACCATCCCACCACAGGTGAGCTCTTCAATTCTGTGAGACAAAATCAAGTTCAGGTTTCCCAAAGACATCAATGATAAGGGACATTAACAAGGGAAGCACATTAGCCCTTTTGAAGCCCAGCACCAAGAATCTGGAGCTAACGGCATCTTGGAGACCACCAGGCTCAGTGTGGACTCAGCTGCTGCAGGAGACAGAGGAGTGCTGAGAAGGGTTCCTAGGGGTTCCTCAAACAAGATGCCCACAGCAAATCACAACAAAACGAAAACCAACAACAACAACAATAAAAAGCCCTAGGCACTCTGGGTTAGGGAACGTTACACAGGGCTCTCTGCTGCAGGTTTGTCAGAACCTTTGATGAAGCTATGACACACAACAGTTGTAAGAGCAAAGAACCGCTACTCGTTTCTCAAATGTATTTGATAATAAACCAATTATTTGAGACATGTCTGTCATATCGTGTGCAGCACTGAGGACTGGACTTGTAGTTACACTAATGCAAAAGCGAAGGCCTAGACAAGTTAGCTAAGAGTCTCCTTCAAGGTCGTGCTCCAGGTACTGGAGCATGAGAGCTCAGGTGCTGGGAAATGAGCCTTTCCCAGTACAAACTCAGCATGAGCTGAGTCTATCTTACTTAGTATTCATTGAGGACTGAAATTATCAAATTTATCTACAAAGATTTATAATATAAATGCATTTGTAAACATAAATAATGTTGAGTTTAAAAATAGGAAACTGGGGGAGGGGGACAAAAAAATAGGAAACTGGGGGCCAGAGAGACAGGTTAGTGGGTAAAAGTCTGATTTCAAAAGCCTGACAGGGTTAGAGAGATGGCTCAGAGGTTAAGAGCACTGACTGACTGCTCTTCCAGAGGTCCTGAGCTAAATTCCCAGCAACCACATGGTAGCTCACAACCATCTGTAATGAGATCCATGCCCTCTCCTGTTGTGTCTGAAGACAGCTACAGTGTACTCATATAAATAAAAATTTAAAAACAAAACAAACAAACAAAAAAACCAATAAAGAAGTAGATCCCTAGCTGGGCGTGGTGGAGGATGCCTTTAATCCCAGCACTTGGGAGGCAGAGGCAGGCAGATTTCTGAGTTTGAGGCCAGCCTGGTTTACAGAGTGGGTTCCAGGACAGCCAGGGCTGTCTTGAAAAACCAAAAAAACAAGCAAACAAAAAAAACCCAAAGACAGTGATATGGAAGATGTACTGAGAAAAACAACCATAATTATAGGGGCAACCTTGTAACCAAAGCCCATCTATGTGCATACATTATACATGTACATACATACATGCACAAAGAGAATTAAGAAGGTCTTTATGCATATCGTTGGTACAACAACCCCCCCAAAAAAAGAATAAGGGACAATTTAGGACTGAAGAGATAAAAGAGACCTTCACCTTCTGTAATGATTTTGAAAAACATCTCAGGATACAACACCGCTATAAAAATAGTTGAGTATAGAGGGGCAGTGGTGGTACACACGTTTAATCCCAGCACACGGGAGGCAGAGGCAGGCGGATTTATGAGTTTGACTTTGATGCCAGTCTGATCTACAGATGAGTTCCAGGATAGCCAGGGCTGTTTTAACCCCTCAAAAACATTTTTGAAGAAAGACATTAGCAAATTTCACTACATGCTCTTGCCCATGGTGGATGCAATAGTGTGAAGTAACAGAACCACTGACCTGGGTCCACCCTGAAGGACCATTGTCACTGGCCCTACCAGGTGTGTGACTCCCCCAACTCGCACAGCAGCAGTCAGCAACTCCCGCATATGCACTAGGGCCTGCTTCCGAGTGTTCCCCCGCCGCCATCTTGTCTGTGCAGCCAAAAGGAAGCTGCTACTGGACACCTGAAATGCACAACAGCAAGGACACTGACTTCCACTGTCATACATCCCCCAGCTGCCAGGGGCCACTCCAGAGGTCTGCACACTCTGACCTACCGCTTGGTCAGGGTTGGTGCCAATGAAAGCAAACAGCTGCCCAAGCAGGACACTGTAAGTGGGCTTGTCCCTGCTGTCTTCGATGGCCAGTGACTGCAGAAGTGTAAAGGAGCTGCTGCGGTGGCTGGTCACATGCCGACGCCTACAGAAAACAAGACTGTAATAGATCAAGAGCCACGCTTAGGGAGGCCGAGCTGAAAGCCATGTGCAACCACACCCTAGGGTCCTGTTCCGGCCAAGGACTGTTACCTTTGATTTGCTCTAGTAAATTCCAAGTCTTCATTACCAATCATTTCCAGGTCAGAAGGAGCAGACATGCTTCGAAGGAAAACAGGCTGCCGGACAGCGTGAGACGCCACCTTTGTTTCTGAAGCTGATTTGCACGCTGCAAGAAAAAGGGAAACTGCTCATTTCTGCTGTCTGATTATTAGTAGGGAGGCAGAGCAACAGCTAAGAGGAATGGAAGGCTAATGCTAACTGCATCTTCACTTTCAGTCAGGGTTCAGCCAGTGAACCCTGTAGCTAGCAAAGCAAAGCAAAGAGAGTGTGGTATAGTCATTTTAAAAACCTAACTATGTTGTTAGACTGTATTTTAGCTTAAAAATTTAAAGTCCTTTTATTAAAGTGGTTTTCCAAAGAGAGGACAAAACTTCACTTAATAACTATCTGTGTTCACTTCATCATAAGCACTCTGAAAAGCAGGAGGGCTGGGGCTATAGCTCAGTGGTCCAGCATTTGCTTAGCATGCAGAAAGTCCAAGGTTCAGTGTCCAAGACTGAACAGAGAAAAAAAGGCAAGAAGGTGCAAAACGGAAGCACCAATTGGACACCTCGCCCCCCCATGGGACTGAACTCTATGCCAACTGCATATTCATTAGTTAGGCAGGCACTAAATGCCAGCCACTGCTCTCCTCAGATGCCCCAGGGGTTCTTCCTAGCCAACAAAGACCCATTCAGGATGACTCCATAGGGATCCAGTCTTAAGAGACTATAGAGAGTACAGAGACAAGAAGGAACGTGTTTACATCCCCTATTTTGTTGTTTTAGGAGAACTTAGGAGTGGATTCTGTAAAGATAGTTGATGTGTGCTTTATGAACAGAGTCAGGCCAGAGCCTGGCACAGTACCAGGCGTCTCTGCTGGCGTCCCTGAGATGCTCCTGGTGAGTCCGGCCTGGGCCGCAATGGTGACATGCAGCAGCAGCTCTGCTCGGTTCATCAGGCTCCTCACCAGGGTCTTTGTTTTGGCCAGTGGGTGGGAGGGCTTCTGAGCAAGAGAATTCACTTCCTGGAGGAACTTCTCCCTAAAGAGAGAGACTGGGGTGGGTTTAGTCGTTCTCTGGCTCACCACACACAGCCTTCTGGGACAAGGACAGGAAGTAAGCAGTCTGTCTCCCAGGGAACATTGCTCACCTGCCCCTGCTCCATCCAAGGATCCTCTAAATGCCTTTGCTATTTTCTCAGAGTTCAAGCCAAAGCTGCTGACCTACCGGTAAGCTTAACTCTGAGTATCTGGTGAGCCCACAACCCTGAAAAACCTAAGAGGGACTGGACCCGTGGTGTCCTGAGCACCAAGGTGGGAAGTCAGACTGGCGGGTGAGTGGCATCACTAACCTCAGTGAGAGGACCATGTTCTCAAGATCATTTCCATCAAAGGAGACTTCCTTCATGGAACACAAAAGCTCTAGTTCTTTCATTTTGTTCTAAAGAAGGAAAAATCAAGAAGAAAAGATGGTATACATGACTTGCAGGAACCAAGCTCAAGGTACACTGTTGAGAAACGGAAGTCGGACCAGCTACCACATCCGCTCTGTGCCCCCTGCTGCTCTACAAATGATCCCTGCCTCTGCTCTCACTTTTGCACTGCAGAATTAAACCGGTGCCTTGGCCTTAGAAGCAAGTGCTCTACCAGGGCACTAGAGCCTTAGGCCTAACTCTTTGACAGAGTCTCAATTTGTAACACATGATGACTTTGAACCCAGAATCTTCCTGGAACTGTATACTTTTATATGATAGTATAAACGTTAAAAAAAAAATTCCATGGTCTATTTTCTGGGAATTTCCAACTCAAACCATATTTTTAAATTTTTGTTTTGGTTTTTAAGGTTTGAAAGCAAAATCTGATAATAATGGTAATTTCCTTTCCTCACATTTGTTTATTTCTTACATAATACTGTGTGAGTGTGGGACTGTGCACACCTGTGCCACAGTGCCTGTGTGGAGGTTAGAGGACAGCTCCTTCCACCATTGTTCCTGGGGCTGGTACTCAGGTCACTAGGCTTTCACCAGCTTAATAACTTCTTTAGCCTTCGTACAAGGCTACCAACCAGTTCCAAAGCAATTACTTGTATATCCTAATGTATCAATCTAGCTGCTTTTCATTTAACCTTTTAAGGATGGGTGTGTCACACAGTGTTCAGGTTTCAGAAAGTAGCACTACTTTCTCTGCACACACGCATGTGTGAGCGCCCCGCTGCCCTCTAAGTGGCATGCCCCCGTGCTTACTCACATGCTGCACTGACCTCATTAAAATGGTAGTCATAAAAGAAAGGCATGTTATTCTCCAGCTTCCCCTGCATGGCGTCCTCAGCCTCACTCTGCCACTTCTGTTCCAGCTCAGCCACACTCTAGGAAGGTTGACCATACAACATGTCGGAGATGCAAGACAAAATGAGGGCAATCTGTGAGCATGGCATTAGGTGACAGCCAGTGACCGCTTCCTTCAGTTCCCAAAAGCGGATTCATGGCTCCATTCTCACTCACCTGCAGTTGTCTCTCCATGGCATTGAGCTTCTTAAAGGTCTCTCCCATAATTTTACACAATAAGTCATATTCCTCAGCATGCTCTTCCTGATACTGGAAATTGATCAGTGACTGCAGCGCGTCAACCAAGTTCAAGTGCTTAATAACACAGGACACCACCATTTCTTCCATGACATCGGGCTGGATCACTTCTCTGCGGTGACAATGGACATCAGTCAGGTGTGTACAAATGGAACTCAGTAGCACCATATGCAACAGGCTGGAAACTGTAGGCTTCAACTCAAACACTGGCTCGCTGTACCCCTTGTATTACACTAGAGGAAGAGACGGTGGCATTGCAGACACTATGTGCTGGCAACCAGCTTAGTATATCAGCTAATAAAACTGACACTGGCTGACCAAGGCAAACATCAAAATGAAAGCCCTCTCCCTTGGTGAGATGTGTTTATTCTGAGCTAGTCTTATCGCAGAGGGAACAGGTCTAACTAAGGCTCTTGAGCAGATGTTCTGGAAGCTGGGGGCTGGTTCACTGGCTTGGATACTAAGTCTGAGCACCAGAGTGCCAGTTTGTGGTGGCCACAGAAGAGTCAGGTGAGGCTGCACAGAATAATAACAGCTACAAGGGAAAGGGATTTGTAAGGGTGAGACTGAGAAGAAAGGAGGGAAGGAGGGTGTGATCAAGATGTAAAGTGAACTTAAAAGAAAAAACAAAACAACCCCCCACCCCACCCCCCACCCCCGCAGAGCTTCAGCACTACTCGCCTGCCTTCTGGCACTGGTTTCATGCAGTATTGAGACTGCTGTAGTGCATGTGGATACAGGTTTAAACAGAGTGCAGTTTATGGAGCCAAGAGGGCTTACTGGAGAATGGGGCTTGTGGCCAAGTACAAGGACCCAGAACACACGTGATGGAAGGAGAACCAACTTCTGCAAGTTGTCCTCTGACCTCCACACGTGTGTCATATGCACCCATCCCACAAAAAAGTAATACAACAAAAAATGTTTTATGTATTTGCTTAATTAAAAATTTTATCTACTCTTTAAATTTTTCTCTGAAATGGGTGATTTTGCCCCGTGCAGGAAGGCTTCAGGCTAAGAACAGCACAGCACACATGTGACTCTAAGGCTCAGGTTTGTCACTTCCCAGGGAATCACAAATAAAGATGAGTTACCAGACTATACAGAAATCAAAAGTAGAAGCTGAGGTCAACTGCAAGGTCAAACTGTCAGAAAGATCTAGAACTTGCCAAGTTTTACCATGCATCGGAATCCCACTGGAAACTTAAACCCACGCACAGACCCAGACTCTCAGTTTCAACAAATGTGAAGTGGAGCATACCAATGCTCCGGGGTCTATGACTGTGACTGGAGGGCCACATAGGGAGACCCGCTGGCCACCTGGTGGGCTCACCTAAATACTTGGCTCTGGTCCATCAAGTAAATACAAGATTTTCATCTAACTGAACTAATGTTTTTATGGTGAAGGGGCCCAAACCCAGAGACTTACACCTAAGGTGAAAACATTCTTCCACTGAGCTACCCCCCACCCCAGGTAAACTTAAAGTTCATGGTTTGCTTGCACCCCCACTCTCTGAACATACTTTATACTTGGTCTAAACTGAGGTCGTGCACGGCCAGAAATTTCCCTGAGCTTTATCATGATTCCTGGAGGCAGCCTGATCCGAGGCAGGTCGAAGTAGTTCCCAACTGGAGGCACAAGGACATCCGCGGGGTAGGTGAATTCTCTGTCTTCCTCTATGGTCAGAGGCAGTGGAGAGGGACTCGGAGTAAGGGCAGGGGAGATAACACCATTGGCCTCCACCTGCCACTGGCACCTAGGGAGACACAGAGAGAGAGAGACAAGGCTTTTCACTGCCCTGTAACTAAGATTTCTGGAAAGCTACTTGGATGGCTGCAGCTACATGAGACACGTGGAAGCTCACAAGATGTATGCAGTGCGTAGTAGCAAACCTACAGAGGCTACGCTGACCACTGCTGGAAGAATCTTGGGAGTCTACCTCCTTCCCAATGTTATTAGGAAACCTAGTAAAGGTGAAAGCATCACGTGGTTACCACCCCCATCCTATATGTCTGACTGTTCACCAGACATCTACCCTCCTTTTGGGGAGCCTTCAATTGTATGGGGTTTAGGCCGGAGAAAAAAAATGTATGCAGTTCCAAGATGTTAACGAAAAGGTAGCAAGTGGAAGGCAGGGGTGCCATTTTAAGGCCATTCCTAAGACACTTAGGAACCAGCGAGAGGGTTGGGCACAGCTAGCTGGGAAGTGCGCTGAGCGCAGCTTTCCACATGAAGTCGACTTCTGTTTGTGGGCAGAACTAGCTCCATGCAGACCTTGTTACCTTTGTAGAAGTTTGGATCGCAACAGGTCCTGACAAGCTTCCTCTTCTTTGGTAATTTCTGGTCCATTGTATAGGATTCTTAACATGGAACAAGCTAACACAGACAGACCTAAGGCCAGGTCTACCAGGAAGGGCAAGCCTCCGGAGACATCCTCCGAGGACTCCTACAAGGCAGACAGGGGCAAACCACATGCATGAGTCGGTGGAGTCTGGCAGAGTACTGCAAGCTAGCTGCACCACACTGGACCATCCCCACCAGGTTTTGTAGAGCAGCACCAAGTGCAGCTGCTATGGCAACCAGGTACAGAACCCAGGAATTAGGAATCAGGAATAGAGGGTGGCCCTGGAGTAACCACAGAATTAGGTCTTTTCCTATCAGAAAAGACAAGAATCATGTGCAGGAAGCGAGGCTGCTTGTCCTCAGCTTTGTATAGTCAAATGCAGACCTCGACTTCATCAACGACTGCATCTCAAGATACCCACATGCTTTCTGAGAAGCAGCCATTTTGCTTGATTAAACAGAGGACAGAGTCCCCTGTCTGCTTCACAGGGTGCACATGCTAGCCCACAGCTCTGCCTCAGAGGTCTATGGTGGGTCAAGCTCAGGCAACCTCCAAGTCCAACCCAAGGGGATTTCATGTCTTAACCTGAAATCTATGTGCTTATGTCAACTGAGTGTCCCAGCTGCCTCTGCCCTGAACGAACATGCTGGAGTCTGGTCACTGCCAGGCCTCAGAGTCCTGGCCACAGAGGCTCTGGCGTTGCTGAGCTGATTTTAGGTTATAGCTCTTTTCATTCCATGAAATGCCCACTCACTCCTGCTCAGCCCCTACTTGTTGATGAAGAGACACATGGAAGAGTGGCTCATATTATGCCCCGTTCCCAAGGCAAATATGACCTATGTCAGCAAGGCACACAGGAGAGTTCACTCTGCCCACAGCAGGGTTACGGTCAGTACCTGAGCGCGGACTGTGCAAGCAAAACCCCACATGGCTTTGTCAGGAGTGTTGTGTTCACGGCCACTTCTCATTTCAAAGGAGAAGGTGACTGTATCGCCTTCAACCTTAAGATTTAAGGGGAAGGAGGAAATGAACTTTAAAAAAAAAAGTCAAACAATTTCCAAGAGAGCAATATATTTCAGAGATTGGCTGACTGATTGATTGCTTTATTTGTTTTTATTTGATTTTTTGAGATGGGGTCTCTGTGCAGCCCAGCTGTCTGAGAACTCACAGAGATCCATCTGCACTCTGCTCTGCTCCCTCCCTTGTCTTTCTCCAAGCCCACTGTGTCAGTGACGAGGCAAAGAGCAGCAGCTGTGGACATGGCTCAGCCAGACACCCCAGGCAGTGACTGTCACTGGCCAGCTAAAGTAGGTACACTGTATGTGCAACTCACAGGTTCAGGAAAACACTTTAAAACATTAATTCAAAACTTTTAAACTGCAATGTTCTATGGTCAATGTCCAGAAAAGGACCCTGGGAAAACTAGCAGCCCCACCCCCAAGAAATAGTTCTGACAACCAGTGACCACAAAGAACCCTGTGGATGGATTGAAGCTCCAGTGTGGACAGGGGTCTGATGTCCTACAAGCAAAAGGAAGGTAATTCTAATAGAAGTGGGAAGGCAACAGCCATAGCAATGTGGCCCTAACTAGCTAACTATGTGCCTGACTAACTATGAACTATAGGCCTAGCAATGTGGCAGTAACTAACTCAAGTCCCACTGCGAATGCTTGCTGGGTTACACTTAGTCCTCAGGCCCATTAAGAACCTACGACCACCTTCCTTTTTCTAGAAAGAAGTTGTGACTTGATCCCATACCTTCACCAAGTCCTTCGGCCAGCCAGTTCCTAAGACACTCCGGCTGCCATATCCCAGAGTGTTGCCTCCATACTCAGCAACCTTCCTACTGTTTGTGTTAGGCCCCGCATAAATCACCAACTTCAAAACAGAAAATAGACCGTTAGACTGTAAAAGAAAAACAAAAACAACATCTACAAATAAAGAGGCTGCAAAAAAATATTTGTAAAAAATACATTTATAGCCAGACCCTGGTATCATTCATTATAATGTAACTAATAGATCATCATATCTGAAGTCTAGCTGATATAAGTCTGGAGACAATCAGCTATTGGTATTTATAAGGCAGTGAAAGAAAAATAATGAGTGAAATTATTCACAGGCACATTTCTCATATTTTCAAATCTCAGTTGGCACAGGGACACTAAGATCTAACTAATCATACCATGTGTGTGTAGTTCTCAGATTGCTATTTTCATCCTAGTTATCAGAACTCATTAACAACAGGTGCAGTTTGGCCCTTAAGTCCTCCCCAAAATGAATGTAGTGTCTAATATAGGCAGGTTCTGATCCCTAATACAAATAAAAGCAACAAAAAATGAAGAAATAAGGATTTAAAAATGCAACGAAGTGAAAACAAGCACACATTCTTAAAACATTGCTTAATGGCATAAAGAAATGACACAAATATAGGTGACTGCTGCTTATAGGGACAATTTTCATCTGTTAATACTGTCCTCCCATCACCCAGTTTTATCTAATTGGCTGGTTTGTTTATGATTAAAGTTGTGTTTGCATGGTATATGTGCATGGGGGGATTGTGTACCACGGCCCATGTGGGAAGGCCAGAGGACAACTTTGTCAAGTTAGTTGTCTCTTCCTCTTTTTCATGGGCTTTGGTGAATACATGTGAGGCCATCAGGCTTGTGCTGTAAGAGCCTTTCCTACTGAGTCATCTGGCCCTCACTGGCTGCTTCTATCACAGAAGAGAGTGGCAAGTCACTTGGCATTCAAGTATGTCCGGGGGAAACAGCACTCTCTCTGGCTTCTGTAACTAGCAAGCCTGAGTGTATGGTACACAGATGCAGCTAAGCCAGGATGTGAGAGCTCCATCTTTAACTCTGGATGCCTGTCAGCTCGCAAGCTCTGTCCTTTTACACCTCTCGCTGACACCAGCCAGGGACCATGGGGAAAGTCAATATATTTTTGTCTATGTGGGAAGCCTCCTTGTGCATCATAATTGTAATGTATGCAGCAGGCACAACTCAGCACATACCAGAAGAGGCAAATTATCACTTTTTAAAGAAAAACCAAAACAATACCAACTAAAGGGGTAACGTCTGCTTGCACATGAGGCACTGCAGACACTCCACCTGAACAGAAGAGGCAAGGACAGCCAGAGCCAGGCTCCATGAAGCATCTTAGCTGCAGGCTGAGGTGAGTTTTCAGGACACATTTTCAACTCCTCCAAATATCTGAGATGCTTGACTCTCCTAAAATCTAACAGGGAAGAAGATTTAACATCTGGCTGTGTGTCTCACCATCTCAAGGCAAGTGTGGCTAAGTTACCTTTAATCTAAAAACCTCCTATGATGAGATTAAGACATCTGTCTGTACTCTGTTTGCCCCGGGCAGAGGTGCCCTATGGCTGACCACCAGCAGCAGCAGCAGACAGCATGCGCAGCGCTGGTCTGTGTGTTCTTTCCTCAGGACTCCAACTCAACAGCAATAGAAGAAAACCCTGCCCTTTCTGAATGGTCGTTAAGTCGCCAGCTGGAAACTGATTTTCCTCAAAGTCTATGTAGGTGTCTGAAATAATGGCAAAGAAGAAAAACCAAGCCAGACTCAGGCCTATCTGAACCTTTCTAAAAGCCACCTTCTTCCACAGGACACATAAGAAGCCTCCAGAAGAGGGCAGTGAGACCATTCCAGATCAACAGCCACCACACACCTACACGACTGTCAAGAGGGAAGGCAGAAGGTAGCAGAGCCACAGGAAGTCCTCTATCTACAATCAAGCTCATGGGTACTTAGAGTGACACTGTCTGCACGCCTACAGCACTGCAGTCAGACACAGAGGTGAGGCTCTTCAACTTCCTCAGTCAACACCAGCCAAAGCACTACCTGAGGGAGTCTCCAGAGAGGGCCCCGAGGCAGAAATGAGTGAGGCATGGAGAGCAATGCAAAGGAAAATAAGAAGCAGCTAAGTCGAGGCAGCAGTGACAACTGGCTCCTGCTTACTTTGTCATAGTCGTACTGTGACGAACATCTGGTGTCAAATCGTAAGTACAGGCAGCGAGCTCCTGGGATATGAACAGTCTCTTTAAACTTATAGTTGTCTCTGACAGGGTGTACTGTTTCCACGGTCTTCCCAGCAGCCCATGGTGCGGGGATCTTTAAGCCAGTGAGGAAGCCTGGCTCTTCCTTTTCTTCTAGCATTCTAAAACCAGAGAAAGAGAAAGCAGTGCAGCTTAACAAGGACAACAAAAACAAAACAAACTTGAAATGCAGAACACAAGTTAAGAAACGGTTCTTCAATTCCCTGCCCACACGGCATGACAACACTCTACCATGGAAGCACTGAGAAGCAAGTATTTGGAAATGTTCTGTGCTCACATCCCTCCTGTCCTGTCAGTAGGCATTGCATCACTTTTCATGCTCCACACATGCACTTCCTACTCCTCCAAGGGGATGCGCAACAGCAGCCAGGAGAAGGCCTCACTATCGCCCATCACAAGTGACTAGGGTGGGACTTCAGGCTGGGCTGCTTTCCACGAGTATCTAGTTCTTTCCAGTGTAGTTTCACTCAGGAGAGGTGACCATGAAAGCCCCTTCTCCATTCTCATTGAGCTTGCAAGAGCCTGAGCCTGAGGCTGTGGAACACAAACTCAAACTCTGGACTTGGCTGCATGAGGTCACTTCCTTTGTTTCAGCTCTGCTACAGATCTGCCCTGACAGCAGAGGCTCACTGATGTGTAAGAAGATAGGCCCAGCACTGGGGAAGGAGGCACATGCTGAAGGCTCAGGGTCCAAGGGCAGCCTGAGCTCCCCAAGTGAGCTTGTACACAAGGAAACTTCTGCCCTGGATCCCCTGTCTCCTTAAAAACAAGGGAGCCAGCTGGGTATAGTGGCGCACGCCTTTAATCCCAGCACTGAGGAGGCAGAGGCAGGAGGATGTCTGAGTTCCAGGCCATCCTGGTCTACAGAGTGAGTTCCAGGACAGCCAGGGCTACACAGAGAAACCCTGTCTTGAAAAACTAAAGACCAAAACCAAAATCAAAACCAAAAACAAGGAGGGGGGGGGCAGGGTGGTTGTTGTGCACACTGTCAGACCCAGCACTCAGAAGGCAGGGGCAGGCAGACCAGTCTTCTGCATAGATAGACTGTATCTATGCAGACTATACAAGTGAGAGTCTGTCTCAAACAAAACAACAACTCACAGCTACAATGAGAACCACAAAGAACAAAGAAGAAAGTTAATCTACCAAACTCAATCTTTCTTGTATGTCCACTATAGTAAGAGTTTCAAGTCAATTTTGAGCAGGTTCCTTCACTTAAAGGGGAATGCAGTCTAACTTGTCCCTTTAAATTTAGACTACTCTTGTAGTTATGGAATCCTGGCCCTAAAGTATTTTCTTTTCCAGTTAGCTAACCCTCGTAAAAGGAGTACAAGGCTCTCACCGCATGCACACATTACCTCTCATCAGGAAAAAGCCTGCACTTCTGGTCTGAGGTGCCACATGGGGAACAGCTCACCTCGGCAAACACTGGACACTGGGTTTTAAGCAGCAAGGCCGTCTAAAACATAAACCACCTGTGAGTCTTTTTTTGCTTGTTTGGTTAATTTTTTGTTTTAACTCTTGCAATTTTTTTTTACTGATTATTTTATTTATTTACATTTCAAATGTTGTCACCTTTCCTGGTCTCCCCTCCACAAACCCCCCAACCCATCCCCCCTTTGTCTCTAAGGGGTTCTCCCTTCACCCCTCACCCCTTTGGGCAACCACCTACGCTGGGGCATTGAGCCTCCACAGGACCAAGGGCCTCCCTTCCCACTGATGCCAGATAAGGCTGTCTTCTGCTACATATGTAGCTGAAGCCATGGACCCATCCACACTCTCCTAGCACCTGACCAGTACAGATGCAGATATTCAGTCAACCACTGGACTGAGCCCAGGGACCCCATAGAAGAGTTAGGGGAAGGAGTGAAGGGGATTGCAACCCCACTGGAAGAACAATATCAACTAACCAGATCCCCCTCACCCCCTACCCCCAGAACTGCCAGAGACTAAACCATCTGTGTGTTACCCAGGTAGCTCCCGACATGAACTTGCAAGTCACACTGCATCCTCACAGTCCTAGCTGTCATCCTTCTCTCAGTATGCCCACTAGTGAGGCCACCTCCCAGTCCCCTCCTGCACCTAACTCTCAGCTAGCAAGAACTCAGGACAATGTATATCCAGTAGGCTGTCAGTCTGACACTAGCACGCTCACAGCTGGTCAGACCAGAGCCACTCATTAAGTCACACAAACACTGACTTTGTATCTTAGGTGTGAAAGTGTTCCTGGTTCTGGTAAAGGACTGGCTGTGTTTCTAGCGCCCTGTGGAGCAAGCTGAGAGCTGTCAGTGGAGTATGGGACCCACCTGGCTGGTGTACAGCACCAGCTGCACAAGCTGAGGCATCAGGGCGTCGGCCATGGTCAGGGTTTGTAGATTGGGGTGCATCAGGGAGGTCAGCAACACCGGGAGAAGGTGACCAAGCATAGTGGCCTTGGTAACTTGCTCCAAGCCTTTTAACCTAGAAGTTCAGGAAAGTACACATTCTGAGCAAATTCAGCATGAAGAGCAACCATCGCATCCTGTGCCCGGCCCATCCTCTTAAACAATCTCTTTAAACTAGTCAATTCTATGCAAACCCACCAGGGAGGGAGAGGAGGAGGAGGCTTTTAGTCCAGAGCATGCATGTCCAGGCCCCGCCCAGCCCTCCATAAACAGGTCCTGAAATGCTGTGACTTCTCTAAGTGGTTAGTGCCCTTCCAGAGCTCTTTGCTCTGGGCTGCTGCCTCTGTCCTGTGCTGGAGGGTGAAGGGCTACAAAGTGGATGTGCCAGCTTATCCTCTGAGACCACCACTCCTGAGTAGCACCTGAGGCACATGTACATCATAGAAGCAGGTAGATTTGTTTAAATAATTTTTATGGTGGTAAAAATGCCTAACATAATTTATTATCCTAGCCACTTTGAAGCATACATTCCAGAATTAGAATAATGTACAGCCATTATTACTGACCATCTTTCTAACTCTCCTTAGCCTGTAAAACCCAAAGTCTACACCTGTTTGGTAATAACTCCCCTGCTCTGGCCTCAGTAACTACCATTCAACTTTCTTTGTGTATGAACCGACTACTAAATCGGCATATTTTAACTTAGTCTTTAAAATCACTCTTTTAATATTGCATTTCTCTGCTGGGGGATTGTGAGTTCTCCAAAGTTACTGAGGATGTTGCTGTTGGAAGGAAAACTGGGTGCTCCATTTCAGTGTCCCCCATTACACCCTACCAGGTCCCATGAGCTGGCAGGAGAGAACAAACATCTTCACAAGTCTTGGTGCAATGCCTCCCTGAGTTGTAGTGTTCTCAGCCCAATTCCCATCTACCATCTACAAACGGGCAACAACCGAGACACAGGACAGACACCCTGAAGCAAAGACTGTACCAGGTTCACATGAGGTCAATATATCTCAATGTCCACATTATAAAAATCCAGTGTCTAACATCTGGAAAAGCAAACATGGCAGAGGAAAGGCTGTTACTGTGGAAGAGCCTCACTCTCTACAGGTCCCCTGCGTCTGGAAGAGTCAATGTGAGTCAATGCTGATGCGCTGTGTCAGTGCCATCTTCTGTGCAGCAGATGATTAGCTGTGCCAATAAGTCACTTCCTCCCCAAAGGAACTCGTCATAGCACTAAGGCAAATGGTTGAAAGGCAAACCTGAGCTGGGAGTCTTGGTGCATGCTTTAATTCCAGGACATGGGAGGCAGAGGCAAGTGGATCTCTGTGAGTTCAAGCCTTATCTATATAATGAGTCCGAAAGAGTAGATATAATGAGTAGAGAGACCTTGTCTAGAAAATGAATGAATGAATAAATGAAATAAGAAACAGAGAGGAAGGAAGGAAAGAAGCAAAAAAGGAAGGAAAACTCAAAAGAAAAGGAAAGGAAAGCAAGCAAGGCCAGTTTGAAGTGCTGATCACACTGGAGCTGGGCTGCCCAGCAGAACCTTGCTCCCACTGCCCTGGGCTATGCAGTACCATCCCAGCCCCTCCTGCAAACATGCCTGTACACTAGATGATCACCTGGAGGGCCAGGCTAAGGGTCTCATTTGATCAGTCGTAGCCGGCGACCCCCATACTCACCTCTGCTCTCGGTCAGGTATGTCACTGTTAATGAGGGCTGTGGTGACCTGCTGCAGCATTTCCAGGACCTCATCACAGCCAGTCAGGATCTGGGTGGCAAGAGCCAAGATACTGGTCTTTAACTCCTGGGCAGAAGAGACCATAAGATTAGTTTCCAGTCTTGTGATGAGTAATGCACACTTATAAAGACAACATGATGGGACATGTTTATTTAATGACACATTTCCAGATGAAATGATGAGGCCAGTAGAAACTCAGTGCAGTGAGCTCCTCTTGGGTGGCAGGTAGGAATTTGATTTAGGAGGCCAGAGTCTGGAGTGCAGCTAAAAGTACGCAGTATTTCACAGGGAAGGAAGGCACTGTGTGTCTAGCGGCAAGGCCTAGCTCCCGTCCCATCCAGCACATGGAAGCCCAGACGCTGCCCAGGTGAAGGACTGCCTTGGTAGGTCTGAGCACAGCTAAAGAGAAAACACAACAGTAAAAAGCGTATGGACAGGCACTGAGTAAGATGAGACAAACCACAGCATGCTCAAACTGGACAAGTGGCCTTGTCCTAAAGTCTTAGCCCAGCACATTTTAAATGCACCAAGTTACAAAGCCCAGCTAAGCAGCAGCAGCTATGGGATACTGAACAGGAAAGAATGGCATAGACTGTCTGGGAACATAAACAAGGCAACAGCCCTTAACTGTTCAGTTCATTTATGATTTTAAAAAAAATATACTAGTGAACTATCTCTATATAGCATCTCTGGGTCTTGCTTATTTTGAAAATGCTAGACCACCTAGCCCAGACCACCTAGCCCATTCTGCCTTTGCAAAGAGTCTTTCTATGTCTGTATATAATTTTTTCTTTGTCTTTTTTATTTCATTTTGTTTGTTTGTTTGCTTGTTTTGAGACAAAGTTTCTCTGAGCAGTCCTGGCTGTCTAGGAACACATTCTGTAGACCAGGCTGGCCTTGAACTCACAGAAATGTGTTTTAAGAACTCAGGCCTGACAAGTGACAGGCACAGGACTGGCACTTACAGAGAGGGATTTTCAGGGTTTATACCAATTTCTCTAATTTTCCACAATGATTACTTTTCCTTCTGTTTTGTGTGAGCCAGGTCTTGCATACCCCAGACTAGCTGTGAGCGCCCATGCACCCACCAGAGGGTGAGCTCTTCTAGCTCCAGTGCTCTGTGCCAGGTCCACTTCTGTCTCCCTCTTGCGGGCTGGAGTTGCAGGCGGCTGCAGCTACACCAGGCTTTCCATATTTTCATTGAAAATTGGTTTTGTTTTTGGTTCTTGTTTTGTTTTGTTTTAAATAAGTGTCTCACTATGTAGTCCTGGTGGGTTTAGGACTCACTATGTAAGACCAAACTGGCCTTAAATTCAAAGACATCCACCTGCCTTTGTCTCTCGCTCTCTCTCTCTCTCTTTTTTTTTTTTTTCCTTTTTTTGGTTTTTTGAGACAGGGTTTCTCCATGCAGTCCTAGCTGTCCTGGAACTCACTCTGTAGACCAGGCTGGCCTCGAACTCAGAAATCTGCCTGCCTCTGCCTCCCAAGTGCTGGGATTACAGGCATGTGCCACCACTGCCCAGAACTGCCTTTGTCTCTTAAAAGGTAAGATTAAACTCATGTACTACCACACACAGCTCCAGTTTATTTTTTTTAATTTATATATGTGTACGTGAGCTTACATGAATTTATGTGTACAAGTGTGACGGTACCTATGGATTCCAGAAGAGAGATCAGAGCCACTGGAACTGGAGTGAGGGGTGGCTGTGAACTGCCATGGGGACTGAACCCAGATCATGCAAGAGCATGGCTTGACTGTGGAGGTTAGAAGAGACCATTGAGAGCTGCCCTCTCATTCCACGTGGGTCTCAGGAACACAGCTCAGTTCCTCATGCTTAGCAGCCAGCACCGACTGAGCCATCTCACCAGCTCTCAGACTGTGGTTCAGGCTGGCCTAGAACATACGAGGTATCCCAGGCTGGCCTTTGTCCACAATCCTTCTGGCTCAGCCTCTCAAGTCCTGGGACTATGGGTATATGCCACTAGCTCTCAAAGATGAAATTGTCAACAACAATGCAAATGAGATCCCTGACTATCTGTCAGATTTACAACAACCACTGCTATAAAAACCATCTGTGCAGTGCCATATTATTATATGCAAACAAATGACTGAGTTTATACAGATGCGAACTTTAAAAATAGTAACAGAAAATTAAATTAACTATATAACTAGAAATTCTCATACAAAGACCAAATTTATCATTTTAAGTTATTTAAATAAAAAATAATTAAATCATCCAAATATTGGAAGTGGCTCAAATGTAATGCTCTCAGATTGACTTTAAGGTGCAATGAGATCACTTGTGAGCGAATGCAAAACTTGTAATTCTTGAAAAACAAAAAGAAACAAAGGCACAGAGACCACCAGAGCATATGAGAACACATCATGAGAGTCACAGACATGTAACCACTGGGCGACGACAGAGCAGTGAGCAGCCTCATACTTCTCACAAACATTAACCGACACTGTGAACGTCACAGTGTGCAGCAACGTGGCAGCTGTGGAGAAAGCGTCTTTGAAATAAAGCTCGGTGTTTACCTGTACCTTCAATGTCTCTCCCTGCAAGGAGCTGTCACTGTCCTCGTTCTCATCAGGCTTAATCAAAACAGTGTTACTGAGGAGGTGGTTCTGAACCGCCATCAGATAGCGCAGGCAGGAGGATGCAGCCTTCAACACAAATAAGGACAGTAAGTGACCTCCCTGTGACTGAAAGGGCTTGTACACTCTTTGTGTTTTTAAAAGACATCCACAAGGGAAACAAAAGAGGAAGCACCCACAAGAGCACACGGCTTCTTGGGGACGTGGACGCACGACTCTTGAGTGCAGGCTCTTATGCGCTAACTGGCCTTCCTGCCTTCCACACGTGGCCCCCTTTGGCCTCTGAGACTGGCTCAGCTCTCATCCCTCAGCACTCTCCCTGTGTCTCTCACATCTCTACAGCAGACTCCACCCCAACCCTTCAGGAACCAACCTCCTGGTTCCCATCAGCCTCTGAAACAGGCTGTTTAAAAACCAGTAAATTAACAGAGGAAACTCTCACTACAAAAAAACCAAACTTCCATAGTCAAACAATCAGGCATCTGACACTGGAGAGCAGCCTCAGGAAGGAGTGCCTCTGTCTGTCTTTTCTCCCTTCTTAGGAAAGCTCTCCGAGTGAGCAGACTCGCCCACATGTGCGTTTCCGGGGTAAGCTCAGTCACTGCCTCAGTGAAGTCCTCACTTACAGGCACCGTCGAGAGGAGCTTCTGGAAGTCGTCCTTGGAGACCGTTTGGCACTTGGTGATTAGGATACAGGATTCCCGCACGACAATCTTCAGGATGTAGTGTAAGAGCTCATCATTGAGTCTATAAAGCATGAAAGCACACACGGCACACGTGGTATGGCACCACTGGAGGCTAATTCACTCTGTCAGCAGGCCATCCAACTAATCAGACACTCTGCAGCCAAATGCTGCCCTACCCAATGCAAGTATTTCAGAAGTGAATACAATAGAGAGAGAAAAGGCATCCCCCATGGACTCTAGCCCAGAGAGCAAGCCTGCTGCCCACGAGGCTCCTTCAGCATCTCTTCTGCTAAGGACATCCCCAGGCCCGAAGCACTGAAACAGGTTACCTCAGCTCTTAGGACAGCTGCAGGGTTTAATACATTTCAGTAGGCCCAGAATTTAGATTCAACATGCTGGTCACCTTATTAGCTATAGCAGGAAACTAATGATCAAATACATTTAAATGTAAGTTATCATTTAGAAAAATGGCTAGTCCTGACCAGCATAGATATGTTGTGGTCGGAATAAGAATGTCCCCCTAGGCTTGGGCATTTGGTGGTGCTGCTTGGAGAGGTCTTAATGGGTGTAGCCTTGCTAGAGAAAGAGTGTCCCTGGGAGCAGGCTCTGAGATTTAAGGCTTTGCACCACTTCTAGTTCACGCTTTCTGCCTCCTACGCCTGCTGTCACACCTGCGACTGGCCTCCTCACCAGGATGCACCCTTATACTTCTGAAACTGCGAAGCCCAAATAAATCCTTTCCTCTGTAGCTGCTCTTGGTGGTGGTGGGGTTGGGGGGGGGGTCTAGTCACAGGCACAGAGAGAGAACTAATGGTCTCACCTGTAGTGATCGTCCTCATCACTGCCGAATCGGTTGTTCTGAAGCTGCTCGGCCAGGTTGGTGAGGATCACATCACGAAGCTGGGAGAGTCCACTGTTTCTCTCTCCTGATACAGGACAAAAAGCCATGAGTGACCCTGGCAACGGTACTTAGAAAAGCCACCTATCTAATTGGGCTGTACGTCCAGCATCTGGGAGGCTGGGGCAGGAGGGCTGCTACAAGTTCAAGGTCAGCTTGGAACACTATCTTAACAAACTGCACCTCCTGCTCAAAGAAAACTGATGTTATTTTTAAAAAGGTTCCAAAAAAAGTAGATGGAGGACAAGCTAGGAGCACAACCTAGGAGCACTCGTGCAGAAAGCAGCACCTCCAGCCCAGCTTTCGCCAGGACGTCGCTGCAAGTCTGACTTTTCCTCCTGCTGGGTCAGAAAGCCGGGTGGTTAGCTCCTTCCTTAGACTAGTGCTGCCATGTCTTCTGTTGCTGTGTTCAGTCTAAATTAAAACATATTTTCAAATATATGAAAAAACAAGCACACACACACACATACACACCCTGGGTTAGAAATCATCATGAGATTGTTTCTGGTTAGCTGGTTCTCTTTTGTTGGAGACAGAGTCTGGAACACCCCAGGATGACCTGACCTCTCTGTATGCTGAAAATGACACGGAGTTCCTTGTCATCCTGCTGCTACCTCCTGAGTGCTCAAGATACAGGCATGTGACACCATGCTAGAATAAGAAGTTGGTTATTTTTAAATGTGAGAAACATCTATCCTCCAGATTTTAGAGTCAGGACATAGGAAGAGGGATAACGCTTAAAAATTCTCGAATCACAGCCTCCGCTTTCACCCTGAAGTGGGGCTGCTGTGGACATGCACGTGCTGCTGCTGTTTGAGTGACAGGAGGAAGCTAGAAACTCTTGCATGGTAAGCAAACATTCTCTCCATGAATGACAGCAACAGCTTTTCTGTGTGCTGTAAGATATATTTTATGTGTGTTTTGTCTATATGTATGTATATGCACTGAGTACATGCCTGGGGCCAGCAAAGGGCAGAAGTGGGCATCTGATCCCGACAGCTGGAGTTACAGATGGTTGTGAGCCACCATCTGGGTGCTGGGACCCAAACCAAAGTCCCCTTAAGAAACAGCCAGTGTTCTTAACTACTGAGCCATCTCACCAGCTCTAAATACACATTTTTCTTCAAGTATGCTGACTAATAGAAAGAAAATGAACAAGAAAGAATAGTATATTCATCTACTCAGAGGCTGAAGGAGGAGAACTCAAAGTTCAAAGCTAGCATGGGAAACTTAGTGATTCTGTCTGTCTGTCTGTCTCTCTCAGGAGATGTGGCTCAGTAATTCCCAGTACCCACATGGATAACTCCAATTTCGGGGGAATCTAACAACTTCTGGCACTCCATGAGAACTGAAGGTGTGCGGTACCCAGGATATAGAATGTGAATAAATTATTTTCCAAGAAAAAAAAGGGGGGGGCTTTGTAATATAATCAGTGCCCGAGTAAGTGCTTAATACACTCAAAGCCTTGGGTTCAATTCTTATAAGTAAACATGCACACACACACACACACACACACACACATAGTTGTTCAAAGATAATTCTGAAAATTCTCACCTTCTGTTAAGACCAGCTTAAGTAAGTTATTAATTTCTGTTTCACCCGGATATAAAATATTTAAACCAGAGCTGAAATGACAGGAAAGTCAACAAGTTAAAAAATTCTAGAAAATACAAACTATTTAAATTTTTTTAAAGATGCCAGTCTAAACAGATATGGTGGTATGCACCTTTAACTACAGCTCCTGGGAGACTGAGAGATGAGGATCTCATTTCAAGTTCAAGGCCAGCTGGGTTACAAACAGGAAGATGCTGACCTTCACCTTCCCTACCCAGGAGAAGCTAGGACCTAAATTCATCAACATGAGTTTACCCCAATCACTTCTCTGATAGAAGACATCTTTCCAATCTTTTGCCAGTGAATTACCAAAATGATAACATATGACAGACTCCATGAATAACCATTAAAGGGGAACCTGAGAGCTATGAGAAGTCAGTATGGGCAAGCCAATTGTTACACAGGCTGTGCAACAAGTCACGTGGCATAGACAACTCCTTACCTCAGCTTTCTCAGAATACTAGGACAACAGGGAGGAAAATGTCATCAGAGATTTTTTTTTTTCTTTCCTGAGCTATGGCATACAATCAAGTTTGCAGATTTAGCACATAGCTGGAATGTGTCCTATGTCTCATGCATTTAAAAGGCCATCACAAGGACAGCACAAGACTATCCGGTTTCCAGGAGTATCTGCCTGCACCACATTTGATTTATGGATTTAATGTTCAACAGGAAGCAACTCAAAACATAACATTCTGTGAAAAAAACCGAGAAGGAAAACAAACCAACCCTAAATCCTGCCATCTGTACTCACTCCTGCCAGAGGACCCCTATGAGCCAACTGTCCCAGTCTCCAGTAGCCTCTATGCTACATGTGGTCATATTACAGCTCTACTTCTATGAAAATGGATGGAAATAAAATAAACAAATAAAAAAACAATACTGAGGCCACCTAAGGTAAAATATGCTCTTGAGGCTGGGCGGTGGTGGTGCACTTGCCTTTAATCCCAGCATTTTGGAGGCAGAGGCAGGCGGATTTCTGAGTTCGAGGCCAGCCTGGTCTACAAAGTGAGTTCCAGGACAGCCAGGGCTATACAGAGAAACCCTGTCTCAAAAAACCAAAAAAAAAAGACTGCACTTGAGGTCATCTTGGTGTGTATAGTGATGGATGTAGGGAGGGCCACATACTGAGATTCTGTCTCAAAAATTAATTCATTAATTCACAATAAATAATAGCTGGGCATGAGGGCATATGCCTGTAATTCCAGAAATTGAAAGGCTAAGAAAAGAAAATCTCAACCTCCAGGTCAGTCTGGCTGCCCAGTCTCAAAAAACAAAACACAAAAACACAAAAAAGAAGAAAATGCCACCTCCCAAAGCCATAAACAAAACAACAACTCTCACTAGACCCCAGCCTCTAAGTTCACCAGTAAGGAGGCTGAGAGGGTGGACCATTGAATTAAATGCTTTCTCTGAAAGAACTTGACCTGAGTTCTCTCTCCAGAAGCCACCGGAGAAGCTGGACACAGCAGCAATGCCCGGACCCCACTGGTGGCAGGTGGAGCCTAGCGGGCTCCTAGGGCTGGATGGCCAGCGAATCTAGCCAAGTGGTTCCATGGAGACCTTGTCTCAACACTGAACTCTGGCATAGACACACATTAAAAAACATGTTTAAAGAAAAATAAAATCAGTACCGAATCTATGAGGGTTTATTTTTTTGGTTGTTCTTTTAGATGAAGTTTAGCTGTGGCTGGTTTGGAACTCACTTATGTAGGCCACACTGGTCTTGAATTCACAGAGACTGCCTGCCTGTGCTTCCAAAGTGCTGGGATTAAAGGTGTGCGCTGCTATGCTCATCTCAACAAGATTTTTTTTAAATTACTATTATAATTGTATGTGTGTGTGTGTGTGTGTGTGTGTGTGTGTGTGTGTGATGTGACTACAGGTATGTTCATACCACAGTGTATGTCTGGAGGTTACAGGACAACCCCCAGGAGTTGATTCTCTCCTGCAGTGGTTCTGGGGATTAAACTCAGGTCATCATGCTTGGGTGGTAAGTGATTTTTCCCAGTGAGCCATCTCAGCAACCATACAAGATTCGGACAAGAACTATTATAACTAAGCACTGTCCTATGAGTCACCAAACTCCTGAGGAGAAAGAAGTCACAGCCGATGTGAATGGCAGAGCAAACTCTAGACACTAGGGCTGCTCACACCAAAGCATGCTTCAAAATGCCCAGACATGCTCACACTTAAACAACCTACCTGCTTGCACATTTGCACTCTCACACTTAAACAACCTAACTGCTTGCACATATGCATGCTAACACTTGAACAACCTAGCTGCTTGCACATTTGCACACTCACACTTGAACAACCTAGCTGCTTGCACATTTGCAACCCTTGAAAGAGCTTTGCCAGGCAGGTGACGGTGGAGGTGGTGGTGGTGGTAGTGGTGTTGGTACACGCCTTTAATCCCTGCACTCAGGACGCTGAGGCAGGCGGATCGCTAATTCCTGCAGGCTGCCTTTGCTGCTTGCTGCGGAAAATGCTTTTCAGTTGGTGAGGTCCAGATTCCAGATGAGCTGAGCTATGCAGGCTTCAACCTACAGAGAGAGTCCCTGTGCATTACCTACTTTGCGGAGAGCACTAAGAAAACCCACTTGCTGTTTACCTGATGGCAAGACAGACCTCCTTCTGAATTTCAGGACAGATTTGATCTTTTGGTGCCATCAACAACTGCCAAAGAAGCAATCCTGACCGCCGAATGATGTCTCGGTTCCTTTCAGTTTGTGGGCTGAAGAAAAATTTAAACACCACCTACAGAAACATAATGGGCAGAGCTAAGTGTGCTCACTCCACAAGGGGTAAAAAACAGCCCTCTAAAGGAATGGACATGCTGCTTACAGAAGAGAGCAGGTGCACTTCAAACTCGACCCTCCGACTGCACAACAGCACACAGTAAATACCACACACTGGCAGTGATGGGCTACCGCATCATCCCCTAATCCATGTACAACGCAGAGGATGGAGGACAACCTCCTGCCTGCCATCTTGCTCACATATGCTGACATGTACCTGAAAGACGACGAGGATGCAGCGTACAATGCAGGTGTCGCCATTAACCATGGCCTTCTCCATGATGTCACAGATGCTGCTCAGATGTCGTGCCTCAATTGGGTGCTGCTTGCCCAGGACACTAGTGATGGGAAGGCTGGGATTCGCAGCTAGAAGGTTGAGCTGGTGAATGCACATGGCGCCTACATGGTGCAGTGACTGGTTTATGACTTCATTTGTGCTAATGGCCTCTTCTGGAAGATGCAAAGGAATCATGGTGAGGAGAGAACAACTCTCCAGGGTACAGAAGCTGTGTACACACAACGACAGGCTCCTGGTGCCCAAAAGTGCCAATGTTGTTCCAAACCTTTCCCATCAGAGTGTGGAATGTAAATATGACAGAACTGAGCTAGGCAGTGGTAGCGCATGTCTTTAATTCCGTCACTCAGGAGGCAGAGGCAGGTGGATTTCTGAGTTCGATGCCAGCCTGGTCTACAGAGTGAGTTCCAGGACAGCCTGGGCTACACAGGGAAATCCTGTCTTGAAAATCAAACAAACAAAAACATGGGAGAACTGTAGGAGAGAGTGATAAGCTATCACTTCCTGGGCTGGTTATACGTCCTTAACAATGAGATAAAGTCTGACATACATGGTTATAATTAGCCCTGTTTTACAGGAGAGTACACAATGAGTGAGAGAGGTTAAGTTACCCTAAATCACACAGCTGCAAAGTGGGAGAGCTCAGATTGGAGTTCAGGCCAGCTCAGCCCATGCTGGTAATTAATATACAAGAAGTGGAGCCACCCTCAAGCTGCCGGGTGGAAGAAGTACCCCTCTCATAGCACCCCCCATTTCTACCCCATTAAGATAGATGTGTATCAATTAAAAATTAGCAAGCATTTTCTTATATATGGCTCATGGATGGTTTTGGGCATTCAGAGGATGGAGGTAGAAAATAATCTAAATCAGCAAAGTACAAGTAGGTCCCTTGGGGACGTGAAGAAACAGTCCTGGACGGGGACTGTCAGCTGTTACAGCACTTGCTTCCTCCCAACAGCCCTGGCTCCGACCCCAGCACATGAAACAAGACACAACTTAAAAAAAAAAAAAAATGGCCGGGCAGTGGTGGCGCATGCCTTTAATCCCAGCACTTGGGAGTCAGAGGCAGGTGGACTTCTGAGTTCGAGGCCAGCCTGGTCTACAAAGTGAGTTCCAGAACAGCCAGAGCTATACAGAGAAACCCTGTCTCTAAAAACCAAAAAAAAAAAAAAAAAAGTCCTTCCCACTTTACAGGGACAAAGCAAGCCAATCATTTTTAGCAAGTTCACAAAAATATGAAAATGAGAAATGAAACCAGAGAAATCACCACTAACTCTACAAATATTAAAGAAATTGCAGGGGCTGGCAGGGTGGTGAAGCAGGTAGAGAATGCACATGGTGGAGCGGATACACACCTATATGCACCCACACAATAAATAATAGCATGTTCCTCACTGAAGTGATTGCTACAGGTTCTCTCTCTGTGGGGTGGACTTATGCCCTTCTGTATGATGAGGACTCCTAACCACTGTCAGCAATGGGAGAGTGCAGCAAGCAGGCTGTCATGTCAGTGTCAGCATCCCACCTACTTGTCAGGCTGGTATATCCTAGGACACAGTGTGAGTGAAAGGCACATGCCCTCTGTGCTATTCTCACAGCTTAGAACTTGAGTTTAGACACAGGCTCATAAGAGCCAGGCTAGCCCCAGATTCACCAGGTAGCCAAACTCCCATTCCTCCAGATAGTCCTGGCTCTGCTGGACACTTACCACACTGAGTTATAGTGGTTTGGGTTTTAAGAATTTCTTGAGGGTGGGGATGTAGGTCAGTGGGTCGTGTTTGTCTAGCTGCATGAAGCATAACAGAGCTGGGTGTCTGACCCAGCACTGGGAGGTGAAAGCAGGAGGGTCACTAGTTGAAGATCCTTGGCTACATAGTGAATGTGATTCCAGCCTGGAATACATGAGACTCTGCCTCAATTTTTTTTAATATTTATTTATTATTTATTTTATATGTAAGTACACTGTAGCTGTCTTCAGACATACCAGGAGGGGGCATCAGATGTCTTTTAGGATGGTTGTAAGCCACCATGTGGTTGCTGGGATTTGAACTCAGGACCTTTGGAACAGCAGTCAGTGCTCTTAACCGCTGAGCCATCTCTCCAGCCCCCACCCCCCGCCTCAATTTTTAATTGTGTAGTTCTTTATTAGAGTTTCTATTCACTTGTCATAGTCATCACACTTTTCTTCAAAATTTCCAAGACATTTTACGTTAGTTTTTATTTTTGTTTGTTTGTTTGTTTTTGTTTTTCAAGACAGGGTTTCTCTGTATAGCCCTGGCTGTCCTGGAACTCACTTTGTAGACCAGGGTGGCCTCGAACTCAGAAATCCTCCTGCCTCTGCCTCCCGAGTGCTGGGATTAAAGGCGTGCGCCACCACGCCCAGCTTAGTTTTTATTTTTTAACATATTTATAATGCTGCTATAAATCTATCTTCTAAAAAGCCAGTATCTCTAGTGTAGCTGGGCTTCTTTTCTTTAACCCCTTGTTTCACTATTGTTACTATTCTTGCGTCTGGTGTTAGGGATGGAAGCCAGGGTCTTGCTCCTTCTGACAGTCTGCTGTACACTGAGCCATACTCCCAGGTCTGGGTTTTATTTCAAGACTTGGTGACTTAACCAATAGTCAGAGGTGGCATCCCAACCTCTTGAGCTAGTAAGACTTTGATTCTATGTGGATCTGTTTGTAAGGATGGGTGTGTTGTGCCAGCTCTGGCAATTGTAAACTCTGCCCTGAGATATAACTTCCATCTGGCCCTCTGACAATGTTTTCAGTTTACATTTATCTAGACATGAGCATATAACAAGGGTCCTTCAGGGTCCCTTACTAAGGACACCATATGGAGGCCCTTGTAGAGATTCATCAAATTTCCAGATACTTTGCTGTTCTGTTGAGTCTGGTTTTCTCTCTCTGGTACCAAAGACAGTGGTGGTGCTGGTGTTGGTGCTGGTTTTGGTGGTAGTGGTGGTGTTGGTGGTGCTGCTGCTGCAGCTGCTCAGCCCCAAATCCATTCAGCCCTCAGGAAGCAAAGCTGCAGATTTCCCAATAGGCCCCACCCTGGCAGAATGGCTATCGAGACCAAGGCTGAATGGAGACTAGAGCAGCCTCAGTTAAAAACACCTCAGGCTTGCACTGCCTTAACCCAGCAGGCTGAGGGGACTGTGGAGGTGGTTGGTTGCTTAAGCTTTCACTCTGTAGCCTTGGTTGGACTAGAATGAACTATGTAGAGTAGGCTGGCCTCAAACTCACAGCGATCCGCTGCCTCTGCCTCCTGAATGTTGTTGCTGCTGCTGTTGTTATTTCTGTTGTTGTTTTTATTTTTTTAAAGAATTATTTAATGTATATGAGTACAATGTAGCTGTCTTCAGACATACCAGAAGAGGGCATTGGATGTCATTACAGATGGTTGTGAGCCATCATGTCATTGCTAGGAATTGAACTCAGGACCTTTGGAAGGACAGTCAGTGCTCTTAATCTTTGAGCCATCTCTTCAGCACTCTGTTGTTGTTGTTAAAGATTTATTTATTATTATATGTGAGTGCACTGTAGCTGTCTTCAGACATCCCAGAAGAGGGCATCAGATCTCATTATGGGTGGTTGTGAGCCACCATGTGGCTGCTGGGATTTAAACTCAGGACCTTCGGAAGAGCAGTCAGTGCTCTCTCCTGCTGAGCCATCTCCCCAGCCCCTGTAGTTATTTATAATATGGTGACTCCACTGACCAATTTCCAAAACCTGGATATAGATGGTTCTTACTTTGTTGATAATGTCTGTTTTAATAATACTTTACAGAGAGAGAATTTGCCTCCCGAGTGGAGTTATTCTCTTCCCCTTATCAAGACAGTTGCTCTTAATAATGTCAACACTGCCCAGCACAGCGGCCCACATCGTTAATCCCAGCACTTAGGGGGTTCTAGCCTGAGAACCAATAATCAATGTTGTGTTTTGGGTTTTGTTTTGAGGTAAGACCTCAGTCTGGCCCAGCTTAAACTAGAACTCACTCTGTAGCCCAGGGCAGTCTAGAATACAGAGCAGTCCTCCTCCTTGAGCCTGTCCCGTGCTGAGATTACACGAGGCCTCTCTAGCACCAGGAATTAAATTTTACATCTAAGTTTAGATTGTGGGAGGGAAATAGGGGTTTCTCTTTAGAACCCTACAAGTTCCTCAAACCTCCACTGAACTACATGCTTTCTCCTTCTACACGGCCAGCCTTCCCTGCCACAGACAACAGCAGGTTTCTCCTCAAATTCTAAGAAGGAAGCTGTCGCCATGTCCCCAGCTACCGCTGCTCCTCTAGTCTGTCATAGTTGGGTCTGAGCGTGCTGCTCACCTTTGGGCTCGGTGATGATATGGCTGACACCCAGTCTCTGGCACACGTAATGGAAGGCCTGGTTCCCAGGATTGCACCACTGGTCGATGTAGTCATTTGAGCAAGTCCATAGCATGTTGTTCATGGTATCATAACAGGCACCTGCAAACAACACGGCTCACACAGCTGCTGTGCCACTGCACACCCCAACACATATTTCCCACAACAGCCCAAAAGATCTACATGACAACAGACTAAATTGGGACTGAGCATAAAATCTAAACTTAATTTGTAGTTTTGCTCAGCTCCTGTGTGAGAAGGGACAGATCATCCATATGGTCTGTTCCTGGGACGGATGCACTCAGGTGGTTTTCATGAAAGGCCCACGAAACCATAGGAACAGGTAACAACCACGCACAATAATGAGTCAAAAGCCCCTCGGTGTGTTCCTTAGTAGTTGGGACAAAGAGCAAGCCAAATGTACAGCACCGGGTCATTTGCTACCATGTGTTCAGAGGAACACGTCTGTATGGAAAGGACTGTGATGGCATCGTTTTACAACCTAATATTCAGTGTCTTCAATGGCAGCTCACCTGACAAGTTTATACATGGGAGCTTGCACACTGAGTCCCTAAATTAAAGGGTACTAGCATTTCTCTCTTTTAAGGACACTGGAGTGCCACAGAGACTTGACAAGATTCTTCAAAATCAATCACTCAGGCTCCAAGGAAACAGGCATATCTTACCCAATCCTGGTACAAGAGCACCACGCCCCAGAGAGCTTCCAGCAGCATCTATGAGATCTGCACGACTTGCGAACTGGCCATCTGAGATGTTATACACCAAACTGGAGGCCAGGACTATGAAAACAGACAGCTATTTAATGATCCTGAAGACTACTCTTTAAAGTTTTCATTTTAGGCTCCTAATCAGACTTCTTTTGAAAATTCCTATTTTGTTGTTTTTTAGTGATAATAACAACAACAACAACAAAAAAAAACAGAAAATACACACAGATAGAAGACCCCTAAAAGCAATGTTGACCAAACGTCTTCATAACCTTGATATTAAACTGTTTCTGAGAGTGATTTAAAGCAGCAATGTTGACATGAAGGTGTTTTTCCATATTAGAAGGTCAAAAGAGAGAAAGCACAGAAGGAAGTCTTGAGTGGCAGTGCTTGTAGGAAGGATTTCAGCTGGCCTTGTCAGCCTTGCTATGAGGTCGCTCTCCCTCCTGGCTCTCGCTGTCCCTCTTACAGACACACAGGAGAACGGGGCAGTGAAGAGGACAGGCTGTAGGGTAGGGGTTTGCATTCTGGCTCTACCTCTTCTCCATGGCATGGGGGTGTTACTAACCTTGCAGGTTTCTCACTTGCAAAGCAGAGATAATATAAAGTGCTGTGCTGGACAGCTGTATGTCAACGTGACACATGTTATAGCCATCTGAGAGACAGGAGTGTCAACTGAGAAAATGCCTCCAAGAGGTCAGACTGGAGGCAAGCCTGTAAGGTATGCCCACTATGAATAGTGACATTCCTGGGCTGGTGGTCCTGGATCCCATAAAAAAGCAGCACCCCTGCACGGCCTCTGCTTCGGGTTCAGCCTCTGGGTTCCTGCCCTGCTTGAGTTCCAGCTGTGACTTCCTTCAGTGATGGACCACAATGTGGAAGTATGAAATACAGCTCTTCCTTCCCAAGCTTGCTTTTGGACATGGTGTTTCATCATAACAGTAACAATCCTAACTAGGAGAGGTCCTTACCTCATGGCTGCCATGCACTCCCATGAGTGTTGGTTACTACTGCTGACATCACACCCACCCTGTTTGCTTGAGTTTCACCATGATGCCCAGGCTAGCCTCAGACGCCTGGTTCTCCTGCTCAGCTCCCCAGATGCTGACATTACAGGTGTGAGGCACCATTTTCTCTCTCTCTCTTGTTGTGGTCTTTCCTTCGCAGTCTGGCCGCAAAGTCACTAAGTAGCTATGACTCTCCATCCTCCCAAGTACTAAGGCAGTGGTTCTCAACCTGTGGGTCACAACCCTCTGGGGGTGGACTGACCCTTTCACAGGGGTCATATATCAGATATCCTATATATAAGATATTTACATTACAATTCATAACAATAGCAAAATTACAGTTACTAAGTAGCAACAAAATAATTTTATGATTGGGGGGGTCACCACAACATGAAGAACTATACTAAAGGGTCCCGGCATCGTTAGGAAGGCTGAGAACCCTGTACTAAGGTTTATGGGTGTGCTCCACCATTCATGGCTCCTTTCTTCCTTCTCCACAGTCTTAGGACCTCTTATGTTTCTCTCCTTTTCTTCCTCCCCATCATAGCAGTGGGAACTATACGATTTCTAGACTAAACTATACTATCTAGTTCTCCTTCTACCCATGAAGATAAAACTTGGGGCCTTGGACATACTAGGTAAATATTACACTGAGATGTGCCCCCAGCCCTCCTCTTATATTTCCTTCGGTTCTATCTCACAAAGTGACCTTGCTCACCACATCTCTTCTCCAGTGTGCTTTATCACAGGAGCCCCTCCCTCCCTCCCCTGCCCGCACAAAGATAACTGCCTATTTCTCACCACTCCAACTTGAGAGCCCAAGAAGCCTCTCCTTTCTGTCCCACTCCACGAAGATATCTACACTCACGGTCTGTAACATGTATACCTGCCCCCTCTTTCTTTTTTTTTTTTTTTTTTTTTTTTTTTGGTTTTTCGAGACAGGGTTTCTCTGTGTAGCCCTGGCTGTCCTGGAACTCACTTTGTAGACCAGGCTGGCCTCGAACTCAGAAATCCGCCTGCCTCTGCCTCCCAAGTGCTGGGATTAAAGGCGTGCGCCACCACGCCCGGCTTTGCCCCCTCTTTCTAACAGTGAGGAAGTATTAATGACCATTTCTAGTCGTCATAGACACCATCACTCCTCAGAATTCCTGAAGGCAAGCTCAGGTGCCTTCAACTACCTAGCAACCCCATGGTCTAAGGGCAAAGCCAGGCGTCTCCTCATGCTGATGCCCATGGTGACCAACATGGAGCAGGCCACAGAAGGAAGCATTTCACGCATCAACCACATTCTCATGGTAACGGTCTGCCAAGAGCTGTTCTAATCAAATGAGCCTGAATTCCAGTCAGTGAACAGCTATGCTAACGAGACCAATGGAACGCTGGGAACAGTCATGGTGACCCACACCTATAATCCCAAAACTGAAGAAGCAGAAACAGGTGGATTACTGCGAGTTTGAGACCAGATATGGCTACATGGTAAGACAATGCAGGAAAAAATAAAACCAAGTTTAAAAAGTTACATTTTGAGGGCTGGGCAATAGCTCCGGGCAAGAACGGCAGAACACGTGGCCTGGGTGCCATTCTCAGCACCACATAAATTAATAGATCTTCAGCCCATAACTTATCAACCATTATTATTTTGTGTTATCAGAGAGCAACTGTAACAGAGTACATTTAAAACAAGAAATAAGAATGCTTTCTATTTCAAAGTTAGAGACTGTGGTGGTGTGCATTGGCTCATGCGTTTGAACACTCAGTCCTCAGTTTGGAGAAAGTAAGAGGAGGTACAGCCCTTCAGGAGGAAAGACGGCATTGGGGCAGGCTTGGAGAGCTGCAAGGCAGCCACACTCCCACTTCATTCTCTCTGCTTCGTGCTTGAGATGAAAAATGTGACTTTCTGAGCGGGCTGTAGTGGGCACATCTTTAATCCCAGCATTCAGGAGACAGAAGCAGAGGCAGGCAGATAACTGGAAGTTCAAGGCTAGCCTGGTCTATGGACAGAGTTCCAGGACAGCCAAGGTTATAGACAGACCTTGTCTCAAAAACAAAATAAAACAAAACCAAACCATGTGATTTCTTGGCTTCCTGCTCTGCTGCCATACCTCCCCTTCCAAGGCAGACCCTTAGAGCCTTAGAACTAAACCCTCTCTTCCTTAAGTAGCCTCGGTCATGGTGTTGATCATAGCAGCAGAAGAGTGACGACTGCAGAGATACATCAGAAGAAGCATTCCAAATAAAACATACTTACTCTTTAAAGATGACAGACCACTTGTTCCACCAAAGAGAGAGCGGGTGGCAGAGCTGCCTGACCCTCCTGGAGGTGGCACCAGCATCACCAAGTACGTGCCACAGGTGTACATGGGCGTCTTCCGCAGCATTTTCAGAGGAAGGCCACAGCTAGTATTTGCTGGAGAAGGAAAGAAAATGCTTACTGAAAGCCTTTCACATTCTTATGAACGGGATTATAAATTGGCTTGGCTATAATGAGGAGTCCAAACTGAAACAAAGACAGGCTACAACTAGGCAGAGGGGGTTAGAGAGATGGCTCAGTGATTATGAGCACTGACTGCTTCTCCCGAGGACCCACAGGGCTCTGATTCCCAGCCCCTACATGGCAGCTCACAACTGACTCTAGTTCAGGGGATCGGAATCCCTCATCTAACCTCCGAGGGTACTAGGCACACAAGTGTTGCACAGACATAAATGTAGGCAAAGCACACACATACGTGATATAAAATAAATATAAAAAGATTAAGCAGAAAGAGCAAGAATTATCTTCTGACCCCCAAGTCTCCTTCCTATGGGATGGTCTGACTGTCCTCAAGTTGTTCCCAATGGCCAGTATGCCTAAGGGCCCGAAAAATTTTTCCAAAAGAATAAAGGCTCAGTTGGAATAAATCTCAAAACAGAATCCCTACTGTTTGAGCTTTAACTGGGAATTGATACCCTATTTTAGTTGTTTTTCATCTTATAAAAAAAAACAATTTTTGAAACAATATATCACTGGCTGGCCTGGCACTTACAGATAACCACCTGACTCTGGTCCCAGAGTGCCCAGCTTAAGGCTAATCCTTGATAAGTCTGTGACTTTACAGTCATTGCAAACAGCTCTTATCACAGCATCAACCAAGTCTTCCAGCTGCCCGGGCTTTCAGCGTCTCTCTCACAGGGGAATTTTAAATCCACATAGCTTACAGTGATCCATAGCACACACACTTGTATTCTGAGGGTCAGTGACAGAAGATACAGAATAATGTCTACTCAGGAGGTGTGAGATGCACACCACCTCCCCAGTTCCTGGCACTGAAGTGTAGAGCAGGTGAGCTCAGAGAGGGCCAACCAAGTTAGCGGGAAGTCCACCAGAGCTTTGGGAAGCTGTCAGGCTATAAAACATGTCGAATTGTTCAAGGTCTCACAAACAGAAAACCATTCTCGGGGAATTAGGTTAAAAGAATATGCAAAATGAAATCTTTCTCTTTTTTAGTTTGCCCACAGAAACGAGAAGGCACTGGCTTGCTGGACCTGGAGTGACAGGTGGCTGTGAGCAGCTAGGAACCCAACTCTAGTACTGTGCAAGAGCAGCATGGAAACCTACTCGCTCTGATATTGTGAATGCTTCTATTTCAAACAGCTCCATTTAAAAAACAAAACAAAACAAAACAACATAAGCCCTCAACAAATATGTTCTTCCTTCAGGACATCAATTTCTGGGATAACAAAAATCCATAAAGTTATGAGTGAGTAGAAAACTTCAGCGGCTTCATAGTCTAATGTTCGCTAAGAGGTTCTCACAGACTGACTAACTGTCAAGTAGTATGTTTTAGTTTATCACAAAATAGAACTTTACATTTTAAAAATTACTTTTATTTCTATTATTTATTGATTGTGGGATATACATATATATTTGCATATGTATGTATCAAGTGTGTAAATGAATGGGTGTAGAGGCCTGAGGTCAACTTCAGGTGACATTACTAAGGAGTCGTCAACTTTATTTTTTTGTTTCTGTTTTGAGGGAAGTTCTCACTTTGTTGCCCTAGCTGGCCTGGAACTATGTAGACCATGTTGGCTTGAATCCATAGAGATCCAGACCCCTAGTTCTGAGAGTACAAGCATGCACCACCATACCCAGCTTTTTTTCCTTGTATGCTAGGGATTGAATTCAGGTCCTCATTCTTGCTTGGCACGACTTTAGCAACTAAGCTATCTGCCTAGCTCCAAAGCTTCAGACTTTGTGAATATTTAATTAATTTTCACAGATCCATGTAGATCAGAGCTAGTAGGTTTTCAGTGTACAACATCATGTTAAATGAATACAAAAATTCATATAAAGGTACAACAAAGTCACAGTCTGAATAAATATACCAGTTTTCACAAAAATCTAAATGTATTCTGTTGCAGTTTTGTGTGTGTGTGTGATTTTGAGGCAGGATAGAGTCTTTCTGTAGCTGGGGCTGGCCTCAGACACACAGCAATCCTTCTGCTTCTTTCCTCCAAGTGCTGGGATCACAGGACTGAGTCAGCACACCCTGCTAAAAATGCTCAACATACTATCACCTTTTAAGGTCTTTAAAACAAACAAAACAAAAACCAAACAAACAAAAAACAACTATATACAGTTTTTGGGGTTCAAGGGATCGATTAATATCTCTCTCTCTCACACACACACACACACACACACACACACACACACACTGCCGGAGACACGGCCATTGTTGATTTTCCAGAAGATCCAGGTTCAATTCCAATACCCTCATGGTGGGTACTGGAACATCTGTAATTCCAGTCCCTGGAGATCTAACACTCTCTCCTGGCCTCCAGAGGAACCAAGTGTGATAAACAGAAATAAAAATAAAACACATGCTGGGCATGGTGGCACACGCCTTTAATCCCAGCACTCGGGAGGCAGAGGCAGGCGGATTTCTGAGTTCGAGGCCAGCCTGGTCTACAGAGTGAGTTCCAGGACAGCCAGGGCTATACAGAGAAACCCTGTCTCGAAAAACCAAAAAATAAATAAATAAATAAATAAATAAATAAATAAATAAATAAATAAATAAAACACACACGCACACAGCTCTAGCTGCTGGGCACGGTAGTATACTCCTATGCGCCCTACTCAGATGGTAGAGACAGGGACCTAGAGTTTGAGGCCATCCTTGACTACATGAGATCTTGGTGGACGGTTGCTGTAGAGGCAGGAGACAGGTTGTTCTTTTTCTTTTTCTGTTTTCTTTCTTTAGAGAAAGAAGATTTAATAAATATACTGAAAGGCATACAGTGAGAATGGAGGTATAAATACAGATGAAGATTTTAGCCTGTCTGAAAGTGTTTACTTTCTGAGCTGTGCTCCTTACACTTGTTTGTTTGTTTGTTTGTTTGTTTGTTTTCTGTGTGTCTGTGTGGTGCATATGTTTATGTATGTGTGTGTGTGTGTTGTGTGTGTGTGGTCTGTTTATATGGTGTCTATGTGTATGTTGTTTATGTGCATGTGTGCGAGTGTGTGTTTATGTGTATGCGGATGTTTGCATATGAAGGGCAGAAAACAACTCTGTGGAGTCAGTTCTCTGCTTTCCCTTTCCATGGTCCCAATCGCCACACTCAGGTCACCAGCCTGACCACAAGTACTTTTACCCAGTGAGCCATCTTGCCAACTCCAAAAACATTCACTTACAATAAAAAAAGAACTGTTCTGTGCAAACTATCTCCTTTAACTTGAATGGACTAATCCAGGCTAAAGTATTCACACTGACACCACAGAGGCCCATGGCAACAATGTCCATTTGGGGGGAGCGGGGGAAGGAGTTCGAGACAGGGTTTCTCTGTTTAGCCCTGGCTGTCCTGGAACTCACTTTGTAGACCAGGCTGGCCTCGAACTCAGAAATCCGCCTGCCTCTGCCTCCCGAGTGCTGAGATTAAAGGCATGAGCCACCATGTCCTTACATTCTAACACACAGTAAGTATTTACTGGGCAGCTTCATAGAAGTTCACCATAAGAGCTTTTCCTCCTAGTATTTTAAACAGTGGGAGGATTAACAAAAAAACATCAAATCCAATTTTAGCTCAGATCCAGAATCTTTTTTTTTTTTTTTTTTTTTTTTTGGTTTTTTCGAGACAGGGTTTCTCTGTATAGCCCTGGCTGTCCTGGAACTCACTTTGTAGACCAGGCTGGCCTCGAACTCAGAAATCCGCCTGCCTCTGCCTCCTGAGTGCTGGGATTAAAGGCGTGCGCCACCACGCCCGGCCAGAATCTTTTTGTATTTTTTTTTTTTTTGAGAGCATGGGGAGTTTGGGATGATCTCACAGTGTAGGCTGGCCTCCAATTCATGATCCCTCTGCCTCACCTTCCTAAGTGCTAGGACTGTGTTGTGTACTGCTGTAGCTAGCTGCATTTTTCTGCACACCTTCCCTGACAGTGATGGCGGAGAGAGCTCCAGGAAGGGAGAGCTGCCCAGGGCTCCACGGTGCCCATAGCCCAGAGGCGCAGGGGAGGTGAGCTGGGCACTTTGCAGCGCCTGCGTGTGCAGGTGGTCAGGAAGAGACAACCCACCTGCTTGATCCTCCTTCAGCGTGTTGGAGATGGTGGAGCCAGTCAGGGCTGCAAGAGTCGCCGATGGAGAGGCTCTGTACCGAGACAGTCTGCTCAGGAGCATCTCGTTAATGCTTTTAGCAGACTCACCCTCTTTTCTCATTAGGATTGTGCGTTCCTGAAGCGGGTTGGCTACAAATACCCCATTTTCCACCTGATATTTAAAGAAAAAAGAGGGCCTGAGATAATACTTCCATTCAGTCAGCAGGTATCTTGAGACTACGTCTGTGACCTGGGTGTTTACAAAGCGTTTCCCATCCACCTGAGCAAACACATCTCACCATATAGACCACTCCCATGCTCCAGAGATGCTGCTTCAGGCAGGGAAGGCTAAACTCAATCTCAGAGCTGTCATCTTTCATGGCAGCCCATAATCAAAGTGAAATCAGCCAACATTAATACAATCTGCAAAACATTGTTTATAGAAACAAGTATCGAGTCCCATAGGTCACTGCTCACTAATGAGGAGCCTTCTGACAGGTACACGGAAGGCAGGGGAGGACAAACCCACGAGTCTGTGATCTGCTGCCGAGGACTACTGTGAGGCTAATGTGTTTTGGAAACCTAACTAGTTCTAATACTGAAACACTCTTCCTGCAGTAGCCAGCTGCCTGGCCATGGCAGAGGAGTCCTGGAACAAGACAGCCTGGCTAAAACACCCTCCAAGCTTCAAGTGCGCCCCGGTGGGGCACAGAGTTCTCTCACTCAGCACTGATGCTTCCAAGTCTCCCAACAACCCGGAGTCTGACTCGAAGCACAGCACCTGCTTGCTTTCCTTCCCTGCCTTTTTTCCTTCCCTCCACCTTTCTTTTCCACTTTTGAGTTGGGATCTCATGTAATCCAGGAGGGCCTCAAGTTCATATGCAGCCAAAGCTGGCCTTGAACTCCTGCTGCTCTGACTTCCAGCACTGGGATTACAGAGCTGCACATGAGGTGTCTGCCTTCTTTTCTCAAAACCTTCCCTAGCCTACCTTACTGTTAAAGGTTCAGGGTATTGCCCAGAACGTTTCTCTTCCTTGTTTTCTCTCTTTTTTTTTTTTTTTTTTTTGGTTTTTCGAGACAGGGTTTCTCTGTGTAGCCCTGGCTGTCCTGGAACTCACTCTGTAGACCAGGCTGGCCTCGAACTCAGAAATCCGCCTGCCTCTGCCTCCCGAGTGCTGGGATTAAAGGCGTGCGCCACCATGCCCGGCTTGTTTTCTCTCTTAACTCAAGGCCCAGACCCTGAGGTTCCCCGTCGGCAACTTCCTAAGAAGCAGCATGTTACACAGGCACTTGAGATTACCTCCGGGTCCTGGCTCCTCTCTACTGTCCTCTTCCTCTCTGTTCTGACAACCTTCTCTGTTCTTAAACATAGAACAGTCTGCTTCAACTCACTGCCAAATGACTCAGATCTGGGCTGGTGAGGCGGCTCAGAAAGTAAAGGTCCTTGCTGCCACACCTGATGACACACGGTGGAAGGAAACCCATGGCCACAAGTTGTCCCACGGCCTCCATACACACAACAGCATGTGTGCATGTTCATGTGTGTGTTAGAATGCATTTATAAAACAATGATCTAAGAATGTTGCTCTATCTCAGGAGGCCTGTATAACCAATGCTTCTGCAAACCTAGACTCCTGGACATGGAGGGCCTCAGAAATCCATCCCAGCAGGGAGGACAGCAAGCCTGGCCTGCTGCTCCGGCCCTTAAAGAAATGAGGGTGCCAGGGACTAAGTCTTTAGAAGCCCAAAGAAAGCAAAGCCAGGGTCCAGTAGGAAAGGCTGGTGGTATACAAATGGCAAGAGAAGACACAACTGAGAAGTATAGTCCAAAAATCATGGGACTCCCCCCACCCCCCGAACTGCGGCTCTGCTCCCACACCCTCTGCTTCTGACTCCTCCTAGGTTTACCTCTTAACTCTACCTCAAATGAGCAGAACTCTGGACAGCCCACTGCAGCCTAAAGACTGAGACACCGCTCTGCCTTGCCCTTGACTCCCTTGCGGGTGGCCTTGGCCACAGCCCTCTGGAGCCCCTGTTTTTGTCCATGGCATCTGCTTACTCTGGCTTGTGTTTGTGAGCACTTACTTTGCATTAGTAAGCAGAGCCCAGGGACACTGCCCCCTCCTCTCCTGCCTCCTAGCTCCACACCTCTGCTCCCAGAAGTCATTGCCTTTGGCGTCCAAGATATCAGCTGGCACATTGTGACCGTCTAGGGCTAGCCCATTCCCCTCCTCAGACCTTAGTCACCAACTCAGTCCCTGACTAGCAGCCAGCTTCCCACCATCCCCAACTGAGCACACTACACCACTGTTTAGCCTCTGCGCATACTCACCTTTCTGAAACGACCACACAATAACTCATTCATGCCTGCCGTTGAATGCCAGGTGCCTGAGAGGAGCCTGCCTCCAGCCTTGGTCATACAACACCCCAGCACTAAGAAGGCATTCCCCATAGGTCCTCCCTCAAACACCTCTGTGGTAACACCCCATTTTCTCTACTACATCTGCCTTAAGCCATGTCTCCCAGTCTCATTGCTCTCACCCCTGCCTTGCATTTCTACTTAAGTCCCTCTTTGCCCCTAAAATTTAACACACCCCCTCCTACCTGCATTGTTCTACCCAAACCCCATGCTCTATTTATGCTACACAACTCTAAATATAACTCTGTAAAAGCATCCCAGACAAAAATCAATCCCCTTAAGCTGGTGTTCAAAAGCATTATCCATCTGGCCCTCAGAGGAATCAATAGCTAATGTAAAACAGTCTCTCAGTACATGCAGTGCTTTGCAAACTGAGACGACAAAGCATCAGTGACCAGCAAGGAAAAGCAGAGTTAGGGCACAAGGACTTAATTGGCAGATCCTTAAGTGTAGGGGGCGACTGCACTCTGGGCTAAGCAACCACCGTCTTGGAGAGTTCAGCTGTACACCCTTGCAGAAAGGGTTATCCCTTGGTTTGTTAACTAATCTCTCACGGAGGAGTTGGGAAGGGCAGATACCCTCACTTGAGTATCTAGCCACTCCACCTGTTGTATGCATCTCGGCCTCAACTGCTCCTGGGCCTGAGGAAGGGCTACAGTGAAGAGACTCGGAGGAGATAGGGGACGGGTCTCCTGTATAGTCTGTAAGGAAGCCTATGCCCTCACTGGTTCCTGGCATGGCCGGTTAGCAATTCTTAGCCAGGCAGCTCAGGGAGGTGAATGGCTGCTGACCTCAAAAAATGGCACAGCTGGGAGGAGCCTTAGTGAGTTAGCAGTGACTTGGGGGCTTCCCCAGGCCAGGACACACTGCCACCTTGTAAATCTGTCACACACACCAACCAACAACCATTCTAAAACATGAATAAATCTCAAGCTGGAGAGATGCCTCGGTGGGTAAGAGCACTTGGTTGCCGTCATCTAGGGTGGCTCACAACTGTCTTTAACTCTAGCTCCAAGGATCTGGTGCCCCTGGCCTCTGTGGGTGCTGAATCCTCAGCTGCTTCTGCCTGGCCATCCCACACAGTGTCCCAGCCTTCCTCCTCCTGGATGCCGCACTGGCCTACTGCTGCAGGCTGTTACTTTCTGTCCCCTCTTTACACACTACAACCGTCTGCAGTTTTCAGGAATGTCTAGATGTAGCATCGAGATGCCAGGTCCCAAGACTTCCTTTAGTCCCAAGCAAACCACGCAGCCTACTGCTAGGAAGGGCCCCAGCAGCCGCCTACGGCAAGGAGACCCTGGTTTCTCCCACTGCCCAACTTTTCCCAAACATTTAGCACCAGCTGCATTTATGGTTTTATTCTCTTTTTCTTGATTAGCTCCCATGTTCCTACACAAACCCAGAGAAATACAGTAATTACTCATTTAAAACTGAATTAAGATCCAGGCCTGAGCCAGGCATGATGGCTCACACCTTTAATCCCAGCACTCGGGAGGCAGAGGCAGGCAGATTTCTGAGTTCAAGGCCAGCCTGGTCTACAAAGTGAGTTCCAGGACAGCCAGGGCTATACAGAGAAACCCTGTCTCGAAAAAAAAAAAAAAAAAAAAAAAAAAAAAGAACCAGGCCTGGTAGCAAATGCTTTGAATCCAGCACTCTGGTAGCAGAGGCAGGTCTGGTCTCCATAGAAGGACCCTGCTTCAGAAAAAGGAAACAAAAAGCTTGGGTGACTAAAGGAGGGCAGCTTAGGGAGAAGGGGAAGAGAGCCAGGATGTGAGAGATGACAGGATCAAGTTAACACTGAGTCCCAGTGTGTGAAGCTGCACTTACAGGAGCTGGAGCCACCCAGGGCAAAAGCACCAGGCCCTAAGGAGAGCTCTGGAGGTAAGCACAGAGACAGGGGCGCCCAGCGGGGCCCAGCAGGCTGTTCTGCAGCCTCAAAGGTCCAGAGTTTCTGGAGGCTGCACCCTGAGCAGGGTGATCTATCCTGTGTTCCCACACAGCTGTGCTCTCTCCCACTCTGAACTTGACCATGTGACTGTTGCACATTAGCACGAGGCTCACAGGAGCTTGGTGAGTACTCCACTCCCTGAAGAACTCCCCTCTGCTTCAGACTGGACTACTGGGCAGTGGTGGGGTGTCCTGGGGATGAGAGGCCACCTTCAATGTCACAGGCCAGTCAAGCTCCCAGCAGAGGGGAGCTGCCTGTGACCACACATCACCACTGCTAGAAGTCTCTTGATTGGGACAGTCAGCTATGCAGGATGCCCTCCGCATTCGCTCAACCTTCTCCCCTGTGCACTCCTTCCTTCCTTCCTTCCTTCCTTCCTTCCTTCCTTCCTTCCTTCCTTCTTTCCTCCCTCCCTCCCTCCCTCCCTTCCTCCTTTCTGTGTGTGCTGGTTAGTTTTATTGTCAACCTGACACAGCTAGGTCACCTTGGAAGAGAACACCTTGAACTGAGAAAATGTCCCCAGAAGATAAAACTGACCTGTAGGTATTTTCTTCCTTCCCTTCCCTCCCTCCCTCCCTCCCCTCCCCTCTAAGGTTTTGTGTTCCTGGGTGACTTTTTTAGACTGTGTCTTACTATTTACCCTAACTGTCTTAGAACTCACTACATAGACCAAGCTGGCCTCAGATTTACAGAGGTTGCTTGCCTTGGCCTCCTAGAGTGCTGGGAGTAAAGGTGAGCGCAAACATAACCAGGCTCAAATTATCTGAGTGATGTGGGAGGGCACAGCACACTGTGGGTGGAGACACCCCTGGGCAGGCAATCCTGGACTGTATAAGAAAGCAGGCTGACAGCCAGGCAATGGTGGTGCACGCCTTTAACACCAGCACTTGGGAGGCAGAGGCAGGTGGATTTCTGAGTTCGAGGCCAGCCTGGTCTACAAAGTGAGTTCCATACAGGACAGCAAGGGCTACACAGAGAAACCCTGTCTCGAAAAACCAAAAAGAAAGAAAAGAAAGAAAGAAAGAAAGAAAGAAAGAAAGAAAGAAAGAAAGAAAGAAAGAAAGAAAGAAAGAAAGAAAGAAAGAAAGCTGACACAGAGACTGAACCAACAACAGGGAGCCTGCATGGGACTGGCCTAGGCCCTCAGCATAAGCTTGGTCTTCTTGTGGGACTCCTGACAGTAGGAGCAGGGGCTGTCTCTGACTCTGCAGGCTTTGGGGATCCTTTTCCTCCTACTGGGTTGCCTCATCCAGCCTTAATACGAGTGAGAGGAGGTGCCTAGGCTTATGGCAGCTTGCTATGCCATGTTTGCTTGCCCGTCCTTTCCTGAAGATAAAAGAACAAGGAGTAGATGGATATAGGGGGAAGGGAATAGGGGACAGAGGAGAAGTGGGGGCGGGGGGACTAGAAGGAGAGGAAGGAAGAGAAACTTTGGTCAGAATGTAAAATAAATAAATAATAATCTTTTAAAATAAATTTTAAAAAATGAAAGAAAGCAAACAGGCTGACCAAGCAGTGGAGAGCAAGGCAGGAAGCAGCTTTCCTCTGTAGGGTCTGTGTCAGCTCTGCCTCCAGGTTCCTGCCTTAAGTTCCTGCCCTGACTTCCTGGCATGATGGACTATAAGTTGGTTTTGGAAAGTGTTATTACAGCAATAGAACCTAACTAAAACAGTGTGTGTGTGTGTGTGTGTGTGTGTGTGTGTGTGTGTGTGTGTATGTGTGTGTACTTGCATCAGAGTACTTGTTGAAGGTCAGTGGACTATTTATAGAAGTGACTCTCCCCTTCACCACAGGGGCAGTGGGGACTGAACACAGGTAACTGGGCATGGTACCATGTTCCCTTACCTGCTGCTGAGTCATCTCTGGCCCCTGCACTCCGTTTATTTAGATCATAAAGCTAACTATCTTCCTATACTGGTTAGTTACTTAGTAATCATAAAGGGCATGTCATGATAAGGTATTCTGAAAGACCATCCGGTTAGTTAGGCCCTGCTGACAGCAGACTCCTGTGAATTATGCACCTGAGCTCCTTGGACAGGCTCCGGCTGAGAAGCTGCCTGAGTGCCTGCAGGAGAAAGCCACATGTCAAATGAGGGAAGAGGAGTCAGCGTGGAGGGGAGGGAGGGTCTCAGAAACATGCTGTGGCGCATGACAGCTAGGGTGATGGGCACATAAGACTAGGAAGAAAGAGTGACCAGAAGTGCCTGCCTTTGCAGGGAAGGGTCAACAGTTTCTGTAATAGTGTTAAAATCAACCACTGCACAGAGCTACAAGCTCAAGTAAGAAAAGGCTGTTTGACCACCTAACAGCCAAAGGTAAGCCACTTCTGCACTGGGAAAGGTTATGCGGTGGTGTGGTATGCATGCCTCGAGAAGGTTCAGGAAAGGACAGAAAGCCAGAAACAGTGGTGCACGCCTTTGATGCCAGTACTCAGGGAACAGAGGCAGGCAGACCTCGGGACACTTGAGGACAGCCAGGGCTAGTGCAGTTGTTTGAATAGGCATGGCCCCCATGGACTCATGTGTTTGAATGCTTAGCCCACAGAGAGGGGCACTATTATGAGGTGTGGCCCTGTTGAAATAGGTGTGGTCTTTTTCTTTTGGAAGAAGTGTGTCACCATGGAGGTAGACTCTGAAGTCTCGTAGGTTCAAGCTATGCCCAATGTGACATACAGTCTCCTCCTGCTGCCTGAGGATCAAGTTGTAGAACTCTCAGCATCTCCCTGCACGCTGATACGCTTCCTACCATGACAATAATGAACTAAAATTCTGAAACTGTAAGCCAGTCCCAATTCCAATTAAATGTTTTCCTTTATAAGAGCTGCCCTGGTCATGGTGTCTCTTTATAGCAATGAAACCCTAACTAAGATAGTGAGACCCTGTCTCAAAGACAAAAAAGAAAGGAAAGAAGGAAGAAAGGAGCTAGCCAGGCCTAGTGGCTCAGCTCCTAATCCCAGCACTCAAGTTAGGAAGATCAAGAGTCTAAGGCAGAACCTGCAAGATGCCTCGGCAGGTGTAGGTGCTGCCAAGTGAGTCCCAGTGGAAGGAACGAGATGAAGTCACAAAGTCCTCAGGTGATTTGTTTGAGTAGGACCCCAAATGATTCAAAGGCCTCCTTTCAACCTGAAGCAGACCCCTCTCCTGCATTTGCTTCCTGCTGCAGCAAGGCTATTTGAGCTGTCACATCCCCTCCATCCGGCCAGATACCTAAGAACAGCCATGTGTTGTCTTCACACTTGGAGAATCATTTTCCTATGGGTTATGAAAACACATCTCTACTTTTGCACCAAGAAACCTACTAACTAGGCTATTTTTTTCCTTAATTCCTCACCCACCTTTATGTGTGTATGTTTTATTTCTAGACACTTCAGAATTCTCACTTTATTCTAAGTAATTTAAAATTTCACAGTAACGTACCATGGTGTGGACATTTTCTATTCTTGTGTCAGATATCTTTTAATCTAACTAATTTATTCTGAAATCTCTTGTGTTTCACTTGCATGTATGTCTATGCACCATGTCTGTGAAGTGCCCATGGAGGCCAGATGAGGGCACTGGATCCCCTAGAACTGGAGTCACACATGTTTGTGAGCTGCCATGTAGGCACTGGGAGGAGCAGGCAGTGCTCTCAACCACTGAGCCATCTCTCCAGGCCCCTCTTCTTTCTTCCTCTTTTAGTCATTGCCTTGCTGTGCAGCACAAGTCATCTTTAAACTCATTATGTAGCACAGGCTGGCCTCAAATAGACACTCCTCTGGTTCCAGCCTTCTGGAAACCATCACACCTGGCTTTGCCAAGTTCTTTATCTAGCAAACTACACTGGTTCCCTCACGGCCTGAAATCATCATTTATCTTCTCAGTTGCTTATGGGTAATCTTTTATTTCTCCACTACCATCACCCCTAACCGCTCAACCGCCCTGCACCAGGACTCAAGCTCCACTGGATCAGCAGCGGACCTCCCGTGGCCATCGCTATGTTCCACCCGCAGGGTAGAACACTATTTGCTCAGTGAGTACTCAGCTGACATCCACTGTCTCCTCATAGCTCCAACTGTAACTTCCCAGGTGCTCACTTCTGTCTGGGGGGCCGTCTTGATATTTCAGTTATACCCACACACATTTCTGCTAAGACCATCCACTGCAATGCACGCAGTAAGGTTACCTCCTCTCATGCAAGATGAGCCTTCAAAAAGCTAGACTGCACTGACCCCACACAGCCCTAAAGCAGCAGCCTCCAAGGGCATGCAAGAGGAAAACGGTGCAGAGGAGACTGAGCACTTTAAGTGGCAGGTTCTTTGTATATAGACCTGAAAGGAAAGCAAACAGAAACACTTCTGCAGTGATACACAATGAATTCAAACTTACCACAAGTTCAAAAATGTCCATGAAGACAGAATGTCCCTTTGGGGTTTTCTCATTTAAACTGGCAGGGGACCAGATCCAGTAGAAGTAAGTGCCATCTGAGGAAAGGTGCACAGTGCTCATGGTGCTGCCCACAGGAAGGGGGCTGGTGGGCATGGGCACTGTCTGGCACACCTGATTAGGAAAAAGGCCCTTCATTAGAGGGATGCAGAGATTCTTTTTGTTTGTTTGGTTGTTTAGCTTGGTTTTTTTCAAGACAGATGTGGCTATCTGGGAACTCACTCTGTAGACCCAGTTGGCTTTTGAACTCACAGAAATCCACCTGCCTCTGCTTCCCCAGTGCATGAGTATGCCTAGCACAGGACAAAAAAATTCTAATTTGATGTGTCATCTCACTGACACTTTAAAGTCGAAAAGGAAAATTTATTAGGTTCCTTATCAAAATAAAACTGTTATTTATATCTAAGAATAACACATAAAATTATATGGGAGGAACATAAAAGTTCAAAAAATAGACTGTAAAATAAACATCAATAGCCAAACAATAAAGGAAAATGGACATTAACTCAAGTTATACTGTGATAGAAAAATATTTACTAAGTTTTTTAAATCTGCTCTACATGGATATTCCAACATTGAGAACGAGATTTTAAAAAACAGGCATGGAGTACATGCTTGTAATCTCAGCACCAAAAGCATGAAGGTAGGACCAGAAATTTAAGCTCATCTGTGGCTATACAATGAGTTCAAGGCTAGCCTGGGTTACATGAGATTGTCTTGGGGGAAGAATATATTTAAGCCACATGTGGTGGCACACTCCTATTAATCCAGCAACTTAAAAGGCTAAGGCAAGGGCTGGAGAGATGGCTCAGCGGTTAAGAGCACTGACTCCTCTTCCAGAGGTCCTGAGTTCAATTCCCAGCAACCACATAGTGGCTCACAACCATCTGTAATGGGATCTGATGCCCTCTTCTGGTGTGTCTGAAGACAGTACAGTGTACTACACTGTATACTAAATTAAGAAAAAAAAGGCTAAGGCAAGAAGGCTGTTCCATGAACACACACAGACACACACACACACACTTCAGACCTACTCTCTTTAATCTGTACACACTGCCTGTAGCATGAAGTGCACCAGCACCCTGATGCCTGTTACCAGACACTGGCACTTAATATAAGAGGAAATGACAACCAATAAAGGCACGGACCAGATTTTTAAAAAGAAAATGGAAAAAAAGAAAAGATGAAAAATCCCAAATAAGAGCCATTAGAGCAGCCTACTGCTGCCTCCAGGGCACAGGGAAGACAGTTCTCAGTCAGTCCTTTCTTTGGCTCAGCCACTGCTCTGGCTACATATGTAGGAAGACCCAAAAACAAGAGCAAACTACACTTGCTCACTGGTGGGGTACCAGATCTATGATCCTAGCAGTAGTCTCAGAGTTCAAAGTCATCCTCACCTACACAATGAACCTGAGGCCAGCTAGGCGTAAAACCCAGGTCTGGGCAGGTGGGCAGCTGGCTCAGAGAGAACAGTGAGATCTAACCACCTGACTTTGAGCTTCAGGTCTCAGAGCGGAAGAAAAGCCACTTCCTCTAATCAGGACACATCAACTGTGGCATAAGTGACCACACTCATACAACTGCTGGGCTAGGTGGCTCAAAACCACCTGTAACTCTAGCTCCAGGGGATATGATGCCCTCTTCATGCCTCATAGGCTCCTGTGCTCAGATGGTATGCATTTACACAGACACACACACACACATAATAAAAATTTTAAATAAATAAATTTTTAAAAAAAAATTTAAGAACACTCATGGGCAAGATGGCAAGATGTCAACCTAACCAGTCCTACAGCTAAATCCACTTGGTACCAAGCCTGACTATCTGAGTTCCATCCCCAGGACCTACAGGATGGAAAAAGATAGACCCCCAGAAGCAAGTGTCTTCCCCCAAAATGAATGAATAAATAAATAAATAAATGTAATAATAAAAATAGATATAAAAATAGTTTAAATAGGGATAGAGAGATGGATCAGTGGTTAAGAGCACTGACTGCTCTTCCAGAGGCCCTGAGTTCAATTTCCAGCAACCACGTGGTGGCTCACAACCATCTGTAATGGGATCTGATGCCCTCTTCTGGTGTATCTGAAGACAGCTACAGTGTACTTACATACATAAAATAAGAAAGAATTCTAAAAAAACAAAAAACAAATTCATTCAAGTAGAAATAAAGAACAAATAAAGAAAGGTTAAGACAAATTAAACAGCATATTCAGTCAAATAGCCTGGGAAACCCCTGAAGGATACCAACAGAAAGGGGCCATGCGGGAGAAGAGCTGGCTATGAGTATCCCATACTCACCTGCAGGGTGTTCTGGTCTATGACCTGGAAAAGGGAGTGAGGTTTATTGTCAAAAGACACAGGCCGATGGAGTAGGTGGCCATTGCCGTACGCCACCCACCCTGGCTCCAGCTCCTCATTGCGACAGTACACAAACCCTCTGGAAGACACAAGAGACACGAGTGGAATCTCAGGCTGCAACACTACACAGGCCTTCACAAATACAAACATTTCTCACCTAAGGAACATAATTTATATTAACTTCAGAACTGACAAACTACAGCAAACATTTAATTCCCCATAATGATGGAGGAAGGAGGGAAACAAATCAGAGAAAAGGTCTGACTAAATATATCTCAACTATAAAAACATCTCAAGGATGGTTTGACAGAATTCACATATCTTATCTATTAATTGAAAATTGTCGCTAGTCTAATGACAAATCCAAGTACAAAGATGATTTCACCAGAAACATGTCCATTTACAACAAGGTCTCGGCATCCCCTTATAAGAAGACCTTTTAGACGGCAATCCCAGAGCCCAGCAAGTAAAGGCAGGAAGAGTGTGAGCTCAGTGTTGCCCTTGACTACACAGACAGTTTGTGCTCAGCCTGGGCTATGATGAGACCAGAAAGAAAAAAGAAAGACTAATGGTGTAGTACAGGCCTTTAATTCTAGCAGAGGCAGGAGGATCTCTGACTTGGAGGCCACCTGCTCTACAAAGCAATCTCCAGGACAGCCAGGGCTACCCTGACTTGAAGAAGCTGGGAGTGACGGGATAGAGGGTAGAGATGGCTCATCAGTAGGAATGTTCCCTGCCCTTGCAAAGCACCTATATGGTAGCTCACAACTACCTGTAACTCCCAACCCCAGGGATGCCAGGCCCATGGACACTGCACTAATGAGCGTGTGTGTGTGTGTACACACACGCACATTAAAAATAAAAATCTTAGGCTGCAGAGATGGCTCAACAGTTAAAAGTGCTTCTTGCTGAGGACCTAGATTCCAGTCCCAGCAACCACGTGGCAGCTCAGCTCCAGGGAACTTCTGACTCCACAGGCACTAGGCTCCTCACATTTGGTGTGCATATACATACTCAGGGGCAGGTAAAGCATCCATGCACAGAAAGTAAAATAAGTCAGTCTTGTATTAAGTAAAAGCCCTCTTTAAAAAGCTGGTCCCTATGAGGAACTTCTGGCCAGGTGAGCAGGCGCCTCAGTGAGAGCAAAGCTGGAGAGGTCTTACAGAGTGGGGACGAGGAACCTGTCTGTAGGCTCAGTCTTGCTACTTCATCACTAGCATAAGGGATCAGGACACTGGCTGGTGCCTCCTTTGCTGACCATTCGAGAAGAGTCGGAGCCTCAGTGGGCAAGCCCCACCACTGACCTGAGCGTGCCATGCAGTCCAGAGCCCAGCTTGCTCACTCCTCTTCCGGCTGAGTTGGTAGTGTACAGGTAATGCCCGTCTGCGGTGAGACAGCGTCCCAAGTCAGCATCTGAAAGCAGTCCCAACAGAATGAATGAGGCTATAAAAAGTGATTTTTTAATTTAAAAAAAAAAGCCTTAGGAATTAACTGACATGAATTCCTAATTTAAAAACAATCTTAATGTTACTTCCGTAGTAGATGGCTTGAACCCCAAAATCTAACAGAAAAAAGCATGTGGCAATTGGGATTGATTTCAAGGAATAAAGACAGATGGTTATTGGAAGGCCACTTGGTCCACCTGCCAAATGATTTTTCTTCTCTTTTGCAAAAAGCAAAGCAACAGGCCTGCGTCAAGTTTACAACCCTAACTGACCTGACATGACTGAGAACAAGCATTTAGTAAGAAGGGCTCTTGGGAACCAGGCATTCACTGCAGGACTGGGGGCCTCTCTGAACCGCAGTCTCTTCATCTCTAAGATGAGGGTAATAACATGTACCTCAAGGGCTAAGCTGCGGCTAGCTCAGATCACACAGGAATGCACCTAAGTTGTTGTTTGGTGCCAAGCCAATGTTCCCTAATGGAAATGGAATTATGTTGTTATATTAACAACAAATGTGGAACTAAATAAAGTCATGTTCTTTGGGTTCATCATTTCTATCTGGAGAGAATAGCAGGAAAGCATGACTTCCTTTTATGTCTTATTACATTTATCTATTAATCTAGTGTGTGTATGTGTGTGTGTAGGTCTGAGGACGACATGCAGGCTCTGTTCTCTCCTTCCATGTGGGACCTGAGGACCAATGTCAAGTGTCAGATGTGGCAGCAAGCACCTGTACCTACTGAGCCATCTCCCCAACCACCTCCTTTCTTTCTTTCTTTTTTCTTTTTTGGTCTTTTTGAGACAAGGTTTCTCTGTGTAGCCTTGGCTGTCCTGGAACTCACTTTGTAGACCAGGCTGGCCTCGAACTCAGAAATCCACCTGTCAATGCCCCCCTCCCCCCAAGCCCCAAGTGCTGGGATTAAAGGCATGTACCACCAGTGCCCGGTCACCTCCTTTCTTTTAAGAACAGCAATTATAGGGGCTGGAGAGATGGCTCAGTGGTTAAGAGCACTGACTGCTCTTACAAAGGTCCTGAGTTCAAATCCCAGCAACCACATGGTGGCTCACAACCATCTGTAACAAGATCTGGTGCCCTCTTCTGGAGCGTCTGAAGACAGCTACAGTGTACTTACATATAATAAATAAATAAATCTTAAAAAAAAAAAAAGAACAGCAATTATATCTCCTACCTGCCCTATTGGTTCCCCATTCTAAAAAAAAAAAAAAAAGTTTCTCTATGTGGTAAATGATTTACTAACCTATTTTCAAAAAAAAGAAAAAAAAAAAAAGCCTTAAATTGAGGCTGTTGGTAACTTTCAGTGTTTACTTTTACAATTTTCCCCTCGCTGTATTTCAAGGGAGTTTGTGTGCTTGAAGCATACCACTCTAGAGGAAATTCAATGTCCTAACACTCAAACCCACACTGAGTCTGGTATTGTCATAAATTTTCAGTCTAATCTGGGACAATAGGGAACTACTAATCCTAAAATGAAAAAGGAGCTGGGCGTGGTGGCGCACACCTTTAATCCCAGCACTCAGGAGGCAGAGGCAGGCGGATTTCTGAGTTCGAGGCCAGCCTGGTCTACAAAGTGAGTTCCAGGACAGCCAGGGCTATACAGAGAAACCCTGTCTCGAAAAACCAAAAAAAAAAAAAAAAAAAAGAAAAAGGAAGGAAGGAAGGAAGGAAGGAAGGAAGAAACAAGAAAGCAGATAACCCTTCTAGATTATTAACTTCACACCTTAAACGTTGTATAGTATTTCTGAGATTTACTTAGGTTATTTTATGCATATGGGCAGTTACTTGCATGTATGCTCACCATGGCATGCACTTCCTGGCGAGACCAGGAGACAGATAGATGTTCTCTGTCGTGCCGATGCTGGCAATCAAACCAGATCCTCTGGGAGAGACACACGGACAGCAGACTCTTGCTGTCCTCCAGTTCTCAGAGATCTACCTGCCCCACCACCCCGTGACACCTTAAATGTCCTCACTGGAAACCCGTAAGGTCCATTTACTTGCCCAACTTTTGATCATAGTCCAAGTCCTTCCGTGTGCAAGTCTGCCGAGACGGGAGTGAAGGGGAACAAAGGGGAACAACTAAACAACACTGGTTGATAATCCAGAGGCTCTATGATAGCGTCCTCACAAATCCTGCCAATGCCGAATGTTTCCGTATGACAAGCTACACAGAACTGTTCTAGCCAGAGAAGCTGAGACAAAAAGGGTTCCTTGAATCCTGAAAATCAAAACCAGCCTGGGCCACACAACAAGAGTCTGTCTGTCCCCAAAAGAAAGGAAGGAAGAAAAGGGGTGGAGTGGAGAAGAGGAAGGAAGAAAATTAGAATAGGAGAAGGGAAAAAGGAGGAAGGGGGCAATGAGGCCAGGAGCAGAAGATAATGACGAGTATTCTAAGAAACACACCCTCCACCTAAACACAAAAGCAGGCACAGCAGCCTGGCGCTGCCACCCTCAGGAGCCCCCCTCAGAGAGAGAATAGCTTAAGGCCCCACGCAGAGGCTAGAGCACACTTGAGCACTACCTGGGCCCAGCAGGTGGCATGCTCTCTGGCAACCCTGTCCAGGAGGGAAAGAGCCTTCCTTGCACCTCCTCCTCCTAGGCCTCTCCAGAAGGGCTATCAGAAAATGGCTCCAGGCCTTGAGCTAGTGAGCAAGCAAGATGCTGAGCAGCCTTGGGGCTGACTGGGAAGGAGTCTCACAGAGGGCTGGGAATGAAGAGGTGTGCTAGACAGGCTCTGAATCTTTAGGGAGTTTTCTTTTCTTAGTCCTACTTCATCAGTTATGTAACAGATGATGATGTTCTAAGTTATAATGTTATGGTAAGTAAGGTCATTATAATAACTGATGGCCAATCCCAGTGGCAGACCAGTTTGGAAGCAGTGCTGTGCTGCCCAGAGGGGAGGCAGTACCAAGTGTTGAGCAGAACTGATGAGCACAGGTGCTGATCTAAACAGTTCCCATGCCAATGCAGCGGCCCTAGTCACCTGAAAAGTATGGCAAGTCAGTCACTTAAGAGAGTGTCTGCCATTTTTGCTGAGTTCATGTAAAAAACTGGCATATAACCCTACAAAACTATATAAAAATATCCCAACAGTGCCTACATTGTGTAAGGGACTTAACAGTTCAAGCTTCCTTGAGCCTTCTTTTGTTTTAGGACAGAGGGATCATAAATGAGCACAGTTAATGAATAGAAGAAATGACGCCGGGTGGTGGCGGCGCACGCCTTTAATCCCAGCACTTGGGAGGCAGAGGTAGGTAGATTTCTGAGTTCGAGGCCAGCCTGGTCTACAGAGTGAGTTCCAGGACAGCCAGGGCTACACAGAGAAACCCTGTTTTAAAAAAAGAAAAAAAAAAAAAGAAGAAGAAATGGCATCGGGGCATGTCTGACCCTCTTATAAATGTCCACTGCACCTCTCAAACAGCCTGAAACCAAGTGAAGTAAGCCATGTCACCCTGCTAGGGTCCCAGGAAGGCCTTGGCTGGGATGTCACGCCTGTCCCTCGGCTTGTCTCCCTGAATGTCAGCCTTTAGACTTGCACTGACCAAGCAAACAATGAGCACACTGTGCAGGGATCTTCAGCTTTTCGTAGAGAGGAACAAGGGGCTGCACTAAAAGGTTTGCCGCAGTGATCTGAAACCACTCTTCTCACAGCCCAACTTCAATCCCAGAGCAAAGCCCTTGTGTTACCTTTGTTTTCAGAGCCGGAGCCAGTGTTGCTGTCTGGTGCTGGCAGCATGTCCTCATATCCCCAAGATACTATGTGTTTGCCCCCAAGCAAACAGGATGGGGATCCAGGTCCCCCTTCCAAAAGCAGCAACCTGTGAAGGGGTGAATTACAAAGACCTGAGCATGTCCATTCCAGGAACTAAAAGTCTACTTAGCAGCTCAGAGAACAAACACAAATGGTTTAAAGAAATATGGATCTGAGTGGTATTTACAGTGTATTTTAGTGAAAAATTACAAGGCAGTAATTATAAGGTGCTGGGCCAGGGAGACAGCGCAGTACACAAAAGCATCAGCTCTGGAAGCCTGAGGCCAGAGCTCAAGTCCTGGGACCTGTGCAAATGCCATGTGGCGACATACACCTCTCTACCCCAGCACTTGAACACTGAGAGTGGTCAGGTAGCCTGGAGTGCGTGTACAGAGGCAAAAGAGACCCTGACACAGCATGATGAGAAGGGAAGAACTGAGTCCTGTAACTAGCTCTCTTCCACACACACTCCACACCATGTGTGCATACCCACACCCAGGCAAACAAACAAGCAAATAAAAACATGCTTAAAATTTTAAATATATATATATTTATATATATATATATATATATGTATATATATATATATATATACTCATTCTATTTCTATTTCTTTTCTTTTTTTTTTTTTTTTTTGGTTTTTCGAGACAGGGTTTCTCTGTATAGCCCTGGCTGTCCTGGAACTCACTTTGTAGACCAGGCTGGCCTCGAACTCAGAAATCCGCCTGCCTCTGCCTCCCGAGTGCTGGGATTAAAGGCGTGCGCCACCACGCCCAGCTGTCTCATTCTATTTCTATTTACTTAAATTTTTTGGCTTTACATTTTAGTACTATGCCTCATGTAGCCCAGGCTAGCCCTGATCAATCCGCCCCTATCTCCGAGGGCCAGAGTGAACATAAACCACCACACCTGACTTTGCATCCCCAGCCTAAATATATGCTTTACTAAATAGCTAAATATATGCTTTACTAAATAACTAAATAATGTGTATGAGGGATAAAGAAGGCCCTGTGTTAGGAAGAACACAGACCCAAACAATATAAGTGGGTCTTACTGGATAGTGAGATCATGAGTGATTTCAATTTCTTCTCTACACTGAACACACTGTCGTCTCATATTACAGTAAGAATTCATTACAGACTACTAGGTCTTTTTTAAATTAAAAAATGAAAAGAACACTCACATCCTTTAACAGTTAACTATGATTCTATATCTAGTCAAAACTATGAATTATTAATTGGTAAGATTTAATAATCTGTCCCTAAGAGCCTCTATGCACTCTTGTTTAGAGAAACGAGTTGTTTAATAGGAAGGGACAACTTACCTATATAAAACATCGGCGACAGGCAGGGAGCCCAGCTCAGTCTGTCTCTGCAGCAGGTGAACTGTGTGGACAAAGGTCTTCAGTGACCCCCTAGAGAGAAAAGGAAGGGATGGAAAAGCCACCCACACTGAAAACCAAGCAAGCAGGCAGCCAGTGTTGATTTTATTAACCATAGGGCAAGGCTCCAAGACAGGCCTATCTGCTGTTATAGGTCTCTGCACAATTCAGCATCGTCACCACAACACTGGCTCTGGTAGGATGTGAGTAGCCCCACACAATTCCAACTATGGAAATGCTCTCCTCACAGCTGCAGAGACACAAAGTGAAAAGCACCAGGCTCAAGCACCAAGCACCGGGGAGGGTCGCGTACTGAGTCTCCGTCCGGTACCACCTGATCCCCATGGAAGAGGATCTCATCTAACGCTGTGGCCAAACTGATCTGTGATGTGGTTATGTTCATCCACTTCACACGGCATCTCACATGCAGGGCTCACTACACACTGATGTCCTCATCGTTCACAAAGCTCGAGGCTCTGGGGAGTCTGGGAGGTAAGTAGGACTGAAAAGAAGGTGCTTTCAAGATGCACAAGGCCCACCTGGCATCACCCCAGGTAACCAACAGCACCTGCCCAGACTAATGACCGTCTGGAGGTGATGGGCTGATTCTGCTTGCTGCCTTCTTCTCTTAGCTAGGCCTTAATTGGAGGGTATCATGCGCCTAAACCTCAACAGAAACGGAGTACCTAACAGGAGGCCACGTAGGCCTCAGGCTTCTTTTTAATTTGCTCCTTGGCTCAAAGAACAGGGCAAGGCAGGGAGGCAGCGCAGTCTAAAGGCACCACCTGCAGCCAGGGCAGCTGGCGGTGAAGCAGTGCACTCCCATTCACAACTGTACAACTGTCCTGTCACCTAAGTCTTGTCAATTTTCCTTCCTTCATCTGCTGAACAGGCACCGTGCCCTGGGAGAGCACCAAGACACACAGGGATGACACCACCAACATTTGGAGAATGCAGAGCCACTAACTGTACAGCAGTCTAACCTGCTGTTTTTAGTCACATTTTTAAGAGGAATATGTAAAACCCTTCAATGGTTCTCAACCCATATATGACCTGGGCTAGACCAACTTCATCTCCTGTGTCTTCTGCCTTCCATTACAGTCCAATGACCCTGCTTCTTTGCCACTTGCTGCTGCTCTTCTGTGGGGTACTGTGCTGCTGGCTCTTGTGCTAGTTCTTTTTCATCACTCAATCCACAGTTTAAATGCTAGACACCCTGTCAATCCTTCCCCACCTGCTCTCAGCCACTGTCTACCAAAATATCTGCCTTAGGCCTGAGAGAAGGCTCAGGAGTTAAGAGCACTTCCTGCTCTTGCAGAGGGCCTGGGTTCACCACCCACATGATGGCTTACAACCATTGTTAACTCCAGTCCCAGGGAATCCATTACTGTCTTCTGGTCTCTGCAGGAACCAGGCACACAGGTGAAAACACCCATCCGTCCTGCCCTTTCTCTCCCTGTGAATTTCTCTCTCTGAAACGTTCTGATCCATGTATGAGACCACCCGACTCACTCTTATATAAATCTCCCTGCCTGCTCACCAGTGTCTTGAGCATGGAAGAGAATGCCTGTCAGTGGACATGAAGAGCTTATGGAATGAATCATCCCTGGGTCAGTCAACTGCTAGCTCTGTAAAATTATAGACCTGAATCTTCACAGCCTAAGAGTGAGCAAGGCTCTACACGCAGAGAGATGGTAGACAAGGATCACCTGTAAGTCAGGCATGGAGGCTAATGCTGGGAACACAGCTGAGATGGGACAAGCATGGTCTCCTTCTCTGTCGGCCCTGGCTTACATAGGGAGACACACACACACACACATCCTCTCCCCCAAATGCAGGAGAAACTGGAAGTGTCCTCGCTGCTGGCTAGCTTTCACGGTGCTGGCAGTACCAGGTGGGCTGCTGGGAAGAAAAGCCATCAACAGTCCCATCCAGCTGTGAAGCCTAAGCACACCCTACTCACCTGTCAGGCAGGATGGTCCTCACTGGTGCAATAATGGCATAACTGCTAAGGGGGGGGGGGGGGGCAGTCACACTCACTACAACAAACCTGATCAAAGGCCTGTGGCTGGGAGGACAACAGGTCCTCGTGGGAAATGTGCTATGGTTGGTTGTTATGGATAAGTTGTGCCCACCAAATTGTCTTGTAAATATTTATGCTCATCTTCATAGCTTAATGCTGCTGTCAACTTTGGTCAGAAAAGCTTCACTCTGCATTGGATATCAGTTACACACTATAACTGGGTACAGTACTGAGAAAAAATGACTGTTGGATGCTCAGCCCTAAATGGGACATCTATATTATTCCTCCAAGGCTCAGGGAACATCTTGGTAAAAGGGCACAAAGACAGGCTGGGAAGGAATGGAGTGCTGTGGGACAGTGCTGTCTGGTAACATGACAGTCAGAGCAGCTGCTGGCTGCCTGCCTGTGAGAGACCTACACAAAACTGAGCCATCCTCCCCATGGAGGGGAGAGGGGCTGAGGAGGCTTCACCCTTTTTGAAGATCTATAGGCAGTTAAAGGTTGCTGTGGAAAGGAAAACATTTTCTTCAGTGATTGAGCCTTTGGTAAGATGTCCATATAAATAAGCCCTCACTCATGCTCCTGTAAGCAGGCCTAATAGAAGAGGAGGGAAAGGAGGAGGAAGAAGAAGCGGGAGGAGGAGAAGAAGGCTGAGGTGGAAGAAGTGAAATATTAATTCCACATTTGTGCCAAAGAGAATTAGGAATCTCAAATACACACAACAATTTTAATAACTATCTGTGATTAGAATAAATTCTGATTTATAATTTAAAAGTGAGTTTAATCATCCAATGTTGAAATGCTCAAAATTAAAGGGCTGATTATTCCCAACATCCTGCCTAAAGGTAGTAATAAGTGGGAATTTTCTCAAAATGGAACTTTTACATTGATAATAAATCTATCCAAGGTATAAATTGCTTTTTGCATATGCAGAAAAATCAATCAATCTGCTCTGAAACCTTTACAGACAGTCTCATTCCTGTATCAGCCAGTGTCTAGAGCGAAGGTCATGTCAGAGTTTGCAAAGTCAGCTATAATCTTCAGGAACAGAGACTAACCTCTAATGGTTTGCTTTAGGCAAAGAAGCTGACAGTGTAGGATGATGCTACCCTGCCTTTAAAAAAAAAAAAACAAAAACAAAAACTAGAGAACTAGGCAGTGATGATGCATGCCTTTAATCCCAGCACTCAGGAAGCAGAGGCAGGTGGATCTCTGATTTCAAGGACAGCCTGGTCTACAGAGTTTCAGGGCAGCCAGGGATACACAGAGAAACCCTGTCTTGAAAAACCAAAATAATAATTAAATAGATACTTAGATAGGTAGACAGTCAACTAAAGGTCAATTGTGAGGCGAGAAAGAGAAATCCTTTTACAAAAATAGGCAGGCCACAGTTGTAACGGTTCCTAGAAAATTCCCTCAGCAAGAGGCGAGGGCAGGGAACTTCCTCCTCATATGCAAGAGAGCGGCTAGCTGCAGACCAGCCTGAAGATCACCCCACAGTAAGATCGCCCTGAGTGGGGAGGGAACAACTCCAAGCATCCAAGCATATTTCCTAGTGACAGTGTGTCAGTCACATCAGCAGAGGACCACAGGCTACTACATCTTTACATACACAGAGACACCATCCAGTTAAAGTGGGGCCCAGCTGCGATAGCTCAGCAGGCAAGCAGGGGATGCTGCTCCCCACCATCCTGATGTCCCGAATTCCATCCCCAGAACCTACACAGTGCAAGGAGAGAACTGCATCCGAAAGTTGCCCTCTGACATCCACATCGCGCACACACTCACACACAATAGATAAATATAAAACATTAAGAATATATGAAGCAGGAGTCCAGAAACACACTTAAGTCTTGTAACCAGGTGAGAACTCAATCCTGAAATTTGCTGACATCCTTTATTGACAATCATTTAAAAAAAAGAAAAGAAAGGAAGAAAGAAAGAAAGAACGTCTCTACAACATTTTCCTTCTCCTTGAGGAAATGCAGATATTGCACCCTCTGCTGAGGCTGAAGATGGGCTACCTGAGAGCCATCAGCTACAGGCAAGGCTACTACTCCAGGCTGTCAATACAGCAGAGCAGCACACCAAAATCTGGACATGTATGACTGAGGCTGTGACTTTCAACACTGAGACAGAAGTGCATGCTGCGGTACCAAGAAATACGCCTGGTGCAAATGCAGAAGTACAGGGTCGCCAGGTGGCGTGTCGTGTCATCCTCCTTACCTGGCACACGCCAAAGCCACCAGGGCAGCAGCAGCGTTCTCCTTCTGCTTGTGTGGGATGTGTCGGCCTGTGTCCGAGGTCTCCTCTAGCCAAGAGCACAGCAAGGTTTCTATCCCATTGAGACAATCAGCAGGCTCCTTGGTCAAGCTCAAAGGCTGACAGTCTCGCAGGCAGTTTAATAGCACCTCAGCAGTTATGTTACAGAGGGAAGGGTCTGTTCTACTCTGGGACTGAATAAGGGGGAAGACCAACAGGAGGCCCACCCGGGACGTGAAGGGGGCTTGTTCAGGCTGCTGCAACAAGCCCTGGCGCTTGAGCAGGGCCAAGGTCTCTTCGTCACCTGAGCCTTCCCTTTCATGTTGCTCCTCCAGGGCCAGCTGGCGCTGGGCATTCCATAGTCCGCGCAAGGCATTCAGGCGGTATTCCAGCAGGCGGGCATAGGCATTGCTCTGGTTCCCACAAACAGAGCGCAAACGTTCTGCTAATTCCGTTGGGTTCTTGGTCTCGAATGTTAAAATCTAAAAAGATAAATAAATAATAGAGAAGTGGTTATGTACTGCCTTCCCCAGAGACATCATGGAAGCAAATATGTTCAGTAGACGCTACAAAGAACCCACAGTGCTGGGCATGTGGCTCACACCTTTAACTCCAGCTCTCCAGAGCCTGGGCTACAGAGGGACACCCTTCTCAAAAGAGAAAACAAGGGGCTAAGGAAACAGCTCAGGGGATGAAGTGCTTGCCCTGTCTGTGTGAGAACCTGGGAGAGGGCCTCCACCTTCCTCCTAAACACTAGGAAGGCATGGCAGCCACCTGTAATCCTGCAGTGCTTGGGAAGCAAATACAGAGCAATCCTGGGGCAAGCTGGATAGCTATGCCAGCTAAATACCAAGTTCTGGGTTCAACTAGGAGACCCCATCTCAATGTAAAGTTGAAAGCAATAAAAAAAGACACTGATGTCAACCTCAGCCCCTAACACATACAACATAAACAACACATGATGGGCTGGTGAGATGGCTCAGTGGGTAAGAGCACCCGACTGCTCTTCCGAAGGTCCGAAGTTCAAATCCCAGCAACCACATGGATGGTGGCTCACAACCATCCGTAATGAGATCTGACTCCCTCTTCTGGAGTGTCTGAAGACAGCTACAGTGTACTTATATATAATAAAAATAAATAAATCTTTAAAAAAAAAAACAAAAACACATGAAGAAAAGCAAATCAGAAATAGTTCTAAAAGTAAAAATAATCACATCAAAATTATTTCCATTCCATCGTAATTCACACCTTCAATCCCAGCATTCAGGAGGCAGAGGCAGACAGATCTCTCTGAGTTTAAAGCCAGCCTGGTCTACAGAGTGAGTTCCAGGACAGCCAGGGCTACATAGAGAAACCCTGTTTCAAAAATAGATAGACAGACAGACAGATAAGTAGATGTGTGTGTGTGTCTGTGTGTGTGTATGCATGCATTTCCATTCCAACCAAACAGAAAGCATGAACAGTAAAGTTAGTTCTTCACTGATGGAGATGCCCCTGTGCCAGGCTTTCCTGTTTGCTCCTTTTAAAATCCAGAATAGAGCAGCAAGAGGATGGCTCACTAGTAGAGTGCATGCTGAACCTGCTTTGGTACAATCCTCAGCACCAAATACACATATACATGTATACATACATGCATGCATGCACAGAGACCAGATGTAACAGAGTCCCCAAGACAGTCAGCAGTCCAGGTTAATAATCTCAGCACCCAGAGGTGATTGGGGCAGGATGGGGAGGTCAAGGCCAGAAAGAGGAAGGAGGGAACATGGTACAAAATCCAGGATACAGAAATTTCTTTGCTTTTCTCCAAGCCTCTGCCACCCAACTTTTCCCAGGGCTGGTCCAGCCGCTCTAGCTTACCGGTACAAATTTGCAGTGACAGATAGGTGTGAGCTATGTGGTTGCTAGAAATTGAACCCAGGTCCTCTGGAAGAGCAGTCAGTGCTCTTAACTACTGAGCAATCTCTCCAGACCCATTGAACTTTTAGATAAATATACAACATACTGTATAGTCTTATAATATTTATTACTTATATTAAATATTAAATTTTGAGTTTATATTGCTATTAAATATTATTTATGTCAAACCTCATATATATTTATTTATATTTTGGAGTTCACTATAGATTCTTTCATGCTTATTCATGTATTTCAGAAACAATATTACAGATTTCTTTTTTAATGCCGTAGATTTCTAATAAGAATAAATTGCTGGATTTAATGGTACTCAATTACATTTTGATTCCTGAGTTAAGAAAACACCTGTCTTGAATGTGTTACTTCTGCTACCCTAAGTAGAAGAGCAGTGTATAGCAGTAAAAGTGCACACATGTGGATGGTATATCCAGGACTCAAACTGTGTGCAAGAAATCACAAACCACAAGATATAATTAATCTGGTATTGCATGGTCTGTGCACTTCAGTGGCAGTTGTGCTTATTACAAGGCCTGGCAGCATCCAGAGCCGCCCGTGACCTCTGCAGTGACACTCTCCACTGCAGATACCGTCCACTCTCAGATCCTCCAGTTTGAAGGTCATGGCCCCAAGCCATTTCCTGCAGATTCAAAACCTTTGGGTTTGGTAAATCAGCTTCAGGGCATGCTCTTCCTGTACTTAGGAACACTGAATGACTTCTCTCAGGTCCTTCTATGGAACCACTGGTCCTGACCAAAATGTCATTAGAAAATTAACATTTTTCTCTTTAAAACAGAGAAAGCTATAGAAAAGGGAAGCTCCCTGTCACCCTTAATCATAATGGTCACTAAGTACTTTAGTGGTTAATGCTACCGTCACCTCAGTTAAGGAAGTGACTTCCAAAGTAACTCTTAGCTTTAATACAATTTTATTATTTTATGAGTACGGATTTTTAAACTCAGATAACAGTTATTCTGAAGGATCTAATAGAAGGGAGGAAAATATTCTTTGTGGGGTAAATCTGATTTGATCAAGACTCAATAGCTAAAGTCAGAATAGGTACATGTGCAGGTGTGCTAATATATACCTGTGAGCCCAGCCCTGGGGTACAGAAGGAAGCCAGGGGACCCTTGGCTACACAGTGAGACTGTGGCCAACCTAGTTACATAAGACTTTTTCTCAAAACAATAAACAAGCTGGGCTAGAAAGCTGGCTCAGCAGGAAAGAGTAGTTACTGCTCTCGGTGAAGACCCAGGTTTGGTGGCCAATATCCCCATCAGATAACTCACACTTGCCCATAACTCCAGTGCCGCCAGGGAATCTGTCTCACTCTCTTGGACCTCTGTAAGCAACTGCATGCATGTACACTGTCTCTCTCTCTCTCTCTCTCTCTCTCTCACACACACACACACACACACACACACACACACACACAGACATGCAGTCAGACACAAACTCAGATACACACACACACAGCCACAGCCACACACATATACGACCACAGATACACACACAACCAGTCACACAAGCAAACATACACATACACACAGAGTCACAGACACAGGTTTTTTTAAGTGGTGATTAGAGGTGATTTTTTTAAATAATAAAAAACAATCTTCGGGGCCTAGCAAACACAGAAGTGGATGATCACAGTCAGCTATTGGATGGATCACACGGCCCCCAATGGAGGAGCTAGAGAAATTACCCAAGGAGCTAAAGGGAACTGCAACCCCATAGGTGGAACATTATTATGAACTAACCAGTACCCCAGAGCTCTTGACTCTAGCTGCATATGTACCAAAGATGGCCTAGTCGGCCATCACTGGAAAGAGAGGCCCATTGGACTTGCAAACTTTATATGCCCCAGTACAGGGGAACCCCAGGGTCAAAAAGGGGGAGTGGGTGGGTAGGGGAGTGGGGGGAGGGTATGGGGGACTTTTGGGATAGCATTGAAAATGTAAACGAGGAAAATACCTAATAAAAAACAATCTTCTAAATGTCTCATAGTCAGACACCAGTGACAGAAGTTGACACCTGACAGAGTTGTCTCCAGCACCATCCAACTGTTCCCCTCACCACCCACTGACTATGCTCCTGCTTGGGATAACGGGTAGGAAGTAAAACAGAAAACACATCTCAGATGCTGGGTGCTGGGCACCAGCAACGACACCACAGTTCTATAGTCTCTGGAAAGAAATGTTGGTTACAACCAGGGAGACGAGCCCCATTATTTTATACACTGTGTCCCCACTATGGCACATTAACCAAATCAGCTCATCAGGTGGACCAGGCATGAGTTCAAAGATCAACTGGCAAACTTGAGTTTTTAAGTAGTTTTAGGTTTTAAACCTTCACAAATTGACTTCTTAATCCATTCTATTGATTCTTCTACCATTGTTCATGGTATGCAGATAGTAATCATGCCAAATGGGACTGTATTTGGAAGTTCAAAGAAGACAAAAAAGACCCGTGAACCAGATGAATGAACAGTGATTGGAAGGGTGGCACCCAATCTCTAGTGGGGAAGCTGAAACTCAGGGTGGATCACTAAATCTAATGAACCAAACCCTTAAGCTGCATGGCTCCACACCCACTTGAAAACGTGCTCATTCAAACTCATTCTCAACAGCTCCTATTTTCCAAAAGGGCCTTCACCTAACTGGTATCTGTGATATTAAATGCCACCTTATGGGCTGGAGAGATAGTTCAACTGTTGAGAACATTGACTGTCTTCAGACACACCAGAAAAAGGCATCAGATCCTATTGCAGATGGTTGTGAGCTACCAAGTGGTTGCTGGGAATTGAACTCAGGACCTCTAGAAGAGCTCAGAACTCTTTTTTTTTTTTTTTTTTTTTAAAGATTTATTTATTTATTATATGTAAGTACACTGTAGCTGTCTTCAGACACTCCAGAAGAGGGCGCCAGATCTCGTTACAGATGGTTGTGAGCCACCATGTGGTTGCTGGGAATTAAACTCTGGACCTTCGGAAGAGCAGTCGGGTGCTCTTACCCATTGAGCCATCTCACCAGCCCGAGCTCAGAACTCTTAACTGCTGAGTCATCTCTCCAGCCCCTCTTGTTTAGTTTCAAGCACCCTATTTTAAGATGCTTTTAAGAAACTAGGAAGAGTATGTGGAGGAGGGTGACCCAACTAACATGGAAAACATGTCCCAGGAGAAATGTTTAGAGAAGTGGGGGTTGCAGGGCCTGCAAAAGAAATGAGATGAGGGTGCTGCTTCTCTGAAATGTAAAAGCTATCATGTAGAAGAGGAAGTCAGAGCCTCTACTGCCATGGATCAGGAACAGAAATTAGTAAGGAGCTAACAGTTCACAGTTTGCCTCAGAGTCCTTGTGTGAACCTGTTTTACAAAAGCCTCAGGCACAGAAAGATCTGCTTCTCAATCAGAAGGTCTAGCCGGGGACCATGAAATCTCTATTTAGGGTTCTCTAGGGCTATCGCGATGGCTCAGCACGTAGGAGTACTGACTGCTCTTCCAAAGGTCCTGAGTTCAAATCCCAGCAACCACATGGCTCACAACCATCAGTAATGAGATCTGATTCCCTCTTCTGGCGAGTGTGAAAGACAGCTACAGTGTACTTGTGTATAATAATTTCTTAGTCAGGGTTTCTATTCCTGCACAAACATCATGACCAAGAAGCAAGTTGGGGAGGAAAGGGTTTATTCGGCTTACACTTCCATACTGCTGTTCATCACCAAAGGAAGTCAGGACTGGAACTCAAGCATGTCAGAAAGCAGGAGCTGATGCAGAGGCCATGGAGGGATGTTCTTTACTGGCTTGCCTCCCCTGGCTTGCTCAGCCTACCCTCTTATAGAACCCAAGACTACCAGCCCAGGGATGGTCCCACCCACAAGGGGGCCTTTCCCCCTTGATCACTAATTGAGAAAATGCCTTACAGTTGGATCTCAGGGAGGCATTTCCTCAACTGAAGCTCCTTTCTCTGTGATAACTCCAGCTGTGTCAAGTTGACACAAAAATAGCCAGTACAAATAATAAATACATCTTTTTTTAAATAAAAAAAAAAGGTTCTCTAGGTAATTTTTTAGTAACACCTTTATTAAAGATATACTGTAATATACTGACATATGGTAAAATCCATCCACTTTGACTGTTTTCCCTCAAGAGGTGTTTAGTATATTCACACTGTAGACCACTGTCATCACCGCTCCACACAAGAAACCATGTACCTAATATAGTCATGCCACACTTTCCAAATGCTCCAACCCTGGAAAGGTCTGTTTTACTCTTAGAGTCGCCTTTTCCTGACATCTCATGGCCTGTCTCCCTCAGCACCTTGTTTTCAAGGCCCATGCTGTGCAATGCGTCAGCTCTCACTCCATCATCCTGTGCAGACCCACCCGTGTCTGTTTACTCTCTCATCAGTAGATGGCATGGTAGCACTAATGAAGAATGCTGCCATGAGCATCCATGTGCAGGTGGGGTAGACATGCTTTCATTTACCATGCTATAACCCTAAGACTAGGACAGACCTTGCCATTTGCTGGAGGACCTACTAAACAGACATCTCAGATGGCTGCACCATTTCACACTTCACTCAGTGTGTGAGAATCCCAACTCCCCCCACACAGCAGCTAACTCTGCTATCTCCACCTCTTCTCACCAGAGCCATGCTAGCACCTGCACTAGTATCTCCCATGGCTTAATCTACATTTTTGTGGCCACTAAAGATATTTGCATCTTTCTTTGGGAAAGGACTAGTGCAAGGGTGGGAGTCCAGCTCAATGACAGAGTACTCAGCTAGAGCAAGACCCTGTGTTCCATCCTTAGTACTAAGCGGGGTGGGGAGGAAAAGAAATAAAGAATAGCCCATCTGAAAAAAGAGTATTTTTGCCAAAACAATAAGGCCAGACACATATCAAGTAAGTTTAAATCAGACACAGTGACACACACCTGAAGACTCAGAACAGCTTGGTCTGTACAGTGAGCCATTACCCCAAAAATCCAACACCAACAATGATTTATATGACTTTTGCAGAATTGTTTAGTGAACTATCCTACTGATGAAATATAAAAGATATAGCACTTGGGAGGCAGAAGGCAAGTGGACCTCTGGAAGTTCAAGGCCAGTCTGTTCTACACAGCAAATTCCAGGTGAGCCAGAGCTACATATTAAAGCCCTGTTACAAAAGGCTAAAAAGGGAAAAAATGCACCTCATTGACTTCCTGTAGCTGCTCTAACGAGTCAGCACAAATGTTCAAGACAACAGATCTTCTTGTACAGTCTGCAGGTTGGAGTCCCAGATCACTATCCTGGGGCTCACATCTATAGCTCTGCCAGCTACCTCTTGTAGCTTCCTTTCCAGCCAGCGTTCCTGGGCTGGTGGCTGTACTCCTCCAGTCTCTGCCTTAGTTATCCAGGCAGGGAGCCTCCCTCTGCCTCTCTTGTAAGTGTACCTGATTGTATCTAGGCCTACTGCAGCTACAAAGTCTCCTGTTTTCCTTAGAAAGAAACACATGGTTACAGGCTCCAAGGTCCAGGGTATTTCCCTAGTACTCAGAAACTGAGCATGGAACCGAGAGCCTCACACATGCCAGATCAGCAGGCTGCTATCAAGCTGTACCCCCAAGTCCTTTTTATACATTTTTATTTGAAGATAGGGCCTTGAAACCTGGCATACATGAGACATATATATAATTCTTGCATTTGAGAGATGGAGGCAGGAGAATCAAGAGTTTAAGGCTAGCCTTGGCTATATTTACAAGTTCAAAACCAACCAGGGCTGTCTGAGAGGTCTTTGCAATAAAGCAATTTGATGATGATGATGGTGATGATGATGATGATGGTGGTGATTTCACCTAGTTGTCTAGTCTGGACTTGAACTTACTCTGCAACCCTTGAACTTGCAACCCTCCAGCCTCCAGCTCTCAAGTAGCTGAGATTGAAGTCTTGTGTCCCTAGGGTTGGACCTTTTATCTTAAGGGGTCACTGTTCAGCATGCAACACCCAGCAGTTGACTACTCCTAAATGATTTCCCACAGAAACACATATGCATGTAGTCACGGCAGCCACAGCCCCACTGCTGATGATCTCAGGCACGCTGTTCTCAGTTATGCAAACAGACATGCAGCAGCGGAAATAACAGAAGTGCAAAACATGGAAGGTTCATAATACAAGAAGCCAGAAACATGGAGCTGGCAAGATGGCTCAGCGTGTAGGAGCACTGAGAGTTCTTGCAAAGGTCCTGAGTTCAAATCCCAGCAACCACATGGTGGCTCACAACCATCCGTAATGAGATATGATGCCCTCTTCTGATGTGTCTGAAGACAGCTACAGTGTACTTATATATAATAAATAAATAAATCTAAAAAAAAAAAAACAACAACCTCAATTCCCAACAACCACATGAAGGCTCACTGTACAAGTACAGTGTACTCATATACATAAAAAAATAAATAATTTTTTAAAAAGCCAAAAAACAGCCCAAATGTCACATGGCAGACTATTACACAATGAAACCTCAGAAACACACAAAACCCAGCTCTCTATTACTTAGGGGTTTGTGCATAATATGATAAAACCACAAGGAAGAAGAAGAAAAAAAAATTCAACAGTGTCTCTAAGGAAGAAAGCAGGCTAAACTGTAGAGGCCACAGGGGTTCTGAAGACAGTGATGAGGACTTGCTCCTTCCTTGCTGTTTTGAGCCAGGGTGTCACTTTTGAGCCATGGCTAACCTGGAACTTACCATATAGATCAAGCTGGCCTCTAAATGAGAGGTCTGCCTGCCTCCACTCCCAAGTGCTGGGATTAAATTGTATGCCACCACAGCTGACTCTACTTCTTTAAACATAAAATGGGACTGCAAAAAAAAAAAAAAGCAATTTTTTTTCAAAAGGAAATCAAACACACACACAATACCATGCACACATAATACAAATATATATATATATATATATATATATATACACACACACCATGAAAAGGGTGTATATGGCATATACATATATGCATGCATATGCATATATGCCATATTCACACTTTCCGTGATATATGATAGTGAAAAAAGCCACTGCAGCTTGCAGTAGCTATTATCCCAACCTGGAAAATAAAATGTGGTCACCAAGTTCACTGCTGAGAAGAATTCAATGGTTTCCTTAGAGACATACCCCATATAATGAGACTATGCCCATCATAAGATATAAAGTGCCCAAAAGCTGATGCACAAGCCAGGCCTGGGGTATTGCTGTGATCCCTCACTCTCTCTCTACAAGGGGCCACCTGCTGTCTGAAGGAACAGTAAAGCCTACAGAAGAAAGGAGTAGTAAGGGAGACTGCCACTAGGAAGACAGCGGGCCAGGCCTAGAAAAGTCATTTCTGGTTATCTCAAGTACAAAGGTGCTATCAGCAGGTAACAGAGACCATCAACTTAGTAAACTTCATAATGTACAGGCCAGCTCTACAGTCAAGAATTATCTGGCCCAAATATCAACAGTGTTAAGGTTGAAAAATCTGGTGTGTAGTGACCACCTGGGAGAGTAGTGTCTTTAAGAAAGCTAGCTGCTGCCATCCCACATGAAACATGATGAGACAGCTTCCCCACAAGAGATCTACAACACCTTAGTGAAAGTTTCCACTCCTCAGACTCTCACCCAGCAGACATACTAACTACGTGCTGAACATGCATATAGAGAGAACTGTTAGCTACCAGGAGGATTTGGTAGATTATAAGGGCCTCAAGAATGCTGCCCCAGATTCGTTCATCTTTCTCTCTAGCACTGAAAGAGCTGTTTGGAATGTTCATAAATCCTAATGCAGAGCACCTGGCACAAGACAATCAAGCACTCAATAGCACCTGATAATATCACTGCAAAAGAGCATTCAAAAATCACCTTACATTCCGTCATTATATCTTATATTTTAGTCCACCTTAATACATCTCTAAGCACCAGAGAACCTGGCACTATTGGGTGCCAGTATCTGACAGGTACTGAACGCGCAGAGGACTAACAGTGCTATCCTACAGCAGACACATTTCCCCCTCAACCAGAGCACAATAAGAGAAAAGCACTGGACACAGGTAGGCGCCCTTCCAAATGCACTCTAACGCCGCACTTCCCTTTGAGACACCGCCCTTGCCCCAGTGTCCACAGTCAGGCTCTAACTTGAACAAGGGACCCAGAATGAGTACCATACACAGCTAATTACCAATTCAGGGACACTGAGTGCATCTACACCCATGTGTGCTGACTGCTGTGCTGTGCTAGGCAAGAGCATGACTCAGTCGAGATCCCTGAGGACCATGGCACCCCACTAAGGACCTCTAAGAAACAGGAGAAGCACTGGCTGCTTCACGCCATGGGTGTACGCCTTTCTCCATGTCTACTGCAGCTGTGCTGAAAGAAAACTGCCTGAAAACCTATTGCTTCACTAGCTAGTGCTTCTCAATTGGAAGACCTCACATTAGAAATCACATCCATCTGTCACTTCAGACTGCAAAGAACAAATGTGCAGAAAAACTTACTGACTAGCTAAAATTAAATGTACCTTTCCTAGCTGAGACTTAGTGCTGTTGAAGGAAGACAGGGCAAGAGCAAAATACTCCAGGAGAAGCCACCAAAAGAACACAATTTATGAACCGGGCGTGGTGGTGCACGCCTTTAATCCCAATACTCGGGAGGCAGAGGCAGACAGATTTCTGAGTTCAAGGCCAGCCTGGTCTACAGAGTGAATTCCAGGACAGTCAGGGCTACACAGAGAAACCCGGTCTCGGAAAAAAACAAACAAAAACAAAACAAAACAAAAGAACACAATTTATATTCCTTGGGTCTTCTTCAATTCCCATCTTTGCAAAACTAAGGAAAACCCAGAAACTTCTTGTGAAATTGACTCATCAAACATTGCTTACACAAAATTCTAGTACTACCAGCCAAGGGTAGACATTCTCCTTTGAACATTGGAAAGCGCACACTGGTGTAGCTTCGCTGTCAGTATATGCTCAACTACTGGCCCTGTCCTATCTGTGATCAGAGAAAGAATCAACTTCTATGGTCTTATTTGGAAGCACAATTTCATGTTTCTAAAAGCTTTATCAGTTACAGGCCAGCAACATGACTCAGTAGATAAAAGGGCCTGCCACCAAGGCTGACGACCTGAGTTTGATCCCCAAAGCCCAATGTGAAAGGAGAGGACTCTCAAAAGTTGTCCTTTAACCTCCACATACGCAGACATGCACATCTGCGATAAAAAACAATGGAAGTTTCATAAGTTAGTAAGAGTAAAATACACAAAAATGTCTCTTTTTAAAAAGGATTTATTTATTTGTATTTTGTGTGTTTGTCTGCACATTTGTCTGTAAACCATATACATGCTGTGCTCACAGAGGCCAGAAGATATCAGGTCCCCTGGAACTGGAGTTATAGATAGCTATGGATCAAGCCTTGTCTTCTGCAAGAGCTGTAAATGCTCTTAACCACTGAATCACCTCTCCAGACCCAAAGATCTACATATTTCAATTTTTTTATGTGTATAGGTGTTCTAACTGCATATATGTATGTATAACATGTGCATGCCTGGTGAGTCTGGAGGAAAGAAGAGGGCATCAGACCCCATGAAACTAGAGGTACAGCCAGTTATTAGCTATCATGTGAGTAATAGGAATCAAATCCAAGTCCTCTGCAAGAGCAGCAAGTGCTTTTAACTGCTGAGTCACATGTCTGTGCCCCACCTGAGTGGGGTACCTACAGAAAGAAGCAAGGGAAGGGCACCGGATTCCCTGGAACTGGAGTTATGCAGACTCAAAGCCATGAGGGTGCTAGGGACCAAATACAGGTCCCCTGCAAGAGCAGGCAGCAGCACTCCTAAACTTCAACCATGCAGCCTGACATCTTCTTTAAATGTGCTGAGTGTGAGTGTGTATGTGTGTTAGAGAGAGAGAGAGAGAGAGAGAGAGAGAGAGAGAGAGAGAGAGAGAATCTTACCCTCTCAGTCACCACCACCCCAGACAAAATGTATCTTCTTAATGCTGCTTTCAACTTCACTTCTGAGTTACAAACTGTTTGTCTAGAAATGATACAGGCTAGATGCATACAAATATTCAGCCAGGTAGGTGGGACACACCTAGCATCCCAGCACTAAGGTGGCAGATCTCTGTGAGTTCAAGGCAAGCCAGGTCTACATGGCAAGTCCCATGCCAGCAAAGGCTACATAATATAAAAGCCTATCTTGGGCTAGAGAGATGGCTCAGCAGTTAAGAGGATGGACTGCCCTTCTGAAGGTCCTGAGTTCAAATCCCAGCAACCACATGGTGGCTCGCAACCATCTGTAATGAGATCCAATACCCTCTTCTGGTGTGTCTGAAGAGAGCAACAGTATATTTGCATATATAAAATAAACACATCTTTTAAAATATAAATAAATAAATTAATTAATTAAGGAAGAGCTGCCAAGTTGGCTCAGTAATGGAGAGCTCTTGTGCTTGCAAAGGACCAGGTTTTGTTTCCAGCACCCACACAGTAGCTCAGGAATTTGGTGCACCCTTCTGACCTGTGTGGGCATCAGGAATGCATGTGATGTACAGACATACACGCAGACAAAGTTCATACACATAAAGAAACTTACACATTTTTTAATAAAAAGAAACCATACTAAGTTTATGTATTTATGTGGGAAAGTTCATGTGGAGATATTTATGTGGTCAGAGGACAACTTGCAGGAATGGATTCTTTATCTCTACCATGCAGGTCCTAAGGATGGAACTCAGTTCCTCAGGCTTGGTAGCAAATGCCTTTATCTGCTGAACCATCTTGCTGGCACCGTGGAACACTTTAGTATGCTGTTCTAAAGATCAAAACACAAACAGCAGTCCTTCCTGCTCTTGGGAGCAAGGCTCAAGAGTTCCTAAGAAAACTTGTAATTCCAGCTCTCTTGACGGCAGAAGCAGAGAACTGCCATAAGTTCTAGGTCAGCCTGGGCCGTATATAGAGTATCAGAATAGCCAGAATTACACAGCAAGGCTCTGTCTCAAATTAAAAGAAGAAAGGGGGGGGGGAGACAGAGAGGGAGGGAGAGGAGGCAGAGGAGGGGGAGGAAGAGATGAGTGGGGAGATGACTCAGTGTGTAATGTGCTTGTATCCAAGCATGGGGAGCTGAGTTCAGACCCTAGAATGCAGGTGAAGGTGTATGTGGGTGTGAAGTCCTGTAAACTCAGCACTCCTACAGTGAGATAAGAAGCAGAAACAGGAACATCCCCAGACTTGTGGGCCAGCTAGCCTGGTGGACACAGGAAATGAAAGAGTCTGTCTCAAACAAGGTGGAAGGTGAGGACCAACAGCTGACACTGCCCTCTGACCTTTGTGCATGACACACACATGAACATGGATACAAACACACATACACAAAGAATTTTTTAATGATTCACTTTTATTTTATGTGCATTGGTGTTTTGCCTGCATTTGTGTGAGGGTGTCCGATCCCCTGGAACTGGAGTAACAGACTCCATATGGGAGATCTAAGCTCCCATGTGGGTTCTGGAAATTGAACCCAGGTCCTCTGGAAGAGCAGCCAGTGCTCTTAACTGCTGGGCCATCTCTCCAGCCCCACAAAAAGGGTGTTCATAGTAAGCTTAGTAATGGGGGCAGGAAAACAATATTCACACTGACTAGAACCCAAAGCTACACTAAGAAGGCTCCACTCACTGAAGGCCTTCACCTGGAGAACCACACATCAGCGGGAGAAGGAAAGTGCTGCTGTAGATCACACTGATGGCTGTCCCACATTCTGCATCACCCCTCACATTTCCTACTCGGGCTTCCTAATCAGCACCCAGGAAACTAGTTTGAAGGCCATACCCACCTAGGCTTTTTCCAGAGGCTCTGTGACAAATGTCTGTCACACCATACTAGGTCTCACCAGATACAACTTGAGACATCTCCCCACCCTCAACTGCCACCCAAACTTTATTTAGAATGAAACCTATAACCTCAAATGAAATGGCCAGTGTTGCTGTTTAAGCACAAGACAGGTATTCTTCAACAGGAAAATGAACAAATATAAGAGTCTAGGGGTTGAAGCTATTTGGGTTTCCACAAAGAATGGATCACTTTAAAACAGAAAGCAGTCCTGGTAGTGGTGGTGCATGCTTTTAATCTCAGCATTTGGGAAACAGAGGCAGGAGAATTTCTGAGTTCAAGGTCAGCCTGGTCTACAGAGCTAGTTCCAGGACAGCCAGGGCTCCACAGAGAAACCTTATCTCAAGAAGACCAGCAACAATACATGAAGCAAAGACTGAGGCTCCTACACTTCCTGTGACTGCTTTGAGTCTTCTCCTCACCAATCTGAACTCAGAGGTGGGCAAATGAATACATGTGTGTTGAGTGACTGCCCTACCTACCTGACTGTCCTCACTGCGTATACATATGTGTTGCATGTATGATGCACAAATGTGTTTGTGTGTTTGCACATGTGTATGTTCAGGTCAGAGGTCCAATTCCTCGACCATCCCAAACTCACCCTTTAGGACCTGCATTTGTTAAACATATCACTGAACTACATACACCTCTTCAACTGGCTACACTGGCTGACAGCAGCTCTAGAGACTCTCCTGCCCAGTGCTGGGACTGCAAACACATGCCACTGTGCCTGCCTTCTTAATATTACTGCTGGGGAGCCAAACTCAGGTCCTCACACTTGACTCACAGTGCCCTTCTGCAGCCACAATCTGATTTGTTTTCACATGGTCTTAGCCAGAGAGAGACAGAGAGACAGAGAGAGAGACAGACCACTGCAATGCCAAACAAACTGCTGTGACCCCACTTTAGCATACTGACTGCAGCTTGCAGTCTTGGTGGACCTCCACTGTTCAGGCTGTAGGTTTGTTTTCCCATAAACATATGTACTTGCTATATAAAATATCCATTTATGTATTACAAGGGCTCTAATATTGAATTGTTACTACATATTTACTTTCTTTTTCCACAAATACATGTTTATTATAGAAGATATACATTTCTGAGCTGGCCATGCGATCCCAACACTTAGGAGGCTGAGGCAGGAGAGGAGCAAGAAATTCAGGCTAGCCTGAGCAGCAGTCATGAGGCAGAGAGCTAGGTGGATCTTTGTGAGTTTGAGACCAGCCTGATTTACCTAGTGATCTAGGATAACCAAGACTGTACAAAGAGAGTCTGTCTCAAAACAAAACAACCTAATTAATTAAATTAAAAATAAAAAAAGAAACAGATGAGAAAACCAAGAGACTGGAATGGGGAATAAGGTGAGAAAACTTCAGAAGCAGCTTGCACACTGTCCCTCCTGCTGACCATCAGTGTGCAGGGAGCACTCTGGATGCTTGAGTTCACATCTCTGCTTCACAAGCTCCCTTATCTCCAATGGATGGAGGAGAAAGATATCACACTCCAATCCCTAAAGCAATGATGCTCAAAGCAGAGCCTGTGGCAGGCGGTGACAACTGCTGACTTACAGCATAAGGACAGTATGCTGTCCCAAGCTGTGCTTGCTCTCGTGCCAACTGCTTGCCAGATGAACCTATAAACACTTCCATTTATGAGTGACGTGTGATAGGACAATACATAGAATGCTGTTTGAGCTACACCCGCAGAAACAGCTCTCTTCTTAGTTTATCCAGAGATGTTAGGCCATGAAATAAACACTGAGATAAGATGAATTTCTCAGAGGGCAAGAGCATGGCCCGCTCTTTCAAAGGACCTAGGTTCAATTCCCAGAACCAACATAGCAGCCCACCACTGTCTGTAACCCCTGTTCCAGGGGGTCTGATGTGCTCTCCTAGCCCCCACAGACATACATGTAGGCACAACACATAAAAGTAAGTGAATCTTTAGAAAAAATAATAAATTTTATATTTTATATTTAGTCAGATCACTACAACACAGAAAAAAAAAGATTGGAACAAATCAAATTGTTTAACTCAAGAGATATTCTAATGAAGGGACACATATTAAATAGCCCTACACTTCATATGGTGACCACAGTATCTCTATTTGGATAAGTAAGTTTAGAGGCACAATAAAAGCACTGACCAATTTTATGGATGAGAGAAACACACCTCACCAAGCAGACTTTAATATGCCTCTCTGATACACTTCTGTGTCCAGAAGAGAAAAAGAGCATCAAAAATGTCAACAATAGCTTGATAATGTGGCACACACCTTTAATCCCAACACTTGGGAGGCAAAGACAGGTGGATTTCTATAAGTTCAGGTCAGCCTGGTCTACAAAACTATTTTTAGGATAGCCAGGACTATACAAAGAAACCCTATCTCAAAAAACCAAAATAAATAAAGTCAGCAATGAAGAAATTATAGCTGACTTTTAATCTCATTTTCATGTAGACAATAAACACAAATTCCCTTTAATAGGAATGCAAATTATCATAGGAAAATCATTAGACTATGACATAATGTGAATAGGGTATGCTATGGACGAAGTCAGAGGAAAACACACAGATTTGTTGTGCTTATTGATTTATGAGTCTCAACTTAGCCATGCTGAGAACAGATGGCAAAAGAAATTGGCCCAAGTGTCACTATGATGGTACAAATATGGCAGACAGCAGGAAATACATTATTCTTCATTTCAACCTTTTCCTAGAAATAGCTCCTGGATGTGGTGGAGTGAGAATGGTGAGCAGGTGTGGGAGGGTTTTATTTCTGGCAAGAGTTGATGCAAAGGAGAACACTGAATTGTTACTTTCTGCTTAATTCCAGAAATGAAACAAGGAACATCAGAAATACCTTCAACAATTTTATATTTCTAAAACATTATATTTTTGGAAAGGTTACTGGTAGTAAGAACATAGTAGTCTTTATTTTTGTATAAAATGTCTTCTTAAAATTCAAAACATGCATACCATTTAAGCCTAGCACTGGGAGGCAGAGGGAAGCAAGTCTCTGAGTTCAAGGCCAGGCCCAGAGACTTTGTCACAAATCAAGAAAAAAATTTAAAAGCCTAAAATAACATGAATATATTTATAGTATACCCAAACAATGAAACCAGTAAGAATATCTGCAGAATTACTACTAAAAGAACACTAGTTCAGAATTGCTAAAAAAAAGAACACTGCATCATGAGATAGCTTGGGCAGGTAGAGGTACTCCATGCCAGGCCTGATGATCTAAACCTTAACCCCGGGACCTACATGGCAGAAGAAAACTGACCCATGAAAGTTATCCTCTGACCTCCATACTCATGGCATGCATTTCCACACACACACACACACACCAAATAATAAACAAACAAACAAACAGAGAAAATGGAAAATGTTACTTCATGTAGTTCCTCTGGCTTTGGCTTTGCTGAGTTCTACAGCACAGCTGTTGCACTCTCTGTCTCTCGTCTACACTGGTCAAATGCAGACTTGGGGATTTGTTTCTGCCAGGTTCTAGGCATCTATTTTGGCTTTTTTTTTCTCGGTGTGCTAATGCTACCCAGGAGCCCATGTGGTGAAACAGTAACTACATGAAATCTATTAAGTCCTTACAAGCTTTACACATTAGAATTCTTAGATTAATTCGTTCTTTGAGTCCTCAAACAATCTAAGACCTGAACAGAGTCCTTAAGTAAGACTATTTCATAACAAGAAAAAATCTGATAAAAAAATGTAAAAGTCTAAGGCTCCATCAGGACACATTCCCAATGCCCACCATGTACACCCAGGCTGCTCTGACCTTGAGGTTGATCCCCTAGGCCTTTGCAGCAGACTGTCCTATGTCACCAGATCCTTAGGTCTCTTAGTAAGAGGCTGGTCAGTTCTGGTTAACATCACTAGTTTGGTAAATAAGGAAGAGTGCTTTCATATTAGAAATCCAGGAGAGTAGAAATGGCAGTCCATGGGTCACTGGATACTTTGTTTCCTGGTCTACAGAAAGATTGACCCATTTGGCTTATTTTCTTTGATATGGATATGTAAACTACAAGAGTTTGGTTTTTCATTTGAGACAGGTCTCACTCCAGTTCAGACTTCTAATCTTTTGAGAACCAGAATGCCTCACTTTAAAACAGGAGTTCTACCAAAGGATGGAGCCCACTTCAGTGGGATGGCACTAGCATCTCCTCCTTTGTGCAAGCATCTCTCAAGCCAGAGTAAAGAAAAAGATCCACCTTACAGCTAAAGCAATGAATCCGATAGTAAATATCAGGCAGGCACCTGACTGTCCATGTAGGAGCGTCAGAGAGCCAGTCCTTGCTGTCCTTTCTAAACTGCCTTATCCGTTTCAGAAAGAATTCAAATCTCCTCTTTCTAAAGTAACAAGATGCAGGAAGGGAGAGGGCTCCAGGGCTAGCTAACCAACTGGTCAGAAGTGTGGCTGAGCACTATCAGGCTCTCCAAACGCAGAGGGCGTAGTAGTAAGACTCGTGTCTGCTGCCTGCTGGAACACAGATAAGGAGATGGGTACAGATGGCTTCCTCCTGCTGTCTCCATAACATGACTCACCACGGCATGGAGAGCTTTCTAGCTAAACAATTTAAATAATCTTTAATGATGAAAAACCACATGAGTGGCTCAGAAAACTACTTAAGCAGATACACCAAAAACCATTTCACGAAACTCTAGATCTATTAACTGCTACTAGTATCTAGATAGATACAAGTGGGTTTCATGCCGGGCGTGGTGGCACACACTTGGGAGGCAGAGGCAGGCAAATTTCTGAGTTGGAGGCCAGCCTGGTCTACAGAGTGAGTTCCAGGACAGCCAGGGCTATACAGAGAAACCCTATCCCGAAAAACAAAAACAAAAACAAACAAACAAACTGAAGCAGGGCTAGAGAGATGGCTCAGCGGTTAAGAGCACTGACTGTTCTTACAGAGGACCTGGATTGGTTCTTTGGGTGGCTGGCTTATAACCACCTCAAGCTCCAGAGGAGTTTTTGGGCTCTGTGAGCATCAGCAGTCACATGCATATACTCATGCACAGACACACATATTCATAATAAAAATACATCAAAAATGAAAGAAAGCCAGGCAGTGGTGGCACACAACTTTAATCTCAACTGGGAAGGCAGAGGCAGGCAAATCTCTCTCAGTTCTAAGCCAGCCTGGTCTACAGAGATAGAACAGCCAAGGCTACACAAAGAAATTCTGTCTCTGAGAAAAAGGAAGGAAGGAAAGAAAGAAGAAACTTGGCACTTTGTAATTAAATTTTGTTTAAATAAAAAAGATGGGGCTGGTGAGATGGCTCAGCAGGTAAGAGCACCCGACTGCTCTTCCAAAGGTCCTTAGTTCAAATCCCAGCAACCACATGGTGGCTCACAACCATCCGTAACAAGATCTGACTCCCTCTTCTGGTGTGTCTGAAGACAGCTACAGTGTACTTACATGTAATAAATAAATAAATCTTAAAAAAAAAAAAAAAAAAAGAAAAAAGATGGCCAGGCGTGGTGGCACACGCCTTCAATAGAAACCCTGTCGGGGGGGGGGGGGGGACAAAAAACAAAAAAACAAAAACAAAACAAAAAAGATGAATAGTGAACACAGAGATCAAATGTTTGTCCATATTTAATGAAAGAAATTAGCCTACATGTTTTTATTTTTGTTTTGTTTTGTTTTGTTTCGAGGCAGGGTTTCTCTGTGTATCCCTATCTGTCCTGAAACTCACTCTATAGACCGGGCTGGCCTTGAACTCATAGAGGTCTCCCTGCCTCTGCCTCCTGAGTGCTAGGATTAAAGATGTGCACCTCACCACCCAGCTCCCGATAACTTAAGAAACGTGCTATTCCATTCTACTACATGGGTAGATTTATTTGGTCACATTCTAATGCTACCACATAGATGTAATGTAAAAATGTAATTCTTTCAGGTTTCTTAACATTCAGATATTTTTTTGTTGCTGTTTTGAGACAGTGTCATATATAGCCTAGTCTGATCTCCAATATTATACATAGTCAAAGGTCATCTTGAGTCCCTGGTCATCACCTTCCCAAGTGCTGGGATTACTGGCCTGGTCTACCACACTCAGTTTATGAGGAGCTGGTGACTGACCCCATGGCCTCATGCACATAAGGCAAGTGTCCTACTGACCAAGGCACATTCCTGCCACCAATACATTGTTTATTAAACTGATCAAGATGTAACATAGTCCCAAAAAAGGATGTAACAGAGTAAACAAAAGGCCACCGGGTTCAGTCACTAACATCTCCACCCTATGTGATCCCTCCGACTGGCTAGCACCACTGTCTGTTAACAGCCACCAGTTTATATTTATTGTCAGAGATAAACTCACAATTTGATTTGACTAAAGTACAAGGACAGAACCACTTCAGTCCCAAAGAATATCTAAGGGCTGCTAAAACTAAAAGGGGCATCACAGCTGACAGGACACTGCGTCCAAACAGAAATAAGCCTCAGCTGTACTACAGCTATCTCATACTGTAGATGTCTGCTTTCCAAACGCTGACTGACTGGGAACTGACGAAAGCCCAGTAACTCTCAATCTTTTCCCCTCTTACTCAAGAAAGTAACATGCAAGTCCTGTCATGGGCTGGAGAGATGGCTCAGCCATTAGGAGCACTGGCTGCCTCGTATGTTTACAGTAAAATAGTAAACTATATTATTTCTATTGAAGACACAATCAAATCAGTATGTAGTTATTTAACTCTATCAATATCTATTCATCCACGCTATTGCATGGTTTTGAATGCACCATGCCAATAAAACCTTGAAGGATCCAGTACTGGAATTATAATGGGTGTTTCAATATCAAAGCTTGCATCCCACATACGGTGTTATTATTAAATGTCATATACTAGTTGCTATTCTGGGTGAGTTGCCTCATTAACTCCATTCACTTATTTCATTAATAACTTTATCATTTATCCTTACAGGACAATATCTCATAAACAGGAAGTGGAAGTTTTCAGTTTCTCTGTTCCTGACCAGGCAGGCTGCCTCAAACTTTCCTTGTGGCCAGGGATGCTGCTGAATGTCTTATCCTCCTGCTTCCACCTCCCAAGTACTCAAATTACAGGTAAAACATACCCAATATATCCGGCTTCATGTGGTGCTGGGGGTGAAACCCAGGACATCACATGGTAGGCAAGCATCCTACCAATGAGCTACATGCCCGCCCCGAGCAGTACAAGTTCTGATAAGTGGCAGTGCTCAGCAGGAAGTCATTTAGATATGAACTTGATGTCCTCACCTCACTCGCTCCCTCCGTGTCTACACAAGCCCCTCAAGCCTCCTTCAGTCTCAAGTTCAGGTGCCACTGACTCAGTATACCATCATCCTCTAATGCCTGGGCACAGCAGTCTGTGCAGCTCCACATTACTCTACATTCCAAAAACCGACAGGCAAGGGGTGGAGGAGCAACTCAGTGGTACAACATCTACCTGGAATGAACAAGGTCCTGGGACCTATGAAGGGGGAAGAACCTCCCCTATTCCAAATGATGCTCAAAGCATCTAATGCAGCAGAGTGAGCACTGGCTGGGCTGCACGTGAAGATGCCAGTGCTGCACAGCCAGTGCTGCGCCAGATATGGACTTAGCTCCAGAAGCAGAAAGGGGAGGTGTGGGCACCAAATACAAGGACTGAGAGATAACTAGAGTTATGTATCAACAACAGCAGCAAATTGGTGCACACCTGTGATCCCAGCAGTAGGGAGGCCAAGGCAGAAAAATCACTACAAATTTAGGGCCAGCCTGACCTACTTAGGGAATTTTAGGAAAGCCAGGGTTACACAGTGACACCTTGTATCAACAAACTAACTGTACTAAATCCCCAGCCATTGAGGTGATAGCCTGTGTTAGACTTTAGTTCACAACAGCAGACATAGTTGGGGGTGAGGTAGGATAGAGAACTGGCCACATTTCTAGTGCGCAACAGCGGATAGCAGTGACAACAGGACTGCAGAACTCCTGAAGGGGTCCGAGTGAAGAACCTTGACCGTGCAAGTCTAAAAGCCCACTTTAAAGAATGAAGAAGCCGGGCGTGGTGGCGCACGCCTTTAATCCCAGCACTTGGGAGACAGAGGCAGGCGGATTTCTGAGTTCGAGGCCAGCCTGGTCTACAAAGTGAGTTCCAGGACAGCCAGGAATATACAGAGAAACCCTGTCTCGAAAAACCAAAAAAAAAAAAAAAAGAATGAAGAAAACTCAATTGCATGATCATACTCTACAGAGGTCAAAGTGGGGCGAACTCATTTAAAAACACTTGTGGCAACTACTCCATAAGGTCACTTAATTAACTATTTTCTTTAAAAATTGCTCCCTGGGCCAGGCAGCTCCCACAGCAGTTAAGCGCACTGGCTGTTCTTCCAAGACCCAGTGTCTGAGTCCTAGCACCAGCAGGATTGCTCCCAACCATCTCTCCAGCTCCAAAGGATATCTACTGCCCTCTTCTGGCCTCCAAGGACACCAGGAACAGACATGGTGCATACATGCAGGCAAAGCAACCTTAAACATAAAATAAAAATAAATCTCAGCCGGGCAGTGGTGGCACACGCCTTTAATCCCAGCACCAGGGAGGCAGAGGCAGGCGGATTTCTGAGTTCGAGGACAGCCTGGTCTACAAAGTAAGTTCCAGGACAGCCAGGGCTATTCAGAGAAACCCTGTCTCGAAAAACCATAAATAAATAAATAAATAAATAAATAAATAAATAAATAAATAAAAAATTTAAAATCTCTTTTTAAAATAATAGCTTTGAGCCGGGCATGGTGGCACACACCTTTAATCCCAGCACTTGGGAGGCAGAGGCAGGCGGATTTCTGAGTTCGAGGCCAGCCTGGTCTACAGAGTGAGTTCCAGGACAGCCAAGGACCCTGTCTTGAAAAACCAAAAAAAAAAAAAAAATTGCTTTGTTGCTAGGGGTTGGGTGAGACATACCTGTGACCAATCTGAGCTACATCTCATAGCCTGACTCAAAGGGACAAAAGAAACAGACACAACCAGCTTCCTTACTAATGGTACAATGTTTTGCAAATGGGAGGAAGTCAGACAGATCATACAAGAAAACCAGGTCTGCTCAACATCAACAGATCATAGAAAGTTTACAGAAAAGTAACATTTCCTACCACAGAAACTATGCAGAGGTTTCCAGATGTGTGGTCATTTGTACATCAAATAACTGCACACCCCGTGATCTTCACTGGAGTCTGTTCTTACTCATTTCCAGCTGAGATGTCTATGGGCCTTGCCCAGGTAACAGTTTCAAATGAGTCAAAAGTTAACTCCCGGGCCTAAGGACTAGGGGTACAGTTGGGGTAGAGCTTAGCTGGCATGCAGGAGGCTCTGGGTTTATCCTCAGCACTGGGAGAAAGGGGGGAAAGGCAGAATCAAACATGGTTTGTAAGAAGCCTATTATAGTATAGTGAAATACAGGTTCCAGAACTAGCCAAAGAAGAAAGCTTCCCATGGTGGTGTTATCACATAGGCCCCATATTTGTCAGCACACTGAACAAGCTCTAAGAAGGATCACACACTCATCCTAAACACCAGTAAGCATAGACAGCAGTACCAGCCAGCTCAGAGACACAGGAGCCATGAGTGACAGCACCTATAACTTCAACTATTACAAAGCCACAGCTTCTACAGCTCCTGCCAATATGGCTCTTGGTCTGCCACACTCATGACTGAAGAAAATGGTGCGCTTCAGCTCAAACTATGTGAAACTTTCTCACTAACTAAGATCACAGATCCCTCAATTCTAGTCAGATTAAAAATCCCTGAGGGCCGGGCATGGTGGTGCACGCCTTTAATCCCAGCACTCGGGAGGCAGAGGCAGGCGGATTTCTGAGTTCGAGGCCAGCCTGGTCTACAAAGTGAGTGCCAGGACAGCCAGGGCTACACAGAGAAACCCTGTCTCGAAAAACCAAAAAAAAAAAAAAAAAAAAAAATCCCTGAGGAAAAAAGAAACTTTTCTTTATATAGTTCATCCTGAAAAAGTTTCCTCCAAGGTTCCACCTTTCCACCTTGCAGGGCCTCGATGACTTGCAGAGAAACCAAGAGGGATAAAGTCATTCTATTAAATGTATCAGTGTTTGAATGCAACTCCTAATGCCGTCTTCTTTAACACTGGTAACTAGTTCAACTCCATGAAAAAAAGTAGCAGTTACACAGCTCCGGCAGCCTCCTCTCCATCTGAAATAACTGTGCTAATCCCATAATCAGTCGCTTGCTGTTGTTTACAGTCATCAGCAACTACTGACTGATGAACATCTTATGAAGAGGGCTCACACACTCCTAGTGTGCGTCCCACAAAGACTGCTGTAAAGAAAGCTGGAGGCAGGGGAAAGGAGAAAAAGCAGGATGCTTTGGGGACTTGATAGTCCTTACATAACTGACACCATAGGCACCCTATGGCCTAGGGAAGAACAGGCAAAGGACACCCCACCCTGGCCAAGAGGGAGCGTTTTATCGATATGGAAGCCTATAAGACAGATACTAATCAAGGCTGCTTTACTCAGAAAGATTCTGAGCATACACAAGAAAGGAGAAGGACTGAAGTGGAGACCAGCCATTACCTCACGCACCTCAACATACTGCCAATAGGTTGTGAGGCAAGAACACTGCAGGGATCTCCAAAAAACTAAATGAAACCTATCTCTGCTGCTAGGAAAAGAAATCTGGGGACTGGAGAGATGGTTCAGTGGTTATGAGCACACTGTCTGCTCTTCCAAAGGACCCAGGTTCAATTCCCAGTACCCACATGACAGCTCACAACTGTCTTTTACTCCAGTTCCAAGGGATCTGACACCCTCACACCAATACACATAAAATAAAGTTAAACAGATTATGTATTAAAAAAAAAATCTGAGCAGGGCAGTGGTGGTGCAAGCCTTTAATCCCAGCACTTGGGAGGCAGAAACAGGAGGATTTGTGAGTTCGAGGCCACAACTTTCCAGAAACAGCAACATAGCACCTTACCAAAATAAAATAATAATAATAATAATATACATTTTTATTATGGTGGCTCAGGAAGTGTTGAGACAGGGTCTGGGCTCTATAGTTAACTCATGGCAATCCTGCCTCAGCTGCCCAACTGCTGGAGTTCTAAGTATGCACACCATGCCCAGCTCATCTTACTCTGCAGCCCAGGAAGGCCTCTGACTCATACCAATACTCTTGCCTCAGTGTCCTGCGTGCAAGGGTTGTAGTCAGGCACCTGACAGTGTTTACCAGTGTTTGCTTGTTTGCCTGTGCTTTGGGTGGGTAGTCCCCTGTAACGCAGACTCAGTGTTTGCCAGTGTCTGCTTGTTGTTTGCCTGTGCTTTGAGTGGGGTAGTCCCCTGTAACCCAGACTCAGTGTTTGCCAGTGTCTGCTTGTTGTTTGCCTGTGCTTTGGGTGGGGTAGTCCCCTGTAACCCAGACTCAGTGTTTACCAGTGTCTGCTTGTTTGCCTGTGCTTTGGGTGGGGTAGTCCCCTGTAACCCAGACTCAGTGTTTGCCAGTGTCTGCTTGTTGTTTGCCTGTGCTTTGGGTGGGTAGTCCCCTGTAACGCAGACTCAGTGTTTGCCAGTGTCTGCTTGTTGTTTGCCTGTGCTTTGGGTGGGGTAGTCCCCTATAACCCAGACTCAGTGTTTGCCAGTGTCTGCTTGTTGTTTGCCTGTGCTTTGGGTGGGTAGTCCCCTGTAACGCAGACTCAGTGTTTGCCAGTGTCTGCTTGTTGTTTGCCTGTGCTTTGGGTGGGGTAGTCCCCTGTAACGCAGACTCAGTGTTTGCCAGTGTCTGCTTGTTGTTTGCCTGTGCTTTGGGTGGGTAGTCCCCTGTAACCCAGACTACCTTTAAGTTTGATACTCAGGCAGGAATGACCTAAAACATCTGATCCTCCTGTCTCTACTTCCTGAATGCTAGGATTAAAGAGACATGGCACCACTCTAGTTTATGCAGGAGGGATAAAACCCAGGGCTTTGTGTACATGCGGCAACCACTCTACCAACTGAGCTACATCCCTAGCGATTTCCGAAATAATGACTGATTTGTTAAGATGAACCCTAGGCAGGAACCAGACAGACTTCAGTCGCTATGACAGCTTTGCCACTATGCTCTCTATCAAGTCACTGAATTTTGTCTATGCTACAGTTTCTGCACTGGGGATGGAGTAGATAACAATAACCAACTTCAGAAGGCTTTTGTGGGGATTAAATTAGAGAACAGTCATGAAACATCTCACAAAAGCCTGGCATGAAGTGCAATGTGCTGTTGCTCTAGTGGTGGTAAAAGTGTTGACAATGTGGGGGCCAGAGAGATGGCTCAGCGTTAGTTAAGAGTACAGACTGCTCTTCCAGAGGTCCTGAGTTCAATTCCCACCAACCACATGGTGGCTCACAACCATCTGTAATGAGATTCAATGCCCTCATCTGATGGGTCTGAAGACAGCTACCGTGTATTCATATACATAAAGTAAATAAGGCAGAAAAACCAGGAGTTCAAGGTTATCCTCAGCTACCTTAATAGTTCAAAGCCAGCTGGGCAGTCTACATACGGCTCAATCTGAAAACAACAAAAAGTGACTTTCAACTGCTGGCCAAACTGGCCCCACAGCCCTCTTGCCTTCACCCTTACTTCATGCTGTGGCTTGCTGAGCCTTTCCTTAACTCACAGAACACAGTGGCTTCCACCAGAACTTGATGGCTGCATGCCAGTAAGAAACTACTGGTGGCCGGGTGGTGGTGGGGCCTTTAATCCCGGCACTTGGGAGGCAGAGACAGGCAGATTTCTGAGTTCAAGGCCAGCCTGGTCTACAAAGTGAGTTCCAGGACAGCCAGGGCTACACAGAGAAACCCTGTTTCAAAAAACAAAAACATCCCAATGGAGAAGCTAGAGAAAGTACCCAAGGAGCTAAAGGGATCTGCAACCCTATTGTTGGAACAACATGATGTACTAACCAGAACCCTGGAGCTCTTGTCTCTAGCTGCATATGTATCGAAAGATGGCCTAGTCGGCCATCAATGGAAAGAGAGGCCCATTGGACTTGCAAACTTTATATGCCCCAATATAGGGGAATGCCAGGGCCAAAAGAATGGGAATGGGTGGGTAGGGAAGTGGGGGGCGCTATGGGGGACTTTTGGGATAGTATTGGAAATGTAATTGAGGAAAATATGTAATAAAAATATATAAAAATATAAAAAAAAAAAAAAACAAAAACAAAAACAAAGAAAAGAAAGAAAAGAAAGAAAGAGAGAGAAAGAAAGAAGGAAGGAAGGAAGGAACTACTAGTGACCGGGGACAGTTCATTCATTCATTATCACTCTCCATTCTAGAATCTGGAATTCTAGCAGCTCAGTTCTGAAGAGCTGATAGCATTCCAGAACAGACCAATCAAAGCCTGAGCCTCATCCCAAAGGTTCTGTGTGCATGTCACAGCACACAAAGCCTTGGCTGTTTCAGCCAAGCAGCTCCAAACCCAAATGTTCTTCTTTTAAAAAGCAAAACAAACAACATACAAACCCTTGCTGCCTTCCACTTCCTAAACAGTACCCAGAACACACTCTGGGCATGCGGCGACTGTGTTTGCTTGTTGAAATATAATTGGCATACAATAAACTGCACATATTTAAACCGTAGGATCTGAGTTGTTTTGACACATATACATATGAACGTGAAATGGTAACACAAGCAAACAACCCAAACATCCATCACCTCAGAACCTCTAGCTCCTTTACAACCTCCCTCCCTCCCTCCCTCCCTCCCAGCACACTTCCTCTTTAGGCACTCATCACAGACTAGCTTGTATTTTCAGATCAATGGAATCTCACAGTGTATGCTGTCTGGCTTACCTGTGTACTATCAATAGAGCATGAATTTTTTTTTTAATTTATTTATTTACTTTACTTATATGAGCACACAGTTGCTGTCTTCAGACACACCAGAAGAGGGCGTTACATCCCATTACAGATGGTTATGAGTCATCATGTAGTTGCTGAGAATTGAACTCAGGACCTCTGGAAGAGCAGTCAGTGCTCTTAACCACTGAGCCATCTCCCCAGAGCATGACTTTTTATTGCTTTTATTCTACTGTATGGACATTTCCACACTTGCTTATCTATTCACCTGTTGAACATTTGGAATGTTTCCAGTTTGAGGCAGTCATAAAATATACTTGAACTTTCATGCTTAAATCTTTGTGGGAAGAAGTCTCAGTGGTTAAGAGCTCCTGCTCTTTCAAAGGACAAGGAAAGGAGATGGGCAAGATAAGCAAGAGACATATGTATGAAATATCACAATGACATCTATTATCATGTTTGACATAAAAAGAATACGTTTCACTCTGCATTCCTAATTCACTATGAGACTCAAAGCCCTTATGAGGCCCCACTTCATCAGCATCCCTCAACTCCCATTACTCTTCTCCCCTCACCCCCACTGTCTGCTTTCTGGATAAGGGCTCAGAGCTCCCAACAAGCTGAGGATAGTTTCTGCTCAGACACTTGGCTCCTGATGTCCTTCCTCTTTGTATAGGATGTCCTTTGCCCCATAGCCATAAGGAACACTCACCTTGCTTCGTCTCTGCTCAAAAGCCTGCCTGACCTGGATATGAAATAGACTCCCATCTCCTCCCCTTATCTTTTCCACAGTTCTTATCACTTGTCATCACACACATGTGTACTAGCACACACGTACACACATGCACACACACACACACAGGCATGTGTACACATACACAAGTCTTTCCTCCACATCAGTGGGCTCCATATCTTTCCATTCAACCAAATGTGGATAGAAAATATTCAGAAAAATGTTGGGCTGGTAGTACACACCTTTAATACTATACTGGGCAGGCAGGGGCAGGGGATTTCCTGTGAGTTCAAGGCCAACTATGTCTACAAACTGAGTCCCTGTCTGAAAAGAAGAGGAGGAAGAAGAGGAGAAGGAGGAGGAGGAGGAATTTCCAAAGGCAAAACTCAAATTTGCTTTGTAGCAAGCACCACACTACTGAATCCACACAGATGAAGTACTGTGTGAGCATCCCTCATCACCTCCAGCACTTCAAAGCTCCTCTTCCTAGTGCTCACTATGTGGACAGTATCCTGGCCTGATTGTGTGCAATGGGAACAGACATAGAACAAACATACATCATTATCTCCTGAGCAGTCCAGCCCTGCCTACCTTGTGCACATAGCCACGAATTACTTGTACAAGTCTTTGTGCTAAGACTATACCACTTTGTCCAAGAGCTTCAGCATCTGTGGGTTTGGTATCCAACAGATCCTGGATCCTGTCCAAGGACACTGTTGGGCTGTACTGTAGGTAGGAGACTTGTTATTTACTGCTGTCTACATCTTCACACTGAAATGGACGCTTTTTAAAGAGTAAAGCTTTCATTTCATCCACTACCATGCCCTCAGTACCCAAAACACTAGACTTCACTTACTTCTTTGTGTGTGTGTGTATCTGAATGTAATTTGTCAAATCAAGCATCAAACTTTTTTTTTTGATTTATTTTATTTATTATATGTAAGTACACTGTAGCTGTCTTCAGACACTCCAGAAGAGGGAGTCAGATCTTGTTACGGATGGTTGTGAGCCACCATGTGGTTGCTGGGATTTGAACTCTGGACCTTCGGAAGAGCAGTCGGGTGCTCTTACCCACTGAGCCATCTCACCAGCCCGCATCAAACTTTTTATACAGAAGAAAATAGGGAAGTTGGGTGACACTGGCAAGGTACAAAGAGGTTACTGGATTCTTACACAAAACAGAGGAATGCAAACACGGAAGGACTGGCAGGAACCAACTGGGGTAAAATTCAATGTTAACAACTGGGACCAAAAACAACTCCACTTAATCTTAGAAGCCAGGAGCAAGGGCTTTGTGCCCTTGCCATAGTCCCTACTCTAGTCTACTGTATAGTCCACCTTCCCCCTAGGCCATTGTAAATACTTGTGTAAAGGTGTAACTCAGCTATATAAGGTTCTAAGTATCTACTCTGGTTCCTCTTTAGGTCACAAACTTCCTTTTTCCTAAATAATGGTAAATTTCTGTGTAGGGCAGTGACTTAGCTATCCATGCCCAAGGTCAGATCAAGGACTGCCTAGAATCTAACTTAGCTATATGTCAAAATATCAATCCTTAGGAGCACTTGTAATAAAGCAATATTAAGGGAAAGCACACAGATCCATTTACCAACAAAAGCAAGGACATTGGAGCATTCTTTATACAGGATGCCAGGATTCCAGGAGACTAAGTTTCCGTGAACTTTTGACCTCTGGACAGCGCCCAGGTTTTTGGGGCCTGTCGCGCTTGTCACTACTGTCGCGCTTGTCACTACTGGAGTGGATGTTGCAGTTTCCCCTGTTTTTTTTATTCTTTAGACAAAGTTCCAGAATGTCCTGCCTCATGGTAGCTACAGATCTCAGAAGAACTCTAAAGATGAGTGGAAACACAATGATTACTAATAAAATAATGCCAGAAATAATAGCAAGCAAGATTATATATTGAACCCAATCCAAGGGATTCAATGCACTTAGGTTATTCTTTAAATCTCTGGCCAATTCATCAATGTTCCGAGTATCTAAATGGCTTCTGCTAATATCTGAGATTTCTGTTAACCTAGCCTTAATATTTGCTATATCCTGTCTCAATCTATTGCTAAAACTACCTTTTTTAAAAAGCATTAACCTTTGCCTCCAGTTTATCTATAACAAAATGAGAGGTACGTAGTTGCTGAACTAAAGCTGTGGTAGATACTGCAAAGGAAGTTAAAATTGCAATTAAAGCAGTAATTCCTAAAATCAGAGCTGTAACAAATCTCTTTTGGTCTAATAAGTTCATTTAACTTTTTCAAAGTTTGCAATCCTGAATATTTAAACCAAGGATCATTTCCTAACTATACAGGCAGCAAAACATAAGCAGGTCTCTTTAACAAAATCATAACAGCAGATTCCTTATCTAAACTAGGATCTACACAATTAGTTAATTGACAAGAATTACAATGACTATGAAAAGACTTGTCAAGATTGGTGATCTTAACTCTTAAAATTATCTAACAATATAGCATATAGGTAAGGTACACAAGCTTTCACAGCTATAGGGGAGTTAGCCTGGATGGTCAAAAACAGCGTCTCTGATGAAATCTTGTCCAATACTCTGTAGCAGTCTCTCTTTCCATTAATTTTTTGAGAACACTATTTTATTGGGTGGGTTTGTTTTTTCCCTTTAAAAATCTAACTATAATTTACTGGAAATAAATTGACTCCAGATGCTCTTTCAGGTCAATTTTCATCTCTTTAGATTCTTTTTTCTAACTGACATATAACCTTGCAGAGCACTAAGAAGAAAAGGAACACTGGAACCCAGAGGCAGGAGAACCAGGCCAGATTACTCACCATAGCTTGACTGGTACACCCACCACAGCAGAACTCCTCCCCATCCCTTTCTAAAATGAGGAAAACACTTCTATCTTCAAGGTGCATTATCTCCAATGTACCTTCTGTGCTTTCAACTCCACAATCTTTTGCACTGTGGTTGTCCCTCATAAATTATTCACCTGAGCTCCAGTCTTATTCCTCATAATTTAAAATCATTAATGGAAGAATTCTATAATTATAGACCCTATGAGAATAGCTGCTATTCCTTCAGAGTCTACTGGAGAGATCTGGGAGACAGTCTCTCATAGGAGGGCTAACATCCCAAAAGATACCTTTTAAAATACTGACAAATCTCTAATCTTCCTGAATAATGAAAAAGAAACAGTTGCCAGAGGAACCAGAGTGGAGTTAGGAAAAATGGTTCTGGGGAAGAGGTGCTTGCTCTGCAGCATGAGAGGCTGAGTTTAGGGCTAAACAGATAAGATGGGCAGTTAAAGAGATCCAATTTACATTCCCAGCATCCCTGTAAATTAATCCTAAGTATAAAAAAACTATTTAAGGATGAGTGTGGTGTTCACACCTTTAATCCCAACACTTGGGAGACAGAGACAAGCAGATCTTTATGAATTCCAGGCCAGCCTGGTTTTCATAGCATCCCGGCCAGGGTTATTCAGTGAGACCCTGTCTCAAAAAATTAAAGATCTTGAGCAAACTGCACATTTGCTTTGCTCTGTTCTTGCTAGCTCCACACAATGGATACAACTGTTGCAACAAGTAACAAGATTTACCTTCTAGAGTTCTTTGAGACTTTAACAAGATAGCATCTGACAGGATGGATACAGTTAAGAATTATTATTAACTAGGTAAGTGTGTGCATAGCAGACTACTTACTTAGATACTGTAGTCTGTAACTGGAAAAGACTAAAAACAAAACAGTCCTATTCCCGCTGGTACCAGTGTGTATTACTCACACGCGTTCCTTTTGGAGAAGACTTAATCTACTCTACTCCGCCATAGTCTTTCCTTAGCTGTATGTGTCACTCAGGACAGAGACAGTAAACATTTTAGTAATGTTAACTGAATAACTTGGTTTTTAAAAATAAGTCTACCTCTTCTAATCCGAATACATCAAACGGTCTGGGCTCAAGAAATTTAGGTTAGTCTCTAAGGAACAAAGAGCACCATCCACTTTCCACCTTTCCACAGCAGCGCCCATTAAATAAAGAGTCTACCATCATACCATCAGAGCCCTGCAGTTTTCAGGTGGTTAACTCAGACACACCTTGCTTTTTATAGAATAGGCTCAAATAAAACATAATTGTATTATGATTCCACGTTAGGGATTCTCTATCGACTCCCATATTATCGTGGCTAGACTGTAAAATATGCCAATTAAGAGTTCACAGTCGGAAATTCTGAAGCAACCTCAAAGCCAGACACAAACAACAGCGGACCGCATTCGCATCTCGAGCATGTCCCAAAGTCTCGCTGAACGCGATCAGATCCATGCTGCTTCCAGAAACGCACAGCAATGGGATTTTACCCCATGTCTATAAATGTCGGTGGTACTGAATACCAGAGTATATGGAAAACCGCAAAACAAAAGATTCCCAGTGCGGGAGGCCCTCCCGTCTGCGGTGTACCCCAGGGACACCCCCCTCCCTGCGATAATGCGAATTTCACCACACTCCACGGGGAAGCGGGGGTCAACAGCCACCTGGCCTGGATGAAAACACGACAGCCCAACATTCCCACTTCTAGGCAAATGCGAAAACTGAGCGCAGTCGGTGGAAAGTTCCCATCCACCATATTCACATTTGGTTTCCTCGGGGTGGATGGGGTTTGCGGGGGGGGGGGGGGGGAGAAACACCACAACTGCTGAGACTGGCTGCTGCACCTGCCACCGCTCCTAGACTGGAGGGGGGGGGGGAAGAGAGAGAGAGAGAGAGAGAGAGAGAGAGAGAGAGAGAGAAAGACCCCCCGAGGCGCGCGCACGCGGAGGCGCGCACGCGTACACACACACACACACACACACACACACACACACACACTCATACTCGCTCACGCCCGCCCTTGAACCTTCCCAGGCCGCGGTGTAGCATCCCCTTTCTCGCTGTCCAAACCCCCACCCCACCCCACTCCACCCCACCCCCGGCTGGCCTGACAAAGGCGCGGGTGTCAAGTCAATCCGAGGCACTGCACAGACAGGTTGCAGAATTGCTTATGGTGGAGGAAGGAAGCCCTGGCAGCTGTCACTCCGGGCTCCCTCCAACACACAGGCAGGCGCGCGCGCACACACACACACACGCATACAAAATCAACACCGGGCTGGGACTATGATAAAAGAAGCAGAGCCCGTGCGAGCGTTCAAAATACAAAAGGTCTCCGGAGCGCAGGCACCTGGGCGCGCCCGCCAAGAGACTCCCGGTGCGTGGTGGGGGGAAGGGGAGCAGCCGGGCGGCGGCTGCCGTGGCTCCGGGCCGCGGGGCCTGAAGATGCTCTCCGGGATCCCACACACCTGCTGCGGCTTCCCGGGGAACCTCACTCACCTCCAGGTCGGTGTCGGCGGCCTCCGGAGCGCCGAGGATCTCGCTGGGCAGCTCGGCCAGGTCGGTGACCCGGATGAGTCCGTCGTGCAGAAAGATGGTCTCCTCCTTCACCGAAAGCCACTGCGCCGAGTCCGCCGCCGCCGCTGCCGCTGCAGCTGCTGCCGCCGCGGCCGACGAGCCCATGGCTAAGAGAAGGCGCTGCGGAGCCGCCGCCGCCGCCTCAGCAACCCATGGCCGACCGCCGCGCCCGCCGCGCCTGCCGCGCCCGTCTCGCCCGCGCGGCTCCGCCCTAGGCGTTCCGCACCGCCATCCCCCTCCGCACTCCAACCCTGGCCCGGGAGACCCCCGGCCCCGCCGCCGCCGCCGCCGCCGCCGCCGCCCTGACGAGCAGGATCCGCCTCTGCCGCTCCGCAGCCAACTGTCAGTAAGACGCCATCTTGGGGGCGGGGTTCCCGGCATGCCCCGCGGGGTGGACAATACAGGCTCCGCCCTCCTGTCCATCTAGCCCCGCCCACAGCCCGGCAGGGCTTTATAACCCAGCTGCAAGGCACTCAGAGGCATGGCCTCTTGGGCACCCCTGCTTCCCATGCTATCTGAGGAAGTCTAAGGCTCCGGGAGAAGATGACCCTGGTCCCCTTTCCTCCTTACTCCGGTGTGCACCGGTTGCTCAGGCCAGAACTCATTCTGGAAGGATTATGGTGGATCAACATTGTTATCTTTTAAATGAGATAGGTTCAGGTGTCTTCTCTAAGATCTTGGATAGTTCAGTCTTAGAGGGTTAGCCTAGAATGCCTGAGGTCCTATATTCCATTTAAACCTGGTGGGGGTTGCCAGTTGTCCCAGTGCTTGGAAGACAGAAGTGGGAGTACCATTGCAAGTTGCAGGGTAGCCTGGTCTACATATCAAGTTTCAGGCCAACCTGGGCTACATAAGATGCTCCAGACCAGCCAGGCCTATGTAGACTCCGTATCTGAAAAAATACATAAAATTATATAAAATACTAAAGGCTGGTACACAATAGGCTTGGTCATGAGAACCTGGTAAAACTCACAGCAGATAGTTAATATTTACTGAAAAAAAAAAAAAAGAGTACAAAAAAGCCACTGACATCTGATGAAAATAAAGTATCTATCAACAATTGCTGTTAGGCTGGAGAAATGATTGACAGGTTGACACTGGTTGCTCTTCCAGAGGGCTGGGGTTCAATTTCCAGCACTCAGAGGGCAGCTCTCACCTTTTATAACTTCAGTCCCAAGGGACCTGAGTTTCAGTCCCAAGGGACCTCACATCCTCTTCAGGTCTCCAAGATCATTACACAGATGTGGCACACAGACATACATACAAGCAAACAGTCAAACACATAAAAAAAAATTAAAAAGTAAAAGTAAACAAAAGCAATGCTTTCCTCCTGGCTCCTTTTTTGTTGTTGTTTGTTTGTTTTGTCTTGTTTTTTCAAGACAGGGTTTCTCTGTGTAGTTCTGGCTGTCCTGGAACTCGCTGTGTCTGGAGGTGGAGCTTGAAGTGGTGTTGGGGTCAGCAGTGCTCTGACCTCATCTAGGGATGGACTGAGTGATTCATTCCAAACTTATTTGGCTATTGAGAGGTAATGGCTGACATGGTTGGGTCCTAGTGGGAGATATGGAAGCAGAAGGCTCCTGTCTACTCCCCGGTGCTTTCGCCCACCCCACTCTGGGCTAGCCAGCACAAGGTGAGTGGTTTCCTCATCCACACCCTCCTATCACCATGGTGTTCTGCCCCAGTAGAGGGCTAAAAGCAATAGAGTCAGCCGAGCAGGCTGAAACCTCTCTAATCTGTAAGCTCATCCTCTCAGGAGCTTTGTCACAGCTTAGACACAGTCCCAGCATTAGCTGGCAAGGCAAAGTTCAAGTCTCATTATCTCCTCAGTGTCACAAAGCCAGGCAACACCAAATCTTAGATTTGAACCCAGGCCTGAGTGATTCCTCTATACCCCTGGTCCCCTTATTTGGGCTGTAGGGGAACCCCTTCATTCCTTTTACTCACACCCGCTAAACAAGCAAACTGTTCAGGTCTCAAACTCTCAATGCCCAGCTTTGGTGGCTCTAAGATTTTGTGTTCATAGTTTAAGATCAGGAATCAAGAGGCCCATAAACTCTCATCCCCCTCCCCAATCAGTGAAAACAGTCCACGCTCAGGCCTTAATGTCTTTAGACTGAATAATGAATGATTATTTAATAATTGAACAATGGTAATTAATTTGCAACATACCTTGATGAGGCAGCTGAAGAATTAATATTTATAGAACCCCCTCTGGAAATAAGTCTATTTGGTGGGAATTTTTAAAATGGATTCTTTTCCTGTAGTTTGGATCAAGATAAAAAAATCTCTGCTCAAGGGCTGGAGAGATGGCTCAGCGGTTAAGAGCCTGACTGATCTTCTGAATGTCCTGAGTTCAAATCCCAGCAACCACATGGTGGCTCACAACCATCCATAATGAGATCTGATGCCCTCTTCTGGTGTGTCTTAAGACAGCTACAGTGTACTTACATATACTAATAAATAAATCTTTTTTAAAAAGTTTCTCTGCTCAAGTCGGGCAGTAGTGGCACACACCTTTAATTCCAACACTTGGGAGGCAGAGGCAGGCAGATTTCTGAGTTCGAGGCCAGCCTGGTCTACAAAGTGAGTTCCAGGACAGCCATGGCTACACAGAGAAACCCTGTCTCGAAACAAAAACAAACAAACAAACAAACAAAATTATCTAAGTGGGGTAGTGATGCCTTTAATCCCAACATGGGGTCAGAAGTAGCTGGATAGGAGTCTACAGAGCGAGTTCCAGACAACCAGGGCTACACAGAAACTCTGTCTGGAGAAAACAAAACAAATGTATTGATCTTATTTTACAGGAGTGGGTGTGTTTTCCTCAGGCATATCTGTGCATCCTGTGCAAGCCTGGTGACATCAGAGAACTCTGAGAAAGCCCTCTGCCAATTGAGCTACATCCCCAATGGATGACTTAGGACTTCTTCTTCTTCTTTTTTTTTTTTTTAATTGCGCCCTTCCTCCTTCTTTCTAATTTTTTATTCATTTTATTATAACGTGTGCACCACATGTGTGCCTGGTGGCCTCAGAGTGAAGAGCAAGGCATTGGATTCCCTAGAACTGAGACTGAACGCCAGCCTTCTGTGAGAACAAAGGCTCTCAACTGCTGAGCCATCACTCCCGCTCTCTCGCTCTCTCTCTCTCTCTCTCTCTCTCTCTCTCTCTCTCTCTCTTTTTCCAAGACAGGGTTTCTCTGTGTCTCTGTCCTGGAACTCTGTAGACCAGGCTGGCCTCGAACTCAGAAATCCACCTGCCTCTGCCTCCCAAGTGCTGGGATTAAAGGTGTGTGCCACCACTGCCCGGCTGCCATCTCTCTTTCTTGACAAGGGCTCCCAAGCTGGCCTCGAACTTGCTCTGTAGCCATGAATGACTTTAAACTTCTTAATCCTTCTACCACCACCTCCAGTCCTGGGATTACAAGTGGATACAAACATCCAGCTGGAATTATCCTCTGTACCTTATTTATTTGTTTCTTTCTTTGTTTGTTTGTTTTGGGGGGTTGGAGAACAAAGAATCAAGATGGGGAAAGGGGCCATGCTGTCCCGGCACAGCCCCTTGTCAAGAGCTCAGAGGAAGAGGGTACAAGCGGGAAGACACCTGTCCGTCACCCACCCGTGTGGGAGCAGTAACTCCCCAAGACAGACAGGGTGAGTTTATCAATGGACGTTTAGCACTCCTGCTGCTGGCCTTGGCTCAGGCTAGGGCCCCTCGGGGATTTTGCAATGTCTCGCCCGTTTGTTGGCATTTCTGTTCTAGCTGATTGTCTGAACTGGGTCTGTAATCCGTCTTGGGTGCCCAAACATGCAAGTGTGGCACGGAGATAAGCAGTTGCTCCGAAGCTGAGTACAGCTAAAAGAGAGTTCTAGAAAGAGCTGCCAGGCAAATCTATAAGGGAATTGACAAAGACAGGAAAAAGTATAAAAACACATCTGTGAAACACACATGAACCCGGAGCGGCGATTATTCCCATACCACTGATCGCGGTATCAAAGAGGAAGCACACTCTGCTATCTCCTTTATAAGGAATCCGGTAGGCCAGGTTCATTTTTGGGTCGCCTTATTTTTCTGCTCTTGGGTGGGAGTGCGAGCAGAAAAGCAAAGAAATCCGATGAAAGGGATTCTAGAAAATCTTCTTGGAGCCCCACTGGATTAGCAGAACTAAGGAACAGCCTTGGCTTTGAGGAAAACCCCCAAGATGAAGCGACTTTGAATACTACGATCTTCAAGATGCCATTCCCTTGGACAGCCAAAGGATGCTCTGTGCCCTCAGCGCCCCCTCGTGGGCTGCCGAGGCATTGTTGCCTTAAATTACATATTTCAGGTTGGAAATCTGTAGAAATATTCATTCATTCCTACTACAAAAACAATCCCAGTGGTGGGTGGCCCACATTTTTGGAAACTGGATCTCTTGAAACTCAGATTAGCCTTAAACTCACTACATAGACAAAGGCTGGCCTTGAACTTCTTCTTGCCTCAACCCTCTCTCAGTGACATGTACAGCATACTTGGTTGTTTTTTTTTTTTTTTAATTATTTTTTAAGCCAGGCATGGCACACAGCTGTTTTTGATCCCAGTTGTTAACATTGAACTTTACCCCAGTTGGTTCCTGCCAGTCCTTCCGTGTTTGCATTCCTCTGTTTTGTGTAAGAAACCAGAAACCTCTTTGTACCTTGCCAGTGTGTCACCCAACTTCCCTATTTTCTTTTTTTTTTTTTTTTTTTTTTTTTTTTTTTGGGTTTTTCGAGACAGGGTTTCTCTGTGTAGCCCTGGCTGTCCTGGCACTCACTTTGTAGACCAGGCTGGCCTCGAACTCAGAAATCCGCCTGCCTCTGCCTCCCGAGTGCTGGGACTAAAGGCGTGCGCCACCACGCCCGGCTTCCCTATTTTCTTCTGTATAAAAAGTTTGATGCTTGATTTGACAAATTACATTCAGATCCACACTCCCTTGTGTCGAGTCTGTCTATCAATTCCCACCAACTCCTTGCCCACCTGCACAACAGACCCGTTCCACGCAGACAAGGGACCAAAAGGGTCTGCGGCAACCATGTGAGTGCCTGGTGCCTTCAGAGGTCAAAAAAGGGCGTTGGATCTTCTGAGACTGGGAATACAGACGGTTGTGAGCCACCTCGTGGGTTCTGGGAATTGAAGAACCTGAGTTCTCTGTAAGGGCAAGAAGTGCTTTAAACTGCTGAGGCATTTCTCTATCCCCTGGTGGTTGTTTAAATAATTATTAAAAGTTTACATCAAAGCCAGGTGTGGTGGCACACACCTTTAATCCCAGCACTTGGGAGGCAGAGGCAGGCGGATTTCTGAGTCCGAGGCCAGCCTGGTCTACAGAGTGAGTTCCAGGACAGCCAGGGCTACACAGAGAAACCCTGTCTCAGAAAAAAAAAAAAAAAAAAAAGTTTACATCAGAGCCAGACACAGAGGCAGAGGCAGCCTGGTGTACAGAGTGAGTTTCAGGACAGCCAGGGGTATGCAGGGAGACGTTATCTCAAAAAACAAAGTGCATGGTGGCGCATGCGGGAGGCAGAGGCAGGCGGATTTGAGTTCAAGGCCAGCCTGGTCTACCCTGTCTGGAAAAAAACCAAAAAACTAAAACCAAAACCAAAACAAAACAAAAAAAACAACCAGGGCCTATGTAGTGTCTTCTATATGCAAATATGTGTCTGCACGTGCCTGTGTATGTCCCTACATGTATGAGTCTCTATTTGTATATTCATGTGTGTATACACATGTGTATATGCATGTCTAACGATCTTTGTATATGCATGTGTATATATGTCTGCATATATATGCATGGTTGTCCAAATGTGAATGCACTGATGCACAGCTCTTTGCTCGTGAGTCCTCTATCACTCTCTGCTTTATTCCCTTAAGACAAGGTCTCTCATTGAACTGGAAGCTTGCTCACTAGTCTGCCTAGTGGCCAGCCAATGCGCTTGCCGGATCTACTGTCTCCACCCTCTAATCCTGAGGCCACAGGCAACTGCTTCTTACGTAGGTGTTGGGATTCGAACCCAGGTCCTCATGTTTGTTGACCAAGTGCTCTTCCCCACTAAGCACCTTCCACATTCCTTTCTTAATCCTTTCTGTTAGTATCTGAACCCCAATGGAACCCTTGTGTTTCAGTGACATACCTGTGCGTGCACCAAAGAGCTGGGGTGAATCTGCAGTAGAAACATTTAGCTTCTCTCTGCTCACACTGGTAAGCTTACCTTCTGTGTCATCAGCACATATGGGGAAAAAACCAGTTTTTTTTAAAGTGTGGCCCTGGCGTTGATCTAAAGAGTTGTCTTGCTCCTGGTTCGGGTTCAGGTTAGGCCAGAGGAAGCACTGTGGGAAGCAGATTTTTCATTGTGATTTATTTTTGCTAAGTACAGACCTGGCCTAATTCCTGGTGAGAAACATGGGGGAAGGGTAATCAATCCATTTGTTTGAAAAGCATGTCCTAAGTTTGCAAGCAGGAAGCCAGAATGAGAAAAACTTCAAGAAAGTTGATACAGGGTCTGAAGAGATAACTTAATGGTTAAGAATGGGGACTGCTCTACCAAAAGTTGAGGGTCTGTTCCCAGAACTTAAATGACAGCTCCCAACTGCCATGACTTCAGTTCCAGGGGTAGCTGATGTCCTCTTCTAATCTTCAAGGGCACCAGGAGCACATATGACGCACATAAATACACATGCAGGTAAAACATTCATATAGGTAGCAAGCCAATATAGGGCCAGTAATATGGCTCCGAGGCAAAATCCCTTGCTGACTTTTTATGTGCATTGATGCTTTGCCTGCATACATATTTGTGTGAGGGTGTCAGACAGCTGTGAGCTTCCATGTGGGTGCTGGGAATTAAACCAGGGTCCTCTGGAAGCAGTATGCTCTTAGCCTTCTCCCCAGCCTCTACACTTGCTAACTTTGGCTTAGCTGACCTCTGACCTCTTTAAGCACACTTTGGTACACACTTGTCCACATGCATTTGAGAATTACCCCTGTTTTGAAAAACCAAATAATAATAAATAATTATCCTTTAATTTTGGGGGGGGGGGATTTATGGCTGGAAAGATGGCTCATCAGTAAGAGTACTGACTGCTCTTCCAGAGATCCAGAGCTCAATTTCCAGCAACCACATGGCGAACTGGCAGGGTGGGCCCATCAGACAGCCTTGTTGCCTGCCAAAGGGACAGTGGAAGCAGAGTTGTGAAGAACCACTTACTGGTGACAAGACCAGGGACAGACTTGCTTCAAAGATGCATTAGTCAGGTGCAGCTGCCCTCCTGTCCCCATCCAGGTACTTAATAAGTTTCACAGATAGTCTGGCTGGGGAAGTCCATGCGTGGATAGTGCTTACAGAACTGGCATGCAGCTCCAGGTTCCATCAGCAGTCCACAAAGGGAACATAGTGATTTCTACCTTAATCTCAGAAATCCCGGGAAAAGGCAGGAGGATCAAGAAGCCCTCAAACTATCAGAAAGGCTGCTCATTGGCCAGCTAACTACTGTACTATACAGAACACTAGTATATATATATAAAACACTCATGTAGGCTAGCACGGGGTACTTAACCCAAGCAAATCAACATGTCCACAGACTATAGCAGCACAGACTTTATCCATGAGTAATAAATAGCTCAACATGCTTTCCAACAGTTAAGGCAGTCACACACTCCCTACACTAGAATACTATGGGACAGGAGTAAGCTACCACTTTCCAGGCAGCTCAGTAAGCTGTATGCTTTGTGACATGCTACAAATTCTAAAGCAGTGCCTCTCATCCTTCCTAATGCCGACTGCCAACCCCTCAACAGTTCCTCATGTTCCAGAAACCCTGCAAGCGTAATATGCCCTTGCTCCTTTATAAAGGTGTAATCTTTTTTTTTTTTATTTTTTATTTTTTTATTTTTTGGTTTTTCGAGACAGGGTTTCTCTGTGTAGCCCTGGCTGTCCTGGCACTCACTTTGTAGACCAGGCTGGCCTCGAACTCAGAAATCCACCTGCCTCTGCCTCCCGAGTGCTGGGACTAAAGGCGTGCGCCACCACGCCCGGCTAAAGGTGTAATCTTACTGTTATGAGTCATAAATACCTGGTAGGTGACCCCAAATGGACAGTGACCCACAGGCTGGGAACTACTGATCTTAGAAGTGTTAAGAAATGCAGTTATAGTGTTGTAAGACAATTATAGGACCATCTAAGAGAACTAAGTTCTGTAGCTGGAAGTGATGGTGCATGCCTTTATCCTAGCATTCAAAGGCAGAGGTGAGGCCAGCCTAGCTTAGAGTCCAGGGCAGCCAGGACTACAGAGGAACTGTCCCAAAGCAAAGCTCCCACTCAAGGAATCATTCATTACAATGTAAAAATGGGGCATTCTGGTACTTACCAAGGCATTAAAAACTGACAGATCATCCAATGTCATCTAGGATCCCTAGTAGTCAGAAGTCATTAACCCAGCAAAGCAAGACCTCACAATACAGCACACTACTGGCATGGCCTGTGGTTGTGTTGGGGGTGGGGTTCGATGCCCTCTCTTGACCTTAGACACCAGGTATATTTGTGATACACATGCATCCACACAGTGATGCTGGAAAGATGGCTCTTGTAGCAGACTGGGGTTAGAATCCTAGCAATGACCTTACCTTGGCAGCTTACTGCATCTGGTATGCTTTTTTTTTTTTTTTGTCTTTCGAGACTGGGTTTCTCTGTATAGCCCTGGAACTCACTTTGTAGACCAGGCTGGCCTCGAACTCAGAGATCACCTGCCTCTGCCTCCCAAGTGCTGGGATCAAAGGCGTGGGCCACCACTGCCCAGCCCCTCCATCTGGTGTCCTTAACTCCAGTCCCAAAGGATAAGGCTGTCTTTTGACCTCTGAGGACACCAGGAACAAAAATACACGTGGAAATTTACTTACCACCATGCCTAGCTGAAGAGGAATGCTTTCCATGAATGTCATAGTATGTACCCACAAAGTAATACCATTTACCTATATAGTACATATGCTGTCTGGCTAAAAACTGGGCTGAGTATGATGAATGACCCAAAATCCACAATTGCAATGACTAGATGACGTGGTTTGTAAAGACCCTTGTCATCTTTCACACAATTTAGTTTTGATCTGTTCACAAGTCAGCAGTCCATTGAAGATGCAAGAAAATGCCACTAATAAATTTTAAGCCAAGAATACTGGTAACAAAGCTTTGAGGGATCAGGCCCTCAGCACACACTGTTCCCATGCAACCCCACTCTCAAGGTTTGTGAACCTTGGAGATGGTTTTTGTGCTTAAATTCTCACCCTGAGAAAGTCTTGAGTCTAGTCAAAAAACATCTGGTATAGTCAGCAGCATTTTCTATTTGCTTAAAAAAAGGGGGGCAAAGCCACACCCACAGTAAAAGGCAGCCATGGCAGTGTATGTGCCTCTAATCCAAAGCCAGCTGGGGATGCGGCAGAGAGAGCAGGATCCAGTGGACTAGCCTAGCTCACATGCTTCAGACTAAGCAGGAGGTACTCTTCCCAGAATGGGCCAGAGGAAGACACTGGAACACCAGCAAAACACTCACCCAACAAACATGTACACATACAACACACAAAAGGACACCAAAAGAACATGTGAAGTTGTTTAATTAGGTTAACATTTAGAAGACCAGTTTGTGAGGATACATCCCGTTTGTCAGGGAGAACTGAGAGCGCAGGTAGCCCTGGAGCTGAGGAACAGCTTTAATCTTTGGCAGAATCTGCGAGTCCACAGCTTTCTGATCAGCCTTCCGCTGCTCTGTAACCTCGTATTTCTAAACAGAGAAAAGGAAACGGTAAGAACCAGGATGGCAGGAACAGCCCCACCTACTCCCAACCTTTCCTTGGAGCTTGCCTACTCAGACTGCCACACTATAATCGCTTCATGGGTTTAACACTAAGTAGCCTCCTCTACCCATTCCCACCTGGAGAGCAGGCCACCAGAGTTCACAGAAGAGCTCACCTCCTTCTCCGTGTCGAAGATCTCGCCCTCCTGATGCCTGGGCTTGCGCAGCTGCTTCTTCTTGAAATAAGCGTCAGTCAGGTGTTTGGGGATTTTAACATCGCTGATATCAACTTTTGTAGAGGTGGCAATGACAAACTTCTGGTGTGTTCTGCGCAGAGGAACTCTGTTGATGACAAGAGGCCCTATAGGAAAAATACAAATTTGAATAAGAACATCAAACAGTTAAGATTTGGTCCAGGCATGGTAGGTAGCACATGCCTGTAATTTCAGCAGAGAGGAAGGCAAATCTCTGGAGTTTGAGGCCAGTCTGGTCCTTTCGATTTGTCTTTAACTAAAATGTTAATTGGGTGGGGCAGAGATATGACCCTTTTTACATTCCTGGTACCCTGAGTGCTCACATCTCATCTTGGGGAGAAAACCCCATGCCATCCACTCCACCCCCTTTCAAGGGACCCAGGTGAGAAGAGGATCTTTCACAGAGGCTGGCTGAACCACCTGTCCTTGAGATCCGCATCAGTGCTGGGTTTGGGACATTCTGCGTAGGTGCAAGTACATCTGTCTGCCACACACCACTGGAGGTGAGGGGACAACTTGTACAACTCCCTTTTCTCCTTTTATTATACAGGTCTCAGGGATCAAAGTCAGGCTGTTAAGCACATCTGGCCAGTATAAAAAATATTCTTGCTCAAATTAAACCCTTGACTGCTACAGAAAAATAAAACAGGGATGGTCAGTCAACAAGACAGGAAGGCCTGAGTTGTCGTCCTCTGACCTCCAAAACTGAAAGGGGGTGGGGATGAACCTAAATTTCAGGGTACAGAGTCCTGCAGATCTGAGGCCAGCCGGGTCTACACAAGACCTGTCTCCTATCACAGTGCAGGTGATATGCACCTGCAATCCCAAGGGTGGTGCTCTGTGACCGTGGTCCTTAATAAAAATGCTTGGGTCCCCATGAAGCTCTACCATACCCAGGTTTACCAGGGAATCTGGGCAGAAATGGGGGTCATCCTATATAAAACCAGGACGGATCATTTAAGAAGTATAGTCCACTCGTGTCAGGCGTGGTGGCGCATGCCTTTAACCCCAGCACTTGGGAGACAGAGGCAGGCAGATTTCTGAGTTCGAGGCCAGCTTGGTCTACAGAGTGAGTTCCAGGACAGCCAGGGCTACACAGAGAAACCGTCTTGAAAAACAAAAACAAAACAAAAAAAAGTATAGTCCACTCAAGAAGAATATGTCCACTAACCTAAGCAAGCTGTGTTAGAAGGGAACATCACTGTCCATTTATCATGTAGCATTAGTATCTGAGAAGGGAAAGAGTCCAAGGTTCTGCTGTCAAAACAAAAAGACCAAGGATTTTCTTACCAGTCACAAGCAGCAAGCCACTGTCCAGCTGCTTCAGGAAAACCACTCTCTGGAAGTCAAATAGAAAAAAAATGACAATTAAACCTCCCTCAGAATTAACCAAAGTACAAGCATGAAGACATCCAGCACTCACTCCGGGTCAAGTCTAGACTGGGCTACATGAGACCTTGTCAAAAGGAAGTGAGGTGATACATGCCTTTCGTCCTAGCACTGATGGGACAGAAACAGACTCTGGCATTCATAACAGCATTTACTATGGGGTTAAAAGCTTGTTACAGAGAACAAGAAAATATTTATGGTACATCAAAAAGCAGGATGCACCAGGCACGGGAGGACCAGGATCTGCTGCTCCCCCATGCCAGGCCCTGGGGACACTCCTCACCTTGCCCCTGTGGCGCCCAGTGAGGATGATCAGGACAGTTCCGGGAGTGATGCTGGAGCGTAGCCTTCTCACGTGCTGGCTGAAGGGCTTCTTGCCATGGCTCAGCAGCTTCCGAGGCACGTCTTCAGTGGGATAATACCTAGGCTGGAGAGAGCACCCGTACCACACGCCATTGAGCAATCTGCTCAGTCCACCAGAGCTGCATTCAAAGACACAGCCTTGAAAACCCCAAGAGTCAAGCCCCACTAACAACATGGAAAGGAACCTCTCGCACACCGGAGACAGACACTCTAACCTTTAAAAATATTGTTTGGCTTGTTTTGCTTTCTCAGACAGGGTTTCTCTGTAGCCCTGGGTGGCTTAGAACATTGAGATCAGCCTACCTTTACCCCCTGAGGGCTGGGATGAAAGAAATGCTGTTTGTATGTGTCCCTGGGTATGCCAAGTGCCACTGAGTTACCCTTGGGAGTGGGAGTTCCAGGTGGCTGGAAACAGCCTGTAGCAGAGGCTGGGAATTGCATTGTCCCCTTACCCTGAGGCATCTTTCCACCCATTCCCAAGCTTTCCTTGGGGCTAGTAACTCTAACATACTTCTTCCTTCGGAGTTAAGGTCATAGCCAAATATGGGGAAGGTGGGACAGAAGGGAGTTTCAGATCAGACTACCTGAGGCAAAGGTACAAAAGGACGCCATACCTCTTCTACCTTGGCAGAAGGAACACACCCAGGTTTTTCAAGAAGGAAAACTAGACATCAATACCACAAGTTTAAATATTCACTTTCCACTTGCCAGCAATAGACTAGCCAGAACCCCAGTGTGCTGGTCCAACGATGAACTACACCCCCAGTCTGAGAACTTATCCCAACTAGACTTGACTGACATAGCCTCTTTCAGACAAGCCTCAACCCTAACCCCAAGGAAAGCAACCCAAACTAGATCTCACCATTTTTCGAAGCTTCACCACCCGGGTTCCACCGTTCTTGTCCCCACCAACTGTTTTGGTGACAGTAGCAAGGACCTTCTCCTTTTTCTTCTTCTTCTCAACCTACAAAGACAAATCCATCAACCCAGGATCCTGGCAGACCTCAAACGCAGGAATAAGGCATCGTAGTGGGCCATCCCTTCCCTCTCCTACCTTGGTCTTGGCAGCCGAGTATTTCCTTTTGTACAAGGCCTTCCTGGAGTACATAGCAGATCGGGAGTACCTGCCAATTCCTCTCACCAGGACAGGGTTTCGGCTGCAATGGGGCTTCGCCTTCTTGGGCTTTTTAACCTTAGGGCCAACCTTTTTGGCTGCTTTGGCGGCCCGGGGACGGGAGGCAGCAGCATCACTGCCAGCCTTCTTGGCCGCAGGTTTCTTCTCCTTTGTATCAGGCGCCTTTTCACCCGCCATCTAGGGATATAAACAATAAAGGCATTTTATCAACCATTTGTCAACAAGCCAGTATCAAAACCATCCTCTGATGCTTTCAACGACTCTTCCTTCCAAACACAGGGTTAAGTATCTAGCACTATTAGGGTTTCTTTTTTTTTTTTTTTGCTAAAAATCTTTTTGTGGTTCCTTATCTTATTCTTCTGTTTCTTGTGATCAGAAAACCAAAAACAATCTTTGCTAGCGTCTACACAGGCAAGGAAGCCCAGAACCTCGAGGCTCTTCTGTGCGACCCACTTCAGTGCCAGCAGCCTACAGAGGCCAGGCAATGGTTCGGGGCCACGGGTTGCTCTAGCACGGGACACTATGACAGACCCAGGGGAACGGGCCTGCCATAAATCCAAACCCATGCATCAGCACGGAACACCTGAGACCTCCCCCTCTGGTGTCGCCCTAGGTCCCGAAGCCACCACGAAGGCCCCAGCTCCGCAAAGTAGCCCACAGCGGTGCTCTCCGGGCGTCTTCCGGGGACGCGGTTCCCCACCTTCAGTCGCGAAGCCCAACGTGGCCAAGGCAGGCTCAGCAGAAGGTTCTGGAACCCCAACTACAGGGTCCCAAGTCGCCACACAGGCCCTCCAACCCTCCCCAGGCTACGGCAGCCGACAGGGCCCAGCGACCATCTCCGGCGCTACGCTCGTTCTTCGCCCCCCGCCAACCCACGCTGACAGAAATGAAGCTCTCGAGAGACCTGACGAGTGATCCCGACCATAGGCGGCCCTGGGTAGTGGCCCCCGGATGTCCCCCAATTTCGGATGGACGAGGATTGGGGTCCCGAAAGCCGCTGCCACACAGACGCCCGCCATTCCTACCTTGCAAGACGGGAAAGAGAACTAAGGCAGCGGCTTCCGGTCTATAAGCAATGACGGGAGGTGGCCGAGATCACTTCCTTCCTGTATGGGACATCATGGGAAATGTAGTTTTTCTTTTCACTGTGGCAATGCACCTAGTCCTGATTAGGGAACGTCCTCCCAGCGCCCACCCCTATCCCAATAGGTAAGAGCAGCTAAGATGGCTGAGCGAGTAAAAGTGCGTTCTCCTAAAATGATGAACAGACTTTGAGCCTTGCGACTCATGTGGTGGAAGAAAGGACTTTGCAGAGTTACTTCTTCTTCTTCTTCTTCTTCTTCTCCTCCTCCTCCTCCTCCTCCTCCACCTTTTTCTCTTTTTCTTTTCTTTTCTTTCTTTCTTTCTTTCTTTTTTTTTTTTTTTTTTGAGACAGGGTTTCTTTTTTTTTTTTTTTTTGGTTTTTCGAGACAGGGTTTCTCTGTGTACCCCTGGCTGTCCTGGCACTCACTTTGTAGACCAGGCTGGCCTCGAACTCAGAAATCCGCCTGCCTCTGCCTCCCGAGTGCTGGGATTAAAGGCGTGCGCCACCACGCCCAGCCAGAGTTATGTTCTATCTAACCTCCGTGGGCACACACAATCAAAATAATAATTAAAAACTAAAAGTTAGGGTTGGAAGATGGCCCAGTGGTTAAGTAAGCACTGGCTGCTCTTCCAGAGTTTTTTGAGTTCAATTTCCAGCGATCACGTGGTGGCTCATAACCATCTGTAATGGGATCCCATGCCCTCTTCTGGTGTGTCTGAAGACAGCTACAGTGTAGTGTAATCATATACATAAGATAAATAAATCTTGCCAGGGCTATACAGAGAAACCCTGTCTCGAAAACCCAAAATAAATAAATAAATAAATAAATAAATAAATCTTTAAAAAAAATTCTGGGGCTGGTGAGATGGCTCAGTGGGTAAGAGCACCCGACTGCTCTTCCTAAAGGTCCAGAGTTCAAATCCCAGTAACCAAATGGTGGCTCACAACCATCCGTAACGAGATCTGACTCCCTCTTCTGGAGTGTCTGAAGACAGCTTATAATCAATAAATAAATCTTAAAAAAATAAAAAATAAATAAAATAAAATAAAAAAAAATTCTGACAGTGGTGGCACACCTCTTCAATCCCAGCACTAGGAAGGCAGAGACCAGTAGATCTCTGTGAGTTTGAGGCCAGCCTGAACTACAAAGCTAGTTCTAGGAGAGCCAGAGCCAAGGCTATACAAACAAACCCTGCCCCCAAAACAAAATAAACAAATTTAAAATAGGAAAAAATAAATAAGATTTAAAATAAAACTTTTTTTGTTCATATTACATTTTAAAATAAGCTACTATCCTTTGAAAAATGACACTGTATACCTGACAGTGCCATACTTTTTATTACATTTTATTTTATATGCATGCTTATGTGAGCATGTGGGAGTTGGGGGTGGATGCATGCCCCGGCATGCAGATGGAAGTCAGTGGACAACTAGGGGATGTCGGCTCTCTCTACTACATGAGGCCTAGAGATCAGTCATCATCTTAAGAGGACTTAGGTCATCACAGGCCCTGCACATAACAATTATCCTCTACCTCATAGTGCTTAGAAGGACATGTACACCTGATTTCTATTGTCTTCTACTTGTCTGTTACCTGTTGCTAGTGGTAGGAGCTTTTCTCTTGACTTTCTGTGTGTGTGTGTGTGTGTGTGTGTGTGTGTTGTGTGGGTGGAGGTCCGAGGACAACTTCCAGGGACCACTTTTGTTGTCCCACAATATGGGTCCCATGGATGGAACTCAGAACTTTGTAGCAAGCACCTGACCCACTGAGCCATGTCTGTGGCCCTTCAATTTGGCTCTAAACCCCATCTTCATGGTTGAGTCTCCAGGAATCTCTTTGCTTTCTCTGGCTGTGGTTAAAGGTGAAAATGGGAGTGGTGGGCTGCCTCTAAAGACCTCATGACATTGAAGACCACAGAAAACAGAGCAATGTGAAGACCTTAGAGTACAATCCGACTCTCTCTCTCTTCCCCAGCCCTTCTAGTTTTTCTTTTTGAAATATTTATTTAATGTATGCATGCTCTATCTGCATATATAGCTACATGCCAGAAGAGGGCATCAGATCCTGTTATAATTAGCTGTGAGCTGGGGCTGGTGAGATGGCTCAGCAGTTAAGAGCACTGATTGCTCTTCCAAAGGTCCCAAGTTCAAATGCCAGCAACCACATGGTGGCTCACAACCATCCATAACGAAATCTGATGCTCTCTTCTGGTGTGTCTGAAGACAACTACAGTGTACTTGCATATAGTAAATAAATAAATCTTGAAATAAGTAAATAAATAGTTGTGAGCCATCATGTGGTTGCTGGGAACTGAACTCAGGACCTCTGGAAGGGCAGTCAGTGCTCCTAACCGTTGAGCCATTTCTTAAGCTCCACTTCTGGTTTTTCAAGACAGCATCAATAGACCAGGCTGAACTTGAACAAAGCTTCTGCCTGTCAAGTACTAAGATCAAAGGCATGCTGTACCATGCCCAGCTCCAGTCTGATTATCAATTGTTGAATTTTATGATGGTGAGGCTCATTTACTGTCCAAGCAGAGTCTTAAGAAGAAAGTTAATTATTCTATTTTTTAGCTAACTAGATAGTGTGTGTGTCTCTGTGTGTTTCCAGAGGAAAGTACTTCTTGGCCGTTGTTGCTATCCCAGAACTTAGGAGGCAGAGGCAGGTGGATTTCTGAGTTCAAGGCCAGCCTGGTCTACAGAGTGAGTTCCAGGACAGCCAGGACTACACAAAGAAACCCTGTCTTGAAAAAAAAGATGTAACGAAAGATGGCCTAGTCGGCCATCACTGGAAAGAAAGGCCCATTGGACTTGCAAACTTTATATGCCCCAATATAGGGGAATGCCAGGGCCAAAAGAATGGGAATGGGTGGGTAGGGAAGTGGGGGGCGGTATGGGGGACTTTTGGGATAGCATTGGAAATGTAATTGAGGAAAATATGTAATAAAAAATTAAAAAAAAATGAATTAAAAAAAAAAAAGAAAAAAAAAAAAAAAAGAAAGCCTGACCATGCCAGAGTCTTTCACTCACCTGGCGGGCTTGTTAAATGATCTGATACTGAAGTAAAGGCATAACTGAGCCCCCTCTTGTGTTTGCATATGGTATTGCAGAATTCATGATCATAAGGTAAAAAGTACCTTCCTGCTTCTAACTTTTTTTTTTTTTTCGAGACAGGGTTTCTCTGTGTAGCCCTGGCTGTCCTGGCACTCACTTTGTAGACCAGGCTGGCCTCGAACTCAGAAATCCGCCTGCCTCTGCCTCCCGAGTGCTGGGATTAAAGGCGTGCGCCACCACGCCCGGCTCTAACTTTTTTGAAACAGGGTTTCACTGTTCAACTCTGGCTGTCTCAGAGCGCTCTGTATGGACCAGGCTGGCCTCAAACTCCCAGAGATCCTCCTGCACCTGCCTCCCAAATGCTTGGATTGAACATGTGAACTACCACTCCCAGTAAGTACCTGTTTTTACTTTTCTTTTTTTCTAGTATTTATCTATTTTATCATTTGTGTAACTGTCTCAAATAACAACAACAACAACAATAATCATAATAACAATAATAAAGTAAAAAATCCTGCTGGGTGTGGTGGCGCATGCCTTTAATCCCAGCACTCGGGAGGCAAAGGCAGGTGGATTCCTGAGTTTGAGGCCAGCCTGGTCTACAGAGTGAATTCTAGGACAGCCAGGGCTACACAGAGAAACCCTGTCTGGAAAAACCATAAATCAATCAATCAATCTAAGGAAAGGAAATGAGCTGGGGCTGTACAAAGTTCTCAAATTCTGGGTTCCAGCCCAGGTAACACTGGTGGAGGCTGGGGGCTGGCATAGGAATTACACTTAACTTGCAGATAATGGGAAGTGGGGGCTGGACAGGTGGCTCAGCAATTAAGACCACTGACTGCTCTTGCAGAGGACCCAGGTTTGGTTCCCAGGACCAACATGGCTGCTCACAGCCATCTTTACTTCCAGCTCCAGGGAACCCGGGTCTCTCTTTTGATATAAAATACAATATATTTTTTGAAATAAATAACCTGGGTTGAAGAGATGGTTTAGGGGTTAAGAGCACTGGCTGCTCTTCCAGAGGTCCTGAGTTCAGTTCCCAGCAACCACATGATGGCTCATAACCATCTGTAATGAGAACTAATGCTCTCTTCTGGAGTGTCTCAAGGGAGTAGCAGTTTACTCATATAATTAAATAAAATAACTCTTTAAAAAAAATAGCCGGGCGTGGCGGCACACGCCTTTAATCCCAGCACTCAGGAGGCAGAGGCAGGTGGATTTCTGAGTTCAAGGCCAGCCTGGTCTACAAAGTGAGTTCCAGGACAGCCAGGGCTATACAGAGAGACCCTGTCTCAAACAACAACAACAACAACAACAACAACAACAATAATAATTTTATTAGGGGGTGTAGGAGTTAAAAATAAGAGAAAGCGACTGGCTTTTTTGTTTTGTTTTGGTTTTGGTTTTTTCAAGACAGGGTTTCTCTGTGTAGCCTTGGCTGTCCTGGAACTCACTCTGTAGACCAGGCTGGCCTCGAACTCAGAAATCCGCCTGCCTCTGCCTCCCACGACTGGCTTTTTTTGACTCTTCAAATGTGTTAATGTTTCATTTTGTGTATTGTACAGGTGTGTGTGTGTGTGTTTGTGTGTGTGTAAAGCGGAGCATTTGTGGTGGTCGGAGGACAGCTTACAGGAAGTTGACTCTCTCCTCCCACTCTGTGAGTCTTGGGGATTGAACTCTGACCATCAGACTTGGCAGCAAGCCCCTCCTTTATCTGCTGAACCAACCTTGGTCCATGGTTTTTGTTGTTTGTTTGTCTTTAGATTCACTTATTAATTTTCATGGGTGTATGCTTGAGTGTGTGTGTATGTATGTATGCATATGGATAGATAGATACATAGAGGGGGAGAGGGAGAAAGAGAGGTGAATAGATAGATGAATAAACAGATAATAGGTAGATATATAGACAGGTAGATGAATAGACAGTTGGTAGATAATAGGCAATAGGTATATATGGATATACAGATAGATATGAGTATGTATATAAATATAGATGGATATAGATACATAGAAATAACATATACATCATATTCACATACATATACATATAGGTAGGTACTACATGTGTGTAGAAGCCCAAGAAAGCCACTAGACAGTATTGTGCTCCTGCAACTGGAGTTACAGACAGTTGTGGATCACCATGTGGATTCTGAGAACTAAATCCAGATCTTCTAAAAGGGAAGTGTATCAGTCAGAGCTCTCTAGATTAACAGAATTTATAGGATGAATCTATCTATCTATCCATCTATCCATCCATCCAATGGGGATTTATTAGAATGACTTACAAGCTGTGGTGGTCAAGCTAATAATCTAGCAATCGACGGCTATGCTTTAAAGGTTCAAGAACACGGTAGTTGCTGGCGCATGGTGGCACACGCCTTTGATCCCAGCACTCGGGAGGCAGAGGCAGGAGGATTTCTGAGTTCAAGGCCAGCCTGGTCTACAAAGTAAGTTCCAGGACAGCCAGGGCTACACAGAGAACCCTGTCTCAAAAAAACAAAAACAAAAACAAAACACAGTAGTTGTTGCATCCATGAGACTGGATGTCTCAGCTGGGCTTCAGTGTATTCTAGAATCCTTAAGAAGTAGGGGAGCCGGGCGTGGTGGCGCACGCCTTTAATCCCAGCACTCGGGAGGCAGAGGCAGGCGGATTTCTGAGTTCGAGGCCAGCCTGGTCTACAAAGTGAGTTCCAGGACAGCCAGGGCTACACAGAGAAACCCTGTCTCAAAAAACCAAAAAAAAAAAAAAGAAGTAGGCTCGCCGGGCTTGGTGGCGCATGCCTTTAATCCCAGCCCTCGGGAGGCAGAGGCAGGCGGATTTCTGAGTTCAAGGCCAGCCTGGTCTACAAAGTGAGTGCCAGGACAGCCAGGGCTACACAGAGAAACCCTGTCTCGAAAAACCAAAAAAAAAAAAAAAAGAAGTAGGCTCGAATACCAGTGAAGGAATGGGCTTGCCAACAAGATGAGAGCAAGCAGGCAGAGCAAGAGCTTCCTTCTTCCATGCCCTTTATATAAGCCACAGACAGAAGGTGTGGTCCAGATTAGAGGTGAGTCTTCTCACCTCAAAGATCTGGATCAGAGATGGATCTTCCCACTTCAAATGATCTAACTAAGCAAAAATCCCTCACAGGTATGTTCTGCCATCTTTGGGTTTTAGTTAGTTCCAGATGTGGTCGAGTTGACAAGCAAGAATAGCCATCAAAGATGGCAAGGACTTTAACCTAGAAGCCATCTCTCCACCCCCTGCTTTTTATTGTTTGAGACAGCATCTTGTGTTTTTTGTTTGTTTGTTTTTGTTTTTTGAGACATGGTTTCTCTGTGTAGCCCTGGCTGTCCTGGAACTCACTCTGTAGACCAGGCTGGCCTCGAACTCAGAAATCCGCCTGCCTCTGCCTCCTGAGTGCTGGGATTAAAGGCATGTGCCACCACCGCCCAGGCCCAGTAGCATCTTGTTTTATAGCCTTAGCTAGACTGAGGTTTGCTAAATCTCCCAGACTGGCCTCAAATTCAGCATTCTTTCTGCTTCAGCCCCTGAGTGTTGGAAACTCAGGCAGGTGCTCCATGTGTGGTTTAAAATATCTATTTCCTCCTCCTCCTCCTCCTCCACTTCCTCCACTTCCTCCTCTCTCTCTCTCTCTCTCTCTCTCTCTCTCTCTCTCTCTCTCTCTCTCTCTCTCTCGTGTGTGTGTGGTGTGTGTGTGTGTGTGTATGTGTGTCTAGTGCACGCATGCCAGGGCACCTGTGATGGTCAAAGGGCAATACCCAGGACTCTGTTCTTTCCCTTGATCCATCTTGCTGGCCCCCGATAAAGTATCTTTTTTTTTTTTTTTTTTTTTTTTTTTTTTTGGTTTTTCAAGACAGGGTTTCTCTGTGTAGCCCTGGCTGTCCTGGCACTCACTTTGTAGACCAGGCTGGCCCGGAACTCAGAAATCCACCTGCCTCTGCATCCCGAGTGCTGGGATTAAAGGTGTGTGCCACCACGCCCGGCTCCGATAAAGTATCTTTAAATGAATGCATTTGAACTTGTTATAAACCAGTCGCTGTGTTAGGCTCTGGGCACATGTTGTGGAGGGAGCCCTTGTCACTCAAGGAGCTTGTGGTCTGACAGAAGACTCAGAAAGTTCAGCCCTTGTGACACTGACATGTGTGAGGGGCTGATAGATTTGTGAGCAGCCACTGTTGAGGGAGGCCACAGGAAAGAGGCTTTTACTTATTTTTGTAAAGTGGTCAAGGGGTGTGTCCTGAGGGTTAGCCCTACTTAAGTGGAATTTAGTACTGCCTGACCTTTAGTTTTCTAGCTCGTCGAAGCTTTGAAGACCATGCTATAGCCAGGTGGAAGTGGTGTATGCCTTTAATCCTAACCTAACACTGGGGAGGGAGAGGCAGGCAGATCTCTGAGTTCAAGGCTAGCTTGTCTACAGAATGAGTTCCAGTATAGCCAGGACTATGATGAGAAGTCTTGTCTTGAAAAACAAACAGACTAACTAACTAACAGATCGTTCCAGACTTTGGCTGGTAATGTAGCTTACATGGCAGAATACTTTCCTAACCTGCATAAAGCCCCGAGTTTGAGTCCCAGCACTGCATGACTCTTGTGTGGTGGTACATGAATGGAATCCCAGAACTTAGTGGTAGAGGCAGGAGAATTGCAAGTTTAAGGTCATACTCAATTACACAGAGAGAGCTCAAAGCCAGCTTGGGATACCCGAGACCCTGTTTCAAATAAAAGGCCGTTCAAATAAAAGGGGGTGCGGTGGCTGGAAAGATGACTCACAAATGAAATGCACTTGCTGACCTTACAGATGACCTGGGTTTGTTTTCCAGCATCCATAGGGTGGCTCACAACTGCCTGTAACTCCAAATTTCAGAGGATCTGATAAGCCTTCTGAATTCTGAATTCAAGAGGCACTGCACTTATAAGTACCCTCCCCCTCAGTACACGCGCATACACATAATTTAGCATAAAATAAATTTCTCTCTCTATATATATCTTTTTGGGGGTGGAGTTTGAGACAGGGTTTCTCTCTGTACAGCCCTGGTTGTCCTGGAACTCCATCTGTTGACCAGGCTGGCCTTGAACTCATAGAGAGTTCACCTGTCTCTGCCTCCCGAAGCAGCAATTAAAGGGCTGTGCTACTCCTGTCCCCTAGGCTACGGTTGTAAATTTATATTTTTAAAAGAATATTCCACTGAGTTTGGTGGTGCATGCCTATAATCGTAGCAACTTGGAAGGCTGGGGCAGGATCGCTGCCTGTGTGTTCAGGTTACTTTGTATGACTGTGGTCCTTGACAGTCAGACATCTTGCCTTTTAAAATAAATAAATTAAAAAAAAAAGAAAGCCCCAAAGAAGTAACCTTTAAATAGGAACGATGCCAGAAACAGGAAGAGCAATGATGCCTTTGGCAACTGTTGGGTTGTTTGATGGTACTGGCCTTGACCTTATATGAAAGGATCTGGTGCAAATGGGAAGATTGTAGCTTAACTCAAGGCCTCCGGCCTCCTGCTAAGAACAAAAAGAGTGATATAATTCCATTTGTGTTCTAGATAGGTCTAGATAGTTCTAGATAGAGCATACAGCATCACCATACAGCCTAGAGTATTCCCCACTGCTCCTGATCTCTTGGAAAGGATCCCATGAGACACAATGTGGAACGGAGGACTCGGTCTAACAGGCACACACCATTCTCAATGCTTCACACACTCTGTAGGGCAGAGAGGGAAACTGAAGTAGAGGAGGCCTTTGGGTTGCCTGGGACATCCAGGTAAGCTGAGACAGGACTTAATTGTCCTGTGATCCTTCCTCTTAGATCCCCAGGAACGTTGATTCTCCGGGAGGACAGCTGTCTTTGGACCAGGAAGATAGGGGAGGCTTCTTATCCCAGAGGAAGTTGCCTCTAGTCTGAGGTTAGAGGCAGAAACATTGGGTCCTCTTGGAAGGCCATGGGGAAAACCCTTCGGGGGAAGAAATAGATTACTCCATAGTGTGTGGGGGTGGAGACTGAAGTCTCTCAGCATGGGAGGAGTGTCACAGAGCATGAGATAAGTAGGGGGAAGACGAGGGATTGGAGAGGTGACCTGGCATTAGACCATGCTTTTGATCCAAAAATTTGGACTGTACCCTTAGAGGCTATTGAAAGATTAAATATAAACAGCACTGGTGCTGCGCTGTAGATCAGATCATGCACTCCTCAGTGTCTGTGAGGAGGAGGGATTTTATAGCCTGCATGTAAAATGGTGCAGGCATAAAACCTAGACATGGCTGTCATATACTTTGATCCTTCTCTAGACACTGTATATATGGTGTCTGATCCATTGAATACAGTTGTCTGGCTGTATTGTTTAGGAGACAATAATGAGAAACTGAGGCTGGGGCTGTAGCTCAGTGATAGCATGCTTGACCAGCATGAGAGGGGCTCTGGGTCGACCTTATTTAAGCATGGGAAATGTGTGCCTAAAATCTCAGCGCTCCTTGGGAGGCAGAGACAGGAGGATCAGGAGTTCAAGGCTAGCCTTGGTTATATATGGAGTTTGAGGCTAACTAAGTGAAACCCTTTTTCAAAAGCAAGCAGGCAAGAAGATAAGAGAGGATGAAGAAAAAGGAGTAAAAAGAAGAAGCCACCTGGATTTTGGCTATTGTATAAAGGATTAGGAATGGTAGAGCTGTTGGGGCTCTGGAGAGATGGTTCAGTGGTTAAGAGCACTGACTGCTCTCCCAAAGGTCCTGAGTTCAAATCCCAGAAAAAAAACCCAAAAAAACCAAAAAAGGAATGGCGCAGCTGTAACTCTAAAGTCAATGTAACTTTACTTACCTCTGTGGCCTGGATTTAGTAACTGCTTGAACTTTTTTTTTTTTTTAATATAGAATAGAGTTTTTTTTTTTTTTTAAATGTTAGCAAAGTCCAACATAGCACATGTCTGATTATTTATTTATTTATTTATTATATGTAAGTACACTGTAGCTGTCTTCAGATGCACCAGAAGAGGGCATCAGATCTCATTATGGGTGGTTGTGAGCCACCATGTGGTTGCTGGGATTTGAACTTCAGACCTTTGGAAGAGCAATCGGGTGCTCTTACCTACTGAGCCATCTCACCAGCCCTAGAATAGAGTTTATTCAGGGCATGGGGAGGGGAGTTAAGAAGTAGCAGAGGCAGAGAAAGGCAGAGAGAAGGAGAGAGTAGAGAAGTAGAGGCTGGTCATGACCACCACGTGAAGAAAGGGTGGGAAGGGAATGGGAAGAGAGGGGGAGCAAGGGGGCAAGAGGCACGGGAGAGAAGCAGGAGTAAGAGTGCTTGAACAGTTTTTTATAAATATGATATAGAAATTAATTGGCAAGCCGGGCGTGGTGGCGCACGCCTTTAATCCCAGCACTTGGGAGGCAGAGGCAGGAGGATTTCTGAGAGAGGCTATCCTGGTCTACAGAGTGAGTTCCAGGACAGCCAGGGCTATACAGAGAAACCATGTTTCAAAAAAAAAAAAAAAAAAAAACAAAGCCGGGCGTGGTGGCGCATGCCTTTAATCCCAGCACTCGGGAGGCAGAGGCAGGCGGATTTCTGAGTTCGAGGCCAGCCTGGTCTACAAAGTGAGTGCCAGGACAGCCAGGGCTACACAGAGAAACCCTGTCTCAAAAAAACCAAAAAACAAAAACAAAAACAAAACAAGAAAAACAAAAACAAACAAACAAAAAAAGAATGCAATTGAATTTCTGATCCTTCTGCTCCTAGCTTCCGAGTGCTCTGACTATTGGCATGTGCACTAAGTGTGCCTTGCTTTATGTGTGCGCGTGTGTGAGTGATGTGTGTGTGAATGTGTCTGTGGGATTTTTTGATGTCTGTGTGAGTGTATGTGATTGATGTGTGTGTAAATATGTAATGTGTATATGTATTTGTGCATATATGTGTGTGTGTGTGTACCATGTACGTGTGCGTGCTGATGTGTAGCCTGAGCAGCACCCAGGAGGAAGTCAATGGGCAATTTTCAGAAGCCTGTTCTCACCTTCCATGGTGAAACTCCTTCCCTGAGTACAAGCCAAAGCTACAGACAGCCTGCAGGACAGAAGCCCACAACTACCCTCTCCTCTCCTGACACCCCAGAAGAGGGCATCAAATCTCATTACAGATGGTTGTGAGCCACCATGTGGTTGCTGGGATTTGAACTCAGGACCTTCGGAAGAGCAGTCCGTGTTCTTAACAGCTGAGCCATCTCTGCAGACCAATATATATTTTTCAATTCAATTTTTTTACTTATTCACTTTATATCCTGCTTTCTGCCCCCCTCCCAGGTACCCACTCTCACAATCCTTCCCCTACCCACCCTTCTCTTCTCCTCTGAGTAGGTGAGGCCCCCTCTGCTCTGGCACTTCAAGTCTCTTCAAGGCTAGGTGCATCCTTTCCCACTGAGGCCAGACAAGGCAGCCCTGCTAGAAGAACATATTCCACAGACAAGCAACAACTTTTGGGACAGCCCCGGCCCCAGTTGTTGGGGACCACATGAAGATCATGCTGCACATCTGCTATGCATGTGCGGGGAGGCCTAGGTCCAGCCCATGCATGTTCTTTAGTTGGTGGTTCAGACTCTGAGATCCCCAAAGGTCCAGGTTAGTTGATTCTGTTGGTCTTCTTGTGGTGTTTCCATCCCCTTTGAGGCCCAGCAATCCTTCCTCCTACTCTTCCGTAAGAGTCTCCAAGCTCCATCTACTATGGGTGTCTGTATCTGTCTGAGTCAGTTGCTGGGTGGAGCCTCTCAGAGGACAACTTGATCCTGTCTGCATGGTTCAGGAGTCTGATGAAGGTGGAGGAGAGGTCTAAGTTATCTTTTTAAGACAAGGTCTTTCTATGTAGTACTGGCTGCTTAGAGCTCCCCTTGTAGATAGACTAAGCTGGCCTTGAACTCACAGAGCTCCTCTTGCCTCTGCCTCCTTTTTTTTTTCTCCTCGAGACAGGGTTTCTCTGTGTAGCCCTGGCTGTCCTGGAACTCACTCTGTAGACCAGGCTGGCCTCGATCTCACAGTGATCTGCCTGCCTCTGCCTCCCAAGTGCTAGGATTAAAGGCGTGTGGGCCACCACTGCCTGACTTTTTCCTCTGCCTCCTTTTCTAGTTTCATTTCTACCTCCCCTCCTTTCTGTTTTGGTTTGTTTTATTTCTTTGAGACAGTCCCTCTATATAGCCCTAGCTGTCCTGGAACTTGCTCCATAGACCAGGCTGGCCTATGGACTCAGAGACCCAGCTGCCTCTGCCTGTACTGGGATTAAAGGCGTGTGCTACGGTGCCTGGCTCTCCCCTTTTCTAAGCTCAGTTCTTTGTGTTCCTTCCTTGTGTCTCCACGTTACACAGAGATCTTTCCACCTTTTTCCAAGTATAGGCGATGACCCCTGCTTCAGGATCTTTGCAGTAGCCTCTTTTTTTTTTTGAATTTATATCTTCTAAATTGTCCCTGCATATTGGTCTTTTACAGACAAGGGTTCATCTGACATTTCAGTGAAACCTATGCTATCTAAAACTTAAAATGGTCATATGAGGGCAGCAAGATACCTCAATAGGTCAAGGTGTTATCAGTACAGGACTGTTGACCTGAGTTAGATCCCTGGGACTGACTCTAAAGGTGTTCCCTGACTTCCACACACACATTCTGAGGCATGTACTTGCTCGATGCCCCTCCTCCCAGTAATAATAATAAATTAAATTAAAGAAATGATCATAGCCAGGCATGATAGCCAACACCTTTAATCCCAGCACTCAGGAGGCAGAGGCAGGTGGACCTCTGAGTTTGAGGCCAGACTGGTCTATGGAGTGAGTTCCAGGGCCAGCCAGAACTACATAGTAAGACCCTGGCTGGAAAAAACAAAATAAAATAATAAAAAAATGATCATGTTGATAGTTCCTTTTGCTTTCCAGAATTTTGTCTTCCCTGTTATCCACAGCCAACTGTAGTCTGAAGCTATGAAATTGGAAAGTTTCAGAAATAGTTCACCAATTTAAAAAATCTGTGTGTGGGTGCATGCAGGTGCTCACTGGGCTAGAAGAGGGTGTCTGGTCATTTGGAGCTGGAGATAAGATAGTTATAAGTAGCCAGGTTGGTGCTGGGAATTGAAACCTAGTCCTCTGAGGAGCAGCTATTTCTCTTTCTCTCAATCTCTCTCTCTCTCTCTCTGAGACAGGGTTTCTCTGTGTAGCCCTGGAACTCACTCTGTAGACCAGGCTAGCCTCGATCCGATCCGTTTGCTTCTACCTCCCAAGTGCTGGGATTAAAGTCGTGCGCCCCCACTGCCTGACTTTTGGGCAGCTAACTCTCTTATCTGCTGATCCATCTATGTAGCTTCCAGTTCATCAGTTTCATAACTTTACACTTCTTTAAGATGGAGCTGTTCAAGAAAGCCATTTATCTAACAAAGCCCTCCTCCCCAACCCCCGTAGCAGTGTCCTGGTACTAACAATTTGGACATTCGGAAGGAGAAGTTATGAAGTGCTTCTTTGAAGTGAAAAGGTCAGATTTCTTAATTTAGAAAAAGGATCACTTGTTAGGATTGCTAATCCCGGTATGGGTGAAATGGCAAAAAGAGAAGACATTTGTGTTCATTTTAGTTCAAGTTGTAAAAGTATGGCCGTGGTGTATAGGTTGTCTCTTTTCTCAGAAACAAACAAAACAAAAAAATATTCAACGGGAGAGGCTGGTGAGATGGCTCAGCAGTTAAGAATACTGAGTGCTTTTTCAGAGGTCTTGAGTTTTGTTTCCAGCACCCACATGACAGCTCACAACTGCCTGTAACTCCAGTTCCAGGGACTGTTGTTCTTTTCAGATCTTGGGCTCTAGGCACTCATGCAGTTACACACATACTTACATGCAAGGCAACCACTAATACACTAAACATTAAAAAAATACAAAAAGATATATTATATATATAATTGCTTTTTGACAGGGTCTCCCTACTTAGCTGTCCTGGAACTCACTATACAGACCAGGCTGGCCTCGATCTCAACAGTGATCCACTTGCTATTGCCTCCCTAGTGCTGGGATTAAAGGCGTACGCCACCTTGCCCGGCAAAAGGAGTAAATCATAAAGCATTATGTGCATGAATATGTGCCCGTGAGTGCAGGCCGGAGGAGTCACAAGAAGAGAAAGGCGGATCCGGTAGAACCGAATTTACAGGAGGTTGTGGGCTGCCTCATACAGGTAGTTGTTGGGAATCGAACTCGTGTTCCTCCTCCCTACTTATTTGTTTGCTTCTTTCCCGTGTGCAGCCGCCCTGGATGCGTATTGTGTCCTCGCACCGATGTGCGACGTCCCCGTTTAGAAAGATCGCCCAGGCGTTCACGGGTGTAGCCGCACCGACTCAGAGGAGGAATCCCACCTCAACCCCCCTCTAGTACTGCTCAGGGCCCCGCAAACCGGAAGCAGAAAGTGGCCGTGGCGGCGGCGCGCGATGACGTCACGCAGGCGCCGGCGGCCAGGGGCGGGGGCGCAGGCGAGGGCGGAGCGAGCCGGGCGGCGGGGCGGCCGCGCAGTGTCCGGGATCCAGGCCTGGCAGGGGGTTGTGCGCGCGCGACCGGCCGGCTCTGCCCGCACCCGTGTCGGCTCCGGAGCGGGGCCTCACTCGGGCCCCCTCCATGTGACGGTGCCCCGCGGAGCCTGAGCGAGCAGCGGGTCCGTGCGGAGCCGGAGGCGGGAGGAACATGACATCGCGGAGGTGAGCCGCCCGCAGGGGCCGGGCCGCGGCCTGGGTCCCCGCTGCCTCTGGACTGCGCGGGCCGCCGGGGGTCACACCGGGGACTCCCCGTCTGCTTGGCTTCCCCGCCGCCCCGTCCGCGGGTCCCCATTCATTTCCTGCCGCCCCGAGTTCCTGCTCCCGCGGCCCGGGATGCCCGTGGGGACACCCGCGGCCCCGGCCGGCCGCCGCATTCCTGACCCATTGCCTCATGAGCGTCGCCTCCTGGGGATTCCGAAATAACCCCGCGCGCTCGGGAAGGCGCCCGGGCCACCGCGGGGCCTTCACACAGGACCCTTTCAGGTGCCCCCTTTTCGCGTCTTCGCTCTCGCCCCCAAGTGCCAGAAGTGGGAAAACTGAAGCTCTCTGCAGCCGCTGGGAGTGTTCCTTCCCCACTGTGATCTTTGCTTTGAAAGGTGGGAGGAAAGGGAACCGTATCTGGTCGTGGGATTGTCCCCTCCGTTTGACGAACGTGGAAACTGAGGCTCGGGAATAACGTGCTCGTCACAGGACAGGATTTGAAGCTTAGATTGGAGGCGAATGAGTGAGTTTCCACTTCTGGGTAACGAGACTCCATTAATGACATTGACTTTGCTCTTACTAGAAGCCAGCTTAACAACTGCAGTGGTACGAGGTGGGTGGTGGAATCCCTTTCCTAAACACGACCAAATTGAGTTTTCAGGATGAAGTACATTGTGGCATGTTACCTGGTAAGAGGTGCAAATCTCTCACTGTGTTGCCCAGGTTAGCATCCAGTGTACATTTCCCCTTTATCTCAACCTCCTTAGCGCTGGGGTTACAGGACGGATCACACTATAAGTGCTTGTTTTCTTTAGTTTTTTTTTTTTTTTTCATTTTTTTTGTTGTTTTTTTGTTTGTTTTCTTTAGTTTTAAAATCAGCTTTATTGAGATAAGTTGCACCTGATTCGGCGGACAGTTTGATTAAACCTTGACTTCTGTGTATACTTGAGACCATTACAGCAGTCAAGATAATGCACGTATCCACAACTCCTGGTGAGGTTTCCCTCAGCTTGGTCTTACCAGTCCTCTGCTTTCCCTCAGACCACAGTTCTGGTGCTACCTTTCTTAGAATTTTAGATTAATGGCATTACACTAATATGGACTGTTGGTTTTTTTTTTTTTTTTTTTTTGCGTTGGGGGGGGGTCCTGATTTTTATTATTGAAAAAAAAATTTTTTTAAACATATATTTCTTCACTGTGTGTGGGCCCATGTCATGGTAAGCATTTGTAGGTCGGAAGACAACATGTAGAAATTGGCTCTCTCTCTACCATCCAGGTTCCAGGGATGGAACTCAGGCTGTCAGACTTGGTACCACGTGCCGCCACACCCCGGCTTAGCGTTCGCTTTCCGTTTTGTCTGAGCGTTCGTTGCTCGCTGCTGCTGTTTGAACAACATGCCGTTGTGGGGCTGCTTATTTATCCTTTCTGAGGACCTTTGGCTGTCTCGAGTTTGTCACTCACATGTGATTCTGTGAATGCTGCTGCAGAGGCGTCAGCGCAGCCTCACCTCTCCTGTAGCTATCTGCAAGCTGAACGGTTGGGTTTACTGTGTACAGGCGCTTGCAGCCTGTTTGCAATGGGGCTGTCACTGTTTACTTTCCAGTTTTACTCCGGGAGAGCTGCATACAGCTTGTCCATAGCTTTGAGTCCTGATTTCCTTGTTTGATAAAGATTTATTCTGATTTTACTTGTATGGGTATCTTGTAGGCGTAGGCAGCGTGCGCCTGCCTCCATTCCCTCTGGGGCTGGTGATTGATTATTGTGTGGGTACCTGCTTTCTATTCCGAGTGGCCGTCCATTGTCCCAGCAACACTGCTGGGGAGCCTCTCCACAGGTAGAGTCTGCTCCATTGTCGAAGAACACTTGTCCTTATTGTGAGTTTGTTTCTTGACTCGGTTCTCTTCCATGGATATTTCTGTATCTTCATGTCAGTTCCAAATGGTCTTAGTTCTTTTTTTTTTTTTTTTGGTTTTTCGAGACAGGGTTTCTCTGTGTAGCCCTGGCTGTCCTGGCACTCACTTTGTAGACCAGGCTGGCCTCGAACTCAGAAATCCGCCTGCCTCTGCCTCCCGAGTGCTGGGATTAAAGGCGTGCGCCACCACGCCCGGCTCTTTTTTTTTTTTTTAAAGAAAAAAAAATTTTGTTTAATTGTGTGTGTGTGTGTGTATCTGTGTCTGCAGTGTTCAGAGGAGTGTGTCAGATCCCTTGGACTTGTAGTTATGAGGTGGTTTTAAGTTGCCTCCCATGAGTTCTGGGAATGAAACTTGGGTCCTTTGCAAGAGCAGCAACTGTTTGTAGCTGGCACATGTTTTGGTTTTTTGTTTTTTCCATGATCTCGGTGGTGTGTGTGTGTAAGTCAGAAAACAGTTGCATTCTAGGGAGAATCTCTGGAACTGAGGTTGTTAGAGTACAGTTACACATGGAGCCATCGTGCTGGCCTGAGGATCTGAGAACACTCTTGAGTTCCGATGGGGATTCAGGGAAGGTCATTTTGAGGAAGTGATCATAGGAACTGACACTTGGATGGCAGACACCATATTGATGCTTGTTTTACTTAATTGTCATGGTAAAGCTAGATGAGGTCTCACCATGCCATTCTGGTTGGCCTAGAACTTGCTACGAAGAACAAGCTGTCCTTGAGTGCACAGAGATCTTCCTGAGTGGTACCAGCGCTAGTCGGAAAAGGGTTCATTTTGATTAGTATTGCAGACTACGTTTCTGTGAGCATTCCGAAGCCAACATGTGGGTATAATCGTCGTGTTGGCTTCCCAACCTTGAAGGTGGGGAGGGAAACTAAAGCATGGAGTAATTGAGTGGCTGGTCCCGGGCCATCTAGCTGAGAGGACGGTGGACTTAGATGTTCCAGCTGTCCTGTGCCCTACCTTGCTCTCCCCCGGCTGACACCACTGCCTGCCCTCGCCAGTCTTCTCTCTTCAGTCGCTTTCTGTTCCTCTAAGATACAAGTGCTGGCTGGAGTGGAGGGTGGAATGTTGAACTGTCCTCAGACTGGAGGGTTCTGGTTTGTCATTGCAGGGCAAGTACATTTTGTCCCAGGTGCTCCCTGGCAGCCACGTTGGTTATCTCCCTGGGGAGAACCAGCAGTGCCCGAGTCTCTCCAGTGTGCCTCGCTGTCTTTATTCTTGGTGTGACCCTACAAAGAGTCTGGGTTTGGGCTTGCGTTGCCCAAGGGCACAGGCTGTACCAATTGCTTTCCATTCTTGATCATGCTCAATGTGTACACTGTTAGGAGATGCACATGATCTTGGAAAGGCAGAGCCAACTCTTGTTTGTAATTGTCACTAGGAGGCCCTGGTGGACATAGGCCGTCACAGAACAATAGGGACACTGAGCTGAGTGCTCTGTGCTTTAGGAGACACAGGCAGCACTTGCCATCTGAGAATGACATTTTTAGGGGAAGGGCAAACACTGTTGTTGGGCAGTTACTAGGGGGTTTCCATTGTATTGGGGCTTAAGACCCCTCAGATGGGTTCAGATGTTTTAAAGTGCAGCCCAGTTCATTATTGTGACTTCGAGAGTATTGTGTGTGTTAAGCAAAGTTGCTGTGGTTCTTGGCAATGCTGTCTTGGGAAGGGGGCTGTGGATTGTGCATCTTTGCAAGGAGCATTGAGTTTATGAAGGAATCCAACTTCTTTACCAACACCAAATGAGGTGGATGAAACTAATACCACGTTGAGATCTGCAGCTGATCAGTGTGTGATGATGCCATGTAGAACACATTTGTTTGACTGCATTGTAATGTACACTTAGGTGCAGTTATATATGTTTGTATGTACTTAGGTAATGTGTGTGTGGGGACTGGCTCAGGACCAGATTCTCAGCACAAGGAGATTTATTTGCTCCAGAGAAACAGGGCAAGAAATAAGAGTCAAAGTCAGGAGATAGTGGATGAAGGAGAAGAGAAGGCAGGGGTATTTGTCCCAGGGGACTACAGCCTTTGGATAGAGAGGAGACAGCCCATGACCCATAGGAAAATGGTGGTTTATAAAGGTAAAAAGGGTAACCATATGTTAAGATGAGGTATGTAATTTTTTTTCTCCCGAGACAGGGTTTCTCTGTGTAGCCCTGGCTGTTCTGGAACTCACTCTGTAGACCAGGCTGGCCTCGAACTCAGAAATCTGCCTGCCTCTGCCTCCCGAGTGCTGGGATTAAAGGTGTGCGCCACCACGCCTGGCTCTGAGGTGCTTAATTTTAATTAGGCATGTTAATTAGGTGAGACAAAGGGGACTTTTGATTGCTGGACCTCAATACTTTGATAGCTGGAGCTTGGGAGTCAGCCTCAGGAGGAGGAAGTGGCCAAATAAGGGAATAGGCCTTGGTGGCTGGCTTTAAGAATATAATCTAACAGTTATTTAGCAAGTCAGGGAATGGGGATAAGGGCAAGACCTGCCAGAGGCAGGCCTGTCAGCTGGCTAGCATCCCCTCACTAGCTGCACATAGTCTGTTTTAATTAGAGACAGGGTGTCTCTGAATAGTTCAGACTGGTCTCAGAATCCTCCTGCTTTAGTGTCTCTTGAGTGCTGGCCTTACAGGCATGTGCTACCATACTGTACTTCAGTGTTTGTAGTGCTGGCCTTGGATTCAGAGCCTTAGCATATTAGGCAAACACTCTATCACTAACCTACATCTTCAAGTCTACAGAGGATGTCATCTACAAGTCTGTGTTAAAGATAATTCCAGGTTTGATGGTGCACACCTGTAATCCCAGCACCCAGGAGCCTGAGGCAAGAGAATTGCTGTGAATTTGAGGCCTGCCTGGGGTGTAGGAAACAAAAGCAAGTCCTTACTGTATCAGCCACAGGAATGAAATGTCTGTTCTTTCACTGGTGAGTTTATTTTGTTCATTGTGACAGGTCGAGTGTAGCTTGTCTGGTCTAAAACTTAGTTAGCTGAGGATGCTTTCAAACTCTTGATCCTCCTGCAGCCCCATAGTGCTGGGATTATAGGTGTGTGCCACACGCCTGGCTCATTTGTTTATTTAGAGACAGGGTCTCACCTAACCCATGCTTATTAGGACTCCTGAGTATTGCGATTAGGGGCATACCCCACCTATTGTTCTTTGATCTCAAGGTGGGGTTACTGTATGCCAGCTCCTGGGCTAGGCACTGAGTGTTCCAGGTCTGAGGAATCCGTGGTTTAGAGGAACTGAGCTGGGGAAGTTTCAGGTGTGTTTGGTGAGCAGGAGGGAGCAGTGCCCGTGGAACTAGGGGTGCATATGTGGTAGGGATTAAACCATACAGGAATACTTTTTTTTTTTTTAATTAAAAAATTTTTTTTTTCCTTTCTTGTGCTGGGAATGGAACCTAAGGCCTCTTGTAGCTGAGCCTGTACTCTACCACTTAGCTTCCCCCACAGCCCCGTGGGTACTCCTAAGGTCGTCAGTGTCATGTGCACCCCAGAGCAGTGAAAAGCCTTAGAAGGATGTGATGGGGAGTGGCGAGAGCTGATCTGTTTAAAAATATCCTTCTGGCTCCTGGGAAGGCAGGAACGCAGGAGGGGGTTCAGTGAGATCAGACAGAGCGAGGCTTTGAAGTGGGGGAGAAGCACTCTGTGGAAATTGGCTTCTGGAGGCCGTTTTCTTTTATTGCCCTGTCATCAGAGCGGAGATGCTGACCAGTGAGACGCCAGAAGACAGTGACTTATCTGGACAGAGCGTCTGCTACCGGACTGAGAAGAGCTGCTCTCACAATTTTTTTTTTTTTTTTTTTTTTGTAGCTTAGATTGCTCGTCCCTAATGACTGCTTTTCTTCCTGACTTAGCCTTCACATGTAACTAGGGGAGTACCAAGCTGTGGTGTTCCTGCTGCAAGGCACGTGATTTTTCTGGGGCTAGAGGTGAGAAGGGTAGAACAGGGTCACTTATTTGCTGGCAAGGAGCTGAGAGGAGACTGTGGACCTCCAACTCTAACCCCTCCTTGCTGCAGCTGCTCTTCCTGTGTCCTGGGGCGGGAAGCTCTCAGAGCAGATGTCAGCACTGTCTCGTGGGTCCTGTTGTTACCTCAGCATTTGTTTTACTGAGTTCTATCTATTATTACTGTGTGGTGGTGCACAGCTTGGATTGATTGATTAATTAATTTCTTAATGCAATGCTAGGATTGAACCTAGGCTCTCCTGCATGTTAGGCAAGTGCTCTACCACTGAGCTACGTGCCTGGTCTCTATCCGAGGATTTAGATTCTCTTTGAATACCCTTCTAATAGTATCCATCCCACCTCTATGGAATGGAAGATGACCTTGAACTTCTCAGTCCATCTACCTCCACCCTGTGAATGCTGGGATGATAGACTCTACTCTCACGCCAGATTTTGTTCCTTTGGTGTTTCGAGACAGGGCTTCCCGTGCCCAGGCTGGCCTCCAGGACTTGCTGTGTAGCAGAACTGGCCTCGAACTTAGAGTCCTCATTGCTGGGCTTCTGCCTGGTTTGAGTGTAACTTTATTGTATGCCATTCATTTCTTCAAGTCCTCTCAGCAGAGGGCATGTTTCAGAAGCTGACTTGAGGCTCTTTTTCATAAGTACCTTTGCTGGGGATGCTTAGATGCACGCATGCACACTACTCCCCAGCCATCCTCCTCTGCTGGGGATGCTTAGATGCACGCACGCACACTACTCCCCAGCCATCCTCCAGAGTCTTGTTGGTCAGTAAATATCAGCCACTTCATTGATAAACTCAAATGGACTTGTGTGTGCCTTTCTTCCTTAGCTAGCATAGACACTGCTCATGGCGGTGCTACTGTGGTGGTTTGTGGGTAGTCAGTCCCTACTGTGGTAAACTCTGCTAGCTAGGTACCAGGTGTTGGTTTCAGTACCTAATGTCTGAAGAACTTGAGCCAGTCTCAGGTGGTCCATGTTTAGAGTCATAACACTTGGGTGGTGGAGGCAGGAGGATCAGGAGTTTGAGACTGGATAGCTTGGGCTACATGAAACCCTGTTTCAAAACAATAACAACAAACCCAGAAACGATCTCCTAAAACCAAAAACAAGTGCAGGGCCTTGTAGAAGGCACGGCTTGGGCTGCACAATGCCTAAGCAACGGAATTCAGTCCTGACTCCCACAGCTGCCCTCTGACCTGTAGCATACTGTGGCTTGCAGCTACACTCATACACACACTTCACACACACATAATAATAATAATAAATCAGAAACTAAGAACAACCCCCAAACTCAAGTGCACAGAGCCCTCCATGCTAGTCCTACAAATGCACTTTCCTCTTCATCCCCTCATTAGTCTCCCAGCTAACATCTCAGCAGCGGCTCCTAGTCAGCATGCTGCTGTCTGCAGAGCTAGCTTATTATCCTCATAGTTGAGGGAAGGCTTTGCTCATCAGAAATGCTATTTTAAAAATTAGCTAAGAGCAGAGTTGACTTTCTGTGTATTCAGGCCCAAGGGGATGGCACCCAGCATGGAAACTTCGATTGGTGAAGATGTGTTTGAAAACCATAGGGACAGTCCCCGAGCCACATGAGGAGGAAGCAAAGTGTCTGGAAGGACAGTGGAGCGTAATGACACACTAAATGGCTTGTGGAAACGATCCTAATTACGCATGAGAGCGCTGTCCCTCCGGACATCCACAGCGGTGGGAAACTAATGCTTATTAAACCTTGCCTGTGTTGGGCCTCTGCACTAAATACTGGTTCCTACCGTTCTCCCAAACATCACTCTCTTCTTACTCTCAATAACAGGATGGGCATAATTATAAGTTGTAAATGAAATACTGCAGTTTATTTAATAGAAGGGTAAGGAAAGGGCTACCTGTCCTGTCGCCTGCTTCTGATCCTGTTGAGGGGTAAAGCGATGTTTACTGGACCTCACCTGAGGCACACACGGAGGTGGCTCTCACAGTACCTCCCACACCTACATCTGTGTCCATAGTGGATGCTGTAGGGAAGGGAGGAGACTGAGATAGCTAGGGTGAGGACCCAGCCATCCCTGAGTTTGAAATAAATAGCAGACCAATGATTAAGTTACTTCCAGATGGCATATGGTTGCTTACTGTAATACTAGCAGCTTGGAGGCTGAGGCAGGAGGATTGCCAGTTAGAGGCTAGCCCAGGTTACACAATGAAACAGTGTCTCAGAAAAAAAGGTGTTTTGTTTCTCTTTCTCCTTCCTCCCCACCCCCCTCTTTCCAAGATAGGATTGCACTGTGTAGCCCTGGCTGTCCTGGAACTCACTCTGTAGACCAGGCTAGCCTCAAAAAAAAAGTTAACTTTATAGTGTTTTTAAAATATACAAACCTTTTAAAATTTATAGTATAATTTAGAAGTTTTTTTAAAAAAATGTACTTTTTTCTTTGGAATTTAAATTTGAACTTAAAGATTTTTACTTTTTAAAATTCTGTGTGTGTCTTTAATGTGGGGTGTGTGAATGTGAGCACAGGTGTAAGGGCGGCAAGAGCTCCAACCATGGAGCCATCCATATCCTCCCCTCACCCCACCCCAATCCTTGTGAATCTAGTTTTCACTCACCTTTATGTGTATGCATCTCTGTGGTCCTGGATAGCCCGCCTGGCACAAGCTGTGGGCAGTTCCACTTTTCCCTCCTGAGAGCTGGGGGTGATAGGGGCTTACCACCATGTGTGGCTCCAAATTTTAGTAAGGTTTACAAAATGTTATTTATTTTTATGTGTATGGACGTTCTGTTTGTATGTATATCTATGTACTGTGTGCCTCTGAGGAAGCCAAAGCAGGGAGATGGATCTCCTGGGACTGGCGTTACAGATATATTGGCTCTAAATTTTAGTTGGAGACAGGATCTCACCAGGTGGGCCTGGCACAGTTTATGTAGCCCAGGGTGACCTTTACCTTTATGTAGCCCAGGCTGGCCTTGAACTCACAGTCCTCCTGCCTCAACCTCCTAGTAGCTGGGATTACAGGAATATGTCACATGCTGTACATTTCCTTTTTCTCCTTCTGAGAGGAGGTGACTTTCTGTGCAGCCCTAGCTGTCTGGGAATAAACAACCTCCAGCATTGTTACTGATGTTATACACGTTAAAGTATCTCTGTTCCAGTTAGATTGCATATTGAGAAAACTTGGGGCTGGAGAGCCAGCTTAGTGGTTAAAAGCACTTGTTACTCTTGCAGAGGACTGTACGCACACTCGTGGTGGCTAACTCCACCATGGTCAGTAACTCCAGTTCTAGGCAATCAACATCCTCTTCCTGAGCCTCCCTCTCAACAGTCCCCAGGCACTTCAGGCAAAACATCCCATACATAAAACAAAAATAAAGTCTCAACAAACAAATAGACAAATCCCCCAAATAAAACCAACTCAGACTTCAGATCTGCATTCTTTCTTCTGCTTTCTTGTCTAAGTGTTTAGGCCCAGAGGATAATCTAGCATTTCAGCCTTACTCTGCATATTTAATTTTATAAAAGTACAGCTCATGATAATGAATGAAAATGGATATATATACATGTTGGCTTTGTGGAAGAGAATTCCAAAATGTGGGTCTTTCGTTTTTGTTTTTAACTGTTAAATGCACTAAGTAGAAACAATGGCTTTCTTTTTGTAGTTCAAGGTCGAAGGTGAAGTTTATCTCCTGTGTCTGTACTGACCTCTGGAGAGCTGTTATGACTGGGCCTTTTCCTGCCCGGCTGAGCACAGTAGACCTTCCCAGTTATGCCCAGTTATGCCGGGAGCTTCAAGCCTTTGCCTGGGCACTGTTTGGTGCTCTTCACCATGTGGTCCACTTGAGCTGCCGTCTGTGTGGGAAGAACCTTGGCCCATATTGTTCTGTTTGTATTGGTTATGGATATACACCACTGTGTAAGGCTGGGCTTGGGACAGAGAACTGGGACAAGTGCTGTTAGGATGCAGTACAACAGTGCAGAGAGAGATGGCTGAGGGTTCTCTCCAGCCAAGTTAGCGAGAGTATGGGAATTCATAGTTCTCATTTGGAACAAGCTTGTAGCTTATACCAAGTCCTTAGATAGCCACTGTCTAAATTTGTGCTTTTTGAGAAAGGATCTCATGTAGCTCAGGCTACCCTTATGCTTTTTATGTAGCTGAGGTTGCCCTTGAATTCCTGATGTTTCTTCCTTCACATCTCTGGCTGACCATCAAGTTCTTTTTCTTTTTTTCTTTTTTCTTTTGGTTTTTCAAGACAGGGTTTCTCTCTGTATCCCTGGCTGTCCAGGAACTCACTTTGTAGACCAGGCTGGCCTTGAACTCAGAAATTCGCCTGCCTCTGCCTCCCAAGTACTAGGATTAAAGGCATGCACCACCACTGCCCGGCAACCGTCAAGTTCTTTTTTTTTTTTTTTTTTTTTTTTATATATTTTTATTACATAATTTCCTCAATTACATTTCCAATACTATCCCAAAAGTCCCCCATAGCGCCCCCCACTTCCCTACCCACCCATTCCCATTCTTTTGGCCCTGGCATTCCCCTATATTGGGGCATATAAAGTTTGCAAGTCCAATGGGCCTCTCTTTCCATTGATGGCCGACTAGGCCATCTTTCGATACATATGCAGCTAGAGACAAGAGCTCCAGGGTTCCGGTTAGTACATCATGTTGTTCCAACAATAGGGTTGCAGATCCCTTTAGCTCCTTGGGTACTTTCTCTAGCTTCTCCATTGGGAGCCCTGTGATACATCCAATAGCTGACTGTGAACATCCACTCCTGTGTTTGCTAGGCCCCGGCATCGTCTCACAAGAGACAGCTATATTTGGGAACCGTCAAGTTCTTAACATGTCTGCAGCACCCTGTAGATGGGAGCTTGCTTCATCAGCTGTGTGTGTCCAGTGTAAGGGATGCACTAGAATCACTAGCCATTCTCTGCAGGCTGCACTGAGTCTTCCAGCGTTGGGGAGACCGAGGCAGGAAGACTGGGGCTCTAGAGCACCCTGGGCTGCAGAGTGAGGCTCTTCTGACTTGAGAATACCTTGCTGTGTGCTAGTCCTTAGCCAAGAAAATCTTGCTGTGTGCTAGCCCTTTGCAGGAGTTTGGGTTCCATTGAGAAAGAAAGAGACAGTCCTCTGTCCCTATGGAATTGCTGGTCTTGAGATCTGCACTAGGCACTGAATTGTGCATCACCCAGGGGAAGAGCCCTAATAAAATACAAGATTTTACTGTGGTTCTTTTTTTTTTTTTTTTAGATTTGTATTACAATTTTTTATTTTGTTTTAAAATTTTTGCTTTCTTGTTTTATGGATGAGAGAAAGGTGAGTGTGTTTGTCTGTCTGTCCCTGGGTGTGGTTGGAGGACAGCATTCAAGAGATGGTTCTCTCCTTTACCATGTTGGTTCCAGGGCCTAACGCTGTTGCCAGGATCAACAGTAAGTGCTTTTACAAGCCCTGAGCTGTCTCACTGGCCTTATGATTTATTTACTTGTGTGTGTGTGTGTGTGTGTATGTATGTGTGTGTGTGTGTGTGTGTATGTGTGTGTGTGTGTGTGTGTGTATGTGTGTGTGTGTGTGTGTGTGTGTGTGTGTGCATGTTTTGGGGAAGAGCACAAAGGTATCGTGACACATGTGAAAGTCAGAGGACATCTTGTGGGAGTCTCTTTTCTCCTTTCACCATGTGGGTTCTGTGGGCCAAACTCAGATGGTTAGCTGTGATGGCAAACGCCTTTACCCACTGAGCCATCTTGCCGGCCTGTGAGAATTTTCTTCTCTAAAGTCAGTGCCGTGCCTGCTTTCCAAGCGGAGTCTCTGGTCTGGGCTGTGCATGACACTGGTCTTGTACTAGCTCATAGCTCACTTCAGCGCATGACAGTGCTCACTCAGGTTCATCTCTAAGCATGGCAGGAACTTAGAGCCCACAATGGAAATATCTGGCAGACTTATCTCCATCAAGAGGAACTTCTGTAGGAAAAAACAGCCAAGGAAGAGGGGACAAAGCCTGAGCTAGCTGCCACACTTGTAGCTAACAGCTATGTTCTGGTTATACCACGAGTTCCCGCATAGTACTGAGAAAGACTTCACAAGGGATTCAAGGTCATCTTCAGCTATATGGAGTTCAGAGCTGCTTGAATTCATGAAGCCCTATCTTAAAAAACCTAAAAGACAAACACAGGATTGGATGAGCTGACAGCTCAGAAAGGAAATCGGCCGACTGGAAACATGAAAAGGTGTCAGAGATGCAAATTGAGATGGAAACACTTTCCACTGGTCAGGGGCTCAGACAGTGCTTGGTAATTTATGCAGTGTTGCTAAAAGTGAGGATGGAGTTGCACGCAGTTGTGTGCCTTCCTAAGGCAGCAGCAGTATTTGTTACCATAGTGGTTAGGGGCTGGGGATACAGCTCAGAGTTTAGCATGTGCTAGGCTGCTTCAGTCCAGTAGCACACATGTCTACACACAAAAGAATCCTTTGAGTGGAGCCTAGTGGCCGTGCTTGGTGATGGAGTCAGGGGATCTTTTGAGCTCAGTGTTGCCTGTCAGTAAGTAGGATAGCCCTGTCTCAAGACAAAACAGAACTGAAACATTACTTAGGTAGATTAACCTCATTGGTAATTTATTATTGTGGAGAGGAGCATGCTTGCTATGGTGCACATGGAGGTCAAAGAGTAGTTTTATGGAGCTGGATCTCTTCCACCTGTACATAGGTTTTGGGGATCAAATGTGGAGAGCCAAGCTTGAATGGCACGCAGGCACTTTACCTGCTGAGAATCTGACTTTCATGTGTCCAAAGATAGCTGTAGCACTATCATGAGACCAGCCTCCATTTCTTTTTTTTTTTTTTTTTTTTTTTTTTTTTTTGGTTTTTCGAGACAGGGTTTCTCTGTGTAGCCCTGGCTGTCCTGGAACTCACTTTGTAGACCAGGCTGGCCTCGAACTCGGAAATCCGCCTGCCTCTGCCTCCCGAGTGCTGGGATTAAAGGCGTGCGCCACCACGCCCGGCCAGCCTCCATTTCTTTCCTTCCCTTCTTCCCTCCCTTCTTTCCTTCCTTCCTTTCTGAGATAAGGTCTGGCTTTGTAGCTGTGGCTAGCTTGGAACTTGCTGTGTAGACAAGGCTGGATTCTTCTCTCCCTCATGAGTGCTGGGATCTCACATGTGCACCACCATGCCTGGCTGAGCTTTTGGGTTTTTTTGAGACAGTCTTGCTGTGTTGCCTAGGCTGGCCTCTGTGTGTCAGAGATTTACCTGCCTTAGCCTCGTCAACGTGGTTATTGTAGATATGAGCAGCCATAAGCAACTATGCAAACCTCTTATATCATGGGTTTGACCGCGGTGGCACATTCATACAATAGAATATTGTATGCTCATGAGAAGGAATGCACGCCTGCCTACAGGGAGACCTTCACATTTTAAGTTAAAGGGTTGGGTTCCCTCCCGTGTGTGAATTTCTCATAGGTGATGTGGAGGAAGCATGTCTAGCACATGTGCACACAATCTCATCATGCATGAACATGGAGATATACACACATAGGCTGCTAAAGACCCTGAGACCCAATTAAAATTCCTTTCTTGTATGTGCTACTCGGGCTGCATCTGTAGAGGTCAAAGGACACCTGTTAGGAGTGGGTTCTCTTTCCTCCTGTGGGTCTGGTCCTCAGGCTTGGTAGCAAGTGCTTCTACTGCTGAGCTGAGCTCCCAGCTCTGGCTAATTACTTGTGATAAGTTCACCTGTGTGTCTGAAAGAAGCTGGCTTTCCATCTTTCTTATTTATTTATTTATTTATTTTCGAGACAGGGTTTCTCTGTGTAGCCCTGGCTGTCCTGGAACTCACTCTGTAGACCAGGCTGGCCTCAAACTCAGAAATCCGCCTGCCTCTGCCTCCCAAGTGCTGGGGTTAAAGGCATGTGCCACCATTGCCCGGCCCTGGCTTTTGATCTTATCTCTTCCTACCTTTGCCTTCCAGTTGCTGGGATTAAAAGCTTGTGCCACCATGCCTGGCCATCTCCTGCCTTCTCTTGTGGTCCTTGTGATTGTACTTAGGGGCTTGTGTCATATGGCAAGCCTTCTACCTCTGATCCGAAGCTGGAACTCTGTTTACTTTTTTTTTTTTTGACAGAGTCTCACTGTTTTGCTCAGGTTGGCTTTGAATTCACTTGGAAGCCTTGAACTTGGGGTCTTCTTACCTTCTGGGTAACAGGGTTCTAGTCTTGCCCTACCAGACCTACCTAGTTCCTATTTATCTGACTAGTCACAAATGAACTAAAACAATTTTAGAAAGCATGTTTATATTTTCATTAAGATCCCCAAAGATACTGAGTCTCAAAGGTCAGAGGGGCATGGTCTGTGGTTGGCTCAGTGGCCCATAGAGAACTTGTGGGGTGTCTGTGATGCTGAGGGCTCAGTTCCCAGCATCATATACACACATAAATGAAACCTGGCACATGCTGGGTACCTAACTCCAGCTATGAGGTGAGGAGGAGTGCTTGAGCCCAGAGTTCAGGGACAGCTTGGCGAAGAGGAATAGTTTCTAGCAGTGGCTAGAAACGGCTTCTATCTGCCTGTCTTTATGAGCACAGGACCCGAGTCCAGCTCCCCAAACCCATGTTAAAACAGAAGCTGGATGGGGGCTGCAGAGCTGGCCAGTGGTGAAGAGCTCTGGCTGCTGTTTCAGAAGGCTTGAGTCAGTTCCCAGTGGCACATGGGAACTCATGTGGCAGCTCACAACTGTCTACAACTTCAGTTCCAGGAGATCGAACCCCCTCTTCTGGCCTTCACTGGTACCAGGCACAGACACAGGACACATACATGCATGTAAGCCCCCCCCCAAAAAAAAAACCTCATAAAGTAAAAATAAATACATCCTAAGTAAAATAACTGGAAGTGGTGGAGTGTGTAGAACCTTGGAGCTTGATGGCAGGCTAGTTGCTAACCTCTTTGGTATATCCTGGGCAAGTGAGAGCTCTTGCCTCAAAAGAAGAAGTGGAGAGTGTTCAAGGAGCAACCTTTGTATATGTACAAAGGCACACTCATGTATGCCTGCATGTGTGCACAGGACAGGCAGGCATGCACGCACACACACATACATACACTCACATCCCTTCAAGCCATAAAATGCAGCCAGGTGAGATGAGGAACTAGGATTGCATAGGGATGAAAGTATGATGGATTTTGCCAACAGCAGTTAGTAGTACAATTGAGGATGCCACCACCAGGAGATGGAAGACTAGAGTCTCAACTGTATCAGTAGCTGGCCTGGAACTTGCTCTGTAGACCTGGCTGACCTTCAATTTGGAGAGATCTGCCTGCTCAGTGGCAGATTTGAGTCTTTGTTTCTTTTCTTTTCTTTTTTTTTTTTAAAGATTTTATTTATTATATGTAAGTACACTGTAGCTGTCTTCAGACACTCCAGAAGAGGGCGCCAGATCTCGTTGCGGATGGTTGTGAGCCATCATGTGGTTGCTGGGATTTGAACTCTGGACCTTCGGAAGAGCAATCGGGTGCTCTTACCCACTGAGCCATCTCACCAGCCCCTTTCTTTTCTTTTCTTTTCTTTTTTTAATTTTATTTTTTTATTAGGTATTTATTTCATTTACATTTCCAATGCTATCCCAAAAGTCCGCTACCCACTCCCCCTTCTTGGCCCTGGCGTTCCCCTGTACTGAGGCAGATAAAGTTTGCACGACCAATGGGCCTCTTTTTCCACTGATGGCCTGACTGTGGGTCTTTTCCTTTTTCTTTTTGGTTTTTCGAGACAGGGTTTCTCTGGGTAGCTCTGGCTGTCCTGGAACTCACTCTGTAGACCAGGCTGGCCTTGAACTCAGAAATCTGCCTGCCTCTGCCTCCAGGTGCTGGGATTAAAGGTGTGCCACTGCCCGGCTCTCTACACTTTATTTTTGAGAGTTGGTTTCTCAATGACTCTCCAGTCCACACAAAAGTGGAAGAACCATCTTCACAGAGTTCTGGCCAGAGCATCCGGCCAGCAAGCTCTAGGAGTCCTCTGGCCTCACTTCTCCAGCACTAGGGTTACAGACACACTCCCCTTGCTCCCCTTCGAATGTTTACACTGGTACTGGGGATCTGAACTCAGAGCCTCATGCTTGCATGGATGGCACTTTAATAAGTCACTTTTCCAGCCCTGATATACTAGCAAAAAACACACACACACATCAAAATACAAGTAGTCTTAAGGAGACGAAAAATAAAAGCCCTGATGATTGTAGGCTTAAGGGTAATTTTCCAAACACTACAAGCTTTCTGTTGTAAAATAGGAAGAGAGGACAGTGGGGACAGTAGAGGCTATCAGGTAAATCACGGGACCCAGGCTGATAACTAACTGCACAGTGAAGCAACTGCAGAGCCCACCATCTTCATCTCAGGAGGACTAATAAGGGCCCTTGCCAGAGGGCGAGGCTGGGATTGTGTCACTGTCCATAGAGACGAGGCACCATTTTCCCCTTTAATAACCTGATTGTTTGGGGGCTGGAGAGAGAGCCTAGAAGTTAAGAGCACTTGTGGCTGTTCCAGAGGACCTGGGTTCACTTCCCAGCACCCATGTGGCAGCTTACAACTGACCTCAGAGAATCTGACATCCTTTCTGGCCTCTGAGTGCACTGCACACATCTGATGCACTGGTAAAATACACATAAGAATAAATCTGGGCTGGAGAGATGGCTCACTGGTTAAGAGCACTCACTGCTCTTCCAGAAGTCTTGAATTCAATTCCCAGCAACCACATGGTGGCTCACAACTATCTGTAAATCTGTAATGGGATCTGATGCCTTCTGGTGTGTCTGAAGACAGCTACAGTGTACTCATATATAATAATTTTTTTTTTTTTGGTTTTTCGAGACAGGGTTTCTCTGTATAGCCCTGGCTGTCCTGGAACTCACTTTGTAGACCAGGCTGGCCTCGAACTCAGAAATCCGCCTGCCCCTGCCTCCCAAGTGCTGGGATTAAAGGTGTCCGCTACTATGCCCGGCTACAATTTTTTTTTTTTTAAAAAAAGAATAAATCTTCTAAAAACTCTGGTGGTTGTGGGCATGGGCTTATAGGTAACTTTTCAAACACTGCTAGGTATCCATTATCACAGTGTAAAGATGACTAAGGGCTGGTGAGATGGCTCAGTGGGTAAAGGCATTGCTGTTGACCCTGATGACCTGAGTTCCATCCTTAGGAGCCACACATGGTAGAAGAGGGAACATTCCCCACCCCCGACTCCCAGTTTATTCTGTAATCTGCACACGAGTGCTGTGGCTTGAACACAGCCATACAAAATAGTTTAAAAGGAATGTGACTCTCACTGCAAACAGGAAAAGTCTGCAGATCACCTAAGAGCTAAAGGGAAAGTTGGAGATGATGGCCAGAGCCAGGCTTAGAGCCATGCCTGGGACCCCAGCACCAGGGTGAGACTGCAGGCTAGTTAGCCTGAACTTCAGAATGAAACCGTGTCTCCAAAGCGAAAGCAAAAGCTGGGCCTCACCCAGCTGATTCGGACAGAACTTTACAGTCCAGGCCTCTGCTTAGAGAGGACAGCCGCTAAGTCTCACACACACCGGCAGAGGGGGCCGTCGGTCGGTCGGTCGGTCGGTCGGTTTCTGAGAACAGGCTCGGCTGTGGAGGAAGAGTGCTGAATGGAAAGCATCTGGTAAGCTGCAGGCAGAGGCCGGGGCAGGTGCGGGACTCTGTCACCCACATACAGATGAAGGAGCTTGCCCAGGCTGACCTTGAATTTCTGATCCTCCTGCCTCCAGCTCCTGAGGATTAAGGTAGGCACTGCTGTCTGCCACAGGGAGACAGTGCTGTCTGGCACTGTTCTAGGCTGTTGTGTGCTTTAGGAACTACATGATCCCACCCTCTCAACCCTCTGTGCAGTAGGAGGCAGTTACTCTCTTTTAAGCCATGGTTGCCTTAAAAGGGGTTAGTCATTTAGCTCACTTAGCTGGGATTTGAACCAGGACAGTGGCACCAGGTTCTCCATTTCTACCTTTGAAACTTTGCTGTTAAATGCTTTTTCATCCACTGGAGGGTGCCTACTTGCCTGCCTGCCTTCCTGCCTCTGCCTGCCTCTGCCTGCCTGTGCTACCCCCTCCATCCCTCCTTTCCTCCTTCCTTTACTTATTTTTGAGACAGGGTTTCACTGTGTAGCCCTGGCTATTCTGGAACGTTGTAGGCCAGGCTAGACCTCAAACTCAGAGATCCACCTGCATCTGCCTCCTGAGTGCTGGGATTTGAACAGCTCTTGGAGGAGTAAAAAGTCAACTCCCAAAAAACAAACAAAAAAAAAACCAAACAAACAAGCCGGGCGTGGTGGCGCACGCCTTTAATCCCAGCACTTGGGAGGCAGAGGCAGGCGGATTTCTGAGTTCGAGGCCTGCCTGGTCTACAGAGTGAGTTCAGGGAGAGCCAGGGCTATACAGAAAAACCCTGTCTCCAAAAAACAAAAAAACCAAAAAACAAAAAGTCAACTCCCATTTTATTCCTTTGACTTGAGTCTTGAGTTTGATGCTCAAACGTGAGGTGCTCAGAACAGAGGTTGGAGCCCTCTGAAGCCTGTAAGATGTCTGTGTTGGGCTGCTGCGGGCTTTTCTGTTCTCAGCTTGCATGTTGTTGGGACAGAGTGTGCTTATTATTTTAAAGATGAGCTCCGATGTGGCTGCTTACTGAGAACCAGGTGCTTGAGTGGCTAGCAGGCAGCTTAGGTCTTTGCCTCACTCACTCACTACCTCAGGGATGGGACTAGTGTGTGTAGGGCCTCAATCCTGTTCCCAGCAACACACAAAAACCTTGTTTTTGTTTTGTTTATTTATTTTTGGAGTCAGGGTCTCATGTAGCCTCGGTTGACCTCCTCCTTCCTGTGTGGGTGAGCATGGCTTCCACTTCTCCTGGATGCCATCTTAGTGTGGATCAAGCCCTCTGGTGTATGTGGTGTGCCCTGTGCAGTGCTGAAGTGAATCCAGGCTCCGTGCTTGCTAGGCAAACACTGCTGCTGTGGTACAGCCCCAGCCTTTGGCTCCCAACATTAGTATTGACGCTTACTCCCTGGGACTATTTAGATGTGTCAGCCAGCCTCCAGAGACAGGGTCTGCCTTGGCCTTGACTCACTCACCTGAGGCTTCATGAAGGAGATCTTAAATATGTTATTTATTTATTTGAGGCCAGAAGAGGGCACCACTTCCCCTGGAGCTGAAGTTACAGAATGTAGGTGCTAGGGAAAACTAAACTCAGGTTTGTTGCAAGAACAGTAAGTACTCTTAGCCGCTGAGCCATCTGTCCAGTGACATGAAGGAGAACTTGCTGGAACCCGGGGAGTCCCTTGAAGTGAATGTCACCTACAGTGGGCACTTGTGTCTTCTAAAGGACATTGCATGTGAAGTTCCCATCATGGGATCTGGAGACATGCAGTTTGCTACCTGTAACAGGTGGTACTGCCAGCTGACTAAGATTGTTCCTGTGGCATGGTGTGCACCTGTAATCCTATGCCAGAGGCTGCAAGTGGGAGAGACCCAAGGTGTAGGCCAGCCTGAGTACATAGTTACATAGTGACACCTCTTTGAGAGAAATCCTGTTAAAGTTTTCTCCTATGATGTTTATCGGGTGTTTTGTTTGTTTTGTTTTTGGAACAAGTGTTTTGTGGGAAGGTAGCTTACACTTATTTCTGGAAATTACCTTGTTCAGTTTGTAGATCTATGTATTTCTTTCTACATATATATATTAGAAAGTTGAATTTATATGGGTGTCTTCCTTTACAGTCTGGTACCCTGCAAGTGTTCTGGCTTTTTCCTCTCCCTCCCCAGCAATGAGAACCTGACTCTGTAAGCCTCAGTACCTATGACAGTTTGGGCTTGTCTGGTTTCTTTGCATGCAGACAATTTCCTGACTATGTGGGTGATCTTTTGGGGGAGGCAAACCCACCAGTGCACTGTGTTATCAGTCCAGCCCCACTGGCCATGCCGCTCCTGAGCCTGCAGGGTGCAGGATCCCAATGTCCCATCCAGGAAAGGGGGCTAAGGAGGGAAGGACAGGGGTGAGCCTGGAAGCTGTCGGTGCCACAGATCACAGCCTCCACATGGTGGGGTAAGGGCACTCACAGCCTCCACACGGTGGGGTAAGGGTGCTCACAGCCTCCACACGGTGGGGTAAGGGGTGCTCACAGCCTCCACACGGTGGGGTAAGGGGTGCTCACAGCCTCCACACGGTGGGGTAAGGGCACTCACAGCCTCCACACGGTGGGGTAAGGGTGCTCAGCTGTGCTTTGGTTCTCATTGTCCTGGTTTTCTCCCTCAAGATGGTTTCACCCCAACATCACTGGTGTGGAGGCAGAGAATCTCCTGCTGACCAGAGGAGTCGATGGCAGTTTTTTAGCAAGGCCCAGTAAGAGTAACCCTGGAGACTTCACTCTGTCTGTTAGGTAAGTTGGGAGGTAACAAGAGACACTCATGATCTGTATTTCCAGAGGAGAGGTGAGGCCACACTTGGCTGCCTTGCTTCTTCCCCTTTAGTTTGGGGCCTGTCCTGTCTGTAGCACTGTGGAGCCAATCAGGGCTCTGGCCTGTTTCTAGGCTTTTTCTTTTCTCTTCTCTTTTTTTCTTTTCTTTTACTTTGTTTTTGTTTTTCAAGACAGAAAATCTCAGTATAGACCCTGGCTGTCCTGAAACTCACTCTGTAGATCAGGCTGGTCTCAAATTCAGAGAGATCACCTGCCTCTGCTTCCTGAGAGCTGGGGTTACAGGTGTGCGCCACCACTGCCCAGTATTTATTTTATTATTATTATTTTTTATTTTTATTTATTTATTTGTTTATTTATTTTTGTTTTTCGAGACAGGGTTTCTCTGTGTAGCCCTGGCTGTCCTGGAACTCACTCTTTAGACCAGGCTGGCCTCAAACTCAGAAATCCGCCTGTCTCTGCCTCCCGAGTGCTGGAATAAAAGACGTGTGCTACCACCACCCGGTTTTTATTTTATTTTTTTAAGATTTTATGTGTATGGAGCTGGTGAAATGGCTCAGCGGGTAAGAGCACCCAACTGCTCTTCTAAAGGTCCTGAGTTCAAATCCCAGCAACCACATGGTGGCTCACAACCATCTGTAAGGAGATCTGACTCCCTCTTCTGGAGTGTCTGAAGACAGCTACAGTGTACTTACATATAATAAATAAATACATCTTTAAAAAAAAAGATTTTATCTGTATGAATGTTCTGCTTGTGCGTATGTATGTGTACCCTGTGTGTTTGGAGGCTAGAAGAGGGCATCATATCTCTTGGAGGTGGAGTTACAGGTGGTTGTGAGCCACCATGTGAATGTTGGGCCCTCAGGAGGAGCAGCCAGTGTTCCTAACTGATGAGCCCTCTCTCCAGCCTCTATCTCTTGTTTGTTTGTGGTCTCCCAGAGTCACAGCCTTGTGAAGTACTAGAAAGGACTGCTGGGCGTTCTACTTACCGAGGGGACTGAGAGAGAATACCTTGGGCAGAGAGACATCCCTGGAGCTTCCAGGGCTGAGTCCTGGCTCCTCACCTTTGACCTGCTTTCTATGTTTTTCTTTCTTAGTTTGGAACAGTCTTTGCAAGGTTCTTCACATCACTTTCATTTGTCCAGAACGAAACCTCTGTGAGGTAGATGTGGTCCCCTGTGAGCCCCCTGCCTAGTCTTGTTCTCCTCCTCCACTGTGCAGAGGTTGGCATGGATCCCCCTGATGATGTGTTGTGTACTACACTGTCTAGTGAGCTCTGTGGCCTGGTGCGTTAATAGTTCTGTAATTCATGTATCCACTGAAGAGCGAGAGTTGCATGCTGGGACATCGAGCTGTTTATTGTACTGGCTCCTTGGTGGTCAAATGGTGCCACCACACTCGCTTCTCCATTCTTCCAGTGATGGACATTGGACAGCTTTGGTTTGTTTTACATCCCACTGGACAGTGTGGTGTATTCTCACTGTCCCTCTGAGCAGATATGGGAAAGTTTTCTAGATGTTTTCTGTATGCCTGTTGTAGCTGTTCAAACTGCAGTAAATGGGTTTGATTTTTATAGATCTTACTGTTCATATAAATGTGAATAAATCATGTCCTTGAGAATTTATTTAGAATCTCACTGAGACTTAGGAAGAATCTATCCACCCATCCATCCATCTGTCTGTCCATCCATCCATCCACCCACCCACCCATCCATCCATCCATGACATAGGGCCTCAATAGACGAGGCTGGCTGGCCTGGAATTTGATGTGTAGATCAGGCTGGCCTTGAATTCACAGAGATCTACTTGCCTCTGTTTTAGGATTAAAAGCGAATGCTAGCACATGGACTCCTTGATTCCTTTGAAGCAAAATGCAGGACTGTGACATTTGTCCCTGAGAGTAAGGGTGACTGTGTAAGCACATTCTGACCTTGGTAGAGGAGATGTCAGCACTGACTGGACAGTGTTGCCTACCAGGGAGTGCATATGAAACTGTTACTCATCAGGGCTTGAGAATACTTCTCCATTGTTGTGTACTCTCTGTGCTCGCGTGTCAGTTCCCTCCTACATCAGAGTCTCCATGGCTGCCAGGGACCTGGCTGTGGCTGTCAGGCTTTTCTGCTGAGCCAGCTCACCACCTCCAGAGGTTTGTTTGTTTTTTTTTTTTTTTAAACATTAACTTTTTTTTAATGGAGCTGGGCATGGTGGCATACGCCTTTAATCCCAGGATTTAGGAGGTAGAGGCAGGCGGATTTCTGAGTTCGAGGCCAGCCTGGTCTACAGATTGAGTTCCAGGACAGCCAAGGCTACACAGAGAAACCCTGTCTAGAAACCCCTCTCCTACCCCCAATTTTTTTTAATGTGTTAATTAAAAAAAATTAGTTGTTTTTTAAAAACATTTATTGTGTGTGTGTGCGCGCGCGCATAAACAATGGCATGAATGGATAGGTCAGATAGGTCAGAGGTCAGAGGACAGCTTTGGGGGTTGGTTCTCTCCTATGCATGACTGGGGATGAACTCAGGTTGTCAGATTAAGTTTGCAGGTCAGCACCTTTACCCACTAAGCCATTTTACTGGGTCCTGTTGATTGTTGTTGGTGTTGAGTCCTTTTGTTTTGTGTTTTTTGAGACATGATCTTATGCAGAGAAGGCTGAAGATAAACTTCTGACCCTCCTGGCTCAGCCCCCAAGTGCTGGGATAATAGGTGTGCATCATCATACTCTTTAGGCAATATTTACACATGTAAAAAAAGCAAGCTTTCACAATTTATTTTCAACATGGCTTTGCTCTGTAGCCCAGTGCCTTCCCGCTGCAGCCTCCCAAGTGCCTGGCTGTTGATATATTTTTAAAGATTTATTTATTTATTTTATGTATGTGAATACACTGTTGTTCTCTTCAGACACACCAGAAGAGGGCATCAGATCTCATTACAGATGGTTGTGAGCAACCATGTGGTTGTTGGGAATTGAACTCAGGACCTCTGGAAGAGCAGTCAGTGCTCTTACCTGCTAAGCCATCTCTCCAGCCCAACTCAGGTCCTGTTGATATATTTTTATGGTAAATATTTTGAGTTTCCGTCTTTTATTTGAATATTTTGAGTTTCCGTCTTTTATTTGTCTATTTTTAAAATCTTTTGGTGCTTATTCAACTTTATTGCCTTTGAACAAAATGATTATGAGTTGCTACATGACAAGGTGAGTGGGCGTTTCATTTTAACTACTTTTGTGTCCTTGATTGTTAAGGACAATAATGTTGTCACTTAACCTAGACCGTGAACTAGGCCAGCCATTCAAAGTAGAATCTTCGCAGGTTCGAGGCATAGACAGTGCTGTGGGTTGCCATAGTTAATGGGGTTATTTGATCTCTAGTTTCAGGGAGGGGTTAAATCTTTCCTTTGGGTTAGTTCTGGTGCTTGGGTGAAATCTTCCACTGAATATGAGGTCTCTTTTTCCAACTCTTTGATACGCCTTCTCCCAATGGACTATTTTAGAAGAAATGGAGCTGTTACCCACATCAAGATTCAGAACACTGGGGACTACTATGACCTCTATGGTGGGGAGAAGTTTGCCACCTTGGCTGAACTGGTCCAGTATTACATGGAACACCATGGGCAGCTGAAAGAGAAGAATGGAGATGTTATCGAGCTCAAGTACCCGCTGAACTGTGCAGACCCTACCTCTGAAAGGTCAGTGACATCTTCGTGACCAGGTCAGTGTATTGTAAGCCCACTTTGTGGGATGCATATGATCTGTGTGACTCCAGAGGCTGGTGTCTATCCCTCATGCTGTCATTTTTTTTCTTTTTCCACGTTTCTTTTTTTTTATTATTATTATTAGGTATTTTCTTCATTTACATTCATTTCAAATGCTATCCCAAAAGTCCCCCATACCCTCCCCCTCTCCCCTTCCCACCCACTCCCACTTCTTGGCCCTGATGTTCCCCTGTACTGAGGCATATAAAGTTTTTTTTTTTTTTAAAGATTTATTTATTTATTATATGTAAGTACACTGTAGCTGTCCTCAGATACTCCAGAAGAGGGTATCAGATTTTGTTATGGATGGTTGTGAGCCACCATGTGGTTGCTGGGATTTGAACTCGGGACCTTCGGAAGAGCAGTCAGCGCTCTTAATCACTAAGCCATCTCTCCAGCCCCATATAAAATTTTCATGCTGTCATTTTTAAGATGTGTTTTTGTTTGTTTGCCTGGAACTTATTGTATAGCTTGTGTAGTTGAGGATGACTGAATTCCTGTCCCTGCCTTTACCCACTGAGTTAGCACTAGGGTTACGGGCATGCTTCGCCATGTCTGGCTTACGTGGTTCTAGAGATTGAACATAGGCTTGGTGCATGCTAGCAAAGCACTCTATATACTGAGCTACATCCCCTGCCTGCAGTGTCAGAGTATTGGCAGCTGCAGTTAGTGTTCCTTACACAGATTCTATAGGGCTCCTACGTTTTCTCCGGGTAGATTTAGAATGTGCTTTAATTGTAACTTTTATCAACAGCTGATGAGCTTTGGGAGTTGGGGCAGAGAACATGGAGCTTGAGATGCCGAAATAGCAGCGGTGCTACAAGGTGCTCTGACCAGTTATTTAGCAACAGTACCAACAGAGGTCAGGCCAGAAGTGGGAAAGCAGAGTCCTGAAGGACCAGCTTCTCATCAGCTTTTAACATTCTCTCCCAAATGTGTAGCACATCTGTGTCTGTAGAGAAAGAACTGCCATGTTGTGGCATTCTTCCTATGTGCGTTGGGGGATGGGAGGGTGGTGGTGTTGGGAGTTGAGAGCTGGTACTTGCTTTATTTACCTGGCATTGGCTTTGCATTCTCCTCTCTCACTGAAGATCCTGGATCTTGCCTTTCCCAGCTTTCTGTCCTATCTGCTAGTAATTTGTTTCTCTGGCTAATACTGTAGTCTCAAGCTGTCTCCACCTGCTTTAGATCTGCACGTGCCTTTCCAGGGGCATGTAGATGGAAGAATGCTACCAAGTCTTTGGTGATGAGTGTTACTGCTCGGGTTAGCTTCTTCCTTACCTAAAGCCATGGCGTTCGAGTGACTGTGTCAGGATGTTTCTGTGACAGCTTAAGTTAAGAGCCTTGGTCTTAGAGTCTGCCATCTGATGACCCTGGGCAGCCTGTATCAAGACTCCCTAGCACACTAGCTAAAGTACAGATGTCTTGGTCCGATGTAGACGTTGTTCTCTCTGTCCATGGGAACTCACATTGTTAAGGAAACCCCTGTCCCTGCTCCAGGATGGAACACCATTAAAGCTTGACTGGATAACCCAGTGTAGTTTGAAGACCTGAACAGCAGAGTCAGAGACAAGTACAATTAGGTTGGAAATAGGGAAAAATCTGAAATGCTTTGAATTAGCTTACAGCAAAGATCCCTTTGTATCTAGTGGCACAGCGGGAGCAGGTTCATGTGATCCCCTGTCTCTGATCACTTGTTTGTTTGTTGTTGGAGTCCAGGCCTCATGTAGGCTGGGCTGTCTCCAGAAGGCTGTGTAGCTGCAGATGACCTCGTGCTCTTCATTTTCGGTCTCCTCTCCTCAGTGGATGGGGTCTCCGTCGGGGTTTCTGTTGCTGGGATAAAATGCTATATCCAAAAGCAACTTAGAGAGGAAAGGGCTTACTTCACCTTACAGCTTATAGTCTGTTATCCAGGGCAGTCAGGGCAGGAACTCGAGGCAGGACCTTGGAAGCAGGAACGGATGCAGAGGCCATGAAGGAATGGTCTTTACTGGCCTGCCCTCCTGGTTTGCTCAGCCTGCTTTCTTATAGTCCCCAGGATCACTACCCAAAGGGTGGCATTAACAGCAGTGATGGGCCCTCCCCCATCAGTCATCAATTAAGAAGATGTGCAGTAGGTTAGCCCACAGACTAGTCTGGTAGGGACATTTTCTCAATTGAGGCTGTCTCTTCCCAAGTGATGGTAGCTTCTATGAAGTTGACTAAAGCTAGCAGTGCACATGAATTATAAGCATGTACCACCACACCCAGTTGTAACTTTCTTACCTAAATTGTGTTTTTAAAAGATGGGAGATTTAAGAGGAAATAGGAAGCATTGAGGATATAGTTTTTTTTGGTTGGTTTGGTTTGGTTTGGTTTGGTTTGGTTTTGAGACAGGGTTTCTCTGTGTAGCCCTGGCTGTCCTGGAACTCACTCTGTAGACCAGGCTGGTCTAGAACTCAGATCCACCTGCCTCTGCCTCTCCAGTGTTTGGATTAAAGGTGTGCACCATCATTGTCTTGTGGACATTGTTTTCCAGTGATTCTGAGCTCCTTTAAAAGATTTAATGGAGGCCAGATGTGGTGGCAGCGCTCACAATATTGGCACTTAGGAGCCTGAGGCAGGACGGTCTACAGCTCAAGACCAACCTGGGTCACACAGTGAGACTGCCTCAAAAAAGAAAATCAAATTTTAGTTGTCATTTTTAACATATCTTTGTCATTTTTCCTGTCCGAGATGTAGACTGCCTGTCAGACAGTACCCTCTGGAGGAAGCTGTGTGTCAGGAGCCTGTGCTGAGCAGAGTGAGTGTGTGTGGTCCGTGAGAATGTGCCGTGCACACACCGCAGCTGAGCTCAACTTGTTCCCTGTCAAATATGTTCACAGGTGGTTCCATGGTCACTTGTCTGGAAAAGAAGCAGAGAAGCTGCTGACGGAGAAGGGCAAGCATGGCAGCTTCCTCGTTCGAGAGAGCCAGAGCCACCCCGGAGACTTCGTTCTCTCTGTGCGCACTGGTGATGACAAAGGGGAGAGCAACGACGGCAAGTCCAAAGTGACCCACGTCATGATCCGCTGTCAGGTAGAGCACCATGGGGACTGTGGGCCCGCAGCAGCTGCATTGGGGGCTTCTGCTGAGAGGACTAGACACCAGCACACCGCCTGTCCTTCTGTCCTTGCTTGGCTGCACCCCGTGTGGGGTTCATCATTTTGAAGCACTGTTGTTTCTTTCCTTTTTGTTGTTGCTGTGTTTTTCTGTTGGCTGTTTTGTTTCTGTTTTTCTGAGATGGGTTGTATGGATCCATGACTGTCCTGAAGCCCATTGGCTGGTGACACTGCACCGTCCCTCCCATGTCTGTGGGTGCACCCCTGGGGTCAGCAGACTTCAGAAAAGCATCCTGTGTCTATCTGAACACACACAGACTGCTTTCTTGTCACATTCCCTAGTGTACAGCACCATGGTTGTACACGTGACATCATGTGATACTGGGCAGAGGCATGGTGAGGAGTCTGAGGTGATGGGAAGTGTGTTGTGTCATGATTGAGTTTACATTTGATTTTGATTTAATTACATTTTATGCCACTTATTGTCTTTGGTGCTGGGATGGAGCCTAGTACCTGTCCCATCACTGAGCTGCAGTCTCCTGCTTCCCCTCCTTCCTCTCTTGCCTCCCCTGCCTCCCCAGCCTCCCTTGCCGCCCCTGCCTCCTCAGCACTGCCGCTTCCTGTCCTTCAGAGTACGGTGGTGCTGTTGGGGTTTCTGTTTCTGGGAGTCAGTCTCTAGGTTTCAGTTGATTACAGTTCAGGTTTCTGCAGTTGGCTAGTTCAGTGTGCCCATCACTCACTGCACACTACTTCAGATGCCCTCCCAGCCAATCTCCAGAGTATGCAACACTGTTGTCGTCTGCTTCTGACTGGGGCTCCTGAGCCTGTTCACCATCCAGAGCATCTGTGGGTCTGCGTGTCACCAGTACCTTCCCCTGCCCCTAAGTCCTTCATAGTCACTGTTTGACCTCTTGTCACTGTGTCTTGGACTTTTTTCCTTGGATACTACATATAAATGAGGGGACACTGTATGCTCCTTTCACACTTGGATCATTTGCTTTACTGGGAGGCTCTCCTGCCACCAATGACAGGGTTCTCTTGTCAAGGCCAAGTGTGGCTCCACTGTGATGACGTGGACACGAGGTATGTTAACATGATACATGTGTGTCTTATTCTCATCATGCTCTCTAGACAGACACGTCTGTGCACAGGTTCATGTCACTAAGAACATAGTGGCTGCAGGCAGGTGGGAAGACAGGAATGTAGCATGAGGTAATGGCGCCATCTGTTTGGTTTTGAAAGGAGCTGAAATACGACGTTGGTGGGGGAGAGCGCTTTGACTCTCTTACAGACCTGGTGGAGCATTACAAGAAGAACCCCATGGTGGAAACGCTGGGCACAGTCCTGCAGCTCAAGCAGGTCAGGATCCATGAGGACTGACTAACAGGGGAAAGGGCTTAAGGGTCATTCCACAGCCACGTGACCCTGTTGCTTTGGGCCTCTGATGGCACATTTACCATGGCGGGAGCACACTCAGCACACAGGGATTACCACACATCTGACAAGAAGAGGCGCTGATCTGCTTCAGTGACCCCTCCCCCCCAATTTGGGATGATGTGTCTCCTGCCTTTGCTTCTGTGAAGTCTTTTTCTTTCTGCATTGATACTGTTTATAACATGCTTTCTCCTTTTCTACCACTGCTGAACACAACAGCCCCTCAACACAACCCGTATCAATGCTGCTGAAATTGAAAGCCGGGTTCGAGAGTTAAGCAAGCTGGCTGAGACCACAGATAAAGTCAAGCAGGGCTTTTGGGAAGAGTTTGAGGTAAGTCACTGACAACTTGTTTTTCTGTGTGCTATTAGATGATGTTTAAACAGGTGAGAGGGCTGCACTGGGGCCTGGCTTACTTTGCTGTGTGTGTGGCCAGTTGCTGAGAGACTTCTTTGAAGCAGAGGGGCATTGTGTTCCTGGGAAAGGTTGGCAGCTTGTCTCAGACAGATGTGCCAGCGGCTCCATTTACTTTTTGGTTCAGACCACTGGCAGGACCCCAGGAAAGCAGAAGGATAGAATTTCTCTGGCATCTGAGGGGCTTCAGGCAAACGGCAGCTTCAGTGCCATGTGTGAGGCCAGGAGAAGGGGCCTGGCTGTGAGTTCACAGTGTAGCAGGGAAGTGAAGGGGCTGACCTCTGTCCCGAGCCCTGCTCGTGTGTGGGCCTGACTGTGGCCCTGTGCGCTCATATGCTGCCGACCTGTGTGTCCTCTGGTTTGTCTGTCTTTCTCTCCTTGCTCCTTTGACCAGAGCTTTACAGACAAATCTTCTGTCCTCTTTCCCTCCACAGTCACTCACCTTATGTCACTCATGTCTGCACACGGCACAAACCTACAAATGTCTGTGCACTGTCTACGTTTATATTTTGTTTGGGTTTTTCCAGACAGGACTTCTCTATGTAGCCCTGGCTGGCCTTGGAACTTGCTCAGTAGACCAGGTTGGCCTCCAGCTTAGAGATCTGCCTGCTTCTGCCATCCCATGCCCATTTTAGAGAATATTTTAAATTTATTCTTTGATAGTTTGGAATGCAGCTAACACGCACCCTCCTCCATTTCCCCCTTCCTCTCCCTCCTTTCTGTTTCACGGGACTGGTTAGTCTATGCTTTGTGTAGGACTTGAGGATTCAACAGCTGTTTGTGCCTCCATGTGCCAGACAGCTTTCAGAGAGAGGTGCGAGTTCCATTCCACAGAGGAGTGTGAGGTCAGAGAGGTCGAGTAGACTGTCCACCCTCCTTAGCACAGATATTGATAATCTCAGCCCTGGAGATGGGCCCATCCTAGAACATTCTTGGTGTTTACTCTGCAGTGATGCATAGGGACTAGAACTTGGGTCTGGTCTCATACGAGCCATTGGGGTGGACTCTTTGAACACCATTCCGAAGTTTCCTGTTGAGAGAGGCAGGGATAAAGGTGTCAGTGAAGGTGTGATGAGAGCAGAGTGAGCCATGTGGCCATCTTTAAATTATTTATTTAGTGATTGGTCCTGCGGATCCAGTGCAGGACTTTGTGCAGGCAGAGCCTGTGCTGTCCCACTTAGCAGCACTCCATATTATCTTCCTCTTTTTTTCAAGATTGAATATTTCTATAAAGATGAGCCTTTTGCCACAAGGGCATAGCCAGTAGTACATACTTGGTTGTCAATAAAATACTGTTTTCCAGTGTATTAATTACTATAAAGTAAAGGATATTTTAATATAGTCTTCAACATGAGGGTGAAGAGAGAAAGAGGAGCTGGGGAGATGCTGAGCCATCTTTGCAGCCCCCAGCTCTGAGTCTTCTGAGTGTAGCACAGAGGAGATGATAGACTACAGCTTCAGGTAGACATGTTCAGGTTTGCCTTGAACATAGTCTGTACCATTTCAGCCAGGAGTTGGCCCTGCTGTGGGAAACCAAAGCCCGCCAGACCTTACTCTCAGGAGAGGAAGAAGCTGGGGTCTTGCCATCCTCCCTGTCTATCTGTGTTCCTTTCTCGATCTACCTCCCAGTCCAGGATCTGCCTAGCTGCTAGTCCCTCATCTCTACCTCCCAACTGCTGGGATTCCAGTATGCACCACCCTTTGCTCGGTGGCCGTGGAAAACAAATTGTAGATGAACATGAGTTCAGTCTGTTTTTTGTACACCAATAATAGCATAAAAGGAAAAAGTGAGTGGCTTTGTGTGTGGTGAACCAGTCAGTTTCCCATCTGTATTGTTGGGGTTATACAGTAAGTCAGAGCATTGAGGGGTGGGTCCTGCAGATGAGATCTCAGATTGTCCCCAGCTCTCCAGGGAAGTCAGCCTTAAGAAACTGCCCATTGAAACTGGAGTTGGGTCCATGAGGCTAAGGAAGAAAGACCACTGCAGGTTGGGTTGTTGGAAGTTTACTCCCATTATAGTTTCAATCCCTGAAGCTAAAGTTTGAGCCTCACCTGCAGAACACTGTTATGAGCATGTCAGAACTGCTTCCTGGAGAATGATCAGTGCAGCATCCTGTGTTCCACGGTGTGCTCTGATTGGGGCTGGGGGTGGGGTGGGGTGGTGGTGGATCTCACCTTTCGAAGTGCACTCTGATGAGCTTTCAAAGGAGCCTGAATTCTACTACTTGAGTTGCTGCAGGGTGCTGTTATTAGGAGGAGGCTGGAGGGAGCAGGTTGTGAACCCATCAGCTTTAACTTGGGACTGTTAAGAGTTTTGTGTGTTTGTTTGTTTTGGATACCTCTTCAGTCTTCAGCTTCTCCCTCTGGGAGTTTTCTCAGGGGAGCCTTCCCCATTCCCCATCCCCACTGTGAGCTGGGTACTTCCTTCCTGTTAAATGTGTGAGTAGGGATCTGTGAATAATCCACGTGGCTGTTGGTTTAATGCATCACACATCCAGAGACGCAGATAACTTCTGTGAGTCTATTGGAGGAAGGAAATACTTTGCCCAGATGTACTGCTGAGGGAACAAGAGGGCATGTGTCATCTAGGAAAGTGACCAGTGCAGTGAGGGTCCTAGGACAATTCCATTTGGTTCCTTATATCCTCCTACTCCAGCAGACAGCCCCCAACCCTCTGACTCCCAAGTAGACTTCAAATAAAGTTTTGTGGTTGCATTGAACCTGAGCTCCTTCAGAGAGCTGCATTGGGCTAAGCAAGACGCTTGCTCCAGACTCCAGACAGAGGGGCTGCCACTGATGCTGTGGTGGCGTGGAGCAGTGCCACTGATGCTTTGGTGGCATGGGGCAGTGTGCTGGGCTTTGCTTCACTGATGGACAGCTTGCTTTCATCCCTGAGTCCCCAATGGAACCCAGGGCTGTGTGCAGCTGAGATTTGACATCCCTCATGCCTCAGGCATTGTGATTTAGGCTCACAGGCTGGATTTCAGGAAGACTTTAGTTTCTGAACTCAGTGTTTCTGATTAAATCTCAATACATGATAAAGGGGAGAAAACCCAACAGACAAAACCCTTAAATTCCAACCAGACAGAACCATAGGACATTTGCTTTACTGGGGTTACTTCCCCAGTGTTTTAACTCCTTTTTCCTTTCCTTAGTAATTTCAGTTTTCTGCTGTGCAGTCTCTTCCCTTCAGAGGGTGCCTGACATGTCCTGCCCGTTAGCTCTGCTGGCCTCTGGCTGGGAGGAGCCCTAGGGCCTTCAGCTGCTATCCCCGATTTCTCCAAAGGGACTCTGTCCTGCTTGTAGGCACTGTCTCTCCTCAGAGGCAGTCATCCTTTACAGAAACAAGCCTTTAGCTGCACCCTGGGTGCTGTCTGGAGTGATAATTCTTGCTGGCGATCTCTACTGGACATATTCCCCTGGTGACTAAGCGGTCGACATTGAAGGACAGCCCCCAGTCAGACTAGCTGCAGACCCCAAATGCTCCAGGTCACAGGCTAGTGGCAAACCAGAGCATTCCCTGGAGGCCCCCAGAACAGCAGTGTCGGGGTCTGAGGCCTCCTCCCTCCGTCTGAGCTCTGTCCAGTTTCTGATAGCACAGCTCTCTGCCTGGTGCGTTCTCTTTAGGGTTTTGTTGGCCTTGGTTCTGGCATTCCATTTTCCCTATGCTCTTTCCTTCTGGTACCCTGTGCTGTGGAGGAAGAGGACGTTACTGCTGCTTCCCAGGCTGTGAGTGCCCTTCTGCAGCTTCTGTTCCTTTTTAGCTCCTTATGTCTTGAGCCTTCTTTAGTTGTGGCATCTCCCTGTGGATGCCACTGAGGTTTTTTTGTTATTTGAGGCAAGGTTGTGTATAGCTAGCTCAGGTGGCTAGCCTCAAGCTCCCTGAGGCTGGAGAGACCTCGAACTCCTTGTCTCTACCTTCCAAGTAGCCAGTTTCTATAGTGCTGGGGACTGGGCCAAGGGCCTTGTGTGTGCTGCGTAAACCCACTACCAACTGAGCTACACCCTCAGCATCCTTCCCCCTTTTCAGTATTTGGGACAAGCCTTTGCTGACCTCGTTGTCTAAGTACTGGGTTCACAGGTACCCACCACCATGCTTTGCCTTGCCAAGGCAGGTTCTTTCCCTCCCCATCCCTCTCTTCCTCTGTTTCCCTTCTCTGCTCAGCTCCCCATTTCCTCCCTTGCATCTTGAAGCAGGAGCACAACCCTGCTTTGTTCCTTTCCTTTCCTGCTGCCTGTCCTGCTGCCCCTGTGTTCTCCTCCTGACTGACCCAGCACCCATAAGTGTGCGATGCTTTAGTGCTCTGACTCCATGGTTTGGGCGGTTTTCCACTCTGCTGCTTACTGTCTTTGCTTTTCAGACTCATGCCTCCCAAGCTGGTCCTCTTCCTCTAGAGACAGAACGTTACTTTTGCTCCATGTCTTTGGAAGTTGCGCATTGCTCTGGAGCTGAAGGCTGGACCATTGATGCCCTTGATGCAATTTCCTTCTCTTTCTCCCATGACCAGAACTGTTGTTCCCTCCCATGCCTGCCTTTTTTGGAAAGGAAGGCATTTCCATGATCTGCGTCCTGCTGAGCATTGGGCCTCTCTGACCATTGAGCTAGGTGGGCACCTAATTCTATCTCCAGATGCATGAAGAAATGGTGCCTGTGTGGGGTGGCTCAGGTGGGCAGGGCATAGAGAGAGGATTTCAGCCTGATGTTCAGGTCTCCTACTTGAGAAGACTTGAGCTTCTCCATCGCATCCCCTGCCTCTGATGCTGTAACATCCTTTATGCAAATCTCAGCGTTTCCCATGTGCCTTTCTATTCAGGAACCTTCAGTGACTCCTTTTTCCTTTTGGAAGCCTGGCATTTTCATTGTGAAGAACCAAGAATCTGACTCAAGAAAAGTCAGAAAGACGTCCTCATGGTGGCAGATGACAGACGGTTTCAGCTTGGGAGAAGCTGTTTCATGTTCCGTTCCAAGTTGGCCATGTGTGTTTCCTTCCACTGGCCTGAGATTGCCCTGCCTTGCCTGCTCCCTTGGTCCTCTGCCAGTTTCCTGACTTCATTTCTTCTCAGCCTTCCTCTTCCTCATGCACTGAGTCTAGACATACTGCCCAGTCTCACCCTGCCCTTCTTGGAGTTGGACTATCCCGTGCTCCCTTCATTTCTCTGTGGCCCCATGACTTCTGCAGAAGAGCCATCCCAGACCCAGCATAGATGAGCGCTTTGTCTTTCACAAAGCCTTTTGGGTGTATGGGTGTTTTCCTTGCATAAATGCCTGTGTTCCACGTGCATGCAGTACCTGTGGAGAGGCTATTCCTAGAATATCAGATCTCATTCCCTTGAAATGTGAGCTGCTGGGTGGGTGCTGGGAACCAAGCCCAGGTCCTGTGGAGGAGCAGCAGGACTTTCACTGCTGTGCCATCTCTCCAGCCCCTTCTCACATTTCCTGAGGTTGCATAGTGGGATGGTATCTCTCCACTTCTGGCTCTGCTTAGACTTCTCTTCTGAGAGCCCATGGTTTGGTTGTAATTCCTGGGAAATGATGTCAACAGTCTGTGTCCTAGGTTTTTGTTTTTTTTTTTTTTGTTTTTTTTTTTTTCTGCCTGGCTTTGCGTTGTCTTCAGTGCAGTTGCTGAGTGACATGCAGGTTCACAGGACTGCTGGTAAACGGGACACTGTAGAACATACACCTTGGAGTAGGGAAGGGCTACGGGATACAGTCAGACTCCTGTTCCCATTAGCCTGGTGCCCAGAAGGAAGTGGTTTTGGCAGAGGCTACCTGCTAATCTCAGCTACAGCTGGAGTGCCTCTGGAGACAGAGGATAGACAATCCTAACTCCTGAGATCTTTTTTGTTTGTTTGTTAGTTTGTTTGTTTGAGACAGGGTTTCTCTGTGTAGCCCCGGCTGTCCCGGAACTCATTCTGTAGACCAGGCTAGCCTCGAACTCAGAAATCCACCTGCCTCTGCCTCCCAAGTGCTGGGATTAAAGACGTGCGCCACCACTGCCCAGCAACTGCTGAGATCTTACTGGCTATCTAGCTGCCCTCATTGTAGGACTGAAGAGGTCTGAGCAGTTTGGGCCCTGGACATGCGTAGGGATGGGCTGCAGAGTCATGGAGGGAAAGCTGGGGTAGGCGTCATCCATTTGTTATCCATGAAGGCCGCTCACTGCTGTCAGTCAGCACCCAACTGCCTGGATGCAGGGCCTGGGCTTGGCCCTTGGGGTCCTCAGGGCTCACAGCCTGACATGACCTCCACAGCATGTGCAAGAGGCAGTTGGGAATGTTGCATAGAGCTCCTGAAAGCTCTTTGAGTTTTCTTGTCAAGGTCATTCTTGATAGCACCCTCATTGCAGGAGCTAAGATAAATTAGGGAGGTGCACGGCCCTACCTTTTACAGAGATGAGCTGCAACATGTCCTTATGAATAAACATCACATGACATTTGAATCATAGGTTATGGTCACAAGTTACTGCCAAGTTTTAGTAAAGCTGCAGGCCCTTACCCTGTCACCATTGCCAGGGCACCTCCCCTCCCTGCTCCTCGCTCTGGCTGCTCTGAAGGATTGGATCCCCTCAATGCATGCAGTTATTTTTGAATATCATCCCTGTGGCCTGTCCACCTCATTGCCTTTGTGGCCAGCTCAAGGTCAGGGAATGCCAGCTCCCAGAAGGCAAATGACTTTAATTACTTGATCTGAACGAGTTTAAAAAAACTCATATAAGCATTGCATTGTCCAGGTCTACAGATCTTATTTTCTTTCTGCTTGGGTCCCCACCAGCTAAAGACTTGCATTGTGTGCCATGTGCCAAGGCTGAACTTTGCATGTTGAGACTGAGTCACAAACTTGTTTTAAGTCCCCAGCATTTCCCCCATCATTGACATCTCAGCTAAGTGAAGTGGTGCAGGCTCCATTGTCCTGCTGGATAGCTCTGCCTCTCCTTGCAGAGAGCTTCCCAGGCTGCTCGCTGTTAGACGCATCATAGAGGAACTCTTTCTCTCATTTTAACTGCCTCTCACCCTCCTCATTTGTCTGTCTGTGATTTTCTATCAAAAACGGCTTAAGGGCTCTGTGGCAGATCACTGCCTAGCGTACATCAGAGACCCCAGGCTCCACCTTCAGCAACACATAACTGACAAGCTAGGCTTGCTGAGAGCTAAAGAGATTCTTTTTTTTTTTTTTTTTTTTTGTCATTTCGAAAAACGAATCTCCCTGACTGCCTCAGCCTGGCTTTTCCCGCCTGGGCCAGTCTCCCTTTATGCTTTATCTCTTTCCTTGATGGCATCCCCAGTTCTTTGCCCCTCAGAGCTGTCCAGTGCTTTCTTCTGGAATCCATCTTGCTCCCTGCTTTTTCCTTCTGGGTCAACTTGCATTTTGTCCAGGTTTCCTGGGGGAAGTGTAGGGCAGCAGCTCTGGACACAGCTGTCATTAAGGCGCTGACTTGGGCATGACATAAGAGGACCGGACCCCAAAGCTGGGCGTCTTGTCATCTGGTGACACCAAGCTGCTTCTGCCTCTCCTGTGTCCATATTCTAGGGCTGAAGACCCTGCACTGTGTGCTTGATGCCTGCAAACCCTATGCTGGCTCTCACCAGTGCCGGCCTCGTGTTTTTCTTACACCCATTGTAGCAAGTTTAGGGGCAAAACAGCTAAGGTAAACAGGCCGGGTCACTGAAACAAAAAAGAAGGCAAGGATTACTGAACGCCACGTCCATGCTTTCTCCCTGGTGCATGTGCTTCTGCCGTTGGTGTGTACCCTGGTCAGCGTAAGCATGTGGCTCACATCCCATTGTGTGAGTGTGACTAACTGTGACCATCTTTCCAGGTGAAATATAGTCTCTAGACAGACTATAGAGTGGCAGAGGCAGAGTTGTTCTGTGTGACTGGGTAGAGTTTTGTTGTTTGACCCTCCCTCCCTCCCTCCCTCCCTCCCTCCCTCCCTCCCTCCCTCCCTCCCTCCCTCCCTCCCTCCCTTTGTTGATTTACTTGTGTATGTATATGTGTGTGTGCGCACACACATGGATGGCTCATACCATGGTGTGTGTGTGGAGGTCAGAGGACAGCTTTCAGATGTTCTTCTCTTTCACATGTAGTTTGTGGGGACTGAGCTCAGGTCTCAGATGTGAGCCATTTGACTTCCCTCTATAGGGCACGTCTGATACATGGTAACATTTCCTCTTCTCTGTTTCTAGACACTCCAGCAACAGGAATGCAAACTTCTCTACAGCCGAAAAGAAGGACAGAGACAAGAAAATAAAAACAAAAACAGATACAAAAACATCCTGCCCTGTGAGTATCTGTCTCCTGCCTCAGTAGCAGTCAATGTGCGCTGGGGTCACATGCTAGCTAATATAACCAGCCGTGATGGGACTGATGCCCTCCTGAGGCCAGGAAAGAAAGCTGCAGTAGCGGCTCTCTGTGGTACTCTCCTGGTTGTGTTACTTACATATACCAACCTTGAGGCTTATCGTGTCTCGAGAGTCAGACTCAGGCAAGTGCCTCATGGGCTGAGTTGTGTCTCTGTTCCTCTTGACAAATCTGTGAGTTAGAGGTAGGTGCCTCTCCTCTGGGCCTTTGTTTCCCATTCGGAGAAAGGAGAGCCTACTGGGCTCATCATCACCTTCTGCTGGCTCAGCTCCTGCGACAAGGAAGGGACCTTGTGAACACCCAAAGCTGAGCCCCCTGTACTATACACACGGTGGCAGGGCACTAGGGCCTTCAGTGAGGACCCCATCACTGCACAGGCTGGCGCTCACTCTGCTGCTGCACATTTTGATGTTACCTAATCTAGAACTGTGTAGATGAAAGCAGGGCACTTGTTTTTTGTCTGAGCACTGGGAAAGTGAAGGGCAGATCTCATCACTCAGGGTGAGCGAGCACTCTGCCACCATGCCGCAGCCCCAGCCCTGGTCAGAAACCCGCGCCTCTGTGTGTGTGTGTGTGTGTGTTCATGTGTGTGTGTTCATGTGTGTGTGTGTGTTCGTGTGTGTGTGTGTGTTCGTGTTCATTCCACATGGCTGTCTGACTTGTGTAGGTGAGGCTGGGAGCGGGAGGAGGCATTGCTTTCATGAGACAAGCAAACCAGAGTTTGCAGAGAATCATGTGGAACTGAATAGGGGTCCCGGGGGCTTGGAGGACCTCATTATTTTTATTTCTAAATTTCACCCCTTCAGAGGAGGTTCTCACTGTAAAGTGCAGCTGTAGGGAAAGCTGAAGGAATCAGTTGCTTACTGTTTCTCAAATGACCTGTCTGCTGCTTTGCTAACCACCAATCAATCAGTGTGTCCTCTGACCCCAATCAATCAGTGTGTCCTCTGACCCCAATCGATCAGTGTGTCCTCTGACCCCAGTTGATCAGTGTATCCTCTGACCCCAGTCGATCAGTGTGTCCTCTGACCCCAATCAATCAGTGTGTCCTCTGACCCCAGTTGATCAGTGTATCTTCTGACCCCAGTCGATCAGTGTGTCCTCTGACCCCAATCAATCAGTGTGTCCTCTGACCCCAATCAATCAGTGTGTCCTCTGACCCCAGTCGATCAGTGTGTCCTCTGACCCCAATCAATCAGTGTGTCCTCTGACCCCAATCAATCAGTGTGTCCTCTGACCCCAATCAATCAGTGTGTCCTCTGACCCCAATCAATCAGTGTATCCTCTGACCCCAATCAATCAGTGTGTCCTCTGACCCCAGTCGATCAGTGTGTCCTCTGACCCCAATCAATCAGTGTGTCCTCTGACCCCAATCAATCAGTGTGTCCTCTGACCCCAATCAATCAGTGTGTCCTCTGACTCCAATCAATCAGTGTGTCCTCTGACCCCAATCAATCAGTGTGTCCTCTGACCCCAATCAATCAGTGTGTCCTCTGACCCCAATCAATCAGTGTGTCCTCTGACCCCAATCAATCAGTGTGTCCTCTGACCCCAATCAATCAGTGTGTCCTCTGACCCCAATCAATCAGTGTGTCCTCTGACCCCAATCAATCAGTGTGTCCTCTGACCCCAATCAATCAGTGTGTCCTCTGACCCCAATCAATCAGTGTGTCCTCTGACCCTTCTTCTTTCTTTTCTATGTTGGTGATTGGACCCAGGGCTACATCACCAACCCCTTTCCTAAATCCTTTTTTTTTCAGACAGTTTCATAAGTTGCCCAGGTGGGCTTTGAACTTGTGGTTCTTCCGTTTCATCCTTCTGTGTAGCTGGGATTCCAGGCCTGCACCATCCTATGAGTGCACATCTTATTTCTTTAAAGATGGGGGACGGGACGAGGCAGAAGATCAAAATTCTATCCATGAAACATAGCCAGCCTTGCTTCTGATTGCCATCGTGAAATACGTTGGTTTTGATAGAGCGCTCAGAATTTTATACTGATAATGTATTTTTGTACAGACAGAATTAAGACAACTCATACTTTATGAATCTTGTCTTACAAACACTGTATTTTACTCTGACTCCTTAAGAAACCTTTTGTTATAGAACATGTGAAATATATCAACATACAAAAGCTGACATATTGTTGCCCAGCTTCAGGAGTAGCCAGCTCCTGTGCAGTCTTGTTTCGTCTGTACTCGGGCCCACCTCTCTTTCCCTAGGTGGCTTTGAAAATCTTAGATGTCATTGTTAGTACTTTAGTCTTTTTTTTAAAACCAGAAACCAGCTGGGGATATAGCTGAGTGGCACACTGTTTGCCTGGCATGTGTAAGGCTCTGGGTTCAATCCCTGCTTTTGTCACCAAAACCCAGATAGGAAGAAAAACAGGACCCCAAACCTTTTGGGTTGAAATAATTTTGGATCCATGAGACATTATGAAGATAGCATAAATGGTTCTCATACCCTATGCCTGTACCCCAGAGCATCACCGAGACCGGGAAAGTGCGGTGGTGTGTCGGGTTGCACATGTGCTGACTGGAGATTTGATCCTGTGGAAGTCATTGTTAGACTGGCCTGGCCTGAGCCCCGCTGGCTTCTGCTGAAGCTGAGGACTGACAGCTGTCATCTCTTTCTCCTCAGTTGATCATACCAGGGTCGTTCTGCACGATGGGGATCCTAACGAGCCTGTTTCTGATTACATCAATGCAAACATCATCATGGTAAGCTCGACTTTGGCTGTGTTTTATGGTCATGTGTTGAAAGCCTCTTTATACCAATGACACCATCTTTCAAATGCTTGAAGGCGTTTCTTCCTGATTTCTAGCCTGAGTTTGAGACCAAGTGCAACAATTCCAAACCCAAAAAGAGTTACATTGCCACTCAAGGCTGCCTGCAGAACACGGTGAATGACTTCTGGCGGATGGTGTTCCAGGAGAACTCTCGAGTCATTGTCATGACCACAAAGGAAGTGGAGAGAGGGAAGGTACACACTTATCTTTTCTGATGCCACCCCTCCCCCAGCTCTGGGCTCTGTGTGCCCAGCATCTGATAAAGTATTCTTTACTGCTCAAATTATGCAATGTGCTCTGGATTGTAGTGCTGTGTGGCTTTAATCTCAGCATCCAAGACAAAGAAGCAGGCAGATCTCTGAGGTTGAGGCCAGCCTGGTCTACAGAGCAGTTCCCAGATAGCCAGGGCTACACAGAGAAACCCTGTCTCAGAAAACAAACAACAAAATATTGAATGTGTCAGGTGGGTCTGGCTGATCCTCTGAAAAAAAAGGCTGGACCTGATAGGTCTCAGTGTGTGTATTTATTTGCCTTCTCTTCCTCCTCTTTTCTAACTTTTTCTTTTCAAAGATACAGTGTTTTATGTTCAGCCTAGCCTTGAGCACTATGTAGAAAAAACTGGTGTCTAAAGGAACCCCTTAATGCTCCTACCTTTTTAAGTGCTGGGATGCATGTGAGCAACCATGGGTCCAGCGTGCTTATCGGTGCTTTCTGATTGGAGTTCATGGAGCGCTGTGGAATGTCCCCACTCCACTCAGTTGGTTTTGAGGGAACCCATACAGAAGGCTCCTTAGTGCCACTCCCTTAGCCCCTGTCTACATGGTGGTGTCGTCTTGGATCTCTTCCTTTGTCTGAGCCAGGACATGTGCTTTGCTCATCCGTGTCTTTAGTGGCGAGTGCTGCTCCCAGGCCTGGCTGGTGCGTGTTCACAGCAACCATTGTGGTTTTGTTCCAGATATGTTGCTTGAGTGTTTTAATATTTTCTGTCCTTTTGACATGATTTTTCTGTTTTAATCACAGGGACTGTGTTTGCAGTCACTGTTTTTACATCTATATGTGCTAGTTTTGTTGTTTGTGTCATACACTTTCTTCTGCAAGTTAGGTAAGGTGTTACCCCACTGGGTCCAGAAGCAGAAGGGAAGAGGGAGGAGGGACCTATGGGAGCAGAGCACACTGATGTCACAGTGAGCTCCTCGGGTGACAGAGGTGTATCATCCAGACTGCACTCCTGGGCTGTTGAGACGTTACAGTGAGGGTTGCAGCTGCCTGTGTCCCACCCATCCACTCTCTAGCATAGAGAGCCTCCTGTCACTTTAATGTGAATTCTTCTGCACCGGGCTCATCCCCAGCTATGCTTTCCCACAGTAGCTCCATTCTGCCTCTTGGTGGTGCTTGATAGATAGTTAGTGTCTTCCACTGTTAGTACACATTGGCCTGTAACCTCTGCTCTGTGCTGTGGAGTGCTCAGCTGAAGAGTTGTTTTTGCCTTTAACTCTTTGCAGGCTGTGGCCTGTGCTTGTTTAGATTGGATGTCAAGACTGCTGGCCACTGTGTGTTACTTTGTATCAGCTGCCTAGCCATCCTTTGTGTTCCACCCCACACCCCAGCCTCAGCTGAGCTCCTATTTCCTTAAGAAGCTGTAGGTTCCTAGAACCCAGTGTGTTGCCCCTCCAGGAAAGCAGACATCTTGAAAGACTGTGCTATCTTTGCATCATTCCAAAGTGAAATCAATTTATAGGTTTTTGATACTTGGATTTTAATTGTGTTTTGGTTAGAGTTTTTGTTTGGATATTCTCTATTGCCTTATATAAAATTGAGGGCAATTTCATAGTCACATATAGAAGCTAACTTGAGACAGGTGGGGCTCTTGGTAGTTGAGCCTTGCAGCTGAGAGGCAAGTGATGGTGCAGGGTTTTGGTTGGTGTACTTTTGCATGCCTTTAGCAGTGATGTTAGGTGTCCTGAGTTCCTGGGCTCTTCTCAGTTACAGCTCTTCCCAGTTCCTGCTTTCTGCTTGATGGAAAGGTCAGAGTTCATCTGGCACAGAGGTCGTGGGCTTGTAACAGAGGAATCAGGTTAGCCACCATTGGAAGTGCAGTTGAAAACTCCAGAGCAGAGAGCCTGGGCAGAATGGTACCTGGTGCCTGTGCTCAGCTCCAGTCCTCACCTCCTTGACCCAGTCCTTCATGTCACTCTGGGAGTGTGCACAGTAGTCCTGGAGTCTCTTGACAGCCTTTGTTTACAGCCTGTGTCCCTCACTGCACAGAAGCAAAACCAGACTGTGGCAGCTCTCCTACGCAGCAGTCCTGCAACATGCAAAACACTAAGCAGAGGGTCGCAGGTGCTGTGAGTCAGCTGAAATGTCTCTTTTCAAGGCAGGGTGGTTTTGTGTTCTCTGTTGAGGCCTCTGTAGTGACCAGAGCAATCCTCTGAATTGATTGGTCAGAAAACAGCACCATTACATTGGCATTGATAGAAATCCTACCAGACTGTCAAATGCAGAGGTGCGGCTGAATTTAGAATAAAAACATCACATATTCCATCAGCTGCTACTTCTGTCTTGGGGTCCTCTCTGGGTTCATTACTAAGCTCTGTAGCTAGCTGTCCTCTTGTTTTTCACCACCTGTAAGTTACTCTGCATTTCTAGACTTTGATGTAAACTTCCCTTGCTGATGTTCACATGGGTGGTTTTAGAAAGTGAGTGTCACGGTTGACTGAAGTTTGCAGAAAGACAGAAACAGAGCATGTTCTGCCTTGGACTCATCATTGGTAGATGATGGAACTGTTCCTCTTGGAGATAACACGGGCTCATTCTTCGGCTGGGCAAGGCCTCTTCCCTTTATGTCATCGTTACTTCTTTCTCAGCTGCCTGCCCTGGTGTTTGTTTTGAAACAGGGTCTTGCTATATAGTTCTGACTGGCCTGCTATTCACTATGTAGAGCAATCCAGACTTACACTGGAAGTGATTCTCCTGCCTCTGTCTTCAGGGACTACAAGTGTGCACACTCAGCTTTCAGTTCATCTGTTCAGGGTACCACTATGCAGGCCTGGAACTTGCTATGTAGACCAGGTTGGCCCTGAGCTCACAGAGACCTCCCTGCCTCTGCTTCCCAAGTGCCAATACTCAATACATACATCAATATGGTGTGTGCTCTCCCCCCCCCCCCCCCAATCTGTTCTTGAAGCCAACAGCCATTGCAGACTGTGTTCTTGGTTTTGGGAAGCTAGTGTATGGTTGGTGTCAGATGAGTCTGGATACAGAGAAAGCAGCTGGCTCAGAACCCTGGCTGCCCCTCTGAGTGAGCTGTTCACACTTGGGTCAGAGAAATCCGGGCACACATGATAAGACAGTGTCAGCCATCTGCCCGTCCTCTCAGAACAACTGGTAGAATGCTGGAATTACAAGTTCTGCTTGCCTGGGGACAGTCCCTCCCACTCTGCCGGTTTCATCCTCAGAGCTGAATAAGCAGGTGTTGACTCTGCTCTGGCAGCTAGTGGGTGGGGCATGGGGTGGGCATCAGGCCAACCTGTGACACCTCCTACCCTCCCCCCTGTGACCTGCCTTGCTCATTTGCATTGTTCTCTTGTTGGCATTCTAGAGGATGGAGGCAGGCTCCTGTCCCAGGAGGAGCCTCCTGCTGCTGTCACCAGCAGGCCTGGGATGATTGGTCATTGCAGGTCTGGACTTTCACTAGGGCTTGGGACATTAATTAACAGGCTCCTTGTGGTTCCTTCCAGAGCAAATGTGTCAAGTACTGGCCTGATGAGTATGCACTCAAAGAATACGGGGTCATGCGTGTTAGGAACGTCAAAGAAAGTGCCGCCCATGACTACACTTTACGAGAGCTCAAACTCTCCAAGGTCGGACAAGTAAGTATATTGTCGTATTCTAGACACTGTATAGCTGTCCATGGTTCGCAGTCACTTTTGTACTCTGCTCGCATTCAACCTTTGTCCTATGTCCTGTCACTCACTGGTTGAGCGCCACGTGGGGTGTCTCATAGCTGTTGGGCCCAGTTTGCCACTATCTTCCCTTGTGAGCAAGGTAGGCATAGGTCCTGCCCTCACAGAGTGTGGAGAGATGGGGGTAAGGGTGCAGCTTCCTGGCCCTCAACTCGTTTGTTTGTTTGTTTGTTTGCTTGCTTTTTGGTTTTTCGAGACAGGGTTTCTCTGTGTAGTCCTGGCTGTCCTGGAACTCACTCTGTAGACCAGGCTGGCCTCCAACTCAGAAATCCGCCTGCCTCTGCCTCCCGAGTGCTGGGATTAAAGGAGTGTGCCACCACTGCCTGGCAGCCTTCAACTCTTGTGACATGAGACAGGGTAGGTAGGTAGGGCCTCTGAGAGGTGACACTTTCTGAGTTGCCAGCCAGAGGGGCTCTGCATGCAGGCAGAAAAACAGGCTCCAGGTAGGGGAGCAGCTACCATCCCAGGCTGTGAGCAAGTCTGTGAGCAAGGTTAGTGCTGGAGCTCTTCTCCATGGCCTGTGGCTCAGCTTAGTCCTGGAGTGGCTGGCTCGGAGTCATGTTGTTGTGTGTTTACAAGGGCCTTGTTTGATTTCTTTGGGGATTCCTAGATGAAGAAATCCACTTTTATCCTCATGGATTAAAGTCAGGTATGCTGAGAAGCCCTACACTTAGATAGCTGTGCTTCAGGCTGAGGTGACCTGAGTGTGGCTTCTCCAGCTGGCGTGAGGTTGGGCCTCTCCATAACCTTCTGGGCACAGGTGTTGTCTGAGCCACATCCTGATAGTCTGACTGCAGGAAAATGGGATTCTGACTGGGCAGGAGAATTTCAGGAGGGTATTGCAGAAATACTCTTGGTTAGGTCTTGTTGGAAATAGCCTTAGAAATTAATAAATTAATTATTATTTATAACATTCTTACTCGTATTATAAATAAGATTACTACTACTGCTGCTGCTGCTGCTGCTGCTGCTGCTGCTGCTGCTACTACTACTACTACTACTACTACTATTATGGGACAGGGTTTCACTATGAATCCCTGACTGACCTGGAACTGGCTACAGAGACAGGCTGGGCTCAAATTCACAGATCTCTTCCTGCATCTGCCTCTCTAGTGCTGGGATTAAAGTTCTGTGCTACCATGACTATCTGAGTATTTTTATTTTGATTATCTGCCTGGCCTGGAACTTGCAATATAGACTAGGTTAGCCTCAAACTCAAAAAGATTCCTCTGCTTCTGTCGTCTATGTTCTGGAATTAAAGGCATGCATGCCCCATGCCTGGCTCCTGGATATTAAAGTTTACTTACTTGTTTTTACATTTATAGTGTGTGTGTGTGTGTATGCATGTGCATGCATGCATGCATGCCTGTATGTATGCAAAGGTTAGAGCACCATTTGTGGGACTTAGTTCTCTCTCTCTGCCATGTGGTTTGATGATATTGTATTAAGAGCTTTGAGCTTTATCCACCATTTGGAACTTGTCTCAATTATTATTTTTTTTAAATCAATCTTTTTAAGTTTTATTTATGTATTATATATATATGAGTACACTGTAGCTGTCTTCAGACACAGCAAAAGGGGGCATCGGATCCCATTACAGATGGTCGTGAGCCACCATGTGGTTGCTGGGAATTGAACTCAGGTCCTCTGGAAGAACAGTCAGTTCTCTTAACTGCTGAGCCATCTCTCCAGCCCCCTGTCTCAATTCTTGTGCCCAGTCAGCACATGTAAAGCTGTGTTCTGGGAGGCCTCTGTGTTGGTCTAGGCCTTTGACCTGTTCTGCATGACTCTAGCAGTGGGCTTTCCTGCTGCGCTTACTCCTTTGGTTGGGAATGGAATGGAAGCAGTGAGGGTCAGGCTCCTGGAAAGTCATGTGCAGGGGTCGGGACAGTTTGGCTATTGGAGGGAAAAAAGAGACCAAAGGTGTCTCAGAGCCATGAGTGGACAGCATTGTTGTGGCCAGTGCGAGAAGCCAGACGCACAGCTGCTGTGTGGATGCATCAAGCCGAGCTGTTGAGCAGGCATCTCCATCGGGTGTCAGGAGAGTTGCGATGCACATATGTTTTTAGCACTGTGCTGCTTGCTGGGGACAGACAACACAGGTGCTGTCTTGCTCTTGGTTACACTCCACTGTCCAGATTACATTGAATCACATGCCCTGATATGTCACTATAGAGTGCAGTTAGGGCCAAGTCAAAGGGTGCAGTGTGCTGAGATGGCCAGGGAAGGAAGTTGATACTCACTTAACCAGCCACAGCCGGTACTGAGCACTCACCCTCTGACCCACAGAACCAGAGGGGATGAGCCCGCTGCAGGGAGAGCTCAGGAGCAGTTGGCGGATGCTGCCTAGAGCGGTGAGGTGAAGTGAGACGGTGGGCGTTGGCTGGGGGAGCATAGGAGAACGGGATAGCAGAGGCTGGCTTGGGATCCATGTAGTGGAAGTGATGGTTGGGTGAGCACAGGATGACCCTGTAGCCTCCAGACTTGCAGAGTAGGCTGCAGGAGGGGCAGCAGGGATCCTGTGGAAATGCCTTCGAGCCATGGAAGTGCAGTTGTCAGGGACGCTGGACAGAGGGCTGTGACCCAGTGTATTGTGGGTAGGCTGGTTCTAGACCACAGCTTTCCTCTGTAGAGATGGGAGGGCAGGAGGAGCAGAGCCTAGGGCTGATGGTGAGCAGAAAGGGCTCTGTTTCCTGTGCTCTCTGAGGGGCGTGTATATAGTGTGTATAAGCCACAGGAGGTGTGTTCCTCTTGGCACATCTCTGGTGGTCAGCTTTCGGGAGTTGGTTCTCTGGGCTTGTCAGGTTTGGTGACAGGTGTCTTTACCCGCTGAGCTGCCTTGCCAGCCCTCTTGTGACATCTCATGATGAACTGTCAGGCTTGTCAGTGTTTCTGAGTAGCAAACAGGCAGTTTCTTTCTTTGGTGCTAGCAAGAAGCTGTTCATCTTGTTCAACACCCCCTCCCTCCTTTGAAAGGAATGTGTGTTGTGTGGCTTGTCTCTGGGTACAGAGAATGCTGCAGGGCTTGCTGGATCCATCTTGTGTACCAAGAGATTTTGAGAGGGAGGTGTGAGAGATGGTGGCACACTTGCGCTCTTATCCTGGCATAGAGGCTAACATGGATCCGTCTGGCTCCCGCCTTGCTATGACAAGTCACCTACTGTACAGCACTGATGTACAGAGATGCCCTGGCTAAGAAGCGGTGCTGCTGTGCAGTGTGGCCGTGCATGCTCTGTTTCTCTTGCTGGCCTGTCTGTGACCCATGAAGTTGCCTGGGTTTCAATCACTTAGTAACGACAAGGTTAGTTTTCCATGACATCAGCAGATTAAGTGCATGTAGCACACAGGAGATTTTTTAATCACAGCAAGCGCCCTTGGATGTAAGGAAGTTCACCAGCATTGGTGGATATTGAAGCCTCCCTCCCTCCCTCTGACCCCTGCCTTTCCTTTCTCTCCCCTTCATATCTTTTGCCCTTCCAGCCCTCTCTTCTTCCTTTCCTCTCTTTCGTTGTTCCCCCCGCCCTCTCCCTTTCCCTAGTGTTTCCTGGCTTGTCTCCGAGGGAAAGTCACTGGTGGCTGTTCCAGGCCAGCTTTGAGCTTCTGTTCTTCCCGCCCTCTCTTCTTCCTTTCCTTTCCTTTCCTTTCCTTTCCTTTCCTTTCCTTTCCTTTCCTTTCCTTTCCTTTCCTTTCCTTTCCTCTGGACCAGCTTTGAGCTTCTGTGGTCAAAGTGGTCCTGGTGCCTCTGTTGATCCCTTGCTGCTGTTGTCGCTAAGAACAGCCAGGATATTCTCAGTCCTCACCATTACTTCCGATAGCTGGGAGGGCCTTTGTTTAGCTGCTTTAACCCTCTGTGTGAGGAACAGGTCTTTGCAAATGCATTTGGGGGTTTGACTCTGCAGTAAGGGGCTGCTTGGGATTTGAGCCCAAGTCTCACCATCTAATTCACAAAGCCTGTTGTCTGGCTGTGACAGTGCTGTAATGGACGTGGGTGCCTGCATGAGGCTGCAAGGGCAGATGCTTGAGGGAGCTAGAGTTTGCCAGGCTGCTAGTTGGGAAGACAGGCTGCAGTCCTTAGGGGCCTCCGCAGCTCTGAAGTTGAGTGCTACCTGACTGAGGAAGTCGGGGAATATGGCCTGCTCTGATGACTCTGGGCTATGCCTTGGCTACATTTTGCCAGAAGATGCTACAAATTGCCTAGCTCCATGTCTTGGATCTCCTAACAGGCAGGTGCTCCTTCCAGGCTGACCCATTGATTGTCAAAGAAGCACTCCTGGGCACCAGAGAGTGGCTTTCCATCTGCAAGGTGCCAGGAAAGGTCAGTGGCCGCTGTGGCTCCTCAGCCCTTGGTTTATTTAATTCTGTTCTGGCTTTTCTTGGCTCTACTCCAGGGAAACACAGAGAGAACCGTCTGGCAGTACCACTTTCGGACCTGGCCAGACCATGGCGTGCCTAGTGACCCTGGAGGTGTGCTGGACTTCCTGGAGGAGGTCCACCACAAGCAGGAGAGCATCGTGGATGCAGGCCCTGTCGTGGTTCACTGCAGGTGACTGCCCAGCTTGCTTTCCTTTAATAGTTTCTGTTACTTAGGGGCTGGGAAGTCAGTTGTCCTTGGTAGGGATGTGACAGACACACTGTTCCCAGCACTCTGCAGACTGCTCATTCTGAGGGCAGTCCTTCCCACATAGGCCTTTGTGGAGGCTGCCCCAGGGTCACCACAGCAGAGTGTATGGTTCTTGAGGGATGCTTCGGTTTTCTACAGTCTCGTTCATATGCTGAGCCCATCCAGAAACGAGGGAAGCATTCCTTGTCGATCACTTTGTTTGTTGTTGTTATTTTGAGATAGGATTTCACTATGTAGTCTATGTTGGCCATTACCTCTGCCTCCAGAATGTTGTGGTAACAGGCCTGTACCACCACGCTGGACTGTTCAGTGTTTTTTGTTTTTTTGTTTTTAAACCACCATAAATGTAGGTTTTGCAGCTAGGTTTTGGCTATTTAGGATAGAAACGAACACACCTTTCTTCCCCTGAGTGTCTGCTGTGGCTTTTAAGACAGGAAGCCACGAGTCTGTGTTTGTATGCCCAGAAGAGCCATGGTTTGTCCAACTGTTTTCAAGTAAAAGTTGTGTGGAACTTGGGAGTAGAGAAAAGATGCCGCGTGTTGTTCAGGGCCCCGTGCCTCACCACTGTGAACCTCATGGCGATCCCCTCCACTCCACAGATGGGGAAACAAGGCTACCCTAGGGGGCCATGCCAGGACTGAACCCCTCTGCATGGGCAGGGGGAGCTGATAGGAAGCTTCTCCGAGACACATTGTGTGGACACACAGTAGAGAGCCCGTTGACATTGATAGCTTGGTTCTGAGTGAAACTCCATCACTTCATCCCTCTGCTCTTAATCTTCTACCTACAGTGCTGGGATTGGCCGGACAGGAACGTTCATTGTGATTGATATCCTTATTGACATCATTCGAGAGAAAGGTAGGTCATTGGAGGACAAGCCGCCGCAATTCCTGTTCAAGTTTGTGACAGGAGGTGCCAGGAAAAGTAGCCTGCGAGAGAGAATTTACAGGAGAAAGAAGCAGTTATGGAAATACGGATGAGATTCACTTTCAATGTGTTTTGCTAAAAAACAGTCCTAGCACTTTGGTCCCATCACTGTTTCTTTTGTCACCTGTGTCACATGGTCCCTCCTGCCACTCATCCCCTGCCCTGGTGTGGGGTGACATTCTTGGGGAGTGAGGGGCTCCTGATCCCAGCACTTTGTCCTGGCATTTCCTGGCATTGTTGTGAGTGTTGACTCAGGAGTTCTGCCCTGCACCCGCATGGCTAGTGGGATGGGAAGGACTAGTTCTCTGTCCTTGCTGTGGAAGGCGGTACTCCTGTAGCCTTAGGGTCTGTGCTTTGCAGGTGTGGACTGTGACATCGACGTTCCTAAAACCATTCAGATGGTGCGGTCCCAGAGGTCAGGGATGGTCCAGACAGAAGCACAGTACCGGTTTATCTACATGGCTGTCCAGCATTACATAGAGACACTGCAGCGCCGGATCGAGGAGGAGCAGGTATGGAATGAGGCTCTGACACATGGCTCAGCTCCTGTCTGGACGTGCTCTCTTCATCTGGAAAATGTTAACAGTTGGCCTCCCTGTAAGCTGTGGTCAGCATCCACTGCCTCCCAGTTGAGGGAAGTGTGGTGCTATCGTCTTGAGCGGCAGTCGGCTCTGCCTTACAAAGAGGAAGTGACTTTCATATGCTAGGCTTAGAACTCAGGGTCCACAGTTTCCAGCCATTTCAGCTTTGCTCTAGATTGATCTATTCTGATTCTGCCTTGTAAAATGAATGCCTTATTTTTAATAGAGCGTGGCAGTTTGAGCCACTAATTTGGCTGCATTGAAACAGTGAATTTCAATTTTAATAAGCTATGCATAATGAAGAGTGTGCAGTTGGAGCCTTTCCATGTGAGACTATTCATAACAGACACAAAGCTGAGCTAATTAGGATGCGCCAAGCTGAGGGAGATGAGGAGAGCCGTTCTTTTGGGGAGCTCTTCTTATTCCTCTCCCAAACCCTGTTGTGCTGCAGCAGATGGGTGGTGTCTAAACACCAACCATGGTTGTCCTTTTTATTGCTATTGCTTTCCAAAAAGCCCAGGAGAGGGGACTTGGTGCTTGTCATAGGGTAGCAGGCTGTCTCTTTTTTTTTTTTTTTTGGTTTTTCGAGACAGGGTTTCTCTGTGTAGCCCTGGCTGTCCTGGCACTCACTTTGTAGACCAGGCTGGCCTCGAACTCAGAAATCCGCCTGCCTCTGCTGGGATTAAAGGCGTGCGCCACCACGCCCGGCACAGCAGGCTGTCTCTTAATGAGTAGCTTTAAAAAAAAAAAACAGTGATCATCTCGCTGTGTAGCCCTGGCTGACCTGAAAACTCAATTTGTAGATCAGGCTGGCCTTGAACTCAGAGTTGCACCTGCTCTGCCTCGCAAATGTTGTGATTAAAGGTGTGCACCGCCATGCTGGCCTGGAAGAGCAAGGAGAACCACGCCATCCTCCGAGAGCCAGAGGAGGCCCCTTCCTGAGGTTAGGTGCTCAAGTAGACGCGGTGTCAGGAGGTCACAAGCCACCCAGCCCCAACTTTAATTTTTTAAATATGAATTCAATGTAAGCAGTTTTTTTTTTTTGTTTTTTTTTTGTTTTTTTTTTTGTGGTGTTAAAGAGCAAACCTACGGCCTCATGCACGCCAGCTCAGAACTCTGCCCCTGAGCTGCACCCCAGAGCCTCGTGCACACTAAGTTAGCACTGCACCACTGACCTGCACCTCCCACCTCTGAACCTGGATGGCTGCCCTAAAGTTCTTTTATACATGTCTCCCAGTTTACATTTAATTGGAACCACTCAGTTTAGAAGAGATGCTCAGGGAATAAAGAGCTAGCACATGGTTGCTCAGCTTGGTCAGAAACATGATGCTGTCATCTTGTTGGGAGAAGTCCTCTGTTCCGTTTGGGTTTGTATTTGAGTTGGAATCGAGGGTCTTTGGCTGCTCCCCATTGCGGGACTGTGCTTGGAGCCTTCATATTGCTTCCTGGCACTGAGACTGTTAAGACTGAGGCTGTAAGTTGGATTTAGGAAATAATTTGGGGGGAAAAACTTATTTAGTAACTTGGTTGATTGTGGGGCAGGGGTGTTTACTGATGGGGACACAAAGCATGTGTTTCAGTTACTTACATGTTAGCAAGTGAGGATGCAAGCTTGCACTCACTGACTCTCTCACTCATTCGTTCATACATACAGTCATTCATTCATCATACGGTCATTCATTCATACAGTCATTCATTCATACAGTCATTCATTCATACAGTCATTCATTCATACAGTCATTCATTCAGCTAATCCATTTTGATACTAGTATGTGTTAGCACTTTGCAATTGTATTAACTCAGATTTTGGAATTTGGAACTTTGGTGTTAAAAAAGTATATAGGAGGGATGGGTTGTGGTGGAACAAGCCTTTAAGGCCAGCACCCAGAGAAAGGACTAATCTGTAAATTCAAGGTCAGCCTTGTTTACATAGTATGCTCTAGGACAGCCAGAGCTACATAGTGAGGCCTATGTCTCAAAAATAAACATACATTTCTGCGTGTATGGTTTGGACTGGGGGTGTAGCTCACTTGGTTCAGAACTTGCCTAGTATACACAGAGCCCCATGTAAACCTGAAGTGTTGGCATGTGCCTGAATCTCAGCACTTGAGAGACCAAGATGGGATCAGAAATTCAAGGTTATCTTTGGCTGTGTATTGAGTTCCAGGTTAGTGAGAGCTATATAGGACGATATTGCAAAAACAACAAAGCAACAGTGAAAAAGAAAACTACCACTGCACACAAGAGAGTCAACTGCACACAAAACATTCAACTACCTGTTTCCCTGCTTATTTTTAAATTGAATTTCAATGTGTGTGAGCCTGTGTCCATGTGTAGGAGGAGGAGGATCAGACCCCTTGCACCAGGATGTGCACTGCCCAGGGTTGCTGATAGGAACTTAGCTCTCATCTGCAGAAGCACTTGTGCCCTTAACCACTGCACTGTGGCTCCAGCCCTAGCCCAGCGGATTCTTAAATTAAGCAACAGGACAAAACTCATTTAGGATAATGAATTAGTTCAAAATGTAGCCATCTTCCAACTTTGGATGAGTTAAGCCCTTTGGGAGTAAAAGAATTGCTAAATGAAAACAAAGTGGCAGTTGGGTGGAGAACCGTGGGAAAAGAGGGGGAGTGAAACAGAGGAAGACAGACAACATACGCGCCAGCAAGAAAGAGATACACAGAGGGGCTAGCAGAGGACAGGACAGAGCACTGTAGGGAAAGTCCTGAGTGACTTAGTAAGACTGCCTCTTGTGCTGCTGGGCTTTTTGTTTGTTATTTCAAGACAGAGTTTCTTTGTCTGTGTAGCCCTTGCTATCCTGGAACTTACTCTGTGGACCAGGCTGGCCTCAAACTCACAAAGATCTGCCTGCCTCTGCCCTGCAAGCACTGGGATAAAAAGTGTGCACCACCAGTGCCCAGCTGTGCCACTGCAGTTTTGTTGAGAGGGTTGTTTTTTTTTTTTAATTTTCCATTTATATTAGTAAGTACTTTATTTACAAAAGCAGTGCGTGGTATTTCTTTTATCCAACTTCTGAACACAAGCATTTATTTTTTCTTCAAACTTTATTTAATATACATAATATTTAAAAAGGGAATGTTTATAACTTACATGAGTCTGTACCTCTTTGCTTCTAAGTGCATTGGTATATATTTTTTAAAAGAGGATGTTCTGTTACATCATCATGATTCAGTTACTAAGTTGGGAGAACAAATTGAAAGCTCTGTGTAATCTGCAGGTCAGGGCTGGAGCCCAGCGTGTGAGCATTTACCAGGCTCCTGGGGTCCATCCCAGTACTGCACACAAGCTTGCCCAGCATGTGTGAGCACTTGTGTAGCTTGAGGCAAGAAGGCTAGGAATTCTAGTCTAGCCTGGGCTATGTTAGACCTTTTCTTGATAAAACCACAACCAAACAAGAAATCAAACATATGTCTTGGAAATACAGTTCAGAGGTTAAGGATACACACTGCTTTTATAGAGGACATGATGGCAGAGGGCTCAAAACTGCAGGTAACTCCACCTCCAAGGGATCCAGCTTGCGCACGCACACACACACACACACACACACACACACACACACACACACACACCTACCTCATGGTGACTTCCTCATGTGCACACACAGACATAAACACAACTCAAAAAGCTAAAGTAGGCCACACTCCACATTCAGATTTTTCCAGTTTGTCTTGCTGTAGTCAGGGTCACACGGTGTATATAGCATTCATGTTTGTTTCCTGTCTTTCATCTGGAATATTTTCTATGTCACACTATTGCTCTTGCTCCATACTTGGGACATTCCAGAAGCTGTCAGTTGCACCCTGCAGCTGAGACTCAGGCTGTGCTGTGCCAGGCCCTTCTGCACCACTCCTGTACCTCAGGGCTAAGTTGATTTAGGACAGTCAGGTTAGCTCTGCCTCTTGAGAAGATGATGGTGAGGTTTTTTCACTGGGAACTTACAGAATCAAGGCCAGCTGGGCATGGTAGCATATGCCTTTAATCCCTATAGTGCAGAGACACAGAGGCAGGGGGATTTCTGTGAGTTCCAGGCCAGTCAGGGCTACATAATGAGACTCTGCCTCAAAAAAAAAAAAATACTGTGTCTATGTGTTGAGAGTGTACAGTGTATTTTGTGTGTGGAAATGCTGTGGGGTGGTTGTCATGGTTAGTTGGTTAGTGTGCCCAGCACCCTGCAGTGCATGCTGAGGTGGTGGAGTCTACTCTCAGTAGAGTTCAAGTTTGTTCTACCTTGTCCAGTCCAGTGCTGGGCATGAGGCCTCCAGAGCCCGTGGAAGACGTTATGTCTGAAGATATGTACTGCGGTCAGTGTCTCCCTCCTGCCACAGTCCCCAACAGCCCTTGCCCTAATCACAGTTTGTAGAAGTCAGGATGCTTGGTGAGCCTTCCAATTCTGGATTGGAGTTCATTCCAGATATAGTCAAGTTGATGACCAGGAATAGCCACTGCAGGTTAGAATTCAGTTCTTCCTGCCCCCTCCTCCCCGGTGCTGTGATGGTGGTGTGCACAGCTCCCTCTCCTTGCTGCTCAGTCTCCCAGAATGGAAAGTGTCAGAGTGAAGAGAGTGGCCACGCAGGAGCCTCACTGTGATTGGATTTGTTGTATCCATGGATAGTGTGCAGTGGCCATTGACTCTTCCCATAGTGTACCCATGCCTAAGCATCCCAGGGCACTTGGTCTTAGACATGAAGCCTGTAGATTCTCATGTTCCTTGTATAAGAACCTACTCATTCCTCCTGTGGTCTTCATGTAGCCCAGGAAGGCCTTGAACATAGGGAAAGTCTGCTCATGCGCAGTACAGGTGCATTGTTATGGATATTCACCGAATGGAGAGCTGACTCTGCAGGGCTGTCTGCTCTCTACACACGTGGCATGTGTGAGCCTTTATACATCTCTCACACATGCAAATACATGGTGAGGTGAGATTACATTCCTGTTGGTTTCCTTCCCCTACCATTTCATCTTAGGGTGCTGTAGTTGAGATGGCTGAGCACATCTCAACATTGTGGCAGGGCTCTGGGTGCCATCGCCAATACTGCTAAATACATAAAGTACATTATTGTGCCTTCCATCCGTGCACACAGTGATAGAGCTCTGTGCTGAAGCAGGAGTAGTGCCTCTAGCCTGTGTCAGTCAGCAGTTCCTGCATCCTTGCAGCTCTGGGGGCTCTGAGGGTTGTGGTTGCAGCACACTCCTCCTGCAGGTGCCGTGAGCTCCTAACCATGTTAGCATGTTAGTGTTCTTAAGAGTCTGGCCTGTGGGCTGGAGAGATGGCTTAGCAGTTAAGAGCACTGACTGTTCTTCCAGAGGTCCTGAGTTCAATTCCCAGCAACCACATGGTGGCTCACAACCATCTGTAATGGGATCTGATGCCTTCTTCTGGTGTGTCTGAAGACAGGTACAGTGTACTCATATAAATAAAAATAAGTAAATCTTAAAAAAAAAAAAAAAAAAGAGTCTAGCCTGTCCATCAGCATCTTTTTTTTCTTTTGATAAAATAGCTTGTTTGTTTCTGTATTTTTCTAAAAATCATATCCACAATCCTCCTTACTTGTATTTTTTTTTCCTTAACTTTCAGAAAAGCAAAAGGAAAGGACATGAATATACCAATATTAAGTATTCCTTGGTGGACCAGACAAGTGGTGATCAGAGTCCCCTGCCACCCTGCACCCCAACACCACCCTGTGCAGAGTAAGTAGTGATGTGGCGGCAGCGTAGGTCTGGTAGGAGCTTAACAGCAGTTTCTTGCAGTATTCTCCTCAGGCTTGCAGTATTCTCCTCAGGCTTGCAGTATTCTCCTCAGGCTTGCTTGCTACCCACTGATGGTGCATGGGGCGGTGGGCTGCAGGGACTCTCTAGGGCTCATGGTTGCAGGGCCTCTAACCAGTAGGCACGTGGTGAGCTCTCCAGGATCCTGTGGGGCCCTGGGCATGTTAGGTAGGGTTCTCTGGGGAAAATCTAATTTTCCTTTTGCAGGGAGCATTATTTCAGTGGAAAGTGCTGTCCCTTACAGTGTGGCCAGCAAACACGAAGGGAAAGCTCAAAGTTCTCTCTCTCTTTTTTTTTTTTCTTTTTTTTTGGGGGGGGGGTTTCGAGACAGGGTTCAAGACAGCCTGTCCTGGAACTCACTTTGTAGACAACTCAGAAATCCTCCTGCCTCTGCCTCCCAAGTGCTGGGATTAAAGGTGTGTGCCCCCAACGCCTGGCTTCAAAGTTCTTTCCACCAAGCAGAGCCACCAAGCAGTACCAGCAGGGGGTGTCCAGTGGTGGTGAGGACAGTTTTTAAGGAACGGCTGTTCTATAGTGGTGGTTCAAGCACATTGGTTCAGCTCCATAGGACAGCTTGCCCCAAACTGCCGCCAGAGCCTTCTGAGCACACTAAAATTTCTGACCTTGAACTTGGAGATTGCCTCTTATAGAAGCACTCAGATTTCAGGAAAGATTGTGTTCCAGAGGCATTCAGTATGATGCCATCTTAACTGTTTGTACATCTGTGACAGGAAAGTGTGACATTTCCAGCATGTGAGTTCAACTAGAGACCCACTTAGAAGCAGAAAGGGCCCAGGCCCTATTAGTCAGACTCTAAGTAGGACTGAACTTAGGACAAAAAATGGAAAATAATCCCTGGTGCTCACTGTTGTCACCGACAACAACCCTGTGCAGCAGCAGCTTGGAGGGCTCAGGTGGTAGAGTATGTAACCAGCGGTGTGGCTATGCCTGTCCACATCATTCTCTGTGTCTGTTAGACAGTCTGCTTACAACTTGTGACGTCAAAGTGTCTTCGGCCATGTTGGGGTGAAACACCCCAGTTCTCTGAGTTGGTGCTCTATAGCCTGCCACTGAAGACTCCCGGGAGCAGTAGGACTCCAGTAGAAACCACATTCACATTCTAGGAGACCCGGGTCCCTGCAACATAACTGACAGTTTCCAGGGCTGTTTGGCCAGGATAGGATTGAAGTCTGCTGTGACCTCACTCTGCTCCTCCCGTCACCTCAATGCTTGATGTCCACAAGGGCTCAGGCTTACATGTCTCACACTGTAGCCCCTTTACCCCTCATGTACCTGGGAAAGGAAAACCCCAAGGCGTAGCTGACAGAGGGACCATCTGACCAGCAGGGTCATCATCACCCATTGGTTCTTTCCAGAAGGGCTTTGGCAGCTCCTGGTTTAAAGTAGAACACACAGGGCAGTATTTGTTAGCCAGTCACGTGCTAGCAGCTGTGCTGCCTGTAGCCCAAGGTTGCTCTCCGCCATAACATTTACCTTTCCTTCCCCTGGAATCCCACTTGTTTGCTTCTGCCGTGGGCTTTTAAAGCCCCGCTGACTTTAATATTGGCTCTACTACGCAGCTCTGAGAGCAGATAGAGGCCTGTGTTTACATTCTCTCTCTGTTAAACACAGAAATGAAATTATGTGGCAGGGGTGTTCTCTCCTGAGTCACCTTGTCCCCTCCTGCTCTCCTCTGCACCAGCAGGCTGACTGGAGACACTGGTGTCTTACACAGTTAGCTGTGGTAACTTGATGGGGAGCCAGCACCCTTCCTATGAAGCTCACCCGTGACTGGCAAGCAACTCTGCCACACCCTTTTTGTTGTCCCATGTAGTATGCACACCTCAGATCCTGGCCCTGGGGCTGCTCAGGATCTGTCCTCGTGTCCACACTGCCTGCTGATTCTGTTCTTTACAGAAGGAGGCTGGGCCCACAGATGCTTTAGTTCATCCAAGGCTCTGAGGTTGACTGGAGCCCTCACTTGTGATGCTTCTGGGGAAATGGCCACCATTCCTGTCTGTGTGCATGACCCAACTCCTCCCCTGCTCTCCAAGCTGCCTGCCCTCCATTCATACTCCAAAAGGCATAGGACTTGAGGCCCCTGCTGCTTTTCCCACTTCATGTGTCTGATGTCTGTTTTGAGAGTCAGCTCCAGAGTGGGAAGGGGGTCGGTCTGGGCATAGCTGGACATGGCAGTTCAGGTTAGCGTCTTCCTTCTTCTCTGTCTGCAGAATGAGGGAGGACAGTGCCCGAGTCTATGAGAATGTGGGCCTCATGCAGCAGCAGAGGAGTTTCAGATGAGCCCACGGCGACAGAACACAGGTATTGAATATCATGGCTCTCTTTGGGGCGGATTCACAGCAGTCTAGACAGACGGGTGATTTGTGCATGCCAGAGCAAGATGTTCTGTGACTGAGTGGTGCAGAGCAGCCTCTTTTTCTTTGCCTTGGCCCTCTCCAGCCTGGGTTTGGTGTACAGTTCATGGAGCATTAAGTCAGATCAGTTAACTGTGTGGGCATGGGACTGGCCCAGCAGTTGACAGGGATGTAGTGGACTTGTGTCGTCCATGTCTTGGCATCAACAGCAGGGGTGCTTCTGAGGGTGTGGGGTCCCAGGCTCCCCTGAGTTTTGATTGAGTCATTTTCAGTGAGGTGTGAGGTGTGCCTCCCTGGCTTCTGTGGTAAGTTAGAAACACACAGTATGGCGTCGCAACGTTGACATTTCTGGCAGTGATGATGTAGCTCAACCGAGAGCATTTATTCAGCATGTGTGTGTGTGGCATGCCGGCTTCAGTGCCCAGCACCCCTCAGAGAAGCTGTATAGATGTGTGTTCCCTAAAAGTGTAACGTGTTTCTTTCTCAGATGTGAACTTTCACCCCTTTCCTAAAATGTCAAGACTAGACGAAAGTTTCCAGGACCTGTGCGTTCAGAAGCTCGCCGGCACTGACTTGACTGCCTTTTGAGAAGCGAAGTTTGGAACCATTTGAACAGCACGTGCCTAATTGACACCTCCTTTCCTCAGCTAAGGAGAAACTGCTCTGCGTTCTTGACAATGCGATTTTCATAGAATTGGTTTTGAATTGTGGAAGCAGCTAAATTGTGCTCTGTATTTTCTACATTATGGGACTCAAATTCTAGTTATGGGCAGGATTTTGTTTCTTTTTATGACCTTAACAGACCTGACTTTTTTTTTTTTTCTTTCTCTCTCTTTGGGGAATCATGGGCCCCTTGTAAGAAGAAAGGAGTTAGGGAGATTCCGGCACAGCCTCCCCAAAAGCCAGCCGTCTGTAACCCACTGTTCATCTTGCTGCTCTGCACAGGGCTCCCAGTGCCCTGGCTGGTGGCTGCTTAGGGTCACTCATCATCACAGAGACTCACTGTTTAGTTCCAGGGACCAGTAGGCCAGGCTGTAGACTTGCACCTGGTGAGGGCCTTCTGGCTGTGCCACACTGGACGGGAGAGCACCGAGTGGGGAATCACTTTTATGGCACAAGTTCACCGCACCCTCAAGACCCAGGCATCTCTTAGCATCTCACTGTCCACACAGTGACATTGGGAGGTCTTTGTGCTCCCTGCAGACACATGTCAGGGCACTTTTAAAACAGATTGACCCAGTCAAGGACAGTTCACTTTTGGTGGCTTCTTTTGTTTAGTGAAATGGTCATTCAGCCACTGAATGAGAGGGTCAGGGGGTAGACAGTCATGGCTGAAAGGCCCTGGGAACTGGCATGTGAAGTCTTTCTTCTGAAGATGACTCCTTGGCTGCAGGTGTGGACAGAGAAGCTGTTCTGGGCAAAGTGACCATGTTGTCTCTGTACTGGAGTGTTAGTAAGATCCCGGGGTGAGTGGTCTTTGGTCCTCACTTGTTCCTGACCACCCCACTCCCATTCTTCAGTTCAGCACATCTGATCTGGGTTACATGAGCCCCCGCTGTCCTGTGAGGGTCACTTGGGAGGTTGGCAACATGGTCAAAGCCCTGGGCTTCTGCTTCAATGAGGTGTTTTCCTGGTCTCTTCTGGGTGTCTGTGTAGCCTTACGAGCAGGGTGGCTGGACCCTTATGTGTCCCCCAGGGTGAAAAGGCAGAAGTGGCCAGGTCTTCTTCAGACTCAAGCCTGGAGTGACCATGATGACTTCTTCCGTGGCTGCTGTGAGAGAATCAGGCTCAGCCCAAGGTGTGAAGTCCTATGCTCTGGGGCCACCAGTCAGACAGCCCCAGCCCGTGGCATAGAAGCAAGTGGCTGTAGTTAGCAAGAGCCCAGGCTGCTTATAGTAGCTGGTGTAAACTGTGTGTCGGATGAGAAATGTACAGCAGGCCTTCTGGAAGCTTCCAAGCCCCGCACGTGTGCTGCAGCACCCACCTGAAGACCTGGTGTGGTAGGGTTGGTGGTGCGGACATGGGAGCTCATCCCTGAAGCACCGCAGGTGGGGGAAGGCGATGCTTCCTGGGCCTTGGCTGAGTATGAAGAGCGGCAGTCCTGGCCAGGCCTCCTATCAGTTCCAGTCAGCCGTGTCTGCCCTAACCAAACAGCAGGATTTGCTAATGTTCTGCCGTAAGTGCCTTCTCCAGAGATGTCCCTCTGCCCAGTCTTGATCCTTGAGAGCACGTTTCAGCGAGAGCTTCCAGATGTGATGCTCGTGACCAAGCAACCGCACAGTCTCCACTTGATTCTTCTTGCTTCCATTTCTGTGAGGAAGGACTGGACCTGCCCTGCAGCTGCCCTGTCTGGGGCCTCCTGCTCCCTGGCAGCCTGAGGTAGTTGGGGAGCACAGGGGCCACCATTTTCTTAGAGCATGTGCATCGATCCTGGCCCCTTCTCCAACTGAATTCAATTGCTTCAGAGCACAGCATGGCCTGGTGGGAATGTGGAGACTGCTGTCTTCTCCAAGAGCTTGTAATGAGATGAGTTCAGCATTCACAGCCAGGATCCCAGATCCTACTCTCTATAGCACATCGTCACAATGAACTGTGTTGGGTTGGTGGTAATGTCTAGACTCTGGACTTGGAAGGCAAAGTTTCTCACCAGCACACAGAGGTTAGCTGAGCTGCTGATCTCTCAAGCTAACATTTCTACTTGCAGCTTGAGATCCTGGAGCAGAGAGACCTGCCCTTGGCCCCCTGTGTTCAGTACAGCAAATGTTTTCCTTCGGATTCCCCCCAGAAGCCAGCCAGCTGTCATTCCAATAGGGCAACAGGAATCCCTAGGTGTCCCAGATCTGTCAGTGTTATGGAAGGTGGTTGCAGGGTCTCAGGAGAGGGCACTCTGTGTGTTGTGTGGTGCGGTGTCTGGGAAGATGAGGTATGGGAGGTGTGGATTTGAGACAGCGAGAGTGGAAGTTGCACAGGTGGCTCACGAGCAGGTCAGAGGCACAGGGCCAGCACCGAGCAGGCTGCATGTGACCTGAGTCTCCCCTCACTGTTGAGCCTTTAAATCAGAAGTATAGGATTTTCTATTCGGGGAGGGGGTGGGGTGGGGCATTGTCTAGCACATGGTATTGGTTTCTAGAAAGCTACACTTGAGAGTCATAATGCTTGTCACATGGGTGTGCAGCCTTCCTGAGGCCCCAGGTTGCCTCTGTCATTGCAGCTGGTGCCTTTCTAATGGAAGACCGGGGTTAGGAAGTGCTGCTGTCAGCAGCTCAGAGGTGCTCAGTGTTGTTTCTAGGGGTTTTGGTGGGAGTCCAAGAATATAAGCCTTGTTTCTGGGACAGGACTGAGGCAGATGCACTCGGGAGGGAAGCACAGGCAGAAGTGTGGGCTCGCTCTACATTGTCAGACGCCTGTCTCAGGGTCTGTGCTAGCCCACTGCTTTGTTGAACCCTTTCCCCTTCTTGGAAGCTCCCCAGTAGAGCTCACTGCATCCCCAGTCACTAGCAGCTGTTGCTCTTGTGGGGCGTTGAGGGCACAGGAAGCAGAGAGCAGTTCCTGTTGGTGCTGTAGAACCTGGCTGTGCATCCAAGTAGTTTTCACAATTCCTCTTCCTAAACCTCAATCATGGGATTAATAATATACCTGTTTATTTATGACCTAATTGTGACTCTGATTAATAAAAGCTAGTGGGAAAGGCCCATCCAAGAAGCCGATGACCAGACTCACATTTAGCTTTCCCACAGCATAAGAAGCATCCATCAGGCAGAGTATTAAAGAAATATAATATTTTACTGATAGACCTGTCCTTTAAAAGGAACGTGTTTTTGGGTGTCATCATTTTGGTGTGAATCATGTAAGGGTTGGCTGTTTGCTGTTTAGTACACTTTAGTGTCAAGAGACGCACTCAGCTGGCTTTCTGCCCATGCATATCGTGTAGTCTGGATTTTTAAGCGACATTAACAGAATAGTTTGTGTAGAGAAACCTCAAGTTGTTGCCTCCCCAGCTGTGCCATGAGTGTATCTGCATATACTCTGGGTATTGTCAGAGGCAGTGGATTTGTGAGCTGTCTGGAACTAAAAATTAGAATAAAATCATTTTCTTGTATTACAGTATTTGTCATTTGGTCTGTTGTCGTGTGTGGGGAAGGAGTGGTGGGAAGAAGTGGGACGGTGGCTCAGTTGGCCCGTCATCCCAGGTTCTGCTCGGGAGCCACAGAACTGCAGCTAGTGGCCTCTAAGGACAGGCAGGAGCTCTGCCCAGAAGGACTTGGGAAGAAATAAAGACCCAAACTGTGGGGATGACCAGGACACAGGGTTGGCCGAGCAGTGTTAAGGTGTTTATGTCAAGGGACAGCACTGCTCTTGGGGACCTTGTTGTTCCCTGGGCAAGTCATGTTCAAAGCAAGGGTTCTGTCTTTATCACTGAGCCCATCCCAGCAGTACAGAGGCTTTCTACTGCTGAGCCATGCCCTCCAGCTCTAGGCCACCACCCTCCGACCTCAGCATGTTCTGGACAGGAAGAAATCACTTCATGACCACCCAAGTAGGCACTTGTTTGTTCTCTGTTGGAAGGGAAGGCATTGGGGTACTTACACTATAACATGCCATGGGCCTTAGGGTCTAGCCCAGGCATATCATGAAAATGATGCGATCTACCCAGTCATTTGACTCTCCAGAAAATACAGATTGCTTTTTAAATGCAAGGCTGTGAGCCATGCCAGACAGGTGAACAATAACCAAAACCACCTAACATGGTGCCTGTTAGCCAGGAGAAACATGCCCACTCCTCCCAGGCCACAGGTCAAAGGGAGTTAATGGGATGTTACTACTGAAGGTGCCTGAGACCTAATGGGGTGAGGAAGAGGAGCCGGGAGACCTCAGTACAGGGGACTCCTGGCCCCTTTGCCTTAGTTCACATCCTCCTGAGATCCTGGGCTGTACATGGTGGGCAGTGTGGTATCCTTTTAGAGTCGCTGTGAAAGAGCCTACTGGTGTTGTGCCCCTCCAAGATAGGCAGGTGAGAGCAGCTCCTTCCCAGTGGAGACACAAGCAGTACTTGTCCTTGTCTCATTCAGTTCCAATGGCAAACCAGAGTACAAGTTCATCAGAGTTCACTCTGGGCGGCCAGTGAAGTACTGGGCACCTTACAGAGTGTGGGTGAGGGGTGACTGGCAATGTGGGTGGTCCTGGAGTCCACACCCAGCATGGGTGCTGGCTCTGGATAACTTCATAGATGGAGCCCCAATCAGTTACCTTCCTCAGCCTTTTGTACCCTAGCAGCTGCTGAGACCTTGAGGCCATCTCAAGTTAGGAGCTGCCAGTGGAAGGCTAGGGAGACTGAGGGCACTTCTCACACTTTGCCTCTGAGGGAGGGTCAACAATCCATACAGAATCCACATGTGAGGGACTTGTAAGCAGGCTGATCCAATGAAGATGGCGGCTGTTTTGCTTGAAGGGCCAAAGTCTACAGCGAGGAGGCCATGGATTAGATTAGGTTGCCATTCCACAGAGAAGTTTCTGGCCCAAGTACCTGCTGTGTGGTCCCATCTCACTTCTGCTTGGTGTCCTTGGTCCTGGAGCTTACACCGCAGATGCCCCTCCCCTACCTGGTCCAGATTCCAGAAACTGCATTTGCTGTGATACACACCTTGACTAAAGACAGCTTGGAAAGGAAAGGGTTTATTTGGCAGACAGTATCTATCATCAAGGGAAACCAAGGCAGGAATTCCAGGAGCTTGAAATAGACACTGTAGGAACACCATTTACTGCCGCTTGGCTCTCTGTTCGTTCTCTGACTTGCCCCCCCCTTTTGCATCCCTAGCCTAGGGATGGCACCACCCACAGTGGAGTGGGCCCAACCATAGTTCAGTCTGCCCAGTCCAGAATGACAGAAGCAATCCCTTAGTTGAGGATCTCTCCTCCCAGTTTTGTCAAATCACAGTTACCAAAGCTTTTTTTTTTTCATGTCACGTGAGGCCCAGCTAAATATTTAATATCCCGAATACCATTCTGATCATAAGTATGCATTCTGTGGAGGACGGGGTGGGGGGGAATGATGAATGAGCTCAGGGGTGCAGTGTGATGGGAGCTATAGAACCTAATGTGCCGTGGCACAGGAGGATGATTGTGGCTGACAGCAATTAATGGTGTATTTCAGAATCGCTAATTGCCAGGATTTGCGCACTCCCTAATGTGAAGAAATGATGATAATGTTTTATATGATGGCAACGCCGCTTGTCTCAGTCTGACCACAGTGTCTACCAGACTGAAATGTCACTCTGACCCCAGGAATATGTAAAAGAATGTCATGTCTTTTAAATCTAAGAAAACCAGCAAACCAAAGGTTGTAATCCTGGGAGGTGGTGGCAGGATGGGAGTTCAAGGTCTTCCTCAGACTCTATAAAACAAAGCAAATCGAAAGTTACAAGGGGGGCTGGAGAGATGGGCCAGTGATTAAGAGGGCCTGAGTTCAAATCCCAGCAACTACATGGTGGCTCACAACCATCTGTAATGGGGTCTGATGCTCTCTTCTGGTGTGTCTGAAGACAGCTACAGTGTACTCAAGTATATAAAATAATTCTCCCCCCCCCAAAAAAAAAAAAAAGCTACAAGGAAGTAACCCTATACTTCAGAGCCTGTTTGCAGTTCTGGGTCAAATGATCTAATGTTTCCTCTCCCGGGGTAGAACATGTTCTATTTTGCTTTCAAACAGTCTCAGAATGTGGCCCTGGCTGTCCGGGAACTCACCCTGTAGACCAGGCTGGCCTTGGACTCAGAGATCCACCTGCCTCTGCCTCCCCAGTGCTGGGATTAAAGATGTCTGCCACCACAATGGCAGGAACAGCAGCTTTATACTGAAATTATGACAATTATACTGAAAATAATTTGGGGTTCAAATCCTCTTCTATTTAGCAAAGATTCAGTCCTGAGACAGGTTAGTGTTTCCTGCCTTTGAAAGGCACCGTGTAGCTATGAAGATGTGAATATAGATTCTGTCACTTGGTTGAAGTGGGAGGGTCCTGGGCCAGGGAAAATGCCCTCAGCAGAGACTTCGGGCTTAGAAGAGGTGGCGGGGAAGAGAGAAAGAAGTTCCTGGCGGTCCCTTCCTCCCTTTCCAACTCTAGCTGCGTTGTCCTAACCCACTGCTAAGTCAAGAGGGCTAAGAGGCAGGGGTACAGGCATGTGCTCAGAGGGATCTGCGTGGGCCACCTTCTCCTGTGACCCACAGAATTCAGCTTCCCAGAGCAGAGCCAGGCAGAGGATGATGGTCTTGGGGGAGGCTCACTGGACCCTCCCAGCTAAAGAATGGTCACTCTCTTCTGGACGGTGGCCAATTCAGTCTCAGGACCCACTTCTGCCCTTGATCAGATCTATCTGCCCTCCCTCCTCCTCTTTTCCTTGCCTTCTTTTCCTTTTCCCCTTTCCTTTTTCTTTCCTTTTCTTCCCTTAACTTTGGGACCAGGTTCTCATATAACCTAGACTGGCTTCAAACTCACTAAACAACTGAGGGTGACTCTAAACTCCTGATCCTTCTGTCTCCATTCCCCAAATGGTGGAATTACCATTACCGGCATGTAATACCACACCTGACTCCACACTTCCTTTTGTACCTCCGAGGGTGGAACCCGGGGCCTTGGACAAGTGGCACAAGCAATCTACCATGGAGCAACAGCTCTAAGTGTGCAACTTCTTGAAGCTGCCAGGACACCCATCTGTCCTCTGGTACTTTGAGAACAACTGTAGAAGCAGATTTGCCTGTGGAGGTAAATATTCTTGAAAATCATGGCCAAGGCTATGCTAGTTCGTCTGGAGGTGAGGCTCTGAATTCTTATTTTACACAGTTAAAATTAATATTTTGAGACAAGCCCTCACTATGTAAACCAGGCTGGTCTCCAATTCTGCCTGTCGCCGCCTCCTGAGTGCCATGGGGCCCAGCTTATTTTATTTTTTAAAAATTTATTGCAGGTGGTGGTGGCAGCTCGCACCTTTAATCCCAACACTCAGGAGGCAGAGGTGGGGAGATCTCTGTGAGTTTGAAGCCAGCCTGGTCTACAGAGCTAGTTCTAGAACTGCCAGGGCTACATGGAGAAATCCTGTCTTGAAAAACAAAATTTAAAAAATCATTTTAAAATTTCATTTATGTCTGCCGCATGGCTGCAGTACCTGTGGAGGCCAGAAGAGTGCTCCAGGATCCCTTGAAGCCAGAGTTACAGGTGGTTGAGGGCCACCGTGTAGCTCTGGGAATCACATCCCATTGTTGCCAATGTTCTCAAACTCTGAGCCTTATTTTATGTTTTACATTTATTTGTGTATATGGGGGTGGGGGCGGGGAACACATATGTGCTATCACATGCATGTGGAGGTCAGAGGACAGTTGGTGGGACTCGGTCCTCTCCTGCCACATGAATCTTGGTGACCAAACTCAGTTCAGCAGGCTTGGTGACAAGCTCCTTTGGCTTTAGTGCCATCTCTTTGGCCCTCAGATCTGAAGCCTGCTTGGTACCCGGGCTCACGGAGCAGACAGGGATCCAAAGACAGTATTGAAATAAAATCAAATAAACCAACCAAGGCAGGCAACCTCGCAGATGCCTGGGAAGCAGCTTTAGATATTCTTAGACACCACGCCAGCGTGTGGAACCCCAAAGCACTTGCCAGATCCCTGTAACCATGGGAGGAGATGGCAACGGAAAGAGGAAGATGCTGGAATTAGAGTCTTCTCGGGAGCTGCGGATGTCTGAGCCTTGACAGATTTCTAGGCTCAGGAGAAAGTCATGTCCGTCTTCATTCACAGAGCTTCCGCTGTTGCTCTCGGCATACTGAAGCAGGTCCCACATGGCACCTTAGGTGCCTTCTTTCCTGTGCTGGGGCTGGCAGCACCCCTACCTCCAGCTTCTGCTGCTTGCACATTAGGAAAGCATTGGGAGAGCATGGGGTAGTGGTTGCAACAAAGATCCTTGATTGCGTGTTTACGGTTGTCCCCTGAAGGGTAGAATGTGCCCTGCATTTGGGACATGGGATGTCCTGGTGATGTCCCCTACCTCAAGTCATGGGCTGTTGACCTGGTTTACAGTTCAGGTATAGGGTCTGGAGAGATGGCTCAGCAATTAAGAACATTTGCTGCTCTTCTGGGAAACCAGGATTTGGCTCCCAGCATGTCTGTAACTTCAGGTCCAGGGTCTGCAATGTTCCCCTTGTCTGGCCTTCTTTGGCATTGTGTCTGCACAGTGTGCATACATAGATGCCGGTGAAACACCCAAACCCATAACTTTTAAAATCTGCTATAGTATCAGGCATGAAATTGCTCTAATAGAATGGATCTCTTCCCCTCCTCCCTTCCCCTCCTCCTCCCCTCCCCCCTCCTCCTCCCCTCCCCCCTCCTCCTCCCCTCCCCCCTCCTCCTCCCCTCCCCCCTCCTCCTCCCCTCCCCCCTCCTCCTCCCCTCCCCTCCTCCTCTGCTCCTCCTTTTCCCTTTCTAACTCAAAGCTCCCCTTTCCCCATCCTCTGCATCTGCTTCCTCTTCTTCCCTCTGAAAGGACAACATAAACCCCATTTGTCTCCATTTAAGGACCAGCCCTGACTTTGAAAAGAAGGCTCTGAGACACCAGCTCCAGGAACAGACCATAAAAACCAGAAACAAGGTCATAAAACCCCCTCTCAAGGAACAGCCTGGGCATAACTACAAAATGGGGAAATATCTCAGAATGGGCCATGTCATCCTATGGTTAAACGTTCATGACCTAGGAATGCGACCACTGACCACCTGTGACCCCCTTAGCACCCACCAGTGAAATTTTAGATTACCTAATCCTTCTGCAGAGTCCCCCTGGCTCTCCATAAGAAGGCCTGCACTCCTCATTTGGAGAATGCTTGACCCCTGCATGTTGGATGTTTCTGCATCTCTTTGTCTGCATACTGAGTCTGGGGTCTTCCTTTAGCGATTTTGCATCCTAACACCCCTTCCTTCCTTCCTTCCTTCCTTCCTTCCTTCCTTCCTTCCTTCCTTCCTTCCTTCCTTCCTTCCTCCTCCTCCTCCTCCTCCTCCCCCCCCCCCCTCCTCTCTTGGTAAGCTCTCATTAGATAGCTCAGGCCACTCTTAAACTTGCCATTCTCCTGCCTCAGCCTCTTCAGTGCTGGGATGACAGGCTTATACCACCATGTCCAACCCTAATTCTTTCTAGAGACAAGGAACCCAAACCCTGAGAGGAGAGCTAAGTGGCTCACTTTCTTCCAGAGGCAGCTCTATCAACTGCTTTCATTCCCTTTCCTTGAGCCTGGCAGTTTTTAATTTTAAAATGTGTGTGTGTGTGTGTGTGTGTGTGTGTGTGTGTGTGTGTGTGTGTGTGTGTGTGTATCGGGTATCAGGAGCTTGGTTTTTCAGACAGGGTCTCTCATGGGCCCAGAGCTTGCCCAATGGGCTTGCCTGTTTCTGCCTCCCCAGGACTGGGCAGAGCAAGGTCCAAGTGACCGGAAGATGCTGAAGCAACTTCAAGTAGGGCGTGGCATCCCTGCTTGCTCCAAGGCTTTAGGAGCCTCTGCCTGTGTTTTGAGACCTCTTCCTCCTATGGTCTCCTCCACCCACTTTGGAGCAAGTTTGCCCCTCTGAGAGGACACTGTTTGCATAATCTGAATAACAATTTTGCATAATAGCAGCTGGCATGTGAATGGTGCCAACGGCTCTCTCTCCAGATTATTAATCATCCATTTTTCCATCTAGTGTGAGCTAAGAGGATGGGACAGAAAACATTTGCAAAAGAAAGAACCAAATGGAGGCTCCCACCCAGCATTTCTAACAAAAACTTTGTTTTGGAAATGATTCTCTGGCCCAGTGAGAGATGGATCAGCAGGTAAAGTCACTTGCTGCCAAACCAGATGACCTGAGTTTGAGCCCCACATGGTGAAGGGATATAATTGTCCTGTAAATTGTCCTCTGACTTACACACACACACACACACACACACACACACACACACACACACACGATCAGGCATGAGTGCGCGCACACACGTGTATGCATGCATACATGCACAGAGGCATAGTTAATAATATGTAGCAAACCAGGGAAACCATTGGCTTTTTGACTGGGCACAGTGGAACATGTATGCTATTCCAGCACTCGAGGTGGAAGCTGACCTCAGGTGCTCATGCTTGCTTGGTAAGTTCTCTTGACTGATCCTCTCTCAGCCAGTACGTGTCTGCTTTTTTTTTTTTTTTTAATTACAACATAAATTTTTTTTATTGATTTGGGAATTTCACATCATGGACCCTGATCACACTTTCCAGTCCTCCTGCACCCACCCCCATCCATTAACTACCCACTACCACTAAAAAAAAAAAAAAAAAAAAAAAAGAAGAGGAGGAAGAAGAGGAAGAAGAAATCCAGTTTCTATTGTCCATATACTCACTGGAGCCTGGTCAGACTCCTGGTGGCCAGCCCCTTAAAGAAAACAGAGTCCTTCCCCACCTGCACCCCTGCCTGAAGCCACCGATTACTGAGAGCTTCACTTCAGCATCCATATCACAGTGTTTAAGAGATCTTGTCCATGGCTCTCTAGGCTGTTACTTTCTTTCTGGGCATGGGGTGGGTTGTCACAGAAGCCTTCTGTGTCCCTGTTTCTCAACTGTGAGTCTGCACCCAGTCATCCACTGCAGAAGGAGTTTCCTCGTGCTTTACAGTCAGCAGGAGCACGGATGACGGCGTGGTCCGTGAACACTCACATAGTGTCCAGTGTCAGCATATGCCACAGACCTCAGCCTGGTCTCTGATGGCAGTCTAGAGCGCAGGCATGACTCAACACAGCCCTCTGCAGTAGCAGGGGCCATAGGCACCAATATGGTCCCTGGCAGTAGCCTGGCCCACAGTGTCTGCTGTTTTAATGTGACTTGGTGGGTCTGACTGGTGTTTGCCTTGGTGTTACCACTTGGGGTAGCAGAGAGGAACTGTGGATGGGATTGACTAGGAAGCAATGTGTCCACCTCAGTCTCCTGTATCCTGCCCTGGCAGCCACAACTAAGTCGCAAGAGCTTTTTGGACTTCAGCTAGAAGCCATTAAGGAAGGTAGGACATAATTACCTATCTTATCTATATATCTATCATTTATCTCTATCTATCTATCTATCTATCTATCTATCTATCTATCTATCTTTGTATCCTACATGATTGGCATGTGCAAAGGCCCTGGGGCCGTCTGAGCCTTTTCAATGGACAAGAGGCTGCAGCTAGTGGTGTGTGTGTGTGTATGTGTGTATGTGTGTATATGTGTGTGTGTGTGTGTGTGTGTGTGTAAACAGAAGGGAAGAGAAAGACTGAGGCTGGGCATCAAAAGGAAGGCCAAAGATGGATCAAGGATGGTCCTGGGCTGTGACCCACCTTGCTTCCATGATCCTGATCCCATCAACTCCTCAGAGTCCATCTCTGATTAGACCCCATTCTCCTTAGCTCTGTGAAGTCACAGGAGCTGGATGGAGGAGGCTGAAGAAGGCTTTGACACACAGTAGCCCCAAGGGAAACAGTGTCTCAGGGAGGGTCTGTGATGTGCCCAAGATCGGGAATGTGCTAGGATTCGAACTCAGTCCCGGGTGGAGTCAGTTAATTCTGTTGGTTCTACCTCTGATTATATCCAGAGCTGCTACCAGCCGCCCAGCCACCTCCACCCTGTGCCACTAGTGTGGCAGTCTCTTCCTGCCTATGCCCTCCTTACCACTGTCCACCCCAATGGTCCACTCCAGTGGCCCTGAAGGATGCTGGGTCCTTCTGCTCAGCCCCCTTGGCTCCCTGTTTTTCCATTCTTTTGTATGTCCCTTGATGTGCTGCAGCTACACAGGACTCCTTACTTCCCTTAAGCAGACCAGGCAGGCTCCAACCTCGGGGCCTTTGCTCAGTCTGTTCCCTTGGCATGGGATGCCCTTCCATGCACGCTTGTTTCAGGCTTGTTTTAGGAGTCATCTTGTTTGTTCCCTTTTGTGTTTGTTTTGTTTTTGTTTTAAAATCATAAACCTTTCTGGCTATCCCGATTCCCCCTCTCTCTCTTTTTAATCTCTCTCCCTAATAAGGTTTCTCACTTATCCTGTTACTGTTCAACGTGATCCGCTCTTCTTGGCTGAGAGATCCACCTGACTCTTGCAGAGCATCCGACCACACTGGCTCTGTGGTACCCAAGAACAAGGAGAAGCTGCTGCCTGACATGGCTGAGGGTTCAGTTGAGGCTCATCAAATGGGAGCCTCTGAGCTACTGTTCCCCTGATACATCCTCCCGATGCCTCCCTAGATGAATCTCGTGTCATGCAGAATTCTTCGGTGTTGCTGAGGTCTGTTGCTGTTCTCAGACTCAGTTCTCTCTGCCTGGTGTGGCAGAGCTTGCTATTGTGCGTTTTGTTGTTGTTGTTGTTTGTTTGTTTGTTTGTTTTTAAAATTTTTTGACCCTGGGTCTCACATAGCCTAGACTACCCTGGAACTCACTACGTGGCAGAGTCTGGTCTTGAACTCCTGATTTTCCTGTATATGCCCCTCTCCCATGCTGGGATGTTAGGTATGCACCACTCCACCACCTGAGCCACAGCTGCAGCTGTGTAGGGGTTTTAAACAAATAATTAAATGAGCTCAGTTTATAGCCCCGGCTGGCTTGGCGCTGACTATGGAGGCCATGCTGGCTTTGAACTCAAATCGATTCATTTGTCTCTGCCTCCCAAGTGCTAGGATTAAAGATATGCTCACCACAATGGCTTGTCATTTCTTCCTTTCTCTTTTTTGTCTTTCTTTTTAAGGATTTTTGTCTTATTTTTAATTATGTATATATGTGTGTACATATATATGTATGTATGTGTATGTATATGTGTGTATGTATGTGTATATATGTGTATATACATGGATGTATATATGTATGCATGTGTATATGTATGTGTGTATATGTATGTATGTGTATGTGCATGTATGTGCGTGTATGTGTGTATATGTATATGTATATGTATATGTATATGTATATGTATATGTATATGTATATGTATATGTATATGTATATGTATATGTATATGTATATGTATATGTATATGTATATGTATGTACACATAAGTCCAGGTACCTTTGAAGGCCAGAGGTGTTGGATCCCCTGGAGTTGGAGTTACAGGTGGTTGTGCGCCCCCAACATAGGTGCTCAGAGTCAAACTGGGATCCCTTATAAGAGTCGTCTGTGCTCTTCACTGCTGAGCCATCTCTCAAGGTCCCTCCTGTAGTTTTAGTGTGTTTCTTGATGAGCTGGGGGAATGCAGGTGTGAGACACAGTGATCGCTCATCAGCTCAACTCCAGCATGCCAAGGAGAATCTGCCCACAGTTCTTGAGAAAGTAGGAAGCCGGCGTTAGATCTGGGGTAGAATCAGACGAACAGCTCCTACAGTGCAAAAGCCAGCAGCTGCTCTGTGCCCTGGGCTTGATGCCTGGGGCTAATTTAAACCCAGGAAATGTTTATTAATAAAATAAACAGCCGGGGTGGGGGTGGTGATGGTGATCATGTGTGTGTGTGTGTGTTTGTGTGTGTGAAGACAGAATCTTGATGGAAAAGGCCATATATTTAGCATCCAAAATAGGAGCCTGCTTAATGTTCTGCTGTGCTCATTTGCAAATTAAGGGAGACATTGTTTTAAAAATAATTGAGTCTAATTTTGCAAGTTTGGGAGAGGGCTCCACACTGGTTTAAGACATCATTATGATGCGCCAAATGTGGCCCGCTCTCCGCTGCTAAGCTGGGCTGGCTGCGTGTGCACATTCGGATGCTTCGTGGGGTAAGCGACTGAGAAGAATGGCATCTAGCCAGTGCAAGCTTTGTCTTCCCAGGACTTAAGGATAGCCTTAGCTACATAACAAGTTTGGGGCCAGCCTAGACTACATGACAGCCTATCTCCAAAAAAAAAAAAAAAAAAAAAAAAAAGTGATAGCTAGGATCTCCAAGTTATATTTGGGGTTCTCTGTGAACATTTGGAGTTCTGTCCTTTGGAGACCTTTGGAGTTATATAACCCCCACCCCCATTTTATAGCTATGAGAATGGATGCTCAGAGAGGTGAAGGAATTTGTCCAAGATCACACAGCAAGGCAGTGTCAGAACTCAGATTAGAACTCATCCGTCTTCCTGCTTCAACAGTTATGTTTTCCATTAAACCCACTGTGTCCCATGTTTAATCTAATGTGTTTGAGCCTTACCACTGCTTGCTTAATGTTGTTTCCCTCTTTAAAATCAATCTACTTGTGAAAATGCAAAGACACTGGGGGCTGGTGAGATGGCTCAGTAGGTGAAGGTGCTTGCTGTCAAGCCTGACGACCCGAGTTCCATTCCTGGAACCCACAAGATGGAAGGAGAGAACCAACTCCCGAAAGATGCACTCTGACCTCCAGCACACCCACAGGCCGCACACCAAATAAACATAATAAAACCTATCAAAAGACATTTCATGTGAAAGGAAAGCATACCACAGCTACAGATGGAAAATTCCGAATGCTTACCAAACTAGAAAGCTAGTAAAAATTAAACCAAGGTGAACGAACTGGCTGGGTGACTGCCGGCTAAGACCCTGTTAGCTCCCTCTGTCAACTTGTCACAACCTATGGCAACCTGGTGAGGGAGCCTCACCTGGCTGATTGTCCAGAGCAGAATGACCTTGTCTGTGAGGCTTTGTTAATAGATGGAGGAGGGCCCAGCCCAGTGTGGGCATGGCTATTTATAGGCAGGGCGGTATAAGAGAGCTAGTTGAATGAGCCAGGGAGTGAACCAGGAAGCAGCCTTTCTCCATGGCCTCTCCTTTGCTTCCTTGGCTGTGAGTTAGCTCCTGTCCTGACTTCTTCTATGACAGACTGTGACCATATGGTCGTGACCAAGCTGACTTTAGTCAGAGATTTTTATCACAGGAACCAGATCCCCTCTCGTGTGGAATGCAACAGATGCTCTGAACCACGGTTAACATTCCTGGGTGTCTAGAGATGCGTGAAGCTCAGGTGCTCTCTTTGTTCAAAGGAGAACATCCAGAACGCAGTAGCACCATCCTGAGACTTTCATGGTCTGACTCTCCCTTACCATTGGAAGGGGATGGCGAGGGATGGGTTTCCCTTGGTGATTGTACTGCACTGTGTGTGTGTGTGTGTGTGTGTGTGTGTGTGTGTACCACTGCCTCAAGGCCCTGGGACTTCATTTCTGATGGAGAGCAGGGACTCTGGTCTTCTCTTGACTGAACTCTTATGCAATACTAAGTCCGGGTGGGAGCAGTTAAGACCCAGTTACAATTTGACGTGTTGAGCTCTATTCCCCGATCCGCTGTCTCCCATGCCCACTGCTGCTGTGAACTCTGCCAGGCCCTTTCTCGATTCAGAGGATCCCTTCCCTCTCAAACTGTGAGTCAAAATAAATGGATCCCCTTTTAATTTGCTTGTTGGGAATTTTGTTACAACAGTGAGAAGAGTGGCCCACAAATGGCACAGGCTGGTCTAGCCAGAGTCGTAATCGACCTTGGGCCTTCTGTGGAAGATGACAGCCTTCTCTGGTGGCCAGCCCCCAAGAGTTTCCCAAGAAGGCCACTTGGGGATCTGCAGGGTCCAGTGGTCACTGCAGTTCTCAGAGCATGGGGAAAGTGAGTCTCCCTCAACATGCTACTTCAGAGATTCCTGGAAGTGGAAAGAGGGAGAAGGGGAAGGAGGGGTGAGAAGGAGGGGGAAGGGGAGGAAGAAGGAAGGGAGAAAGAGGAGGGGGAGGAAGAGGGAGAGGAGAGGTGAGGGGAAATAGGAGGAAGAGGAAGGGGGGAGGCAGAGGAGGGGGAAGAGGATGAGGAAGAAGGAGAGGAGTGAGAGAAGGAAGGGGAGAAGGAGTGAGAAGAGGAGGGAGAGGAGGGAGAAGAGGAGGAAGGGGAGGAGGAAGAAGAGGAGGGGGAGGAAGAAGGAAGAGGAGGAGGAGAGCTGGTGGGGAGGGAGAGGGAAAAGGGAGGGCATGCAGGTGGAGTCTAGCTCTCACTGGAGAGCATGTGGCTAAGACTGCTGCTTATTCCCCTAGTGTTGGCTCTGCCATGAGTTCTTGGTAGCATCCCAGAAAGCAGACTATGATTTTATTCTCCTTCGAGGCTAGGTGCCATCCCATCTTAGGTGATGCAGATGGGACTCGTCAGTTATCTCCCAGAGACCTTCTCTACAAGGCTGCTTTTATTTTGTATTTGTTTTTATTTCCTCTGTTCCTTTCCCCCCGGAGCTCAGAAGCAATGGCTGGAATTGGGGAGTCCTATTAAATAATGAGCTGACCATGAAAAGGGACGGTTTGTTTTGGTTTGGTTTTTGGTTTTTTGAGACAGGGTTTCTCTGTATAGCCCTGGCTGTTCTGGAGCTCACTTTGTAGCCCAGACTGGCCTCGAACTCAGAAATCTGCCTGCCTCTGCTTCCCCAGTGCTGGGATTAAAGGTGTGCACCACCACGCCCGGCTAAGGGAGTTTTTATATGGTGGCTGTATAATAATGTAGACAGAGCCTGACTCCCGCAAGCCTCTGCAGTTGTGTTATTTACTGATTTAGTTTTTGGTTTTTTTTTTGTTTTTTTTTTGTTTGTTTGTTTGTTTTTGTTTTTTGAGACAGGGTTTCTCTGTATAGCCCTGGCTGTCCTAGAACTCACTTTGTAGACCAGGCTGGCCTCGAACTCAGAAATCCGCCTGCGTCTGCCTCTCAAGTGCTGGGATTAAAGGTGTGCGCCACCACCACCGGCTTGATTTAGTTTTTGAAGCCAGTCTTACAAAGTAGCCCTGGCTGACCCAGAACTCCCCATGTAGGCTAGGCTGGCCTCCAACTTTTATGATCGATCTTCCTGTCTCTGCCTCCTGAGTGCTGGGATGACAGACCTATGCCCCCTGGCTTGTCACTTTTTAAGTCCCTGCTGTGTTAGTCTTCACTGTTCCCAGTGAGTATCCTGGCATAAAAGGAATGCCATTAGACTTGGAGTGAGCTCAGAGGATGCCAACTTCTGTTGGGACATTCCAAAATATCCAGCTGTCAGGTGGATTTCTCTCTAGTTCCTATTCTCTGAGAATCAATGTGGAAGGAGATGGTAAAACCATCTCTGGTAAGGCCAAATCTTGATGACGTTGGTTCTGAGGAGAGCTGGGGGTTGCTGTGGAAAGAAGCAGGCATGGCTGGGGTCTATCATAGGTGCCACCCTGTGGAGCAAGCCATGGAGATGCAACAGGACCCACAGGTGTTAAAGCACTCTTTAGAGGCAGCTCGGTTTCTGCTCACTGCTCACTAGTGTCTCCCAAGGAGCATGCCCGTCCTTAGACGGCCTTATTCCTTCCCTTCTTCCTGAACAATCCAGGGCTGCTGCACCCATCCAGGAGCAGACAGTGCCCTGCTCCCTCTCCTGGGTCCTCAGCTGTGCACTTGCTACAGACTTTAACTAAAGCATTTAAAACCGCTCAGAACCCAGAGCCCATCACCATGGATACTCATCACTGAAATCCTCTATTACCATGGCAACCATCCACCCTTCACCTCCCCTCCTCCCCTCCTCCCCAGCCACCTTCCCCATCTTGCCAGTTTTCCCTGAAAACTGACACATTGGTTTGGGTGAATGATAGATACGTTTAAAGAGGTTTCAGAAACATGGGCTTTTAGACTGGGAGAGCGGGTATTATTCCATTATTGTAATAAGTCAGTTCCATCCCCCTGTTTAGGCAGGATAGATGGCTGTGATTGTGGGGACAAAGACGGAGGGAGATCAATGCTGAATTAAGGCTGCAGCAAGCCCTTTTGTCATCCTGCGGGTGATTTTTTTTTTTTTTAAGAGCCATCCTTGGGCATTGAAAAATGCAGCCAGGAGCAATCTAGAAGCACGGAATGGCAGGCTGCCCGCCTGCTGCGGTTCCCAAAACCATGGTTCAGATGTATTTTAGCGATGTCTTACTGGTGTCTTCTGAATGTGAGATAAGAAATTGATACTTGCTGACTTGAAGGAAGAGGACCAGGGAGAGATGGAAGGAGTTGAGGGAGGGGAGGAAGAGGGTAAGGGAGGGAGGGAAGGTGGGGAGGGTGAACAGGAGATAAGGAAGGGGAGGGAGAGGGCAAGGGAGGGGGAGGAGGGAAGGTAGGGAGGAAAGGAGGGATCTAAAGTGATAGAAACCAGAGGAGACACAGTTGACAGTGATGACAGTTTCTGTGCTTAGAGCAGGAATGGGCAGTGTGTGAAGATTTCAGAGACCTGGAGAATTCTCTGGACTAGAAAATTCCAGCAACTTCCAGGCTGCCCACATTTTGCATGAGATTCTGGGAGAGCTGTGGCTATCCTTATACCTATTCAAGGCCACCCTCCTCCAAAAAGGTTCTTTACCTCCATGTATAAAACAGGATAGTATGCCTACCCATGACTTCCTTTTTTTTTTTTTTTTGAGACAGCATCTTTGTAACCTGGCTGGCCTCAAACCTGGAGTGCTAGGATTACTGGTGTGTGTTGATATGCCCTGCTTTTCAGTTTTGGTCTTCGAGATACTGAATTCCATTAAATCCCCAAGTCCAGGGCTTGTGACATAGCTCAGTTGGTACAGCCCAGCAGGCACATAGCCTCCTGTTTGTTCCCCTGTACCACCTAAAACCAGGTGAGGTGGCACATGCCTACCATCCCAGCACTCACAAGGTAAAGGCAGGAGGACCAAGAGTTCAGTGTCATCTCTGGCTACTTAGTGAGTGTGAGGCCCGTCTGGGCTATGGGAGGCCCTGTCACGTACAACTGAGCAGCTTCATGAGAGGTCAGGGAGGATGGGGGTAAGTCTGAGGATGGCTTCAGTTTTGCTCCTGATACCAAAGTTTCTCACCTGGGTATTTGTGTCCTGAACACACACACACACACAGGACCCTGTGTAGTTCAGGGCCAGTCTGAGCCTGGACTGTCATTGGCTGAGGAAGCAGTCGTCAGTACGCCTGCCCATGTGGCAGTGAGGCCGGAATCCTCCTGCCTCCACCTCCCAATCGCTGAGATTGCAGGCACGGAGCGGTCCTTCCGCCTTGATTTGTTGACTCCCTCTGTGACTGATTTAGTTTTTCTGGCGTGAATCCCAAGCGCTTGCCATTCAGTTGGTATTTTTAGGCTCTGTTTAAGAAGAGAAACCAGAGCAATTTTAAAAGACTGAATGCAAAGTGCTTCTCTAGCAGGAAGTGACCACGCCCCTCCGGAAGCCAGCTCACCTGCCAAGGTGGCCAGCTGGGGCAATTCACCGTGGTCCTCTAAGATGGAAGGCAGTTTCTGGTAATCTCACTGTTGGAGTGGATTGTGCACACAGCCCTGTGTGGAATGTTATCCCTAGAGGGGCCATCTTTCAGCCTGTCCTTTGTTCTGAGTCCCCTCCAAACCACCCGAGGCAGGGCATAGGCCTCAGGTTGGGAAAAAACTGCTACACATCACATTACCTTGAACTGAGTTCCAAATGACATGGTGCCCTCAGGGAATGTCACCTGTAATTACCATTCCCAGCAGAGGACTCTGGCTCAGCTCTCTCTCTCTCTCTCTCTCTCTCTCTCTCTCTCTCTCTCTTTCTCCTCCATCTACCCATCATCCTCTTCTTCCCCACACCACCACTGCATGGCTGACCACTGGCCACCAGACTGTGAGGCCTCCTGACACTCCACGATTGCAGGCTTAGAGGCTGGCCTCCCCTCTCCCATGTCACCTGTACTTTATTTTCCACTTCAGTGGAGGACCAGGGGGGACTTAGAAGGAGCCCAGCAGGTCCCATCAGCAGATATTGTGGGTGTCCTGTCAACCCCCTTGGTACTCGTTCCTCTCTCTCTCTCTTTTTCCTCCATAATGCACTCTACCAAAGGCCTCCCATGGCACACACTTTTGGGCTTGCAGATCTATGGCTTTCAATGGCATCACCGTTGATTGGCAGCCTGACCATTTCTATCTAGTAGTAGAGATGGATTCTAGGGTCTTGTGCAGGCCAGGTAGGGACTCTACCCCTGGCCCACTTTGACTTTGCTGATCTGGAGAGTTATCTGTTTAGAGGCAGGGTCTTACCCTGTGACTCAGGCTGTCCTGGAATACACGATGCAGCTTAGGCTGGCCTTGAACTTGAGATCCTCTATCTGGAGTTACTTATGTATATCATCTGACCTAGATTCAGCCTGGATCTTTATCTGTCCACCTAAAGGGGTACATACACATCGTGCAACCTGTGGATCCACCAATGTCACCAGTGGCTGGGGTTAAATTAGTTGGGTTGTGGTGCTTTGTGCCTTTAGTCCTAGCACTCAGAGGCAGAGGCAGAGGCAGAGGCAGAGGCAGAGGCAGAGGCAGAGGCAGAGACAGAGACAGAGGCAGGAGGATTTCTGAGTTGGAGGCCAATCTGGTCTACAGAGTGAGTTCCAGGATAGCCAGGGCCACACAGGGAAACCCTGTCCAAAAAAGAAAAAAAAACAAACAAAAACAAAATCCAAAACAAAAAACAAAACAAACAAACAAACAAAAACCCCAAACCCAACAACAACAACAACAAAACAAAACCAAAACAAACAAAACCCCCAAACCCAACAACAACAAAACAAAACAACAACCCCCCCCACACCAGCCAAACCAAAACCAAACCAAAAATACCTCCCCCACAAAAAAAACCCAGAACAAACAAAAAACCCAACCTAACTAGATTTCTGTAGAAATAGATGTTAAAAGAGCTTTATCTGTAAAATAAGTCACAGCCAGAGGTCATCACAGATGGTGTGACATCTTGCATGAGGTCTTTTGTTGCCTAATTCCCAGGAGGATGGCATGGCCTTCTCTATGAGTGGCGCCCCCTGCAGGTCGTCAGCTCAGGACTCAGTCTGATTTGTGTGCGCTCTTCAGTATGGTGAGGAGCTGCTGCCTGGAGCTGGAACTTGCAGCTCTCCTGCTGATGGCCCCCAGCTGATTCTTTCTGGCTCAGTGTTCAGGCCCAGGCTAACAAGGGGTCTGTCACGGGTCACTGTGAGGAGTGCTTGGTAATTGTACGGAGCAGGGGCTGCCCTCCTTCCAAACACCGGGTATGTGATGTTATTTGATGGAGGAAAAACCTCTGCTGTGCTGCTGTAGCCATGCCCGCACAGGCTCAGTGTGCAAGACACTCCCGAGCCCAGGATGGCCTCTATGTCTTCTGTTGTTTGCAATTTTCCTCGCAAGGACCTGGCATTTCAAAATAATCCAAGCCAGGTGTGATGGGCCCAGCCTCAGCTCAGCCCTCAAGACGCCAAGCAAGAGGTTTGAGAGTCTGAGAACAGCCCGGGCTACAGAGAAAACTTCACTTCAGAAAATTGGTGGTGGGGGCCGGGGTGGGGTAGGTGGCTCAGTCAGTCAAAGGCCTACTGCTCAAGCACGAGGATCCGAGTTCAAATCGTCAGCACCCTGCGTGAAAGCCCAGAAGCAGCCAGGGCTGGGGTTGCAAAACCAAGCGCTTCACCGACAGAGTGATCTTCCGAGTTCTCAAACAGACACTGCTGTGAGAGTTGAGTGTCAGGTCTAAAAATAACATTGGGGACCATGAGACCTGGAAGGACCCCGAGACGGGTTAGGAGTGGGAGTGGGAAGTCGAAGCGGCAGCGGATGGGCGCAGCTGCTCCTGGTATGTGGGCTTCCTGCACCCAGAGCTGCGCAGCCTCACACGGACTCCACAGCTCAGGGCTTTAGATTTCACAAGCAGCTGCTCGCAGGGAATTTACCAACTACAAAGAGTGAAATAGAAAGAAAGCAGCTTTAAAAAAAAAAATAATAAGAGAGGAAAGGAAAAGCCGCCCACTGTTGCCAGTAACTAGGGCTGGATGAAATAAGAGACATTTTCAGTTTTTGTCAAACTTTGGTCTTTTTCCAAAATGCTTTAATCATAAAAGAAGGGCCAAGTTGAGTGTGGGAGAGGCTGCTGCCAGCCCAGGTGAAGGCAGAGGTTTAGATTCATGCGAAACCAACAAATTGGTATTGAAAGTATGCTATTAATAAAAACCTTCCTTTCAGAAGGTGGCTTAGCACAAGCGCTTGCCAGGCCAAGGTGCTTGGAGCATAAAGGCTCACCAGGTTCAAGTTTCCATTAGGACCTTTAGGAGCTGAGTGACTGAGTAGGTCACTAGGCGTCTCTGATTTCCAGTTTTCTCGCCTACTAAACAGGATAATGACGGCTACTTCTGTTAACCAGAGAAAACTCAGTATTCTCCAGGACAGACTCAAAAGCCTTTTCCTTGGGAGGGGGCTCAGGAGATAAAAAGAGAGGTGTGTTGTGTCAACGCGACATAAGCTAAAGTCATCTGAGAAGAAGGAGCCTCAATGAAGGAAAACCTCCAGAAGAGCAGACTATAGGCAAGCCTGTAGGGCATTTTCTTAGTGATTGACGGAGGAAAGCCCAGCCCAATCGGCGGGGCCACCCCATGGCTAGTGGTCCTCCGTTCTATAAGAAAGCAGGCTGAGGAAGCTGTGGGGAGAAAGCCAGTAAACAGCATCTCTCCATCACCCTCTACATCAGCTGCTACCTCCAGGCTCCTGCCCTGTTTGAGTTCCTGTCCTGATTTCCTTCCAGTGATTTGGAAGTGTAAGCCAAATAATAATAAACTTTTTCTTCCAGAGTTGCTTTGGTCATGGTGTTTCATCACAGGAGAGTAACCCTAACACACACAAGAGAGGTAGACGGAAATGGATCAACCAAATAAAAAAACAACAGCAAAACCAAACCACTGGCTGACTGTGACCTTGAACTCTTTTTTTTTTTTAAGAGTTATTTATTATTATATTTAAGAACACTGTAGCTGTATTCAGATGCACCAGAAGAGGGCGTCAGATCTCATTATGGATGGTTGTGAGCCACCATGTGTTTGCTGGGATTTGAACTCAGGACCTTCAGAAGAGCAGTCGGTGCTCTTAACCACTGAGCCATCTCTCCAGCTCGACCTTGAACTCTTTTTTTTTTTTTTTTGGTTTTTCGAGACAGGGTTTCTCTGTATAGCCCTGGCTGTCCTGGAACTCACTTTGTAGACCAGGCTGGCCTCGAACTCAGAAATCCGCCTGCCTCTGCCTCCAGAGTGCTGGGATTAAAGGCGTGCGCCACCACGCCCGGCGACCTTGAACTCTTAATCCTCCTGCTAGGATGACAGGCTTGACCTGAGCCACCATGCCTGGGTTTTGCCCTATTGGGGATGGAACCCAGGTCTCTCCCCCCTCTCTCCCCCCTCTCTCCCCCCTCTCTCCCCCCTCTCTCTCCCCTCTCTCCCCTCTCTCCTCTTCCCCCCCTCCTCTCAAGATTTATTTATTCAGACACACCAGAAGAGGAGAAGAGGGCATCCGATCTCATCACAGATAGTTGTGAGCCACCATGTGGTTGCTGGGAATTGAACTCAGGACCTCTGGAAGAGCAGTCAGTGCTTTTAACCGCTGAGCCATCTCTCCAGCCTAGAACCCAGGGCTTTGAGCATGCTAGGGGGGCGCTCTCCCAACAGAGCTGATTCTGTTTGTGAAGGCTGGCAATGCATCTTTATCTTTTCTAGAGCTTCAGTGACGATCCAGCAGGGGCACTCAGCCACACCCCTGAAAATGCCCTCTTGCCCAGAGAGAAAGAGAACTTGAACCCATCCCCAGCCAGCCCTGTTCCTCTCTGTCCTGTGTGCAGCGACCACCAAACCCTGTGTGGGACTTTCATGGGGAAGATGGGAATCTGGGTGACTCAGGGTACAACCTGTCCCTGATTGATCTGGGTCCTGGGAAGTAGAAGGTGAGGTACTCCAATTTTGGAGGCCACCGAAGGTAAAGGTCACTGCTGGGGACACCAAATGAGGGCCAATGGTAGTGCCTCAGGGACGATGATGACAGGGAAGAACTGAAACTAGGTCATACCCTTCAGTCTTCCCTGTCCCTTCCTCAGGCATTCCACCTGCAGCGCCTGGCACATGGGGAGTCTCTTTGTGACCTGAGCTGCAGCTTCCAGACCAGGAGCCTGAGGCCTGCAAGGTGCCAGTCACGTGCCTGCAGCCGTGAGGTAGCAAGGGACAAGGCAGAATGCTAACCCAGGCAGGTGGCGCCAGTCTGAGCAGCAGTGTTACGGGAGACATACCATCAGGAGGCATCCGGGCTTGTGTGACAGGATTGCCCTATTTCCTGAAGAAGCAGGAACGGAGGCTTCTAAAGTAACCGTGTGTTAATATTTTGGCAATGAAAATTTACATTTAAAAAATCCTAGGTGATTGATTGGTGATTGATTGGCAGGATCTCCCTGCATAACTTGGCCTGTCCTTTCTGGTCCTAGCCTCCTGAGTGCTGGAGTTACAGGTAGGCACCACTTTCCAAGCTAAATATCGTGCCAGTGGTGTCTGGCTCTCAGTGGTTTGGTTCTACCATGGTGTGTGAAGCAGAAGAACATCCCATTGGAATTGGATTGGGAGTTTTGATTTGGGGATTTGTTCCTGAGCTAGCAATATGACTCAGGATCTTGTTTGTGGCACTGGTTGGTGGCGATGAGCTTCAGGTCCCAGGGGACCATTACATCATAAGGAGAAGCAATGGAGACTCAAGGAATGCTGTGTGGCAGAGCAGTAGAGCAGTGACAGTGGCCGGGCCAGGTGACACACTGGGATGCATTTGACTTGTGACAATGCCTTGAGCTTCTAGGAGGATCCATGCGTCTTCCTCAATGTCTGTCCACCTTATTTTCTGAGACAAGGTCTCCCTCACTGATTGGCTGGCCAGTGAACTCCAGGGCCCTCCTGTCTCTGCCTGTGCAGTGATCAACACCCCTATAGCTCAGATCTGGCCTCAGATACTTTGATAGTGTACTGGCTAGTTTTGTGTCAACTTGACACAGCTGGAGTTATCACAGAGAAAGGAGCTTCAGTTGAGGAAATGCCTCCATGAGATCCAACTGTAAGGTATTTTCTCAATTAGTGATCAAGGGGGAAAGGCCCCTTGTGGGTGGGACCATCTCTGGGCTGGTAGTCTTGGTTCTATAAGAGAGCAGGCTGAGCAAGCCAGTAAAGAACATCCCTCAATGACCTCTGCATCAGCTCCTGCTTTCTGTCCTGTTTGAGTTCCAGTCCTGACTTCCTTGGTGATAAACAGTAGTATGGAATTGTAAGCTGAATAAACCCTTTCCTCCCCAACTTGCTTCTTGGTCATGATGTTTGTGCAGGAACCCTGACTAAGACAGATAGCAAGAAGGATTTTCTTCAGGATGCTTCAGTTTGTAAAAAAAAGAAAAACCTTCCTGTAATTTTTACAGGATTGTTTTGAAGATGAGAAGGCCATTGTAACTAAAAGCAGGAAGAGGGAGGGAGGAAAGGAGGGGTGGAAGGGAAGGTGAGAGGGAGGGAGGGAGGGAGGGAGGGAGGGAGAGAGAGAGAAAGAGAGAGAGAGAGAGAGAGAGAGAGAGAGAGAGAGAGAGAGAGAGAGAGAGAGAGAGATTGAAATTGGGTATCCACCAGAGAAGACTATTCTCAGATGTGGGTTCAAGTCAATAGCAAGTTGTTTGTTTGTTTGTTTGTTTGTTTTGTTCTTTTGAGACAGGGATTCTCTCTATAGCCTTGGCTGCCCTAAAACTCACTCTGTAGAGCATATGAGGCTTAATAGCAAGTCTTTATTAGCTGGTCAGTGACTACACTGGATGTTAGGGACTTCAGTGCAGTCCTGGACCTTTCTCAGGGTGAGCTTTTATTTTTAAGCACAAAACAAAACCACATCCTGGGTTAACAACACACCTCAGTAAGAACAGTTAGGCAGAAGTAGAACTACAGAGCCAAAGAGCAAGGTTAGCACAGGTAGGGACTTTCCCAGAACCATGGATGCCAATGGAATAGGTCTTTGTTCTCCTTTTGACAGGTGATGCTGCCTATGTGCTGGGTCCCATGGTCTGAATGGTACTTCCCTGATGGCATCAGCCATGCTAAGGTCTGGGAATCTGTTACAAGAGACTGTGTGTGTGTGTGTGTGTGTGTGTGTGTTCACTTTGTGATTGTAGCTCTGGGCTTTGGGGAGGAGGCCTTCAGGCATGGTCAGGTTCAGGTGTTTATTATGGCTTGGTTGTTTGTGCAGAAGGCAGGAGTAGTCCCGGAGACTCACTTATCTGGATAAGACCGTTGGAGGTTAAAAACATGATGAAGTTTAAAAAGAACAAGCACTTGAGAGGATGATCAGATGTCCCTCAGAATGCATGAGTCCTGAGAGTTATTCTTTTAGCTTTCATCTGAAACACTATTACTTTCTTGAGGGCTGCATCTCTGTCCCCAGAGTTGTCATACTCTGCTCCTTGCTGGAGAGGAAGGATTGAGTGGATCTTCAGTGGAGATTGCTGTTCTCAGACACCGGCCTCAGGCAAAAACTCTCCCTCAGTTACAGTGGCTGGGACTTGCCATTCACCAGCACAGAAGGCTCTGTGGAAGGGACAGCTATGCTCCTCAGTTTAAAGGCATTTTGCCCCTTTATGGTCACCAAGCAGCCGGGGAGCCCAGCCCAGCCCTGAGTCACCTTCCTCAATACAGAAGTAGATTTTCTCTCAAGACTCTGGCTGGCTTGGCTGACCGTGGTTTCTTGGGTGTCACATAGGAACATCCAAGGTTGCTGCTACCCCCGGTGCTATGAGAAATCAAGTTCTCTGAGAGTCACATGCTGATAGGGCCCACGCAGAAACAAACAAAACCCCAAATAAGGTCAAAACCAAAGCAACCCAGACCACGACCACCAGAAGACAGAGATCTGGGGATGTCCACAGAAAAATCGCAACTCACGTTAAAAGAAGCTGGTCGCAGAAGGACAGACCTACAGACCCAGGTCCTTAGTGCTGGCATGACAGGCATGTGGGACCATGGTCATCAGGGGACAGCCCTGCCTTCTCTGTAGTACAGGACAAACCTTATGTGTACTTGGCAAGTGTCACAGAGCATACCTCAGCCACTATGGGCAACATTTTTAATGGATGCATAATATTTCACGAGGGCTGAGTCTGGACCTAGCCCTGGGCCGAGTCTGAGCAAGCCCTGCTCGGTAGGCATTTTGATCGACTCTGGCTCCTCGTTGTGCTTCTCCTTCAGAATCCCCATCTTTTCATTTTCTCGCATTTACAGCCTTGTCAGTGACTACATTTATAGTCTTAGGGACATGCATAAATGATGCAGAGCTTGCCAGCTCCATCCATCCTGCCTGGACCCCTTATTACTCTGCGGCTGTGTTTCTGTGTGGTGTGGGGGTCAGGGTCCAGGGAAGGAAGGGTCCTGCATTTCTGACAGCACCATAACCTCACCTCCACTCACCTGCTGTTGTACTCCTCCCAGGGCTGACCTCATTTGTTTGGATAATGACATCATCCGTGTCAACTGGAAGCAGCCCTGTGCCTCAGTTTGCCACTTCCACAACGAAAGGGCTACAGCATAGTATCTTACACTTTAAGGCATCTGTTTATTGATTTGGTATGTCTCTCTGTGTGTCCGTTGTGTGTCTGCGTATCTCAGCGCATGTGTGGAGGTCAGAGGACAAGTTGCCTGAGCTGATTCTCTCCTTCCACCATGTGGGTCCTGAGGGATGGAACTCAAGCAGTCAGGCTTGGCAGAAAGCTTCACATTTTCTGAAGACATCGTGCTGTCCCCGGTGTAGAATCTTTAAGGGTTCTTAACTTGGGAGATGGTTACAGCCTGTGTGGATCGCAAACCAAGGATGGGGGAGTCACCTACTTCCTAAACTGGCTCAAACTTGCTGGACCCTGCATGGATCTGCAATCTGAGGCCTTGCAATTTGGGATTTCTTTAGAGTGGGCCCCTGAACTTACACACAAAAGGACAACGACCCAGGTGCCTTCCATCTGTGTCTGACTGTCATAAAATAGACACTCCAGTGGGTTTCCCAAGCTTCCCTCTCCCAGGAGTTCACTGGACTTTCAGATCTCTGAACTGAACCGGTATCCTCTAAGTTGAACTAGAAGGTGTGGCACCTGAAGTGGCTGAGGAATTCTCGCCAGAGACCCCCCACCCCAGGGGGTCCCAACTGCAGAAAGAATCCCGGGGAGACTATGTATCAACAAGAGACTTGGATATATACATAAGGACGGGGGTTTGCAGAAGAGAAGTGCTTAGAGCAACGAGATAAACATATTCAAGTGAGTGTGTGGGCTTCTGAAGAGTCATGGCTATAGGTGCATGCAGGGGTTGGGAGGCCATTGAAACTGCTGTGCTCAAAGACTTTCCAAGGGGCGTCATCTGCCCCATTATCTTCCTTACTCTCTTCTATAAATGAGATAATACAGAGGCTCCAGAGTCCATGGGTAGGATTTGCACTGGGGTAAGATAAAGCTATAGGTCACAGGGTAGCAGGGCTTTTTACCCATCAGAAAACTTCAGGGTTACAACTAGGAGAATAGAAAGGTTACATATATTGAGGCTTTAGGTATGGTTCATCACTACCTTAAAGATTACATTTAGGGGCTGGAGAGATGGCTCAGTGGTTAAAAGCACTGACTGCTCTTCCATAGGTTCTGAGTTCAATTCCCAGCAACCACATGGTGGTCCATAACCATCTGCAATGGGATCTGATGCCCTCTTCTGGTGTTTCTGAAGACAGCTACCATGTACTCATACACATAAAATAAATAAATAATTGAAAAATACATTTGTGTGTGTGTGCATGTGTGTGCATATATATGTGTATGTGTGTGCACATGTATGTGTATGTGTGTGCATGTGTGTACACATGTGTGTGTATATGTGTTTGTGAATGTCCATGTGAAAGTGACTGTCAGAGGACTTGGTTCTCTCCTTTCCCCATGCAAGTTCTGGTATCCAGCTCAGGTCACATTGCCTTTATCCACTGAGAAATCTACCCATCCCTTTTAAATTTTAAGATAAGATTGATTTCTTTGGAGATAGAGTCTTCTGTAGCCCAGGCTGGCTTGATTATCCTAGATGTCCGAGGCTGACTTTGAACTCTCAACCCTCCTGCCTCTACCTTCTGAGCCCTGGCCGGAGAAGTGTGCACCACCATGCTGGGCTTAAGCTGCACTACGGTGGGAACCAAGGGCTTTGCACATGCTTGACGATCACTCTGTGCACTGAGACGTCGCCCCAGCCCTTCACTGGCAACATTTTTATTATCTTATATGTCTTTATTTAGTTTTTATTCATAATCATAAACTCAACTCTGCAATCTAGCTAGACTTGGAAGGGAACGAGAAAAATTTGGAACCCAAAGAACTTGAGTGAGAGCAAAGATGACAGGGTACTGTGCGCAGATGGGGTGGGGGCGCTCTCCTGAGCTACAGAAGGAATGGTCTGGTGGATAAGATGCTCGAAAGCCAAAGGAATTAGAGCCGACTACAGTTGGAAATGGTGGTCCTCTCGCTGGTCTTGCCATTCCTGGACCCCAACTGCTCTATGGTTTCCACAGTGCTCTCCCCTTCTCTCACCTTCCCAGAGACCACACCCCATTTAATGTGACTGGAATCACCCCAGAGGCTGCCTAGGTGGATGCTAGGTGAACTCTACAGGCTGAGCTGTATCTCCAGCCCCAAGATCACTTGCTCTTTAAATGTCAGGATTAAAAACAGTAGATTGTACACACTGTGGAGACTGGATGGAAATCTGCTGTCAGCTGTGCATGGTGGCACACACCTTGGATCCCAGCTCTTGGGAAGCAGAGGCAGGTGGTTCTCTGTGAGTTTCAGGACAATCTGGGCTACAAAGCAAGTTCCAGGATAGCCAGGGCTCTGTTACACAGAGAAATTCTGTCCTTAAAAAAAGAAAGAGAAAGAGGAGAGAGAGAGGGGGGGGGGGAGGGAGAGAGAGAGAAAGAGAGAGAGAGAGAGAGAGAGAGAGAGAGAGAGAGAGAGAGAGAGAGAGAGAGAGAGAGAGAGAGAGAAGGAAAATTACTGTCTTTTCCTCATCAGTCTCCTGCTGTTTGAGTTGAGGCAATGCCCAACCTTAACTGGACTGAGCCACTCACTAACACAGGCCACCCAACCAAGGTGAAGGGATGAGGCATCTGCCCCTAACCAGATAGGGCTCCAGGATGCCTAAGGCTTTGTGAGCTACACCCAGTTCACTATACAAGGAAAAGGTATAGGGTCAAGGTCAGACCTGGGCTGGGGAGGTGGGTCAGTGGGTAAAGTTCTTGCCACACAAGCATGAGGATCTGAGTTCAATCCCCAGAACCAATAGTAAAGTGACCGATAAAATGGTGATCCCTGTGCTGGGAAGATAGAGATGGGAGGGTCTCTGGGGTTCCCTGGCCAGCCAGCCTGGATGAACCAGTGAGCCCTGGACCATTTGGAAACCCTGTCTCAGAAAGCAAAACAGATCGCTCCTGAGGAATGACACTTGAGGACAGACTGACTTCCACAGGTGTATGTGCACACATATTCACACACACACACACACACACACACACACACACACACACACACATCAGTCCCTCAAGTCCCACAGTAATTGACACCCCTGGGCCCCTCATTTCATGACTTCTTCCTGGGAGGACCAGCTCACACATTAAAGCAAAGCACCTAATTTAAAGTTTTATGGTTAATAGCCACACGAGGCTTTGCTGTACAGTGACACGCTGTGGGGTGGGGTGTCCCCTTGAGTCTTGGCACTGCAGATAAGAAACTGAGAACCGTTTGTGTTTGGTCCAGCATTTGCCATGGACAAGATGCCAGGGCCTGTATGCTCCAGGATGAAGTTCTCATCTTCAAATCTCTCCCTGTAGATGGACCTGCCGCCAGTGCCATTATGGAGTGTGAAATCACCGCCCCACCGCCATACGTGAATCCTGAAATAATTCTGTGAAGGGAGAAACCCTCATATCCAAATCCTTTTTCTCTGGTGCACAGAGCATGGAACTTCTCTACTGTCTTTGGAATTTTGTCTGCAAACAGCTTGAAGGAGACGAAGCCCAAGGGCTCGTCATAAGCGGAGATGCTGAAGAACATGGTGGGGTTGACCACGCCTGCAGCAAGTGGTCACAGGGGCAGTAGCGTCTGCAAAGCCTATTTTATTTTATTGTATTTTATTTATTTTAACATTCTTATTAGAAACGTGGCTGGAACTTAAGAACAGACTGTCTCTCCACGTTGGCCACCGTTCTCGGTATTAATGGCAGTAGGATTCTTGATTCGGTTGGTGAGGGTGGGGACCTTCTCCTGCTTCAAGCCTTTGGAACGTTTCGTATCTGAGTCATAGCATGTCTGTCCTAGAGAGGTGCTCAGCAGCTCAAGGACAGGATGTTTCCTCAAGGGGACACCCCACGGCGTGTCACTGTACAGCAAAGCCTCGTGTGGCTATTAACCATAAAACTTTAAATTAGGTGCTTTGCTTTAATGTGTGAGCTGGCCCTCCCAGGAAGAAGTCATGAAATGAGGGGCCCAGGGGTGTCAATTACTGTGGGACTTGAGGGACTGGTGTGTGTGTGTGTGTGTGTGTGTGTGTGTGTGTGAATATGTGTGCACATACACCTGTGGAAGTCAGTCTGTCCTCAAGTGTCATTCCTCAGGAGCGATCTGTTTTGCTTTCTGAGACAGGGTTTCCAAATGGTCCAGGGCTCACTGGTTCATCCAGGCTGGCTGGCCAGGGAACCCCAGAGACCCTCCCATCTCTATCTTCCCAGCACAGGGATCACCATTTTATCGGTCACTTTACTATTGGTTCTGGGGATTGAACTCAGATCCTCATGCTTGTGTGGCAAGAACTTTACCCACTGACCCACCTCCCCAGCCCAGGTTTGACCTTGACCCTATACCTTTTCCTTGTATAGTGAACTGGGTGTAGCTCACAAAGCCTTAGGCATCCTGGAGCCCTATCTGGTTAGGGGCAGATGCCTCATCCCTTCACCTTGGTTGGGTGGCCTGTGTTAGTGAGTGGCTCAGTCCAGTTAAGGTTGGGCATTGCCTCAACTCAAACAGCAGGAGACTGATGAGGAAAAGACAGTAATTTTCCTTCTCTCTCTCTCTCTCTCTCTCTCTCTCTCTCTCTCTCTCTCTCTCTCTTTCTCTCTCTCTCCCTCCCCCCCCCCTCTCTCTCTCCTCTTTCTCTTTCTTTTTTTAAGGACAGAATTTCTCTGTGTAACAGAGCCCTGGCTATCCTGGAACTTGCTTTGTAGCCCAGATTGTCCTGAAACTCACAGAGAACCACCTGCCTCTGCTTCCCAAGAGCTGGGATCCAAGGTGTGTGCCACCATGCACAGCTGACAGCAGATTTCCATCCAGTCTCCACAGTGTGTACAATCTACTGTTTTTAATCCTGACATTTAAAGAGCAAGAGATCTTGGGGCTGGAGATGCAGCTCAGCCTGTAGAGTTCACCTAGCACTCACCTAGGCAGCCTCTGGGGTGATTCCCAGTCACATTAAACAGGGTGTAGTGTGGTGGCAGGTGCCTGTAACCCCAGACCTCGGGAGGCAGAAACAGAGAATCATAAGGTTAGAGCTGTCTTCCACATAGGGACCATGAAGTCCTGGCCAGCTTTAGATACGGGAGACCCTGTCTCCAAACCAAACCAAACCAAACCAAACCAAACCAAACCAAACCAAACCAAACCAAATCAAACCAAACCAAACCAAACCAAACTAGCAGTTCTGACTGGAAATCTGGGTTATTGCCCGACAGAGATGGCTCAGTAGGTAAAGAAGCTTGCCCTGTGAGCCTTGGAACTTGAGTTTGATTCTCTGACTCCAGATAGAGGTGAGAAGAGAGAATGAACCCAACGACATCATTCTCTGATTTCCACACGCACGTTGTGGCACACACATAACAATAAAAATAATTACAACACACACAATAAAAACAGCATCAGGAATGAATAACAATAACAACAACAATATAATAATAATGACAAAGAAATTGAAAAGCAACCCTAAGTAGACACAGCAAGAGAGTTGTGACAACTGTCCCTTTAACTGAGCTGGGGAATCCATCCCTGTTTGTCCCCGTGAAAAAGGAGGACATTTTCCTCCATCAGTGGTCCCTGAAGGCATTTGGTTCCAGGATTATTCTACTGGATCTGCTCTCAGCACCAGCGCTGGCAGGCTCAGGGTTTTTAGAACAGGACTCAGATCAGGCCTGGGCAGGGAGCCATTGCAAGAGGCTTCGGGTAGCCCGCAGGCATCGTGTGGCCTTGTTTCCTGCGATCTGTTCTTTGAAACGAAGCCTTCCCTTCAAAGGCAGTTGGCAGGGACAGATGACTTGCTGAACACATGGCTGTGTGTGGGGATGGCCAGCCACTTCACTCTCCTTACCCGTGTGAGCTCTTCTCTGAAGCCTTCAGTCAGTGACGTGTGGTAACACTATGGCAAAGATGTATTTATTTATGTGGTGACTCATGGAGCTGTGGTTGTGACATTCATTAAATAGTCCCGTGTGGCAGTTCTCAGTACATGGAAACTATGTGGTCAGTTCTGGCCAAGGAGAGTACAGTCTGTTCTCCACATGTTCCGTTCTGCTGTGGCGTGGATGGCAGTCCACCTGTCCTAAGTGTGTGACTGACATCATGTAGGGGCTGGTGAGATGGCTTAGCAGTTAAGAGCACTTGCTGCTCTTGCAGCCAATCAGAGGTCTCTTCTCAGGACCCATGTTAGGCAGCTCACAGTCACCTGTAACTCTAGCTCCAGGCCACCTAGCACCCCCTTTTGGCTTCCACTGGTACCTGCACTCATATACACAAACCCACACACGTGTACACACATATAATTAAAGTAATAAAAATAAAAGATGTAAACGTCACTTTAGCAGAAACTGTGCTCTGTACAAGGTACACCCACACTGACAATTGATGTGCTAAGATCACGATTCCCTGTTTGATGGTGTTAGGAGACCATGGGGGGCGATGAGGAGGTATGGAACGTGGCGTGACTTGAGTTGGATTGGTGCTCTTATGTGAAGAGATATCAACTTGGGGGGACGTGGCTCAGTCAGAAAAGCACCTCCCTTGCTAGAATAAGGATCTAAATTGAACCTTGAAACCCACATAAAATGCTAGATATGGTGGGAAGAGCTTATAATTCCACTTCTGGGGAGGCAGAGACAGGTGGATGGGGGGTGGGGGTGGGATTGCTGGTCAGCCAGCCTCACTTAATTGGCAAGTTCCAAGTCAACTAGAGAGTATGCCACAAAGGAAGTGGACAGGGCTCCTTTGGGTCCTCTGCAAGAGCAGCAAATGTCCTTAACCACCAAGCCACCTTGCCAGCCAGAGAACTCACTTCCTGTGAGTTGTAACAGCTGCAGATTTTCAGATGAGAACAGGTTAATTGAGGGGCTGGGTGTGCCTGGTATCTGAGATGCCAGTAATTAACCTCTGCATCCCAAGGTGTGCCTGCGAGTCATTTGTCTTCCTGGTATTCTGCTTGCTGTCAGCATCTGTCTGCCTCTTTCCACACCATTGCCTGCTGTATTGGTTTTGACACATTAGCAGGATGGCGTTGGAGATATGCAAAAGTGAGCCAAGGTGTCTGTGGAGCAGGACAAAAGTGACATTCTATTCCTGGGGCTAAGATGTCCGTGGGGAGCCTGGGAGGCTCAGGGCTGGTGATTCTGAGCCTCTGGAGACTCAGAGGAAGATCTAGGCCCTGCTAGGGCACCAGGGCCTGTGAAACAGCAGAGGAATGTTACATTGTATCCACCCTGACACAATGTAACATTTCACCAACTGGTTAACGGCAATTAGCTCAGCTCCCCATTCTGATACTGTGAGTCTTTTGTGGCTGTATTTTAACTTTTTAAAATTTGATTTCCCCTCCCATTTTTATACTATTTAAAAATATTTTCATGGACAATTTCATACATATGTACATTTTTTCTTGACTATCTTGACTGGGTCCATTCCTATTCACCCTGCTTCTTTCCCTCAGATACCTCAGCACATCCCCAACCCTGCCAACCTAGAACTCTGTATGTAGACCAGCCTGGCCTTGAACTCACAGATCCTCTGTCTATGCCTCCCAAGTGCCAGAATTAAAGCTGTGCACCACCACTACCTGGCATATTTTCTTTTTCTTTCTTTCTTTTTTATTAAAATGTGATATTCTTGTCTGTCCTGCCTCTATCCCTGGCACTGTGGTGGGCAGGTGCTCGATGTGTATCATTCCCTAGCCCAACAGCTTTAATTAAGTGGCTTTACCCCCAGCTGCAGCCTCCTGGCTGCGGTGAAGATGGAGCTAATTTGCACAGAGGATTCAGGCAGATGCTCAAACCAGTGTAGCTTCCTCACCTGATACCCAGCACCTAGCAAGAAGAGGCTGCACTCCCACCAATTTACCCCTGGGAGAGGGGGTAATTAGAAATGGATCTTGGGTAAGGAGCAATCTCTTTTCCCCCTCTCAGTTTAAATACAGGTTACACTGCAGGCCACTGTCCCCAGTGGCTGAATAATTAAAGCCAGTTCTGACAGCACTGCAGTTCTCCAACATTGCTCATTGTGACTGTATCAACAAGGACCAGTGACTGAGGGCTTCCACTGTGCCAGACCCTACCTCGGGTCCTTTTTATGGTGAGTGTCTCAGTTAGGGTTTCTATTGCCACCACAAGACACTATGACCAAAAAGCAAGTTGAGGAAGAAAGAATTTTTTTGTCTTACACTTTCACATCACTGTTCATCATTAAAGGAAGTCAGGACAGGAACTCAAACAGGGCAGGGACCTGGAGGCAGGAGCTGATGCAGAGGCCATGGAGGGATGCTGCTTACTGGCTTGCTCCCCATGGCTTGCTCAACCTGCTTTGTTATAGAGCCCAGGACTACCAGCCCAGGGGTACAACTACACACAATGGGCTGGGCCCTCCCCTATCCATAATTAAGAAATAATAATTTTTTAAAAATTTTTAATATTTTTATTACATATTTTCCTCAATTACATTTCCAATGCTATCCCAAAAGTCCCCCATAGCGCCCCCCACTTCCCTACCCACCCATTCCCATTCTTTTGGCCCTGGCATTCCCCTATATTGGGGCATATAAAGTTTGCAAGTCCAATGGGCCTCTCTTTCCATTGATGGCTGACTAGGCCATCTTTCGATACATATGCAGCTAGAGACAAGAGCTCCGGGGTTCTGGTTAGTACATCATGTTGTTCCAACAATAGGGTTGCAGATCCCTTTAGCTCAGAAATAATAATTTTTAAAATGCCTTATGGCTGGATCTTACAGAGACATTGTTTCAATTAAGGTTCTGTCCATTCAGATAACTCTAGTTTGAGTGTCGAGTTGACATGAGACCAGGCAGCATAGTAAGTCTAGAGTTAAAAAGTGTAGGGAGGGGTTGTGAGTTCAAATCCTTACCTTACCTTCTAGAAGCAGGCCTATCTTCAGGCCGGCCTCCATCTCTGACCTGGGAATGAGGACACTGCTGTTTTGTCAGGCAGGCTGAGCTGAAGGTTAAATGGCTCATGATTGCAAAGTTCTTTGGGGGGTGGGGGCTGTAGGCAGCCATGTGACCATGTTAACTTTTATTATCCTTTCCTTCTCCAGCTCTGACAGAGGCCCCCTGAGGTTGGCATTAAAGATACTTGGCTCATCTCATGTGGCTGAGACACAGGCACCTTCAACACTCAATTCTTCTTTACAGTCTTGGGTACAATGGGTTTGGGAATTGGACAAAAGGTGGCCTTTATTGGGAGGAAAGTGAGTGTGTACAGTGAGTCAGCGAATTCCCCAGAAGCAAAGGATCTGGGCCCGTGAATCCCCTGAAATACATCAAGAGAATAAAGGTAGATCGTATAGAAGTACATAAAGCAGGGGAGCTATTTGAATTTTTTTTTTTTTAAATTGGGCTTGTAAGACGGCTCAGCACATAAAGGGGCTTGCTGCCAACCTTGAGGATCTGAGTTCAACTCCTGGTATCTGTTTGCCGGTTTTGGCTTCACAATGGATCTGACTTTGCTTTGACAACAGCCAGGTGGTGAAATGGCAGCCCAGGTTTCAGAAGTGGAAGAGGTCCTGGAGACCGGAAGTGGGCTGCCCGTGCCCGCCTGCCAGGATGGCTGGCCTGGTGTGTGTGTGTGTATACCACAGGCTGAAGATCATTGGCTGATGGTTGTTTCCTAAGGGAGTGCCTGTGAAGTTCTGCCCGCCAGAGGCTCCGTGGGAATGTTTATTGAATTGAATGAGCAAACTCCTGGACTGTGCCTTGGGGAACGTTCCTGTGCTCAAGGTTAATTGTTTGTTTCATTAATTAAGGGCTCTGCTTCCAGTGGAGATGTTAGATCGACATTTCCTGTGGCTTCAGCCACTGCTCGGATTGCTAGTAAGTATTGACAAGGTGGTGGAAAGTTAAGGCCCCTTCCCTCTCCCCTCCCTCTCTCCCTTTCTCCCGCCCTTTCCCTCTTTCCTCTCCTCTCTTTCCCTCCCTTCCATTCTTCTTTCCCTGCAGCCCACACTAACCTTCTATTCATCCTATAGCCCAGGCTAGTAGATCTTCAATCCTGCCTTGGCCACCCAAGTGCTGGGGTTACAGGCACGCTGTACCATTCCTAGCACACGACTTTACTTCTTACACTATATTTTAAAATATCTGTGTGTATAACGCATGATGACCAGTTTTAATTGGTGCTATCTAGATTCACATGGGAAGACTGTCTAGATCAATGTCTGTGGAGTACTGCCTTGTCTTGACGTAAAGAGACATAGTCTGAAAGTGGGCAACACCATTCCCTAGGCCCCGGCTCTGAACTATGTAGACATAGGGAAAGTGGGCAGCACCATTCCCTAGGTGTGGGCTCTGGACTATGAAGGCGTAGGGAAAGCTACCAGAGTAGCAAGCTTGCCTGCTCTTACTCTTCCCACTCTTGACTGTGGCTGTGATGTAACTGTCTGTTTCAAGCTCCTGCCGCCTTGGTTTCCCTACTGTGGTGGACTGTAACATGGACTCGGGAGCTGAAATGAGCCCTCTCTCCTGGTGCTGTGTGTCAACAGGTTTTTACCACAGCGGCAGAAGTGAAACCGGGACACATCACATGTCAGTTTGGAACTAAAGTTTCACCAGAAATGTTTGCTCTGGATTCGGTCTTGAACATTTACAGGGGGTGGAGCAGAGAGTGTGTCTATAACATGGGAAGGGAACTCAGGTAAACATTAGAGTTAATTCCTCAAAGCTAAACAGGACAAGGCCTGTTTCAGGTCCAGGCTACGTAGCCTTGTGTGGCTGTGGCCATCTGCATAGCATCAGAGATGCTGTTGGACAGGCCCCATCTTTCCCCCAGCCCATGAAGACTCATTTCATCCACTGACCCCACCATACAATTAACCTGGGGGGCGGGGCCTTAGAAGTTCCTCCATCCTCTGAAACCTCCCACCGGACTCCGGTCCCACTGAAACCATCTTTCCCTGTTCACACTCCCATCCTTTCTCTCCCTCTGCAGTGTGAACTGCAACTCTGTGCTCTATCCTGGAGATAGTGCTTGTTCCTCACTAGGGACCCATCTTCTGTCTGAACCCCAAGCCCCCTCCATCTCCTCTCTTTCTTACATGCATGTCTGCTCTCCTCCCATGGCTCTATGGACCCCTGGGGCCACACAAGGCTCCTCAATGAGACTTCTAAGGCTTCACACCCAGCTTCTGTTCCATGGATTTCCTCTGTGATTCCTGAGCCCTTGCATGTGATAGTCTGTCTCTCTGAAGCCCTGTTCCCTCTCTTCCTTGGTAGATTCCCCCCCACCCCCAGTTGCTGTCAGTTGCTCTTTACCGATGGCTTCACAGTAGACCCCCCCTCAGATCACAGCTGTTCGTTTATTGCTGTAACAGTGTCCCAGAGCCTGATAATACACATTGAACAAATAACAGGCCATGCCCAAGTCCGTCTACCATCTTGAATCTTGTTGAGAGGCAGCTCAGTAGTGAGAAGCAGACCAACCCAATTCTCTAGAAAGCCAACCCTGACCAAAGTCGCCATGTCTTACTGCCATGGCGACTGATTAGCTAGCATCCTTCTTCCTTGGTGAGCCAATAAGATTTTAAAACATTGATTGTTGTTCTTTTAAATAATTTGGATATGCGTGTTCATGCACACAGCTGCGGGTGCCTGCAGAGAACAGCGGGGTTGGCCCCTCCTGGAGTTAGGGATACAAGCAGTTGTGAGCTGCCTGGTGTGGGTGCTAAGAATTAAACTCAGGCTGGGCAGTGGTGGCGCACGCCTTTAATCCCAGCACTTGGGAGGCAGAGGCAGGCGGATTTCTGAGTTCGAGGCCAGCCTGGTCTACAGAGTGAGTTCCAGGATAGCCAGGGCTATACAGAGAAACCCTGTCTCGAAAAACCAAAACCAAAACCAAAACCAAAACCAAAACCAAAACCAAAACCAAAACCAAAACCAAAACCAAAACCAAAACCAAAACCAAAAAAAAAAAAAATAAAGAATCAAACTCAGGTCCTTTGGAAGAGCAGTACATGCTCTGAACTGCTGGGCCAATTATTTATACCCCAGTGAGATCTTATTGTGGTGACTTACAAGAGCAGGAATGATTCAGAGGCAGCAACATTCTTGAAGCTTATCCCAACACTAGTGACCCCCACAGGACCACCCCATCACTGGCGACAGAGCCAGGAAACCTGCAGCCTAGGAGCTCCCAGCCTGAGTCTGATAAACCTCCTTTCTCTGCGCATCCTGGAAGAGTTTCAGTTCTGAGGGAAAAACGTTAGACAGCAGACCTGTCTACCTTGCTCCTGAGAGGGACTCTCACTGACCTAGAGCCTACCATGAAGCCTAGGCAGGCTGGCCGCTGAGCCCCAGGGAGACGCCTATCTTTACATCCTCGGTGCTGGGATCATAGTTGCATACCACTTTGCCCTGATTATTTATTATTTTATTTATTTATTTAAAGATTTATTCAAAGATTTATTTATTATGTACACAGCCTTCTACCTGTATGGTATGTCTGCAGGCCAGAAGAGGGCACCAGATCTCATTATAGATGATTATGAGCCATCGTGTGGTTGCTGGGAATTGAACTCAGGATCTCCGGAAGAGCAGCCAGTGCTCCTAACTGTTGAGCTGTCTCTCAAGCCCTTATATTTATTTTTAATGTATATAAAATTATATATAAACTCCCAGGTTCTGGAGACGGAACTCAGGTCCTCAAGGTTGCTAAGTGTGTGCCTTGCAGGGGGACCATGTCCCCAGCCAGTGTCTTGTCTCCTTACCATTTCGACTGTGAGCTTGGAGCAGAGCCCATGTGGTTTTTATACTTCTTAATTTATTAGTCAATTTTCTTAGTCCAGAATAATGTTATATTTTCCTTTCTGTACGTGAGAGCTGATTCTTGAAGCCTCCGTGGAATGAATTTAGACACAGTGAGTGTAATGTCCCCCAAGATTACACTCGAGTCAAGCGAGGCTCAGGCATTCTCCCTTATGAACTGGACTGACGTCACTCTCAAGGAACCCTCTTAGTGCTATGCAGAATCACTCTTGCCCCACCCAGCGCATGCGCAATCACGGTGATGTCTCAACTTCACATTTAATTCTGAATAATAGAAGCATTCTTTGGTAACTACTGTTTCTCTAGCTAGGAAAGAAAGAAAAAAAAGTAATTAAAGTCCCCTTAATGAAATTAGCAGTCTAGGGCTGGAGAGATGGCTTAGCGGTTAAGAACACTGACTGCTCTTCCAAAGTCCTGAGTTCAAATCCCAGCAACCATATGGTGACTCACAACCATCTGTAATGAGATCTGATGCCCTCTTCTGGTACGTCTGAAGACAGCTACAGTGTACTTAGATACAATAATAAATAAATCTTTCTTTTAAAAAAAGAAATTAGCAGTCTGCTGTTAGACAACAGTCCCTCTCTCTCACCCCTTCATCTAATGGGTGTGTCTGGTCATCGCCATGTACAGATCATTAGCCAGAATGCTAGCTGGCTCTGCCACTGTCCCCTGTGAAGGCTCCTGTACTTTTGGAATCAACATGAAATTTCTGGACTGTAAAGACTTCAGTTAAATAAAGCAAGGAGCTGGAGAGATAGCTTGGGCGCTAAGAATGCTTGATCTTTATGCTTGATCTTCTTGCCCAGGACCCGAATTTGATTCCCAGTACCTGCCTTGTGGCTCACAACCATCTATAGTTTCAGCCTCAGGTGGTCTCCATGGGTGCCCACACACAATTGCACACAATACTCCAATACACATGTAGTCACATAAATAAAACAAATACATCTTTTTTTTTTTTTTTTCTTTTGAGACAGTGTTTCTCTGAGTAGCCTTGGCTATCCTGGAACTCACTTCATAGACCAGGCTGGCTTCGAACTCACAGAGTTCTTTTAAAACTCTTTTTAACAAGTGGCCAATTGGAGGTTGAATGGTTTTGCCAACCACATTTGCTTTAAATAAGCACACTGTCTAGAGAGTAACTCAACCTTGACTGTCAAAATATTTCTTTTTGGAGGCGAGTGGCTGTTCATTTGGAAGGGCTCTGGGAAGATGTTAATTACAGCCTCTAGTGGCTGTGTGCTGCTGAGCAGGCCCCAGCACCCCTTGTTTTATTCGTTATGCCATGCAGTTGGCTTTAGAGAGCTTACCAGGTAATTAAAATTAGGGGTACCACCCCCCTGCCTCCAGTCCTGGGATTGCTTCACACTTTACACAGGCCTTGGGATTGAAGCAGAGGACTGTGGTCATTTCCCTCATGGGTGTCGGTAACGCACCCATGAGTTCCATTAAAGCTTTTACTGGGATCAGGGAGCTCTTGATGGTCCCCGAGGTGCCCTTAGGAACATCTGTACCTGAGGAGTGTCCAGGGAGGGTATCTGGGCTGTAGGAGAGAGAATTTTATTTTTTTTAAATGTCAATCTCTCTTCCTATGTATGTACATATGTATGTATATATCTAGTATGTATGTATATATATATATATAAATATATGTATGTATTTACCTATCTGTGTATCTATATAACTATCTACTTATGTATGTATGTACCTATCTGTGTATGTATGTATGTATGTATGTATGTATGTATCTATCTATCTATCTATCTATCTATCTATCTATCTATCTATGTGTCTATGCATGTATGTATTCATCCATCCATCCATCATCTATGTATCTGGGTAGGTACATGTGCTGTGGAGTCTGTGTGGAGGTTAGAAGGCACTTGTGAGAATCAGTTCCCCCATCCTGTTATGTGTGTCCCTGGGATTAAATGCAGGTTGTCTGGATCAATCTAGAAGGTTAAAAGTGCTTTAACCTGCTGAGCTGTCTTGCTTTTTGAACTCAAGATCTGTTACTGTGAGCTCTTACTGTGTAGCCCAGGCTGGCCTCCTGCCCCAGTCTCCAGAGTTCTAGTGCCGCCATGCCCAGTCTAAACTTACAAGAGCCTTAGTAAGTTTATAAGTAAGCCTTGGTTAGTGGTATAGCCAAGACCCAAGATCCAGGTCTGTCTGTCTGTCTACCAAGTCCATTCTGTGAACTGTGACACCCCTCATGCCTTATTCCCAGGACAGGAGTACCTGGATCCTCCAACCAGGTCACTGAGAGGTTTCATAAAGCTGCCCTAAGTAACAGCAGGCCTTGCATCCAACACCCGAGGAACTTAGTGAAGCTCAGTGATATGCAGGTCTGAACGCATCATTCAGGAAGGGCTGGCTGTGACTAGCTCCACTCACAATAATGACTCTTGTGATAATAACAATAATTCTGGTCCATGGAGCTCAGAGTTACACTGGTTGGCCTGCTAAATCTTTTCTCTCTATGACCTTATTCCCCTTGCACACAGTCCTATGAGGCAGGTGATCTAATTATACCCACTTTCCAGAGAGGGCCAAATGCAGTCCAAGGTCCCAAGGCCACTGTGATGATGGAGAACCCTCGGGTGTTGGATGCAAGGCCTGCTGTTACTTAGGGCAGCTTTATGAAACCTCTCAGTGACCTGGTTGGAGGATCCAGGTACTCCTGTCCTGGGAATAAGGCATGAGGGGTGTCACAGTTCACAGAATGGACTTGGTAGACAGACAGACAGACCTGGATCTTGGGTCTTGGCTATACCACTAACCAACTTTAGTTGGATGAATTAGGGTCCCCAAAGAAGTCCTCCTCCTTGTCTTGGGTCTCTATATCTGACATTTTCCATGGCAGAAGGGTCACAGCATGTGTGGTCCAGTTGAGGGTCTTGATATGAGAGAGGGCTTGGGTTATTTGTGGCCAGATGTCATCATGAGTGTCTATAGGACGGTAGGGTTAAGGGTAGACAAAAAGACAGACTTGTGGTGGTTAATCTCCATTGTGAACTTTGGTGGGATTTAAGACCACCATGGAAAAACCTCTGGGTATGTCTATAAGGATATTTCCAAAAATCTTCAGCAGAGCAGGGAAGATCCACCCTAAATGTGGACAGCACCATCCATGGACTGGAGTGGTGGGCTGAATAGAAAAAGGAGAAAGTAGGTTGAATACCAGCATCCATTGCTTTCTGCTCCCTGACTGCAGATATGGTATGGCCAGCTGTCTCATGGTCCTGCCATGTCTTCTGCACTATGATGGACTGCACCCATGAACTGTGAGCCCATAAATTGTGAGCCCCATGAACTGTGAGCCCCTGAAATGTGAACCCCATGAACTGTGATCCCTTGAACTGTGAGCCCCATGAACTGTGAGCCCCTGAACTGTGAGCCCTTGAACTGTGAGCCCATAAATTGTGAGCCCCATGAACTGTGATCCCTTAAACTGTGAGCCCCATGAACTGTGAGCCCTTAAACTGTGAGCCCCATGAACTGTGATCCCTTGTACTGTGAGCTCCATGAACTGTGAGCCCCTGAACTGTGAGCCCCATGAACTGTGAGCTTTTTTTCCAGGTGTTTTGTCACAGCCAAGAAAAACAATTGAGGTAGAAACAGAAACTCTGAGGTGCTAGGTAGAGAGAGAGAGCAAGTTTGGCCACCTTTGGGTGCTGGTGAGGCTGAGAGACTTTACCTCAGAGTCCTTAGAGAGAGAAAAGTTGTTTCCTACATCACCAGTTCCAGCCCAGTCACACTGGCTTGGGGCATCTGAGTTTCAGAGCTGTAGGAGTGTCGATCTGAACAGCTTCCAGCCCTTCCTTCTACTGTTACTTACCCTGCCACATACTGAAGTTTGTCCTTGGGCTGGTGAGCAAAACTCTCTGAGCCTCTATTTCTTCTCAGTGCAATGGGATGATAGTAACTGCACTAACATTTTATCCAACAATGGGGATGGGAGTTGGCACAGGATAGACCTTCATGATGCATGATGACCATCGGGTGTTACTATTGCTGTGCCCTTAACACAGCAGTGAATACAAGCTGGCCAGTGAAGAACCCTCAAATAAAACCTACCTAGGAGTATCTTTTGGATTTAATCTATACCTTTAACTTGGAGTGGGTTTATTTACCTGCTTTTGAGACATGGTCTTATGTAGCCCAGACTGGCCTTAAAGTTGTTATACAGCTAAAGATGAACCTCTGGTCCTTATCTGTTTTAGTTTTATTTCTGTTGGAGTGATCAAAAGCAACCTAGAGAGGGAAAGGGTGTATTTGTCTTACATTCTGGATTACATTTTATCTTGGAGCCAAGTCAAGGTAGGAACCCAAAGGTGGGTCTGCTTGCTAGTCTACATGGCATTATCTCCAACCATTGAACTCCTTTCACAGTCAAAGAATGGTGTCAGGAACTATGAGATTGCTGCTTGCTGACCAGGCAGGTTTATGACCAGCTAGCTTCCTTATATAGTTCATGACCTACTGCCTAGGGAATAGTGCCACCCATAGTGGGCTGAAACCTCCTGTATCAACTCCCAGTCAAGACAGTACCCACAGGCACAGCCATAGGCCAATCTGACCCTAGTTTTTCCTCAGTTGGAGATCTCCTCTCAGATGACTCTAGGCCGAGTCAAAGTGATGTTAAAGTTCACCGGAACACCGGAACAGGTTTTCCTCCAACCTCCTAAGTACTGGTGATCCTCCTGCCTCAGCCTCTCAAGGGCCAGGATTACAGGTGCTCAATCCTATTTTGTTTCCTGAGGTTCTTAATGCTATTTATACTGGGGACAGGTAGTGATCTGCACTTACTGGGTCGTTATACTCTGGCACTCTGGGAGGATCTGGTACACAGAGAACCCAAACATGATTAAAGAGAGAAAATTGGGTTTCTCAGGTATAGACCAAGGCTATGGCTCACCAGTGCTTGCCTAGCACTCAGGAGGCCTGGGAAACATGTATTGCTCTGTAGTTTCTTTTTGTTCTTGGGTAGAAGCATCATTGTGTCGAAGAGAGCCTGACAGACTGGGATCACTTGGGACTCGTGCTGTGGAGTGTGCTGGCCTCCGGCCCTGCAGCCATCTGGTGACCCTGTCACTCCCTCCTGGGTCCCCAGCACTCACTCCTCAGGCCCGTGCCAGCTCCTTCTCTCAGCCTCCTGCCACTTGGCCTCAGCTCTTTGCCCTGGACCCTGGAGAAGTGGTTTCCATGGTAACGGTTTCAGGGACCAGGGCTGTCTGCAGTTAGGGGGAGGGAATGTGTTGCTGCAGCTAGCCTCCCTCAGAGACTTGGAGTCTTCATGCTCAGGCCCATGTTAGCAGTGTCTGTGTAGAGCATGGCTGGCCTTGTCAGTGATTTTCTTCATCCCCGATTTCCCTTTTCTCTCTGTCCCCGTTCCTCAGCCCTATCCAAGGACTCATTCTCGTGCCTTTAAAGAACCATGAGATGTCCAAAAGATTCTGAGATTTCAACACAGTTCTCCTGTGTGCTGCTGGGAGACCCAGAGCCAGTTGCTTCATCTCTCTGGGTGATTTTACAGTTTTATCATCTGTAAAATGGGCTTTGTGACAACAGGATATAGGGAAGGGGGCAGTGAAATCTTAGCTCAGTGAACCTTTGTTCACTTTATCTGCTGCTTGCATGGGGAAACTGAGGCCTGGATCCTCCTCCTAGACATCGTGTTACCTCTTCTGGGAGCTTCTTCATCTTTCTTCCCCAGTCAAACCTTATCTGCCTGTGTCACCAGGGCCCTGTTAAACAACTGCTTTGCCTATATATGGTAAACAAATCTGTCCGTAAATCTTGGAGGCCCAGTTAGAGGTTTTTCAAGGGATTGATAACTTAATTCCAAGATGAAGTCTCAGGAGGAGAAGAGTTGGGAGGGACCAGATGGTGGGGGGATTTAGGGAAGATGAACAGAAAGGTATCAGGGAAGCTTTGAGAAGTTAAACAATGTGCTCAGGGGCACACAGCAGCTAAGTGGTGAGGCTGGGATTTAAACTTCCTTAGTGGCTCTTTCGTACCACCTTTCTCTTACCCCTTCAGCCTGCCTCACCTGCTCTCAGGATGCACAGCAGGCTACAGCAGTCAGTGGTCAAATACAGACTTGTTTGTTTTCTGAGACAGGGTTTCTCTGTGTAGCCCTGACTGTCCTGGAACTCACTCTGTAGACCAGACTGGCCTTGAACTCAGAGATCCGCCTACCTCTGCCTCCAGAGGGCTGAGATTAAAGGTGTGTGCCATCACTGCATAGCAGACAGCTTAGATGTATGAGGCTATGCCTTCCTGGCAGAGACCAAGGCAGCTTTAGTGTGTCTCAGCTCAACTAAATGATTAGACTTCACCATAAAGCATGACTTTCTCCTAGGTAGATTTGGGGGCTGGGCAAGGATCTGGCCCTCCCAGTCACACTTGGCTGCTTCTAAAACTGCAAGAAGAGGAAGAAGGGTTGGGGAGATGGCTCGGTGGGTAAGAGCACTTGCAATGGAAACACAAGGGCCTGAGTTCAAATCCCAGCACACACATGTAAGAAGTATGGGCAGGATTGTGGCCATACCTGTATCCCTAACATCACAGTGGCAGAGACAGGAGGGCAGCTGTGCCTTATTGACTGCTAGTCTGTGGTTCTGGGTGCTGTGAGAGACCCTGGATGAAGGAGGGCACAAGGCAGGAAGTGAAGAGCAGGGCATTCACTCTACTTCTCTGGCTTGTGCGCGTGTGCACATGTGTACACACAATTGCACACCTGTGCCCTCCTAACACCTTCCAAAATCTAAGAAAATGGACTGTCTCTTTGTGAGCTCTGAGCTCAGAAGCCAAAGCAAGAAGGCCAAGCAATCCTCCCTCTTTGTCTCCTTGCTGTCTCCTCTCTGCCTAGGGAGCAGTATGTCAAAAAGAAAGAAAAAAGGTGAGAGAGATGACGTTAGAGCTCCTGCAGACAGAGTTCCCCACCAGGCAAAAGAACAGCCCCGACTTCCTGTGTCCAGTGGGTTTGTAAATCCCACTGTAAGATGCTGGCATGACTGTCGTCACTCTTGGGTACCTGGGGGTCGCCCAGCATTCCCCAAATGGCTACTTTTGTTCCTCAGCCAGTCTCTAGGATGAGCCTGGGGGAAAGCAGGTGGGATTTGTTACTGCCTGTGGATTTGGCTGGTTTCACCCACAGAGCCCAGACTCTTCTGCCCCTCTACCAACTCCCCTGCTTGCCATTTGTCTGCAGATACTTCCAAGCATCCTTGACAGTGCTGGGATTGCAGGCATGAACCACCGCATGACATTTTCTGTGGTGGTGGAGACTGAATACAGAGCTTCGTGCATTCCATCAGCTGAACTATGTTCCCAGCTTCCGTGGCTCACCTTTTAACAAGTGTATGTGTGTGTGTGTGTGTGTGTGTGTGTGTGTGTGAGTGGTAAGGTGGCTTAGCAGATAAAGCACTGGCAGCTGATTCTGCTAACATGTCTCCAGTCACTAGAACCCACATAAGGGAAGGAGAGAATCAACTGTAACACACACACACACACACACACACACACACATACACACACATACACACAATACACACACACATACACACACACATACACACAATACACACACATACACACAATACACACACACACACACAATACACACACACACACACAGAGGCATGCACATATAACAATGAATGAAGCTAAGTAAAAAGAAAAAAAAAGGCCAATAATTGCACATGTCTTTAATCCCAGCACTCTTGAGGTAGAGACAGATGGATCTCTGTGAGTTCAAGGCCAGCCTGGTCTACACAGCGAAACCCTGTCTTAAAAAAAAAAAAAAAAAGAAAAGAAAATCTGTGTCTTGGCTAGTTTTATGTCAACTTGATACAAGCTAGATTCATCTGGTAGAAAGGAACCCCCATTTGAGAGAAAATTGCCTCCATGAGATCCAGCTGTAGGACATTTTCTTAATTAGTGATTGATGGGGGAGAGCTCCGCCTATTGTGGGTCAGGCCATCCCTGGGCCGGTGATCCTGGGTTCTATAAGAAAGCAAGCTGAGCAAGCCATGGGCAGCAAGCCAGTAAGCCAGGCCCCTCCATGGCCTCTGCATCAGCTCCTGCCTCCAGGATCCTGCCCTGTTCAAGTTCCTGGACTACAAGGGTAAGCCAAATAACCCTTTCCTCCCCAAACTGCTCTTTGGTCATGATGTTTCATGTCTGACTATGATGGTGTGCGGGAGGGAATCGGTGAGCAGTGGGGAGCAGGGGGTGAAGGTGTGGCCAGAACAGAAGTGGAGGGCCAACCCGGGAGGAAAGTATCACGCCGGCACTTCACACTTCTAGAGCTTTCTATGCTACACTTCTCAGGCCTTCAGGGACAGACTGAGAATGGGGGTGAGCAGACAGCAGGCCATGCAATAAGTGTGCTCAGGAGCCAGAGGAGGGCCTGGAGACTTGGGTCATTAGGTGAGGATCCTGGATGTCTCTCTTCCCATTAAGTCTCCTTAGATCCAGACTCACCGAGCACCCAGACTGTTCAAATTCCTGAGATGGGATCCTCTCTCTCTCTGCCCCTATCTAAAGGGCTTGTGTGTGTTGGTTGTCATTTACCACAAAGAATCACATGCTTCTCCAAGCCCAGTCTCTCCCTTGGGGACAATTCCCTTCTGGTGTTTGCGTTTTAACATCTTGCTTTTCTGGCTGGATCGTGACAGTAAGGCAATGTACTTTGTTTTTTACTTTTTTTAAAAAAGAATTATTTTATGTATATGAGTACACTGTAGCTGTCTTCAGACACACCAGAAGATCCCATTACAGATGGTTGTGAGCCACCATGTGGTTGCTGGAAATTGAACTCAGGACCTCTGGAAGAGCAGTCAGTGCTTTTAACCGCTGAGCCATCTCTCTAGCCCCCTGTTTTTGACTTTTAACTAGTATAACGATAAAATAAAAAAGACAAAAAATAAGAACAATTTTCAGATTGGGCGTGGTGGCGCACACCTTTAATCCTAGCACTCGGGAGGCAGAGGCAGGCGGATTTCTGAGTTTGAGGCCTGCCTGGTCTACAAAGTGAGTTCCAGGACAGCCAGGGCTATACAGAGAAACCCTGTCTCGAAAAACCAAAAAAAAAAAAAAAAAAAAAAAAGAACAATTTTCAGGTGTTCCTTGAGAGCTCAGCCCGGTGTGCAGAATGAGTGTGCAGAGACTCATTGGTTTTATAAGATATGAGCTCCTGACAAGTCTGAAGCTGAGACACTTGACCTAAACCTCTGGCAGTCTGTCGAACACCTCTCCTTAGATTCTCTGAGTGTACACCCACCCGGCACTTAACAGGTCTGCTCGGTTTATCACCAGGAAAGCTTGTAGTCCTCAGGAAGGCGTGCGTGCGTGCGTACCAGAGCAAAACCACTCGATCCGTGTTTCAGGACCGTCGGCAAGTGGGGAAGCAATTCCACAAGTGGCGCTTGAACGAAATTGGAATCTTGCTTTGGGGAGCAGGTGGAGTGTGCTTCAGAGCTGAGAGAACTCTCCTTCCAAACTCCATCTTAACACTCAGGCTGCAGCTTGAGAGGCTGTCCGTAGGCAGCCACCATGTGGCAGCTCGCTTGGTTTTCATGGGGTGTGTGGGGGAGTTTCACGGGGTGGTCGTCAAGTCTCTTTGGGGAAGTGTTCCAAGATTGCAATTCTGGGGAGCTGGCTCACTCAGTGGGGTGCTTTCTGTACAAATGTGAGGACCTGGGTTCAAATCCTTACCTCCCATGCAAGAAGCCCAGCATGGTGATGTGCACCTGTGATCCCAGCACAGGGAGGTGGGGAAGGAAGGATCCCTTGATGGCCAGTCAGGAAAGCTGATGCTGATGCAGACATCTGATACCAGCCCCTGGTTGCTACGTGCATGTGTGTATGCTCTCACACATACATGTATAAGCTACTTCCACACACGGTCACAGTTGCTTCTGCAGGACCAGATCCCTAACTTGGTGGGAGCCACAGCTACCTCCTTTAGGATCTGTCTGTAAATCGGAGCCCAGTTTGGGATGGGTGTGGAAGGTAGTTGAGACACTCAGACTTGCATCCGAGGATCTTATTCTAACCCTGCCTTGAACCTCTGAACCAGATTTTTTTCTTTATTGTCCACATCTGAAATGAAGTTAAAAACAACACTCATTGGGGCTGGAGAGATGACTCAGTGGTTAAGAGCACTGACTGCTCTTCCAGAGGTCCTGAGTTCAAATCCCAGCAACCACATGGTGGCTCACAACCATCTGTAATGGGATCCGATGCTCTTTTCTGTTGAGTCTGAAGACAGTGACAGTGTATTCATATACATAAAATAAATAAAGCTATAAAAACGAACAACAAACAAACCACACACTGATGGCTTGTTATGAGGGATATATTTAACAAAGACTAGAGAGATGGCTCAGTGGGTAAAGTGCTTGCCTTGCAGGCCTGAAGACTGGAGTTGGAGCACCAGTATCCAATGGAAAAAAAAAGCCAGATGTGGCAGTATGTGCTTATGATCCCAGTGTGGCGAGGCAGAGACAGGTGGTTTCCTGGGATTTGCTGGTCAGACAGCGTAGTCTAATTGGTGAACTTCAGGGCTGATGTCTAATGAGAGACCTTGTCTTAAAAGAAAAGGGCAGACTCCATGCCTGAGAAATGACACCAGAGGCTGTTCTCTAGCCTCTACATATACTTGGTCCCTGTCTCTGTTCTGTCTCTGTCTGTCTCTGTCTGTCTGTCTCTCTGTTACACACACACACACACACACACACACACACACACACACACACCAGCACATACATGTACACCCTCCTATAAGGGCTCTCTGTAGGTGGCACCTATCTATATCAAATGGTGGCTACTGTTTGAACATGACCCTGCTCCACTCATGTGTTAGGAAATGAATCTTCGATTTCAGATATTGATGACTGTGTTTTATTTCTTTTGCTGTAATAAAATACCCCGACAAAAAGCAACTTCGGGGAGAAAGCATTTATTTCTAGCTTACAATTCCAGTTTACACTCTGATAGTGTGGAGAGGTCAAGGCAGGCTCTGAGCAGCTGTCCACACCACATCCAGAGTCAAGAGCAGAGAGAGACGGGCCCAGGCTTGCTTGCTGTGCTGTTCCATCTCTCCACTCCCTAAATAGTTCAGAACCTCCTGCCTATGGAATGGTGCCACCCACAGTGGGCTGGGTCTTCCCATGGATTAATGTTATTAAGATACCTCCCCCACAGACATGCCCACAGGCCAACCCGATGTAGATAGTACCTCACCGAGACCCTCTTCCTCAATGTCGCCACTGCCACACATTTGAATACTTGGTCCCCAGCTGGTGTTTGGGAAAGTTGTGGAGCCTTGTGGAGGTGAAGTCTCAGAGGAAGCGGGCCACTGGGGACTGGTATTGAGATGCTATAGCCCTGCCCCACTTCCTGTCCACTCTCCACTTCCCACTCTCAAAAGATTGAGGTGATGGATAAACAGACACAGCGGCACACTACAGTTACCACGGAGATGCTACCATACCACCCCCACAGACCCTTCCTTCTGGAAGTTTCCTGTCAGGTGTTTGGTCACAGGGAGAAAAGGACCCAAATTCAGCACAGGACCAGGTGGTAACACTTCAAGAGTCCTTTCCTCACTCACCCCTCACTGTGACCACACAGGGAGGTATCAGGGATCAGGGAGACCAGCCTTAGTGACACCTTGGCCTTCACAGATGCATGGAAGCCAACAGTCTTACTATCCTAGCCCTCCCAGGCTTTGGCATCTTCTTAGGACCACCCTAGTGGATGAATAGACTTGGTGATTAAGCAGACAAGATGTGGGTGTTCACTGAACTGCTTGCAAGTTGTGTAGGGAGCTTCCAGGGATGCCGCTTAACCTTCACAGAACAAGAGGGAAGCACACTGTGTAGGTACAGCCGAGTAGACTCGCAACCTGAGTGTCCATTCACAGGGAATCATTAAGAATGCTGCGCCCAACCGGACATTGCTCAGCCATCACAAATGCTTAAGATCGCAAGTTAAAAGACAAAATATAAAATTGCCTATGATCTAGGCAGTGAGCAGAGTTGTGATAATTTAAAAACTCCACATGTAAGAAATACCAGTGAGCAACCCACAGCAAACTCAACCGAGACAGGCTCCATCTGTCCCAACTCTACTCCGGAGTGTCTTCAGTAATTATAGACATCTTTCTCTCAGCAGAGAGGAAAACTAAATCCACTTCTTAGACACACTTGTGACATCAGGAAAATGTGTAGCCTAAATTTCCCCCTCTCCACGTGTCTTCCATTCTTAAAACTAACTGCAAAACAAGCAACGACGATGACATTTATTAAGCAATCATTACCTGTGATGTCCTAACCAGTTGATTTTTTAAAAATTTTAATGCAGGCTCTCCCCAGATCGCCCTCACTATGTAGACCAGGCTGGCCTCAAATTCATGGAGATCCACCTGACTCTGTTTATAAAGGGTTGGCATTAAAGGCGTGTGCCCCTGTGCCAGCCTGACTTTCCTTAATTCAAGTAAACCTCGGGTCACTCACAGCTGTATCCTACTCCTCCTTGATGTGACATTTTCTGGGCTCTTCAGTATCCTGGTTTAGGTGAAAACAGGCCTCAGACATGAATGAATGAATGAATGAATGAATGAATGAGTTATCCATCACCTGAAGGTTCAGAGGCTGAAGCTCAGAAACATCTCCATAGTTAACATGAGGCAAGAGAGCCCAATGACCTGAGTTCTATCATCAGAATCCAATTAAGGGTGGAAAGGGACAGACTGCACAATGTTGTCCTCTAACTTCCATGCTTGGGTCACAGCCTGTATGTGCTTTGTGTGATCTCACGAGGTACATACACTAAAGACAAAGTAAGCAGTGATTAACAGGGACTGAAGAGATGGCTCAGTGGCTAAGAGAACATACTGTTGTTGCAGAGGACCAAGGTCCAGTTCTCAGCACCCACATTAAGAACTTGGCAAGTACCTGTAACACAAACTCCAGGGATCTGTCGCCCTCTTCTGGCCTACACCGGCACTGCACTCACGTGCATATGCCCATGTACACATACAAATAATTAAAATCTTGGATTGCTGGTACAGCAACAGAAACTTTTGGCAATAGAGAGGAATTCAATCCATAGTCATAATTTCACCTAACTCCAGGTACATTGATAAATAAGCAGGAAATATTGAACCAGAACAAAACTTTTGATCTAGTTTAAACATGGACACTTAATGGGTTAACACTCTTTAGCCGTACTTACAATAGCTGTGTGTATAACCCAATCTGGAAAAAGCATAAAGGTGGACCTTGAGGTGTGCAGAACACTTTCTCTACTGGGACAGGAAATGAGTTCCACTCTTTTCGTGTCTCTTTTCCTTCTGTCAGACTCCCTCTATTCAGGAATCCCTCACCAGCTCTGGTTAGCCCAGGGTATGGAGTGTGTCATGCAGAACTGACTGAGTGGTATGTCAATGTAAGCATTGATTGTCTTGATCATAGACCTGCAACTTGGGTAGCATTTGGGGAGGTGCCATCTTTGTTCCTTCAGTATCATGAAGGGCAGTTTGGCTGGAAGCTAAGAATGAACCTTACGGGTGGTGCAATGGTATGATGGGCACGCTGGTCTCAGCTGTTGGACTGCAGCACAGCCATACCTCAGCAGAGTCTTACACAGAACTCTGAGAGCTGTTTGGCTTCCTCACAATATGGCAGCTGGGTTCCAAGAGCAAGCATCCAGTAAAGCAAGATGGAAGCCATATTAAACTTTCAGAAGCGGCCTCGTAGCACCTAGTGCCTGTAATCTAGATGCCAAAAAGGCAGAGATTTTAGAATCCCTGGCCAGCTGTTTTAGATGAACCAGTGAGCTCCCGGTTCACTGAGAGATTCTGTCTCAAAAAATAAAATGGAGAGTGTTTGGGAAGATGTCTTATGCCAGCCCCCACTCAGAAATTTTTATGCTTTTTACTTTGAAACACACTAAGTAAATAGACTATACACATTTTTAAATTTTTCTTCCTTCTTATTACTTATTTTATGTGCATAGGTGCTTTGCCTGTGCCTATGTCTGTGCACCACATTCATACCTAGTGCCCATGGAGGACAGAAAAAGGCCTCAGGTTTCTGAAGTTACAGACGGTTATGCGTGAGTGTTGAGAACTGAACCCGGGTCCTTGGAAAGCAGCCAGTGCTCCTAACTGCTGAGCCCCCTCACTGCCTATCCCTGTAAGTAAATAAATGACAAACTTTTGGGGAGTAGAGGTTGCTATGGGGGAAAAGACCAGTAGAGCTGTGGGGGAGAGAATGCTGGGTGATGACCGCAGTGCTTTTATGTAGGGTCAAGAGATACAGAGATGGTGGATGGGAGTGAGGATCTAGCTGTGTCATAGGGGAGAGCTGGCTGCATGAAGGGACAGCATTCCAGGCTAGAGGGAGTAGACAGTGCTGATGCCTGCAGGTAAGAACCTACTGGCTGAGAATCTGGGAGGGAATCTAAGAGGACAGGAGAGTGTGCAGAGCCTTGAGGGCCATGAGGAAGCCAGTAGCCTCTATTCTGAGCAAAACAGGGCATTATGGGATACTGCAGGAGAGACAGGGTCTGATTTCTAAGTTTGATTTCATTTGTAGCAGGGCTGGGTGGACTTGAGAGGATCAAGGATGAAGGCTGGATCAGGCAGATCTGTGAGGATCTAGAGTGTCTAGAGTGATTGATGTGAGAGAAGCAGGCATATGCCAGGGCATTAGCTGTGGAGGCACTGAGAAACTCCTGGATTCTGGGGATGTTTTGGCAAGCCAACTGGACATCATGATGGATTGTGGTGGCTTGTCAGTAAAATGGTCCGAAGAAAAGGGACGACTGCTGCATTGGGAGGAATGGCTGCTAAGTGTTTGATGGATCGGGACAAGGCCCATTTAGTGATAAGATGTAGTTCTCACTGGGCTGGTGCCCGGATGTCAGAGGAGCTGACCAGCAGCTCCTGGTGCCTGTGGTTCATCCATCTTGGCTTGGAAGGGGATGGATGAGGATAATGAGGACAGCTACGTTGGCCGAGAGTGCACTTATGCTGGCCTTTGCTGGTAGTCGCTGCAGCTCATCGCATCCAGAGATATTGTTTTATGTTTAATGCTTTTCGAAACATTATTTAGTGTATCTGTGCACACACATGCACACCCACACACATGTGACTGTGTGTGTGTGTGTGTGTAAGTCAGAGGACACCTTGTAGGAACTGAAACCAAACTTTGGTCATCAGGGTTAGTGGGAAGCACATTTTTTTAATTTAATGAGCCTCACTAGCTATTTAATCCTAAAATGAGCACAGATCTAAGGAAGTTGGGAGTACAGTGCTCCAGTTTTATCTAGTTTAAACCATTGCCATAGGCTAGGCCTTACCCCCATTTCCTATAGACAGGGACAGTCTCCTGCAGCCCTGATGTTGCCATCAAAGCAAGCAGATGACATGAAGGTATGTCATGTCATAAATAGCCTGGTTCAGTCCGACAGCTCTGAAAGATTTAATCCAGAAGCCGGCATCATCTTTCCTGGTCACGTGTCTTTAAAACACTCTTCAGTCTGGAATGATTTCACACACGTGCCTTGGCTTTCAGAACTTTGACCCTTTGTAGGTCACAGGTCAGCTTTCTGCAGCGCATCCCTCTATCTGGGGTACATGTCTGGTGTTAGGGTCAGACTGTGTATTTTTTCCTGGGGGAGGAACAGAGGACATTGTCCTTTCTTTGATAAGGACTGCTTGTGAGAGGGACACCAAGACCGTGAAAGTCCTACTTATCTAGCTGTGTGTCTGTCTGTCTTTCTGTCTATCTATCTATCTATCTATCCATCTGTTTATCTATCATCTATCTTTATCTATCTATCAATCTGTATACCTACACGTCTACCTTACTACCAATCATATGCATGTCTTTCATCCACTATGTATCTATTCTCTGTCATATATCCACTGTATCAGACTATTTCCTGTAGACCGTTTCCCCTGTGTGGTGAGACATACGGCCTCTTCACAATGAAGAGATGAGACGAGGAGGGAGGGCAGAAAGGGGTCAGACCCTCCAGCAGGGAAGGGGTCCCCTCCACTGTGGGATGGACGTCAGCAAGACGAGACTGCACGCTTTTTGCAGATGGTGTTTGTGTTCTGCTTGGCGCCGTTTCAGCACTGACAGGAGGACAGCTCCCCTCCTCACATCATGATTTCAGCACTGAGCTGTGGACAGCTCTCTGCAGTTTACCCTAAGGTTCCCTTCCCTCCCTGCCAAAGAGCCCAGTGACCTAGGGATGCCTGGGGAGTAGTGGGGGCTGACCCTCCATCAGTGGAGGATGGAAGTTGGTGGGTGAGTTCCCAGATTTCTCATGATCCCTAGCCATTACCCTACAAGGCTGAGCCCTAGTTGCTTATGGAGGTAACCAGCTTGCCACCACATATAGTGTCTTTCCTTTCTTCCTACTTCACTATCCCTACCACTCCCCCAACATTCACCCCAGGACCACCTCCCAAGTTAACTACACACACCCAAGTCCACTTTTCAGACTTCATGTTGGGAGTCTCATAATAAAGTGGGCCCCAATTTGGAAGCCAGGAGTGACTGCCCTGCTTAGGTCATGGTCTCTCATTCCACGGGACCCACAAATACAGGGAATGTCAGCAATAAAGGGCCACTAGAAGGATGGGGAAGTAGAGGCAGGAGGATGGGAAGTCCATGGTCACCTGGGCTACCTAATGAAAACCTATCACTCACAACAAGAGACTTGTCCTGTCTGATTTCTGAACCTCATGTGGCTTACAGGGTTTAGAATATCCAGGTCTGAGCCCTGGCTGTTTTATTTGCTAGAAGTGGATACTTCACCCAAGCCTCTAGCACCTCAGTTTCCTGTTTGTAAAATGGGGAAAACCACCGTCCCCCACCCCTTAAATGTTAATAAAGAAGATGGAGGGATCAAAGCAGAAAAAGGCATACGAAACATGTGTATGTTGTTTGATTTGGCCATTTGCTTTGTGCGCACTTGCTGTTTTTTCTTTGCTTTTGTTCTAGAGACAGGGTCTTCTGTATCCCACATGGTTTTCAAATTGTTACGTAACCAAGGATGTCTTCAAACTTCTAATTCTCTTGTTCTCTTTCCCCAGTATCTGGGATCATAGGGGTATGATATCACACTTGGTTTCTGCCATTCCAGGGACTGAACCTGGGCCTTCATATATGGTAGGCAATCACTCTACTGACTGAGCCACATCCCAGTCTCTAGCAGTGAGTAGCCTTTCTTCACTTTTCTCCTAGCCTTCCTTCTCCAAAATGAAGCCTTTCTGCTCAAAGCTTTGGACAACAAACAGATGCTTAATTGTATGAGATTAAACTCAAGGCTTTGGAGCCCACTGAGGATGTTCAGCAGATGGAGGGGACATTGTTGAATGTGGTGTGTGGTCCCTGTTTGCTGCTTCATGATATTTCCCAAGGCTGCTTTGCCCTTGAGACATCTCCCTGATCCTTTTCAATTCTTCATGGGGGGGTGCAGATGAGAATGTTATAAAGAGGTGGTTCTCAACTTGAGGGTCATTACCCCTTGGGGATGTCAAATAACTCTTTCACAGGAGTCACCTAAGACCATTGGAAAACACAGATATCTACATTATGATTCATAGCAATTACAAAATTACAGCTATGAAGGAGCAGCGAAATTAATTTTATGGTTGGGAGGTTGCAACACTAGGAAGGTTGAAAATGACTGTTACAGAGGCAGGGGACTGCTTGCTGCGAGAAGTCTAGGTGGATTCCAAGTTGTAGGCCTGCAGTCCAATATCATTGCTACTCACCAGACACAGACATGGACATCCCCCAGCCTCCCCCCTCCCCACTGCAGCTGCTTGATTCCATCTCACGGGGCAGTCAGTTCTACAGCTACAGTCCTGACTGCCATCACAATGTAGGTCACCGGTGGGGAATTAGCTCGCTGCCATTTCAGACAGAAATGGAACTTAATGGCTTCTGTCTTTTCTCTGCTGTGCAGTGCCAAAGGGTGTTTTTAATGGCTTGTGAGGTGGGGGAGGGGCCTGCATGCTCTACCTTCTGGGCCCATTTTTTAATGCCACTTGATTGATGTCTGTGCACTGAGTCTTCTTCCCCGGCTTTTGCGGTAACCTCATTGTTGCCGATCTTCCCTTCTGGAAGCAGCCCGTGTCTCTCAGTCCTGACACTTCTGGCTACTTTGAGAGCTGCCTGAAACCCTCCTGATACCACAGCCCAGTGGGCAGCAGGGATGTAGTGGTGGGGTGGTAGGGTGTTAGGGTGGTCAGTGCCCTCTTACTCTTTCCCTTCAGATGTTAGACTCTGGAATAAAGAGGCAGGGGGTATTTCTTCAGCTGCAACATTTCTTTCTCATTAAAGCAAATCAAGTAAGAAAGCAGTCAGTCAGATGGCAGAGGAGATGCCCGAGTCAGAGATCTGGGTCCAGGAGGTGTCTACACCTTCACGGGAGGTTCTGGAAAGGTGAGCTCAGGTGAGAGGGTGTCTCTGACCCTCCACATTGTCAACACTATCCTCAAAGCAAAGGTCCTAGAAACCAAGTCAACCTCATCTTTATAATTTTTTCTTATATTTACTGATTTATTTACTCATTTATTTGAGTGTTCACTTGCATGGGTTAAGGCCTTGGGTGTCAATCTTTGTTCTCTACCTTGTTTGAAAGATCATCTCTTGTGGTTTTTCCATGGTTAGCTGACCCATGAGCTTCTATGGGGATTCTCCTTTCTCTACCTCCCCCCATCTCCTCTGAGAGGTGCTGGGATTACAGATGCACACCATGTCCCACTTTATATGGGCACTGGGGACCCCGACTCAAGTCCTGATGCTTGCTTTACTCGTGGAGCCAGCTGACTAGCCTGTGATGGACATTTGTCAACTGCACTCAGTATATTTCCTAGTACATTCATGGGAGGAGATGCTGAGTCTTCTAATGATTGTCCCCTACTGCACAGGTCAGTAGAGGTCTACAGAGAGTTCTTGGTGACCTGATGGTTTTGGAAAAGGCTGTGAGCCCTTGGGTTATCATCTCTGTAGTGGGTTCCATGTGCTGCTTCTGGGCACAGACGGAGACAGCACAGTCTTTCAGTCTACACTCCTTCCACACCCGTGCTGCTCTGTGTGGATCTTACTCTCTTGCAGGCAGAGCGTAAGACTGGCATGAAGTTCTGTATTGGCATTTCCTGTAGCCTCACGAACAATGGGAAAAAAGTAAGATTTCTTCTTATTCCTTTCTATCCAGATCTACTACAGATGGCGCAATAGCAGACAGCTGGGGCTTCTGAGTATAGTTGTGAGGGTTGGTCATGGCCCAAGAGGAGGAGAGGCAGATGGAGATGAAGGATGAAGTCTAGTTTTATTCTGCTTAGCATGAAGGTGGACTAGAAGGGTGTGGGCATGGCAAAGCTAACACAGGGATCTGATAAGTCTGAGTTCTGTATGAGTCTGAGTTCTGCTGCTATAACAAACAAACAAACACACACACACACTCAAACAAAAACAAAAACAAACAAACCGAGGCTGGAAGTTTTATTTAGCTGGCAGGTTTAGGCACTGTACTGGCTAGTTTTGTGTCAACTTGACACAGCTGGAGTTATCCCTGACTAAGACAAATTGGTACCAGCAGAGTGGGGTATTCCTGTGACAACCTGACCATGTTTTGGGGAGGACTGTGGAAGGACTTTGAAACTTTGGGCTTGAAGATCCATTCGTTGTTAAGAGCTCTGTCAGATGTTGTGTAGGAGCTTGGAAGATAATGTTGAGAACAGTGCAGAAGATGGAGGTCTGGCTTGTGAAATTTCAGAGGGAAAATTAAAGACTCTTTTCAGGGCCATTGCTGTTTTGATTGTGAAGATTCTGTAGTTCTGGTTAGCTGGGGCTGAAGAATCAGCTGTGATTAACAAGATACCAGAACTACTAAAGCAAAAACTTTGCATTACTGGGACTATTGATGCTGGTTAGCTGGAGCTAAGAAATTAGCAGTGATTAAGAAGAGACCAGTATCGTTGAGGTGACATCTTCTGGGAAGTGTTTTCTGAAGCACAAAGAGGCTGTGTTCCAGAGATAGCCAAGGTTGTACTCCTGCTGCAGCTGGACTTGGTAATGTGTAAGGGTCACCCAAGTGGTACTGGTTTTGAAGGCATGAAGGGATTACGCAGAGCAGCTGAGGCTCGGCACTGTGAGAGGCCATGGAAGGCCATTGGTGAAGGTGCAGTTGATGGCCCAGGACTGAAGGGGTCATGCAGTGTTTTGGAGATGCCAGTACCATGAGATGACCACCAAGAGCAGCAGCAGCAGTGGAGTACAGACATCTGGAGCCTAGAGGACGATGCGGGTGTTACAAAGGGCATGGCTGGAGAAGTGACCTTGGAGGAGCCCAGAAGATCGTGAGTTGGATCCCAGACATTGGATGGTTAGAGGTTGATTTTTGCTTTTGATTGTGACTGTGCCCTGATATTTTCCCTCTTGAAGGAAGAAACTATTTAGTGGAGCCCACAGTTAAGAGACTTATAATTGTAAAATTTTAAAAGATATTGGACATTTTAAAGGAATTGACTTTTAATATGTAAAGACTGTGGGACTTTTATAAGTTGTTTAGATCTTGGGGATGAATAAGAAATTAAGGGTTGAGGCTTACTAGTGATGCGTTTGTGTGTCAAGTTGACAAGGGGTCAATTGTACTGGCTAGTTTTGTGTCAACTTGACACAGCTGGAGTTATCACAGAAAAAGGAGCTTCAGCCGGGCGTGGTGGCGCACGCCTTTAATCCCAGCACTCGGGAGGCAGAGGCAGGCGGATTTCTGAGTTCGAGGCCAGCCTGGTCTACAAAGTGAGTTCCAGGACAGCCAGGGCTACACAGAGAAACCCTGTCTCGAAAAAACCAAAAAAAAAAAAAAAAAAGAAAGAAAAAGGAGCTTCAGTTGAGGAAATGCCTCCATGAGATCCAACTGTAAGGCATTTTCTCAATTAGTGATCAAGGGGGAAAGGCCCCTTGTGGGTGGGACCATCTCTGGGCTGGTAATCTTGGTTCTATAAGAGAGCAGGCTGAGCAAGCCAGGGGAAGCAAACCAGTAAAGAACATCCCTCCATGGCCTCTGCATCAGCTCCTGCTTTCTGTCCTGCTTGAGTTCCAGTCCTGACTTCCTTTGATGATGAACAGCAGTATGGAAGTGTAAGCCGAATAAACCCTTTCCTCCCCAACTTGCTTCTTGGTCATGATGTTTGTGCAGGAATAGAGACCCTGACTAAGACAGGCACCAAAAGCCTAAGATTGACCAGTGAGAGGCCCTTTGTCTGCAATCCCAACATGCCACCATGGTGGAAGTGTATATGAAAGGCATAGAGTAATCACATAGCAAGACAGGAGAGATTCAGAAGTCAGGCATGTTGATGACCATACCCCTATCCACTTGGCTCCTCCTCTTAAAGGGCCACCACCTGTCAATACTGGCATACCGGGGACCCAGCTTCTGACACACAAACTCTGGTGACAATCCTCATCTGAGCCACTGCAGAGGGGCCATCTCTACCAGGTTGATAGTGGTTTGGGCTCAACCACCCTTTGGCTTCGGAGAGCTGGTTTGAGGCTCTCAAGTTACAGGAGGGCTCTTGGCTACCTCCCATGAGCATGTGCTGTCTCAGGAAGCAATTGAGATGTGGGGATTAGGATTCTCATTCCAACCTCCTGATCAGATCAATTTTTTCTTTTCTAATAGGCTCTGTCCAAAGAGCCCCAGAGCAGCAGGGTAGGGAGCTGTAAGCAGTGAGTTATTTGTAAAAGAAAAGAAACATAGAGATCTTTTACCTGCTTGATCCCCTTCTTCACTTCATGCATTTTCTCGCTCTAGGCTTTACCTTCCTCAGTTCATTTTAAACATCCTCAGACAAAGTAAGGACTGATTTCAGCTCCTGTCATCACAACAGTGACAGACAGAGATTTCTGAGCACTCGGGTCTCCTGGGGGAAGCTTCCAAACTTGTAAAGCAATATTGAGTTCTTGCTGGCTATAAAGAGATGGTGTCAGCGGAGCTGTCTCAGGCAAAGCTCTCTCCCTCTCACCTCCTCCTAGGCTGAGACCACACAGGGTTGCGTATGTGAAAGGCTTTGTTCTTTAGAACTGGAATGTGTTACTTATCTGTCCAAGACCTCCTCTCCCTGTCACGGATGGCTTTCTTGTCTCTAGAACTTTCTTGGGGGAATGCTATGATCCCCCCCCCCGCCCCTACAAGCAGACAGAGGGTATTTCAGGTAACCAGAAGCTCACAGATAACTGTGAGTAACACAGCAAGTGTGGGAGTCTGACTCTCCACTTCTCCCCTTAGCTGCAGCCGTTACTCGGACACAGCCCAGAATCATCTGAAGGAGTCTCCACAGGGCATTGTCTCCATCAGATTGTCCCATGGGGCATTTCGTTGGTTTTCTAATTGATGTAGGAAAGCCTGGTCCACTGTGGGAGGCACCGCCCCTCTCCATGTCAGGTGCTCTAGGCTTATAGAAGGAACACAGGCCAGAGGGGGCAAACCTGTAAGCAGCGTTCCTTCATAGCCTCTGCCTTAAGCTCCTGCCTTGACTTCCTACTCTAACTTCCCATTGTTTGGGGGGTGTGGGAGATAGATTAGTCGGTAAAGTGCTTGCCAGACAAACACGAGACTCTGAGTTCGACTTCTCCACCCCAGCACCCATGTAAAGAGTTGGGCATGATGATGCTTGTAATCCCAGATCCAAGAAGGCTGACTCAGGCCAGGCGTGGTGGTACACACCTTTAATCCCAGCACTCGGGAGGCAGAGGCAAGCGGATTTCTGAGTTCGAGGCCAACCTGGTCTACAAAGTGAGTTCCAGGATAGCCAGGGCTATACAGAGAAACCCTGTCTCAAAAGAAGGAGGAGGAGGAGGAGGAGGAGGAGGAGGAGGAGGAGGAGGAGGAGGAGGAGGAGGAGGAGGAGGAGGAGGTTGGCTTAGAGGATCTCTGGAGTTGGCCAGAGTCTGGAAGTCCCAAGTCCCAGTGAGAAATCCTGTCTAGGACAATAAGGCAGAGGGTTAACTAAGGCAGTCACCTGAAGTTGGCATCTGGCTTCTACACACATGCATACCCATGTGCCCTGACACCTCTATCCATGAACAGAGACTCCAAACATGTAAACATAGATCCACATATCCCCTGTGCATGCATGCGCAAGGGCACACACACACACACACACACACACACACACTGCATTGATGGTGCAGGTGCCTGATTTCCTATGATCCCTGGCTTTAACTGTCAGTTGGACACAATCTAGAATCATCTTCAAAGAGATACCCAGTGGCCTGTGGGTATCTGGGTGGAGACCATCTTGCTTACACTGAGGTGGGAAGACCCACCTGTTCTGGGTGGCATTATTCCCTGGGTTGGGGTCCTAGACACAAGTAAGCATGCACACATCTGTTGTTCTCTGCTCTCCAGTGAGCGTGTCGCATGACTGGCTGCTTTAAGTCCCTCTCCCCCTGACGTCCCCACTGTGATGAACTGTAACCGACAGCTTTAAGCTAAAATAACCCTTTCTCCCATAGATTATTTATGCTGGGGCGTTTTATCAGCATCGAGAATGAAGCTAAGACAGCCCCATCTATTAAAATAACCCTACAAAATATGAATGCCATTCTTCCCATCTGTCAGGTGTGAGAGACCGAGGGCCGGGAGGTATAAATAACCAGTTCAGAGTCAGATCTGGGCTGTGAACCCAGGCCGTCATGTGTAAAACCCATCTCCTATGCTTTTCATTCCAAGAAGAGCAAAGGCCCTAGTGTAGTTTTTATGACCCCCTGGGCCTTGACCCCAGGGGATCTTGGTTTCCAGCCCTGTATGTCTCAGAAGGGCTGAACTGTTGGTGTAGGAGCCTGTGCACTGTCTGTTCTTTTGAGATTGGGTCTCAGGTATCCCAGGGAAGCCAAGAGTGTGACCTTGAACTTAGGACCCTCCTGCCCTCTTCTCCTGCATTCTGATGGGTAAGGGACCTTCCTCTACCATGCACTGTTTATTTGGTCCTGGGGGTGGGATCCCAGGCTTCCTGTATGCTAGGTGAGTACTGTCCCAACTGAGCTGTATCTTCAACCCCAAGCCGTATCCTTGAAAATTGTCTGTTTTAGGGTCTGGTTAGTCAGTGCTGGTGGTTTCCCAGTCAGGGCCCTATCAAAATGGTGAGAAATGGCTGTGAGGTTTGTCATCAGAAATTCAAAGGTAGGTGCTGGTTAAACAGACCACTGTGGCTTGTCTCCCAGGGCTTCACATACTAGAAGCCGGGTCTCCAATGCAAACACATCAAAGGCCATGTACTTTAAATGGGTGAGAGAGGTGATTAGCTTATAGAGACCTGTGATGGTTTGTATATGCTCGGCCCAGGGAGTGGTACTATTAGTGGATGTGACCTTGTTGGAGTGGGTGTGGCTCTGTTGGAATAGGTGTGGCCCTGTTGGAGTGGGTGTGTCACTGTGGGCGTGGGCTTTAAGACCCTCATCCTAGCTGCCTGGAAGCCAGTCTTCTCTTATCAGCCTTCAGATAAAGATGTAGAACTCTCAGCTCCTCTTGCACCTTGCCTGCCTGGATGTTGCCATGCTCCCACCTTGATGATAATGGACTGAACCTCTGGACCTGTAAGCCAGCCCCAATTAAATGTTGTCCTTTATAAGACTTGCCTGGGTCATGGTGCCTGTTCACACCAGTAAAACCCTAACTAAGACAAGACCCCATTCAGGAAATAGGTGGGTGGCTATCTCATACACATGACTCAGGGGGTACATAATTGAATTAATTATCGTGATGGTGGAAGGGCCACGGTGGACTGAGGCCATGGCCTGTGCTCAGTCCCCTCTGCACAGCTGGCTCCCTTTCCATTTTTCTTCCCTGACTGGACCAGGCCAGATAGATCTCATCAGATACCATACCATGTGGACTTCCAACCAACACTGGGAGCCAAGCAAAACCTCTTTGTTTGATAAAGCATTCAGCTGTAGGCATTCTGTAATAGCAACAAAAAGTAGACCAAGGTGACAGCGATGATGGAAGAGTCAGAGCCATGATATCAGGCTGCAGCCCAGCAAGGTTGCTGGGATAGAGGAAGAGGGGAGGGGAGATGGCGAGTCTAGGGTCTGAGTGTTGGGAGTGAAAGCCAGGGTTCCTTGCCCAGTAGGAGCAGGGCCCATAGAGGAGACACAGCTACCAGAGAGAGGGGACATATTTCTCATCTCCACTGGGACATCCAGTCTTCTGAGACATCCTTATAGAAGTTAGCAAGGGGGTCTGGCTCTGAAAGCAAAGGGGTCCCAGATGTAACCCAAATAGACTTCCATCAATTTCTCACTAGCTTGTCTTCTGCCTTCACCGCCCCCGCTACCCCCACCCCCAAGGCTTCTTCCTAATTGCTAACAACACAGGCTTGGCTGAGGCTCCTCATCAGAGCTGCCTTCTCTCCCCAGCAGAGAGACAAATGAAGCTGCAATTTTGGTGTGACTTTGATTTCAAAATTGGATTCTGTCCCGCAATAATACACCTCAGATCTTCAGCCCTCCCTCCCTACAGGACGCCACTTTGTCCCCTCCTGTCGGCAGACAGATGGGAGCCCAGCAGAAGAAACCTGAAGACTCAGGGATGAAATTGCACGGGGAGGGGCTTCTTTCTAGGGTAGTGAATTATTCAGGCGTTCTAATGGCTTACCCAGCGCCAGGCCTGCCTCCTGCCCGGCGAGCGCTGTCCGCAGTGCTGAAGATGGCTGCAACTACCTGGCTCTGTTTGTTGGGAGAGAACCTAACCTATTATGGCCAGGAGCTGTCCTTAGAAGCTCAGGACAAAGAGGGCAGCTGTAAATCAGATGGTTCTGGGAGGGAAGAAGGTAAGGGATGGAGGAGAGAAGGAACCTGGTCTGCCCTGCTGAGCAAATGCTCTCTCACAGACTCCAGGTTTTGATTGTCTTGTGAGTTCTCTAGCTAGTGCTTGCTGCTGGCCAGAGTGAAGCCTGTAGTCCTTTCGTTGAACCCTAGTATAGACTCATAGCCACATGGTGCCTCTCTACAAAAAAGCCCTGGAGATGAGTACCTGTCCAGGAGGAAGAGGTGTGCCTGATAAAGCAGTGTCATAGTGTACAGAGGCTGCCCTACTATTGACTGAACAAGTCTTTCTTGCAAGAGAAGTGGGCAGGTCCCAGATCCCAGATCCCATCAAAGATGGCAATGAAAACAAAACCTGTCCAGGTACAGAGGGTCCCACTCCTGTGGGCCAGAGCATCAGTGATGGCGAGTCATTCAAGGGTGACCGCTGCCTTCCCCATGCTGATGACCATACATGGGCTGTTTGATCTTTCCCAGCCTCAGTTTCCTTTTCTGTAAAATAGGGGACTGTGGGATAGCTCAGTGGGCAAATGGGATGGCAGCCAAGACTGTGGACTCGAGTTTGATCCCTGGAACCCACAGTGGAAGGACAGAAGCAACTCGTGCAAATTGTATGCCGGGAGGGACACCTGTGCGCACACACACACTAATAACAACAACAAAAAAAGAAAATAATTTGCACGTGTACAGCGGGGTTAGCAATGTTTATATAACAGCCAAGGCTAACAAGCTAGGCTCAGAACCCCATATAATGAAATGAAGCCCAGAGAAAGTTTCTCTCTTCAGATGACAGTCTGCATTTGTCACCGTTACCCTGCCCCAACCTATCCTGAGAAATCAGAAAGATCAGATCAGCAGGGGGACAAGAGGGAAGGGTGCTTGAAAGTCGATCTGCCAGGGCTATCACAGGTCTTTTTTTGCTCTTGTTTAATGCAGAGATAACAACACATTCAATTGCCAACAGCTCCACTGGAAAAAAAAATCAATGCTCAGGGCGTCCTGTCGGACAAAACACCTGTCTGACTCACCTCCTGCTAAAGTCTAGAAAAGCGCTCTCTTTGTCTCTCTCTTCCCGTGTTTCTTTCTGTCTCTGTCTCTGTCTGTCTGTCTCTTTCTGTGTCTCTGTCTGTCTGTCTGTCTGTCTGTCTGTCTGTCTCTTTCTGTCTCTGTCTCTTTCTCTTTCTCTCTGTGTTGAGGCCAGTAATCAGTTCAAATTTAAAGTGCTACACATACACTCACACACCCAGGTAACACACATATTTGCAAATATATATATATGTGTGTGTATATATGTATATACACACACACACATATATATATACATATATACACATACACACACACACATATATATATATATATGTTTATAATAGTTGACATACTAGAAGATAAAAAAGTAACAGAGAGCTAAATTCAGCCCCCCCCCCCCCGCCGCCTGCCTTATTGACTTGTAAGTTAATTTACTTACTGCAAGGGCATTGAAAACTGACCATTATCAGCTATAAGGCAGAAAGCTGTAGCAATGTGGGTCAGACGTTTGTCACCTTTGTCCTGCGGTTTGAAATCACTCAGGACAAAGGGGTAAAAACACAGCGGTCCTTGAGACAGCAACAGGGAGGCACATCCACCTCTGGTCAGTACTGATGTCTGCCCCAGGCCTTTTAAAGATACTCCAGGACAGGGAGAGTGGAGTCAGAGCAGAACTTGGAAACAAAGATGGTATGAAGACCTGAGGCTGGGTCTCTGGGGATGAGGCTGTGCCCTGTGATTGGAGAAGCCAGGATCCTCAAGCCAGGTCTCTAAAAGAGATTTACCTCTTTATGACAAGTGAGGTAGGAATATTTTCCTCTGGAATTTTTAGTTTTCTTACAAAAAAAAACCCCAACAAAAAACAAAAAACAAAAAACCTGGAGACATCCTAGTATCTCAGGAGGGCATCCTTATCTCTCTTTTCTCCCTCTTCATCCCCTGTCTCCTTTTCTTCTTCTTTTGTTATTTTTGAGACAGGGTCTTATGTATCCCAGGCTGGCTGGCCTTAAACCCACCATGTTGCTGAGGCTAGCCTTGAACTCTCAAGCCTCCTGCTTCTACCTCTGACTGAGACTGCAGGCAGATGCCACCATATCTTCCTGCTTCAGTGGCTTCTTAGTTCCTACTTCCCATCTCCAATAGTTCTAGGACCATCCAACAGCCTTCACCTTGACTTTGGTTGAAGTTTGCGTCAGGAGCGGGGGTGTGAGTTTGAAACTCGTCACTCTGGATGATTGTCACATTGGATGATGAGGGTCATCTTTGACTTTCACTTCTCTTGGGTCCTGAGCATCCTACCTTAGCCCCACCCTGTCTACATAGGCTGTGGCAATGGAGGGGTCTGTCACTATGGCTCCATCAAGGGCTCTCATACCTAGGATTTCTTTCTTTCCTTCCCTGCCTTCCTCTCTCTTCCCCTCTATCCCTCCCTTTCTTTCATTAGCATATAGCAATTGTTTGACGTGTGTGTGTGTGTGTGTGTGTGTGTGTGTGTGTGTGTGTGTGTGTGCGCGCGCGCGCGCACATGAGGGAAGGTACCCACAGATCCAGATGAGAGTGCTGGATGCCCTGGAACTAGAATTACAAGCAGTCGTGAATACTGGGAACTAAACTCAGGTCCTCTGCAAGAGCAGCAGCTGAGCTATCTCCTGTCCCACATGGAGGCTTCCTGATAATGTATACACACACACACACATACACACACACACACACACACACACACACACACACACACGTCTGTAATTTGATCATATTCCCATCTACTGATTTTCATACCCTTTCCCTTCTCTTCATAGAGGATTTGAAACATCCACCCAGGTATTTACTGGCCATTTCTGATTCCTCCTATGCAGAGTATCTATTCAGTTTTGGTGTTAATTAAAGCACCTGTTCTTTTTTTTGTATTTAATATTTTCTGTTTTTATAGACCCTGGATATGAATGTCCTGCCACATGCATAGCTTGCCAAGAACTCCCCCATCCTGTGAGCTGCCTCTGCGGTCTGTCAGTTTCTCCCTTTGTGGAACAGAAGCTTTTAAGCTCTGCGCAGTGTCATTTGTCAGTTCTTCCTATTGTTTGCTGAGCCTCTGGAGCCCTTTCAGAAAGCGTTCACTGTGTCTGGGTCTGGAAGTATTTGGCTCCTGAAGTCTCAGGCTTCTGTTCCAGCTGCTTTTTGCACAAAGTGAGAGGGGATCTGGGGTCTTTTACATGTGGAGACCCAGGTTCCCCTGCACATCCTCCTCTTCTCTCTCCTCCTCTCCCTCCTCCTCCTCCTCCTCCTCCTCCTCCTCCTCCTCCTCCTCCTCCTCTCCCTCCTGCTTCCTTCTTTGTCTTCTCCCTTGGCCACCTCTTCCTCCCCTCTTCTGCCTCCTCTTTCTCTTTTTCTCTTCTTAGATGGGGTCTTACATTGTATCCCAAACTTTCCAGAGATCACTATGTATCCCAGGCTGGCCTCGAACTCATGGCAATCCTCTATCAGCTTCTTGCAAGCAAGAATGGCAGTATGAACCACCACCTCTGGTCTTCCCAGCATGGCTTCCTGCCTTGGCCTAAAATCCCCAAGGACTTGGCCTTTTCTCCTGTCTCTGACTTTAACCTCACCCACTTCCAGCACCTCTCTCAGCTCCAGACCCAAGTGTCTTTATCCTCCTTTTCTTTCCCTCCCCACTAATGTGAGAAATCTAAGGGCGCATGCCGTGTTCTTATCTGCTGAATTTTGGCATCCCTCATCTACAGACAAAGATTAGGGATAAACATTCCTTCGATGGTTGGTCCTGTTCTTGGTGTGTGTCCTAACCAAAAAAAAAAAAAAAAATCCATTGGCCCTGGGAGGCTTGCCAAACACAATTCCATTTTCGAACTTGATTTGAAAAGGTTAACCATTTTGCAAGAGGAAAAGAAAAATAGAGCGTGCGCATTCCAGGGTAAACAAATTAATCCTTCTTTAAAGATCGGAGACACGGCCTACCGAAATAACGGCAGGCCAATCCCAGAAGTGTGTCAACAAAAGAACAAGAGGTGGCTAGCTCGAGGGGAAATCGATTTGGAGGAAAAAAAAATCCACATGAATCTTTAAACTGAGTTCTGATTCCCACATCCAGTCACAAGCCTGATTCTGGTCGCTGGCTCTGACCTTGGTGTTCATTCCCCGGCTCAGTTTGATATGATCTTGGGGGGGGGGCAGACAGAGGTCTCCCTAGTTTGTCAAGTGCTAGGTGATAGGACGTTGTAATCAATCCCCTTTCCCTTTTGCCCCAGATACCACACCTCCGTCTATGAGGCCCGTGCTGCCACAACCCATGCAGGTCAATAGTAGAAGCTCAGAGCCTCACATGCTCATAAGAATAACTGAAGCTGTAACCACTAGGCCCGCCCGGGGCAGTCCGACTCAAGATCAGTAGCCTCCTTTTTCATCTCATCCCCTGACCCCATAGTGTCTGTCCCCTGCAGAGAAGATAGCTGAGCTGCACAGTGTGGCACACAGATGACACCCCAGGGAAAGAGAGGAGTCATTCAGAGGTGTGTAGCTTTGAGCCGGTGGCTACTTTCCTTTATAATGATGGGTTAGCTTTGAACCTCTAGTAGGAGACTTCTTGTCTTTGTAGTTCACTCACACCTCTCATAATCTTTATCTCTGTGGAGGACCCTGGTAGCTTTTGCAGTTTCACGACCAATCTTTTGGCCCTGTTTTTGTAGTAACCCTGATATTAATAGTAACAATGGCATTATTTATGATTTTTAAGAAAGGACGCTGGCGGGCATCTCTGAGAAGTCTATAACCAGCCTCATAGTTAACAATAGACACACAAAAGCTTTGCCTCAAATAAATACAAGAACAAGTCTGATGTTGCCTCTGGCTATGCCCAGCTGCATACGTGATAAAGAGAAAGACCTACAGTTGGGGAAGAAGGAAGATACCGCTGAAGTTTTGTTCCCAGGTAGTATGATCTTGGTTGTAGATATTCCTAGCTGTAGACTAGAAGTCATGAAGTTTGCTGAGCTATAGGAAGAAAGGTGATATAAACACTTTAATTGTACTGTCATTTACTGGTGGTAAGTAGTCTAGGGAAGGTGGGTTTGGCTGCTTTAGCCTATGGGGAGAAAGGTGTGTGTGTGTGTGTGTGTGTGTGTAAGTAAAGGTGGATATGAGTTGGCCTGTGGGAGGTGGGAGTGGCTTAGCCTGTGTGTGTGTGTGTGTGTTTGTGTGTCTGTGTGTGTGTAGGAAGAGGTAGGTATGACTTAGCCTGGTGGAACTGGGTCTAGCTTAGCCTTGGGAGGTGGGTGTGGCTTAGCCTGTGTGTGTGTGTGTGTGTGTGTGTGTGTGTGTGTGTGAAGAGGTAGGTGTGGCTTACCCTTGAGAGGTGAACACATTTTAGACTGTGTGTGTGTGTGTGTGTATTTGTGGGAATAGGTGGGTGTGGCTTAGTCTGTGGGAGGTGGGTGTGCTCAGCTCTGAGGCTGTCCTAGGTGTTAGCGTGTGTCTCTATCTGGAGACCATTCAGTAGATCTGGGAGAATGTTTGCCAGGACTAGAGAGGTGATGCCAGTTCTGGACTGTAGTGTGACAGAAAGCACAAAGTGTGGTTAGCGGAATGAGTTCTGATGTCCTTTTCAGTCTCAAAGGACTGACTGGCCTGTGGCTCCAGGCCATAAAACAGAGAATAATGGAATTCGGGGAAGAAGGGCTGTGGCAAGGAGAATCAGTGAACAAGAGCCAGTTCCCATTAATTATTTTGACAGTGTCCACTCAGAAATGCACAGCAGGCTCAAGTCCCTGCAGCCGGTACTGCGGCTCAATTCTTAGTGGCAAAGCAGATGCTACTGGCCAGAACCAGCTTTTCCTTTGCCCCGCCTACTGTTTGGGCAGTAAGAGCAAAGCCTCGGGGAGGGAGGGGATGCCACCTGGGGTGAATGCCTGAGCTTGGTCAGGCTCAGCCACCCCATGAATACCAACTAAGCTGCCTGAGTGTATGGAAAAGTTTGGAGGTCGAGAGTGGCTGTGAGATGCAGATACGGTGCTTGGACTTAATGCTTCCGGCTTGGTTTCCTTCCCACCTCAGAAGCAGAACTCACAGGTTACTGAGATGTGAATATTGGGACCTGGAGCCATTCTAGTAGGACACTTTAGTTTTGCTCAGAGTTGCAAACACACAAGTGACCACCAGCTCTTGGGTGGTCTGACCTGAGGACTGCCACCTCTCCTGGAGCTTTGGAGAGGCAAAGCCACTTGCTATACTGGGAGAGTGTCAGGTACATTTTTTGCACCAATTCTATCTTTTCAGAGACTTTTCAAGTCTTAAGCTAAAGAGCTGTCAAATCTAGAATATATCACATCAGTGTAGGGTTGAAAGCTATAGACTCAGAGTCACAACACCTTTTGATGGGTGGGTTCTATCTTACATTCAGTCCCAACTTGGCTTCTCCCTGCCTAGTTTCTGAGATCACGGTATTTGAAATGGTTTGACTGAAGATAGCCGCATGGATAAGGACACAGATAGGAGGGCATAGGTAGACTTATTATAAAAGCACCTGCTGCGATGGAGGCTGATGATATTGTTAGAGGAAGAGTCTTCTCCTTGTGTGTCTTTTGTCTTTTTGAATGTTTTTTGAGATTTTTATTTTATGTGTATGAAGAATGTTTGCCTGAATGTATGTCTGTGTACCACCTGTATGCGATGCCATCTGAAGCCAGAAGAGGGCGTTGGATCCTTTGGAATTGGAGTTATAGTCATGTGTGAGCCATCACGAAGGTGCTGGGAACTAAACCTGGATCTTCTGCAACAGCAAGCTGTGCTCTTAACCTCTGAGACAGCTCTCCAGCCTTATGTTTTTATCTTGAGTACCATTAGTGATCCCAGAATCCAGGTCAGTGCCTGACCATTCCACATGTCAGCCTGTTAAAAGGGAGAAGGGATGGGTAGACTTATTTCTTCTCTTAAAGGGCTTGACTTAGGTATTGGTTATATCACAAATGCTTACATCACAATGGCAGGGATTAGTCACCTGACTGTGTTTAGCTGCAAGGGACTCTGGGAAATGTAGTCTTTTGTCTAACTGGCCAATTGTGGTTGTTTGAATGAGAATGGCCTCCACAAGCTCATATATTTGAATGTTTGGTTCCCAGTTTGTAGACTGTTTGGAAATGACTGGAGGTGTGGCCTTGTTGGAGGAGGTGTGTCACTGGGGTTGAAGTTTCAAAAACCTATGCCAGGTCCAATCTGGTTCTCTCTCTCTCTCTCTCTCTCTCTCTCTCTCTCTCTCTCTCTCTCTCTCTCTCTCTCTCCTCTATGAGATTGTCATGGACTAACTTTCTGAAACTAGAAGCAAGCTCTCAATGGAATGTTTTTCTTTATAGATTGCCTTGGTCATGGTGTCTCTTCACAGCAATAGAACAGTGACTAAGACACCCAGGCCCTACTTAACATCTTATGGACCAAAGTGGAAAACAAATTGTGAGACAGAAAAGCAGAATGTCCTGCAAATTACTCTGAAGGACCAATTCTACCCCTAAGATGATTTCTAAAAAAGGGAAATAGTTTGTGTATGGTGCCTGGAATGGGATAGGGTCAGTATTAAGTCTGTTGCTTACTTAAAGTTTTGTTTGTAGCTACAACAATGATAGATACAAGGGTGAGTTAGAAACATGAAGAACTGTGCATAAAGAATAGAACTCAATTGCATGCACATCAAAATTCATGTTCCTGAGAACTATGGTAGCTGAGGAACAGCTACTCATCCATCCATCCATCCATCCATCCATCCATCCATCCATCCATCCACCCATCCATCTATCCATCCATCCATCCATCCATCCATCCATCCATCCATCCATCCATCCACCCATCTATCCATCCATCCATCCATCCATCCATCCATCCATCCATCCATCCATCCATCCATCCATCTATTCACCCATCCATGCATCCATCCACCTATCCATCCACTCATCCACCTATCTATGTATCTATCCATCCATTTATCCACTTATCCATCTACCTATCTACCTATCTATGCACTCATTTATCCATCCATCCATCCATCCATCCATCCACCCACTCATCCACACACTCATCTGCCCATCCATTATCCAATCAGTATGAGCTGAAACTGTTTTAGTGGTGGAAGAAGGACAAATACAATCCTTAATCTCTTGGCACTTTTGTTCAGAGGGAGAAACAGACACATTTATGAGTGTCTGGACAGCCTCTCTTAGTGTTATGAAGCCCACTATGGCAAGAACAGTAGAGCATTCCTGGAGACCAGAAGGTCCACTTGGAGCTTCTCCCTCTTCCTTTGGTGGGGACACTTTTCTTAGTTACCAATGAAATCCAGATGCAGAGAGCTCTCTCTCTGGCTTCGTATGATTGATCATTCTGTGGAGTTTGTGTGCCCTAGGAAGGACCCTCCACCAATGACTGATAAAAGCTGAGGGGCAAACACCACTCATTGGAAATGCACTGAGATAGGGCTCTCATGCCACTGAATGGAGCTGGGCTGCTCATGGAGGTAGATTGTTAAATAAAGACCCCTCCTCTCTCTACCTTTCCCCATCTCTGCCTGAACGTGTTGGATGACCCCCCTCCCTTACCATGATAGCATGGGGGTGGCACATTCATCCAAGGGTTCACATGTAGAAACTGGTTCTCAATGAGACAGTGGGATTTAAAAGAGAGGAAGCCTGGTGGAAGCCATTGGGAGAGCTGGCCTCCAAAGGCATTGAGGTCTCTCTTTTTACACCTGCTGGTTCATCCCCCTGTTACAAAAGGAGCCAGCCTGGTCCCTCCCCCTGGCTGGTTTCCTGTCTGCAGATAGAATCTCTGATTCCTAGATATATTTTTTGTTACAATACTACACACTGTTAGGCCCTTCCTAGAGGCCACCCTATCTTGGACTTTGAACCTCCAGAACCACTTTTCTTGATATAAGGACCCAGCTTTAGGCATTGTGTTACAATAATGGGAAATGAGCCAATATTCTTCCAAATAAGCCGTTCTGCCCAGATTTTGTTTGTTTGTTTGTTTGTTTGTTTTTGAGACAGGGTTTCTCTAGCTCTGACTGTCCTGGAATTCAGTGGCTGGCTTTGAACTTACAGAGATTCCCCTGCCTCTGCCTCCCAGTAGCTTGGATGAAAGGCATGTGCCACCTTTGTCCTGCTATACCCAAGTCTTAGTCTTTGGCTCAGGCAGGCAGTATAGGCTTCAGGGAGTGGTTTCCATCCAGACTTGAATGATGGAGTAGAGGCTTTCTGGGTTTCCTATTCACGTTCCTTCTGTATCAAGAAGGGGGGGGGGGGTCTCAGGGAGATCATTTATGAAGGTGGGGCTGGAGGGTGGAGGGAACCTGTGCCTTAGAGAAACCGTTAAAAATATAAAAATGAGCGAAACTGGCCTTGAGTCCCTTCTTTGCCTCCGGATGGTTGTACCACCCACATCGGGTGAAGTAATTAGGGCACTTGTTACTTTTTTGGTCAACTTGACACAAGCTAGGAGCATCTGGGAAGAGGGAACCTGTGCTGAGAAAATGCCTTCATCAGATTGGCCCATGGGTACCTGTTGGGAGGGCCCAGTCCACTGTGGGCGGAGCCATCCCCTTAGCTGCTTGGGAGCCATCAGAAAGGTGGCCAAACAGGAGCCTGTAGAGTAAGCCAGTAAGCACGGTTTCTTCCTCTGTGGCTTCTGCTTCAGTTCTTGGCTCCAGGTTTCTGCTCTGCTTTCCCCCAGAGATGGACTGGGACCTGGGAATTGTAAGAGAAAAATAAGCCCTTTCTCCCTCCCCCTCCCCCCACCCCGTTGGTTTTGGTTACAGTATCTACCACAGCAACAGAAAACAAACTAGGTCAATTAGCTTCTCTGGAGTGTTCTTTCTTCCTTTTATTCCTCTAACTCTCTGCCCGATTCCCTCCTCTCCCTGTCTCCCCTCCCACCCCCTTTTAATTTGAGACTAGGTCTCACCCAGCTGCCGCCATCACTGAGTACGAAATGACCCTCTAAAGCACGCATGTTGGATATTTGTTTCTAAGCTGGCGGCGCTATTTTGGAAGTTTCTGGAGACTTTACAGGGTGAGGGTTAGCTCAAGTGGGTCACTGGGGCAGATGCTTAGGGACCTCTCATGCCTGTCCCTTGCTCATCTTGCTCCACGCTTCCCGTTCACCACAAGGTGATGTGTTAGCTTCTGCCATCTGCTCCAGCTTCTAAGGCATGTGAGACAGCATAGCTTCGAACAAAACGTTCCTCCCCGCGGGTGTCCATGCCACAGTGGTCCAGGCTGGTCTTCAGCTTTAGGTCCTCTTGCCTCTGACTTTCCGGCTGCTGCTTGTGGGGAGAAATCCACACTGTGAGGACCACAGGCTGCACCCCCCATCCCCGCCCCAGCCCTGTGCTCCCTACACAGCATCAGCTTCAATACACCGCCTCTGGCTTGGTATAGCCGATTAGGGACCTCCTGCCACTCTCTTCTCCCACTGCTTCAATGGTAGGTTGTGTTAAGTGCAAAGGTTACAGGCTGATCAGGCATGCACACCCGCTGCCGCCTCTTTCTTACAGTGGATGGGAAGGAAATAACAAGCTCTCACCCAGAGAGTCTGTCTGTGAGTCTCCAACAGATTTCCCAGGTGCCCCCGTTCCAGAATGGCAAGAGGCCATTCACATTTTTTCCACGAGAGATTGTAGACCTCAGGTTGCCAGACCCTGGGGCATCAAAGAGCTATGGGCAGTGTCACATACTAGACCTGTATAATGGGTATATTGAACTAAATGTGCTGCTTCCCCACTTTCATCCTGGGAATGGTACTCCCTCCCAGAAAGCAGGATCCTGCCTGCTGCTGCCCAGGGGTTAGGGACAACCTAGTTCAGGCTGAGCTGTGAACTGTTCATCAACCACGTGACATGGAACCTCTCCCTTTGACTGAGACCTAAAAGAAGTGAACCACTACTTTGCCTCATGGGCCTGAACTCCCATCAGAACCCCCATCCTGCTGTCTGTCCGTCCGTCTGTCTGTCTATGGTGTTAATAACTCTTTTAAGGAATGTCTTACCACATAGGTCTCAGTGTCCCTCTAGATTCCAAAGCCTGAACACTTCCAGGTAGTTTTATCCCCACCCCATCCCCCACTTTATGGGTAAAAAACTGAGGTCCTAGAAGATGGGTCATCGGTTCAAGGTCATGTGATGAGACACAGAGCCGGCATTTCAACCTGGATCTGTCTGCTTTCAAAGCCCCATGGCTTTACCCAGCATCAGAGTGGCCGCCAGCGTAAATGAAGATGTACGCGGATTGCTCGGCTCTGCCTGGCCTGCAATCAGCAGTTAATAAAGCATAGCAATTATGACACTCACCTTGGGTATTGTGATCCCAGAACACGACCGGGTCCCTGGGGACAAGTGTATAGCAAGGAAAGGTTTTATATAGCCAGCAGGAGGTGAAAATCCTACCTTCATTTGCCTTGCCTTTTCTGTCGGGGAGGCGGGGAGGGGGCATATCGTGTTGATGATACAGCCCTGCAAAGCTTGTTCCTGTAGATGGATGGCTGCATCTTCAGGACTATTAGGTAGAGAGGTGGTGGGACTGGCATCAGAAATGACTTCGGAGATGGTGACTTGCCCTTAAAGGGATGTGGGGGATGGGGTGGGCAGGAATAGATTAGAAGTGTTTGTGCTGAATGGCTGCCCACTTGGCGTGTGTGTGGGAGAGGCTGTGGGCCCATCAGCCTGTTTAAGACTGATATTGAGCACCTACTATGTGCCAGGCACGATGCTCTTTGCTGGTGATTTGAGGGTGGATTCTGAGACACAGTCTTCAGAGAGAGTATAGAGTGACAAGCATACCATTCAGGCCAACACTCAGGGGCAGAGAGAAGATGGTCAGCAGAGTTTGGGCAGAAGGCCAAACTGAGGGGTGACTATCCTCCCCATTTGGCTAAGGGGGAAACTGAGGCACAGCTTTCAGAGTCATGGGTGGGCACTGCATGCATATGCACATAAACTCACATAGGCACACATGCCATGTGTTTTTTAAACTGTAACAAGAAAAGAACCTTGTTTGAGTTGAGTCATGAGTGTGTTTACATTTGTGTGTGTGTGCGTGTGTGTGTTTTGGCACATACCTGTTGTCCCAGCAGTCAGTTTGAGACAGGAGGATGGAGAACTAACTGCCAGCTTGGGTTACATATTGAGACCCTGTCTCAAACTTGTCACTTAAGGGCTGGTGACATGATATGGAGAATGAGACTGCCTGCTGCCAGCCTGCTGAGCTAACTGTGATCCCTGGGATTCACCTGGTGGAAGGAGAGGATGTCCACCAGTTATTCTTTGACCTACGCACACGCACAAATGTAAAAAACCAAACCAAACAAAACCCCAGCTCTTGAAGGGCAGAAGCAGGAGGATTGCTGTGAATCCTGGGCCAGCTGGACTGCATGATGAGCTCCAGGGCTACACAGTGAGACTTGTGTCAAAAAGCAAAAGTATATAAAACAGACAGACAAACACAGAGCACTGTTCCAGGGCAGGATGGGAATTTGTGTGCACGGGAATCTGGCACAATCCGATCATCCCTGGCTGTCGTGGGGGTCTCTCCTCCCCATCTCTGTTAAACTTTATCTTTAAATCCTCATGTAGAACCAAAAAGAGCCATGTCTTCAGGGATGACTCTCAGTTGAAAAGGCTTGCAGCAGGCTGAGGACAGCCTCACACTGTAACCCCCTCCTTCCTCCTCTGTTCTGGAATGTTCTATGATACTTGACATAAATCTGTTTTTGTTTGTTTGGTGTGTGGTGTCTATAAGGTCTTGAAAGTCACATGAACACTTTAGATGTGTGGCCAGTGCTCTCACGGCAGTAACACCCACCTTGTGATTCTATTGGCCACGGACTTCTGGCGAGCATCATTCTAGGCGCCTCCCCTGTGTGATTGTTCTGTGAAGGCTGGGATGCTGTGTTTATCCACTTTCTTTTTTTTTTTGGTTTTTCGAGACAGGGTTTCTCTGTATAGCCCTGGCTGTCCTGGAGCTCACTTTGTAGACCAGGCTGGCCTCGAACTCAGAAATCCGCCTGCCTCTGCCTCCCGAGTGCTGGGATTAAAGGCGTGCGCCACCACGCCCGGCTTGTTTATCCACTTTCTACTGAGATCTCTTCTTAGTTCCCCTTTGTCTGAGGTCTTAGGTTAGCACTAGTTCTGTCCTGTGAGGAGTGCCTTCAGTTAAAGTTCAAGGAAATGAAGGTGCACACACACAGACAGACACACACACACGTATACACATATGTACACATGCATGCATGTACACACATACACACATGCACACACACATGTATACACACAGATGTGCACACACAGACATGCACATACACAGACACACATGTACACATGCACATACACACATGCATGCATACAAAATACATTCTTACACAAGTATTCATTTTCTTTTCCTTTTTTCAATTTTATTTCATTTTTACTTACGTGTACACTCATGAATGTAGGTGTCTACAGAAGGCTGAGAAGGACATTGGATCCCCTGGACCTGAAGTTATAGCTGGTCACTATCCTCCATGTTGGTGCCAGGAATTGAACCTCTGGAAGAACTGCCATTGCTCTTAACTTCGGAGCCATCTTGACAGCTCCCACCCCCATTTTTTTGTTCTTAATTATCCATGACTGAGAGAAGCCAAATTAGGGTAAATCAGAGTAGCTGATTTAGGGTAAATTGATTGTAGGTCTATATTCTGTAACAAACACATGGCTAGGCAGTTAGAGATCAGCAGTGGGTAAATATTGGCAATTTCTTATGACTCAAGCATATGAAAACCATGGGCTAACTAGGTATGTGTCTGGAAGTTGAGGTCTTAGGTATACAAAATATTCAGCCACATGGAAGTTCTAAAGAATAAGAACACACACACACACAGACACACACACACAGACACACACACACACAGACACACAGACTCACACACACTTACACACACACTCATACACACACAGACACACAGACACAGACACACAGATACAGACACACAGACACACACACACACAGGCACACAGACTCACACACACTTACACACACACACACAGAGACAGACACACAGACACACAGATACAGACACACAGATACAGACACACACACACACACACACACACAGAGTTTAAGAAATAAACTGTATAGTTTATTACCACAATATAGGGCCAGACCTGGGGGATGGCTTTGATGGTAAACTGTTTGACAAGCTTGAGGACCTGAGTTTAGGTCCCTAGCACCCATGAGAGAGGCCTGGCTAAGAGCCAGGAATGGTGGCATATGCCACAACCTCAGTGCAGGGACGGAGGTGGCAGGGGCAGAGACAGCAGATTCCTGAAGCTCCCTGTCTGCCAGCCCTGGCTGCGTCGATGAGCTCTGTGTTCAGCAAAAGACCTTGGTCAGATGATAAGGTGGAGAGAGACTGAGCGAGAGGCTTCCACACACATGTACAAATGTTCATTTGAACATGTTCATGTGCCACACACGTGTACAAATACACAGAGGGGGAAATACAAACAGTACTTTCTCAAAGCAATGGGGAATCTCTTTCCAGCAGGCGTCCCTCATGGCTCCACCCACACTCTCAGTGTGGTACATGTGGTCTCCATAGTGTCTTTAAACTCTCTTTTCCATTTGTAGTATTATCTTGCATACTCCTTTATCTCAGTAACGGGGTTCCACGCCCTTCCATGTCTCTCAACCCAAGGCTGAGATTCTGTGTTTCTTGACTTCACTGCTATTTCAGAACCAAACAGCTGTAAGCATCTGCAGCAAGAACAACTCACGTAGCAGGCACGTGCCGGTTCTTCTTCATCTTTCCCCCCAATCAACCCAGGCTTGTTCCGAGCCCTATTTTTGGAACGTATTTTGTATGGAGAAAGATTCCCTAAGATTTGCAGAAAACACAAAAAAAACCCAGCTGGATGAGTAAACAAGACAGAGGCATCTTGAGAATTATGTTTTGGTAAGACTGAAAGGGATTCATGGTACAAAATCCCCAAGGTAGGCACAGCCTGGGTATGTTGGGTGCTAGATAAATATTCAGTTTAGGAAAAAGCTAAAGGGAGACTCAGTCAGCTTGAAAGTAACAACACAAGGTAGGTATGAGTTATAATCAGTTTTTATTTATTTTTTTAATTAAAAGGTTTCAGATAGGGTCTCTCTTTTTAGGCCTGGCTGGTCTGGAACTCAGTCTGTAAAGCAGGCTGGCCTCAGACTCACAGAGATCTGCCTCCTGGGTGTTGGGACTAAAGGCATGTGACCCTACTTCTGCCCATTGCCCTTTGCTTTGAGTGAAACTTGTGGAGTGAAATTTTCTAGGGCGAAACAGACAGACATCTACTCCCTACACCCCCAGATGATACAATGACAGACCAGAGTCCAGCCTGGGGAACCAATGAGTTTCTTTGTTTTTCTTACAGAGCGTGAATGAGAAGTTCACTCAGAGGAACACAGAGTAACACAGCTGCCTTGCTAGAAGGTCTGAATTAATCCCTAGGTCTGAATTAAAAATTTCTACAATGCTTTACCCAAGTATGAATGGGGATCCCCATAGCTGCATAGAGGGAGTCTCCTCACACTTCAGCTAACCTTCCACAGTCTCCAAACTCTGTTTCTCTGAGAGATGGCCTGCAGCTGGGGCCAATTTCATGCAAGAGGGCAGGGGCAGACCAAGATTCCTGGCAGACATATATAGAAGCCCAATTATATTATTTTCTCTTTCCTCTTTTTCTGAGCAGGAAGAGGGGACTTTCAGTGAGTTTGGTGATGACTCAGATCCGCCCTTCTTTCCCCCACACCCCGCTGGAATGGATTGGAATTGATGGAGTGGAGGATGAGGATTTAAGGTCTTACTCAGCTCAGTAGTGCTGTGATTGATTAACAATGTCTGCCACAGGTAATGAAGTGGCAAGTCACAGAACTCATGCCCTCATCTGAAGGGCAACAGATTCAGTTTGGCTTCTGTATACCTTGTTGAGGTTTGGTCTTGATGTCTATTGTAATGCTAAGTGCGGCCCCCAAGACCTGGAGTCTGCACCTAGACCTGTGATCTGTTATTTCTGATTGATAGATTAAGATGCCAATACCCAATAGCTGGGAAGAAGAGACATAGGTGGGGTTTAGGTTTCCCAGGCTTGGGGTTGGAGGAGGAGCATGAGGAGAAGAAGAAGGTGAAGGAAGAGGAAGGAGAAGCTGTCATAGGTTAGGTGAGTTATAAGAACATGGCCCTGAGGGCTGGCCAAATGGAGCTAAGAGCAGCCCAGATGAACATAATAAATAGTAAGAAATAACTTGGGGTTATCGATAGGAAAGCAGATTCTACTAGCATAGAGGGTAGTCATCTGCCCAGCTCTTGTGCTGTTTAAAGCTTATGTTGTAGATATAAAGGTTGTGTGTGTTTTATCTGGGAACCAAATGGCCAAAGGCAGGGTAGAAACCCTGGGTCTGAATGAAAATTTCTACAATGCTTTATTCTGATTCACTTCTCTTATCTTTAATAATCTCTCTCTCTCTCTCTCTCTCTCTCTCTCTCTCTCTCTCTCTCTCTCTCTCTCTCTGTCTCCATCCCTCCCTTCTTTTTCTTTCTTCTGTGTATTTATTTGCAAATGTACATGGATATGGAGGGCAGAGGACAACATCTGGGAAGGGCTTCTCCTTCCACCATATGAGATCCAGGGATTGAACTCAGGTCATCAACTTGCTGTAGACCCCTTTACCTGCTGAGCCATCTCGCCAGCCCTCTTTTCTCTCCCAGAAATGACTTCTTGTCTCCTCAGTGGATACAAGTCCTCTGTTCATAGTTCCTGCCTCCTCCAGGAAGAATGGAGTCCCCAGTCCTTTCCTGGGACAGTTTCCAGTGGCTGTGTTAGTGAATGGATAGTTTCATGAAGTCTGACATTCTCTGCATGCTATTCCTTTGTAGGTCTTCTTTCCAACCTCAGACTCCTCCTCTTTGCTCCCATCCAAGGGTCTTGGGACTGGCCCTTCCCTCCACCTGCTGCTTCCTTCCTATGGATAGCCACATGGTTAGCGCCTTCTCCCCATTAAGGTCACCCTTGAAGCCACACTTCCATATGTATTCACCCTCAAGGCCCTATCATTGGTCCTGGCTTTGGTTTCCTAGCTAGCACCACGTGGCCGTGCTTCCTACCGCAACTCAGTCAATAGCAGACACCAGGGAGTAATTAGCAACCTGCCCACAGCATTTTAATTTGATGAAAATCCATTTTTTTTCTTCCATGCTAAGTCCCAGCTTTCAGGACACAGAGGCAAGAAAAAACTTGAGTTGGAGGCTAGCCTGGGCTACACTACAAGACCATGTCTCAAAAAGATAAAAATATATAGAAGAGAAACATTTTTTTTGTTTGTTGTTGTTCTAAGAACTATGCCTACGATTTGTATTGAGGTCCAGCAGGGGAACAAGGTGGTGGTGAGGGCTGTCAGGATTACTGTGGAGGTAGGGGTGTTCCATGATGGTGTACACACTTCCTTCCCAGGACTCCCATGTTTCCATAATGACATGTGTCCCTCCTGTTAAGGGAATCAAGTGCATTAAAACTGCTGGGCATTGTTGAGGTATGGGTGACATCTCTTGCCGTGATAGAGCAGGAAGAAAATGGCGACCTTCCTCTCATATCCTTCCATGGTGTGATGGCAGGGCTATGGGACAGCAGTGAGGGGCTTCTTCAAGCCAACATCCAGACACCGTTGACAGATACCCACAGCTGCATGTAGAGGGGGTCTCACAAGAGGCAGGGCAGCTTGGAGTGCTACCTGCTGATGTAAGTCTAACCCTTGCTCGTAGCTCTGCCTCTTCAAGGTCCATCTTGCAAATGATTCTCTCGAAGGCATGTTTTTTGTTTTTTTTTTCTTGTGACACAGGATTTCTGGCTCTGCCTTGATGAGGGCAAGGTTCCCCCAAGGAGAAATGGTGGTAGAGTTCTGTCCCAGAGGTTCACACTCAAAGCTGGTCACTTGGCAATGTCACTTTGGGTTGGTCCAGCTGGAAGAGAGCTGGGCCAAGGAGTGAACAGGGGAAAGCCACTGAGTGCTTTGAGGTATATGTAATAAGCATTCCTAGATACAGCAGTGGATACAACTAGCCAGATCTCAGATGGACCGGAAAGGCTCTGGTCTATGTGTGTCTTCTATCTATCTTCCTCTTGGGGTGAATGCCCCCTCCCCACACTGAAGCATGCTCTCTCTCTCTCTCTCTCTCTCATCTCAGTAATGTCAGAATTTCATGAGGGCAGGCTCAATGGTGAGGAGATATTCCAATCTTATGTTGTGTTGTCTCGGCACACACCACAGGGGTTAAAGCAAGTCCCCCTGCCTTTTGGGAGCAGCTTTTACAGGGGCAGGATGGAGCTCAGGAGCCGGACACCTCTCACTCAGGCTGGTATGCAGAGCTGGGGTTATGGACCTGAGTTGAAATTCCAGCTCCAGCACAGCCTTGCTGGTTCTTTGAGCTCTGGTGTCTCTTCCTGTGACTGACAGGTGTGAGCACAGGGCTATGTCTCCATGTCATTGCAAGGATGAAATTAAAAGCCGCAGAGAGGCCACTTAGTGAAGTTGCTGTCACGGAGCACATGTTCTGCCAGCAGCTGCTGAGAACAAAGGCTCTAAGCAGAAGAAGAAATTCCTCAAGGGTGTCTAGGTTTTGAGCCTCTCTTCTGCTCTCTCCCTCCTTTCCTCTCAAACATATTCCTGTATGTGTACCAGAGGTTGAGATCAGATATCTTGTGCAATAGTTTCCTGCCTTAGTTTTTGAGACACGGTCTCTCATAGAACCTGCCTAGCAAGCTCCAGGGAGCCTCCTGCCTCAGCCTCCCCAGTTCTGGGATTAGTAGGCACGTATTTGGATTTTTATCATCCGAGACAGTCTTCCTAGCCCACTTAGACAGATCTTAACACTATCCGTCATGAGGAATCCTGCTCTGTTTTCTTCCCAGAGCTTCAGTGGCCTGGAAGAGGCTCTGAATCCTTGCCTGTGTCTTTTGTGGGACATGGTACGTGGTGCACCATTTTCAAAGATCTGACCCTTGGGATGGAGAGAAGTTAAACCTTCATTGGCCCGAGAAGAGGCAAGCGATGTCAGTAGTGCTGGGCAGCAGTATCTCAGGAGCGCAGACAGACTGAAGGCCAGATGGTGACTATGTGACAAGCCTGGGAAGAGATAGGGTGACATTAATATATCTACCATTCAATATAAATTCACTGGGCTGACAAATGTGAGCAAAACAGTATCCTTCAGTAGAATAATGGAGGGAGCTTGCTGCACCTTTGTGGATCACAGGAATAAGACCAGTTAATTCATTTTTCTTCTAGTGGGATCTACTTACTCACTTCTATTTCACAGGAAGAACAGTTAATCCCCACATGTCTTTGTGGAGGCTGCTGTAGCAACGGCGATTCCATTGGAGATAGGAACGCATTCAATATCCTAAGCCTGAGTTCCTGGTGACCCGGTGCAATGAAGACTATAGGTAGCTGGGAAGAGGAATGGTTAGTGCTCTGGAGTTTATGTCTCTGCTTTTATGCACTGGCATTCCATTAACAAGGTGGGGGACCCACTAAGTGGAATTGAAATGGATTCTTAAAAAGATTTATTTTATTTTCAAGTGTGTGTGTGTGTGTGTTTATGGGTGCTCTTGGAGGCCAGAAGAGGACACTGGATCCTAAAGTTATAAGCAGTTGTGAACCACTTGACATGGGTGCAGGAGACCCAACCCAGGTTCCCTCTAGAAAAGCAAGTGTTCTTAGCCACTAAATCATTTTCAGAGCCCAGAAACAGATTTTATCGATTCTATCCTTCTCCTCTCCATCCCTCGATGTCCCTGCCTCTCTCTCCTATTAAGATAAATTCTAACAGTACCCATGATTATTTGGTGGTGGGGTTTAATGAGGGAATTATGGCGTGTCAGAGCCAAGAGATGAGGTGACTTGCCACATAAACATGGAGGCCTGAGTTCAAATCCCTAGCACACATGTAAAAAAGCCAGGTGTGGCGGTGACATTTGTAACCATAGCCCTGGTATAAGGACAGACACAGGTGAACCCCTGGGGCCCGTTGGCCAGTCGGCCTAGCCAAGAGGTGAGCTCCGGGCTCGGTGAGAGACTCTGTCTCAAAAAAGAAGTTGGGGTCTGAGAGATGGCTAAGCAGCTAAGATGTGTGTTGTTCTTCCAGGAGACTCTGGTTCAGTTCCCAGAATCCACAAGGTGGCCCCAACTCTCTGTAACTCCAGTTCCAGGGAGCCCAGTACCCTCTTGTGACCTCAGTGAGTACCAGGTATGTCCATGGTCACATACATATGTGCAGGCAAGCACCTGTGCATAAAATCATGAAATAACTTAAAAAAATAACTAGGAGAGTGGTAGAAGCTATTGGGCGTTGATCTCTAACATTCATGTGCAGGTGCACCTTCACATATACTACATATACATATCTGTATCTGTATCCATATCCATGTATACCACACACAAACACATACACACATGCATACACATATACATATACATGTACACCACACATACACATATATATGTACACACATACATACACATATACACATACACATGTACACCACACACACACACACACACACACACACACAAATCTCAGGGCCAGAAGCACCATGGTTCTCCCTTCTCTGGGCAGGGAGACTTTTTGCCCTGGAAATGATCTTGGGCTGAGGTAGATCACCTGCTCTTCTGGACTTGATGTCTATGGGAAATTCCCCTGCCTTCTGGCACTGCTTACTCTGAGAGCTCACAAGACGCTCTTACTGGGGTCATCTCTTCAGGGGAGGTTCCTGATGAGGGTCTTCAGGTGGATCTGGGACTAACGGTGACGGCCAGATAGAAGCCTTCCTCAGGAATAAAGAACCTGGGCTCCGGGAAGGCGAGCTTGGCGGGTGACTCGATCAAGCTGGAAATCTGACTTCTGCAGTCCGCACCTTCTACAGAACACTGCAGAAAACTTTGCTAGTGGTTGACCCCGTAGTCGACTCAGCATCTTAATCACTACTGGGTCTCTGTATTGTCATGAGCCAAGCAGTTTGCACTTCCTGCCTTCATTCCTGGACAAAAGGAATCAGAGAAATGTAGACGGATACACTAGATGGTGTCTCTTGTGAAACATTTGAAGGGAGACTGAACCGTTTGGTGCACAGGAGTCTTTTGTATATTCTCTGCTGTTCTTCCTGTATAAAATGTAATGCTATGGTTGGCACTCCAGCAGCCATTTTGTGACCAGGAGGTATTATTGAGGATGAAAGTCACATGCTAAAGTTGGCAAAGAAGAAAGGTAGAAGGTTAGGTTACCGGTGACTGTCTGAGAGCTGACCCAGCTCTGGACTCACTTACCCTTGAGAGATACCTAATCTCTGTCTAGTTTGAGTCCTAATTGTTTTGGCTTCTATTACTATGCAGCTAAATTGAATCATTCATATATATATATATATATATCCCCAAAATATTGGGAGCACTTATTACATTGGGTCAAATAGGCAAGAAGTAAGGCTAATGTTTAGAGACTATAGATAGAATCTTAGCTGTTTGTGGTGGTGTGTGCCTTTAATCCTGGCACTTGGAGGCAGAGGTAGTGAGTTCCAGGACAGCCAGAACTGTGTAGTAGGTCCTTGTTTCAAACAAACAAACAAACAACAAAGATTGTAAAATCTTGATATGGTTTTATTGGTTGATCAAACTTTACCCGAGGCCCCTACCAGGGCTTCAATGAAGCACAGAATTTTCTATTTTGTTTATGTCAGTTTGAGCGGGACTGTTATCCATGACAAAAAAACCCATAAAACATCATTGCTCGCTGGGGGGCAGTGGTGGCGCACACCTTTAATCCCAGCGCTTGGGAGGCAGAGGCAGGTGGATTTCTGAGTTCAAGGCCAGCCTGGTCTTCAGAGTGAGTTCCAGGACACCCAGGACTACACAGAAAAACCCTGTCTCAAAAAACCAAAACCAACCAAACAAAACCCATCATTGCTTGTTTGGAAAACACTAATCTTTCATCCAGGTTGATCACTTCTTTCTTTACAATAGCTTTCTAAAATTTTAACATTTATTAACTGTGTGTGTGTGTGTGTGCATGCATGTGTACATATGTGTGCACATTCACCTACATGTAGAAGCCGAAGGACCATTTAAAACTTGTAGGAGCTGATCCTTCGATTGCACCATGTGGGTGGCAGGATTCAGGTCCTTAGACTTGGCCTCAAGCCCCTCTCCCTGTGGTGCGCCATCTCACCAGCCCTTACAGTAGATTTCCTGGGAAGCTGCACTCAGCTTAGAAAGGCACAAAAACCCATGATTATAAAACACATTTGCTGAAGAAGGGAAGTCAAGCCATGCAGCGGAGCCATTTTGTCATTTAGACTCACAGTTCAAGTTCCTGGATGTGGCCTACCTTCAGGTGAAGCCAGAGAGCCCCACAGGGCCACTGGTGTTCAATCTGGGCTCTGATCCCAGCAATTTGCTCACTGTCCTGGACTGCTACAACCCTTGTGGGGACTGGCTGGACGGGGCAGCAGTCACTGCGTGAATATGAAATTGTCTGAGTGTTGCTGTTTGAAAAATAATGGTGCAGAGCCCCAAGCCTCTGTAGGAGCCTCCTCTGCAGGAACCCGGGCCAGCGATGGCTGTCTTTGGGGACGCTGAGCACTGCAGGTGTGGGGTAAGATTCCTTGTGGACAGGAGGACTGAGTTTTACAGTTCATTTCATTTTATGGCATGTATGAATCAGAGATGGGGACTGAGGGAGGAGGGAAAGAGGAGGGAGAGGTGGGGGAGGGGTCACACATGCAGATTGTCATCCGTCATCTTTTTGGAGATTCCAAGCCCTGACATTTCATAGTCAGAGAATGACAGTCACTTCACCTGTCCCTGGTGAGTGCTGAAAAATGGCCAATTGAGTGCAAAATACAAAGGCCCATTCTGACTTCATTAAAGACCCGACTCTCTGTTCAGGCTGTATTTAAAGGGATCGGTTGTATTCTAAATGCTTAATCATCCATGGGTGCACTCCAGAGGCCCCCATAGAGATGGGGAACGGGGAGACATTGCTTATTTCTGTATTCCAGTCTCCCCTCTGCCCAGGAGGCTGCAGAGGTTTGGCTTTTCTCTGGCTCCACACCTTATGCCACCTTCCTCCCTTCTAATTTAACAATGGCAGATCCTAAAGTCCCGTCAAACCCATTCGGAGAATTTCCCTCCAGAAGGCTTTCTAATTAAGTCTTCTAGAAGGATGACATTTAATTATAGAGAAAGGTTTTTCTTTGGGGCCCACAAGAAAGCAAATATTTCAATCAAGTTGGTATGGCTTTGCCGGTTCAGGAGCCGGCTTTCTTCCTGCCCAGCCCGACAGTCTAGTAAGGAAAAAGAAAATCCCTGTAATAAAGCCGCCACTACCTGTTGTTTACTTGGTAGTTTGGGGGAGGTTTTCAGCAGATGTGAAAACTCTCAGGCTGGGGCTTTGATCAGATAAACACTAAGTGGTCTTTAATCTCAGGAATGGCTACCTTTACCATGACCCTGCCTGGGGTTGGAGCTCAGTCCAGGGCGTTTGGTGCTCTTAGCGCTGTGACCTTCAGGGCTGAGCATCTGACCAATGGTCACTTGGCCAACTCTACTTGGTTTGTAGTGGCCCTGTGAATCCCTGTGAAAGTGGAGTTCTGGAGAGCCAGGTAGCCTTGGCCCTCACTGCTCTCTGGGACTGGACTGTCTCCTGAGACTCACTTTATGGGGGGGGATAGAAACCTTCATGTGACAAGGTCTAACCTGCCAGGACCTGAAGCTCTCCCTTTGGCTTGCAAGCCCACCCCGACCCCCATTCATTTCCTGAGGCCTCAGAGTCCTGCTCTGGGGCACGGGGTGAGCATTGCTCCCTGTGGGTTGTAAAGGGTATAGGAGGCTGTATGCTGTATGCTGAAGGCTGACCTTCCTGGCAGGCACTGAGGAGAGTGGTTTATGACAGGGTTGTTCAACGGAGCTCTTGGGGTCCTGAGGAAGTGGGGAGAGTAAGAGGGGTCCAGGGCGAGTCTGTGTGAGGGTCTATTTTAGTTGATGCACAGGGAGACCATCTAGAGAAGCCCTGGAGGGGTTCAGGAATTGGGTCAAGATGGTCAGGACTGTGGACTGCGCCCTGGCCAGCATGGTGGGGCCATCTGGTGGTGTGGTTGTGTGTGTTTGTGTAGTGTGGTGTGTGTGTATGTGTGTGTGTGCTGTGTGGTATGTGTGTTTGTGTGTGTGTGTGTGTATGTGGTGTGTGGGGTGTGTGGTGTGGTGTGTGTGGTGTGTCGTGTGTGGTGTGGTGTGTGTGGTGTGTGGTGTGTGTGGTATGTATGGTGTGCGTGGTGTGTGTGTGTTTGTGTGTGTGTGTGTATATATATATGTGTGTAGACTGCCCAGGGAAGCTTTGAAGACAAAGCTAAGGACTTCCTTTTCTTCTTTGCTGGAGCTGTGTCCTTGGGAGGATGCCCTTCCAGGGATTCTATAAGCGAGCGAGAGAGGCTGTGGGTCAAACAAGGTTGTTGATGTAGAGAAGGAGCCATCTGGTTTTTGAACATCTTCATGAGCCAGGCACTAGCTAACACTTGAATCAGCGCTCCCAGCTGTGTGGGTCCAGCTTCTCAGTTTCCAGAGAGAGAAACTGAGGCTCAGAGAGATTAAACCATCTGCTTCACCGCCCCCCACCCCAGCTGGCCTTGGAACTCAGTGCCTGCACATGGAGCCCATTCTCCATCCTTAACTGGGCTCATTAGCCACGGAACCTTCCCTGTCTCCACTTGAGATGACAGGCCATTTCTTCTTGAGGAAATCTGGGGGGACTGTTGTCTTCATGCAAAGGCCTGGGCTCAAACTTTGGCTAAGGCACTTGCTAGCTTTCCTGGTCCTGCCCAGTAGGTGTGTCCTGAACCTTACTGCAAAGGCTATGTTTGTTCCTGCTGAATTTGGCCAAATGGGTTGGAGTGTGTGTGTGTGGGTGGGGGTGGGGGGTGTTGGGGGCAGTGATGTAAGATCAGAGGGACTAGTCCTCCCCAAGATCTGCCTCTGCCAACTTCCCAAGATCTAAGAATCTAATAGGAAAGCCTGGCCCCGGGGCTCTGGTAATGTTCCCCCGTTCTCTATCTCCCCTCTTCCACACTTATATCTTTTTCTCTCTTCATCCTTTCTGCCTCCTCCCTCCACCTTCCTCTTCCATCCATCTCCCTTTCTCTATCTTCCTCCCTTTATCTTCCCTCCCTCCACCTTCCTTCCCTCTTTCCCTCCTCCCTCCTCTCTTTCTCCCCCTCTTCTCTCCCTCCCCTCCTCCTCTTCCTTCCTCTACCTCCTCCCTCCCCTCTGCTCCCCTCCTCCCTCTTCTCTCCTTCCCTCCTCTCTTTCCCTCCTCCCTCCCCTCTCCTTCCCTCCTTTCTTTTCTCTTCTCCCTTCCCTCTTCTTCCCTTTTCTCTCCCTCCTCCCTCTCCTCTCCTTTCCTCCCCCCTCTCCTCCCTCCTTTTCCTTCCCTATTCTCTTCTTTTGTCCCCCTTCCTCCCTCCTCCCTATATTTCTTCTCTACCCACCATTCTCATCCCTCTATTTCCCTTCCCTCCTCCCTCCTTCATTTTTCCTCTCATCTCTCCAGTTCAGAGGAAGGACTAGCTTTCTCACCTCAGGGTGCCTCTCCTTCCCCACCCCCTCCCGGCCAAACTCCTCTTATAATCTGCTCTCTCCTCACCAGTGAAACCAATTCCCTATACTAAATTTTCTCTGTTGAAAATTCTTAAAACGTTTTTAAAATTTTTCTTGTTGCCGCTGTTTTGAGACAGGGTCTTATTGTGTAGCCTATGCTGGCCTTGAACTTGGGCTCCTGTATCTGGCCTCAGCTTCCTGGGTGCTTCAGCTCCTGGTGCAGACCCCAGTGCCTGGGTGGTTTCTGATTCCTCATTTGGGTCCTGTGGTGATGCCTGTTAGGTGACTTCCTGTCTTTGAGCCTCAACTTCCCTGTCTGGGAGATGGGGTTAATCTGCTGTCCTCACCAACTATGGTAATGCAAGGTTCCAATGTGTTAGATCCAGTTTGGCTATCGGCTTAGGTTCTGGCTCACAATAGTGATGCTTTCCCCAGCTGGCCCTAGGCAGGGGCTACCGGCAGTTATTCTGGGCACAATTCTTTGCACAGCTAGCCTGGGTGCCTCTTCACTCACCCTTCTGCATGTACAAACTAACGCCTGTCCTTAATAGGGAACGTGCTCCACACGTTATCCCTAACCTGGCAACCTCTGCTCTTCTCGCCATTGTCCCCTTTCCACCTCAAGGAACAGGGAAGCCAACACCTTCCCAATCCCATGCGCACAAAGAAACTGACGTCCTTCCAGAGCTCCTGAGGCGCCTGCAAGCCCGTGTGTCACCATGGAACTCAAACTCCCCTCCCAAGCCCGTCTTTCATACAAGCCGTGGTGACTGGTGCCAGTTGTCAACGTATCACATTATCAGCTAATTTTAGTCGGCATGTGGACTGGCTGGCAGACGTGCAATTAACACCACAGCATGCTAGAGGCTCCAGCCCTGTGACCTCCAGACCTTGAGCCATGAACGCTAAGGTTCAAGGCCTGAGAGGGCCACCTGCTTGCGCCCAAGTGTCTCGGCTCCTCCAAGCTCCCGGATCCACCCGTCTCATTAGAATAAAAACACAAATGGACACACATATGTAGGAGGACCAACTCCTTTCTAGATGCCTCTGGAAATCCTCAGAGTTCCCCGGTGTAGCTTCTAGGTGGTTCCGAGCCTTTCCCTTAGAATCTGCTGCTTCTCACACAGTCCTCTTCGCTAGGGCACATGCCGCTATGATGGGTGAGCCAGATGAGGTCTGCATTTACTGAAGAGCTGGGGTGAGCTGGGCTGGGCTGGACTGGGCCAAGCTGGTATGGCTCACATGATGGGTTTCCTTCTTCATTCCTACCAGAACATCCTTACCTTCTGCCTTTTCCCCTGGGCTCCCAGCTGCTGCCACCCACGCTGTTAGCTCTCCTCTCACTGATCAAATCCCACCTCTTCCCACATCGCTTTGCTTCTTAGCTTTCCCTAGAGCCCTCCCGACCGACCCCTAAACCCAAAGCTCGCACTCTTCCCTAGTGACTAAAAGACTACCCTCTTCTGGAGACCAGACCTGGGAACCACGTGGCATCCCGGTACATATTTTGGGATTACCACAGGGGCTGCACGTTGATGCTCACGTTGCTGTGGATCTGGCTCTCTGTAGAATGTTTGACTGCACTGCTTCTTCTTCATGCTCAGTGTCTTAGTTACTCTTCTGTTGTTGTGATAAGACACCATGGTTGACCATGGTAACTTATAGAAGAAAGGGTTTATTTGGGACTTAAAATCAGAGGGTTAGAGTCCATGATGGTGGAGCAAAGGCAAGGAGACAAGGAGAGCTGAGACTACATAGCTTTTCCATTAAAAATATCTTTAAGATTTATTTTTATTATCTTGTATATATGAATGTCGTGCTTGCCAGGATCCCTTGGAACTGTATATAGAGTTGTGACCAACCATGTGGATGCTGGGATTTGAACTCTAGTCCTCGGAGAGAGCATCAAACGTCATCTCGCTGTCCCCTCATCAGTCCAATGTACAGGTGAAGAAGTGGAGGCTCGGAAAAATCAGTGACTTGCCTCACAGCCAGCAGGTGGCAGAGGTGGGATTTGAACACGGGTCCCAAATCTTACTCTTGGCTGTTGGAATCTTCTTTCCAGTCCGTTTGTCTGGCTTTTCTTACACTCGGTATGTAGGAGCCTGAAAGACGGCTCAGCTAGTTAAGTGCTTGCTGTGCGAGAGTGAGGACCTGAGTTCAAATCCTGGTACCCATGTGAAAAACGCTAGGCATAGTGGTACATACCTATAATCCCAGTGCCTGGGAGGTGGAGATGGGGATTGGGGGGGGGGGCTTGCTGGCCAGCCAGGTTAGCCCCAGGGTCAATGAGAGACTGTACTCTGCCTCCCTACCCACAATCAGATGGTCAAGATAGATACCTGATGCCCCTTCCTGCCACCACCAAACAGTGTGTGACACTAAGTGAAAAAGACATTCTCTGTTCCAGCCACGGCTCAGATTTCAAAGCCAGGGAAGCTGACATCTCTATTGCATTAGCCCCGTAATCCTTAGCTCACTTCAAAATTTTGTCTCCTGTCCTGGTAATGTCCTTCTAATCCTCACCCAGATTCTACACTAGGGCACTTTCCACAGAGGTGTCACGTGCCTGTGCCTTGCCCTTTCTTCTTTGTCTCTTTGACCTGCTTCGGAGAGTGTCCCTTTAATCCAAGCTTTCCGGAGTTTACCTAACATGGGGCAGGGGGCAGGATGATCCCGGCTGTGACCCTGTGCTCTCTCCTGCCTCATGTACCCTAGGTACCTGCTGGTGGCTGACACTCCTCTGTCCTCTACTTCTTTGTCTTTGTAAAGCAGAGGAGATCTGTGTGAAATGGTTTGAGACTAGTTAATGCTGAGTTATCCTGTACGCTGCTGCCGATTTGTTTTAGGATCCAGGGAAGACTCTTCGCCACCACTCCCCTCTCCTCCCAAGACAGTTTCACTCATATGGTGATGACTTTCGCCCCCACAAGACTCTGGTACCAGCTTCCTTTCCCTCCTCTTCACATATCCCTCAGCCATTACACAAGGAGAGAAAGAGACACCCCTCAACACCTCCACCAACCATTTATAGCCAATACCTCATCAGGAAGGAGAGGTACTGGGGGCATCTTCCCCACCCGTGATGGGAAATCAAACGCTCGGTCTTGTGTGGGTGTCCGTAGCTGCTCTCTGTTTATGGTCGTGAGCCACGTCATAGCTGAATGAGTCTCAGGAGGCTCTCCCCATCCTCCAGCTCTTAGACTTTTATGTCTTCATCTGCAGTGCTCCCTGGACCTCTGGGGGTGTCTCTCTGTGTGCCTCCCCTCGCCCTCTTTCCATCCTTCCTTTCCACTTTTTTTTTTCATATAAAACTCAATTCAGTGCCTCTGAACTCTTAACCATGTGTCAACTGACACAAACTGCTGCTCTGCAGCCACATCCCAGACATCAGCACACTTAAGCAGGGGATTGCTTTTAGATCGGTGCTAGAATATCCAAGGGGGAAAGACAGGTGCTCATGTTACAACTGAGGACACAGAGACCTCATGTCCCCAGCAGAGCCAGGGAGGGTTGACAGGAACACAGTCTAAGTAAGTACCAGCTCCCTGGACCATGGACAACTTAGCTGGAACCTTCAGGCAAGAAAATACCCTGGGTGCCAAGTACCACTCTGGGTGGGAGCTCTGTGTCTGGTGTAGACCAGGAGGAGGGTGTTGGCTGTATGGTCCCTGTCACACTGTCTCCAGGGACCTTTCTGCTCTGCTACCTGGCTCTTCGTCTGTCTCTACAGCATCTCGCACCCCCTCTTTCCGCTTCTGTAGTTTTTATTTCCCAGCTGGCTACCTCTCAGCATCTCCCCGCTTCCCTCCATCTCCCACACTCTGCTCCAGACAGGTTCAATTACTCAAAGCGCCTCCAGCCCACCACCTCCAGCTCAGCTAGCCTCCAAAGTTGGTGTTCCATTCCCGATGGTGGGGCGCCTGTACCTACTTTATGCTTGGTTCACTGCAGCAGTGTCTCCCACACTTGGCTGCACATGGTTATTATTTAGGAGTGTCTCACTGATACTCAGTGCTTAGACATTCTGTGTCATTGCTGCTGTGTAGGACCTGGACACTGGGATTTCAAAGCTCATTCTCAGGTTGTAATGGGACAGTTGAACCCACATAAAAGAGTGTGTGCATTCTTGAGTGGACAGGGTTTGTCACCAGAAGTGCATACTCTGCTGCACACATCATAGACTGATATTTTGGGGGAAGGGATACACACACACACACACACACACACACACACACAGAGGCTTGAAGGAGGGTTAGAAGTGTGTGTATCCCATAGAAGTGTATGTATGTTTGTATATGTTGTATATGTAGATGTATATAAATGTATATATGTATCTGTGTGTTCATGTGTGTGTGTATCTGTGTATATATGTGTATGCGTTCATATATGTATACGCATATATATGTATGTGTGTATATGTATGTGTATATTTGTATATGTATGTGCTTATGTGTGTATGTATATATGTGTATGTATATATGTGTATGTATATGTAGTGTGTGTCTGTGTGTCCATGTATGTGTGTCTATGTGTATATGAGTACATGTTCATATGTGTGTACGTGTATATATGCATATGTATGTGTGTACATGTATGTGTATATTTGTATATGTATGCGCTTATGTATATATGTGTATATATATGTAGTATATGTATGTGTGTGTCTGTGTGTCCATGTATGTGTATGTGTGTGTAAATATGTGTGTGTGTGTGTTTTATCTGCATTGATTTATTGTACTGAGAAGGCAGCTCAATGGGTAAAAACACTTCCTACATAATCATGAGAACCTGAGTTCAAATCCCCAGTACCCATGCATGCCTATAAACCCAGAACTGGTGATGGTGGGAGGGAGACAGACAGATCCTAGGAGTTTACTGGACAGATAACTGAGCCAAACAGGGGAGCTCTAGGTTAGAGGGACACCTAAACCCATCTGCCTCAGGAGAATAAGATGGAAAGCAACAGAGCAGAGAGACCTGGTGCCCTCTAGGCATGAATGGGCATGCATGATGCCCACATGCATGCACCCCTCCATATGTGCACACGTGCACACACACAAACATAACACTGTGCCAAGCTTCAAGATTGAAGAGCAGGGCAATCAACCACATTGGCATTTTGGCCTCTCTTTAAAGAGATTCTATTGTAGTGTGGGCTTCTTGCCCTTGTTCCTGTTTACCACAATCCCCACCTCTCCCTTATACTCACCCCTCACAAGTGTTTGTCTTTGATTCCCTCTGTCTAAGTGATCCTCTATACAGAATCCCAAGAATTGCCTTTTTTTTTCCCCAGAAAGGGAGGGAAGGAGGCAGGCAGGGAGGCAGGGTAGAAGGGAGGGAGGAAGATATTGACCCCAGGGTTGTTTGAGCCTGTCCCTTTCCCAGCCTCTGTCTTCAATCTTTCAGGCCCTACAACTGAGCTCTGTTTTTAAAACCCCAGAGTTCTTTTCCATTGAAAAAGCCATTTCAAGGTAGCTGGCCTCTTAGTGGATGGACTGGCTGGGCCCTGAAATGAACCTGCTCACGCGTCTCCCCCTAATAGAAACCAGCACTCGCCAATATCACATCCCACTGGGCTGAGCTGTGTGGCGGTTAATTACACCAGCAAATAGAGATTGCTGAACAAACCCCATTAGCGAGCAGAGAGGAGATTAGATCTTTAGAGGTGAGCTCTGGAATGTGCAACGCCGTCTTCCGTCTTCCGAGGAAGGGCTTGGGTTTTAGCCCTCAACCTGATCAACACTTTGCTTACAGCTAGCGCCTCCAGAAAGACATATTTAAGAACCGCGATTCACAGCATCCAGCTGACTTTTTAAGTTCTTGCTGGCTCATTTTTCCTGAATGAATGTCACAGAAAAAGTCCAGATGTTGGAATCTGCAGGGTGGTCTTGCGGTGAGGTGCTGAATAATGCATTCAGGTCTGTCTCAGCCCTGGCCAGACAGCTGAACCTGCAAAATGGCCTTCAGAGGAGGTGGAATGGGGGTGAAGGGCTCCTCTCAGGTAGAGACTTAGGAAGGCAGGTTCACATCAGGAGAAAGAGTTGCTGTGTGAGCATCCTTAGGGCAGGGGGTGTGGCTCAGATGGTAGAGGGTTTGCCTATGTGCAATGCTTTGGGTTCACATTCCAGTCCTGTGTAAACCAGGAGTGGTGGCAAAGGCCTGTAATCCCAGCATTTGAGAGGTGGAGGCAGGCAGATCAGGAGTTCAAGGTTAACCTCGATTTTAAGGCTAGCCTGGGCAACATAAGACCGTTTTCAAAACAAAACAACTAAAAATAAATAAGCACATACACATATACGTACACAACACATTACACATGCACACACATATACACAAATATACACACATACCACACACATATACACACATACCACACATACATACACACACACCACAAAACAAACATACACCACACACACACACATACACACATACCACACACATATACACACATACCACACACACATACACATACAACACGTATACGTACACACACACCACAAAACAAACATACACACACCACATACACATACATACACACACATACATACATACATATACACATACCACATATACACATACCACACACACACACACACACACACCCATATACATACACACAAACCACTCACACACCACATATACATGCCACATTCACACACCACACACATACACACATATGCACACAAACATACATATTCACCACATACATATACATACACATACCACACACATACATATATAGCACACACATACCACACACATATATACATACACACACACATACACACACCACACACACACACATACACATCACACATACACACAGAACCCGCCCCCACATATACATACAAGCACACACACACTCACACACAATCTGTCACCAGTCCTTCCTTTAACACTATGAACTTATATGTATATGGGTTGTCCATGTCAGATGAGTGCCAGCGTCAATGAAAGAATGGCTTTGCATGTGGTCAGTGTCTTAATGTGAATTCCTTAGGCAGGTCAGAGACTCAGCTGTAGCAACTTCCTGTGTGATATGGTACCTGGGAACTGTGGAAGGGAAGGAAGCAAGGACATGGGAAGGAAGAGAAAAGCTGGTGGTGCCCATGTCTGTAATCCTAGCACTCAGGCGGAAAGTGGGCATGGAGAATTGGGGGCTAGCCTGGGCTACGCAGGTCAAAACAAACAAAAAATAAAATATGGACATAAATAAAGAAGGGCGGAACGTGATCTGAGAGTGGCAAGTCAGCAGGCTGGGATTAGGGTCGGCAATGGTGACTAGTAACTCAGTGCCATGGGTGAGGTTATGGGGACCTCAGTTGCTGTGTGGCTGTAAATCTGCAGGCGTATTTACCTGCAGGCTCTTCTCCAGGGCAATGCTCATTTGCTGATTGCATAGTGGCCATCAGTCCCTCCAAGAGTTGGAGTGTGGAGTCCCCTCCATGCCAAGACCCCGCCTCCCTTAGTGTGCTGCTGGCTTTCCTGCTGCCCCGGGGTGGGGGGGCAGTCAAACCCATCCCTGCCTGCTGGGCATGTAGGAACACACAGGTCAGGTGGAAACTCACACAGGCTCAGTGAGCACCAGGTCAGGACCAGCCAGTCACACAAGCTCAGTGAGTACCCAGAGGGAGCTGGGGTGCTGGGTGTGACCTCATTCTCCTGGGGATTTGCAAGGCAGGTGAAGCCCTGCTCAGCGTCCTGATGGATGTTGATAGTGTTGACTGATCCTGCTGGAGAAAGAAAAGACCCTTAGGGGGCTCAGGCTCTTGGACTCTGCACAAGGAGTTTCTGGGAACTGATCTTATTCAACAGTCAGACTCGTAAATGCTTAAAGATCCATGTGTGGGGATTTCCTTTGCATCATTGTTAACATGGGGGTAGGGAGAAAGGAGAGAGAGACCCCCCCCCCCGCACAATTCTTTGACCAACCGGAGCCCAGCAGTAGATGTGTGTATGTCACTGGGGTCCTTAATGTGATGCGGCGTATTTTGACATTAGTGACATATGAAGACATCCTTTACATGTATTAAGTGGATCCAATTAGGATTTAAAGTCATGCATGAAGATGGGTACTGCTTTTTTTGTTTGTTTGTCTTGAGATAAGGTTTTACAATATAGTCCTGGCTGGCCTAGCTTGCTACGTATACCAGGCTGGCCTTGAACTCAGAGATCTGCCTGCCTCTGTTTCCTGAACACTGGGATTAAAGGCATGAGTCACCATATCCAGCCTGGGTAATGTTTTTGTATAAAGGGTTCTGCATCTCTTTCCATCTGCTATGGAAGGCAGGTGTATGTATATGTATATGTGTATGTGTGGTGTGTGTATGTGTGAGTGTGGTGTGTATGCATGTGTGTGCATGTGTGTAAATGTGTAGTGTGTATGTATGTGTGTGTGGTGTGTATACATATATGTGTGTGTATGTGTGTGGTGTGTGTATACACTATATGTGTGTATGTGATGTGTGTATATATGCTATGTGTGTGTATATGAATGAGTATGTGATATGTGTGTGCATGTGTGTGTGTATGTGTGTGTATTGTACTCACCTGTGTAGGTATGTATAGTGGCCACATGTTCACAACAGATGTCTTCCTTAATCATTTCTCAACAGTAGTTTGAGATAGGATTTCACTGAATCTGGATCTTGCTTTTGGCTCAAGTCAATGGCCAGCAAACCCCAGTGGCCTCCTGCCTCCACTTCCCCAGTGTTAGGGTTACACCACACATACATTCACATACACTACACATACATACACACACACCACACATACATTCATACACACCACACATATACACACACAGAGACAGATATACCACACCCCCCTATACACACCACACACATACACCACACACACATACTCTCACACATACCACACACACATACACACATACATACATATAACACACACACACACACTCACACACACATACATACACTGGCCACCATGCCTGGCTCTTCACTGAGTTCTAAAGATCCAAACTCAGGCCTTCAGGCTTGTGTAAGAAGGAATTTACTTATTGAGTCACCTTCCTGGCCCTGAATGTATTCTCTCTTTCTCTTTTAAAAAAAACTTACTTATTTGTATATTTTTGTGCACATGAGTACTTTGCATGTATGCCTATATGCCAGAAAAGACTGTTGGATCCCATTACAGATGGTGGTGAGCCGCCATGTGGTTGCTGGGAATTGAACTCAGGGCCTCTGGAAGAGCAACCAGGGCTCTTAACTGCTGAGCCATCTCTCCAGCCCCTAAATGTATTCTTAAGGTGAAGTTTCAATGTGTTCTTCCTACATCATTTGAGTATTTGATTATTCTACAGCAACCACACTAGACTTTGACAATTAGAACACAACATAATCTTTCTATTTTAAAAGCACAGATGAGACCTGCTTCTCCCAAGGGGCTGTATTGTCAAGAGCCTCTCATCTTTATGAATATAAAAATGAGTTTTCACTTTCCCACAAAAGCTCTGACTCATAGAAATGAGTTTCGGAACCTTTTTATTTGTGTCCTGTTACCAAAGGCGAAAAAAAAAAATTCAATTGCAGAAATCTACACCTTCCCCACGCTCCGGTTACTTCACTCCTAAAATCCAAATTGTATTTATTTTTGGCTTTTGGATGGGTGAAGCTGTCTCTGATCTTATTTTTCCGTGTGTGTGTGATAATTTGCATCTTCTGTTCAAAGCCTCCTCTTTGACTTGCAGCCTGTCAGCAGAACACAAGCACAGCCTTCTGTGACAGGGGAGTCTTTACTTCAAACGGAACAGGAAGCAAAGCTCTTAAGTTCAAAGATTCAAATGGGTGTGCATAGTGTGTGTGTGTGTGTGTGTGCGCGTGCAGTGCCTGTGGAGACCAGAAGAGGGCACTCCATCCCCCTGGAACTGGAGTTACGGAGGGTTGTGAGTTGCCACATGGGTGCTGGGTACTGAACTTGGGTCTTCTGCAAGAGCAGTAAGGGCTTCTAATCACTGAGCCATCTCTCAGTCCCTGTTTTGTTTTGTTCTGTTTTGTTTTTGTTTTTGTTTTTTTTAAGACACAGACCCTGTGGAGAATCATCTGCCAAGTTTACATATTCATTTACTTAGATAGGAGACTATATTTTATAAAAAGCTCCTTGCTCTTAGCTTCTTTTCATTCAAATGTGTCTTGGATACCCTTCCCAATGTACCTGTTCTTTTAATAGCTGGGTAATGGCCCATCATATGGTACCTATCTCTCCTGCTCTGACTCCTCTGTTCTAAAATAGTCATGTCTTCCAACATTTTATAAGTTTTTATTTCGTTATCTTATTTTGAGACAGGTTCTCACACTGGTGTTGAACTTAGGCCAATCCTCCTGCCTCAGCACTTCCCCTCCCCTCCCTTTGGCTGGTTCTCTGTTGCCATTCCCGAATGGAAGTCTCATCTTGGGTCCTAGAGAATACAATGTACTCCATGGTTCTTTAACTTTGGGCCAACGGGAAGCTGGGATGTGAGGGTGTGTCTGGCAGTCAGAAGCTCTGTGACCTACTGTGGGGGAGGGTGTGTGTGACTCACACGTGTGAGCCCTTTCTCAGCCTGGCTCAAGAATGAAACTCAGACTCCAGCAGTAGCCTGAGCCATTCCTCCTTCTGAGCACAGTCTCACTAACTTGTGCACAGCGCAAAAGGCTCCACTTCAGAGTGATTTGTTGGGCAGCACTTTTTTGAAAACAGCAGGCAGCACATCCTCTATGCCTTGCTATTAACCAGTATACACAGAGCTCTCCCTATCCTGATGCCTGAAAGTGCCTGTCTCCCAGTCGGAGACCAGCACTTGGGAGTGGGGGTGGGGATTTCTGGAGTTACTGAGCAGTCAGACTAGCGGTATCATTGAGCTCCAGGTTTAGTGAGATATTCTGTCTCCAGAAATAAGGAGGGGAGGGATAGAGGAAGAAGCCCACTGTTGGCCTTTGATCTTTGACCTTTGGTTCATCTAGTGGTCAAAGCTCAGGCTCAGTGGTGGAACAAGACTGAACCCCGGCCCACCAAACAAATGAACTGCCCCCATAACTGAAGTCTCCATCAGTGTCTGTCTCTGTGTTTGCCCCTTAGTTGTTGCTCTTCACCTATATGAGCCTATTCAGGATACTACTTCAAATCTTAAGGTGGCAGCCACCCTAACCCCACCTCCTCCTTTTGGGTTCCATCGAGCCCATTGTCCAGTGTGATCCCCTTTTGCCTTCAGTTCTTGGTATAGACAGACTGCCTGTCACTGTCACCTGTGGATGAAGAACACAGCCAGGCTGACCTCTATCCTGTTGAATGTTTGTTTCTAGAGCGGATTGTTGAATGAGAGCAGATGAGCATGAAGGGCCTGCCCTTGCTTGGATGAGGGTGTGATTGCCTCAAGCTGCAAAGGGACTTTGAGTCTCATATGCATGGTCCTGAGTCACAGAAGGGTAGCTTGGAAGGGTGGGCAAATGGGAAGTCTGAGGGTTGGAGGGTGGTGGTTATGTAACCCCAGCAATCTTTTCTCAGATCCCCACTGTCTCCCCAGTGCCAACCCCAAGACACCCGGCTCAGCTCCCTCCCTCCTTCCCTCCCTCCCTCCACTGCAGGTAAGTCGTTGATCATTCGGCTGAGAGCACAAGCTATTTAAAGAGCCATGTGATTCCAGGGCTGAGTCACGGCTGGACCCGAGGCTGGGCAGTGCAGATGTCCAGTACTGTAGTACAGGCAGTCACGGTGGCCCTGCCTCAGACCTCAGCAAACCAGCTTAGAGGTGCTCTATCGTGCTGATTAAGATGAGATGGGACCCTGATACCGCCACTGCCACCTCCACACCTGATTGCCGTGGCCGTCCATCGGCCAGCCATAGTGGGACTTACTCAAAAGCTCTGCTGCTGTGTGACCTTGTATGTGTGTGTCGGGGAGTTGAACAACGTGTAGGAGCTTTAGTGTCCTCCTTTGCAAAATGGGGTTAAATAGCTACATTGGCCAGTATGAGAGGAGGTGAATATGGCTGTGTGTGGGAAGCCTATACCACAAACCCAGGCTTGTAGCAAGCAAATGACAGGTAGAAACTTGAATTAACATGAGCAAGCAAAGTGGGCGGAGCCCTGTGGACTACATTTCCCATGCTTCCCAGTTCCTACCTGGGACAGACAGGAATGCTTGTGGGCAGGATGGAGGAGAGCCTGTATTCATTTCTGGGTCCCCTGCCTCTCTCCCCTCCAACCTTTATATGCTGTGGCTTCCTCTTGCCTTGTGACCTGATCCTAGGTTCTTTTCTCTGTGCCAACACTTAGGAACAATTCTGGCTTCTTTTTGTGTGCATATGTGCGTTTGGGGGGAACGTGTGTGCATGTGTGTGTGCACATGGAGGACAAAGATCATCCTTAAGTGTCAATTCTTCGGGCACTGTCCACCTTTTGTTTGGAGACAGGCTCTTGTGCTGAGATCTAGGACTCACCACTTGGGCTATGTTTCCTGGCAAGCAAGCGCAGACGTCATCCTGTCTTCCCAGGGCACTGCTGGGATTACAAGCATGCAACACCAGGTAGGCTTTTAAGCAGTTTTGGAGGATCAAATTAAGATCCCATGATTGCGCAGCAAACACTTTACCAATGGAGGCATCTTCTAGTAGCCAAGTGTGGCTTCTTGCTATGGCTGGCCACTTCCTCCCTCTTGGCTCCTGGTCTTTTCCATCCCCAGTTTCCAGTATCAAATCTCCCCTGTTTGGAAGCTTAGAGTCTGTCTCTATTTGGTGTCCCATCCGATGAGTGTGGCCTTAGGATCTTCAGATTCTGAGCAACAGACCACCTTTGCCAAATTGCCTGAGCCTTGAAGAGACTTTACCCTGCCCCAGGAAGGGTTCTTTTTTTCAGTCTTTGCTTTGAGGGAGAGAAGTCACTTTCTGGATTCTCTTCGTTAGGCATTTTCCATCCATCAACTACTCTGCTGCTTGTCAGCCTGGTCCCAGCTGCTCTGAGAAAAATGCATCTGTGGGGAGTCAGAAGATGCTCGCCCATGCAACAGGAGGAAGAGCGGTGCTTCTGTGGGGCGTGTACAGTCTGAGTGAGGACACGAGTCTCTCATGTCCACATTTGGAGCTTTACATAAGGAAGTCAGGTTTCTGTGAATTTCGGTCCTAAGACATCAGGAAGGCTGTAAGCTGTTTTTGCTTTTGTCCGACAAGGGTGGGATCTGGCGAACAAAGACCCCATGAGGCGGGACCAAGTTTTTCTCCCTTCAGGAGTTGGCTCAAAGGCTGCCTCTTCCACTTACTTCAAATGGAAGTGTCTGACCTGGTATTCACTACCCACCCACCCAGGTGACTGTTCCTTGCCACACTCAGTACTTAATTGTGTGTGCCTATGTGCATGTGAGAATGTGTGCATGTGTGTATGTACACCTGTGAATGTGTGCATGTATGCCCATATGTATGTATATATAGGGGTTAGGGGTACGTGTATGTGGAGGCCAGAGGTCAACATCTGGTCTTCCTTGATTGCTTTCTGCCTTGTAGTTTTGAGACAAAGTCTCTCAGCGAACCTGTAGCTCATTCATTTGGGGAGTCTGGCCAGTGAACTCCAGGGACCACTCCACCCCCATTTCTACCCCAGCACAGGTCTTATAAACTTGTGCTGATGACAAAGTACAAGGTCGACTCTTCACTGGTCTAAACTTAGATCCATATGTGTGGCAGGCTCTTTACTGACTGCGCCATCTCCCCAGCCCAGGGTCTAGCCTGTTTTGACTGAATTAGCAACTGCTTTTGTGAAACCACAACAAACTTTTAATCTCACTGTTTTCATGGGCATCTCTGGCTGGCTTTAACCTGCCACCTCTCTGCAGTTTCTCCCTCCCTCCTGCCTCATCCCCTGCAGGGGTAAGGTGAGCGGTATCCTTGTAGTCTAATTAGGAAGTTGCAGTAGAAAACATTACCATTTCTGCTTTGAAGCAAACTTTCCTTGCTTTAAAGGACAAAAAGAACCCCTACTGAATTCTGTGCTGTGGTGAAATTAGTTTTCCAAAGCAGATGTGGAAGCTAATTTGTGTGTTGCTGTCAGCGGGAAGCTTTGAAATTAATTGTCTTTGCCAACCTCATTGAGATCTAACACGGTACGTTTAATGCACAAGCCTACTCCTTCCCTACCCGTGTCTGGGGACAGAGAGACCTGTCTCCTTCCCCCTCAAGAAGGAGACGGAGCTTGGTGTTGACTTCAAAATTAAGATGGGGGGGGGAATAGCAGCAGAAAGAAGTGTCTGAGTGGAGGCGAGGTGGTAGAACTTGGACTCTAGAGACTGTTCTGATGTCTGCGGGCAGGGGCCTTTCTGTGTATTTGTGTGGTGCTGTGTATGCTCACACGTATATAGGTGTGTGGAGGCCAAGAGATATCAAATGTCTTGTCTCAGTCACTCTTCATCCATATGCTAAAGCAGGGTCTCTCACTGAACCCAGAGTTTGCCCATTCCGCTGGTCTAGCCAACCAGCCTGCTCCAGAAATGCCCTGCCTCCACCTCCCAAGCCCTGGGGTCATGGGGAAACTTCTATGCCCTCTTTTATATGGGTGCTGGGGACCTGAACTTGTGTCCTCAGGCTTATATGGCAAGCCTTGTACCCACCGAGGCACCTTCCCGTTTGACCAGACTCCTCCAAGCGTCTGGTATAGCTTTGGTAGACTTTATAGTTTCAGGTGATATTGTTATGTAAGCGTGCATTATTACCGTCTCTGTCACTTAATGTCAGGGGTACATTCTGAGAAATGTGCCTGCAGGTGATCTTGTGTGACGTGCTTACATTAAAATGGTTGCAGGGTTACCAGGCAATGAGATTGTGGCATCATTGAGCATAGGGCTCTTGTTTATTTGCCATATTCTCTCTCTCTCTCTCTTCACTTTTATCTTTTATTGGATATTTTCTTTATTTACATTTCAAATGTTATCCCCCTTCCTGGTTTCCCCACCCTTCCCAGAACCCCCTATCCCACTCCCCCTCCTGCTTCTATGAGGGTGTTCCTCCACCCAATCACCCACTCCCACCTCCCCACCTTCAATTCCCCTACGCTGGGGCATCTATCGAGCCTTCATAGGACCAAGGACCTCTCCTCCCATTGATGCCTGACAAGGTCATCCTCTGCTGCATGTGCAGCTGGAGCCATGTGTACTCCTTGGTTGGTGGCTTAGTCCCTGGGAGCTGTGTGTGTGTGTGTGTGTGTGTGTGTATGTGTGTATGTGATGTGTCTGGTTGGGGCCACGTGGCCCATTATTGACTGTTTCCTATAGAGGTGCAGTGTTCATGTTTGAATTGAAATGTCTCCAACATGCCTTTGAATTTAAATATTTGCCTCCTCAGTGGGCAGGTGGTGCTGTTGTGGGGAGGGATTGTAGAGTCTCTGGGGCAGGAGGCAGGGTTGGCAGAGGTCCACGGGGGATGTGTCTTGGTGGCGGTGTCCACTGCTAGTGCCGCTGAGCTCTGTGGTCCAAAATGTGAGGCAGCATGAGATCGGCTTCCACTACTAAGGCTCTGGTTGCCCTAACCATTGTTCCATCTGCACCATGATAGAACTTCCTCCTCTACATTGCTTCTGGCTGATGTTTATCGCGACAAAGGAAAAGTAGCTGATGCAGGCAATAATACAATGTGGCTGCCTCGCTAACTCCAGATCCAACAACCATGCAGCTATACACACGCCTTTCCTATATTTCTGAAGAGTCTGGTTCTCTGAGTCACAGCCACACTATGCCTCCTTAACCATCTCCCTGCTGTTGAAGATTTATGCTGTATTCAATTTTCCCTTGTTCCCCGTAAGCACCCTTGCTCTGCCAGTCTCTTCTCAGATACATATTGGGAGCTGAAACAGCTGGCCATTCTGCCCATCTTAACATAAGTCGATTGAATATGTTAAATCTCATATCGGGTCCTGGATCACCCGGGGTCCCAGGTGACCCCAGCTTTATGGCATCGCCACTCAAAGACACAACCAATGGACAGAAATGATATAATTGGCTATATATTTTCTTTATTTACATTTCAAATGTTATCCCACTTCCTGGTTTCTCTACCCTTCCCAGAAACCCCTCTATCCCATCCTCCCCTCCCCCTGCTTCTATGAGGGTGCTCCTCCACCCACCCACCCACCCACTCCCACCTCTCCGCCTTCAATTCCCCTACCCTGAGGACATCTATGGAGCCTTCATAGGACCAAGGACCTCTCCTCCCATTGATGCTCACCCAGTTGCTTTGGGAAGCTCCGGGAAGGCATTGTGGGGCTTCCAGAAGCACGCTGTTTTAGGCAAATTGGCTTCTTATAGTTTTGGAGAGCATTGCAACTGTTTATTTCACATGGAATCCTGTCTGCTTGTTGAACAAAACAAGGTGGGGTAGGAGTTGGTGGCTTCTCCAATGGAAAGCAGATTTCATTATAGAATGTGGGGTCTACCGAGAGAGCTCTGCGGCTCAGTGGCTGTGTGTCCTGGGAAGGGGCAGACAGTCCAGTGTCCTTCCCTGTCCCACCGCCCGTAAGCCATCTCTTGGTTTTCTTGCTGAGGATCCTCAATGCCTCCATACCTCCTTGCTCCTGTCTTTGAAAGCCAACTGGCTGAAATTAGCCATGGGGGTCTTACGTGTATAATCTCAGCACTTGGACAGGTAAGGCAGGAGGGTTATATGCACTGAGGTCAGCCTGTGCTACAAAACAAGAGCCTGACAGAAGTAAAACTTTTTAAAAGGAGGGGAAAAAAGGAAGGAGGGAGGGGACATGGAAGGAGCAGGAAAGAAATCTGCTAAACATAATTGGTGGCTTTAATTATTATTTATTTTATTATGCTTATATGATTTTTTGTTTTGTTTTTTGTTTTTTGAGACAGGGTTTCTCTGTATAGCTCTGGCTGTCCTGGAACTCACTCTGTAGACCAGGCTGGCCTTGAACCCAAAAATCTGCCTGCCTCTGCCTCCCAAGTGCTGGGATTAAAGGCATGCGCCAACACGCCTAGCTGCTTATATGATTTTTTTTTTTTTTGAGACAGGGTTTCTCTGTGTAGCCCTGGCTGTCCTGGAACTCACTCTGTAGACCAGGCTGGCCTTGAACCCAGAAATCTGCCTGCCTCTGCCTCCCGAGTGCTGGGATTAAAGGTGTGTGCCACCATGCCCAGCTGCTTATATGATTTTCAATGATAGAAAAACCTTAAAGCTATAAGGAATGGAGAAAATAAAGCGTCCAAGTCCGTTGAGCCTTCATCCATCTTGACTACTTACCCACGGATCTAATGTCTTTTCTGTCGCTGTAACCAATACCTTGACAAGAAAGCTGCATGGGCTTAAGTCTTACCTCTTTCACCCCCAAGCCGTCTCACCTCTCCAGACATCAACTTTCTTCTCTTCAACAGCAGCACCCACTATGTGTGAGCACCTAGTGGGTCCAATCAGGGCGAATCTCCCATGAGCTCATGTGCTGGGAAGCTTGGTCCCTGCTCATGAGACCTTTTTCTCCTAGGCTTGTGTGGAATCTGAAACAGGAGGAGAAAACTCCTAAGATGTACCATTGGGAACGGTGTTTCAAGACAGAAGAAGTAAAATGTAGATATAGTGGGGGCTCAGCTCCCTGTTGCAAAAACTGCCCTCTTCTTCTTGCCCAGTGTGAGGTCTTATCCCAGCATTGAACTTGAGATTTCTGTTCCAGATTGAGCTTATGTGTTTTTCTCACCTTCAGCCCTTCTATCTTTTCTTCCCCCTTAAAAAAGAGCCACCCTCATTTACAGGCGGATGGGATGGAAGGGAAAGGAAACGTGTTTTTTTTTTTTCCCTCCCTACTTTTCAACGTTTTAATGCTTTGAGGAGAAAGATTAAAGCTCGTTAGAGAAAGTAGGGGTGCATTTTCTAAAACGATGCTTGCATTTGCTGTTTCAAAGTCTCTTCCTGTTGACCGCACTGGATGAGTAAAGACTATCAGCCAAATTCTTTGGTCAAATTAAGCAAGCTTTATTTTCTGTCAGACAGGGTTATCTCCCTACAGCGGGGCTTGAGAAAATAGCACCGAGCACAGGAGAAGCTAGGGCCAGATTGCAAAGTTAGGAGTTTTTCAAGGGTGGGGGCTTTTTCAGAAGGGTTTTGCTTGCATAGGAACTTGCCTAAACATTTCAAAATTATTTGGCAGGACATCTTATTAAGGTGGCAATCAGGGTATAGGGGCACAGAACAGGTCAAGTTCTAGAAAATGTGTCAAGACACAGGCAAACCCAAGTTTTACAGAAGACAGGATCGAACTTGTTTTGGACTTGTAACAAGATGACTTTTAAGATGTAGTCACTGGTCAATCACTTCCTTCAAGTCCTGGTGAGAATAGAGTCACACATTCTCATACCCCCCTCAACCCTACCCACCACACACACACACACATACACACACACACACACACACACAAGCGAGAACGCACACCACTGGGAAAGTGGGTGGGGCAGGCAGAGGCTGCTGGGAAGGGAAAAAAAAATCAGGTAAGTGAGGATGACACAGGCACGCTGTGACAGAGGAACAAGCCACACTGTGAGAGAGAAGGGCGGGGAGATGGATGACGCCACAGATCAAAGGCTGAAAACGTCTATGAGCTCTCCACCCCCACCATTTTCATGTGTGTGTTGTACATGTATGTTATACATGTGTGTTGTACACATGTGCATTGTACATCTGTGTTATACATGTGTGTTGTACATGTGTGTGTGTTGTACACGTGTGCATTGTACACATGTGTGCCCACGCATGCAGAGGTCTGAAGTTGATGTCAGGGACCATCCTTAATCATTTTCTACCTTAGTCATTGAGGCAAGCTTAGTCAAACCCAGAGTTTGCTAATATTGCTGGGTCTCACTGGCCAACTTGCTCTAAGGGATCATTCTCTATGTTCATCCTCTAAGGCTAGGATTACAGGCAGGCTGCCACACACACCTGGCATTTATGTGGGCTCTGGGCATCTGAATGATGGTTGTCGTGATAACCATTGGGCAACCCTCCCTAGCTTTTGATGATAGGAAAGTGGTTGGGATGAGCACATTGTTTTTTTCTCAGATTGTGAAATTCTCAGATTGTCACTGGCATGCAGAAGATTAGGCCAGCTGGGCTGTGAGCTGTAACATTTACTGAACTGAGGCCATTAAACCTATACCCAGCTGCAACAGTGACCTGTGAGCCCTGAATAGTGAGTTCAGAGAACCAGACGAAGCCCTGGGGATTTCTCTCTGGTTTATGGTACTGCAAAGAGACCGAGCTTCTCGGCCTCTGGTCCTTGCTGTGGCATTTTGATGGCTTAGCATGCAAGGTTTGGTTTGCTGAGGCTGAAAACCATTGGGAAAAAAAAATACATTGTTCATTAAGAACAAAGAGTGCTGGTGCACACCTCTAATACCAGGACTTGGGAGGCTGAGGCAAGAAGATTGGGAGCTCTAGGCCAGCCTGGGCTATGCAGACAGTCCTTTCTCCCAAAAGGAGAATGTGTTTAAAGTATAATAATAAGTTAATAGTTTTAAATCCGATGAGTATCAGGCACTGTGCTGGTCCCCGAGGACACAGGACTAACAGCTTTGTGGGGTCCAGAGAAGCAGGGATAGAAGAGACATTTACATCGCCTCAGATGGGGGTGGGGAATTTATTCACTTCAGATGATGACACATGAGCTGGAAAGGTGGGAAATGACTGCAAAAGAAAAATTTAAAGTGCAGTTTCCAAGTTCACAGTGAAAGATGTAAAAGGCAGGAAAAGGCTGAAGAGGGAACCATGGAAAAAGCCAAGTGGAGAAAACCCAAAATAGAATAGTAGAATGAATCTCAAATGGCATCACAGTGACAATAAATATTAACGGCCTAAACTCATCAGGTAAAAGATAGGGATTGATGACTGGATGTGGAATTTAGCCGTGTCATTTTCTCAGTTTATAGTTTAAATACTTTTTACCTGTGTAGGATGGACACTTGTCACACTAATTATCCATTAGTATCTAGACATACATAACATAAAAACAGAGGTTTGTTTTCAGGAATGGATTATATTTGCCAAACATCTTTTCTCACTATTTGACACTTCCCCCTTTCCTGAGGGACTTTGTAAGATAGCAGGAACTGAGATAATTTAACAGACTAAGAACAAAGGGCAGGAGAGAAAAGAAAGGGAAGGGTGTTTATTGAATCAGGTAGCAGGTGGTCTTTAAAAAGTATATTACATTTATTTTCTTTATTGTGTGTGCACATGCATGCTATAATGCCAGTTAGAGGTCAGAGGACAACCTGTGGGAATCGGTTCTCTCTTCTACTGTGTGGGACCCCCATGATCAGATTCAGACTACCAGGCTTTCGTCTGCTGAGCCATCCTGCCAGTCCCCGGAGGGTTTTAGAAATAGACAGAAAGTGGCCTAAAGTATGAAGGTATATCCTGGTATAGCTTATTGATCAAAACACACCGTGGTATCAGACAGTCATAGTTTAATTAGCCTTTATTGAATACCTACGATTAGCAAGTCACTTTCCCATGGTACCAGATATCAACTGCTACAACAGTGCTGTGTAAGAAATAACCACAAAACCCCAGTGTCTCTACAGAGACACACATGGTATATTTCTCCATAGTTATAGATACCCTAGCTGATCTGCATAGGGCAGTAGTTCACAACCTGTGCACCGTGACCCCTTTGGGGGGTGGGACAGCCCTTTCACAGGGGTCCCATATCAGATATCTTGCACATCAGATATTTACATTATGATACATAACAGCAGCAAAATAATAAGTGATGAAGTAGCAACAAAATAATTTTATGGTTGGGGGTCATCACAGCGTAAGGAATTGAATTAAAGGGTGACGGCTTTATTACTATTAATTATATATTATTTATTAGCTGTATTAAAGGAAGGTTGAGAACTGCTGGTATAGGGTTTGGCTAATTTTTCTGGGTCTGCTGTGACCCTGGGCACTGGCTGGTCTGAGGTGGTTGTGGCTTGTCTTCTAGCAGACCAGCCAGGACCATGGTAGGTAGAGGCCAGGTTTGAAGACAGAGAGGGCAGGTGTTAGATGCTACAGGGCTGGGAACAGTCCATGAGTATTTACTGGCCAGAGTAAGGTATGGGCTGAACCAGAGTCAAGGACTGGAGAAACTCACTCCACCATCATGGGCCTATCTGCAAAGTCACATGGCAGGGAGCATGTGCAGGGAGAGGTAGCATTAGACTGTTTACTTCTGTGGCTGACCTATCATGTTCCTGTAGTTCTGGGAGGCCATTAGAAGCCCTTTCCATAAACTGACCATGTGCACATGTAACAGTGGCTTGGAGCCAGGTCCGCAAGAGCCTTTCAGAAGATGCAACCTCTGTCAGGGTTGTGTCACTGTTGCCGTGGCCACTGGTCTACGCTGTCCTGTCCCTGGATCTGGGGTTGAAGGTTCTGGTCCCCACATTGGCTTCTTTGGCTTCACTGCTGTCTGTCTGTCCCATTCTCTTTCCACAGAGGAGTAAAGCAGACGGTGAGGCTTTCTTGCTGTTGCTGTGTATTAATGTCTTTAGCCATTCGCTATCCAGACAGCTAGGAGGGCGATCTATTTAAAGAACATTTAGGCTCCTTTTTCCTTGGCTACCAAAGCTGTGCCAGGGATGGAGATGTGTCTGAAACAGGAACACAAAGGCCCTGGCATACAATAGACCCACCTCCCCTAGAGAGGGGAGAGGGGATCCTTGGGACACTTGCTTCCCTCCTGTTCACTGGATCATGAATTAGTTCTTTATTTTTATTTCCAAAGGAGAGAGCTTGAGTTTGAAACAGGCTACACATTGGCAAAGTGTCCCCTGCCCTGCTTAGGATACCTTACTGGAGAACCTCTTCATGGGCTCTTCTTACACTGAAGCTGGGGTGGGGGTTAGGAGGTAGGGGGCTCGTCCAGGCTTGGCTGTGCTGTACTTTGTCGGTCCCCTGGCCACGTCACCGGGGTCCCCTTCCACCACGCAGGATAAACCTAAAATGTAACTGATTTTATAGATGTGACGTCAGCTTCCCTTCCATATGGGAGGCACCAGTGTTCCTCCAGAGAACCCACACTCGGGGAGAAGAGCTGAACGAACGAACATATCAATAGACACCCCACAGCTCTCAGCATTTTAAGAAGGAGGAAACCCCCTCTCTCCAGAAATGCCAAGGAGCAAATGTGGTACTGAGTCATCAGAAAACAGACAGATTCCCGTCCCTCTTATTTTTAGAAGCCGCTGTCTAGGTACTGGGAGCAGTCGAGAGGGGGAGATTATATTTGGAAGTCCTAATTTGGGAGAGGCTGGCTTTAAAAAGCCAACAGGCTCCCATGGAAGCTGCTTGTCTTCCTTCTCTCCTCCTCTCTGTCATGCTGACGCCCGGTAAGCAGATCCCATGCAGAATCAAACAGATCCATGTTGCCTACCCTTGATGATGGTTTGCCTTTGTAGCTTCCCAAAGTCACAGTCTCAACTGTTGGCTGTCGTTGAGAACACACGGTACCAGGGACTTTGAGTTTTTTAAAAAGTTTGGAATGGCTGACTTAAAGAGGATAAAGCAAGGGAGGAGGGAGAAGAAGAGGAGGAGGAAGAGGAGGAGGAAGGGGAGGGAGAAGAGGAGGGAAGAAGGAAGAGGAGAAGGAGAGGAAGAAGGAGGGGAAGGAGGAGAAGAGGAAGAAGAGGAAGAAGAAGAAAAGAAGAAGAAGAAGAGGAGGAGGAGGAGGAGGAGAGGAGGAGGAGAAGAAGAGGAAGAGGAGGAGGAGGAGGAGAAGAGGAAGAGAAAGAGGAGGAGGAGGAGAAGAGGAAGAGAAAGAGGAGGAGGAGGAGGAGGAGGAGGAGGAGGAGCTGCTTCAGGCATGGCTGGATCCAGGTCCTCAAACCCTAGCATTAGGACTCAGTCTCTCTCCATTGCTCCCTTGCAGAGACATCAGTCTTGGGCTACAGTATACAAAGCCTTCAGCCATCTGAGGCTTACTTTCTAGCCACTTAGTGGCTACAATAAAAAGATGGTTCCTGATTCACATAGCAGTACCCTCTTTTAAGTCCAGAGCTCAGAATGCAGAGGCAGCCAGATGTCTGTGAGTTCAAGGCCAGTCTGTGCTATGTAGTTCTTCATACAACATATATTGCCCAAAAAGAAGGGTCTCTCTTTTCTATTTCACTTCCCTTTCCCCTCCCCTCCCTTTGTTTTCAAGACAGGATCATGCTACATTCTAGGTTCTATGTAGCCCAGGATAGCTTTGGACCCATTATGTAATGTGCCCCAGAAATGCCTTGAACTTTTGTCCTGTAACAGCTTCTCTACTGTTGGGATCACAGGCATATGCCACAATGTCTGGCTCCCCTCCATCCCTATCCCTAATACTGAGGATGGAAGTCAGAGCCACAAGCTGGCTGGGCAAATGCTCTACAACTGAGCTCTGCCCCTAACCTACGACATAACCTCTTTTTCTGAGAAATCAACAAAGATTTTAGATCAGAATCCCATCAGCTTGCTGAGGCTCTCTTGACTCCCTTTCCATACTAATGGTATCCATGGGGTAAAGTACATGAGTGGGTAGTGCTTAGGGCCACTGGGAACTGGGTGGGCACTTAGCAAACAAGGGTGGCCTCAGGGGCAAGGTTGCTGGTCTGGGTCCTCCTAGAAGGTGCTGCATCAACAGTCAAGGTGCCAGCATCCCATTAGAGGAGGGTCTGTGGGGGCCTGCAGGGAGGGCTTCAGAACCTGGGGAGAGTGGAGAGGGAAGGAAGGCTGGGTGTGGGGGGGTATCTTGGAGTCCCTTTGGGCTAAAGATGTTTCAGGAATGTATGAGAAGCCCTCCAGCTCCCTGTCAGAACAATCTTCCCTGCTTTGTCCCTCCTGTAGGCAGGCATCAGCCAGAAGCTGCCCACAGAGGCATGGCCTCATTCGCGCCGATGGGTTTGAGGGCTGTGCAGCTGGAGCCCCTGCCCCACAGGGCTCCCTGTGCTGGGCATCTGGGAGGTGGCAGCCATGGATAATAATCTGTAAAGTGCCTTTTGGATCCAGAGAGGTGTATGTATGTTAGCTGTTGGCTCAGCATTTGTGGGACGGGGAAACAGAGGCAAGAGAGGTTGCAATTTCCTTGTACAGCGTTACACCCCAGTGGTGGCTGTCTACTCTCATTGTGAAGGAACAAATAGTATTCCTCCAACCCTAAGGCCATCTGGAACCTCTGAGTGCGACTTCTATTTGAAACAGGGTCTCTATGGATGTATCTCTGTGGGCTAAGATGGGGTCATACTGGATTGGGGTGGACACTTACCCCAGACTGTTGAGTGCCCTTACACGAAGAAGGGAGTTATTTCCAGGCATGGACAGAGGGGAGGGTGGCATGGGACACTGGAGACAGGACAGAGTGGGGCAGTGATTCCAAGAGGCCACCGCCTGAAGCCAGAACACGGGCATGGCATGGTGTCCCTCAACCCAATCATGTCAAAACTAACTGTCATGGGATGGGGTAGGGTGGGTGTGGCTCAGTGGGTAAGGGGTCTGCTGCACAAGCATGGGGTCTGGGTTTGATTCCTGGTACCTCCATAAAAGCCAGGGGTGGGCACATGGACGTACAAGCCCATTGCTGGGGAGGTAGAGTTAGGGGGATCCCTGGGGCTCAGTGACCAGTGGCCTGACCTACATGGGGGGGGAGTTCATTAGGCAAAGTCAAAACAGAGCTCTATTCTGAGACCCTGTAACATGGAGATTAAACAGTCTTTGGAGTTACAGAAAGGTCAGGATGGTCAGGGGCTCATGATCTCCCTGTGGATGAATAAGATGACCTACTGTTGGACATTTGGGCTATTTCCAGTTTGTGGTTGTTATGAGTCATGTTGTGATGGACATCTGGTTATTTCCTTAGGTTAGATCCCTGGGCCAGCTCTAAGGGTCGCACGCAGGTGTGTGCAGTTGTCCAGGTTCTGACCACAGCCACCCACTGCTATCAATATGCTTTGCCACCCTTAGGTCAGCGCATCTGCCTGTCTGGCCATCTCTTCCTCTTTGCTGTGCTCTGCCAGGGCCAAGTGGGGATCTTGGTACAGGTTCGGCTCGTCTCTGCCCTTCTCAAGCTTGCTGCTTATCTCTCGTGTTGCGCTGAGATTACATAATCGAGGTGTGGAGAGAGCTCCTGGGCGGGGAGATGCTCTCCAGATGTGCAGTAGATGCTGGGGTAGGGAGGGGGAAACTCGCTTGTGGCAGCGAGGGGCGGGGCAGGCTGGTCACGTGGCTTCCCTACTCCCTGCCCCGCTTCCCCAGTCTCTGAGGACATAACCTTATTCAATATCTTCCTACCTAACCCGACAGAAATAAACCTCCCACAGCTCCCTGTGGGCTTGCTCACACTGCACTGTAACCTAGGGACTCTTGAATCTCTTTTGAGGCCTGCCACTCAAAAAAGCGGAGCCCCCATCATCTCTCTATCTGTGGTTTCTGCGCTAAGATAACGTTTTTTTTTTTGTTTTGTTTTGTTTTTTAAAAACAGCCTGGGGAGGTGGCTCGGTGGATAGGGCGCTTTCTTACAAGCACGAGGATCCGAGCTTGGATCCCGGGACCTGTGTAAAAGCTGGGATGGCAGTAGAATGTGTCCTCACCCCAGTGCCACAGGCTGGGGACTCGCTGGTCAGCTAGCCTTGCTGAAAAGGCTCCCGGTGAAGTGAGAGATACTGTCTCAAAGTATTCGGGGAAGGGTGGCAGAGAATGATATAAAGTTGATCTCTGGCCTCTACATGGGCATGCACAGGTACACACACACACACACACACACACTCACCCCACTCAAACACACTAAATAACTGTAATAAAAAATAAACTATAGATACAATAAAGCTGAGAAAGAAGGGCTGCGGAGATGGCTGAGCAGTTCAGAGCCCTGACTGTTCTTTCAGAGGACCTGGGTTTGCCTCCCTTCACCCACACAGGAGCTCAGACCTGCCCCATAACTCCAGTTTCAGGGGTTTCAACACCCTCCTCTGACGTCTGCAGGCACCGGGCATGCATAGGATGTACAGACATTGGTGAGGCAGAACACCCATACTCATATAATAAAACAAATAAATTCCTTCTTCTTTTTTTTTTCTTCAAAAGCTGGGGGAGAAATTGGAATTTTCCAGCAAATGTCAGCCCATCCATCCTCCATGCCTCGGTGGGCGTGGGGACAGCTGAGCTCATCCCTCGAGTTGCTGGCCCTCTGGCAGTGACTGCTCTCTTCTTATTTATTCAGCCCAACCCACCCCCAGCCTCACTCCATGGAGGGACCCAGCCCCTCCCCTGCCTCTCTGCCTGCCTTCTCAGCCCAGAGCCTCCCAGCCTTGTCCCAAGGTAGCAGCACCTCCAAGACTTGGGCTCCCACCAGTGGCCTCCCTGCACCCCACGACAGAGCCCAATCCTGCTAACTGGGAGTGTGTTTGAGCCCCCAGATGGCTCCTTCATGAGTTTCCAGGAAACACAGACGATCTCAGCAGCAGAATTCTAAGAATTGTTCTCCCCTTCAGCATGGAGCAGACAGCCAGTTTGTCGGGGGCTCTGGGCCCGGCTGAGTTAGTGGAAGGCTCAGGGAGGGGCATGTAGCGACCAGGGGCTCTGTGGAGGGTCTGGAGGAGGTACTGTCTTCACTAGCTGCTACTGGTTACTCACAATCCAGAAAGAGGTACGAGAGGACAGCAGTTGGCTTCCTTCATCCTTCTGACTTCAGAGACTTAAGGGGGGGAAGGTTCATTCGATAAGTGGGAGACACAGGAAGACACCTTGTGTTTTTTTCTGAGGCACACAGCTGTGGTAGGTTCTGCAGATAAAAAGGATACTGACCTGGTGAGTGACCATACCACAGGAGCTGTTATTCAGTCTACAAACCAGGAGTGCAGCACAGAGAGGTTTAGGGACTTTACCAAAGCCACACAGCTCTTACGCAGGATTTGAAACTTGGCAACTTTGTCCTGAAACTTGGCCCTCTGACCATTTAATGATTCCTATACTTCTCACTACGGATGCCCGTCTTTTCTTACCTGACACTGATTTGCTGCTGGCAGAGGAGCACACAGTAGGTCCTTGATTTGCTGCCAGCCAAGGAGCACACAGTAGGTCCTTAGTGACAGCTGATATTTGCTATTTGATTGACAAGGCCTTCATTCACAGTGACTAGCCCAGTGGCACATCTCCACCATAACGGAGGCAAGCAGGGGAGCTGGTCCACTCTCAGCTCTTGGGTGAGAAACTGAGGCTTAGAAAGTATGTCAGCCATGAGGCCAAGGTCACATCACCAGCAGGAAGACGAGCCAAGAATCCAACTTTCAAGTCCAAGTCCCCAGCAGTGCACGGCGTCTTGCCTGATAACACCAAACTGGCTGATTAATAAGTAATACCAGCTCATCTGTCTCTGTGAGCCCTGCTGCGGCGCCTCTGTAATCACCTGCCTGTTTCCTGGAGGGAGGGGGAAGCAGTGAGCTCCTAGGACGATGAGCCCCTTTTTCTGTGAGAAGAATCAGTCTGGCCTTGCAGGCTGGCCCCAGGGGTCCCTGTCTGTCCCTCAATGCAAGCCTTCTCCTCCTCCTGTCCTTAAGTCTCTCTGCTTCTTTTTCTTGTCTGATCCTCCATGATGCTACATTCTCTCCTTGGCCTGCTGAAAGCATCTCTCTGGAGTGGGGAGGTGGAGATGGCAGTGAACCCAGCCCCGTGGGAGGGAGGCCTTTCTGGTGTAGGGCCTCTAGCCTGCACATCAGTACACACCCAGGCTGTATCCTTCAGAGCAGATTGATAAGATCGGGTCATTGTGTCCTTTGACTCTGAGGACACCCAGTCTTAACCCCGAAGGCCAGTTCAGGTCTCCAGCATTCTCACCGTATCGGATGTGGTGACTCCTGTGAAAAATGACCACAGGGTTGGTGGTTTGAAATGCCCCGGATATGGAAGCTTGCAGTTCCGGGTCAGGGGTCATTCAGGGAAGATACTCATTGAGCCTCAGTCCCCCTGGAAGGGGATGTCTTTCCTGCCTTTCCAGCTTCTTGAGGATCTTGGTGGGGCTGGGGAGTTTGCTCAGTGGGTTAAAAAGTACTTAACTGCACAAGCATGAGGACGTGACTTCAGATGTCCAGTATGCAATAACCATCGCACATGAAGGGAAGAGACAAGAGGCTCATGGGAACTTGCTGGCAATGATCCTAATTCCAGGTTCAGTGAGAGACCAGTGCCAAAAGAATAAAGTAGAGCATCATAGAGCAGGACACAGGTCCTTTGGTCTCTGGTGTGGAGGAGCCTAAACATGTACATGCACATGTACATTCACATACACATAAATATACACATGCCATACATAAGCTGACATGTGTGAACCCAGAATCACCTGAAAAAGTGTTTCGATTGAGTAATTGTCTTTATCAGGCTGGCCTGTGGGCACATCTGTGGGGTAATTTCTTGATTGTTAATTGATGTAGGAGGGGGCCAGCCCACTGTGGGTGGTGCCATTTTCAGGGCAGGTGGGTCCGGGTTGTGTAAGGGAACTAGCTGAGCCGAGCTGAGCCTGTCAGTGAGCCGGCAAACCCCGTTCTCCGGGGTCTCTGCTTCAAGCCCTTGCTTGAGCTCCTGCTCTGACTTCCCTCATGGATGGACTGACTGTAAGCTGAAATAAACCCATTTTCTCCCCTAAGTTGCCTTCTTTTAAAAAATGCATTAATTTGTATGTATATGTGTTAAGTGCTTGCATGTGTGTCTGTGTATTGCATGACTGCCGGGAACCAGAGAGGCAGTGGATCCTGAAGAGCTGGGTTGACAGACAGTTTTGAGCTTCCGTGTGAGGGCTGGGAGTCAAACCCTGGTCCTCTGACCAAGCGACGAGCACTCCTAACTGCTGAGCTGTTTCTCCAGCCTCTCCCCCTCCCCCCAAACTGATTTTGGTCAGAGTGTTTAAAATATCACAGCAGAGCCGAAACTAGAAAACACATGCTAGGCTCATGGATGCACACACATGCACATACACACATGCACACACACATACACACTTGCACACACACGCACACATTCATACACAAACACATGCACATACATACACAAACACATGCACACACACGCACACATGCACACACAGACACACACACAAACACAGACACACACAGATACAAACACACATGTATGTACATGCACACACATGTACATACACGCACGCATGCACCCCCCCACACACGCACGCACACACACATGGACACACATACACGCACACACAGTAATAATCATACTGAGTCTGGAAAGAGCCTGGTGTGCTAGAGAGCTCTCTTGGAGCCAGCATGGTCCCTCTTGCTACGGGGTGGATGGGCATCCTAACTGGCTGTTCACCAGAACAAGGGCAGGACAATGCAGTTGGTTGCTGCACCCAGCCCCTTGGGATGCTCCTTGAGAGAGCTCTGGCTTGAATGAAACCTTAGGGAGCAGCCTCAAGGAATCTGGTTTCAAAGGCGGCTCCCCACTGCAGTGGCTGTCAGAACTCATAGCAGTTGCTGGCTCTGAATGGCTTCTCTGCACACTTGGGGCAGCGGAGGGAGTTGGAGACTGAGCAGGGAGCTGGCTAGGTGGGTGAGTCCCCCCTGAGAAGAGGATGTTCCTAGAGGGCAGACACCCAGGAGGGTGCTGAGCTGAGGTTTAGCCATATTACTTTATAAGTTCTGTGAAAAAACCCTGTTTCAGTGAAGACTTGGGCAGGAGCCCAGCCTGCAAAAGCAGCTAGAAGCATCCAGTTAAAATCAGGCTCTATAGGGTATTTTTTTTTAACTCTTGCCTGGGAGGTTTAGAGGACCTGATTGGACAAGAGGATGATAAAGACACAGATGTTGCAGAGAGATTTCCTTTCCTGTTAGCTGCTGCCTGGATGTGCGACTTCGGGGGCTTTCCCCTCTTCCTCTGGGTTTCTCCTCTGAAGCTGGACAGCTTAACCCCACTCCATGTCATTATGGAGACACAAGACAGTAGCTGTGGCTGGACAGGACACACAGTAGGTGTCTTGGCATTTGGTGGTTCTGTTTCATCCTCAAAAGAGCTGGATCTGAGCCAGGTCTTTGCAGAATACATGGTTCTCATGGCTGAGAGGCCATGCTGGGGGTAAGAACTCCCCAGGATCCAGGGGCTGAGACTCCTACAAGATACTTGGGTTCTAGCCCCTTAATCAGCACACAGTGTGACTTTTGTCCTTCCGAGAGTTTCTTGAGTGTTTGCTCAAATGTTTGTTGAGGGCTTAGTGCGTGCTGGGCTTGAGTAGGTTGGAGAACACAGGCTCTGTATCCGAACGCTCTTCAGCTCTGTCCTCCAAATCTGCTCACAGGTCTTTGACTATAAAGACTCTCCAAGCCCCTGGGTCCCTTCTCCATCGGTGAAGTGACAGGAATGAACGTGTGCCATTGTCTCAGCTAAGAAAATACTCAGTAGCCAGGCAGTGGTGGCGCATGCCTTTAATCCCAGCACTTGGGAGGCAGAGGCAGGCGGATGTCTGAGTTTGAGGCCAGCCTGGTCTACAGAGTGAGTTCTAGGACAGTCAGGGCTATTCAGAGAAACCCTGTCTCAAAAAAAAAAAAAAATCAGTAATGTCTTGGCCCCCAAACTGTAAGATTCTGTCGAGCGGTCCTGCAGGGCAGACATCCTAGTGGGCATACTTTGGAATCCCAACCCTGGGTTTGATCCCTATGACTGTCACTCACCGTGTAGCCTCCAGCAAGGAATGGAATCTCTTGGGTCTTAACTTCTTTATTTTTAGAATGGGAATGGCAGCCGCCACAGAGGGGGCACAGAGACCCTCAGATGAGACATGCAGAGCTTCTGGAAGGATGTCTGGAACATAGCAGGTTCCCAATAAATAGCTGACATCACCACAGCTATCACAGTCAGCATTGTGATCATTATCTGCACCACCACCATCACCACAACCACCACCAGCAACCACCAGCACCACCCCCACCATAATCATTGCCACCATCATCATGATCTTCATGCTTTCATCATCACCCAGATGACCACCACCACCGTCAACACCACTGTAGTGATCATCTGTAGAGCCAAGCTCCAAATGGTCTCTCAGATCCTGGCAGTCTGAATCCTAGCTCTCAAAGGGAGACTTTAGTGGCGAAAGTAGTGTGACTCACCCTGGGCCCTCAATGGGAAACTTTACATATGAGTCCCCAGTGGAGAGAGGAACACCCCTCACTTGGCTGGGAGGTTCTAAACAGCCCTTGGCTTCTTTCAACTTTGCCACTCTCTACCGCGGGCATGTTCTTGTAGCTGGCAGCAGCAGCATACACTGGGGATCCGGGATGCTGGTGCCATGGGAACGCATTCCCACTGTATATCACCCCCCTCTCTGGAGATTTATTTCCTGTGCGTAGTGATTTTACCTCAGAGAGCCAGTCTGGTTTGGGGAGATGGGTCTTTGGCAGAGGATCATGTCTGCTCTGGAACTCCTAAGATTTCCAGCTCCATCCCACTCAAACCACACGCTTGCACCAGCCTCGTCGGCTGTCAAGTCCTTTATCTCCGTCAAAACATTTGAATCAGAGGGTGGGTTATAGATCATGGAATCAGAGCAGCCCCTAGTGTGGGCTTTCTTATCGCTACCTTAGACTCATTCTTTCTGTCACTAGGAAAATGTGGTGGCCGTGTCTTCAGTTTGCAGACAGGACGTGGAAACATTAAGTGCCATCCCCAAGGTTGCATGGGGCTGGCCCAGGCTCCCTGAAACCTGTCAGATGTAGTTGTTTAAACAAACCACCATCCCCTTCAGGCACTCCTGTTTTTTGTTTTGTTTTTTTTTTTTAGCCTTGTTTTTTCCTGCCGTCTTCTGAGCCTGAGCTGCAGACTTCAGCAGCAATGTGGATGATCCTGGAAGCCACAGGGAGACGCACAGGTACCTGCGAAGATCAGGGGTTGTTATAGCTCATTTGACAATATTAGCATAAGTGTGCAGCGAGGTGGCCCGCATGCAGTCTGACAAAATCGTCCTGGTTCCTCTACTCTGGTCTCTCCCTTTCTCTGCTGCAGCGATCCAATAACTTCCCCTGTTCTGCCTGGGGTTAGTGGCCGCCCTTCCCCTCTGCTTGCGTCCTGGTGCTGTCCGTGGTACTGACTGCCAATCCGGATCGTTCTGGGGCGCCCAGCCTCCCCTCCTGGCCTCCCACCTCTTCTCCCGCAGGCAACGCGGCACAATGCATCGCGGTGGGAGGCAAGCTGGGCTCCCCTGCTCCGCCGGGAAGCGGCTGCCCCTCCCTCTGGATCACACAGGGTTTTTGCAGTAGGTGACAGCAGGATCGGGCACCAGGGAAGCAATTGATTCCTCTCTAACCCGCATCCCAGAGTTGCCTACGCTGCCCAGAGAGAGAGAGAGAGAGAGGAAAGAGAAGAAGGGAGAGAAAGAGAGACTTACAAAACCTTCCATGTGGAGTAGTCTGGGTGATTCACTGCCCACCGCTGCAGACTCTAGCTGCACTTAGTTTTCGCCTCTGACAGGGGTATTTCATTTTTGTCTTTTTTTTTTTTTCCTTTTTGTGTGTATGTGTGTGCATGATTTAGGGGCATGCATTCGTGTTGGTGCCTCAGTTTTATTTTGGGAAGACCGGGAGAGTCAAACGCACAATTTTCTTTCAGGCATATCTGCTGGTCTTTCAAGCCAAGTCGCTGGAACTTAACACCTCCCCCCCCAGCAGGGAGTTGGCAAGAATTTGGCTGCCTATTCTGCTGCAATCCTCTACTGTCCTGGTGAGTGACATTCTTCGTGGTGGTCCCCCAAACGGACTAGGAGATCTCAGGACCCTAACTGAGATGTGCATGCATGAGCTAGGGAGAGGGAAGCGGGGAGGGTAGGGCTGTTGAGAACCGAGCATAGTTCTCTGCCTGCGTTCTGTAGGCTTTTATCAGCAGCACTCCGGAGGCGAATGGGATTTTAGTACAGTGCCCAGGGAGGAGGCAAGTGTGTGCCTGCTCAGGCGACATGAGCAGGAGAGTGGCTTCTGCCCAGCCTGTCCTCTTTGCAGCAGAACCTGAGGAAAGTGATTGGCAGCTCTTGAATTAGTTAACCCTTCATGGCCTGTATGGCACACGGGGCCTCTGAGTGTTTGGAGTTGGTGGGTGGGCGTCTTGGCCCCGGTTGGGAGAGTCAGCTGAGCCTGGAATGTTAACCCTTGCCTGGGCATCCTGGGCCAGCATTTGCTTAGGATGGGGCTCAGACCGGGCTCTCCGCCAGGGCTGGCTGAGTAATTGAATTGTGGTGGGTTCTGCAAACTCAGCTGTCCTGAGATGGGAGAGCGGGGAACCATGAAAGCGCCACCTTTTCTCTTGGCATGAATGGTCAAGCAGCCAGCTGCCTGCCGAGCTGGGGATGCTGAGATGGGATTTTACAGGTGGTGTCACCTGTAAGAGACTGGATGGGGGGTATGTATGTGGCTGTGACACAGTGCACTCTGTCACTGAGCCCACCTTGTCATTGAGAAGGGGGCCATGACATCCCAACCCCAGGTCCCCAATTCCAGGACAAGCTGTAACCCCTATACCAGTTTCTTTCTCTGATATCCCAATGGGGGTAACCCCATACCAACCTGTTAGCGAGAGGTCCCTCACCACTCAATCCCGAAGCTCATGTTTCATTTTAAAATGCTTTTGCCAGTAATCTGTGATCTATGGGAGAGGACTCAGTTCTGCTTCCTGCTTTAATTACTTCCTACCTTTTTTGGGGAAATGAAAGTCTTTATTTTTAGCACTGCGATCCACTTCAGCCATCTCTATCCACTGGAATTTCTTCAGGAAGTTGAACTTGGGAGGTAAGAAGAAGACAAGGTTAACCCTAGGGACTGGCAAGCTGGAAATGTCAAGAGAGTCACCCAGCCCCAGCCCCAGAGCTATGAGGGGCCCGGGGAGCTCAGGGTACAAGCCTATGTGGGCAGGACACAGGAGGAGAGTGTAGGTAGCCTGGTGGTTAGCGCCAAGGAGAGGGTCCCCTGAAACCTGGCTGCCAATCTGGGTGACCTTGAGGAATCTGCCTCCATGGGAAGCCATACATATGAATAGAAAGTGAAGAAATCTGGCTTGCTCGAATGAGATGCTGCAGGCTTGGCCATGGGTGATACTTCGAATACTGGACTTCCATGTTCTTTGGTTGGAGCAGACTGTGGCTGGACATTGGAACGGGGGGGGGGGGGGTTGGGTGTGTGTGGCGGATTGAGGTTCACTGTTGCAATGAGAGTGAATCCTTCCACTACTGGGCTGTGGGGAGGCTGCAGGGCTTGGAGGGCTATCAAGGGAGCCCGGGGGGCCCAGGCAGTGTCACAAATACCGTGGGACATTTCCCTGGTTAATTTCTAGTATCCAACCCTGCAGCACAATACACCCCAGGCCCGGGGTGCCCAGACACGAAGGCTTCCTGGCCATCCATCTCCCTGCCTCCTCATCTCCCTCAGGGTGGCCGAGAGCCAGGAGCCTGCCTCCTCCCTGTCACATCTGAAGTGGTGCATTGGGGTGCACCAGTGAGAGAACCTTCCGGAAAGATTCTTGGCCTTGGAACAGGGCCCTTGAGTCTTGGTGCTCTCTTCCCTTTCTGGGCCTCAGTTTCCCCATCTCTGCAATGAGTCAGCTGCTCTGGGTGATCAAGGCTCCTTCCAGATCCTCAGGTCTTTGTTACAGCTGCTGCTTTGGCAAGGGGCAGCCATACTTTTAGGGAGAGTTACTGTCATTGCCCTCCGATCCCACTTTTGGGGGACACCCAGAGAAGGAAAGCACCTTGTCTAAAGCCACACAGCAATCATGGCGTAGCCCTCTTGGAATCCACCTTCATGGGTATCAAGGCATTCTTTTACCCCTACGTACTGGTAGACCCCACTTCTCATCCCTGGCCTGGGGCATAGAAGGGATGGATGCCCTCCAAACCTGTCCTGGTCTGGGAAGCTGAGCTCTGGAGACAGATAAGGTTAATCCTTGTAAATGGGGCTTCTTCTATTCCATCAGCATGGAAGAGAGGGGGGTCCTAGTAGCTCCTGCTGCCCTGTTACCTCAGCCACTGTGTTTGATTTGTGTTTGGGGTGGGTGGCTGCTGGGGGTGTGGCTTATAGGACATGGACTTATATAGGACATGAGCATCTTTATTAACACCTTTCCTGTCCTGTACCACTTACAGACCATGGCTTTCTGTCAGTAACCCCCCCCCCCCAGCCAGCAAGCATATGGTCCTGCCTTTTCCTGCAGGGGCCTGGGGGCAGGGTGGTCTTACAGGCAGACAAGCTGGAGTTGAGGTAGTAGGGTTTATTTCTGTTAAGAGAGCTGTGGCTGAACCTGGATAAAAATAAACCCCGGGACCCAGTAGTGGTGGGTTGGAGCTGAAGCATCTGAATTATTCAGCTGCCACCCAGGATGGAGAGAGGCTTATGTGTTCAGGGGACAAGGAGGAGGAGGAGGAGGAGGGGACTACACTGCAGATACAGTCCTCCCTTCCTGTCACCTGCCCCGCCTTCCAGTCTAGGAACTGCAGTGTGGTCACTGGAGCTGTGTGATTTCAGGCAGGTCCTGAACCTCTCTGAGCCTCAGTGCCTCCTGTTAGGTGTGTGATGGTGAAAGCAGTATTCTAGTGTAGACCACAGGCTAGACCCTGGGCCCTGGAGACAGGTCAGCTTAGATCTAGGTTCTAGCACTTTCTCTGTGTGTGGTGGCCCAGCCCTGGACTTTACTTACCTCGTCTGTCACACCCCTCATGGCGGTGGTGACAGTATTAGGACAGTTAAGAGTTAATGCATGCCAGCTGCCTAGCTGTGAGGCTGACAAGGAATAAGCAGCGGGGAAACAACCCTGTCTTGGGGGTGGGGTGTGTGTAATATTGGCATCTGTAACAGCAACACTGCTCACACTGAGGCAGAGGGCTGGGTGAGGGGGAGCCTAGAAGGACTCCTCAGTTCAAAATACAGCTATGAGACCCAGGAGGGAGCAGACAGGTTTGCTAGGGGCAGGGGGTTCTGAGGCCTCAGTTTCCCCATCTGTGAAGTGGACACAATGACCTTCTCCCTCTAGGCTTTAGATATTCCAAGCAAGTCCCAGGTCATCATTCAGGGTGGTCCCTGGAGGGTTAAAGAACATCTGTTTCCTCCAAGGTCTAAGGCTCCCTTGGCTCCTTGAACCCCAGAGATTTTGCTGAGTCATCTCATCCTATAAGCTCAGGGCTGGGCTTTTGATCTTCTTCCTGCTATGAGTCCCTTTACCTGGCCTGGTATTCCTTCCTCATAGGCCTGAGATACTACAAGGTGAGACCCTTAAGGGCTAGGCTGACCTGTTGTGTCAGGGTGAACACAGCAGGTGCTTATCACCAACTGAATGGATGAATGAATGAATGAATGAATGAATCAGCTGATTGGTGAAATGTTAACTGATTGACTAATGGAGGGGTGAGTCTGAGAGTGGCCTTTAGTCAATGTTCTAGTCAGAGGTATGTATGCAGTAGGCACTCACTCCATTAGTGTTTATTGAGTGTGATGTCATTGGTGGGGTTGGAGGGATTTTTTGTTCTCATCTCAGATCCGCTGCAGGCAGAACCCTCTTCTCTTGCCAGAAACTCACTGCTGCTGATTCATTGACTCTGTACCTGTGGTATACCCAGCACCGGGTCTCTGAGTGCTAGGACAAAATCCCATTTCCTTTAGGGTCTTGAGTAAGGTACGGTTTGGGTTGGGTGAGGGCACAGAAGGGGGTCTCTGCCCTGCCTGCTTGAAACACCAAGTACACGGATACCTGGAATTCTCTGCTGAACTTTAGCCCTTTGCTCCCCAAGCACTGACCAAGGGGCAGATGCTTCTGGGGTGGGTGGAGAGTCAGTGCCGCTGGATGTAGTCGCTTACACGATAGTAAGAAAGCCTATGCCTTCCTACCTGGGAGGCAGGCTTGGGTTTGGCAGCAGCAGCAGAGGAGTTTGCATCATCCAGGGGCTTTGGAGGCAGCAGAGACTGGGAAAGATCAAGGGTGCTGGTTGTGTCCTGCTGGGTGACCTGGGAGGGTGGGAAGGGTGCTGGGTACTAAACTTCCGTTGTTGCTGCACCACGGAGGCTGAGGAGCCTGGATGGGGGCTTGGTTCAGTCTGTGATTCATAAAGTCCCCTCGTAAAGTGTTAGCTATCAGGTGTTTCTTGATCCCCCAAACTCTTAAATGTGGGCACCTGTGTGTTCCCACACCACAGGGCTCTGAAGGCTTTTTTTTTTTTAAGAGTACAGAGAGAGTACTTGAGGAGATGAAGCTTCTGGCACTTCTGGTGTGTAATGAGACTTGATGTTCTCCCTGAGGTCTGGTCTCTGTACCCAAGAGGTTGAGCAGGACTGGAATCTGGAGCAGGCTCTACCTCCTGTCCCCCACCATTTGCTTTCTTATTCTTGTCTTCATCCCTGCTAACCTTCGGGGGCTCTGGGTTCTAACATGGCACTGCCTGCAATGTCACCACAGTTTCCTTGAAGCCATTGTCCTGCCGTCATTAGCGTTAATGATATAATGCAGTCTGAAATCTCATTGCACTGGAGCCGTGGCCGCGGTCGCCGACTGTGCCTTAGTGAACCAGCCAGAGAGCAGGAGATGGGGCCTCAGGAAGCTGGGGTGTGCCCGCCCCCCACAATTCACCACCGACAGGGCTCCTCTCCTGGCATCAAGCCATGTCTGGTTTGTGAAGAGTGAGCGACGGAAGGAGGAACTCTCTTCCGCCTCAGCTCCCGCCTGGCGCTTCCAGCTGCCCGATTCTTTCCTTTTTTTTTCCCCTTCGCTGCGTCTCCACAGTGACAGGCAGAGACTTGTGAATGAAGCCGCTTTCAGCAGCACGCACCTTACATAAGTGGCTTTTCTGTGCCAGCCGCTGATGGCAGGTGGCGGGCGTTTGGGGGGCCGCTTGGAGCAAAGATGCCCTGAAGTTAGTTAGAAGGCAATTCAGGGCAGCCGCAGGAAGCACCTGTGTGGCTAGCTCTGGCCATGACCAGCATCTCTGCCCTCCTCTTCCAGCTGTCTGTCCTTCCTGTATCACTGTGGTATGGTTTGGAATGTCTGCCTCTGTCTGCTTGCCTGCCTGCCTATCTGCCCTTCACCTCCATCTTCTTTCCCTCCCTTTAAAACTCTCCATCCTCTTCTTCATAGGCTCATTTCCCTCACCTTGTCCACCCCCACCCCCAATCCCTGCATCTTTCTCCCTTCTCTTACCTCTTTCTTCTAGCCCCCTCCCAGTGCTGGGCTCGAGTATCTTCTGCTGTAGATACATAGCCATGATTGTGAAGGTCCTGGGGGCTCAACCAACCTGGCTTGCCTGGGGCTTTCTGTGCAAAGATCAGCTCGCAGACCAGCTTTGACAAGCTAGTCATCGTACCTCTAAGCCATGCCTGCCTGAACCACAGTGAGGCTTTCCAGAAGTCTGAGGTTCTGAGTTCTCAGTGAGCTGCCCTCCTACTAAGGGGGACACACTGGCTTCGGAAGCTGTCCCCAGTCTTGGCATCCTGCTACTTAGGTGTGCAGAGCACAGTGGTCCATCCAGGGGTGTGAGCCAACTCCCTCCACCATCCGGCCACTACATCATTCCACCACCGGTCGACAGGGGAACAGGGAAATTCCAACACGAGGTACTCTGGGTCACATTTCCCTGTGGGACTCTCAGACAATCTGGGGATCCACCACTCTAGGATGGGTCTCAGTCTTATGTGTCTGGCATGTTCCCATGTGGCACTGAGGCAGCTGATCCGGGACCCACACTTAGATGGTCACTGTTGCTTTTACAGAGTTGGACAGTGAAGAGTAACACGGAAGTTGGGAGACAGTGAGCAGAGCCATGCTGGGTCTGGGTCAGGTAGAGGCAGAGGATCTGGGGGCGGGGTCAGATGTGGGTATATCTTGCAGCTGTGTGGAGAGGATCGGAGACCATTCCAGGGATGGCTGTCCTTAGTAGACATCCAGTGGCTGTGATCTTGGAGATTTTAGCTCTGGGGGAGAAGGGCCTCCCTGTATGTAGGGGCCAGTGGGGTGTAGCAAGACCAGCAAAATGTGCCAAGTAAGAGACTGACTGTCTGAGGGCTGCAGGTGCCCACTGCATGCGGTAAAGGCATGGTCCCCTCTCTACAGAAGATAAAGTGGCTGGGAGCGGCCATGTTCATTGGTCACCAGATGAAGGGCAAGACAGCTTGGTAGAGGTGGTAAGGCTCCTGGAGGTGGTGATGCCCTGTGAGGCCTGGTGTGTCTCATTAAGTCATCTCAGAAATCTGATGCTGAGGACACAAGGCGCAGACCTCGGGACCCCTCATCCCACTCTGGGTCTGCCTGTGGCCCCTAGAGTAGGCTAGACCAATTCTCAAGAGAACTAGCAACTAAGGCCAAAAGTAAGACCGGGGGCTAGCCAGGGGACAGACAGACAGACCAGCAGGTCCTGCCTCAGACTTGCCTGACTGAAGGGACCATTGCCGTCTCCATCCACCTAACTGTATGGTGTGTGTGTGTGTGTGTGTGTGTGTGTGTGTGTTAGAGTTCTCTAGAGGAACAGAACTGACAGAATACACACACACATACACACACATACATGGAGGGGGGATTTGTTAGAATGGCTGACAGGCTGTGGTTCAGCTAATCAAACAATGGCTGAATGACTGTCTACCCATGAAAAGTCCAAGAATTCCGCATTGATTCATTATGTGAATGTCTCAGCTGGTCTTCAGTGAACTCTGGATTCCAGAATCCCAAAGAAGTAGGCTCTAATGCCAATGTGAACAGTGCTTGTCCGTGAGGGCGAGCAGACAAAGAGACCAAACGCTCTTCTTCTGTGTCTTTATATCAGCTGCCAGCAGAAGGTCTCTCCTCCAGCCTCTGCGTCTCATAGGCCAGGCTTACAGCTGCCAATGTCTGCCAGCCAAGGCCTGAGGGCTTTTTTGTTTTGGTGGGAGCCCAGTCACTTCTCACCCTCATTTCCTGAGATACACCTTCAACCCGAGTGAACCTCCTTCCTAGTGGTATATTTCTCCATTATTCTCTTTTATCCCCTGACTCCACTCCCCTCCCTTCGTGGGCACTGACGTTCTGTGCTGTCACTGCTAATGGTCTCCCTTTGGGTGGCAGATGGATGCTTCCAACATGCCTTTAAACTTACGTAACCGGTGTTGCGCTGGATGGCCGGTGACTTCTCACTCTCCTGTATCATTCTCTGCTTCTACTCTTGCTGGGCTCCAGGGTGTGAATCTTCCCAGTTTCTAGTATGTTTAATTTTGTGTGTGTGTGTGTGTGTGTGCTCACATGTGTGGATTGTACCCTGCTCCTTGTATACCTATGCCCCAGCTCCCATTTCCTGCCAGCCCATCATATTCCTGAGATTTCCTTGCACTCACTGACTATAACTCCTTCAGGACCCGGAAGTTGCTGGTTTGATTTTGGTTATTTTGTTTAGCAAGCACCGGATGCCAGCTTATGATGTTAAGCCCGGGGCATGTGGAAGAGGCAGGAGATTACCTGGGGGCTGGAGCTGGTTTTGATCCCAGTTCTGTTACACAGTGGCTGTGTGGCCTTTAGTGAAGTGAAGTTCTCTAAGCCTCAACTTCTCCTGTAACATGGGGTAGAGATGATAATATTCATTTTATAAAGTTAAGCGGTGAAGTAAGATGGTGTGGGGCGCTCTTTGGGTTAGACATCTGTCTAGATGTTGATAGTTTGCGTTAGCCACCTTTCCATTACTGTAACAGAATACCCAAGACAATAAACTTAAAAAGAAGAAAGGTTTCTGGTAGCACATAGTTCTGGAGGTTTCAGCCCCTGGATGGATGGCCCCCTGGCTTTTGGGTGTAACTTGATCAGAGCACACAGTTGAGCAAGCTGATTAGCTCATGGTGATTGGGAAGCAAAGAGAGAGGGAGAGAGAGCGAGAAAGGGAGAGAAGAAGAGGGAGATTGAGAGAGAAGGAGAGGGAGAGAGAGAGGAAGAAGGAGGAGGAGGAAGAAGAGAAAGAGGAGGATGAGGAGTTGGAGTTGAGTTCCTAAACCTGACCACAAGGGCAGGCTGGGGCTTCAGTGGCAGGGAGGTCACTGACACCTCCTAGGGCCTTCAGAGCATCTCATTACCCCCTTGCTAGAAAGAACAAGGAGCTGAGAGCCAGCCTTCCTGGGTTCATCCACCCACAGGCCCCTGGAGCCAACATCCTTCCATAGATGCAGCTTTAGGGCCACAGAGGATTACCCAGGAGTCCACGGTGCCATGGGGTCTCTCCCTAGCTTGGGTTCTTCTCTTTAGTTGCTCTCTTAATCCTAGGAGGAACCTTGAACCACAGGCTTAGATGTCACCTGTATCTCTAACCCTTGCTGACAACAAACTTAAACCCTGAATTCTCATAGCAAGGGAGTGGACGCGCGTACTCTCTCCTCGGTCTTCTGTCAGGGGCTGTTCTCCAGTTCTGAGGATAAAAAAGCTGCCTGTGTCTTTGCAACGTCCATTCTTAGTCCTAGTCCGTAGCTCCTTCACGCCTGGGTGGAGGCAAAGCACGAACGTCATTGCAATTAGACCTTCTGACCAGTAGGGGGCAGGAAGAACAGTGGCCGGAAGCGTCCCAGGCCATCTTCTGATGGCTTGGTGCACCCTCCAGGAATACACATCTCAACCTGTGCTGTGAATCAGAAACCTGGCTTTGTAGCCTCAGTTTCCTCACCTGTGCTATGGGAATCATTATGGTATCTTCCCAATGTCGCCACAGAGTCTCAGAACAGGGCTCAGACTGTGACATACCCTACAGGTTAGCTGGCTGCGGAGGACTTTCTAGTTTTAAAAATACCGCTTTGAGATCGGAGGGCAGAGCTGGAAGGTTTTTTCCCCCTTTAACAGAGGAGAAACGTCACACTGGGAAGTCAGTTGCCTGTGCTCACGGTTGGGGAGGGACTAGGGAGGGCTCAGTCATCTTAAAAAATAGCCGGGCGTGGTGGCGCACGCCTTTAATCCCAGCACTCGGGAGGCAGAGGCAGGCGGATTTCTGAGTTTGAGGCCAGCCTGGTCTACAAAGTGAGTGCCAGGACAGCCAGGGCTACACAGAGAAACCCTGTCTCGAAAAACCAAAAAAAAAAAAAAAAAAAATGGCAACCTCTAAACTAGACAATCCCAAAGCATGATGGGTAGGTACACCACAGGCCATTGGCACATTGGGAAAGGGGGTGGAGGGCGGTACTTGGTGGCTTCAGAATCATTCCTAATGGGCCCCAGGTAGGCCGAGAACTCCCAGTGGGGTGCAGCAGATGCCAGAGCTGCTCCACACCACTGCACGCAAGGCCTCCCAACAGTACCTCTTCAGAGAACCTGAAACTCTATGCTGTTTCCCCAGCTTGACTCCTGTACATGAGGTCAGCAGGGCCTGGGATGCTTTGGTCAAAAACAGCTTTTGCTATTCTCACCTGAACAGTTACCCAAGTGTTACTCCCAGTGCCTCAGTTTCTCCCACTGTAGAATGAGGATCCCATTCAGAGAGAGTGGAGCTCAGAAGTTCCTATAGAAAACAGAGTCCTTATGAACTCGCAAGACACTGCCTCGCCTGGACTATCACCATCATCATCATTACAACATCAACATCACACCACCGTCATCACAAACCACTATCCACTACATCATCACCACCACCATCCACTCTACCACCACATCATCATCGCCATCACCACCATCCTCTCCATCCTCACTATCACCACCATCATCACTGTCACCTTCATTACTATCACTGATATTTCTTAGTATCACAGACTCTTGGATTCCTGTAATTCAAGAACCCACTGGAAGTTCTCTCACAGTGATGCTTTCCAAGGTTTGAATCGGCCTGAGATTTTTCTGCCCATCCAATGAAGTGTGGCAAATGAGTCTTTTTTACAAATGGTGCCGACTTACTCCATGGCCCCCAAAGGGTTTCCCTCTTCATTTCGTCCTCTTCGGTATTAAAATGTAGTGTTAAAAATGGAGCTGTGGCCACAGTTGTTCATGATGTCTCATATAAAGGCATCTTTTAAGTGTTCTTTGAAAGTAAAACCAGCCACAGGGAGGTGGGGTGGGGGTGGGGTGGTAGCTGCACTGTGAGGGACCCAGGACCCAAGCTTATCCAGCTGCTGACCTCATGGCTTTCAGATTAGGGGGTGAAAGTGCCCCTCCCCCTTCCAGGCAGGTCCTCAAGGCTCTTCCCAAGAAATTCTGCTCTCAGCTTTCACTCTGAGGTGCTGGGAAGCTGTGTATTAGTTTCCTGAGTGATCTGGGTTGCAAGTTGGTCTGTGGGGCATTCTGGGAGCGGAGCTTGAACTTCCTGTCAGCCTGCCTCTTATCTCTCCTGGCATAAATGGACTCGAATGGCTCTGGAGATGGGGAGCCAGCGCCCACCACAGAGCTGCCTTGTGCCTAGTTGGCCAATCCCCATGAGCTGGGTTGGTCTTTTCTCGTCCCTGTGCATGTGTGTGTGTGTGTGTGTGTGTGTGTGCGTGCATGTGTATGTGTGTGTATGTGTGTGTGTGTGCGTGTGTGTATGTGTGTGTGTATGTGTGTGTGCGTGTGTATACTGCAGTTACATTTCTGTGCATATGCACATGTACGTGTAGGTCAGAGGTCAGAGGTGTCAATCACAGAAACACCATCCACCTTCTTTGAGTCAGGGTCTCTCATTGGCTTGGAACTCACTGATTGGGCTAGACAGGCAGCGAATGAGCCCCAGGGATGAATCTGTCTCCCCTTCCCAGCACTGGGCTACACATGTGAGTAATCACGGATCCTGATGTTTTTAATGTGGGTTCCAAGGAATCCAACTCAGGTCCTTGTGCCTGCCTTCTCAGTTACAAAACCCCTCTGCTGACCCCCACTTCCTCTTCCAGAACATCAGGTAAGGACATGGACCACATTGACTTGGGGAATCTAGCCGCCAATATACAGTCTCACCTTGGAGTGGGGCTTAGTGTGGGATCTTGGTTCAGCAAACCTTGGTTATTGCTCTATTAATGAGGACGGTGCAGCCTATGGGCTGGTTCTGGAAGGGAGCTGATCATTCCCACCACTTCTGACTCTCCTATTTAAAATCTCCTCCTCTTCTCGAGTACCCTTCCTCCACCATCTCTACTTGTCTCCATGTGGCATTGTGTGCCTGCTTCTCAACAATGTTTGGCTACTATTGCTACCCACTGGACCATCCACCCCACCAGAATGGGGCACCTTCACTGTGGTTTTCCCCCCTCTCTGTCCCTCATGGGCTGTGCTCAGCATGCAGTAGGTGCCCCATAGTTGTTGGAAAATGGAGACTGACGGCATCATTGTAACACTTCTGGCTCTAATTGGAAACCTTTCCCCTTCTCCAGGCTGTCCAAACTCACTTGACAGGTCATTACACAGAGCAGAAGCAAAGAAGAGAAATAAAAAATCCCAGCTGAGCCTCTGCTGGTCTGAAGGCGGGGCAGGGGAAGTGGGGGCGTGGGGCGGGTGTGCTGGGGGGTGGGGGGAGAAATTAAGGTGTTTTGTGAGACTGGCTCCTTGGCCAGGTTGTCATAAGCTGTTAAACCCCACCGAGCCTTTGTCAATATCCACCGCTGTCTGCTGCAGTTGATGGGGTAGCAGATCTTGTCAGTATTTTAAGAGACCTGCATTGCAGGCTGAGGGATTGGGTCTCTGTGCGAGAGCATGCAGCCAAGGCTCACAGGCTGTCCTGGAAGTGGTAGATTGTTTTTAAAAGGAGAAAACAGAAGAAGGAAAATTCAGAAGCTCTTAGCACCTCCTGGCTTTCCAGAGTCTGTTTCTCAGCCTGGGCTGCACACGCTAAGTGTCTCTAGATTCTTCCTCTAACTGGGGATTGTTTGTGGTGGGTGCGCGCAGGGTGGGGGTGGGGTGCTCAGGCTGACCTCGAACTTGTTGTGTAACCCAGGATGACCTTGAGGCCGGCTTTTACCTCCTGAATGCTGACATTGCAGGTGTGGACCACCGTGCTCCATCTATGCTGTGCTGGGGGCGGGGGTGGATCCAGGAATGCTTTTGTGCTAGGTGAGCCCTTTGCCAACCGAGCTGCACTCCCAGTGATAGGTAGGCTTGTATGCTACAGGGGAGTGCCCATGACAGTTTAAAGTTCACCAGGTGATTTTTAGCGTGCAGCTAGAATATGACATTCTCTTCACCACTTATGTGGCTTTAGGGGTCCCCTCACCTTGGGGATCCACAAAATGAACCCCAAATCGTCCATGTTTGTGCAGCAATTAGGAACATTGTGAGAATCATCATTGTGGGGGATCTGTCCGGGGTGCCCAGGTAGCAAAAGGGAAGTGAACAAAGCTTTCTTGGGGTGGACAGGAGCTTTGGGGTATTCCTGGTTATTTTGTGATACCTGCCTAAGGTACCTGTTCATATCCTTTTGGGGGAACCACAAAGATGTTCTCAGAAGAACCTTCTGGGTACCTGAGTGTGCTGATGACCATCCCGGAAGGGTGAAGGCCACCATGAAATGGTGACAACAGCAGAGGAGATGGGTATCAGTAGCATCCTGCCAGGCTGGGCTCAGCACTGAGACTCCATGCTAGAGTAACTGCTATTCTTAGGTGAGCCGGCAGGGATCGAGTGGTTCTCGTGGGCTGGCTCACCATTTGCTAGGCCCTCTGCACACCATTCTAGCTTCAGCCCGGGGAAGCTGTTCAGATATAACCCTCCCTTTTTTTTTTTTTTTTTTTCAGAAAAAAAAAAATGAGGCACAGAGGGCCTGCGCAAGGTCCTGGGATAGCAAGAGACTGAGCTGGGACTGGCCCCCAGTACAGCGTCTTGTGGTAGATACTTCATGTCAAATGAGCAACTGCTCTGCACTCTCTGGGTTTCCTACAAAAGGAAAGCAGCTGTGGATATCCCAAGAGGCACAGGAAAGGTGACCTGGGAGAAACATCAATCCTTGTCCCCCCACACCTCCTCCTGCTGCCTCTCATTCCATGTCACAAGAGCTCGGTGTCGTGTGTTCCCCCAGATGAGCAAGAACTGAATATGGAAGGAAGACTTGCTAGGGCCACTTGAATTTTCCCCATCTTGTTTCTTGTGGCAGCGTAGCTACCGGAGACCAGGGCAGAAATATCCCGAGGACTGCTTTATTAAGGAAGAGATAGAGTTGGCCTTGAGAGGATTCAATCTTCATGGTCCTCAGTGTTGAAAGATGGGGACCCCCATGCCTTCCCACCCGAGGACCTATTTTGTCTTAGAAGCTGTGCCAGCAGCTTGGTTTGGGGTGAATCTCTCAAAGCTTCTTTTGATGCACGCTCAGCTCCCTGCAAGGATTTTTTTTTTAATACTTCTGAGCATGTCTGCAGACACCAGGAACTGGAGATGTAGTAAGGGACCCATCCACAGCCCAGTTCAGCTATTATCTGATCAGGTCCCAGCGTGACTGCAGGCTAGACAACTCTAAGTTGTCAGTCTGCGGTGGATCTCCAAGCCCCTGGTTCACTTCGGCAGGCTTCCTTCCTCCCATCTCCACATGGATGCAGTGAACCTGCATTTTCAGGTTTCTGTAGGACAGTGCCTCTCAACCTGTGGATTGCACATCCTTTAGAGGTCGCATATCAGATATCCTGCATATCAGATATTCGCATTACCATTCCTAACAGTAGGAAAACTTCAGCTATGAAGTAGCAATGAAATAACTTTACGATCCAGGCAGCAGTGGCACACACCTTTAATCCCAGTACTTGAGAGGCAGAGGCAGGTAGATCTCTGAGTTCGAGGCCAGCCTGGTCTACAGAGTGAGTTCCAGGACAACAGGGCTAGACAGAGAAACCTTGTCTTGAACAACCAACCAACCAACCAAAACCAGAGAAATAATTTTACAGTCAGAGGGTCACCGCAACATGAGGAACTGTGTTAAAGGGTCGCACCATTAGGAAGGGTGAGAACCACTGCTGTAGGACATGGTGGCCAGAAAATAGCACCCAGGTGAGGGCTTCCCCTTCCCTCCCCAGCATGTTAACCCTTAAATGACCTCACTTCAACAATCATCAGCACATTGCCTCCATCACACCCAGAAAATTAGACCTAAAACAGGCCGGCTCCATCAATGTCCCTCTATGAGACTGAAGAGCACTTGCTGACCATTGCTGTTAGGTTGAATGTGTTACAGATCAGCCTGTGAGATGACTCTGGTTGCTGTTAGGTTGAATGTGTTACAGATCAGCCTGTGAGGTGACTCTGCACATAAAAGGTCCCAGTTTGTTCAGAGGGACCCACATGGTGGAAGGAGAGAGCCAACTCCCACAGGTTGTTCTCTGAGCTCCACACCCATCCACGAACTTCCCCAGTAAGTTTTATGAAGTGATTAAAAATAAATAAATATATCAAATAATGATAACACTTGCATTAGATTATAATCTAGCTATGTTTCATAAACGTTCACGTCTCATGTCATTAAATATCATTTGTGAATACATCATGGTTTATAAGTAGATCATAGACATTTTATTATATATATAATGCATTATGTATTATATATATAAATGATGTATTTGTTTTTATTTTATATATATGAGTATTTGCCTGTGTGCATGTATGTGCACCACATGGACACAGTGCCTTAGGAGGCCAGAAGAGACTATCAGACCCTCTAAAACTGAACATATACACAGCTGTGTGATGCAGTGTGGGTGCTGGGATCTGCACTTAGATCTGCAAGAGCAGCCAGTGCTTTTAACTGCTGAGCCATCTCTCCAGCCCCTCATAATCTTGCTTTATGCATCTCATTTAATATACACTATTAACTCATTGAACTCATGGCCTATGGCACTGAACCTTGTGCCTGAACAAGGCTTATCTGACACCTTGTTTTCTGTAAGTCCCTTTTCATCCAGGAGCCAATTTGCAAACAGCAGGACCACCAGTATATAGTATATAGCACAGAGATGCAAGAACTTGATATATAGACCAGGCTGGCTTTGAACTAACAGAGAGTGCTAGAACATAAGGCCTGTAGCACCAGGCAGGACTATTCTCATGGGAAGCATATACTATTGACAGTGGTCTCATGAGTCAAGGTGGGTCCCAGAGGAAAGAGATCATTGTGTGATTTGAGGTGAGTTTTGCAAAGGAACTAATGTGTAAATGGGTTTAAGAAAAACCATCCAGAGGTGTGGCGGAAAATTAGGGAGTACTGCTGTCCCTAATTTAGGGGCTCCTGGGCATAATACTCTTCTTCTCCCTCCTCCCCCTCCCTTCCCTTCCCTCCTTTCCTCCTTTCTCCTCTCCTCCATTTTGTTTTGTTTTGAAATGTCTTCCATTTCTTGGGTTCATTGGAAGAGAAGGTACAGAAGGAAGTGACTCAGGGGACTTAGGGGCACAGAGACTCAGCCCAGTCCTATAGCTTAGGCTCTGATTCAATGTTGGGGGAAAGCTGATTCACTTCTAAAGGTCTGTGTGTGTGAGTACGTGTGATTGAGTGTACAAGCATGCAAGTGTGAGAGTGTCTATCTGAGAGTGTGTGCATGTGTATGCATGCATGCATGCGTGCGTGCGTGTGCGTGTGTCTGTTGATGGGTGTGAGGCTGTGTATGTGTGTCTGAGAACGAGAGTGTGTATGAGTGAGTGTGTGTGTCTGTGTGTGAGCATGTGTGTGTGTGTCTGGATGGGTCTGTGCACATGTGCATGCAGATGCCTTCAAAGGCCAGAAGAGGGCGTCAGACCCACTGAGCAAGACTTACAGATGGTTGTGGTTGCTGGGAATTGAACTCAGGTCCACTGTAAGAGCAGCCTGTGCTCCTAACTCTTGAGCCATCTCTCCAGGGCCAGCATTGGATGTTTCCATGGCGGCCACTGGGGTCAAGAAAGGAGAGGGAGAGCCCATTGCTCATAAGTTGTTTATCCACATCTTAGGAGGTTTCATTTTTCTGTCCCCCCACCACCTGCCTACCCACCCTAGGCACTAGGAGAGCCTGGGTGAGGGGATACAAGCATGGGACAGATCTTTGCCATCTGTTACTTTGTGGGGCTCAGAGAAGCTCTGAATAGCTTGGATCTATTAGAATCCATACCTGTCCCAGCGGCCCTGACTGGGATCATGTGAGGTGGGAATTGGGCCTCCTGTGGCCAAAACTTCTGAGTTTGATGCTACAAGGGATCCAGAAAGGACTAGAATGTGCCTGTGGGACATCAGTAGATGTGTGACCAGGATGAGGTGTGTTTACAAGGATGCGTGCATGGAGTGTGGACAGGTGTGGCCATGGTGATGATACAGGTGTGACTTGGGGCTTGGCTGTGTCCCATCCCAGGTGTTTATCATGGGCAAATGAGAACCCTTCCCGAGAGTCGATGTCCTCTTTGTGGGGATGAAGGAACCGTAAGCATTTCTTAGTCTGGGGTTTGCACTTCTGGCTTTCCATTAGGAACTGACTCTGCTTAGGGATAGGAGAATCAGAATAAGTCCATGCACGGTGGACAGACATCTTTAAATCCTAGCCATTCTCTCCCACACACTGTAAGGGAGACCTCAAATAAAGCACTTTACCCTGATCACCACCCATCAACAGGCTTTGCACCTTGTGCTTGATTGCTCATCACTTCTCCAAGCCCCTACTGTCTCCACTACTTCCCTAGTGTCTGCCATTATTGTGCCAAGGCTTGTTGTGAGAGATGATATCATTGGGTTTAGAAGCTAGCTTTGCTGTCTGTATTCTTCCATTATGCTGCCAAACCACGGTACCCAGCAGGGAGATGCAGGGGATGTCTCAGCATCTGCCTCCTCTTGCTTTCTCTCCTCTGGCTCTTCTCTCCAGTTTCTGCTAGTGTCTCCTGTTGGTACTCAAGGAACCGAAGTCAAGGGTGTGGTGGATGCAGCCACCACAGTGGCCTCCGAGCCCCCAGCAGGGTGGATGGCTGCACTCTCATGGACAAAACAGAGCATACCCAGCAAGCTGCATTTCTAAAGGTCCTCTTCCCGTGCTGCCGCTGTGTGGCTGTTTCTGCCTTCAGCGACTTAATAGCTGAATCAAATATGTTTATTATTTTCTTCAATAGAAAATAATGCTTCAGGGTGACAGAGCTCATTGATAAGAGGAAGAGATCTAATGATGACCAAAATTCTCCCTCTGGGAGGAGACCGGGATTGCTGGTGGGTGTGAGGCGATGGGTGCCCCTCTCCACTCGGCATTCCATGTTCGGGCAGAGAAGGACAGAGGACTTGTGGTCTCTCATAATGCACTGTCAGGGCTTCAGGTTAGCCAGCGCCTGCCCAGTCCTTTTAGAGCAGGACAGAGGCCATTAAGCTAAATGCCTTGTACTGATACACAGACCCAATCTAATCACAGTTTTCTGTTTGGGAGGGCGTTGGTGAGCACATGAGTGAATGCAGCAATCAAGCCTGATAGTTGCCACAGTGGGAGGCTAAATCCTGCCTGATTGAGTAACCTGGAAGTGGGCTGCCCTGTCAGGGTGGCTGAAGTCTTGGTGGTGATTCTTGTACCTCCTGTGTCCAGGTGTGTGGACTCAGCGCCTCAAGGGACACCATGCTCCAGAAGGGGACAGAGAAGAGGCTGTCATAGTCTCTGCCTATGATCCTCTGCTCTGCCATCAGTAAGCCATGCACACGGGAGGGTGGTCTCATTTCAGATACACATCCTGTTTGTTCCGGGTGCTGGCTGTGTGTCTTGGGATGAGTGACCTTGCCAGTCTGGGCTTCAGTTTCCCAATGTACTAAATGTATGTGTAAAAGCAGGGAAGGGGGCACATGCTGGCACTTAACACCAGGGAGGAGGAGGAGCCAAGCAGCTCCTTAGCCTGCAAAGCATCTTACCTACTTGCCAAGCTCAAGGCCAGTGAGAGATGCTATCTTAAAAAAAAAAAAAAAAAAAAAAAAAGGCACGGCCAGGGAGAGGACTCAGTAAGGAAAAAGCTCGCTGTGCAAGGGTGAGAACCAGGTATCACATCCCCAGAACCCACATTTAGTGTGGGCAGATATGGTGGCTGCCTGCATCCCAGAGGGCAAGCTGGCTAGTGAGACTATCCAAATCAGCAAGCTCTGGGTTCCAGAAGAGACCTCACCTCAACAATTAAAGCCAAGATACCTGTTGTCAGCTCTGGGCTTCCGTAGGCACGAGTGCACACCCACTCACACATATGTGCCCCCCCCACACATAAACACACAGAAATACAAGTGCACATCACATACACACACAGGAAAAAATAAGATGGGCGGCGGCATTCATGAGATATAGCAAGGTCATCCTCTGGTCCCTGTTGGATGCCCTGGTTGGATGCCCTGCCTTGATCTCGTGTATATTATCTCCCTCAACTCTCTTGGTTCCATGTCGAGATGGGTCCTACTTTTTTCCTTAGCTTTCACATAAGGAAATAGAGGTACAGGAGATTGGGAGTGTGCCCCAGGGGACCTCACTCGGAAACAGCAGAACAACCTTCAGCCCTGTCTTCTTCCCACCCCAGAATCCATATTCACCAACTCTCTCATTGCCCAACATCCCCATACCCTATGACACTGAGCCATAGCTCCCCGCTTCTTCCCTTCCTCCATTATGAGGTGTATATCCTATTTTTTCCACTTCAAGACCAAGCCATCACTTTTTGGGGACACCCCACACTTATCCTCACTCATCAGTGCTGGCATGGCTGCCCAAATCATTTAGAATATCAGCATAATTCAAACCTTTTTTTTAGAAACACATACATACATACATGCACAGCACACACACACACACACACACACACAGAGGTTTTAAAAGGGGGGGGGAAGACATTTGTCTTTGGTTTTAATTAATGCCAGCTTGTTCATCCTGACTTTTAATACCGCCACCTCATTTGTCTTATTAAGTGCTTAGTTTTGCTTTTAATTAGTGTTGTTTATTGTCGCTGAATTTTAATTGCCAGTGCAGGGTCCCTAAAGGCTTCGGGAAGAATGCATCTGATGGCAGAGCCTAGTGGGCAGGCAGAGGACTTACTGTGGTCTGGGTGAGGACTAATGTCCCACTCAGTTCTGGTTGCCTTTGGGATCCCCGTTTGCTTCAGGTGACATAGAACGCTGAGGAGACAAATGTGGGAGTCATTGGCTTAGGATAGCCAAAATGGCAAATATTGGTTCAGGCATGGCTGGATCTAGCACCGCCCATCATGCCTGTTCACCGTTCCCTTGGAATGTTCCTCCAACCCCAAGCACTAGGCTTTCTATGCAAGGCAGAAGCTGTCCTACCAGCACCACCCACAGAGTTCCAGCAGAGTTTCTATTGGCTCAGCTCAGGTCATGTGCTGATCCTGAGCCAATCACAGACCGGGGACTGATACCAGCCTCTGATTGACCAGAAGTAGGCTGTAGGCCCGCCTCTAAGGACAGAACTAGGTGAACCCCACCTGAGCCTTACTGGTGGATACTGAGGAAGGAGCCATCTGGAAGGAAAGCTGGGGGCTCTTTCCCCACAAAGTACTAAATAAGAGGTGTATAAGGACTAGGAAGATGACTCAGTGAAGTGTTTGCCACACAGCATTAGGGCCTGAGTTTGACCCCCAGAGTTCATGTAAAAAGACAGTCTTTAACCAGAGCAGTGGAGAGAGGGTGGCCGGCAGATCCTTGGGGCTGGATAACCAGCCAGCCTAGCTGAATTGGCAAGTTCCCTGCCAATAAAAAACAACAACAACAACAACAACAACAACAACAAAAAAACAGTAGGCAGCTCCTGAGAAATGATATCTAAGTTTACCTCTGACTTATATGAATATGTGCATACACTCGCACGCGCGCGCACACACACACAACAGACACACACAGACACGCACAGCCACTGCGGGACACAGAAGTTGGCTATAGTTTTGAACTAAGTTGGCTATCTTCAAGCCACAGAAGACCAAGAAGATTCTGGGATGTGGGACTCACTAATCCTTAGCAATGGATGCTGACTTGGAGATGGAGGGACACATGGGGGTGGAGCCCCATAGTGGGATGTTCTGGGATTTGAACAGTGGCAGTCAGACTATATAGAGTAGCATAGTCCACAAGGTTATGACAGCGGGCTGGCTCTGAGGTTTCACACATCTGTGTGCTCACCAACCTCTGTGATCCATGTGAGCACTTATTGAGCACCACCTATATAGCACATGCAAGGCTGATTGCAAAGTAAGGGTTTCTGGACCCCTCATTCAAAACTTATGAACAATTCCAAGACTTTGAGCGTACGGGGTCTGGGTCACCTGCAGATGTTCGTATGGGAGCATGAGATCCTTCCACACACAGTCCAGTCAGATGCTTGCTTCATAGGTCCATAAAGCTGGTCCCTTGTGCAACGAGGAGCTGCACTTGAACAAATCCATCTCTGATTCTGGAACTCATAGCTCTTACTGACTAGGTGCAGAGACAACAAGCAGACAAATCACATGCCATGCTAACCTGAAGAAAGAGGGCTAGGGGAGGGGCTTAGTGTGGCCAGTAGAAGCTCCCTCTTGGGAGAGGTGGCATTTGGGCAGAGACTGCCAAAGGCGGAGAGTTGAAGGGTGTCTTCTTTCTTTTAGCACAGGTCCCTCAAGGGCCACCCACGATGAGCAAGTGTATCTGTCATTCCGGAGGCCAGACAGTGCATATCAGGTCATTACCGAGGACAAATGGCCACCCATGGGGTGGTGAACTTGGAGTCACCTCCATTTTGTATGGTTATGAGTGTTGGATTCCTGTGGAGAAGGGAGTTTTCACTGTTCCCTGGAGGTGCCAATGGTATCCCAGCTTCTGACTGTGGAGGTCTTCGACAAGTTGTGATATGTGTTTTTTAACATCCTAATGATGTGCATAGGGTAAACTGATCCTGGACAGAGTAGATTCAGAGAGGCTTGAGTCATGTAACAAAAGTCCACGTCACTGGCTATGTGTGAAGTGAAGAAAGGTCATTTTGGGTTCATGAGTCTGGAGACGCGTGTCAAAGACTGGATGTCCCCATTGCAGTGTCCTTTGGTATGGCTGGCACATCCTAATTCCAGAGCAAACCACTCATACCACAGCTAAGAAACAGAGATCACAGAACCAACGTCATTCATTTGTCTTAAGGATGAGTCCTCAATGACCATCACTTCCTTAAAAGCCTGTAATATTCCCTCTGACAGGAGCACTATAGGAACACATATCAGCAATGGACAGAAAGCACACTGCCCCATCTCTCTCCACTAGGTGGCTGTGATCACCAGGGGACACTGTCCCTTATGTGTGCAAGTTTCATAGACAGTGGAGATGCTAGGTCAAGCTCCCTCCCTCTTCTGTGTCTCCACATGGGTGGCCCTAGAGTTGGGGCTCATAAGAGTGGCCAGATGATTGGGTAACTGTCTTGGGTGGCTGTTTTGCAGGTGTGCCAGCCTTCCACCATGACTGACACTGTGGTGAACCGATGGATGTACCCTGGTGATGGCCCTCTGCAGTCAAAGTAAGTCCGGGGAAGCTCTGGGAGTAGCTCTTTTGAGCTAGTGGGCAATCCTGAGTATCTACACTTGAAAGATAAAAAGGCATGGGTTGGTTCCCTTCCCTGGGCTAGGTGTGTGTGTGTGTGTGTGTGTGTTGCATGTATGGGTGCATGGGCATACATATGTATGTGTATATGCATGCATGTGAGGCTCAGAGTTGACTTTGGATATCTTCCTTGATCATTCCCAACTCTGACTGAGGCAGGGTCTCTTACTGAACCCAGTACTCACTGGTTCTTGCTAGTATCTTGTTTGGGAAGTCCATCTCAGGCCCCCAAGAGCTGAGATTACAGGCGTCTCCCTTGCCTGACTTTCTGGATCTGAACTGCAAGCCTCACACTTGTGTGAGAAATAGTTACCTGCAGGGCCAGCTCCCTAGCTTCCCATCCCCATGGTGGGTTTTATGGCATAAACTCCTCAATTTTCCATACTCCCCACCATTCCCTATTGTGTCTCTAATAGGGAACCTACCATGGGTGTCTATGTTACCCACCCAGCCCCATGGGCTCTGGTTAGAGACAGCCTCTCTGTCCTCTATGCCTCAGTGTGGTGGCTCTGTTGGACAGAGTTTTAAAGACACCATCAGGTTCAAGTTCCTAGTTGGGGACAAGATTATTTTAATGAAGTATGAGTCACAGAGGTGGAGGGAAGGGGGCTATTTGCTGCTGGCCCAAAGAATGCAGGAGGGTTTTCTGTAATAGCCTCCATCTGGTGCAAAAAGAAGCTTCCTTGATGAGGGGTGAGGACTATACTTCTCTGAGGGCAGAAGGACTAATGTTTATACATTATTGCTAGGGATTTTGCTGGCTTAGCAAACTAATGGCTATAGATTCTCCCCAATAATGGCGATCTCACTAGTACTGAGTGGTTGGCTAGGTTTCCAGTACTGGGCATGGTTTCCCTCTTTTTTTTTTTTTTTTCAAGACAGAGTTTCTCTGTATAGCCTGGGCTGTCCTGGAACTCACTCTGTAGACCAGGCTGGCCTCGAACTCAGAAATCCGCCTGCCTCTGCCTCCCGAGTGCTGGGATTAAAGACGTGCGCCACCATGCCCTGCATGGTTTCCTTCTTATTGAGTAGGTTTTTGCCTCCGTCCAGTTTGGCGTGTTCATTCATGTCACCTGTGTTCAGCTCATGTTGACGCAGTCATGTTGGTGAGCCCTTCTGGGTGTAGCTTGTGACATCACTAGGAGACACTTTCTCACAGAAAGCTGCCTCCTGTTCTGGCTTTTACAGCCTTTCTGTCTCCTCTTCCGCAATGTTCACTGAGCCTGGGGTATGGGAGTGTTTTGTAGATGAATCCATGGGGACTGGGCTCCATAATGCCTCATTTTGATGGGTTGTAATTTTCTGAGTATGCCAAGCTAGACAGAGAAAAGTCTGTGAGGCCTCAACCCTACACGAAGAACTTCAGGCACCTGAGAATGCCCAGGAGTTGAGGAGGGGGGGGCGTTCTCCCCAGGGAAGAGCACTCCAATTGGTTTTCCAGCACTAAAGATCATCACTGGAGATATATATATATATATATATATATATATATATATATATACAGGTTGCTGTTCATGGCTGTGTGTGTGTGCATGTAAACATGTTGTGTGCAAGCAATAACAATTGATGAAAAAAGAGGTCATGAATGTAAAGGAAAGCAGGAGAGTTTGGACAGAGGAAAGGTAAGGGAGAAATGTAATTAAAATATAATCTCAAAAATATCTACAATCCCACTCCCCAGAGAAAGAATTAAAAAAAATAATGCAGAAGAGATTTTGAATTAAGGTCACTTTTTTTTTTTTTAAGATTTACTTATTTATTTCATGTATGTGAGTACACTGTCGCTGTCTTCAGACACACCAGAAGAGAGCAGCAGATATCCATTACAGATGGTTGTGAGCCATCATGTGGTTGCTGAGAACTGAATTCAGGACCAGTGAGCCATCTCTCCAGCCCCTAAGGTCAATTCTTATTGAGCAGAAGACTGTTTTTGGTCATATGGCCATACCATCACATTTTCCCCCTTATTTGCACAATGCCCCCATTGCTGTCTTTTTTTTTTTAAACTTGATTTACTAATAGCTCACTCACTTTTATTAAAGAGGAAATTTTCACTAGAGGATGCAGTAGATATTACACACTTTCCAGGAAAGCAAAAGGTAATTATACAAAGAAATCATATTTATTCTTTTTGAAACAATGTCATTATCATCTCCCTTATACTGTAGCAAAAGTGGGCTGTTGAGAGAGACCAGTTGCAAAAGAAACTGTTACACCTGGCTATAGGCTGCAGGAAAAATAGAGAACAAAAAGAAACACTGCCAGGATTACCTACTCTAGATTGTAGCAAAACCAGACAATTAAAAGAAACAATGTTGCAAGTTGAAGGAGACTCTAGCAAAAACAGATAATTAGATGAAACAATGTAATTGTTGTGCCTAGCTCTCTGTCTCACCCTCCCTAAGATTCCCAGCTTGAGATATTTTAAGGCATACTACTTCTTTAAACCACTCTGTTACATTTTTAGGACTTTAAGTTACTTTGTTTCTGATGGTTTCTTTCCATTATTTTTAGTATTTTCCTGGTTCTTTAAGTCTCCTGTTTTCTGACCAGTTTTTGTCTCCTTGTTTTAGTTTTGAGATAGGATCTCACTACATAGCCCAGGCTGGCCTTGAACTCCCAATCCTCCTGCCTCAGCTTAAGTGCTGATGTTTTAGGTGTGTTATGAATGCAGCCCATGTCTTTGATGAGCTTTGAGTCTAGGTTTTATGTCTTTGACCTTGAGTGATCACTTCCAATTCCCTTGGCACTACTTTGTAATCTATGTACAGTTTCAGGACCTTTGCAAGCCAGTTACTGACCATGGCCATAATCAAAAATTAATTGATGTGAATTTACAATCACACTTTATTACACATATGATGATGAGTACTTAAAATCAATCATGTTTAAATGACATTATGACAGGTTGATACTCTCTGCCATTGACTTATTATCCCTGGGTATTGTGAACACTACATGGAGGGCTGTCTCAGCATGTCCCAAGCTCTGAATGTGGTTCAATTTGGCATTCTAGTTAGTTACAATGACTGAGAGTATAGATAAGCATATGCCATACACGACTGCCTGAAGGCCTTAACCATCCAAGTCTGCTGTTTACTGTCCTACAGATTGTCCCCCGCAGTGACATCATTCATAATAACAATAAGTATAAATATTTGTAATTAAGATTATTCTTAGACAAGGTCTCACTCTGTAGCCCTGGTTGAACTGTGTGTCTGTGTGGGTATGTGGTGGCTGCATATACATGGATGCAGTACCCATAGAGGCCAGAAGAGGGCGCAAGAGCACTCTGAACTGGAGTTCCAGATGTTCATGACTTTCTATGTCAGTTCTGAGAACTGAATCCTGGTCCCCTGAGCAGCCTGGTGCTCCTAACCCCAGATCTCTCCACCCCCATCTTTGTGTGTGTGTGTTTAAAAGATTTTTATTTATTTATTATTATAAGTAAGTACACAGTAGCTGTCTTCAGATGCACCAGAAGAGGGCGTCAGATTCCATTATGGGTGGTTGTGAGCCACCATGTGGTTGCTGGGATTTGAACTCAGGACCTCAGAAGAGCAGTCAGTGCTCTTACCTGCTGAGCCATCTCACCTGCCCCCTCTGTGTATTTTTTAATAGCAGGCCACATATCTTCTTTCCATAAACTTGCTATTCAGGTTAAATCCCTTTGTTCCAGAATTTTATAATTTCTCCCAGGCTGGGAATTAGGTTTTCTTTTTTTCATAACAAACTCTTCAGGAGGGAGAACATTTTACATTGTGTTGAAATCTGTTTTGTCTGTTTGTGTTGAAATGAATTAGTTGAAGAAAAATCCTGTTCTTTCTAACGATCCCTGAGCTGCCATTGAAAGCACAGCTCAGGTGTTAGATGTAGCCCATCAAGCATGAGGCCCTTGTGCCTGAATTGCTATAATCCCAGCACTTGGGTGGTGGAGGCAGGAGAATCATGAATTCAGTTCATCCTCAGCTACCGGTGGAGTCTGGAGCCAGGTAGCTTACAGGAGACCTTATCTTTTCTTTAAATGACTTTAATTGATTTGTTTAAGACTTGGTTAAATCCTGGGAAGAGTTTTTTGATCTACCCATATGTTCCAAAACAAAATTCCTTCATCTGGGACCTGGGTTATATATGCAGCACCCATGTGGCAACTCACAGCCATCTGTCACTCTACTTCCAGGAGAGCCCAGGTCGCCTCTTCTGGGTACCCCATAACCAGGCATTCGTGTGGTGCACAAACATACATGCAGGCCAAACACCTATACATATAAAATGAAAATAGGAATAAAGAAATGTAAAGTCCTCTAACTGTTCCCTGGGTCTACTTACAGCCTTCCCCTGTCCCCTGAGTTCTATCCTCTCATGGACACTATAGAACTCTTGAGTGATCCCCTCAGCAGGAGACCTTCCCAAGCATTCCCCCCCCCCACACATCATCTTGGATAAACTTACTTTATAAATAATATTCCACTCTCCAAAAAAGTGTGTCTCTGTGAGATAAATAGTTGGCCAGAGGGTGGACAGAGCAAACTATTTATTTTATTTAAGAAGCACCAGTTAATTAAAATCCCATCCATCAGAATTTACTTTCGTTGATAGGCAGCCAAACAATTTGCCTGGCAATTAAATCAGAATTACTCTAGCAGTCTAGACGTGGCTTCATTAACCACCCCTGTACTCCCATGATGCATCTTGGTGCTCTGAACTGCTGCTCACTGCTCCATTTCCTCCAGCCATTATTCAATAATGGCTGAACTGTGGCCATAGCGCATACGCGCACACAGTTGAGCTTTGCACTACAGCTCGACGAAAGAGGAACATGACTGTTCATACCTTCCTCTGGGTGAGGGAGAATTGAATCTTCATCACCTGTTGCCTAACCAAAGAGAATGCCTGCTTTTGCAATGTTCTGAAACCCCTTCTAGCTCAGCAGCATCCTGGAACCTAGACATCCTGTCTGCAGGCCCCAGTGCATTGTGGGAAAGAATATGCACACCTGTTCCTGCCAGAACTGGAGCTAGTGAGGATGCTCAGAGAGATGCTGGTGCCGCTAGACAGTTGGCTTGGCAGACAGTGCCAGGGATGCGAAGTGGAAACCGAGGTACAAAGACAGGTTGCCACCTGCCTGTGGTTGCGAAATGTGGGTATCCATTCTAAAATAGACAGGCTTTCACCTCTACACAGGACAGGACATACTCTGCTGTTCAGGAATCGTCAACAGGATCCACACTGTGTGAAATACACCACGTGTGTGTACACACAGCCCAAGTTGAGGAAAATCAGACTTTTGTTGAATAACTTCCCTTAGTGTTACATAAAAACATTATTTACATATATAAACGGGTTGGGCATGTGGCTCAGTTGGTAGAGTGCTTGCCCAGCATACACAAGGCCCTGGGTTCAATTCCCAGAGCTGAATAAATATGGTGTGTGCACATCTGTGACCCCAGCATTGAGCAGGTAGAGGCAGAAAGATTAGGGGTTCAAGGCATCTTTGACTGTATTTTATGTGTATTCACACGAATCTCTATCTCAGGCTAGGAAACAAGGAAGGGGGAGTGGGGAGGAGGGCTCCTCCATGTAGGCTTGTTAGTGAATTTCCCTGCTTGATCTCTACTTCCAGATGCCATTTTGTAGCTCTACCCAGAGGTGGCTGTGGTTTAGGTGTGACATTAAATAAATCCAATGTACAGAGGAGCACCTCTGTAACCCCAGCCCTGGGAAGCGGAGGCAGGGGCATTGCTGTGAAGTTAAGGCCATCTGAGGTATATTTGAGACCTTGGCTCAAAGCAAATTAATGAAATATAATGACGAGAGAGAGAGAGAGAGAGAGAGAGAGAGAGAGAGAGAGAGAGAGAAGGAGGAGGAGGAGGAGGAGGAGGAGGAGGAGGAGGAGGAGGAGGAGAAAACTGAAAGTAGGCTATCAGAATCAAAATTATGACATTGTTATCTGAACGATGTGGGTGTGACTGGAGGATTTAAAAAAATATTTATTTTTAATTATGTGTGTATGTCTCTGTATGTATATGCATGTATGAGTGGAGTACCCACAGTGGCCAGAAGAGGGCAGCACTTCTCCTGGAGCTGGAGCTATAGGCTGCTATGATCAGGCTGACAAAGATGCTGGGAAGTGAACTCTGGTCCCCTTTAAAGTACACACTCTTAACTGCTGCCTTAGGGCCCTGAGAATTCTTATATAACATCTCTTATTTTCTATCTCTCCCCTTGCTTGGCGTGCCCCAGTGACAAGGAACAGTAAGTACTTCACACCATTTCCATTTTCTTAGCAGTTGAGTTTTGACGCTTTTCCTGAGTAATGCGGTGAGCTGGTAAGGAAGGGGATGAGCCAATTTTACATATATATGCAAAAAAAGTGTGTTTTTCTAGGGAGGAAATCCCATCTTGGAAGAAGATGGGATGTGTTTCTGAGGCAAGCCCACAGTTGATTCTGGGTAGTGTTTGGGACCTTGGGTGGCAGCCCTGTGTCTGTTCCTACAGTTTCACTACAACCATACCTTTAGCCAGTGCTATTCAGACCAAAGCTGTAGCAATTGGGGCAGTGCTTGTGTGGTCTAGGGCCCACCTCCCAGCTGACTCTTTCTGGAGGTCACCCTGACTCCTGTGCAATGCGCCTTCAGCTCCCAGAGTCTGGCTTCAATCATTGCATTTGTGCACTGAATTAGATTCTTGTGCTAAGGATGCCAGGCAGCTCCACCCTCAGTGACAGACGCTTGCAGACACTGTAGTACGTCATTGTCATCCTTAAATGGTAGGATGCTAAGACTTATCATCACTGTGACCTTATGTATCCTCTGCTCTATCAGTGTGTGTGTGTGGGGGGGAGGTGTCCAAATGTAAATTGTAAAGCATCGGTGGTTAGGTGGAGGTGTCAATCATCACCTAGACTTCCTGTTGTGGCTGTAGTGGGGGAGCAAATAGACTTGAGTATTTCTGTCAGTCAGCCTTTTTCTTCTCAAATAATCATACCCTTGGGATCCTCTGAAGAATTACTAGGCACAGATAACACCTACCAGAGAGACCCCAGCCTTCTCACTCTGCTCTGGGCCTCAGTTTATCCACATGCCCAATGGGAACATGTGGGCACTCAGTGGTCTCCTTAGTTGGCTGGTCTCTTTAGCTGCCAGATTAATGATGGGTGAGATTTCTGGGCTAAGAGGGACCGATGGTGTGTGTCACCTCTCACACGTGGAATGAAGTGTATAGGCATGTGTGGACGGGAACCGTGGGGGTTGGGCAGCTGGAGAATGTTCAGGGATGAGTAGGGAGGAAGGGCGGCTGATGGAGGACACATGCTGTGATAGAAGAAGGAAGGACTATTTGGGAAGAGAAAGGTGTCAGTGGGAGGAAAGATGGAGTAGGGAGGGCAGCTGGGAAGAGAGTCAAGACAGTGAAGTTATAATCACATGGGAACACTGCAGTGAAACCCATTGCTTTGCCTGCTAATTAACAATTTAATATCTATTTATTAACGACTGTGCATTGTGTGTATATAGGAACATGTGAAGATCAGAGGAGAGGGTTCTAGATCCCCTGAAACTAGAGGTATGGGGGGGATGGTGAGCAGCTATTTGGGTGCCTGGAACTGAACCTTGGCTTTTGTACAAGCAGCCAGAGCTAAGTCATCTCTCCAGCCCCTTAAATAATTTAAAGACAAAACAAAACAAAACAAAACAAAACAAAACAAAACAAAACAAATCATAGGTTGGACATCACGCGGTCATGACTCTACAGCGCCTCAAAGCTCATAGAAGCTTCCTGGTAACAAAGGTTGGAAGGGAAAGAGTTTGTTCTCTCTCCTTGCCTTCCCATCTCTCCCTCCCTCTCTCCCTCCCTCCTTCTCTTTCTTTTCTCTTCCCCTCCTATTCCTCCCTCCTTCCCTTCCTTTGTTAAAGAATTTTGTCAGGTGGCATTGGCACACGCCTCTAATCACAGTACTCAGGAAGCAGGTGCAGGTGGATCTCTGAGTTCGAATCCAGTCTGTTCTACAGACCGAGTTCTAGGACAGCCAGGGCTACATAATGAGACCCCCATCTCAAGAAAAAGAAAATTACCAAGTACCTACTGTATACCGTCTGTCATGTTAAGCACCTGAGGCATATGCATAGCCCAAATATGAGTGACGTCTACAAACAACCTCTATTCAATGAATATACTCTCCCTTATAAGGAACATACAGCTGAGGGACCCTGAAGAATATTATGTAGTCCAGACTTGGGGACCAAGATGGGGGAGCTTTCTAGAGGAAGACGGGTGTAAGCAGGAGGTCAGGTGAGGACTGGGCATCCTATGAGGGAGACAAGGTCCAGATGGGAAGTGGTTTCAGGCAGGATCTGCATGTGAAGGAGCATAGAATGTCAGAGGTGCTGAGGGGGCAGATGGCTTGCCTTTGAGGGCAGTGGTGACCATGGCAGCCTGCTGTATCTGCTTTGGTATGGTTATAGTGAAGTCCATGCAGAGGGTCCTTGCAGATCATGGGGGAAAGTGCCTCTCAGCTCAGCCTTCATGGTACCTTTGTTAAAATCCCCCTCACTTATCTACAAAGATGTCCTCTAGACCTCTTCAGTGTGGGCACCCCAGGGAAGGGAGGGAGGGAAGGACCCCAGTACCCAGACTGCACTTCCATCATCCCATACCTTAGGGGAGCCATCGAGTATTAATAGAGACATCTGGCAGCCACATGACGATTGTGTGCATGACATGAATGCAGGTGGGTTGGGCCGAGGTGAGGTGTCCTCGGTGTGTTTCAGGGACAGACACGGGTGGCACTTTTAGTAGGGTCTCCCATCTCCGGTTGTCTAGAGCCTCCTGCTGTGAGCTTTGGTGGCAGCGACCTTCCACTTTCAAGGACAGATGTGGCAGGAGCTGTTTCTGTGGATTCCCGACCATGCTGTCTCTAGCTTACATCCTCAGTTCCTTTCCCCAAGCGTCCTACATCCAGGAACTGAACATGTAATAGTGATGATCTTTCTGCTTCCATTAGCAGCGAGGTTTTCTTTGAATAATATTTTATTCAAGAGCTAAATATTTGAGAGCACTGGGAAGATAGCTGGGTACCGACCTCTCATGGTCGAGAGGATTCACAGTGAACTTCATACAGCTACGACTTAAAATACCACTAATCTGGAAAGTGAGGGAGGGAGTCCCATAGGTTTCTTGACCGTTTCTCTCATTGCTAGTGTGTGTATCAGCTAGCTTCTGCCATGTGACAAAACATCCTACAGCATCTTACTCAGTGGTCCCCATTTACAGATACCCCTGTTATCTCCAAGTTGTAAATAACCCACTGAAGTAAACACTCTATCCTCAAGTTCTTGCTACTTAATCTCAGGCTGGGTCACCTGGAAACCTGCTTTCTCCAAGGATGCAGCTGGCAGAGGTGAGATGGGCCCTCCGGGGCACTTCCTAGATGGGACATGGTCCTGTGTGTAACTTGTTCCATGGATGACAGTGCTTCCGTCTCCAGCATTGGCTTTTAGCACGATCCGTGATAGGGTGCTTGCCTGGCACGCACGAGGCCCCTGGTTTGATCCCTAGCACTTCATACACGGGGTACGATGGGCCACACTGTAACTCAGCACTCAGGAGGGTCAGGAATTCAAGGTCTGTTTTTGTTTGTTTGTTTGTTTGTTTTGTTTTGTTTTGTTTTGTTTTGTTTTGTTTTGTTTTGTTTTGTTTTTCCAAGACAGGGTTTCTCTGTGTAGCCCTGGCTGTCCTGGAACTCACTCTGTAGACCAGGCTGGCCTTGAACTCAGAAATCCGCCTGCCTCAAGGTCATCCTCAACTACATAGAAAGCTCAAGACCAGCCTGGGATGCCTGAGACCCTGTCAAGAAAGTAAGCAACATAAAACAAAATCCTCAAACTGAGATCCGAGCACTGGATCCTGGTCTTACGGACACTTCATTGGAATCCTGTTGTAGAGACTCCACTGTGTTGTTCCAAGGTCCCTATGTCTACTAGGCTTCACAACCCAGGGGGCCGTTCTGTTCCCAGGGAGTAAAGGGGCTTGGTTGAAAAGCTAGGCTCATTTCCCAGTGATTGCTCTCCAAGTGAAAATATGTAATCCACGGGAGGCCTGTGGGCTCCCACTGAGACCCATGAGGGCATTTCCAAACACCAGCTGAGCTGTGTGTCAACTATGCATCCGAGAGAGGATATAGAAGGAAGATTCAGAGGCAATGGCAGCTGCCAGCCACCTTCTGCTCCCTGCAGTCTACAGAGGGAGGCAGGCGGTTTTCCTGTTTGCATCCTGAGGGACATTGCTCATCCTGCCTCTGAAGTCATATTTGTGCAGTTTCTTGAGGTCCTGGTGGGTGGGACCACAAGCCCAGTGGGCTGTGTGGTGGGAGACCCAGGTGGGAGTGGGAGGCGCACTGACGGAAGGTGCCAGAGACCAGGCTGAACTGGAGAACACATCCTTGCGGGGAAGTGGGGGGGGGGGTCTGCACTGGGCGCCAAGTCAGGGATGTTTCCTGAGTTTGAAGTGGAATTGCTTTGTAAAGGCAGGAAAGACATGGAGGAGGTGGGGGTGGGGTAGGGATAGCATGGAGGTTCATATTGCTTGGCAGCTTGACAGCGAGATCTAGAATCACCCTGAAGACCTTCTGAGCATCCCTGGGGAGCAATGTGAGGTTTGGTCAGTTGACATGGGAAGACCTGTACCAAATGTGGGCAGCAGCAACCCACATCAAAGGGATCGCGCGAAAAGGAGAGCTGGTGGACAGTGCTCATATTTCTCTATTGCCGGCGGAGGTCACGTGACCGGGGATGTCACGTGACCCGGGATATCACGGGACCTTCTTCCTAATGCCTTTCCTAAACGAGCCCTTTCTCAAACTGCTTCTTGCCAACTATCACAACGATGAGAAAAGCAACTAGAACCAGGACCCCAGGAGCAACCAAGGAAGGGAGATAGTTGGAAAAAGGAAGGATTGGGTAGGCAGAGACATGGCTATCCCCACAGAAAGCCACAGGCCTGGGGGATGGCTGGGCACTGCAGGAAGAGCCAGGAGCCTCTGTGTCCTTGGGGAAGATACCTCAGGCTGGCCTCTCTTCCAGCACCCTTTCTCTCTTTCCTTCCTTCCCTCACTCTCAGCTCACCTCTGAGATCTTGGCGCAACCTGTAGGGACCTAAGGTTTCTTACATTTAGGAGTCCTTCCTCGGACTTTTACAATTCCCAAGAAATTGGCCAATATCAGGGTATACCAGAGCCTGAGATGAGACTAAGTGAACACAGACTTTGAACCCCCAGTGTCCCCAGGATCCTAGGAGCCTTTCACCTTTGGGGACAGCTTCCTGTGGTGCCTAGACTTGGGGGTAGGGCATGGCTTGCTTCAATCTTCCTGTGGACCACTAATAGAAGGAGACTTTAGCATCCTTCTTGTTTACAAGAGATTGGGTTCTGGTCAAGGTCTCTGTGTGCCTGTGTTCTCAGATACTGATCTGAGCACCAGGGCACAATAGCGATTAGAGGTTCCTGCAGCTTCGTGAGAGATGGGAATGAACAGATACCAAGAGCATTATTTAGGGATGGCTTCAGCTGGAACATGATGGAGAATTTGAGCCTAGGCAGCAGGAGATGGTGTGCTGTTGCTCCTGTGTTAGGACTTGGAGGAAAGGAGGGCTTATGGCATGGTGGGTGGGGCCTGATGGATGGGCGGAGCCTGGTGAGGAGCACAGAGGAAGGGCACAGTGGAAGTGGTGTGCTGGGTGTGTGTGTGGCTTGGCGGGAGGGGCCTGGTGGGAGGGTCAGAATAAGGGCAAATGTCCTCAGTGCAGGCTTTGGATGATTAAATTGAGCAATTCAGTGGTTGGGGAGCAAGGACTGTCAGCCGTAGGTCTGGTAGGGACCTACCAAAGTAGGGCAGCGCATTGGGCTTTTTTTTTTTTTTTTTTTACCAAGGTAAAACTCACAGACGTTAACATTGAGCATCTTAAAGAGTTGATTCCAGCAACATCTGGTGCGTTCACAAAGCGTGTGACTGTCACTTCTGTCTAGTCCTGAGCTTCACTGTTAATTTGGTACCACTGTAGTGTCCCAGCTATGCTGGTAGTGGATCACCTGAGGCACCTGCTCCAGGACACACCTGTGTTTCCAGATCAAATTTCCCTCCCTCCCTTACAAGACTGCCGGGGACATCTGCTTCCTTTTCTTCCAACTTTTTCTCTGATCTTCAGAAGTAACCCTCTACGATAAAAATAGAGGAGGGGAAGGAGGAGGAGGAGGAGGAGGAGGATGGAAACTAGGATTTGCCAAGTCAAAAAGTAATTTCATGGCCCCCATGCCATCAGAGCTAAAGTGACCCCAAGCTAGTGGCTCATGTGTCCTGGACTCCAGGGTTTTTTCAGATCTAAATTTTTGAGACAACAAGAAAAGTTTGAGAGTTGCTGGGCTGGGGCGGGGCAGGGGCAGGGGCAGGGGCTGGGGCGGGGCAGGGGCAGGGGCTGGGGCTGGGGCTGGGGCTGGGGCTGGGGCGGGGCGGGGCAGGGGCAGGGGCAGGGGCAGGGGCAGGGGCAGGGGCAGGGGCAGGGGCAGGGGCAGGGGCAGGGGCAGGGGCAGGGGCAGGGGCAGGGGCAGGGGCAGGGGCAGGGGCAGGGGCAGGGGCAGGGGCAGGGCTATCTTAGCCCTGTGTCACAGATAGCACAGAATAAGAGGGCAGGCAGTGCTTTACATGAACACAGCACTAAGTGCTCCCAGCAGGTCCTCCCTTCACACCACCTCAGCCTCTTACCAGGAAAGGGGGATGGGGACAGGGATGTTGTGGAGACTGAAGTTGGGAAGCTGGACATGTCTGCTCTGTCTGTATTTCTTTTTTAAAGGGGGATGAAGGAGGCTGGGGGCATAGCTCAGCTGAGGGAATGCTTGCCCACCATGTGTAAAACCCAGGGCTTGATCCCATGACCACACATACTGAGTGTGGTGGTGCATCCCAGCACTTGAGACCTGAAGGCAAGGAGAGTCAGGCATTCAGTCAGCCTCTGCTGCTTAGCTAGTTCAAGGCCAGTTTGGCTATATGAGACACTGTCTCAGAACGGGTGGGGCAGGGGAAATGCACAGAGTAGAAGCCCAAGTGTTTCCCAAGCCTTTCATGGCTGGAAACCTAGTAAATTATCCTTATGAAGATGTGCCTATAACCCTATTTAACAACTGGTTTAATAGGAAGAACTCCCTCCCCCAAACCCTGTAATGGTTACCCCTGTGCTCAGAACGTAAAGCAAGGAGAGCCAGTGGTTCACTGTCCCCATCAGAAAGCAAGGAGAGCCAGTGGTTCACTGTCCCCGTCAGCCTTATAGAGAGCTTGAAGCCAGTTTGAGCTACATGAGCTCATGTATCCCATATATCCCAAACAAAATGTCTCTGGGTCAGGCCAGTCTTGGGATCCACCTGGCCTGACTCTGTCCCCTGCTGCTGCTGCTGCTGCTGTGTATGTGCAGGAATGAGTGGAAAGGGTTTAGGGTCTTTCTGGAAGTATCTTGGTTTCTAACTCTTTATCACTTGAGTGGTCCAGGGCACTTACTGAGATGCAGGAGAGTGGCATAAAGGAATGATACAATGTTGATACATTGTTCAGATAGAGCAGCTGGGGCTCACAGACGTCATTCTACCCAAAGTCTCTGGGTCAGTGAGGCTCCCTGCAGAAGTTCAGCCCTGGTTTTCCCTGGGTCTCTGTCCTGACCACTGGGATTTCTGACCTGCCTCATGCCTTCTCCTCTGCCTTGCAGGCTGCAGGCAGGATGGTCCGTCCATCCTGGAGCACAGACCGACAGGCAGAGGAAGCAGGAAGAACTGACAGATGAGGAGAAGGAGATCATCAACAGAGTGATCGCTCGGGCAGAGAAGATGGAAGCCATGGAACAAGAACGCATTGGGTAGGCTCCCCCTGATCATGACAGGATATGTATATGTATATGTATATGTATATGTATATGTATATGTATATGTATATGTATATGTATATGTATATGTATATGTATATGTATATGTATATGTATATGTATATGTATATGATGTATGTATCAAAGCAATACTGTGCCTCCTATAAATAGGTGAAGCAGAATATACAAGAATACACCCCAGAGTAAGCTATTAACCAATCATTCTCCACCTTCCTGACATTTCAACCCTTTAAAACAGTTCCTCATGTCCTGGTGATCCCCAACTACAAAATTATTTTAATTACTACTTCATAGCTGCAATTTTGCTACTGCTATGAAAAATCATGTAAATGCCTTCATATTCGATGGTCTTAGGCAACCCCGTGAAAGTGTTGTTTGACTCCCAAAGAGGACACAGCCCACAGGTTGAGAACCGCTGCTCTAGAGTTACTCTGGCAACAGGCATGTGGCAGGCAGGTATCATGTAGTGGCAGCCGAGGTGTACCCAGTGTAGGGACCCACACTCTGGGCTTAGAGAGCTTGGAGTTCATTGGTGGAACTAGAGCATGAGAATTTACCTCCCTGAGCCCAATCTGCCTCAGATTCCTCATGTGCAAAATAGAGATGACATTCTTGGGTGAATAAATATCCATGTGATAGCACACATTCAGCAAATGGTAGCCATCCAATGGACAGTTTAGTTTTTGAAGCAAGAGGCTTTTTTTTTTTTTAAACTTACTGATGCTTTTTGTCTGCACCCATGCTGCTAGGACACTCCGGTTTTGGCAAGCTCTGTAGTCCCAGCAGCCTCTGGCTTCCCCGGAAGGAGAGTTGAGAGGCTTCCAGGAATCCTGGGCCAAATTTGGGCTGGCAGATATACCTTTGCTGAGCTGGCGTGTTTTCTCCCTGGCTTCCTGGAGTGGGGAGGGCTGCCCTGGAGGTCTAGGCAGGCTGTGCTTCCTTCATCCCAGCAGCCAATCCCCCATAGGCAGCATCTCCAGAGGCAAGCCCGATGCTATTTGTGTCTTCAAAGCTTCACACCACACCATCCTTTCCTTCCTGCTCTTCCTCCACCTCCCCAGAAGGGAATCAGATGAAAGCCAGGTAGGGCACGGGATGTGGAGCCAGTGAGACTCCAGAAGAGGTTCTGCTATCTGGAACATCCACTGTGGAACCCAAAGCTCTCAGTGAGGGAGAACTCTGCCTCAGTTTCCCCAGCTGACTCTCAGGGGCCTTCCTGTGAAGTGATTGGGTGTGTCTGTTGAGGACCTCACCCTACATTGTTGGCTGTGTCTCTGAGGAAAGAGGCTCTTTTTAAGTGGGTTAGAATTTCTGGTATTCCTGTCCCTATCTGAGTCCTGATCCCTGGGTTTTCTTTTCTGTTACCCAAGTGATGCCATCTGGGACAGCATGAGGTCACTTTGAATAACAGAAAATAATCCCCACAAGGGGGAGCCATTTTCTGTGCACCTACTATGTGCCAAGTCCTGCTCCTATTATCTATCTATTATCTATCTATCTATCTATCTATCTATCTATCTATCTATCTATCTATCATCTATCTATTATCTATCTGTCTATCTATCATCCTATCTATCTATTATCTGTCTGTCTATCTATCTATCTATCTATCTATCTATCTACCTACCTACCTACCTATCTACCTATAGACAGCATCTCATGTAGCCCAGGTTAGCCTGAAGTTCACTATGTAGCCGAGGATGACCTTGAACTTCTGACCCTTTGACCCCTACTTCCTGACTTCTGGGGTTACAAGCATGTGCCACCACACCCAGTTTTTGTAGTGCTGGGAATGAAACCCAAGACTTCAGGCATTGTAGACAAGCTCTCTACCCATTGAGCTCCAGTCCTGAGCCCTGTAGTATAGAACTTCATTTGATTCAACACAGCCCTACTCATCCCTGCCCTATGGAGTGGATGCTATTGTACAGAGGAGGAACTAAGGCTTAGAGAGACAGGATCATAAATAATAAACAAAGTTCTTTACATGCCATGGTAAATGTACAGAGATCAGAGGACAATTCTTGGGGGACCAATTTTCTCCTTTCACTGTGCAGCTCTGGGGATTGAACTCCAGTCATCAGTCTTGGCAGCAAGCCCCTCTTCCTGCTGAGCCGACTTGCAAGCCCCCAACCCCAAACTTCCATTTAGGAGTTCAAGCTTAGCAGGTGGCCTCTCCAGCAGACTCCTTCCCGCCTTGTTAATCTGCCCCATGTGCTGCTGCCGCCATCTGTGTCTGACTCTGAGTTCACAGGGAGAAGAGCATCAAGTCTCCGGGGGGGGGGGGGGCTTCCTCACTGGGACAGTTTTGTTGGAACCAAGAGCCCAGGAGAACCCTGGGGCTGTGCGGAGTCTCAAGCTGTCTTCCTGCAGCTCCATCACAAGCGTCTAAATGCTCATGTACCCTCTACCCATCTGCCCAGCTCTGCTCTGCTCAGGATGTGAGGATAGACAGTTAATGGCCTGGAACGAACTTTATCCAACTGCCTCATGTGTACACATCCCCTCTCACGGCACAATGTGGAGGCTCCTGGTTTGCCCCCCCCCCCCCCATTAGGCGAAGCAGATTTGGATGAGATGGGAAACACCTACTTTTAACCAGGTTCTCCGGCTATTCACTGCTATGCAACAAAATGTCAAGGGGGAAAAATAGTGGCTTAAAGCCACAAAGATAGAGTTTTCCATTGTTCATGATGTAAAGGGTTACGAGTTCAGGCATGGCTATGCTGGGTGCTTTTTCTGTTTCATGGGGCATTGGCTGGGGTTGCTCACTTGTTCAGTTCACCTGTCAGTAGGATTACACTACACCCACTGGAAGGTTCTGTGTCTTCTTGTTTCCCAAACCCCTCAACTCCTTCCTTGTTCAGTAGCCCATCCTGCCAGGCTCTTTTACTGCAAGAAGCGTAAAAGTGGAGTCCATTAAATGTCTCAGACTGAGACCATGGTCTCTTGTGGAAGGAAAAGGTCCTATCTCAATGGCTGAGACGTGCAGGGGAAGATGAGACTGCCTGCCATCTTTGGAAATACCTTGGGGGAGTTGGGCACACACAGGAACCTAAGGGAAAGTGGCAGAGCTCTCCCACAGGGATCTGAGATCAGGGGGAATACAACAGCCTCAGAAAAAAAACTCTCACCCCATATGTTAGCAAAACACAGTCATGTCACATCTCCATGGAAACACGGCTGCTGGGGGCTTCCTCTGAGTGGCAAAGGCACAGTAAGTCTAGAATGGAACATTGCCTAAAAAAAATAATAATCACCTGCCCTTCCCCCCAACTCCCTGTAAGTGACAGTCTCTGTCCATTAGGTTGTCCTTCTGTGTTCCTATTGTACTTCCTCCCGCCTGGATCCCCTCCAAGGCATTTGTGCGTCTCCTGCCTGCAAAGAGGCAGCAGCTGGGTGGCTCTGTTCGAGGTCAGCTTCCTGAAACAGACGGACTCCAAAAAAGTAATTAGGGCTTATCATTAACCTTGGCATCCTGACTCGATGATGGAGGGAGACGCCAGAGAGATGAAGAAAGACCTGTTACTATGGGATCCATTGTGTCCCTGCTGGGATTCGCTACCCCCCTCAACTGTCTGGCATAGGACTTTTCCACAATGTATCTCCTTGGCAGGTGTCATTGGCAGGGCTGGACAAGGACACAGACAGACAGCTCAGTCTCTCCCTTTTACACCAGGGAAGAAAGGCTGGTGTAGAAGGGGAGAGCCTTGGCCTTCCATGGGTGTGACTCAGGGTCAGAGACACCCAGTGTTCTGGACATAGAAGCAAATATCTATAGATTTCATCAGGTTCAGTATGACTCTGTAACCTCCCGATGTTAAAAAATGTTGAGTTGCGCCTCAGTTTCTGCAAGTACTAGACAAGTGCTTTCCAGTATCCAGTAGCCTTAGTCTGGGATTACTGGCACATGCCTGTAATCCCAGCACTCTGGAGGCTGAGGCAGGAGGATCTCAAGTTCAAGGTCAGCCTGGGCTTAGTGTGAGGTCTGTCTTTGAAAGAAAGAAAGAAAGAAAGAAAGAAAGAAAGAAAGAAAGAAAGAAAGAAAAGGAAAATAAATCCCAAAGCTAGAGAGCTGGCTCAGTAAAGTACCTGCCTTGCAAATGTGCTGACCTGAATTCACATCCACAGATCTTGTATAAAAGCCAGCAGGAGCTGGGGAGCTGGGGACAGTGAATGGAGACAGACGGTCCCAGGAGCTGATCAGCCACTGGCCTGTAGAATCAATGAGCACCAGCCAGGTTCAGTGAGAGACTCGGTCTCAAAAATTAAGGTGAAGAAAGACAAAGGGAAATATTGATTTTTTTTTTTTACCTCTACACATGCTTGCATGCACACATGCACACGCACACACACAAACACACAAGCTCGCGTGATCGTGCACACACACTTTGTGAAATCTGTTGTTAGTACCAAAGTAGATGACAGTTTTCTGACTTGGCCCTGTGTCTGCCATCAAGGGAATGTAAATGGACCCACTGAGTGACTGTGGGTGGGCTGTAAACTCATTGGTGAAGTCTTTCACTGAGTCTCTTTAACCTTGAGGCATCTCGTACCTCATCTGTCTGGTCAGGTGGCTCCCAAGCCCCTCTCACTCCCTGCTTTTCAACCTTAATACCCACCTGCATGTGGGCCTGGGGAATTCTTCATATTGAGGGCTGCGCTGTGCACTGTATGCTGTTTAAACAGCATCTCTGGTCTCTACCTACCAGATGCTTATAGGTAACCCCAGCAGCTGTGATGACCAAATGTGGCTCCAGACACTGACCACCATTCCCTGGGGGCAGAGTCATCCCTGGCTGAAACCATTTCCCGTGTCCCTTTGCTGATGGTTCATGAACAGAAGATGTGAGTGGAGGAGTGTGCTGACATCATAGCCAGCTTTTAGGGGAATGATGGAAAAAAAAACACTGGGCTAAATCATCTAATGTCTGCCCCATGCTTAGAGCTCCAAACAGGGCATTCACAGCCTCGGCGGTGGCCCCGTGCTGCAGAACACATTATTGCCATCAGTGTTTTCTAGATGAGAGAACTGAAGCACAGAGAGTTTAAGCAACCTGCCTGGAGCCACACAGTTAACAAGTGAGGAAACTGGGAACAAGAGCCCAGACTAGCCCACCACTGTAGCCCTTTTCTACGGTCCCACAGAGAGATATTTCTTGCACCCTGGGCCATGAACTCTCAGATGCTGTGTGCATCCTCTCATCCGTGTAACGTCCTCAGGGAGAGAAAGGTTCATTGCTGCCTAACAGCTGAGGAATCTGAAGCCCCATGCCCAGGTGTGCACAGCCTTCCTGTGGCCACGTGAGGCTTTGGAGTCAAGCATCTTTCACATTCTGCTGCCTCCAGGGACTGCAAGTGTCGAGGGGAGTTGACAGATGGTGGAGGGACGTGGGGAGACAGGCATTCACAGGTGTCTGGGATATCTGTCTGACTGATTGCTTCGCTTCTCTCTCCTGGCTCCATTTATCATGATTGAAACAGTGGAGAGGCACAGACTGAGCCACAGCCCTAAGCACTGAATGACATAAAATTTCCCTCATCCGACATCCAGGCAATTAGAACAGCCACCAGTGCCGCTTGCGAGGGGTGGCCCTCTGCGTGCCTCAGTGTTGCAGTCTGTAAAGCAGGGGTGACTAGCAGAACCAATCTCACAGGTGCTCACTGCTCAAAGAAAACATAGGGCGGGGAGTACTTAGCACAGCACTTGGCACACTAGATACCCCAAGGTGAGAAGGGAGAATTGGCGAGCTGCCAGGCACAGGCCCTGAATGCCTGCTGTGCATGGGGGGCAGCTTGGTCATTTAAGAACTGGTTGTGAGAGCCCTGCCTGGGAGCCTGGGTCAGCCTTCCACCAGAGCAGCCATTTCCCGATCATGGTAGATGGGCCATCTCCATTCCTGATAAAATTACAGCCCCAAAGCTAACACATTGCACATTAATATCTCCCCATTTGGCAGTCAGGGGGAGTCAAAGAGTGAATGAAGGGATTTGAGAATTGATGGGGTGGGGGAAGAGGAGGTGGGAAACAGATAGATGGACAGACAGCACAGCATCCACCACCTGTGTTGGGAATCATTGTGAGGGAGAGGGCGGCGGTGGCTCTGGCCCTGCCTGCTTGTTGGTGGGACCCAGTAGTGGAGGCACTTTCCGTGCTGGTTTAGGGAACCAGTGCACAGAACCACAGCCCCGAGGTAGGCGGGGAGGCTCTGTCATGCTGTTCCCCGCTACAGCAGAAAGCCATCTGTCACCTCTACGTCTCAGGGTCCCCAGCATCACTAACTGGCAGCCCAGAGAGTGGCAAGGGTGTCTCGGAGGTCACCTTGGGTTTTCACAGGCTTCCATGTATTTGAGATTCACAAACACACAGCTGCTGGCCTTAGCAGGGCAGGTTGGGGATGGCTTCTCCTCAGAGCCTAGAGCCGTGGTCATGTGTGTAAAGGAGTGGTTTTAGACCACGTAGACGATGCTCTTCCAAGTGTGCACTACATATGCCGGGGCACAGGTAGTCCCATGGACCTGTGGGTCCTGACCCCTTTGGCAAACCTCTATCTCCAAAAATGTTTACATTACAATTCATAACAGTAGCAAAATTAGAGTTATGAAATAGCAATGAAATAATTGTATGGTTGGGGGTCACCACAACATGAGGAACTGTATTAAAGGGTTGCAGCATTAGGAAGGTTGAGAGCCACTGTCCTATGAAGGTCTGTTTAGAGCAGGCCCTGAGCTCTATAGTCACCACAGCCTCTCGCAAAACAGAAGGATGGGCTCCGAAGCCGACAGCAGCCAACAGCAGCACCCTGGCCACAGAGACACACGGGAGAACCTGAGAACACAGAAAGCACAAAAGTCAGGTTTCCAGGCGTCGTAAAGTTAATTGGGCATGGAAAGACCTAGCTGACGAGTGACAGCTACTGACAGTGGCCAGCTAATTGGGTGTTTGAGCAGAGGATGAGCAGAAAGGAGACAGCCATAAAATCGGGCTGCCCCAGGGACCATCTCAGTGCCAAGGACCAGAAGGGACATCTGGGTGTTTTGGTCTCTAGGACCTAAGGTTTCCGAGTGATACACATATTAGGAGGTTTGAGGGGTGGCTTCTGTGACCCTCCTTAGAGCAGAAGCTAGGCAGAGGGTACCAGGGGAGCCAAGGCCACTCAAGGTCACTGAACTGGTTAGTGTTTTTGTCAGTTTGATACAAGCTAGAGTCATCTGGCAAGAGGGAATCTCAGAAAATGCCTCGATCAGATTGGCTTTCAGGTAGGTCTATGGGGACCATTTTCCTGATTGATGATTGGTGTGGGAGGGCCCAGCCCACCATAGGTGGTGCCGTTCCCTAGGCAAAGTGGTCCTGGGAAGCATACATGGCTGAATGTGAGCCTAGCAAGGGGGCAAGCCAGTAGGCAGTGTTCTGGGGTCTCTGCCTCCAGATTCCTGCTTTGGCTTCTCTCAGTGATGGACCCAAACCAAATCCACCCTTTCCTCCACCAAGTTGCTTTTAGTCACGGTCTTTATCACTGTAACAGAAAGTTAGCTCATGCAGAAATTGGTACTAGAGAATGGACTACTACTGTGACAAACCTGACCATTATGTCTTGGGGTGGGGGGAGATGGAGAAAAGATTTTGGAGCTCGCAGCTGGCAAAGCCACTGAGTGCTCAGAGCTTAACGGGCCATTGTGGCTTGGCCTAGCCAGGCTGAAAGAGACAGACAGACAATGGGGTCTTGCTTGGAAGACCTCACGGGGGCTGTTTGTAGGCCCCTTGAAGGGCTATGGGGCTGTTTCTCTGGAGTTGTTTTGTGAATCTGGGATTTCTTCTCAGCTAATGCTGAATAATCAGCCGCAATTAGGAAAACACCAGTGCAGCTGAGGCAGGATTCACACTTGCACCTTTTAGCCTTTCGGCTGCATAGCTTGAGTGTGGGAACAATCTTTTCTTGTCTCATGGAAGGTGGCATGGGTTCCCCAAGAGAGGTAAAATGGGGGAGGAAAAAAATGTTTCTGGAGGGGACAGGGACAATGGTGGCCGCCAGCGTTTTGATTTTTCTGTTCTCTCTGGTGCACACAACAACATAACACCTCCGACCTCACATCCACAGTCTGACTGATTCTGCACCCCAGACCTTGGGGCTCTTTTCCCACTTAGCATATGGAGACAAGGGTTCACTCGAGGTTCCCCCCAACCTCTTCCTATCTGGCAAGGGATGGAGCTAGCGTGGTCTGGGCATGGCTCGGGAGTAGAGCATCAACCTAGCACACATGAGGTCCTGGGTTCCATTCCCAGGACCAGAAAAAAAATTGATTTGGGCATAGCCAAACATTCATGCAGCCTAGAGCCCCTCCAGGAGTCTCCTGTCTCTGTCTCTTCAGTGCTGTGGTTACAGGAAGGCATCCCCATGCCCATTTCTTTTTCTTTTTCTTTTTCTTTTCTTTTTTTTTTTTAAACTTGGATTCTGGGAAATTAAACTCAGGTTCTCACACTTGCAAGGAGTCCATATTTGATGGTGGTGGCCAAGCTTCCAGGCAACCCCTCTGGAGGCTGTGGTTCCCAGGGCTCCATCGCCCACTCTTCACTGTGAGCTACAAACCTCAAAGGAATGGCCACGTCCAGCTCCAGTGCCCTCCCCCCATGCCCATCTGAGTCCTATAATAAGACAATAAGCCTTTGGGGTTTGTTTTATTTGTTCAGCTTGAGACAGACTCTCACTCTATAGCCCTGAAATCCAGCCTGACCTGGGACTCAGAGCAATCCTCCTGCCTCTACTCCCCACATGCTGGGATTACTGATGTGAGTCACCTCACCTAGCTGGACCAGTAAATCTTTGGTTGAAGGAAAAGGCATGGAGAGGACTTGAAATTAGTAGATGATATGTCTGGAAATCCAGAGGCCAAAGACCATACAGGGTGCCCACAGGTGTGCTCTTTACACCGACAGTTTTAGTGTCTGGCAGGAGCCTGGGCCAGCAGCATTAAGCTGCACTGATTCAGAGCTTTCTAGAAATTTCTACCTCAGATCCATGTGCCGGAATCTGTGTTTTTGCCCGGGTCTGCAGTGAGCTTACTTTGAGAGCATTTGTTCCAGATGCTTGCAACGATGGCTGAGCGCACGCGTACCACAGTTAGCTGGACTCAAAAGCTCTGAAGGCAGCTCCCTGGGGAAAGCCATTCTATGGAAGAGGTGGCGTGAGTTAGGAAAGGCCTGAGCCTGAAGCTGGTAGCACAGAAGTCTGCCGAGGGGCCCGGACTTGGAGTGGGTCAGACATTCTGAAAATGCTGGCACCTGGAAGCCAGGAGAGGTTCCACAGCCACTGTCAGAGTCTCAAGAATGGAGACTCAGAGGTGGAGGGCCTCTCTCTGCCTGGGACATACTGGAGGCCCCTGATCATCCTCTGTGTGTGTGTGTGGGTCCTTACTACCTTGTCTCTGCTCCAGGCGCCTGGTGGACCGTCTAGAGACCATGAGGAAGAACGTGGCTGGAGACGGTGTGAACCGCTGCATTCTGTGTGGGGAACAACTGGGTATGCTGGGCTCAGCCTGTGTCGTGTGTGAAGACTGTAAGAAGGTACCACCATCTAGTTCCCTTCCTTTCCTTCTGGGCACCTACATGGGAAAGGGGGGTTGGGAGAGGGGAGATTGGACTGTGGTTCTGAGGGCCCGGGGTCTGGAGGATGGAGCTTGTCTCCTGCAGGGATGCTGCAGGGATGTGAATTCTGTAGGATGCTCAGTCTCCCAAGGTCACCTTGGTCCTGGTTCCTCCCCTGGAAGGACTTCATGTCCCCGTAGAGCTGATCTCTATGCAAGGTGAACTCAGGAGTCTGGGGCATGAGGATCCTGGTTATGGGTTAGTTAGCAAGATAAATGTGTCGTCTAAACATCATTCTGTGTCTGTGTGTGTGTGCGCACGCACACATGTGAACACATGAGTTTACACATGTATGTCATACATCAAGGCACAAGAGACTTAGCAAAGACAGGCAAAATGGCTCAGCAGGTAAAAGCATCCTCTGTGCAAGCCAAGTGACCTGAGCTCAATCCCGGAACCCTGGTCAAGCAGAAGAGGACTCCATAGAGTACTGACACACGCACACTCCAAAACACAATAGTAATAAATACAATTTACTTTTTAAAAGAGAGACTTAGAGAGCCTCTCTCCAGCCAGCTTGGATTCCTTGAACTTCAATGGCATTCTTTTAAGCAGGGAAACCCCTCCCCGAGCCCCTACCCCGCCCTCCTGAACCCTTCCAGAACAAGATTCGACTGTCTTTGGTCCACCGGATCCCACACAAGGGATTTCAGAGACTCACCCAGCTAGAGATACCCATCATGCCCTGGGTCTCCTGCCTTGTGAATCGTGCAGCCTAGAGGGTACAGTATTGGGGAAAATTCACCTGGAAAATCTATATTACCACAGCCATATTGAGAGAAAATTTTGTACACAGCTAGGTTTTTTTCTATTTGCCCTCAGCTGCTAGGAAGCTCATCCCAGAGTACACTGTCCCTTTGTCCTGTCTGGTTGTTGTTCAGATAGTGTTCATCTGCTGCAGTGGGTGGACTTGTAGTCACAACTAGGTTAGTCTCAGGTATTCTGGGGAAAGAAAGAAGCTGATAAACAAGACAGATAGATTGGAATTTTTTTTCTTAAACATCATGCTAATGGCTTCCTCTTTGTGGTGGCTGAGAATCCAGCTCCATGGGGTGGATTCTTTTAGAGACTTTTCCTCCAGCAGTTGAGAAAGAATCCAGCTCTTGCCATTGACAGCAAGACCCAAAGTGAAACTTTATTCTAACGAGCCTTGCTCAAGTTAAGTGAGAAAGGATTCAGGCTTTTGCTTCCGCTAAAAGATCTTGAACCCCATTGCTACCCTTCTTCTGCATGTCCCTAGCCCCCTAACAGCTCAAAGCATGCCTCACCTAGGTATGCTTCTTGGATGTGTTTTGCCCACAGAATGTCTGCACCAAGTGTGGGGTTGAGACCTCCAACAACCGTCCGCATCCGGTATGGCTCTGCAAGATCTGCCTTGAGCAGAGAGAGGTGAGTGGTCAAGCCTGTTCCTAGAGGCAGTGGGACAGGGTGGCACTTGGAGCCTGGGGGCTCAGCCTGGCTCTTGTGTCTTGTGGGCTTGGTGGGAATGGAACCAGCTCAGGGCTGGGATGTGGTTGAGTGGGTAGCGTCTTTGCCTAATACAAATTGAGACCCTGGATTCTGTCTCTAACTGGGCATGGTGGTGCTCACCTGTAATCTTAGCACTGGAGTGGTGCAGGCAGGAAAAGTAGGAGTTCAAGGTCATCTTCGAGCACACAGTGGATCCATGAGACCCTGTCTACAAACATCAAAGTGATGAGTTTGACTGGTGAGACAGCAGAGTGTGTGTCTGCACCTTCCGATGGCTTCCCTCCCTACCCGTCCCTCACTTTCTGAGTCTTTCTCTTCTAAGTCTCTCCCTCCCTCTCCACACCCCACAGAAGTGTGTGCACATATGTGTGTTCATACGCTTGCCCAGGTGTGAACCTGTAGAAACCAGAGGTCAACATCGGGTGTCTGCCTTCATTGTCCCTGCCCTGCGTCTTGAGTCAGGGTCTCTCACTGACCATGGAGCTCATGCGTTCAGCTAAGCTCTCTGGTCAGCAAGTCCCCAGGGTCCCCCTACTTCTATTTCCCAGGGCTGGAGTGACAGGCACATACTGCCCAGATTTGATGTGGGTGCTGGAGATTGGACATTTAGTTCTCAGGCTTACACTTTACCAACTGAGTAACTCCCAGGACTCCCTGCATACCCTCCCCACTCCCTGCTCTCTTCCCCTTATTTTCCACTTCTCTCCCTCTCCCTTTCCCCATATTTTATCTCCTCACTCTTGCTTCTCTTCCTTCTATCTCATCCTCTGCCTCTCTTCTATCTCATCCTCTGCCTCTCTCATGCTTCAGCCCCTTTCTCTGCCCATTCTCTGCTTGCGCTCTCTCTCTCTCTCTCTCTCTCTCTCTCTCTCTCTCTCTCTCTCTCTCTCTCTTGCCTGCAGATACAGATGTAGAACTCTAAGCCATCATGTCTGCCTCCATGCTGCTGCTGCTGCTCCTCCTCCTCCTCCTTCTTTCCTTCTTTCCTTCCTTCCTTCCTTCCTTCCTTCCTTCCTTCCTTCCTTCCTTTCCTCCTCCTCCTCCTCCTCCTCCTCCTCCTCCTCCTCCTCCTCCTCCTCCTCCTCCTCCTCCTCCTCCTTCTTCTTCTTCTTCTTCTTCTTCTTCTTCTTCTTCTTCTTCTTCTTCTTCCCCTCCTCCTCCTTCTCCTTCTCTCTCTCTCTCTCTCTCTCTCTCTCTCTCTCTCTCTCTCTCTCTCTCTCTCTCTCTCTCTTTCTCTCGACCCGGCTTTATGTTATTAATTTTACCTCAAATCATCCCAGTTCCTTTACCACTCACCCCCTGCTGCAGATGCTTGCCCTGGAGACACATTCACGATGGCCACATTCTCTCTCCTCAGCCTCAGGACAGCAGAGCACTCGGGGAAGTTTTGATGAAGGTGCTATTCATGGCAGAGTTGGGGAATCTGCACCACAACCCCTAGATGAGCAATCCTAGGGCTATGATTGAATTCTGTGATCTGAATAGAAAGACACGGTCTTCAGGAAGATAGGTGGAGGGAACGGGAGTCATCACCATCCAACAGTGGGGGGAGAGTCAAGGGGGTAGACATAGTGACTTTTCCCTCTCCACATCTGCAAATTCCTCTTGTGTTCTGGCCACAAAAGCCACAGGACAAAAGTCTTGGAAGCCCAATTATTATGTGCCATACTGGGCAACTCTGTAGGGGATATAGCAAGATGGAATGTGGGGATCTTCCAGATGTCCCCATGTCATTCTAACTTGAAGTTATTATAGAGGCCTGAAGTCTTGAACAAGATGCCAGGAAGCAGATCACTTGTTTTGTCTCTTTGAGGCAAGGTCTCATGTAGCCCAGGCTGACCTCAAACTTGAATTCCTGATTCTCCTGCCTCCACATTTCCAAGGATTGAGGCTTACAGGCTCACCCAACCTTCTTTACATCAACTGTAATGCCACAGTTATAAGATAAGAGAGTTAGCATTGAGCTCTTCCCCTCTCTGCCTTTTTAGAAATTGGGTTGATCCTTGACATGGTAAAGAATCAACTTTCTCCATCAATAAAATGGCCTTCAGGTTTATGAGGCTGATGTGGGGTCAGAGACATGTGCCCAGTGTCATGCCCATGAGCTGTGGGAGCAAAGATGAAAACTAGCTGTTGGCTGCCATGTCTCCCATATGTCTCCCTTCCTTCCCAGGTCTGGAAGCGCTCAGGAGCATGGTTCTTCAAAGGTTTCCCCAAGCAGGTCCTTCCACAGCCCATGCCTATAAAGAAGACCAAGCCCCAGCAGCCTGCTGGTGAACCGGCCACCCAGGAGCAGCCTACACCTGAGTCCAGGCATCCAGCCAGGGCTCCAGCTCAAGGTAGAACCAAGTTAACCTCTTTCAACACCCTGGACAGGTACAAGCCAACTGGTCTACCTGAAGGCATCCTAGCAAAGTACCTGTCGCTAGTTTCTGGCCCCTAATCTAGGATTCCTTAGCCCCTTCACAATTCATCTTGAACCTCCTTTGGGAGGGCAGTACAGGGAACTTTCTAGAAAAAAAAAGCTAGCTTTCCAAGTGGCTTTGCCATCTTCCTTAGTGGGAAATTGAAAAGTACAAAAGAAGAAGAAATTAAAATTAGAAATTGGGAGAATTTCCCACCTGAATATATCCTGGAACCAGCAGGAGTTGGGCCTGCTTAAAAAAAAATCCTGGTTTTCTTGTATTTATTCTTCCTCTACCCTACATCTCCTCCTCTTCTTTCTCTTCCTTTTCCTTCTCCCTCTCCCCCTCCTTTCCCTTCCCTTCTTTCCTCTTTCTCTTTCTTCTTTTTTTCTTCTTCTTGGGTAGAGTTTTATGTATCTCAGGCTTCTCTGAATTCACTTCATATTTGAGGACTTGGTGACCTTGAACCTCGACCTCCTGCCTCTGCCTCCCAAGTTCCCAGGGTTACAAGTGTGCCACACCATGCCTGATTTTCCACTTCTGTTTCTCCTGTTGAGTATAAACAACTCTGAAACTGGACTAATTAAACATGAAAGATGAATAGGAATTAAACTAGCAAAAGAAATTAATTATCAGCACTATTAATATCAAGGCTGTTATCTGAGTGTGGTTATTAATAATTAAAGTGATCATTAAAAGAGAGAGAGAGAGAGGCAAGCAGGAAGAAAAATGACTTCATAAAGTCACATTTGTTTTGGACAGCACCACTTGGACTGGCCAGATAAAGCCCTTGTAATAATCACAATTAACACTGGATGTTAAGTTCCAACTGAAGCATCAGTGCTGGGACATTTCTCAGAAGAGAGCTAGAGATGCAGGGTTCAAATCAAAGCACCTGACCCAGCCTCTCATAGGATGACTTCTAAGCTGCCTTGCATGGGGCCTGTTGCCAAAAGGTTTTCTTCAAGGCAACACAAGCCTTTCCACTTCGTGAAGACAACTTCACCAAGTTGTCAACAGACACTGTGTCCCTCAGGAGTGTGCAGTCCCACCTACCATCCTTCCTCCTGGTCAACCTTCCCTCTCTCTTCTAGGACTGTCCAAGCCCCAGCCCACAGGCCATATGCAGCCCAGGGTAGCTATGGGTGCAGTCCCAAATAAAATCGTAGATTTATTTAGAACATAAGAATTTTTAGACCCCTCCCCCTTTTTTTTTGTAACATAACTTTGTGGTGCCTGATCGTGAACTCACAAGTTACAGTGCTATGATGTCAGAGGTTGGCCACACCTGCCAGGATAGGTAGAAGAGACAGGTTTGGTTTTGTAGGTCTATGCTTGTGTCTTCATGACAATAAGGGAATGAGACACCAAGAACAAGCCAGTTCAGGGGAGAGGCTGGAGGGAAACATACTTAATGTTTCAAAAATGGTTCTTGGGAAGAGAGGGTGAGCTCACTGTGGAACCCTGGAGTGAGAACTCTGTGGACTCCAGGAAACCAGTATTCCAATTCATTCATTCATTCATATTCTCTCTCTCTCTCTCTCTCTCCCCCAGGTGACATGGAGGACAGGAGGCCCCCAGGACAGAAGCCAGGTGAGTTCTGTCAACTGTCTCCCATTCTGGGACCCCATTCTACCACCTCCCTCTCTCTGTGCAAGCCATGCCTTTCCTTGCAGGCCCTGACCTCACCTCTGCTCCTGGGAGAGGAAGCCATGGGCCTCCCACGCGTAGGGCCTCTGAGGCACGGATGAGTACAGCCGCCCGGGATTCTGAGGGCTGGGACCATGCCCACGGTGGGGGTGCTGGAGACACCAGCCGGAGCCCAGCAGGTGAGCGAGGTGGGCATTGCTGCCTTTATTGAACACCTACTGTATACCATATTTTGTTCCCATGTTTGCATCATTTATTCTGGTCCATACTCAAGGAGTCATACAAATCTAGCTCCAGATGTAACTGAGATCATAACTTTTCTTGACCCAAAATGGCATATGAAGAACACATGAGTTTTTGTTTTGCTTGACTCCCAGAATGAGAGGAAAGGTCACTTGGCATTGAGCAAAATGAGCGTCCATTTAATTACCTTCCCCTGTGGCCTCAGCTGTCAGTGTCAATGGATAGGATAATGTGGCCAGGATATAACTGGCTGACAGGTGCTACCATCATGGCCCAGTAGATTATACTCTGAAATGCCTGATGAGGAGAATCTTGGCACCTTGACTTTGATAGCCTGGGTATGTATTTCTTGTGAGCCAGTGTCTGAGCCTCAGGAGAGTGTCCCTGTTTTTATATCGAGGGGATGGGTCTCAGTGTGGTGGCCCAGTGACCAGGACCCACATTGATCTCTGGTATCTACTCACCAGCACACACACACATGCACACACACACATGCACACACATACATGCACTTGCAGAGAGAGAGAGAGAGAGAGAGAGAGAGAGGTTATCTCACTATCTGTGCAAGAAGGCTTTAAACTCATGATCCTCCTGCCTCAGCACCAGACCCCAAGCACTGGGACTACAAGTGGGCACCCTCACTCCTGCCTCAGTACTCACATCCTAAATTGTAGCTTTTTATTTCCCTCACCATCGTGTCAGGATAAAGGACATAACCTCAAAGAAGGGAAGAAGAATTTAGCTCACAGCATCAGAGGTCTCAGCCTGTCCTTGAGAGGAGGGCAGAGCTGAGTAGCTCACTCAGTGGCTGACAGGAAGTGGTTAGTTCCCTCCAGTGAGACTCCACCTCCTAAAGTTTTCACCACCTCCCAGAATAGAGCCATCAACTGGAGTCCAGGTACTCGACATATGAGCCTGTGCGGACATTTCAGCCTGATGAGCAGCTAAGCTAGCAGTTCAGTTCCCTCCGTCCTGACAGTAGGGTTGGGCTCCTGCCATCTGCTGCCCACACCTGCTAGTGAACCCGGGGCTCAGATGGACAGAGTCCTAGGTCTGACCACCAGAGTACTTTTATAGAGCACCTACTGTGTACCAGACACTCCTCAGAGCTTTTCTCCCAGAACATTTTAATGACTCCTCGCTAGTGTGAGACTTTCACCATCCCAACTCTACAGACTTCAAAATTAGACTCAGGAAGGTGATGGATCTTCTGACTCTTGCTACACAGCTGACAGTGAGTGAAAACCAGAATCAAACCTGCATCTATTTAACCCTGAACTCCCAATCTCTCTTCTCTTCCAGAGGTGAGGCTTATATTGACCATGCTTTTTGATTTTGCAAAACACACAACATTTACTCTATTTAATTTACTGTTTTGGCCATTCTTCACACACAGGTTGGTGGCGCCAGGCACACTCACAATGTCATGTAACCGTCACCACCATCCACCTCCGGAATGTTCCCTCATCTCAAGTGGAGATTTTTGTAGCCATCACACTGTAACTTCTCTTTGATCTCTCCCTTCCCCAGAACCTCCAACTCTCTTCTTTTTTACATGTGAATTTGACACACTTCAGTGGAACCACACAGCACTTACCTTTGCTACCTGTCTCACTTCACTGAGAGCTCTATACCTTCAAGGTTCATCCATGTGCGAGCATTTCTCAGGCTGCCCTTCCCTTTTTAAGGTTGTGTAATATCCCATTGAATAGACATACATTTTATTTATCCATTCAGACCAAGGGCCTTTAGGCTGTTACTGCCTCTACCTTTAGCTGTTGTGAACTGTGCTGTTATGACCACCTCAGACAAATATCCACTTAAGCCTTTGGAGTAGAGACTTACAAGCGAGAATGTCCCAAAGTTGGGCAGTTCTATATTTAACTTTTTTTTTTAAAGAAGCCAGCATCCTGTTTCCTATGTAGTGTAGACAGACTGCTTTTACATTTCTGTCAATAGAACACCCACCCAGTTTCTATATACCTCCGACAACACTTGTAACTGTCTGGCTTGTTTAGTTGTTTTGTGTTTTAGGCTTGCTTGCCTAGTTGGTTCTGGAAGCAGGGCTTCCTGGTGTAGCCAGGCTGGACTGGTATACACAGCAATCCTCCTGTCTCATCCTCTTTTGAGTGCTAGGGTTATAGGCGTGAGCATCTAAGGCAAGCTGCTGGTTTTGGTTCACTTGCTTTTTATTTTTGAGATAGGGTCTCACCATGTAGCCCCAGCTGGCCTAGAACTCACTATGTAGACCAGACTGCCCTCAAACTCACAGAGAGCCACCCCTTACTGTGGCTCACCAATTCTCTTTATGGATGGTATCAGGATTCATCAGTGACACTAACTCATGGCACAAGCACCCGCTTTGCACTGATCACATGGCTAAACTCTCTGCATGTAATATCTCCCTTACATATAATACATATACATATATGTATACATATAATACATATAATATTGGCAATTCATGGGGGCAGGTTCTAGGCAAGCACACCGCACAAATCTGCACTCATGGGCCCATCTTACTGTTTTGAGATGGCAGACCTTGAATTTGCAAGTCTCCTACCTCAGCCACTGGAGTGGCTATGACGACAGGCCTGCATCCCTGAACCCAGCTTATCTGTGCTTTTCAATAACTCTGCTGAGATTTGCCCAGAGGGTCTGGGCACTGAGGAGAAGACAGAGGGGTCAGAGGAGTGCTGGGAGCAGAGCAGGACAGCATCCAGGGGAGCCTCAAGGGAGTGTGCACCACGAGTGTGTGGTGTGTGTGTGTGTAGTGTGTGTGGTGTGTGTGTATGCATACATGCATGTGATATGAGTGTATTATGTGTGTGCATGCATGCATGTGGGGGTATGGTGTGTGTCTGTGTGTGGTGTGTGTGGTGTATATAGCGTGTGGTGTGTGTTTGTGTGTACATGCATGCATGTGGTGTGTGTGTGCATGTGGTATGTAATATGTATGTGTGCATGCATGTGTGCATGCATGTGTGTGTGTATATTATGTGTGTGGTGTGTGTAGTGTGTATGTGTGCATGCATGTGTGTGGTGTGTGTAGTATGTGTGGCGTATGTGTAGTGTGTGTGTGCATGTGTGTGTGGTGTGAATTATCTTGTCTTTCTCCTCCTCATGCAGGTTTAAGGCGAGCTAACTCAGTCCAGGCAGCCCGCCCTGCCCCAGCCCCAGTGCCAAGCCCGGCACCTCATCAGCCGGTGCAGCCAGGTACCAGCCACTAAGCCATGTGCCCTGTGCCCCACAGTGGTGACCACGGTCCCATTGCTCTGTAGTGCTGAACCCTGAGCTCTCTCCTTAGACCCTGGGGGTGGAGGAGACCCCACTTAGAGCGGGACTGTGGCAGAGGGAGGGCTGGGCAGAGCATCCTGTCCACCACGAAGGGACAGGGCTCCCTGTAGTAACTCCTCCACATCTTAGAGGAGGATGTAAAAGTGGGGACTCTGGGGGCTGGGGGGGGGTGGAGATCTCCAAGCTGAGGTTCAACCTGGGCTTCTCCCATGCCAGCACCCCCACCCCCCACAGAGGGACAGTTCCTAACATCCCCAGGAACTTCTCCACACCATTGTCTGCTTTCAGTCTAGCCTGTGTATGAAGAGAGGGAAGGACAGATACCCAGGAAGTGTGTCTTCATCACCACCCTCTTTCCTTCCCCTTGCAGGGCCCCCTGGGGGCAGCAGGGCCACTCCTGGGCCAGGACGCTTTCCGGAGCAGAGCACAGGCAAGTGTGAAATGTCCCAGGCTCTACAGGATCACATCTACTCAGGCTGTCACCAAGACCAGTCTGACCAGGCCAAAGCAGCTCCTTTCTAAACCTCTGACCACTGGCAAGCCAGTTTCTGTGGCTCAGAGCATAGACTGCTGGGTACCATCCCTGGTCCTTCCCTTCCTGCTGTGTGACTCCTGGCAAGTGACTAAATCTCTCTGAGCTTCAGAGTTTTTTTCTATAAAGTGGGAGTCAGGCTCAGACTTCCTTCATAGTCTTGTTGGAATGATTAAACCAACTAAAACACTTTTAAAAATTAGCTTAAGAAACAAAACACTTTTTGTGGAGCCTGGAGTGTGTTTGGCCCAGGATAAATGAACAGTGATTACTTTGACCCACATACAGGCAGGCCTCAGATGCCTGGTTGTCATGGTTACGTGGTAACTAGTTTTTCACGGACTCTCAAGGTTTAATGCAACTAATATTGACTGCCATAGAAACAACTCTGGACTGGGTAACTCCTATTCTAAAATAAGGAAACTAAGGCTCAGAAATGTTAAGTAACTGGCCCTGGGTCACACAGCTGAGTCCACACCACTGATTCACCCCTATGAGGTTTGTCTTGTCTGGGTCTTATCCGAATTAGCCCTTTAGCCCTGGTCTTGTGGACACCAGGGCCTGCCTCTCATTCTGAGTGCAGCCTGGGAACCTGCATTCTAGAAGCTTTCTCTAGAAAATTGCTACGACAGACTCAACATGCCTCTTTTCTCCCCACAGAGGCTCCTCCAAGTGACCCTGGCTATCCAGGGGCTGTCGCCCCAGCCCGAGAGGAGAGGACAGGACCTGCGGGGGTCTTCCAGGCAGCGCCCCACACTGCAGCTCCCTATTCCCAGGCAGCCCCTGCCCGCCAGCCACCACCTGCGGAGGAGGAGGAGGAAGAAGCCAATAGTTATGACTCCGATGAAGCAAGTAGGTGGCTCCAGGGTGTGGGGTGTGGGGAGCATTTGGGAAAACTCCTCTAGAAACTGAACCCAGCGGGGGCAGAAATGGGATCCTAGGGTCGGTAGATGCCCGCTAACTGCTAACACGTGTACCCTAAAAATCCTGTGGTTCTGGAGATCAAAGCTAGGGTCTTGAGTGTGCAGGGACAGGGCTCTACCATTGAGATAGACCCAGCAGCTCGCCAGCGCTGGGATGGCCAGTGAGCGCCACCGTGTGGTCAGTGTCAGAACTACACATTTTATGGGTTAAAGCGCATTGGAGGCAGAATTATTGAGTCACTTAAAGTCTATAGTGGTTTTTTTGTTTTGTTTTGTTTTTTGTTTTTTGAGGTTCAGCGGGGCAGCCAGCTACCAAACAGAATTATCTGGTGGCCTACAGCCCCACAAAGGTGCGAGTTTCTGTGTCTAACGTACGTCTTTATCTGCAGTCATTCTTCCCCCTCATGACGGGGACATCATCCACCCAATGATTTGTTAGGTGCCTACTGTGTCCTTCTTGGACTCAGACGCAGAGGGCCAAGGACACACATGCACGCACCCACACATACATGCGTGAACGCCTCCCCCTCACCACATAGGGCTTTTTCTTCTGCTATGACTGAAGCAGCCAGGATGGGTGCTACTGGGAGGTGGGATGACCTGGTTGGGACCCACTAATCTGTATTGCTTCCTATGTAAGCTGATTGCTGGGTAAACCAAGGCACTGCAGGGAAAGTGCTTTAGTAAAATTGGACAACACTGTGTTGGGCTGAGCACACAGGAGTAATGGCAGCTATGTTATTCAAATGATGGAGCCCTCCAGCCAGGGCCACCACATTTCCTACTTCCTGCCCCTAGTGCATGGAGACAGGACCTTCTCTCTTCTCATTCTACATATAGTCTTGGAAAGGCTCCCTATGTCTCTGAAATGGCCAGTGTCTTAGTTAGGGTTTCTATTGTATGATAAACCCTACCATGTCTAAAAAGCAGTTTGAGAATGAAAGGGTTGGCTTTATCTTCTGGCTGTAATACATGATGAGTGGAAGTCAAGGCAGGGGGCAGGAGCTGATGCAGAGGCGAAGGAGGGGTGCTGCTTACTGGCTTGCTCCTTGTAGCTTACCCAACCTGCTTTCCCCAGGACCATCAGTCCAGGGGTGGCACCACTCATGGTGATCTGAGTCCTCTCCCAAGAAAATGTTCTACAGGCTAGTCTGTTAAGACATTTTCTCAATTGAGGTTCCCTTCTTGCCTGTGTCAAGTTGTCATAAACCAACCAGCACAGCTAGAGAGTGAAAAAAGGCTCCAGTCCCTCAAGGACCACACTGTGTGGTATAGCAGCTGTCCCTGTTGTAACGGATGCTCTCCAGAGTCATGGATCTGTGGTCTCAGGGAAGGGAGAGGGGAGCCTGAGAGAGGAACCCACCTGTCTTGTCAGCCTCAACAGCACTCCGTATCTGCCCTCCCCGGTCCTTATCCTGGCTGCTCTTCCATGATCCTTCAGTCACCTGTCTCTCAAGTGTGACCTCTCCGAGCCTCCAGGCTGCCCTGGTGTATGCTCAGTTGCAGAGTTGGTTACAGCAAGCTTGGCTTCTCTCTGTTCCTTGCCAGCTCATCTTTGTCATGGACGAGGATTTACTGACCTCGCATCCCGAGACTCAAGCTGCTCCAGACACTAGGACATTAGGGCAAAACGCAACAGGGGAGAAAGAGTCCGACGACGAATGAGCTCATCGCAGGCTGAGTGATCTCTCCAGTAGCTGCTTAAGGGAGGGCTTCCCTAGGAAGTGACTCTTGAGCCAAGCTGGAGGGCTTGAGAGGGTATGAGCCACTCGGGAATGACGTGGGAGAGGATTCCTAGGAAGGGGAACGGCAAACACGGACTTTCATTCATTCCTTCAGCACACATGGGAATACCTACTATGTGCCCTGCACACGGTAGGGGCACATAGTGGTCAATCAGCCATCCCAGCCCTTGTCTTCAGGGTACCCTCAATCTGTCAGGAGATGAAGTCACTAAGTAAACACGTTTATAAATGATGGTGGGAGGCCCCCAAGGAGAGAGATCTGCCAGAGTGGATGGAGGATCAGACCAGGGCCTGCCCTCCCTCCCTTCTGTGGTCCCAGTGTCTAGCTGAGGCCGGACACATTGGTAAGTACCCAGGAAATGCTCGTGGATTGACTAAGCAAATGCTTCGCTCGACTCTTGTCTTCTGTTGCCTGCAGCCACACTGGGTGCCCTGGAATTCAGTCTTCTCTATGACCAAGACAACAGCAACCTGCAGTGCACCATCATCAGGGCGAAGGTGTGTGGGGATTCCCTAGGGAGGCTCTGGTTTTCCTAAGAGACTCAGGTCGGGATGAATCCCAGGCTCAGCTCCCACCATCACTGACTTGTGGCAATGACAGAGATGAGAACAGGGTTGTCGTCAGCCATGGCGGACTTCCTTGGTGGTGGTGGTGGGGGGGGACTTCCTCTAGGAATGGTCCTGTGGCTGCTTCTGAGAGTGGTGGCAGCTCGGTTGTGACCAGAGGAAACACTGCAGGTATTACCAAGACTTAATGACAGCCTGACTTGATGATTCTAGGTTTTCCATCTCTTCTCCTGATGTCTTTGTCCACCAGGAATAGCAATGGTGTGTGTGTGTGTGTGTGTGTGTGTGTGTGTGTGTGTGTGTGTGTGTCTGGGCATGGTAAGGGGGGCAGGGCATGGGGAAGGGGAGGAAGGCACCGCAGAAGTCTTTGGTGTGTGTGGAGATGGTGAACTGGATGATTCCAGATCCTGGGGGAACCCTAAGATGAGCTTAAGTCTGGGACCCCAGGAAAAACCAGCAAGATCTGGACCAGACTTCCCCAGAGCAGATGCTGGCCCAAGCTACCTTGTGCTGCTGTGCTACTAGGGACAGGTGGGAGTGGCTATCCCTCTCTGGCTCACTGGGGGTGACAGTAGTATCCTTCCCTCAAGGTTGACTGGGAAAACAGTGCAAAGTGATGGGCCATCTGTGGGTATCGCTGTACCTGCTGGCCTGCAGTAGAAATGATAAGGCCTCCATTTGACTCCTCTAATGCCCCAGTCTGGGACACTGGGAGGGTCAACAAGAGGCAAATATGCTTAAAGCAAGTCCTCCATCAGCCTACCTTCCCTCCATTAGCATACACTTATTGAAGTGTAGCGGGCTTCGTAGTGAATGCTCAGGTATACATATTCTCTCTTCCCACCCATTTCGGTGATCAGACAAGGGAGGCATTTTTATTAGCCCCATTAGTCAGATGGAGAAACTGAGGCCTGAAAGCTAATGCCAGGGATTATATCCCTGGAGAGATGAGGTTCATCTTCAAAGGCAAGATCTCATTCATTACTCCCTGAACCCTACCAACCTGTGGACACAATGGCCCCATCACACAGATGAGCAAGTTGAGGTCATGGGCAGGACTCCTGCCTCAGCCTGGGTGGGGTGGACGATATGTCTGAGTTACAAGAGCTTGAGGGCTGCTCGGGTGAGTGAGGCCAGCTTAGCTCATCTCAGAAAATGATGATAAAATACAAACACCTTTCCCAGGCTTTGAGGAGAGACAAAGACTCACTCTCCAAGTGGGGAAACTGAGGCCTCAAATGAATGCAAAGGTCAGGCTCTGGATTTGGGAGTGCTTCTGCCCCCAGCTTCCCCTTCTCTGCTAGCTATGCTGGGATGTCCCCTCCATTCCCTAAGAGACTCACATTCCTCCACTCAACAGCACAGAACCAGGATCAGAGAGGCACGGAAAGCTTCCTAAGGCCACACAGCTAGGGAGCGCCATGTCGTTCAACTCGGCACCTGATGCCAGCATTATCTTCATGATACAGCATCCTTCTGTTCTGTCCCCACCGGGTGAGACAGGTGCCATCTCCTACTGTGGTTGGTGGACTCAGGCCTCTTCCTCTTCTCACAGGGACTGAAGCCCATGGATTCCAATGGCTTGGCGGATCCCTATGTGAAGCTTCATCTGCTGCCTGGAGCCAGCAAGGTACTCGGAGGCCCTGGGTTCTACACGAGCTCTCAGCTCAGAGCCTAAGGCCCCCACCCTATCTCATGATGGGCAAAGTCCTCACAGTGGGTGAGAGGGGCAGCACCCCCAGTACAAAACTCTGGAGGCCAGCAGCTGCCAGAGGCCAAGAGGGAGCAATCACACATGTGCAGATATGTTTGTGGGCCCCAGTGCTGGTTTATTCTGCCTTCCCCTTAGCTAGTCACAGCCAGTGCATGTGTGTACACATGTGTGTACAGATGCACACATGCACACACACACACTTGAGGCAGCAGCAGCATCTTTTCCAGGGTTTAGGGCTAAGTCCTTGGATACTGCTGTGCTGCTGGAGGGATGTGGGCCCTGCTCTTCCCTGCTCCCCCAGAGCCTTTCTTAGCTCTGGGATTAAAAAAAAAGTGGGAACTGGAATTGGGAGTTGCCTCTCTGACTCTGCTGGTTTGATTTTTCTGTGTCAGAGGTAGCGTGGGTGTCTTAGCGGGGTGGGGGAAGCCCAAGGTTTTATGTTCCTGAGTCAGTGCCTGTTACACAGTGCTGTGAGTTTTAAATACCTAATAAGGTAAGAGAGGGCACATACATGCATATATACATGTTTAAACACATGCATATACACATGTGCATGTATGTATGTATGTACACACATGCACATATGCATGCAAACATACGTACATGTATATGTACATGCATAAGTACATATACATACAGTCATGTATGTATGTGCACATACATATACACATACATGTACACACATGCTTTGTCCTATCATTGTTTTTGAGTCAAGGACATGCCCACTCCTGTCTGGGACTAACTTTGGTCCCTTCTCCTGTTCCAACCCACTGGTGACTTTTGCTGCCTATCAAAACCCATGTAATTCCGGTCATTCCTTTACACATTAGTGTGAATTAGGGCCATCCATCTGCCTCTTGTGTTGGAGGTATATTTCCAGTCTTCTCTCTGGGAGTGGAATGAAAATTTTTATACTGGTTTTAAAAGGCTAGGCCTGATGGCACAGACTTATAACCCCAGCTAATGGGCAGGCACTGAGGCAGGAGAATCACGAGCTCAAGGACTGCCTGAGCAGCTTAGTGATCTCCAGCCCGAGTTTTTAGAGTCGGAGTGTTAGAGCAACCTGCCTACTATGTGCAAAGCTCTGGGTCCCATGCTCACGGCTGTGGGAGGGAGGAAAGGAGGCTAGCTCCCCCCTCCGCCCCCTGGAGGGCTTTCATGCCTAGAGGATACTGCCTGAGGACTCAGGAAATATCCCCACACCCCTGCCTCAGAACACACGGCATCATTTCTGCTATAAACCATGTCTGTCTCTCCAAGAGACACACCGAAGCTTTCTCACTTAAGGGCGGGGGGTGTTCAAGGAGGGTCTCCAGGTTGGCTCTGCTGATAGGTGCCTGACTGTCTGTCTGTCTCCTGGGGCTCTAGTCCAACAAGCTTCGTACAAAGACCCTGCGTAACACTCGGAACCCTGTGTGGAATGAGACACTGCAGTATCATGGCATTACAGAGGAGGACATGCAGAGGAAGACACTAAGGTGCCGTGGAGGGTGGGGCTGTGGAGGGCAAGGCCAGTTGATACAAACAGCTTGGACTCCAGAACAAACTGTAAATGCAGGGGGCCTTCCGTATCTAGGTGCACGTGGCTGTCAGCCTGTGTTGCCCAGGCAGCCGTGACAGACATCTGCATATGCTCAGTACAGACCACGGGTTTTTTGGTCCCTGGTTGGCTGAATGTGTTTGGATGTAGAACCCATAGTTATAGAGGCACAGCTAAGACTCACATGCATGGTGCAGGGTTGTGCGTGCCTGTCATCCCAGCACTTGGAAGGCTGAGGCAGGAGGATCAGGCATTCTGGGCCAGCCTGGACTACATAGTGAGTTTTAATCTAGCCTGGGCTACATTGCAAGTCTTGTCTCAAGAAAAGGTGGTGTGTAGTGTGTGATCTTGTATACACACAGGATCAAGTTGCAGGCACATGGCCCCTTGCAGGCAAGAGCGAGTCTCTTAGGGTAAGGGAGGGTTTAGGGAAGGATCCTGAGGGCCTCTGGACACTGGAATGTTCTAGCTCTTTATGTGAGCAGTGGTTATGATACACAGACCCCTCAGGCTGTGAACTGAGTCACTTACCTGACTGGAGGTAAATGGAGGCCACAGTCTCATTCCTGGCCACACCCAGTGCCCCTCACCCAGGTGCATAGCTGGACTCAGTGTCTGTTGCTCTCTCTCTCTGGCCTGTGACAGGATCTCCGTGTGTGATGAAGACAAGTTTGGCCACAACGAGTTCATTGGTGAGACCAGGTTCTCGCTCAAGAAGCTGAAGGCTAACCAGAGGAAAAACTTCAACATCTGCCTGGAGCGGGTGATCCCGGTGAGCCAGGGTGTCACCATCTTCCTGCAGCGCTATGAGGGCACCAGGCCTGCCCTGGGCACGAGATGTCTCCTTGGGTCCCTGTCCGGTGGCAGCTGGCTTTTTACTGAGTCCAGCTGGTCAGGACAGTGACTAAGTTCATGTCTTCAACATCATTACCATCATGTGGGTAGGTCTGTCTTGATCAAGTGCACATAGCTGTCCCAAGACTCCGAGGAGGCCAGGTAGTCAGGTGTCTGGGGAGCTCCTCCTTCAACCTCATTGCTGTGTGCTCAAGATAAGGGGGCCCCGTCAGGGCTGCCCCCTGCTTCACCTCTAAATGGTGAAGGTTGAGTTTAACCCACAGTTTGCAACGATGCTTTCTGGAGCTCTGGGGTTCATCAGAAGGGCCCCAGAGCCACAGAGGAGAAACACCTGGTGGGCTAGACTCTAAGAACCATGAGCCACTCATCCTGAGTAAATGGATATTCTTATGGTTTATGTGTGGCTTCTCTGACACTTGGACAGTCCGCTGGTCCTCCCTGACCCTTGGTGTCTTCTTCTGTACCCTGGGGAAGGCAGTAGAACCCACACAAGTGGCTGCTGCTCCCGTCTTGACAGTTAAGGCTGTGTAAGCATTGGGGAGAGGCAAGCGTGGAGGTGCCTGTCTTGGAGAGTCTGCCTTCACAGCTCCTGGCCCTCCTTGGGCAGCAGGGGGATAAGAATCCAAGGTTACTTTCCTGTCCCGTCTCCTCCCACAGATGAAGAGAGCAGGGACCACCGGGTCGGCCCGTGGCATGGCTCTCTATGAGGAGGAGGTAAGCTGGCTGTGGGTGGGAAGCAGGCCTGCTGAGACTACCAGAGGCCACTTTTCTCCCCTCTTCCTCCCGAGTCTTCCTCTCTCTTTATCCTGGTCAGTAACCTGCTGGCTCATGGGGGGAGGGGTGCCCTTCATCCCCAGGGTTAGACCATGGGAAGAGGGGCCTGTCTCTATGGTTACACACCCATGTTCCTGAGCCTGCTTCACATGGCTTCTGTCACTGGCTGTACAGAAGAGTGTAATGGCATGCGCAAATCTTTATGGGGATCTGAGACCAGGATGGAACCCAGGACAGAGAATGCCCCAAGTCAGGGATCTACCCCTGCCTGACACAAGCTGAGCTTGGGGCCGGCATACCTGAGCCTAACCCAGGAAGGACATTGTACCAGGCCAGCTAGGTAGAGGCACCTGCCGTCCACAGTGCAGACTCCATTGCTGGCCCTAGCTCTCCTGCCCTTCACAGCTGTCTCCCATAGTAACCACCCAGATCCCCTGACTCTCTGAGCCCCACACTGCCTTTTGCCACATGCAGCAGGTGGAGCGGATCGGCGACATAGAGGAACGGGGCAAGATCCTGGTGTCCCTCATGTACAGCACGCAGCAGGGCGGCCTTATTGTGGGAATTATCCGCTGTGTGCACCTGGCTGCCATGGACGCCAACGGCTACTCAGACCCCTTTGTCAAGCTGTGAGTTTGTGTCCCGGGAGACGAAGGGGGCAATGAAGACCAGAAACTCCCCCTAGATCATTAACCATTGAGACTTAGAGAAGGAAGGAATCCAGCTAAGATCACACAGCTAAACTATGCCCAGAAGAGACTAAAGGTGAGGCTGGAGTATCAGAAAGCCAGCCGATGTGATGCCCACTACTTGGGAACCCCCGTAACTGTCCCTTCCTAGAGTGATTGGCATGGTGATCCCACTTACAGCTCAGGAGTCAACCACAGGCGCCCCCAGGAGCTCAGATCTCTGCTATCGAAGAAGCAATTGAACTTCATCCAAATTTATTATAAAAACACTCAAAAGACCCCAAACCCGGGGTTATTCCAGCCATCTCATCAAAGCTGCTCTGCTGGTGACAAGCAGTCAGGTGTGACCACCCCGAGAGGGTTTCAAGCCCTTTTCACTTACTTGCCTGGAAAATATAACATCAGTGGACTCAGTTGGTGGAATGTTCTGATCATTAGTGTGTGCCAAACCCTCTTCGGCAGAGTATTTGTTTCCACCCAGAAGATACTGGCTGGGCACCTACTGTATGCAGCACTCCGAGAAAGAGCTTCCTGGTTAGAGGAAACAGTGGCAAAGGCCCTGGGTAGAGAGGAGGATGAGGAAGAGGTCATGAAGGGCATGATGGGAGAGAGAGCTGGGATGGAGCTGGGACCCAACCACATGGACACCAGGGCCATGGGAGGGTTCTAAACTTTCCCCTGAGGTCACAGGAAGCCGATGGATAGCTTTGAGCAGCAGAAAGACATAATAAGCTCAGAGAAGGGCCCCCCACCATCCAAGGTGGAACCAGTGTTGGGTCACTTTCTGATTTACTGGTGTCTCCTCCCAGCTGGCTGAAACCGGACATGGGGAAGAAAGCCAAGCACAAGACTCAGATTAAAAAGAAGACCCTGAATCCCGAGTTTAACGAGGTAAGGCTACTCTGTCGTACTGGTGGAGACTTCCTGCGTGTGAGAGAGCAATGTATCCCTTCCAGAATATTCTTAATTGTCTCAAAAGAGTGTTTCCATTAGCGATCAGCTTGAGTTCTACCAAAAGGAAAGGGGACGAGCTCCCTGTCACAGTCAAAGCCGCAGCTTGAGGACAGTGCAGGAAGCTGTTTTCAGAGACTGAGCTAAGTCACCCCCAGTGTCTTTCCTGGCACACTGATGTTGAGTTGTGAGCTCAAGGACAGCAGAATCTGAATGTGTCCTTCCCTTGTTTAAGAGGCCTTGCCAACTTGTGTGCATCCCTTTTCTCCCTGACAAACTCCTATTCATGCCCCAAAACACGTGTGTTTTGACTTCCCCAGGCAAGGTTATCCTATGTTCCTAGGATCATTTGTCCCTTCACCTCTACACTAAACACTGCTTCTCCATTAACTGTTAATAAGCCGGGCTGGCAGGAGGGATGCGGGTGTCTGTCCCATCTGCAAAGGACTAAAGAAGGGGGGGTGAAGGAACTGAGTTCTGAGCTAACCCCACCCAGACAACCTCCATTTCAAACCCAAAACAAACACACCAGGGATGAGCTGGACCCACAGCCTGGAGTCCCACCCCTGCATCTCTCTCTGGCCTTTCCCTCTGAGCTCTGAGTCTATCAGAGCCAGCAATCGCTGGATTCTAATGCACTTTATAAGTGAGGAGGGATGTATGATACGGTTCATTAATGATGTTTTTTGAAAACCAGGATACAAGCACTCACTCAGGAGACCCACATTGTAGGCTGCCCTGCTTTCTCTTAGAATCTGGACAAGCCACAAATAAGAAATACAAATAGACATGGTGGAGAGAGACCTGGGAGACTGAGGCAGGAGGTTCAGAAGTTCAAGGCCATCCCGGGCTATCTAGGGAAACCCCAAGTCACTGTTTCAAAATAACACAACCACAACCAGAAGCATCCAATCAAATCCCCTCCTCCTCCAGCCTCAGAAGTAATGATTTTTTTTCCCCTGAATCTATAATAGTATGCACTTCTGAGTTTTTGAAACGTGCAGCCAGCTTGTGCTTAGTTCACCTGACATCATCGCACACACCTCCATCAGAAACGCATGTCTTGGAAATTGTCCTAAATACATGATCAAGGGTGGACAGAGTGATCTCACCCCTTAGATGCCGCTGGATCAGTCAGTTAAAGACTGAAAGTTAGAGGCAGCCTACACACCCAACTGTGAGCCCAACCATCATTAAATGTCACCATGACAATGATGCTGTAGGCCTAGCGAGATGGCTCAGTGGGTAAAGGTGATTGCAGCCAAGTGTGATGACCCGAGTTTGTTCTGAGACCTACCTGCTAGGAGACTTCTACCAGTTGTCCTCTGATCCCTATAGATGAGCCACAGCATGCAAGTACACAGAAATAGTGTGCCTTTTAAGATGGTGACATCAAAATACATCTGTCCATCCACAGCCCTGGTTGTCCTCGAATTCACCTTGTGACTGAAGGCAGCCTTGAACTTGTGGTGGTCCTACTGCCTCAGCTTCCCAAGTACTGGGACTAGAGGTGTGAACCATCCCATCGACAAGAAATATTTTTGGAAAATGTGCTGATTTGTTTTTTTAAACATACGTTACAGAGTAGAAAGGGCTTTAAATTTAGGATTTAGTTTTCTTAAAAAGTCACACATCAGTATAAATTGCACGTGGGCAAATCCTGACAATGACCATTCTCAAGTCTGGCTACAAATAATGTGTCATGGCTTCCTCCCTTGTTTGTGTGAATAATGAACATGACAAAAGTTTACAAGCACATGGGAAAACTATTTTTTAAAAAATCATATTGTTAAGCCTAGTGGCAACTGAGGCTGAGACAGGATGCTCATCCCCGAGTTTGAGGCTAGCCTGGGCTACACAGTTGAGCTCCAGGCCAGCCAGGGCTAAGTGAGACCCCCGTCTCAAAAGCACAACCAGACAAAACCCCTCTCGTCTGGGTCACAGTAAATCCCTAATGCTAACCCTGAGGGACAGACATACTCCCACTCAGGAAGCCCCCAGGAGGACCAAGCACCATTACTGACCCAGGGACCACCCCAGTATCAAACAGAGCCCACCGCCAATGGGTCACCAAGATTCCATGTCCTAAGGAGCTCTGTTGAAAAGGAGAGACAGGCCTGCTCCCAGAATGCCCTGCTCCAGGGACTCCTTGGGCTACATCCCTAGCTGCTTAGCACTGGAAGCTCGGGGGACTGTTGCTTACCTGTCCCTCTGCTGTTCACAGGAGTTCTTTTATGATATCAAACACAGCGACCTGGCCAAAAAGTCTCTGGATATCTCGGTGTGGGACTACGACATTGGCAAGTCTAATGATTACATTGGTGAGTGCTCCGGCTTCCAGTTCCCGGGACTGCCTCCTCATATGGCCTTCCCAGAAGAGGATAACTTGTGGGGCACTGGGGGAAGGCCACCGTCACACAGCCCCATTCTCTAGTAGCTCTGCAGGCTCAGGACTCACCTGGGACCTGACTTGGATCCCATTTGGATGTGCCTCTACTTGAAAGCAGGGGCACACCACAGCAGAATAGCTGAGCGTCAGGAGAGCAGAGAGTGTGCCCTCTGCAGGAAGCAGGCACAAGGGAGTCCCCCTTTAATCTCTATCCAAGATCCAGAGGCAGGGCTTAACTCTGCCAGCTCTTCCAAAACCCAAGGAGAGCAAGTTGTAAACTTGGCACAGGGAGAGAGGCTACAGGCAGGGGATGAAGAAGAAGCTGACCCTTTGGGAAGTAGCAATGAATGCCTAGTATGTGGAGACACATGAAGAGAAGTAGAAGGCAGGTGAGGCTTTGTAACCATGAAGTCCTGGCTTGGTGCTGCAGGAGGGACCCATAGCCCATTCTAGAGGCTCAGAGGGTGATCATAATATTGACGACAGTCACAGAGCAACACCTCTCAGAGAAAGGGCAGGGTGTGGGTGTTACTGCTTGGTGGCAGGCTTTTCTCCCAGTTCTACGCTTGGGTCTAGAGATGCAACTGGCCACTGTGTCCCTTTCCACTGACCCACCCCTCCCTCTCTGTTCTGCTCATCCCCAGGAGGCTGCCAGCTGGGGATCTCGGCCAAAGGCGAGCGCTTGAAACATTGGTATGAGTGTCTGAAGAACAAAGACAAGAAGATTGAGCGCTGGCACCAACTGCAGAACGAGAACCATGTGTCCAGTGATTAGGACCTGGTGCCCTGGTGTCCCCCGTCTCTGCCCCAGCCGCTCTCCCCTTTCAGAGCCTCCCCTGCCAACTATGAACCTTTGATGTCTCCCCTACTTCAGGTCCTGCTACAGAAGAAGAACTCTCTGGGCTTCAGGGTCTGGATGGGAGCCCTCTCTGGTCCCCAGAGGTTGGGTAGTGGGTGTGGGGAGACATTTACAAAGAGATTTACTCTGACCTTAAGCATCTTCAGGTCCCCTTGGGCACTGGTGAACCCATAGGTTGTAAGGACCAGGAGGAGGGCAGAAATTATACATTGAGGCTGCCTCTGTCCATCCAAAGCACTCCAGGAAGAAAAAAAAAAGGAGAGAGAGACAGAGAGACAGACACACACACACACCTATCCCCTCTAGACACACCAGGAACTAGATACAGAGAATACACAGAGGGCCTGCCCCCTCCCCACACCCTTTCAGGAAGCTGCCCATTGGCTTCCTAGTAAAACTAACTCCTCTCTCTGCACCTCTTTCCTCCTTGCTCCTTGCTCATCTTATCAGTACCTCCTCACCCACCCTCCCTCCCCTCTCCTCCCGCCTCCACAGTGGGGGATGCAAGGCAGAGCCTCCCCATGTGCCCCTTGCCAGCCTGGCCAGCAACCTCCCAAGCTGGATGAAGCTGGGACCCACATCTCTGACATTAACACACCTCCCATTGGCATGGCTGGCTATCTTTGAGCCTGGGGCCCGCAGCCGACACAGCCTGGGTGCATGGCAGCACTATAGACATCCTGAGAAACAGGGTCTTTCTCATCCCTGGCTCCCCAAATGGGCACAGGTGGCACAGAGCTCTGTGTATGAGGGGACCTGCTCCTGGACCCCATGCTTCTATCCTTCCTCTACTCTTTGCAAAGAGCAAAGGACCCTCTCCCCAAACTCCCGCTCAGAGCCACCTCTGTTCTGTCTACCTTCCACTCTCTTCCCCATGATTCCTGGTGGCGATCAAATAACCGTATTTAGAGCTTTAATTAGGTCAGAACTCTCTTGGTCCATGACAAATCCAGAGGAATGTACACCTGAGGCTGGAGTCAGGCCATCTTCCCCACATGAGACGCAAGTCTGGTTTTTCCCATCTTGATAGTTTTGCCCCATCAACATCGCAAACCCCACCACTCCCTATAGCGTCAGGCAAACCAACACTAAAACCTTCCCATTCCCAAGTCTCACAGTCTTGCTTGTTCCTTCCAACGTCTCTTGAGATGCACCCTGCTCTCGGTAACTCGTGCTGTTCCTGAGGGACTCTTGTGTTTCCCTGAAATGACTCTCTTCTAGAATCAGGCTCTGCCTGCCCCAAGGTGGTTAACCTTCCCACTTCCATGGCTCCCCTGGTTAGTCCCTATAGGTGCAATGCTCCGCCCACTTGCCCACTTCCCTGTCATGGTCACCTTTAGGAGAAAGCATGCTGGCTGAGTCGCCCAAGCCTGATGCTGGTTTTGGCTCTGGACTCGGAATGCAGCCTGCTCGCAGCGCCCTGATGCCCTCCGCGACACACCCACCCACCCCTCCACATAGAACACAAGTCCCCGGGTGCATGCACCATGCCCACTGCCTTTCTTTGCACTGATGTAGCCAAAAATAAAGTAGGAATATCCAAGGAAACTACTGGCCGGCTTCTCTTCCTTGCTGGTTTCTAGAAGATTCTTCTGCCTTCCAAACAGGACATGTAGAGGCTTGGGGAACACACAAGCAATTTATCAGGATGTAGTGTAGTAACCGAACAGAGGTGCTGTCTGGCCGATGTTATTCTGAGCATAGACAGATGGGCTCAAGAAACCCAGGGGACCCCTCCATCTTCTGAAAAGCCATGTTGTGGGAGCCCACAAATATCAGGCATGTGTTCATCTCCTCCTCCATATCTTTGAGGAATTATCAACAACTGTGGGACCAAGTGATGGGAGGTCCTGGGAGCTGAGGAGACAGATCAGTCAGCAGAGAGCCTGGTAACACACAGACATGAGTTCAGATCCCCAGGACCTATGTGAAGAGCTGGTTGTGCGCCAGCAAGACAGCTCAGTGAGTAACAGCTCTTGTTGCACAAGTCGGAGATTAGGTTTCAATCCTTGGAACCCACTTACATGTGCAAGGAGAGGGTTCCCTGACCTCCACATGCATGTCACAGCACAGTGTCCTACCTACATGAGGGACACACACAATAAAGCTGGGTGTGAGGTATGGGGCTATAATCCTAGTACCAGGAGGCAGACACAGGAGGAGGGGGAACCCTGGTGCTCACGGACCAGTGGCTTGTACCCCATCAGTGGGCTATCAGTTCACTGAGAGACCCTACCTCAAAAAATAAGTGGAGTGCAAGAGAGAAAGACACCATTGCTGACCTTAGACTACCACCTACACACATGCACACATGTATGATCATGTACACATGTACACACACACACACACAAGAACCTAGACTTGAATGGGGAATTGTGCAGTTGATTCATTTATCAAACAGATGAGGAAATAAAGACCCAAGGAAGCTAGGAATGGGAGGGACCTGGGCCTTAGACTTCCAGCCCACACTCACCACGGTGATGATAACTAAAATCACACAGAGCATCAGATGACCTCCCTGGGTTTCAGTACTTCCCAGCTCAGAAGGAGCCTTCACTGATGAATCCATATCCCACATTCTCCGTGACCTGAAAGCCAGATAAATACATCTAGAAACCACCTCCCCCCTGCCCCCGTTCCTCTTGACAGGGTCTCCTATAGTCCAGGATGGCCTGGAACGCATATGTAGCCTAGGCTGACTTTGAATTTCCGATCCCTCAGACCCCCCACCTCCACCTCTAGAAGGCTGGGCTTGGTTGCAGGTGTGAATGACCATCCTTGGCTCCTCAAGAGGATTTCAACCCCACTGAATTGAGTCCCTGAGACACATGAGCAATTTATTCCCGCTGAGCTGGTCAGTTCCTCCCAAGGCCAGGTTCTTCCAGGACAGTTTCTCTAGTTCCTGGAGTCACTCGGGAATCCTGAGAGTTTCTTTTCCAACTGCTTGTACTCCCCTCACCTTCCTAACTCGCTGCCCCCTGTGCAGAGTTGAAACGATTTCCCCTTTGCTGGCCAATCCCCACCTCCATAGTGACTAAAGTCAGCTGCCTTCATGTCAGCCCACTTACTGAAGTTCAACTACTTGCCACCTGGTGACCACAGGGGTAAATGTGAGCCATGTAGCCCTCTGAGGCACCCCCTGCTCTTCCCAGTACTAGCAGCAGACATCACTAATAGATACAGCGCCAGCTGAGGAGTCTGCCAAAGGCTTCAGAACCCTTCTGTGTACAGTGTTCTCTATGCAGCAGGCATCACTAATCAATACAGCGCCCACTGAGGAGCCTGCCAAAGGCTTCAGAACCCTTCTGTGCACAGTGCTCCATGCAGCCACTGCCACACAGCCAAGGGGGCAGCAGATCCCTGATTCCGACATAGGACACGCCTACCAGGCTGAGCATTTTCATGAACACTGGGACTCCTGAGCAGGCTAATTATTCTTTTCTCTCAGTTATGACAGAGACTGCATGGGGCAATGTGGCAGAAAACGCTGTTCCCAAAGACATCGTTCCCTCACGTTGGTCAGGTACTTATTCTGTCTCTGACATTAAGATTTTGGAACATCCCCAGATCATTGCAGTTACATTATCCATGAAGACCCCTGACCCGTGGCACGGGCTTCAGCAACGCCATCCCACATGCCTGCCCTAATCTTGGGGTCTGGTGTACAGTGCCCATCCAAGATGATGCTCTTGAGCTGGGGAGGGTACACCCCATCCTCCAGGAGGCTGGGAGAAAGCAGGAGAGGCAGGCACAAGCCAGGAAAAAGGGGGTGAGTGTGTCTCCAGTCCACAGAACTTCCAACCTCCAGCAATCCATGTCAACTTTACCTTGAGTGAGAGTTGGAGGCGGAGCTGAGTCTGGGCCCAATCAGGGCAGACAGAGCTGACAGAGAGGGGGCTGGGTCATTGGGCTCATGAAGAAAGCAGTGTATCTCCAGCACCTGCTGGCCATGTGACCAAGAGGGTAACTCAGGGTCTTGAGTCACCTTATCATCTGGGCACTCCCAGACTCAGTCAGGCTTGCCAGGGGCATTGACCTCACTGGACTTAGTGGTACTCGCTAGGATGCACAGGGGTGGAGGGCGGCGTGGAAAAGTAGAGATGAGCTGGGCATAGGGACACACTATAATCCCTCAGGGCACGGAGGCAGGGGGATTGCTGCAAGTTGAAGGCTAGCTGACCTACGAGACTGTCTCCCAAACCAACAGCAAAAAGGGTCACTGAGATAGCTCAGAGGGCACAGGTATTTGTCACCAAGCCTGGTGGCCTGAGTTTGGTCCCAGGACCCCCGTGGTGGAAGGAGAGAGAGCCGACTCCTACAAGCTGTCCTCTGACCTCACATGCTCACACACAGGAAATAAATGTTATAGAATATCTAAAGCATGATTAGCTTGGTCCTCCCCCAGATCTGCTCAGGACCCTCAGCTGGCCTCCCGTCCTCCCATCCTGGCACTTGTGGGAGGGGCCTTCAGCATCCCAGTTCCCTCAGGATCCACCATGCCTCCCAATGAGGCCAAGAAGATTGTACCTGGGGTCTGGGGAGATGGCGCAGAGGAGGGCCAGGCACTGGATGCTCTTGCAGAGGACCTGGGCTCACTTCCCAGAGCTATTTGGTGGCTCACAAAAACCAACAACAATTTGTTGTTTATTTTTCAAGACAGGATCTCACCACTGAGCTCTGACTATCATGGAACTCACTCTGTAGACCAGGCTAGCCAAAAAACAAAACAAACAAACAAAAAAAACCCCACAGAGGTCCAACTTCCTCTGACCCCAGAGTGCTGGGATCAAAGGCCTCTGACACTACACCTGGCTGACCAAAAGGAATTTAAAGCAGCTGACACTTTGTGCTGAGGGCTCACCTCTGACCTGGAATGACACAACCTTGGTCAGCAGAACTTCCCGCTCCTGTTTCTTTAAGGAAAGAACTGTGTTACTGCCCAGAGTGTGTTCTCAGCCACAGCATTGGGCAGGATCCTTTTTTTTCCATTCATTTCTTCATCTGTTTTAGGTTTTTTTCCCCCTCACACTCTGGAGTGAATCCAGCTGTGGTGTAGCCCAGGATGAACCAGTCTGCATTATCCATCCTCCTGCATCAGCCTCTGCCTGCTGGACTGCTAGGGTCACCCACAATGCTGTTTTTCTTCCCTGTTTCCTGCATGTGAAGGGTTAATGACCTAGAAGCCCCAGGCAGTCTGAGTGACTCCCTGCAGGAGGAGACATGGTGCTGATGTCAGTGTGCAGTGAGGATCAGGGAGGCCAACGGGGTAAGCATCCCACCAAAACCCACCAGCTTGGGGAAGCAGGACTAGGTCTGCAGACCCCCAAAGGTCCCATTTCCACCCTAATCCCCTGGAGCTTCCTGTGCCCGGTGAGCAGTCTCCACTAGCAATGGCTTCCTTCCTGGAGCTGCATAAAGGCCAATCTTGCTCCTGCAGAAGGCCAGACTTTCATTTCCTCATCGCAGTACATCCTGGTTAATGTACAGGTGTGCATGTGTGAGTGTACACCTGTTTGTGTATGTGTTTATTTGTGTGCATATGTACATAGACCAGCTCACATGAGTGTGTGTGTGTGTGTGTGTGTGTGTGTGTGTTTGGGAGCTGCCATGTTGGCTCTGGAAATCGAATAGGATTTCCCTGGGAGCACACCCACAGAGCTCTTAAACAGTGAGCCATCTCTCTAGCCCTCTCCACTTGAGACAATGTCTGACTATGCACTCCTGGCTAGCCTAAGAGTTGCTCTATAGATCAGGTTGGCCTCCAATCACAAAGATCCACAAGCTTCCGCCTCTTGAGGGCTGGGATGAAAGGTGTGCACCAGCACACCTTGTATTATTTTTATCTTTTTGCTAACCTATGCGTGTGTTCCTGAGCATAAATCTGTGTATTGTGTGCGGGCAGTGTCTCCAGTGCTCTTAGTGCTGAGTCTCCAGCCCCACAGTGTTGATTTTCTAAGGAACAAACTCCTCACCCCCTTATGGGTCTTTATCTGTATATTTACAGAAGCACACACACAGTTTGGCATAGCACCATCTATCTCAGCTGCCTGAGCCCTCGTGGTGACATTTTGCCTCAGGTATAAGTTAACATGTATTAAGGAAGACATTATTAAGCCAGGAAGAAAGACTGGGATAGCTAGACACAGAGGCCACCCTGTAACACCAGCACTAACGGGACCAACTTGGAGGAATCATGAGTTCAAGTCAAGCCTTGGCTGCAAAGTAAGACCACCACAACAACGAAGTGAAAAACTCAAAAGGGCAAGACTCGAGGGTCCCTGGGGCTCTGCCCAGCCAGTCAGGCTCAAGTGTGTGTTTCGTAGGTGTTCTCTTGTGTGGGGGTGTGATCCTGAACCATGGCTAACACATCTCAAGAGTCATCCATCTTTTTTGAGACCTTGTCTCTCCCTGGTTCAGAAGTCACACTTGAGCCTGACTGGCTGGGAAGAGCCCCAGGGACCCTTGCATGTCCCTCTCCTCAGTTCTGAGATTACAATCCTACCCCACCAACACCGGCCTTTCCTCTGAGTTCTGGGATTCCGACTGGGTCCTCATGCTTGCGAGCCAAGCACGTTACTGACTGAGCCATCTCCCCAGCCCACACCTTCCATCCCTAAACTGAAAACCATTATTATTTGAGAAATTCAATCAAAGAGAGTATTTCTCTAAAGCTGCACTGTGGAGAAAGGATTTTAGAAATTTGATAGTGGGGAGAGAGAATCCATCCCAGAAGACATCAGGCAGCCTGCTGGCTCACTTAGGGGAGGAAGCCACACTAGATGCTCCCTCAGCATACCAGTCCTACTCACAGCTAGCTGTGGGTTTTGTCTTTCTAAACATGAAGCAGAGTAGACGTCACTGAAGATAACAACTCATGAATCTTCTCCAAAGAACGGGAACCTCAGAGCTGTTCAGAGACCTGGGGTGTCTGCAGGAGGGTTTGTGTAGGATGCAGAACTTCTCAGAGGAGCTCTGTCCCCCTCCGTAAAACTGCAAATGCAGCCACCACCGTCCCAACCACCCACATGCACATACATGTTATAACATTACACTTTAAAGATCTCATCTTTTCTTTTGACAAAAATCCCAATTATTTAATTTTACCAATGAAGACTTGCAAGTCAGATGCTGTGGTGAAAGCTTGCTAGCTCAGGGAGGCAGAGAAAGCACCCAGCTTTCCGTTCTCCTCAGCCAGTGTTCCAGAATGCATCCCCTTCTCATGCCATCTCAAAAACCTCTTTCAAACTGAATGTCCCTCCCCTCTACTTCCTGTGGTCTCTCTATCCCTCCTCCTGACTCCCTCTTACTCTCTATGGTTTCTTCTTAATAATCCCATGTTCCCTTCTGGTCAGCTGGTTGCTTGCTCTGCCTCTTGATCTATGATTGACTTTATTTAATCCTGTTTACAATATTCAAGCAGAAAGCTCCTGGATTAAGGGTGTGTGCAAAGGCTGAGCCACACCACAACTCAAACCAGGCTTTTTGTTTTTTTGTTTTTCCGGTAAACAACTCAATCTCTGGGTTCACCGTGTGATCAAATATCCTGCAACAATCTTATACCAGGCCTGACACAAAGTTTCTCTCCAAAATTACAAATTGCCCAACTCTACCCAAGATAACCACCAACACCTGGAAAGCATTGTGTGGACTTAGGAAAGTTGGGGGAAATACTTGAATCTCTACATCTGGGGGACACAGCACCCCCTGTTGGCCACTGTGTGAACTGCTGCTATCAACTTAGAGACAAGCCCTAGGCTTAAGAGAGCCATGGAAACAGTCCAGAGTCTCAGGCAGCAGGGACTGAGAGGGCCAGCCTGGGAGTAGGACCAGGGCAGCATGCTGTGGGAAGCTGCAAGAGGCTTAGAACCCTGCTCAGTGGAGGGGGCTCAGAGGGGATGACCCATAAATGAGCTGGGAGGGGGCTCTCACAGAATCCTGTCTGGGTCATGGACTTCCTCAGCCTCAGCAGCTTTCCAGCTGTGAGGGGCTCCACCCCAGAAGGACTGCCTTGGGAATGGCAGTGTGGGCAACATAGCCACAACCCTACACAAGATGATGTAGCCGATGAGCTGTGTTGTAATCTAGACCCTGAAACTAAAAATAAGCCCATGAGAGAGAGACCTCCCTGGTCACTGAGTGACTTTGCCCTGTGCCAGCATCACAGTGTGATGGTGTGGCCTGCTGCATGGCACACATGTGCACACACTTAAGGCACAGCCCGCTGCCTGTCTGGACTGCTCAAACGTGCATACACATCTACCCACACATATACACATCTATTCCAGAGCCTGCTGCCCATTCACTCTACAAGTGCACAGGACAGACAGATACACACACACACACACACACACGAACATACACACATGAACACTTCCCATCTTGTTCCTGTCAGAACTTGAACAAGCAAAACCACATGATATTGAGTTACACACTGCCGGGCGGGGGGGGGGGAGCCCCAGTGGGGAGGTCTTCTTTCTTGTCGATTCTTCTTGAGGCAGTGGAGGGGGAGGAGAGTCTGCAGAGGGATAGACTTTGTCTTAAGAGATATTTAGGGTTGCTGTACAATAATAAAAGGTTTACTTATCTAAGTCTAAGTTACTATGCTACTGTAGCTGACCCACCTTCTGCGTTCCTCTGAGGCCAGGAACTGCAGTCTCTGGAATTTATCACCTCATCCTAAAACATCAGGAGATTAAGTAAAGGATTAATTGCTGGAGCCTTTTCCCTTTTGTCCTGATGCCTCCTGCTTGTTGGCTAGGGGGAAGTTTGGAGTAGTAAACTTCTATTGAACAAGTAGAAGAGAATAACACTCACAGAAGAAAAAACTTTTACATAAGCAAATATGCATAAACTCATATAAGTTTATATACACATTCACGCATGTGTATTTATACATTTCTATTCAAACCAGATATGCCCAGCTTGCATATGTAATTGCATTCCCACAATTACATACATACACACACATTCATACTCACATATGCATATGGAGCAAAAGACCAAGCACTGATGCAGAAAGAACTCACTCATTCTGGATGAAAAATGAGCTCCAATCTTTGTTGCATAGAGAAAGGAAAAGCTTCTACCTTTTAACTAAGGCTGCCTTGTTATTTAGAAAGGACCTGTTCTGTCCCATGGTAAGGAGAAGCCTGCCTGCTCCTTCTGCTCTCTGCAGCATCTTCTTTTTCCCTTTGCATTCTGCACATTGCTCTCTTAGGGTTTTTTTTTGTTTGTTTGTTTTGTTTTTGTTTTTTTTTTGTTGTTGTTACCTGTAGTTTTAAAGTTATTCCACTCTGCATTCTCCTAATCTTGCTTTCCACTCCTGCTCTGAAGTCACAACAATGCTCTTACTCTCAATGCTATGGCTTTACTTCTAAGTTCTTCTTGGGTTCAGTTCTGTCTAAAAAGTGTCTGTCTAAAAACTTCTCCTTAGCTCAGTTCCCTCTCAAAGCTCAAGTCTTCTTGCCACAGTTCTGACTCTTCTCTTTGTCCTCAGCACCTAAAACATCTTTCAGAATACATGATCACATGTTAAAAAGTTCATCACAGGTTCACACACAAAATAATCAAATCATAAATTGAAATAGAAGTTTACAACAGTGAATGTCTACATGCATATCCATTAGAAGTAATTATCTGGCTAAACATCCACCACCTGTCACAGCTCCACAGGTTCACTGAAGGTTTAAAACCATAACTAAGTTATTAGTGAAGTTTTGTATAGAAAAACCCAGTCAATATTTTATCTTCTGTCCTAGCACCTATAATAAATTGTTAGTTTCCTTTTTATGACCTTTGGTTACTTGTTTTACAACCTCTTGGGATGTGCTTGAGTAGGAGAAAATCTGCTCACTAAGAGCAATTGACTGGTGACACTTGGGAGACTGGCAGAGTTCTCATTGCAGTTTTGACTATCAGAAAAGGACCTAATAGCAGCCCCACTATAAAAGAGCTTAATAATCACTGATACAATTTTTAGGAACCTTATAGGATCATCATTAAGACTTAATAAGTCATCTATTTGTCTATATAGCATCACTCCAATGCAGTACACCTTCATAGATATGCAGAGATCTGCCCAAAAGGGAGGGGGGGAAATAATACCTAGTGATTGTTATATATGTTTAATAATAACAGGCAAAGCATATTAACAGCAGGAATCTTTCCTAAAATGATTTCTTTTGTGGCTTTGCCCACAAAGAGCAAATCTGTTGCAGATTATATTGTAATCCGAAGCAGACCATTTCAAGAAGACCACCTGCTATTTATTAGCTTGTCCTATTATGGCTCCTGACAACACACTATAGAAAATCATGCACCAAAAACTCACAGTGGCTGGGGAGACAGCTCAGTGGATAAGGGTGATTGCTGCTCAAGCATGAGAACCTGAGTTCAAATCCTCAACAACCACCTAAATTTAGGAAGGTCCATACATTGACCTGTATCCCTGACACTATGAGGGGAAAGAGACAGGAGAATCTGTAAGACCTGCCGGATGGCAGCCAAGCGCCATGTTTACAGAGAGATCCTGCCACAAAGAAACAAGATGACAAACTATAAGGGAAGACACCCTAGGTCCTCTCCTGTCTCTGAACATATGCGAATACCTCCTCAAAAACACTCGCCATTCATACACAAAACAGGGCAGAGACTCTGTCAACATGAGACATGAAGGGGAGTTCTCTACCTGCTTCACAGAACTACAGCAGAATGTCTTGAAGCAGCGCCCAACCAAGCTGAAGAGTCTCATCTGCCTGGTCAAGTACTGGTACCAACTGGTAAGGCATCTGGCCCAGCCACTGTGGGCTTCATCTGGACAGAGTATAGACACAGGGCAGAGGTAATATATATTTTAGTTTGGTTTCTGGTGAGGCCATAGCTTTATCATGTGACCAAGTTCCTTCCCATGTTGCTTGGGAAGGGAAGGTCTTGGTTGGTTACAGATTCCAGTCACAATCCATGATGGAGGGAAGTCAGAGGAATAACTGAAGCAGAGGCCATGGAGGGATTCTTCTCGTTTGTTGTCCATGACTCACTCAGCGGCCATTTCTACATAGCACAAGCCACATTTCATTCATGTCTCCGACCACAGTGGTCTGGTCCCACCCACATCAATCAGTAATTAGAATGCCCATAATCTACCCGAAGCCAGTCAGATGGAGGCATTTTACTGATCAAGATTGACTCCTTCCAGGGGAAGCTAGCTTACAAAAACTAACCCCTTTTCAACATGGCACACAAACAAACCACGATTGAACCATAACCTTTCCTTTCTTGCTTGTCCCTAAGATCTCATGTCGCTATCACATCATAAAACACAATGCAGCTTTAAAGTCCCCAAATTAAAAACCAAACCTAAAGAAACTACGACACATAAAAAGACTAGTCTCTCAACAGTGGGTTCATATACTATTAAAAACACAAGTTAAATATTTTCTTACTGTAAGAGGGAAAAACCAGGTCACCGTCACAATCAGATCAAAACTCAACCAAATTCCAACAGAGCAAAAGGCTCAGTATCTGATATCTGGGACTCACAGTTCTCTGAGCTTTTTGGGCTCTGCCATCCACAGCACACACAGCAGGTCTCAGGCTCAGGCCATCTCTGTTCTCACATTGCTCTGTTCCTAGCAGTCATCTCCTGCTCAGGGCAAGTCCAGTATCTTGGGGTCTCCACTGATATTGAAGCTGTACTTTCACCAATGGCTTCTTCTGGTCTCTCTCAGTGCCGGGCCTCAGCTGCTTCCCTTGACCCCTCCAAACCAGCAGACTTCATGGGACTAAAGTCTTACCATCTGGGAGACCTCTCTGTAGTTCCAGGTGTGACCTGCAAGCTCTAGATGCAGCTTTGGGACCCCTGGATCACAGCTACTGTTTGCTGACCATAAGGAAACTCTTTCCAAAAGACTTGGCCCCCATGGTGCATGCTTTTTCTTGATCAAAGCTAGATCTCAGCCCCAGCTGATGAGAAATTACTGATTCTTAATGTAAACACAGCACACAAACAGCCCAGTCGGGGTCCTTGCTTTTCTCTGAAACCTCACTCCAGCCTCTGATACCTGCCTGTCTCTCAGCACTCCTGTCTTCCAAGTTCCCACAAACAGCCTGGTGGGCTCTCAGCTCTCCACAGCTTTCCAACCCAAAGTTCCATAATCCTTTCTCAATCCTTCCAAGGAGCACCATGGCGGGTCAGCCACAGCCGCGCCCCTCTTCCCTAGGACCAGTTTCTGTCCTAGTTTGCTCTGACTGCTGTGGTAAAGATGCTGCTGCAAAGTAAATTGGGTGGAAAGGGATTGTCTGACTCACGTTCCTGCATCACACTCCATCTCTGAGGGAAGCAGAGGCAGGAAACTGGAGCAGAGGCCATGGAGGAACTCTGCTAGCTGCCTGAGACCCTTGGGCGATCAGTCTGATTTTTACAAACAACTCAGGACCACCTGCCCAGGACAGGCAATGCCCACAACGGACTGGGCCCTCCCATACTAATTAAGAAAATGCCCCACAGGCTTGATCCCAGGCCAGTCTGGTGGAGGCATTTTCTCAGTTGTGGGTCCATCTTCTCCAGATGACTCTCCCTGTGTCAGGTTGACAGAATAAAAATTGGCAAAAGCAGTGAGGAAAAACAACATAAAAGAAAAAGTGGGTGGAAGGGAATGAGAGAGGAGGGGATGAGAGAGAAGTAGGGGTGAGTGGAGTTGGGGGGAGATGATGTGTAGGAGGGGCAAGGAGTGGGGTGGGGGATCTGAGAGGAGGGAGGATTTTCTTTGCCTGTTCTAGGTGATTTTTTCTAGTCCACTTTCCAATCTGCTAACTCTCTCTTCAGCCGTGTCTGATTCACTGTTCCATGGCTGCTGCTTCATTTGAGTCTTTGGATTTTTCTTCCATCTTTGGCAAACCCTTCATGGCACCTTTTATATTTTGATTTTCTTGACTCATCAAGCTATGTCTTTAAAATGTATGATTTCTTGTTATATGCTGAGTGTTCTTATGTGTGTGTTTATAGCTATTCATGGAAATGCATGTTGTGTATGTGTGTGGGCATGTGTGTCCATTAACATTCCAGGCAGGTCCGCAGTCTCGCCCCATCTTGTATAATCAGTCAGAGTCTCACACATGACACACAGTGTGCTGGATCAGCAGTTCTGGACAGTCCTGCAGCCCCTGCAAGCCCCATCTACAGCCCTTTAACATAGGATTAGGAGTCAGCTTCCTCAAGAGCCTGACACTCATGTAGATGCTGAGGATCTGACCTCCAGTTCTCACCCCTGCACAGGGAGGAAGGTGCTTTACCCCCGAGCCACCTCCCTGCCCCCTTCCCAGTTACTTCAGAGACCATGAGAAAACTTCCACAGTGGGCACTCCTTATGTCCCGCCCCCACCCTCACTCCTGGCTGTCACTCATGGTGTCTTGATTCCTCCTGGGCCTACTAGTGAATGCTGTCTTTGTGGAGCAACAACTCAGCTCTTGCCTATAGCACAGGAAGGGGCCATAAACTGAATCTAAATAACTGGGCATGTAATGGCAACATCAGGTGGCAGCTGAATTGAGCCTGTGAGAAGTGTCCCCCTACACCAGAGCTGAGAGCCCCGTGTTTCTCATTGCCTTTCTCTTTTCAGTGTAAGGAGAACCTGGGGAAGCCGCTGCCTCCACAGTATGCCCTGGAGCTGCTCACAGTCTATGGCTGGGCTGAAAGAGGAATGGAATGGAATGGCTGATTTCAACACAGCCCAGGGCTTCTGGACCGTCTTAGAACTGGTCATTAAGTACCAGCAGCTTCGAATCTATTGGACAAAGTATCATGACTTTGAACACCAGGAGGTCTCCAACTACCTGCACAGACAGCTCACAAGAATCAGGTAGTCTGTCCCCACATGGCTCTGTTCCCCATGGAGTGTCAGGCTGTACTTGTGTGGAAAGGGAGAGGTGGGAGCTCTGTGTCAGCCCAGCAGATCCTGCACTGGGCGCTGTCACCTGACTGACATGAGGTCCTAATGCCCTGGGAGCTGGGGGGGGGGAGGGTAGGTTATCTTGTCTGTGACGAGGAGACCAAGGATCTAACATTGTCCACACCAAACAGCAAAGAAAGGGGAGGACATGGAGTGGGGACTGAGATTTTCCAACAGTGACAGCATCATAAGGGCTGTGACACACCAAAGACCTGCGGTGGACCAATTACCTGTAAACAATAGAGTGCTATGTCACCCTAGGGAGTGACATGTCCTGATCCTGTGTTTGATCAGTTTTCCCATGAGACTTGCTGGTCCAGCTCTCCCTATCTCACAGATCAGAGACCCTGAGGGACTTGCCCCAGAACACACAGCTACTAAAGGGTAGAGGATTAGAACCCAGACCCTCTGGGTCATGCCCAAGGATCCCTCCAGTCTTGCTGTATGCCATGGGGCAGGGACTCTGGCTAAACTTTGGATAGGGATGCATTTCTGGGCTCCTCCTCTCTCCCTGTGCAGGGGTACCTGAGGCACTTGATGGTTGTTCAATTCCTTCTCTTCATGTTGCTCTACAGGCCTGTGATCTTGAACCCCCGCTGACCCAACAGGAAACATTGCTGGTTCATGCTCAGAGGGCTGGTGGTGACTAGCAGGAGAGGCTGCCGCCTGGCTGCATTACCCATGCTTTAAGTACAGGGAAAGTTCCCCAGTGTGCTCCTGGGAGGTGCTGGTGAGAACATGTCACCATCATCTCCGCTCCATGCCCTCCCCTGCTTCTCTTCATCTACCTTTAGAATCTTCCCTCACACATGTGGTTGCCACACTCCTGTGGAGGCCATCGGCTCTCCTTCTTCCACAGCCATCTTAGTGCTATTCACAGATTTCATGGGCTCACAGGATGGCTCAGTGGGTAAAGGTACTTGCTGCCAACACAGATGACCTGGGTTTGATCCCAGGACCTCCTATGGTAGAAGGAGAGAATCAAATCCCCAAAGTTATCCCCTGACCTTCATCTCTGCTGTTACACGCAGGGACATGAGTGCACACACACACACTCACACATAGAGAGAGACAGATACACACAGGTCAGCCCGCACACATACAGGTTGTTCCACCCACACGCTCATACACACAAACACACACACACAGGTTGCCCACACCCAGTCATACAAACACACACACAGACTTGGAGACCTGAGGCCACTGGCTCGGGGACACTCAGATAGTGATTGACAAGTCTGGGATCCCATGGAGTCTGAAGCCACTGTCAGGTCCATGGAGCAGCCTGTCTTCCCTGTCTCCTTGTCATGTGGCCAATGGGACTCAGCTGGGCTCTGTCACAGACACAGAGGCACAGAGGGACCTGCACTTGGACCTTTTCTCTCCTGGGGCAGGGCCTGCCTGATGCTAGGGACCCAGTGATGCCATGTGTGCCCTCCAGATGACGCTTAGCATGGCTGTAGTGATGCTGGAACCATACCCCATGGCAGGATGGGAGTTTGATGGGTGTGGGGTGGTGACTGGGGAGGGAGAAGGGCTGGGTCAGGCTGCAGTGGCCTTTAGGGCTGTCCCCTATGTCTGGCTATGCCCACTCTCATTTGACAAATCTGTCAGTGGATGAGAGGCGACAGGTGGGAGGCATGGCTTCAGGGAAGAGCTCTATATATCCTCAAGGGCCTGACCCTTGTTTGGCCTACTGGTCACCTTCTCAGCAACCTGACCAAGGGGCCCAGGTGGCCTGTCACAGAACTTACTTTCAGAGCTCATTTGCATTCCCATCCCAGTAAGTATGTGGGCTCCTGACACGATGGTGTTTTCTATTAAAGACAGAGGTTGATGTGCTATGCCAGGAGAACCACCCATTTTGTAATTTCTATCTATTTTTTTGTTTTTCTTCTTGTTTCTTTTCATATTTTGGAGGGCTTCTTGTGTATAGCTCAGACTGGCCTGTATATGGTAATCTTCCTGCCTTAGCGCTGGCATGACTGCAGCGTACACCTGCTGTGCCCTGCCTCCCCTCCATCCTCAAGTGGACAAGAACTGGGCATGTGTTTTCCTGTGAGCCCAGCAGTATCTGCCCAGGAGGCTCCAGAGTCAGGGGCATGTCCTGCTCTGCTGCAGGCCCTTGACCCAGAAAGGACAGGAAGTTGCCCAAGGCCCCAGTCAGTGAGGGTCCAACCTGCGATCAGACTCCAGGCTTCTGACCCCTGCCTTCTCACCCCTGCATCCTGTCCTATCACAGACAGCCTTCTTCTCGGCCTGCTTTATCTGCCTTATCCACCAACAGTGTCCTCTGGGAGACGAGAGATTCAGAATTCAGAAGGGGAGGCAGGAACTCAAGCTTGACTCCCACCTGTCCACCTGTTGGGAGGTTCTGTCCAATGTCTGATGCCCGATAATAAATCACAGAGAGCCATGAGGGTGTGTGAACTCTGAGGAACAGGGCTATTGAAGTACAGGTGTTTGTGTGTGTGTGTGTGTGTGTGTGTGTGTATCTGTATGTGCATGTGTGTGAATGAGGATCTGTGTGTTTCTATATATGTAGGTGTGTCTCTCTGTGTGTGTCTGTGCATGTGTGTGTAGGAGGGTGCATGTGTGTGCATCTGTGTATGTATATGTGTGTGTCTTTCTGTGTGTGTCTCTCTCTCTGTGTGTCTGAGTATTCATGGTCAAGTAGCTGCACTTATGACATTCTCCATGTGGATCCCAGCACCAAGTCCTCAGTGGTGGACAGAGCAGAACCAAACTGATACAACTTTTGATGTCAGGTAGCCCGGGATCCTTCCAGGTCTCTTCTTGCACATAAACTTGAGACAGGAATTCTTACTTCCTTCTGTGCTCCCAAGCAACAGTAATTTCTCTTGGGAACAACCCCCTTTTGAGCTATCTTAAAGCCCATAGTGTCTTTTCCTGGTCTGTTTTGTTTTGCTCTCTCTTTCTGGCTTAGAGTCAGATGACCGTTTGATCTGAGACAGAGATTTGAGGAGACTAAACAGGCTGCTTAGGTTGGGAGAGGAGGGTCATAATCCATCCAACTCCAGAGCCAGCTTTATAATAACGATGAACAGCATAAAATGATGCTTCAGTGTTATTCATGCCCAAAAGACAGCATAGCTGAGTACCTGCAAAATGGACTCAAGGACTGCAGGGAGTGACCAGAGCAAACAGAGATCAAAGGACACTCAAAGATCTGAGATATAGCAGGACTTAAACACCTGATTTCATGGAGCCACTGAGAGGCACAGAGACTGGGCAAGGGCCTGCAGTGAGCTTGGAGACAGGACTAGTTAGTGGGGACGTAGCTGGGAGACTGGACTAGTTAGGAGGTAGCTGGGAAACATGACTAGTTATGAGGAGGTAGCTGTAACAGGACTAGTTAGTGAGGAAGTAGCTGTACTCAATCCCATTCCCATATCTGCAACAAAACTTGTCCACACAGACAAACACAAGACAAGACGATTACCATTTCCTGGGAGTCTAGATGGGGACTCAGCTGACTGGAACAAACACAGACAGTAATAAACAGAGAAGCAACAGCAGCCACTAGGCTCACTCACCCAACACAGCACACTGACAACCATGGGTGTCCTGGGGTCAGGAGTCACCTTACCCAAATGTCAACAGGGTGTCCCCTGATACCCTGAGCTTGAGACTGTATTCAGTTACCCAAAAGATACCCAAAAAAGTACACTCAGAATACCAGACAGTATAGAAGGTGTCTTACTTAGGGTTCTCATTGCTGTGAAGAGACACTATGACCAAAGTTAACTCTTATAAAAGTAAACATTTATGTGGGGCTGGCTTACAGTTTCAGAGTTTCAGTCCATTATCATCATGGTGAGATGCATTGCAGTGTCCAGGCAGACCTGGTGCTGGAGAAGAAGGTGAGAGTTCTGTATCTTCATCTGAAGACAGCTAGGAGGAAACTGTCTCTTCTGCACTAGGAGCCCTCAAAGCCTCACCTGCACAGTGACAACTTCCTCCAACAAGGCCACACCCATCCTGACAAGGACACACCTCCTAATAGTGTCTCTCCCTGTGGGCCAAGCAATCAAACACATGAGTCTATGGGGTCCAAAACCTATGGAAAACACCCCAGAAGGCTTGCAGGGTTGAATTAGAGCCTCTTTCTCATGGACAGAATAGATTCTGTGGGAGCCCCCACAAGTTGTAGTTGGTCTGTTCTCTCCCCAGAGAAGATCAGGAGCGGTTCTTGACGAATCTGAAGTTTTTATTGAACCACACAGAGTCAGACAGGGGCATGCACTGGTGTGACTACAAGTCTAAAGAGACAACCCTGACCTAGGTGAGCAGGGAGTTTATAAAGACCAAACCCTTTAATGAGGGAACTCCCCATTGGCAGAGCTGTGGTGACTCTCAGTTAGCAGGACAGAGTGCATTTTTAATAAGAAGAAGGCACAGTTTTCTCACTGTGTATTTCTGTTTGATCAGGGAACAGAAATTCGTCTTGCAGTTGCAGAAGAACAGCACAAGTTAGCAAGAGTTCCTGCGTGTTGGGAGCTATTAAGGCAACGCTATTGTCCTGATCTCTGAATTGGGCCTCTCCCCCCCCCCCCCCCCGAGAAGAAAAGAGGGTCAAAAGCGGGCCACCGGACGCACCGCTCCGAGAACAACCACAGATTGTTCCAGCCCTAAGTCAGCGCCGGATGTACTGACCTCAAGATGTACCCTGATACCACCAAGTTCCTGCTTCCCCGTGTAGTCGCCAAAAGAAAAATTTCCGCTGCCCCATCCCGCCTGCTGAGAAGTACTTCCTCTTTTTCTGCTGCCCCATCCCTCCTGCTGAGGTGCATTTCCTCTGCCCCATTCCTCCTGCTGAAAGGCACTTCCCCTTTTGCTTGTGCATTTAAACCTCGGGCCTGGCTAATACATTTGGGGCTTTGATGCAATTCAGAACGGTTCCGTGTCGTTATTCGCACAAGGCCCTCATCTCTCTCTACCCCCCCATTTGGTTATTAGGAGAAGGTCCCATCGAGACCCTCGAATAACTGGACCTGCTGGACGGGTCATCTGTGAGCACTGTACACGCCTGAAGGTCAGCCTGACTGTGTTAGCCTAAGGTGGGGTCAGGATCTAGCCATCATGTTTTTATTGCTTCATTGACTTATTAATGTCCTCTATAGTATGTGTTAACTTATACCTAGGGCAAAATGTTATCACAATTGCTGAACCTTTCACCACACTAAACTCCCACGATTCAGCAGGGCAATGTGTTTATCATGTGTAGGTTTCTGTACATATACAAATACAGACCCAAGAAGGGTGAAAAAAGTGTTCCTTAGCAAATCATTGTCATGGGGCTGGAGAGAGGGCTCAGCACTAAACGCTGTGTGACCCAAGTGGCCAGGCTTGTAGTCTTTTGTCTTCATTTAAACTGTTCTGGGGCTGGAATCTGAAGGACCCTTAAGGATGATAGCATGTGCGGACTGACTATGCCCAGGGTGTATATGAGTCAGTAGAATATTCTATTCCAGGCTTGCCCTTCTTTGAGCAGGAGGCAGGATAGAGCATGGCTGTTATTAACAGCTGCCCCTCCTATATAGTAATCTTGGTCAGCGTCACTATTACTGTGATAAGCACCATGCTGAAAGCAAGTTGTGGACGAAAGGGTCCATTTGACTTACACTTCCATGTCACTGTTCATTAAAGGAAGTCAGGACGAGAACTCACACAGGGCATGAACTTGGAGGCAGGAGCTTGCTGCAGAGATCATGGAGAGATGCTGCTTACTGCCTTGCTCCCCCTGGCTTCCTCAGCCTGCTTTCTTATAGAACCCTGGACCATCAGTCCAGGGATAGCACCACCCACAGTGGGCTAGGCCCTCCCCTATCAATCACTAATTAAGAAAATACCTGGGTCTGGAGAGATGGCTCAGCAATTAAGAACACCTACTGCTCTTCCAAAGGTCCTGAGTTCAATCCCCAGCAACCACATGGTGGCTCACAACCATCTGTAATGGGAATCTGATGCCCTCTTTTGGTGGGTCTCAAGACAGTGAGAGTGTACTCGCATACGTGAAATAAATAAATCTAAAAAAGAAAAAAAAAAGAAACTGCCCTACTGCTTTGCCTACAGCTCCATATTCTAGGGCCATTTTTAAACTGAGGTTCTGTCTTCTCTGATGACTTTAGCTCGTGTCACATGACCGCGTAGCCTCATAACTAATTTTCTGGAGTAGTTTGTCTCCTGAAGGCATAGTAATTCTTTAATAGTAAAATGAGCTTATCCCCCTTCAAGCCAAGTCCCTAGAGGATTCTCACATCTCACTGATCAATGTGGATGGTCACATCCTTTCTTTTAAATGACACTTCTTCAGTTATGTCTGCACATGTGCCCAGGCAGGTAGTTTGTGGACTTACAGAATGCCTTCTCTAAGGACATGGGATTCCACACAGTTTTGATTCTAACCAAAGAATTCACATCACCACAAAGAAGTGTGGCAGTGGGCCCAGGAGGGTGGAGGCCGTGGCTTGTACCATGTGTACCCACCTGAAGCAGCTGGCCTGTTAGAGAGACAGAATAGCCTTCCCAGAGCCAGCCTCAAGAATTGAGCAACCTCTGGATTCTTAGACGTTTCAGACATAGCCAGTCCTTGTTGGATCAATGGGATGACAGCCTGTAAGGCATTCTAATAAATATCCCTTCGGATAATAGAGAGAGATTCATTTTATAAGTTCTGCTACTCTGGAAAACCACAGCTGATACAAGAGAGAAACCAACCTTGGGTAGGTTCCCTGCTAATCCATACCCATGGCTGCCATTTTTTGTCTTAAAGGTCCTCATCTTTCCATTCCCCCATGGAAATGGGATGCAGGCATTACAGATCATACATGGTATTACATTAGTTTCGGGAGATGAGGGAAGACATGATGGGTCCACAGCTTGGCTGGGGACCACGGGCCATGGTTTATTAGAACCCTGTCTATCTGGGGGTTCAGAAGGGCAAGACTGGAATCATAGACCAGCATCACTGGGTCCCCCAACAGCTCAGATAAAGTACAGGGAGGGTGTGGTTTGTCCTGTGCAGCAGGGGACAAGCATCCTCTCACACATGGGGACACTGGGGCTCCTGGTCCTCAGGGCTGCTGGAGTGAGATCTGAATGAATGAGGGGCCAGGGAGATCCATCTCTCCCCTTCACAGAGATTGAGAGTGGACATTGGGGACAGGAGTAGGGTTTGGGAGATGCTAGCCCTCAGCAATTTAGTGCATTCTTAACGAGAAGGGGCCCCAGTGCAGACAGTGCGAGTGGATATTTTGTAGTTTAAGTATTTGTAAGACTGTTGGTTCACCACACTGAACTAGGGAACCGTTTAACCTGTATGCAGGGTGGTGCTGCTGCTGCTGGTGGCAGTGGTGGTGGTGGTGTGTGTATAACTCCAGAACATAGAAATTTGAGGCAGGTGGTATTCTGTAAAATTACAAACTAGGGTGAGACATATAAGATCCAGTTGGAAGAAAGGCAGGCAGAAAGAGAGAAAGGAAAGGAGGGAGGGAGAATAAATTAATTCATTTTAGTTTAATTCAATGCATTTTGCTTTAATTTAGTGCTTCAAATCTCATACACAACCCCCCCCCCAAGTTTTAAAATCATAAATTTTAAAATTCATGCAATTTTATTTTCCTGCACTGCCATAAACCCAGCCTGCATGTTGCAGAAACAGTGCACTTCGATGATCACTGGCCAGATTCCCAGGGCTCCCGGGCCACATGCACTGCTGAAGAGTTTCTGTGTGGTCTGAGGACTCCTCCCTCAGAGTGCACACCCCCCCCCCATGGCTTGCTGTGGTTTATTGATGATGATCAGCCACTATTGGACAGAACCTCCCAACAGGTGGACAGATGGAAGTCAAGCTTGCATTCTTCTCTGTCTATCACAGTCTGACTCCCAGAGAACACTGTTGGAAGCTAAGGCAGACAAAGCAGGCTGTGAGGAAGGCTGTCCATGGGCAGGCAGGGATCAGAATCCTGGAGTCTGATCACAGGTTGGATGCCCCTCGCTGGAGCCTTCAGTGCCATCCTGTCTGTCCTCTCTAGGTCAAGGTCTTACAGCAGAGGAGGACATGCCCCTGACTCTGGAGCCTCCTGGGAAGATGCTTGGGTTGCTCACAGGAAGACACATTCTCGTCTCTCTGGCTGCAATGAAAAACATACAATCATGTCAGGAGCCTGCATTGCTTCCAGGAGGGGGATGTAAATCATCCCCGAGGGTGGGTAACAGGAGTGGCCAGCTGGAGCTCCTCAGAAAGATGGTTAGCACACATAGAGAATGACTTTATGACTATGGCCATTGAGGGCCCATATGGCCCCACAGGCAGGCTCTTCTTTACTAATAGATCTGCTAAATGGGAGGCATGGCCTTGCCACCTCTCTGTTGCAGGACAGCACTACAGTCCACTGTTCCCTCAGCTGCCTCCCTCCATGTCCCCTCTCACTTCCTTCCTGATCTCCTGAGGTTTCTTTCTCAAGTCACTGCACCCATGCTCATCCCCACTCTGAGGTGACACGTGACATCATCAGTTCCCTAGCATCAGGCAGATGCTGCCACAGGAGGGGAGAGGTCCAAGTGCAGGTCCCTCTGTGCCTCTGTGGCTGTGACACAGCCCCACTGAATCCCACTGACCACATGATGATGTGACAGGGAAGACAGGCTGCTTCATGAACCTGACAGTGGCTTCAGAGTCCATGGGATCCCAGCCCTAACACTCTCTAGCTGAGTGTCCTTGAGCCAGTGGCCTCAGCTCTCAGAGTCTATGTATCTGTTTGTCTGTGTGCAGCTATGTATATGCATGCATATATGCATGTATGTATGTCCACTTGTGTAACAGCACAGAGATGAAGGTCAGAGGACAATATGGTTTTTTTTTTTCCTTCTACCCTATGATTTCTAAGGATCAAAGCCAGGTCTTCAGTGCTGGCAGTCTTTACCCACTGAGCCATCTTGCCAGCCCATGATAGCTCTGAATGGCACTAAAATGACTGTAAAAGAAAGCAAGCAGCTGGCCTTCACAGAAGTGTGGAGATCTTTAGAAAAAGACCATGTCTCAGTGAGAATATTCTCCAAATAGATGGAGTGACCGAAGCTGTGTGCAAGGGGACGGGATGATGAGAGGGTCTCACCATCACTTCCCAGGCTTTCACAATGGACATATCATGGTTCATAAAGAAAGTCGAATCTATCCAGATCTGAGCCTCATTTGCCAGCAGGTCCCATGCCTGTAAGTCTGAACCAGCCACGTTCCTTGTTGGGTCTGCCGGATCCAGGATCAGAGGCCTGCAGAGCAACATTCAGGGAGGGAATTGAGCAGCTGAACAGCGCCTCAGATCCACTTCACAGAGGCAGGGGAGGAGCCCAGCAGTGCATCCCTATCCAAAGTTTGCCCAGAGTCCCTGCCCCATGGCATACAGCAAGACTGGAGGGATCCTTGGGCATGACTCAGAGGGCCTGGGTTCTAATCCTCTACCCTTTAGTAGCTGTGTGTCCTGGAGCAGGTCCCTCAGGGTCTCTCATCTGTGACATGGGGAGAGCTGGACCAGCCAGTCTCATGGAAAACTGATCAAACACAGGATCAGGACATGTCACTCCCTAGGGTGACATAGCACTCTATTATTTACAGGTGATTGGTCCACCCCAGGTCTTTGGTGTGTCACAGCCCTTATGATGCTGTCACTGTTGGAAAATCTCAGTCCCCACTCCATGTCCTCCCCTTCCTTTGCTGTTTTGGTCAGGACAATGTCAGAGCCTTGGTCTCCTCATCCCAGACAAGATAAACATCCTCCCTCCCATCTCCCAGGGCATTAGGACCTCATGTCAGTCAGGTGACAGCGCCCAGTGCAGGAGATGCTGCATCGACAGAGGTCACACCTCTCCCTTTTCACAGGATTGCAGCCCGACTCCTATGGGGAGCAGAGCCATGTGGGGACAAGCTACCTGGCTTTTTTGATATGTCCCTGCAGGTAGTCAGAGATCTCGTGTCGAAAGTCATAACACCATGTCCAGTAGATTCGAAGGCACTTGTACTTGGTAACCAGTTCTAAGACAGTGCGGAAGCACTGGGCTGTATGGAGTTCAGGGATTTCGTGGATCCCGTATTCCCAGGCAAAGACTGTGAGCAGCTCCAGGGCGTACTGTGGAGGCAGTGGCTCCCTCAGCTTCTCCTTACACTGAGAAGAGAAAGGCAATGAGAAACACGGGGCTCTCAGCTCTGGTGTGGGGGACACTTCTCACAGGCTCAATTCAGCTGCCACAGATATCCTTACATAGTGTCACATAGCTACACCTAGTCACTCAGACTCAGTCTATGGCCCCTCCTGTGCTATAGCCAAGAGCTGAGGAACTGAGATGGTCCCTGTGTGCTTCACAAAGACAACATTCATTAGCAGGCACAGGAGGAACCAGGATACCATGAGTGACAGCTAGGAGTGAGGGTGGAGGTGGACATAAGGAGTGCTCACTACTGAAGATTGATCCTGGGCTTTGAAACACCTGGGAAGGGGCTGGGGAGTTGGCTCAGGGGTAAAGTGAAGGGGTGAGAACTAGAGGTTAGATCCCCAGCATCTACATGAGTTTCAGGCTCTTGAGGAAGCTGACTCCTAATCCTAGCTCAACGGGCTGGAGATGGGGCTTGCAGGGGCTGCAGGACTGTCCAGCGCTGCTGATCCAGCAGAAGGTGTGCCAGGTGTGAGACCCTGACTGATTACACAAGGTGGGGCGTGACTGAGGACCTGCCCTCACACGCTGACCTCTGCATTCTTATGAACACACAAGAACACACAAAGAGGTGTGCTCCCACAAACAGGTATCACACACATACACCACACATACATTTAAAAACTCATCCAGAAAAAAGTATTGAGATATCATCCATTTAAAGAGGTAATAGGTAGACATGTCAGGAAATATAAGCCATAGAAAGTGACATGCAGGGATTGCTGAAGAAGGAAGCAGACATGAGGCAGCCACCATGGAACAGTGAGTTAGACATGGATGAAGAGAGAGTTAGCTGATTGGAAAGTGGACTAGAAGAAATCACTTAGAACAAGCACAGGACATCTTCCCTCCCATTCCCTCTTCCTGCTACAGCATCATGTCCCTGGCTGCTCCCCCAAACCCTGTTTCTCTGAACCCCTCTGCTCTGCTCCCAATTTAACCACTTTTCCTCTATTTCTTTCTTTCTTTCTTTCTTTCTTTCTTTCTTTCTTTCTTTCTTTCTTTCTTGTTTGTTTGATACAGGGTTTCCTCTGTGTAGCCCTGGCTGTCCTGGAACTCACTTTGTAGACCAGGCTGGCCTTGAACTCAGAAATCTGCCTGCCTCTGCCTCCTGAGTGCTGGGATTAAAGGCGTGCACCACCACTGCCTGGCTTCCTCCTCCATTTTCTATTCTCTCTCCTTGTGCCATTTTTATTTCTCTTTGTAAACCTGACACAGAGAGAGTCATCTGGAGAAGATGGACCCACAACTGAGAAAATGCCTCCATCAGCCTGGCCTGGAATCAAGCCTGTGGGCATTTTATGATCAGTGTGGGAGGGTCCCACTCATTGTGAGCATTGCCTGTCCTGGACAGGTGGTCCTGAGTTGTTTGTAAAAATCAGACTGATCGCCCAAGGGTCTCAGGCAGCTAGCAGAGTTCTTCCATGGCCTCAGCTTCAGTTCCTGCCTCTGCTTCCCTCAGAGATGGAGTGTGATGCAGGAACGTGAGCTAGATAATCCCTTTCCACCCAATTTACTTTGCAGCAGCATCTTTACCACAGCAGTCAGAGCAAACTAGGACAGAAACTGGTCCTAGGGAAGGGCCCCCTTAATCATCTGAGCAGAAATATTCATGATAAGTGTGGATGTGGTTGGTGCTATGCCTGAGCATGTGGACTGTACAATATCTGAGTGAGCCATGGAGATCAAGCCAGTGAGCAGAATTCCTCCATGGTCTCTGCTTCAGTTACTGTCCTGACTTCCCTCAATGATGCCCTGTGACTGGGATGTGTAACCAAGTGAGGCCTTTCCTTCCCAAGGCACTCTTGGTCATGTGATAAAGCTATCATGTCCATAGACAGTAAGCTAGACTAGACCTCTTCTCTGGCCTGAATCCCACTCTCTACACTTAGGGTCCACAGGATCTGGGTCAGATGCCTTACCAGTTGATACCAGTGCTTGACCAGACGGATGAGATTCCAGAGCTTGGGCGCACGATATCTCAGGAAGTTCTGACGGAGGTCAGTGAAGCAGATGGAGAACTCGCCCTCCTTCTTCAGGGTGGTGCACTCATGGATGAGTTGGGCGTAGATTTTGTTGTAGTTACTGGAGTCAAAGGGCTTGAAGTGTCTTACTTCATCTATAAAGGAAGATTCATTGATGTTTATACCCATCGGGGAACAGGGCAAAGTTTGTCTGCAGCAAGCATCCCTATACAGCCATGAGCCCACCACACCTCTGGACGGTGTGAAATGACCTAGAAAATCTGTGGCACCAACTGCTCATACTAGGTTGCATTGATCACAAGTCTGGAAACAGTGGTGGGAATAAACAGCACACTATGGTCACTCACAAGAGAGCTACACAGTCATCTGTCAATGGCCAACCATGATCTGGTGTACCATGGAGCACTCTACTGCATTTGTATATCATAACTCCTGCTTACAGTCTCTCCCTATTTTGAGGTTATGAGTGGATTGTGTGTGCATGGATGTGGTAAACACATATTCAGAGTCCCAGAGGAAGCCTGAGTCTGTCCTGGATATGTTTGAGTATATTCGTTTACAAGTGGCCTACAGACACTTCTAGGAGACCAAGTATCCCCTCCCCCCAGCGCTGTGCTGTACCTAATTGACATCCTGAGGCTCCAGGTGCCAGAGATTGTGGGTTCAGCTCCATCAGAGCACATACCCCACCTGACCCCAGCTCCTTACTGCAAGAGCCATGAAGGTGGGGCAGCAAACTCCAGGTCAACCTCTCAACCAAAATAGGCTCCTAAGCAACCAACCTCCAAGGCTGGCGTCTGACCATTACCTACACCTGCAGACATGTGAACAGACTTCTGCACACATGTGAACATGCTCCCCCCAACACACACAAACACACACAAAGAAATAGAAGAGAGGATTCATGCATAAGGGGAGGGCAGACTGAGGCCCTGCTGCTGGCTGACTTACACAGGGCATCATAGGCTGGCTGCACATCAAATTCCAACTCATGCTGGCGCTCGGGGGAGCTCAGCTTGAAGCTCAGAGACCTGGAGTTGGGCTCCTTTGGGCTCTGGACCTCAAACTTGAGTTTACATAGTTTCTCTTGCTGCAACTGGAGCAGGTGTCTCCAAATTTCCTCAATGAACTCTACCTGTCTGTTGAACTGATCCTCAAAGCTTGTGAGATTGATAAGGAACACCACCATGTTGGCCTCAGACATTCCCTTGAGCACAGTGCATTCATTGTAGCAGCCACCCTAAAAGACAAAAATGAGAATAAGAAAGGATAGGGAAGCTGGGCTGTGGTGGCGCACACCTTTAATCCCAGCACTTGGGAGGCAGAGGCAGGCGGATTTCTGAGTTCGAGGCCAGACTGGTTTACAGAGTGAGTTCCAGGACAGCGAGGGCTACACAGAGAAACCCTGTCTCAAAAAAACAAAAACAAAAACAACAACAAAAAAAGAAAGGATAGGGAGAGCTGTGCCGAGCAGTCCAGAAGATGAACTGAGTAGGAGTCCATCACTAAGAGTGATCCTTGGATGGAGAAAGCTCGCCCATGTGTAGTGGAATTCTATTCAGCCCTGATGAGTGAAATTGGGATCTCTGTAGGAGAATAGATTTCCTTGTGGTACAGGGGATAAGCCAGACTCAGAATGATGAATATCCTTGTTCTATCTGTTTCTATCCAGAATTGTGTGTGTGTGTGTGTGTGTGTGTGTGTGTGTGGTAGTGATGGAAGGAAACACTCTTGGAAACTCAGATTCAAGTAGAAGGAAGTGGGATGGTAGTGGGTGAGAGGAGATTGAGAAAATTACCATAGACATTAAGCTCTTGTCATGATCCCCCTTGCTAGCAGAGTATTAAAAGGAATGGACCATGACCATCATGACAGCAGGAAGAAATTCTGTAACAATACTAAGAGGCCACAGAGCAAATGTCAAAATTAAGAAAACTGAAGTCACAAAAAGAAAACAATTTAAAAATGATAATAAGTGCCAGGCGTGGTGGCACAAGCCTTTAATCCCAGCACTTGGGAGGCAGAGGCAAGCAGATTTCTGAGTTCGAGGCCAGCCTGGTCTACAGAGTGAGTTCCAGGACAGCCAGGGCTACACAGAGAAACCCTGTCTTGAAAAACAAAACAAAACAAAACAAAACAAAACAAAACAAAACAAAACAAACAAAATGATAACAAGTGATCTGTAGTGATCCTCCCTAAATAAAATGCTGAGCACAATCACTAACACAGTTCAACCCCTGACATAGATGAGTGGACATTACAACATAACATGTCTGCAGCCTTCACAGTGACTGAGGCAGGGACTGCTGTCATACAGACCCATTGGGCAGATGGAAACATGGGCAATGAGCTTCCACCAGTCCAGTCATCTAGTCATCTAGCAGTGGGGTCTCTGTTCTGTCCTCTGCCCTGTGCCATAGCTGGGATGCACACGAGGACACTGGGCACAGAGCAGGTAGGTAACTCACACCCCACTAAGGACTGCAGGCTGGCGTCTGAGAGTCCTCTCCCACCCCACCCTGATGAGCTCAGGCTAATGGGACTCACCATCACAACCCTGGAGATCCTCACAGGGTGGGCGGCACCTTGGAAGCATCTCTCCTTCAGGAAAGCACTTATGGAGTCCACGTCTGCTCTGAGCTCAGTAAGGAAGGTGGTGTCAGGAAGGAGGTGATCCTCTATGAACTTATCCAGCCTCCAGATTGGGGTTCTGAAGAGTTCCCTCGCCATCCTGAGGCCAGGAGTGTTTGCTGACTGCAGCCTTGCCTCATGAGTCAGCTGCCCCTTATATCCATAGCTGCTTTCTCTTCCCAGGAAGGGCGGGGCTATGCAGATCAGACCTCTGCACCTGCCCCCTCTGGCTCCTGGGCTCCTTGATCCTCTGGGGTCTGTTTACCTGCTGGCATTTCTTTGGATTGTCAAACCCCCATCACAGCAGGCTGTGGACCAGGAGGCATGAAGCATCCTAAACATAGTTTCTGTTGTTCTTCCTTCTTGATCATGAATCGTTACAGAAAACAAAAACAAAAAAAAAACCAAAAAACAAAAAAAACCTTTGATAGTCCCACGATTTTTACCAACAGAACATACACAAATACAACACACACACACACACACACACACACACACACACACACGTTACTGAAATGTGAAGAGCAAGTGAGAGAAATCCAGCAGATGGCAGGCACCAGCTTCATCACAGCTGTGGTGGGTTTGTCATAGCTGAGTGGTCCATGCTGCAAGGTCCTGGCTAGCTTCTAGTTCAGACTTAGTTAGTGTCTGTGGGTTCTCAGATGCACACCCATGATGTGCCTATCGTCCAAGGCCTAATCCAAACCAACCTTTCTGCCCTGTACCCACACCTCTTTCTGTCTGTCTGACATCCTTCTTTAATATAGGATCTCACTCCTTTGTTCAGGATGGATATAAACCTGGGGACCTGCCCCATTGGACCCCCAAGTGCTGAGGTCACAGGGGTGTGCCTCTCTCCCCAGCTGTAACCACCTGGGTTTTCACTCAATTGCCACTCTCCACTTCAATAGCCTAACTTGTTGACTTGTGCCCAGGACACACCCTCATGAGGACGATCCTGTCTCCATGCCAACCGCTCCCTGCCCAGCAGGAGTGAATATTCATCATGGCAGGATGGTCTACACCTGTGATCTCAATGTCTGAGAGGTTGATACAGAAGTTACAGAGTTCGAGGCCAGCCTGGGCTATATGATGAGCCTGTCTCATGGAACAGTAAAAAGAAGTCCTTCCCACACTCATATGTGTACACACACACACACTCATGTACACCACACCGCACACACCTAAATTACGGTTGCAATTGCTGCAGACAACAAGGAACAGAGGAGTGAGGAAATTATGACCACATTGGTTCTCCCATTGTTTTGTGCCACATGTGAGGGTTTGTGTGCTTGGCCCAGGGAGTGGCACTGTTGGGAGGTGAGTGGCATTGTTGGAGTAGGTGTGTCACTGTGGGCGTGGGCTTTAAGACCCTCATCGTAGCTGCCTGGAAGCCAGTCTTCTGCTAGCAGCCTTCACATGAAGAAGTAGAACTCTCAGCTCCTCCTGCACCATGTCGGCTTGGACGTTGCCATGTTCCCTCCTTGATGATAATGGACTGAACCTCTGAACCTGTAAGTCAACCCGATTAAGTGTTGTCCTTATAAGATCTGCTTTGGTCATGGTGTCTGTTCACAGCAGTAAAACCATAACTGAGACACTACAACTCATAGGTGGCTTTAAGGTTTTGTTTTTTTTTTTTTTTTTAAGCAGAAGCCATGGCCTTGTCATTCAGGTCAGTGGCTGGCCCTTAGCAAAAAGTCTAGTCTTCATGCCCTGGCTGGTATCAACCCGCCTTGGTGGATCCTGACCTTATCTGAGGGAACTGGGATGCTGAAGGCCCCTCCCACAAGTGCCGGGGTGGGAGGACAAGAGGCTGAGGGTCCTGAGCCGGTCTGGCTGAAAGCCAAGCTAATCAATCGTGCTTTAGATAGTCTATGACATTTATTTCCTGTGTGTGAGCATGTGAGGTCAGAGGACAGCTTGTAGGTCGGCTCCTTCTCCTTCCACTATGTGGGTCCTGGGGACCAAACTCAGGCCTTCAGTCTTGGTGACAAACACCTGTGCCCTCTGAGTTATCTCAGTGACCCTTTTTGCTGTTGTTTATGAAGTAGGATCTCTGTTATAGAGTGTCAGTCCACTTACTATCTTCCTGCCTCAGCCTCTGTCGCTGGCATTATAGTATGTCACTGTGCCCAGCTCATCTATACCACCTCCGCGCTCTCCCGAGCATATGAACAAGGGTCACTCATCGATACGAAGCCAACCTCAATGGTAAGTCTGACTGAGTCAGGGAGTGTCCGGGTCCCAAGGTGTAAGACCTGGATTTGCCCTCTTGGCCACATGTCCAGCAGCTGCTGGAAACATGATATCCTCAGGAGCCCCCTGGGGGGATCTGACCAGCTCTGCAGAAGTGATTTGTGCCTCTTGAAAGGCAAAATATAGTGGAATTAAATATCCTCCTGGATATTTTGTAAACTATTCTTTGAAGTTATCGTAATATACCTTCAATATATTTTATCAAATTCACCCTCCCCCTTTCCTCCCAAGGAACGCTTCCCCTTCCCGAATTAGTGTGACTCTTTTAATGATTAAACCACTGGATCCAGTCTGTGCTTCTCATACACAGGTGTGAAGCCGACCACTGGGAAGTGGGTAATTTGCCAGGGACCACACCCCAAGGAAAAGTGACTCTGTCCTGGCTGGGTTCAGTGCCAACTAAACTCAAGCTAGAGTCATGGAGAAGCAGGAACTATAGATGAGGGATGCCTACATAATATCGGGTATAAAGATGGAAGGAGCAGCCTGACATTCTGTCTGCTGATCAAAATAGCTTTGGTAGATTCATTCCTAGGGCCTATGATCACCCAGTGGTGGCTTCCCCACCAGATGTGAAGTACCAGGTTGGAGTGTCCTCCTGTGGAGTGGTCCTCACATCCAGTGAGAATGTGTCCAGTTATTCACTATAGCATCCCTGCCACTCATGCATCTAGGGGCAGATCTAGCCATGCCAGTCCTTATTGGCAGGGTTCCCTGCTAGATAAGATACAGTGGCAGACAGTGAGTGCCTGTTAAAAGTGCTGAAGAGAATCCAAGATAATTTGGCTCTGGCTTGTCAACATTCCAACTCTCCATCACTAAGTTCTAATTAGATATTCAGCATTTAAGAGTCTTTAGGACCCACGTGGCAGTTTATAAGACTCTATGGGAGGTAGGGAGGGCAGCTGATTCTACCTGGGACCCTGGAAAGGGCTCCTGAGTTGCTCCCTGAGGCAGGGACCTCTTACCCAAGGACAGAAGAACTCAGGACCTCCAGCCAATTGCAGAAGTGGAACAGCATGCAGGGTGCTGGGAACAGACTCTGCAAAAACCCAGAGGTCAGGAAAAAACCTAGAAGAAACCAGAAACAAGAGAAGCAGATTCTCTGTGTGAGTGACAGACGCAGAGTCATTGAGAAGTCAAGGGTCCTGGTGCATCCCAGGCTGCAGGGACAAACTGTGTAGATTTGTCTATGGCAAAGTGACAACAGGGTTTAAAGAGCAGAGAGTTCTGGGTTAGAAACCCAAAGTCCAGACATCAGTAGGTGGGTCCTTTCCAGTGTCACAATCAAGACTCCACCTCCACCTGTGTCTTCAGCTGGCTGGAGCTGTCAGTCTCAGCCTCTACCCTCCCACCACACTCTGTGCATTGAGCCCATCAGGAGAGGATGCCAAATGCCTCAGGACAGGACCATCCTCAGGAGCAACATGGGACCCAGGTTTGCTGTGTGTCCCAAGTTCTGCCTCTCCTTGCCAGTGGTGTCCAGATGTCATCAAAAGACAGGCAGGGCCATGCCAAGGCCAGAGACTGTCCATGTTTCTGTGTGGGGCTTGAGAATGAGGTACAAGCCAGACCAGAAGTGGAGGGCAGGGTCTGGGACAATTGCTGTGGTTCCAGGGCTCCTCTGGAGGTGTCCTGCTGGAGAGGAGTTCAGAGATGGGGGGAGGAGCTGTGGCCTGTGTCTCCTTTCTCACCATGAGGGAGCCACTGCATGGCAGAACTGAAGGCAAGAACCAGGCCCAACAAGAGCAGGGTCTGGTCCAATTGGAAGCTAGTGTCCAGTGCTGAGTGGCAAAGAGGCTGTAGAAGAGAAAAGGACTTACATGGGAGTCTCAGTGAGGCCATGATCGGTCCACAGCTTGGCAGGAGACCTTGGCCATGGTTTATTAAAACCATGGATCTGATGATGTTTCAGAGGGGCAAGGCTGGAATCATAGACCTGCATTCCCATGTTTCCCGAAGGCTCAGATAGAGCACCTGGCAGAGTGTGAAGGGCTCTCTGTTCATGGGATATACATCTTCTAACACTTGTGGGTATTTGGGCTCCTGGTCCTCATGGCTGCTAGAGAGAGAACTCTAGGAATCAGGGCCAGGGAGATGTACCCACTCCCCCTTTACAGAGATTGAGAGTGGACATTGGGGACAGGAATAGGGTGTGGGAACAGGAGCAGGTGGCTCTGAGCAGTTTCCTGCCTTCTAAGTGAGCAGCGCACACTCCCAAGTGGACAAAGCACATGTAGGGCCTTCTGTGGTTGTATTCACGAGATGCTGGTTCAGCACACTGACCTGTGGAACCATTAGGTCTCTGTGTGATTTGTGGTCACTCTCTCTGTCTCTCTCTCTCTCTGTCTCTCTCTCTCTCTCTCTCTCTCTCTCTCTCTCTCTGTCTCTCTCTCTCTGTGTGTGTGTGTGTATGTGTGTGTGTGTGTGTGTGTGTGTGTAATTCCAGAAGTTGGGACCCCAAGATACCTGGAGTTATGTGAATTCCAGCCTCGATGTATAATAAGGTCCATTTAATAGGAAGAAAAAACGAGAATGAAATGTGGAAAGAAGGAAATTAAGAAAGGAAGGAGAGAGAATAAATTAGTTTTGGGTTTGAGTCAGTGCACTGTGATTAGATTCAGTGCTTCAAATCTCACCCTCCCATGGACAACTAAGTCTTAAAGTCATCATTGGTTCCAGATTGCTCTCAATTTCATTTTCATGCACTAAGTAGTCCTCAGTGTCTTCAGTGCTCTTAGTGTTGAGTCTCCAGCCCCACAGTGTTGATTTTCTAAGGAACAAGTTCCTCACGCCCTCATGGGTCTTTATCTGTATATTTACAGAAGCATACACACAGTAAACTGATAGTCTTGATGAATGGTGACAGTTTAGCATAGTGTCGTCTATCTCAGCTGCCTGAGCCCTCATGGTGACATTTTGCCTTAGGTATGAGTTAACACACATTGCACACGACACTATTCTTGAGTGTAATTTGATAAATCCCAAACTTGGTCCGACTAGGCTCGGGTACCAGTAGCAGCTCCTTTCTCCTTGCTGGATACCAAAAAATTGGCTGTCTGACCCTGGTTCCCAAGGCTGGCTTGCTAAGCCACCCAAACCAGTCTTTCCAGAGAAAGCCTGGAGGTATCTCTCCAGTTCCACAGGCTCTCTACCCTGTGTCTGGTCTGCAGACTTGCAGTGGCCACTCAGTGCTGTTCTGCCCTCTCTCTTGCCCATGTAAATCGTCATAAATGGGAAACACCAGACAGGCTTAATATTGAATATCAGCCAGTTTTGTATCGGTAAATCTCCAACCCCAAAATGCCCATGCCAAGAACACACAACTCAGTTATAATATTTATAAGGTGCACATCCTAGATTGGGCACATATGCCATCACACTACTCTAATCCCCAGCTATAAGATCCCTGCTACTTGCAGCTCCTCCAGGTCACGTGATTCTACTCCATCTTCCTCCATCTTCCCCTCTCTCTGTCCCTCTGTCTTGTCTTCCCCTCCTCCTTCCTCCCTCTCCTTCTCCCACTCCTCCTCCCCTGCCCCTCCCCCTCTCCCTGTCCTTCTCTAAAACTTCTGGCCCCACCTTTCTTTTCCATTGCCCAATCGCAGGCTCTAGCCTTTCTTTGCCCACTTAAAGTGGTGAGCAGGTTCATATGGAAATACCTGAGTATGTGATCTGCTCCTCATCTGGGGCAGGATTAGCATCAAAATACAAACAGCACCAAGGCAATCCACTGCACAGCTAGGCACAGTGGCCACCCTGTAACACCAGCACTGTGGGGGACCAATCTGGAGGAATCATGAGTTCAAATCCAGCCTTGGTCTCAAAGTAGGACCACAACAACTACGAAGTGAAAAACTTAAAACAAGTGATGAGGAGACAGAGGCAGGGGTTGGAGGCCATCAAACTATTCTGATGCAGCCTTGGGTGGTGGCCCCATGAGTGTTCCTCCAGGACCTGTGTCACCCAAAGCCTGACTTTCACTCTTGCAGTGGCTCTGAAAGACAGTTCACTATAATATCCACTGCTGACTTGTCCTGACCCCAGCTTGGTGGTACAGCCTGTACTTCACCCTTGGGAATGTCCTGGGTGACACCCCACCTCGCCCGACCACCCCCCCACCCCCACCCCCGCCCCCACCCCCGCCCCAGCACCACAGGGGAAAACGGAAGATGTGAGTAGGAGAGGGGGCATCTGGGAAGTCTGAGCTTTCTGTTAGAATTGTCTGTAATCCTAGAACTGCAGGCCCAGAGGTAAAGGAAAAACAAAACCTTAACAGTGCTGTTCTTAAAAAAAAAGAAAGAAAGAAAGAAAGAAAGAAAGAAGAAAGAAAGAAAGAAAGAAAGAAAGAAAGAAAGAAAGAAAGAAAGAAAGAAAGAAAGAAAGAAAAACAGAGAAACAGAAAAACAGAAAAACAAAACAAAACATGCAGTTCCGCCGAAAACATTTTCAGGAGCTGGAAGCCGAGCTGAGGAGCCACCAGCCACCTTCTGCGGTTTCCTGATTGGTCTCCCCTCCTCTACTACGTGTATACATTGCCCGTAGAACATGCCCTGTAACAGCCTTTTTTTTTTTTTCCCCAGAAGAAACCCCAAGAAAGCCAGATCAGTTTCCTTATGAAAAGTTCTTTCCTGGGTGGGATCCTCAGAAAGCTCAGACTTCAAAGAACCTGGTCAGAAGCTCTGAAGCCATTGGCTGCCGGGGCCTGGCCTATTTACATAGCCCTGCCCTTCTCGGGAAATGGAAACTGAAAGTCTACTTCCAATTTCAGCCAGGCTGGGAGACCCAGGAAAGTCCAGACTTAGCATGGAGCAGGGACTCAGGAGCGTCCCAGCCTGGAAGCTGGACAAGTTCATAGAGGATTACCTCCTTCCCGACACCACCTTTGGTGCTGATGTCAAATCAGCCGTCAATGTCGTGTGTGATTTCCTGAAGGAGAGATGCTTCCAAGGTGCTGCCCACCCAGTGAGGGTCTGCAAGGTGGTGAAGGTGAGCCCTCCTCAGCCTGAGCTGACCCAATGGGGTGCGAGAGGAATCTCAGAAGCCAGACAGCCCTGATCCCTCCTCTTTAATTCTGATCACAGCTGGTGATGGGTCCTTCCCCCCCAGGCCCCACGTCTGTATTGGAGAAGGAGCCTCAGCTACAGTTTATGTTCCCCAGTCCCAGGCTACGACCATTTCAGAGTCAGGGAAACTGAAGCCCAGGATGGCAGAGCATTCTTGGAGAGTGGCTGGTCAGGGTTGGGAGCCATGGGGGTGGGGCAGATCCAAGCTTTGAACTCCTGTGTGACCTTCTCCAGGTCCAGTGTGCCCAGTCCACGCCCCAGGATGGCAGGGTCACATGGACTAAGGCAAATGTGACACAAAGGACAGACCAGGACATCACATGCTGCATGACTGGATTGATGGACCCTCTCTGGACTTGGTTCTGGGTCTGTCAAATCGCATTTCATGACAATGGTACCTAACTCACAGGCTCTGTGAAGGGTGCAGAAACGAAGTTGTTTTCTTTCCTTTCTTTTTGTTTTTAGTTGATTGTATTTTTACATTTTTAGTTGTGAGTAGGGGCTCGGTATGCATTACTGCAGGTTAGGTCAGGATTGAAGAGAGGGTGTCAGATTCCTTAGAGCTGCAGTTACATAGGTGGCTCTGAGCTGGCCTACTTGGGTGCTGGGAACTAAACTGAGGTCATCCGCAGGAACATCAGCCACTTTTAACTACTGTCCCACCTCTCCATCCCCAGATGTGACAATTTGTAATGCCCTCTCTCAACAGTGGCTGGTGCTCATGTGTGTTAGTGATGATGCTCAGCATTTTATTTAGGGAGGCTCGTCTCAGTATAAATTCTTCTTTTGAAAATATTCGTTTTCTAGATGTTGATCACTTTTATTACTTTCCAGTTGCTCTATGATTCTATATGCTATTCCATAGTACACTGTGTTATAGTGTAACACTATTCCTTGCTCATTTCCTTTAGATCTCTCCCTTCCCCCACTCCCATACACACTTCCCTCCCCCCCCCCGCCCCTGTTTCTCTCACACACACTGACATACACAAATATAGACTCCACAGATGAACATGGATATTTGTCCTTCTGAATCTGGCTTATCTTCTGTACCAGGAGGAGACTCAGAATCCTCTATTTTCCTACATAGATCCCGATGTCACTCTTCAGGGCTAACTAGTATTCCACTACATATGTAGCAGCTTTATATATCCATCCATCCATCCATCCATCCATCCATCACCCTTAGTGGTGGACTCTAGTTCAGCATCTGGACAGCCCAGCACGGCTCTCCCTGTCCCTTGTCATTCTCCTCCTTGTCTTTCAGGGTGGCTCCTCAGGCAAAGGCACCACACTCAAGGGCAAGTCAGACGCTGACCTGGTGGTGTTCCTTAACAATCTCACCAGCTTTCAGGATCAGTTAAACCGACGGGGAGAGTTCATCAAGGAAATTAAGAAACAGCTGTATGAGGTTCAGCATGAGAGACATTTTAGAGTCAAGTTTGAGGTCCAGAGTTCATGGTGGCCCAACCCCCGGTCTCTGAGCTTCAAGCTGAGTGCCCCCCATCTGCATCAGGAGGTGGAGTTTGATGTGCTTCCAGCCTTTGATGTCCTGGGTAAGCCAGCCTGCCAGAGAGCCTCAGCTCACCCTTCTGCATGCCTTCATCCTCCCTTCTAGTTCCACCGCTCTGTGTGTGTGTGTGTGTGTGTGTGTGTGCATATGTGTCTTGCATAGGTGTTCACATGTGTGTGGGTGTGATCCTGAGTCATGGTTAACACAGCTCAAGAGTAATTCATCTCTATTTTCTTCAATATTTTTAATTTAAATGCATTTCATACATCAAACATATTAATACTGTTGATTATTTTGAGAATCAAATAATACATAAAATTTGTTCAACTTTTATATTCATATCCTTTCATGCCCTAAGATATCATTAATGAATATTTAATACTATCTGTAACTGAGGATCCTATATCTAATGTTGGATACTAAGTTGATTCAAAACATGCAAAATATTCCTTGGGAGTTAAGCATAGTAAAAGAGCATAAATTATTTAAAATGGGTCATTAAGAAATATATCCAAGCCGGGCGAGGTGGCGCACGCCTTTAATCCCAGCACTCGGGAGGCAGAGGCAGGCGGATTTCTGAGTTTGAGGCCAGCCTGGTCTACAAAGTGAGTTCCAGGACAGCCAGAGCTACACAGAGAAACCCTGTCTCAAAAAAACCACAAAAAAAAAAAAAAAGAAATATATCCAAAAGCTCTTATATGGTACCGCCTGACATAGTAAGAGAGTATTTGAAAGGCGTTATGTATCTGTGTACATTGTCTAACAATCAGTTTACTTAAAAAAGATTACCAGTGTTTCTAGGAGAGAAATTATTTTATCAGTAAATATATTTTATAAATTTTAAAATAGCAAAAACTCTTTGAAGTAAAACATTATGAAAATGCTAATTTCAAGCACAGTGAGAAAAATTATGAGTAATATTTCCATGATGTTTGTAGAACATGATATTCAACAAACAGAATAGTTATTTTAAGGTCTACTTCCTTGTTCTGTATCCCTTTTCATTTCTGATTTTGTTACTTTGGATGTGGTCTCTGTTAGTATGGCTAAGGGTTTACCTATCTTGTTGATTTTCTCAAAGAAACACCTCCTGGTTTTGTTGATTCTTTGTAGAGTTCTTTTTGCTTCTATTTGGTTTGATTAGTTCCTGCCATTTACTCCTATCGAGTGTATTTGCTTCTTTTTGTTCTAGAACTTTCAGGTGTGCTCTCAAGCTGCTAGTGTAAGCTCTCTTCAGTTTCTTTTTGGAGGCACTTAGAGCTATGAGTTTTCCTCTTACCCACTGCTTTCATTGTGTCCCATAAGTTTTGGTATGATGTGTCTTCATTTTCATTAAATTCTAAAAAGCCTTTCATTTCTTTCTTTCTTTACTTCTTCCTTGACCAAGTTATCATTGAGTAGAATGTTGTTCAGTTTTCATGTGTATGTGTGCTTTCTGTTGTTTTTGTTGGTATTTAAGACCAGCCTTAGTCCATGGTGATCTGATAGGGTTCATCAGCTTATTTCTGTCTTCTTGTATCTGCTGAGGCCTGTTTTGTGAGCAATTATATGGTCAATTTTAGGGAAGGTAGTGTGAGGTGCTGAGAAGAAGGTATATTCTTTTGCTTTAGGATGAAATGTTCGGTAAATATGTTAGATCCATTTGGTCCATAACTTCTGTTAATTTCACTGTGTCTCTGTTTAGTTCCTGTTTCCATGATCTGTCCATTGCTGAGAGTGGGTTGATGAAATCTCCCACTATTATTGTGTGGGGTGCGATGTGTGCTTTGAGCTTTAGTAAGTTTCTTTTATGAATGTGGGTGCCCTTGCATTTGGAGCATAGATGTTCAGAATTGAGAGTTCATCTTGGTTGATTTTTCCTTTGACCAGTATGAAGTGTCCTTCCTCATCTTTTTCTGAAAACTTTTGGTTGAGAGTTGATTTTGTTTGATATTAGAATGGCTGCTTCAGGTTTTTTCTTGGGGCCATTTCTTGGAAAACTGTTTTCCAACTTTTTACTCTGAGGTAGTGTCTGTGTCTTTCCTGTGAGGTAGTGCCTTTACACGGAGGTGTGTTTCTTGTGTGCAGCACAATGCTGGATCCTGTTTACACATCCAGTCTGTTAGTCTATGTCTTTGTGAGGGAATTGAGTCCATTGGTGTTAAGAGATATTAAGGAAAAGTGATTGTTACTTCCTGTTAGTTTCGTTGGTAGAGATAGATTTATGTCTGTGTGGCTATTTTCTTTTGGGTTTGTTGCAAGATTACTCTCTTACTTTTTCTAGGGTGTAGATTCCATCCCTTTGTTGCTGTTTTCCATCTATTATCCTTTGTAAGGCTGAATTCATGGAAAGATATGTGTAAATTTGGTTTTGTCACGGAATACCTTGGTTTCTTCATCTATAGTAATTGAGAGTTTTACTGGGTATAGTAGTCTGGGCTGGCATTTGTGTTCTCTTAAGGTCTGTATGAGATCTATCCAGGATCTTCTAGCTTTCATAGTCTCTGGTGAGGAGTCTGGTGTGATTCTGATAGGTCTGCCTTTATATGTTACTTCACCTTTTTCCCTTACTGCTTTTTATATTCTTTCTTTGTTTAGTGCTTTTGTTTTTTTGATTACTATGTGACAGAAGGAATTCTTTTTCTGGTCCAATCTGTTTGGAGTTCTGTAGGCTTCTTGTATGTTCATGGGCATCCCTTTCTTTAGGTTAGGGAAGTTTTCTTCTATAATTTTGTTGAAGATAATTACTGGCCTTTTGAGTGGGGAATTGTCACTCTCTTCTATACCTATCATCTTTAGGTTTCATCTTCTCATTAGGTCCTCAATTTTCTAGATGTTTTGGGCTAGGAGCTTTTTGCTTTTTGCATTTTTTGGATGTTGTGTCAATCTTTTCTTTGGTATCTTCTGACGCTGAGATTCTCTCTTCTATCTCTTGTATTCGTAGGTGATGAGCTGCACTGTATTCTAGACCCTGAAACTGAAAATAAGCTCGTGAGAGAGAGACCTCCCTGGTCACTGAGGGACTAGCTTGTCTAAGCTGCATCCTTGAGTGACTTTGCCCTGTGCCAGCATCACAGTGTGATGATGTGGCCTGCTGCATGTCACACGTGTGCACAAACTTAAGGCACAGCCTGCCTAGACTACTCACACGTGTGCATACACCTACACTCATATCTGTTGCACATACACTGTACAAAGTACACAGGACACACACACAAACACAAATACTGCCATATCTTCTTCTTTTCAGGGCTCAAACAAACAAAACCACACTGTATTAAGTCACACACTACAGAAAATAGTTCAGTGAAAACCCAGTGAAACCTTAGTTTCTATACACAAAATAGGGCAGATACTCTGTCAGCGTGAGACATGATATACCAGTGCAGCCAACTGCCCCACAGTAAACTTTGACACATACATGAGTGCACAGCATTGACAAGAACCATGCAGAAGATGCTGAAACCAGATACTGGATAATGGTCGACCAGTATCGGACAACCGTGTGTGTGACCACAGTGTGCTGGTTCCACCACTGTCTCCAGGCCTGCAAAAAAGACCCTCTCACTAGAACAAACTGGGAGCATGGACTTTGTAGTGCACAGCATGTGTGCACTCCTGAGGAGTGGTGGGGCAGATGGGTAATGGGGTAATGGGGAGTGAATGTGGAGTGATGTCTGCTTTGGAAAAACTCTGCATGTTCACTGAACACCATAGGCAGTGATTCTAGACCTGGGGAGACTGAGGAACCTCCTAGAATGGCTGAGATGTTAAAATGATTGAAATCTCCTTTACAGGTCAAGTTCATACTTGCAGCAAGCCCGATCCCATAATCTACGCCATCCTCATCTGGGAATGTACCTCCCTGGGGAAGGATGGCGAGTTCTCTACCTGCTTCACGGAGCTCCAGCGGAACTTCCTGAAGCAGCGCCCAGCCAAGCTGAAGAGTCTCATCCGTCTGGTCAAGCACTGGTACCAACTGGTAAGGCATTGGCCCAGCCACTGTGGGCTTCATCTGTACAGAGTGTAGACACAGGCCACAGGTAATGTGTATTCTAGTTTGCTTTCTTTTGAGGTCATAGCTTTATCATGTGACCAAAACTTTCCTGGGAAGGAAGGATATTCTTATGTTTACACATCTAAGGCACACTCCATTATTGAGGGAAGTCAGAGGAATAACTGAAGCAGAGGCCATGGAGGAATTCTGCTCACCGTTTGCTGTCCATGGCTTACTCAGTGGGCATTTCTATATAGCCCAAGGCCACATTCCACTCATGGCCCCAACAACAGTGGTCTGGTCCCACCCACATCAGTCAGTGATTAGTAACATGCCCATAAACTACCCAAGCCAGTCAGATGCATAGGCATTTTACTGATCAAGATGGACTCCTACCAGAGGAGGCTAGCTGGTGTTGAGTGGACAAAAATTAAGCAGCACAGTTGACCCCTTTTCAACATGGCACACAAACAAACCACGGTTGAACCATAACCTTTCCCTTCTCACTTGTCCCTAAGATCTCATGTCGCTATCACATCATAAAACACAGTGCAGCTTTAAAGTCCCCAAATTAAAAACCAAACCTAAAGAAGCTACGACACATAAAAAGACACTACTAGTCTCTCAACGGTGGGCTCTTATACTATTAAAAACACAAGTTAAATACGTTCTTACTGCAAGAGGGAAGAACCAAGTCACTGTCACAATCTAATTAAAACACAACCAAAGGCCAACAGAGCAAAAGGCTCAGTATCTGATATCTGGGACTCACAGTTCTCTGAGCTTCTCAGGCTCTGCCATCCACAGCACACAGGTCTCAGGCTCAGGCCAGCTCTCTTCTCACGTTTTTCTGTCCCTGGCAGTCGTCTCCTGCTCAGGGCGATTCTGAATCCCGGGATCTTCACTGCCATTGAGGCTGCCCTTTCACCAATGGCTTCTTCTGGCCTCAGTGCCAGGCCTCAGCTGCTTCCCATGACCCCTCCAATCCTGCAGCTCTCATGAGACTAAAGCCTTACCCCCTGGGAGACCTCTCTGCAGTTCCAGGTGTATCTGCCAACTGGAGATGCAGCCTTGGGATCCCTGGACCACAGGTTCTGTTTTCTGACAGAAGAAAACTCTTTCCAAACACTTGACCCCCAGGGTGCAGGTTTCTTCTTAAATAGAGTTAGTTTTTAGACCCAGCTGATGAGAAATTGCTGATTCTTACTCCAAACACAGCACACAGACAGCCCAGGTGGGGTCTTTGCTTTTCTCTGAAACTTCACTCCAGCCTCTGTCACCTGCCTGCTTCTCAGCACTTCTGTCTTCCAAGTTCTCACAAACTGATCCCACTCTCAGCTCTCAACAGCTTTTCAACCCAAAGATGCAAAATCCTTTCTCAGTCCTCCCAAGGAGCAACATGGTGGAGGCATTTTCTCACTTGTGGGTCCGTCTTCTCCAGATGATACTCTCTGTGACAGATTGACAAAAAGAATAAAATTTGGCAAAAAGCAGTGAGAAAAAAACAATGTAAAAGAAAAAGTGGGTGGAAAGGAATCGGAGGGGAGGGAAGGGGATGAGAGAGAACCAGGGGTGAGTGGAGTTGGGGGGAAGTGATGCTGTAGGAGGGACAAAGAGAGGGGAGAGATATCTGAGAGGAGGGAGGACTTTCCTTGCCTGTTCTAGTTGATTTCTTCTAGTCCACTTTCCAGTCCACTAACTCTCTCTTCAGCTGTGTCTAATTCACTGTTCCATGACTGTTGCTTCATTTGAGTCTTTGGATTTTTCTTTCATCTTTGGCAAACCCTTCATGGCACCTTTTAGACTTTCAGTTTCCTGACTTGTCAAGCTGTGTTTTTAAATGTGTGATTTCTTGTTATATTGTGAGTGTTTTTATATGTGTGTGTTTAGAGCTATTCATAGGAGCACATGTTGTGTATGTGGGCATGCGTATCCATTAGCATTTGAGGGCAGAGTGTGAGGGCTGGTCAACCGGCAATCCCCACCTTGTATAATCAGTCAGGGTCTTACACAGGACACACCATGTGCTGAATCAGCAGTTCTGGACAGTCACACAGCCTAGGGGACCCCCATCTCTACCTGTTTGAATTAGGATTAGGAGTCAGCTTCTTCAAGAGCCTGACACCCATGGAGATGCTGGGGATCTGACCTCCAGTTCTCACCCTTGCATAGGGAGGGAGGCGCTTTACTCTTAACCATATCCCTGTCCCCATCCCAGTTATTTCAAAGCCCAGCATCAACCTTCCATAGTGAGCACTCCTTATGTCCCACTCCCACCCTCACTCCTAGCTGTCACTCATGGTGTCCTGATTCCTCCTGTGCCTGCTAATGAATGCTGTCTTTATGGAGCACACAGAGTCAGTCTCAACCACTCAGCTCTTGACTATAGCTCAGGAGGGGCCAGAGACTGAATCTAAGTGACTGGGTGTGGCTGTGTGACAATAAACCTACAATTCCTTCATCAGATGGCAGCTGAATTGAGCCTGTGAGAAGTGTCCCCCTCACCAGAGCTGAGAGCCCCATATTTTCTCATTGTGTTTCTCTTCTCAGTGTAAGGAGAAGCTCGGGAAGCCACTGCCCCCACAGTATGCCCTGGAGCTGCTCACTGTCTTTGCCTGGGAACAAGGGAATGGATGTCATGAGTTCAACACAGCCCAGGGCTTCCGGACCGTCTTGGAACTGGTCACGAAGTACCAGCACCTTCGAATCTACTGGACAAAGTATTATGACTTTGAACACAAGGAGGTCTCCAAATACCTGCACAGACAGCTCAGAAAAGCCAGGTAGTGTCCACACATGGCTCTGCTCCCCATTGGTACCAGGCTGCACTTGTTTGGGAAGGGGAAGGTGGGAGCTCTGTCTAGGAATCATCTCCTGCACTGGGCAATGCCCAGCTTTCACCTGATGGACACGAGGTTCTATAGCCCTGGGAGGCAGGGCTGGGCTCGCCTGTCTGCAGATGAGGAGACCAAGGTTCTGATATTGTCCAGATGAATCAGCAAAGGATGGGGAGGACATGGAGTGAAAACTGAAATATTCCAGCATAAATTGAAGTGAATAGCAAGCTGTAAATAATAGAGTGCTATGTCACCCTAGGGAGTGACATGGCCTGATCCTGTGTTTGATCAGTTTTCCCTTGAGACTTGCTGGTCCAACTGTCCCCATGTCACAGATCAGGGAGCCTGAGGCACCTGCCCCAGGACACACAGCTACTAAAAGATAGAGGATTTGAACCCAGGCCTTCTACGTCATGCCAAAGGGTTCCTCCAGGCTTACCGTACACAGTGGGGCCCGGAAAAAGGAGAGACTTTAGAGAGGGATGCTTTGCTAGGCGCCTCTCCTGCCCCTGTCAGTGTTTCCTGGGGCACTGGAGATATGAACAGTGGCTGTCTCCTCTGCAGGCCTGTGATCCTGGACCCAGCTGACCCGACAGGGAATGTGGCCGGTGGGAACCCAGAGGGCTGGAGGCGGTTGGCTGAAGAGGCTGATGTGTGGCTGTGGTACCCATGTTTTATGAAAATTGATGGTTCCCGAGTGAGCTCCTGGGATGTGCCGGTGAGACCGCATCATCATCCTGTCCCCATGCACACAGCTTGGTTTCCTCCATCTAGTTGGAGAATATTCTCACTGAGATGTGGTCTTTTGCTAAAAGACTTCACTCTTCTGTGGGGGGCCCACTGCTTACCTTGTTTTACAGTCATTTCAGCACCATTCAGAGCAATCATGGGCTGGCAAGATGGCTTAATGGGTAAAGGCACTGCCAACACTGAAGACCTGAGTTTGGTCCCTGGAACCAATGTGGTAGAAGGAAAAAGACAAATCCCCCATGTTGTCCTGTGACCTTCATCTGTGTGCTGCTACACTCCTGGACACACACAGAAACTCACACAATGTACACTCATGCAAATGCACTTATATTTACACAAACTCAAACACACATTCACACAAACACACACTCATATATAACACAGACACATACGTACACATATACCAACACACATGCACCCACACACTGACCCTCAAGGAGAGAGTGTAAAGGAGATTTGGAACTGAGGCCACTGGCTCAGGGACTCTCAGCTAGTGATTGGCAGGGCTGGGATCCTTTGGACTCTGAAGCCACTGTCTGGTCCATGAAGCATCCTGTCTTCCCTGTCATTGTCAGGTGACCAATGGGACTCGGTGGGGCTGTATTACAGCCAAAGAAGCACAGAGGAACCTGCACGTGGACCTCTCCCCTCCTGGGGCAGGGTCTGCGTGATGCTAGGGAATGGATGATGTCACGTGTGACCTCAGGGCGGGGATGAACATGGGTGCAGTGATGTGGGGAAGAAATCTTAGGAGGTCAAAAGGAAGTGAGAGGGGACATGGAGGGAGGCAGCTGTGGGAACAGTGGCCTGTAGTGCTGTCCTGCAACAGAGAGGGGACTAGTCCATGTCTCCCACTTGGCAGGTCACTAATGAAGAAGGCCTTTCTGTGGGGTCTTATGTACCCTTAATGGGCATAGTCATAAAGGAATCTTGATGGCCTTGAGTGTGCTGCCCCCCTTTCTGAGGAGCACCAGGTGTATAGTCATGGTACCCCCAATAACCAGGACTGATTTACACCCCCTTCATGTAGGAATGCAGGCTCCTGACATGAATGTGTGTTTTTTCATTACAGACGGTGGTTCCTGTACCTTTTGAGCAGGTCAGCATTTGTTCTTTGTTGTGGTTGGTGTGAGGTGGGTTTCTGCTGTGTGCCCCAGGTTGGCCTGGACCTCGCCATTCTCCTGTCACAGTGCAGGGGCGACAGCAGGGTAAGCTTGATGTTCTGACCATGCCCTGCCTTCCCTCCATCCTCAGGTGGAGGAGAATTGGACATGTATCCTGCTGTGAGCACAGCAGCGCCTGCCCAGGAGACTGCAGGTCAGGGGCATTGCTGCTCTGCTGCAGGCCCATGACCCAGTGAGGGAGGGCCCCACTTGGCATCAGACTCCGTGCTTCTGATGCCTGCCAGCCATGTTTGACTCCTGTTTAATCACAGCCAGCCTTCCTCATCAGATTCAGAAGGAGAGGAAAGAACACACGCTTGGCGTCCATCTGTCCACCTGTTGGAAGGTTCTGTCCAACAAAGTCTGATCAACAATAAACCACAGCAGGTGCCGTCATGGAGTGTGAACTCTGAGGAGTGGGCCATACAAGAACAGTGCAGGTGTGTGTGCGTGTGTGTGCCCATGCACATGCGTGTGTGTCTTCACGATTCAACTAGATGCATTTAGTGAGCACTTACTACATATGCTACATGATTCAGACGTTCAGCAGTGGTTAGAGCAAAGCCAAACTGCTAGTGTTTTCCATGCAAGATGGATTGGGATCCTTCCAGGTCTCTTCTTACAGATAAACACAAGAGAGGAACCCTTGGTTTCTTCTGCCCATGAGCCCAAGACACGATTCTAGCCCTGCCCTATCTGACACAGAAGTGGTTCCCTGGCCACACATGGACATGGAACACTGAGACTGTGGCCTGTGCACTGAAGGTGCCCTTGAGTGTCTACAACATGCAGGCTGGGGGCCCATAGATATGAGGAAAATAAAAGGTACCTGGAATTTTTGACACATGTAACTTTGAAACAGCGTCATTGGTAGCAATGATCAGCTTACATGTAGTTAAATCACAGTGATGTGGCTTTCTTTCTGAGACATGAATTCAAGATGTGATACATGCTGTCCTGGAACTCACAGGAATCCTCCTGCCTCAGTCTCTCACTCGGTTCTGGAATCTCACACACACACACACACACACACACACACACACACACACACCCTTCCTCACAGAGACCTAATGGTCCCATCCATCAGTGTTGTGAACCATCTGGTCATTTCTCAGACTCATAGGACTCATGTGTGCACTCACCTCATGCACACCTGCTCACTAAGAATTCAAGGCATTGTGCAGGACCACCAGCTCTCAAAGCCTTCTCCTGTCACTAATACCCAGTCTCTGAATAACCCTGTGTGTGTGCATGTGCGTGCATGCTTTTGAGTGTGTATGTGTGTCCTTCCAGCCCATATTCACTCAGTTCGTACTCAAATGTCCTTCACAAAGGGGAGTGCCAGCATCCTGAGTGTAAGAAGATGTGTGTCCCTCCTCCACAGAACATGCCACTCTGTGCTGTGTGCTTTACCTGAGCCCTCGGGGGACCCAGTGGTGCTGGTCTATGATTCCAGTACTGCTCTTTCTTAAACGACCCCAGACACACAGAATCTGTTTTAATAAACAATGTCCTTGGCATCCCAGTGACTCTTGCCAAGCAGAGGGGAATCAATATGTCAGCTTTCATGGACCCCATGTGAAAGCAAGCCCACATGTGATGTGTGATGGCCACACCCCATTTCCCCATGACAGACAGAATGTACCCTTGTGTGGACCTTTGAGAGCCTCCCCAATGATACACAGCATGGAGTTAAACAGCAGGGTACAGGAATGAGCAATGGGCAGCTCAAGGGAGGAGGAGCCTCATGGTGGCTAAATCATTTCCATGACAACAGGGATGCAGGGTCTATCAGAGGGAGAAAGATGTGCATAGTTGACACTTGCATATCAGAGCATCTGACTGCCATGTTGTGCAGCATCGTGCTTGCTCCAGACTGGATCTGACAAGATCCCTTTGCCCTAAGCATGGTGCTCATCCCTGCTCTTCCCAAGGGATGTCCTATGGTGCTGACTTACCACCCACCCTGGGCAGGGAAGTGGCAGGGCTTGACAACAGACTCTCTGGGGTGCTAAGCCCTGTCTTCAACTTTGACCTTCTGCCGAGGTCAGACACTCCCTTCTCTCCAGTGCCCACCCTCTCAGTAAGTAGCATATGCCCACTGAGGGCAAGCACTGCTCTGTCCACCATGGTACCACAGGGTTCTGTTCTCCAGGAGGCCTCTTCATCTACACTCGTGGTTTCAACACTAAAACTAGATTCAGGTCAGTAATTGGGGGAGGGACCCACTCTGACAACCACTGCCCTCATCCCAAATCAGCCCTCAGGGTTCCTTCAAATGATCCACGATGGTGCATCTTCATGGCCAACTTCACTAGCCTCAGATGTACGTGGACACACACCTCTGGGTGTGTGTGTGTGAGCACACTTCCACAAATGTCTGCAGACTGCTTCCCTGCTCTGTGGCCATCTGTCAGCTCACCTCCTCACCTGTGCTGATTTGACTGCATTCACAGGGGTTATAAGACATTTGGGAAGATCAAAGCTCAGGATGGTTAACTGACTTTTGAGTAGGTTCCATCACACATAGTGGGGGAAAGAAGGGATCTTGTGCTCAACTCGGGAAGCTGATGACTCTCTGGAAGAACTGAAAGACTACCCTCACCTCACACTACACACACACACTACACACACACTACACACACACACCATGGGTGTGCACTTTAAGACACTTGTCCTAGCTTCCTGGGGGCCAGTATTCTGCTAGCAGCTTTCAGATAAAAATGTAGAACTCTCAGGTCTTCCTGCACCATGCCTGTCTGAATGCTGTTCCCTCCTTGATGATAATGAACTGAACCTCTGAACCTGTAATCCAGCCCTGATTAAATGTTGTCCTTATAAGAGTTGCCTTGGTCATGGTGTCTGTTCACAGCAGTAAAACCCTAACTGAGACACCACGACTCATAGGTGACTTTAAGGGATTTTCTTAGGAAAAGAGCAGAAGCCATGGCCTTGTCATTCAGGTCAGAGGCTGGCACTTAGCAAAAATAGAGTCTTCGTGGCTTGGCTGATATCTAAGCCACCTTGATGGATCCTGACCTTGCCTGAGGGAACTGGGATGCTGAAGGCCCCTCCCACAAGTGCCAGGGTGGGAGGACAGGAGGACAGCTGAGGGTCCTGAGCAGGTCTGGGGGAGGATCGAGCTAATCGTGCTTTAGATAGTCTGTGACATTTATTTCCTGTGTGTGAGCATGTGAGGTCAGAGGACAGCTTGTAGGAGTCGGCTCCTTTTCCTTCCACTATGTGGGTCCTGCCATCAAGGTTAATGACAAACACCTGTGCCCTCTGAGCTATCTCAGTGAAACAATTTGCTGCTGTTTATGAGACAGGACCTCTTTTATAGGCTGGCTGTCAGTCCACTTACAGCTATCCTCCTGCCTCAACCCCTGTTGCTAGCATTATAGTGTGTCACTGTGCCCAGCTGATCTATTCTACTTTTGAGCTCTCCCAAGCCTCTGAACAAGGGTCACTCATCACTATGCAGACAACCTCTTCAGTAAGTCTCTCTGAGTCAGGGAGTGCCCCGGTCCCAAGGTGTAAGACCTGGATTTGCCCACTTGGCCACATGTCCAGCAGCTGCTAGAGACATGATATCCTCAGGAGCCCCCTTGGGGGATCTGACCAGCTCTGCAGAAGTGATTTGTGCCTCTTGAAAGGCAAAATATAGTGGAATTAAATATCCTCCTGGATATTTTGTAAACTATTCTTTGAAGTTATCGTAATATACCTTCAATATATTTTATCAAATTCACCCTCCCCCTTTCCTCCCAAGGAATGCTTCCCCTTCCCGAATTAGTGTGACTCTTTTAATGATTAAACCACTGGATCCAGTCTGTGCTTCTCATACACAGGCGTGAAGCCAACCACTGGGAAGTGGGTAATCTGCCAAGGACCACACCCCAAGGAAAAAGAACTTTGTCCTGGAAGGGTTCAATGCCAAGTAAACATAAGCTAGAGTCATGGAGAAGCAGGAACTGTAGATGGGAGATGCCTACAATATCAGGTATAAAGATGTAAGGAGCAGCCTGACATTCTGTCTGCTGATCAAAATAGCTTTGGTAGGTTCATCCCGGGGGCCTGTGATAACCCAGTAGTAGCTTCTCCACCAGATGTGCAGTACCAGGTTGGAGTGTCCTCCTGTGGAGTGGTCCTCACATCCAGTGAGAATGTGTCCAGTTATTCCTTAAAGAATCCCTGCCCAGTGACAGATCTAGCCAGGCCAGTCCTTAATGGCAGGGTTCCCTGCTAGGTAAGACACGGTGGCAGGCATGAATGCCAGTTAAAACGCTGAAGAGAGCCCATGGTCATTTTGCTCTGACTTACCAACATCACTAAATTCTAATTAGATATTCAGCCTTGGAGAGTCTTTAGGACCCACGTGGCTTTCCTTGTTCTTCCTCCCCTTTCTCAGGAAGTTCCGTTTATAAAACTCTATGGGAGGTGGGGAGGGCAGCTGACTCTACCCAGGGCCCCTGAAAGGGCTCCTGAGTTGCTCCCTGAGGCAGGGACCTCTTAGCCAAGGACAGAAAATCTCAGGACCTCAATCCAATTGCAGAAGTGGAACAGCATGCAGGGAACAGACTCTGCAAAGACCCAGAGGTGGTAACAAAAATCAGAAGAAACAGAACAAGAACAGTAGATTCTGTGTGTGAGACAGACCCAGAATCACTGGGAATCAAGGGTCCTGGTCCATCTCAGGTTGCAGGGACAAACTGTATAGATTTGTCTGTGGCAGAGAGACAACGGGGTTTAAAGAGCAGAGAGGCTCTGGTTTAGAACCCCAAAGTCCAGACATCAGCAGGTGGGTCCTTTCCAGTGTCACAATCAAAACTCTGTGTCCACCTGTGTCTTCAGCTGGCTGGAGCCATCAGTCTCGGCCTCTACCCTCCCACCACACTCTGTGCATTGAGCCCATCAGGAGAGGATGCCAAATGCCTCAGGACAGAACCATCCAAATGAGCAACGTGGAACCCAGGTTTGCTGTGTGTCCTAGGTTCTGTCTCTCCTTGCCAGTGGGGTCCAGATGTCATCAAAACACAGGCATGGCCATGCCAAGGCCAGAGACTGTCCATGTTTCTCTGTGGGGCTTGAGAATGAGGTACAAGCCAGACCAGAAGTGGAGGGCAGGGTCTGGGACAATTGCTGTGGTTCCAGGGCTCCTCTGGAGGTGTCCTGCTGGAGAGGAGGTCAGAGATGGGGGGAGGAGCTGTGGTCTGTGTCTCCCTTCTCACCATGAGGGAGCCACTGCATGACAGACCTGAAGGCGAGAACTAGGCCCAAAAAGAGCAGGGTCTGGTCCAATTGGAATCTAGTGTCCAGGGCTGAGTGGCAAAGGGGCTGTAGAAGAGAAAAGGACTTACATGGGAGTCTCAGTGAGGCCATGATGGGTTCACAGCTTGGCAGGAGACCTTGGCCATGGTTTATTAAAACCATGGTTCTGGTGGTGTTTCAAAGGGGCAAGGCTGGAATCATAGACCAGCATTCCCATGTCCCCCGAAGGCTCAGATAGAGCACCAGGCAGTGTAAAGGGCTCTGTGTTCATGGGATATGCATCTTCTAACACCCATGGGCATTTGGGCTTCTGGTCCTCAGGGCTGCTAGACAGAGAACTGAAGGAATGGGGGCCAGGGAGACCTACCCCCTCTCCCTTTAGAGAGATCAAGAGTCAACATTGGGGACAGGAATAGGGTATGGGGACAGGAGAAGCAGGCTGGGAATGGTGGCTCTGAGCAGTTTCCTGCCTTCTAAGTGAGCAGCTCACACTCCCAAGTGGACAAAGCACATGTAGGGCCTTCTGTGGCGAAAGTCTTTGTGTATTCACGAGATGCTGGTTCAGCACACTGACCTGTGGAACCATTAGGTCTCTGTGTGATTTGTGGTGACTGTGTGTGTGTGTGTGTGTGTGTGTGTGTGTGTGTGTGTATGTAATTCCAGAAGTTGGGACCCGAGATACCTGGAGTTATGTGAATTCCAACCTGGATGCATAAAAAGATCCAGTTAATAGGGAGGAAAAAAAGAGAATGAAATGTGGAAAGAAGGAAATTAAGAAAGGAAGGAGAGAGAATAAATTAGTTTTGGGTTTGAGTCAGTGCACTGTGATTAGATTCAGTGCTTCAAATCTCACCCTCCCATGGACAACTAAGTCTTAAAGTCATCATTGGTTCCAGATTGCTCTCAATTTCATTTTCATGCACTAAGTAGTCCTCAGTGTCTCCAGTGCTCTTAGTGTTGAGTCTCCAGCCCCACAGTATTGATTTTCTAAGGAACAAATTCCTCACCCCCTCATGGGTCTTTATCTGTATATTTACAGAAGCATACACACAGTAAACTGATAGTCTTGATGAATGGTGACAGTTTAGCATAGTGTCGTCTATCTCAGCTGCCTGAGCCCTCATGGTGACATTTTGCCTTAGGTATGAGTTAACACACAATTCACATGACACTGTAATTTGATAAATCTTAAGCTTGGACAGACTAGGCTTGGGGACCAGTAGCAGCTCCTTTCTTTCTGCTGGATACCAAAAAAAAAAAAAAAAAAAAAAAAAAATGCTGTCTGACCCTGGTTCCCAAGGCTGGCTTGCTAAACCACCCAAAACAGTCCTTCCAGAGAAAGCCTGGAGGTATCTCTCCAGTTCCACAGGCTCTCTACCCTGTGTCTGGTCTGCTGACCTGCAGTGGCCACTCAGTGCTGTTCTGCCCTCTCTCTTGCCCATGTAAATCATCATAAATGGAAAACACCAGACAGCCTTAATATTGAATACCAGCCAGTTTTGTATCGGTAAATCTCCAACCCCAAAATGCCCATGCCAAGAACACACAACTCAGTTATAATATTTATAAGGTGCACATCCTAGATTGGGCACATATGCCATCACACTACTCTAATCCCCAGCTATAAGATCCCTTGCTACTTGCAGCTCCTCCAGGTCACGTGGTTCTGCTCCATTTCCACCTCCTCTTCCTCCATTTTCCCCTCTCTCTGTCCCTCTGTCTTGTCTTCCCCTCCTCCTTCCTCCCTCTCCTCTCCCTCCTCCTCCCCTGCCCCTCCCCCTCTCCCTGTCCTTCTCTAAAACTTCTGGCCCCACCTTTCTTTTCCATTGCCCAATCGCAGGCTCTAGCCTTTCTTTGCCCACTTAAAGTGGTGAGCAGGTTCATATGGAAATACCTGAGTATGTGATCTGCTCCTCATCTGGGGCAGGATTAGCATCAAAATACAAACAGCACCAAGGCAATCCACTGCACAGCTAGGCACAGTGGCCACCCTGTAACACCAGCACTGTGGGGGACCAACCTGGAGGAATCATGAGTTCAAATCCAGCCTTGGTCTCAAAGTAGGACCACAACAACTACGAAGTGAAAAACTCAAAACAAGTGATGAGGAGACAGAGGCAGGGGTTGGAGGTCATCAAACTATTCTGATGCAGCCTTGGGTGGTGGCCCCATGAGTGTTCCTCCAGGACCTGAGTCACCCAAAGGCTGACTTTCACCCTTGCAGTGGCCCTGAAAGACAGCTCACTGTAATATCCACTGCTGACTTGTCCTGACCCAGCTTGGTGGTACAGCCTGTACTTCAATCTTGGGAATGTCCTGGGTGACACCCGACCCTTGCCCCAACCCCCCACCGACCTGAGCACCACAGGGGAAAATGTAAGATGTGAGTAGGAGAGGGGGCGTCTGGGAAGTCTGAGCTTTCTGTTAGAATTGTCTGTAATTCTAGAGCTGCTGGTCCAGAGGTAAAGGAAAAAGAAAACCTGTGAAGGTGCTGTTCTTAAAAAAAAAAAAAGAAAATGCAGTTCCGCCTAAAGCATTTTCAGGAGCTGGAAGCTGAGCTCAGGAGCCACCAGACATCTTCTGCAGTTTCCTGACTCAGTTTCCCCTCTTCTCCTACGTGTACAAATTGCTCCTGAAACATGCCCTGTAACACCTTTTTTTTTTTTTTTTCCAGAAGAAATCCCTAAAAAGCCAGCTCAGTTTCCTTTTGCATTCTTCCCTGGGTGGGATCCTCAGAAAGCCTAGGCTTGGAGGGACCTGGTCAGAAGCTCTGAAGCCATTGGCTGCCAGGGCCTGGCCTATTTACATAGCCCTGCCCTTCTCGGGGAAATGGAAACTGAAAATCTACTTCCAATTTCAGCCAGGCTGGGAGACCCAGGAAAATTAGACTTAGCATGGAGCAGGGACTCAGGAGCATCCCAGCCTGGAAGCTGGACAAGTTCATAGAGGATTACCTCCTTCCCGACACCACCTTTGGTGCTGAGGTCAAATCAGCCGTCAATGTCGTGTGTGATTTCCTGAAGGAGAGATGCTTCCAAGGTGCTGCCCACCCAGTGAGGGTCTGCAAGGTGGTGAAGGTGAGCCCTCCTCAGCCTGAGCTGACCCAATGGGGTGCGAGAGGAATCTCAGAAGCCAGACAGCCCTGATCCCTCCTCTTCAATTCTGATCACAGCTGGCAATGGGTTTTCCCCCCAGGCTCCACGTCTGTATTAGAGAAAGAGCCTCAGCTACAGTTTATGTTCCCCAGTCCCAGGCTACGACCATTTCAGAGTCATAGAAACTGAAGCCCAGAACAGTAAAGCATTTGCTGGAGAGTGGCCGGTCAGAGGATCCAACCTTTGCACTGCGGTATGACATAGGGTAAATTAACTACCTTCTCCATGTCCAGTATTCCCAGTCAACACCCCAAGATGGCGAGGTCACATAGACTAAGTCAAATGTGACATGGAGGACAGAACACCACTCATATGCTGCATGGCTGGATTGAAGGACCCTATCTGGGCTCGATTCGCATTTCATGACCAACTCACAGGCTCTGTGAAGGATTCAGAATCAAAGTTTTTTCTTTTCTGCCTTGTTGTGTTTAGTTGATTGTATTTTTATATTTTTAGTTGTGAGTGGGGACTCTGTATGCGTTAGTGCAGGTTAGGTCAGGATTGAAGAGAGGGTGTCATATCCCTTAGAGCTGCAGTTACATAAGTGACTCTGAGCTGGCCTGCTTGGGTGCTGGGAACTAAACTGAGGTCATCAGCAGGAACAGCAGGCAGTTTTAACTACTGACCCACCTCTCAATCCCCAGATGTGACAATTTGTAATGCCCTCTCTCAACAGTGGCTGGTGCTCATGTGTGTTAGTAATGATTCTCAGCATTTTATTTAGGGAGGCTCGTCTTAGTATAAATTCTTCTTTTGAAAATATTCGTTTTCTAGATGTTGATCACTTTTATTACTTTCCAGTTGCTCTATGATTCTATATGCTATTCCATAGTATACTGTGCTATAGTGTAACACTATTCCTTGCTCATTTCCTTTAGATCTCTCCCTTCCCCCACTCCCATTCACACTTCCCTCCCCCCCCCCCGCCCCTGTCTCTCTCACACACACTGACATACACAAATATAGACTCCACAGATGAACATGGATGTTTGTCCTTCTGAATCTGGCTTATCTTCTGTACCAGGAGGAGACTCAGAATCCTCTATTTTCCTACATAGATCCCGATGTCACTCTTCAGGGCTAACTAGTATTCCACTACACATGTGGCAGCTTTATATATCCATCCATCCATCCATCCATCCATCACCCTTAGTGGTGGACTCTAGTTCAGCATCTGGACAGCCCAGCACGGCTCTCCCTGTCCCTTGTCATTCTCCTCCTTGTCTTTCAGGGTGGGTCCTCAGGCAAAGGCACCACACTCAAGGGCAAGTCAGACGCTGACCTGGTGGTGTTCCTTAACAATCTCACCAGCTTTCAGGATCAGTTAAACCGACGGGGAGAGTTCATCAAGGAAATTAAGAAACAGCTGTATGAGGTTCAGCATGAGAGACATTTTAGAGTCAAGTTTGAGGTCCAGAGTTCATGGTGGCCCAACCCCCGGTCTCTGAGCTTCAAGCTGAGTGCCCCCCATCTGCATCAGGAGGTGGAGTTTGATGTGCTTCCAGCCTTTGATGTCCTGGGTAAGGCAGCCTGCCAGAGAGCCTCAGCTCACCCTTCTGCATGCCTTTATCCTCCCTTCTAGTTCCACCGCTCTCTGTGTATGTGTGTGTGTGTGTGTGTGTGTGTGTGTGTGTGTGTGTGCATATGTGTCTTGCATAGGTGTTCACATGTATGTGGGTGTGATCCTGAGTCATGGTTAACACAGCTCAAGAGTAATTCATCTCTATTTTCTTCAATATTTTTAATTTAAATGCATTTCATACATCAAACATATTAATACTGTTGATTATTTTGAGAATCAAATAATACATAAAATTTGTTCAACTTTTATATTCATATCCTTTCATGCCCTAAGATATCATTAATGAATATTTAATACTATCTGTAACTGAGGATCCTATATCTAATGTTGGATACTAAGTTGATTCAAAACATGCAAAATATTCCTTGGGAGTTAAGCATAGTAAAAGAGCATAAATTATTTAAAATGGGTCATTAAGAAATATATCCAAAAGCCCTTATATGGTACCGCCTGACATAGTAAGAGAGTATTTGAAAGGCATTATGTATCTGTGTACATTGTCTAACAATCAGTTTACTTAAAAAAGATTACCAGTGTTTCTAGGAGAGAAATTATTTTATCAGTAAATATATTTTATAAATTTTAAAATAGCAAAAACTCTTTGAAGTAAAACATTATGAAAATGCTAATTTCAAGCACAGTGAGAAAAATTATGAGTAATATTTCCATGATGTTTGTAGAACATCAGAATAGTTATTTTAATGTATACTTCATTGTTCTGTATCCCTTTTCATTTCTGATTTTGTTAGTTTGGATGTGGTCTCTGTTAGTATGGCTAAGGGTTTACCTATCTTGTTGATTTTCTCAAAGAAACACCTCCTGGTTTTGTTGATTCTTTGTAGAGTTCTTTTTGTTTCTATTTGGTTTGATTATTTCCTGCCATTTACTCCTATCGAGTGTATTTGCTTCTTTTTGTTCTAGAACTTTCAGGTGTGCTCTCAAGCTGCTAGTGTAAGCTCTCTTCAGTTTCTTTTTGGAGGCACTTAGAGCTATGAGTTTTCCTCTTACCCACTGCTTCCATTGTGTCCCATAAGTTTTGGTATGATGTGTCTTCATTTTCATTAAATTCTAAAAAGCCTTTTAATTTCTTTCTTTCTTTATTTCTTCCTTGGCCAAGTTAACATTGAGAAGAATGTTGTTCAGCTTCCATGTGTATGTGTGCTTTCTGTTGTTTTTGTTGGTATTTAAGACCAGCCTTAGTCCATGGTGATCTGATAGGGTTCATCAGCTTATTTCAGTCTTCTTGTATCTGCTGAGGCCTGTTTTGTGACCAATTATATGGTCAATTTTGGGGAAGGTACAGTGAGGTGCTGAGAAGAAGGTATATTCTTTTGCTTTAGGATGAAATGTTCTATAAATATCTGTTAAATCCATTTGATCCATAACTTCTGTTAATTTCACTGTGTCTCTGTTTAGTTCCTTTTTCCATGATCTGTCCATTGCTGAGAGTGGGGTGATGAAATCTCCCACTATTATTGTGTGGGGTGCGATGTGTGCTTTGAGCTTTAATAAGTTTCTTTTATGAATGTGGGTGCCTTGCATTTGGAGCATAGATGTTCAGAATTGAGAGTTCATCTTGGTTGATTTTTCCTTTGACTAGTATGAAGTGTCCTTCTTTATCTTTTTATGAAAACTTTTGGTTGAGAGTTGATTTTGTTTGATATTAGAATGACTACTTCAGCTTGTTTCTTAAGACCATTTGCTTGGAAAATTGTTTTCCAATCATTTACTCTGAGGTAGTGTCTACCTTTGTCACTGAGGTGTGTTTCCTGCGTGCAGTACAATGCTGGATCCTGTTTACATATCCAGTCTGTTATTCTATGTCTTTTTATTAGGGAATTCAGTCCATTGGTGTTAAGAGATATTAAGCAAAAGTGATTGTTACTTCCTGTTAGTTTCGTTGGTAGAGGTGGATTTATGTCTGTGTGGCTATTTTCTTTTGGGTTTGTTGCAAGATTACTTTCTTACTTTTTCTAGGGTGTAAATTCCATCCTTTTGTTGGTGTTTTCCATCTATTATCCTTTGTAAGGCTGAATTCATGGAAAGATATGTGTAAATTTGGTTTTGTCATGGAATACCTTGGTTTCTTCATCTATGGTAATTGAGAGTTCTGCTGGGTATAGTAGTCTGGGCTGGCATTTGTGTTCTCTTAGGGTCTGTATGAGATCTATCCAGGATCTTCTAGCTTTCATAGTCTCTGGTGAGGAGTCTGGTGTAATTCTGATAGGTCTGCCTTTCTATGTTACTTCACCTTTTTCCCTTACTGCTTTTTATATTCTTTCTTTGTTTAGTGTTTTTGCTTTTTTGATTATTATGTGACAGAAAGTATTTCTTTCCTGTCGAGTCTGTTTGGAGTTCTGTAGACTTCTTGTACGTTCATGGGCATCCCTTTCTTTAGGTTAGGGAAGTTTTCTTCTATAATTTTGTTGAAGATATTTACTGGCCCTTTGAGTTGGGAATCTTCACTTTCTTCTATACCTATCATCTTTAGGTTTCATCTTCTCATTAGGTCCTGGATTTCCTTGATATTTTGCGTTAACAGCTTTTTGCTTTTTGCATTTTCTTTGGATGTTATGTCAATGTTTTCTATGGTATCATCTGCACCTGACATTCTCTCTTCTATCTCTTGTATTCTATAGGTGATGACCTGCATTGTATTCTAGACCCTGAAACTGACTATAAGCCCATGAGAGAGAGAGAGAGAGAGAGAGAGAGAGAGAGAGAGAGAGAGAGAGAGAGAGAGAGAGAGAGAGAAAGAGAGAGAGAGAGACCTCCCTGGTCACTGATGGACTGGCTTGTCTAAGCTCCATCATTGAGTGACTTTGACCTGTGCCAGCATCACAGTTGACACGTGGCACACGCATGCACACACTTAAGGCACAGCCTGCCTAGACTACTAACATGTGTGCACACCTATACTCACATCCACTGTACAAAGTGCACAGCACACGCACACACACACACACACACACAAACACTGCCATATCTTGTTCTTTTCAGGACCTGGACAAACAAAACCACACCATATTAAGTCACACACTACAGAAAATTATTCAATGAAAACCCAATGAAACCTTAGTGGATGCAATCCATACACAAAATAGGGCAGAAACTCTGTCAGCATGAGACATGATATACCAGTGCAGCTGACTACCCCACAGTAAACTTTGACACATACATGAGTGCACACAGTTGACAAGAACCATGCAGAAGATGCTGGAACCAGATACTGGATAATGGTCGACCATTATCCAAGGACTGTGTATGACCACAGTGTGCTGGTTTCTCCCACCACTGTCTCCAGGCCTGCAAGAAAGACTCTCACTAGAACAAACTGGGAGCAGGGACTCTGCAGTGCCCAGCATGTGTGCAGTCCTGAGGAGTGTTGGGACAGATGGGTATATGCTGAGCAATGCTTGCTGATGAAAAACACTGCCTGTTCGCTGAACCCCATAGGGAGTGATTTTAGACCTGGGGATATTGAGGAACCTCATAGAATGGCTGAGATATTAAAATGATTGAAATTGCCTTTACAGGTCATGGTAGCATCAATAAGAAGCCTAATCCCTTAATCTACACCATCCTCATCTGGGAATGTACCTCCCTGGGGAAGGATGGCGAGTTCTCTACCTGCTTCACGGAGCTCCAGCGGAACTTCCTGAAGCAGCGCCCAGCCAAGCTGAAGAGTCTCATCCGTCTGGTCAAGCACTGGTACCAACTGGTAAGGCATTGGCCCAGCCACTGTGGGCTTCATCTGTACAGAGTGTAGACACAGGCCACAGGTAATGTGTATTCTAGTTTGCTTTCTTTTGAGGTCATAGCTTTATCATGTGACCAAAACTTTCCTGGGAAGGAAGGATATTCTTATGTTTACACATCTAAGGCACACTCCATCATTGAGGGAAGTCAGAGGAATAACTGAAGCAGAGGCCATGGAGGAATTCTGCTCACCGTTTGCTGTCCATGGCTTACTCAGTGGGCATTTCTATATAGCCCAAGGCCACATTCCACTCATGGCCCCAACAACAGTGGTCTGGTCCCACCCACATCAGTCAGTGATTAGTAACATGCCCATAAACTACCCAAGCCAGTCAGATGCATAGGCATTTTACTGAGCAAGATGGACTCCTACCAGAGGAGGCTAGCTGGTGTTGAGTGGACAAAAATTAAGCAGCACAGTTGACCCCTTTTCAACATGGCACGCAAACAAACCACGGTTGAACCGTAACCTTTCCCTTCTCGCTTGTCCCTAAGATCTCCTGTCGCTATCACATCATAAAACACAGTGCAGCTTTAAAGTCCCCAAATTAAAAACCAAACCTAAAGAAGCTACGACACATAAAAAGACACTAGTCTCTCAATGGTGGGCTCTTATACTATTAAAAACACAAGTTAAATACGTTCTTACTGCAAGAGGGAAGAACCAGGTCACTGTCACAATCTAATTAAAACACAACCAAAGGCCAACAGAGCAAAAGGCTCAGTATCTGATATCTGGGACTCACAGTTCTCTGAGCTTCTCAGGCTCTGCCATCCACAGCACACAGGTCTCAGGCTCAGGCCAGCTCTCTTCTCACGTTTTTCTGTCCCTGGCAGTCGTCTCCTGCTCAGGGCGATTCTGTACCTGGGATCTCCACTGCCATTGAGGCTGCCCTTTCACCAATGGCTTCTGGCCTCTCTCAGTGCCAGGCCTCAGCTGCTTCCCATGACCCCTCCAAATCTGCAGCTCTCATGAGACTAAAGCCTTACCCCCTGGGAGACCTCTCTGCAGTTCCAGGTGTGTCTGCCAACTGGAGATGCAGCCTTGGGATCCCTGGACCACAGGTTCTGTTTTCTAACAGAAGAAAACTCTTCCCAAACACTTGACCCCCACGGTGCAGGTTTCTTCTTAAATAGAGTTGGTCTTTAGCTCCAGCTGGTGAGAAATTGCTGATTCTTACTCCAAACACAGCACACAGACAGCCCAGGTGGGGTCTTTGCTTTTCTCTGAAACTTCACTCCAGCCTCTGTCACCTGCCTGCTTCTCAGCACTTCTGTCTTCCAAGTTCCCACAAACTGATCCCACTCTCAGCTCTCAACAGCTTTTCAACCCAAAGATGCAAAATCCTTTCTCAGTCCTCCCAAAGATCAACATGGTGGAGGCATTTTTTCACTTGTGGGTCGGTCTTCTCCAGATGATACTCTCTGTGACAGATTGACAAAAAGAATAAAATTTGGCAAAAAGCAGTGAGAAAAAGCAATGTAAAGGAAAAAGTGGGTGGAAGAGAATCAGTGGGGAGGGGATGAGAGTGAAGCAGGGGTGAGTAGAGATGGGGGAGGTGATGCTGTAGGAGGGACAAGGAGTGGGAAAGGCGATCTGAGAGTAGGGAGGCCTGTTCTAGTTGATTTCTTCTAGTCCACTTTCCAATCTGCTAACTCTCTCTTCAGCCGTGTCTGATTCACTGTTCCATGGCTGCTGCTTCATTTGAGTCTTTGGATTTTTCTTCCATCTTTGGCTAACTTTTCATGGCTCATTTAGACTTTGATTTTTGTGACTTGTCAAGCTATGTTTTTAAATGTGTGATTTCTTATTATATCCTGAATGTATTTGTGACTCTGTGTGTGTGTGTGTGTTTATACCTATTCATGGGAGCACAAGTTGTGTATGTGTGTGCATGTGTGTCCATTACCAGTTGAGGGCAGAGTATGAGGGCAGGTCCTCAGCCACTCCCCACCTTGTATAATCAGTCAGGGTCTCATACATGACACTCAGTGTGCTGAATCAGCAGTTCGGGACAGTCAAACAGCCTGGGGGAGCCCCATCACTATCCCCTTGAACTGGGATTAGGAGTCAGCTTCCTCAAGAGCCTGACACTCATGTAGATGCTGAGGATCTGACCTCCAGTTCTCACCCTTGCACAGGGAGGGAGGCGCTTTACTCCTGAGCCACCTCCCTGGCCCCTTCCCAGTTATTTCAAAGCCCAGCATCAACCTTCCATAGTGAGCACTCCTTATGTCCCACTCCCACCCTCACTCCCAGCTGTCACTCATGATGTCCTGATGCCTCCTGTGCCTGCTAATGAATGCTGTCTTTGTGGAGCACACAGAGTCAGTCTCAACCACTCAGCTCTTGACTATAGCACAGGATGTGCCAGAGACTGAATCTAAGTGACTGGATGTGGCTGTGTGACAATAAACCTGCAATTCCTTCATCAGATGGCAGTTTAATTGAGCCTGCGAGAAGTGTCCCCCTCACCAGAGCTGAGAGCCCGATATTTTCTCATTGTGTTTCTCTTCTCAGTGTAAGGAGAAACTGGGGAAGCCACTGCCCCCACAGTACGCCCTGGAGCTGCTCACTGTCTATGCCTGGGAACAAGGGAATGGATGTAATGAGTTCAACACAGCCCAGGGCTTCCGGACCGTCTTGGAACTGGTCATCAATTATCAGCATCTTCGAATCTACTGGACAAAGTATTATGACTTTGAACACAAGGAGGTCTCCAAATACCTGCACAGACAGCTCAGAAAAGCCAGGTAGTGTCCACACATGGCTCTGCTCCCCATTGGCTCCAGGCTGCACTTGTGTGGGGAGGGGGAGGTGGGAGCTCTGTCTAGGAAGCATCTCCTGCACTAGGCACTGCCCAGCTGTCACCTGATGGATATGAGGTTCTACAGCCCTGGGAGGCAGGGCTGGGCTCACCTGTCTGCAGATGAGGAGACCAAGATTCTGACATTGTCAAGATGAAGCAGCAAAGGCAGGGGAGGACATAGAGTGGGATCTGAATTATTCCAGCATTAAATGAAGTCACCATAGGTGTTGGCAAGGTGTAAATAATAGAGTACTGTGTCACCCTAGGGAGTGACATGTCCTGATCCTGTATTTGATCAGTTTTCCCATGAGACTGGCTGGTCCAACTGTCCCCATGTCACAGATCAGGGAGCCTGAGGCACCTGCCCCAGGACACACAGCTACTAAAGGGTGGAGAATTTGAACCCAAGCCTTCTACATCATGCCAAAGGATCCCTCCAGGCTTGTGTATACTGTGGAGCAGGGACAAAGGAGAGACTTTAGAAAGGGATGCTCTGCTGGGCGCCTCTCCTGCCCCTTTAAGTGATTCCTGGGGCACTGGAGAGCTGAACAGTTGCTGTCTCCTCTGCAGGCCTGTGATCCTGGACCCAGCTGACCCGACAGGGAATGTGGCTGGTGGGAACCCAGAGGGCTGGAGGCGGTTGGCTGAAGAGGCTGATGTGTGGCTGTGGTACCCATGTTTTATGAAAAATGATGGTTCCCGAGTGAGCTCCTGGGATGTGCCGGTGAGACCCCATCATCATCCTGTCCCCATGCACTCAGCTTCGGTTCCTCCATCTAGTTGGAGAACATTCTCACTGAGATGTGGTCTTTTTCTAACGGACTTCACTCTTCTGGGGGCGGAGGACAGTGGTTACTCTATTTTACAGCCATTTCAGCACCAGTCAGAGCTGTCAAGTGCTGGCAAGATGGCTTAATGGGTAAAGGCACTGCCAACACTGAAGACCTGAGTTTGGTCCCTGGAACCAATATGGCAGAAGCAAAAAGACAAATCCCCCATGTTGTCCTGTGACCTTCATCTGTGTGCTGCTACACTCCTGGACACACACAGAAACTCACACAATGCACACTCATGCAAATGCACTTATATTTACACAAACTATCATACATACACAGAAACACACACTCATATAAAACACAGAAACATACATACTGACATAAATACATACATACTGACATACTGACATATACACACATGCACCTACACACTGACCCTCAAGGAGAGAGTGTAAAGGAGATTTGGAACTGAGGCCACTGGCTCAGGGACACTCAGCTAGTGATTGGCAGGGCTGGGATCCTTTGGACTCTGAAGCCACTGTCTGGTCCATGAAGCATCCTGTCTTCCCTGTCATTGTCAGGTGACCAATGGGACTCGGTGGGGCTGTGTCATAGCCAGAGAAGCACAGAGGGACCTGTATGTGGACCTCTCCCCTCCTGGGGCAGGGTCTGCGTGATGCTAGGGAATGGATAATGTCACGTGTGACCTCAGGGTGGGGATGAACATGGGTGCAGTGATGTAGGGAAGAAACCTTAGGAGGTCAAAAGGAAGTGAGAGGGGACATGGAGGGAGGCAGCTGTGGGAACAGTGGCCTGTAGTGCTGTCCTGCAACAGAGAGGGGACTAGTCCATGTCTCCCACTTGTCAGATCACTAATGAAGAAGGCCTTTCTGTGGGGTCTTATGTACCCTTAATGGGCATAGTCATAAAGGAATCTTGATGGCCTTGAGTGTGCTGCCCCCCTTTCTGAGGAGCACCAGGTGTATAGTCATGGTACCCCCAATAACCAGGACTGATTTACACCCCTTCATGTAGGAATGCAGGCTCCTGACATGAATGTGTGTTTTTTCATTACAGACGGTGGTTCCTGTACCTTTCGAGCAGGTCAGCATTTGTTCTTTGTTGTGGTTGATGTGAGGTGGGTTTCTGCTGTGTGCCCCAGGTTGGCCTGGACCTCGCCATTCTCCTGTCACAGTGCAGGGGCGACAGCAGGGTAAGCTTGATGTTCTGACCATGCCCTGCCTTCCCTCCATCCTCAGGTGGAGGAGAATTGGACATGTATCCTGCTGTGAGCACAGCAGCCCCTGCCCAGGAGACTGCAGGTCAGGGGCATTGCTGCTCTGCTGCAGGCCCATGACCCAGTGAGGGAGGGCCTCACTTGGCATCAGACTCCGTGCTTCTGATGCCTGCCAGCCATGTTTGACTCCTGTTTAATCACAGCCAGCCTTCCTCATCAGATTCAGAAGGAGAGGAGAGAACACACGCTTGGCGTCCATCTGTCCACCTGTTGGAAAGTTCTGTCCAACAAAGTCTGATCAACAATAAACCACAGCAGGTGCCGTCATGGAGTGTGAACTCTGAGGAGTGGGCCATACAAGAACAGTGCAGGTGTGTGTGCGTGTGTGTGCCCATGCACATGCGTGTGTGTCTTCACGATTCAACTAGATGCATTTAGTGAGCACTTACTACATGATTCAGACGTTCAGCAGTGGTTAGAGCGAAGCCGAACTGCTAGCGTTTTTGATGCAAGTTGGATTGGGTTCCTTTGAGGTCTCTTCTTACAGATAAACACAAGAGAGGAACCCTTGGTTTCTTCTGCCCATGAGCCCAAGACACGATTCTAGCCCTGCCCTATCTGAAACAGACGCAGTTCACTGGCCACACATGGACATGGAACACTGAGACTGTAGCCTGTGCTCTCAGGGTGCCCTTGAGTGGCTACAACATGCAGGCTGGGGGCCCATAGGTATGAGGAAAATAAAAGGTGCGTGGAATTTTTGACATATTAGCTTTGACACACGGTCATTGGCAGCAATGATCAGCTTTGACACACTTAGTTAAATCACAATGATTGTGGCTTCCTTTCTGAGACATGAATTTGATGTGACATAAGCTGTCGTGGAACTCACAGGAATCCTCCTGCCTCAGTCTCTCACTCGGTTCTGGAATCATACACACACACTCTTCCTCACAGAGACCTAATGGTCCCATCCATCAGTGTTGTGAACCATCTGGTCATTTCTCAGACTCAAAGGGCTCATGTGTGCACTCACCTCATGCACACCTGCTCACTAAGAATTCAAGGCATTGTGAAGGACCACCAGCTCTCAAAGCCTTCTCCTGTCACTAATACCTACTCTCTGAATAACCCTGTGTGTGTGCATGTGCGCGCACGCTTTTGTGTGTGTGTGTGTCCTCCCAGCCCATATTCACTCAGTTTTTACTCAAATGTCCCTCACAAAGGGGAGTGCCAGCATCCCGAGTGTAAGAAGATGTGTGTTCCTCCTCCACAGAACATGTCACCCTGTGCTGTGTCCTTTATCTGAGCCCTCAGGGGACCCAGTGGTGCTGGTCTATGATTCCAATATTGCTCTTTCTTAAACGACCCCAGACACACAGAGTTGGTTTTAATAATCAATCTCCAGGGCATCCCAATGACTCTTGCTAAGCAGAGGGGAATCAATATGTCAGCTTTCATGGACCCCATGTGAAAGCAAGCCCACATGTGATGTGTAATGGCCACACCCCATTTCCCCATGACAGACAGAATGAACCCTTGTGAGGACCTTTGAGACCCTCCCCAATGATACACAGCATGGAGTTAAACAGCAGGGTACTGGAATGAGCAATGGGCAGCTTAAGGGAGGAGGAGTCTCATGGTGGCTGGATCGTTTCCATGACAACAGGGATGCAGGGTCTATCAGAGGGAGAAAGATGTCCATAGTTGATACTTGCATATCAGAGCATCTGACTGCCATGTTGTGCAGCATCATGCTTGCTCCAAACTGGATCTGACAAGATCCCTTTGCCCTAAGCATGGTGCTCATCCCTGCTCTTCCCAAGGGATGTCCTATGGTGCTGAGTTACCATCCAGTCTGGGCAGGGAAGTGGCAGGGCTTGACAACAGACTCTTTGAGGTGCCAAGCCCTATCTTCAACTTTGACCTTCTGCCGATGTCAGACACTCCCTTCTCTCCAGTGCCCACCCTCTCGGTAAGTAACATATGCCTACTGAGGGCAAGCACTGCTCTGTCCACCATGGTACCACAGGGTTCTGTTCCAACACTGAAACTGGATTCAGGTCAGTAATTGGAGGGACCCGCACTGACAGCCACTGCCCTCATCCCAAATCAACCCTCAGGGTTCCTTCAAATGATCCACGATGGTGCATCTTCATGGTCAACTTCACTAGCCTCCGATGTACGTGGACACACACCTCTGGGTGTGTGTGTGAGCACACTTTCACAAATGTCTGCAGACTGCTTCCCTGCTCTGTGGCCATCTGTCAGCTCACCTCCTCACCTGTGCTGATTTGACTGCATTCACAGGGGTTATAAGACATTTGGGAAGATCAAAGCTCAGGATGGTTAACTGACTTTTGAGCAAGTTCCATCACACATAGTGGGGGAAAGAAGGGATCTTGTGCTCAACTCGGGAAGCTGGTGGGACTCTGGTAGGACTGAAAGCCCACCCTCACCTCACTCTACACAGACAGACCGACCGACCGACAGGCACACACACACACACACACACACACACACACACACACACACACACACAGCAGCCAAATGCAAGCAAAAGGATCCTGAGAGAAGACAACTGCTTAGCCATGATGATCTTGGTGTCTTACTTGGCTCGAACATCAAAGCCACAGGCAACTCAGGATGATGTCTTTAAGTCAGGCCTCATTGCCGCTGAGTAAGCACTCAGCCACTGAGCTACACACACCCTCACCCTCTGTCAGACACTAGACAAGCCCTTACCTGTTAATTCGTACCCATGGCTGCCATTTGTGATCATAAAGGTCCTCATCTTTCCATCCCCCCATGAAGAAATGGGATGCCGGCGTTACAGATCATGCAGGGTATTACATTAGTGTGGGGGAAGATGAGGGAAGACATGATATGATAAGTCTACAGCTTGGCTGGGGACCATGGGCCATTGTTGATTAGAACCCTGTGTATCTAGGGGTTCAGAAGGGCAAGACTGGAATCATAGACCAGCATCACTGGGTTCTCCAACAGCTCAGATAAAGTACAGGGAGGGTGTGGCTTGTCCTGTGCTGCAGGGGACAAACATCCTCTCACACACGGAGACACTGGGGCTCCTGGTCCTCAGGGCTGCTGGAGTGAGATCTGAATGAATGAGGGGCCAGGAAGATCTACCCTTCCCCCTTCACAGAGATTGAGAGTGGACATTGAGGACAGGTAGGGTTTGGGGACAGGAGCAGTGTCTGGGAGCTGGTAGCCCTCAACAATTTAGTGCATTCTTAGTAAAAAGGGGCCCCAGTGCAGACAGCAGGAGATGATATTTTATGGTTAAAGTATTTTTGTATTTATAAGACTGTTGGTTCACTACACTGAGCTATGGAACCATTTAGCCTGTGTGTGAAGTGTGGTGGTGGTGGTGGTGGTGGTGGTGGTGTGTGTGTGTGTGTGTGTGTGGTGTGTGTGTGTGTGTGTGGTCTGTGTGTGTGGGTGGGTGTGGGTGTGTGTGTGTGTGATGTGTGTAAAACTCCAGAACTTAGAAACTTGAAGCAAGTGGTATTCTGTGAATTACAGACTAGGGTGGAACAGCTAAGATCCAGTTGGAAGGAAGGAAGGGAGAAAGAGAGAAAGGATAAGAGGGAGGGAGAATAAATTCATTTTAGTTTCATTTGATGCATTTTGCTTTAATTCAGTGCTTCAAATTTCATCCTCACAAACACACATCAAAATTTCAAAGTCCATGCAATTTTATTCTCCTGCACTGCCAGAAACCCAGCCTGCATGTTGCAGAAACAGTGCACTTCGATGATCACTAGACAGATTCCCATGGCTCCAGGGACATGTGCAGCTGTGGAAGAGTTTCTATGTGAGATGAGGATGGATCCCTCAGAGTGCACACCCCCCTCATGGCTTGCTGTGGTTTGTTGATGATGATCAGCCACTATTGGACAGAACCTCCCAACAGGTGGACAGATGGAAGTCAATCTTGCGTTCATCTCTGTCCATCACAGCCTAACTCCCAGAAAACACTGTTAGAGGCTTAGGCAGATGAAACAGGCTGTGAGGAAGGCTGTCCACGGGCAGGCAGGGATCAGAAGCCTGGGGTCTGATCACAAGTTGGATGTCCCTCGCTGGCTCCATGAGCACCATCCTGTCCTCTCTAGGTCAAAGTCTTACAGCAGAGGAGGACATGCCCCTGACAGATGCTTGGTTGCTCACAGGAAGACACATCCTTTTCTCTCTGGCTGCAATGAAAAATATACAATCATGTCAGGAGCCTGCATTGCTTCCAGGAGGGGGATGTAAATCAGCCCTGAGGGTGGGTACCATGACATCACACATGGATCTCCTGAGAAATGGAGCCAGCACACACAAGGGTTGGAAAGATGGCCATCAGGACACCTTCATGACTTTGCCCATTGAGGGTGCATACGACCCTACAGGCAATCCCTTCTTCATTAGAAGATCTGCCAAACGGGAGACATGGCCTAGCCACCTCTCTGCTGCAGGACAGCACTACAGGCCATTGTTCCCACCCACAGCTGCCTCCCTCCATGTCCCCTCTCCCTTCCTTCTTGACCCTCTGTGATGTCTTTCACACATCACTGCACCCACGTTCATCCCCACCCTGAGGTCACATCAGTTCCCTAGCATCAGGCAGACGCTGCCCCAGTAGGGGAAAGATCCAAGTGAAGGTCCCTCTGTGGCTGTGACACAGCCCCACTGAGTCCCATTGGCCTCATGACAATGAGACAGGGAAGACAGACTTCTTCATGGACCTGACAGGGGCTTCAGAGTCCATGGGATCCCAGCCCTAACACTCTCTAGCTCAGTGTCCCTCAACCAGTAGCTTCAGCTCTAAGAGTCTATATATCTGTTTCTTCATGTGGTTGTACATGTGCATGTGTGTGCATGTCCACTTGTGTAACAGGACACACATGAAGGTCACAGGACAACTTGGGGAATTCTTTTTTCTCCTTCTACTATATGGCTTCTAGGGATCAAAGTCAGGTCTTCAGTGTTGGCAGTGCCTGTACCCACTGAGCCATCTTGCCAGCCCATGATATCTCTGAATGGCACTAAACTGGCTGTAAAAGGCAAGCAGCTGGCCTTCACAGAAGTGTAAAGACCCTCAGCAAAAGATCAAGTCTTGGTGAGAATATTCTCCAAGTAGATGGAGTGACCAAAGCTGTGTGCAAGAGGATAGGTTGATGACAGGGTCTCACCGGCACATCCCAGGAGCTCACTCGGGAACCATCCCTGTTCTTAAAGCATGGGTAATCCAGCCAGGCTTTTGCCTCTTCTGCCAGTATGCACCAGCCCTGTAAGTTTAAACCAGCCACGTTCCATGTTGGGTCTGCTGGGTCCAAGATCAGAGGACTGCAGGGCAACATTCAGGGAGTGAATTGAGCAGCTAACCAGTACCTCAGATACCATTTCACAGAGGCAGGGAGGGAGCCCAGCAATGCATGCCTAACCAAGGTTTGGTCAGTGTCCCTGCCTCAGAGTATTCAGCAAGACTAGAGGGATCCTTGGGCATGACCCAGAGGGCTTGGGTTCGAATCCTCTACCCTTTAGTAGCTGTGTGTTCTGGGGCAAGTCCCTCAGGGTCTCTGATCTATGAGATAGGGAGAGCTGGACCAGCCAGTCTCATGGAAAACTGATCAAACACAGGATCAGGACATGTCACTCCCTAGGGTGACATAGCGCTCTATTATTTACAGGTAATTGGTCCACCCCAGGTCTTGAGTGCACCACAGTCCCTGTGATGCTGTCACCATTGGAAAATCTCAGTCCCCACTCTATGTCCTCTCCTTCCTAACCTGTTTTGGTCAGGACAATGTCAGAGCCTTGGTCTCCTCACCACAGACAAGATAAACATCCTCCCTCCCCAGCTCCCAGGGCATTAGGACCTCATGTCAGTCAGGTGACAGGAGATGCTGCGCTGACACAGAACTCCCACCTCTTCCTTTTCACAGGATTATAACCTGACACCCACGGAAAGCAGAGCCATGTGGGGACAAGCTACCTGACTCTTTTGACCTGTGAGTACAGGTAGGCATTGACCTGTTCATGTAGAACGTCATAATACAATGTCCAGTAGATTCGAAGGCATAGGTACTTAGTGATCAGTTCTAAGACGGTTCGGAAACCCCGAGCTGTCTCTGTTTCGTGTTTGTCTGGAAGCTCATGTTCCCAGGCGTAGACAGTGAGCAGCTCCAGGGCGTACTGTGGGGGCAGCGGCTCCCTCAGCTTCTCCTTACACTGAGAAGAGAAAGGTAATGAGAAACACAGGGCTTTCATCTCTGATGTGGGGGACACTTCTCACAGGCTCAATTCAGCTGCCTCCTGATGATGTCATTTCACAGCCAGTTATTTAGATTCAGTCTCTGACCCCTCCAGTGCTATAGGCAAGAGCTGAGTGATTGAGATTGAACCTGTGTGCTCCACAAAGACAGCATTCACTATCAGGCACAGGAGGAATCAAGACACCATGAGTGACAGCTAGGAGTGAGGGTGGAGGCGGGACATAAGGAGTGCTCAGTCTGGACAATTTTCATGGTCTCTGAAGTACCTGGGAAGGGGCTAGGGAGGTGGCTCAGGGGTAAAGCACCTCAATCCCCATGCAGGGGTGAGAACTAGAGGTCTGATCCTGTGGGACTGTGATAGGCAGCCTATTTTGGTTGAATGGGGTTTGTTCAAGTGACCCAGTAGAGAATTCTACAAGGGACGGAAAGGTGAGCCACGTTCCCACAATCAGGTGCCTGGAATCACAGAGACCCCAACTCCATAATTCTGTGACTATCAGTCAGGCAGACAATGTTCCAAGCTTCTGGCATTCTGGCTAGACTCCACCCCCAGTTTCCTGACTATAGTCAGGTATGTTCCTCCCCACAGTTACCTGGCAACAGCCCACTATAAAAGGGGCTACTTGGCCCCTCCTCGCTCTCTTTGAGCCCACACCTTTCTTACTCTCTAACCCTCCTTCTCTCTCTCTCCCTTTTCCTCCTCTCTCCACGTGGGCATGACCAGCCTCTCTCTTTCTACCTTCTTTCTTTCTCCCTCCTTTCTACAATAAAGCTCTAAAACCATAGACTGTCTCTGATCTGATCATCAAGGCCTGCTGTGCTTGAACAATGGGATGGGCTTTCTCTTAATGAGCTGCATCTAACCTCCCTCCAGAAGGCCATTCGGTGCTCCAGTCATGGGCCAGACCAAGGACTCTCACCCACATGGGAACCATCCAGCACCCCCTTTCCCCTGCCCTCTCCTCCCTTCAACCCCGGGGCTAATGACACCCCCCCCCGGCCCCTATTCTGTTCTCAGCTCCTCCACCTTATCCAGTGTGGGATGCCTAGGCTGGGAAACTGGTACCTAGGACCCTTGTCCACCACCCGCCGAGTGGGGTCAGTGGCTTCACAGAGCACCTGTGGCTGCGTGGAAAGCGTGTGGCAGTCCTCCTGCGTCTGCCCACCCAGAGCAGTGGGACTCTGGTGGGATGCTGGTTCTCTCCCAATCCCTCTTTTCCCCCACACTCACTGACCCTCAATATCCCCAGCATTTACGTGAATGTCAGGCTCTTGAGGAAGCTGACTCCTAATCCTAGCTCAAAGGGCTGGAGATGGGGCTTGCAGGGGCTGCAGGACTGTCCAGCGCTGCTGATCCAGCAGAAGGTGTGCCAGGTGTGAGACCCTGACTGATTACACAAGGTGGGGCGTGACTGAGGACCTGCCCTCACACGCTGACCTCTGCATTCTTATGGACACACAAGAACACACAAAGAGGTGTGCTCCCACAAACAGGTGTGTACACACATACACCACACATACATATAAAACATTGTCCAGAAAAAAATATTGAGAAATCATCCATTTAAAGAGGTAATAGGTAGAAATGTCAGGAAATATAAGCCATAGGAAGTGACATGCAGGGATTGCTGAAGAAGGAAGCAGACTTGCAGAGACACAAATGAAGCAGCTGCCATGGAACAGTGAGTTAGACATGGATGACGAGAGAGTTAGCTGACTGGAAAGTGGACTAGAAGAAATCACTTAGAAAAAGCACAGGACGTCCTCCCTCCCCATTCCCTCTCCCTCCTACAGCATCATGTTCCCTTGCTGTTCCCCCAAACCCTGTTTCTCTGAACCCCTCTCTTCTGCTCCCCTTCTAACCACTTCTCCATTTTCTGTTTCCTCCCCTTGTGCCATTTTTATTTCTCTTTGTCAACCTGACACAGAGAGTGCCATCTAGAGAAGATGGACCCACAACTGAGAAAATGCCTCCATCAGCCTAGCCTAGAGTCAAGCCTGTGGGGCATTTCCTTGATCAGTGTAGAAGGGCCCCGCCCATTGTGGGCATTGCCTGTCCTGGGCAGGTGGTCCTGAGTCGTTTGTAAAAATCAGACTGATCGCCCAAGGGTATCAGGCAGCTAGCAGAATTCCTCCATGGCCTCAGCTTCAGTTCCTGCCTCTGCTTCCCTCAGAGATGGAGTGAGATGCAGGAACATGAGCCAGACAATCCCTTTCCACCCAATTTACTTTGCAGCAGCACCTTTACCACAGCAGTCAGAGCAAACTAGGACAGAAACTGGTCCTAGGGAGGAGGGGCACTGCTGTGACTGACCCGCCATGGTGCTCCTTGGGAGGACTGAGAAAGGATTCTGGAACTTTGGGTTGGAAAGCTGTGGAGAGCTGAGAGCCTACCAGGCTGTTTGTGGGAACTTGGAAGACAGGAGTGCTGAGAGGCAGGCAGGTGACAGAGGCTGGAGTGAGGTTTCAGAGAAAAGCAAGGACCCCAGCTGGGCTGTCTGTGTGCTGTGTTTGGATTAAGAATCAGTAATTTCTCACCAGCTGAGGCTGAAAAGTCAGCTCTGACTTAGAAAGAACCTGTACCAGAGGGGCAAAGTGTTCTGAAATGAGTTTGCTTAAGGTCAGCAAACACAATCTGTAGTCGAGGGTGTCCCCAGTCTGCCTCTCTGTTTTGCAGGCACATTGGTATTGCAGACAGGTCTCACAAGTTGTAAAGATTTAGTCCCAAGAAACTTGCAAGTTTGGAGGGGTCAAGGGAAGCAGCTGAGGCCTGGCACTGAGAGAGGCCAGGAGAAGCCATAGGTGAAAGTGCAGCCTCGATGGCAGTGGAGACCCGGAGATACTGACTTTCCCTGAGCAGGAGACAACTGCCAGGAAGAGAGCAATGTGAGAACAGAGCGGGCCTGAGCCTGAGGTGTGTTGTGTGTGCTGTGGATGGCAGACCTGAGAAGCTCAGGAACTGTAAGTCCCAGATATCAGATACTGAGCCTTTTTGCTATGATTGTGACGGTGACCTGGTTCTTCCCTCTTGGAGTAAGGAAGAATGTAACTAATGTTTCAAATCTTATATGAACCCACAACTGAAATAATAATTTTCTTAAGTGTTGACATTTTTTAATTGATTTTTAAAGATTTTGTGTTAGGACGTGATATTGACATGATGTCTTAGCAAAAAGTCAAGGAAGTAAAGGGTATGGTTCAATAGAGGCGTGTGAGAGCATCAATTTGTAAGTGGGCCATTAGTGAAAGTGAGTTTTTGTCAACAAGATGTAAGCTAGGGTCATTGAGTAGGAGGCACCCTTAATCAAGAGGAAATCCCTCCCTCCATCAGTCTGGTTTAGGGCAGTCTGTGGGGACGTGTTTGTGGTGGTCAGTGATGGATGTGGTTGGTGCCATGCCTGAGTGTGTGCTCTGTAATAAAGCAATCTGAGTGAGCCATGGAGACCAAGGTAGTGAGCAGAATTCCTCCATGGTCTCTGCTTCAGTTACTGTCCTGACTCCCCTCAATGATGCCCTGTGACTGGGATGTGTAACCAAGTGAGACCTTTCCTTCCCAAGGCAGTCTTGGTCATGTGATAAAGCTATCATGTCCATAGACAGCCAGCTATAATAGACCTCTTTTCTGGCCTGTATGCATGCTCTCTACACATAGGGTCCACAGTGTCTTGGCCAGATGCCTTACCAGTTGATACCAGTGCTTGACCAGACAGATGAGGTTCTTCAGCTCGCATGGACGTTTCCACAGAAAGTCTTGCTGAAGCTCCATGAAGCAGATGTTGAACTCGCCCTCCTTGCCCAGCATGGTGCACTCACGGATGAGTCGGGCGTATACTTTGTTGTAAATGTCACAGTTACGACGCTCTTTTCTTCTCACTTCATCTGTAAAGAAAACATCTCTCATGTTTAGACTCATCCCTGCTCTGTGGATCTTCCTGCTCTATAGGATCACAGTCACTCTCTATGGGGTTCAATGAACAGGGCAAACTTTGTCCACAGCAAGCGTCACTCCCCATACAGACATGAGCCCACCACACCTCTGGACTGCATACATGAATTGGTCCTAGAAAGTCTGTGCCACCAAGTGCTCTTAGTAGGATGCCTTACTCACAGGCCTGGAGACAGTGGTGGGAAGAAACAGCCCACAATGATCACACACAAGAGAGCTACACAGTCACTTGATAATGGCCAACCATGCTCTGGTGTACCATGGAGCACTCTCCTGCATTTGTATATCATATCTCCTGCTTACAGTCTCTGCCATATTTTGAGATGAAGGGTGAATTGTGTGCAGATGGATGTGGTAAACACATATTCAGAGGCCACAAGAGGAGATGGGGTGTTTTCCTGTATAGTTTGTCACCCCTCCCTTTGCAGCAGGGTCTCTCTGTGAACATGGAGCTTGGCTGGCATCCATCAGGCCACAGAGATTCTCCTGTCTCTGTTCCCATAGTAACAGGGATACAGGTCAATGTGTGGAACTTCCTAAGAGTAGGTGGGCATTGGGGATTTGAACTCTGGTCCTCATGCTTGTACAGTGATTGCTTTTACACACAGAGCTGTTTGTCAGCAGTACACGAATTTCTTCAGTGGCTAACCTAATGCCATATTTTCTTCCTTGTCCAGTTCCTGAGAGTTTCAGGATGTAGAGGTGGCAGTGGTAGTGGTGTGTGTGCCCTGTGAACTTTTACAGTGGACAGGGAGCAGGCTATGGAATTGATGTGTGTGTGGCTATATGTAGGTGTATAGGTACACTTGAATAGTCCAGGAAGGCAGCAGGCTGTGCCTTAGGTGTCTGCAGGTGTATAGCCATGGTTGCAGCAGCCATACCATCAGGCTTTGATGCTGGCACAGACCCAAATCATTCACACATGGAACACAGTACAAGTCCAGTCCCTCAGTGACCCAGGAAGTTCTCAAGAGCCAGTTTACTATTTTAGGGCCTAGCACACAATGGGTCTCATTTACAAAGTTACCTGGGTTAGGGCTGTGGCTGTGGTTCTCTTTTGGACTGCTATCCACATGAGCATTCCCAAGGGAGTCCTTCTAGGATAGAGTTCCTATCCCACTGGAAAGCTGCCTCACGCTAGGGAAGTCCATGAGCAAGACGGGCTTCTGCAGGAGCCGCCCTCCCAACTCATTTCTGGGTCACCCCCCTCTCAGACCCCTCCACTGAGCAGGGTTCTAAGACTCCTGTGACTTTCCACAGCAGGCTGCCCTGGTCCTAGTCCCAGGCTGGCCATCTCAGTGCCTGCTGCCTGAGACTCTGGACTGTTTCCATGGCTCCCCTAAGCCCAGGGCTAGTGGCCTTGTCTCTTAAGTTTGATAACAGCAGTTCATACAGTGGCCAAGAGGGGGTGCTGTGTCCCCCAAATATAAAACCACAAGTACAATGGGAATCCAGTGTTTGTCAGGACTGGTGTGAGTTACTAGTTTAGAGGATCATTAATGTCAGTTAAATCACTTGTGTGTACATGTGGGAATTGTGTGTGCTGGGTTTTCCGTTTTCCAGAGGGGGACAGACTACTCTTAAGAATTTCTGCATACTGCATGCCCTTTTTGCTTCTCCTCTAACCTACACAGACATCCAGGCCTCTGCATAGGTCTGAAGTTTATCATTTTTTGATAGAAGATGCAACAGATATTCATTTTTAGCCCTATCTCTTGTCCCACTTTAGAGACACACAATTCCCAATCTTAGCCACATAGACAGCTGTTGACCATGCAGTTGTTTTCTGGATACCCCAGGGGCTGGGCAGATGGCTCTGTGGGTAAGGGGCTTCTTAGAGAAGTACATGGACACAAAATCAGATTCTGAGCACCTACATAAAAATTTGTGGTTGAGGGGCATGAGGGTTCATACCAAAATCACACTGCTGGGCAGGTAGAGACTGGAGAATCCCTCAGGCTCACTGTCTGAATAAATAGGTGGATATGAAGCTGGCTGATCCACCTTTCTCAAAACAAACTTGCCTGGCTTGTAGCGAGTGGAGGAAGCCCAAGTATATCCTAAATATGTCTGAGTACAATCATTTAGAAGTGGAGACTCATAGCCTACAGACACTTCTAGGAGAACAAGCATCCCCTCCCCTCAGCCCCATGCTGTACCTAATTGACATCCTGAGGCTCCAAGTGCCAGAGATTGTGGGTTCAGCTTCATCAGAGCACACACCCCACCTGACCCCAGCTCCTTACTGCAAGAGCCATGAAGGTGGGGCAGCAAACTCCAGGTCAACCTCTCAACCAAAATAGGCTCCTAAGCAACCAACCTCCAAGGCTGGCGTCTGACCATTACCTACACAGGCAAACATGAGCACACATGTCTGCACACATGTGTACAGTGCCCCAACATACACAGAGAGACAGACAGACAGACAGAGAGAATAGAAGAGAGGACTCTGGCATAACGAAGGGCAGGGTGAGGCTTTGCTGCTTGCTGACTTACACAGGGCATCATAGGCTGTCTGCATATGAAATTCCACCTCCTGCTGAAACTTGGGGTAGCTCAGCTTGAAGCTCAAGGACCTGAAGTTGGGCTGGTCTGAGCTCTGGACCTCAAACTTCTCTCTCAGTCGTTTTTCTTGCTGGAACTGGCACAGGTGTTTCTGAATTTCCTCGATGACCTCTTTCTGTAGCTTGAACTGATCGTCAAAGCAGGTGAGATTATTAAAGAATACCAATAGGTCGACCTCTGACCTGCCCTTGAGCATGGTGTATCGATTGTAGGAACCACCCTAAAAACAAGGATGAAAATGACAAAGGATAGAAGAGCCGTGCTGGTCAGTCCAGACACTCAACTGAGTAGGAGTCCATCACTAAGAGTGATTCTTGGATGGAGAAAGCTCGCCCATGTGTAGTGGAATTCTATTCAGTCCTGAAGAGTGAAATTGGGATCTCTGTAGGAGAATTGATTTTCTTGTGGTACAGGAGATAAGCCAGACTCAGGTTGATGAATATCCTTGTTTTATGTTTCTATCCAGAATTTGTGTGTGTGTGTGTGTGTGTGTGTGTGTGTGTAATGGAAGACGACTCTCTGGGAGAGATAAGATTCAAGTACAAGGGAGTGGGTGAGAAGAGACTGAGTGACTTACCACAGATGTATGAAACTGTTGTCATAGTCCCTCTTGTTAACAGAGCATCTGAAGGAATGCACTATGTCTACCATACAGGAAGAAAGTCTGTATCGATTTTAACATTTTTCTGAGACCTTTTAGTATCAACAAAACTGATTTCACAAAAAGTGAAAACTTGAGACTATAACAAGTGATATGCAGAGATCCTCTTAAATAAAATGCTGAGCCCTATCACTAACACAGATCAACCCCTGACATAAATGAGTGGACATTACAAAATGACATGTCTGCAGCGTTCACAGTGACTGAGGTAGGGACTGCTGTCATACAGTCCCATGGGACAGGTGGAAACATGGGCAATGAGCTTCCAGTCATCTAGCAGTGGGGTCCCTGTTCTGTCCTCTGCCCTGTGCCATAGCTGGGGTCTACATGAGAATACTGGGCACTGAGCAGGTAGGTAACTCACACCCCACTAAGGACTGCAGTCTGGCTTCTGAGAGTCCTCTCCCACCCCATCCTGATGAGCTCAGGCTAATGGGACTCACCATCACAACCCTGGAGATCCTCACAGGGTGGGCGGCACCTTGGAAGCATCTCTCCTTCAGGAAAGCACTTATGGAGTTCACGTCTGTTCTGAGCTCAGTAAGGAAGGTGATGTCACCAAGGAGGTGACCCTCTATGAACTTATCCAGCCTCCAAGCTGGAGTGCTGCAGAGAGCAATCCGAGTGCTGCTAAGGTTTTTCGCCATCCTGAGGGCAGGAATGTCTGCTGACTGCAGCCTTGCTTCAGGAGTCAGCTGCCCCTTATATCCATAGCTGGTTTGTCTTCCCAAGAAGGGCGGGGCTATGCAAATCAGACTCTGCACCTGCCACCTCTGGCTCCTGGGCTCCCTGACACTCTGGGGTTTGTTTACCTGCTGTCATTTCTTTAGATTGTCAAACCCTCCTCACAGCAGGCTGTGGACCAGGAGGCATGAAGCATCCTAAACATAGTTTCTGTTGTTCCTCCTTCTTGATCTTGAATTGTTACTAAAGCAAAATCCTTTGATAGTCTCCTAGATTCTTAACAACAACAACGCACACGCACACACCACTAAAACATGAAGAGCAAGTGAGAGAAATCCGGAAGATGGCAGGCACCAGTTTCAGCACAGCTGTTGTGGATTCGTCACAGGTGACTGGTCCATGCTGGATATTGTAAAGTGCTGTCTGCAAGGTTAATGCTAGCTTATAGGTCAGACTTAGGGTCTCACAGATCTGTGAGTTCTCAGATGCACACTCATAATGTGGCCATCGTCCAAGACATCATCCAAGACAGTCTCTCTGCCCTGTACCCCCACCTCCGTCTATCTGTCCATAAAAGCAAAGGTCTCACATTCTTCTTTAATATGGGATCTCACTCCTTTGCTCAGGATGGATGTGAACATGGGGACCTGCCCCATTGCCCCCCAAGTGCTGCGCTCACAGGGGTGTGCCTCTCTCCCTGTATGTAACCACCTGGGCTATCACTCAATTGCCACTCTACACTTCAATAGCATAAAGTGTTGACCTGAATCCAGGACACACCCTCATGAGGATGCACCTGTCTCTAAGCCAACCTCTCCCTCTCCCTCTCCCTCTCCCTCTCCCTCTCCCTCTCCCTCTCCCTCTCCCTCTCCCTCTCCCTCTCCCTCTCCCTCTCCCTCTCCCTCTCCCTCTCCCTCTCCCTCTCCCTCTCCCTCTCCCTCTCCCTCTCCCTCTCCCTCTCCCTCTCCAGCAGGAGTGAATATTCATCTTGGCAGGATGGTCCACACCTGTGACCCCAAGTCCTGGGAGATTGACACAGAAGGTACGGAGTTTGAGGCAAGTCTGGGTTATGTGATGAGACTCTCTTTCTCTCTCTCTCTCTCTCTCTCTCTCTCTCTCTCTCTCTCTCTCATAAAATACAAAAATCAAACACACAAGCATATGCATACATGCATATATACATGCGCACACACACAAACACACACACATGTGCACACACATGCCTCAGTCACTTTTGGAATCACTTCAGAAAGCAGGAACAGAAGACTCAAAAAATTATAGAAACATAGGTTTTCGATGATTATGGCCACAACTCAGGTGGCTTTAAGGGATCTTCTTTTGAAGAAGCAGAAGCCATGGCCTTGTCATTCAGGTCAGAGGCTAGCCTCTTGCAAAAAGTCTAAATCTTCATGCCCTGGCTGGTAGCAGAGGCTCCTTGGTGGATTCTGACCTTACCTGAGGGAACTGGGATTGCTGAAGGCCCCTCCCACAAGGAGGACAAGAGACCAGCTGAGGGTCCTGAGCAGGTCTGGCTGAGGATCAAGCTAATCATGCTTTAGATGGTCTATGACATTTATTTCCTGTGTGTGAGCATGTGATGTCAGAGGACAACTTGTAGGAGTCGGCTCCTTGTGGGTCCTGGGTTGTGTCTCTCTTTACCAGCAGTGTTGGTCAGCACCAATACACTAGCAGCACAAAGTCCTGGACAGGGAATCCGCAGTATGAATTTCCCACTGGGGCAGGAGAATGTCACTATTTGCCAGGCTGGAGTGGAAGGGTGTAGTATGGGAGGGAGGATGTGGCTCCTGATCTTGTACACCTTGAGGGGCCACCAGTGTACTGCCTGGAGGGGGGTCTCTCTGTGTGTGTGTGTATCTGTCTGCCCGTCTGTCCATCTGTCTGTCCCGTCCATCATCGGCAGTCTGGTCTGCTGTCCGTGCCTCCCTTCACGGCCTGAAGGCTTTGCTGAATGCCGTACCTGAAGGGGAGAACAGGGCGTAGATGAACAGGAGCCGGTTCAGTTGGGAGCCCGAGCCTTGTGCTGTGTGGGCAGAAGAAGTCAGACCTTCTTAGGGAGTCTTAGTGTGGGGTTGATGACAGATGACATGATGAGTCTACAGCTTGGCAGGAGGCCCATGGCATATGGTTATCAGAATCCTCTCTGTATATCTGGGGGCTGTTTCAGGAGAGGCAAGACAGCCTGCAATCATTGGGCAGCATCACTAGGTCTACCAACAGGGCAGATAAAGTACAAGACAGAACAAGATTTGTTCTGAGGTGCAGGGGACCTGCATCTTCTCACACACTAAGGAGACACTGGGGCTCCTGGTCCTCAGGGATGCCTGAGTGAGAACTGAAGGAATGGGGGCCAGGGAGATCCACCCCTCCCCCTTCACAGACATTGAGAGTGGACATTGGGGACAGGAATAGGGTGTGGGGACAGGAGCAGGGGTTGGGAACTGGTGGCTCTGAGCAGTTTCCTGCTTTCTTTGTGAGCAGAAGCCTAAGTGGACAATGCACATGTGGATTTTGGGGGTATTTATGTATTCACAAGCTGCTGGGTCATGACCCTCACACATATACATGAATGTGTGTGTGTGTGTGACTCCAGAATGTGGGAGCTTGAGGCAGGTGGAGCTGTGTGAACTCCAGGCTAGGCATATATAATAAGATCCAGTTGAAAGGAAAAAAAATAAAGAAATTAAGAAAGGAGGGACTCAGAATAAACTAGTTTTGAGTTTGAGTGAGTGCACTGTGATTTAATTCAGTGCTTCAGATCTCATCCTCACAAGTAATCGCTGGTCACAGATTGCACACAGTTTTATTTACCTGCACTGCCGTGGACCTCAGCCTGCAGGATGCAGAAACAGTGCACCTCGATGCACACTGACCAGAACCCAGGGCTCCAGGGCCACACACAGCTGGGGAACAGTTTCTCTGTGGGATGGGGAAGGTCTAGGCTCTTTCAGGGGAGCATGGACAGAAGGAGCCAAGGATTCTTGTCTCAAGTTCATAGAGAAGAGATCTAGAAGCATCCCAAGCCACCACCCCACATCAAACACTGTAGCAGTTTGGTTCTGCACAGTCTATGGCGGGTTGCCCAGTAACTGAACACTTGTGAGGTGTTTTTTGTTGTTGTTGTTTTTTGTTTGTTTGTTTGTTTGAGACAGGGTTTGTGTGTAGCCCTGGCTGTCCTGGAACTCACTTTGTAGACCAGGCTGGCCTCAAACTCAGAAATCCGCCTGCCTCTGCCTCCCGAGTGCTGGGATTAAAGGCGTGTGCCACCACACCTGGCTTACACTTTGGCGCTTTTAAGACATGCTCAATAAATGTATCTAGTTGAGCATGAGTCAATCTCTCTCTCTCTCTCTCTCTCTCTCTCTCTCTCTCTCTCTCTCTCTCTCTCCCTCACCCCCTTCCTCTTCTCCCCCCCTACACCCTTCAGAGTTCACACACCCTCATGGCTCTCTGTGATTTATTATTGTGCATCAGACATTGGACAGAACCAACAGTCAAGCTTGAGTTCCTGCCTCCCCTTCTGAATTCTGAATCTCTCGTCTCCCAGAGGACAATGTTGGTGGATGAGGCAGATAAAGCAGGCTGCGAAGAAGGCTGTCTGTGATAGGACAGGATGCAGGGGTGAGAAGGCAGGGGTCAGAAGCCTGGAGTCTGATCGCAGGTTGGACCCTCCCTGATTGGGGTCGTGAGCAGCTTTCTCCCCTCTCTGGTTCAAGGGCCTGCAGCAGAGCAAGTATCTCATATCCCTGATTCTTGAGCATCCTGGCAGGTGCTTTGGTGCTCATAGAAGGACACAGTCCTGTGGAATCTCGACCTTCATCTGTAACAGAAACCACAAAATCATGTCAGGAGCCTGCATTGCTTCCAGGAGGGGGATGTAAACCAGCCCTGAGGGTGGGTACCATGAGTGGCCAGCATCCATGGAGGTTGGAAAGATGGCCATCAGGACACCTTTATGCCTTCTACCACTGAGGGTACATATGATCCCACAGGCAGGCCCTTCTTCATTAATAGATCTGCCAAATGGGAGATATGGCCTTATCACCTCTCTGCTGCGGGACATCACTACAGGCCACTGTTCCCACAGTGACCTCCTTCCATGTCCCCTCCCACTTCCTTCCTGATCTCCTGAGGTTTCTTCCTCACATCACTGCACCCATGTTCATCGCCACCCTGAGGTCACACATAACATTATCAGTTCCCTAGCATCAGGTAGACCCTGCCCCAGGAGAGGAAAGGTCCAAGTGCAGGTCCCTCTGTGCCTCTGTGGCTGTGACACAGCTCCATTGAGCCCCATTGGCCACATGACAATGACAGGGAAGACAGGCTGCTTCATGGACCTGACAGTGGCTTCAGACTCCATGGGATCCCAGCCCTGTCAATCACTAGCTGAGTGTCCCTGAGCCAGTGGCCTCAGTTCGGAATCTCCTTTACACTCTCTCCATGAGGGTCAGTGTGGGGGTGCATGTGTGTGTGTATGTGTATGTCCATGTGTGCATACATACATGCGTGTGTGCATGTTCATGTGTGTGCAATGCATGTGTGTGCATGTGTATGTATGTCTACATGTATAACAGCACACAGATGAAGATCAGAGGACAACTTGGGGGATTTGTTTTTCTCCTTCTACCATATGGGTTCTAGGCACCAAACCCAGGTCTTCAGTGTTGGCAGTGCCTTTACCCACTGAGCCACCTTGCCAGCCCATGATAGCTCTGAATGGTGAGAAAATGGCTTTAAAACAAGGCTAGCAGCTGGCCTCCACAGGACTGTGGAGACCTTTAGAAAAAGACCACGTCTCAGTGAGAATATTCTCAAAGTAGATGGAATGTCCAAAGCTGTATGCAAGGGGACAGGATGATGACAGGGTCTCACCGGCACACCCCAGGGGCCCACGAGGCACGTATCACAGTTCCTAAAGCACGAGGACTGCAGCCAGCTGGAAGCTTCTTTTGCCAACAGCCCCCAGCCCAGTAGGTTGGTACCAGCCACGTTCCTTGTTGGGTCAGCAGGGTCCAGGATCACAGGCCTGCAGAGCAACATTCAGAGAACAGAAATGACCAGCTGGCTATTGCCACAATACAAGTCACTTCACAGGGCCGGGGAGGATCCCAGCAGAGCATCCCTATCCAAAGTTTGTCCTTTGTCCCTGCCCCACAACATACACAAGACTGGAGGGATCCTTGGGCATGACCTGGAAAGCCTGGGTTCAAATCCTCTACCCTTTAGTAGCTGTGTGTCCTGGGACAGGTCCCTCAGAGTCTCTGATCTGTGAGATGAGGAGTGTTGGACCAGACAGGCTCAAAGAATGGGATGTGGAAACTGAACACAACACAGAATGAAGACATGTCACTCCCTAGGGTGACAATAGTACTCTATTATTTACAGGTAATTTATCCACCTCAGGTCTTTGGTGCCTCACAGTCTTTATGATGCTGTCACTGTTGGAAAATCTCAGTCCCCACTCCATGTCCCCCCTGCCTTTCCTTTGCTGATTGGGTTGGGACAATGTCAGAGCCTTGGTCTCCTCATCTGCAGACAGGAGAGCCCACCCCTGCCCCCCTCCCCCAGGGCTGTAGGATCTCATGTCAATCAGGAGACAGCAGGACAGTGCTCAGTACTGGAGATGCTGCAGACACAGAGCTCCCACCTCCCCCTTTAAACACAAGTGCAGCCTGACCCTCCACGGGGATCACAGCCATGTGGGGACAGACTACCTGTCTTTTTGGAGCTTTTTGTGCAGGTATTCAGAGACCTTCGTGTTTCTAAAGTCATAATACACTGTCCAGTAGATTCGAAGCCACTTGTACTTGGTGACCAGTTCCAAGACAGTTCGGAAGCCCTGGGCTGTGTTGAATTCGCAGTCTCTACTCCCACTTTCCCAGGCATAGACTGTGAGCAGCTCCAGGGCATACTGTGGGGGCAGCGGCTTCCCCAGCTTCTCCTTACACTGAGAAGAGAAAGGCAATGAGAAACATGTTTGTTTTTCTCCTTCTACCATATGGGTTCTAGGCACCAAACCCAGGTCTTCAGTGTTGGCAGTGCCTTTACCCACTGAGCCACCTTGCCAGCCCATGATAGCTCTGAATGGTGAGAAAATGGTGTGGGGGACACCTCTCACAGCTGCCACCTAATGACGCCATTATACACCCAGTTATTTAGATTCAGTCTATAGCCCTTCCTGTGCAAGAGCTGAGTGGTTGCTCCACAAAGACAGAATTCACTAGCAGGCACAGGAGGAATCAAGACACCATGAGTGACAGCTAGGAGTGAGGGTGGGGGCGGAACATAAGGAGTGCTCACTATGGAGCACTATGGTTTTTTTTTTTTTTTTCATGATCTCTGAAGTAACTGGGAAGGGGCTAGTGAAGAGGCTCAGGGATAAAGTACCTCCCTCCCCATGTGCGGGTGAGAACTGGAGGTCAGATCCTCAGCATCCACGTGAGTGTCACTCTCTTGACTCATAATCCTAGCTCAAAGATCTGGAGATGGGGCTTCCAGGGGCTGCAGGACTGTCCAGAATGCTGATTCAACACACTGTGTGTCACCCATGAGACCCTGATTTATTATATAAGGTATAGAGTGACTGAGGACCAACCCTCACACTTTGACCTCCACATTCTTATGCTCATACAAGCACACACAAATACATTGGTCCCATGCACAGATACACACACACACATGAATACCTTGCCACCATATTTTAAAAGATCAAGAAAATACTGAGAAATCATCCATTGAAAGAGATCGTAGCTAAAGAGGACAGGAAAATTGAAACCATGGAATGTGGCAGGAAGGGTTTACCAAAGAGGGAACCAGACAGAGAAAAACACACACAAAAAAAGCAGCAGGCATGAAACAGTGAATTAGACACAGCTCAAGAGAGAATTAGCTGATTGGAAAACAGACTAGAAGAAATCACTTAGAACAAGCACAGAAAGCCCTCCCTCTTCTCAGGTGCCCTCCTTCTTGTCTTTTTCCTGCAGCATAACCTTCCCCTACTGTTCCCCCAAATCCTTGTTTCTCTGAATCCCTCTGCTCTGCTCCCCTTGTAGTCAAAGTTCCTCCTCCATTTTCTAACTTCTGTTCTTGTGTCTTCTTGTACTGTTTGAGGAACTTGAAAGACAGGAATGCTGAGAGGCAGGTCGAGGAAGGAGGCTGTTGTGTGAAGTTTCAGAAAAGCAGCTCCACCACTTGGGCTGCTTTTGTGATATCTTTGCATTAAGAGTCAACAATTTCTTGTCAACTGGGGCTGAAAATCAGCTCTGATTAAGAAGAGACTTGCACCATGGGGGCCAAGTCTTCTGGAAAGTGTATCCTCTGGTCAGCACACTATAGCTGGGATTCAGGGACCTCAAGATGGAATCTCCAGTTGGCAGCAATACCCAGTTGCAGAGAGGTGTTCTTGGTGGTAAGGCTTTAGTCTCATGGAAGCTGCAGATTTGGAGGCGTCACAGGGAGCAGCTGAGGCCTGGCACTGGGATTGGCCAGGGATGCCATTGTTGAAAATGCAGTGGAGACCCCGAGATACTGGACTTGCCCTGAGCAGGAGATGTCTGCCAGGAACAGAGCAATGTGAGAACTGAGCTGGCCTGAGCCTGACACCTGCTGTGTGTGCTGTGGATGGCAGAGTCTGAGAAGCTCAGAGAACTGTGAATCCTGGATATCAGATACTGAGCCCTTTGCTCTTCTGGGCTTTGCTTGTGATTTGATCTGATGGTGACAATGCCCTGATAAGAAAGTATTTAACTTGTGTTTTCAATTTTATGGATCCCACACTTCAGAGAGAAATCTTTTTAAGTGTTGAAATTGAAAAATGGGATTTGATTTTTAAAGCTGTATTGTGTTTTAGGGTGTGATATTGACATGAGATCTTAGAGAAAATCAAGAAAGCAAAGGTTATGGAGGGGTGTGTGAGCATCAACTTGAAAGAGGATTAGTTTGGGAACGATACAGATTTCAACCGACTACAGATGACCCTGGCCTCATGCTGTTTGTATTCTGATGTTAATTCTGCTTCCTCAGGAGGGGTTGCCCCCGATGAACAGACCATCATGTACTCAAGTGATGTCAGGTGAACTTTCTCCCCATTTTTTTTTTTGATTTTTTTCAAGACAGGGTTTCTCTGTGTAGCCCTGGCTGTCCTGGAACTCACTCTGTAGACCAGGCTGGCATTGAACTCAGAAATCCGCCTGCCTCTGCCTCCCAAGTGCTGGGATTAAAGGCATGTGCCACCACTGCCCGGCACTTTCTCCCCATTTTAGCTCATCAATAAAGGAGACTGTGATTGGGCAATTGTATTGGAGGCTCAAGAGTGGAAACCAGGAGAAGGAGAGGAAGAATGTGCAGGAGAGTAAGAGAGAGTATAGAGGAAGAGGAGGAGAAGCCACAACAGATCAGAAGCACGTGGCCCAGAGAAACTGTAAGTAGCAAAGGGTCTTATAGCTGGAGATTAAGTTAGTATAGGACTAGATGCCATGTCTGGGCATGTGTGTTGTAATCTAAAGAAGTCTAAGTGAGCCATGGAGATAAGACAGTAAGAAGAATTCCTCCATGGTCTCTGCTTCAGTTACTGTCCTGACTCCCCTCAATGATGCCCTGTGACTGGGATGTGTAACCAAGTGAGGCCTTTCCTTCCCAAGGCACTCTTGGTCATGTGATAAAGCCATCATGTCCATAGACATCCAGCTAGACTAGACCTCTTCTCTGGCCTGAATCCCACTCTCTACACATAGGGTCCACAGGATCTGGGTCAGATGCCTTACCAGTTGATACCAGTGCTTGACCAGACGAATGAGATTCTTCAGCTTGGGTGCACGATCCTCCAGGAACTTCTGATGGAAGTCTGTGAAGCAGATGGAGAACTCGCCCTCCTTCTTCAGGGTGGTGCACTCATGGATGAGTTGGGCATAGATTTTGTTGTACAAGTAGGGTTCGGCATACTTGTTGTTTCTCAGTTCATCTATAAAGAAAGTATCTCTCATGTTTAGACTCATCCCTGCTCTGTGGATCTTCCTTCTCTCTAGGGTCACAGTCACTCTCTATGGGGTTCAATGAACAGGACAAAGTTTGTCCGCAGCAAGCATCACTCCCATTACAGCCATGAGCCCACCACACCTCTGGACTGCATACATGAATTGGTCCTGGAAAGTCTGTGCCACCAAGTGCTCATAGTAGGTTGCATTGCTCACAAGTGTGGAGACAGTGGTGGGAAGAAACAGCACTCAATGGTCACACCCAAGAGAGCTACACAGTCATCTGTTAATGGCCAACCATGTTCTGGTGTGCCGTGCATTCTACTGCATTTGTATATCATATCTCCTGCTTACAGTCTCTGCCATATTTTGAGATGAAGGGTGGATTGTGTGCACATGGATGTGGTAAACACATATTCAGAGTCCACAAAAGGAGATGGGGTGTTTTCCTGTATAGTTTGTCACCCCTCCCTTTGCAGCAGGGTCTCTCTGTGGACATGGAGTTTGGCTGGCATCCATCAGGCCACAGAGACTCTCCTGTCTCTGTTCCCGTAGTAACAGGGATACAGGTCAATGTGTGGAACTTCCTAAGAGTAGGTGGGCATTGGGGATTTGAACTCAGGTCCTTATGCTTGTGCAGCAATCACCCTTATCCACTGAGCTGTCTCCCCAGCCACTGTGTGTTCAGTGCATGGTTCTCTGTAGTGACCAAGTCAATGTCATGTGGTTTTGATTGTCCAGTTCCTGAGAGAGTCAGGATATGGTGGTGATGGTGTGTGTGTGTGTCCTGTGAACTTGTATTGTGTATGGGCAGCAGGCTATGGAATTGAGGTATGTGTGGCTATGTGAGGGTGGGTGTGCACATTTGATTACACTAGTTAGACAGCAGGCTATGCCTTCCTTAAGTGTGTTCATGGGTGTGGCCACGGTTGCATCAGGCCACACCATCGAGCTCTGATGTTAACACAAAGCAAAATCACTCACAGATGGAGGATGGACACACCGAGTCACTCAGTGACCCAGGGAGTTCCCAAGAGCTTAATTTTGACTTCCTGACCCAGCACATAGTAGATCTCATTTGCTAAGTCACCCATGGTAAGGCTGTAACTGGGGTCCTCTTTTGGGCTGTCACCCACACCAGCATTCCCAAGGTGGCCCTACTGTGAGGAAGCTGCTTTGCTACTGGAAAGCTGCCACAGGCTTCTGCAGGAGCGCCCTCCCAGCTCATTTCTGGGTCACCCCCCTTGAAGCCCCCTCTACTGAGCAGGGTTCTAACACTCCTGCAACTTCCCACAGCAGGCTGCCCTGCTCCTACTCCCAGGCTAGCCCTCTCAGTCCCTGCTGCCTGAGACTCTGGACTGTTTCCATGGCTCTCCTAAGCCAAGGGTGTGTCTCTAAGTTAACAGCAGCAGTTCACACAGTGGCCAGCAGGGTGTGCTGTGATTTCCCCAAATGTAAAGCCTAAGTATTCTCTAATTGCCCCAAGACTCCACTGTGCTCTCAGGGATGTTCCTGATTGTCTTTGGATAGAGTTGTGCAATTTGTAATTTTGGATACTCCCATTGTGTCAGGCCTGGTGTGAGAGATTCTTAATGTAGAGCACCATTAATATGCAATTATATAACATGTGTGTAAGTGTGGGAGGTTGGTGTGTGTGTGTGTGTGTGTGTGTGTGTGTGTGCGCCAGGTTTCCAGTTTCCCAGGGGGGGCACATAGCTCCTCCAGGAAGTTCTGCATCCTGCACCCCATCCTCACCCCCATGCATGGACACCCAAGCCTCTGCACAGATCTGAGGTTTCTCATTCTTTGATAGCAGATGGGACAGATATTCATTTTTAGCTGTATCTCTAGTTCCACTTTATAGACACAGAGTTCCCACACTCAGGCATGAAGAGAGCTGTTCACCATGTAACCGTTCTGTAGGATGTCCCCAAGCTGGGGAGAAGGCTCTGTGGGTAAAGGGCTTCTTACATAAATATAAGGACCCAAATCAAAATGCCAGCACCCAGGTAAAACAGCTGGGCTTGCAAGGGTTGGAGAGTCCACACCTCAAATCCCATGCTGGGGAGGTAGAGACAGGAGAATCTCTCAGGCTCACTGTCTGACCAGATATGTGGATCTGTCAGCTTCATGTCAACAATCTCCAAAGAGAAGGATAGGGAGGAGGAAGGAGAGGGGGAGGGGAAAGAAGGAAGGAAGGAAGGAAGGAAGGAAGGAAGGAAGGAAGGAAGGAAGGAAGGAAGGAAGGAAGGAAGGAAGGAATTCACTTAGCTTCTAGGGAGTGGAAGATTCCAAGTGTACTCCTGAACTTATGTCTAAGGGTATTTGTTTACAGCAGGGACTAGGCAACCCCTCACCCCAGCCCTGTGCTGTACCTAATTGACATCCTGAGGCTCCAGGTGCCAGAGATTGTGGGTTCAGCTCCATCAGAGCACACACCCCACCTGATCCCAGCCCCTTACTGCAAGAGCCATGAAGGTGGGGCAGCAATCTCCAGGTCAACCTCTCAACCAAAATAGGCTCCTAAGTAACCAATTCTCCAAGGCTGGCATCTGACCATTACCCACACGTGCAGACATGTGAACAGACATCTGCACACATGTGAACATGCTACCCCAACACACATACACACACCGACAAATAGAAGAGAGGATTCAGCCATGAGGAAGGGCAGGCTGAGCCTCTGCTGCTGGCTGACTTACACAGTACATCATAGGCTGGCTGCACATCAAATTCTACCTCCTTCTGGCACTTGGGAGAGCTCAGCTTGAAGCTCAGAGACCTGGAGTTGGGCTGCTCTGAGCTCTGAACCTCAAACTTCTCTCTCAGTTGTTTCTCTTGCTGCAGCTGACACAGGTGTCTCCAAATTTCCTCAATGAACTCTCCCCGTCGCTTTAACTGCTCCTCAAAGCTGGTGAGATTGTTAAGAAACACCACCAGTTTAGCCTCTGACTTGCCCTTGAGTGCAGTGTGTTCACCATAGGAGCCGCCCTAAAAGACAAGGATGAGGATGACAAGGGACAGAGAGAGTCGTGCCAGGCAGTCCAGATGCTGAACAGTATGTAGGAGTCCACCACTGAGCGTGAGAGATGGATAGAGAAACCTGGCACATATATACCATGCTTAGATAAACGAACTCTGTACCAAAACTCAAAGGTCGCAGAGCAAATGTTGAAACTAAGGAAAGTGAATTTACAAAAAGGAACATTTTGAGAAAACAAGAATAAATTATACTGCAGAGATCCTCCCTAAATAAAACACTGAGCACAATCACTAACAAACACACTTGCACCCCTGACATAGATGAGTGGACATTACAACACGACATTTCTGCAGCCTTTACAGTGACTGAGGCAGGAACTGCTGTCATACAGTCCCATGGGACAGATGGAAACATGGGCAATGAGCTTCCACCAGTCCAGTCATCCAGTCATCCAGCAGTGGGGTCTCTGTTCTGTCCTCTGCCCTCTGCCATAGCTGGGATGCACATGAGGACACTGGGCACAGAGCAGGTAGGTAACTCACACCCCACTAAGGACTGCAGGCTGGCTTCTGAGAGTCCTCTCCCACCCCATCCCGATGAGCTCAGGCTAATGGGACTCACCATCACAACCCTGGATACCCTCACAGGGTGGGTGGCACCTTGGAAGCATCTCTCCTTCAGGAAAGCACCTATGAAGTCCACGTCTGCTCTGGCCTCAGCATGGAAGCTGGAATCGGGAAGGAGATGATCACGTATGAACTTGTCCAGCTCACAGGCCGGGGTGCTGCTGAGATCCTTCACCATTTTATGGCCAGGGGTGTTTGCTGACTGCAGCACTGCCTCTGGAAGCCAGTTGTCCATTATTTTCATAGCAGGTTTTTCGTTCCTAGGCAAGGCGGGGCTATACATATCAGACCTCTGCATCTGCCATCTCTGGCTCCCAGGCTCCCTGACACTCTGGAGTTTGTTTACCTGCTGGCATTTCTTTGGATTCTCATCACAGTAGGCAGGAGGCAGGAGGCAGCATAAACATAGTTTCTGTTGTTTTTACCTTCTTAGTCTTGGAAAAATGGTCTTATAGTCTCCTAGACTTTTTACAGCATAAGACACACACACACACACACACACACAAACCCACACCCACACATCGATAAAACAAGAAGAACAAGTGAGAGAAATCCAGAAGATTCCTGGCACCCGTTTCAGCACAGCTGTGTGGGTTTATGACTGGTCCATACTTATTGATTGATGTCGATCAGCCTGCCAGAGTTCAGAAAGAGCTGGAAAGGGAGCGCTTACTCAGCAGCACGTCTCAGACACTGAAAACACACGAGAACTTGATAAGATTGAATGGAGGCTAGAAGCTTCCAGGACTGGGCCTAGATTAGCAAACATGGGCATGAAACCTTCAAGACAGCAATTACAGCAGGAGAATAAAAGATACTTTTCCAATATAGCATGATGTAGTAGACTTACTTTTCTAAATAAGAGTCAAATCATATATGTAGTGTATAGGTGGAAATTAAAATATATATAAGTTTAACACACAGCCTTTTGTTACAAATTTTATGCTAAATTTCCTCACAGATTTTTTTAACCATTCTCAAACAGTTCCCACATCTTGTGATATAAAGTTTATATAGAGGGCTGGAGAGATGGCTCAGTGGGTACAAGCACTGGCTGATCTTCCAGAGGTTCTGAGTTCAATTCCCTGCAACCACATGGTGGCTCACAACCATCTGTAATGGGATCCGATGCCCCCTTCTGGTGTGTCTGACAGCTACAATACTCATATAAGATAAATAAATAAATAAATCTCTTTTTTTATATAAAAAAGGGGGGTTATATAAAACAGAGAGATCTCTCTACCATTTATGTGCTAATTTGTACACGAGGTCAGTAAAAGCATTCAGTGCTTGACAAAGATCTGATAGAAGCTGATTGACTATGGGTAGTTTAAACTTTTAAGCTTTGCAAGCTGGGGTGGGTACAAATACATTTGTGGACCCTATGGAACTTGACCATAAATTATATGCTCCTTTTCTTTAGGAGCCATCTAGAAAAGCATTGCAATCAATGTCTATAGGATTTTTACATGGAACTTTAGGGAATGCCCAGGGAGTTTCATTTTTTAATCTTAAAACCTCTGGGGTAATAATTATTATAGATCCCAAGTAACATGCTACTGTTTTCTGTCAATTATTATCCAGGTGGACAAATATTCAACCTTCATTTTATTTATTTAATGGAACAATAAATTCTGTAAGCTCTTTATCAGCCAGGGGTTATTTCTATGAGCTATTGTGAGAGCTAGCTGTGTTGAAGTTTAAATAATTGTGCCTAAGCGATCCATAAAACAAAACTGCCTCTAACCCGTAAGCCCCTTGCCCAAGGCCAGAAACTTCCTGAGATGCTGGGGGCTGCCATGTTTATATGATGACAAACTACCTGCTTTTGCTCCCCTAAATAAGCTTGTGGGACTCAACTGCACAGGATGTGTTTGATCACAGGCGGGTGGGAGGTTAGCAGGCAGGAGGTATCTTAGGAGGTAAGCTTGTCCCTGATTGGACCTGGTAGGAAACACTTAGCCTGGTGGGGTTGTCTTTAATAAGCCTCTGCAAAATGTGGCTCCTGGCCATTCCTGGGGGCCCTGGAATGATCCTGGCCCTCGATTCCATCATCTTGGCCCCAATTTAATTCAAGCTTGTGTCAAATTTTTGCTCAGAAATTGTGGGAGTGGTCTTTCTCCTCAACTCTCAGGTCTGAGACTACTGTTTGGCAGCAGCGTTACTGAATGAACACAGTAGCAGCCCGCTCTGTTCAGCAGCTGCCTTTCCCATAGAATTCCACAAGAGTTTCCAGAAAGCAACTTATAATGCTAAGCAGATAGGAGGTTAACAATGGCACGACCCAAAATATTACGGTTTGCTCTTCCACTTCACCTACCATGAAAGTTAAGCTTCGTTCATGTATTGATCAGACGAGCAAGAGAAGAGAAATCCCTCCATATATAGAATGACCAACACCTCAGGGACTATAAACAGCTGTGGCTCATGCACTGTATGTCCTGATAGTAGCCCTTCCAGAAGCTGTGCCTGGCTTAGTTTTCCCTATAAAGGGACCTTTGATATTGAGTTATTCCCACTCTGAGAGAAAAACGAACCACGTTTAAACCAAAATCAAGCAACAAGGAAACCCTTAGGCTTGGGCTGAGCTGGCTCACGCTGAAGCAATGGAGCCTGCCTGCTGCTCCCTGGAACTGTTGCTGCCTGGGCCTCTCTCTGCATTGGGGCTGCTGGGAAAAGGGCCCAGGGCCTGAGGGCTTGGGGTTCAGTGAGCTTGCTTAAGAGAGTGGAAGCAGAGTGGATGGCTGGAAGCCAAACCTGTGGGTGTATTGGGCCTGCCCTGCCCATGCCTGGGCCTGCCTGACAGAAAATGCTTACTCTCTCTCTCTCTCTCTCTCTCTCTCTCGCTCTCTCTCTCTTTGTGTGTGTGTGTGTGTGTGTGTGTGTGTGTGTGTGTGTGTGTGATATTTTTTAAATTACCTGACAGGGATTTTATCTTATTACATCTTTCTTTTTCATGAGCTCTATGAAAACCCACATTAATTCCATTTGATCACTTAAGCTTGTGAACACTTAGCAGTGAGAGACCCAAGTTTCCTGCCCCTAATTTCTATTTTAGAAATAACTTTTCTTACCTTCCTTGAGGACCAAGCCATTAGGTGCCATTTGTCAGGGGCCCTGCAATCTCGAAGGCTGGCAGACAACTGATCCCCATAAGGTAAAGAAATTAATATACCTGCTAATGTTGCAATTTATCTATTTCTGGTTACTGAGAGCACTTAAAGACAGCAGAAGCTCAATCCAAAGACAAAGAGAACACATTTACGTTATTGAGAGTAATTAAAGATCAACATTCACAGTATGTAAAGAGCAACAATGAATCAATAAGAAGACAGCTCCCAAGAGAAAACCACAGACAAAACACAAGGCAGGTGCTTCCCAGAAAGAGAAGAAAATGGCTACTAAGAAAGACAAACTAGTCTTAGGCTGCAGGCAGGACCCACTCTAGCAGCCTCATTCAGAGGTACCGGTGTTTGACCAGCAGGATTCAGTTCTTATGCTTGAAAAGGATACTGTTCAATAGTTCTTTTGGAGCTTTGTGCAGCTTCCCTGGGTGTCAGCTACTGGGGAGGAGGGAGGAGTAGAGCTGGGGTGTGTGCCCAGTGTCCCAGGATCCCTTTCAGTGGGGAGAGGTGGCCCTGAACCTCAGCATGGGCTCTGTCAGTAACCCTCGCTGACCTTCCTCTTTCAGAGCAACAGTGGCCAGAGGCCACCGGTCAGTCTTGAAGTCCTGTCAAAGTGTTGTAGAGAGCTGTGTGTGTCAGGGCTTTAGGTAGCCCTGCAGGATCCATCATAACCTCTTACTGTGCATAAGGATTCTCCTAGCTACACAACTTGGGGAGTTGAGCTGTGCCCGTGTGCAGCAGATCACCCCATCTGGGCTTGTTGAGGTTACACATCTCATGGACTCTCACACAAATACCCAGCTGTTCCCTAGTGCTTGCTGTGTGCACTTCTGCTCTAACTGCTTCTGGCCTGGGTTGTATTGCTGGGGAGACTGAGGGGAGGGGAGAGCTTGTGCAGCTTACAGAAGGCCTTGTCCCTGCAGATGAATCCTTTTCTGTGTGATTTTTAAGGTAAGCAACCCTCTCTCTGGGCTCAGTAGGGACGTCCATTGATCTGCATTGTTTCCCAGAGTGACCTGTGGTAGGACTGTTTTTCTGTTAATCCTTGGGACCTTAGGAGAAGGGATACAAATTGCCCACATCCCCCATTCCCTGGAAGGAATTCAGCCACACCTGAGATGCAGAAGCAGGCTCTGTCTCCCAGACCCAAGCCTCCTTCCACATCTCCAGCTCAGATGCAGCCTCAGGAACTGTCAGGTGACCCGAGACCTGCCCAGGACAATCTCTAGTCTCACTGTGCCCCTCCTAGGTCCCTATGATGCCCCTGCATCAGCAGGTTTACCAGGATTAAGGCAGCTCAGGGTTTATCTCCCCCTAGTTACACACATAATTACCTTCAATCCCATGCCCATGCCCATGCCCATGTATTTAAATCTAGCCTCCGTGGACGAACACAGTTGTTTGACATTCTGAGTCTGACTTATTCCCAAAAGATGAGGCAATCTAGAACCTTATTGGCTTTTGGCTTTTGTTTGTTTGTTTGTTTTTAACATAGATTCCCCTTTCACTTTTCAGGGCTGACTAGTATTCCCCTGCACATATGCCAGCTTTCTCTACATCCTTTATCCTGGTTGTTGGGCTCCTAGACTTTTCAACTTCTGGACCGATAGGGCGGCTCCCATACTCCCTTGCCAATTTTTCTCATCATTGTCTTTCAGAGTGGCTCCTTTGACAGTGACACAGACATTAAGGACACAACAGAAGTCAACATCACAGTCTTTTTAAAAGGTCTCAATTGTTATAAAGCAGTGTATAAGTGTCAGGGAGAGTTCCTGAAGGAAATTAAGAAACAGCTGTGCAAACTACCAGGGGAGAAAAAGTTTCAATTGCATTATGAAGTTCAGAATCCAGAGGAGCCCAGCCCCCTGTTTCTGAGCTTCAAGCTGAGCTCCCCTGAGCTGCAGCAGGAGGTGGAATGTAGAGCGTGGCTAGTCCGTAAAGTCCTGGGTAAGTCAGAAAGCCTTAGGGCCTCAGCTTGGCCTTTCCACCTGACTTCATCCTGCCTGCTGTCTGTCTGTCTGTCTGTCTGCCTGCCAGTCTCTCTCTGTCTCTGTCTACTTCCCTCTCCCTGCCCCCTGCTTCTTCTTTTCCTTCCCCCCCCTGCCTCCCCCCTGTCTCTCTCTTCCTCCCTCTCTCCTTTCCCCTCCCCCCTCTCCTTTTCCCCAAACCCTCCTGTCTCTCCCTTCCTCTCCTCTCTCCCTTTCCTTCTCCTTCTCTCCCTCCTCCTCCTCCTCCTTCTTCCTCTCTCTCTCTCTCTCTCTCTCTCCCTCTCCCTCTCCCTCTCCCTCTCCCTCTCCCTCTCCCTCTCCCTCTCCCTCTCCCTCTCCCTCTCCCTCTCTCTCTGTGTCTTTCTCCCTTTATCTTTCTGTTGCTCATGGATTCCCTCGTGCATGGGGGTGTTGCATGTTGATACATTGTGTCTGAGTTTGATCTGGATGGAGGTTATACACCTCAGGAGCCATCCATTCTTTTGAGACCTAATCTCTCCCTGGTTCAGAATTCACCAACTAAGGTTGACTGTCTGGGCAAAAAGCCACAGGGACCCTCGAGTCTCCACCTCCCCAGCCCTGTGGTTACAATCCTACCCCCACCACTCCCTGTTTTTTTTCCCTGAGTCCTGGGAGTCTGACATGGGTCCTCATGCTTATGAGACAAGTGTATTACTGAACCATCTGCCAGCCCATACCTTCTATTCCTGAACTGAAAACAATCCATCCAGAGTATTTCCTTAAAGGCAATCTGTGGAGGAAGGGTATTAGAATTTTGGGAGCGAGAATCCATCACAGAAGGATGTTAAGTGGGATGCTGGCTCAGTTATGGGATGGGGGCATCTTAGATACCCTCCTTGGTATACCAGTGCTATTCCTGACAGACTATGGATTTGGTCTTTCTAAGCACGAGACAGCATAGAACTCCCTGAAAATTAATAACTCATGAATCTTCTCCCAAGAAGAATGGGAACCCTCAAACCTGTGCAGAGAGAGGCCTGTGGGAGTGTTTGTGACTAATGGAGAAATTCTCAGGGAAACTCTGTCACACTTAAGAAATCCATACACCCAGCCAGTGCCACCCAACCTCATACATGCACACACTTGTTATACCATTACACATTAAAGGCTCCTCTACATGAAGATCTCACAGTAGGCCTTTCACACAGTGTGTCTTCAAAATTACAAATTGCCCAATCTACCCAAAGAAAACCATGAACAGCCATGAAAGACCAGTATGGGCTTGGGGCAGTTAGAGAATACTTGAGGCTTTTCATTTGGGGGAAGCACAACACCCCCTGCTGGCCACTGTGTGAACTGCTGCTACAACTTAGAGACACGCCCTTGGCTTAGGAGAGCCATGGAAACAGTCCAGAGTCTCAGGCAGCAGGGACTGAGAGGGCCAGCCTGGGAGTAGAACCAGGGCAGCCTGCTGTGGGAAGCTGCAAGAGGCTTAGAACCCTGCTCAGTGGAGGGGGCTCAGAGGGAGTGACCCAGAAATGAGCTGGGAGGGTGGCTCCTGCAGAAGCCTGTTTTGCTCATAGACTTCCCCAGCCTGTGGCAGCTTTCCAGTGAGGAAGTAGCGACACTAAAAAAAAAGGGGGGGGGGGCTAGCCTAGGGATACCTGTACCCAGCTCTGAGGTGTGGTGAGGCCATGGCTAGATGAGGAGATATGCTTGCTGTGGACAACCTCTGCTCTGTTCACTGAACCCCATAGATAGTGATTCTCACTCTAGAGAGAAGGAGGCTCCTCAGAGGAGGGTTGAGCCTATACATGAGCGAAACTTCCTTTATAGATGAACCGAGAAAAAACAAGCAACTTGACATTAAACTCTACAATGAAATCTACTCCGAACTCATCCATGAGTGCACCACCCCGGACCTGGAGGATGTTGTTGATTCGGACTGGAATGGTGATTTCGCCCTGAGCTTCACGGAGCTCCAGAAAAACTTGCTGAGATATCGTCCCCCCCCAAGTTGAGGAACCTCATCTGTCTGGTCAAGTACTGGCATCAACTGGTAAGGTATCTGGCCCAGTCCCTATGGGCCCTGTGTGTACAGAGTGTAGATGCCAGACAGGGATAACGTCTATTCCGGTTTTTGCTGTCTATGGACATGATAGCTTTATCACATGACCAAGAGCGCCTTGGGAAAGAAAGGTCTCACTTGGTTACACATCTCAGTCACAGGGCATCATTGAGGGAAGTCAGGACAGTAACTGCAGCAGAAACCATGGAGGAATTCTGCTCACTGGCTTCATCTCCATGGCTCACTCAGATTGCTTTATTACAGAGCGCACACACCCAGGCATGGCACCAACCACATTCATCACTGACCACGAACATGTCCCCACAGACAGCCCTAAACCAGACTGGATAAGGCATTGTCTTAAGGGTATCCCCTGCTTGATGACACTAGCTTATGTGTCGTTGACAAAAACTCATTTCACAAAGTACCCATCCTCAGGTTGATGCTCACACACACACACACACACACACACACACACACACACACACACACACCTCTACTGAACCATAACCTTTCCTTTCTTGATTTTCCCTAAGATCTCGTGTCAGTATCACATCATAAAATACAACATAGCTTTAAAAATCTCAAACTTATTTAAAATTCCAGACTCTAGATTAGTCTCTTAACTGTGGGCTCACATAAAATTAAGAGCACAAACTAAATGCTTTCTTATTCCAAAAGGGAAGAATTAGGTCACTGTCACAGTCAGATTAAAACACAACCAAAGACCAGCAGAGCAAAAGGCTCAGTATCTGATATCTGGGACTCAGTTCTCTGAGCTTCTCTGGCTCTGCCATCCACAGCACACACAGCAGGTCTCAGGCTCAGGCCAGCTCTGTTCTCACATTGCTCTGTTCCTGACAGTCGTGTCCTGCTCAGGGCGAGTCTGGTATCTTGGGGTCTTCACTGCCTTGAGGCTGCACTTTCACCAATGGCTTCTCCTGGCCTCTCTCAGTGCCAGGCCTCAGCTGCTTCCCATGACCCCTCCAATCCTGCAATTTTCATGGGACTTACTGGTCACACTGGAGAGAGTCATCTAACTCTCTCTTCAGCCACATCTATTTCACTGTTTTCTGGTTGCTGCTTCATCTCTGTCTTTGGATTTCTGCATCTTTATTTGGCCATATTTCCTGTCCTTCTCTCTGGTATTTACTACTTGCCATTTCAAGCTACTATTTCTCTAAACTTGTGACTTCTCATTATTTTCAGGGTTTCTCTACTGTGTTTGTGGCATTTGTATATGTGTGCCTGTTCGTGGGAACACATGTCTTTGTGTGTGCTTGTATGTGCATAAGAATGTGAGGGCCAGAGTGTGAGGGCAGGTCCTCAGTCACTCCCCACCTTGTAAACTCAGTCAGAGTCTCACACAGGACACACAGTGTGCTGGATCAGCAGTTCTGGACAGTCCAGAAGCCCCTGGAAGCCCCAACTCCATCACCTGATGCTGAGATGATGAGTTGGTTTCCTCATTGGCTTGGCCCATGTTTAGGCTCTTACCTACACTTTGCAAGGTTGTACGGGGTCGGGGCACCTTATCCACTGAGACATCTTCCCAGTTACTACAGAGACCATGAAAGAACTTCCACAGTGAGTACTCCTTATGTCCCGCCCCTACCCTCGCTCCTGGCTGTCACTCATGGTGTCCTGATTCCTTCTGGGCCTGTTAGTGAGTATGGAGCACAAGGTGTTCACCTCAGCCACTCAACTCTTAGCTGTAGCATAGGAGAAGCCTGAGACGAAGTGACTAGGTGTGGCTGTGTGACAATAACCCGGTCATGACATCATCAGGTGGCAGCTGAATTGAGCCTGTGAGAAGTGTCTCCCTCAACACCAGAGCTGAGAGCCCCGTGTTTTCTCATTGCCTTTCTCTTCTCAGTGTATGGAGCAGCTGGGGAAGCCTGTACCCCCACGGTACGCCCTGGAGCTGCTCACAGTCTATGCCTGGGAACAGGGGAGTAGAGATGCTGATTTCAACATAGCCCGGGGCTTCCGGACCGTCTTGAAACTGATCACCAAGTACGAGTATCTTATAATCTACTGGACAGTATATTATGACTTTCGACACAAAGAGGTCTCTGACTACCTGTACACACAGCTCCAAAAGGACAGGTAGCTTGTCCCCACATGGCTTTGCTCCCCGTGGCTGTCAGGCTGCAATCCAGTGAAAAGGGGGGAGGTGGGAACTCCGTGTCAATGCAGCATCTCCTGTATTCGAGACTGTCCTGATGTCACCTGGTTGAGATGAAGCCCTAGAGCCCTGGTGGGCAGGGGTGGGCTCTCCTGTCTGCAGATGAGGAGACCAAGGCTCTGACATTGTCCAGACCAAGCAGCAAAGGAAGAGGGAGGACATGGAGTGGGGACTGAGATTTTCCAAGAGTGACAGGGTCATTAGGCTGTGATGCACCAAAGACCAGAGATGGGGTCCCAGGTCACACAGCGAATAAAGGGTAGAGGATTCAACCCCAGCCCACCTAGGTCATCCCCAAAGATACCCCCAGGACTGCTGTATGCTGTGGGGCAGGGTCTCTGGCCAAACTTTGGTAGGGGTTCTCTTCTGGGTTCCTCCTCTACCCATGCGCAGTAAGACTTGGAGCACTGTCCAGTTCGTCAGTTCATCTCTGAATGTTGTTCTGCAGACCAATCATCCTGGACCCGGCTGACCCAACAAGGAACATAGCTGGTTGTACGACCATGGGCTGGGATTTTATGGCATCCGTGGCAAAAGCCTGGCTGGATTACCCATGCTTTAGGGACATGGATGGTTCCCAAGTGAGATCCTGGGTAGTGCCGGTGAGAACCTGTGTTATCATCATTCCTGTCCCCTTGCACACAGCTTCGGTCACCCCATCTATTTGGAGAATATTCTCACTGGGACGTGGTCTTTTGCTAAAGGTCTCCACACTCCTGTGGGGTCCAGCTGCTTGCTTTGTTTGACAGGCATTGTAGTGCCCTTCAAAGATATCATGGGCTGGCCACATGGCTCAGTGGGTAAAGGCCCTGCCAACAAAGTGGACCTGGCTTTGATCCCTAGAATCTATATGGTAGAAAGAGAGAGCAATGCTCCAATATTTCCTCTGACTTTCTTCTCTCTTCTGCTATGTAGGTAGACATGTGTGCACACATATGCATTCAAGCACACATTCTTGCAAGCTCATACAGTTACACACACAAAACACTAACACACATTCTCTTACTCACATGCTTTCACACACAGAGTCACGCACACTAACTCTAACAAATGCACACGCCTATGTGCACATGCAAGTACACATGTGGATGCAGAAACACACACATACACACATACAGAGAGACCAGAAGGGACAGACAGACTGTAGGATAAGAGAGCTGAAGCCCCTGGTTCAGGGACACTCAGCTAGTGAGTGATTGACAGGGCTGGGATCCCGTGGACTCTGAAGCCACCATCAGGTCCATGGAGCAGCCTGTCCTGCCTGTCTCCTTGTCATGTGGCCAATGGGTCTCAGCAGGGCTGTGTCATGGCCACAGAGGCACAAAGAAAGGGATCTGCACTTGGACCTCTCCCCTCCTGGGGCAGGGCCTGCCTGATGCTAGGGACCCAGTGGTTCCATGTGTGCCCTCCAGATGGAGTTTAGCATGGCTGCAGGGATGCTGGACCCATACCCTAGGGCAGGATGGGAGTTTGATGGGTGTGGGGATGGTGATTGGGAATGGGGAGGGCGGGTTAGGCTGCAGTGGCTTTTAGTACTGACCCACAGCAGACAAGTGTCTATGCCCTGTTTGGCATTTGACCGACCTGTCACTGAGTGAAGGCACCTCAGGTGGGGCTATATGTACCCTCAACAGCTCAGCCATGAAAAGGTCCTGATGACTAACTTCCCAAGCTGGTTTGTACCATCCCTTCTACCGAGGAGCTCTAGGTGGCCAATAAAAAGTGCCCACCTCAGAGATCATTTATAACCCTTCCATGTGGGAAGGTGGACTATTGACGTGACTATATGTTTCCATTCCAGATGGAAGCTCCTGGGCTAAAACAACAGGTTAGATATTTTCCTTTGGTCTTTGTTTCTTTTGATGTGTGTTTCTGCTGTGTAGCCCAGGCTGGCCTGGAACTTGCCATCCTCCAGCCTTAATACTGCAGTGTGGGACAGAGGTTCTAACCACACCCTGCCTTCCGTTCCTCCTCAGGTGAAAAAGAATTACTCTTGGGGTTGTTACTCGTTTCCTGTAAGCCCTTGACCCAGAAAGGACAGGAAGCTACCCAAAGCCCCACTGAGGGAGGATCGGACCCGTGGTCAGACTCCAGGCTCTGACCACTGCCTGCACACCCCTGCATCCAGTCCCATCACAGGCAGCTTTCCTCACAGCCTGCTTCATCTGCCTCGTCCTCTGACAGTGTTCTCTGGGAGAGGAGAGATTCAGAAGGGGAAGGGAGAACACAAGCTTGAATTACACCTGTCCACCTGGCTGGTTCTGTCCAGTGTCTGATCAATAATAAACCACAGAAAGCCATGAATGTGAATGTGAACTCTGAGGGGTGGATCCATAGAAGTACGTGTGTGTGTGCATGTGATTGGACTAGATGCATTAATGCTTGTATACATTCCACATGGGACCAGGCACCAAACACTCAGCAGTGAAGAGAGCAGAAGGAAACGACTTCAGCTTTTGATGCAGGATGGCGTGGGGTCCTTCCAGGTCTCATCTTACACATAAACACAAGAGAGGAACCCTCGGTTTCTTCTGCCCATGAGCCCAAGACAAGATTCTAGCCCTGCCCTATCTGACACAGAAGCGGTTCCCTGGCCACACATGGACATGGATCACTGAGACTGTGGCCTATGCACTCAGGGTGTCCTTGAGTGGCTACAACATGCAGGCTGGGGTCCCATAGGTGTAGGGAAAATTAAAAGTGCCCAGAATGTTTGACACATGTGACTTTGAAACAGGGTCATGGGTAGTGAACACCATCTTTGACACACTGGGTTAAGTCACTATGATTGTTGGCTTCCTTCCTCTTTTTTCTGAAAAAAGATTTGTGATGTGACACACGCTGTCCTGGAACTCACAGGAATACTCCTGCCTCAGTCTTCCAAGTTCTGGAATCTTTCTGTCTCTCTGTCTTTGTCTCTCTGTCTCTCTCACACACAAGCACACACAGACATACAGTCACATACATAGGTACATACACGTGGGTGTGCACATGCGTGCGCACATACACACCCACACCACCTCCTCACAGAGACCCATGGTGCCATTGATCAGTGTTGTGTCAGACCCAAAATATCCTCATGTGCTCTCTCCTCATGGACATCCCAAGAGAACTGCTTAGCCACGATGATCTTGGTGGTTTACTTGGCTCTGACATCAAAGCCACAGGCAACTCAGGATGATGTCTCTAAGTCAGGCCTCATGCACACTGGGTAAGCACTCAGCCACTGAGCCACACACACCTTCTCCCTCTGTCAGACACTAGGCAAGCCCTTCCCTGCTGAGCCATACACACAGCTGCCACATTTGATCTCAACGATCTCCATCTTTCCATTCCCCCATGGAGAAATGGGATGCAGGCATTACAGATCATGCATGGCATTACATTAGTGTGGGGAGATGAGGGAAGACATGATGGGTCCACAGCATGGCAGGGGACCACAGGCCATGTTTATTAGAACCCTGTGTATCTGGGGGTGTTTCAGAAGGGCAAGACTGGAATCATAGACCAGCATCACTGGATCCCCCAACAGCTCAGATAAAGTACAGGGAGGGTGTGGTTTGTCCTGTGCTGCAGGGGACAAGCATCCTCTCACACACGGAGACACTGGGGCTCCTGGTCCTCAGGGCTGCTGGAGTGAGATCTGAATGAATGAGGTCAGGGAGATCCACCCCTCCCCCTTCACAGAGATTGAGAGTGGACATTGGGGACAGGAGTAGGGTTTGGGGACAGGAGCAGGGGGTGGGAGATGGTAGCCCTCAGCAATTTCCTGCATTCTTAATAAGAAGGGGCTCAAGTGTAGACGGCACAACTGGATATTTTATGGTTAATGTATTTGTGTATTTATGGAAGTGCTAGTTCACCACACTGAACCAGGGAACCGGTGAACCTCTGTATGAAGTATGGTGTGTATTGGTGTGTGTTAGTGTGTGTGTTAGTGTGTATGCGCATGTGCGTGCATGTGTGTGTGTGTATAACTCTAGAACTTAGAAGCTTGGGGCATGAGGAAATCTGTGAATTCCAGACTAGAGTGGGACATATAATAAGATCCAGTTGGAAGGAAGGAAGGAAGGAGGGAGGGAGGGAGGGAGGGAGGGAGGGAGGGAGGGAAAGAGAGAGGCAGAGAGAAAGGAAGGAGGGAGAATAACTTAATTTGTTTTAGTTTAAGTCGGTGCACTGTGATTTAACTCAGTGCTTCAAATCTCTCCCTCCCACAGACAACTAAGTTTTAAGTGGGTTGTGTCTTTCTAAACATGAGGCATGTTAGACTTAACTGAAAATTAATATCTGATGAGTCTCCTCCATGCCCCCACCCCAAAAAATGGGACCCTCAGACCTGGAGAGAGGCCTGGATGTCAGCGGGGGGGGGGGGAGGGTGTACAGGTATAGATCTTCTCAGAGGAGCTCTGTCCCCCTCAGAAAAACTGGAATCCCAGCCACTGCCATCCCAGCCCTCCCCCCTTCTGTCCTAACCGGCAAAAGATCTTACACCAGACCTGACACACAGAGTGTCTCCAAAATTACAAATTGCCCAAAGACAACCAGGAACACCCCTGAATGCTGTGGGGCTTGGGGAGCCTAGAAAATACTTGAGGCTTTACATTTGGGGGAAGCACAGCACCCCCTTCTGGCTACTGTGTAAACTGCTGCTGTTAACTTAGAGACACGCCCTTGGCTTAGGAGAGCCATGCAAACAGTCCAGAGTCTCAGGCAGCAGGCACTGAGAGGGCCAGCCTGGGAGTAGGACCAGGGCAGCCTGCTGTGGGAAGCTGCAAGAGGCTTAGAACCCTGCTCAGTGAAGGGGGCTCAGATGGGGTGACCCAGAAATAAGCTGGGAGGGGGCTCCTGCAGAGGCCTGTCTTGCTCATAGACTTCCCCAGCCTGCGGCAGCTTTCCAACTGGGATCAGCTCCACCACAGAAAGACTGGCTTTGGGACTGGAGGTGTGTGTGACAGCCCAAAAGAGGACCCCAACCACCATCCTAGCCCAGGTGACTGGGCACAGAAATCCAGAATAAGCCAGGAGGGCCCTGGGCCACTGTGTGACTGAGCATGTCTTCAGCTCCACAAGTGAGTGATTTTGCCCTGTGCCAGCATCCTAGCCTGATGGTATGGGCTGCTGCAACCACAAACACACACCTAAGGCACAGCTCACTGCCTGTCTAGTCTACTCAGACATGTGTGTGCACACACAAACACACTAACACACCAATTTCATACCTGCTACCTATCTACTCTACAAGCGCACTACACACACACACACACACACACACACACCACTGCCATATCTTGCCATATCTCATTGCTCTCAGGTCCTGGACAACCCTCACCCCACCCCCTGCAAAAGAAAAAATCCACATGACATGAAGTTAGGCACTATAGAAAATCATTCGCCTAAAGCACAGTGTCTGGGGAGACAGCTCAGTGGATAAGGGCGATTGCTGCTCAAGCATGAGGACCTGAGTTCAAATCCCCAACACCCACCTAAGCTTAGGAAGTGCCACACACTGACCTGTACTGCCAGTGCTATGGGTGGACAGAGACAGGAGAATCTCTGTGGCCTGCTGGATGCCTACCAAGCTTCCTGTTCACAGACAGACTCTGCCATAAAGGGAGGAGGTGAGAAACTATAAAGGAAGACATCCAATGTCCTCATCTGCCTCCAAACATAAATGTAGAACTCACACACACACACACACATACACACACACACACACACACACACACTACATACAGCATGAGCAAAATATGACAGGGACACTGTAAGCATAGATATGATATACAGATCTGATATACAGATATGATATACGGATATGATATATGGATATGACATACAGATATGATATATGGATATGATATACAGACTGCTTCACAGTAAACTTTGACTCCGGCAAGAGTGTACACAGATGACAAGTACCATGCAGGTAATTCTGGATACAAGGATGTGATTGGCTGTGATTAGATGATCATGCAGCTCTCTCTTGTGTGCTGGTTCCTGCCATCACTGTCTGCAGGCTTGTGAGGAAGGAACTGCCCTTGGACCAATTGGTGGAATGAATTTTTCAGGGCCACTTTCTTTTTTTTTTTTTTTTTTTTTTTTGAGTTTTTGAGACAGGGTTTCTCTGTGTATCCCTGGCTGTCCTGGAACTCACTCTGTAGACCAGGCTGGCCTCGAACTCAGAAATCCACCTGCCTCTGCCTCCCAAGTGCTGGGATTAAAGGCGTGTGCCACCACTGCCTGGCTCAGGGCCACATCTTGTATAAAGTCCTGAGGTGTGGTGGGGCACATGGCTGTATGGGCAGTTGTGCTTGCAGTGGTAAAACTCTGCCATTTCCACTGAACCTCATGGCCAGTGGTTGTCACCCCAGAAAGACTAAAGAACCTTAGAGAAAAGCTAAGGTGTTAACTGAATGAAATCTCCATTACAGGTAATTTCTGCTTCTACAACAAACCTGACCCCCAAATCCATGCCAGTCTCATCAGAGCACAAGGCTCACTGCATGCCAGCACATTGGTTTCTTATATCCACACGGATGTTTTACGTCTTTGTCTGTGGGTATGGCACACAAGTGCTAGTGTTTGTGCAGGCTGGAGGAGCCTGACCCTCTGTAGCTGGACTTACAGATGCCTGTGAGCCACCCAACACAGGTGCTGTGAGGCAAAGGCAGGAGCCATGCAAGAGCAGGGAGTGTTCTTAGCCACCAAGCGTGGTGTAAGGCACACGTGCGGGCTGCTTTAGCTGGTTGAACTTGGTCTTGCAAGTTGAGCACTTACTTCCCTGACTGAGCCAGTTCTTTACTGGCCTAATCTTTAACCTGGGGATGCCCTGCCTGGTGGCAGCTGGTGCCTGATGGAGCTGGTTCATAGATGCAGTGTAAAACATGGGGTACGTTCACATTTTCTAGAGGCCACTTTAAACGCCGTTGGGAAGATAGGACTCAGCAGTTAAGGGCATTGGCTGCTCTTCCAGAGGTCCAATTTAATGCTCCCCCACCCCTGCACCTGCCTGCACCTGTACCTACATGGTGGTGGTTCACAACGGATGTAACTGCAGTTCCAGAGGATATAGTGCCCTCTTCTGGCCTCTATGGGTACTGCGTGCAAGTGGTGCAGACATGGGATCAGGAAAAACTTGCACATCCAAAAAGTGATTTTTAAAATTATAAGGGCAGGTGCTTACATTTACAGACGGAGGTTAATGCACCAAACGAGGAATATGGTTACTTTTTTATAATCTCTGTCTACTTTGCCTGTTTCTATTCCTGTATAATTGACTGATTGATTGATTGATTGATTTTTCTTTGAGGGCTTCTGCTGCCCAGAACTTTCTGAGCTGGAACTTATAGTAATCCTCCTGCCTTAGGTTCCCAAGTTCTGAAATACAAATTCTGGGCACTTTTTATTTCCCCTGCACCTATGGGCCCCCAGCCTGCAATGTTGTAACCACTCAAGGGCACCCTGAGTGCCCAGGCCACAGTCTTAGTGTTCCATGTCCATGTGTGGCCAGGGAACCACTTCTGTGTCAGATAGGGCAGGGCTAGAATCTTGTCTTGGGGTCATGGGCAGAAGAAACCGAGGGTTCCTCTCTTGTGTTTATGTGTAAGATGAGACCTGGAAGGACCCCATGCCATCCTGCATCAAAGCTGAAGTCGTTTCCTTCTGCTCTCTTCACTGCTGAGTGTTTGGTGCCTGGTCCCATGTGGGGCGTATAACAAGGGCTCATTAGTGCATCCAGTTGAACCATGCACACACACATACACACACACACACACACCCCACACACACCCACCCCCCACCCCCCCACACACATACACACACACACATACACACACACACACATACACCCACCCACCCACCCCCACACACACGCCACTTCCTCCAGCCACCTCTCCACCAATAACAACAACAAAAGCGAAAGTGTCAGGACCCATCTTTGAGAAGCTAAAAGCTAGCAGGTGACCTTCCTGGAAGGTGGTCCCACCATGGACTGCAAACCTGTGGAGGTTTTGCTCTTCCAGGTGAAGTGAAAAGATTACATCTGAATAAAGCGTCCTATGATTAATATCTTCTTCCTGTTCTTATTAAACATATATAACAATTGATAGGTATTAGCCCACCCTTTTGAGCAGATTTCTGCAGGACAACCAAGATGTACTGTCTTGTGATGCAATATAGACAAATAGATGACTTCTTAATTCTTAATGATGCTCCTATAAGAGCTCCTAAAATTATACTAGTAATCGTTAACCCCTTCATAATAGGACTGTTATTAAAGCCCTCTCTGATATGAAAACTGCAGTTAGAACTCTGCCAGTTTCCACGTGGTCATGAGTTAATTGTTTCTGAGATAAAAACCAGGCATTTATAACTTAGAACAAATTTCAAGAGGTTGTAGAACAATTAACCAAAGGTCATAAAAAGGGAACTAATGATTTATTGTAGGTGCCAGGACAGGAGATAATTGGGGGGGGGGTTCAAGACAGGGTTTCTCTGTGTAGCCCTGGCTGTCCTGAAACTCACTCTGTAGACCAGGCTGGCCTCGAACTCAGAAATCCACCTGCCTCTGCCTCCCAAGTGGTGGGATTAAAGGTGTGCACCACCACTGTCCAGCCAGAAGATAAAATATTGATTCTGTTTATCTATACAGACTTCAATGATAACTTAGTTATGGCCTTGAGCTCTCCATGAACCTGTAGAGTTACTGACAGATATTGAATGTTTAGCCAGATAATTACTCTTGATGGATATGCATGTAAGCATCTTTGTTGTAAACTTCTTCTTCAATTATGATTTGGATTTATGTGTAAAACTCATTGTGAACTTTTGATCATGTGATGTGTGTATTCTGAAAGACATATACATGCTGAGGAAAGAGAAGAAGGAGGAGGAGGAGGAGAAGGAGGAGGACAGGCAAGACCTTCTTATAGCTGTCTCAAGATTCTAGCCCCAACTTTTCAGAATTTACAAGCCTTGTTTCAATTTAGCAATTGCCCTCTCTCTATCGGACACGTTCAAGTTCACTCTAGGCTTCCTGGGCTTGTGCATGAAGGTAAGGGTGAAATTTAATTCCTTGACAGAAAAGATTGCTTTTTATATTGAAGGCTACTTAGCAAAGTCTTATAGCACCCAGAGAAACTGCTCCTGCATCCCAAGCAGCTGCCAGCTCCCCTTGGGAGTTAGTCCCTGATGAGCCTGTGTCCTTGTGATTTAAGACCAACAAAGGTTACATATCTCCTGTCTTTTGGAAAGTTAGACTTTACTCTTGTATGTGTGGACGCTTATTTCTCATTGTTATTTGTGCCTTTGTCTAACCTGGGAAAGCTTTCAAAGATATGTTACAGGATCTGTTTCATTATTTTATAATCATGGGTATGCCAAGGACACCTTTGTTTAAACTTAATAAGCCCTCTAAAAATTGGTGTTTGACTCCCTAATTCCTCATATTCCACTGACATCCCCTTTAGTTCACAGGGAGAAGCTATTGTGGAATGAGCTCTTCAGACCTTAAAAGACATAGACGTCTAAATTACAAAATAAGATCATAATTACTCCTCTCCTTATCATACTTATCATACAGAATAAAATATAAGTCCCTTTTTAACCGTTTCAAACCTCTAATAAAAATAAAGACCTACTAACTGAATCATAAAGAAAGGACACACTACCATCCTGAAAGGTCTTTCAGATTACAGCATCAGGTTACACTTTCAACAATTTAAACAGAGACAAAAGCCTGCAGGCTTGACCAGTTGGGCAGATGGGAGAATCCCACAGCAAAAAATATTGCCAGAATGTTTTAAGTATGCCAGTATTGTTCTTTTAAAATAGTTGTTGCCCACGGTCTCTTACCCAGCTAGCGGAACCTTGCTTCTTCTGTTAAGAGCACAAGGGACTTCATGCTGGACCAGTGGCTGTGACCCTGCCCCTGAGGTTTGATCTGCCCTTAGAGGCAGGCTCTTTTGATGTGGAAATGAACCTGCTGCCGCTTGCAAATCAAGCTTGTCTCCTTTTGTAATGGGAATGGCGCCTAATTGGAGGCCAATCTCCCGTGAATAAACTTTAGCAGAAACTTTCTCTGGGACCCTAAGACTCACTCCTGTGGTATAGATTTTCTTTCTCACAGTTTCTAACAAGCCTGGTTAGTGTAGCTCTTATCTCAGGCAAAGTTCAGGTGGGGCTCCCTAGCCATATTCTGTTTTCTGTAACTTAATATTTCCTAAGCAGGTTTATCAGCAGGTCCTTTGTAGCATCCGATTTACCACTTCAAGTCTCTCCATCATCCTTACTGGGAAACTGTGCTCCACCAAAATAAACACCTCCCAGTCACCCTGAGCCCTAGAGAGTGGTGGTGGGGGGGCTACTGCACCCTTCTATATCAGACTAAGGAGATAACAACAGAACAGCAAGGGATTTATTCGGTCATTTTAATATAATTTGGACACAGTTTTATGAGGCAGCTACTGGCTTCCATTATCCCGAGCTTTTGTCCCCGCCGGCAAGAACACACTCAGGACAACCGGAATCTTCTGCAGCAAAGCTTTATTGCTTACTTCTCAGGAAGATCTCGACCCCAGAAAATGGAGTCCCTTATATAGCACTCAGTCATGACGTTTCAGCACCTGATGTGGCGTGACAGCTCTTGATTCGTTGCTCGCTCATCACACCACTATTACACCCCGAGAATGGGCAGTGACTAGGAGTGAGTTCACTCTCGCACTTGCGCACAAGGCTTGTTTACTAGTTTGTCACAGCGGAGGCCAGCGCCATCTTATAATGGTGATTGCTCGCGGCACGCGCACGGAATCGCTGCACGCTGCACGGCTTTCCACATCTCCCCCTTTTTATTTTATTAAATTGAGGCTGGACTAGGTCTGTGTAATTATGCCCATCCGCTGTGGCTCCTGTCTTAGGTCGTTCCTCCAATGTCACAGCCTTTTCCTGTCATAGGGTAACCCTATCGCCACTGGGCCCCGTGTCTTAGGATGATCTGTGCATGAGGAAAGTTGCCCGTCCCTGGATACCGCAGTGCTATGTGACAGTAACTACTAAATGACCTAGGGCGAACTCTACAAAAGAGGCCAGCCACCAATGTCAACTAATTTTTGAGCATAGATAGCCAGATTTCGGGGGAGGCGCCTTGCTCAATGGCAGCAAGTGCTTGAGCTATCACAACCTTGTCACGTGTTTGTTGGGTTCTGAGCTTGCAAACCAACCAGAGCATGAACACAAGTCCACAGCAGGTGGCAACGCCAAATAAACCCACCCCCACCCATTCCTTAAAATAAGAAAATGCAGATGAAATCCAGGAGGAGAGGCCCTCTGTCAATGACAGGTCCACTCGCGTTGAGTTGATCTTTAAAACTGCCACCCTCAGGGCCTCAAGAGTCTCATCGAATCCCTCAGACCAATTTCCTGCAAGATACAAGGAAAGCTGTCTAGACAGATTAGCTGCATAAGTAAAATTTTCATATTGGACACTGGTAATACACAGGGTTTCCAGTTTTCTTTCACAACCCAACTGGGCCATCTGGTATAGAACTCCTATCTGTTCTTCTGCCAAGTCAAGGCACTGATTCAATATCATCAGCCCTCCCTTTAACTTGGTACTAGCAGAAGTTTGGACAGTGATGGCATCAGCCAGATCTGCTGAAAGCTGATTTAATTTTGTGCCTGATTGAACCGTACTAACCATAGCATACCCTGCAGCTGTAGCAGCAGCTGCACTGGCTGAAATTGCTATGATCACGGCAGCAGTAATTCCAAAATCTCTTTTTTGTCGAAACAGGGATAAGGTGGAGGGTGTTTCCACCGGAACCGGGATCCAACGTGGGATCCGTGCTACCATGGCACGGGTGTTCTTTGTTATGTCCCAACATTGAGAAATCCAACAAGAATCATTGGAACAGACTTCAAATGAATCATTTGAAAGAATAAACAAGAAAGGGGGGTAAACACAGACTGGGGTAGATGGATAATTAATCTGGTTTACCAAAGTTTTATTGAACCCAGTGATCTCTACACTGGTATTAGTATATCCATAAGAATCCTGGGAGGCAGCATGTATTCCCCAATACTGAGCAAATCTTGAGATGCCATTAAAAGAAGCCTTTCCAACTGCTCCTCCCTGGATAAAGATCAAAGGATTGAGTTCTGTACAACTGCCATTGACTCCACAAAGCACCCACTTGTGAAAGGGATGCATTCTAAAGTCCTGTATGAAAAGTCCCTTTTTCATAACAAATTCCTTCTCTGGATCATCTATCATGTTGGGAGAAAAGGAAAAGGTTTTACTCTGATCTGCCCAACGAGTGATGGAGGATTGACAATCAGACCAAGGCAATATCAGCCCTTCATCTTCCAAGCTACAATGAGGGGCTATTTTTGGTTGGTGGGGACGTTCTTTGTCTGAAAAGTTAGGTGGTAGAAATGTACCATTAACCCAAATTGCCTCCTGCCAAAAGGTCCGATTTGTAAAGGTTATATCTGCATTGGAAGTATCTTGGGTTGTGCTTACCCAACCTCCTCGGTGCTCATTAAACTTCCCCAAAGCTCGAGCTGTGAGGTTGATACATTTTCCTGGTCCATTCATTTGAAAACATAAAGAACCCTGTTCTAATAAAGAGCGATTTTCCCCTAATGGTGCTCGGGTGGGATCATAGGGTAGATATGGCAAATCTAATGTTTTATTAGTAGTAAAGAATTTTGGAAAAACTATAGCATTATGGCGAACTGGCATTGGTTTAGGGAAAGTCGAGAGAATGGCCCATCTCTGTTCGCCCCTCATACTAGGAACCTGAGACAAGTTCAGCATTGTCAGGATCAGGAGCAGTCCTCGGGAGGTCTGCATCTTCTGCACCATCCTTGATGAATATCTTGCGGGTGAGTCGTTCCGGCAGCCAAAATGGGTTGTCTTCACTCTGTGGAAAAACACAAACAGCTCCCCTGGATCTTATCAAAATAGGATCCGGGCCTTTCCACAGACCAGTTAAGACATCCTTCCATTTGACCATTTCTTTTGGTCTATCAGGGTCTGAGCTATGTCGATCAGATGCAGAGCGACCTTGCTCGTCAAGATTCAAAAAATTGAGTGTAAAGAGTGCCATAGATACAGCTACTCTTGGCACTGAGGGCAGAGTCTCATCAACTCCCCTTTTTTGTTTTATGAGATAAGACTTAAGTGTACGGTGAGCACGTTCCACAATGCCTTGTCCTTGAGGATTATAAGGAAGGCCAGTCAAGTGAGTGACATCCATTTGATGACAAAATTGCTGAAATTTAGTAGAGGTATATGCTGGCCCATTATCAGTTTTAAGAATTGTGGGCTTGCCCCAAGCACTCCATGCTTCTAAACAGTGCTGTATAACATGAGAGGCTTTCTCACCTGTTAAAGGTGTAGCAAACATAACACCAGAGCAGGTGTCAATGGAAACATGTAAATATTGATTTCTTCCAAAGGAGGAAATATGAGTGACATCCATTTGCCAGACCTGTAATGGTCTGATGCCTCGGGGGTTTACCCCTACATGAGGAGTAGGCAGAAATTGACAACAGTTTTGACATTGGGTGACAATGTCACGAGCTTCTTTCCTAGTTAAAGTGAAACGGCGGCGTAATGTTTCAGCCGTCACGTGGAAGCGTTTATGAAACTCCCTTGCAGCCTCTGACTGCGAGGACAGAGCAGCAGCCACTATTCTAGTAGCTTTGTCTGCCAAGTCATTTCCATGAGACATGGGGCCAGGAAGGCCAGAATGAGCCCTAACATGAGTAATATACACAAGATGTCTTCTATGTAACAAGGCTGACTGAATTTGCTGAAAAATGTGAGCAAGCTTGCTAGAGGGTCTAATTAAGCCAGCAACTTCAAGCATATTAACTGCATTGACCACATATGAAGAGTCAGATACAATATTGAGCGGTCCCGGAAAAGTTTCAAGGACTTCTAGAACTATCAAACACTCTACAATCTGGGGTGATGTCTCATTATATTGTTTAGATGTTACTTGGCCATTTACTACATATGCACCTATGCCAGATTTGGATCCATCTGTATACACTACTACCCCATCCGGAAGTGGGTGTTTGGCTGTTATTACTGGAAACACTATGGCTTGGCTTAAGGCAAATTGTAAAATTGGATGTTTTGGATAATGATTATCAATTTGTCCTGAATAAGAGGCAACCAAGACTGCCCAATCGTTTGTTGTTGCTGCCAGGGTTTGAACTTGAGCAGAAGTATAAGGTACGATTAGCATATGAGGTTCTTTCCCAAAATAAGTAATAGCTGCTTTTATCCCCCTAAGTGCAAGTTGAGCAATTGCATTAGGATACCACTCAATGATTTTTGCAGGGGAAGCATTAGGATGGACCCACAATAAGGGTCCTTTTTGCCATAAGACTGCTGTTGGTAACTGTGCAGTTTTTAATATGCACAATTCAAATGACTTTGACTCCTCAATGCGTTGTAATTGAGCATCTTGTAAGGCCTTTTCTATCGTTTGTAAAGCTTGACATGCAGCTGGGGTAAGTGCTCTGTGGGAGGAGATGTGGGTATCTCCCTCTAATATGTCAAATAAGGGCTTTAATTCTGCTGATGGAATTTTCAAAAATGGTCTTAGCCAATTAATATCTCCTAGCAATTTTTGGAAATCATTCAAGGTATGTAGTTGATCTTTGCGAATCTCTAATTTTTGAGGAACAATTTTGTCAGGATAAATGAGTGACCCTAGGAAGGCTCCCATTCGAGCAACTTGCACCTTTTCAGTGGCCACCTGCAATCCCCATTGCCCTAACGTTTTTATTAATATAGGGTATGCATCTTGCAATAACTTTGAATTTTTATGGCAAATCAAAATGTCATCCATATAAATTATCACCTGTAATGATGGAAAATGCTCTCTAACTGACTTAAGTGCCAATTGCACATACAGTTGACACATGGTGGGGCTATTCGCCATCCCCTGAGGTAGGACCTTCCATTGGTATCTTTGATCCGGTTCTAAATGATTAATGGCTGGGATGGTAAATGCAAATCTTTGCCTATCTTGAGGGCATAAAGGTATAGAGAAAAAGCAATCTTTAATATCTATAATTATAATTTCCCAATTTTTGGGTAAGGCAGAAAGCAATGGTAGCCCTCGCTGAACTGGTCCAAATAGACGCATTTGTGCATTAATGGCTCTAAGATCATGTAATAAGCGCCATTTGCCAGATTTTTTCTTAATTACGAAAATAGGTGTATTCCAGGGTGAGGTAGAGGGCTCTAAATGACCCAAGCGTAGCTGTTCAGAAATTAGTTTTGTAGCTGCTTCTAACTTTTCAGAGGAGAGAGGCCATTGAGGAACCCATACAACTTCCTCTGTAAGCCATGGTATGGGCATGGAGCCCTCAACGGCCCCTAGAAAAAACCCAAACCTTGTCTCCCATTATTACCTTTTTGAGGGATAGGTTCAAGTTTACCCTGCTCTCCTTTCCCTAATCCCCTTCCTTCTTTATAGCCCATTTTCTTCATTATTTGAACAGCTTGTGGCGAGTATTCATTAGTCAAGGTCAGTCCTAGTGCCTGTAAAATGTCTCTCCCCCAGAGATTTACTGGGAGTGGTAAAACATAGGGAGTGAATCGTCCTGTTTGACCTTCAGGAGCTGTCCAGCTCAAAGAACGAGAACTAATAGTGGGACAGGACTGATAACCTAAACCTTGCAAAGAACGTGATGACTGAGTAACGGGCCAAGTTTTTGGCCACCATTGGGAAGACAGGATACTTTTATCTGCTCCTGTGTCTAAAATCCCTTTAAATTGTTTTCCTTCTATAACTAATTCTAAGAATGGCCTGGAGTCAAGAGGCATCACTAAGTAAGCAGAATCATTTCCAGTAGAACCAATCCCTCTGGTAGCTCGAGGGACACCAGAGGAAGGAAAACAGCCATGTAGGCTTGGCAAAATTATTAACTGAGCTATTCTATCCCCTTGTGAAATAGAAAAGACACCCTGAGGACAGGAACAGAGAACTTGAAGTTCCCCTTCATAGTCTTGATCTACGACTCCAGGGTGAACAATAAGACCTTGTAAGGTAAGGGAGGCCCGGCCCAATATTGGGCCAACACTCCCGGATGGCAGAGGTCCTTTATAATCAGTAGGAATAGGCTGTACCCCCATTTGGGGCATTAGCATGAATCGGGTGGTGGTACGGAGGTCCAACCCAGCTGATCCTTCTGTTGCCCTGCGGACTGTGGGGTCCACCTTTTGCCTGTCGAGGTCCCATATGTTTTCGGGCCCTGAGACCTGAGGGCCCTGTACTGGTTTTTTGGAACGGTCTCATTATCTACTGCTTGAGGGAATCCTGGCTGCAGGGGCCTGCCTCGAATGTCCCTGACTGAACGACAATCTCTAGCCCAATGATATCCTTTTCCACACTTAGTACACAGTCCTGGTGCTCTCCTTTTGACAAGGGCTCTACAGTCCTTTTTTAAGTGTCCTGGTTTGCCACAATTATAGCAGAATTTGAGCTCAGCCATGTCAGGGCGTTTTTGCCCTTGTAGAATGGCAGCTGCTAAACCTGCATTAGTGAGTGGCCCTCCAAGCTCACGGCAAACCTTCAACCAATCCTGCAGTCCCTTGCTCTTTCTAGGTGTAATAGCCGCCCTGCATTCCTGGGTAGCCTGTTCATAGATCAACTGTTCAATTAAAGGCATAGCTGTTTCTGGATCCCCAAAAATTCTCCCTGCCGCTTCTGTCATTCTAGCCACAAAATCTGAGAATGACTCCTGTGCGCCCTGGGTGATCTTGGTCAAATGCCCACTTGCCTCTCCCTTCTTAGAGAGTGCCTTCCATGCCTTAACTGCAGCAGCTGAGATCTGAGCATAAGCTCCCCAATGGTAATTTGTCTGGTTATTAGCGTGTTGTCCCTGACCTGTAAGCAACTCAAAAGTCCATGTTCCTTGGTCCCCTTCAACATTGGCATTGGCCCTTGCCTGTGCTTGGCAGGAGTCTTGCCACAAAGCTTTCCATTCTAAATACATTCCCATGTTAGGAGATGCGGCTTTTACTACAGTCATCCAATCGCCAGGGGTCATTGCCAGAGTAGCAAGCCTTTCGACTTGGGCTACAGTAAAGTTGGCATTGACTCCATAGTTACGAACTGACTCTGCTAATTCTTTAATCTGTATATACTCCACTGGGGCATGAACGCGTCCACCCTCTGCGCCTTCGAAGACTGGGAACGCTTGCTGCACTTTTCTCTGTTCCTCTTTTGAAATGAATGAGTCTGATTGATACCTCTGCACGTAGGGCGGAGGTGTACTAGGACCCAGAGGTTGCGGATCTGAAGATCGCATAGTGATTTGACATTTGTCTCTAGCTACTTTTGCTTTCTTTATGTTATTCTGTAACTGATTAGCTCGTCTTTCATCTGGCTGGTATCTTTCTTCCTCTAAGTCTGTCTCCTCAGAGGAGCTAAGTTCCTTATCCAATTCTGAGCTACTGACAGCTAGTGCCTTAAACTCATCTAATGGCGGGTAGAGGCTCCTTTCCTTATGTGCCTCTCCAGTTCTTTCTCTCTTCTTCTCTCCCTTTACATCCCTTTTTCTAATCTCTCCCAAGGCATTCTTTCCTTTGTATCTCTTTTCCTCGGGCTCAAGGCCCGTGGAAAGGCCTAAATTCTTCGGTGCACCTTGTTTCGTCCCAACTTTCAATCTCTCTCCCCACTCTGCCTCTGATAGACTGTCTTGAATTTCATCCAAAATCTTCTGCCCTGCTTCTACCATCTGCTCACAATCCTCATCTGTTAAGCACGATCTCACCAATTTCCATAACGGCATGACCCCTGCTTTAAGTTTGCCGTTCTTCTGTTCCCTAACTAGATCTCCTTTCAGTTTATCCCAAGAAGTGACAGTTAACGAACCTGAGCAAGCATACCATGGTGCCACACGGTCTACCTCCTTGACAAATGCCTCTATACTCTTAGTGGCGATTTTTAGGCCACACTGCTTCAGGACTGACCTTAACGCCACTACTACAGAGTGAGAAATTCCCATTCTGCCGCTATCCAGTCCTGACCGTGACTGAAACTAATCACTGTCCAGGCACTGTCCAGGTGCTGTCCGAGCCTGACTGCGACTGGGAACCAGTCAGCAGTTCCAGCGGTGGAAACAAAACGAAACTGAAAGGGAAAGTGCAATCGCCGTGCAAACAATCATAAGGGCATCTAACTCTGGAGAAATTTCAAGACAATACTTACCTTGCAGAGCTGTAGTGTCCCGCAGTTCTGATTCCGCCCCGCGAACGAGGGATCTTCCTTGCGCCGGTGTGATGGTAGTTCCCGGGTCTTCGGCGCCACTTATCCCGAGCTTTTGTCCCCGCCGGCAAGAACACACTCAGGACAACCGGAATCTTCTGCAGCAAAGCTTTATTGCTTACTTCTCAGGAAGATCTCGACCCCAGAAAATGGAGTCCCTTATATAGCACTCAGTCATGACGTTTCAGCACCTGATGTGGCGTGACAGCTCTTGATTCGTTGCTCGCTCATCACACCACTATTACACCCCGAGAATGGGCAGTGACTAGGAGTGAGTTCACTCTCGCACTTGCGCACAAGGCTTGTTTACTAGTTTGTCACAGCGGAGGCCAGCGCCATCTTATAATGGTGATTGCTCGCGGCACGCGCACGGCTCTCCACAGCGATTGCTCGCTGCACGCTGCACGGCTTTCCACATTCCATGGAAGATCTGAACATTTCCAGGTCACCTGTTTCTGACACTAGTGCGCTAACAGAGAGAGCTCTCACACGGAGCTCTGTCACAGGTCCCAGGAGAGACTCAAGGCATGATTGACAGCTGCTGCTACATGGGACACAGCCTCCAAAGCTCTGGGATTCTCTCAGTGCTGCTGTTCCTGCCTGGTGTCTCCAAGCCCCTTTCCTTCTGAGATACTTGCTCAGCCCATCATACTCCTTTGTTCTTCTACACGTGTGTGCTTCTGTTTCTGACCAATCTGTCAATACGTTTTCTTCTAAGATTCTCCTTCACAAGAGGATCATTAAAAATATAATCTGAACAAACAATAATGTTTAAAATCTCAGTTTATTAAATATATCTTATATTTATATAAGATATATAACATAAGATATATACAAGATATATTTAATATATCATTATACTATAATGATAATATGATTATGTGTATGTAGACTGTTGTGCAATTATGGGTTGGGTTTGGGAGGGTTGCATCATATCATCAGTACCAAAGTGACTTCTTAGCAAATGTTCATGTAAACTAAATGGATTACTTGGTCCAACTCCATTTTGTTCATAATAAAGCTAACATTAACAAATAATAGGGCTGGCAAGATGACTTAGCAGGTAAGAGCACTGACTGCTCTTCCAAAGGTCCTGAGTTCAAATCCCAGCAACCACATAGTGGCTCACAACCACCCATAATGAGATCTGATGCCCTCTTCTGGTGTGTCTGAAGACAGCAACAGTGTACATACTTATAATAATAAATAAATCTTTGGGCCAGAGCGAGCAGAGCAGGGACTGGGCAATCAGGGCTGACTGGAGGGATCAGAGCCAACCGGAGTGAGTGGGGTTGACTGAAGCAAGCAGAGGTCCTAAATTCAATTCCCAACAACCAGATGAAGGCTCACAACCATCTGTACAGCTAGAGTGTGTACTCATATACATAAAATAAATAAATAAATAAATCTTAATAAAAAAAACAAATAATAATGACGACAAGTAGAGGTGATTAATGGTCCTGAATCTTTCTTGGAGACAAATAACATGAGTGTTTAAATTTAAAAATAAAATTAAAACAGGTTTTTAAGGATAAGATATTCATAATCACACAAGTCTTGGTCAAACTGTCATTTCACTGATCACTATTCCATTTCTGGTTCCATAGCACGGACCCCATGACCTAGAGATTAATTTCACTAATGCGACGATGGCCATTCCTCAGGGTACATTTCTACTATTGGGCACTTGCCCTCTGTCTTAGTTAGGGTTTCACTGCTGGGAACAGACACCATGACCAAGGCAACTCTTATAAAAACAACATTTAATTGGGACTGGCTTACAGGTTCTGAGGTTCAGTCCATTATCATCATGGTGGGAGCATGGTGACATGCAGGCAGATGTGACACTGGAGGAGCTGAGAGTTCTACAGCTTCATCTGGAGGCTGTCAAGAGAATAATGACTTCCAGGCAGCTAGGATGACGGTATTAAACCCCATGCCCTCAGAGACACAACCACTCCAACAAGGCCACACCTACTCCAACAAGGCCACACCCACTCAAACAAGGCCACACCTCCTAATAGTGCCACTCCCTGGCCCAAACATATACAAACCATCACACCCTCCCTTTAGGTAAAATTAACATTTGTCTGTGCCTTTAAATGCATTTTATACGAAAACGAGTGTGTTTGTGAATACAGGCATCTAAAGAATTTTTGAGGATTTTTTTTAAAACCACTACAGCCAAAAGAAACAAAAGAATACATGGTTTCTAAAGCTCCAACACAGAGGCTTCTAAACACCTGCCATCTTCACGGCTCCAGCTAAGCCTGCCTGAAATCACAGCGAGACAGGTTAATGCTATACTCCTTCATAAAAGGGGGAGACAGACTGGCCATGTCAGCTGAATTATATGAACAAATGGGCAGACCAGGAAAAAAATAAAGCCTAAAAATGGAGATCTATTCCCATGACTAGAATGTCCTCATACATACTGAGTTGAAACTTTTAGCGTGACTGTTTGGGGGCAGCCACGCACCCATCAGTCACCCCTTGCAATTCACTGTATGTAAACCTGATAAGCCCATTGGTTCTCTAGAGTGAACTCTGCAACCGAACTTTGGTTTGTCACTGAGACCTTATGAAGAGGGATTGAGCATTGCTCAGTCCCCCTCTGTGGAGGAGAAAATTCTCTCAGCAGATAGTAAACTCATCTATAAATGCTCTTATGTCTCGTGGTATTCAAGTTTCTTAATGTGAAAAGGATGTACTGATTAAAATTGGTTTCCTAAAGGAGGATGTGGTGGCTTGACTAGGCTTGGCACTGTTAGGAGGTGTGGCCTCGAGCAGGAAGTGTGTCACTGTGGGCGTGGCTTTGGAGGTCTTCTCCTATACTCAGGCTCCACCCAGTGCAGAGTTAATCTCCTTGATGCTTTCAGGCAAGATGCAAACTCTCAGCTCCTTCTCCAGCATCATGCCTGGATGCTGCCAGGCTTCCTACCATCATGATAATGGACTGAACCTCTGCAAGTCTAAATCAGACCCAAGAGTCACCACAGCTATGCCAATGGGAAGTTCCCTACTTAAAGGGTTTGACCTTTATAAACTCCCTGCTCACTCAGGTCAGGGTTGTCTCTTTAGACTTGTAGTCACAACAGTACATGCCCTGTCGTCTGGCTTGGTGTGGCTCAATAAAAACTTCAGATTCATCAAGAGCTGGTCCTGAACTTCTCTTGGGAGAGAACGGACCAACTACAACTTATGGGGGCTCCCACGGGATCTATTCTGTCCATGAAAAAGAGGCTCTAATTCAACCCTGCAAGCCTTCTGGAGTGTTTTCGATAGGTCTTGGACCCCATAGACTCATGTGTTTGATTGCTTGGCCCACAGGGAGTGACACTATTAGGAGGTGTGTCCTTGTCAGGATGGGTGTGGCCTTGTTGGAGGAAGTTGTCCCTGTGCAGGTGAGGCTTTGAGGGCTCCTAGTGCAGAAGAGACAGTTTCCTCCTAGCTGTCTTCAGATGAAGATACAGAACTCTCACCTTCTTCTCCAGCACCAGGTCTGCCTGGACACTGCCATGCGTCTCACCATGATGATAATGGACTGAAACTCTGAAACCATAAGCCAGCCCCACATAAATGTTTACTTGTATAAGAGTTAACTTTGAGCCGGGTGTGGTGGCACACGCCTTTAATCCCAGCACTCGGGAGGCAGAGGCAGGCGGATTTCTGAGTTCGAGGCCAGCCTGGTCTACAAAGTGAGTTCCAGGACAGCCAGGGCTATACAGAGAAACCCTGTTTCGAAAAACCAAAAAAAAAAAGAGTTAACTTTGGTCATGGTGTCTCTTCACAGCAATGGAGACCCTAAGTAAGACACCTTCTATACTGTCTGGTCTTGTGAGTGCACTCTTTTGGGTAACTATGGAGTGACTGAGCACAGTCTCAAGCCCAGGATATCAGGGGACACCCTGTTGACATTTGGGTAAGGTGACTCCTGATTCTAGGACACCCATGGTTGTCAGTGTGCTGTGTTGGGTGAGTGAGAGCCTGGTGGCTGCTGTTGCTTCTCTGTTTATTACTGTCTGTGTTTGTTCCAGTCAGCTGAGTCCCCGTCTGGCCTCCCAGGAAATGGTAATCGTCTTGTCTTGTGTTTGTCTGTGTGGACAAGTTTTGTTGCAGATATGGGAATGGGATTGAGTACAGCTACTTCCTCACTAACTAGTCCTGTTACAGCTACCTCCTCATAACTAGTCATGTCTGCCTTGTCTCTAACTAGACCAGTCTTCCAGCCACCTCCCCACTAACTACTCCCATCTATCTCCTAACTAACTAGTCCTGTCACCCAGCTATCTCCTCACTAACTAGTCCTGTCTCCCAGATTCCTCACTAACTAGTCCTGTCTCCCAGCTAGCTACCTCTTACTAACTAGTCCTGCCTCCCAGCTACCTCCCTACTAACTTGTGCTGACTCCCAACTAACTAGTCCTACCTCCCCACTAACTAGTCCTGTCTCCAAGCTCACTGCAGGCCCTTGCCCAGTCTCTGTGCCTCTCAGTGGCTCAATGAAACCTGATGTTTAAGTCCTGCTATATCTCAGATCTTTGAGTGTCCTTTGATCTCTGTTTGCTCTGGTCACTCCCTGCAGTCCTTGAGTCCATTTTGCAGGTACTCAGCTATGCTGTCTTTTGGGCATGAATAACACTGAAGCATCATTTTATGCTGTTCATTGTTATTATAAAGCTGGCTCTGGAGTTGGATTATGGCCCTCCTCTCCCAACCTAAGCAGCCTGTTTAGTCTCCTCAAATCTCTGTCTCAGATCAAACGGTCATCTGACTCTAAGCCAGAAAGAGAGAGCAAAACAAAACAGACCAGGAAAAGACACTATGGGCTTTAAGATAGCTCAAAAGGGGGTTGTTCCCAAGAGAAATTACTGTTGCTTGGGAACACAGAAGGAACTAAGAATTCCTGTCTCAAGTTTATGTGCAAGAAGAGACCTGGAAGGATCCCGGGCTACCTGACATCAAAAGTTGTATCAGTTTGGTTCTGCTCTGTCCACCACTGAGGACTTGGTGCTGGCACCCACATGGAGAATGTCATAAGTGCAGCTACTTGACCATGAATACGCAGACACACAGAGAGAGACACACACACAGAAAGACACACACATATACATACATAGATGCACACACATACACCCTCCTATACACACATGCAGACACAGAGAGATACAAACACACACAATTCCACATACACACACATGCACAGATACACAGTACACACATACTATCTCATACACAAATGCAGACACAGAGATACACACACACACATCCTTATACACACACAGGTACAGACACACAGAGAGACCCCCACACACACACACATACACACACACTCATGGCTTGTTGTGGTTTGTTGTTATTGATCAGACATTAGACAGAACCTCCCGACGTGCGAACATATGCAATTCAAGCTTGAGTTCCTCCCTGTCTTAGGGTTTTACTGCTGTGAACAGACACCATGACCAAGGCAATTTTTATAAAAACAACATTTAATTGGGGCTGGCTTACAGGTTCAGAGGTTCAGTCCATTATCACCAAGGCGAGAGCATGGCAACGTCCAGGCAGGCATGGTGCAGGAGGAGCTGAGAGTTCTACATCTTCATCTGAAGGCTGCTAGCAGAATACTGACTTCCAGGCAGCTAAGACAAGAGAAAGCCCACACCCACAAGGCCACACTCACTCCAACATGGCCACACCTCCTAACAGTGCCATTCCCTGGGCCAACCATATACAAACCACCATATTCTCCTCCTGAATCTCTTGTCTCTCAGAGAACACTGCTGGGGGACAAGACAGATAAAGCAGGCTGTGAGAAAGGCTGTCTGTGCAGGGGTTGAGGGCAGGGGACAGAAGCCTGGAGTCTGATCACAGGTTGGAACCTCCCTCTCTTGGGCTTTGGGCACCTTCCTGTCTTCTCTGGGTCAAGGCCCTGAAGCAGAGCAGGACATGCCCCTGACTCTGGAGCCTCATGGACAGGTCCCACTGGGCTCACAGGAAAACACATGCCCAGTTCTTGTCCACTTGAGGATGGAGGGGAGGCAAGGCATAACAGGCCTACGCTGCAGTCATGCCAGCGCTAAGGCAGGAGGATGGCAATATCCAAGCCACTCTGGGCTATCCAGATGAAGTCTTACCAAAAATGAAATGAAACAAAGCCCAAAACAATAACCAGAAAATACGACAAAAGAGATACTTCGTTGGCACTCCAACCTCCGTCTGTAATAGAAAACACGATCGTGTCAGGAGCCTACATTCTTACTGGGAAGGGGATGCAACTGAGCCCTGAAGGTGAGTTCTGTGACAGGCCACCTGGGCCCCTTGGTCGGGCTGCTGAGAAGGTCAACAGTAGGCTAAACAGGGCCTAGGCCCTTGAGGATATATACAGCTCTTCCCTGAAGCCATGCCTCCCACTTGTCCCCTCTCATCCACTGACAGATCCATTAATTGAGAGTGGGCATAGCCAGAGGGACAGCTCTAAAGGCCACTGCAGTCTGACTCACCCCTCCCCATCCCCAGTCACCATCCTCACACCCATCAAACTCCCATCCTGCCCTGGGGTATGGGTCCAGCATCCCTGCAGCCATGATAAACTCCATCTGGAGGGCACACATGGCATCACTGGGTCCCTAGCATCAGGCAGGCCCTGCCCCAGGAGGGGAGAGGTCCAAGTGCAGGTCCGTCTGTGCCTCAGTGCTGTGATAGAGCCCAGCTGAGTCCCATTGGCCACATGACAAGGAGACAGGGAAGACAGGCTGCTTCATGGACCTGACAGGGGCTTCAGAGTCCACGGGGTCCCAGCCGTTTTTCACTCTATCTGAGTGTCCCCGAGCCAGTGGCTTCAGGTCTCCAAGTCTATGTATGTGTGTTATCTATGTGTGTGTGTGTCTGTGTGAGTGGGTGGGTGTGGGCAACCTCTGTGTTTGTGTATTTTTGTGTGTGTCTGTCTATGTGGTGGTGGTTGGGGGCAACCTGTGGATAGGTGGGTGGGTGGGTGTAGTGACATGTGTGTGTGTGTATGTGTATGTGTGTGTATGCACACACTCATGTCCCTGTGTGTAACAGCCAAGATGAAAATCAGAGGATAACTTTGGGGATTTGATTCTCTCCTTCTACCATAGGAGGTCCTGGGATCAAACCCAGGTCATCTGTGTTGGCAGCAAGCACCTTTACCCACTGAGACATCCTGTGAGTCCATGAAATCTGTGAACGGTGCTAAGATGGCTGTGGAATAAGGAGAGCCAATGGCCTCCACAGGAGTGCAGAGACCACATCTGTGTGGGAAGATTCTCCAGGTAGATGAAGAGAAGGGGGGTGGGGGGACGAAGATGATGGTGACATGTTCTCACCGGCACCTCCCAGGAGCACACAGGGGAACCGTCCCTGTACTTAAAGCATGGGTATTGCAGCCAGGCAGCAGCCTCTCCTGCTAGACGCCGCCAGTCCTTTGGGTTCAAACCGGCTATGTTCCTTGTTGGGTCAGCGGGGTCCAAGATCACAGGCCTGCAGAGCAACATGAAGAGAGGGAAACAAGCTGCTGTCGACTGACTCAGGAACCACTGCACAGGGGTGGGGGAGGAGCCCAGCAGAGAGCTCCTTTTCAAAGATTTTTTTTTTTTTTGTCCCTGCCCCACAGCATATAGAAGCCTGGAGGGATCCTTGGGCATGACCTGGAAAGCCTGGGTTCGAATCCTCTACCCTTTAGTAGCTGTGTGTCCTGGGACAGATCCCTCAGGGTCTCTGATCTGTGACATGAAGAGTGTTGGACCAGACAGGCTCAAAGAATGGGGTGTGGAAACTGAACACAACACAGAATGAAGACATGTCACTCCCTAGGGTGACATAGCACTGTATTATTTACAGGTAATTTGTCCACCTCACATCTTTGGTGCCTCACAGCCTTTATGATGCTGTTACTGTTGGAAAATCTCAGTCCCCACTCCATGTCCCCCCCTTTCCTTTGCTGATTGATTTGGGACAATGTCAGAGCCTTGGTCTCCTCATCTGCAGACAGGAGAGCCCACCCCTGCCTCCCAGGGCTGTAGGATCTCATGTCAACCAGGTGACAGCAGGACAGTGCTCAGTACAGTGGATGCTGCATAGACACAGAGCTCCGACCTCCCCCTTTAAACACAAGTGCAGTCTGACCCTCCACGGGGATCACAGCCATGTGGGGACAGACTACCTGTCTTTTTTGAGCTGTTGGCGCAGGTATTCAGAGACCTCTTGATGTCGAAAGTCATAATACACTGTCCAGTAGATTCGAAGCTGTTTGTACTTGGTAACCAGTTCCAAGACGGTTCGGAAGCCCTGGGCTGTGTTGAATTTAGTTACTCGACTCCCATGCTCCCAGGCATAGACTGTGAGCAGCTCCAGGGCGTACTGTGGGGGCAGCGGGTCCCCCAGCTTCTCCTTACACTGAGAAGAGAAAGGCAATGAGAAAAAAACGGGGTTCCTGGTGGTTGTGTGTGGGGCTGCTTCTCACAGGCTCAATTCAGCTGCCACCTGATGATGTCATTACAGGGTTATTGTCACACTGTCACGCCCAGTCACTTGAATTCAGTCTATGCCTTCTTGTGCTATAGCCAAGAGTGGTTGAGATGGACACTGTGTGCTCCACAGACTGTGCACGTAACTAACAGGCCCAGGAGGAATCAAGACACCATGAGTGACAGCTAGGAGTGAGGGTGGGGCGGGACATAAGGAGTGCTCACTGTGGAAGTTCGACTGTGGTCTCTGAAGTAACTGGGAAGGGGCCAGGGAGATGGCTCAGAGGTAAAGCGCCTCCCTCCCCATGCAGGGATGAGAACTGGACGTCAGATCCCCAGCATCTATGTGTTGTCAGGCTCTTGAGGAAGCTGACTCCTCATCCCTGTTCAAGGGGATAAAGATGGGGCTCCCTCGGGCTGTATGACTGTCCAGAACTGCTAATCTAGCACACGGAGTGTCATGTGTGAAACCCTGACTGATTATACAAGGTGGGGCATGACTCAGAACCTGCTCTCACACTCTGCCCTCAAATCCTAATGGACACACATGCCCACACATACACATGTGTTTTCATGAATAGGTATAAATACACACACATAAAAACACTCAGTATATAATAAGAAATCACACATTTAAAGACATAGCTTGACAAGACAGGAAAATCAAAGTATAAAAAGTGACATGAAGGGTTTGCCAACAATGGGAGAAAAATCCAAAGACACAAATGAAGCAGAAGCCATGGAATGGTGAATCAGACACCGCTGAAGAGAGTTAGGAGACTGGAAAGTAGACTAGAAGAAATCACCTAGAACAGGCAGAGAAAATCCTCCCTCCTCTCAGACCCTACTCCTTGCCCCTCCTACAGCATCATCTCCCCCCATCTCCACTCACCCCTGCTTCTCTCTCATCCCCTCCCCTCTGATTCCCTTCCACCCACTTTTTTTTTTTACATTGTTTTTTCTCACTGCTTTTGCTAATTTTGATTCTTTTTGCCAAAGTGACACAGAATCATCTGGAGAAGATGGACCCACAACTGAGAAAATGCCTCCATCAGCCTGGCCTGGAGTTAAGCCTATGGGGCATTTCCTTGATCAGTGTAGAAGGGCCCCACCCATTGTGGGCATTGCCTGTCCTGGGCAGGTGGTCCTGAGTTGTTTGTAAAAATCAGACTGATCGCCCAAGGGTATCAGGCAGCTAGCAGAGTTCCTCCATGGCCTCAGCTTCAGTTCCTGCCTCTGCTTCCCTCAAAGATGGAGTGAGATGCAGGAACATGAGCCAGACAGTCCATTTCCACCCAATTTACTTTGCAGCAGCACCTTTACCACAGCAGTCAGAGCAAACTAGGACAGAAACTGGTCCTAGGGAGGAGGGGCACTGCTGTGGCTGACCCGCCATGGTGCTCCTTGGAAGGATTGAGAAAGGATTCTGGAACTTTGGGTTGGAGAGCTGTGGAGAGCTGAGAGCCTACCAGGCTGTTTGTGGGAACTTGGAAGACAGGAGTGCTGAGAGGCAGGCAGGTGACAGAGGCTGGAGTGAGGTTTCAGAGAAAAGCAAGGACCCCAATTGGGCTGTTTGTATGCTGTGTTTGCATTCAGAATCAGTAATTTCTCATCAGTTGGGGATGAAAATCTGCTATGATAAAGAAGAAACCTGCACCATTGGGGGCAAATCTTTTGGAAAGAGTTTCTTCATAGTCAGCAAGAGTAGGTATAAGCAGACTGAGCCAGGGTGATTCCATAATGGGCTTCAAACAGGCATATCAGGAGACTAGGCCTGAATTTGTGTTTCTCAGAACTGTACAAGTCCAAGCAAGTCATTTATTGGAAAAACCCCAGGCCTAGAGCATCCAATCAGAAACTGCCCAACCATCAGAAGCTTCCCTGCCACCTGGCCTAGGGAAAGAACAGAGTCAGCAACAGTTTCCAGGCTTCCCCAGTGACAGTTTCTAGCCCCCCAGCAATGGTTCTGGAATGTCCCTAGAATAGAGCCAACCAATCAAGAAAAATGTCACCTACTCTTTCATGGAATTCCACTAATGTGCTTTAAATTGAGCCTGTGATCTCATCTGGGCATCTCCATCTTGGTTAATGATAGACCCCAGCATGCTGGACTCACACAGAATAAAAACGCTCTTTGCTTTTGCATACAATTTGAGTGCAGGACATCATTCTTTGGAAAACCATGGACTCTATCAGCTGTAGTCCAGGGGTCCCAAGACTGCATCTCCAAGTGTCAATCACACCTGGAACTGCAGAGAGGTCTCCCAGATTTCAAGTCCCATGAGAACTGCTGGACTGAAGGGGCCTTGGAGAGCAGCTGAGGCCTGGTACTGCGAAAGGCCAGGAGAAGCCATTGGTGAAAGTGCAGCCTCAACAGCAGTGGAGACCCCAAGATACTGGCCTTGCCCTGAGCAGGAGATCACTGTCAGGAACAGAGCACTGTGAGAACTGAGCTGGCCTGAGCCTGACACCTGCTGTGTGTGCTGTGGATGGCAGAGCCTGAGAAGCTCAGAGAACTGTGAGTCCCAGATATCAGATACTGAGCCTTTTGCTCTGTTGGCCTTTGGTTGTGTTTTAATTAGATTGTGACAGTGACTTGGTTCTTCCCTCTTGCAGTAAGAACGTATTTAACTTGTGTTTTTAATAGTATAAGAGCCCACCGTTGAGAGACTAGTGTCTTCTTATGTGTCGTAGCTTCTTTAGGTTTGGTTTTTAATTTGGGGACTTTAAAGCTGCACTGTGTTTTATGATGTGATAGCGACAGGAGATCTTAGGGACAAGTGAGAAGGGAAAGGTTATGGTTCAACCGTGGTTTGTTTGCGTGCCATGTTGAAAAGGGGTCAACTGTGCTGCTTAATTTTTGTCCACTCAACACCAGCTAGCCTCCTCTGGTAGGAGTCCATCTTGCTCAGTAAAATGCCTATGCATCTGACTGGCTTGGGTAGTTTGTGAGCATGTTACCAATCACTGATTGATGTGGGTGGGACCAGACCACTGTGGTTGGAGCCATGAATGGAATGTGGCCTTGGGCTGTGTAGAAATGGCTGCTGAGTGCGTCATGGACAGCAAACAGTGAGCAGAATTCCTCCATGGCCTCTGCTTCAGTTATTCCTCTGACTTCCCTCAATGATGGAGTGTGCCTTAGATGTGTAAACATAAGAATATCCTGCTTGGCCAGGCGTGGTGGCGCACACCTTTAATCCCAGCACTTGGGAGGCAGAGGCAGGTGGATTTCTGAGTTCCAGGCCAGCCTGGTCTACAAAGTGAGTTCCAGGACAGCCAGGACTACACAGAGAAACCCTGTCTCGAAAAAAAAAAAAAAAAAAAAAAAAAGAATATCCTTCCTTCCCAGGAGGGTTTTGGTCATGTGATAAAGTTATTACCTCAATAGACAACGAACTAGAGTATACATTTTCTCTACCCCGTGTCTACATTCTGTACAGATGAAGCGCACAGTGACCAGGCCAATGCCTTACCAGTTGGTACCAGTGCGTGACCAGGCGGATGAGGCGCTTCAGCTTGGTTGGACGACAGTTCAGGAAGTACTTCCGAAGCCCCATAAAGCAGGAGGATAACTCGCCCTCCTTCCCCGGCGGGATATGCCCACTGATGAGATTGGCGTAGAATTGTTGGTTAGGCTTCTTGAGGATGTTAAGATGATCTGTAAAGAAGATTTCATTCAGTGGAACAGCTCAGCCCCTCTCTGAGGTTCCTCAGTCTCCCCAGGTCCAGAATCACAGCCTATGGGGTTCAGCGAACAGGCAGAGTTTTCCCCAAGCAGGCATAGCTCCGCATAAACCCATCTGCCCCACCACTCCTCAGGACTGCACACATGCTGTGCACTACAAAGTCCTTGCTCCCAGTTTGCTCTAGTGGGGGTCTTTCTTGCAGGCCTGGAGACAGTGGTGGGAGGAACCAGCACACTGTGGTCACACACACGTGATCAACCACATCTGGTTCTAGCGTCTTCTGCATGGTTCTTGTCAACGCTGTGCATTCCTGCGTGTGTCAAAGTTCACTATGGAGCAGTCGGCTGCATTCATATATCACGTCTCACGCTGACAGAGTCTCTGCTCTATTTTGTGTATGGATAGCGAGTGTTCCTGAGGAGGTATTCCTATATGTTCAGAGACACCTAGGGTGTCTTTCCTTTAGTTTGTCGGCTCGTTTCTTTGTGTCAGAGTCTGTCTGTAAATGTGGAGCTTGGCTGGAATCCTGCAGGTCTTACAGATTCTCCTGTCTTTTGCCCCCATAGTGATCAGGTATCTAGGTCAATGTATGGCACTTCCTAAGTTTAGGTGGATATTGGGCATTTGAACTCAGGTCCTCATGCTTGAGCAGCAATCACCCTTATCCACTGAGCTGTCTCCCCAGCCACTGTGTGTTTTCGGTGGGTGATTTTCTGTAGTGATAAGTTAATATCATGTGGTTTTGTTTGTCCAGATCCTGACAGGAACAAGATATGGCAGTGTTAGGGTGTGTGTGTGTGTGTGTGTGTGTGTGTGTGTGTGTGTATGTGTGTCTGTGTCCTGTGCACTTATAGAGTAGAAGAGCAGCAGACTAGGGAATAGATGTGTGTTTAGGTGTGTGTGCACATTTGAGTAGTCTAGGCAGGCTGTGCCTTAGGTGTGTGCACATGTGTGCCATGCAGCAGGCCACACCATCAGACTGTGATGCTGACACAGGGCAAAGCCACTCACGGATGGAGCTTGGACAAGCCTGTCACTCAGTGACCATGGAGGTTATGGGCTAGTCTAGATTAGTGTCAGGGTCTAGTTACAATAGGGCTCATTGCTTATGTCATCTTCTATAGGGCTGTGGCTATCGTCCTCTTTGGCTGTTGCCCACACTACCATTCCCAAGGCAGTCCTTCTGGGGTGGAGCCCCTCCCCACTGGAAAGCTGCTGAGGCTGAGGAAGTCCATGACCCAGACAGGCTTCTGTGGAACCTGCTGTCACAGCTCATTTCTGGTCACCCCCTCTGAGCCCCCTCCCCTAAACAAGGTTCTAAGCCTTTTGCAGCTTCCCACGGCAGGCTGCCCTGGTCCTACTCCCAGGCTGGCCCTCTCAGTCCCTGCTGTCTGAGACTCTGGACTGTTTCCATGGCTCTCTTTAAGCCAAGGGCTAGGCTGGCCTTGTCACTAAGTTAACAGCAGAAGTTCACACAGTGGCCAACAGGGGGTGCTGTGCTTCCCCCAAATGTAAAGCCTCAAGTATTCGCTAAGCTCCCCCAAGATCCCACTGTGCTCTCAGGAGTGTTTCCTGAGTTGGACAATCTGTAATTTTGGCGACACACGCTGTATCAGGCCTGGTAAAAGATTGTTGCAGGATATTTGATCACACTGTGAACCCTGAGATTGAGTTGTTTATTGGAAAAACCTGGTTTTAGGTGTGGTGTGGCTCAGCCTTAGCACACACCCTTAATCCAGGAGCTTTCTGCTTGAATATTGTAAACAGGATTAAATAAAGTCAATTATAGATCAAGAGGCAGAGCAAGCAACCAGCTGACCAGAAGCGAACATGGGATTATTAAGAAGAAACCATAGAGAGTAAGAGGGAGTCAGGAGGAGGGATAGAGAGACCACAGGAAGTAGAGGGGAGGGACATTCAGTTTGAAAGAGGTTATGAGACAGCATGAGAAGGGGATGCATTCTGGAACATTCTGGCTCAGGAGGAAGGTCAGCTGGATGCTTTCTCTGCCTCCCTGAGCTAGCAGGATTTTACCACAGTATCTGGCTTTGCAAGTCTTCATTGGTAAAATTGAATAATTGAGATTTTTGTCAAAAGATAAGATCTTTTAATGTGTAAAATTATAAAATGTGTGTGCATGTGTGAGTTGGGTGGCTGCATCTGCAGTTTTACTGAGGGGCCAGAGCTCCAATGAGAAGATCTGCGTCCTGTGCAAACTCTCCTGCAGACACCCCAGGTCTCTGCACAGCTCTGAGGGAGAAGATTCACGAGTTTGTTATTTTCAGTGAAGTCTACACTGTCTCATGTTTAAGAAGACAAAACCCACAGCTAGCCGTGAGTAGGACTGGTATGCTGAGGGAGCATCTAGTGTGACTTCCTCCCGTAAGTGAGCCAGCAGGCTGCTCAATGTCCCTGTGGGATGGATTCTGTCTCCCCACTATCAAATTTCCAAAATCCCTCCTCCCCAGCGCAGCTTTAAAGAGATATTCTCTCTAGTTGAATTTCTCAAATGATAATGGTTTTCAGTTCAGGGATGGAAGGTGTGGGCTGGGGAGATGGCTCAGTCAGTAACGTGCTTGGCTCACAAGCATGAGGATCCCCGTTGGAATCCCAGAACTCAGAGAAAAAGCCAGTGTTTGTGGGTAGGATTGTAATCTCAGAACTGAGAAAGGGGAGACTCGAGGGTCCCCGGGGCTCTTCCCAGCCAGTCAGGCTCAAGTGTGAATTCTGAACTAGGTCTCAAAAAAGACGGATGACTCTTGAGATGTGTTAGCCATGGTTCAGGATCACACCCACACACAAGAGAACACCTACGAAACACACATGTGACCACAAACACAGAGGTGGAACTAGAAGGGAGGATGAAGGCATGCAGAAGGGTGAGCTGAGGCTCTCTGGCAGGCTGCCTTACCCAGTAAATCATAAGCTGGCAGCACATCAAACTTCACCTCCTTCAGCAGGTCGGGGGCACTCAGCTTGAAGCTCAGAGCCCGGGAGTTAGGACTCCTTAAACTGTGGACCTCAAACTTCACTCCAAAACGTCTCTCATGCTGAATCTCGCACAGCTGTTTCTTAATTTCCTTAATCAACACTCCCTGTTGGTTTAACCGATCCTCAAAGTAGGTGAGATTGTTAAGAAACACCACCAGGTCAGCGTCTGACCTGCCCTTGAGTGCAGTGCATTTGCCCTGAAAGACAAGAATGAGAATGACAAAGGACAGGGAGAGCCATGCTGGGCGGTCCAGATGCTGAACTGGAGTCCATCACCAAGGTGATAGATGGATGGATGGATGGATGGATGGATGGATGGATGGATGGATGGATGGAGCAAGCTGCTAGATGTGCAGGAGAATATTAGTCAGCCCTGAAGAGTGACATCAGGATCTATGTAGGAAAATAGAGGGTGCTGGATCTCCTCTTGATACAGATGATAAACCACACTGTGAAGGGAAAATATCCATGTTCATCTGTGGAGTCTCTGTGTGTTCAAGTGTGTGTGTGTGGGGGGGGGCTGTGTATGGGAGTGGGGGAGAGGTCTAAATGAAACAAGCACAGAAGAGTTTTGGGGAGGGCACAATAGCACTCATGCAGCGCCCACATTAGCTGCACACATGTGACATACCATCAGAGAGCGAATCTCTGGGGAGGGTCTGGTGGGAGGTAAAGGATAGTAGAGATTGGAAGGAGACTATGACTAAATTAATACAGATATATGAAAATGTAGCCATAGTCCCATGGTTGGCATTGTTAGCTGGGAGGAAATATGTGCAAGTGACATCATTAAAGAGAAAATGGCCTTGTGTGATATAGAATTGCATATAACATCATAGAGAAACTGAAAAAACAATAAAGGTGATCCAAGTCTGTAAAACAAATATCGTAAAAAGAAGAATTCATGCTGAACAGAGCCTCCCTAAATAAAATGCTGAGAATCATCACTAACACGTGTACATGAGCATCAGCCACTGTTGAGAGAGGGCATTACAAATTGTCACATCTCCGGATGGAGAGGTGGGTCACTAGCTAAAACTGCCTGCTGTTCCTGCAAATGATCTCAGTTTAGTTCCCAGCACCCAAGCAGGCCAGCTCAGAGCCACCTATGTAACTGCAGCTCTAAGAGATCTGACACCCCCCTTTTCAATTCTGACCAAACCTGCACTAACACATACAGAACCCCACTCACAACTAAAAATGTAGAAATACAGTCAACTAAAAACAAGAAAACAACTTCATTTCTGCACCCTTCACAGAGCCTGAGAGTTAGGTACCATTGTCATGAAATGTGATTTGACAGACCGGGAACCGAGCCCAGAGAGGGTCTATCAATCTAGTCACACAGCAGGCGAGTCCTGGTCTGTGCTCCGTGTCACATTTGACTTAGTCTATGTGACCTTGTCATCCTGGGGCGTGGAACACTGGACATGGAGAAGGTAGTTAAGTTACCCTAAGTCACACAGCAGTGCCCCACCACCCGCCCCTCCACTTTCCAGAAAACTGCTTTGCCATTCTGGGCCTCAGTTTCCCTGACTCTGAAATGGACATAGCCTGGGAGTGGGGAACATAAACTGTAGCTGAGGCTCCTTCTCCAATACAGATGTGGGACTTGGGGGAAAGAACCCATCGCCAGCTGTGATCAGAATTGAAGAGGAGGGATCAGGGTTGCAGCCTGGCTTCTGAAAGTCCTGTCCCACCCCATCTCCGTCAGTTCAGGCTGAGGAAGGCTCACCTTCACCCCCTTAGAGGCCCTCATTCGGCGGACGGGGCCCTGGAAGGATCTGTCCTTCAGGAGAGCACACAGGGCATCTATGGTTTCTCTGAGGTCAGCACAGAAGCTGGTGTCCGGAAGATGATTCTCTATGAACTTATCAAGCTTCGAGGCCGGGATGCTCCTCAGATCCTGCTCCATCCTAGGTCCAGGAGCTTTTACCTCTGCAGCCAGCCTGGCTGAAGCAGAAATGGGACTTTCAGTTTCCATTTCCCGGGAAGGGCGCGGATATGCAAATCATCCAGGCCCGAGCAGCCAATGGCGTAAGGGCTTCTGAACAGGTACCTCCCCATCCAAGCCTGAGCTTTCTTAAGATCCGGCCCAGGGAAGGAATGCGTAACGAAACTGACCTGGCTTTCTTGGGATTTCTTCTGGAAAAAAAAGGCTGTTACACGGCACGTTTTAGGAGCAATCTGTGCACGTAGAAGAAGGGAAACGGAATCAGGAAACCGCAGAAGGTGGCTGGTGGCTCCTGAGCTCGGCTTCCATCTCCTGCAAACGTTTTAGGCGGAACTGCTTTTTTTTTTTTTTTTTTTTTTTTCTTTTTAAGAACAGCACCTCCCCAGGTTTTGTTTTTCCTTTACCTCTGGACTTGCAGGTCTAGGATTACAGACAATTCTAACAGAAAGCTTAAACTTCCCAGAAGCCCCCTCTCCTACTCACACCCTACATTTTCCCCTGTGGTGCTGGGGGCCGGGGTGAGGGTGGGGTCTGGGCATCCCCAAGGGTGAAGTACAGGCTGTACCACCAAGCTGGAGACAGGACAGGTCAGCAATGGCTATTAAAGTGAGCTGTCTTTCAGGGCCCTGGCAAGGTTGAAAATCAGCCTTTGGGTGGCATACCCAAGGCCTCATCAAAACAGTGTGATGCCCTCCAACCCCTGCCTCCATCTTCTCATCTCTTGTTTAGAGGGCAGAGAGAGGGCTCAGAGTTTAAGAGCTCGGGCTGTGCTTCCAGTTCCAATTCTGAGAACTGACATGACAGGTCCCAAACACACACACACACGTGCACACGCATTCACATGCACACGCACAGGGCATGCACACACTAAATACACTCCTGAGCTTGCCTGTGCACATATGCACACAAATACACAAACAAGTGTATACTCACACGTGCACACCCGTACATTAACCAGGATGTACTGCGATGAGGAAATGAAAGTCTGGCCTTCTGCAGGAGCAAGATTGGCCTTTATGCAGCTCCAGGAAGGAAGCCATTGCTAGTGGAGACTGCTCACCGGGCACAGGAAGCTCCAGGGGATTAGGGTGGAAATGGGACCTTTGGGGGTCTGCAGACCTAGTCCTGCTTCCCCAAGCTGGTGGGTTTTGGTGGGATGCTTACCCCGTTGGCCTCCCTGATCCTCACTGCACCCTGACATCAGCACCATGTCTCCTCCTGCAGGGAGTCACTCAGACTGCCTGGGGCTTCTAGGTCATTAACCCTTCACATGCAGGAAACAGGGAAGAAAAACAGCATTGTGGGTGGCCCTAGCAGTCCAGCAGGCAGAGGCTGATGCAGGAGGATGGATAATGGAGACTGGTCCATCCTGGGCTACACCACAGCTGGATTCACTCCAGAGTGTGAGGGGGAAAAAAACCTAAAACAGATGAAGAAATGAATGGGGGGAAAAAGGATCCTGCCCAATGCTGTGGCTGAGAACACACTCTGGGCAGTAACACAGTTCTTTCCTTAAAGAAACAGGAGCGGGAAGTTCTGCTGACCAAGGTTGTGTCATTCCAGGTCAGAGGTGAGCCCTCAGCACAAAGTGTCAGCTGCTTTAAATTCCTTTTGGTCAGCCAGGTGTAGTGTCAGAGGCCTTTGATCCCAGCACTCTGGGGTCAGAGGAAGTTGGACCTCTGTGGGCTTTTTTTTTTTTTTTTTGGCTAGCCTGGTCTACAGAGTGAGTTCCATGATAGAGCTCAGTGGTGAGATCCCGTCTTGAAAAATAAACAACAACAAATTGTTGTTGGTTTTTGTGAGCCACCAAATAGCTCTGGGAAGTGAGCCCAGGTCCTCTGCAAGAGCATCCAGTGCCTGGCCCTCCTCTGCGCCATCTCCCCAGACCCCAGGTACAATCTTCTTGGCCTCATTGGGAGGCATGGTGGATCCTGAGGGAACTGGGATGCTGAAGGCCCCTCCCACAAGTGCCAGGATGGGAGGACGGGAGGCCAGCTGAGGGTCCTGAGCAGATCTGGGGGAGGACCAAGCTAATTGTGCTTTAGATAGTCTATACATTTATTTCCTGTGTGTGAGCATGTGAGGACAGAGGACAGCTTGTAGGAGTCGGCTCTCTCTCCTTCCACCACGGGGGTCCTGGGACCAAACTCAGGCCACCAGGCTTGGTGACAAACACCTGTGCCCTCTGAGCTATCTCAGTGACCCTTTTTGTTCTTGGTTTGGGAGACAGTCTCATAGGCTAGGCTAGCCTTCAACTTGCAGCAATCTCCCTGCCTCTGTGCTGGGATTATAGTGTGTCCAGCTCATCTCTACTCGGCCGACACCCCCCCCCCCCCCGTATCCTAGCGAGTATCACTAAGCCCAGTGAGGTCAATACCCCTGAAAGCCTGACTGAGTCTGGGAGTGCCCAGATGACAAGGTTTAAGACCCTGAACCACTCTCTTGGCCACATAGCCAGCTTCTGCTGGGGATACACTGCTTTCTTCATGAGCCCCATGACCCAGCCCACACTGTGTCAGCTCTGTCTGCCCTGATTGGGCCCAGACTCAGCTCCACCTCCAGCTCCCACTTAGGATTTAAAAAAACAAAAACAAAAAACAAACAAAAACCCCCATGGCTTGCTGGAGATCGAGAGTTCTGTGGACTAGACACACTCAACACTTCCTCCTGGCTTGAGCCTGCCTCTCCTGCTTTCTCCCAACCTCCTGGGGGGGGGGGTACCCTCCCCAGCTCAGGAGCATCGTCTTGGATGGGTGCTGTACACCAGAGCCCAAATATAGGGCAGGCATGTGGGATGACATTGCTGAAGCCCGTGCCACAGGTCAGGGGTTTCATGGATAATGCAACTGCAAGGCCCCGGGGACGTTCCAAAATCTTAATGTCAGAGACAGAATAAGCACCTGGCCAACGTGAGGGAATGATGTCTGTGGGGACAGCGTTTCCTGCCATGTCATCCTTTGCAGTCTCCGTAGTAACTGAGAGAAAAGAACAATTAGCCTGCTCAGGAGTCCCAGTGTTAATGAAAATTCTCAGCCTGGTAGGCATGTCCTATGCTGGTAGGCGTGTCCTATGCTGGCCTTGTAGGCGTGTCTTATGCCAGGATAAGGGATCTGCCTCCCCTCTTGGCTGTGTGGCAGTGGCTGCATGGAGCACTGTGCACAGAAGGGTTCTGAAGCCTTTGGCAGTGGGCGCTATATTGATTAGTGATGCCTGCTGCATAGAGAGCACTGTACACAGAAGGGTTCTGAAGCCTTTGGCAGACTCCTCAGCTGACGCTGTATCTATTAGTGATGTCTGCTGCTAGTACTGGGAAGAGCAGGGAGTGCCTCAGAGGGCTTGCATGGCTCTCACATTTACCCCTGTGGTTACCTGGTAGCAAGAAGCTGAACTTCAGCAAGTGGGCTGACATGAAGGCAGCTGACTTTAGTCACTATGGAGGTGGGGATTGGCCAGCAAAGGGGAAATCGTTTCAACTCTGCACAGGGGGCAGCGAGTTGGGAAGGTGAGGGGAGTACAGGCAGTTGGAAAAGAAACTCTCAGGATTCCCGGGTGACTCCAGGAACTAGAGAAACTGTCCTGGAAGAACCTGGCCTTGGGAGGAACTGACCAGCTCAGCGGGAATAAATTGCTCATGTGTCTCAGGGACTCAATTCAGTGGGGTTGAAATCCTCTTGAGGAGCCAAGGATGGTCATTCACACCTGCAACCAAGCCCAGCCTTCTAGAGGTGGAGGTGGGGCGTCTGAGGGATCGGAAATTCAAAGTCAGCCTAGGCTACATATGCAGTTCCAGGCCATCCTGGACTATAGGAGACCCTGTCAAGAGGAACGGGGGCAGGGGGGAGGTGGTTTCTAGATGTATTTATCTGGCTTTCAGGTCACGGAGAATGTGGGATATGGATTCATCAGTGAAGGCTCCTTCTGAGCTGGGAAGTACTGAAACCCAGGGAGGTCATCTGATGCTCTGTGTGATTTTAGTTATCATCACCGTGGTGAGTGTGGGCTGGAAGTCTAAGGCCCAGGTCCCTCCCATTCCTAGCTTCCTTGGGTCTTTATTTCCTCATCTGTTTGATAAATGAATCAACTGCACAATTCCCCATTCAAGTCTAGGTTCTTGTGTGTGTGTGTGTGTACATGTGTACATGATCATACATGTGTGCATGTGTGTAGGTGGTAGTCTAAGGTCAGCAATGGTGTCTTTCTCTCTTGCACTCCACTTATTTTTTGAGGCAGGGTCTCTCAGTGAATCCTATAGCCCACTGATGGGATACAAGCCGCTGGTCCGTGAGCACCAGGGCTCCCCCTCCTCCTGCCTCTGCCTCCTGGTACTAGGATTATAGCCCCATACCTCACACCCAGCTTTATTGTGTGTGTCCCTGATGTAGGTGGGACACTATGCCGTGACATGCATGTGCAGGTCAGGGAACCCTCTCTTTGCACATTTAGGTGGGTTCCAAGGATTGAAATCTAGTTTCTGGGCCAGATCCACACAGAGAGGGTTTTAACAAACCATCGCCACAGGTCTCTGCCAAGCTGGGGACCCATCATGGCCTCACTGAGACTCCCATGGGAGTCCTTTTCACTTCTCCAGCCCCTTCAGCAGTCAGCACTGGACACTACCTTCCAGTTGTTGGAAGAAGAGAGACCTATTCACATGCTCATACACAGGAAATTCATGTAATAGAATATTTAAAGCACAATTATCTTGGCTCTGACACAGATCTGCTCAGGACCCTCACCTGGCCTCTTGTTCTTCCATCCTTGCACTTGTGGATGGGGCCTTCAGCATCCCAGTTCCCTCAGGCAAGGTCAGGGTTCACCAAGGAGCCTCTGCTATCAACAAGGCTATGAAGACTATCTTATTTGCTAAGGGTGAGCCTCTGATCTGAATGACAAGGCCATGGCTTCTGCTTCTTCAAAAGAAAATCCCTTAAAGCCACCTGAGTTGTGGCCATAACCATGGGCAAAGCCACTGTTCAAATAATTTCCTCAGTTTTCTGCAGCAGTTGCAATGGTGATTTAGGCATGTGGGGTATGCTCTGTGTGTGTGTGTGTGTGTGTGTGTGTGTGTACACATATGTGTGTGGGAGGGGCTTTTTACAGTTTTATGAAACCGAGCCTCATGTAGCCCAGGCTGGCCACGAACTCTGTACCTTCTGTGCCAACCTCCCAGGACTTGGGATCACAGGGGTGGACCACCCTGCCTTGATGAATATTCACTCCTGCTGAGCAAAGAGAGGCTGGCATGGAGACAGGCTCCCACTCATGAGGGTGTGTCCTGGGCACAAGTCAACAATTTATGCTATTGAAGTGGAGAGTGGCAAGTAAAAACCCAGGTGGTTACAGCTGGGGAGAGAGGCACACCCCTGTGACCTCAGCACTTGGGGGGCAATGGGAAAGGTCCCCAGGTTCACATCCATCCTGAGAAAAGAAGTGAGATCCCATATTAAAGAAGGATGTGAAACCTTTGTCCTCTATGGATGGACAGACAGAGGTGGGAGTAAAGGGCAGAAAGATTGGTTTGGATTAGGCCTTGGACAATAGCCACATCATGGGTGTGCATCTGAGAACCCAAAGACCTGTGAGACACTAAGTCTGAACTAGAAGCTAACCAGGACCTTGCAGATTACAATATCCAGCAAGGACCAGTCACCTGTGACAAACCCACCACAGCTGTGCTGAAATGGGTGCCTACCATTTTCTGGATTTATCTAGCTTGATCTTCATGTTTTACTGACGTGTGTGTGTGTGTGTGTGTGTGTGTGTGTGTGTGTGTGAGTGTGTGTGTGTGTTTATCTGTGTGTGTTCTGTTGTTAAAAATCTAGAAGGCAATCAAATGATTTTTCTTTAGTAACAATTCAAGATCAAGAAGGAGGAACAACAGAAACTTTGTTTAGGATGTTTCATGCCTCCTGGTCCACAGCCTACTGTGATGAGGGTTTGACAATCCAAAGAAATGCCAGCAGGTAAACAAACCTCAGAGGGTCAGGGAGCCCAAGAGCCAGAGGTGGCCTGTGCAGAGGTCTGATTTGCATAGCCCCGCCCTTCCTGGGAAGAGAAAGCAGCTATGGATATAAGGGGCAGCTGACTCATGAGGCAAGGCTGCAGTCAGCAAACACTCCTGGCCTCAGGATGGAGAATGATCTCTGCAGCATGCAGGCCAGGGAGCTGGACCAGTTCATATGTGATCACCTCTTTCCTGACACCACCTTCCTTACTGAGGTCAGAGCAGACGTGGACTCCATAAGTGCTTTCCTGAAGGAGAGATGCTTCCAAGGTGCCGCCCACCCTGTGAGGATCTCCAGGGTTGTGATGGTGAGTCCCATTAGCCTGAGCTCATCAGGATGGGGTGGGAGAGGACTCTCAGAAGCCAGCCTGCAGTCCTTAGTGGGGTGTGAGTTACCTACCTGCTCTGTGCCCAGTGTCCTCGTGTGCATCCCAGCTATGGCACAGGGCTTATCTCCTGTACCACAAGGAGATCCAGAACCATCTATTATCCTACAGAGATGCCAATTTCATTCTTCAGGGCTGAATAGAATTCCACTACACATGGGTGAGCTCTCAGTGGTGGACTCTGGACTGCCCAGCATGGCTCTCCTATTCTTTGTTATCCTCATCCTTGTCTTTTAGGGCGGCTCCTATGGTGAACACACTGCACTCAAGGGCAAGTCAGAGGCCAAACTGGTGGTGTTCTTTAACAATCTCACCAGCTTTGAGGAGCAGTTAAAGCGACGGGGAGAGTTCGTTGAAGAAATTCGGAAACACCTGTGTCAGCTGCAGGACGAGAAACCATTTAAAGTGAAGTTTGAGGTGCAGAGCTCAGAGGAGCCCAACTCCAGGTCTCTGATCTTCAAGCTGAGCTCCCCCGAGCGACAGCAGGAGGTGGAATTTGATGTGCAGCCAGCCTATGATGCCCTGTGTAAGTCAGGGAGCAGCAGAGCTCAGCCTGCCCTTCCTCATGCCTGAATCCCCCCCCCCTTCTCTCTCTGTGTGTGCGTGTGCATGTGCGTGTGTGTGTGTGTGTTGGGGTAGCATGTTCACATGTGTGCAGATGTCTGTTCACATGTCTGCACGTGTGGGTAATGGTCAGACGCCAGCCTTGGAGGTTGGTTACTTAGGAGCCTATTTTGGTTGAGAGGTTGACCTGGAGTTTGCTGCCCCACCTTCATGGCTCTTGCAGTAAGGAGCTGGGGTCAGGTGGGGTGTGTGCTCTGATGGAGCTGAACCCACAATCTCTGGCACCTGGAGCCTCAGGATGTCAATTAGCTACAGCACAGGGTTGGGGGGAGGGGATGCTTGGTCTCCTAGAAGTGTCTGTAGGCTATGAGTGTCCACTTGTAAACACTTATACTCAAACATATTCAGAACACACTTGGGCATTCCTCCATCAAGCCAGGCAGGTTTGTTTTCTTGTTTGTTTTGAGATAGATGGATGGGCCAGCTTCATGTCAACTTTTCTAGTCAGACAATGAGCCTGAGGGATTCTCTGGTCTCTACTTGTCCAGCTCTGAGATTTTGGTGTAGACCCTCATGCCCCTCAATCACAGCTTTTAATGGGGATACTCAAAATCTTATTGGGGGTCCTTTTAGTTCTTGTAAGAAGCCCTTTACCCGTAGAGCCATGTGCCCAGCCCCTGGGGCATCCAGAAAACAACTGCATGGTGAACAGCTGTCTACATGGCTGAGATTGGGAACTGTGTGTCTCTAAAAGTGGGACAAAAAAAATGGCTAAAAATTAACATCTGTTTCATCTTCTATCAAAGAATGAGTGAGACCTCAAACCTATGCAGCCACCTGGGTATCTGCACATGGGGGTTGGGGTGCAAGATGCAGAATTTCCAAAAGGAATTCTTTCCCCCTCTAGAAAACTAGAAACCCAGAGCACACACCCCGAATCCCACATGCACACACATGTTATATAATTGCACATTAACGAATCTCTACATTAAGTTCTCTCATTCTAGGCCTGACTGACACAAAGTATGTCTCCAAAATTACAAATTTCCCAACCTACTCCCTCCCTGCCTCCTGCCCACCTACCCACCACCACCACCACCACCCACAAAAAAACAAAACAAAACAAAAACAAGAACAGCCATGAAACACCAGTATGGGATTGGGGAGTTTAGAGAATACTTGAGGCTTTATATTTGGAGGAAGCACAGCACCCCCTGTTGGCCACTGTGTGAACTGTTGCTTTTACTTAGAGACAAGGCTACAAGCCTTTGGCTTAGGAGAGCCATGGAATCAGTCCAGAATCTCAGGCAGCAAGGACTGAGAGGGCCAGCCAGGGAGTAGGACCAGGGCATCATGTTGTGGGAAGCTGCAAGAGGCTTAGAACCCTGCTCAGTGAAGGGGGCTCATGGCGCACACACGGGTGGGGTGGGGTGGGGGGAACCCAGAAATGAGCTGGGAGGGTGGCTCCAGCAGAAGCCTGTCTTGCTCATGGACTTCCCCAGCCTGTGGCAGCTTTCCAGTGGGATAGGAAGTCTATCCTAGAAGGACTGCCTTGGGAATGCTCATGTGGATAGCAGCCCAAAAGAGGACCCCAGCCACAGCCCTTACCCAGGTAACTTAGCACAGTTCTGGGGAGACAGCTAGTGCATAAGGGTGATTGCTGTACAACTATGAGTCCGGAGTTCAAATCCCCAATGCCCACCTAATGTTAGGAAGTTCCACACGTTGATCTTTATCCCTGTTGCTATGGGAACAGAGATAGGAGAGTCTCTGTGGCATGATGGATGCCAGCCACGCTCCATGTTCACAGAGAGACCCTGCTGCAAAGGGAGGGTGTGACAAACTATAAAGGAAGATGCCCCATCTCCTCTTGTGGACTCTGAATATGTGTTTACCATGTCCATGTACACACAATCCACCCTTCATCTCAAAAGAGGGAGAGACTGTAAGCAGGAGATATGATATACAAATGCAGTAGAATGCACGGCACACCAGAACATGGTTGGCCATTAACAGATGACTGTGTAGCTCTCTTGTGAGTGACCACTATGTGCTGTTTACTGCCATCACTGTCTTCAGACCTGTGAGTAAGGTATCCTACTAAGAGCAGTTGGAGCCACAGATTTTCTAGGTCAATTCACTTACAGAGGTGTGGTGGACTCATGGCTGTATTGGAAGCAATGCTTGCTGCGGACAAACTTTGCCCTGTTCACTGAACCGAATACACAGAAATTGTGACCCTAGAGAGAAGGAAGATGCTCAGAGCAGGGATGAGTCTAAACATAAGAGATACTTCCTTTATAGATGAACTGAGAAACAACAAGTATGCTGAACCTCAATTCTACAACAAAATCTATACCCAACTCATCCATGAGTGCACCACCCTGGAGAAGGACGGCGAGTTCTCCATCTGCTTCACCGACCTCCATCAGAATTTCATGAGGTATCGTGCGCCCAAGCTCTGGAACCTCATCCGTCTGGTCAAGCACTGGTATCAACTGGTAAGACCCAGATACTGTGGACCCTATGTGTAGAGAGTGGGATTCAGGCCAGAGAAGAGGTCTAGTCTAGCTTACTGTCTATGGACATGTTAGCTTTATCACATGACCAAGAGTGCCTTGGGAAGGAAAGGCCTCACTTGGTTACACATCCCAGTCACAGGGCATCATTGAGGGAAGTCAGGACAGTAACTGAAGCAGAAACCATGGAGGAATTCTGCTCACTGGCTTTATCTCCATGGCTCACTCAGATATTGTACAGTCCACATGCTCAGGCATAGCACCAACCACATCCACACTTATGAATATTTTCACACAGATGATTAAGGGAACCCTTCCCTAGGACCAGTTTCTGTCCTAGATTGCTCTGACTGCTGTGGTAAAGACAATGCTGCTGCAAAGTAAATTGGGTGGAAAGGGATTGTCTGGCTCACGTTCCTGCATCGCATTCCATCTCTGAGGGAAGCAAAAGCAGGAACTGGAGCAGAGGCCATGGAAGAACTTTGCTAGCTGCCTGAGACCCTTAGGCGATCAGTCTGATTTTTACAAACATCTCAGGACCACCTGCCCAGGACAGGCAATGCCCACATAGATCAAGAAAATGTCCCACAGGCTTGACTCCAGGCCAGGCTGATGGAGGCATATTCTCAGTTGTGGGTCCATCTTCTCCAGATGGCACTCTCTGTGTCAGGTTGACAAAGACAAATCAAAATGGTACCAGGTGAGAAAACAGAAAATGGAAAAGGAAAAGTGGTTAGAAGGGGGGGAGATCAGAGGGGTTCAGAGAAACAGGGTGTGGGAGAGCAGTAAGGGAACCTGATGCTGTAGGAGGGAGAGGGAATGGGGAGGGAGAGGGGACCTAAGAGAAGGGAGGACTTTCCATGCTTGTTCTAAGTGATTTCTTCAAGTCGACTTTCTATTCAGCTAACACTCTCTTCAGCCGTGTCTAATCCATTGTTCCATGGCTGCTGCTTCATTTGTGTCTCTGCCTGTCTGCTTCCTTCTTCAGCAAACACTTCATGTTACTTTCTATGGTTTCTATTGTTCAGATAGTACCTCTTTTAATGGGTGATTTCTCAATATTTTCCTGGACTATTCTTTAAATGTATATGTGTTGTTTGTGTGTGTACAGCAGCATGCTGATACTAAAGTCTGGTTCCCTACTTGGTTCTTGATTTAGTCAATAAAGAAGGTGGGAGCCAATTGCTAGGTGAAGGGTACAAGTGGTACTTCCATATCAGCCAGGCTTTGGAATGAGGAGCAGGCAACAACCATGTAAGATGTTAGGGTAACTAGAACTGGCTGCCTCCTCCTATGGTGGGTGACTGCTAGAGGCTAGCTGATAAGGTTAAGGGCAGGAGATTCTGCACCCAGGAATTGTTATCTGGCAAGTTCAAAGATAATAAAGCTGTCTAAATGAGTTTCTTCCACAGAGTAAAAATGGGTAGAAAAAGAGAGGAGCCATATCCTTGATGGTGGCTTGGCAAAGCTAAGCCAGAAGGGGCTACGAGTGCAATCACAGGGGAAAGTCTGTGGTTGGCGGTTGGAAACCTAACCAGGGAAAACCAAGCAAATTGGGAGTGGGGCCAGCTGTAGCCGATCTCAGAGCTACACTACACTGAAAGCAAGGGCCACAGTCCCAGGAGAGGCAGAGCCTGTTTTAAAAAGAACTCACAACATATACCTGTTCATGGGAGCACATGTATTTGTGTGTGCATAAGATTGTGGCGGCCAGAGAGTGAGAGCAGGTCACTTACCCACCTTCTATAATCAGTCAGGGTCTCACACAGGACACACAGTGTGCTGGATCAGCAAGTCTAGAGAGTCCTGCAGCCCCTGAAAGCACATCTCCAGCCTTTTGAGCTAGGATTAGGAGACAGCTTCCTCAAGAGCCTGACACTCATGTGGGAATCTGACCTGTAGTTCTCATCCCTACATGGGGAGGGAGGTGATTTACTTCTGAGCTATTTTCCTGGCCCCTTCCCAGTTACTTCAGAGACCATGAGAAAACTTCCATAGTGAGCACTCCTTATGTCCCGCCCCCACCCTCACTCCTGGCTGTCACTCATGATGTCTTGATTCCTCCTGTGCCTGCTAATGAATGCTGTCTTTGTGGAGCACACAGGGTCAGTCTCAATCACTCAGCTCTTGCCTATAGCACAGAAGGGGACAGAGACGGAATCTAAATAACTGACATGTAATGACAACATTAGGAGGCAGCTGAATTGAGCCTGTGAGAAGTGTCCCCCACACCAGAGCTAAGAGCCCCATTTTCCTCATTACCTTTCTCTTCTCAGTGTAAGGAGAAGCTGAGGGAGCCGCTGCCCCCACAGTACGCCCTGGAGCTGCTCACTGTCTATGTATGGGAACATTCGAATAAACATCAAGAAAAAGTAACCACAGCCAAGAACTTCCGGACCTTCTTAGAACTGGTCGCCTATTACAAGAATCTTCGAATCTACTGGACATGGTATTATGACTTCCGACATCAAGAGGTCTCTGCCTACCTGTGCAGACAGCTCAAAAAAGCCAGGTAGCTTGTCCCCACATGGCTCTGCTCCCCATGGGTGTCACGCTGCAATCCTGGGAAAAGAGAGAGGTGGGAGCCCTGTGTCAACTCGGCATCTCCTGCACTGGGCGCTGTCACCTGACTGACATGAGGTCCTAATGCCCTGGGAGATGGGAGGGAGGATGTTTATCTTGTCTGTGATGAGGAGACCAAGGCTCTGACATTGTCCTGACCAAAACAGCAAAGGAAGGGGAGGACATGGAGTGGGGACTGAGATTTTCCAACAGTGACAGCATCATAAGGGCTGTGACACACCAAAGACCTGTGGTGGACCAATCACCTGTAAATAATTGAGTGCTATGTCACCCTAGGGAGTGACATGTCCTGATCCATGTTTGAACAGTTTTCCCACATCAGAGACCCTGAGGGACCTGCCCCAGGACACACAGCTACTAAAGGGTAGAGGATTTGAACCCAAGCCCTCCGGGTCATGTCCAATGATCCCTCCAGTCTTGCTGTATGCCATGGCGCAGGGACTCTGGCCAAGCTTTGGATATGGATGCACTGCTGGGCTCCTCTCCTGCCTCTGTGAAGTGGAGCCTGAGGCACTGTTCAGCTGCTCAATTCCCTCCCTGAATGTTGCTCTGCAGGCCTCTGATCCTGGATCCAGCAGACCCAACAAGGAATGTGGCTGGTTCAGACTTACAGGCATGGGACCTGCTGGCAAAGGAGGCTCAGACCTGGATGCAGTCCTCTTGCTTTAGGAACTGTGATATGTCCTTTGTGCCCACCTGGGATTTGTCGGTGAGACCCTGTCATCATCCTGTCCCCTTGCACACAGCTTTGGTCACTCCATCTATTTAGAGAATATTCTCACTAAGATGTGATCTGTTTCTAAAGATCTCCACAGTCCTGGGTGGGAGCTGCTGCTTGCCTTCTTTTACAGCCATTTTTGTAACATTCAGAGCTATCATGGGCTGGCAAGAGAGCTCAGTGGATAAAGGCACTGCCAATACTGAAGACCTGGCTTTGATCCCTAGGACCCATATGGTAGATGGAGGAAAACAAGTCCCCTAAATTGTCCTCTGGCCTTCATCTCTGTGCAGTTACACATGTGGATATGCACACACACACACACACACACAAAGATGGAGATTCAAAACTGAGGCCACTGGCTCAGGGACACTCAGCTAGAGAGTGTTAGGGCTGGGATCCCATGGACTCTGAAGCCACTGTCAGGTCCATGAAGCAGCCTGTCTTCCCTGTCACATCGTCATGTGGACAATGGGACTCAGTGGGGCTGTGTCACAGCCACAGAGGGGCCTGCACTTGTACCTTTCTCCTCTTGGGGTAGTGTCTGCCTGATGCTAGGGAACTGATGATGTCACGTGTGACCTCAGGGTGGCGATGAACATGGGTGCATTGATATTGGGAAGAAACCTCAGGAGATCAGGAAGGAAGTGAGAGGGGACGTGGAGGGAGGCAGCTGAGGGAACAGTGGCCTGTAGTGATGTCCCACAGCAGAGAGGTGGCGAGGCCATGTCTCCCATTTGACAGACCTAATAGTAAAGAAGAGCCTGCCTGTGGGGCCATATGGACCCTCAGTGGACATAGTCATAAAGGTGTCCTGATGGCCATCTTTCCTGCCTCCATTTGTGCTGTCCCTCTTCTGAGGAGCTCCAGGTATCCAGTTGTGGTACCCACCCACAGGGCTGGTTTACAACCCCCTGCAAGGAATGCAGGCTCCTGACATGACTGTATGTTATTCGTTACAGCCAGAGAAACAAGAATGTGTCTTCCAGTGAGCAGTGCAGCACTTGCTCAGAAGGCTCCAGAGTCAGGGGCATACCCTCCTCTGCTGCAAGACCTTGACCTAGAGAGGACAGGATGGTGCTAAAGGCTCAAGTGAGGGGCATCCAACCTGTGATCAGACTCCAGGATTCTGATCCCTGCCTGCCCATGGACAGCCTTCCTCACAGGCTGCTTTGTCTGCCTTAGCTTCCAACAGTGTTCTCTGGGAGTCAGACTGTGATGGACAGAGAAGAACGCAAGCTCGACTTCCATCTGTCCACCCGTTGGGAGGTTCTGTCCAACAGTGGCTGATTGTCACCAACAAACCACAGCAAGCCATGGGGGAGGTGCACTCTGAGAGAAGGAACCCTTAAATACACTTGTGTGTCTGTGTGTTTAAGGATGTGGTGTGCCCATATTCAACTAGACACCTTGAGCACATGTTACAAGCTCCACATGGGCCCAGGTAATTGCCAGAAAGCAGTGGACAGAGCAAAACCAAACTGTTACACGTTTTGATGTTGGGTAGCTTGGGATCCTTCTAGATCTCTTATGTAAGAAACCCAGACTAGAATCCATGGCTCCTGCTGTCCATTCTCCCGTGACAAAATTTTAGGCCTTCCCCATCCCACACACAAACTGTTCTCCAACCACACATGACCCTGGAGCCCTGGGAATCTGGCCAGCATGCATCAAGGTGCACTGATTCTGCAGCATGCAGGCTGAGGTCCACAGCAGTGTGGGAAAATTAAACTGTGTGCAATCTGTGACCAGTGATGACTTGAAAACTTAGCTGTCTGTGTGAGGGTGAGATTTGAAGCACTGAATTAAATCACAATGCACTGACTCAAACTCAAAACTAGTTTATTATCTCTCCTTCCTCTACTATCTTACTTTCTGTCTTTCTACATTTCATTCTATTTTATCTTCATTTTACTAAATCTTATATGTCTAGCCTGGAATTTACAGAACTCTTAATTTGTGGTCCCAACTTCTGGAATTACACACACACACACTCTCTAAAATTAACACAGAGACCTAACGGTTCCACAGGTCAGTGTGCTGAACCAGCATCTCGTGAATACACAAAGACTTTCACCACAGAAGGCCCCACATGTGCTTTGTCCACTTGGGAGTGTGAGCTGCTCACTTAGAAGGCAGGAAACTGCTCAGAGCCACCAGCTCCTAGCCCCCGATCCTGTCCCCACACCCTATTCCTGTCCCCACTGTTCACTCTCAATCTCTGTGAAGGGGGAGTCAGTGCAGCCCCCTGGCCATGATTCCTAGAGTTCTCTCTCTAGCAGCCATGAGGACCAGGAGCCCAAATGCCCACAAGTGTTAGAAGATACATATCCCACGGACAGAGAGCCCTTCACACTCTGGCAGGTACTCTATCTGAGCCTTCAGGAAACATGGGAATGTGGGTCTATGATTCCAGCCTTGCCCCTCTGAAACATCAGATCCATGGTTTTAATAAACCATGGCCAAGGTCTCCTGCCAAGCTGTGGACCCATCATGGCCTCACTGAGACTCCCACGTAAGTCTGTCTCTCTTCTCCAGCCCCTTCAGCACTCAGCACTGGACACTCGCTTCCAATTGGACCAGACCCTGCTCTTCTTGGGCCTGGTTCTTGCCTTCAGGTCTGCCATGCAGTGGCTCCCTCATGGTGAGAAGGGAGACACAGGCCACAGCCCCACCGCCCCATCCCTGACCACCTCTCCAGCAGGACACCTCCAGAGGAGCCCTGGAACCACAGCAATTGTCCCAGACCCTGCCCTCTAATTCTGGTCTGGCTAGTACCTCATTCTCAAGCCTCACAGAGAAACATGGACAGTCTCTGGCCTTGGCATGGCCCTACCTGTCTTTTGGTGGCATCTGGACACCACTGGCAAGGAGAGGCAGAATCTGGGACACACAGCAAACCTGGGTCCCATGTTGCTCATACAGATGGTTCTGTCCTGAGGCATTTGGCATCCTCTCCTGATGGGCTCAATGCATAGAGTGTGGTGGGAGGGTAGAGGCCAAGACTGATGGCTTCAGCCAGCTAAAGGCACAGGTGGAGGTTGAGTCTTGATTGTGACACTGGAAAGGACCCACCTGCTGATGTCTGGACTTTGGTTTTCTAACCCAGAGCCCCTCTGCTCTTTAAACCCCATTGCCACTTTTCCACAGGCAAATCTACACAGTTTGCCCCTGCAGCCTGGGATGCACCAGGACCCTTGACTTCTCAATGACTCTGCATTTGTCACTCACACACAGAATCTGCTTTTCTTGTTTCTGTTTCTTCTGGGTTTTGTCCCGACCTCTGGGTCTTTGCAGAGTCTGTTCCCAGCACCCTGCATCCTATTCCACTTCTGCAATTGGCTGGAGGTCCTGAGTTCTTCTGTCCTTGGCTAAGAAGAGGTCCCTGCCTCAGGGAACAACTCAAGAGTCCTTTCCAGGGTCCTGGGGTAGAGTCAGCTGCCCTCCCTACCTCCCATAGAGTCTTATAAACTGAACTTCCTGAGAAAGGGGAGGAAGAACAAGGAAAGCCATGTGGGTCCTAAAGACTCTCCAAGGCTGAATATCTAATTAGAACTTAGTGATGGAGAGTTGGAATGTTGACAAGCCAGAGCCAAATTATCTTGGATTCTCTTCAGCACTTTTAACAGGCACTCACTGTCTGCCACTGTATCTTATCTAGCAGGGAACCCTGCCAATAAGGACTGGCATGGCTAGATCTGCCCCTAGATGCATGAGTGTCAGGGATGCTATAGCGAATAACTGGACACATTCTCACTGGATGTGAGGACCACTCCACAGGAGGACACTCCAACCTGGTACTTCACATCTGGTGGGGAAGCCACCACTGGGTGATCACAGGCCCTAGGAATGAATCTACCAAAGCTATTTTGATCAGCAGACAGAATGTCAGGCTGTTCCTTCCATCTTTATACCCGATATTATGTAGGCATCCCTCATCTACAGTTCTTGCTTCTCCATGACTCTAGCTTGAGTTTAGTTGGCATTGAACCCAGCTAGGACAGAGTCAGTTTTCCTTGGGATGTGGTCCCTGGCAGATTACCCACTTCCCAGTGGTTGGCTTCACACCTGTGTATGAGAAGCACAGACTGGATCCAGTGGTTTAATCATTAAAAGAATCACACTAATTCGGGATGGGAAAGTGTTCCTTGGGAAGAAAGGGGAGGGTGAATATGACCAAAATATATTGAAGGTATATTATGATAACAAAGAATAATTTACAAAATGTTCAGGAGGATATTTAATTCCTCTATATTTTGCCTTTCAAGAGGCACAAATCACTTCTGCAGAGCTGGTCAGATCCCCTCAGGGGGCTCCTGAGGATATCATGTCTCCAGCAGCTGCTGGACATGTGGTCAAGAGGGTAAATCCAGGTCTTACACCTTGGGACCTGGACACTCCCTGACTCAGGCAGACTTATCGTGGAGGTTGGCTGCGTCGCGATGAGTGACCCTTGTTCATATGCTGGGGAGAGCGTGGAGGTGGTATAGATGAGCTGGGCACAGTGACACTCTATAATGCCAGCAACAAGGGGTGAGGCAGGAGGATTGCTGAAAGTGGACTGACAGCCAGCCTATAACAGAGGTTCTACTTCATAAGCAATAACAAAAACGGTCACTGAGATAGCTCAGAGGGCACAGGTGTTTGTCACCAAGCCTGAAGGCCTGAGTTTGGTCCCCGGGATGCACAGGGTGGAAGGAGAGAGACAACTCCTACAAGCTGTCCTCTGACTTCACATGCTCACACACAGGAAATAAATGTTATAGACTACCTAAAGCATGATTAGCTTGGCTCTCAGCCAGACCTGCTCGGGACCCTAAGCCTCTTGTCCTCCCATCCCGGCACTTGTGGGAGGGGCCTTCAGCATCCTAGTTCCCTCAGGCAAGGTCAGGATCCACCAAGGAGCCTCTGCTATCAGTCAGGATATGAAAACTATAGCGTTTGCTAAATGCTAGCTTCTGACCTGAATGACAAGGCCATGGCTTCTGCTTTTTCCATAAGAAAATCCCTTAAAGCCACCTATGAGTCGTGGTGTCTCAGTTACGGTTTTACTGCTGAGAACAGACACCATGACCAAGGTATCTCTTATAAGGACAACATTTAATCGGGGTTGGCTTATAGGTTCAGAGGTTCAGTCTATTATCATCAAAGAGGAAACATGGCAGCATCCAGGCAGGCTACATCTTTATCTGAAGGCTGTCAGCAGAATACTTCCCCCCATCCCCGGAAGCTAGGACAAGAGTCTTAAAGCCCACACCCACGGTAACACATCTACTCCAACAATGCCACACCACTCCAACAAGGCCACTCACCTTCCAACAGTAACACTCCCTGGGCCAAGCACACAAACCATCACACGTGACAAAAAAAAAAAAAACCATGGGAGAGCCAATGTGGTCATAATTTCCTCACTCTTCTGTTCCTTGTAGTCTGCATCACTTGAAAGAGTAATTTAGGTGTATGGGGTGGGGTGTGTGTGTGTGTGTGTGTGTGTGTGTGTGTGTGTGTGTGTCTGTGTGTGTGTATGTACATATGAGTGTGGGAGAGACTTCTTTTTTCCATTTTATGAGACAGTCTCATCACATAGCCCAGGCTGGACTCGAACTCTATATCTTCTGTATTAAGCTCCCAGGCATTGAGATCACAGGTGTGGACCATCCTGCCATGATGAATATTCACTCCTGCTGGGCAGGGAGAGGTTGACATGGAGACAGGATCACCCTCATGAAGGTGAATCCTGGGCACAGGTCGACACTTTATGCTATTGAAGTGGAGAGTGGCAATGGATTGGTTACAGCTGGGGAGAGAGGCACACTCCTGTGAGCTCAGCACTTAGGGGTACAATGGGGCAGGTCCCCAGGTTCACATCCATCCTGAGTAAAGGAGTGAGATCCCATATTAAAGAAGGATGTGAGACCTTTGTCCTTTATGGACGGACAGACAGAGGTGGGGGTACAGGGAAGAAAGATTGGTTTGGATTAGGCCTTGGACGATAGGCACATCATGGGTGTGCATCTGAGAACCCACAGACGCTAAGTCTGAACTAGAAGCTAGCCAGGACCTTGCAGACGGCTTGTTACAATATCCAGCATGGACCAGTCAGCGGTGACAAACAATATCCAGCATGGACCAGTCACCTGTGACAAACCCACCACAGCTGTGCTGAAGCTCCTGCCTGCTTGCTGCTGGATTTCTCTCACTTCTCTTCATGTTACAGTAACGTGGAGGGGGTGTGTGGGGGTGTGTGTGTGGGTGTGGTGTTGTTGTTGTTAAAAATCTAGGAGACTATCTAGGTGCAGAGGTCTGATCTGCATAGCCCCACCCTTCCTGGGAAGAGAAAGCAGCTATGGATATAAGGGGCAGCTGACTCCTGAGGCAAGGCTGCAGTCAGCAAACACTCCTGGCCTCAGGATGGCGAGGGAACTCTTCAGAACCCCAATCTGGAGGCTGGATAAGTTCATAGAGGATCACCTCCTTCCTGACACCACCTTCCTTACTGAGCTCAGAGCAGACGTGGACTCCATAAGTGCTTTCCTGAAGGAGAGATGCTTCCAAGGTGCCACCCACCCTGTGAGGATCTCCAGGGTTGTGATGGTGAGTCCCATTAGCCTGAGCTCATCAGGATGGGGTGGGAGAGGACTCTCAGACGCCAGCCTGCAGTCCTTAGTGGGGTGTGAGTTACCTACCTGCTCTGTGCCCAGTGTCCTCATGTAGACCCCAGCTATGGCACAGGGCAGAGGACAGAACAGAGACCCCACTGCTGGATGACTGGACTGATGGAAGCTCATTGCCATGTTTCCATTCTGTCCCAATGGGACTGTATGACAGCAGTCCCTGCCTCAGTCACTGTGAAGGCTGCAGACATGTTGTGTTGTAATGTCCACTCATCTATGTCAGGGGTTGAACTGTGTTATTGATTGGGCTCAGCATTTTATTTAGGGGGAATCTCTACATATCACTTTTTATCATTTTTTTAAAATGTTTTTGTGAATTCAGTTTCCTTAATTTTGACATTTGCCCTGTGGTCTTTGTTACAGACTTTCTTTCCGGAGTCATGGTGGTCATGGTCTTTTCCTTTTAATACTCTGCTATCAAGGGGGATTGTGACAACAGTTTAATATGTCTCCATGTCCTCTCACCCACCACCGTCTCACTTCCTTGTACTTGAACCTGAATTCCCCAGAGTGTTTCCTTCCATCACTAAAACACACACACACACAATTCTAGATAGAAACAGATAAATCAAGGATGTTCATCATTCTGAGCCTGGCTTATCTCCTGTACCACAAGGAGATCCAGAACCATCTATTATCCTACAGAGATGCCAATTTCATTCTTCAGGACTGAATAGAATTCCACTACACATGGGCGAGCTTTCTCCATCCAAGAATCACTCTTGTGATGGACTCCTACTCAGTTCATCTTCTGGACTGCCCAGCACGGCTCTCCCTATCCTTTCTTATTCTCATTTTTGTCTTTTAGGGTGGCTCCTATTATGAACACACTGTGCTCAAGGGAAGGTCAGAGGCCAACATGGTGGTGTTCTTTAATGATCTCACCAGCTTTGAGGACCAGTTAAAGTGGCAGCAAGAGTTCATTGAAGAAATTCGGAAACACCTGCTCCAGTTGCAGCAAGAAAAACAATGTAAACTCAAGTTTGAGGTTCAGAGCTCAGAGGAGCCCAACTCCAGGTCTCTGATCTTCAAGCTGAGCTCCCCCGAGCGACAGCAGGAGGTGGAATTTGATGTGCAGCCAGCCTATGATGCCCTGTGTAAGTCAGGGAGCAGCAGAGCTCAGCCTGCCCTTCCTCATGCCTGCCCTTCCTCATGCCTGAATCCTCCTCTCTCTCTCTCTCTCTCTCTCTCTCTCTCTCTCTCTCTCTCTCTCTCTCTCTCTGTGTGTGTGTGTGTGTGTGTGTGTGTGTGTGTGTGTGTGTGTGTGTGTTTGTGTGTGTTGGGGTAGCATGTTCACATGTGTGCAGATGTCTGTTCACATGTCTGCACGTGTAGGTAATGGTCAGATGCCAGCCTTGGAGGTTGGTTGCTTAGGAGCCTATTTTGGTTGAGAGGTTGACCTGGAGTTTGCTGCCCCACCTTCATGGCTCTTGCAGTAAGGAGCTGGGGTCAGGTGGGGTATGTGCTCTGATGGAGCTGAACCCACAATCTCTGGCACCTGGAGCCTCAGGATGTCAATTAGGTACAGCATGGGGCTGGGGGGAGGGGATGCTTGGTCTCCTAGAAGTGTCTGTAGGCTATGAGTGTCCACTTGTAAATGATTATACTCAAACATATTCAGGACACACTTGGGCTTCTTCCACCCACTACAAGCCAGGCAAGTTTGTTTTGAGAAAGGTGGATCAGCCAGCTTCATGTCCACCTGTTTAGTCAGACAGTGAGTCTGAGACATTCTCCTGTCTCTTCCTGCCCAGCACTGTGATTTCATTTGCGCACTCCCCCGACACACCCCGAACTTCCACATGCACACACGTGTTATAGAATTGCACATTAACGATCCTCTACATTAAGTTCTCTGATACCAGACCTGACTGACACATAGTGTGTCTCCAAAATTACAAATTGCCCAACTCAACCCAAAGAAAACCAGGAACACCCATGAAAAAACTGTATGGGATTGGAGATCTTGGGTAATATGAGGTTTTATAGTTAGTGAAAGCACAGCACCCCCTCCTGGCCACTGTGTGAACTGCTGCTGCTATTAACTTAGATACAAGCCAGGCCAACAGCCCATCCTTGGCTTAGGAGAGCCATGGAAACAGTCCAGAGTCTCAGGCAGCAGGCACTGAGAGGGCCAGCCTGTGAGTAGGACCAGGGCAGCCTGCTGTGGAAAGCTGCAAGAGGCTTAGAACCCTGCTCAGTGAAGGGGGCTCAGAGGGGGTGACCCAGAAATGAGTTGGGAGGGCGGCTCCTGCAGAAGCCCGTCTTGCTCATGGACTTCCCCAGCGTGAGGCAGCTTTCCAGTGGGATAGGAACTCTATCCTAGAAGGACTGCCTTGGGAATGCTCATGTGGATAGCAGCCCAAAAGAGAACCCCAACCTCAGCCCTAACCCAGGTTACTTAGTAAATGAGACCTACTGTGTGCTGGTTCTTGAACTAGTAAATAAGCTCTTCATAGCTTCTTGGAATAGTGGGAGACTGGACTTGTCCCAAGCTCCATCAGTGAGTGATTTAGGTCTGTGGACCGTATGGCCTGCTGAAACCATGGCTACACACCTGCAACACCTATGGCTCAGCCTGCTGCCTTGGAGTGCACACACACCCACACATAGCCACACACACATCAATTCCATAGCCTGCTCCCTGTCACAGTAAAAGTTCGAAGGATAGCTAGTTAGATAACGGTGATTGCTGTACAAGCATGAGGAACTGAGTTTAAATCCCCAAAGCCCACCTAATCTTAGGAAGTTCTACACATTGACCTGTATCCCCCTGTTACTATGGGAACAGAGACAGGAGAGTCTCTGTGGCCTGATGGATGCCAGCCAAGCTCAATGTTCACAGAGAGACCCTGCTGCAAAGGGAGGGGGTAAACTATAAATGAAGACTCCATTTGTCTTGTGGCCTCTGAATATGTGTTTGCCACATCCATGCACACACAATCATCTCAAAATAGGGAGAGACTGTAAGCAGGAGATATGATATACAAATGCAGGAGAGTGCTCCATGGCACACCAGAACATGGTTGGTCATTATCAAGTGACTGTGTAGCTCTCTTGTGTGTGACCATCGAGTGCTGTTTCTTCCCACCACTGTCTCCAAACTTGTGAGCAATGCAACCTACTATGAGCAGTTGGTGGCACAGACTTTCTAGGACCAATTCATGTATGCAGTCCAGAGGTGTGGTGGGCTCATGTCTGTATGGGGAGTGATGCTGCTGCGGACAAAATTTGCCCTGTTCACTGAACCCCATAGAGAGTGACTGTGACCCTAGAGGTACGGAAGACTCTTAGATCAGAGTTTGGCCTAAACATCAATGAAACTTCCTTCATAGATGAAGGGAGATACTGCAAGTCCTTTGAATCCATTAACTACAACAAAGTCTACGCCCAACTCATCCATGAGTGTACCACCCTGGAGAAGGAGGGCGAGTTCTCCATCTGCTTCACCGACCTCCATCAGAACTTCCTGAAGTATCGTGTGCCCAAGCTCTGGAATCTCATTCGTCTGGTCAAGCACTGGTATCAACTGGTAAGGCATCTGACCCAGATCCTGTGGACCCTATGTGTAGAGAGTGGGATTCAGGCCAGAGAAGAGGTCTAGTCTATCTTGCTGTCTATGGACATGATAGCTTTATCACATGACCAAGAGCACCTTGGGAAGGAAAGGCCTCACTTGGTTACACATCCCAGTCACAGGGCATCATTGAGAGGAGTCAGGACAGTAACTGAAGCAGAGACCATGGAGGAATTCTGCTCACTGGCTTCATCTCCATGGCTCACTCAGATTGCTTTATTACAGTGCGCACACGCCCAGGCATGGCACCAACCACATCCATCACTGACCACAAACATGTCCCCACAGACTGCCTTAAACCAGACTGATTAAGGGAGGGATTTCCTCTTCATTAAGGGTGCCTCCTGCTCAATGACCCTAGCTTCTGTCTAGTTGGCAAAAACTCACTTTCACAAAAGACCCACTTTCAAATTGATGCTCTCACAGACATCTTTATTGAACCATAACCTTTCCATTCTTGACTTTTTGCAAAGATGTCCTGTTGATATCATGCCATAAAACACAATTTAGTGTTAGGAATCTAAAAGGGTTTTTTTTGGGGGGGGGTTGAAATTTCAATATGTAACAAGATGAGTCTCTCAAGGATGCTCTCATATAAAATTTAAAACACTAGTTAAATTCTTTGCTACTGTAAGAGGTACAGTCACAATCAGATAAATAAAAAACCAACAACAGTGAAACCCCAACAAGCAAAAAAACTCAGTATCTGATATCTAGAACTAACAGTTCGCTGAGCTTCTCGGGCTCTGCCATCCACAGCACACACAGCAAGTCTCAACCTCAGGCCAGCTCTATTCTAACATTGCTCTGTCCCTGGCAGTTGTCTCCTGCTCAGGGTGAGTCCAGTATCCTCGGGGTCTCCACTGCCATTGAGGCTGCACTTTCACCAATGGCTTCTCCTTGCCTCTGGCAGTGCCAGGCCTCAGCTGCTCTCTGAGGCCCCTTCAGTGCTGCAGTTCTCATGGGACTTGAAATCTGGGAAACCTCTCTGCAGTTCCAAGTGTGGTTGACCCATGGACCATGGCTTCTGTTTGCTGACCATGAGAAGCCTTGGCCCCATCCTGCTGTTCTCTTCTTAATCAGAGCTGATTTTCATCCTCAGCTGATGAAAAATTACTGATTCTTAATCCAAACACAGCACACAAACAGCCCAGATGGGGTCCTTGCTTTTCTCTGAAACCTCACTCCAGCCTCTGTCACCTGCCTGCCTCTCAGTGCTCCTGTCTTCCAAGTTCCCACAAACAGCCTGGTAGGCTCTCAGCTCTCCACAGCTTTCCAACCCAAAGTTCCAGAATCCTTTCTCAGTCCTCCCAAGGAGCAACATGGCGGGTCAGCCACAGCAGTGCCCCTCCTCCCTAGGACCAGTTTCTGTCCTAGTTTGCTCTGACTGCTGTGGTAAAGATGCTGCTGCAAAGTAATTGGGTGAAAAGGGATTGTCTGGCTCCTCTTCCTGCATCTCACTCCATCTCTGAGGGAAGCAGAGGCAGGAACTGAAGCTGAGGCCATGGAGGAACTCTGCTAGCTGCCTGATACCCTTGGGCGATCAGTCTGATTTTTACAAACAACTCAGGACCACCTGACAGGACAGGCAATGCCCACAGGCTGGGTCCTCCCACATTGATCAAGGGAACGCCCCCACAGGCTTGACCCCAGGCCAGGCTGGAAAATGGAGGCATTTTCTCAGTTGTGGGTCCATCTTCTCCAGATGGCACTCTCTGTGTCAGGTTGACAAAGAGAAATAAAAATGGCACAAGGTGAGGAAATAGAAAATGGAAAAGTGGTTAGAAGGGGAGCAGATCAGAGGGGTTCAGATAAACAGGGTTTGGGGGAGCAAGTCAGGGACATACATGATGCTGTAGGAGGGAGAGGGAATGGAGAGGGAGGACTTCCCATGACTGTTCTAAGTGATTTCTTCTAGTCCACCTTCTATTCAGCTAGCTCTCTCTTCAGCCATGTCTAATACGCTGTTCCATGGTGGCTGCTTCATTTGTGTCTCTGCATGTTTGCTTGCTTCTTCTGCAAACATTTCACGTGTCTTTCTATGGTTTCTATTTGCCTGTCGTTTGAAGCCATTACCTTTTTAATGGGGTGATTTCTCATTATTTTTCAGGAATAATTTTTAAAGATGTGTGTAGGTGTTTGTATATCTGTTCATGGGAGCACTGTATTTGTGTGTGCTTGTGTGTGCCTAAGAACTTGGAGGTCAGAGTGTGAGGGCAGGTCTGCAGGCTCACATAGCCACTCGGTGTGTCATGAGCCAGACCCTGACTGGTTATAATCAGCAGGTCTGGACAGTTCTGCAGCCCCTGCAAGCTCCATCTCCAGCCCTTTGAGCTAGGATTAGGAGTCAGCTTCCTCAAGAGCCTGACACTCACGTAGATGCTGGGGGTCTGACCTCTAGTTCTCACCCCTGCACTTTACCCCCCGAGCCAGCTCCCTGGCCCCTTCCCACTTATTTCAAAGCCCAGGATCAACCTTCAGTTGTGAGCACTCCTTATGTCCCACCCCCACCCTCACTCCTAGCTGTCTCTCATGGTGTCTTGATTGCTCCTGTGCCTGCTAGTGAATGCTGTCTTTGTAAAGCACACAGGGTCAGTCTCAACCACTCAGCTCTTGGCTATAGCACAGGAGGGGCCACAGGCTGAATCTGAGTGACACTATGTCTGTAAGGATATCTTGTGGCAGCCGAATTGAGCCTATGAGAAGTGTCCCCCACACCAGAGCTGAGAGCCCTGTTTTTCTCATTGCCTTTCTCTTCTCAGTGTAAGGAGAAGCTGAGGGGGCCGCTGCCTCCACAGTATGCCCTGGAGCTGCTCACAGTCTACGTCTGGGAATTCGGGATCCAAGGCAGCTCTGGACTCCATGCAGCCCAATGCTTCCGAACAGTCTTAGAACTGGTCACCGAGTACAAATGCCTTCGAATCTACTGGACATGGTTTTATGACTTTCGACATGAGATCTCTGACTACCTGCACGGACAGATCAAAAAAGCCAGGTAGCTTGTTCCCACATGGCTCTGCTCCCCATGGGTGTCACGCTACAATCCTGGGAAAAGGGAGAGGTGGGAGCCCTGTGTCAGCTCAGCATCTCCCGCACTGGGCGCTTTTACCTGACTGACATGAGGTCCTAATGAGTCATCTTGTCTGGGATGAGGAGACCAAGGCTCTGACATTGTCCAGACCCAAAAAGCAAAGAAAAGGGGAGGACATGGAGTGGGGACTGAGATTTTCCAACAGTGACAGCATCATAAGGGCTGTGATGCACCAAAGACCTGAGGTGGACCAATTAGCTGTAAATAATAGAGTGCTATGTCACCTTAGGGAATGATATGTCCTGATCCTATATTTGATCAGTTTTCTCATGAGACTGGCTGGTCCAACTCTCCCTATCTCATAGATCAGAGACTCTGAGGTATCTGTCCTAAGACACACAGCTACTAAAGGGTAGAGGATTAGAACCCAGGCCCTCTGGGTCATGCCCAAGAATCCCTCCAATCTTGCTGTATGCTGTGGGGCAGGGACTCTGGCCAAGCTTTGGATAGGGATGCACTGCTGGGCTCCTCCCCTGCCTCTGTGAAGTGGAGCCTGAGGCACTGTTCAGCTGCTCAATTCCCTCCCTGAATGTTGCTCTGTAGGCCTCTGATCCTGGATCCAGCAGACCCAACAAGGAACGTGGCTGGTTCAGACTTACAGGCATGGGACCTGCTGGCAAAGGAGGCTCAGATCTGGATACATTCGAATTTTTTTAGGAACTGTGATATGTCCCTTGTGAATGGCTTGGAAGTGTCGGTAAGACCCTATCATCATCCTGTCCCCTTGCACACAGCTTTGGTCCCTCCAACTATTTGGAGAATATTCTCACTGACACGGTCTCCACACTCCTGTGGAGGCCAGCTGTTTGCTTGCTTTTACAGCTGTTTTAGCACTATTCAGAGCTATCATGGGCCAGTAAGATGGATCAGTGGGTAAAAGCACTGCCAACACTGAAGACCTGGCCTTTATCCTTAGAATCCATAGGTTAGAAGGAAAGAAAAAAAACCCATATTGTCCTCTGACCTTCTTCTCTATGCTGTTACACATGTGGACATGCATACATGCCTATATGCATACATATACACAGGTGCATGCAGACAAACAGATACACAGACTCTGAGGGCTGAGGCCACTGGCTCAGGGACACTCCCCTAGAGAGTGTTAGGGCTGGAATCCCATGGACTCTGAAGCCCCTGCCAGGTCCATGAAGCAGCCTGTCTTCCCTGTCTCATTGTCATGTAGGCAATGGGACTCAGTGGGGCTGTGTCACAGCCACAGAGGCACAGAGGGACCTGCACTTGTACCTTTCCCTTCTGGGGCAGGGTCTGCCTGATGCTAGGGAGCTGATGATGTCACGTGTGACCTCAGGGTGGCGATGAACATGGGTATAATGATGTGAGAAATAAACCACAGAGGGTCAGGAGGGAGTGATAGGGGACATGGAGGGAGGCAGCTGTAGGAACAGTAGCCCGTAGTGCTGTCCTGCAGAGAGATGGCTAAGCCATGTCTCCCATTTTGCAGCTCTACTAATGAAGAAGGGACTGTCTGTGGGGCCATATGGACCCTCAGTGGACATAGTCATAAAGGTGTCCTGATGGCCATCTTTCCTACCTCCATTTGTGCTGTCCCTCTTCTGAGGAGCTCCAGGTATCCAGTTGTAGTACCCACCCACAGGGCTGGTTTACAACCCCCTGCAAGGAATGCAGGCTCCTGACATGATTGTATGTTATTCATTGCAGCCAGAGAGACAATAATGTGTCTTCCAGTGAGCAGTGCAGCGCTTGCTCAGAAGGCTCCAGAGTCAGGGGCATACCCTCCTCCGCTGCAAGACCTTGACCTAGAGAGGACAGGATGGTGCTCATGGCTCAAGTGAGGGGCATCCAACCTGTGATCAGACTCCAGGCTTCTGATCTCTGCCTGCCCATGGACAGCCTTCCTCACAGGCTGCTTCATCTGTGTTAACCTCCAACAGTGTTCTCTGGGAGTCAGACTGTGATAGACAGAAGAATGCAAGCTCGACTTCCATCTGTCCACCTGTTGGGAGGTTCTGTCCTATAATGGCTGATCGTCATCAACAAACCACAGCAAGCCATGGGGGAGGGTGCACTCTGAGGGAGGAGTCCTCAGACCACACAGAAACTCTTCAGCAGTGCATGTGGCCCTGGCACCCTGGGAATCTGGCCAGTGTTCATCAAGGTGCACTGTTTCTGCAACATGCAGGCTGGGTTTACAGCAGTGCAGGAAAATAAAACTGCGGGCACTTTAAATTTATGACTTTAAAACTTAGGTGTGTGTGTGTGTGTGTGTGTGTGTGTAATTTGAAGCACTGAATTAAAGCAAAATGCATTGAATTAAACTAAAATGAATTAATTTATTCTTATATGTCCCACCCCAGTCTATAATTCACAGAATACCACCTGCTTCAAATTTCTACATTCTGGAGTTACATACACACACACACCTTCACAAACAGGCTAAATGGTCCCATAGTTCACTGTGGTGAGCCAACAGTCTTATAAATACACAAATATATTAGCCATAAAATATCCACTCCTGCGGTCTGCACAGGGGCCCCTTCTCACTAAGAATGCACTAAATTGCTGAGGGCTACCAGCTCCCAACTCCTACTCCCTGTCCCCAATGTCCACTCTCAATCCCTGTGAAGGGAGAGGGGTTGATCTCCCTGCCCCCCTCATTTACTTTGTTCTCACTCCAGCAACCCTGAGGACCAGGAGTCCCAGTGTCCCCTGAACCATAGGACAAACCTCCCTTTATCTGAGCCCTCGGGGGACCCAGTGATCCTGGTCTATGATTCCAGTCTTGCCCTTCTGAACCCCTAGATACACAGGGTTCTATAAACAACCGCCTATGGTCCCCTGCCAAGCTGTGGACCCATCATGTCTTCCCTCATCTCCCCCACACTAATGTAATTCCATGCATGATCTGTCGTGGCTGCATCCCAATTCTCCATGGGGGAATGGAAAGATGAAGATAAGATCGTTGAGATCAAATGTGGCAGCTGTGGGTATGGCTTAGCAGGAAAGGGCTTACCTAGTGTCTGACAGAAGGAGAGGGAGTGTGTGGCTCAGTGGTAGAGTGCTTACCCAGTGTGCATGAGGCCTGACTTATAGACATCATCCTGAGTTGCCTGTGGCTTTGACGTCAGAGCCAAGTAAACCACCAAGATCATCATGGCTAAGCAGTTGTCTTCTCTCAGGACCCTTCTGCTTGCATTTGGCCACTGTGTGTGTGTGTGTGTGTGTGTGTGTGTGTGTGTGTGTGTGTGTAGTGTGAGGTGAGGGTGGGCTTTCATTCCTGCCAGAGAGTCACCAGCTTTCCGAGTCAAGCACAAGATCCCTTCTTTCCCCCATCATGTGTGCTTGTAACCTGCTCAAAAGTCAGTTAACCATCCTGAGCTTTGATCTTCCCAAATGTCTTATAACCCATGTGAATGCAGTCAAATCATCACAGATGAGGTGAGCTTGACAGACGGCCACAGAGCAGGGAAGCAGTCTGCAGACATTTGTGAAAGTGTGCTAACACACACACACAGAGGTGTGTGTCCACGTACATCGGAGGCTAGTGAAGTTGACCATGAGGATGCACCATCGTGGATCATTTGAAGGAACCCTGAGGGCTGATTTGGGCTGAGGGCAGTGGCTGTCAGAGTGGGTCCCTCCCCCAATTACTGACCTGAATCCAGTTTCAGTGTTGGAACAGAACCCTGTGGTACCATGGTGGACAGAGCAGTGCTTGCCCTCAGTGGGCACATGCTACTTACTGAGAGGGTGGGCACTGGAGAGAAGGGAGTGTCTGACATCGGCAGAAAGTCAAAGTTGAAGACAGGGCTTGGCACCCCAGAGAGTCTGTTGTCAAGCCCTGCCACTTCCCTGCCCAGGGTGGATGGTAAGTCAGCACCATAGGACATCCCTTGGGAAGAGCAGGGATGAGCACCATGCTTAGGGCAAAGGGATCTTGTCAGATCCAGTTTGGAGCAAGCACGATGCTGCACAACATGGCAGTCAGATGCTCTGATATGCAAGTATCAACTATGGACATCTTTCTCCCTCTGATAGACCCTGCATCCCTGTTGTCATGGAAACGATCCAGCCACCATGAGACTCCTCCTCCCTTAAGCTGCCCATTGCTCATTCCTGTACCCTGCTGTTTAACTCCATGCTGTTTATCATTGGGGAGGCTCTCAAAGGTCCACATGAGGGTTCATTCCGTCCATCATGGGGAAATGGGGTGTGGCCATTACACATCACATGTGGGCTTGGTTTCACTTGGGGTCCATGAAAGCTGACATATTGATTTCCCTCTGCTTGGCAAGAGACATTGGGATGCCCTGACCATTATTTATTAAAACCAACTCTGTGTGTCTGGGGTTGTTGAAGAAAGAGCAATACTGGAATCATAGACCAGCACCACTGGGTACCCCGAGGGCTCAGATAAAGCACACAGCACAGGGTGACATGTTCTGTGGTGGAGGGACACGCATCTTCTTACACCCAGGATACTGGCATTCCTCTTTGTGAGGGACATTTGAGTAAAAACTAAGTGAACATGGGCTGGGAGGACACACACACACACACACACACACACACATACACACTGTTCCTACGGCTGTTTGTTCTGTTGCTAAGGAGTATCATGTGCCTTCTCTGAGGCCACGTTCCCCAATGGCCTAAAGCCCTCCCCTGGCCCCACCTCCAGAAGCTCCCCCACCCTACCCCACTGCCTAACAGTACCAACCAACCAAGGAGGAGATATTTGAGATATAGGGGGTTCCTAGAGGCATTGGGGTATTGGGGATCGGGAGCTACTGGCTCAGAGAGAGAGGCAGGTGTGTGAACACCAGGACATTTCACAAACACAGTCCCCAGGGACAGGGCACACTCTGAGCTCTTGTCTGCTGAGGAAACAGAACCCAGGTCTATAAAACGTGCAAACATCTGAGAAGAGGGTGGTGTTCCTGCAGGGAGTTAAGACGTAGGGTACCTTCACAGGGACAGGAAGTTACCAGGTGAACCCCATATGCTCAAAGAAAATGTGTCCTGCCTTTTTGACGCCTCGGGTGAGATCTCCCAGCTGACCGGTCTTCATACAAACCCTGGCACACACGTGAGCACACAGGGCGCCCACCCCAGGGAGACACTAAATTCTCAGCACCAAGCCGCCCTACGGGTAGGTCAGAGGCCGCCCTGTCCTCGATCCCGCTCCTAAACCCTGCCAGAGGCTGTGACATTGAACAACACCCTTTCCATCCACCACACCGGTATCTCCATGTTCTCCGTCGAATGGGGGTATGTTGCAGGAAATATTTAAAAAGATCCGCCAAGTTCCCGCGCTACCATCCAGCTAGGTCAGCTCTCCAGCGGGGCCGGAGCTCCTGAATTCCCTTCGCTGCCGTGCCAGTCCCACACAGCGACTGTGGTCATCCTGCGGTCAGTTGCCACAACTCTCTGCCCCATCGCGGACCCGCAGGCTCTGTCTATAGCTAGCCACTGTAGCGACTGATCTCTGTGTTCCCACCTCTGGTTCGCTTGTCTCTGGCTCCGCTAGTTCCTTCTCAGCCAAAAACCCCTGTAATTGGCGGTCCCACATTCCAGTAACCAAGTAAAACAAAACTCTTGAAGTTTATAATTAACCAACCAAATTTGTGTATCAATAAATTATCAGTTCACAAGATGCTAATATAATAATTTCAGAACCAACTGATAATGATAAAAGCTGCCCACCTAGATTAGACAAATTATCCCAATTATTCTAACTTTTATGATATCATAACTACCTGTGGCTATTTAAAGCCACGCTGGTTCGGGTTCTTCTTCCTGTCTTTCCGCCTCCATCTTGGCTTCTCCCTCTCGCCTGAGATGCTCTCTGTCTCTGCAACTCTTAGCTCCTCCTTCCTTTCCCCTGTCCAATCACAGGCCTCCTGCTGCACTAATGTTTTAATGTAATTGGACAGGGAAAATCCTGTCACAGGGGTATGGCTGCAGCCCCCTGCCTCTGGGAAAGATTTTCATTGATAGAGTTTTAGAGATAGGATCTTTTCTATGTAGCCCTGGCTGTCCTGGAGTCCTATGTAGACTAGTCTGGTGTCAAACTCACAAGAGATCCTCCAGCCTCCGCCTTCTGAGTACTAAGACTAAAGGCATGTGTTATCACTCCCAGCCTTCAGGATAGATGTAATGAGCAAATGCTTAGGGGTTATGTTGGTGCCCAATGCAGAGTTTATCTGGAAAGAACTAGACCTTATGTTTTTTTTTAAGATTTATTTTATAACCATTAAAACATGGTGGTGCACATGTTTAATCCCAGCACTAGGAGTCAGAGGCAGGTGGATCTCTGATTTTGAGGCCAGCCTGGTCTACAGAGCAAGTTCCAGGACAGTCAGGGCTACACAGAGAAACCCTGTCTTGAAAAGGAAGGAAGGAAGGAAGGAAGGAAGGAAGGAAGGAAGGAAGGAAGAAAGAAAGAAAGAAAGAAAGAAAGAAAGAAAGAAAGAAAGAAAGAAAGGAAGGAAGGAGGGAAGGAAGGAGGGAGGGAGAGAGGGAGAGAGAGGGGGAGAGAGAGAAGGAGAGAAAAGAGAAAAAGATTTTTCGTTTTTCTTTTTTTTATTTGAATGTGTGTCTGTTGAGTGGGTTGGTGCATGTGGGTGCAATGCCTGAGTAGTCCAGAAGAGGGAGACAGATCCCCAGAGCTTGAGTCACGCAGTTGTGAGCCACTTGACTGGAAGCTGAGTTCACATCTTCTTGAAGAGCAATTCTCACTTTAAAAAAAAAAAAAGATTTACTTATTTATTTTATGTATGTGAGTACACTGAAGCTGTACAGATGGTTGTGAGCCTTCATGAGGTTGTTGGAAATTGAATTTTTAGGACCTCTGCTTGCTCTGGTCAGCCCCGCTCACTCAGTCCCTGCTTGCTCCAGCCCAAAGATTTATTTATTATTATACATAAGTACACTGTAGCTGACTTCAAACACACCAGAAGAGGGCATCAGATCTCATTACGGATGGTTGTGAACCACCATGTGGTTGCTGGGATTTGAACTCAGGACCTTCAGAAGAGCAGTCAGTGCTCTTACCTGCTGAACCATCTTGTCAGCCTCCCAATTCTCACTCTTGCAGTGTCTTTCCAGCCCCAGTTACAATGTGCTCAGAAAGCCAACAGGGTCACTCGCAGGGTGGCACCTGGGCAGTAACTGGAACATGGCTTGCTCATGATTATTCAAAACGTGTTCCTGCTCTGGGGAGATGTGAGGGCTCTCCATGCAGCCGTGAGAACATGAACTGAATCCCAGCATCCATGAGACCTGGGTGTGGCTAAAGGTAACTTCCCCCCCCCCCAGGGCTGGGGAGGACAGAGACAGAAAGAAGGGCCATTGGGATTGCTGGCCACCTACTCACACCTAGCCCCTGGGTTCCAGGTTCAGTGAGAGATCATGACTCAAAAAATAAGAGAGAAAGTGAGAGAGAATTGGCCTCTGACCTCAACAAGTGAACACAGACAGACAGACACACACACACACACGCAGAGAGAATGGTAGACAGACACACACACATGCAGAGACTGGTACACATGCAACTGCACAGGCACAGAGACAGACAGATCCACCACACAGACAGAGAGGCACACACACACATACATGCAGAAAGACTGGCAGACAGACACACACACATGCAGAGACTGGTACACATGCAACTGCACAGGCTCAGAGACAGACAGATGCACCACACAGACAGACAGGCACACACACACACACACACACACACACACACATGCAGAGAGAATGGTAGACAGACAGACACACATGCAGAGACTGGTACACATGCAACTGCACAGGCACAGAGACAGACAGATCCACCACACAGACAGACAGGCACACACACACATACATACACACAGAGATACACACACACACACACACACACATATACACACAGATTCATGGACATACACATAGATGCACACACAGAGACTCATACACACACAGACTGGCAGACAGAGACAGACAGACACACATGCAGAGAGACTGGTATACATGCAACTGCACAGGCACAGAAACAGACAGATACACCACATAGACAGACAGGCAGACACACGCACACACATACACAGAGATTCACAGACACACACACGCATATTTACACACAGAGATTCCCAGAATTTCACATAGATGTACACACACACAATTACAGGCACACACACACACACACACACACACACACACACACTCAATGCTTCCTACAGGCTTGGTCCAGGCCATGTCTCACATTCAGGATTGAGGAGACAAATGCCAGGAAGCCCGGGACCTATGTGCAGGGAGACAGGTGCTCTCTAGCAGGGCTGGCTCACTTCTAATCATGAAGTGACACAGACTGTTTATTGGAGGGGTCCATGAAAACACAGCCCTGAAGAGCAACCACAGCCCTGGACACTGATGAGGGCTTTCTCCTGGAAAGGTGTCTGACCTGGAAATACTTACCGAACAAAAGAAGTCATAAACAAGGCATTTAACCAAATACTTTGGTGGGAATGTGGGTGAGATGTGGGTAGGCTGGTTACTGCAAAGAGGAAATATTGTCTGAAGATATTCTTAGCTCCTGCGATTGGAATCTGAAGTTCTGCCAGAACACATTCCACAGGTTTTACCTCAGCATTCCGAGAGTGTTAAGCCAGACCCAATGGTGGGCATTGACTGACTATTAAAAGTGCTGAAGAGAGTCCAAGATAGTTTGGCTCTGGCTTGGCAACATTCCAGCTCTCCATCACTAAGTTCTAATTAGATATTCAGCCTTGGAGAGTCTTTAGGACCCAAGTGGCTTTCCTTCTTGTTCTTCCTTCCCTTTCTCAGGAAGTTCAGTTTATAAGACTCTATGGGAGGTGGGGAAGGCAGCTGATTCTACCCCGGGACCCTGGAAAGGGCTCCTGAGTTGCTCCCTGAGGCAGGGACCTCTTAGCCAAGGACAGAAAAACTCAGGACCTCCAGCCAATTGCAGAAGTGGAATAGGATGCAGGGTGCTGGGAACAGACTCTGCAAAGACCCAGAGGTGGGAACAAAACCCAAAAGAAACAGAAATAAGAGAAGCAGATGGTGTGTGAGCGACAGGCCCAGAGTCACTAGGAAGGCAAAGGGGCCAGGTCCATTCCACAGGGGCTGTGGGGACAAACTGTGTAAATACACCTGTGGCAAAGTGACAGTGGGGGTGGGGGTGAGGTTAAAGACCTTCGAGGGTCTGGGTTAGAAACCACAAGTCTAGACATCAGCAGGCAGCTCCCCTCCCAGGTTGCAAGTGAGAGTCTATCTTCTGCTGGGTTCTGCTGTCCTACCTCTGCCTCCACTCACCACCACCACCACCACTACCACCACCACCACCGCCACCACCACCACCACCACCACCACCACACCACCGCCACACTCTGACCACTGACTCTGTCACAGGAGAAGCCCAGCTGCCTCAGGCCAGGACCTATCCTAATGACTGTCCTTGAGCACAGCCTCATCTCCTAATAAGATTGCCCCTTGAGGTCCTGAGAGTCCTTCCTCCTCTTGAAGAAAGGCCAGGGACATCCCAGCTCCTTGGTCCCTTCTAGACATGTGTAGATCAGTAACCCTGGACCCAGCGGATCTTACAGGAAACAAAGGTGCTAGGAGGTGGGTGGGCAGGCTGTGTCAGTCTGCACTTGCTGCTCTAAAACAGAACAGATCCCCAGGGCTTCCAGGCACAGGATGTGGCTCTGACATGTGCCTTCCCCCCCTTATCTTTGACTGCCTAGCTGTTTGGCATAGCTCGAAACCCCCTTACTTTATTCCCCAGCTAAAGTGACCACAGGAGACTAAGGATGCCTTTGGATCCTTTCAATCCCCAGGGCCATGGCCTCTTCCAGTGAACAGAGCCAAACTGTGTGATGACTGAAGCAGGTGATGGGTTCAGATGGCCACATCATTAAACTGTCATCTAAAAAGATATTCTGTCCTGGAGTGCTCAAATCGTGCCCCCTAGACTAAAGCCTATTCCTCTCTCTCTCTCTCTCTCTCTCTCTCTCTCTCTCTCTCTCTCTCTCTCTCTCTCTCACACACACACACACCCTCTGTCAGCTGTGATTAGTACTTGAGGACACTAGGTTCTCAACACACACAAACCGGACTTTCTGTTCCACACTTGTGCAGTTTTGGCTGGCAAACACACACGCACACACACATACACACAGATGCAGACATGCCTATACATGCACACACGTGCACATGTACAGACATATGCATACATACACAGACAGACACATGCACACACATACATACACATGTGTGAACACATATGCACATGCACGCGCACACAAGTACAGACATACATGTTCCGACACACATGCCCTACGCACACACACAAAGACACATGCACACACACACAAACCCGCAGGCGTGCAGCAGAACCATCACTTGGCCTCCAGTCTGAACTTGCTCTTGCTTCTGTCTTCAGCATCTCCTCCCACAGACAGGGCGCTAAGCACAGAAGCACCTATTTCTTACCCTAGTCCTTTGTGCAGCCCCAGCCAAGGACCTCACACTCATCAATCTGATGTCTCCTCTTGGAGCATCCTTGTGCCTCAGCAGAGCAAGGAGCAAAAAGTCAGGATGCCTGGGACTGGAAGACCTGGGTTCAGATTCTAACTCTGACAGTCGTACTATGTGATGCTAGGTGACTTACTCAACCTCTCTGTCCATCTGCCACCCTGGATACTTATGTTAAGACCACTACCAGGCATTTAATGGGGGCTCATTAATATAACCCCATTTTTACAGATGGAAAAAACTGAGGCCCAGAGAGGTTAACACAGGGCAGCACAGCAAAACAATAGATGAGAACTTGGGCGGGGAGGAGTGTGGGGGCTCTGCTTCCTCAGGCCTGACTCTGAGGTGCTCTGTGGCAGCCTATCTTGGGTCCCCAAATAGGAGGTCAGGAAGACTCAGCAGACCTAGGGACCTGTGAGCCTGGTCCCCAATGTTCCCAGGCTGCCCAGAGGGTCAGAAGTCACACCAGGAGACAGCAGAACCATAAACAGATAATCTCAACAAACACCCTGAGCCTGAGTCAGGGAAGAGAGGAACTCAGCAGGGAGGAGAAAACGAAAGTGAAGGGAGGTGACTCAGGGAACACACCCCACTGTCACCTCAGGAACACCCCCAAGAAGCTCTGGAGAGAAACGAAACTCTACTGAGAGCACCGGTCAACATGGACCTGTTCCACACGCCAGCCGGAGCTCTGGATAAGCTGGTGGCCCACAGTCTGCACCCAGCCCCTGAGTTCACAGCGGCCGTACGGGGTGCTCTGGGGTCGCTAAACATCGCCCTACAGCAGCACGGAGTCCGAGGGTCACCAAGAGTGATAAGGATTGCCAAGGTGAGAGGGTGGGGCACCCCAGGGCAAACACCTTCAGGGTCTTCTTGAGGGATGGCTCAGGTGTTGCTGTAACTAGCCAGTCTGTGAGGGAAACTGAGGCATCAAAACCCAAGTTACACTTCCAGGGTAAAGGCCCAGCCAGGGCCACACTGGGTCACCTGATGGCTTCCTATGCTCTCCTAAAGGCTGTCTCATTCACTTATTCACTCACTCACTCAGACTCTAACCTCACACTGCCTGAGCCTCGCTGATCTGAGGCTGGGGGATCACACACTCACATCCACTGGGACCCAGTCTTTGAGAAAAAGAACATGACCCGGCTAAAGCACACAGACTCCCTCACCATCATGGCGCCTGAGGTAGCGATTACTGCCAGCTTTAGGAGTGGGGAAACTGAGGCTGAGTGCAGCTGAGCTGCTACTCTAAGCCACACTGTGTCCCTTGGGCATCCTGACAGGCCGCCCTAGAACCTTTGGATTCTCAGATAACTAGGGGGAGATAAACCCTGAGCTGCCTTAATCCTGGTAAACCTGCTGATGCAAGGGCATCAGAGGGACCTAGGAGGGGCACAGTGAGACTAGAGATTGTCCTGGGCAGGTCTCAGGTCACCTGACAGTTCCTGAGGCTGTATCTGAGCTGGAGATGTGGAAGGAGGCTTGGGTCTGGGGGACAGAGACTGCTTCTGCATCTCAGGTGTGGCTGAATTCCTTCCAGGGAATGGGGGATGTGTATCCCTCCTCCTAAGGTCCCAGGGATTAACAGGAAACAATCCCACCACAGGTCACTCTGGGAAACAATGAGTCTATTGGTCTTCCTTGCTGAGCCTAGGGAAGTGGGCCCCACTGCAAAGTCTTCACCAGCAGAGACCAGGCCTTCTGTAAGCTGCACAGGCTCTCCCCTCCTCCCAGTCTCCCAAGCCATTTACCTCAGGCCAGGAACAGTTTAGGGCAGAGTTGCATTAGAGAGTGGAGAGGTCCTCGGGTGAGGGTCGATGAGCAGTGAGTAATATAAACATCACCAGGCCATTATTTCAAGCCTAACTTGGCCCTTGTGTACTGGGGGTTACAGGTGTGGTCCACCAGAGGCTACAAAGTCTCCTTTCAACCACCCAAAGAGGATCGGGTAGGGGTGGGGTGGAAGGAACAGGGTTCATGGAGCAAGACCTCTTTAAACTCCTCATGGGATGGGTTTGAAAACCATAACTGAGCTAAATACAGGATGGCGGGGAAGACCCTCATTGTACCCCTGAGGTGTCAGCTGGGAACCCCCTCTCCTCTGTTGTAGATATTTTTAATCCCAGCGTAGGGTTTCTACCCTGCCTTTGATCATTCAGCTCCCAGATAAAAGACACACACAGCCTTTATATTTACAGTAAGCCTTACACAGCACAAGAGCTGGGCAGATACCTGCCTTCTATGCTATTAGAATCTACTTTCCCATCAATATCTCTAAGTTATCACTTACTATGTTTCATCTGGGCTGCTCTTAACTCCGATTGGCCAGCCCTCGGGACCACGTTTCTATGACTCACCTAACCCACAGCAGCTTCTCCCCCTCTACCACCTTCTTTTCCTTGTGGTTCTCCTCAGACCACAAGCCCAGGAAACCTAAACCCCACCCATGTCTCTTCTGCCCAGCTATTGGCTGCCAGGATCTTTATTCACCAATCAGAAATAATTTGGGCGCAGACTCCAGGTCTTGGGGGCCCACACTCAGCACTGAGGCGGCCTGCAAGAGCAAAACCTCTACACTCCTCTTCTTTTTCGGCTTCAGGGAAGAGAGACGGAAGTAACCCCTCCCAGGTGTTCTGTGTTTCCTTTGCAAGATGAGGAAGTACCTTCCTCCCATCATCCTTAGGGAGGTGCTCATGGGTGATACTGGAAGCTGCCTAGTGGTTATTTCCTCTACTGTCTCTCCACACACAACCAGAGGATCAGCCTTGAGGGGCCTGGCGTCATCACTGGGATAACGGGAGCCCCAGACTGTGTGGCGCCTGTGCCTCATCTGACTCTTCCAGTCCTACAACTGGGCGCACATGCGAGTATCTGCCGCCATATTTGGCCACACCAGGGCGGCTGTGTGCTCAGAGCAGATAACAGATGGCTGATACAGAGTACAGAGCATGGGTCTTGGAAGTCACCTTCCAGAGTCCTCAGGCTGGAAGCTTTGAGACCCAAACATCGTCAGAAGGGTCTGGACACTAGGCCTGTCACTGTCCTCACTGCCAAAAAAAGAGTGAGCTTCCCGGCCACACTTGGCTCGAAAGAGCTGAGAACGGAGGCTGGAGGGACCGCTCAGTGGCTAAGGCCACACAAGCATGAGGCCTGGAGGTCAAATATCTAGAACCCACATAGATGCCAGGTGGGTGTGGTAGCCTGTGATTCAGGCCTCGGAAAGCAGACACAGTGCATCCTCAGAGCAAGCTGGCCAGAGAAACCAGCCTTCGTGGAGAGTTCTGGGTTTGATCCAGGGATCCTGCCGCAGTGAGGGAGATGATTGCTGATATCAACCTTGGGTGTCCACATGCACTCACACAAACACACACACACACACACACACAGATGCACACCACACATGCACAAACACACCACACACTCACACACAAAAGCACACACACATATATACACCCACATATACACCCACGCATACACACATACATACACACACATGCATACCCACACACATACCCACAAGCACTGGTACGCACCTGATGCACACACACAAACACACACACTCATACACGTGTACACACACACAAACACTCATACACACGTACCCCATGCTTACATGTGCTTACATGTGCCCACATGTGCAAACATGCACACACGTGCAAACCAAAAAGGGGGCTAGAGAGATGTCTCAGGGGTTCGTACCTCTGGCTGCTTTCGTGGAGCACCTGGGTTTATTTCCCAGTACCTGCATGGCGGCTCACAACTGTGTATATTGTCAGTTCCAGGGAAACCCAGGACCTGTCTTCTGGGTTCTGCAGGCACACACACACTACGCATACATATGTGCAGGTAGAGCACCCATACACATGAAATAAAAATAAATACGATACTTTAAAAATTGGAAAGGGTTGGCAGGATTGGAGTCCAGCATCAACAACAGGTGTTCATTTACAGATTAAAGTCTTTCTCCCAAGCTCAAGCCCAGTTGCTGTGAGCAGGACCCTGGTTCTGCCTGGTGACAGATGCCAATAGCTACGTGGCGGCCCCTCCCCAGCCCTCACGGCCCATCTGGTCCCTCAGGAGCCCCTATGGGGAACAGTACCAGAGTGTGCGTGCAGTCCCCAGCTGTCTCTCTTCTTCACAGGGAGGAGCCTATGCCCGGGGCACAGCTCTCAGAGGTGGCACCGACGTTGAACTCGTCATCTTCCTCAACTGCTTCCAGAGCTTTGGTGACCAGAAGACCTGTCACTCAGAGACCCTGGGTGCCATGCGAATGTTGCTGGAGTCCTGGGGGGGCCACCCCGGGCCTGGCCTGACTTTTGAGTTTTCTGAGTCAAAGGCGTCCAGGATCTTACAGTTTCGTCTGGCATCGGCAGACCGAGAAAACTGGATAGATGTTAGCCTGGTGCCTGCCTTTGATGTCCTAGGTGAGAGGTCCCTGGCCTGGTCCAGAGGTGGGGGCATCATCATTAGGAGAAAGATTGGCCATTGCCTTCTGACCTTCTACCCACTTGCTGTGTGACCCTAGCCCTCTCTGGATCTTGGCTTCTTGCCTAAATATATCGATCTTAAGATACCTAGGAGCCAGAAATACCTAGTTCCCCTGTCTCTGCAGTCCTAGGGCAGGTGCCTGGTCCTCACTGCGCTATTCTGGTTTGCCTCCCTCCGCCCTAAAGGCAAAGTTTTTTGTGATGACCGAGGCTGGTGAAAAGTGCTCTTTTGGAGACTTTGTTAAGAATTTTGAATTCTGCCAAGCAGTGGTGGTGCACGCCTTTAATCCCAGCACTTGGGAGGCAGAGGCAGGCAGATTTATGAGTTCGAGGCCAGCCTGGTCTACAGAGTGAGTTCCAGGACAGCCAGGGCTACACAGAGAAACCCTGTCTCGAAAAAACCAAAAAAAAAAAAAAAAAAAAAAAGAAGAAGAATTTTGAATTTTCTAAGATGCTCCACCTATAATATGCTATACTTATCCTGAAATACACTTCTGTCCCCATCTGATAATGAGGACAAAGGTACAGGGTCAGTGCCTGTACCCCGCTGTGACCACTTCCTGACCACAGCAGCCAGGCCCCTGACACCCATGCCTTAGCTGGAAGCTCCTCTCTGTTTAGTCACCTTGAAATCCTACTCTTCCCCTCAGCCCCTACCCTGCACCCCCAGCTCCAGACAGGGGCTGAGTTCAGTGTCCACGGTGTCCTCTGTGCCTTCCTAACCCGCTGCCCTTGATGCCCCCAGGACAGCCCCGTTCTGGAGTCAAGCCAACACCCAATGTGTACGCCTCCCTCCTTAGCAGCCACTGCCAGGCCGGGGAGTACTCAGCCTGCTTCACTGAGCCCCGAAAGAACTTTGTGAACACTCGCCCAGCCAAGCTTAAGAACTTAATCCTGCTGGTCAAACACTGGTACCGCCAGGTGAGGCCGCTTGGGTGGGTCCTGCCTGTAGCCTAAGACCATTTTATTCTCTTTCTGGGAAGCACCTGCCATGTTCTTTGTCTATGGTTTTCTCTTGTGAGCTGACTTCTTATTGGTTTATGGGTGCTCTTTACATACTATGGATGTTGATCTTTATTTACTTACAATAATGAGGATGTGGTCTCCCAGTCTGTGGATTACACCCCTACCATCTTTAAGAGTCATTTCTCACTGAGAATAGTTGGGTTTCAATGTTAGCAGGTATAAATCATTTCTTCTCTGAATGATTCATCCTGTGGGAATCTTAAGATGTCTTTCTCTAAATGAATCTCCCATGAATCCTTGCGAAAGCCTTTCTTTTTTGGGTTTGTGAGCTCAGATCCTTCCCAGCCTCTGAATGGCTTCCTGATCTGTTCATACTTGTTTAGCAACTCTGATGGAAAGGTGGGTTTTGGAGTGCCCTGCTTCTGCCTGGAGATGAGGGAACAAGCTCCCCTCAAATCCGGGGCCACATATCTTGGCTCCAGTAAACCACTCATTGTAGGCAGGTCTGGGTGTGAGAAGATTCTGGGTTCTAATTCAGATCTTCATTTGCTGTTTGGCCTTGGGCAAATTCCCAGACCCCTCTGGGCTTCTGCTTCTGCCACTCGCCCATACAGGAACGCACAAGTCTTGGGTTCCTCGAACATCAGATGGACTTTCTATGGGCAAAAATGCATGGCCCTGAATCCTAATTTGGGAGGAGGAGAAGCGGGGAAGATTGGACACTTGCAGTCAGTGTGGGCCACATGGCATATGACTCTCTTAAAACAAACAAACAAACCAAGAGAGCCAAGCTGTGATGGCGCACACCTGTAACCCCAGCTCTCGGGGGTGGGGGTTAGGGGAGGTGGGGTGAGGAAGATCTTGGACACAAGGTCACCTAGGACTTCACAGTCAACCTAAGGACAACCAGGGCTACATGGGATCCTCTTTCCTAAAGAAGGGAGGATGGAAGGGAAGAGAACATAAGAGCCAACTATGGAGTCAGGCATCCTGGGTTCTAGAATATTCTTCCAATACCTGGGTGCCCATGTGCCTAGACTTATGTGCCATGAACCCAGAGGTGAGGGGAATGTAGAGCAGGGCTGCTGGCCACCTCCACCCAGACAAGTCACTTCTGGAGATCCAGTGTGTCTCCTTTAGGAGCATGGGCCCCTCCAAAGTCCTGTGTCCAGCGGAGGAGAGACAGAGCCCAGAGGAACGGGTGAAGCCCAACCACCCAGTCTACCCTGTGCTCCAGGAAAGAGAATGGTTCCTCAGCATGCTTTCCCCCTGGGTGCCAAGTGTCTCATCTTCTCCAATCTCACTGAGCCCCAGACCTGCCTCTTTTTATTTGGGCAAAACTGACCAACTAACATCAGCCTCCCTGCAGTCTCCTCTGGCTACCTTTCTGCTGGGGCTTGACTTTCATTCCTTCCGGTTCCCTCATGCCAGTCTGAAACCCCACAGTAGGCAGATGAGAAAGACTGGCAGGGTGGGGGTGGGGTGCTGGATCCTGGGGCTATCTGAGGAAGCAGTTCACAGCCCCAGGATCAGACTGTGGGGTGTTATGAGCCCCAGCTCTGTCCCCCCTCACTGAGCCAAGCCCTCCCTGCGGTTCACAGGTGCAGACACGGGCCGTGAGGGCCACACTGCCCCCCAGCTACGCCCTAGAGCTGCTTACCATCTTTGCCTGGGAGCAGGGCTGTGGGAAGGACAGCTTCAGCCTGGCCCAAGGGCTCCGGACCGTCCTGGCCTTGATCCAACACAACAAGCACCTCTGTATTTTCTGGACGGAAAACTACGGCTTCGAGGACCCTGCAGTTGGAGAGTTCTTGGGAAGGCAGCTTAAGAGACCCAGGTATTCCCTCGGCTCCCACTGTCTGCTCTCCCGTCCTGGATGCTAGGGGAATGAGTTGGTCCTGGTTGATTAAACACTTGGGGGAGTTTAGAAACAGAACCATACCCAGGGCTCACACCGTGCCTGTTTAATCAACATGTGGATAGTCATACATTGATGGCAGTTTTTACACATGTGAAGCCACCCCTCAGGCCATGGAACATGTCCAGCATGCCGGGGCGAGGGGGGGCGAGGGGGGCTCCCTCCCAGACAGCAGCACCCCAGAGGTAACATCTCGGAGTCTTGTCTGGTCTTTAGCCCTAGTGGAGAAACTCTGGAGGCACGCCCTGCTGGCTCTGCTTCTTCCTCATTAAGTCTCTGTGATCCATCCATACAGTTGTGGCTCACTCATTGGTGGGAAGTGTTTTTGTAAATTTGTCATGCTATACTATGCTATGCTATGCTATGCTATGCTATGCTATGCTGAACACCATGACCAAGGCAACTTATAAAGCAAATTTATTTGGGGCTCACGGTTCCAGAGGATGGAACCCTCGTGGCAGAGAGCATGGCAGCAGGCAGGCAGGCATGGTGCTGGAGCAGTAGCTGAGAGCTCACATCCTGATCCACAGGCAGGATGGGGGCTGGGGGAGCAGGAGAAGCCAGGAATGGGGAAGGGAGAGTCTTTTGAAACCTCAAAGCTCACCCACATACCCAGTGACACCCCTCCTCCAACAAGGCCATGCCTCCTAATCCTTTCCAAATAGTTCCACCAACTGGGGACTAAATATCTAAATAGGTGAGTCTATGAGGGACTGTTCTCATTCAAACCACCATGTTGGAGTTGAGGACCCAGGGCTCCAGCAAAGTGGGTGATACCATCATTATGCAAATGAGGAAACCTCTCCATGAGTCTGGAAGGGCAAAGCTGGGGTGAGTGTCAGATCTGCCCTAACTCTGACCCTTCAGAGTGCCTGGAGCTTTCTTGTCTCTGGAATTACAGGCCCGTGATCCTGGATCCAGCTGATCCAACGTGGGACGTGGGCAACGGGACAGCCTGGTGCTGGGATGTGCTGGCCCAGGAGGCTGAATCCAGCTTTAGCCAGCAGTGCTTCAAGCAGGCCTCAGGAGTCCTTGTGCAGCCTTGGGAGGGGCCCGTGAGTAAGGGAACACCAGGGACCACAGGCTTTGTGCTGATGTGCTAAGGGTTGTGGGGTACAGCAGCTTGGGGCTGCCTGTGGTGTCCACTCTCTGGATATGTCTGTCCACCTAGAATTCCTCACAGCTATCTCCCCAGCAGAGCACCTGGCCTGCTGTACACCAAGGTCCATATCTCCCATGGCTGGGAGAAAGCCTGGGTGGTGAAAGACTTCTGCTCTGGCTGATAAGGCTTTTTCACCACCTTCCAGGGCCTTCCACGGGCTGGGATCTTGGATTTGGGCCACCCAATCTATCAAGGGCCTAAACAGGCACTTGAAGGCAACAAAGGCCACCTTGCTGTTCAGTCAAAGGAAAGGAGCCTAAAACCTTCCAATTCAGCTCCAGGATTTCCAAAAGCAGCCACTAAGATGCCTGCTATGCCCAACCCAAGTGTCAGTAAAACCTGCAAGAGCCGCAAGAAAGCAGCTCACCCAAAGACCGTCCAGGAAGCAGCATTGGATAGTATCTCAAGTCATGTTCGGATCACCCAGAGCACAGCATCCTCACACATGCCTCCTAGCCGCTCTAGCATCTCCACCGCTGGGTCACGGATGAGCCCAGATCTGTCACAGATCCCAAGCAAGGATCTAGACTGCTTCATCCAGGACCACCTTAGGCCGAGTCCCCAGTTCCAGCAGCAGGTGAGGCAGGCCATCGACGCCATCTTGTGCTGCCTCCGGGAGAAGTGTGTATACAAAGTCTTGAGGGTCAGCAAGGTGAGTCCGAAGATGAAGGTGCCATTGGAAGGCCCCTGGGGAACCACGGTGGTCAGGGAGGGTCCCCAACAGAGCCAAGGTTGGCCAGGGGAACTGAATGTCTTAGGAAGTGTGGCTTGCTGGCTGGGTATAGACAAACAGACACTCCTTGGGTTAAAATGGAGTCACATCCTACTTTAAGCTGGAAATAGAGTAAATCAAAGCTATGTTTATAACTTCTGGTGACTTCATATGTCCTATGTCATGGCTAGCCTGCCCTGCTCTCTGATGTTCCCATGCTTGCAGGAGCCTATGCTGGGTATGTTTGTAGGGTTATGGGTCCACCACAGGGCTCAGCCACTCGGGGAGGCAGGACACAGGAAGTTGACTGCTCTTACCCCAAGTGGTGGGAGGGGTGGGGGGCCATAGATAAGCCCCAAGACACAGCTCAGGACAGCTAGAGCTGGCTCAGAGCTTAGCTCAGAGCTGGTCTCCTCTAAGGAGACTGGGGCCATTTGGTTCTCAGGCTCTTGGACACCTAGGCACCACTGGGAGCCGCAGAAGAGCTGAGAATGGAGGGGGGGCAGGGGGGAGGCAGGGCTGGCCTGGATGGGGGGGGGAAGGGGAGCTCAGGATGGTCTTGAGGGGAAAGTTCTTGGCTTGGTGGCAGCTATGGCTTGGGATTGGCTTGGCTTGGAGACGGCCTTGGCTTGGAACGCAGAGAGGCCTTCTACAGGATATTGGATGGCGGCTCTATAGGCAAAAGCCTTCTCCATGGCTCCCTAGGCGGATCCTGATGAGAAGAGACAGTCCATGTTTTTAAGGCATTTGTTGTCATGGCAGAAAGTGGATGAATAAAACCGTACCCCACTTCTCAGGTGGGCCTGAGGTTAAACACCTTTCACAGGGAGGAGTGTCTGGGAAGGAAAGCTTAATTGGCTAAGCTCTCCAGGCCCTTAGGTACCTCATTAACATGGAGATCTGCCTGGAGCCTACGTGACCACAGGTCACATCCTCTACCTGTGGAGGGGCTTGGGGTGTTGGCCCCAACTAATGTGGCCACAAATCTACGGGGGTGGGTAGCAAGTGACAGGGGCCTGGTGCCCAGGAATCAGGCCTACCGTCCCTTCAGGGTCACCGGGACTTCTAGCCTTAGCTCAACTGGGAACCAGGCTACCTTTCATGGTACTACACATGTTCATCCAGCACTGTGGCCACATTTCCATGTCAAAAGCCAAACCAGCTAAGCTTGCTTTTGCTTTCTTCCTCTTCCTCTTCCTCTCCCTCTTCTTCCTCTTCTTCATCATTGTCATCATCCTTGTCATAGTAGACCCTGTCTCCTTCTCATTTCCCCCACCCCCAATGTCTGTCCCCCCCCCCATCTCCCATCTGTCTCCCTGTCTCTCCTCCTTCCTCCTCTTCCTCTTCCTCCTCCTCTTCTTCAATGTTTGGAACTTTTGGAAGAGGAATAGGGTCTCCCATGCAGCCCAAGCTAGCCAGGAACTCACTATGTAGCCCAGGCTAGCCTCAAATTCCAGCCCCTCCTCCTGCCTCACCATCACCAGAACTGGGGTTGCAGGTATGGCCTACCACAACTGGCTTGTTCCGCTTTTAACGATACAGTTTTATTGTTCGTTTGGTGTGTTTTTGACTGACACCTGCACCTCACCATTCCAGGCAATTGTTCTATCACCGAGAGAGACCCCACCCCCAATGAGGTGTCTGGGATTTTGCTGTTTAAAATTCCTATTAAAACAATTGGATCACTCCCGCCTTGAGCTCAAAATCTTCTGTGTTTCCCCTGAGGGCTGTGGGGCCGGTCCTGGCTGCGTCTAACCCTTTCTGGCCTCACATTGATCTGCTTCACCAGGTCCAGGCTCATGAGGGGGCTTGTAGTCAGGACCTCTCCCCTGCTGCCCCCAAGCCTCAGCTCTCTCACATCCCTCCCCTCTGCTAAGACCTTTCCAATGCCTACCCATGGTATTTTTTAAAATTAGTCTCACCAAGCCTGGTGGTACACACCCTTCATCCCAGCACTTGAAAGACAGTGGCGTGGGGTCAGTGGGGGGGAAGGCCTTGAGTTCAAGGTCAGCCTGGACTACATAGATGGAGATACCCCCTCCTCTCTCTCTCTCTCTCTCTCTCTCTCTCTCTCACACACACACACACACACACACACACACACACACACACACACACACACACACATATATACACGAGCCAGGGTATCCAGTGTTTAGCACCCTTCCTGCCTTAGCAGGTACTAAGCAAAGCCCAAAGCCAGGGGCTTTCTGTTTACCATTTTTTTAATCATTTTTTAATATTTTATGCTCTTTTACTATGCTTGATTCCTAAAGAATACTTTGTGTGTTTTGAAACAACTTAGTATTCAACATTAGATATAGGATCCTCAGTTATGGATAGTACTAAATATTCATTACTGATATTTTTAGGGTATGGAAACGATATGCATATAAAAGTTGAACTAAGCTGGGCAGTGGTGGCACACGCCTTTGATCCCAGCACTCGGAAGGCAGAAGCAGGCAGATTTCTGAGTTCGAGGCCAGCCTGGTCTACAGAGTGAGTTCCAGGACAGCCAAGGCTACACAAAGAAATCCTGTCTCGAAAAAAGAAAAAAAAAAGTTGATCAAATTTTTATGTTATTTTATTCTCAAAATACTCAATGTTATTAATATGTTTGGTATATAAAATATATCTAAATAATTAAAAAAATAAGAAAAAAAAAAGAGTACAAAGTCTGAGCTGCACTTCCCTCCACAGGGCGGCTCTTTCGGCCGTGGCACAGACCTCAGGGGCAGCTGCGATGTGGAACTTGTCATCTTTTATAAAACTCTCGGGGACTTCAAGGGCCAGAAGCCTCACCAGGCAGAGATCCTGTGTGACATGCAGGCCCAGATACGACACTGGTGTCAGAACCCCGTGCCTGGACTGAGCCTCCAGTTTATTGAACAGAAGCCCAACGCTCTGCAACTCCAGTTGGCATCCACCGACCTCAGCAACCAGGTGGACCTCAGTGTGCTGCCTGCTTTTGATGCTGTGGGTAAGACAGTTGTGACCCCCAGGGAACCGGGAACCATTGAACAGGGGGCACCTGTCATATTCCTTGGGATTCACGAAGCACTGAAAATCGCCCCTGGGAGATCTTAAAGCAATCATCAAACATTCACCAGTGCTGCTACTTAAATGTCGCCTCCCTGTTTTCTCTCTTCTCTGTCCTAGGGTCACCTGCCCCAGCTCCACTGTTCACTATATTTCCCCACTCATTTTATTTTAAACTGTTTTGGTTTTTTTTTGGGGGGGGTGTTTTTGTTTTGTTTTTGTTGTTGTTTTGTTTTGTTTTGTTTTTTGTTGTTGTTGTTGTTTTGAGACAGGGTTTCTCTTTGTAGCCATGGCTGTCCTGGAACTCACTTTGTAGACCAGGCTGGCCTCGAACTCAGAAATCCGCCTGCCTCTGCCTCCTGAGTGCTGGGATCAAAGGCGTGCGCCACCACGCCCGGCTTTAAACTGTTTTTTTTTAAGATGTATTTACTTTTTATATATGTGAGGGCACTGTAGCTGTACAGATGGTTGCAAGCTTTCATTTGGTTGTTGGGAATTGAATTTTTTAGGACTTCTGCTTGCTCCAGTCAACCCCACTTGTTCAAGTCGGCCCCGCTCACTCAGTCCCTGCTTGCTCCGGCCCAAAGATTTATTTATTATTATACATAAATACACTGTAGCTGACTTTAGATGCACCAGAAGAGGGTGTCAGATCTCATTAAGGATAGTTGTGAGCCACCATGTGGTTGCTGGGATTTGAACTCGGGACCTTTGAGCAGTCAGTGCTCTTACCCACTGAGCCATCTCAACAGCCCTTAAACTGGGTCTTGATATGCAAGCCGAGTGCCATCCCCCTGCCTCAGCTTCACAAGTCTTCCGGGATCATAGATGTGTGAGTCTAGGTCCAGTCTCAAATTACTGGGTGTTTTTTTTTTCTTCTTAATTTCTCTTTCATGTGTGCTTACCTGTAATGCGACATGCATGCAGTACCCGCAGGAGCCACAAAGCGGCGCCAGATCCCCGGGGCTGGAGTCACACAATGTTGCCTGCCGCCCTGCGGGTGTCAAGAATGGAACCTGAGTCTGCAAGAACAAGTGTTTTTGGTTTTTGGTTTTGGGGGGGATGTTTTTGTTTTTGTTTTTGTTTTTTTGTTTGGTGTTTTGAGACAGGGTTTCTCTGTGTAGCCCTGGCTGTCCTGGAACTCACTCTGTAGACCAGGCTGGCCTTGAACTAGAAATTCACCTGCCTCTCCCTCCCAACTGCTGGGATTAAAGGCATGTGCCACCACGTCTGGCAGAACAAGTGTTTTTAACCACTGAACTATCTCTCCAGCCCCCCAGTTTCAGGTTATTAAAGTGTTAAATCTCCTTGAGACACCTCCTCTGTTGCTGCCGCTGCCACTCTTCTTCCTTTGTGACTTGTTACTGGGACTTGTTACTGGGAGCTCCACCAGCAAACGGGATCCACTGAGCCATCTCTGTATCCTCATGAACCCCTTTCACTCTGAGAAAACTGAGGCCCAGAGGCAATCCACACAGCTTGGATCTGAACCCAGGCCTGTCTGGCCCCAGAACTCATTGCAGAATCGCAGGGGGGGGGGGAGGGGGTAGTGCAAACTGTGAACCAGAAGCTATATACATATAATCCCAGCCCTTGAAAGGCTGAGACTGGAGGACCACTACAAGTTCCAGGCCAGCCTGGGCTACATATTACAGTGATGCTAACACGGCTGGCCGCAGCGTAATCCATGAATGGGTGAATGGTTGTCACACATGTTCTGCGCTTCTGCAGGGCCGCTGAAGTCCGGCGCCAAACCTCAGCCCCAGGTGTACTCCTCCCTCCTCAGCAGCGGCTGCCAGGCCGGGGAGCACGCAGCCTGCTTTGCAGAGCTTCAAAGGAACTTCATAAACACTTGCCCTCCCAAACTTAAGAGCCTGATGCTACTGGTCAAACACTGGTACCGCCAGGTGAGCACCCTCCCCATCCCCCTTCCCAGGAAGCCACCTCCATCAGTCTTCACCCCCAAGTGCCTAGGATGGTCTGCTATCACCACCTCTTTTCAAGTTGTACTGCAACATGAGCAGCTTCTAGAAACCTTCTTCCTTGCAAGCCCTTTTCTGAGGGCCAGGTCATACTCATGTCCTTAACAAAAGCAAAAACCAGCTCTCTCCTTAAAGGGGTAAGAGTTGGTTTAATGTGGACAGGAATACAAGCCACCAGATGTAGGTCACCAAATTCCATGTTGGGGGGGACAGTTTCATGACATTTTATGGTAACAGAATTAAAAAAAAAAAGTCCAAACCAGGAGTGGTGGTGTACACCTTTAATCCTAGCACTCAGGAGGCAGAAGCAGACAGATCTCTGTGAGTTCCAGGATAACCAGGGCTACATAAAGAGACCCTGTCTCAAAAACACTACAAAAAAAAAAAAAAGAAAAGAAAAGAAAAGAAAAGTCTTAAAACAGTTCTCAGATACAATGGTGGATAGCAGCAGAGAGGAGAGCTCTGCTATAGCCTCCCTCACCTTCTACGGATAACCAGGTTAGCCTTTGGGTTGATGGAAGCTAGCTGTTAAATCAACACATCCCAAAAGGCTTCCTGTACACAGTTACTGTCAGGAGCCATGCAAGGGAGGCCGTGGCAAGTGAGTACGCTTCCAGGAGATGGGCCACTGCCAGGAGATGGGCCACTGCTTTGCATGGCCACGATGGGTGAGTCCTGAAAAGGTATATGGACCACAGGGACTCCATCTCGGGATTGCTTCTCGCTGCTCTGTCTTTCATCCCTCACAATATCTAACATAGCCTGTGGTTTCCTGGGTTTCTTAACCCACTCTGTTGGGCAGATTTCCTGCAGAATCAATAGAAAGACATACTTTCTTGTATTGATGCTGCTTAGATGAATTCATGATTTTGTAGAATTACTGATTTGGTTTGAATGACTTTAGGAAGCTAGAATAGTTGATGGGAAGTCTGAGGAGTTGGTTTTGGTTGTTTTATCAGGAAGATATAATGAAGTTAGGATCAAGACTAGAAAGTGCCTCCTCTTCATAGAATAATGAGGTTGCTTGATAAGGAGTTCAATAAGCCTGCATATACTACAAGCAAGTAAATTGCACTAGGAAGAGAAATAAGTTTGGGACAGATTTTAGATCAAAGCAAAACATTCATTCTAGGTCAGGTTCAAGGACGAGACCACAGGTGCGCGCCATGATAGAGCAAAGCCACGGGTGTATAAAACTATTGCTCTTAACTTATAATGGGCTTAGAGAACGAGTCTCAATTAAAACAACTGCTTTGAACTTATTACCAGCGTCCTGCTGTAACTCTCTCCTGTGTAACATTTTATCTGTGAGGTAATTTTTTTTTTCTTACATAGAGAACTTTTGTCTGGGAACCTATAAAAAGCTAAAAGCAAAAATAAAGGTTGTTAGAGCCTGCTTGTTAGAGCTTTGCTCTATCCATTAGCTGTAAATATGTGTGTGTGTGTATTATATATGTAATATATATATGTGTGTGTGTTTTATATATATATACATGTGTATATATGTTATATATATACACACATGTGTATATATGTGCATATGTGAAATTGTTGGGATTCGCTTACTAGAGCCTGCTTTTCTTCTTCCTGTGTGTGTGTGCACGATTTTCTCTCTTTGCTTTTCTTTCTTGCCAGCCTCTTAAAGGGTTAAGAGTTCAATGTCTCTCCCTGGTCACAGAGAAGCACAGGCCAGAGCAACTAAGTTTCTTTTTATAATCCCCTGCTGCTATCAGCAGGAGTCAATTGGCAGAAACCATTAGCCTTGGCCCCAGAATAGTAAGAGAGAGTTCACTGCCAGAAGTCATCAGCTCTAGCCCCAGAAGAGCAGAAGAGAACCGAATTGCCGGGAGTTACCAGCTTTTGGTCCACTGACTCAATGCCGGCAAAGCTGGTTTTTGACAAATCGCAAGGATGCTTAGTCAGACCCAGAGCTGGGCATAGCATGGCTATCATGGGTGCTAAAAGTAAACTCAGGTTCTGGGCCTGCAGCAGTCTAGATTCCTTATGATCACTGATCAGTCCAGCAGCCCTGAAGGCGAGCCTTAGTTCCAATTGGCCCAGCAGCCCTGAGGGCGGGCCTTAGTTCTGATTGGTCCAGCAGCCCTGAAGGCGGGCTTTGGTTCACCATCACTGTATTCTACAAACATCTGCCTGCACCCATACTTGGCACTTGCCAGATGGTGCTGGGATACTATGGTAGACACATTACAGCCCCTGTTCCTGTATAGATTCTCTTTACATACACTACCACCTCCTAACGCCCAAGGGATAACCTGGAGTAGATGTCCACTTGACGGGTCTCTGGTTGGGTGACAGGTTGTCACTCGATATAAAGGAGGAGAGGCGGCAGGCAATGCTCCGCCCCCAGCCTACGCCCTGGAGCTCCTGACCATCTTTGCCTGGGAACAAGGCTGTGGAGAGCAAAAGTTCAGCCTGGCTGAAGGCCTGCGGACCATCCTGAGGCTGATCCAACAGCACCAGTCACTTTGTATCTACTGGACGGTCAACTACAGTGTGCAGGACCCAGCCATCAGAGCAAATCTTCTCTGCCACCTTCGGAAAGCCAGGTGCTTGCTTACTCCCCAGTGACCACCTCAGCCCCTCTTCCTACTTTCTCCTGGAGTCCATGTACCGAGGAGGAGGCGGCCATGGTAGGCTTTGGGTTGCCCATCCCACCCTTTCTGATTGCCTCTGGATTCTGATGCGGAAGCATGGACTCCAGTAGACAGAGGTCCCCAGAGCCCATTTGATTAGCACAATTAAACACCATTAGAATTAAGGGCTCCAAGAGCTGGCTTAGGCTCCACCCAACATTGCTTCTGGCCCCTCCCAGCTGCTCAGAACTGACTGTCCTTCCTGCCTCCCTCTGCTCTGTCCCCAGACCTCTAGTCCTGGACCCTGCAGATCCTACCTGGAACGTGGGCCAGGGCAACTGGAAGCTATTAGCTCAGGAGGCAGCTGCCCTGGGGTCACAAGTCTGCCTTCAGACTGGGGATGGGACTCTGGTGCCACCCTGGGATGTGACGGTAAGAAACAGGGCCCTGGGGCCACTGAGATGAGCCAGAGGATAAAGTGCTTGCCCACAAGCCTGACAACTTGAGTTCAGTTCCCAGAACACACTCAAAGGGGGAAGGGGAGAACTGGACCCCCAGAGTTGTTTTCTGACCTCCACAGATGATCTGTATATGAGCACGCGTATGTGTGCGTGGGCGCTCACACACACACACACACCATATGCCACATAATAAACGGTATGTTTCTAAATTTTTAAAGAGACTGGGTTAGAGAAAACTATAAAACTATACAAAGCAACACACTTCCCATCTCTATGTAAGACCCCAGTCAAATAGTCAGGCTCTGTGTTGGAGAAGAAAAATCCAAGACATAGCCATCTGCAGCTAGCTCCCAAAGGCCTTCTGTCCTACTTAGTCCATTTCTGTGACTATAACAAAATACCTAAAGCCAGGTAACTTTATAGAGAAGGTTGCTCAAGGTTATCACACTGGCATGAACTGGGCTGTGTTGAGGATGCCGTGATGGATGCCGTGAAGCTGGGGGAGTGTGTTTTGAAGGAACGCATCATGACCCAAGGTGAGAGGCTACTGGGATACGGAGGGTCAAGCTGGCTCTTGTCACATTTTCCTGTCAGAACCCACTCAGTGTTCTCTGAGGACCACCTTAAGCCCATCCTGAGGCACCTTCCACAAAGCTCCATCTTTAAAGGATCCCTCATCCCTTTGGAGGGCCCAGTGTGCAATGCATGAGTCTTTGAAAGGCAAATCATATCTAGACCACAGCTAATATGATGTTGTTCCATTTAACATGTAAGAGCCACTGGGATGGGGAGGAGTGGTCATATACCCATTTAAAGGTGGAGAAACTGAGGCTACTTCAGGATGTGCCAGCCAGTGAGGAAGAACAGGTAGTCTAGGAGACTAGGGAGCATCAGCCTCCGCAGATGCTGAAGGATGGACACTCGGGTTTGTCCCGCATCCTGCTCCAGCCAGCCCCACCGGTCTCTCTCCACAGCCAGCCCTCCTTCACCAGACCCCAGCTGAGGACCTGGACAAATTCATCAGTGAATTCCTCCAGCCCAACCGCCACTTCCTGACTCAGGTGAAGAGAGCCGTGGACACCATCTGTTCCTTCCTGAAAGAAAACTGCTTCCGGAACTCTACCATCAAGGTGCTCAAGGTGGTCAAGGTGAGACCCAGGGAGCTTCGGTGGATGGGGGCAGGGACGGGGGCGGGAACAGGGGGTGGTTCCCTGCGGGATGGGGCCCCTCTCCAGCCACCTGGTGGGCCCTAGTGATGTCCTTGTCCACGGCAAAGGAACAAGGCAGGGGATATAGCTGGAGGCTGGGGAGGAGATCCCTTTGCAGGCATGGTGCGATACAGGGGGCATCCATGGGGGTACCAGCGATGGCTAGTCTCTCTGGTTCCTGGATCTGCCTTTCTCTTTCTTTCTTTCTTTCTTTCTTTCTTTCTTTCTTTCTTTCTTTCTTTCTTTCTTAACTAAAAATTACAAGAAATTTATCAACAACCCCAATGACAACAACCAAACTGTCTGATTTCCACAAATACATACAAAACTGCCTTGACTTCCCATGTCTCCCTCTGTGGCAAGCCCTTAGGAGGACTAAACCTCTAGAAAGGACTTGCTTTTCTCTGAGGGAAAGTCACTCAGATGGCAGAGAGCTTACCTAAAGTACAAGCATCCTTGGATTCCGTCCCCATCGCTGCATGAACTGGGCATGGTGGAACGTGATTGTAATACTCCAATTCCAGAGTCAAGAGAGGAAAACCTCAGGGCTGGCTGATCAGTTAGTACAGCTGCATTGGTGAGCTCTAGGCTCAGTGAGAGACCCTGTCTCAAGATGATGATGACGACGACAATGATAATGATGATGATAGAGATTGATGGAAATATCAGAGTCCCCCTCTGGCTTCCACATGCGCACACACAGGTTATAGGACGCCAAAGGGCACTTCAGGGCTCAAGCCACCATCTATGTTCTCCCCAGGGTGGGTCTTCTGCCAAAGGCACGGCTCTACAAGGGCGCTCAGATGCCGACCTGGTGGTGTTTCTCAGCTGCTTCCGCCAGTTCTCTGAGCAAGGCAGCCATCGGGCAGAGATCATCTCGGAGATCCAGGCTCAGCTGGAGGCGTGTCAGCAGACGCACAGCTTTGATGTCAAGTTTGAGGTCTCCAAGAGGAAGAACCCCCGAGTGCTCAGCTTCACGCTGACATCCCAGACGCTGCTGGACCAAAGCGTGGACTTTGACGTCCTGCCAGCCTTCGACGCTCTCGGTGAGGTCCCAGACAGAGGCAGGAGCAAGAAGAAGAGCAGAGGCGGGGTGGTTCCGAGCAGCTGTAGGGAACTGTGCAACCAGGCCATGCTTACTCATGCAGCAGGTACCCTCCTGCTGTGTGGGGCAGCGGGGGAGGGGGCTTTTTCTTTTGATTGCCACAAAGATGCTGGGTGAGGGGCTGGAGACTTGGCCTGGTGATTGGGAGCACGAAATGCTCTTGTGGAGGATCTGTCTTAGCTACTGTTCTACTGTGGTGAAGAGACGCTGGGACTAAGGCAACACTTGATAAAAGAAAGCATTTTATTGAGGGCTTGCTGGTTTTGGAAGGTTACTTGTTATTGTAGCAGGAAGCATGATGGCAGGCAGAGGTAGGTGAGAGCTAAGTTTTGATCCCCAGGAGGAGAGGGATAGGAGGAGGGGGAGGGGGAAGAGAAAGAAGGGAGGGGGTGAAAGGGAGGAGGAGGGGGAGGGGGGAGAGGGGAAGGGGGAGAGAAGGAGGGAGAGGGAGGGGGAAGAGAAAGAAGGGAGGGGGAGAAAGGGAGGGAGAGGGGGAGGGGGAGGGGGAGGGGAGGGGGAGGGGGAGAGGGAGAGAAGGAGGGAGAGGGAGGGGAGAGAAGGAGGGAGAGGGGCAGAGAGAGGGGGAGGGGGAGAGAAAGAGGGAGGGGGGCAGAGAGGGAGCGGGAGAGAAGGAGGGAGAGGGGCAGAGAGAGAGGGAGGGGGAGAGAAGGAGGGAGAGGGGGGAGGGGGAGAGGGGAAGAGAGGAAGGGTAGAGAAGGAGGGAGAGGAGCAGAGAGGGAGGGGAAGGGGAGAGAGGAGGGGGAGAGAGAGGGAGAAGAGGAAGCAGGAGAGAGAGAGAGAGAGAGAGAGAGAGAGAGGGAGGAAGGGAGGAAGGGAGGGAGGGAGGGAGGGAGGGAGGGAGAGAGAGAATGAGCCTGACTGGGCTTAGTGTGGGACTTTAAATCTTAAAGCCCAACCCCCAGGGACACACCTACAACATACAACAAGGCCACACCTCCTAATCCTTTCCAAATAGTTCCACCATCTCAAGACTATAAGCATTTAAATACATGACCCTATTGTGCAGAGGGTGTTCTTTTTTAAAATATTTATTTATTTATTTATTTATTTATTTAATATGAGTGTTCTATCTTCATGTACACCTGCCTGCCAGAGGAGGGTGTCAGACCCCATTACAGATGGTTGTGAGCCACCATGTGGTTGCTGGAAATTGAACTCAGGACCTCTGGAAGAGCAGCCAGTGCTCTTAACTGCTGAGCCATTCTCTCCAGCCCCAGAGAGGGCAGGGTGTCCTTATTCAAACTACCACAGGACTCAAGCTCACTTCCCAGCACCCGCATACTGAATGAGACAGGCAGGCAGGCAGGCATTTTGATGCTATGTAGGTTCTGGTTCTTCTTATACGAACTCATCTGCTCTGCTTCTATTTAGGTCCTCAGAGCCAGCATGATGAAATCAGGCCCCTGCCCCAGCGGCCCTGTTAACCAAAGCAGAGGTTTTGTCTAATGACTACCAGAGCCCTTGCCCCATAGGGCTGAACAGGCATCAGAGAGAGTTAAAGCCACTACACCATAAGCCAAAACTCTTTCCGTGATGGACAGACTGGTGGCTGAAAAGGAGCCAGCCAGGCAGAGAATCCCACTCTCATGGGGGAATCTAAGCTAGGCTGTGCCACACCTATCCCCCCCAAAAACACCTGGTGATCTCCCAGTGGGTCTCAAATCACAAGGGACACTAAGGGTCTCTCAGACCAGCTTTCTAAGCTGGCCTACCTGGGCTCCCTGGGAAACAGAGTGACTCTAGCCTTCTCTTTCTTATAGGCCAGCTGAGGTCCGGCTCTCGGCCTGATCCCCGGGTCTACATAGACCTCATCCACAGCTGCAGTAATGCAGGAGAGTTCTCTACCTGCTTCACAGAGCTGCAGAGGGACTTCATTACCTCCCGTCCCACCAAACTCAAGAGCCTGATCCGGCTGGTGAAACACTGGTACCAACAGGTTTGTCACAGGGACCGTCAGTCACTCCTATTCCACCACCACTACCCACCCCCCAACACTCACAGCCAGGCTGGGTCCCAGATACTGTGCCCTGAGTAAATTTCCTTAGAGGAGACATGGGTCTGTTTGGCCACAAACATAGCATGTGAAAGAAGTCACATTCCACTCAGAGGACCTTGGTTTTCCTGTCCATGAAGTGGGGTCAAGCCTGGTCTGGTACGGGTTTGTCATCTCAGTTACTTAGGAGACTGAGGCAGAAAAATGGAAAAGTCAAGATTGGCCTTGGGCTACAGAGCGAGTGAGTTCAAGGCTGGTCTGGCCAACTTGGCAAAAACCTGTCTCAAAATAAGAAGTGCCAGGCTGGGGCGCAGATTCTTGGCAGGATACTGGTAAAGCACTTGCCTAGAATGTATAAGGCTCTGAGCTCTATCCCCCCCAACCCACACACACCCCCACAAATAAAAAGTGAAGCTAACGAATTATGTCCATGTGTCAAGGGTGATGCCTAGCCAATCACCTGGCACACATGGACATTCTGTTAAGTGTTGGGATATCCATCTGTCAAGCCCAGGGGTCCCTTTTAACCTGTGTGAGGCAGTAGGTATTGTGTTGCCAATGTGGACCTACACATCTCCTGTCCCCTGCTTCCCCAGTGTAACAAGACCATCAAGGGGAAGGGTTCCTTGCCTCCCCAGCACGGGCTGGAGCTCCTAACTGTGTACGCCTGGGAGCAAGGTGGCCAGAACCCCCAGTTCAACATGGCGGAGGGCTTCCGCACTGTTCTGGAGCTGATTGTCCAGTACCGGCAGCTCTGTGTCTATTGGACCATCAACTACAGCGCAGAAGACAAGACCATTGGTGACTTCCTGAAGATGCAGCTTCGGAAGCCCAGGTTTGGTCACCCCCCAGACTCCCCTATCTCAGATCCATGGTACCCACTTCTTCCTGCCTCCTAAAGGCAGAGAACAGGGGCAGGGCCTGTTCTCTGGAGCGGGGTGGCTTCCCAGAGTGGTGCTTTTAGTGGCTTAGGAGGTAGTCGGCTCCTGGGTCACCTGTGAATGTGGCTGCCAGATGAAGTAAATACAAGATGCCACATTCAGCTCATGCATGAACAAACAACAAATAGTGTGTTAGTCTGAGTAGCTCTCATGGAAAATTGGGGACCTGAATATGCTTTTTATATTTAATGTGAGAGCCGGAATGGTTCAGCTGGTAGAGGGTTGCCTGGGATGCAAGAAGCCCCGGGTTCCATCCCAATCACCACATAAGATGGGTGTGGTGGTGCATGGCTGTGAGCGAGCACTTGTGGGGAGGAGGCAGGAGGATCGGGAGTTCAAAGTCATCCTCAGCTATAAAACAAGTTCAAGGCCAGCCTGGGCTATGTGAGGCCCTGACCAAAAGAAAAAAAGTTGCAGGGTTTCCGGGATTCCCCAGTAGCATGGAGGTGTTCCTGAAATAAAGAAAGCTGTTGAGAAGAAAAAAAAAAAAAAAAAAAAGAAAAAAAAGTTGCAGATGCCACGAAGCACATCTGTAATCACAGTATTCAAGAGGCTGAGACAGAAGGGACAGAGAGATGGATCAGCAGTTAAGTGCACTGGCTGCTCTTGAGGAGACCTAGGCTCCATCCCCAGCACCCACAGATAGCTCACAACCATCTGTTATTCCAGTTCCTGGGGACCCAATGTCCTCTTCTGGTTTCCATGGCACCAGGCACTCATATGCGTAGACATACATGCAGACAAAGCACTCACACCCAAAAATGAATGAGAGGAAATTAGGAGGCTGAGGTAGTAACCAGCCTGGGCTACATCATGAAGATTCCCACCTCAAAACTTAAGTGTATTCACGAGTCCTGAGACACTCAGATGCATCTGGGCATCTAGTGTTTGCATTCATTAGATCTGGCAGCTTTATATCGGCAGCCTCCAGGTTATAGAAACACATTCTTCACCAACTTACCCACCTCTGAAATGAGCATGGAGATCAGCAAGATTGCCCCCTAAACTCAGGTTACATTGACAGTTTGTGAGTAGTAGCAGTGTACACTGAGAAATAGTCTGCTGTATGATATACATTAGCTAAGTAATGGTGTCTGCCATGGAGGCTGGGAGGGAGGGTGGTAGAACCAGTGCTGTAATTGATTAGCAATGCCTGTTTCACCTGTAGAAGGGGAAATAGCAGCACGGTGAATGATTAGTAATGTCTGCCTTGGCAGAGCATGAAAAAAGTGGTGTGTGTGCAACTGCTTTTCCTCCCTTCCAGCCTCCCTCCCTCCCTCCCTCCCTCCTTCCCTCCCTCCCTTCCTTCTTTCCTTTTTAGAGATTTTTAAAACTTTTGTGTGCAGTGTTTTGTCTGCTTATATATATGTGCACTGTGTGTGCACTGCTCACAGAGGCTGGAAGAGAACACCAGATCCCTGGAACTGGAATTACAGAAAGTTGTGGGCTACCCCTATGTGGGTGCTGGGAACTGAAGCCAGATCCTCTGGAAGAGCAGTCAGTGCTCTTAAGCACTGAGCCATCTCTCCAGTCCCCTCATCTCCACCCTTCTGAATAGACTGTGTAGCCCAGACTGCTCCAAACTCACAATCCTACTGCCTCTGCCACTGCATCCCGGGAACTCCATATGTCTCTTCTTTTCTACCCCTACCCTAGAGTGTGCACCTGGGGCACTGAGGAGTCCCTGACTGCTGGCCCTGGCCCCTGTAGTGTTAGGTGAGAGTGGAGAATAGCCTAGCCAATGTCACAAGGGGACGCTGTGGGAATAAGACTAGCCCTGGTTACAATTGCAGGCCTGTCATCCTGGACCCAGCTGACCCAACAGGCAACCTGGGCCACAACGCTCGCTGGGATCTGCTTGCCAAGGAGGCTACCGTGTACGCATCTGCCCTGTGCTGCATGGACAGGGATGGCAATCCCATCAAGCCATGGCCGGTAAAGGTGAGGGACATGTGAGGCAGACAACCCACACCCCCACACACACAAATAAAAAGTGAAGCTAACGAATTATGTCCATGTGTCAAGGGTGATGCCTAGCCAATCACCTGGCACACACGGACGTTCTGATAAGTGTTAGAATATCCATCTGTCAAGCCCAGGGGTCCCTCTTAACCTGTGTGAGGCATTAGGTATTGTGTTGCCAATGTGGACCTACACATCTCCTGTCCCCTGCTTCCCCAGTGTAACAAGACCATCAAGGGGTCACAGACATGGGCATGGGCAGACATGGTCCTCCCTGAGGGGCAAGACCCAGCCATGGCCCCTGTAGTCCCTGTGCCTCCACTTCCTGTGTGGTGAGTGGCCTCAGCTCTGCGGAAAGACTTAGGTAACCAGCCTGTCTTCCTTCCCACAGGCCGCTGTGTGAAGTCTAGAGAGATCAGTGGTCACCACTGATAGAAAGTGACACCAGCCCTCAGCAAGGGATACTCAGAGTATCTGAGTGTGTGTGTGTGTGTTGTATTTGTCTGTATGTGTGTATTTGTGGTATGTCTGTGTGTCTATATGAGAGTGTGTCTATGTGTGTGTCTGTGTATCTGTGGGTATCTATATGTGTCTGTAAGTGTGTGTGTGTGTGTGTGTGTGTATTCATGTGTGTGTGCCTGTTTGTGTATAGTGTGTCTATAGGTGACTGTGTGTCTGTGTGTCTGTGTATCTGTGAGTATCTATATGTGTCTGTATGTATGTAAATGTGTGTATGTGTGTTCATATGTCTGTGTGTGTGCCTATGTGTATGTCTGTGTATCTGTGGGTATCTATATGTGTCTATCTATATGTAAATGTATGTATGTACTTATGTTCATGTGTCTCTGTGTGTGAATGTCTGTGTGTTTATGTGTAGTGTATCGTAGGTATATCTGTGTGTCTATAGATGTATTACGTCTTTGTGTGTCGACATGTCTGTGTGTATGTATGTGTATGTTATATATGTATATATGCATGTATGTGCTCCCTCACACCATCTCCCTTCTGCCCACCTGCCCACCCATAGCCCTCCCTTTCCTCCCACTGTTTACCCACCTAGTGGGGCTTCATTGACCTCAACCATGATCATCCCGGTGTCCCTGACTCCCACACTAGACACCCTAGGAACCAGACATCTCTAGATCTTCCAGTCTGCTGTTCATCTACCATGGGCTCTGCCCCAACTTCCACAGCCCCACCCAGGAGTGCCCCAGACCTGCCAAGAAGCCATACTCCTCCCTGGCATCTCTCTGCTCCTTGAGCCTGTGTATATCCCTCTGCCTACAGAGACCCACCAGCTGAGGTCCAACTATGTTCCTGTACTGGCTGGTTTTGTGTGTCAACTTGACATAGGCTGGAGTTATCAGAGAAAGGAGCTTCAGTTGGGGAAATGCCTCCATGAGATCCAGCTGTGGGGCATTTTCTCAGTTGGTGATCAAGGAGGAGGGCCCACTGTGGGTGGTGCCATCCCTGGGCTGGTAGTCTTGAGTTCTATAAGAGATCGAGCTGAGCAAGCCAGGGGAAGCAAGCCAATAAGAAACATCCCTCCATGGCCTCTGCATCAGCTCCTGCTTCCTGACCTGTTTGAGTTCCAGTCCTGACTTCCTTTAGTGATAAACAGCAATGTGGAAAGTGTAAGCTCAATAAACCCTTTCCTCCCCAACTTGCTTCTTGGTCGTGATGTTTGTGGGGGAATAGAAACCCTGACTAAGACAGTTCCCCAAGAAATGTGACCATGACCTTCATAAGGCTGAAGTTGTGATGACTTCAAAGTACCTGGCCCACAGCCACCACAATTAAATGAGAAAAACACGTGATAACTGGGCCTTAGGGGTGAAGATGTCGGAAGGGTCCCCAGGCCTTGCCTGTGGCTCTACCCACTCCCTCGGGAGGAAGCCCAGGAATGCAGCTTTCTTGAGTTATTGTTGGTGAAAGTTGAGGCTTTGGGACAATGCAATACTTAGGTCACTTACACCCCTGTAAACCCCTACCTATACTTTATTAGTAACCCCAATAAACCTATCGGCTCATCCATTTACACCCAGGTGTAATCTTTTCCTTGCTCAGTCATCGTGCCCTGTCTGAGATGAACAGACTGTTCATGTCTCCCCAGGAAACGTCATGCCACACCATGATGGCTGTCATCCCCGAATGCAATGCAAAACAGGGGGTCCCCTGGAGGACAAGAAGGATTTGCAAGCCCTTGATTCATAAGTCTGTTTTCCAACAAGAATCTTCCCTTTTTGCCACACTATGGGTGGACTTTGGATAGTGTTTGTCGCTCATTCCCTGATCCCCACCAGGACGAGAGTGATGCCAAGATATCTCCAGGACAAATGTCTACTTGCCTGTCTTACATGGGAGAAAGCCTCCAATCCCCTAGTGTTTAAGTGGCAGCCAGGGGCCAGAGGGTAGAGGACAGGGAGACATATCCTATGAATGTCCCAATCCGGAGACACGGAAAGCAAGTGGCAGATGCCGGTGACAGTGTAGCCACAGCAGGATCCTCCAGAGGAACCACCGGAGGGATGGACGTGGTCATGATCCATCCCCAGGAGAGGAACAGGAATCAGAGAAAGGAGTCTGTGCAAACCCATCTCCCACCAGGAGCATCTCAGACAGCTGGGCTCTGCCTGGACCACTGCTGGGGACAGACCAACAGGGATGTAGGATGGTGGGGAGAGCAGAGCCTTCCTAGTGTCTTCATCCTTGCAATCCATTCCTGCCTCCTCAGCTTAGTCTGACTGAGAGGTCAAGGGTTCCCCAGGTCCCCTCTCTGCCACCACCTGTGCCTCCTGCTCTTGGCGACTACACCAAGACTCCACTAGGGTTGGCCCCAACCTCACCTCGCCTAATCAACTCTGTGAGGATGTGAACCAGACCCCATATTATGTCTCCTGATAGCTGCTATTCTCAGGGTTCTAGACCAGTGGTTCTCAACCTTCCTAATGCTGCCAACCTTTAATACAGTTCCATGCACTCCCACGTAGGTGTATCTACAGGTACCTGCCTGGAGACAGAAGAGAGGTATCTCAGTTATGGTCTTAACCGTTGGAAAAATGTGTTTTCTGATCATCTTAGGCGACCCCTGTGAAGGGGTTGTTTGATCCTGGAGGGGCGGAGACCCACAGATTGAAATTGCTGCTCTAGGCAGATGTGGAGGCCTGTTTTTCTATGGAGCCTGGCAGCAGATGGGGCACAAGCCTAGCATCCCAGCATGAAAAGAAAAGAGGAGGCAGGCTGTTGTTAAGAGCCACATTGTTATACATTGTTATTAAGTCACCACACCTTACAAGAACTTTGTTTCCTAAAGCCAATCCATCCTGCAAACCATGTTTCCAACCTACACTGAACTTGTAACCCTGCAGGAATGCTACCCACCCCTTTGCCTTGCTAAACTCCTGAATATCCACAATGACTTCCACTGATGTCTTCCTGCCCTTACCTACCCCACAGGCAGCCTTGAGCCCTGACCCCACCCCACACACATACTCTTCTGCCCCAGTGCTAACAGCCAACGGACTCAACAGACTGTTTCTATCAACCCTAACCCCTCCCCATAAAAGGGACCTCAAAAGCGAAGGAGGAGCTGCTCTCTGAGGACCCCAAATTAGTGGGGAGGCAGTCATCTGGCCTGTTCCCTTGGGCACTGGCTTTATTCAGACAGTAATGGGAATGTTTTTTTTTTTTTTTTTTTTTTCCTTCAGAACTAATGGCAGCTCTTGTCCCCACCACACAGACTCTGGGCTCTCTTGTCAAAATGGCTCCAGAATTGGGGTGACTGTGAGCCACAGTGAGGAGCGAGGTGACCGCCATCAGGGCAGAGGAAAGAGAGGCCTACTGACCTGACCCCCAGAGTCTCCAAGAGCGGCCCCCATAGTGGCTCTGGAATGATATGGCAGAGGCCCAGTGGGGCACAGTGAGGGTTGGGTGAGGCGATACACATATTCGACCCCTCAGGAAGCTGAGGCAGGGTCCCCGAGAGCTGCTAGTGCCCCCTAAGCCATTTTCCTTCTATGGCCTCACTCAGAGGAACTACAAGAAGTCTGCTGCTTTCAGGGATCCTTTGTTAGAGCCCATATTTTTTTTTTTTTTGTGACTTCAGTCACTCCATTGGACTCCAAGGTGATACAAAAGTCACTGTGCCTTTCCTGGTGAGGGTCCCAGGAAGCCATCTGCCACGTAGGACAGCCACATACAATGTGCCATCTACCTTGGAAGAAGATGCTATACATAACAGTTTATGAGAGGCTGAGGCAGGGGATTACCAGCTCAAAGCCAGTTTGGGCTAGACAGCAGGCTCTGTCTCAATACTAACCCAAAATAATTGTGTTGAATTGGTGAGGTTTCTTTTTGTGTTTAATTTTTAAATATTTAAATATTTACTTTTTAACACGTGGGGGGGGGACTACTCTTGACTCTTCAGGGCCCATGTTCACCCAAAGGCAGGAAGCCTACATCTGTCTGTCAAGGCACCTGTCCTGCGGTGCATCTTTGAGCAAGTCAGTACCTTCTCTGAGCTCAGTCTGTCTGCCCTGTCTGTCACCGAATGCTTCAGCCACTGGAAACAAGGAGGAAGGACATTATGTTAACAGACAGACTCTACCCTCAATAAAATCAAATTAGCTTAGCATTTAGCCAGCCAGCTTTCTGCCAAATTTTTTTTGAGACAGGCTCCTCCTAGCTATAGGTGGAGGAAACAGAGGCACCAAGAAGACAGTTCTACACTGATGGACGCAAACACTGGCCTCTGTGCAGGTGTCCCCTGAGGCTCTAGAGGCTTTAAGTTTAAGCTGGGGTGTCCTTGGGAGTGGCCAGCTAACTGGAAGCAAACACACACCAGCTGCTGGGAAGTAACTCCCACACTTGAGTTTCGATTTCCTAGGTTCCTAGGCTTGGCTGTGTTGGGGGTGGGGCTTTGGACTTGATTTCCTCTTTCTAGAAACCTGGGTACAGGGCAGAAGCCCCAGGACTTGAGCTACAGTGCTCTGCCTCAACAATTGACAAGACCCGCTAGCAACGATGGGAAACTGGCTGACCGGCTGGTCATCTGACAGGTCATCTGGCTATTCATCTGACTGGTCACCTGGTGGGTCTTCAGGGGTGCCCTCCGGGCCAGTGCACAAGTTAGAAAAGTCTATCCAGGCAAACCTCCCACCCAATGAAAACTGTCTGCAGCAGATTGCTGTGTCCTTGGTGCCATCACAGAAGCTAGAAGAGTATATCCAGGCAAACCTCAAACCCAACAGAAAATCTCTGAAGCAGATAGACCAGGCTGTGGATGCCATCTGGGACCTGCTGCGCAGTCAGATCCCTGTGAAGGAAGTGGCTAAGGTGAGGCTCAGGGTGGGGGGCCAGGGCTCTGCATCCCAGGAGAATTCACTCTCCCCAAAGGTGGTGGTGCTGAGCATTGTGCCACACCGGGCCCAGGGGTTGCACTTCAAAGGCTTTCCTCTGAGGACAGACAGTGAAGGGGTCCAACCTGCTGCCAGGTCTTCTTCCGCCTGGCTGCATGACTCCCGGAAGGGTCCTTTACCTCTCTGTGCCTCAGTGTCCAGATCTGCAGAATGAGGTCAGCCTAGACCCCACTTCAGAGTGTTGTGATGGTGAAGCACGCAGTGTTCTTAGCACAGGGATGGCTGTTATCAGTGCTCAGTACATTACCAGGGATTGACTACATGCATTTGTGCTTTGCCATAGAGTGTCTTTGACTCCACATTTGTGAGATTTTTGTTCATGTATCTTTTTCATGCCTACATAGTACTCCACCGTATCTATTTTTTTTCATGCCTGTATAGTATTCTGCTGTGTTATTTGTTCATCTTAGCGCAGTTTTGAGTTGACCCCAGTTTGGAGCTAGCATGCAAAACATGGACACAAACTGGTGCTGGCAACCTGATTTTAAAATGGCAGTGACATTTGGGGGATTTCACTTGATTTAAGAAATGTCACTACCTGAAGCTACAGAAGGTCTAGATCTCACAACTGCCCCTCCATTTCCCCGCAGGGTGGCTCCTATGGCCGGGAAACAGCCCTAAGAGGCTGCTCCGACGGTACCCTTGTTCTCTTCATAGACTGCTTCCAACAGTTCCAGGATCAGATAAAATACCAAGATACATTCCTTGACTTTATTGAACTGTGGCTGAAAATCCATGAGAAGAAGTCAGTAAAGCATGAACATGCCCTTGTAGTACAAGTGTCTGTACCAGGGCAGAGAATACTCTTGCAATTACTACCAGTCTTCAATCCTCTACGTGAGTGATCTGGGGACTGGGGGGGTGGGTGGGTGTCCAAGCATTCTGGGAGTCCTGGGAGGCCACTGGGGTCCTGTGGGCTGAGGCTGTTTCCAAAATGGAGCTTGTAAACTCCTGTCTTAGTCACTGGTCAGTTGCTGTGAAGAGACACCCATGACCAAGACAACTCTTATAAAAAGAAGCATCTAACTAAGTGGCTGGCTTCGAGTTTCCGAGGGTTAGCGCCTTATCACCATGGTGGGAAACAGCAGGCATAGCGTTGGAGCAATAGCTGAGAGCTCACATCCTGATCAGATGTAAGGGAGAGGACAGATGGCAGAGAGAGAGAGAGAGAGAGAGAGAGAGAGAGAGAGAGAGAGAGAGAGAGAGAGAGAGAGAGAGAAGACATTGGGCCTGACATGGGCTTTTGAAACTGCAAAGCCCCACCCCCAGCAGCACACCTCCTCCTCCTCCAAGGACACACCTCCTCCTCCTCCAAGGACACACCTCCTCTAACAAGGACACACCTCCTAATCCTTCCCAAACAATCCATCAACTGAGGACTAAGCATGCAAAGATAATGAGCCTCTGGGGTCCATTCTCATCCAAGCCACCACAACTCCCAAGAGACAAGAGCCTCCTTCCCTAGGCATACTCTGTCTAGCACTTCATTTTCATCTCATTGACTTTGGAAACAATGTTCTAGACTCTTGAACCTAAAGGGGAGCCTTGATAGGTGAGAGGGTGAATGAGTGATGGGCAGATGGACAAATGGCAGAAAGGAAGTGGACAGGTGGATGGCTGGGTCCCACTAGATGTGTGTTTGTGTGGGTGGATGGATGTAGGGATAGGTATGCATGTATGAGGATGAATGGATAGATGATGTGTGGAAAGATGGAAAATGGATGGAAGCATTGTGGATGGATGGATGGATAGATGGATGGATGTAAAAGTGGATGGATAGATAGATATATGTGTGGATGGATAGATGAGTGGGTTGGATGGATGGGTGGACAGATGGAAAATGTATGGATATAGGGGTGGACAGATAGATGGGTGGGAAAACAGAAGCATGAGAATGTATCATGGCTATTCTGCCAGCAGTGGACTCCACTGGGCTGACAGCCCAGGACCTCTGAGCTGGAGGCCAGGGCCCCTTCATTGTCCACAAACCTGAGAAACTTCTGGGTTACTGAGCCCTTGAATGGCCACCGCCTAACCATTTTCTGACAAGATGGAGATGTATATACACCCACATGATGACATTCCCAGAAAGGTGGCATCCCTGGGCCCTTCCCATCTTAGGGTTTGAAGGTGAACAGTCCCTACAGGTTCATGTGTTTGAACACTTGGTCCCAGCTTGTGGAGCTCATTTCAGAGGGTGTGGAGAGGAAGTGGAGGGCTGGGAAGTGAGTCATAAGGGTGGTAACCCCAGCCTGCTTCTGGCCCCACTTCCATTCTGTGTTTGCTTCCTGGTCCAAGACGGGATCATGCAGCATCACCTCCTGCAGCCATATCTTCCCCACCACGATGGCTATACCCTCTAACAGGGAGCCAAAAGAAAGACCTCCCTCTTCCAACCAGAAAAGGGACTGACACATGACCCCCTGGGTCCCTTGTCACCAAATCTAAGATCAAAGGAACCAGCTAACAGGTTTGTTTAGTTGTAATGGTGTGCCTGCCTTGAAAGGGCTGCAGGAAATTCTGGGTTCTCGCTTCTGATACACAGAGTCTGGTAGTAGGAGTCCAGTCCAACCCACCCTCTGCTGCCTTGACCCAATCAAGGAAACTGCTGGGAGAAAGAAACTCTCCACATGTAGTACTGTATGATGACACCAGATGGCGATAGATTTGCATCTTCCAAAATAAGATTTAATTACAAGAAAGCAATAAATGTTGCTGAAAAAAATAAGACCCTACAGGAGGCGGGGGGGGGGGGGGGCTCTGAAATTGCTTCCTTTACTAAATAAAAAGGCCAACTAGCCTGGTATACTTGTCTCTACCAGGTCAGGTAGACTGTTGTTGCCATGGTTTCTGTAGTTGTGCCCCACATGAGGATTGTAAGACTTACTTGCTACATTGTTGCATAAAGGACTTCAGTTATGCCTGGTATAGAGTCACTAGTCAATAAATGGCAAGGGCATGTGCCCAGTACTTGCTGGGGTGTCCACATGGTTCCTTGCCCAAAGCTGTGTACCTAAATATGAACAGCAGAACTCAGTGAGCAAGTGTGGAAACTAATTGGTCCGTGCACCTCTCCCTTTCCTGGTCCTGTCACCTCGAGGTGCCCTAGTCTATGTAAGAGGCATTGGTAGAAGTCACTCTGTAACACAGACGTATGTAATTGCACACAAACATTTGGCTTTGGTATTATCCTGAGGCCTTCATTTCTCATGTGTAATTTACTGCCTCATGCTGTGTGTGGCTCCATTGATTCTGTCTTGGGTGCACACGCACACGCACACACACAGCCTTCATTTTAGCTTTTATTATCTATCAAGGAGAATAACCCCACTGTTAGCTTTCCCAGAGAATGAGCTGCCCTCTTGCAGATCAGGCAATAGAGGATCTTCTCAACTCCAGCTGAGCTTCCCGCTGCTCTCTCCTGTCTCTAAGGCTCCAGTGAGAATCCCAGCTCCTGTGTCTATGTGGATCTCAAAAAATCCATGGATAAAGTAAGAGCCTCACCAGGGGAGTTCTCAGACTGCTTCACCACACTGCAGCAGCGGTTTTTCAAGAAATATCCCAGAAGACTGAAGGATTTGATCCTATTGGTCAAGCACTGGTATGAACAGGTAATGTATGTTGTTGCCTTGTTTAAGAGGGTTTCAGTCTAACCTGGAACTCACACTGTAGACCAGGCTGGCCTCAAAGTCAGAGATCCACCTGCCTCCTCTGCCTCTGCCTCTCTGCCTCTGCCTCTGCCTCTGCCTCTGCCTCTGCCTCTGCCTCTGCCTCTGCCTCTGCCTCTGCCTCTGCCTCTGCCTCTGCCTCTGCCTCTGCCTCTGCCTCTGCCTCTGCCTCTGCCTCTGCCTCTGCCTCTGCCTCTGCCTCTGCCTCTGCCTCTGCCTCTGCCTCTGCCAACTCCCAAGTCCTGGGACCAAAGCCACCATGCCCTACTGTATTAGCTTTCTATTGAGATCATTCATAGTGAGGAAATTTCAACCATATTAACAACATACCTCAACCTGATTTGATCTCTTCTTCAGCCACAAACCAGAATAGAATATTTTCTCAACTCAAGGACATGGTGGCTGCCTGACTGATCCCAGCACTCTAGAAGAGAAGACACACAGCTCTAGAGTTTAAGGCTAATCTCAACTTTTGAAGCTGGCGAAATGGTTCAGCAATTAAGAGGACATATTGTGGGCTGGAGAGATGGCTCAGCCGTTAAGAGCACTGACTGTTCTTCCAGAGGTCCTGAGTTCAAATCCCAGCAACTAACTACATAGTAGCTCACAACCATCTGTAATGGCGTCTGATGCCCTCCTCTGTGACAGTATACTCACATATATTATATAAATAAATAAATTGAGAGAGAGGGAGAGAGGGAGAGGGAGGGAGAGGGAGAGGGAGAGGGAGAGGGAGAGAGAGAGAGAGAGAGAGAGAGAGAGAGAGAGAGAGAGAGAGAGAGAGAGAGAGAGAATGAATGCACACATTGGTCTTCCAGAGAACAAGGTTGGATTCCCAGCACCTGCATCATCCATCCCACAACCAACTTTCACTCCAGAGGGATCTAACACCTCCAGGTTATGCAGGCACGAGAACATGCAAACAAAACACCTGTACACATAAAACAAAAATTTGACTATATATTTTTTTAAAAAATTTAAATTCCAATATCAGTTACCACTTATGGGGGGGGTGGCATAGTATATGTGTAGAGGTCAGAGGATGGGTTTTCTCCTTCCACTATATCGGTCCTGGGGATTGAACTCAGTTCAACGGGCTTGGTAGCAAGCACCTTTCCTCACTGAGCCCTCTTGCTGACCCTCCCTTATTTTTGGACACTGTAAATGGATCACATTGCACACAGTTGATATCTTATTTCACTCCACTTTTGTGCCCTATCACTACATAGCAATAGCTTTTCCTTCCTATATATTATTCTGTTGAGGTAATATAGCCATGTCTTTCTTCTCTGCTGGGCTGGGCCTTTGGGTCATTTCTCTATAAATTGGATCCTTGTGGGTATTCTCCAATATATCTTTTGTGACCTTCAGCACTCATTTTTCTTGGGTAAATAAAGACACAGAATTGCTGAGTTCTCAGACAGACCTCCAGACAACATGTATATACATGTCTATATTTACACACATGGACTCTAGATGAAATATAGCAGAAGGTATTTATTTAGCTTTAGTAGACAGCCAAGCAGATTTTAAAGACCACTGTTCCAGAAGCTGGAGAGCTGTATAAGCCCAAGGACACAAGGGAGGATCCTCACTACCAGTGTAAAGCCAGAAGGATAATCTGCACCTGCAACTCCAGCGTAGGCACAGGCAGAGCCCCAGGAATCCCTGGGCTCACTGGCTGGACGCTGGAGCCAGCAGTGAGCCCAAGGTTCAGTGAGAGATACTGTCCCAGCTGGAGAATGGAGACTGAAGGAGGTAACTGCCCTTGACCTCAGGCCTGTCTCTGTCTGTCTGTCTGTCTGTCTCCCAGTCTCTCTGTCTCCCTCTCCCCCCCACACACACACCTCAAACTCACATACCTGCATGCACTCAGATGTTCACACACTGACACACACCTTCACCCTCACACACACGCTGACACAATCACATGCATGCACTGCACGCTCACACACACACTCACACACACACACTTCCACACGCACACACCCACTCACACTCATGCACATGCATGCACTCATATACATTCTTGCACTCATATACACCCACACATAGTCAGTCACACGTGTTCACACTCACGCACACTCGCACACACATGCACACACATTCGCAGAGAGACGCGCACACTTACGATCACATTCACACACTCACGCGTTCATGCTCTCTTTCACACACATGCTGTCACACAGTCACACATGTTCACACTCACACACACTCTACATTCACATACACTCATGCACACGCACACACATTCACTGAGAGACACCCCACATTTACCATCACATACGCATCCACACTCTCACCCGCACACACACACACTCCTGTAAGCAGTGTGAGTATTCCAGGTGTTTCTTCTACACCTTCACCAGTATCAGACCATACGGACACAGTGACTTGCAGGTGTGGGGGATGCTGTCTCTGATGGCTTCCTGATGGTCTCATCTTCTGTCCCAGTGCCAGGAGAAGTGGAAAACACCCCCACCTCAGTCATTGCTGTACGCACTGGAACTGCTCACTGTGTATGCCTGGGAACAGGGCGGCCAAGCTGAAGACTTCGACATGGCACAAGGCGTCAGGACCGTGCTGAGACTCATCCGGCGGCCGACAGAGCTGTGTGTCTACTGGACAGTCAATTACAACTTTGAGGATGAGACAGTCCGGAACATCCTTCTGCACCAGCTCAGGTCCCAAAGGTACCCAGCTTTCGGAGCTCGCCAGATGCAGGCCAGGGCCCCACTGAGAGCGAGTTCTGAACCCTTGCTAGGAGCCAGAGCGAACCTGAGGGTCTGCTTGCAAAGGAGAGCCAGCTAGTGCATTTCACGGTCCCAACTCACGGTTAGGTTTTGTCTGCCAATGGGTGGTGGGAGAAGGGGGTTGGGAAAAGGGGGGAAAAAGTTCTCAGCAAGGAACAGAGGGATCTGAAAAGCCGAAGTTGAAGAGTCAGTATGGCGGGGTACTGGGGATCCTTCAGCGGCTTAGGGAAGCCAGAGCCTTCAGAGTCTGGGCTGCCAGCTTCCCCCAGCCCCTGCAGTATGTGTGTGTGTGTCTGTCTGTCACCCATGTATGTACAGATGCCTGTGAAGACCAGAGGTTAATGCCAGGTGTCTCCTTACATCTGTTCCTCACTCTCCACTTTGTGGAATTTATTTTATGTATATGAATGCTTTCCCTGTGTCTTTTAAAAAAGATTTATTTATTATTATACATAAGTACACTGTAGCTATCTTCAGACGCACCAGAAGAGGGAGTCAGATCTCATTACGGGTGGTTGTGAGCCACCATGTGGTTGCTGGATTTTGAACTCAGGACCTTCGGGAGAGCAGTCAGTGCTCTTAACCACTGAGCCATCTCGCCAGCCCTCCCTGCGTCTTGTGTCGGTGAACCACATGCATGCAATGCCTATAAAGGCCAGAAGAGGGAGTGAGGTTCCCTGGGACTGTAGTTACAGATGGTTGTGAGCCACTACCTAAGTTCTCAGGCTGAACATGGGTACCCTACCAGAGCAGCCATTGCGCTTGATCGCTGAAGGGTCTCTCCAGCCCTTCTACTTTATTTTTTGAGTCAGGGTCTCCCATTGATGTTCAATAGCCAATAGGCTAGACTGGCTAGCCAGGGAGCCCCCAGACCCACCTACCTCTGTCCTCTCAGGGCTGGGATTACAAACTCACACCAACGTCTGGCTTTTTATGTGAGTCTTGGGGACCCCCAACTCAGGCCCTGTTTGTGAGGCAGGTACTTCACCCGCTGACCCATCCCCAGCCCAATTCCTCTCTTTCCGTTAAGATTTATTTGTGTATCTGTGTGAGCTCAGAAGTGGGTATACACCTCTTCGCACATAGAGACCAGAAGAGGGTATCAGGTGTTCTCCATCTATCCATGGGAGGCAGCATCTCTCTCTTCCTCAACCTGAGTTCCTGTGTGTCTCAACTAGGCTGGAAGCCAGCAAGCCCCAGAGATCCTGCTATCTCTACTCCCCTACCCCCAGAGCCAGGATTAAAGGTGTGTTCAGAATACCCATGTTGTTATGTGGGTGTTGGGTCCCAAACTCTGGCCCTTATGGTTGAGCACTAAGCACTCTCAGGACTGAGCACCAAGCACTCTCAGGACTGAGCACCAAGCACTCTTAAGACTGAGCACTAAGCACTCTTAGTTGCCAACATGTCTTCCCAGTCCCTGATTTCTTTCTTGTGGGGATAGAGGGAGAGTGAAATAGGGTCTTACTGTGTAGCCCTGGCTGGCCCAGAACTCACTCTGTAGACCAGGGTGGCCTTGAACTCACAGAGACCCACCTGCCTCTGCCCCCAAGTGCTGGGATTAAAGGTATGTGCTGCTAAACCCAGCCCTGATTTTTTTTCCATCTAATAAAATTCCTAGACCGGTCATCTTGGATCCAACTGACCCAACCAATAATGTGGGCAAAGATGACAGGTTCTGGGAGCTACTGACAGAGGAGGCTGGGGCCTGGCTGTACTCTCCCAGCCTGAATACTGAGTCACCTGCACCATATTGGGATGTTCTGGTAAGAGGGTTTCCACGCTGGAGGGAGGAATCTCCCAACACTGATCTGAGTGTGTGTCTTGGCTTCCTGTGTGTGCCCGCTGCAACGCGGTCACATGCTCAGTGGAGCTTAAAGCAGCAAAGATTTATCTGCCCACTGTTCTGGATGCCAGAGTTTCGAAGACAAGAAATGGGGAGCACTGGGCTCTCCCAGGAGGTTCAGGGGAAATTTTCCCTGTGACGCCATCACCCTACCTGTCTTAGTTAGGGTTTTCCTGCTGTGAACAGAAACCATGACCAAGGCAACTCTTATAAGAAGAACATGTAATTGGGGCTGGGTTACAGATTCAGAGGTTCAGTCCATTATCATCAATGTAGGAAGTAAGGCAGAAATGGTGCAGGAGGAGCTGAGAGTTCTACATCTAAATCTGAAGGCTGCTAGCAGAAGACTGACTTCCAGGCAGCTAGGATTAGGGTCTTAAAGCCTCTACCCACAGTGACACACCTACTCCAACAGGGCCACGCCCACTCCAAGGCCACACCTCGAAGTAGTGCCACTCTCTGGGCCGAGCATATTCAAACCAGGACACTACCTATCCCTCCACTGGCACACTCTACCCTGTCTGCCTGCTTGTTCCATGCTTATGATGGCTCCTCTAGTTACCTCCATTTTCTATTAGGTCATGGTCATGGGTACTATAGGCCCAAACCCCAATATATTTTAGGGGGAACACAACTCAATCAACTCTTAGAGGCCACAAGATGTATGTGAAGTAGAAAAGGGGGACAGAGAAATAGGATTTCCCCGCGCCCAAGAAAAGTGGTAAATTTACTTCTGCAAGAGTGATATCAGGATGCAGGGAGGGGACACGGGAGGGGAGGAGGAGAGGAGGAGAGGAGGGGAGGGGAGGGGAGGGGAGGGGAGGGGAGGGGAGGGGAGGGGAGGGGAGGGGAGGGGAGGGGAGGGGAGGGGAGGGGAGGGGAGGGGAGAGGAGAGGAGAGGAGAGGAGAGGAGAGGAGAGGAGAGGAGAGGAGAGGAGAGGAGAGGAGAGGAGAGGAGAGGAGAGGAGAGGAGAGGAGAGGAGAGGAGAGGAGAGGAGAGGAGAGGAGAGGAGAGGAGAGGAGAGAGGAAAAGAGGCAGAGCCTCCTAGAAGCACAGAGAAGTCATGCTGTGAGTGACATCTAGCAAACCCTGAAGCCCATGCCATGGGTGCGGGTCAGCAGCAAAGAGATGAAACCTGCCTGTCAGAGGAGGATGTCAGTACCCCCCGAAGTTAGACACACTGAGTCTGTTCAAAGGCTAATTGGTTAACCTTGGAACTGGGGCAAATGTGCCAGTGAGACTGGCGTTACAGACAGTTGTGAGCCACTACCCAGGTACTGGGAATCAAACTCGGGTCCTCTGACAAAGCAAACAGAGCACTTAACCACTGAGCCATCTTTGTAGTCCCTGCCACACCTTTTGATCCCCTGCTGCCATCTCACCAGTCTGTCCCTTCCAGGCTATTGTGTCACCTATCTCTCAACAGCACACAAGGAAGAATGAGTGTTTCTGGCTCATATACATGTGTGCACATACTCACATATAAACGTGTGCACATACTCACATATAAACATGCATACTTACATACGTAGGCTTAGATATTTTTTAAACCCACTTTAATAAGGGTTTTGTAGCATTTCGACCCCCCTCCTTCTAGCACACCATCCAAAGGAAGGGGAGAAAAGATGGTAAATCGGACAAGGGGATGTGGACCTGTTTAGAAGTAGTTCTTTGGGGTGATTCCAATCTCCATTGTCAGGATACCAGCAGCCCAGTTCAGTAGTGTCAGGATACCGAACACATATTAGCAACAATGAAACGGTCCATCAGAAACAGCCAGGCCTCCGCCAGCAGGAGGAACCAGGACCAGCTGGGATGCCAGGAGAAGCTCTCTGCTGTGCCTCTTTCAACAAGCGTTACATAGCTAGCTATGAAAACTCTCCATCGCTGCCCGTCGAGTCTTATTTATTCTCCCTCCAAATATCACACGTCCTCCCAAAATTTCCACCTCACACTCATGAACACTCATCTTTGTACCTGAGGCATCACAACATCATAGGTATGCACGCACCTGTGCTGACACTCGATTGAGTTTGCATGCACGCATTTGCGGGCACATTCGTGCACATACACAGTACATACACTCACACTCGCCCAGAGCACACACGTCTCATAGACATGAGGTACTAAGAGAGTTTCTGCTGCAGTGGAGTGTTGGGAGGTATGTGAGGGTAGGGGGGATTGTTAGGGCTTTTTTTTGTTTGCTTGTTTTTTTGTTTTGTTTTGTTTTGTTTGCCTGGCATTTCAAGAGCATTCTCTGGGTACATCAGTGCAAACTCCAGAAACAAGAAGGTCTCTGCCCATAGTTTGAGGCAGCCTGGCAGAGGGATGGAGGTAACTTTAGTGGTGGCTCCTGTGCAGAACTCACCAGGGTTCTCTCCTCCCCAGCCCATGCCACTTTTCATCACTCCAAGCCACTTACTGGACAAGTTCATCAAGGACTTCCTCCAGCCCAATGACATCTTCCAAAAGCAGATCAATAAAGCTGTTGACATTATCTGTCCCTTCCTTAAAAATGACTGCACCTGGAATTCTGACACCAAAGTCCTGAAGACCGTCAAGGTGAGTGCTGGTCCTTCCCTGATTCCAGTTCTTGGGAGCCAGGAAAACAAGGTGGAAAGGAAGCAGTGCCTCACTTTCCCTTTCCTCCCTAGGGAGGATCCACTGCCAAAGGCACAGCTCTGAAGCGGGGATCAGATGCTGACATTGTTGTGTTCCTCTCCTCGCTGGATAGTTATGACTCTCTAAAAACCAACCGCTCCCAGTTTGTCCAGGAGATCCAGAAGCAGTTAGAAGCCTTTGTGCAGGCCCAGGAGTTGGAGGTGACGTTTGAGAATTCGAAATGGAAGGCTCCCAGAGTGCTGAGTTTTACCTTGAAATCCAAGACTCTCAATGAAAGTGTCGAGTTCGATGTCCTTCCCGCCTATGATGCACTAGGTAAGAGTGTCCAGACCCTAGCTCCTGAGAAGATTCAGGAAGGAGTGGAGGACTCCTTCCAGAATCTGGAATGCTGGGAAATGAGCTGAAACTCTCTACCAATCCTAGCCCAGCCACACACACCCCCAGCAGGTGCATGGCTACAATAGACCTACATGCAACTTCATTCTCATTGAAAGCACCCCCAGATAGCCTCTAGCAGCTGTAGGCTCCACTCTGCACAGTGTGTCAGGGATGGCTCATACAGAGTTAGATAGGTTTCATAGATAATATCCCTTCATTTCCTCCATGGAGAAGAGAATAAAAGAACAGAACAGGCCAAGACTTTGTGAAACAAGAAATGGGAAATTGGTGTAGGCAAAACTCCTCCTTAAAAATCCCATTCATAGCCAGACAGTGGTGGTGCATGCCTTTAATCCCAGCACTTGGGAGGCAGAGGCAGGCAGATTTCTGAGTTCAAAGCCAGCCTGGTCTACAGAGTGAGTTCCAGGACAGCCAGGGCTCTACAGAGAAAGCCTGTCTCAAAACAAAACAAAAAAACAAAACAAACAAACATCCCGTTCACAGCTGAGAGCTACAGAGATATGGATGAATAAAAGACCTCAGGGTAGGCTGGGGAGGTGGCCACCTAGGATAAAAAAGAAAGACCTTGGATAGGTCTTTCTCCAACAGCAAGAAGCAGCATCTAGATCTGGGCTCTGAGTCCACTGAGAGCGTGAGGTGTGGCTGAAGCCGCTGCAGAGCCGAATCTTTGTCTTGTCTCAGTTATTGCAAATATAAACAGTCACAGTGGCTGCCCTAGTGTGCTCTATAAACCCCACTGTGCTCTCCATACATGCAGTCACGACTTCTGCATCTTAGACAAATACATGTACATGGTTCAAAGGAAATTCCCCCATTGAGTTGAATTTCCCCCCAATGAAATTACATTTGTCGGGCTGGAGAGATGGCTCAGTGGTTAAGAGCATTGACTGTTCTTCCAGAGGTCCTGAGTTCAAATCCCAGCAACCACATGGTGGCTCACAACCATCCATAATGAGATTAGATGCCCTCTTCTGGTGTGTCTGAAGACAGCTGCAGTGTTCTCATTAAATAAATAAATAAATCTTAAAAAAAAAAAACATAAAGAAATTACATTTGTCAAAAAACATAGGATGACTTCAGCGTCTAAAGTCGGCTGGCTGTTCTTTGGAGGACCTAAGTTCGATTCCCAGCATTAAACTCCAGTTGGCTCACGTCCTGTAACTCCAGCTCCAGGGGACCTGGTATCCTCTTCTAGCCTTCAGTCGCTTGTGCTTACACATCCATGCACACAGGACACATGCACACACATGCACACACGCGCACACAGACACACACACACATACACACTCACACACACAAATGAAAATAAAGTTTCAAAACACTAGTTTTGAGAAGTGTGGGTATAGATTCATTGGTAGAATGTCTCACATGCCCAAGACTTGGTTACGATCTCCTGTATTGCATAAACTGGGCATGGTGGTGCACAGCTGTAATCTCAACATTTGGAAGGTAGGGGCAAGAGAATCAGACATTCAAGATCCTCTTTGGCTACATAGCAAGTTGAATGCCATCTTGGGCTGCCTGAGATCCTGTCTCAAACAAACAAACAAACAAACAAACAAACAAAAAAACTCTGTTGCTTACCATATTTATCCGATCTAATAGACATTTTGCTCCCATGTTAGGTCAACTGCGGTCTGACTTCACCCTCAGGCCCGAAGCCTACCAGGAGCTCATTGAGCTGTGTGCATCACAGGACATCAAAGAAGGAGAGTTCTCCATCTGTTTTACCGAGCTACAGAGAAACTTCATTCGAACCCGGCCCACCAAAGTGAAGAGTCTGCTCCGCCTGATCAAGCACTGGTACAAACAGGTCAGCCAGCGCCTGCTCTGGCCAAGCTGGTTGTTGTTGTTGATTTTTTTTTTACCAGTGAACTGAGACACAGGCTTTGCCAAGTGTCCTGGACCCCCAAACCTCCCGTGCTAGGGGCTGGGCCTCTTTAGGGAACCTGCTTCATGGATCTTCTCATTATCTTCTACCAGGATAGCCCGGGTCAGGTCTATTAGGCCTCCTAGCACAAAGCAATGTGTGGCAATTTCAGACCTCATGCTGGCCAAAGAGTTTGGCTTCAGCCAAGTTCTCTCATGAAATGCGTGGATGGAAAGTTAGGGCTGTGTGCCACAGGTTGCCAGTTTCACGCTGTGTAGCACACAATGCTCGCTTGCTCTCTCTCAAAAGGCAGCAGGAAGCTGCCCCCTGAACCTAGAGTCACCATGGATACCTGTGGTTTGGTGGGGTGGGGAGTCTCTGGCTTGACTTTCAGCAAGTCACGTGACTTCAAGCCCCCTGTCTTCCTCTTATATGGCAATCCATGTTGCAGGCCCATGACTAGCATACAGAGGGTCCCATCAGCCAGTATGGTTGCATAGATGCACAACACTGTGTGTGCCACACTGCCTGCGTCTAGCAGGCCTACCTAGAACTCAGGGTTTCCCTTGTCCAAGTTCTATGTCATAACCTAGGTTGCCTCTGCAGCAACCCAAGCAATCCAGGAGACACACTGGGCTTTTCTGCCTTGCTGAGGTCACCTGACATCCCCACTCTCCCCACCAGTATGAAAGGAAGATGAAGCCAAAATCTTTGCCCCCAAAGTACGCCCTGGAGCTGCTCACCGTGTATGCCTGGGAGCAGGGCAGTGGCACAGATGACTTCGACATTGCTGAAGGCTTCCGGACTGTCCTGGACCTGGTTATAAAATACCGGCAGCTCTGCATCTTCTGGACAGTCAATTACAACTTTGAAGAGGAATACATGCAGAAGTTCCTACTGACCCAGATCCAGAAAAAGAGGTGCCTACTCTCCCTCCCCGTTCTGAATTAACCCGATTCCCTTCCACACTATTTCTTCCATGACCTAGATTCTTCTCCCTGCAGGGGTGGTGGGGGGTGTCTTGTTCCTTCCCAGCTTGAAACTGAGAGAGGAGAAAAACCCAACCTAGGAGTGGGAGGGGCTTGCCAACCAGGAGAGATGCAGAAGCAGGCAGCAGGCAGAGAGCACTCCCTCTGCTTTTCTTGTTCTGTCACATGGAAATGTGTGTGTGTGCGCGCGCGTGCGCACGCACACGCACTAGACAATCAGAGATAGGTCTGAGATGGTAGGATAATCCTTGAGAAACAGTGCAGCAGTTCCCAGCCCTCACCAGCCACCCCCGTGCACACAAGCATGCACACACCACAGCAAGTCAAAGGTCAACTTTCCAGAGTCAGTTCTCTCCTCCCACCGCATGGGTCTAAGAGGATCGAACTCAGGTTGTCGACTTGGCAGCAAACTCAGTTACCCTTTATCCAGCCCCCTGTCAGTAGCATCTAGTCAGATCTGGTTTTATCTTTCAGAACTAAAAGGATAAAACCAGGCAAGGTGGTATCTGCCACAGTCCCAGCATTTCGGAGGCGGAAAGGTGGAAGATAAGTTGTTGTTTTGTTATTTATTCATTCTTTCTTTTGTTCATTTAAGACAGGGTCCCTTTACATAGTCAGCTGTCCTGGAACTGGCTCTGTAGACCAGGACAATCTCCAATTTCCAGAGATCTGCCTGCCTCTGCCTCCTGAGTGCTGGGATTAAAGGTGTGTGCCACCACACCTGATCAGGAGGACGTTAAATTAGAGGATAGGCTTGTCCACACAGTAAACTTCCCCCCCAAAAAAATTATTTAAATAAAGGGATGGGGTCCTCAGAGTATATACTCCATACCATGAGCAAGAAACAAAGGTGGAGGAAGAAAGGGGAAAGGGGAGAAAATAAAACAGTGAAGGGAAGAAACAAGAGCATTAAGACCAGGATGGCTGGGCTTGCCTGTACATGCACATAAATTCACCAGCCTATCTCCCGACCTCCACGCCCCACTCCCCAACCCCAGCAACTTTGCAACACAACTACTTAGCAACATTGCATTGTGTGACACCTTCTAGTTGGGTGAGAGTCTCTTGAAAAGGGGTGGTCATGGTTTGCCTTACTGTCTACCTTAAATAACATCTTTTTTTTGGGGGGGGGGGAGACCTGTTCTTCAAATGTAACAATTCTAGAAAGTAACTTTGACTCTTAAGTAATTTCAAATTGTTTGACCTAGGCTGCCAGATACATTGTATCATTAGCGAAAATAGGGCCAACCTATATGAAAGCTGAGGCCAGGAATCTTGACAGCCCTTTCACACTATCTAACCTCTCCTTTAGGCCTGTGATCCTGGATCCAGCAGATCCCACAGGTGATGTGGGAGGAGGTGACCGCTGGCACTGGCATCTTCTAGCTGAAGAAGCGAAGGAGTGGCTGTCCTCCCCTTGTTTCCAAGTGAAGCAAAAAGGCCTGGTACAGCCTTGGAAAGTGCCAGTAAGAGCCCTTTAAAGAACAGGGGTGGGCTCGTCACAGATTCCAATCAAAGGCTTTCGTAGTGTAGTAGGTTGGAATTGCTGAGCCCCCAAAGATTTAAAAACTGGACTCCAAGAGTTCAGTCAGTTACTACACACACACACACACACACACTCCCTTCCCAGGTACCTAGAGATCTAAAGACAAGTGACATGGTGGGAATGGTTACTCCAGGAGGGATCTTGTGGCAGTACCAAGGCTTTTTGTCTTTTGTCTAGGTGGTGCCTTGATCCACCCTATCCTATCTGGCAGCAGCACCCATGCCCCCAATCAAAATGACAGCAGACACTGTCAACTATCCCCTGGAAGTAAGGGTACCACTGTCTAGCTCTCTGATCTATTTTTAGCACAAGTGGCCCTGAACCCAATGGGGTGCCTGCACCTTGCAGCTTCACCCAACAGGAAGATGGAGGAAAGAATGGAGAGTCTGGGATTCTGAGGTTGGCTGGGTGTGGCAGCCTGCTTAGGATTCCAGCCTTGGAAGGCTGAGTCCATGGAATCCCCAGAGCAAGCTGACTAGCTCAGTTAGTTCTGGATTTGATTAACAGACCCTGGCTCAATAACTAAGGTGAAATAGTGACTGAGGATGACAGATGACTCCTGACAGCACCTGGGGCCTCGAACGTGTAAACATATGCATGTACACACAGGCACGCACACACACACACACATATGTGTTATATATATGTGTGTGTGTTATATATATGTGTGTGTGTTTTTTTTATATGTGTGTGTGTGTGTGTGTGTGTGTGTGTGTGCGTGTGTGTGTGTGTGTATGTAAAAGGAGGGAGCAGGGAGGACATGGGATTGGCTAGAAGTTTCATTGTCACATTCTCACACATTAAAAATCTAGAATTGTTACATGGCCACACTCGTAATTTTGAAAGTGGCCACCAAAACAAAGTTGTTTCTTCTCCTGGTGGGAGCTTCCTCCTCCTCCACCCAATACACACTGGGCACAGCCCTCCAGGCCACCCTCCCACAGGCAGGCACACTCTGTTCTCCCTTCTGTCCTTCCTTGGCACCGTTGACAACTGGGGACAAGTTGAGGGGGCTGTGTTGTGCAGAGAATGATGGTGAACACTGTCCCAGTCTCTTCTAGATGTCCCCCCCCAAAAAAAAACAAAAACAAAACAAACAAAGAAAAAAAAACCCCAAGACATGGTGTTGTGTCTTCTGGTGAGAGAAAGTTTGTCCCTGGTGAGACCCATACCTCAGGGGCATGCCCCTGTCTTCATCTGCAGGGTGACAGGCCACATTAGCCAAACCTGAAGCAGTCTATTGGTTGTGTTTGTCCTTGATCACAGTTTCCCAAATATCTTTTCCAGATTCTTTTCTGGAGACAGGCTCTTAATACATAGCTCTGGCTGTCCTGAAACTCCCTATGGAGTCCAGACTGGCCTTAACTCACAGAGATCCACTTGCCTCTCCTGGAAAAAAGGGATGCACCAATATGCCCTTCTTTAAGCTTCCCCTCCCTCTCTCTCCAGGTAATGCAGACCCCCGGAAGCTGTGGAGGTCAGATCTACCCCACTGTGGGTGGAGTTACTAAGTAGGAGTCCATTCAGCTCTGGAAGACGCTTCTGGAGTGATCTGGCAAAGACTCAGACCGTGTTAGAAAAGGGAGCCTGGTTCAGCCCTCTCTGGCAGGCTCCCACCTCTCTCCTTCCTTCTTGGAATCAAGACATGGGATTATCCCCCACCCTCCCCCAGGGTCTCACAGCACAGGCCCTGCTCTGTGTGAGTGACCTCCTTCAGAGACACTTGCCCTGTGCAGCTTAATGGGTTCTGCTTCTGTCTGTATTCTGTGCAGTTATTTCCTGCCTCCTGCTCTGCTAGTTCTCTAGTCAGCAGCTCCAGACTCACCCTGTGTCACTAAGGTTAAGCCCCTCCCTAGCCCTTCAGTATTGTCAATCCCAACTAGCCCTTGGAGTCTTCCATTGCGTGTCTTTGCCTGTCTCTTTCCCTGTCACTGTGGATACAGAGATGTACCATCCATCCAGCAGCTAGCCAACTCCCCTCCCTCCACCTCTGCTGTTAAAACCCTTTCTCTTGGGGAAATGTAAACACTATCTACCTCTCTTAATGTCCCAGGACAAACTAAGGTGCATTTCTCCCTTCTCTGAGAAGCCAAAGCTTCCCTGATTGAGCTTACCTGCTCACAGGAGAGGGGTTACAGGCCTTTGAAGCTGCCACACTAGAAGATCTGCACCCAGCTAGGATGATGGCTTCCCTGGGGCTGCGTAAAGGGAACCCCTCCCCTCATCTTTCCTCCTGTATCCTCTAGCCCCTCTCAGAGATCCCGTGCAATCAAGGCAGAATAGAATGCAGCTGGTTGGGACCACTTGTTAAATAACTCAGGTGAGGGTCCCATAACCTTCCCAGCCCACCTCTCTTCCAAGAGTGAAGATAACAGTCAACAAGCCCAGCTGTGATGTTCATTGATGAGCAGGCTCTGGAGGACTCCTGAAGATGGCAGCAGTGTGGCTCAGTGAATAGCCCTGCATAACATTTTACACACACCAAATGCTAGTTGATATCTCTTGCTGGCTGCCCAGGGGGCCTTCACCCCAGGGCTTTAACTGCCCAGAGACAGGAAGTCTAAACCCTTCGCATCCCCAAGTAAGGCTGAGCCTTTTTTCTGCCTGTGCTTGCTCTGATGCATTGAGGATCATGCCTGGCTGCTGTGCAACTTTTAAGCAGAGCCGTGCAGCATCCCAGGGAGTTGATTTCTATGTAAACACCTTCATCCATTTCTGATGTATGCTTTGAGGTGGCTCAGGCTGGGCTAGCCCAGACAGAAATCCTAGGCATGTGATTAGAGGATCAGAACCCTTCTGGCCCTTCTGCAGGGGAGAGATGGGGCTGAAGGTGGGGTTCAAATCTCATGCCGAGTGATGGAACCCAACATCCCTAGGTGCTAAGACCCCACCAAAGTCTCTGGATAAGGAAGTTCCAGGAATCTTTACTGATAAACATCCCAATGTATCAACAAGGTAGACTCTGACCTTCATGGGACAGAAGATCCTGGGTCAGTCCCCTCCCTGGGGACTCTGCAGTTGGCTGTTCATTTATATGCTTCATAATAAATGGTTTCTCTGTGTAGCACTGGCTGTCCTGGAACTCACTCTGTAGACCAGGCTGGCCTTGAACTCAGAAATCCGCCGGCCTCTGCCTCCCAAGTGCTGGGATTAAAGGCATGCGCCACCACTGCCTAGCTATAAATGGTGGTCTTGGGTGCCTCCTTTCTTCAGTCCATGAGTGGTTGTGACAGGTTATGAATCCTGAAGGGAGTCATGTGTGCAACCCACCCAAATACAGACCCTCACAGAGCACAGTGAGAGACTTAAAGGGGACAAAGGGACACCTTCTTTTCCATCAGTGTCCTCTCAGCATCTGTGGGTATGTTAAAGTCATTTGGAGCAGAAATACGAGAGAATTCACGGCAACCTGGGAACACACCATCACTGGTTATTACCAGAAATATCTGGGACATCAGTCCTTTCTCAGAAAATTGGTGACTAATGCTTATGAACAAGAAATAATTAAACCCAGGTTCACCTGTGCAATTATGTCAAGATAAGTGAGTGGCCATAACTAATGAAGAAAAGGCATTTTTTTTTTCTTTTGATAAATTCAATCGGTGCTAGAAAGTATGCAAAGTTAAAACATCTCCATTTTGCAACATGCAGCAGTGATGCACTGATCTAGGAAGTACCATCATTGTATGCTGATGGAGACACTATAACCTGGGTCCAGATGTCACCTCCCCAACCCACAGTTAGAAACACATCAACGAGAGGGAGATTGTGCAGTCAGAGGTGTGCCCTGGGTTTCATGGCACTCAAACAATAGAAAGTAAGAACTAGGAGAGAGGTTGCCAGGCCTGGCACGTAGCCCACAGCACAATCCACATGTTCTTGCCAACTTGACAAAATCGTTTTGCCAGTTTGGGTATCAGCTTCAGCTACACAGAACAGGAGAAGGGGTGTCGGGATGGCTCGGTATGTTAAGACAAGCTTACTGCACAGGCACTAGAACCTGAGTTCAGATCCTAACACTCACATAAAAGCCAGGGAGACTGGGGGCTCTCAGGAACTCTGTAGCCAACCAGGCCAACCAAAGCAGCAAGGTGGGGACTGGCAAGATGGCTTACATTGTAAAGATGGGCTTGCCACCAAACCTGATGCCTGAGTTTGATCTGAGTGCTCAACGTGGTGAAAGAGGAGATCCAGTTCCTTCAAGTTGTCCTCTGACTTCCACATCCACACAGACTACATCATACTTGCGTGCAGGTGCCCTGGTTAAGCTTGCTGCCTGACACCCATTCTGTAAGCATCTGTAAACATAAGTCCTTTTTCTCTTCTGTGGGCTGCCAATCCCTCCACAGAACCATCCAAGCTCAGTGTTTAAGGGGGAGTTCTGCTTTTCTGGTGTTCACAGGAAAAAGATCAGTGTACCAGAGATGGCGGGGGGGGGGGGCAGTGGCAGAGATGGGGAAGCCCTGTCGATTTCCTGTGGAATTTTGGCAAAGGCAAGCTGAAGGAGTCCTAGGAGTCCTCTGAAGCTGGCCACGACCATTCTCTCTCAGCTCCTAAGTGGCAGCAAAGTCCTAAGAGCACCACATTCCCCAGGAGCACTACATTCTCCAGGAGCACCACATTCTCCAGGAGCACCACATTCCCCAGGAGCACCACATTCTCCAGGAGCACCACATTCTCCAGGAGCACCACACTCCCCAGGAGCACCACACTCCCCAGGAGCACCACACTCCCCAGGAGCATCACACTCCCCAGGAGCACTACATTCTCCAGGAGCACCACATTCTCCAGGAGCACCACAGTCATTCCCCAGGAGCACCACATACATTCTCCAGGAGCACCACATTCTCCAGGAGCACCACACTCCCCAGGAGCAGTACATTCTCCAGGAGCACCACATTCATTCCCCAGGAGCACCACATTCTCCAGGAGCACCACATTCCCCAGGAGCACCACATTCTCCAGGAGCACCACACTCCCCAGGAGCACCACACTCCCCAGGAGCACCACACTCCCCAGGAGCACCACATTCCCCAGGAGCACCACACTCCCCAGGAGCACCACATTCATTCCCCAGGAGCACCACATTCCCCAGGAGCACACATTCTTCCCACCTCCCCCCACCCCCACCCCCAGTGCAGATTGAGCTCTGGTATCAGGTCTCTCAGCTCAGGTGCATGGACATGTCAGGATCTGAATGCTTTCTCCCTCTTGCTCTCTGGGACACTGAAGACCACCTGGGAGAGAGGAACAGAGAGTAGGGAGGAAGGAGAGCTTGACTCCTTTTCTCTGTGTGTGTATGTTCCTGTGGAGGGTGAGTGTGCACATGCCCAAATTTGTGCATGTATGTGGAGGCTAAAGGTCCACCTCAGGTGTCATTTCTCAGGTGCCACTATCTTCTGTGGATTTGGGTTTTTTTTCCAAAGATGTATTTATTTTGTGTGTGTGAGTCCACTGTAGCTGTACAGATGGTTGTGAGCCTTCATGTGGTGGTTGGGAATTGAGTTTTAGGACCTCTGCTTGCTCCAGTCAATCCTGCTCCCTCCAGTCGGCCCCACCAACTCAGTCCCTGTTCGCTCCGGCCCAAAGATTTATTTATCATTATATATAAGTACACTGTAGCTGTCTTCACACACACCAGAAGAGGACGTTAGATCTCATTATGGGTGGTTGTGAGCCACCATGTGGTTGCTGGAATTTGAACTCAGAACCTTTGGAAGAGCAGTCAGTGCTCTTACCTGCTGAGCCATCTCACCAGCTGCCCCCCCCCACGCGCACTTTTTTTTTTCCTAATTAGAGTGAGCTGGTTTGCCGGTGGGTCCCAGGAATCCTCCTGTCTCTGCTTCCCCATCTCTAGGTTTCCAAGTTTCCACTACTGTGCTAACTTTTTAGTTGAGTGCTAGGAATCACACTTGGGTCCTCACACTTATTCGGCAAGCACTTTACCCACTGAACCATCCTCACAGCCTCTCTTCACCTTTTCTCTCTCTCTTCTGTGACAGTCTCCACCAGTACCAGCATCACCCATAGATGGCCCTGTTGTGAAATGTTCTCTCCTGCTCTGATTTGGAAAACCAGCCTAGGGTCAGGTTGGGTCCTAGTATGGAGGCCCTGTACCAGACTCCAGACAAGCCCTCTAGTCACAGGCTTGCCTTGTGGTCACCTTACTTGCTTACACTCATCCTGAACCATTAGTGACCTTGCTTGGGCCATGGCTTCCTTTTTGCTGGGGGGTGGGGGGGTGGGCATCTGGTTGCTAAGGTAACTGGGTACAGAATACAGGTCTTAGTTTACATATGTTCTCAGTTCTCTTCCCTTGGTGATTCTGAGAACACACACATCCAACCAACACTCAAGGTCTTGGTCTCTCCTTGCCTGGATTGCATATTTTCTCAGCTTGGGTTTCTGTGTGTGTGTGTGTGTGTGTGTGTGTGTGTGTGTGTAAGAGAAAGAGAGAGAGAGAGAGACTGTGGGTGTGTGATTGTAGGTATGTGTATGTGGGTATGCATACACATACATACTTGATTGAGCATATGTGTACATACCTGTATAACTGTAGGTGTGGCTGTGTGATGCATGTATAACTGTGTGTATGCATGTGTAACTGTGTGTATGTGTGAATGTGTGTGTGCACACACTGGCGCACACATGCACGTATAACTGTAGGTGGGGGGGGGGGGTCAGAGGGCAATTTTCAGGTTCTCACCTCCCCCTTGATGCAGTAGAGTCTCCCATACTTCTGCTGTGCAGTGACTTCCAGACCAGCTGGCTTGGGAGCTTGTGGTGGATCTCCTGTCTCCACCTCCCAGTTCCCAGCTTGCTGTGGAAGGGCTGGATACAGATGTGTGCCGCCACATCCTGCCTTCCACCTGCTTTAAACAGTGACTCACAGAGGTGCACCGGCAGGGCAGGCACCTAAAGATGGGACCATAAGCAAGAGGCTCCAGCTGTAACAAAGAAGCAACCATGGATTTTAGAGATTCGGAAGTGGGGCGATGGGGAGGACAAGGGTGAGGTGGGAGAAGGTAGCTGAGGACCCCCCAGAGGGGGCCCTGAGGGTACCATGAGCAGAACAGCACACATTTGAGAGCATATCAGTGTCTGGAGACAGTTTCTTCTTTGTCTTGTAGGGGATCCCATAAGCGGGGCAGAACCCACTTATGCCCCCAAATCAAAATAGAATCTAAACAAAACCGTACCAATTAAAACAAAACAAAAGCATTCCTTGCTCCTCACACAGCAGAACACCCGCGCTGCAGCCTGGGAGACATCCCCGCCCACCCTGGAAGGCTCCATCTTGTCCCCCATCCCTCCGTACCTCCCCTGCCCCGCCCACCTTTAATATCCCCATTTGGGAAGCTGAGACTTCCCGGAGGGGTTGAAGAATGAACAGCCGTCTGGTTTCAATCTTTGTGTGACCGAAAGGTAAACTGAGGCCTGGAGAGGCGAGGCCCAAGTCAAAGTCATGGTCATCAAGGTCATGGCTAGGTTGGGACTTGAACCCAGCCACTGTCAATCTCATCAGCACCGGCCCATCCGTCCCCGTGGCAACCTTCAGCAATGACTCAGCAGGTTTTATTGGTTCCCGTTGCAGGACACCAATGGGACAGACAGACAGCTGGGGAGCCCTCCTGCGGGTTCTGGGTGACATTCTGGACGGAACACTCCTGGTGAATATCCAGAGGGCTGCCTTAGGACATTGTGCAAAGGGATACAGAGAGGAGAGAGAGAGATTCCCTGGGTGCCAGGGCTTTGGGTCTTACTGAACAAGCTGTCTGTCAGCCACTTGCTGGGCTGACTCGTACATGTGGCCAGCATCTGAGAGGCCCACGGAGGACAGGCACACTGTCCCCAGGGAGTTGAGGCCTGCCCATACCTCATTCTTCTCTCCCGTTCCTCCAGCCCCGCCTTCCCCTACATCTCCCTCCTTGGCTGAGGCTCTCTGGCTCTTGCTGCGGCTGCGCCACCTCGTGTCGTTGGGGAGAATTAAATTTGTCCAACCAGGAAGCAGTGATTCCCTAAAGTATGCTTAAGTTAAAAGGTACTGGAAGAACCATTGAAATGGCAGTGGGATACCATCCTGAGTGACAGTCTCCAAACTAAGGCACCTTTCAGTAGCTCGCAGGGTCCACCAACTACCAGGGGAGAGGGGGACAGGTTGGGGGCACAGAAATACTTTTTATTCTCTTCCTTGGTTTCTACATGCCTAAAGGACAGAGGGGCTTTTCTGAAATCACTCTTCCTCTATATAACAGACAGTTCTTCCCCGTGGATCTCAAATTTGACCCCTGTGGACCCATGACCTGAAGTTCCAAAGTGATTCCTGGCTGCTTTGTTTTGAGAAAGGGTCTCCTGTAGCCCAGGCTGGCCTCAAGCTCTTTAAGTAACCAAGGATGACCCTGAATCCTTGATCTTTCTGCCCTCCACCTCCTAAATCCTGGGACTACAGATGTATATAGACAGTGCCTGGTCTAGGATTCCTGGTTTCTGGATAGTTATCTTCCAAGATGGGGGCTTGCTCAGTGCCTGTCTGAGTTTGAGTTTGAATTGTCAGAACCAGCATAAATCCTGGCACAGCAGGGTGTGCTTGTGGGATGAGGAAGGCCGGAGGATCGCTGGAGCCCAATGGCCAGCCAACCTAGCCTCATTGATGAGTTTCATGTTCAGTCAGTGAGAGACTGACACACACACACACACACACACACACAGAGAGAGAGAGAGAGAGAGAGAGAGAGAGAGAGAGAGAGAGAGAGAGGGAGAGGGAGAGGGAGAGGGAGAGGGAGAGGGAGAGAGAGAGAGAGAGAGAGAGAGAGAGAGAGAGAGAGAGAAGAGAGAATGAATTATCTTCCAAGACTATCAACCTGACAAGATCTAAAGCCACCTAGGAGACAAGCCTCCAGCCCTGTATGTGAGGGAGTTTCTAGATTGAGTTAGTTGATGTGGAAAGATCCACCACAAATTTGGGCGGCATCATCCTGTGGGCTGGGATTCTGAACTGAACACAAAGGGGAAAATCAGTTGAGCTCCACACTCCGTCTGTCTGTTTCCTGACTGTGGATACATGTGACCAGTTGCCTCAAGATGCTCTGCCCAGGCTTTTCCCACCATGGTGGGCTATCCCCTCTAACTGTGAGCTGTAATAAACAACTTTTCTTCTTCTTCTTCTTCTTCTTCTTCTTCTTCTTCTTCTTCTTCTTCTTCTTCTTCTTCTTCTTCCTCTTCCTCTTCCTCTTCCTCTTCCTCTTCCTCTCCCTCCTCTTCCTCTCCTCCTCCTTCTCCTCCTCCTCCTCTTCCTTCTTCCTCCTCCTCCTTCTTCCTTCTCCTCCTCTTCCTCTTCTTCCCTTTCCTGCTACTTCCTCTCTTCTCTCTCCTTCCTCCACCTCTCCATCTCCTATTCCTCCTCCTCCTCTTCCCCTCCTCTTCCTCCTCTTCCTCCTCCTCCTCTTCCCCTCTCTCCTCTCTCCTTCCTCCTCCTCTTCCTCCTAGACATGCCTGGTACGTGGTGGGTGGGTGGGGAGGTTGTTTTGTTTTTTGTTTTGGTTTCTCTGTGTAGCCCTGGCTGTCCTGAAACTCACTCTGTAGACCAGGCTAGCCTTGAACTCATAGAGATCCACATGCATCTGCCTCCTGAGTGCTGGGATCAAAGACGTGCACCACCACCACTTGGCCAGGCTGGTATTTTGTCACAGCATCCAGAAAGCTGCAGATGCTGAAGGGTCCCTGCAGAGATCCATGCAGCTCATGGGTAGAAGACTCCATCCTGCTAAAAATGACCCGTCAGCACACAGATGGAGGTCCTCTCACAATCCCAGTGAGTTCTCTTGCAGAAGTGCACAAACATATCCTAAAATTCATATGGAACTCCAAGGGACTTCCCCTAAAAGACAAAACAATATATAAAAAGAGGAGACAAAGAAATGGGGTGTCTACATAACACCTTCCAAGACTCAGGCAACATCAGAGACAAAGGAGCACAAAGAACTGAAAATCTAGAGAAGGCAGGGAGTGAAGAGGTAATCTCGGAGCCAGGCTTATCAGTTGCACACATAAACTCACAGCAGTTGTGCTATACCCACATGGGACCTTGGAGCCCATTGTCATCCTGCTGTGGAAGGGCCTCGTACCGTAAGGAGGATTTATATGCAGTTCATGACGGATGGGGGAGGGAGAGGGATTTTCTTCAGGGATGCAGACTCTGGTAAGGTGCCTACGCTCCAGTGAGCAACCCTAATGAAACACAGGAGAGGAACATACAGACAAAGACAGAGAGACAGACATGGTTGAGGAGGCAGGGACTAGACCGAGCCCACAGAAGAGAAAGGACCTTGCAAGTGGGAGTGAGAAGATGGGTTAGTTGAAAACTAAGCTAATTTTATATGACATTTAACTTATTTTACAATATGATCCAATTAGCATATTTTACATTGCATTCCAATTAGCATATTTTACATTATGCTCCAATTAATTACCAGCGCTTCAACAAGATTAAATCAAGTATTCATTTTCTCCCCCACTAAAATTATATCCTTCACACGAGACACTCCTCGCATCCCTTAGGGCAGGAGGGACATCTGAAGACAGTCTCATCACGGCGGTCAGCTCTCTGGAGACAGCTTTTGCATCTTGTGGCCTTTTACTCCCTGAGGATGCCAGATGGAACACTGAAGACCCCCTCTGCCCAGCTCCATGCTCACTCTGTGGGATCCCTTAGAGTGTCAAGATGTCACACAGAGCATCAAGGCCATGATGCTTCTGATTCAAGGAAGGGTCACTGTGTGGCTGCCCGGGTCTCACATCCAAGAAACTGACCCTGGCAGAAGCAGGGAGCCAGCAACTGTTAAGCACCTGGAAGTGTCTAGGGGACGCATGGAGGCAAGAAGAGATAGGCAAATCGCCTCAGGGCACTGACCCAGTTCATGCAACTATGCCATCAAGTACTCCATACCCAGTCACCCCCAAGGCCTCCACACCCAGTCAATCGCAGTCTGTCCAGCCTCCTCTGCAGCTGCCCTGGCTCTGCATTGGATCTCAATGCTGAGCAGTGGGGTTGTGTTATGGGTGGGGTGGGGGAATCTACTGGAGGAAGTCAGAAAACCTACGCTTTCCTAAGGAAGGGACATGACCTTACCTGTTCCCCATCCCAATCCCTCCTGCTTGGCCATGAACATCTACAGGAAACTGAAGCTGTTGACAGCCATTTAGCAAAGCTGAGGAAACAAACACGGCACCCAAAAAGCCAACACATTGACTAAATGCAGCTGGCCGGTGACCCAAACACTGGTCTGTCCATGGCACTATGAGTGACCACCTTGGCCAGGCATGGGCTGGCACCCACCGACCTCCAAGCTCTGGGTATGTAAGGAAGCATATTCCTTCCTAAATATCTAAGGTGGAGAGTGACTGATGACCTGACATCACTCTCTGGTCTCCACATGCTCCAGCACACATGTATACACACACACACACACACAACTAGGAATCACATGCCTAAAGAACTAATAACTTGAAATAGAGAAAGCCATAGACAGTGACATGAAGGGTTTGCCAAAGAAGGCAGTAGACATGTGGAGACACAAATGAAGCAGCCGCCATGGAACAGCGGATTAGACATGGCTGAAGAGAGAGTTAGCTGAATAGAAAGTGGACTCAAAGAAATCACTTAGAACAAGCATGGAAAGTCCTCCCTCCTCCTAGGTCCCCTCTCCCTCCCCATTCCTTCTCCCTCCTACAGCATCACCTTCCCTTCTGTTCCCCTTCCCCTTGCTTCTCCAAAATCCCACCCCCTCTGCTTCACCTCCCCCCCTTTCCTCCTCTCTTTTCTATTTTCTCACCTTGTGCTATTTTTTTTCTTTTTTTTGTCAACCCGACATGAGCTAGAATCATCTTGAGAATATGGTTCCACAAAGGAGAAAATGCCGCCATCAGTCTAACCTGTAGTCAAGCCCGAGAGACATTTTCCTGACCAGTAATTGATGTGGGAGGGTCCAGCCCATTGTGGGTGATGTCACATGTGAATGGGTGGTCCCAAGTTGCATAAGAAAGCAGGCTGAGCAGCGCAGTGAGCAGCGTCCCTCCATGGCCTCTGCATCAGCTCCTGCCTCCAGGTTCCTGCCTGGTCTTCCCTCTGTGACAGAGTGTGGTGTGGAACTGTGAGCTAAAACCAACCCTTTCCTTCCTCAAGTCGATTTTGGCCATGGTGTTTATCACAGAAATAGAAACACTAAGTAGGGCAACCCCAGATGAGGAACCCCAGCATGAAAGTTTCCCAAGCTTGATCCTCAAATTCTCAGCAAATCATCTAGTCCTGCACCCATCCATCCATCCATCCATCCAGTCATCCATCCAGTCATCCATCCATCTACCCATCCATCTACCCATCCATCTACCCATCCATCCAGTCATCCATCCATCCATCCAGTCATCCATCCATCTACCCATCCATCCATCCATCCAGTCATCCAGTCACCCATCCATCTACCCATCCACCCATCCATCCATCCATCCAGTCATCCATCCATCTATCCATCCATCCATCCATCCATCCATCCAGTCATCCATCCATCCATCCATCTGGTCATCCATCCATATACCCATCCATCCATCCATCCATCCATCCATCCATCCAGTCATCCATCCATCTATCTGGTCATCCATCCATCTACCCATCCATCTATCCATCCATCCATCCATCCATCCATCCATCCATCCATCCATCCTGTCTGACCTGGCCAACTTCAGCTCCTGCAAGTGTTGACTCTGGGCTACATCCAGAACCATCACTGCAAGCCCCTCATGTTGGGCTCCTGTTCATTGTCTTCCCAAAGCCTACCTTGGTTTGGAGCACAGTCACTGCCTGCCCCCCCCCCAGGAACCATTTCCCCTCCTTTCAGCACACATCCCACAGTGGCCTCCACAGCCCAATTCCAGCCCAAGTCTCACTTCCAAATGAAAGCCATTGGGGGCTGGTGCAGACAGGACAGCTCCCCACCACACACACACACACACACACACACACACAAACACACACACACACACACAGCAGAGCCCCAGGAGGCTGTGATGGAGGAGCCTGCTCACCCCTTTAGCTCTGGAGCAAGCACAGAGTCAGCCGTGCTCACATGGTCTCCAGGGTTGGTCTGTTCTCAAGAGAATCCTTTTGTTCCATCTCCTTGTCTGTTAACGCCACTGCCCGAAACACTCTGGAACATTCAGACCCCCAAAGTTCAGGGCCAGAAGAGAGCAAGGCGATCGGAGAGTGGTAAATGACAGAACGTTCTCTCTTCAGTAATGAAGTGGCTTTTCAAAGCTGGTTAACACTTATCAAGGTTATTGGCAACTAGGTAATATTCCAAGAACTCAGCATTGTTGAAACGACTTAGCCCCCACACCCTGCGCCTATGAGGAAATGTCAATATCATTGTGTGTTACAGATGAGAAAAACAGGCTTCAGAGAAGTAAAGCAACTTGTCCAAAGTCACACAGCAACTAAGAGTTCAAAGCCTCATTTAACTGGGACAGCAGGACCTCAAGGCCCACAGCCTCATCTCTTGCCTTAAAACATTCATTACTTTCTTGAATGGTGGCCAAGTGCCTGACAGAAGCAACTTACAGGAGGTGGGCTCCACTTCTGGCTCGCAGTCTGAGGGGACACAGTCCACCCTGAGGAACAGCATGGCCGACTTCACGGTGGTAGGAACAAGAGACTGGGAGTCCTCACCTCTAAGCAGAGAACCCAGGCTGGAAGTGGGACTGGGTTACAGCTCTCAAAGGTCTAAACTCCAGGGCCTGGGGGAGGATGGCCCAGTTGATAAAGTACTGGCCTTGCGAGTGTGAAGTCCTGAGCTTGAGCCCCAGAACCCATATGAAAAATAAATAAACAAAAATCAGACCCAGAGGCCCACACTTGTAATCCCAGTGCTAAGGTGGTGGGACAGGAGGGTCCCTAGTACTGCTCAGCCAGCCTAACCCACAGGGGAGCCTCGTGCCAGTGAGAAACCTTGTCTCAAAGAGTAAGGTGGAACGTTCCAGAGGGACAGTATCTGAGGTGACCTCTGACCTCCACATGAGTGCACCTTCACATACACAAACATGCACACTCGCCACTAAGGGCCACCTCTGAAGGCCCACTCCAAACCATACCTCCCATTCCGATGCTTCCCCAACTTCTCACAATTCAGGGACACCCGCCGAAGACCAACTGTGCAGACATAGGCACTTGGACACCCTAAGAAACAGTAAGTGAGGCTAGAGAGATGGCTCAGTGGTTAACAGCCGGGGACCCAGGTTCAGTTCCCAGTACCCACAGGGAAGCTCACAACTGTCTGTAACTTCAGCTCAGGGGATCTGACGCCCTCTTCTGACCTCTGCAGGCACTGCAAGTATGGTGCACAGACACACATACAGGCCAACCCTCGTACACGTAGAAAATAAGTAAATAAACCTTTTTCTTTTAACTATGGCAAGCACAGGACTCTCTGAAACACTACCACTGAGGCGGATGAGGCCCGCAGGGGTTGACTCTCTATAGCCATGCGAAGCAGGGAATGGGAAAGGCTGAGAACAGCATCGAAGTTGCTCAGCTAGAAAACTGTAGCTGAACAAACATGGCTGCTGCATGCCAATCCCAGTGTATAACTATCCCCTTGCCTTCACAGGGTACAGGGGGCTTTAGTCTGAGCAGGACCTGAGCAGCCTTGGGACACACACAGCTGAGCTGGCAGGGCAGGGAGGGGGTGTTGTGGGGGGCGGGGTGTTGCGGGGGCGGAGTTTGGCTAGCGGCTAGGAGACAAGGGGTGGGGGCAGCCAGCAGATTCCAGAGGCAAAAGAACTCTCTTCCCAGGAGTGTTACAGCCCTTATATGACAAATGCTCCCTGACGATCTTTGGTGAAATAATTCTCTTGCCCTTATTCCTTGTGGACGAGGTTTTATATATATATATATATATATATATATATATATATATATATATATATATGGGATGGGTTGGGGGGCATCTAAGAGCAGATGCTTTCTATTGGCTGGATCTGAGATGTTAGGGATGCCACATCTGCATGTGGAGGGGCTTCGGGGTGCTTCCCCTATGTGACTGATTGTCAAGGTCCTCTCCACAAGGTGCTATGGTCATGTGACAGGTACCTGGTCAGGAGTAGGTGAAACGCCTACCATCCCCCAGTCTGAGGGTACCAGGGTTTCTGAACCCATTCAACCTTGCCAAGTTTCCTGGCACGGTCCACTGCCCCACAGAAGAGGAAAGATCATCTGGGATTTTCAGGACAGCCAAGGTCATCATGGCGGTCATTGTAAGAGCAGGAAGTCCTTGTAGACAGGGTAGATGTGTGACACAGATGTAGAGACAAAAGACTGTGGCAACTTTGACCATGAAGGAAAGGACTCACACTCCTAAGAGCTGGGAAAGAGAAAATGGTTTCCTGGGGGCTTCTAGAGGTCCCAACTGCCCGTGCCTGGATTTGAAGCTATACTATTTAAATTTCCCTATCACTACCACCCGTTGGTGCTCCCTTGTCACATCAGCACAAGGGGAGTAGAACAAGATGGAGATCTGGTCTAGAATAAGAATGGCCTCCGGCTGGAGAGATGGCTCAGTGGTTAAGAGCACTGACTGCTCTTCTGAAGGTCCTGAGTTCAAATCCCAGCAACCACATGGTGGCTCACAACCACTCCTAATGAGATCTGACGCCCTCTTCTGGTGTGTGTGAAGACAGCTACAGTGTACTTATGTATAATAATAAATAAGTCTTTGGGCCGAAGCGAGCGCGGTTGACCAGAGCGAGACATGAAGGCTCACAACCATCTCTACAGCTACAGTGTACTCATATACAAAGAATGTCTTCTTTCTGCTTGGCCTGTGAGCTGACCTCACAAGACGTGGTAAAAAGCACAAATGGCATTCCAATCCTCCGCAGTACCTGAGGAGAACTCTGGCTTCCATGTGCGTGACATTCATGTGTGTCTGCACATACGCATGTCCACACAAGCATACACATGCACACCACTGATGCTCACCTCCAATGGCCTACTCAAAACCACACTCCGCACCCCCAAAGCTTCCACAGCCTCCCCAAACTTGGCCATGCTCTCCCGTGAGTCCACCTGCCTCGTCTCTCTCCCTCTACCCACCCCCATGCGTGGGGAATCTCCCTGCCAGGCCTCCCACCCCGTGGCCTCCCCAGGCAGAATCAATTTTCAGCTGACAACAGGCGGCTGGCCAGGTGTCAGCGCTTGGCCAGAGCCCAGGCAGACAGGCTGTGGAATAAGAGCAGATTATCACATGCGGGGTAGGGGTGGCTGGGGGGGACACTGATGGTGGCCACTTTCACTGTAGCTGGGTCTCTCAACCGACCTGGAGGAGTCCTAGGTGGCCTGGGCCAGCCAGCCAGAAGTTCATGCCTTCCTGCTTCCTGCTTCCTGCTTCCTGCTTCCAACTTCTTGCATCCTCCTCTTTGGGGTTGTCTGCACTAAGCTCCATCTGCCACAGCTTCCATCCCAGAATAAACACCGGCATCCATGATGCCCCACTCCCTCTGTCATCTCTCCTCCCTTCCAGCCCTCCAAAGTCCACCTGGGCCCAGAGGCTGGGTAAGGCCACCTTAGCACCTTCTAGATCTGCCAGGACATCCACAGAGGTCATGTGACCCAGTGCTGGCTGGTGGAAACAGAGCCACCAGCTGTTGGATCAGAGCTTTTCTTCCTCTTATGGAAGAGAAGAAGGACCAGTTAACGATCTAGTTGCTCTTTCTCCCTTCTTGCTCTCGATACCTTCGTTTGGGATTGTGACTCCTGGTGCCCCAGCAGCCATTTCTCTCCATGGAGGAGAGAGCATAAAGCTGAAAGGACCGTCTATCTACCTTTTGTGCAAAATCAGAAGAATCTTGCTGGCTGGTATGGTTAGTTTTAGGTGTCAACTTGGCTAGGCGATGGTGCCCAGCCGTCTCCACGCTGCCGTGATGGTATTGTGAAGATTTGGGGGAGTAGGTGCTGAGTCAAGAGATTTAACCCTCAAAAACATGGGTGGCCATCACCCAATCAGTTGGCAGTCCCAAGAGAACAAAACTGAAGTCCTCAGAGGAAGAAAGAATTCTGTGACCAGACAACCATCAGTTCTTCCCTGAGCTCCCCCCCTGCCCTGTGGACCTTAGCCTGGCCCCTCTCCATGGTCACAAAAATCCACTGGGAGGGAGGGAGGAAGGGAGGGAGGGGGGGCAGGATGGGAGGGAGGGATGGAGGGAGAGCAGAGGGTCTGAGAGAGGGCAGAGGGTCCAAGGGAGAGAGCATCACACACCATCAGTTCTCTTCGTCTGTAGCATCATTGGACCGAAGTTGCTGCTGACCTCCGTAAGGCTCCCCATTAAAAATAAGAGTCCTGGGCCAGCACTGAAACAGTGACTGTCACCAAGCCTACGGACCTGCCTTCAATTTCTGGCACCTATATGGTAGAAAGAGAGAATCAACTCCCGTAAGTTCCCCTTAGATCTGAAGACACATGCCAGGACACACGTAGCCCCCACCAAATAAGATTTAAATTAAAAATATATATATATATATCCAAAAGCTTCCAGGTAATGCACCCACTTTATCAATCCTAACTGCATAAAAAAATCCCTACAGCCAGAGAGGACACGAACAGCCACTAGAAATGATCTCCCATGAACCCGTGCGCCAGCTGGGCCTCCCTTATCTGGGCTGAGATGGGTGCCCTGGGTGACTCCAATGCCCACGTGACTTGGGAAGTTTTCCTTCTGCTGCCATGTCTGGATGCTCTTCGTGGACTCCCTTTAGCTAACTGTGAATGAGGTTTCGGGGAGATGTCAGGGAGGCCACAGGTCACAGTTTCTAGCTGCTCATCCTGCTGTGGTCGGAACATAGGGAGCAGAATGCTTCCAGGTAAGTTAGATATCCTGTGTGGATCTGCTCTCAGGGCTTCCCCCCCCCCCAAAAAAAATTATACGTACATGATCATGTAGCTTGGAGGGAGAGAGATGGAGAGAGTGAGACAGACAGACAGACAGACAGACAGACAGACAAAAACAGAGAGAGACAGAGAGACAAAAGAGAGACAGAGAAAGAGAGACAGGGGAGAGAGAGATTGAGAGAGGTAGAAAAAGAGAGAGAGACAGAGACAGAGAGAGAGAAAGAGAGAGACAGAGAGAGGGAGACAGAGGGAGAGAGAGGAGAGACAGACAGATAGACAGACAGACAGCACTCAACTCTCCTAATGCATTTGCTGGGTTGGAACTGTGTCCCCCGACACAGCCATATCAAGCGCTAAGACTCAGCTTATGAATTTCGGGGGAGCATGGCTTAGACTCTGACATTAGATCACTTTTCTCATCTCTGGGATGAAACATTTGACAGACACTGCCTGAGGGAGGACACAGGATGCAGGAAGCCGGCTCAGGGCTTCCGAAGCTCCCATCCATCATGAGGACAGGGTGTAACAGAGCAAATTGTAGAAAGCCCAGGAGGGGAGCAGGTCAGCGCTTGGATGGCTCCTCCCCCCCCCCTTCCTGACCTGGTCACCAGCACACAGGACAGCATGGTCCACATGAAATTCAGGTCTCTTAACCTGGATTAATCCTTTCTGGGAGCCCCCTGAGGGAAACACATGCCCAGAGCCCAGCCTCACCATTTAGCAGGTAACTCTAGATACGACTGTATTGACAATGGGCACAGCCAACGAAATCGAAAGCCAAGTCTCAAAGAGACACTTTACCCTGTGCCCATAGACGCTGCTCTGAACGCCCCACGGTGGGAATGAATTAATAAGTGAACAGAGAGCGAAGACTTCATATCTGCAGGACAAAGCCTCCGGTGGACATTTGCACAACAGGAACCTACTTGGTGCTGATGAACTGTAAACTGGAATGTGACTGAGATGGGGAAATCTTACGTTCCTGGCTTTTGCCACAGTAAGAATCGGTTTAAAAAGATTATCTAAAAAGGCAGCCAGGCCTGCAGGAGAGCGAGGAAGTAAGCTCTGGCCACGAGGGGGCGCTCTGCACCCGCTCCTATTTCGTTCCGCGGTGGAAGACCTGGACTCCTGCAGGTGGATCGAGTTCTATCCTCCCCTTGGCCAGCCTACGTATTCCACAGATAGAACAACTGTTTCAGCTCCAGGGGCCACCGAACTTCAGACACATCTGGGTCACACTAACTGTCAGCCTGTTTTTATTTCCCGTGGGTCCTTCTCCTCTGCGACGGAGAAAGGAGCCTACGTCAAGGGCACCCACAGCCAGCCAACTTGGATTCAAAGGGAGAGGTGGTGAAAGGGCCTCATCCAGCCTCCGTGGAGTAGAGATACTGAGATCTATGAGGAAGTGGAGACATCCATCAAAAACCATGTACCTATGTACCTATGTCCTCAGATGCACAGTACAATAGCCAGGTCCGGGGGCGTGGGAAGTCTGCCGCAATGCCTGCTGGGAGGTTGGAAGCCCGAGAAAGACCTACAGAGTCCCTGGTTCACAGAATGTACTCGAAACATCTTGTAACTGCTTCCATCCTATGCCCAACTGGGTCCTGGGTCAGACAATTCGAGGAGGAACCGAGGAAGCTGACTTTGGGGCCGAACCGGACCCCTCTGTGGACCCAGGAGTGTCTGTCCTCTTCTCTTTCTTCCTCTTGCCTCCCACCCGCCTGTTCCATTCTTTTCCTCTGCTCTTATTTATTTTACTAATAAATAAGCCCCAGCTAGTTCAGGTCTAAGGGCTTGGCAGAAAGTGCCTTTCCCCACGGAGCCACCTTGCCGGACTCAGTATAAATGTTTTTTAACCAAGGGATCTGTGAATGGCCCCCAAACAAGCCTGGAGTGCTCACGATACAGAAACCCCCGACTCAAACTGCCTTGGCCTCACTCTCTTGAATCCAGAAAAACAAATCATTTTCCCCGGTAAGGATTATACTCTTACCATCTTTGAGAACTTGGACAACGATCAGGTGCTCTCACGGAGACCAGCATGGATGGACGCTGCACATGATCTTCGGGGTATGTATGTAGGGTATCTCTTCACCCTGGGTCTCCTGCCTCTTGATAGGAAAGCACCATTCTTGGGCCACAGCTTAGACACGAGATCATCAACACAATGGCCCCTTGTCACAGGATGGGCCTTACAGGTCACCCTTCTGGGGTCCCTCTAATCCACCTTCACCACACTCAGCCCTATAGCCTCAGGAAGTCCCCTGACATCCAAGGGCCCCAAAGAGATAGATAGATAGATAGGTAGATAGATAGATATAGATAGATAGATAGATAGATAGATAGATAGATAGATAGGAACCAGAACCATATATATATATATATATATATATATTGCACTCTTAAAAGGACAGAGAAAGCCAGGCGTGGTGGCGCACGCCTTTAATCCCAGCACTCGGGAGGCAGAGGCAGGCGGATTTCTGAGTTCGAGGCCAGCCTGGTCTACAAAGTGAGTTCCAGGACAGCCAGGGCTACACAGAGAAACCCTGTCTCGAAAAAAAACCAAAAAAAAAAAAAAAAAAAAAGGACAGAGAAGAGCTGGCCCCAGCTCTAGATGGACAGAGAGGTGGTGGGAAGAGCCCGGAAGCCCGCATCTATCCTGTTCTGTGTGACAGGGACAGAGTGACCAGTGCATGCTCCTAGGAATGGGATCCTGAGATCCCGCCCCTTCTGGGCCTGCAGCCACAGGTGGCTGTTAACTGCCTGTAGTCCTTCTTCTCAGCCCTCCTTGGTGAAAGGCCTCACTGTGCTACATCAGCCAGATTACATCCATTAGTCATTCAACAAGCATCATGGCAGCCTGTTGCCATGGAAAGTGCAAAGGCGTTGAGGCGTCAACTCCCAGCCCTCCTCACTCTTGTGGGAAGTCGGACAAACCGAGTAACCTCTCTGAGCTTCCAGAGATTTTGCTTCCTGCCCATAACATGAGGACACAGCCTTACCTCCAGGGGCTGAATGGAACGGACACTCAATAAGCAGAAGCCATCATTTGTGATGATCTTGGGCCACAGAGGTGAACCGTGGTGGAAGCCCTTAGGGGCCTTTTGAGCAGGAACCAGTTTTGTGTAAGTGGTTAAAGTAGTTGATTTGTGTGATATGGGGTGTCACAGAGGAGGAGGAGGAGGAGGAGGAGGAGGAGGAGGAGGAGGAGGAGGGAAGACCAATGAATCTAGAGAGGCTGCTGAGAGGAGTTGGCTGGATTCTTCTTTTGTGTTTGCTTCTAAATCCCTGTGTAACTTTGAGTTGATGACTTCCTTACCCTGAGAACCTCAGCTTCCCATCGATCGCAAGGTGGTCATTAAGCAGTGACTATATGTAGCTGTGAATTGTTTCTTCTAAAAAACAAACAAACAAAACAAAACAACAACAACAAAACGCAGGTGTCCTGGGCAGGGTAAAGACTCCAGCTGATCCAGTTTTGGTTCTGGGAGTGAGCCTAGTGTAGCCTGCCCTTCACCCTTGCTCTCCCTTCCCCCTGCCCTCCCCCAACCTCCCCAGATCCCAACAGAGGAGCGAGCAAGGGCCACTCTGGTCTGGCTCCCAAACAGGTCCCTTAACCCTGCTCAGCTGCCTGGATCGCAGTCCCACACAGCCTCATCTTCCCCTATCTAAACAGGTCAGGTCCTGGATGTCTCCTCTCTCAGTCCATACCTGTGTCTGCAGATGCTGTGTTCAGCTTGCCAGAGGCCAGAGGGCCTATCACAGTGCCCATGAATGCTTAAACTGCTGCTCCAAGAGATCACCCTGTACTTGGCCAGTGGCCTTGTGAGCAGTCCTTAGACTGTCTCTAAATCAGATTCATTCATTCAAGTACTTATTGAGCGCCTGCTGTGTACCAGGCCCTAGCATAGACGCTAAATGCAAAGATGATAGATTGGAACCAGAACCCCTAAACACAGATCGGATCTGATGCCTCGTGGGCCCAGCCGGGGACTCGGTGACTCGCGTGTCACAGCGGCTGGGCGGATCGGTCTCCTCCCCTTCCTCTACCCGCCCCGCCCCGAGGCCGCCTCCACCCGCGGGATCCCAGCGACGCGTCCGCCGCGTCCGCGCGCCAGGACTACTGCGTCCTCCTGTCTGTCTGTCTATCCGGCGGCGGGCGAGGTCCGGGCTGGGGCAAAGCGGTGCCCTCCTTCCCTCCCTCCCGGGAGCCAGTGGAGAAAGAGTCAGCGGGGGAAAGAGCCAGCGCGGGGAGATCACGGTGAGCGTGTAGCGCAGGGACCCCAAATCCCTGGCTCCGGCGGGCCCACGGGCAGATGCCACCGGGCGGGGACATAACGACCTGCAGCTCTTTTGCCCCCGGGGACGCCACCCCTGAGGAAACCTCGGTCGCGGCTCCATCTGGCACCCTCCATCCATCTCGACATCCCGCATCTTGAACTCGAATCCCTGCATCCCACATCCTTCATTCCGCATCCCCGAATTCTGCATCTCCACATCCCGCGTCCCTGCATCCCACACCGCAGCCCCCGGTAGCGCGCGGCCCGGGGCGGGGGACGCGCTCTAACCGAACACGGGCCACTGCGGGTGACAGCCTGGGGTATGATGCCCGCTGTTCTCCGGGTACCCCAGGGACTGCAGGGCACAGACCCCTGAGCCTCCCTGCCGCCCCCCCACCGGCGCCCCATTGTTCTCTGTCGCGGCTCCTGGGAGGGGGAGGGGGCTGCTCTCTTCTTAAAGGGCCCTTTCCCCTTCTTGTCGCCCCTGCAGGTCGCGAACACCAGTGGGGTGGGGCGTGCCCACGGCCCCCGCCCCTCCCCAGGGTCCCCCAGCTGCAGGTCCGGACCCGCGATCCCCACGCTCCGCCCCCTTCCCTGGGAGATCTACGACCACTCAGGCCGGCCAGGAGAGGGGACAGGGGTGCAGGGGTGCAGGGAGCCCCGTCGGGAGGGGCGGACCCGAGTCACCCCAAAGCGAGGCACGGGATCTGGAAAGCGGAGCCGAGCGCGCAAGGAGCAGCAGGCTGGGGCCAGGGCCTCCCGGGTGACAAGGCCCTGCGTGGCGGACAGAAGGAACGGGAGAGAAGCAGGGACAGGCCAGACTTAGAGGGGCAAGCGCCTCCTCACTCCTGCACCTGCACCGAGGGGACTAAAGGATTGAGATCATGTCCCCCACCTAGGACAGACATTGCCTACCGCGCACCGCTGTGTGCAACAGCTGCGCTCTGCGGGAAGGGGTCCTCGCAGCGTCTGGATGGCCACCCATCCCCCTAACCCAGGCCTCTAGGCCTTGGAGACGAGCCCAGCTGGAAAAGAGGCCACACTCCTCGCCGCCCGCCCTGGAGAGGGAGGACGAAGCTTCCCCGGTGCTCCCAGGCCCAGGAGGAGCTGGGCCAGCAACAGTGGGGACCTGGCCCCGCAGGCGGCAGCGGCCATGTCACGGCCAGGCCAAGGTGTGATGGTGCCGGTGAACGGGCTGGGCTTCCCGCCGCAGAACGTGGCCCGGGTGGTGGTGTGGGAGTGGCTCAATGAGCACAGCCGCTGGCGACCCTACACGGCCACCGTGTGCCACCACATCGAGAATGTTCTTAAGGAGGATGCCCGGGGCTCTGTGGTCCTTGGCCAGGTGGACGCCCAGCTGGTGCCCTACATCATCGACCTACAATCCATGCATCAGTTCCGGCAAGACACAGGTGAGTGGCCTCCCACAGGCTGGGCCAGCAGCTCTCACAGGGGACAGGGGAGGGGGGAGGGGGAATGCAACAATTCCCCCCTCCCAGGATCCCTGAAAGGGGAGTCTTGGGCTCCTGAGAAAAGAGACGGTGTGACCTGGTCCAGATTAACATGTTGGTTCCAGCCCTGTGTCTTAGTTAGTGGGTGGGAGGATGGATAAGCAAATCACACAGCTCCAAGCCTCAGTTTCTTCGCCTGTCAAGTGGGTAGGTTGCTGTCTCTCTGAGCTATGTAAAGATTTCTTTAAGTGGAGCCCTCTTCCCCCCAGCCCTGAGCCCCTCAGTGCTTTAGCACACCCTCTTACCAAACCCACAGGGCTGTTTGGTTTCTCTCTACTAATCACAGGCAGAAAGTCTCTCCCCTCCACCCCCCAATTCCCAGTGGGCCATTTTACAGGCAAAAGAAACTGAGTCTCTTCTGCAGCTGATTTGCACTCAGAGCTGAGCTCAAAATCCAGGCAGCTGGGAGTCCAGAGCCATGGGGACAAGCCGGCTGCAGGGGTGGGGTAGGGGTGGGGTAGGGGTGGGGTGGGGGGGGTAGGGGGGGTAGGGGGGTGGGGAGGGCAGATGATTCCTGAGAAATGCTGATGATGTCTAAGGTGGTGGTGGGGCCATGCTGGAAGAAAGAATGGCAGTGGCCTAGGAACGATGAGACATTGAAGTGTCAAGGAGTGTAGAAATTCTTAATGGTCTGAAATGGTGCTGCTAAGCCTGATGTTAGGAGTGGCCTGTGACTGGGGGGCAGGGTAGGGGGTGCTGGCCATCTTGGTGGCCCCCTGGTGTGGGTGGTAGCTGTTGATGTTGTTCCCGGTGTGTCTGTGGTACAATCGTAACCGTGACGCTAGAGATGTCCCTACTCTCAGGCCCTCTCTCCTCTTCCGGGGATTTGTCACCTCTGTGGAGAGTTTCTGCCACATCACTGGGTGGCCTCTGAGACACAACGACAGGCAGTGTGCAGTGAGGCCCTGCCTCATGGGAACCAAGGAGTCCTTGGTGTGTTTGACCTCGAGGGGCAGTGATGGGGACTGAGGAGGCCTCTGTGCTTTCCTGGGTGACCGCTGCAGGCAGCTAGCTGTGATGACAATAGAATTTTCACCCTTCCTGTAGCTTCCTGGCCAACCTGGAGGCCACTAACCACCTGTAGCTATTTCATCTCGAGTTAGTTAAAATAAAAATATGTCATCACGGAGCCACGCTTTGATCGCCACAAGCAGGGCTAAGCAGTGTAGACCCAGGGTTTCCAGGGTTACAGGGTCCAGACATGCAAGGGGCAGGGGGGAGGGGGACACACATCTCCAATGGCCTGTCAATGCAACATTTCAATGTATCTGTTTCCATAGCTTCAGGCATCCATCCACCTTGGCCAGGCCTGTCATAAGGACATTTACTGACCTCCTACTATGTGCTGGAGTGCAGTAGGGAATGAGACCCTTCTTAGCAGGAACTGGCCACTAGCAATTGTCCCTATGTGGTCCAGGACCAAGCAGGAGGCAAGAGCCTGCGGGATAGAGATGTATGGATGCTTGGGAAGATAGATCAGGATGTGGTGTTCCCAGAAAAAGGGACCAGCCAGTGCAAAGGTCCTGGGGTGACAAGGAACTGCAGATTTTCACATATACTGAGTTTGGGAGACCGGGAAGCTGGCTCCCAACATACAGATGTAAGCCTGCATGCATCCTGCAGCCCTTTAGACTCATTCTCCTGGAGAAAAGGAAGGTATATGGGGTCTGAGAGGAGTAGAGGGGCTGGTCCCCTCACCTGCACCTTAGTTTAACTTTCTGTAACTTCACAGTGTTGGCTGTAGAGATTTTCCGGGACTTAACTTGGAGGGTGGGGTCCTTAGAAGCAGAAATAGCCCTTCCCAAGGGCCCCAAACTTGTATCTTTGCCCATGGTCCTCCCTTGGGGTCTCCTTCAAGTCTCAGCACCCCAATCTCCACCCTCCAAGTCCCTATAATCCCAGGCCTACTCCCTACAGTATCATTCTCTGGCCCAACCCAGGCCTGAACCCTCACCTCCCAACCTCTCTTCAGCACTTCTTCAAGCCACGCCTAGCCTGTGAGCTGGGAAAGGGACTGGGCCTCTGAGCGCCTGCCAAGATCCCCCAACAAGGTACAGAGTCTAGAAACCTGGAGGGAAGTAAGGGGGGCAGCTTATGATTCTGGGAAGCTTGGTGCCAGGCTGCCTCCCTGCAGAGAGACAGACTGGGCTGAGCTGGTTAGGAAAGGCCTCTCTGGCCCTCCCTGCCCCAGTTCCAGGAAAGAAGCAAGCCATAAAGGAAACAGGTTTCCCTTTAACTCTGAGAAGTCGGGGGACCAAGTCTGAGGACCCCTCTCCTTCCCAGGCCTCAGTTTCCACATTAAGCAGAGAGAGTGGAGCCTGTCTCACCTCACCTCCTACCCCACAGTGAACCTGTAGCCTGGCACACTGAGGATGAGAGGAGGGTGGTACCTTCTAATGCCAGGGGCTGGGAATTGTGCTCAGTTGATAGAGGGGGCATAGGCAACATGTCGGTGCACACCTGACACTCCAGCACACCGAGGTGCGGGCAGGAGGGGATCGCAAGTTCAAGGTCATCCTCAGCTACAAAGTGAGTTCGAGACTAGCCTGGGATATACAAGGCCTTGTCTCCAAAACTAAACCAAAACCAAATAAAAACAAAAAGGACCAATGTAAAGCCATAAAACCCAAAACTCACATCCATGCACCGAAACTTTCGCACAGGGCTCCCATCTAGACTTGCTTAGTATCAAGGTCCCCTAGAAGCTTCTGAAAATTGATCTCCCCTCAGGCGGGGAGACGTGAGCCTGGTTTTGCTCTAATGCAGGAGCTGATGGGCTTTTCCAGCCTCGTGGGGCCTCTTGCGGACCAGAACTCTGCCACTGGAGCATGCGCACTGTCTCGACCCTATGCAAATGAGCAAGTGTGGCTGGGTTCCGATAAACCTTGTGGCCACCTCTGATATTTGAATTTTGTGCCATTTTCGGGGCTCTTAAGTTATTATATATTTTTTACAACTGTTGGAAAATGTAAAAACCACTCTCCATTCTTCTGCGGACGGGGTGTGTGTGTGTGTGTGTGTGTGTGTGTGTGTGTGTGTGTAGGCATCGACCCCCTCCCCCTGCAGCCCACCCCACCCCCACCCCCTGCCAGAGCATCTTTTTAAACCTGCCTGGTGGGGTGTGACAGGAGCTGACACTCCAGAACACCCGGCGTGATGTAGGCACGCCTCAGGATGTGCCAGACGGAGCTTGTGTTCAGTGCAAACACGCGCGCGCGGCCACAGCCTGCTCGCCCGGCACACAAATGTCCTGTCTGTCTGCCTGCAAGGCTGCGGGCCAGCCAGCCGAAGGGAGGGGAAGGGGAGAGGGCCAGGTGTCAGGCTTGGGGACAAGAAGAGAGGACAGACCTGTCACGTGGGGGGTCTGGGGGGAGACAATTGTTTACTCAGCTGCCCCAGATGTTTCCACCTACCCCCCAGGGGGTGGTTCCCACAGCCCTCACGTGGAGGCAAAGGCTACATGCCCTGACCTCAGGATATTAGATCCCTAACGGTTACACCCCATTGTCTGTGGCTTGCTAGGTTCCCCTTGGGCTTCTATGTGGGTGAGGACACTTTTCTTTTCTGTGCTGGGATTTGAACTTTGAGCCCCAGACCTCACACATACTGAGCAAGGGCTTTTCCACTGACGAACATTGCCCACCCCTCTTCAGTGTTCATTTTGAGACAGGCTCTACCCTGCTGGTCTTGAACTTGTGACCCTCCTTCTCATTCTCCTGATGGAATGGCAGGCCTGGCTGGGCTCCCTTTGCCTGAAGCTTCACACCACTTCAGGTGGTTGCAAATTGACAGGACCTGAGGGGTTGGGCCAAATGAGCTCACAGAGGTCAAGGAGCCATGGGGATTTGGGGGTGAGGGGCTAGGGATGGCTTTAACCCTCCCCAACAATGTCTCTGAGGTCTACAAGAGTTAGACTCCAGATAGGAAGACTGAGGCCCAGAGAAGGTGAGTCGCCTGCCCAGGATGACACAGCCTAGCAGCCCCAGGGCCTCCCTCAAGACATTCTTTACATAGCTAGAAACACGTGATCTAGTCCCTGAGAATAGCAGGCTCCACAGTCTCTGTGGCCAGGGGGGTGGGGGTGGGGATAGAGGGTTCCTGTGTGACGGGTGTCTCCCATGTTCCTCCTCACCCATAAGAAACAGCTAAGACAGACACCATGTTGGAGGCTCCACCAGCAACTGTGGCTCAAGATGCTAGGCTGGAGACAGGCATAGGGGACCTACATCCCTTCCCTGGGCAGCCAGGACTCCCTCATCCCTCATCCAGCCCTTAAGGGCAGGTAGGTCCTGCCTGAGACACTTAGACTGGGGGGGGGGGGTGAGGTCACCCAGAGAGAAAGTGCAGCTATTGCCACAATTCCAACATTTACAGTCCAGATGGGATGATGACAAAGCCCCAGAGAGGGTGAGTGACCTGCCCAAGGTTACACAGCTTTTCTCTCACAAACCAAAACTAGGCATCTTAAGTCAGGTCTCAAGGATAGAGATGAAGGCTGGGTATTCCTTCTCCCTGTCTCCTGAGAACTCTCTCTCTCCAGCCTGTTGCTATGTTCGAACTAAGGCAGGGACATCTTGAGGCACACTGGAGCCTCTAGGACCTGGGTCCATGACTACCACACCTCTGAGGCTGTTTCCTAGCAGGTCTGGGGCTCAGCTTGATGCCAGAGCAACAGGAACTGGAAGGAGGGTTCTGTCAGACCCAGCTAAGCTGTCAACAGCTAAGCTGTGTCCTTGTGCCTCGTGTCCCTGTCTCAGCCTGTACCTCCCCTGTACTTCTGTTCTTTGGGGGTCTACTGTTGGTCAGGCCCATGACTCTTGAGGCCCCAACTCCATCATTGGTATTGCCCAGAGCTTGGTACTGGGCTGGGTGTTGGGGGTCTCAGAGAGAAAGACAGAACCAATCAATCTCAGATTTTATCTATCAGTACCAAAGCCATGCCAGCGCTGAGGAGAGATAAAAGCCAGCATGTTGTTGTGGAAATGACTTCTGAGCCCAGTCCTGACACTGAGGCCAACAGAAAGGTGTACAAAAGCCCACCTGCTGCTGGCTGTGTGATTGTGGGAAAGCCACTTAACCTCTCTGGGCCTCCATTTACTGCAGTGTAAACATGGGAGTAATCCTTCCCTGGGACGGTTTTTCGAGAAGCCTGGAGAAGACTCTTGTACATCATTCTTAGGGACACTTACGTAGGAGAAGGACCTGAGAGCCTTCTGAGGCCCAGGGCGTTCCAAGCAGGCAGTCTGGACTCCTATGGGAGTGCAGACATGTGCCAGGGTCTAAGAAGCAGCAATCAGCACAGGAGGTGCACTCAGGCCTGGGGACAGAGGGAGGTGGCGACAAACAGGGGTTGCAAACGGTGGTCCCTTGGGGGCCCTTAAGACCTGGCAGACTTGGTTGCCAGCTGCTGCCCTTTAACAGTCAGGCCCCAAGGGACTCCGAGCCAGTATGCAGTACCAGCATCATCGTTAATCTCAGACCCTGGGAGGCTGGTGTAGGTGAGCCAGGGAAGGGAAGGTTCTCCTGCAGTGAGTAGGGCTCCCCTCAGCCACACCCTGAAGCTGGGTGGTGGGAGCGCCTGTCCAGAATGTAGCCAGGGGTTGAGACACAGGCTGGGGAGTGGGGGTGGGTGGGGGTGCTGTAGTAACCCCCAAAGGCTGCTATGGGATACCTTGGATGGCCTTGAAGGTCCTGAATCTGTGAAGAGGGGTTTTGGGTCACAGTACCTCCTGCCTCCCTCCCCTCCTCTCTTCTCTGGCAGCTATGGAGTCTATCTTAGATGTGAGGGGGGGACTGAAAGCCAGGATGGGGGTACCTCTGTGATGGAAGAGAGAGTGCAGAGAAGGTGAAAAAGAGCCTGGTGGGAGGAGGATGGGGAGGGGGGAGGGGAGGGAGGACTGTGGTCGAGATGGAAGAGAGGAGGGGGAAGAAGAGGAGGAGGAGGAAGAAGAAGAGTAGTCATGGTAGAAAGTGGGAGTTTGGGGGCAGTAGCATGCCCAGATTCCTCTTCATGCAAGGACCCCAGGGACCTCCCCATTTTCCCCTGAACCTCCTGCCTCCTATCTAACCACTGACACATCAGAGTCACACCCAACCCTGGCCTGTCCTCAGCATAACCCTGCCTTCTCACCATGATCCCACTCAGCCTAGGACAGCAGCCAAAGCCATGGGGGCCCAGACCTGACATAGACCACCTTGGAACCCTGTGGGTGGGAACAAGCCCCCCCCTGTCTGGCCCAGGAGTTCACTGGGCATAGCAAGAAGCTGTGACTTTGACTCACCAGAGTCCCCAAGCCTCCGTTTTATCTGCAGTATGGACCCGGCAGCAGCAGCTTTGGCCAGGCTGTCCAGCCTTAAGTCATTTTACAGGGTCCAGTTCCCTGGTGTGCTTGAGGCCCTGGGTTCAATTCCCAGCCCTTCATAAACCAGGGGTGGGTGGTAGAGTACAGCTGTAATCCCAGCACTGGGGAGGCAGAAGGATTAGAAATTCAAGGTTATCCTCTGCTACATAGGGAGCTTGAAGCCAGCCTGGGCAACGTGAAGCCCTGTCTCAAAGAAAAAAAAATCAATATGAATTTAATGAGTACCTACTGTGTGCGAGTGTTACAAATGTCACAATCAGCAGGGCAGACACAGAAAGCCTGCCTGTGGTACTTAGTCCTGGTGAGGTGAGGAGGTACCACAGAAGACCAGGACATGGGGCTGTCTCTGACCTTGGGTCTGCACAGCTGCCAGACTGGGGCTGTGTCTCCTCAGATCCTGCGTCTTTGCCCTTGCTCTGCCTCCATGACAGAACCTCTCTGGGCCCCTCCCACATTCTCTCTGGACCTGGTCCAGACTGCCACCTCCACCTGCTCAGACAGCAGTGACTGGGGTGCATGAAGGAGCCTGGCAGGCAGCCCCATAGCCTGGCACCCTGAGCAGTAGAACAAAGGACCCAGCCATCATAGGTGGCTGCCAAGACAGCCTGCCCATACCTGCAACCCAGCTCTTCCACAGTGACAGTGGCACAGCCCCTGTGAGTCTCTGTCCATCTCTCTTGGGCTTTGGTGGGGTCACCAAGGGTAGCAGAGCTCAGGGGAAATGGCCATGTGGAGGCAGGGGGATGGAGGATCATTCCTGTTGAGGTGTGTGTAGCCAGGTCCTATGGGAGAGACAGCCTTAGTTCAAGCTCTGACTGGCTAGCCAGGTGACCTCAGACAAGTTTCTCTGTCAGGGACTCAGTTTCCCCATCTCAGCAGAGATGGCAAATTCAGTTGCCTGACTGGATACCAGTGCAGGCAAAGGCTGGAAACCCACAGGTCTAAGCGTGTCTTACACTTTGCCCCATGGCACATGGTAGGTGCTTAATAGATCCCTGAAGGCACGGAGCCAGTATGACATCTGTGATCCCAGCACTCTGAGGCTATGGCAGGATTATCAGTTTGATGCCAGCCTGGGCTACAAAGTGAAACCCAGTTTCAAAACCAACAACAACAAATGAAAAATACTTGAAGTCATACACAGGGTGGCCCTGACCCAGCTCTGATGACCTGTTGCTAAGGAAACCAAACCTTGTAACCACGGTCTCTGGATATTCGAGGATCTGGAAAGCCAGGCTAACGTGTCATTTATCCCCTCCCCATTTTTTTTTTGAGACAAAGTCTATGTAGCCCTGGATATCCTGAAACCTACTTTGTAGACCAGGCTAGCCTTTAACTCACAGACATTCACCTGCCTCTGCCTCCCAAGTGCTGGGATCAAAGGCATGCGTCACTATGCCTGCTTACACTCCTAGTTTTTAAATGTTGCTCATGAGGTATTTTTTCTCATCATAAGCAATGGGCAAGCAGAGAAAGCCCACATTCATGCCAGTGAGAACCTCCATTCTGGCCATGGAAATGGCCCACTTAGTATCATCCATAGCCACATATTGCATCATTCACTCACTGCATCATTCATTCATTGCATCACTCATTCATTGCATCATTCATTCACTGCATCATTCGTTCACTCATATCCAGCCATCATTTCCACGGCGCTGACCTTGTGCTACTGATGATGCTGAGACGGAAAAAGGGGCTGAGAAACCTGCCCCAACCTTTTGGGAGAGGGGTGTGGCCAGACTGAACCGGACACAGACAGCCTGTCACCTGGTGATGCAGCTTTTGGTTCTCCAGAGCACAAGATGTTAAGGGAGCCTGTGGGAGAGTCCTTGGTTCTCTTTTGAGATGGTGGAGAGGATTCCAGAGCTAAGCCAAGAAAGTTAAACTCGGAGGGGAAGAAAAGTGGGAGGGTGGAGGAACGTTTTAGACAATTGGGGGTTTTGGCAGGTGGCAGCCCCGCCCCTGCTACCCCTCTCCTGCCCCCGCCCAAGAATACTGATGTTCCGTATTGTGTCCATTTCACAGACTGGAAGGAACAGCTTGGTAGGGGGCGGGGGCAGTCAACGGGAGGAGAATTCAGGATCCCACTGTCTCCTCTCCTTACCCTTCCCACTCTGGGCTGCTGCTGAGCCAGGCCATGGGGATCCTTGTCAGGGAGGCCCCCAGGGCCATGAAATGCACAAGGACTTACACACAAACACACACACAAATACACACACATACACACACTGCAGCAGCCATAGGGCATCAGTGGCCAGAGTGGAGAAAACCTTGGGCCCAAGTCCTCCCCACCACTAGGGAGCTTGGGCAGCCCCGTGCCCAAACCACTAATGGGCCAGTGCCAAGCCTGAGAGTCCCACGGGAGCAATCACAGAGAAACAGAATCTGCAGGTTCATAGATCGCGGCCAGAGCAGGAGGCCATTGACCCGGAGCCAGCTGTTTCTCCCCCAGTCAGCCAGTGCTGGGGGTCAGACTTCTGTGTTTTCCTGGGGAGCCTCAGTTTCCCCACTTTTCAGATGGATCCCTTTAGGGAGATGATGCCAGAAGACACTGTGCAACACAGGGCTGCCTTTCTTACTGCTGCAGGAGGCGACACCAGCACAGCAGGCAGCCCAGCTGGTGTCATCTCCTGGCTGGGGTTTCGCTTCAGCCTCAGCCATGTCTCTCACTTGCTAGGTAGCCTCTGTTCCTCAGTTTCCCCCTGGTGACAGGGGCTTCTTTAACACACACAGTTAAAGAAGCAGCCCCAGACAATCTGGAGTCTAATAGACCAGGGAACTGAGGATAACGCTGCGTGTGTCCCAGAACTGCCCGGCACCTGGGTGTCCTTAGCTATACCCGGGGGACCTGTGCGTTCTCAGCTGTACCCGGGGCAGCCAGCTCCATTTCGCAGTGTGGTTGAGGATGAGATGGGGGTACAAGTGAGTTCCAGACAGGGAATAAGCTTACTGCCTGTGTCATTGGTTTCAGGGATCGCTGAAGGCACCACAACATCCTACCTGAACCTGGCATCCAGAGATGCTCAGACTTGCCCAACCCCCAGTCTGAGGCCCCCAACTTGATGGGATGGCCATGACTGACTCCCAGAGGCCTTCTCTCCCACCAGGTTTGGGTGCCCCTCACTGAGGTCATTTCCCTCAAGGAAGCCACCTCCAAAGGGAGAGGGTCTCCTCTGGGGACTGTTTAGTGCCAGTGAGGCAAGCAAGGGTTACCTCCTTCCACAAAGCCACTGTGTTCTGAAGAGCTGGAGGTGAAAGCCCCTCCCCCTCCCCATACACCTCTAGGTGTGTGTGGGGGGGGTATCTGGGTAGGAAAGCAAACTGAGGTAGTGAGCTCCCCGTGAGCTCAGGAAACAAGCAATCCTCCCACTCCCCACCTCCCCTCCTATGCTCAGCCTTCAACTCTCACCCTTCCTTACCTCCCCTCCCTAGCCCTGTCTCCTCAAATGTTAAAAGGGGCGGGTCTGTGGCCTGAGAGGGAAGGGAGGGAGGGAGAGGGCAGCAGTGAGCCTGCAAGGGCGCACGCGCAGTAGGTGCTCAGCTAGGGTATACAGTAGGGTATACAGTAATAGAAACTGATGCTTTCTGGTGGTGCTGTGTCTCCACCCACCACCTCCCTTCTCTCACTGTCTCAGCCCCTGCCTCCAGCCCTCTCTGACTCTACTGGCCTGTAGGGAGGGATAGGCATCTTGCTGCCTCGGACAGGCTATGAGTGAATGTGTGCCTGTCTCTCCATCTCTTTGTCTCCATCTCTCTCGAGTTCTCTGCCATGTCTCTTTGTCTTGCTCTGTCTGTTTGTCTGTCTGCCTCTCTCTCTCTCTCTCTGTGTCACCTATGCTCCCTTCCTTGTGTGGCTCTCACCTCTGTGCTGTCTCAGGCCCTGCAGCCTCCAGCAGACACGAGTCCCCCAAGTCCCTCATCAGTTCAGGCTGTTTTTCAGTTGTTCATTCTTATGGGACAGGGGAAGATGGAGCCAACACAAAAGCTGACACATTAACACCAGGCCCAGGACAGTCATCTGCATAGCTACTGACAGCCTTGGGGTCCCACTCTGGGTGGCCAGCCTTGGGTTGGAGAAGCCTGAGCAGTGGCCTATCTCCCAGGTTCACACATTGGGTGTCCAGTCTTTGGCTCTTTGTTCTGTCCGCAAATCTAGGCCAAGGCCACCGTGGAGAAGGCTGGCACGGCTGCCTAGGAAATCTCAAGATCCAAATCCAAGCGGACAGTGGGAGCCAGCTGCCTCCCTTCCCAACACACCCCTGGTTCATGGCCACCCTGAGCTGAAGGGGCAGTCGGACAGGCGGCAGCAGGCCCAGCAGTGCAGGGTCTAGTAGGGTGAGCGCAGCCGCCCTAATTACTCCAGCTCTCCAGGCTCCTATCCGTTCTCAAAAGGACTCCAGGGACACTGCCTTTAATAACTACCACTAAACAGGCAAGAAAATCCATGCCTGGTAAACAGAGCCCTGGGGAGGAGATGCGGGCTGGCCAGCTCCCAGAACTCTTTGCGGCAGAGTGGCCATGGCAATCTCCAGAGCCCTCTCCCAACGCCCTAGGTCCACCTCCCCTCACCTCTGCCAGGCCGGGTCCCTCCCCTCCCCCTCGGCTCCACAGGCCTGTGATTCAGCTGCACACGCTGTCCTCCCAGGCAGGTTTTGGAAACACTGTAGCGCTGTTGTAGCCTTTTGTCACCCCAGAAGTTATCAGTCAGTTCAGGAGAGGAAAGCAGGAATGATTCCAGGACAGGGCAATGGCCAAACCGTGGCAGCTTCTGTGACAGAACTAAGAAGTCCTTACTGGAGGGGCTGGGCCTTCGAGATGCTCTGTGGGATGGTAAGGAGCTCACCATGTAGGGACGCTGGAAGTGGGTCATATGTGGGATAGCAGCCAACACGGATTGATCGCATCTATACGCCAAATCCCGTGCTAGGCAGCTGTCATGCCTTCTTTTACTTTGTCCCCCAGAAGTTGCTTGGGGGAGTTGTTAACACCCCCATTTTACATATAAGACCACTGAGGCTGTTTGAGGAGCCAGGATTCCCACAGTCTCGCTGACCTACTGGCTGCTTACAAGAAGCATTCTGGAATTCTCACTCATTCTGACCCTGAGCCCCCTTTGGCTGGGGACCTGAACAGCAGGTGGAGCACAAGTGAGCAATTTCCTTGTGTCCCTCCTATCCCATCCAAAGGGGCGTGACTCTTCACGTTACCACAAAGCTGACCATAGTACTTAGGGTTCATCTCTCAACAGCCCCTCATTCTGCAAATGGGAAAACCGAGGCACCAAGCGGGGAGGAGTCTAGCAAGCAGGAGCGAGGGGACAGGATACAGGGCTTACTCCCAGCACAGAGAAAACCACAGAAAATCGATATGCAGTCCATTAAAACAAACAGGCATCAGGCCCTTGGGGAGTCTTCCTGTGGTTGGCTGAGACATTATTGGTGTCTAGGGACCATATTTCATGACACCTTCTACCCTGCCCCTTTCCTACCACAGCTACAGCTCTAAGCCTCAGTTTCCCCAGCTCTCAGGGCTGGTACTGTTGTGAGGGGCAGCCCTGGCTATTCTAACAGACAAGGTCTTTGCAACCTGTGTGGCAATACAGTGTGGGACAATCAGACAGGGTCTGTAGTCAGAAGGGCAACCTCCCAGCAGGACACTACGCTAGGCGCCCCCATTTGGCTGTAGGCTCCTGCACTCGGCACCCTGGAAACATCTCATTTCACGAGGACCTACTGTGTGAGGCACTGTGCCCAGACTGGAGATGAGGGGGTTGGAGGATTTGGCAGAGGAGCCCTTGGGGGCCTGAGCTGACAGGAAAAGAGCCTGCTGTGGCCAGGATGAGTAAGTACCAGGGAGTGGGGTACGACAAGGCAGGGACAGGGCAGCTCATTCAGCAGCCAGGTGTGGGAAGGGCTTTCCTAGCCCGTGACATCCGTACAGACCTGGATTAAAGAAGTCTGAACGTGGCTAAGTCATAATCCAGGCAGAAAGAACAGCCGTGCAAAGGCCCCTGAGGCAACACGGGGTTTGAGATGACGAGGGAGCAGCAGAGAGGCCAGGTCATCATGAGGACTTCAGCTCTTACAGGCCATTGGGAGCCACAGAGCTCATGAGGATAGATGGATGTGGGCTGAACAGGATGCCCAGTGGGGACAAGGGCATGAGCCTACTGCCGTGGGCCAAGCAAAGGAGGCAAAATGGCTCAGGCACAATGGCTCGAAGGAGTCGGGGATCGGGCAACAGAGCTGTTAAGAGGCAGCTTGATAGGTCTTTCTGGGGACAGGAGAGAGGGTGGAGCCAAAGGCAGCAAGTTTGGGAGGAATCAAAGCAGAGACAGGCTCCTCCCCACAGCCTCAGGCTCCTCCCTGCAGCTTCAGGCTCCTCCCCACAGCCTCAGGAGCTCTGCCCATCTGGCCCATCTCCCTGATGAGACCCTAAGGCTAACAGAGGAAGTCACCTGAATGTGCTTACACTCAGAACTAGACAGTCACGATGACGCGGGAACTTAAGATGAGGGCTGTCTGCTCCTCATCCCCCTGGGACCTCCTGAAGACTTTGCTAAAAGGCTACCGTTAGCTGGGTGTGGTGGCACACGCTTTTAATCCCAGCACTCGGGAGGCAGAGGCAGGCAGATTTCTGAGTTCGAGGCCTGCCTGGTCTACAAAGTGAGTTCCAGGATGGCCTGGGCTACACAGAGAAACCCTGTCTCGAAAAACCAAAAAAGAAAAAGAAAAAAAGAAAAGAAAAAAAAAGGCTACCCTCAAGTCCAATCAGGGGCTTGCGGGACATGTTGGACCAGGGAGCTCCCTGCCACTGTCGAGATGGGGCCAGCATATTAATCCTTTGTCTCATTGCGGTGGAAAAAAAAAAAAAAGCCTGACAAAATCAATGTTTATTTTGACTCACAGTTCGAGGGTACAGTCTGCTGTGGTGGGAAGGCATGATAGCAGGCACCCGGTCATGTGACCTCCGCAGTCAGGAAGCAGAGAGGCAGATGCCATTGCTCAATTCCCTTTCTCAGATTTTCTGCAATCTGGGGCCCCAGCCCACAGAGATCGTGCCATTTACATCCAAGGTGTATCTCCCATCTCTCCTAACCCAGTCCAGAAACTCCCTCCCAGACATGCCCAGAGGTTTGGCTTCTAGGTGATGCATACTAGGCCCTGGCCAGTTGATGATCAATACTGGCCAGTTGATCAGTAACTGTTGTCCTGGCCACAGAGGCCAGGGGAGGCATGAGGGCTTTCCCACAGCTTTGTAGTGGGTGTGGCCGGCTTTACGAGTCCAGGAGAGTCATTTCTATGCTGTGGCACCTCGGGCTAGGCAGCCCAGAGCCAACTAAGGCTCTAAGGAGTCCTGCAGCCAGGAGTCACTGGCAGGTTTTCTCCGGAGCTCGCCTCTCAGGCAGAGGGGTTAAGCTTCAGCCAGTGCAGAGCAAAGACAAAGGAAAACACAACAGTGGCCAACCGCAGGGCAGGCCAGGATACCAAAGAGCTGTGTGGGGGTCTGGATGCGCTCTTCAGGAGCAGAGCAGATACTCAGCGCTTGTTGACTGAGGGCTGGAATGGGGTGGGGTGAGGGGACGCGAGGAACGCCAGGAGAGGGAAAGGGAAAAGGTACATGCCAGTGTGAAAGTACATAAGAACGTGTACTGAATGAGTTGAGAGATGAATGAATGAATGAATGGATGCGTGGCTGAATGAATGAAGTGAGAAATGCGCGCAGGTGTAACCGAATGAATGGACCTATGGGAGAAGTGTGGAATCCGGTGGACCCTGTGTGAACGAAGAAACCCACAACTGTTCTGGTTTCTGGGCACCCTGGGAATCCGGGAGGGAGCTGGGTGGGCAGGTGGGCCTTGCTCTCTGTGTGGCCACTACCAAACTTTACTGTTCTCCCCGCCCCTGTGGTTACCCAGATCTTCGGGGGTCGCCTTGCCCCTGCAAAGGGCGGACTGGCTCTTCAGGTCTACCCCTCCCTCTCTCCCCTTCTTGGTTCTCTTTACAGCCCCTGGGTACCTGTTTCCCAGCGTGCTGACTTGGGCCTCTGCCAGCATCTTTTCCAGCCCCCCGGCTTTTCAATTTTAATTGCTTTTATTTATTACTTTATTGGAGGTCAGATCAAAGCCTGAGGGAACCGATTCTCTCCTTCCACCACGTGGGTCTCTAGGGTTAGAATCTTGTTGTCTGTCAGGCTTGGTGGCAAGCACCTTCCCCTGTTGAGCCATATCGGAGGCCCAGTCTCCATGTCTTGACAATCCCTGTCTGCGCTGATCCCCTTCCTGGCTTCGAAGGGTCCCCCTTGGGGGCCTGTATTGACATCTCTCTCCCTCCTGAGCACAGGTACCATGCGGCCGGTGCGACGCAACTTCTACGACCCGTCGTCGGCGCCGGGCAAGGGCATCGTGTGGGAATGGGAGAACGACGGCGGGGCGTGGACGGCCTACGACATGGACATCTGCATCACCATCCAGAACGCGTACGAGAAGCAGCACCCGTGGCTCGACCTCTCATCGCTCGGCTTCTGCTACCTCATCTACTTCAACAGCATGTCCCAGATGAACCGCCAGACGCGCCGCCGCCGCCGCCTGCGCCGTCGCCTGGACCTGGCTTACCCGCTCACGGTCGGCTCCATTCCCAAGTCGCAATCTTGGCCCGTGGGAGCCAGCTCGGGTCAGCCCTGCTCCTGTCAGCAGTGCCTGCTGGTCAACAGCACGCGCGCCGCCTCCAACGCCATCCTGGCCTCGCAGCGCCGCAAGGCGCCCATTGCGCCAGCCGCGCCTCCAGCGCCCCCGCCGCCCCCGCCGCCGCTGCCACCCGGAGGACCTCCGGGTGCGCTCGTTGTGCGCCCCAGCGCCACTTTCGCCGGGGCTGCGCTCTGGGCCGCACCTGCCACCGGCCCCACGGAGCCTGCGCCGCCTCCAGGAGTTCCTCCAAGGAGCCCTAGTGCCCCCAACGGAGCGCCCACCCCGGGCCAAAACAACCTCAGTCGACCGGGACCACAGAGGTCCACCAGCGTCAGCGCACGCGCCTCTATCCCGCCTGGGTAAGACGCCTCTCCCCCACCTCCGGAAGGGCACCCAGACCCCTTAGCACGTTAACAAGCTGTTAACAAGCTGGACAGCAGGACCCTATGAGTCGGGCACTATCATTTACAACTGGAAGGTATCCCAGCTCACCACTTGTCTAAACTGGTTGGCAAACAAGACCCTGGGATCCTCCTGTCTGCCTCCTCCACCCAGCACTAGCACTGGGAAACCATGACTACCATTGCCTGCCTAGTTATACCCATGTACACCCATGCATGCACGCATGCACACCCATGCACGCACTCACCCTCCTGGGGGCTGACATTTACGCCTTCATCATCATGTGACAAGCACTGACCCACTGAGCCATCTCCTGAGCCCCAATAGGTTTAACTTCCTCAATGTCATTCTCTCTCTCTCTCTCTCTCTCTCTCTCTCTCTCTCTCTCTCTCACACACACACACACACACACACACACACACACACACACACACACAAGCTGATTCTAGAGGCCATAAAAGAGAGGTACCTTCTGCCCATCACCCAGGAGAGCAGGGGTTCATCCCAGACCAACAGATCCAGTGATGGAAATTTTGTTTTCTTTTTTTCATTGACTGGTGGGGCAAGGAATTGAACTCAGGATGTCAGGCTTAGGCGGCAAGCCCCTTTACCATCTGAGCCATCTTTCCTTTCCGAAAGAGAAAGAAGTTTGGGAACATAAGAGTCTCACCTGCTCCAGGCCACAGTGACCTTGAAGGTTGAAGCAATTTTCTCTAGAGAAACATCACCATCACTTTGGTTTTTTGTTGGTTGGTTGGTTGGTTGGTTGGTTGGTTGGTTGGTTGGTTTTTCGAGACAGGGTTTCTCCGTGTAGCCCTGGCTGCCCTGGAACTCACTCTGTAGACCAGGCTGGCCTCGAACTCAGAAATTTGCCTGCCTCTGCCTCCCGAGTGCTGGGATTAAAGGTGTGTGCCACCACATCCTCCAGGGAGGAGCTGGGGTCTTCCATACCTGGCAGGTGGATGGGCATTCCAGGCTGGGCATTGCAGGTCGATAGGAGTGGAGGCTGAACAAATCTGGAAGGTTCCCGAAACAGCACATGGAAATGAAACCTCCCTAGTGGAACAGGGAGAGGGGTTATCTAAATTGGGATTTGGAGCCAGATTGGGGAGCCTCAGGGGAGCTTGGAGCTGGTGCCACCAGCAGCTAGGAGCCATGGAGCGTGCTTGAGCTGGACAGGGCCTCGGGGACAAGAAAGCCATCTCCTGGGGGTGTTAATCATTAGACACATCCTACGCTGTCCTGCCTCAGTAGCATGAGGAAGCCATACCGACCCCCCCCTTCTCCTGCCTGACAAGTGTGTGTCAAGACACCCCCCTAGCCCTCCCTCTCCAAAGAGCCCCAAGAAATAACTATACCCCTGGCTCAGCACGAGGTATGGGTGGGTCCCAGGGGAGTGGATGGCGGGGGGGTTGGGGGGACAACTGACCCGTGGTCCTGTCAGTCTGTGAACTAGACTAGGAAAGACATGTGGGTGTCTCCATGAACCTGGCAGCCCCCCCCCCCGCCATCTATCCCAGGCTGTTCCCTGAGACGCCTCACATTCCCTTCTGTCCCCAGCTGAGTCTTTTCCTACACCCACTGACCTACACTTCTGAAGTCCAGAAACCCAAGGTCACGGAGGGAGTGGGGCTGGCTCCCCTCAAGGTCCTACCCTTCTGAATCAGGGTGTCTCACATTGCCTTCTCTCTGGGTGGGCTCACACTGGTGGCTGTGTTCCTTTGTTCAATGGCTCTGACTGTCCTCGTCCTTTCTGGGATTCTGAGATCCCTGCATTTAGGTCCCTGGGTCTCTGCATCCTCCCTCCATAGTTCTCTGCCCCCCACCTCCCCGCCCTCTTGGGTTCCTCTTTCTCTCACCTCCTTCCTTCTCCTCTTCCCCACCTCCCAACTGAGTGACCTTCAGGGGTACTTTCACCTCTCTAGCCTCAGTTTCTCCACCTGACAGACAGAGTTCCATCTGACACCTGTCCAGGGCTGGCAAGTGTTTGAGATCACACACGAAGTGTGATCGTTGTACAGAGGGGCAAAAGACTCCTTGGTCTGTGATGTAATTTGCTGGAGGGAGACCAGGAGGGAGGCCCGGAGAAGGGGATCAACCTGCCCAGAGTCACACAGACAGTGAGGATAGGCCAGGGGTTTTTCCACTCTTCCGACGCTGGGACCCAGAGCCAGCTGGCAGGGTAGGCCTGGGGGGACACACAGGGTGGGAAGATCCGTTCTGTCTCACGGGAGGTCAGTGTCCATCACTGTAGAACACAGCTGCTGGGTAGAGGAACCGAGTCAGACTTTCCGTCCCACATGGGGGAGGGGGGACAGCTGCAGACCTGTTTCTGTCTACAGAGCATGCACCGTGCCCCCCGTCCCATCTCACAGCCCTGCCAGGATTGCCAGTCTCCATCACAGATAAACGACAGCAATGGCCCCTAGAGATTCCATTTCTCAGAGGGCAAAACCAAGGCTCCAAAGGACCATGACACTTGCTTGGGTCAGGCACTTTGAACCTAACTTACCCAAGGTGTATGGTGTCCCGTTCCCCACCCCACCCCCACCCCCATGTCCATGCTGTTCCAGGCTGTGGCTCCCACAGAGTAGCAGAGCCCAGGAGAGAAGATGAAGCAACAGAGGCTGAGTCGAGGCCCAGCTTCAACTCTCCCTGTTGCTGTGTGACCTAGCTAAACCCATTGCCCTTTCTGGTTTTTGGTTTTTGCAACTTGTAAAAATAGACCTGATGACACAGGCCACTGTCTAGCATGTGTTTTTCCCAGGCCTGTGTATTTCCCAGGGTGCAATCTGCTCCCTCATCCCTATTAGCCCATGCAATGCTTCCAGCTGAAAATAGGTGCCAAGCAGGCACTGTTTGAATACCAGAACCAACGGGTCTTAGTGGTCCCTTTCCTGCTTGCAAGCTCTCAGTGATTCTATATCCCCACCCCACCCCCCAAGCTTGTGACTGGCTTGTTTCTCTGGCTTCTCTCTCCTCTGTTCCTTGTAAGGAATAGATCATAGCATATGGGAGAAGGTAGTTAGTGCTGTAGAGGAACCACAGTTAATGCCCTTCTTTAAATTAATGCAAATATAAGCCAGCTAGGCGATGGTGGTGGTGGTGTGAGCCTTTAATCCCAGCACTTGGGAGGCAGAGGCAGGTGGGTCTCTGAGTTCAAGGCCAGCCTGGTCTACAGAGTGAGTTCCAGCCAAGGCTACAAGAGAAACCCTGTCTCAAAAACAAAAAAGAAATAAAAAAGAAAAGAAAAGAAAGAAAAATTAGATAAAAAGCATAATAATAATAATAATAATAATAATAATAATAATATTGCTATTGCCCTTCCTATTCTATGGCATGGTGGCACAAACTTTAATCTAAGAACTCCAGAAGCTGAGGACTCCTGGGGATTTGAGGCCATCTTGGGATACATAGCGAGCCTCTATCTAAAAAAATGATGGGCCGACAAGATGGTTCAGGGGGTAAAGGTGCTTGCTGCCAAGCTTGATGACCTGAGTTCAATGTTTGGGAGCCACATGATGGGAGAGAGCCAGCTCCCGGAAGCTGTGCCTGACCTCCACACGCACATAGTAGGCAGCAAGCTAAGTAAGTCAATGGGGGTGGGGAGAAAAAGAAAAAGTCAGGCATAGTAGAACATGTGTATAATCCCAGCTAGGCTGGCCTAATGAGACTCTGTGAGGGCAGCATGTTTGGAAGGGAGGTGGGGGACAAGATTTCCAGGCAGTAGGAACAGACTCTGTAAGGCCCTGAGGCAGGAGGTGTGTGTGTGTGTGTGTGTGTGTGTGTGTGTGTGTGTGTGTGTGTGTGTGTGTGTTGGGGTGGGACCTGGCTTGCTTTAACTGGCTTAATCCACTGTTGAGATGAATCTTCAGCTGTGGGGAGATGAGCCTGGTAGGCTAGGCTGTCCTTGCACTTTGCTGCATTGCATAGGATAACCTTGGTCCTCCGGTCTCCTGCTCTCTGCAGTGCTGGATTTACAGACGTGTGCCCCCATGCCAGGTTTATGGGGTGCTGGGGATCAAACCCAGGCCTTCATGCACGCACTCAACCCACCGAGCCACCTCTCCAGCCCTGGTTTATTTCTTGTGATTTTTGTATCTGCTGAATGGCAACATGGTTTCTCTCTCTAGGTCTTTTCATTTAAATGGCTCTAAAACAAAAAGTTCCCAAGTCTTGCAGGAGCCTGATGGCGGGAAGGGAGGAGCCTGGCTTCCCACCCATCCCCCACTTTCCTGGCCAGGGTAGCTAGGAGGAGGCAGGGTCACACCCTCACCACAAGGTCAAACCCCAAACCTTCCAACCCCAGCCCCCACCTGAAGCACTTCCTGCCCCCTCCCTGGGAAGCTGAGCCACGTGCTCCTATTTGCACCTAGTGCTCCCCAGGGGCCGTGGGAACAGCAACCCAACCTGCCCTCCCCTACCTGGGCTTCATCAGAGCTCTGGGGAGGACAGGCCATGAGATAAAACACACACACACACACGCACACACACACACACACACACACACACAAATAAATCAATCTTTAAGAGGAGGACTGAGTGAGCCCCAGAGTTCTGGAAAAATCTGAATCCCAGAGGTTCAAGTTGTGGGGTGCACACCCTGGGAGGTAGACAGGGGGGCATCATTTAAGAAAGGGAAACTGAGGCCCGCAGATGGCCAGAGCTGGCCAGTGAGGGTAAGACAAGGTGAATATGAGGCCCCAGATCACTGATGGTGAACCCCTGAGCTCAGGTTCCATCTCTGGGCCTTGCCTTGTCCCCACAGATGGCATGTGCAGGAGATGTCCTCAGGTGACCGCAGGGCAGAAGGTGGCCATAAGGTGAACTGGCACAAAATATCAGCATCTGGGAAGTGTGGGGGACTTCCTTGTCCCTGATGAGACAGTTTCACTTCTCCCCTCTCCTCTCCACCTGTACTGAGGCCAGAGCTTTGGGGGGCTCCCCTGGGTACATGATAGGCATCTTCAGAAGGTCTAAGGCTTGTAAGGGACATGAAACCATCATCAGATAGTGTGGCAAGCCTGGGCCTTCTGGGAGATGGAGACTTAGGAAACCTTTAGGAGGTGTTAGTGGGACTCTTGGCTCTGGAAGATGGTGACTTACTCTGATGGATAGCCAATGACCTGTCCTGAGGTCACACTTACAACTCCTGAGCTAGCTCTGTGGATTTACCTAACCCCATAGGTCTCAGATCAACAACACCCCCCAACCCTGGCCAACCTGATGGGGTCAGCCCAGAGTTGGACCCAGAAATTCCAGGTCCCATTGCCAAGAGCAGCACGAGCCAGCTGGGTGGCCAAAATGAAGTCACTTCCTCTCTTTGGGATTCATCATGTTGCTAGGTGCAGGGGTCATGGATGTCACTGCCCTAGAAGGATGGACTTCCTGGAGTATGATATTGAGATTGATTCTCAATTACATCTTAGCTATGTAGGAGGAAGTGCTGGGATTGATTGGTGATGTCTGCCACGGGTGCAAATTTGGTCGTAGTGGCATGCATGTTATTTATTTGATATCTGTTCCAATCTTATTTGGGAGTGTGGGGGTAACATCTGAAATTGGAGCCCAGAGCTAGTGAGCTATTTTCTTATCTGGTCAGTACCGGGAGACTGTTTTACCATCCTCAGTCCTAGGGTCACAGGGTTGGGTGGTTCCCAGAGCTAGAAATCTGGCAGATGAGATAAGACTAGAATCACACAACCAGAAAACAAGATGGAAAATGCCCAGATCTTCAACGAGAGGTGAATTCTATCCCTCGTGGATAAAAAGGATAAAGTGGAGAGGAGCCTGTGCTCAAAGGACAGATGTGGAAGCTGATGTGGAAACTGGTCAAGGTGCTCAGACCAAAAAAAAAAAAAAGATTCGGAATGGTGTGGGGAACAGCAAGTGGTAGAATCTCCCTGCATTCTACCTAGGTGCGGTTCCCTCCAGCCAGAACAGGTACAAGCATTGTCTCTGCTCTCCGGATGGGAGAAGGGACCAAGTGGGTCTCCTCCCTTCTCAGGCTGGAGAGGGAGGTAAGTCCCCCTACCCCTCAATTGGAGCACCTTGCCTCAGCCTCTGAGTTAAGGTGCAGTGTAGGTTTTCTGAAGCCTGCTGTGGACCCTGCCCTGAGAGGGCTTAGCAGCCTTAGTCCCTGGGGGACTCCTTCCTTCTAGAATGCTGGGGGCATGGAGGGCTCTGTTCTCCAGGAGGTCCCCTGAGCACGGTCATTTCCATGGGCGACATGAACGCAACCCCAGCCTAGAAGCTGCAGGTGTTCCCTGGCTTCCTTAAGACACAGGTCAGAGAAGAGTCAGGGACAGTGCACTTAGAATAATACAGCACCCACGGCCATTGCTGTCATTGGCTTACGCCACAGGTGTGTGGAGCATCTGCTACACGCTCCTCTCTGTCCAGTGTCATCCTGAGAGACCATGTTGGGGATATAGTGGGGAAGGCACAGAAGTGCAAAGGCAGAGGGGGACTGGGCCTCCACCTTAAAAAGCCATTAAGTGTGAAGGAGGCCGAGAGGTAAGAGGGGAGGCCAGAGATGGGCCAGATGGCACAGGGCATGAAGACTCCCTTACATCCATGCTAATGCCAAGGAAACAGTAAGATTAGGAGGAACAGGCTCTCTAGGGAGGCAGTGTTGAACCTGAGACCTCTGTGAGGGAGGGTGCTAGTTTAAACATCTTGGGAAGAGACACTTAGGGAAGGGTTAGCTTGGGCAAAGGCCCTGGGGTAGGAACGAGCCTGGTCCTTAATGAGATCACAGCTGGTGTGGAGTGTGAGAGAGCACATACACAGGAAGTGAGGTTGAAAGCACAGCAGAGGCTCCATCCGATGGCCAGCCTCAACAGGATGGAGAATCATGGACACACGGCAGCTGACCAGGGTTGGGAATGGTAGCTAAGTTCAGGCCTGCCCCAATTAGCTTATCTTTAGACCCTCTACCAAGCAGAGCCTCCAAGAAGGCAGGGCAGGAGTGAAGGCTCCCCTGCCCCCCTTTCTGGATGCTCTAGGTGGCAGAGCTTGTCCAGGGAGAGAGTCTCGATGCCTGAGAGGAAGCGGTGTCTTCCCACATCAAAAGGGCCACCCCTCAAGGCTCCCACGCTTGACAGCATGGGAACTGTGCTACAGAAGGTTCTCGCAGGCAGCTTGCAGACTGCAAGAGGGTGTGTGCCACCTCGGGACTGTCCCCTACGACCCAGAGATGCTGCACTGTCAGGCCCCATCGCAACCCTCCTCCCAGTAGCCAAGCTAATTTTTATACCTTTGACCTCTTTGGGAAAAAAAGTTTTTGAAGCTTTTCATGACACATGAGTGTGGCCAAGATCTCAAGAATCCTTTTCCTTGGGTTTCCCTACCCATCTCCTTGGGACAGATTCAGCAAGATGGGGAATTGTTTGGACCAGACTCTCGGCATCATGTATCTAAGGTAGCAAGCACTCTGACCATCCTGATTGATAGAGGCTATATGGAGAGCTGTGTTATGGATTCATTGGACTCGGAGAGCTGGGATGGATTAGCCATGCCTGCCACTGGTAGGAGGCAAGTGGGTAGTGGTGTGTATGCTAAATGTTTTCCTCCCGGCCCATAGTACTCACTGTCCTGACTAAGAAAAAGGGAGTTCTCGTGAAGCACTGAGGAAAGGGAAGTGAGAAGGCAGAGATGAGGTCAGGTATGTCCACACAGTTATCGTAGACAGGTGGAAGGGAAGGCTGGGAACTGGGACCTCCTTGCTGCTGCCCCATAAGGATGAACAGTAATAAATCAGGGTGGTGCTGTCCTCCAGGCAAGTCTTGGAAGGTTGTGATAGAGCCTGAGGCAGGTCCCATGGCTGCTCAGCCCTTCCCTTTGGGAGTCCCACCACACTGCAGAAAGAAAAGCTCTTGAATTCTCACAAGACTCCTCATTAAAGGTAGGGAAACTGAGGCACAGTGCCTTCATCCCACGTCCAATGACCATAGACCCCAGGACTCAGAGCACCCATCCCTCCTCCCTTCTCCTTCCTCCCTCCTCTTTCCTCCCTTTTCCCTCCTCCTCTGGGAGCAATGCGTAGTGACTTTAGGTTGTCCAAGTCACTTCTCCAAGGATGAGCCTAGATGGCGATGGTATTGATGATAGTGATGGTGACAATAATGATGGTGATAATGATGATAATCATGGCAGTGATGATGGTGGTGATAACAATGATGGTGATGATGATGGTGGTGGTGATGATGATGATTGTGATGGCAGCAACGGAGGTGACCATAAGTGATGGTGGTGGTGACAGCAATGGTCGTAGTGACGATAATAATGATGGCGATGCTTTCAGAGCCTTTCTTAGCTACCAGGATTTGTGTTCCTCTCCGCCAACAAAAAGCAGGCACCACATTACCCCATTCCACACATAGAGAACTTGGTTTATGAAGGCTGATGGGCTGTCGTGTGTCACCAGCTAATTAGCGGCTGAACTAAGAAACAAAAGCAACTGCGGTTGACCCCAAAAGGCAAAGAATACCTTTTCCCAGGGGCTCTTCATCTGAAGAGGGGACCTGGTGTTGGACTCATGAGCTCGGAGAAGTTGAGAGTCTTGGAAGGGCAGCGTAGTATTTTCCAGCGTATGCATTCCTGAATCCTTTCCAGAGTGTTCTGTAGGAATCGGTGCTCTATAGAACAAACCTTCAGAATGCTAACTCACTGATAGTTGGGTTCCAGGCCAAAGAAGGGGAGGGAACGGAGCCCCAAAAGTTCTCTGGTGGGAGGAGGCAGTCTGGAGTTAGGACCAGAAAAGTTGCTCATTTGATAGAGAGAGCTTGCCTCACCACGAAGCCCTGGGTTCAGTCCCCAGCACCACATCCTACTGAGTGTGGTGGAAGACACTTGCAAGCTCAGCAAATGGGAGGTAAAAGCAGGAGGATTCGAAGTTCAAGTTCATCCTTGGCTAGACCGCAAGTTCGAGGCCAGCCTTGGCTATATGAGCACATCTCTAAAAACAAGAGTCAGAAGCAAGCCTAAGGGTGTTTGTCCAATAGAGTCCACTTATGGTACCCATCGCTAATCTGCACTCAAGATGGGAAGGGATTTCCTGGAGGCTCATCCAGATGGCGGAGAGGCAGAGGAGATGGGTGGGTCAGGAGGGGCCCTGAGGTAAAAGCAAGCCAGGGCTGTGTTGGGGGCCAGTCCATCAGGAGCCTCTTCTGATCCCCACAGGGTTCCGGCGCTCCCCGTGAAGAACTTGAATGGCACTGGCCCTGTCCACCCAGCCTTGGCAGGTAAGACCCAGCTCACGAGGCCCCGCCCACCCACCTCATGGCTCCGCCCACAAGCTTCATGAGCTCCGCCCCTCTGATAAACTGATGGGCAGGCCCTTTCCCTTTGGGTTTGCTTGGCTTTTGCCTGAAATGGTTTTCTGAGTGGGCAGGGGAAACACCCTGCCCTCCACCCTCTGTGGCATCCACCCAATGAGGAGGAGGGCGTGGCTTCTCATGACTCCACCCCCTCATCACTACCCCCACCCCCAACTCCCCAGGGATGACCGGGATCCTGCTGTGTGCAGCCGGGCTGCCGGTGTGCCTGACACGAGCGCCCAAACCCATCCTGCACCCGCCACCGGTAAGCAAAAGTGATGTGAAGCCTGTGCCTGGAGTGCCCGGCGTGTGCCGCAAGACCAAGAAGAAACACCTCAAGAAAAGTAGGTCCCGTGTGACCCCCAAACACAATTGCAGTGCTCTTAGGACCCAGCATGAACTGCCTCTGCTTTCCCCCAGCCCACCCTTCGAGCCCTCCTTCCTGCCCCTCCCCCATCTGCTCCCCAGCACTTGAGCCCCACCCCCACTCCTCCCTCGTCCCGCTGTCTCTGCAGGCAAGAATCCTGAGGATGTGGTTCGGAGGTACATGCAGAAGGTGAAAAACCCGCCTGATGAGGTGAGCCAGCCAGGTGGAGCCTCAGCACCCAGGACCAGTTCTCATCCTGTCCATCCTGGCCTCACTGACCTCACCAGATTGGGGGGGGGGGCGGGCGGGCGGGCGGGCGGAGCTTAAGTTTAACAGCATCGCACCTGTCCATCTTTATGATGGACGGTTTTATGCCAAGTCTTCCATTCCGGCTTTGCTTCGGGTGATTAAGCATTTAACCCCTGCTCAGGGGTTAAGCAGGCAAGGGAGTCAGCTCCAAGGTTTTCCATCTCCTCCCCTCGAAACTTTGTACCCCTCTCTGGCCTTCCTCATGGCCCTCCCCCATCTCCCTGGCCCTCCAGGACTGTACCATTTGCATGGAGCGGCTGGTCACAGCATCTGGCTATGAGGGCGTGCTCCGGAACAAGAGTGTGCGGCCCGAGCTTGTGGGCCGCCTGGGCCGCTGCGGCCACATGTATCACCTGCTCTGCCTGGTGGCCATGTACTCCAATGGCAACAAGGTGGGCCACAAGGTGGGCTGCCGTGCAGTGGGAGGGGGCCGGGCGGTGAGGTGGGCAGTGGGTGCGGGGCCCCGGTGGGACCCCAGGGGCCTCACAGTAGCACCTGTCTTAGGATGGCAGCCTGCAGTGCCCAACCTGCAAAGCCATCTACGGGGAGAAGACAGGGACACAGCCACCAGGGAAGATGGAGTTTCACCTCATCCCGCACTCGCTGCCTGGTTTTGCAGACACCCAGACGATCCGCATCGTCTATGATATCCCCACGGGCATCCAGGTGAGCTCCACAGGCCACAGCCCCAACTCTCTGCCCCTCCCCCAACTCCACGATTCCCTCAGAGGTCTGAAACCCTCCTGCCTGTCCCTGCAGGGCCCTGAACATCCCAACCCAGGCAAGAAGTTCACAGCCAGAGGCTTCCCTCGCCACTGCTACCTACCCAACAATGAGAAGGGCCGGAAGGTGAGTGCCCACCTGGTCTCCACAATAAATGATGGCAGAGTCCCCAGCCGCCATCTTTTATTTTTATTTATTTATTCATTTACTTATTTTGGTTTTCCGAGACAGGGTTTCTCTGTATAAGCCTGGCTATCCTGGAACTTACTTTGTAGACCAGGCTGGCCTCGAACTCAGAAATCTGCCTGCCTCTGCCTCCCAAGTGCTGGGATTAAAGGCATGTGCCACCACTGCCCCGCAGCAGCAGGCCCTGAATCTGCTTCCTCTCATTCACTAGCTAAACAAAGGTTCACAGAGGGTAAGAAACTTAACGCACAGTCACACAGCAACCAAGTGGCAGAGGCAGGATTTGAACCCAAGCAGCCCTTCAAACCCTTCATCTTCACACTTAGGGTGCCTGATTTTACTTAACTGTTTAACCAAAAAGCCAGCACCTTAGATTGCCCTGTGAAATCTCCAGATCTTTAATCCTGGGAACTAATTCACAAAGTGACTATTTAGTACTAAGAGTGGGGTCTAAGCCCTGCCTGTACTGATGACAGACTCTGAAAGAAACAGAATTTTATGTAGTGAATGGATGGTGTAATGTAACAGGCATAAGGATCAGACTGCCCGTTACATTCACCCCCATCCCCCCATCCCCATCCCCCCTCCCCCCCAGGTGCTGAGATTGCTCATCACCGCCTGGGAACGCAGACTCATCTTCACTATCGGAACATCCAACACCACGGGCGAGTCGGACACCGTGGTGTGGAATGAGATTCACCACAAGACGGAGTTTGGTTCCAACCTCACTGGCCACGGCTACCCTGACGCCAGCTACCTAGACAACGTGCTGGCTGAGCTCACCGCCCAGGGGGTATCTGAGGCCATGGCCAAGGCCTGAGGCTTGAGTTGCCCACCTTCCCTTTTGCCTTGCCTCTAGCCTGGCACATGCCTCCCTCCGCTTGGCGGGAGGAGCCAGAAGCGCTAAGGGGATCTGGCTGGTGGCTGTGGGGGGGTGATGGGAGCCCACCAGGTCAGGTGGCTCCAACCTGTGGCTTCCGGCAAGAGCAGCAGAGATAGGACCACCAGCAAGGGCGACTTCCCTATGGAAAACGATGGCGCTTTGCCCTTCACACCACACACAAACGCACACGTGTCCTGTTGCACGCACACACTCACGCACGTACACCCACGTGCCTCTCGACTTCTCCCAGCTTGGGGAGAAAAGGAACAGAAAGGCCCCCATGACATGTCCTGTGGATTCCACCTGTGTCTCCATTACATCTGTATAGGCTCGTCCCTTTCCCAGGACTTGAGTCAAGCACGGGATAGTGGGGGGACTCTGTAAGGCTTCCAGGGGTCGCTCTACCCCTGGGCCTCAACCCCTTAACCCACGTCAGCGCTGCCACCTGCCCACTGAGCACTGCAAAGCCAATGGGGTAGAAATCCCAAGTTACTAAGTAGCTTTTCGCAGGCCATTGGGGACGAGGCTATCTTAACTTTGTGCTTGTGTCTATCTTTCCCGGGACCCTGACTACTTCTTCCTGTGCCCATCTCTTGACCTCTGTCTATCCCAGGCAAAGACATCGTCCTTGCCTCTGTATCGGCTTCTCCCCCACTAAATCGCTCCGGACATTTGAGACCCACTTCTGGCTTCAGGAGCGAGGGGAGGAGGCCTTGTTCAGGCTATATACGCATCAAGCTGAGCAGGCAGCAAAGCGTTAAACTTCTCCCTGCTTGAAAGTGGGCGGTGGGCGGCTGATCTCAGGCCAACCAGAGGCCCGTTGCCCAGGCAACTCACCAGCTCCGCCTCTGAGGATTGGCTGCTGGGATGGAAGTCAGCCAAGCTTTAAAGGGACGCCAGCAATTGCTCTTTTGGAAAAAAAAAAAAATCTACCAGTCCCACTGTGGGTGGAGAAATAAATGGTCTTTCTCCTTGTCAGGCCTTTTTCTGCCAAGAAAGGGTGCTGGGTGACCGTACTCCTGTGGAACACCGGGGTTGGCTTGGGAGACAATAGCAAACGGAGGACCACTGCCGGGGAGGAGGGGGGGGGCGCAGCGGGGGTGGGGTGGGGTGGGGTGAGAACATGGGTCTTGTAACCGCCCAGTCTTGCAGCATCAAGAGAAGTAGACAGGATTCTCTTGCGTGCAGCCCTCCAGGAGAATGAGGAGAACCGATGCCACCCTACCCTGGAGCAAGGAGCAGGGGAAAGCAGCCTCTAATCAGAGGCTCTGGCAGCTCAGGTGGACCCAAGCCTGTGGGAACTGCCCCAGTTCCAGGCGACCCTTGCTGGTCACACATGGGATAGCGCCAAACCCTGTCTTTCTGTCTTAGGCAAACTCTGAATTCACAGGCTCCACCAGCCGACTGTTCCTCCACTGTGGGTCACTCTCAAATCATACCTCACACTCACAGAATCATTGAGCCCCAGAATTCAGATGCCCCCACCCCAGACCCTCAGATGCATTCAGTGGCTAGGGCAGGGTCTGGGAACCTCTGTTTCTAGCTAAGGAGCTTCTGACTGAGCCCTAGGGTACCCCGATTTTAACACGTCACAGCTAAGCATGCTCACGCGTCACTTTATACAGGGTATAAGAGAGAGGAAGAGCCTGTGTCCGGCTTCGAGGCTCTGAATTGGCATGCTGGGCCCTCAGTCTGTTCTTCTGAGAACACCTGGTTCCAGAAGCTTGAGGTTGGGCTGCCAGATGAGATTGGAGTACAGAAGGATCTGTGAGGTCACAGCGGCTAACCGAAGTGGAAAACAGGAAGTTCCTGGCCAAGCCTATTGAATGCTTTTCTGAGTCCGCCAGGGTTGGCGTTCAGGTACAGCTGTATCCAGCAGCTTGGGGTGAGATGGGCGCCACGGGTATTGGAAGAGCTGTGTCCAGTGAAGCTGCGACTCCGGGCTCAGAGAAGAAAGTGAGGTTTGGTCAGTCCAAGACTGGGCCCTACCAAAGGCTCCTGTGCCCTGGCTGGCTACAGAGCACACAGGACCAGGCTTTGTCTGGGAGGCCCCAAGCAGTGAAGAAGGGGGCCTCAAGAAGATGCCTGGGCCAAAGAATACTCAGGGAGGCCCCATGGCTCTGTCCCCAGCTGGCTCTGGCACTTTCTCAGCATCCAGCATCCTAGAGGGCCACTTGCCCCTATCCCCGTTTCTGGAACTCCTCATGGGCTTGCTCCAAGTCTTCAAGTACCTGCAGCAGGTGGGTGGTGGCTGCTCTCTGCTGGGCCAGAACCTCGGCACAGGGCCCTGGAGGGAAAGAAAAGGCCACAGGGTTCATCAGGTTTCTGGTGGTTGTTACCAGATTTCACCTCCTGACGCTGTAGGATGCCCACCCCCCCCCCCGTGTAGAAAGAATCCCCAAATTCACCAGGATACTGTCCCATCGGTGAACTGGAAACAAGAGGGCATGCAAGAGCAGGTGTGCTTGGCAAACCAGGGCATGCATCTGTAAGGGACAAGAATGGAACTCTTCTCCCTTACCATCTGAGGCTCTGGAATCCCTCCCAGGGTCCACTTCTGTGTCCAGGCTGGAGTCCTCCAGCAGTTTCAGCCTGAGGGTTGATAGGAAAAGGGACAAGGCTGGTTTCTGAGGCTCAACACTGCTCCTACCCAAGATTCTCTGCTGCTTGTAGGAGAAATCTCATCATCACCATGGTCACAATTGTCATCATCACCACCACCACCACCACCATCATCACAACCTTCACCACTCAGTCACTACAAACCTTTCTAGAGTAGCAGACACTACACTGAGAAGCCTTGTATGTGAATAAATTCATTTACTTATACAGCCAGCTTACATGAGGTACCAATAATCCTGTTCAGATAAACCACTGACACACAGAGAGATCAAGGAACTTACCTACTGTCACACAGCATACTAATAGCTCCTACATATGGGAGGTTATATGGTGTCCTTTCACAGGATCACCTTCTGACCCTTAGGACAGTACTATGAGGTCAGTGTCCTATCACCTCCTTTTTCATATGAGGCACAGAGAGGCCAAATAACAAGCTGAGAACCACACAGCCCCTAACTGGCCGGGATCTGAATTCAGGCAGCTCAGTACAGAACTTTCTCCATAGTGGGATGGGATACACCTGTCACTAAATAACAAAGCTCTTAAGGCCAGGAAGCTGGGGGGTGGAGGGAGGTGTCCAAGGCACCAAGAAGGATCAGAAGCCAAGTTATATAGACCAATCATGCCTAAGTCTCTGGAGCCCCCATTCTGTAAGTTCTCACTTCTTGTGAGAGGAGGTATGTCTTTGTGGGAGGAAAAGTGGCCTTGTGAGAGGAGGTGTGGCCTTGTAGAAAGAGGTGTGTCCTGTGGGAAGAGGCGTTGCCTTTGGGGTGTGGCCTTGTGAAAGGGGTGTGGTCTTGTGAGAAGAGGAGTGGCCTTGTGAGAGGAGGTGTGGCCTTGTGGGAGGAAGAGTGGCCTTGTGAAAGGAGGTGTGTCCTTGTGGGAAGAGAAATGGTCTGTGAGAGGGGTGTGGCCTTTGGAAGAGGTGTGGCCTTGTGGGAGGAGGTGCATCACTGGGAGTGGGATTTGAGGTTTCAAAAGGCTCAAACCTTTTAGCTAACCCAGTTAGCTCTCTCTGCCTCCTGCTTTAGGATGAGGATGTGAGCTCTGAGCTGCTCCTGCTGTCTTGTCTGCCATCATGGACTCTAACCCTCTGCAACCATAAGCCCCGAATTACAAGCTTTCCTTTAGAGGTTTCCTTGATCAGTGTTTTGTCATAGCCATATAAACCTTGGCTGAGACGATCCCAGTCTAAGCTCTGCACCCCTGGACACTGAGGCCCCACGGCGGCCCACACACATCTGAAAGCTTAGCCAGGGTGATAGAAGATGGATCAGTGGGGCTGAGCTGAAGCTCAGCAGAGTACAAAGCTCTGAGTTCCATCCCTAGCACGGGCAAATAGAAAAAGAATGGGAAGAAAACGGGCTGAGCCTGCAGTTCAGTTGGTAGAGTTTGCCCAACATGCATGAAGCCGGAGGCTCAGTTCCCAAGACCACATAAACGAGCTGTGGTGGCACACACCCATAAGCCCAGCACTGAGGAAATACAAGCAGGAGGATCCGAAGTTTAAGGGTATCTGCCACACTGCGAGTTCAAGGCTAGCCTGGACTACATGAAACCCTGAGGGAGGGAAACACTTCTTCAGGGATGAATGAATGTGAGGAGGCCACGGTGGGGTGAGGCAGGTGACACCCACCTGAGCTGGTCCCGCCCCAGGAGCAGCTGGCGATACACTGCCTGGGCCTCGGCGTCAGGATCCAGTGGGTCACTCCAGTCTCCCAGTGTGATGGCTGAGTGTGTGCGGCTACAACCAGCAGCTGAGGGTACACAGCGTTGTCAGGAAAGTCTTGTCCCCGGCTCAATCACATCCTGCCTTCACCTGTGCAAGCCTCCTCTTCGCCAAGCTCCCCCTGTAGCTCCTGCGTGGGTTCCAGCCTCCCCCCTAGCCTCCCTGTCTCCATCATGAATCCTGACCCTGTTGATCTTGAGCAACTTTACACAGCATAGAGCCATCCAAGAGGAGGCTCTCAAATCACAAAATGCCCAAATCAAATTATCCCGTGGTCACATCTGTGTTGATTGTTAGTGGGTCCAACCCACTGTGGGTGGCACCATTCCCTATGCTGGTGATCCTGGGCTGCATCAGAAAGCTGGCTAAGTGTAAACCTGTGGGTGAGCCAGCAGATGGAGTTGTTCCATGGTCTCAGACTCACCTTTTCTTCCCCTAAGTTGCTTTCAGGCAGAGTGTTTTATCCCAGAAAGAGAAGGGAAGCCAAAACAGACCATAAAGATCCACTAGCCCTGCTCCAGCCCCTTCTGTTCATCCTGATTCCTGCTCTGCACATTCTCACTCACTGTCTCCACTTCACACTAGCCAGTCAAAGCAACACCTTCTCCAGGAAGCCTTCCTGATCCCTGCCTTGGGGCTCAGTCTCAGACAAAGCCTCAGGCTGGTCATTCTAACACCTTAAGTGTTTAGCTGGAGCTGGGATGCGGGTCAGGAGTAGAGAGCTCAGGGCTAGGGATTCATCTCCAGCAACAGCAGAGCGACCTGTCAATGGTCATCATATCCCCATCTAACTTCAACACATCTGTCTCTGCTGTGGGCACCTGGCACATAGTAGGGATATTGGAAACAGGACTTGCATGAAGCTAATACTACACTTTGAATATATCAACTTGGTATCAGCTAATAGGACCAAGGAGGTACCGGCTGTCTGCAACCCCACTTCCCAGATGAGAATACTGAGGCACAGAGAAATTAAGTCATGCACTGGAGGTTGCACTGCACGCCCAGGTGGAAGTGGGATGCTGCTGACTGGCAGATGGGGACCATAGAGCCTGTGGCATACCCACTACCTCACCTGAGCGCTCAGCCTGGAGGCAGCAGGTCCAGCGCCCACTGCGGAAGGCACCAGGGTGGCAGGCAGCCAGCTTGCCTGGGTTGGGGGCACTGGCTTTGCGTAGGGCTGACAGCCATTGGTTGAGGTCATTCACGTTCTGCAAGAGATGGAGGCCGGAAGAAGATGAGTGAGGCTGAGCCACAGACCCCGCCCCTGGCTGTGCCCCCAAGCCTCACCTTGCACTGGAGGTAGGTGGTGTGTGATGACCCGGCGCCATCCTGTGTCACCACCTGCATGACGTGTGGCAGTTGGAAGGCACCCTCGTCCACATGCTCCACAGCCCGGATGCAGGACAGCGGGATGGATGTGTGAACCTGTGGGCCGCCAGGGACAGGGCTGTGGCACCAGGTGGAGTGCTTGAGGCCCCATATTCAATTCCTGATAGCTCTGTTGTGTCCTCTCCACAGTCCTGCTCTGCGGCCAGCTGAGTGACACGGTTTTTCTAGGTCTGAGTTTGCTTTTATCGATATCACCGTCACCATCATCACCAGGACAATCATCATCACCACCACCATTGTCATATTACAACTATCATCACCAGGACCACCGTCCCACAATCATCATCACCAGTTGATGAATTGCAAGCGGTGCCCACAAGCCAAGTCCTAGTCTCCCTCGGGTTACGCTCATTAGCACAGGACAGCGGGCACAGAGCTCAGCACACGCGCGCGCGCGCGCGCACACACACACACACACACACACACACACACACACACACACACACACACACACGGGTGATTGCGCAGCTGAGAGAGTGCCCGGATACACACCTGCTCAGAGCCATCAGGACAGATGGATCCTGTGTGTGAGCCTATGATGCTTGGTGTGGACTTTGTGGCCCCCCACCTCCACCCCCACGTGTCCACACCTGGGAGAGCATGCCCAGCATCCCTGTCGCAGGCCATGCTGGCCCCAAGCTGGGAGTAAGCCAAAAGTTTGGAACAGCTGCTCTGATGGGAGGGGGCAGGAGGTGGGAGCTTGGGGGCGGGGCATGTTGGAGTCCCACCTGCCACTCCGGAGTCTTGGAGTAGGAGAGGTCCCGCCCACTAAGCCGGAAGTAGCGCTTCTTGAAGGCAAAGCGCGTGGCCAGGCCCCCAGGCTCCTCCTTGCGCTTCAGCAGGAAGCCTTCTCGAACAATGGTTGAGGGTTGGACCAGGACGCAGGCTGGACCCCCGGCCTCTGGGAAATCGAGAAAGAGGGTGTGGGACTCTGCCATCGTTGGGTTCTCTAGCACCTGCCAAGGGGCAGGAAGTCTAAAGCTATGACCTCAGGTGTCACTCCTTCAGCCACCAGCCACCCCCCCTGGCCCCTCCCACCAGCTGTGACAAAGGAGGGGTCAGCAGCTGGGGAAAGTGGAACCCAGGTCTCTCTGCGAGGCCAGGGCCCTGCATGTGAGACTGCAGCTGTCCTAGTCAATCCAGCGATGTCCCAGCCAGCTTCAAGCTCCAGGCTGCAGACCTCTCTCTGTCCCAGATATCCCACCTCACCCCCAGACCACCACAACCAGGGCTCTCCACTGCCCAGGTTACCCTTATGTGATCTGAGCCCCCCACTCTGTCGTGCCCTCCACCCCAAGTCCTCTGTTTCAGAGGGCTACATGACACCACTCCCAAACAAGCCCCAGTTCTCCCACAGCTTTTTAGCACCCCATTTCTTTCTTTCTTTAACCCCTTTCTCTTTCTCTCATCTGTTGTCCTCTGTTCCCACCCCAGGGCCTTTGCACGTGCTGGCTCACTCTGGCATTGACACTGGTTCTCCAAATCTCAGCCAGAGTGACTCCATCTTGAACCAAGACGCCATTTAACTATTCTGCTTGCCCAGACAGAAGCCCCAAAGAAGCCATCCTCGCCCCCGTCGCTATCTCTGAGGCCAGAAGAATCTCTGATAAGAGCAAACTGGAGTGTGTTTAAGTCCTGGTTTGGGTCTGTGCCCCGTTGCCTGAGTCCGCAGTCATTCCACAGCACTAACACTAGGTGGCGCTCTGAACCCAACGTTGCATCCGCGCTTGAGTAAACAGGTGCTTGGTGCTTGGTGAGTCAGAGGAGGGGGACTTTGAGGAAAAAATAAATAAATAAAACAGCAGTCCAGATAAACTCTGACTCCATTCTTGGGGCACGGGGCAGCGTCCATACGGGAGCTGATGTCAATTAAACAACACTCCAAAAGAGTCACAGCGCATACTCCAGAGTGTCATTCTAGTGGCACCAGGGAGGCCCACTCGGGGCCGTCTCTTCTCTTCCCTGTCTTTTCATCTTCCTTTTCTCTCTTTCATTAGATTGGATCTCACTGTGACACCCTGCCTGGCCTAGAACTCTCCATAGACCAGGCCTCTCTGGTTTCTGCCCCCTGAATGTTGGGAATAAAGATGTCGACACCGCCTTCGCCCTCCCAACACCCCCCCTTCCTTGGTAACTCCCTGACACCCCATCAGCTTGGCTATTGTCTTTTTTGTTTATTTGGTTGGTTGGTTGCATAGTTTGGGTTGGTTTTGGTGGGAGTTTTTTTCAATAATTTTTTAGTGGTTTTATTTATTTTTATTTCATCATGTGCATTGGTGTTTAGCCTGCATGCGTGTCTGTGTTAGGGTGTCAGATCCCCTAGAACTGGAGTTACAGACAGGTGTGAGCTGTCATGTAGGAGCTGGGAACAAGTCCAGGTCTTCTGGCAGAGCAGCCAGTGCTCTCAACCACTGAGTTCCTTCTCCAGCCTGGTTGTTTTATTTGCTATCTTGTTTGTTTTGTTTTGAGACAGAGTTTCTCTGTGTAGACCTGGCTGTCCTAGAACTCGCTCTGTAGACCAGGCTGGCCTCAAACTCAGAAATCCACCTGTTTCTGCCTCCTGAGTGCTGGGATTAAAAGCGTGTGCCACCGCGCCTCAGCCCTTGATAATTGTCTTACAACATGGTCCCCATGAGAGTGAGATTCTATGAATAAGTCCAGGATTTTCTTCTGTCTCACTCCCTTTTTTGGTATGTGTGGTGCATGCATGTGTGTACATGTGTGTTTGTATGCATGTATATACAAGTGTGTGTATGTTTGTACATGTGTGTGCATGTCTCTGCATGTGTGTATGTCTGTGCATGTGCATGCATGTGTGTGCATGTATATAAATGCATGTATATATTTGTACATATGTGTGCCTTTGTACATGTGTGCGCATGTCTGCATGTGTGTATTGTGTGTACACGTGTGTGCATTTGTACGTTTTGTCCATATCTGCATTTGCGTGCATGTGTGCATGGGTGTGTGTATTGTGTGTACATGTGTGCACGTGGAGACATCTAGAGTCTTTCTCTGTTGCTCCCCAATTTATTCTTTGAGACTGGGCCACTTGTTGAGCTTGGAGCTCACTATTTTGACTACAGTGGCTGGCCAGGGAATCCCAGATGATCTGCCTGCCTTCACACCTCCAAGGCCAGGGCTGTTAGCAGGCACAGCCAAGCCTGGATTTTAGGTGACTGGGAATTTGAACTCAGATCCTCAAGTTTGCTCAGCACTTTACCTACTGAGTCATTTCTCCCTCATGAAATGACTTTATCTGAAAAACCTGCAGGGGGATCTATCTTATCTTTCTTTTTTTTTTTTTTAGTGCCGGGGTTGAACCTAGGACCTCATACACGCAAAGCAAGCTCGACTCCACTAAGTCTCAGTCACAGGCCTTTGGGGTGGTACCTGTTACATAACAGGGATTTTTTTTTAAGATTTATTTATTATATGTAAGTACACTGTAGCTGTCTTCAGACACACCAGAAGAGTGTCCAGATCTCATTACAGATGGTTGTGAGCCACCATGTGGTTGCTGGGATTTGAACTCCGGACCTTCGGAAGAGCAGTCGGGTGCTCTTACCGACTGAGCCATCTCACCAGCCCCATAACAGGGATTTAATGAGCATGCCCATACCAGAGATTCCATGCCATGACCCTACCACACTGCCACATTGGCAGAGATGACCTAACCAAGCCCGACCCAAAACGTTAGTTGACTGACTAGTTGAGCTGCAGGTCCAGAGTCTTAGTACTGGGGACTAAGGGAGTGGTATGTTGGGTGGTCCCGGGGGGTGGGGGTGGGGGACAAGCCAGGAGTGGAAGGACCACAGGACTCACCCTCATCCTTGTCCACATCCACCAGCTGGTCCAGGAAGTCCCTCACACGTGAGATGCTCTGCAGCAGGAAGGGGTGGAGCGGGGCTAGCCACTGCTCCTTGCCCTGGCCCAGCTGCTGGCCCAGGTTCCCAATGCTCTGCACAGCCTGGAGCAAAGAAGAGGAGAGGCCAAGTGCACTGTGAGGCAAGCACCCTCTGAGGCCCCAAATTCTGCTTCTCTCACTCATATTCCTTGGGCACTGTCTGATACCCCCCCCCTTTTGGGATCAGCACCCCCAGCTCCTGCCCAGATGAGCACACTCAGCACCTGGCACTGCCCATTTCTATCAAGTGAACTTGGGGACCCACAAGAGCCACAGTTGTAGGTACTTCGTCAAGAATAGCTTAGTTCATACTAAGGTATAAATGACTGCTGGTTCACCTCTCCTGTTTCTTCTGGAAGGAGTGAGTTTTGATGGTCTAGTTAAGTATAGGAGGAGGAAGAAGAGGAGGGTTAGGCGCTGAGGCTGTAGCCCAGTGGTAGAGTGATTGCCAACCACCCCTAAGGTCCCATGTTCAGTTCCCAGGACTGCCAAAAGGAGGGGGAAGCAAATGAAAGCTAGGCACAGTGGTACATTTAGAATCACAGCACTTAAGAGGCTGAGGCAGAAGGATTGCCTTGAGTCCTAGGCCAGCCTGGGTGATATGGCAAGTCTCGGTGGCCCAGCAAGCCCATGACATGGGAACAAGACACACTCACACACACATACACACACATATACACACTCATACCTATACACACACTCACATACATACATACACTGACACACATACACACACTCACATATACACACACATTCACATACATTCACACACATACATATACACACTCACACACATACACACATGCACACACACACTCATACATACTCACACACATATACACTCACACACAAACACACACATACATACACACTCACACACATGCATACATACATACATGCATGCATACATACACTCACACATACACATACTCACACATATACACATATATACATACACAAATACACAAACACACACATATACACATATACACACTCATACACACATATACCTACACACACATACATACATACATACATACACTGACACACATACACACACATTCACACACACACACATTCACACACACATGCCTATACATACTCACATACACACGTGCACACACACATTCATACATATACATACTCACACACATATACACACTCACACACAAACACACCTTGGCGAGCAGCAGCAGGGAACGGCTGGTCTGGGGGTCTGCGTGCTGGTCTCTGAGGTCAAACAGCTTCGGTGTGAGGATGGCAGGTGCAAAGAACCGCAGAAAGAGGAAGCCACTGATGGCCAGGTACTTCACATCCTGCCAGAGAATCACAGACGACAGACCCTGAAGCCCACATCCCAGCTGGGGAAACTGAGGCAACAAAGACTAGCTGTCCAGAAGAGGGAGAGGGAGTTGAGTCAGAAGGCTTATCCTAGCCTGCCAAGGAGGATTCTCTTCTCTGCCTCAGTTTCTCCCTCTGGAAAATGGGGTGATGAAACTGATCTGGCAAAACTGGTTTTAGCAGACTCCTGTGCTTGGAACACAGAGCCAGAGGAGAGAGATGTTGCTGCCGGCCTCAGAGAGGCCAAGTAGCTTGCTCAGGATCACACAGCAGAGGAGTCGGGATTCAAACCCAGATCTGCAACCAATGGTTACAAAAAACAGGCCATATTCTGCTCCCAATACCTTTCACTCACCACTTCCTCTGAGATAGGTTACACCCAGTTTTAGAGAGGCAACAACTGAGGCCCGAGGTTACCCAGCATTCAACAGCAGAGGCAGTGTCATTTACCACTCTCCTGCTGTCCAGTCTCCTCACAGGCAGTGCCCCAAGGGTCAAAGGTCATGAGTGTCTCTAGCCCTCAAGAGGCACATTCAGTCTTCAACCACATTTGGTTTCTGAGGAAACCGAGGCTCAGTAGAAAGCCCAGGCTGTCAGGCTGCAGAGCCCACCTGAGTACACCTTGTCCCAGTCCCACTGAGTCCCTCTGCGGACTTCCCACACAGCTCGCTCCCCCCAGGAATATGTCATGCCTGTGTTAATTTGGGGGTGTCAGTCACACCTATGACAATAGCCACCCTGGAGTGTGCTAGCTTCCTGGGCATGTTGGCTTTGCTGATGCCCCCCACCCCCACCCCAGTGCAGTGACTGTGCCCAAGGCTTCCGGTGAGAGGAGCCTTTCCCAGCCAGAGCCCTGATATGTCCCCAAACCACCACTTCATCCCAGGCAGGTCCCCAGGTCATTTTGGCCCCCAACATTAGTTCATCAAAGTACATGTGAGCCAGGGCTGGTGGCACAGGCCTATCATCCCATCTAAACAGAGGTTGAGGCAGGAGGGTCACAAGTTCAAAGCTAGCCTGGGCTACAGAGTATGTTCCAGGGCAGCCCAGGCAACCTAATAATAGTACCCTGTCTCAAAATGAAAAATAAAAAAGTTTGTGGGTGCATCTGAAGCTGGAGTGTGCACGGAAGCCCAGGTTTCGCCCCAGTGCCGCAGAAACTGGCTGTGGTGGCACACGCCTGTGACTCCAGCCTGTGGGAGATGAAGGCAGAGAGGAGTCACAAGTTTGAAGTCACTGGGCTAGTGTGTGTGTGTGTGTGTGTGTGTGTGAACTTGATACAAGCTGGAGTTACCTAGAAAGAGGAACCCTCAGTGGAGAAGAGTCTCTCTGTCAGATTGCCCGTGGGCAAACCTGTGAGAGCCTTTTTCTAACTAATGATAAATGTGGGAGGGTCCTGAGGGTCCTGCCCGCTGGTCCTGCCCACTGACCCCACTCACTGTGGGCAGGGCCATCCCTGGGCTGGCGGTACTGGGTTCTATAAGAAGGCAAGCTGAGCAAGCTGAGTGAGCAAGCCAGTAAGCAGCATCCCTCCATGGCCTCTGCATCAGCTCCTGCCACCAGGTTCCTGCCTTGAGTTCCCTCCATGATGGACAGCAGTAAAAAGCAAACTGGAACAGTCATCCTTGGCTATGTAATAAGTTAGAAGAGGCTAGCCTGGGCTACATGACACATTTCTCTACACACACACATACACACACACACACACACACACACACACGTATTAAAATGCCATAATGAATCCTGTGATTTGGCGGTGTCCGAGGCTCCCTACCTTCATGATCTGAGAAATTCCGTGGTCCCTGCCCACTGGTGACACGTGGCTATCACTGATGTTGGCTTCCCCAGCTGAGCTGACTCTTGGGAGCTGGCCTCCTGCTCTCTTTCGCTCCTCCCCACTCAGCTGTGTCCCACTTAACACCTATGAGTCGGCCCAGGTGATAGCCAGGCAAAGTGGGAAGCAATGCCACCTCCGCCACCTCTAGATGGGAGGCTAGAGCTCTACCCCGTGTGGGAGGGAGGATGGGGAAGCTGGGGAGCAAATCTCAAGCTCTCTGGGCTCAGTTTCCCCATCCGTAAGCAGGACACATAGAGAGAAGTGTTATATACGTCCAAAGCTCTTAGCTCAGGCTGCAAGAACTGGGCTGTGACGTTGCCAGTGTTCAGCAGATTTCTAGATCTTTCTGCTAAGTGGTCTGCACCTAGCACTGGGTAAAAGTTAAAGTCTGGCTGGGGCTGGAGAGTTGCCTCTGTGGATAACAGCGCTTACTGCTCTACCTATCAGGAGACCCTGGTTTGGATCTCTGCATCCATATTAGGGACATCACAAATGTCTGGAATGCCAGGGGCTCATATGACACTCCCTGGACTCTGAGCTTGCACACCTACACACACACACACACGCACATAAATAAATCTTAAAGAGAAAAGAGTCTTGCTGATTTCATTTGTAACTTAAGATAGTAACAATCACCTCTGCCTGTTGCACAGGCTGGCCTTGAACTTAAGATCCTCCTGCTGCAGCCTCCTGGGTACCTGAGATTACAGGCTTGTGCCACCAAGCTCCCCGGGACAGCCACCTCAGGTTGTGTACTGAACCTTGTTAAAACAGGGATCTCAGGCTGGTAGCCCATGGCCCAGGACAACTTAGACATGGGGTGACTGACTCCAAATGGCTCTTGATTGGTGGATCGCTCTTGTCTGGGTGAATTAACCCCTGTGTTTCAAAACGGGGAGACTTTACATAGAATCCTGGAAGCTGGCAAGATAGGAGGAGAAAGGGGGGAGGAAGAAGGAAGGGGGAAAGAAAGAAGGAAAGAAGGAAGGAAGGAAGGAAGGAAGGAAGGAAGGAAGGAAGGAAGGAAGGAAGGAAGGAAGGAAGGAAGGAAGGAAGGAAGGAAGGAAGATACCCAGCTCAGCCTAGTTTAGGGCAAAGGCCTGTCTGTTGTCCCAGATATTTGAGAGAGAGACTGACTCAAGACAATCGCAAGTTCAAGGTCTGCCTTGGAAACTTAGCAAGGTTCTATTTCAAAGAAGCGAAGACAGGGATAGACCCTGGCTCGGTGGCAGAGTACATGCCTGGTGTTTGTGAGCACCAACATAGCAGTGAGAAAAAAAGTTCTGAAGAAGCAGAGAGACTGGGGCCATTCCTATGTAGACCATTGGCCTGAGTGGTCTCTGTCACATTTTGCCACAGTCTCCACCACTCCCTCCAATGCTACATCTGCACTGTTCATGTGCCTCACCTGGCCCAAAACCATAGCTCCCAGTTTCTACCTTCTGTATCCAAGCTGGGAAAGTCTGGCACCTGCCGAACCCACTCAGCCTTCATCCTAGTCCTGTCCTTCCCCATCCCTTCTGCTCTCATCACCACCACCACCACCATCATCATCAGAACCACCATTATCATCACCATTACCATTATCGACATCATCATCTTCATCACCGCCATCACCATGATCACCATCACCTTCATCAGTCATCAGCATTGGTTCCCCAGGGTCCCAGGTCCTGCTAGGAATACTCTCCCTCCACCAGGACACACATACTCAAGTCTGAGCAGCCTAGGTCCTGGTGTCACCTTTGACTGTTGACCTGGTTCTGCATGTGACCCTGGACAAGGTTCCCCGGCCCAGCCCAACATCCACATCGTCCCTGGTCCCTATGGAGCCCAGCTCACCTGATGTTCTATCCCAGGGAAGCGCTTCTCCACACACCGCTGGAGCTGCTTAAAGGCCAAGCGCAAGGCAAGTGGGCAGCGCCCTGTAGAGCTCACAATGGCGTCCACAATGGACCCTAAGTATCCGGTCAGCAGTCCCAGGCTGGTCTCCCGTACCTGCTCCTCCGTGGGCGTGCCCTTGAAGGAGATCCTCCTGCAGGAAGCAGGCAGCAGGCAGGACCTCCAGTCAGAGCACCCCATCTGCAGCCTCCACTGTGCCTCCCTCCCCTCAAGCCAGGCTCCCCCCACCAGCCCCACCCTCCCCTGACACCAGGCTCCCAGCCAGAGCTTGAACACCAGAGGGGAGTTCTTTCTCAGAGTCTTTGAAGGGGCTGTTCCTTTGTCCTGGAAGGTGCTGGAGCAGCAGAACTGTCACCTCCTCAGAATGGCCATCCCCCCACCCCTGTCACTCAAGGTTACAAGCTCTAGCTCTGGGTGTCTTCAGCATGGACACATCAGATGTTCCAAACTCAGGGCCTTTGGCTCATACTGTCCCCACTGCCCGGTGTCCTCCAGCAAGAAGCTCTCAGCCCCTGTGTCTAACACATCACCCCCTGGCATAGCCCCATGTGGTCCTTACAGTGACTCATGAGTTGAGTATCTGACTCCTCCTATCTAACAGACTTAGAAACTGAGGCCCATCCATGTGACCTTGCAAGCAGGTGGCAAACCTGAGATTGGAAGTCAGGACCAACCCTGGAATCAGAGGTCCCCAGTGTCCCATTGCCTGTGAGGCTCCCATGGCCTGCATAGATCCCCTGGGAGTTTCACAGGTAACTCTGCCCTTCTACTTGGAGCCTGGATTCAATTCCTACTTTGCAACTCCCCAGTTCTGTGATCTTGGACAGGGAGCTCCCTTGATGCTGGGATCTCACCCAGGATGGTCAGAGGTGTGGGGAATCTATTAGTCTCATTACTGTCCAGCATAGAAGCCAGCCCTCTGACTATAGCAAAGAATATTCTGGAAAGAAGGAAGAAAGAACCTACAGGGGTGTGGCTTTTATTCACAACCTAACCTTCCCCAATCTCACAGACGATTCCTGGATGATACCAACTTGGGCCAACAGCATTTTCCAGCACCCTCCTTGTCTGAGCTTTACATACAAAACACAGAAGTGCTCACAGCGCCCCCAAGTGTCAGGTCAAGTCACAAGGTGTGGGAGAGGCAGAGGCAGGATTTGAACTCAGGGTCTCTGAGTTTCCCAGTCCAGCCCAGAACAGCCCAAGTGGCAACAGCACATGGAGACCTGGAGGTTACACATGTCCCCTAGGCAGGTGGCACCTAGCACAGAGCAGCCTATGGAATGGCTGCAAAGGATAAGGAGTGGCTGGAGGCCTGGGCCACCCCACCCGCCTCACTCACCGAGAGCGGTTCAGGTCCATCTTGCAAGGGTCCAGCTCCATATATTTCTTCTCCTCGAAGACGCGGCTGATCACCGGCCTCAGGACCTCGTGCAGGTAGCGCATGCCCACGAGCTGAGGGCAGGGGCCACACGGAGCGGCTAAGGGTGGCAGGGAACACCCTGGGCTGGGGCAGGGGGGTGTGCAGGGAGATTTCAGAGCTAGGCCAGCTGTGTCCAAGGGTGCCGCCCAGGGCTGAAGCGAGGCACCTGCCACCAGTACCCAGCTCAGCCACCTAATGCCACTTGGGGCCAGCAGGCTCTGAGGCCCCGGTGAGCAGCAGGGGAGGAAGCCGCTTGCACCCACTCACCTTCATGAACTGTTCCATCGACTTGGATGCCAAGGAGTTAGAACGGAAGAGGGTGTTGGGGTCATCTGGGAGAATAGGGACATGTGTTTGCTGGGGTGGAGGGGAATGGACCCAGCTCGCCCTGCTCACCCATGGTGGGGATTTGATTCTTTCAGCCTCAAAAATGAGGAAGATTATATGCCTCAGTACAGGGGAACGACAGGGCCAAGAAGTGGGAGTGGGTGGGTGGGGGAGTGGGTGGGGGACCGTGTGGGGGACTTTTGGGATAGCATTGGAAATGTAAATGAAATAAATACCCAATTAAAAAAAATCAGGGGACTGGTGAGATGGCTCAGCAGGTAAGAGCACCGACTGCTCTTCCTAAGGTCCTGAGTTCAAATCCCAGCAACCACATGGTGGCTCACAACCATCCGTAAAGAGATCTGATGCCCTCTTCTGGTGTGTCTGAAGACAGCTACAGCGTACTTACATATAATAAATAAATTTAAAAAAAAAATCAGGAAGAACCCAAAATGTCAACTGTGTTCACAGTTCCAAAGCCCAGAGTGGTTTGGCGAGCTGCCTGGGGTCACACAGCACCTGAAGCTGGACCAGGACTCTCAGCCCTCCAGGGATCACAGCATGGACTCCCCGACACATAAGAGTTAGTTTCTCCCCTGGAGATCCTTTGCAGAGCCATTCTTGGGGAGTGGCATCTGGGACGGACCCTGTGGGAAACTCACTGGTTCGAGCCACCTCACGCCTTGTGAGGTAATCTAGAAAGGGCCCGGCCAGGCCCCGGCCCAGGAACAGCTTCACCAGTTTGGTGGCAAGGTCCTGACGACAGTCCCCAGAGGCCAACTCCTCTAGCAGAGCCAGGGGGCTGGTGGTGTCCTCCTGAGCGGGGACAGGAGAGCAGACAGGTGAACAGGGGCCCAAAGCACAGCGTTCCCCTGTTCCCCAGGGTTGGGCGATATGCCCCGGATCCAGCATCCCAGATCAAGGCACCCGTTGCCACACCCACCTCCGCCGGCCCTTGCACCGACTCCAGAAGCAGTTCCATGAGAGGCTGGTAGTACTGGGAAGGCAGGACCCGGTCCTCAGTGAGGCGCACCTTCAGCCGCAGGGCACCCAGGTTCCCCCTAGATGAGGCAGACCATAAGGAAGGGGATGTGAGTGCAGGCTAGCCCAGAGTGGAGCAGACCATAAAGAAGGGGATGTGAGTGCAGGCTAGCCCAGAGTGGAGCAGACCATATGGAAGGGGGTGTGAGTGCAGGCTAGCCCAAAATGAAAGACATGAGCACAGGAAGGGGCAAGAGACGCAAGGGGAAAACCAAGGAAGGCAGTGGGGACCGAAATGGACAGGAAGAGGAATGGGGGTGGAGGAAGGCAGTGTGTGGAGGCATCACAGTGGGGGCCATGGCCAGATGTGCAGACACACGCAGGACAGGCAGAACGGCAGGCTAGCCCAGAATTAAAAAACCATACGGAAGGGGGTGTGAGTGCAGGCTAGCCCAAAATGAGAGACATGAGCACAGGAAGGGGCGAGAGACACAAGGGGAAAACCAAGCAAAGCAAAAAGATGTGGGTGCCGCTGGTGAGATGGCTCAGTGGGTAAGAGCACTGACTGCTCTTCTGAAGGTCTGGAGTTCAAATCCCAGCAACCACATGGTGACTCACAACCATCCGTAACGAGATCTGACTCCCTCTTCTGATATGTCTGAAGACAGCTATGGTGTACTTACATATAATAAATAAATCAATAAATAAATAAATCTTAAAAAAAAGATGTGGGTGCTGTGGATGCAAGTGGGCAGTCAGGTATGTGAATGGATGGCATGGAGAGGCATAAGCAGGGGAAGAATGAAGGGGCTGGGGGCTGTGTGCTCAGTGTGCACAGACATTGTTGGCCCAGCTACGCAGGGTGGTAGCAGAGGTCCTGCCTAGCACAGCCAAGGCCGTAGGTTCAATCCCTGACACTGCATAATAAAGCAAGAGATAAAGCAGAGGTGGCCTGAGGAAACCCGGCATTCCGACACACATCCGGTGGGCCAGCCTGTCGGGTGGAGCGCTGTAAGTACCTGCAGGAACACCCTGGGGACATGTGACTAGGGGACCACAGCACAGTGATGTGTGGGAGGGAACCGGCAGGCTCGAGCCAGCACCCATGATAAACTGCTCACAAGCGGAGGAGCCCCTCCCTAGGCACCCACATTTACCCAGAATCCTCAGCTCTAGGAAAGGGCAGGAGCCGGAACCAGCCATTGGGTGGCTTCTGCTGCAGGGTCTGTGGGGTGAACTCCACCTGCAGAAGACACACAGACTTCAGCTGGAGGACCTGTCCTGCCCGGCACGGGCTCGCCCAGCCCTGGAGGAAGAGCTTGGACTGCTACCCAGGGATGGCATCTAGCCAGCCAGGGTCCACTTCCTCCTCTCTCTCGAGGGCAGTTAGGGCCTTCAGGGGACACTTATACTTGAATAAAGCTAAGTCTTGGTGAGATGTGGCTCACCCTGGGACACACAGTGACCTGGTGGTGAGCACAATACTGCTGTCATGGCCACAGCCTCAGCCAAGCCTGGCGCCATCTTCCCAGAGCAGAGCTAAGAGCTTCGGGGCCTTAGCAAGGCCCCTTCACTACTCCAAACCTCAATTTTGTCATGTGCAAAAGGTGGTTAATGACTGTCAACTGCACTGGTTGGTGGCAGGGTTACGTCAATGCAGATGGCCTTAGGCCCGCCCACCCTGTAGCCTTCGGCAGGTCACTACAACCTTTGGCTGACCCATGGACAGTGAGACTCCACTACTCAAGCTGGCCATGGTACCCACCCTCTGCACCATCTCGCCTGCCTGCTCGGTAGAGACACTGGGGAGCCACAGAGGGCGCTCGTTAGTGGAAGGGACGCTCACCATACCCAGGAAGTCATTCTTGCCCACCATGTCCCAATCCCAGAGTTCCACTCGCAGCGGGGACGTGGTCCCCGGAGCCTCCCGCAGCTCCAACACCTCATCCCAGTGTGGGAAGCGGGTCTTCTTGATGGTCTAAGGGCAGAAAGGGCAGTGAGTGGGAGGGGCGACTGGGTGACTGGCTCCACCCACTGAGGGGTGTTCCACTCCCGCCCAGCTCGCTGCCCCGCTCACCGAAGTTTCCAAACTATGGCTGCCCCAGAACACACGGGCAAATGGGTCCGATGTGCCAGAGATGTCCCGGGGGGCCAGGTCCCTGGGGACAGATGAAGAAAAGGGATGTGTGATCATAGGCCCTCGAGGACCCAAAATCACGTTGGGCCCAGGAAAGGGAGTGCAAACTAAATCATTGTAATGGCAATGCGGTGCTGTCTCCAGGGCAACAAGCCTGTCCATCACATGGGCTCAGACCTGGTCCTCTCTGGGCCCATGCAGACCCAGCAGCATTCAGACACAGAACCTATACAGAAACATGAGATTTCCTGCTTTCCAGATGGGGAAACTGAGGTACAGAAGATCAGACTCTGTATCATGAAGCCCAGCGAGGGAAGGTACGATGGGAAAGAATGCCTCGGTTTCCCCAGAGGCCCTACACGGGGAACTAAAGGCACAAATTCAAAGCCAGGCCCTGCACTCACTGGCCAGGTGACATTTGAGAAAGTCTCCTCTGCCTGGAGGTGGTGGCGCATGCCTTTAACCCTAGGCAGGCGGATCTCTGAGTTCAAGGCTGGCCTGGTCTACAGAGTGAATTCCAGGACAGCCAGGGCTACACAGAGAAACCCTGTCTTAAAAAACCAAAAAAGAGAAAAAAAAGAAGAGAAGAGAAGAGAAGAGAAGAGAAGAGAAGAGAAGAGAAGAGAAGAGAAGAGAAGAGAAGAGAAGAGAAGAGAAGAGAAGAGGGGAGGGGAGGGGAGGGGAGGGGAGGGGAGGGGAGGGGAGGGGAGGGGAGGGGAGGGGAGGGGAGGGGAGGGGAGGGGAGGGGAGGGGAGGGGAGGGGAGGGGAGGGGAGGGGAGGGGAGGGGAGGGGAGGGGAGGGGAGGGGAGGGGAGGGGAGGGGAGGGGAGGGGAGGGGAGGGGAGAAGAGAAAAGAAAAAAGTCATCTCCACTCTTGGGGCTTAGTCTAGAAAATAAAGACAATAACAGACCAAGTTCACAGAACCAAGGGTCCAATGAGATGACACAGGCAAGCTATTTAGCGGAGCACTCTGATCAGTTCACTTATTCATTCAACAAACGCCCATGCCTGAACCTTGCTTAAGAACAAAGGGAAGGCATGAGACACAGACATCCTGCCTGTGGTTGCCATGACAACCCAAAGCCTCACCTGTGACAGCTTTCCCATCCCCACACACACACTTTTTGAGGCCCCCAAATCTAGGAACACACCACCACCACCACCACCACCAGGGGCTGTTTCTTCTTCCAGCTTGCTTCCCAGCCTCACTGGGCATGGAAAGCCTTTGGTTTCCTAGGAACCGATACAGTTGCTAAGCGACAGCAATCGGTCCCTCTGCTGCTTGCAAAGGATCCTGTACAGCCCGGTGTCTGGGGAGGGGTCATGGGCAGAAGAGCTGAGCTTAGACCCCTGCACACAATCTGCTATCTGGTCCCCGTCCTCCGTGTATCATTCTTCATCCTTGCTTCTCTCACATCCAGCTGGGGCCAAGACAGGGACGGGAATCCAGAGGTGGCAGGAGAGGCGCAGAGAAAGCAAGGAGGGGCCTTATGGTCACACAGCAAGCTAGAAATATGGATTGTCCTTAATGTCCTTAATGTGTGTGGGCAGAGCCTAACAGTGAAGGTTCAGGGAGGGAGGCTAGTAAGGGGGCAGAAAGACAGGTTGTCAAGAGGAAGAAGATGTAAGAGAGAACAGAAGGATGCGGTTGGAGGACGGAGGAGGGAGCAGGGAGGGATGTAGGAAGTAAGATAGAGGTAGCTGGACCTCTCTGTGTTTTACTGGCCAGGATCTGGTGACTTTTTTCAGGCTTTCCTTCATAGTCCTTCCTCTCAGCCCACAAGACCCCAGCATGGTTAACCCCCAGGTTAAGCCAATAAAAATGAACACCTTTAATCCCAGCACTCGGGAGGCAGAGGCAGGAAGATCTCTGTGAGTTCAAGGCCAGCCTGGTCTACAGAGTGAGTTCCAGGACAGCCAGGACTACACAGAGAAACCCTATCTCAGAAACACTAAAGAAACAAACAAAAATAGAGTTTGCTTTTGCCAGGCATGGTGGCGGCCCAGGCTTTTAATCTCAGCCCTTAGAAAGCAGAGGCTGGAGGATCTCTGAGAGTTCAAGGCTAGCCTGTTCTACAGAGTGAGTGTCAGGGCAGCCTAGGCTACACAGAGAGACCCTGCCTCAAATTAACAAAGATGTTACTTTCTGACCTGAAAACTAACCCTTGTGACTCTGTTGTTTAAAAATATGGTGGGTGAGGGCAGGAGGGGATCGTAGCTATGCACCAAGAAGGACAAGAGGGTCCCCACAGGCACCAGGACTCCTGCTCATTTTTGGTTTGGGGTTTCTGTTTGTTGAAGCAGGGTCTCTTATAGCCCAGGCTTGCCTAAAACCACCTACCTCAACTTTTAAAGGATGGACTTTAATTCCTGATCCTCCTGAATGCTGAGATTAGAGATGAGTAACACTGGGCACAGTTTATGTGGTGCTAGAGATAGAACCCAGGGCCTGGTACACACTAAGTGAGCACTCTACCCACCAAGCCACACCCCCAGCCTCCTTACTCATTTTCAGAGCCCCGCACACATCTCCCCCGGGGGGAGAGCACACCTGGCCTGTCTCACGTGGCAGCGGAGGCAGCGGCCCCAAGCATCCTCCAATAGCTTCACGTCCAGGCAGACCTCACCCTGCACTTCAGCATCTGGATCCACTCGGCTCAGGTTGATCCAGCTGTCGATCCCTGGAGGACACACACACACACACACACACACACACAGTGTTTAGGAAGCACCTGATGGTCATGAGGTGCTGTGTCAGCTCAGAACTGTCACTGATTACGTCTGTGCGTGACATGGGCATTGGCTTCTCATGCATGACCTCAGATGCGGTCTGCAATCAGCCCCGTGTCAGAGAAAGAAACTGAGGCACGGAGAATAGGCCTCTGCCCTTGACTCCACAGCTAGAAAACAACAGAGATCAGGTCTGAACATGGGTAGTGTAGCTTTGGGGCTGATTCTGAGCTTCAGGTCATCCTGGAACATGAAGGACACACACACTCACACACAGACACTCACAGAGACACACACAGAAACATATACTCACACATAGACACCTACACAGACATACACAATCACACACATACTCATACAGAGACACACACAACACACTCACACTCATGCATACTCACACACACATATATACACACACAGACACACACAGAGACACTCATGCAGACACAGACATACACAGACACACTCACACACACAGACATGCATATACACACTCACACACAGACACACACATTTATGCACACTCACACAGAGACACACATAGACATACACACTTATGCACACTCTTACAGAGACACACACATTCACACACTCATACAGAGACATGCAGACACACACATACACACACACACACCTCATCATTCTTTGAAACAATTATTGACTAATGACTCCCACTGTAGCTAGGGGAAGTCAGCTTCCAACCCAATCCCTCTTTGGCAAACATCTTTCCTTTCCCATTTGTTTCTTTTTTGTTTTATTTCCATACAGCTCAGGCCAGCCCAGAACTCCTGCACCTCCTACTTCAGAGTGCAGAGGTCACAGCCGTGGCCAACACATCTGGCATGATGCTTTAATCTCTGCTGCCCTTTCAGCTCTTTAAACATCTAGCTTCTTAAAGCACCTGTAGCTGTGGCTAGCGTGATCAGCGGATAGACTCTAGCATTACTTGGAAGAGAGACCTCCAGGCCCACCTGGGAGGGATTAGCTAGATCACGGTTAGCCCCTGAGGACGGCCGTGGGGGATTCTCTCGATTATGTAACTGTGGTGGGGAGACTCATGACAATATGGGAGGAACCATTCCCTAGGCTGGAATCCTGGACCCTCCAAGACAAAGGAATTGAGCTGAGCCCCAGCTGTCAGTCCAATCCTCTCTGTGTTCTGACTGTTATAGTTACGAAGTAGCAATGAAAATAATGATATGGTTACAGATCCCCACCACATGACAAACTGTATTAAAAGGTCGCAGTGTTAGGAATATTGGGAAGCGCTGCTCTAAGGTCTGGCTGGGTCCAGATCCCTTTACAGCTGCTGCAGACTCTCACTGTGACTGCTCCCTTGTGTTGGGTGGTCTCTGTGAATTCACTGTCTCTGTAAACCTCAGGGAGGGCATCCCCCCAGGGATGGGGGAATGGGTGGGTTCCTGGGTCAGTGTCTTCTCCCTTGACCCTGGCTCCCTTCTTGGATGCTTTTGTCAGGAAAAGCCATGCTCCCTGGCTGGTTTGCTGTTCAGCCCTTTCTGTTTAGCACCTGACTGGGGTAAAGATGAGGTCAAAACCAGGGATTTTCTTTCTCGGGATCATCCTGTCTCGGGAAAGGGGGACATTTCTGAGGAGTGTGAGCCCCCCTTCCATGTTGCTAGACAAAGAAGAGCCTCCTCTTCTCCCCACCACCCCCAAGCCCAGGAATCTACCATTTTCTGTCACAGACACATCACTGATCCTTTGTGTCTAGCCTTGTCCCGAAGCGACCGGATCCCTGCAAAGTTACCACCCCAGCTTCTGGCACTAGACCTCCGATCTCTTCCCTGTCTTGATCAAAAAAAAAAAAAAAAAAAAAAAAAATCAGTGGAAACCAGGTATGGTGACCCACACCTTTAATCCCAGGACTCAGGAGGCAGAGGTAAGCTTATGACTTCAAAGCCAGCCTGGTCTGTGAAGTGAAGGCCTGGCTGAGGCATTCACTCTTAACTGCTGAGCCACCTCCCCAACCCCCGTGGCTTTAATATAATAACCAGCAAACATGCAGATGGGGCAGCTCAGTGATAGAGCCATTGGTTTGTTTCCAGCACTAAAAATGATGGTGGTGGTGGTGATGGTGATGATGATGATGATGAAGAATAAATGAGGTATCACCTTCCAAAATGAGGAGCACCTTCCCAAATGAGGAGCACCTTCCCAAATGCTATGATGACAGGCATGCACCCCAAGCCCAGCTTAGGAAGCCACTCTTATCAGCATATGCCCTCCATGCTGGTGGCCCCAGCAGTAAAGTGTGTATGTAGTATCCCTCTGCCCCATCAAAATGAGGACAATGTCGCCCTGCAGCAGCACCCACAGGTGCCCTTTCCTGAGGCATCCTTATTTTCTTTGGCTCTTCAAAACTCATGGGGTCTGAGATATATTAAAAAAGAACACATACAACGCTGGGCACTGGTGGCACACGCCTTTTAGTCTTAACACTCAGTAGGCAGAGGCAGGCAGATCTCTGAGTTGGAGGCCAGCCTGGTCTACAGAGGGAGTTCCAGGACAGCCAGCTCTACACAGAGGAACTTTGTATCAAAAAAAAAAAAAAAAGCAACAGAAAAAGAATACATACAAGAATGTATGTTTGATGCAAAGAATAAACTTCAATAACTTTCAGGAATTTCTCTGACTGACAGGGACCTGAATGTGTGACGTTGTTAGGAAGTACCGGCTGCTCACTGCAATTGCTTAAGCTGGGAATGCATTGCCAACACCCCAGATGCTTCACGGGCGAGCCAGCCATGATGGGACATTGCAGTGGAATTCAGCAATTTCAGAACTCAGAAATCCTTCAAGCATGATTACGTAAAGACCTAACAAGTACACTGTAGCTGCTAGGCACAGAGGCGAACGCCTGTCATCTCAACATGGATGAGATGGCTGAGACCGGGACTGCATGCATTCCCCGCAGCCTGGGGTACCCTATCTCAAAAGTCCATGGTAATGGGGCTGGAGAGACTGCTCTCACCAGCTGCTCTTGCAGAAGCTCTGCGTTATGTTCCCAACACCCGTATTCACAGCCATCTGTAACTCCAGTTCCAGGGGATCCAACGCTCTCTTCTGGCCTCTACAGGCACTGCATGCATGGTGCTCACAGACAAGCCCGCAAAACACTCACACATAAAATAAAAATAAACGAAATTTTAAAAATACACCATGAGGTAAGAAAGGCAACTAGGGAAAACCAAGGGTACCACGTGAGCTGAGAAAATCTATTCTCACACCCACACACTCACCCAGGCACACCCACCCATGCACACACATACACACTCACACACACATGCACACACTCATATACACATATGCAGAGTGTAGTGTGACACCTCGTGGGCTGAGAAAATCCATGCTCACATGCGCTCACACAGACACACAGACACACACACATATGCAAAGTGTAACAGGATACCTCATACACACTCATGTACATACACACTCATGTACATACACACTCATATACACACAGACACACACAGAGACACATGGATTATAACAAGATACCATGTGGGCTGAGACAAACCTATACTCACACGCACTCACACGGGTACATGCACATGCGCAAGCGTGCGCACACACACACACCGAGTATAACATGGTAAGCTCAAATCCTGGACACAAACAACTTTGGTCCCAAGTAGTCCTGGTTGTCACGAAACCTTTGTGACTATGAGCAAGTCACTGAATCCTTTAGGCCATTGTCATAAAGGTCACTACCTCAAAGGAGGGGTCAGCATGCATTGACAGTGCATCAGGATGGGGTGCTGCTATTGGTTTTTAAAAATAGCATTCCAGGGCTGGGGTATGGCTTAGAGGCAAAGTGCTTGCTAGGCTCAGGGTTCACACCCAACATGCAAAGATAGTGTCTAGGAAAAAACATGAGGAGGCTAGCCTCAGCCAGGAACGATGCTCTACACTGGAATACCAGCAGGAGGGAAACTGAGGCAGGGGATCAGAACTTGAAGGCTATCCAGGGTTAGATAGAAAGATTCTGTTAAAAAAAAAAAAAAAAAAAAAAAAGACCAAACCGAAGTTGTTGACTACACGGGATGGGGAGCAGAGTCCCAGATAGGAAGGGGTGTCACGTTTCTGCTGTGTGAACCCCAGGTCTATGAAGATGAGTTAGCTGCTCAATAGATGAACCGAATCACATATCAAAGGCATAATAAGGTCCCCCACCATCCCTGCCCCTACTCCCTCTGTCCTTGCAAGGCCCCTGTGAGTCAGCCCATTCTCCCTCTTCTGCGGGCCACGCCCTGCTCACCTCGAGGGTCAGCTGTGATCGCCTCTTTGCTCAATGAGATCTTCCCAATGATGTCATCATGTCTGCAGGATGGTGGTAGGAGAAGGTCAGGCCAGGACCCTCCCCATCCCCTGGAGCCATGGGCACAGATTGAGGGGTTAGAGGCAGCACACCTCCTCTTGGCATCTAGGCTTGGGACCCTCACGCACACCCCGCCCACCCATCACACACCCAACGGTGTCCTCATCCAGCACGTAGAAGGCCAGGTGGTGGAAGTCCAACGGAAGGTGAACGGTGTACTCCTCCCCCCAAAACGGGCTCAGGCTCCTCCAGATGGTTGCTGTCCTGCAAGAGGGGGGCTAGGCTAGGGTCTCATAGGGTGGGTGGTGTGAGGAATTCTCCACAAATACAGCTATGGACACACACAGGAGGACAGACATGGTCACACACACACTCCTAGAGTCTACACATGCCCCCATCCCAGGAATAGAGCAAACGTACTCAGACCCCTAAGCCTAGACAGAGAAGCACACCCAGTCCCAATACACACACCAGAGATGCAGAAAAATGCAGCTCGAAATGTGCATGTATGCATGCATGCTCTCTCTCTCTCTCTCTCTCTCTCTCTCTCTCTCTCTCTCTCTCTCTCTCTCTCTCTCTCTGATACACACACACACACACACACACACACTCAGAAACATCTAGAAACTATTTGTAAATATAGATACAGTGTCCTAGAGAGACACGAGTCCGGAACAAGTCACCAGTACCTAGTGGCCCACTCATTCATGCCCTTCCCTATCTGCTACCCTGACTGCAGACATCACCTGTAATTGGGGTGAGCTCAGTGATGCCTGGGTGGGGCTGGGGCTGGGGATGGGAATAGGAGAGGGCTTCTCACTCAAATCAGTTAGGCAAAAGAGAACTGGGCCAGGAAGACAGGCATCCCAGATGGTTGGAACACCATGTGTAAAGGCCCTGGGGCAGGCATGTGTGAGCAAAGCCAGGTCCACTGTAGAACCAACCATGGTCATGGAGAGTATGCAGGACTTCATAGTACCCAGAAAGTCAGGGGATGCTAGGGTCAAGTCAAAGCCAGACAGGCACACATAATATATGTTCAACAACTAGGTTTAGCATCCTCACAGGGCTCCCATCATGGCTGCTCCCGGGAACAAATATTCTACTTTGCCCAGTGACATCCCAGCCAAGCCCAAGTGTGCAAAACTCGCTTTCTTCTGTTGGTTTCTTGCAGCCTGGAGAAGGGAGAATGTCTGCCTGAAGGCATAAAGAAAGCCAGCCTGAGGCTTGGGGGTTAGTATCTTATAATAGGGCAAACACAGAAGGAGCCACGGGAGGGGTCAGCTTTCCCTGGGGGATCCCCACCCCCCAGCACCCAGCCCATCTGGACCAGAACTAGTGCCAGGAGCATCCTGGATCCTGCCGTCTCCATAGAAACCAAGGCTTTAGCCACCCGCCCACCCACCCCCTCAGGTTTGCGGGGGCTGAAAGCTGTCCCTTCACCTGCGGGGGCAGAAGCCCAGCTCAGCTGATGTCCCATCCAGACTGAGCGCCCACAGACATCCACGCACCCTCCTTCCCTTGCATTCACACCTGCTCGCCTGTGTGCTCACCGAGGCACACGCACACATCCCCCGAGATGGTGCCCACAGGAGTCCTGTGGGGCTGCACACCCACATGGGCGCTCACGCGTGGTCAGAAGCATTCACACCAGTTCTGTGCCACACCAAATGGGCAGGCTGGTATGCACACACACACACACACACACACACTAGAACATTAGTGCGAATTCAACACATTCAGGCACCCGCAGCACCCAGAGACCCGGCGCCAGCCAAGCATGAGATATCCCTCCCCCCAGAGACCTCTGGGGAGGCACAGCCTGGTGGTGACAGAGTCAGCCCCAGGGAGCCACAGTGACATCATGGGTCCCCAGACAGAGGATACTGGCCAGTTAGCATCGGCCCCAGTGGTGTGCATACCCAAGAGGTCAGGGCACAAGCAGTCCCCTTGAAGCCTGAAGAACACACCCCCTCAGGATTCGCTGCTCTCTGGGAAGCACGGGCCCTCCTTCCTAGGTCCCTTCCCCTCCCCACCCACGCCCTGCCGACTACATACCTGGCCACCACTTGATCATCCACTTTCACCAGACAATAGGGGTCACTGCTCCCAGACCTGCGGGATCAAGAAGGCTATTGGAAGCCCCAATCTCTACCTTAGGCAGAGTAAAGCTGAGGCTCAGAGAGGGGATGGGGACCTACCCTGGGTCACACAGCAAGATCTACAGAGTCAAGAACTTGGGGGAATATCAGCAGGTTATGTCATCACGGTCCAGGCCACTCACCCACTGCCCACAGGCAGTATAAGCCTGGTCCTTCTGGTTCTGGGACTGCTTTGTCACTATGGGATTCTAACCAGCCCAGAGGGGGCTGGAGGGGAGAGGTGTGGAGGAGAGATCACAAGTTACCTCGAGCTCCCCGCCACAGACAAGACCCTAATGTCAACTTCTGAGCTAAAGGCTGCGTACCTCAGCCTGACCTTCTCCTCACCCCCGTCCTCAGCAGGAAGGACCTGCAGGTAAACACTAGGGCCCAGGAACTCAAGACCGAACCCACAGAGATGGCCATAGGTCTGGAGTCTATCTCTCAGGGGCAGAGTGCTTGCCTAGTATGTTCAAACCCCGGGTCCCATCTCTGGTAAGAAAAACAGTACCAAAACAAATTCCAAAAAGCACGTGCTATTTTCTAGGCAAGGCCACCCCCCCCACCTCCCCTTTATAATAATAGTCAGCAGCAAACCCCAGGCTACCTCCCCTTCAAAATAGAAGTCACCAACAAACTCCAGGCTGCCTACCTGGGTCTCTATTACCTCAGTCTCAAAGGCTGGCTCTTGGCACCACTGTCTAAAATGAACCTCCAAGCTATTTGAGATGAGCCACACCCACAGTCCCAGCTCCTGGGAGGCTGAATCATGAGGTTTACCTGAGTCTAGGAGTTCAAGACCAGCTTGGACAACATTTTGAGAGCAAGTCTCATATCAAAAAATAAATACTGCATGCCCCCACCCTACCCCACCCCCAGAACCGAAATCATCTTGTATGCAGTTTATCTATGTGGTTTGTTGGTCTCTACCTTCCTACAATCCCTGGACTGTGACCTCCTGGGGTCCCAGCTGCACCTACTTCTCCATGGGTCTGGGGGTGGTCCTTCAGGGAAGGTTCAGGGTGAATGGATGTGGTACCCACAAGATTTCAGCCAAGATCTTCTAACCATATCCCCTCTGCTCCTCCAGCTTTGTTCTCTCTGCCACCCATACATTCAACCACAGGGATCAGGGGCGCTGGCTGCACCTTAGGTCTTAGCTAGCTGTCTGGGTCTTTCCCTGTCCCTCAGTTTCCCTTCGAAGCTTCTCTACCTCACCCTTCATCCTCCCCAGAGCAGACATGGCCTCAGCTGTCACGGAGGCTTGGAGAAACAGCCTCTCCCATGTAACCTAGCTGACCCCAGGTCCCTCGAGGGAGCAAGGTTCAACACATCTGCTCCAGGGCTGTGACGCACATGGTCTTATCAGGCCCCTATCAGGTAGGGGCCAGAGTGGCAGGCAGAGCGGGCCTCTCCCAGGCCCTGGTCTCTCCCAAACTCTTAGCCTCTCCCAGACTCCTGGCCTCTCCCATGGCCCCTGTCTGAGTTAAGCATGGGAAATGTAATCCTCAATCTTTACTTGCCTGCCTGGTACTGTTCATACATTAAAGTCATTGGTGTTTATATCCCAGCTGTGTGATCTTATGACCATGACTGCCTCTCTGGTCCTCAGAATCTTCACGTGGATAACAGAAACCAATTGGCCATATAAAGTGCTAAATACTATACCTGTCCAGGGTAAGTCCTCATTAATGACTGACAGAGTTGGCCACCCACTCAAACCTTGCCGGTCAGGCTGAGTCTCGGCCCTCTGTCTTAGAAGAGGGAATTAGAAGACATCACAACTAATGACTCACTCGAAGACAAGGGAGCCCCCAGCTTGCTCTGAGAAGATCCCTTTTAAAGAAGGGAGCTGACCACGAGAGAAACTGAGGCTTGGTGCTCAGCAGGCCACAGAGATACCTCTTCAGCCTTGCTCTGGGTCACAGTCAACCCCAGAGCTTACCTTGGCCAGAAAACTGGAGGGACAGGGGTGAGCCAAGATGCAAGAAAGCCCCTTCCCAAAGAAGCAGGGAGCCCTTGAGCCTGTGTCCTAGCCCAGTGGCTACATCTGTCACTAGCTCATAATACTCTCCCAAGACTGGTGTACCAGGTGGAGTTCAGTGAGGCAAAAACCCTGTATCTAGGCAGGTCCCTTCCATCAGCCACCAACTGCCAAATCTCCACTCCTGCCCCGCAGTTCTATAGTCTCCAATGCTCATCTTGAAGTGGGTGGCTCAAAGCTTTTACTTCAGGTGTGTATTTATTTGTGGTAGCTAACCAAGAAGGTGGGGTGCTAAAAGTACTCCAAACAGCTCCCCTCATGGCACAGCTACAGTTTGGAGGGTGCCAAGGAGGCTCCCCAAAAGCAAAGATGGATGCAGAATCTGCAGCTAGGGTAGTTGGGAGTTTTACCCAAGCAATGGTCTCTAGGTCCCACCGTGCCTGCTCATCTTTCTACAGCTGACCCCCAAGTCAGTGTCTTCCACTCTCCCAGATGGACACAGGATCTAACAGCAGCTCCTTCCAGAACTACACGACCCAGATGGGACACCAAAGGCCAGCAAGAGGCAGGTTTAAGGTCACCTAACACACCTCCGCCAAAGGATCCTGACACCTGGCTCAGGCTGACACCTCCAAAGCCCCTTCTGGCTTTGGACCAAGCAGGAGTGGGGAACCCGCTCCATCCACCCGCCCCCAGCCCCATTCTGCTGAGTCAGCACTTGTTGACTCCGCCCCGGAGAACCAGAGCCAAGGACAGGGGCCGAGGAACCCAGCGCCCCCAGACCTATCACATGTGCACCTGCAAGTGTCTCTTAGATCACTTGGAGATCTGAGACAGTCCACCCTAGGTTTGCAGGTACAAAACGGGGGTTCCGGGTTAGAGGACCACCTGGTGAAGCGCTGCAAACCTAAACACCACCCCTAAGGCATGAAAACTCTTGGGGTCAGTCTGGATCACTGTCCTCAGGGGCTCTACCCCTGGTGGTCTCTGAATAGCCTCTTCTGTCGCTCAGAGAAGCCCCACCTCCAACACCTGCTGGAGCTAAGGAAGGGATCGCTCAACCCCCTCCTAGGCTCTAAGAGTACCCAGTCCAGAGATCCTTTAACCCGTCCTGTAAGACCCACTTGGGGGACATCCTAGAACAAAGACACCCTCCTTCCCGGGGGTGGGGTGAAGGTGGAGGGAGCAAGGTGCGGCACCTGCTAAGCCTGGGCGCCCCCTCCCACAGAATAGGGAGGGCGGATCCCCAGCAGCGGGTCTGAAACAGGGCTCCCCACAACCCTTCTACGCACCCCAGTGGGCACCCGGGGACTCACACGTCCTTGGCGGGCAGTGCTCGTCCCTCCACCACGCGGATACTCAGCGAGCCGCTCTTGGCCATGGCGCACAGTCCCAAACTTTCCAGGCAAGGAGTCTGCCGAGGTTCTGAGGCTGGACCAGGAGGTGACCCTACATGTCATCAGCTGCGGGCCAAGCACGCTGTCCTCCGGTTCCCACGTGTCCGGGTCTGGGGTGCGAGTGGGCTGGATGCAGGGCTAGGAGGGAGACGTGCTGGGTCCCGGAAGGGGACATGCGTCCAGAGCTACAGGTAGCTGTGAGCTGCGATCTGGGCAGGCTGAGCCAGGCGTCTGCCGCCCGGGAGGTCCCTCCCGATCCCGCCCCCCGCAGCTGCCCCGCCCGCCCTGAGCCCCTACGCGAGCGCCCCCTGCTGGCACCCCAGACTACTGCACTCAGCTAGGGACCCCCAGGCGCTATGGGTCAAGGGGTGGGGGTGGAGGAGGCGCGAGCAGTCAAGCAGGGCGGCAGGCTGTTACTGAGCTTATTTTGGATCCTCCAAGAACACGGGTGTCTCCTGCCGGCCCTCAACCCAGCACCTCCACACCTCTCCCACCTCCGCCACCTGCCACCCCAACACCAGCCTCGGGGTCCCGGAACAGTACTCTCTCTGGGCGGCAGGCGGCGCACGCTCCCTGGGGGTCTGATGCGAGTGGAGGAAGGGACCTCGAACATCCCCTTGCATCGTCTCTTCGTCTCCAATTAAACCCGGAGTGTGCCAGCGGAGGCTCCCACGTCACCGGCTGCCACTGCGGGGGAGGAAGCCGCGGCCGCAGGGGGAGGGGAGGCGCGGAGATAACACCGCCCGGGCGGCACGATAAGAGCCATCTGCAATCCTCGAACACTTAACCGAGTGCCAGGCACGGCCTGAGCCTTTCACGGGGATTATCTCAGTTTCGAGCCCTCAGCAACTCTGTATGTCATGCGTGCCCTCTATCTATGGATTTAAAAACAAAACAAAACAAAACAAAATAAACACACACACACAAACTGGGGTTCTGAGAGGTGGGGGACACTTGCCAGAAGTCTCCTTTCTGGGTTTGAGTTCTGACTCTGCTGCCATTTGGTAGATGTAGTAATGCCTGGTCTTAGATGAGTCAGTCACTTAACCTCTCTGTGCCTCGGTTTAGTTTTCTCATCTGTTCAGGGAGCATGACACGACACGTGTCTCATTCACAGGGTTGAGAGAGAATTAAATGAGATACTCCCACACGGGCCTCAGAAGAGTGGTACACACCTAATCAAGCACAGAGCATACAGTATTTTTTGTTGTTGTTGTTGTTCTTCTTCTTCTTCTTCAAGGTGTGCCTTAAATGTCACGTCTCCTGGCAAGGCTTTTAGGAGGCCCTTCCACACCCCACGCAAAGCTCTTCTTCCTTTTTCCTCCGTTCCCAAGATGCTTTGTGCCTTTGCAAGTTTTAAATGGGATCATGTGAACAGAAGGCTTGTCCCAGGGTAGACGCTGGCAGAGCTACCTTCCTTCTCGAAGTCTGTGGTTTAACTAACTGGGGAGTATTCACAAAGGCTGGCAAGGGCAACTTAGGGCCGGGCACCCATGGGAGTGCAGAATGAGGTCACCTGCAACTGCCCAGACTGGCAGGACTGGGAGCACCTGCCTAGCCCTGGGAGCACCTGCCCAGCCCCTGGAGCTGGAGCCACCTAGTGGTCTGAATCCCCTCCCTCCTCCTCTTCCCAGCCAGCACCCATTCCAGATGGAAGTGAGCTGGTACCCTGGAATTCTATCCTGGTGGATTTCCGGGAAGACCACAGCAGGCCAACCCAGGGATGACCCAGGGTTGAGTCCAAAACTGCAGCAGCCCCCCCTCCTCCACCCCTGCGTCCCCCACCTCCACCCCCCACCCCCGCCTACCACCATCTGCAGCAGTAACTCTACGTTTTTCTGGGGAGGAAGAAGAGTGCGGACAGGCTTCCCTGTACACACACACACACACACCTAGGCAGACACCTTTGCCTGGGTACTTTGCCCCTAGGGTTATAGAGACCCCAGACAAGTCATCCAGGCCCCCGGGGCACCCTGATGGAGTGTCCGGATTCCATGACGTACTGGCCAAACACAGCCATCATTACTCCATATTCCAAAGTGAACAGGAAGCCCTACTTGTAATTTTCCCAACTCTAAACCCGCAGTGGGATCAGCTAGACCACCAAGGAGCCAGCTCTGTCACCTCCCTCCCACTTGACACCAGGTCCTCTGGCACAGGGGCCACAATCTCTACATTCTCTATATGACCCTCCCCGAGTACTTCCTGTTGTTCTAAGAAACTTTGAACTAAAACAGGCGGGAGGCTGGAATGGAATCCTGCTCAGACAACCCCGATCCAGGGCCCCAAAGGGAAAAGACAGCCAGGGAGGGTATGACTTGCTGGGAGCCAGCAGCCAAGACAGAAAGAAGAGACCCTGGCAGCCATCAGTTTCACACAAGACCCAATCATGTCCCCTTCACATGGCTAGTATGAGGCCAGCTGTTCCAGCTGTTCTAAGTACACAGTAGGTGCTTATGAACCCCCCTCCCAATCTTCTTAAGGGAAAAAACACAGTTCTTGCTAGCTCTCTGCCATGTCTAGCATCTATGGCTGCAGATATCATGTAGACACTTAGGTGAAGCCCGGGTGATGGTATACACCTGTAATGGCAGAACAGGAGGCTGAGCCAGAAAGATTGTGAAGTATGGGCTAGCCTGAGTTACAAAGGCTAAAAAAATAAATAAATTAGTGTCTGGGGCTGCTGCCCAGTTTGTAGCATGCTTGCTACCCAGTTGGTAGCATGGTGGCCCAGGGTGGCACACAGCTGTAAAACCAGCACTTGGAAGACAGCAGGAGGAGGATTAGAAGTTCAAGGTCATTTTTGGCTATTTGGTAAGTTCAAGGCCAGCCTGGGCTACACCTCTAAATAAATAAAGCCTTAGGTGGGGAAAGTTCTAGTTGAAGGTCTTCTTCAGGGAAGGGGTCTTCTTAATGAATCCCGGTACTGGATGCTCTCAGGCAGGTGAGTTACCCTCCTGATGCCTCTGTTTCTTCCTGTGTGAGTTGAAGCTGCTACCAGCACCCATGTCACTGAATGCATGAGGGTGTGGAGGAAATGTCAGAGGCTTCAGCATACCTGGTATACAGCAAGTGCCTACTAAGTGTCATGGCCATCATGAAAAATCCACAAGCCTTCAGTACACCTGGTATACAGCAAGTGCCCACTAAGTGTCATGCTCATCACGGAGAATCCCAGCTCACTCAGGAGCCTAGAAATCCCACCTTGGCTTAACTCCAAGGCTGGATCTTGAGGATGTAGCCAGGTAGAGTGCCAGCCCCAGCCCCCCCCCCCGCCCCCAGTTCCAGGGATGGAGGAAGTACCACCTTCTATCTAGCTGGAGGAAGTTCCCGTTCTGGACTGCGGATCTGGGGGAATCTGGATTTTGTTTTTTTGTTCTTTTAATCCAAGCAGAGAGATCCAAAGATCAGAGTTCTGCCCGCCCTTGTAGGCTCATTGCCCAGACCTGGCTGAAACCAGCACTTCACCCCCATGTGTGACATGCTCTGCCAGGGCCCAGAGAAGCTCACAGACTCTGAGCAGAACATCCCTGCCCTAACATCATTGAGTGAGCCTATCTCAAAAAGAAAGAAAGAAAGAAAGAAAGAAAGAAAGAAAGAAAGAAAGAAAGAAAGAAAGAAAGAAAGAAAGAAAGGAGAAAAAGAAAGGAGAGAGAGAGAGAACAATACAAGCAGACACCCTATGTATGTACATACTTTCTATTTTTATTTAAAGGAAGACCTATCACTCCAGAGGCAGAGGCAGGCGGATTTCTGAGTTCGAGGCCAGCCTGGTCTACAGAGTGAGTTCCCGGACAGCCAGGGCTATACAGAGAAACCCTGTCTCAAAAAAATCAATAAAATAAAATAAAATAAATGAAGACTATAAGTTTGAGGCCAGCCCGGGCTACATCTTGAGAATCTGTTTGTAAAGAAAAACAAAAACTTGGAAGTTAATTCATGCTTCCTTCAGTTCTGTTTGTTTGTTTGATTCTCTTTCTTTCTCTCTTTCTCTCTTTCTCTCTGTCTCTTTCTTTCTTTCCTTCATGTATGTGAGTACACTGTAGCTCTCTTCAGCCACCCCATAAGAGGGCATCGGATCCCATTACAGATGGCTGTGAGCCACCATGTGGCTGCTAGGAATTGAACTCAGAACTTCTGGAAGAACAGCCAGTGCTTGTAACCGCTGAGACATCTCCCCAGCCCCTTCCATCAGTTTTAAAAAGAACATTTCTGTCTTCCAACTCTTGCCACTTGGCACCCAGCATCTGGGAATCCCAGGCAGAGAGGTTCCAGGAGGACTATGGAGTCCTTCCTCCATTGCCTATCAGCCACATTTATGACCTCCGTTTCCTGATGGCTTGTTTTGTGGTGATTTACCCACCAGTCTTATCACCTAAATGTCAGGGACAATGTCTGACTCATGTCACCGCCTCCCACAACCTTGGCACTGAAACTCAAAACACACTTGATGGGTAAAAGCCACCAGGAGCCAGAGCCCAGTGTTCCTGTGACCCCGTTCTATTGATTCTTACTTCTCTGTCCCCAAGGTGCCTAGGATGGTCTCCTGACCCTCAGCAACTTATTCCTGCCCTGTAGACCTCCTTCTTCACTGAGCCCTGCCAGGAATCAGTTTCTCTCCTAGGGAAACAACTACCTGAAGCCATGGCTAAGGTAGGGCTGACAGGGCTCAGGCAGGGATGAGAGTGAGGTCTTTGTCTCTAGACACAAAGCCCAGTTTGTGATGGCTGGGCGCAATTCTGGGCAAGATGCCACGGGGGACAGACAACCACGGCAGAAAGTGTGTGCAGGAATAGGCATCAGTTCCCCAGGCCGCCTGCCCAGGAAACAGGTCTGTGATGGCCTCCCCCACCCACGCCTTGGAATGAAGAAGTAGGAAGGGAGTCATTGAACCGCGAGGTCGAGGGAGGTGGGGGGGACAGTGGATATTTCCAGAGCGTGTGGGTTTGTGGCCAAGGGCAAGGGCAGCTGGGAAAGTGTCCCTGCTGTCACTCAGCGCACAACTCAAACCAACTTGCCCCCCTCCCCCCACTCTACCCGGGGACAGAGACAGGCAGGAGGGCCCAGGTCATAGCATGGCAGAGGCGTCCAAACCAACCAGACACATCTTCCCAATCAACAGAGGGGAGCTCTGAGACCTGGGAAGAGAATGACTTGTGCAGCAAAATGGCACAGCCCTCCCCAGCTGGAGACAAGCTGGTGGCTTAAGAGCTGGTGCCTGGCCTTCAGCCAAGTGTCATCTCAGGCCTGAGGTGGCTCTCTGTACACGAGCAAACCAGAAGATGTGATAGAATGGCACCTGGAATGCCAGCACTCAGGAGGCAGAGGCAGGAGGATGGCAGCTACTTTGAGGCCAGTCAGGACCACAGAACAAGACCCTATCTCTAAAAAAGGAAACAAGAAAACCAATTCCAGATCCTCAAGAGAGTCCTTTAATCCTCTAGCTCCTCCTGATCCAGCTCTGACCCCTTCCTGTTTGAATCCCACACACCAACCCGAGCGTCTTCCTTTTCTTGCTGCCACAGGACTTTGGCATGTGCTGTGTTCTCTATCCAGACCACTCTTCTGCTAGTCTCAACTCTTAGGTCCTTCAAGTCTGTTTGCGTGTGACATTTTCAAGTGCCTCCCCCTTCCAGGAACCCTCATGGCAATGCAGTGACTTTTTCCCAGAATCCTTAGCTTTATTTGACCTTCTGTGGCACATGTCTGTGAGCCCCCGAGGACAGGTTTGGCTTGGCTCTGAGAGCTGATGTATCTTTGGCATCTATAACACTGTAGGACACATAGTAGGTACTCAATAAACATTTGCGAAAGTGTAGCCCACCAGGGAGATGGGTCAGTCAGAAAAGGGCTTTCCACATAAGCACCTGAGTTCTGAGCCCTAGCCCACATATAAAAAGCTAGGTATGGTGGCACATATTTGTAACCCTAGTGTTAGGAGGGTGGTAATGACAGGTGGATTCCTGGGTCTGGAAGACGTTGTGTCAATCAGTAAGATGGAGAAAGATCCAGAAAGATACCTAATGTCAACCTGTGGCCTCTGCATGCACATGTGACCCAGGAGGCATCACTACACATAGATCAAAATGATTTTTTTTATAAAAGATTTATTTTATGTATGTGAGTATACTGTCACTGTCTTTAGACACATTAGAAGAGGGCACCGGATCCCATTACAGATGGTTGTCCGCCACCATGTGGTTGCTGGGATTCGAACTCAGGACCTCTGGAAGAGCAGCTGGTGCTCTGAACTGCTGAGCCGTCTCTCCAGCCTAGGTAATTTAAACACTACCTGGGGATGTGTCTCAGTGGCTGCATGTTTGCTTCCATACACAAAAGGTTCTGGGTTGGAGAGTCAGCATATCTCCAAACAAAATGAATAAGGGAATAAAAAGAGGGAAAAGAACAGAATTGAACAAGAAATGATGATATAGCTGATTCTCCCTTACCCTGGACTTACTGCTCATCTTAACAGCTTTTTTTTTTTTGGACTTATGGATTTGTTTTGTTTTGTTTTGTTTTGTTTGTTTTTCATAAACTTTACTTAATGAACACCCTTGATCTGAAATTGTAGAATCTCACATGTTCCAAATTCAGGAGCAGTTCAGATTTCAAATTTTCCAATTAAAGATGCTCAACTGTAATGGAAAGAGTGCTGAGATCCTGGACGGTGGGACTATAGGGGGGCCAAGCCAAAGCCAAGTCATTAGCCCGGTGTGGTGGTGTGTGCCTTTAATCCCAGCACTTGGGAGGTGGAGGCAGAGTGAATTCCAGGACATCCTGGGATACATAGAGAGACCCTGCGTGAACAATAAAGATGGTGGGCTCTTCTTGTATTTTTTTAATTTTTATTATGCATTTCATAGCATGCTGCATAGCCTTCGAGCAGGAACAGATGACCACAGCTGAGTAATTTTTTTTTCATCAGCCAGGAAAATGTCTCCTTAGTCAATGTTCTCCAGGCCCCCCGGGCACATAGTAGCAATTGATTCCAGAGACAAGTCTATCAGGTTCCATCAAAAACCATTGGTACTAAACTCCAGCGATTCTTTTCTCCTTGCTCCCGTTGGTGAACTTGTGGATGTAAACAGTGGACACCTCAGAGATGATCAAGCACACCCCCATAATGGCGAGGCCAGGGAGCATTTCAAGCCACCTCTCTACACTGTTACTCACACTCCAAACCGTCACCAGCTCCACAGAGGTGACTTGGTTTCACCTCCCTTCCAACAGCATGTGGGAGAGGCAGTGGTGGTCTCTTCTTAAAAGATACAATCATTTTGGGACTTTAAAAGTCTGGTCTAGGGCACTTACAATAGCAGAAATAAAGGCTTGCATCCACCCAATAAATATTTACTTATATGAATACACTGTCACTGTCTTCAGACACACCAGAAAAGGGCATCAGATCCCATTACAGATGATTGTGAGCCACCATGTGGTTGCTGGGATTTGAACTCAGGACCTCTGGAAGAGCAGTCAGTGCTCTTAACCGCTGAGGCATCTCCCCAGCCCCTACAATTTGTTTTGTTTTTAGGCATTGTTTCAGGTAGCCTGGGCTGTCCTTGACCCAAGGATAACCTTGAACTCCTGATCCTCCTAAGACTGGCGTGACATGTGTCACAACATATGGTATGTGCAGTGCTGGGGCTTAAACCTGTGGCTTTGTACATGCCAGGCAAGCGTTCTACCTGCTAGGCTACAGCCCCAGCCCCCTGTCCAACCTTCTTGGGCTGGTGTACCTGTGCTACTACTGCTGCTGGCTGGGGCTCGGTGGGGGAGCAAGTGGCGGTTACAGGATATGGATGGTGTGAGCTAGAATAGGATATTATAGTAAATACTCCAGGAAGTGGTGACTGTTAAACCAGGCTAAAAATCAAAATGGAGTCAGTCAAGCTCCACATCCCGGAGCTAAAATTAAGCTGTTTTGTCCGGCCTTCCCAGAAAGGTTATTGGCGACAACAATCCAAGTTTCCAAACAGTCACATTTCCATGGGAAATTCTGAGAGAGATTTCTCTGCTTTAATCCTCACACAAAAGAGCCTGCCACAGCAGGATGTTCGCTCATCAGGCGTCTTCCTAGATCGCTTCTCTGGCCCCTGCTGGACAGGGGGAGGAACTAGGAAAAAACTGTGTGTGTGTGTGTGTGTGTGTGTGAGAGAGAGAGAGAGAGAGAGAGAGAGAGAGAGAGAGAGAGAGAGAGCGCATGGGTATGGGTATGAGTTTGTTTGCATGTGTGACTGTGTGAGTGTGTACACACGTGTTTGTACATGTGCGTATGCATTGTGAGCATGTGTGTGTACTGCATGTGCGTGAGTGTGCATATATGTGCGTGCATGCATGTGTGCATGCATGTGTGTATGAGTGTGGGGGCGTAGGTGTGAGTTTGTGTTTGCATGTGTGACTGTGTGAGTGTGTACACACGTGTTTGTGCATGTGCATTGTATGCATGCCTGTGTATTGCATGTGTGTGAGTGTGCATGTGTGTGAGTGTGCATGTGTGTATTGCGTGTATGTATGAGTGTGGGTGTGGGTGTGAGTTCGTGTTTGCATGTATGAGTGTGTACACACATGTTTGTGCATGTGTGTGCATTGTGTGCATGTGTGTATGTGCACATGTGCATGTGTGCGCCTGTGTGCATGTATGTGTGTGAGTGTGCATGTGTGTGTACACATGCATGTGTGTATATGAGTGTGTGTGCATTGTGTGCATGTGTGTGAGTGTGTATATGTACACTCATGTGTGTTTGGGTATGTGTGGAGGACAGAGGCCCATGCTTGGTGGTCCTCAGTCACTCTCCACATTACATTTTGAAACAGGGTCTCTCTCACTGACCCAGGAGCCCTCATCCATCCATCCAGGCTGGCTGCCCAGTCAACCCCAGGAATCCTCCCATCTTTACCTCCCCAGCACTGAGATGACCGTGCTCCCCCTGTTCTGCCACGCCCTGCTTTTCCTTCGGGAGTTAAGAATCCAAACTGGGGTCCTCTGGTTTTCCAGGGCCCAGCCCCTCCCATCTCTGCTTCTGCTCTGGTTTTCTTCACGCCTCCCTCTTCTGCTCAGCCACCCTCCTTTGTTCCGACTATTGGAACATTTATTCTGTTTTGTGGAATAAAGTGTTCCCTGATTCTAGAATTCAAAATGGGGGGGGGGAAGCTGAGTCTAGGGAGAGTGTTCACTCAGAGAATCGCTTTCTGTGGATGCATAAGGATTTGAGCTTAGACTGTAGCATCAACCCAAGTATCCAGGCAGAATATCGAGCACCTGGAATCCTAGGAGAAGCTCTGAGAGCCTCAGCTCAGTGAGAGACACTGGGATGGGGGATGAGATAGTCCATCGGGTAACGGCACTCACCACCAAGCCTGATGACCTCAATCCAATTCCTACCCCATTCCCAAACCCACGATTTAAAACAAAAGAACCAGCTCAAGGTAACCTTTGACCTCCACAAACACACTAGGAGTTGCCCCACAAGCCACACAATAAATAAATAAATGTTTAAGCCAAGCAGTGGTGGCACACACCTTTAATCCTAGCATCTGGGATGCAGAGGCAGGAAGATCTTTCTGAGTTCAAAGGCAGCCTGGTCCCAGAGTGAATTGTGGGACAGCTAGGCTACTCAGAGAAATCCTATCTCAAAAAGCAATCAAATAATAATTAATAATAATTAGTGTCTAAGGTCATCCTCAGCTATATCGAGGCCATCCTGGATACATAAAACCCTGTGTATAAAAAAATGAAACAAGAAGCTGATCGTCTCGGCACAGAGGATGATGGGAAACAACCCGTAAATGGAACTCAGTGTGCTGGATGCAGGACCACGTGCTTAGCTGACAGGAACACGGGGTCGGGTCCAACCTCACTTAGAGTGACAGGAAGCCAGCCCGGACAGTAGGGCTGTACATGAGAAGCAACTGAGCTGTCCTCCATACAAGGACTGAACTAAGAAGCCACACAGATCCATAGCCATCCTAGCTTGCTTTAAAACAGCATGACCATGCTAGGTGGTGGTCTCGTGTGCCTTTAATCCCAGCACTCGGGAGGCAGAGGCAAGCGAATCTCTGTGAGTTCGAGGCCAGCCTGGTCTACAGAGCAAGTTCCAGGACAGCCAGAGCTACACAGGGAAACCTTGTCTCAGAAAACAAACAAAAAAACCAACACCATGACCTGGGGAGGAAAGGACTTCTTTCACCTCAGAACTCAGATCCATCACTGTGGGAAGTCAGAGCAGGAAGCTGCTCATGGCTTGCTTAGCCTGCCTAGGGGTGGTACCACCCACAGTGGGCTAGGCCTTCCCTGTCAATCACTAAGTAAGAAACAGCCCCACGGGCCAATGAAGGCATTTCCTCAACTGAAGGCTCCCTCTTCACAGAGGACTCCAGCTTGTGTAGAGTTGACAGAAAACTAACCATTCTGTAAGTACCACTCACCCAGGAAGGGGGCTGACTCCACAGCAATGTTGCGAAGAGAGTGGACAGACTCAGACCATTGGGTATCTCTTGCAGCAATATGCCCTTCACCCCGATACTGGGGACGGAACCCAGGGTCTCCTGCATGCTGGACAACTCTCCAGTGCTGGTCTACCCTGAGCACTATACCCAATTTGACATTTTGGAAAAGAGAAAACCATAAAGGATTCTCTCTCTCTTTCTCTATCTTCTCTCTGTGTCTATCTCTGCCTGTCTCCCTCTCTCTGTCCCTCTGTGTCTGTCTGTCTGTCTGTCTGTCACTGTGTCCCTCTGTCTGTGTCTGTCTGTCTGTCACTGTGTCCCTCTATCTGTGTCTGTCTGTCTCTCTGTCACTCTGTCTCTGTCTGTCTCTCTGTCCCTCTGTCTGTGTCTGTCTGTCTCTCTGTGCCTCTGTCTGTGTCATCTGTCTCTCTCTGCCCTTCTGTCTGTCTCTCTCTGTCTCTTTCTTAATCCCTCTGTGTCTGTCTGTCTCTCTGTCCCTCTGCCTGTGTCGGTCTGTCTGCCTCTCTGTCCCTCTGTGCCTGTCTGTCTGTCTCTGTCCCTCTGTGTCTGTCTGTCAGTCTGTCTCTCTCTTTCTCACTTAACAAGTACTCTAACTGAGCTACATCCCAGCCCTCATTTTTTTTTTCTTACTTTTCCTTTTGAGACCGCATCTCAATAGGCTGCCCAGGCTGGCCTTCAACCTGCATTGTGGCCCAGCATAGCCTGGATCTCTACCTCCTGTTCTGTTTTAGACCGAGCCTTGATGTGCATCCCAGGCTGGCTTTGAACTCTCCATCCTCCTACCTAACCCCCCTGAATACCGGGATCACAGATATGCACTACCACAGGATATACCCTAGTCAGATTACAAATGGGCCCAGAGTCGTGACGTTTTTGCCTTAGGTGTGGTAGCTACACGGCTTTACACATTTGCCACAGCCCATAAAAACGTGTGTGAAGAAAAGGGGTGAATTTCAGGAGGTAGAAATTACACCTCCATTTTTTTTTTAATTAAGAAAAATGAGCTCATGTTTCTTGCTGAAGCCTTACATCAGGTTACACAGAAAGATAATGTGGGTAATTTAATGCAAAATGCTCCAAAGGGAGAACGTGGGTTATTTTAGATCGCTTTTTAAAAATATCCCCTAACAAAACTCCTTAGGAGTGGTTTTAAGTAGTGCAGGCATTGCAAATAAGTATAGGTTGGCACAACGCTGGAAGCACGATGCTGGAGCCTGAGGAAGGCTCGTGAATCTGGGGCCAGCCTAGGTCTCCACAGTGAGACCTTATCTTAAATCCACCAATCAGCTGAATAGAGCTGGGTAGCTGTCCTAGTTAGGGTTATTGTGGCTGCGATGCACCGTGACCAAAAGCAACTTGCGGAGGAAAGGGTTTATTTCGCTCACACTTCCGTAGAACTGTTTATCACCAATGGCAATCGGCAGGAACTCAGACAGGGCAGGAGTCTGGAAGCAGGAGCTGATGCAGAGGCCATGGAGGGATGCTGCTCACTGGCTTGCTCCCTGTGACTTGCTAAGCCTGCTTTCTTACAGAACTCAGGAGCACCAGCCCAGGGATGGCCCCACCCACAGTGGGCGGGGCCCTCTCCCATCTATCACTAATGAAAAAAATGACTGACAGGCTTATTTACAGCTGGTAGACATTTTTTGGTACATCTTTTGGAGGCATTTTCTCAGTTGAGGTTCTCTCCTCTCTGCCGACATTAGCGTGTGTGAAGCTGGCATAAAGCTATCCGGCATGCCTGTAAATCACAGCATTTGTGAGATGGAGACAGGAGGCTTACTCCCCAGGTCCCATGAGGTTAAGAGAGAAACCAGTCTTACGGTTGTATACACACACACTAAATAAATGTAATAAATTTGTTGTTGTTGTTTCCAAGATAGAGATTTTTTTGTGTGTGTAGCCCTAGCTGTCCTGGAACTCATAAAGATTTGCCAGCCTCTGTCTCCCAAGTTCTGGAATTAAAGGTGTGAGCCACTGTGTCCAGCAATTAAAAAAAAAATAATAAAGGTAAACAAAAAGAAATATATTCTTTTGAAAGGGGAAATGACAGGAAACAAATGCAGGAGAACCACGGTGAGTTAGAGGCCAGCCTGTGTCGTGGAGGGGAAAGAAGGGGAGGAGGGAGGGAGGGATTGGAACAGTTTAAAGCAGATGACCAGGGGCTGCTTGCTGCTTCCGGTTGGATATACGGTGGGCATTTGTTGCTGAGTCCTTTCCCCTAGTACCAGTGCTTTGGGTTAAATGCTGTACTATACAACAGAGGGCATCCTGTCTGACCCACAGTAATTACTCAAACTGGGACAGCCTCTCCCTCCTCCACCGGTCAAATGCAAATCACCTGCCCTCCCCAGGGTACTTCTTCAGAGCAGTGCTTTTTCCAAACCAGGCTGAGGCTCCATGAGACATGGCCAGGATAACCCCATCACTGGCATGGGTAGCTCCCCATCACCTGCATGGGTAGCCCCATCACCTGCATGGGCCAGGAGCTCAAAGGAATAGAGCCCTTCCTCAGCAGTCATCCTCAGAATGACTGACAGTAGTACATAGGGCTGGGCAAACAGTAGGCACTCAATAATTACCCTTTGGGGGGGGCACAGTATACATACACACACATACATACACAGATGCACACATGTCCACATGCAGTAAATAAATGGAATAAATTTGTTGTTGCTGTTTCCAAGATAGGGCTTTTTTGGTGTAGCCCCAGCTGTCCTGGAACTCATAGAGATTCATCAGCTTCTGTCTCCCAGTGACAGGAGATAGCTGTAGCCCTGAGACCCGATCCAGCTCCTCCTAATCTCCCGTGTGGACGAAGGAACCAACTGCTGCATGATGATGCCAAACTGTACCCAGCTGAGAAAAGGCGTGGCTAGACCCAGCTTCCCCTCCCCCCGCCCCCGGGAAAGGAAATATTGACCCCAGGACCCATGTCCTGTCCACAGCCTCCAAATTTAGATTAGAGGATAGCTTCCCTTCCTGGCTGCTGTCTGTCCCTGTCAGGAGTGTGTCCTACGCTGCTGCCTGGCAACAGAATGTGTACTGTTGGCTGCCCAGGCAACCACGGCTTGCTCTGCCTTGGGCTTCTGGGAGTTCCAAACAGGACAGTCCCTCAGCTTGTGCTAAGGTGGCTGGAGACACCTGTGCGACAATGGCAGTGGCCTGGGAGGAGTATTTCCGCCTGGTCTTCAGCGAGAAAGTGCAACCGTGAGTGGTCCAAGAGAGGCTGAATGGGGAAGATGGAGGGAGAGCGAGCTGAGAGGCCATCCCTTCTTCTAGGGTCCCTGCAGCCCCATTCCTTTGGGCAGTTTGGTTGCAAAAGCCCTAAGAGAATGTGTAACTGAGATAGGTCTCCCCTCCAAGGTCTCAGTGAGCAGGTTAGAGCCCAGCCTCTAAGCTTCTGTGATGACTTGCATGCTCCTGCCTCCAGCCTTGGCCAGTATCTCAGAGATGAACTCCTTGAACCAGAGTGGAAAGGAATATTTACCTGTGAGCTGCTGGCCAGCAGAGAAGCTGCATTTTAAGGATGTCAGCTCTGTGGTGTATTGTCTGCAGATCCTGAGACCTGTATCTGTCAAGTTGGGGCAGGGGTGGGGGCGGGGGCAGGGGCGTGATGACTCTTCTGATGAGGGGCTGGGTGAGCCTTGTTGAATGAGATGTCAGACTCTCTTTGACTCCCTCCCATCTCACCAACCCCTGGGAGAGCTGGGCTCCCACAGCCAGCCTCTCTTGGAGCACTCCCCACGAAGAAACGCTCCCAGTTTGGGTGGTCAGAGCAGGAACCCGTCCAAACCATCTCACCTGGTCATCCTACAGACATCCCTCAGAGGGACATCCTTCCAGCTGCTGAGGTCCCTGTCACCCCTCTCTTATCCTGCCCTGTTCTGTTGGCTGACGGCTGTACCAAGTGGGTCCATCCTTACCTCCCCATTATGCCTACCTGGATGAGAATGACATCCTTGCCAGAGCATCCTAAGCCCCCCATCATGAGCACTCACTGTCCCCAAGCTCCTCACGGCAGCCACAGGGGTTTTCTCAAAACTTGCCCATGTTTCTCATCTCTGGCCAGGGTCACGGCCAGTGTTTTGGGTTATGACCATTGTTTTCTTTCCCCGTGGCCTGCCACAGTCTGCCACAGAGCCCTGAATGGCTCTTAGTGTCAACCTGCCGTCTCCTTTCTCCTTTAAGTCACCTTCAACGTACTCCGGTGCTTGCTGGGAGCCTGGGTGTTTCTTAGCCGTTCCATTGACCTGGACTCTGTCCCCTAAAGTTGTCAGTACAATGGCATCTTTCAACCAGACAGACTTTCTGACTCCATGTTGAAAATAGTCCTCTAGTCTACTGACTTTTTTTTTAGGTTTATTTATTTTATTTATATGAGTACACTGTCACTGTTTTCAGATGCACACCAGAAGAGGTCATCAGATCTCATTACAGATGATTGTGAGCCACCATGTGGTTGCTGGGATTTGAACTCAGGACCTGTGGAAGAGCAGTCAGTGCTCTTACCCGCTGAGCCATCTCTCCAGCCCCGTCATATTGACTCTTATATCCCAGGCAGGGCTCACTGGGACCGGGCAGTGCTTGCTATTAGTGTCCATCTTAGCTGTCTGTGCTCCTCGGGGGAGTACAGCTCCCAGGAACACGGGTTTCTGTTTGTCTGTCTGTCTTGATGGTCGCACCCTCTGTGACAAGGACATTGCCTGGACAGAACAGGAACACAGCAAACTTGTGAACAAATTAAAAATCCAGAGTGCCAGCCCCATGCTTGTCATCCTAACACTCAAGAGGTAGAGGCTTCAAGACCAAGAATTCAAGGCCAGCCTGGCCTACATGAGACCATTTAAAACAAAAGCAAACTGACTCTGTAGGTTGTGAGTGAGGCCATCTCAGTCACACACACACACACACACACACACACACACACACACACACACCCTCCCCAGGGAGTCTGCCCCCTCTTCTCGTTAACTCCTCCCCTTTGGCTCCCTCCAGGAAGCCACTGGAGCAGACTGGGGATGACAGTTCGGTCTTGCAGCTTATATTGGAGAAGAAGGAAGAGTTAGCAGTTGCGGACCTGGGTTTGCAGGCCCAGAAGAAGGTGAGCCTCAGTTGCTAAAATCTGAGGGTTCTTCAAACACACACACTGGTGGTGCCCAATGTGGGTTATACAGTCTAGGGTGGGTCTACACTGAGCTCCGATGCCCTTATCTGTCAAAGGAAGATGGTGTGCGAATGCTCGGTACAAACGTGCATGTGTGCATTGAGCACCTACTGGCCATTGACCTCCATTGTTTCACAGTCTAGAGAGGAAAATAGGTGCCGGGGTAGAGGTTGCTGGACGGGAAGGCACTGGGGCTCTCAGACTCTGGGGGTGGGTGTGGGTGTGGGGAACCTCTAGACAGGCAAGGCTTCCTGGAAGAAGACTCCGTTCAAGGACAAAGCTCAGAGTCATAGGGTTTAGCAGTTAACAGCACTGACTCTTACAGAGGGTTCCAGTTCAAGTTCCTGCACTCATACCAGGTGGCTGGCAACACACTGCAACTCTAGCTCAGAGGGAGGGGGCAGCGCCCCTTCTGGCCTCTAAGGGCACTACACTCACATGCACACATCCCTCCCAGAAATACACACAATTTAAAACATAAAAATATTTATTTATTTATTTATTTTTAAAAGCTCAGGGAGTCAGGTAGCTGGAACATGGAGTATCTAGAGGGAAAGAGGTTGAGGGGGGCGGGGAATAAACGGGTCCACTAGCATTGGGGGGGGGGTGAACAGACACACACCTCTAACTGCATCCCACTCCAAGGAATACCGCAGCACGATAGAGTCCGTGAACCAGCGCTGGAGAGAGCTGGAGCAGAAAGGGCAGGAGCTACAGGGCTCTGTCATCTCCTATGACAAATTCCTGAAGGTCAGTGGAGGCTGAGGGCCAGAGGCAGGTTGCAGGGGGGTCCTGTTTGCCACTCTAGAGTAGCTCCAACTAGGAAAGCCACGTGGGTGATGATACTGGAGGGTGGTGGTGGTGTGCAGATCCGGGTTGTCAGAGGACTGAGGAGGTGCAAGGACCTCGAATCCCAGCTCCTGTGGCTTAGAAGTGCAAATGTTGTGGTTTGGTGAAGGCTGAATAGCACCGCAAGCCCCAAGGTTCTGAGGCTTCCCCTGATCGCCACCCACCCGTCCTTCCCAGGAAGTTGAGGCCCGGCGTGCAGCACGGAAAGCCATAGAGGAGCGGAAGATAACTAGCAACCTGGACGCAGAGTTGAGGCGGCTGCGTACACAGCTGAAGGAGCTGCGGCTGCAACGCGCGCGGCTGCAGCGGAAAGTGCAGCGCCTGGAGCCCTGCGAGCGCATGCTGAAGCGAGCCCTGGAGAAGCGGCCTGTGGTGAGCAGGGCTGAGGGCCTGGGAACCGCTTTGTTTTCCCGAACTCTGACAGTAGACAAGAGACAGCACTCACCGAATACTAGGGACCTGCTTGGTTCTCAAGGCATCACCTAAATCAGGTCAAATGGATCCTGTTATTGTAGACCTTATTTTACATGTCAAAAAAAAAAGTTGCAGGAAGTTCATTAGTACTCAAGATCATGATGTTAAGCAGGTGTGCGTGTGTGTGCTTGTGTGCGGGGGGGGGGGGGGGGGGCGTGACGGCGACAGCATGAGGACAGACAATAATATAAATTTTATTATTTGTGGAAGGTTAGATTTTGGGGGAGAAATGTATGTGTGTTGGTTTATGAGACAGGTTTGATTGATTTGATTTGATTTTTGAGACGTGAGAATATAGCCCAGGCTGGTCTTGTACTCCTTACATAGCCAAGGCAAACCTTCAACTCTTGGGGATTTGGGGTTGGGGGGGGGGTTTCTGTATAACCCTGGCTGGCCTTGAACTCAGAGATCCGCCTGCCTCTGCCTCCTGAAGTGCTGGGATTAAAGGCATGTGCCACCACTGCCACCATGCTCAGCTCCATAGAGGATGGGGCGTGGGAGGGGGGTCGTTGAGACAGAGTCCCATTCTGTAGCCCAGGCTAACCAGGTACTTGATCTGTAGTGGAGGCTGGTCTTGAGCTTGAGGCAACTCTCCTGCCTCAGCATCCCCAAGTGCTGGCATTCCAGGCATCAGCCACCAAGTTCTCCCAGTCAACAACAAAGTGGTGTCTAGCCAGCTTAATTAGCTAGGTTTGATCATGGAGTGGGGTAGGACACGAACAGGGAAGGCCATTTCAGGGCCTGAGATGTCCCATGGCACACCTGGACTGAGGACACCCCCCAGGGTGTGTTGGCAAGCCAGGTGGGCAGGGAAGGAGGATTGGAGGCCATGTGAGTTCCCCTCTTCAGTTTCAGGAGGTTTCCGACCTGGTGGCCCGCTTCGAGAGCCTGGTAAGCACAAAGGCGGCACTGAAACTGGCGGAGCAAAAACGACTGGTGGAGATGGAGTCGACCCGTGCGCAGCTGCTTAGTTTGCAGAGTGAGAAGCAGGATGAGATGCTGAGTCTGAACCAGCAACGGACGCAACTGGTGGAGCAGTTGGAGGCGGCGCGTGAACACAGACAGCAGTGGGTGCGCGTCCCCGGGGGCCCACCCACTCTGCTAGTAGGGGTGGGGTGGGGGTTAGAGACAGTGCTTGTGTTACCGCTCTGCAGAACACCTGGGTGCACCTGTTAGGCAGATATAGGGCCTCCCCGACCCTAGGACCAGGTCCCCAATTCAATGGCGATCTGGGCGTGCGTTCCACAGGAATCTAAGTGGATCGAAATTCTGAACTCAGCATCGGAAAAGACGCTGCTCTTGGGACGTGCTAGGATGGCTGTGCTCAACCTGTATCATCTTGTTCGCCTGCAACAGGGTCGGAGGCAAACCCTGGATGTGAAGGACGTGGAGGGGCAGCTGGAGGAGGTGAGGAGCTCTCCATTGCTCACTGCTCAACACTCCTTTTGGGAAAGCCCACTGTTGAGACACCTACAGCTTAAGGGCCCTTTACAGGTAGTGCCCTACTATGCAGCCAGAAAACCACACTCAGCTCCCAGGACTGTAGCCACCAGGTGGCAAGTGTGTCTCATGCAGTGTTGGTTAGATTAACGGAGGCCAGTGTTTGATCATGAGTTGCGCTAATCCTTGGGATAACAAATCCAGGGGGTCTCTCCTGCCCCCGTCTCAAGGCCAAGAATCACTATCAGGCTGGCCAGAACAGAGAACTGTCACCATCCTCCCTGTCACTGCCACGGCAAGGGATGGCTATTCTGCTTTTTTCCTTCTTTGTGTTATGGCCTCAGTGTTTACCCACGTGATGGACATGAAGAGGCTCGCACAGGCTGCTGTACATGTGCTGCACCCAGCTCCTGGTGGTGGGGCTGTAGGTGTCCGTTCATTTCCTATATGTGAGCAATTAGCACAAAACGAAAAGATGCTATGTCGATGAGGTTACAAGCCAACAAGCCAAGCCTGATCCAAGGGAGACATGACCTGACATGGGTGGGACACCAGGCTGGCAGGGAGCCAGCTGGAAAGCTGCCAAGTGTCTGGTTTAGATTCCTTCAGTGGCTGGGCAAGGAAGTGTACACACCTTTAAACCCAGCATTCAGGAGGCAGAACCAGGCGGAACTCTTGAGTTTGAGGCCAGCCTGGTTTACAGAGCGACTTCCAGGACAGCCAGGACTGTATAGAGACCCTATACAGTCTAAAAGAAAAAAATTCTGTGTTATACACTATCATTTTCAACACTTAGGGAACTGAGGCAGGAGGAATGCCATGAGTTAGAGGCCAAGTTTGAGTTGTACTTTTACCAATAAACAGAACAAAGGATACTTTTAGGAGGCTGGGCTAGACACGATCAGTGCCTCTCCAGTGGGGGCTCCAGCCCCGCCCCTGCCCTGCCTCCGTGGGGGTGGGGAGAGGATGTACTCTGGCCATGTCATCTCTGCCCCCAGGTGAAGCGGTTTATCATGAGCATCTCAGCCACACTGGCCAACCTTGCCCAGGCTCAGCCTACAGCTACTGCCTCCTAATCCGGCCTGGCGAACAGTGAAGGGGACCTGAGGGACCAAGTCCCACATTTCTTGGTGTGCAGGCTCAACGTAACCGCTCTCTGACTATCCTTTCTCCTGGGCAAGACAGAGCGATGATGCCTCGCACCATCTTGAGCCTTCCATGGGACATTCAGTATGAACTCAGTTAAGTAGACAATGGGGTTGACAGCTGGGCTGGTCACTCCATCCACCACAACAGGCTTGGGGACAGGCCTCTCCCAGCTGGCTGGGGGGGGGGGGCATTGGACAAGCTCAGACGGGGCCCAGTGCACTCCAAGATGTGCACTTGCTATGTACAGTGGATCTGAGCAGCAGGGGATTATTGGTACCATCTGCTCTTCGGGCCCAACAGGGTAGTCCCCAACGTGTGCCTGACCTGCACTGGGATCCGGCTACTGGAGGATGCTTGACACACACACACATACAGGACCTCAAGCAAGAGGTGGGAAAAGCCACCAGCAGAACGGAGGACCCGAGGGTTGGCACAGGCTGCTTCTCTCTTCCACGTGAAGAAGGGCAATGCCACCACAGCCTTTCTCTGCCCTGCAGCAGTCCTTGGGTGACTCGTTTTTCTCATCTCAGTGATCAGGAGGGACATGCAGGCATGGCCACCTGCTCTCAGCCTCAACAACATCTGAGACACCTTCCAACAACATCCTGAGGAAGCCACGCTCCTGGTCTACTAGAGGCAGTAAAGTTTATTACATTAAAACTCAATGCTGGGTCAGAGGCATCCACACGGCCCTGATCTCTGAACCCTGAAGGTGTGGAACCAGAAGCTGCTGTGACTTGCAGGGTCAGGACTTGGGTCTGCCTGCTTTGCATAGCTAGACTCCTATGCATCCCAGTCAAAAGCAGCTGTTGCTTTCTGTGGCCATATGGCACTGCTCCTCACAGAGCAGCGCCTGTGGAAGGATCTTCCAACAGCACATGGACATATGTCCCTGACGTCCACACCCGGGGCTACCAGGAAGCCCCAGGGCTGCATCTGGCTCCTCACATCCTTTTCCTCATCTTGCCCTTCCTGGAGGGCGCACCCCGGCCAAAGGCGCCCTGGCGCAGCTCCTGGGCTCGGCGGCGGTTGCGTGCTGAAAGCTGCTTCAGGCCCCCTCGCTGCAGGAAGCGCTGCTTCTGGGCTTGCCGGCGCTGCTTGAGGATTTGCTCCTTGGTCTTGAGTTCCGAGCGCATGCGGCCTGCGGGTACACTGGAAGCTCGGGGCTGGGATGTGCCTGTCAACACAGGGATTTGGGGGGAGCTCAGCCTTGGACCCGTGTTTATCCCTGTGCCTCACCGTGCCTGACTTTCTTCCTGTTCACACCATACCACCTGCCCTGCCCACCTTGACTACGACCTCGCTTTCCACCTCTGCGGGGCCCAGGGCCTCGCTGGTTGGATGGCCCTTCTTCTTCGGAGTCCCGGTCATCAATTTTCTGCTTCTGCTTCCACTTCTGGTAGCTGAAAGCCTCGTTAAGGAAGTAACAAGTAGCACCCAAGTTGGAGAAAGGCCCCTTATTAGGGGGATGCTGAGGGAGCCACTGGGTCCCATCACAAGCGCAGCCCCCCCTCCTATAGGAGCAGCAGCAAGACACCTGCCCCCGCCCCCAGGCGCAGCCCCTCCTATAGGGACAGCAGCATGACACCCGGCCCCGCCCCTAGACCCGGCCCCCTCCTATAGGAGCAGCAGCAGGTAGCCACCTGGCCCTGCCCCTCCGCATCCCAACCTCTCAGGATACAGATCCCGCTTATAAGAACTGCTGATAAACCGGCCGCTCTCCGTCTTGATCTTTTTCTTGTCTTCTTGGCCTGACTGCCCCACAAACCGCTTCTTCTTCCGGTCCCTGAAAGTGAGATGGGAGCTTCTACTTTGAGGAACCCGTCCCCTCACTTATGGGTCAAGTGTAGTCAGTAGAGGATTAAAGGGAAACAGCCAGCCACACCAGCTCTGCACTGGACACTCAGTTCCTCCACCACCTCTTCACCTTCCCTGGACAGCCCAAGTCTCAAAAGGAGCACGGGAGTTGGAGACTCGGAGCTCAAGCCCCACAACACATTCGAGCCCCGTGTGCGTCGGGGGAATGGCATCAGCATTCTTGTGGGCATAGCAGGTAAGAGGCTACCGAGAAAGGCCAGCTCCCAGGGACGGAGTCGCCATCTTGCTCTGAGCAGTCAAAGGGTGACACAGAAGGCCACACCTGGTGGCACAGGGACTGGTCACTCACCACTTGAGCTGCTGCTGCCCCCGGCTCATGTTCTGCGCTTCATCCCCCATCAGGTCCAGGACTGCACCAGCCACCTGCTGCTCGAAGGCCCCTCCAGCCCCACTGACACTCAGCCTGCAGGGTCAAGTGGGAGATTTGATTAATGGGGCCCAGAGCCTCTGTCCACCCGACGCTGGGTCCTAAGCTCACACTCACCCCCGCTCACTGTCGAAATCCTTGGGCCGGTAGGGGACATAAAACTCCTGGTCTCGCTGACGGGTCTCTATCCTCCGCCTCTTGGCTCCTTGGCTGGGTCCCGGCCTTAGCCGTTTCTGGCCCACGACTTCTGTGAAGACACCCTAGCAAGCAGAGGCCCAGTGTCACCCTTGTGGTCATGAACCTGGCCCACTAGAACCAAGGGGCCAGGACTTCCCCTTTCTTCTGCCAGAAGGTATATTCCCCATGTCCTCACCTGCACGCAGTGACCCCTGCAGCGCAGGCAGGAGGGGCGGGGCTGCTGCTGGCAATATGCCACCAGGCCCCAGTCCCAGCCCTGACCACACCTGGGGCTGGCTCCTTTTGTTCAAATAGGATGCACCCAGAGTTTTGCAGCTGGGCCTTCAGACCATGACTCTCCCTGCCTCACTGAGATAGGAGGGGCCACTGCCACGCGGGTGCAATACCACCCTCCAGCCCCAAGGGGCACGTCTCCCACAGGACCTCAGGCTGAGCCGCTTTGCCAAGGGGCACATCTCCCACAGGACCTCAGGCTGAGCCGCTTTGCCAAGGGGCACGTCTCCCACAGGACCTCAGGCTGAGCCGCTTTGCCAAGGGGCACATCTCCCACAGGACCTCAGGCTGAGCCGCTTTGCCAAGGGGCACGTCTCCCACAGGACCTCAGGCTGAGCCGCTTTGCCACAGCCCAGGCCATGACATCTGGGAAAGGGGTTCTGTCTTTTTTCTTAAGATTTTTCTGTGTGTGTGTGTACCTACACAGGGGTGCTGGATCCCTGAACTGGAGATACAGGCAGTTGTGATCATCTAATGTGATGCTGGGAACTGAACGCCAATCCCCTGTCACAGCAGAGTGTCTCAGTACGGAGACTTGCTGTTAACAGGCTGGCCCTGAATTTTCAGAGATGCAAAAGCCTGTGCTGTCCAAGTGCTGGTATCAAAGGCGTAAGCCGGGACAGCTAGTGTGGCATGGACTTCTAACTGCTGAGACAGCTCTTTGGTTATCCCAGACTACCACTCTGTAGCTTTGGCTGGCTTTGAACTTGTGGTTGTCCTCCTGCCTTCGTCTCCATACCGCCCCCCCTTGTGCAGACTGAGAAGGTGCCCCACTTTCACAGACTGCATGGGGAGATGGGGCTGCACCACTGCCTGTCCCGTGGGCTTCTGGGATCCAGCTGTGTGTCCCCAGCACCAGCTGCCCCTGCAGCCCGCACCTCTACAGTCTCAACCATGTCATCGTCCTCCTCTTCCTCCTCCTGAGGCAGCTCCCTCTGGGGGGCTGGGTCAGCTGGGCCTTCCTGCCTTTCCTGGCGCCGCTGCTGGAAACTGGCAACAGCTTTCCGGTCCCTCTGCCGCTTGGCACGCATCATTTGGCTGCTTGGGTCCTTGCTGGAGGCATTGATCTCAAAGATGGTCTATAAAAGGACGCCACATTTATCAACTAATACCCACCTATCCCCAGCCCTACCCTAAGCCAGCTGTGACCTGTATGCGTGCTCCTCAAGTCTTCACTGTGGGAGGTGAGACCCTAGATATCAGCTACACACAATTAAGAGCTAGTCCCAGAGAAAGTGGGTGTCTTGCCAAGGCCACACGGCCAGGAAAAGCCAGAACCCGGACCTCAAACTGAGGGCACTGGGCTTGGAACCAATGGTTACTAGTTTACCCGTGACACTCTCTTTTTGCCACTGGCCACGCGTTTGAGCTCTCCATGCCTGCCATGGCTTCTCAGGAGGAATGAACAGGTAAGGGAGACTCAAGGCTGGGGTGGGGATGGATGGCAGAGAACACACCACATCCCACAGGGGATTCAATCCATCTTTGAGTGGTGGGAAGTGGTGGCCTGCCATGGGTCACAGGAGTGCTTCAGATCAAGGGGTAAGGGGCCTATGAGTGGACAAGAGGACCATCATATCATGTGAGGAAGCTTCGTGCCCATAAGAACGTCCGTCCCCTTCCACCCCCTTCCAGAGTGGCTCTGGGTCCACTCACTGTGCGCGTGCGATAGTTCTTGATGCTGTCCACCAGCTTCAGGCGTTGGAGCTCTCCCTCCTCAAAGCATGAGCCTGCAGGGGCAGGAAGTGTGTAAGGCCAGGCTGGGTTTGGAAGGGCCAGTCCACCCTCACCTCTTCCACCCTGCCCAACTTACTGAAGAGCGGGTGCAAGCCCAGCTCTGCCAGGTCCAGCTCCTTGGCTCTCTTGATGGACTCAGGCGAGGGCGCTGGCCGTGAGCGCACGTACTGCTGCTGAGCGTTGTTGGCCACGCGGTGCAGGCCCTGAAGGTCCAGGGATGCCCCCATGGCGGTCTGCAGGCTGCTGTCCTCATCATCCACTACACTCTGGGGCACGCGACCCAGCACTCCGTCCCTGCCAACCGCACCTGCCAGCGACAGGGCACACTGAGGAGTCAGCCTACAGTCTATCTCTCATGGCCTACAGACTCCAGGGCAACAGATACAGGCAAGAGTGTTATGCACAACCAGAATCCCCCACTCTGGCAACAATAGCCCAAGGGTAGCCTCAGCACCCCAGGCCGTACGGTCAGACCCAGCAGACATCTCCTGAAGCCAGACCACTGCACCCCAGTCTGCTCATGATCTCCATGGTCCATGGGGACCCAAGCCCTGTCCAGCCTTGCCTCACCTGAAGGCTCCTCATGAGGACGGGCCAGGGTGACAGAGCGGCCCAGGAACAGGTGTAGGTCAAGCAGGTAGGGGACCTCGTCTGGGGCCACCAAGGAATAGGCTGTGCCACTTCGGCCTGCTCGGGCCACACGGCCTGTAGGGGGGAAAAGTTGAGTTTCAGCCAAGGGACCCCAACTCCCTGAGGGCTAAAGCTAGGCCAGGGCCTTTCCTGAACTGCTGTCCCCACCTACAGGGTAGGTGGTCAGGGGTGGGCAATGGTTGGTAGAGTGATCAAAAGCAGGACAAGTACCTCTTGTGACCAGGACTCAAAGTCCTGGGCACTGCCACTTTGGGAATATTTTTCCCCCAAGGATTAATTAAGACTGCAAATTCTCAGCAAAAAAGATTTGGGCCAGAACTCCTGAAAGGTGTCAGGTCAGAGGGCTGACGGGTCAACAAGCCGATGACCACCAGGGAGTCACAGAGCCAGGACAGGGGAAGTTCCACCTGGCCCACCACTTGTTTGAACAATAAAGTTTTACTGGCACACAGCCAGGCCTGCTCATTTACATATTCCCAGTGGAACTTTCCACTTAACACTGTAGACTGAATTAGCAACAACAAAGATGGTATAGTGCATCATGTAAAAATAGTCACCACTGGGGCCCTTTACTGAAGATGTGCCACCCATGAAGAAGGACGTCACAGTAAGTGAAAACACATGTACATGTTAGAGTCTTGAACAGCAGCAGCTGGTAGGGAACAACCCAACAGGACCCCAGCAGGGTCTGGAGTGAATGGCAGGTATCACACTTCAGCTAGGCTTACTGTTTGTGACAGAGTCTATATAGCCTTGGCTGGCCTCAAACTCCTGATCCTCCTGCTTCAGCATCCTAAGTGCTCTGACCACAGACAAGTCCTGCCACACCCAGCTTTTTCCCATGCCTCCCCTCATTTGCAGGTTTCAGAGGGAGTGGCCTGTCATGTGGCACCTGAGGAATTCCCCCTAGTAGCTCTGGAAACTCCCCAGATGGGGGAGCCAGCTGTTCAGAGAGCAATGGAGACTTGGAGACAGCAGGCAGCCACCAGCCAAGTCAGGATCTGGGCCTCATGGTCAGGGGCTCCTGCGGGCCTTACAGTGAAGTATCAGGACACTAACGCCCAGTGGCTGCCCCTCCTCTGCCCGGCAGATGTGCATATGAATTCAATCACACTCAGTCACACAGAGAACAACTCTATGAAGCCCCGTGCCCGGCCTTTCTCCCATGCACACTTTAATCTGCCTGCATTCATGAACAAAGCACACGACTTGGTCTGTGTCAGTTTTCCCAGCCTGAGCGACACCATGGGTTCTGTTCCCAACACCGAAAGAAAGGAAGCTCTGGGAGCTGAGGCTACCTGTCAGAATCCACCCAAGGGACATTACTTAAGGCCTCAGTTTCCCCAAATTCCCAGCAGCCAGCACAGTACAGCACCCCTCCCCCTGCCCGCCCCCAAGGCCCCCAGTGCAGCCAGGCGCCTCACCTACTCGGTGCAGGAAGAGCTTGCCCTTGGCAGGGAAGCTGTAGTTGATGACGTTGTCCAGCAGTGGGATGTCCAGGCCCCGGGCGGCCAGGTCAGTCACGATGAGGGTGGAACATTTGTTGTGTGTGAACTTGGCCAAGTTGATCTTGCGGGCCGTCTGGTCCAAGGCACTGTAGATGTGGGCGCAACTCACGCCCTGGCCCGTCAGCAACTGTGCAGAGGAAAGGCGGTGAGGGTGGGGGAAGCTTGCAGGAAGGAGCAAGGGCTGGAGGCTGGGCCCAGGCTCGGGTACTCTGGGTCTGAACACTGCTCCCTGCGTCAGCATCAAAGCAGCTCCTACCTAACCTAGCCTCTGCAAGGCTGCTGGATCCTGTGTGACCACGGGCCAATTACTCAGTCTCTCTGTGCCTCACAGGACTACGTGGTTAATGCACCATTGAGGAACAAGCCTTAGACACAGGAAGCCCCTGAGAGCACCAACCGCTCTCTCCGAGTTACTATTTTAGTCTCCGACGCTCAGGGGAGGAAGGCGCCGTTAACATGCCGGGTAAATGAGACTCAGGCACCCGTGCCCTCAACAGTGCCCAGGTGTGCCTACTGGGGCGAGACAGTGGCTAGGCAGCCCCTCCCCCAGCCTTCCAGGCTGCTGGCACTCCCCAGATGCAAGCATCTAGCTGCGGGTCACACAGGTGTGAATGTACAGAGAAGGCCAAGGGCACACCACCCCGCTAACACGCTAGCTTTATGCTTAGGTGTCAGGCATGGCACAAACTGGAAATTCACCCCCCAAAAATCCAGGTCCACTAGGAGTTACTGCAGATGATTGGGACAGAAAGCCAGACAGGCCAAAACCAACTTAGGTGGGCTGACAGGGGCTGCACCCTCACAACTGCATTGACAGTTCACCAGTGTCTGCTGATGTCAGTGTGTGGGAAAAGCCCCACCCAGGCTCATGGGCGCTCTATTACTGCCCTCTGGTGGCCTCCCTTGGAAGTGCAACTCTGGGTGCTGGATGAAGTTGGTTTGAGAGCCCATGGGTTTCTCCATCCCCCAGAGCCCAGGCTCACCTCTGTGAGGTACTCCGCATGGTGCTTTGTGGCTACAAACACCACAGTCTGGTCCTGGGGCCGAACAACGTTCTGCAGCAGGTAGAGGAGCACGGCAGCCTTGGTGTCTTCGCGCACAAGGAGGAAGGAGGTCTGTGGGGAGAGGGAGGGATGTGGGCTCCTGGCCATGGACTGGCAGACTCTGCCCTGCCACTAGCTTGAGGAAGGAGCCCAACACTGCCTCACCTTGAGCTGCTCATTAAGCTTGGCATCCACGTCCAGGCGGATGAGCACGGGCTCTGTGAGGCCTGTTGGGGTGCGGGGGGGGTGGGATTGCAGGGGTCATGAAGGGGCAGACCCCACCCTCCACCCCGAGTCCAGCACCACGCCCCACTCACTGGCTCACCTGCCCGTGCAAATTCCACCAGCAGCTTAGGCAGTGTGGCTGAGAACAGCACCGTCTGGTGGCCCCCAGGAAGGCGGCCTATGATCTCCTGTAGCTGCTCAGCAAAGCCCATTTCAAAGAGCCTGCAGGGAACGGCGGGCAGGGAGGCTCAATGGTAGGCTCCTACCCTAAAGAGCTTTGAACCCTGGCTCCCCTCACTTTAGAACCCCGGCCACGTGGCACTGTGAATCTTCCTGTGTCTGTTTCTCCGCTGTAGGGGAATGAACGAGCCTCACGCATCCTCAGTGAACCCTCTACTGCCCACAGCCAGCATGGGATGTAACGTTCTTTTCAGCACTAAGTCATAAACTTACAATGATGAGCAGATGCCCAGGGATGGGACTACTCAAACATACATTCACGTCTCCTGGGCAGACCTAGTCTCCTGTGACCTCCCTCTTCTTTGCTTCCCGAGCTCTGGGGACAACCTTGACTGTTGCTCAGGGTTGGGGGTGGGGTATACCCCTGGCCTCACCTGTCTGCTTCATCGAACACCACATACTCCACACTCTGCAGCTTCAAGTTCATCTCCACAGCCACATGCACCAGACGCCCAGGGGTGGCGATGATTCTGGAAGCAATACACAGGCCAGGTCACTCCAGGCCTGGGACCACCACAGCCCGCAACACCTTCCACGCCACTCTCTGGGAAGGGACCCCAGAGCATCACGCCCATCAACAAACTCACATGTCAGGGTTCTCGTGCAAGGCTGCAAACTGGTCTTCCATTCTAGGGGAAAAGCAAGGGCGGCCTGAGAAACAGTGCTTTTGAATCTGTCCCTCCCCTCCCCTCCCCCACAGCCAAGCAACCCCACAGTTCGCCATGGAACACACACTATAGGTATGGAAGTGAAAAATGCTTACTGTGAGACACCCAGTCAAGGCCCTGCCCCCACTGAGAAACAAGGGAGAACCTTAGACTCCTCACCAGCAAAGTGCCGCCAACACACAGCGCCGCCTAGTGACTCAGCTTGCAATTACCAGCTTCACCTAGAACCCTAATTCCCCTAAGGCTAAGTGTCTGTTCTTATGAGTCCCTGGTGCAGCTGTAGAAGTGGGGATCCTGGCTCCACGTAGCTTGGGGAGGCTCAGCTGTCTGACAATCACAGACTACAGCCCCTAGTAGAAGCCAGGACAGGGAAGCAGGGCAGACTAACCGCAGCCTCAGCACCCAGAGAGTGGCATATCCTATACAACCAAAGTCTCATCAAACTCCCTGACCTAACACTGCAAGCCAATGGGTCCCTCTGCCCCTGTCCCAGCTTCCACCACGCGAACCCCTAGCCAGCTTGTCTGAACACACAGAGAAGCTGCTGTTACTGACTAGCAGCTGTGGCCCACAAAGGGAACCCTCAGGCACAGGGGCGTGGCTGCAGAGGGAAGCTGGGATTCCTGGTAAGGAATCCTTACTTGTCTCCACCCAGGATCAAGGCAGTCTTGAGGCCGGTGAACTTGCCTAGCTGTGGAGAGAGGGAGACAGAGGGATCAAAGGCAGGTGAGGGCCAGCTGCCTCAGCCTTCCCACCAGGCCCAGTTCTGCGTGCATACCTCTTTAGTGAACTTCATGGTCTGCAGGGCCAGCTCCCGGGTGGGTGAGAGGATGAGGGCCCGAGCCCCCGTCTGTGCACTGCGTGCCTTCAGCCGCTCAAACATCGGGAGGAGGAAGCAGGCCGTCTTGCCACTGCCCGTCCGGGCCATGGCCACCACATCCTTACCGTCCAAGATCATGGGGATGGTCTGTCAGATATAACGATGGAGGCACTGTCAGCTCTGGCCCCTGCATGGCTGGGGCACAGGTAAGCCACAGGCCTGTCAGCACACCTCCAGGAATAAGCATCCTTGACTCCTGTGCTAGGAGGCTCTGCCTCCCAAGTTGGGTCTCCACCTTGTCTCCCATGCAGCCAGCGTGATGGGTGATCATGGGGTGCTTGTGTGCTACCTGGGCAGGCTCGGCATGGCAAGAGGCAGAGAGCCACAGTCAAACCCCAGCTCTGCTGGGCCCAACCTCCACCCCCCCCCCGCCCCCCCATGAAATGGCTAAGCCATGTGGAGCTTCAGCCACACAAGGCGACAAGCAAGGTGACAGCTGGGTCCAGCAAGAGCTGTCATGCAGCCACTTGTTCACGGCTGGTATCTAGTTCCTTACCTTCCTCTGGATGGGTGTCGGCACCTTGTAGCCCTTTTTCATGATCCCCTTGAACACAGGGTAACTCAGGCCTGGAAAAGACAAGGGAGTAGTCAGGGCCCACAGCAGCCACCAGGCATTACAAGACAAAGGACTACGCTGTCCGCCAACACACAGAGAGAAACAGAAAACACAAAACTAAAGGAATAGAAGACACTCAACTGAGGCAGGGATGCCCTGCCGGACCGCTGCTAGAATTTGCTCACGTCAATTTTTCAGTCTAAGAAAAGGGCCTTGCTTATGTGTTCAACACTGGCCTTGAACTTATGGTCTCTGCCTCTGCCCAGAGGAGTGCTGGGATCACAGGCTTGGGCCACTCTAACAGGTGTGATAGGGATGGGTGTTGGGAAATGGGGGCCAGTGTGGGTAGGAGTGGCCCTTGGGGATCAAACAGACCTGGACCGAGGAGCTGGGAGCCAACACAAGGCCCAAAGACCAGTAAACAGTTTTACCTGTTGCCTGGTCAATCTTTCATCTCTGCCATGGCCCCATGTCCGTCTCTGCTTGATCCCCTCATTATCAAGAGCTAGCACTGTGCTCTTGATCTAAACAGCCATCTACATCACTTCTGTGAGTCAACTACTCGGTTTCTTTACTCCATTCTCCCAGGGCTTTTGTCCTTTTCCTATTGATTTGTAAGAACTCTTTATATATTGTAGATAAGCTTCTGTCTGTCCCATGGGCTGCAGGTATTTTTTGTTTTGTTGTGAGACAGGGTTTTATGATGTAGCCTTGGCACACACCACCATATCTAGCTCCTTTGTATTGCTATTAAAAGGCATTCAGTGGGTGTCTCCGTTCTTGCCCTGGCAGCTACTGGTCAGTCAAGAGCAGAACACTTGAGCTGCACTTTTCACACAAGCGTCCTGACACCACTGCATCACCCACAGCTGCCCTCTGCCACCTCCTGTGCCTGCTGCAGGGGTGACCCCTTTCCAGGCCTGCCTTGGAAGACTGTCTGTACTGCCCTAGGCGACTTGGCACCTACCACACTGCCAGGCCTAAGGTAGACATCAGTGGCTAAGTGGAGACAGCACAATGAGACCCCCTCCACCCCCGTGGCCCTGGCTACCCAGCCTGTTTACCCACCCATGGACTGGAAGCCTCCAGACTTCTTCTTTTTCTTGTTCTGGGCTCGCACCATCTCCCGGGTGTCGGGCTCCACATCTGATACGCACTCTGAGGTAGGAAATGAGGGCAAGGCTCTGCCAGGGCCCAGCTGTTGGGAAGGAGCAGAGAGATGGGTTCACTCCAGAGCTCTGATGGACCACGAGGGTGGGAGGCCTGGAAGTTTGGCAACTCTGATGAGTTCCCCTTGGACCAGACTGGGGCAGAGGCGCAGGTTAGTTCTACAGAGAGGCTCTGGGGCTTGAAGCTGGGCTTCCTGAATTCCACACGTAGCCCAAAGTTGGCCCTAAACCTGTAATCCTCTGCCTCAGTCTCTTATGCAGCTGCAATCACAGACCTGTACCTGGCGTATTTCTATTCCTTTCTCATTTTCATTTTGAAATTAGTTCATTATTTCATCCATCTGAGAAGAGATGCTAAGCCTACCGCCATGTAGCTATAAATATAAGACGAACCCAGGTTCTGTAGCTAAATACCAGGGATCTGGTGGTGTAAACAGAACACAGATATTTAAGATGCCGCGTTTGGTGGCTACTATGCTGACCAACACAGACACAGACCATTTCCTTCAATAGAGTGCTCACTAAACACAGTGCCGCTATCTTCCACGCTTCCATGCTGTCCTTTAAAAATGCATCACTACTGCAGTGTGCATGCACACGTGCGTGGGAACCGCAGTGTGCGTGGAGGCCCGAGTGTGCGGTGGCCATAGCCAACTTTTAAGACTCAGCTCTATCTCTCCACCCTGGTTAAGTGGGGTCCATCATTTCTGCCGTTGGTGCACTCCAGGATGGTTGGCCTGTGAGCTTCTCAGAAATTCTCCTGTCTCCACTTTCCATCTCCACCCTAGGGAGGTTGGGGTTGCAGATGCGGTGGTATCCATCTTTTTAAATGTACAGATGTTTTGCCTGCAGATATTATAGGCACCACGTGTGTGTAGTACCCAAGGAGACCACAAGAGGGCAGTGGATCCCTTGGAACTGGGTGAACTGAGTCCGGATCTGCTTTTTTTTTTTTTTTTTAAAGATTTATTTATTTATTATTATATGTAAGTACACTGTAGCTGTCTTCAGACATTCCAGAAGAGGGCACCAGATCTCGTTGCGGATGGTTGTGAGCCACCATGTGGTTGCTGGGATTTGAACTCTGGACCTTCGGAAGAGCAGTCGGGTGCTCTTACCCACTGAGCCATCTCACCAGCCCCTGGATCTGCTTTTATATCCAGCTTTGTAAGGCAAGTTCCAGGGATCAAATCAGGCCATCGGGTTTAACAGGCGGGTGTTTCTACCTCCTGGGCCACCTCTCTCACTTCTCAATCTGTTTTCTGGCTTAAAAATAACATGTTTCAGGGCAGGCGAGATGGCTCAGTAGGTAACACTGACTGCTCTTCCAAAGGTCCCGAGTTCAAATCCTAGCAACCACCTGGTGGCTCACAACTACTCGTAATGAGATCTGGAGCCCTCTTCTGGCACTGTCTGAAGACAGCTACTGTGTACTTATATATAATAAATAAATAAATCTTTGGGCCACAGAGAGCAGGGACTGAGCCAGTGGAGTTAACTGAAGCAAGCGGGGCCAACCAGAGTGAGCAGGGTTGACTGGAGTGAGCAGAGGTCCTAAAATTCAATTCCCAACAACCACATGGTGGCTCACAACCATCTATACAGCTACAGTGTCCTCACATCCATAAAACAAATAAATCTTTAAAAACAAAACATGTTTTATGTGTCTTTGTATAACTTTTCTGTTTCGTTTTTGGTCTTTTCCAGACAGGGTTTCCTGTGCCCAGGCTGGTCCTCTGAACCCCCAACCCTCTTGCCTTCTGAGAGTTGAAATGGCAGGTGGGTGGCCCCAGAGCCAGTTCCTTCCCTAGACTCCTTTTGATGACACTCATCAGGTACCTTTTAGATTCTAATGAGAGAGGTGAATTGTATAACTTCTTGTGGGTCTCTGGAAGAAACGTAGTGGCGCCCATCAGTCATCCCAGCCCCATGGAAGCAGGAGGATCAAGAGATCAAACCCGCTGGGCGGTGGTGGCGCATGCCTTTAATCCCAGCACTTGGGAGGCAGAGGCAGGCGGATTTCTGAGTTCGAGGCCAGCCTGGTCTACAAAGTGAGTGCCAGGACAGCCAGGGCTACACAGAGAAACCCTGTCTCAAAAAACCAAAATAAAAAAATAAAAAATAATAAAATTAATATAAAGCCAATAATTTTCCATACAATTGTTCTGCTTTCCCATTGGAGTTTCTGTTACTAGTTTAAGCATCCTGCTTGGGGATTCCATCCCCCTCCACACCCCCTATGTTTGAAGACAAATTAAGCCAAGATTACTTGAAAGACACAGACATGCCTAGCACAGTCAGGGCCCTAGGTTTGGTCTCTAACCCAGCCCAAACTAAAGGTGTGTGTGTTGGGTGTGGGGAACGAAAAAGGCTGTCCCCGCTGGGCGGTGGTGGCGCACGCCTTTAATCCCAGCACTCAGGAGGCAGAGGCAGGTGGATTTCTGAGTTCGAGGCCAGCCTGGTCTACAAAGTGAGTTCCAGGACAGCCAGAGCTATACAGAGAAACCCTGTCTTGGGAAAAAAAAAAAAGAAAAGGAAAGAAAAAAGGCTGTCCCACTGATCCTAAGTCAACACCAAAGCAATATTCTGGTTTCATTGCACTGCACAAAGATGCTGTTTTTTTTTTTTTTCTTTTTTTCTTTTTGTTTTTTTAGTTTTTGTTTTTGTTTTTCGAGACAGGGTTTCTCTGTGTAGCCCTGGCTATCCTGGAACTCACTCTGTAGACCAGGCTGGCCTCGAACTCAGAAATCCACCTGCCTCTGCCTCCCAAGTGCTGGGATTAAAAGTGTGTGCCACCGCTGCCCGGCTTGCTTTTTTCATTTTTATTTATTTATTTTTGGTGGAGGGTAAGCCAGATCAATGGTACAGTGTGAACTTGGCTGCTCTCCAAGACATATTTACATCAGGTGTGTGACAAGACCTTTAATAAGCATGTATTTCCCAGGTTGGAGAAACCTTTGGGGTTTTTTTGTACAGCAAAATATTAAGAATTGGTGGTGGTGCTCTTACCAGCTCAGGGTGGCCTTGGACTCCTGATCCACCTGCCGCCACCACTCCTACCCTGGGAGCTAAGATTACAGGTGTGTGCCAAAATACCTGCTTTTACGTGGTGATGGCCTTCAAACCCAGGGCTCTGCACACGCCAGGCAAGCGCTCTACCAACAAAGCTACATTCAGAGCCCACAGGCTGGGTTTTGACTTGTAAAGTTTACTATGTCTTACTACAGCCAGCCTGTGCCGGACTGGGCCTCAGCAAAACCCTTGGTCTGAACCACGGGAGCAGCCTTCTTGTATTTGCCAATGAACACCAGCGTTCTCATTGCCTCTAGCTGTCTCTGCACATTTACTGACCACCTAATGAGTGCAGCTCATTGACTGAGCTGGAAAGGAGAAATGGAGAACCAGATATACCCGCTATGCACAAGACGATGGGCGTCATGAACGGTAGGTTTTTCTGCCCCACTTGGTGATCACACCTATCCCCCCAGATGAATACAACTGGAACCGGACCATCCCCAGGTCCAATCCTGCTGTCCTCCCTGACATTGCTGGTGAGCCTGGCATAGCTAGAGCACGACAAAAGTCCGTAAATACTAGTTTAGTTTAAAACCGGCTTCTCAGAAGAGTGGTCCGGCCTTCCCTTTAATTTTATCATCTAAGACCGCCCCAAACTCAGGCGGACCTTCCGCACTTGCACTTTCTATTGGCTGCGTAAACTCAAGCCCGCCCCCCACGCGAAGGGACCCAATGAGGGACCGCGATTAGTGAGACGGACAAGCGGAAGGGCGCAGGCCGAGAGCCGGACCAGGGAACCCCCCCGCGCTCTTACCTTCCTCGCCCGGGCGTCATCCTCCGCCTGGATCTCGAACTCGCCGTCATCCGAGTCGCTGTCGCGGCCCTGGGAAGCCCCAGTTCGGCGTTTCCGCAGCCTCTTCTTCTTCCACGGCGCCATGGTGGGACGCGACGACGGGCCAAGTCCCACACGTCTGCCAGCAGCCATGCGGGCCGGGCACTTAGACCCGGAAGAGGGCGGGGCCTACGGAACGCGTCGACTGCGCGGGGGCGGAGCCTGTGAGACGCAAGAGCGGCGTCGGGAATCCAGGTTTCACCCGTAGGGCGGGGCCGGGCCTAAGAGAACCAACCAACTTCGCAGGGGCGGAGCGTCAACATGGCTTTACCAATGGGCGAAGCCAGAAGGAGGAACCAACAGAACGGGGGCGGGGCCTAAGTGGTGTACCAGCCGGGCAGAGGCGAGGCCTGAGGGACATACCAACTGGTGGGGGCGGAATGTGTCAACTGAACCGTGACAGATGCTTAAGGGGCCTACTAACTGCGCGAGTACCAAGCTGTGAGAGATGTGGTAACTTTAAAGAGAGCAGGACCTGAGGTATATAACAACTGAACGTGTGGACAAACTCGAGGAATGTACCAACTACGCAGAGTTGACCCTACCAAGGGGCGGGGCCTAATGGCTGCACAGAAGAGGCAGTGGAACGTACCATCAGCGCAGGGGCGGGGTATAGGGACGTACCAGTGCGCAGGGGCGGGGCGTCGCTCCGGTTGCCCAGCAAGGGATGCGGGTGGGCGCGTGTCGCTGTGGCGCCCTTGCGGATTCTGTGCTGTGAGGCTTTAAATGTGGCGGAGACGGAGCTTGCTGGCCGGAGGCTCCAGGAGAAAAAGCACCAGGCATGGAGATCCCGTGACGCCTGCGCTTTTAGCTCTGTAAGCTGTCCGGTGCGTTGCTACTCCGCTGTTGGGAGCCTGAGCTGGACTCGGGGAAAATGGATTTCATTTGAGACTGGTTGGCGAGGACTGGAACGCACCACGCTTGCAAAGCGCTTTGCACAAGGTAGGAATGGGGGGCGACAGTGGCTTGGGAGCCCCTTTCCCTCTTCCACCCTAATTAGTTTGTCTGGTTGGTGCCATTCCCCTGCACGCCCGCAGTCGTACTATAAATATTTGTTGAGCATACACTGTAGGGTGTAATTGTGTATTTACTTATTCATTAAATATTTGCTGACGGCATTTTCTCCCGTCTTCACAACTAAAAAGACAGGAGTGCCTGCTTTAGCCTGCGGCATGCACAAAGCACGGGGTTCGAACCCATGCACCTCAGACGCCAGGAGATCGTGCAGTTCTCCGTGGGAAGTAGAAGCGGGAGAATCCGAGGTTAAAGGTCATTCTTGGATATATAATAAAGTTTAATATAGTGAGTTTCAGGCCACCTTGGGCTACTGAAATTGGGTGTCGGGGACGGGCAAGGAAGTGAAGCACTTCCAAGGTACCCACTGAACAACAGTAGTCCTTTGAGAAAAACCAGTCGCTTTCCCTCAGCAAGAAAAAGCCCTTTTTGCCCTTGGGCTTGTTATTCCAAGCTGCTACTCTTACTTGGAAGAGCTCATAGCTCATTCTGACTCCTATCACAGGGAGCCCTGGAGGTTGAGTCTGTCAGGCACACCACACCCACTGGGCAACGTGAAGACCCCGGTGGCACCGGCCCAGCAGCGGAATGAAAGCCCTCCACCTTCAGCACCGCAGCCCCACCAGCTACAGGGTCAAGGCCAGGGCATCCTATGTGGATGAGACCCTGTTTGGCAGCCCAGCAGGAACCAGGCCTGCTCAACCAGACTTTGACCCACCCTGGGTGCAGAATTGTAACCGTTCCAGAGGAGTAGGCCCAGGACCACCGAAGGGCTCTCTGGCCAAGAGAGACTGTGAGTCCCCCTCTTCCAGGGGCAGCACCCCAAACCTCACACCAAGGAAGAAAAACAAATACAGGTAAGGTGGGGGGGTGCACTCCTGTATTAAGGGTGGCTGTCTTGGTCCCTTTCCTGGTTGCTGTGATAAAATACTCTTGGCAGAAGGAACTTGGGCAAGAAAGGGTTTATTCTGGCGCATGGTTTGAGTTGCTCTCCTTGGTTATAAGAAGTCGCAGCAGTGTGGGGCGGAGATGGTTGGTCACATTGCATGCTCAACACACTCTCTTGCTTTTATTCAGTCCCAGGGCATCTGACCCCCTCCCCCCCCCGCGCCCCCCCCCCCCCGACAACCCAGGCATGTGCAGGTAAAACACTAGTACTAAGGGGAAGGTCTATCATAGGCATGGCAGCGGGCCAGCCTGACATAGCTGATTGCTCTCTGCCACTCTCCTTCCTGGTGATCCCAGATCCTGCCAAGGTAACAATTGAAACTGACCACCAGAGTAGCCGTCAGGTCTCCTGGAACAGCTTGTTAGGGACCTGTTGTGTGGCTATGGCCAAGCGCCTTGGTTCTTTTTTTTTTTTTAAGATTTATTTTATTTTATGTATATGAGTACACTGTAGCTGTACAGATGGTTGTGAGCTTTCATGTGGTTGTTGGGAATTGAATTTAGGACCTGGACCTCTGCTTGCTCCAGTCGGCCCCGCTCACTTGGACCAACCCTGTTTTCTCTGGTCGGTCCCACTCTCTCAGCCCTGGTTGCTCCGGCCCAAAGATTTATTTATTATTGTACATAAGTATACTGTAACTGTCTTCAGACAGCACCAGAAGAGGGTGTCAGATCTCATTACGGGTGGTTGTGAGCCACCATGTGGTTGCTGGGATTTGAACTCAGGACCTGTGGAAGAGCAGTTGGTGCTCTTACCCATTGAGCCATCTCACCAGCCCCATAAAAATTTATTAAAGGAGATTCTGGGGAGGAGGGGAACTATTCAAGCAAAAATAATGTATTTCTGCTGAGCTCATATAGACTTTTTTGGAAAAGTACATTTATATTTGGTTGTTTTTGGATGGGAGGGACGTGCACTGGTAAAGGCCAAAGGACGACTTGTTGGAGTCAGTTCTTTCCTTCTACCTCGTGCATCTGGAGGATCAAACTCAGGCTGCAGGTTGCCAGTCTTGGCCACAAGCACCCTTACCCACTGAGCCATCTCGCTGGCCCACACTCCTGTGGAGCTTTTTGCTGTCCCTAAGCAACAGTGTCTGCTACTTCTGTTTATGTGGCACTTAATGGGCCTAATCACTCCCATTAATCTGGAGCTGAGCAGATTCAGGAAGGGGTCTGTCATCTGTCCTTTTGTCTCCAGGTGCAGAGAGTGGGAAGCCCCGAGCTGCTTTGGACCGATACCTGCCATTGTATTAAAGAATGTCAGGCTTATTTGTGGGTACCAGGCAGGCTCTGCTGCCTCACTTTCTCATGGGAAGTGAAGTTGCAGAGGGCTTTAGGATCATTGCCACCACCGGTCACAGTGCCCTTCCCTTTTCCAGGCTGATTGGCCACGCCCCATCCTACTGCGATGAGTCACTGTTTGGCACTAGCAAGGAGGGGTCTCGGATGGCCGTGGGGGATGCTGCCAAGCTCCGGACCCTTTTCTGGACCCCACCAGCCACCCCTAGGGGCAGCCACACACCTTGCCCCAGGGAGACCCCTCTGCGAGCCATTCACCCAGCTGGACCCTCCAGGACAGAGCCCAGAGTGACTGCAGGCTCCCAGATGTCATCCCAGGATGGGTTGGGTGTTCCCCACTCTCTGGGACAGAGGCAGTCCCATTCACTCACCCACTTAACTGTCCCCAGCACCGGTCATCCAGCTTCCAGTGCCCCCCAGACCAATGGGCCTTGGAGTCCCCGGCCTAGCACATCAGGGGCGACTGTCCAGAGTTCCCTGGTCACTCCCAAGGCATGCTCAGGTAGTGTTTCAGGGCCAGCTACCCCTCGGCGAGGGGCCTGTCCTCCCAAGCCAAAGCCTCCTTGGAAGTGAGATTCTCACCAGGGATGCTTTTGGCCCAAAGCCAGGACTCAAACTCAGGACTCAAACTCAGGTGGGGTCCTATAGAGACGATGGTCCCCAGGGCCACCAGATGCTGGAAAAGCCTCCACGGGGCGCCACGGTGAGGATGGGCCATATTGTCCTAGTCCCCACAAGCTCAGGATGCCCCCAGCCTTCTCTGCAGGGTGTTTGGGGTCCTTGAGATGTCGTCTCTCTAGCCGTGTCTCAGCCGCCTTCTGCATCAGTGCCAAGCCCCACCCAGCTCCCTGGAAAGGATTATGTTTTTTACAGTGATCTGGAGACTCTAAGGAAGTGTCCTGGGCTGCGCATAGACCCAAGGGGGTGGGACATGGGAAGACATTATTTTAGTATTCATGTATTTATTCCACGTATTAAATGAATTTGGATCACTAAAACCGGTAGTGTGTTACTTTTCCCCCTTGAGTAAAGGTCTCCGTCGGCCTCAATAGGGGTGAACTAGACAGCAGGTGATCAGAGGATGTGATTAGATGTGACAGAAACGTCAGTGACTGCTGAGGGCCCGGTCCATCAACTCTACACACATAGGTTTGTGGGTGGTTCTTGTCCACCCTGGGACATAGTAAGAGTCCTTGGCTAGCAATTGTCTTGTTGGGCAGTGGGGATATAGCTCGTGGTAGAGTGTTTGCCTAGCATATGTGAATGGCCCCTGGATTCAGTCACCAGCAACCCCCCAGCCCAACAAAACAACAGGGCTCAGTGATGAGCCGAGTAGAGAGACCCCTGGGTGCTCAGCACTGCCCGCAGGCTGCAGGGGCCCCTGGGCCTCAAGCTTCACCCAAGGTCCTGCATCCTTCCTTGGATGATGGGCCTAGGACCTTGAGCCTCTCCTTGTCCCCTCCCTCCCTAACATTCCAGAGAGACCAGTGGGCATCTCACCCCCGTCTAGGGGTAGCCAGGCCCAGGGACCCAGCCATGCCTGGACAGACATGCTTTGTGCTTTAGCCATGTAGGGTATTGAAACTTCTAGAACTTTCATGAAGAATTGGTTGGTTTCCCTCCTGTTTGTCTGTCCCGTCCTTCCATGTTAAGAAGACACGAGCTAGAAACACATTCTTCCGTCTACACTGAAGGAGAGCTGAAGCTCAGGGTGAGGCCACCAGCTAGCTGACACCAGGCCTGGAGTCTGGCTGTGAACAGGAACCACAAAAAGTGGAGGGAGGAAGGGGGAGATTGGAGAGAGGACCCAGCAGCTCAGAGTGCTTACAGCTCTTCCAGAAGACCTGGGTTTGGTTCCCAGCACCCACGTCAGAAGGCTCATAACTGCCTGTAACTCCAGTTCCGAGCCAACACCGTCTGACTTCTGCAGGCACCAGGCACACGTGTGATTCATATATATATATATATATGGGCATGCATGAGTATGCATGTGCGCGCGCACACACACACACACACACACACATTTTAAGATTAAAACAAAGTAGGAACGGAAGGGGTGGCTCGTGGGTTACTGCTCTGTCAGAGGGCCTGAGTTCAGATCTCAGCGCCCTCTTTAAGTGGTTCACAACAGCTTTTAGCTCCAGTTCCAGTGAAGTACACACCCAGCTGTGGCCTCTGTAGGCACATACACATAAATAAACAATCCTTTTTCTGTTTTTTTGTTTTGGATTGTTTTTTTTTTGTTTTTTGTTTTTGTTTTTTTTTGTAAGACAGGGTTTCCCCCCATGTAACTCTAGCTGTCCTAGAACTAGCTTGGTAGACCAGGCTAGCCTCAAACTCACAGAGATCTTCCTGACTGAAGGGATTAAAGCCATGGCTGGGCCACTAGGGTCCCCCTCCCCTGCCCCCTCCCACATCCTTTTGTTTTTCAGAGTGGAAGGAGCCAGCGTTCTTGTGATTTCAGCATTTAGGAATCAGAAGCAGGAGGATCACCTTAAGTTCAAGGCCACTCTGGGCTACATGGAAATAAAGCTGGCAGAGTGGTTGCTGCTGCACGGAGAGATACTGTCAGGGGTGGTGTTGACAACCTTGCAGAAAGGGCTGTTAAGTTTCTATGGGAGAATTTTCAATTCGTGGAATTCTAACAACTGGTACTTTTTAAAACTCATGGAACAGTCTGAGCACACACACACACACACACACACACACACCCACACCCGCTGCTGCCCTCCTGACAGCTCAGCTAAGACTAGGGCCTCATTTTTCAATGAAGGTGTGGGAGGATGGGGATCCAAAGTTTGCACCCTCCTCAGGATGTTGCGCCCACGGCCTCAGCCTCAGCCTGGGACAGACAGGTCTGCTGAAGGGTGAGCCACTGAGTGTGGTTTAAAATGGGTTTTGTTGTTTGTCTTTTTTAATTTAGCCATCATCAAAGCCAGGGATGGAAGGGCTGGAACAGAACAGGGGCTTGGTTGGGACCCGGTAGGGCGTGGTGGAAGCTGAGCAGGGGCGGGGCCAGACCAGGATGTGGTCACTTCTTCTTGCCTTTGCCCTTGGCGGCCTTGGGTTTCTTTTCCTTGGCCTTCTCTTCCTTGGGCTTCTCCTTGCCCTTCCCCTTGTCTTTGCCCTTCCCTTTGCCCCGCTTCTTCTTCTTGGACCTGAGTATGGAGCGCACCAGGTAGCCCTTCCACACCGCCTGGATGAGCGTGGCGGCTCTCACCATGCGCACCATCTCGCGCTCTGCCTCCACCCGCTTCTTGGAATTGATCTCGCTCTCGGCCCGGATCTGGGAGAACTCCTCCACCAGCACCGCGTGCCTCTCCCTCAGCTCCTCCAGCTGCAGCTTCTCCTCCTTGTGGATGCTCTCCAGGTCCTCGTATTCGTCCTATGCGAGGAGCATGGCTGGAGGTGCGCAGCACCCGGCATGGCCTTCCCGTTCCCCATGCCCGGCTTCCAGCCCAGCCAGGTAGGATACAGAGCCTATCTGTATATTTATACCTGGGTTCACTCCAAGAAAGATCCGGCTGAGCAGATCTCAGAAAGGAGGGAGGGAGGGAGGACCAAGGGTTGTGAGTTGTGCAAACCTATGTGCTTTTGTTCTTGTGTAAGTGCACATGTGAATGAATGCTCTGTGTGTGTGTGTGTGTGTGTGTGTGTGTGTGTGTGTGTGTGTGTGTGTTATAGGTGGAGGCTGGCGGTCAAGGTCACGTGTCCTCCTCGGGCTCTCCACCCTACTTCCTGAGGCCAGGCTCTCTCACTGAACCTGGAGCTTGCTGGACAGCAAACTCCCAGGATCAGCCTGCCCGTGCCTCTCCAGCGCTGTGACCACAGGTGCACATTGCCACTTTCACTTCTCACATGGGATGCAGGGGACGCGAACTCGGGTCCTCAGGTTTGCATGGCAGACATCCTACTGAGCTAGCATCCCAGGTGTTGGCTTCTCTCCACCTTTAGGAGAGCTTTGGTTTTCCTCACTTCAAACACTGGGACAATTCCAAATACCAGGGCCAGTTTCTGGGATCAAGAGACCTTCGGGTTTCAGTATGAACTGGTCCTTCACAGACACTTGTTTTGGAGGCCTGGTTCCCACTAGGTGGCGCTGTTGAGTAGTGACTGAATAGGGAAAGCTCCAAGCTCATCTCTGGGTTACCCAGTGGATGCATCGCTAAACAGACAGGAGGAGAACCCTTCTGGGAGGAAGTAGTTCGTGGAGGGGGAGTGGGGTGGGCCCTTAAAAAGTATCTTCTTCTTGGTCCGAGTCTCCCTCCCTCCTCCTCCTCCTCTTACCCTCTCCCTCTCCCTTTCCTCTTATTCCCAGCTACCCTGTGCCCTCCTTCCTCCTCCTCTCTATTCCTCCCTCCCACCAGCATCTACAGATCTATCAGGGGGCACAGCTCATGAGCGATGCCAGTTTGAAACCTTCAGACGACAGTGAGGACCGTCTCGATTCCCTGCTTTATTCGGGAGCCTGGCACCTGGACCTTTTGGGTGCAGAGTGACGGGGGTGGGGGGTGGGGAGGGCTCGCCTGTGAACCGGGAGCAGGCAGGAGCTGAGCCGGGCTGTGAGAGAGGACCATGGGAGGTGGCTATTAGGTGGAGCCACGTGCTTCTGGATGAATCTGGATTTCAGCAGTTTCAGCTTCTCCTCTCTTTCAAAGGGTCTCCAGGGAAGGCTCATACCTAGGCCACCTTGAGCAGCTCCTACCCGACCCTCCCTCCCCCAATCCCTCAGGAGGAACCCCCGGCACGTACCTGCTTCTCGCCCATCTCCATGTCATATTTCTGGATCCAGTTCTCGATTTCTGTCTCCACTTTGTATTTTTTCTTAAAACAAAAAAGTCCAGGCAGGGCCCGTTGTTAAGTTGGCTCAGTAGGTGGTAGAGGCACTTAGGACTTAAACTAAGGACTTAAACTAATTCTCTGACGCCACAAGGGAGCAGCAGGGAGCTGATAGCAGGGTTCTCCCAATCTCCATACAGGCATTGTGGTACCTGTATGTCCACAGGCACACACACACACACACACACACACACACACACATAACATGCACACACACACAATAATAATCTTTTTTAAAGGGTGAGCTCCCAGCTGGAGGTGAGGCTCAAAACCTTTGCCTAGCAAGATCCCCAGTACTTACAAAATTAATTCAAAAAACATTTGGGGCTGGAGAGAGGGCTCAGCAGTTAAGAGCTCGAGTTTCTCTTCCAGAGGACCCAGGTTCAATTCCTAGCTCACGAACCTCGGTAACTCCAGTTCCAGAGGATCCAGCATCTTCTTCTGGGCCTCTGATGAAACTGCATACATGCAGTGCACAGACATACATGTAGGCAATACAACCGTGTACATAAAATCAGAATTGAGGGCGCTGGTGAGATGGCTCAGCAGTTAAGAGCACTAACTGTTCTTCTGAAGGTTCTGAGTTCAAATCCCAGAAACCACATGGTGGCTCTCAACCATCCGTAATGAGATCTGATGCCCTCTTCTGGTGTGTCTGAAGACAGCTACAGTGTACTTATGTATAATAATAAATAAGTCTTTGGGCCGAAGCAAGCGGGGTTGACCAGAGCGAGCAACCACATGAAGGCTCACAACCATCTGTACAGCTACAGTGTACTCATATACATAAATAAATAAATAAATAAATAAATAAATAAATATTAAAAAAAAAACAATCAAAATTGAAATAAGAAAACACTTGGACCAGGCACAGTGCTTTGATCCCAGAATCCAGAGGGAGGTGGATCTCCAAGTTCGAAGCCAGCCTAGTCTACATAGCAAGTTCCAGGACAGCCAGGGCTACACAGCGAGACCCTGTCTCAGTAAATAAAAAACCTCCCCCCCCCCTACATAAAATGGGATGTGATGCAACCACAGAAATGAATGGAGCAAAGGCACGGCCTTCACCAGGGGTGGACTTGGGGATGGTGGCGAGGGAGAAGACAGAGCAAAAAAGCAGACTCCATTCGCAGGGTGCGCCATAATGGAGGATGAGCAGCTGCCAGAGCGGGGATGAGGGGGAGCGCCCTGCCTGCGGGCAGTTAGAGTTTTAATTTTTTTTTTTGGTTTTTCGAGACAGGGTTTCTCTTTATAGCTCTGGCTGTCCTGGAGCTCACTTTGTAGACCAGGCTGGCCTCGAACTCAGAAATCCGCCTGCCTCTGCCTCCCGAGTGCTGGGATTAAAGGCGTGCGCCACCACGCCCGGCTTTAATTTTTTTTTTAATTTTAAATTTAAAATTTTAATTCCATTTATTTATTTTTTTTGTGGGAGGTAAGTGGGCACTGGGTCACCAGGCATATATGGAGGTCAGAAGACAGCTGGCAGGAGTTGGGTCTCTCCTGCCATCACAGAGGTCCCGGCGAGCAGAGTCAGGTTGTCCAGCTTGGCAGCAGTCTCCGTTACCGACTGAGCCGTCTTGCTGCGCTCCCCCCTCTCCCCCACCCCCTCTCCCCCTCTAGGCGGGTTGCAGGAAACTGTAGATATGATACCAAGTGGGCTGCTTTTAAATGGATATTTGTATTTTATGTGGATTTTTACCTCAAATGAAAAGGAGCAGATAGTGGGTGTCGTGATGGGTGCATGTGGTCATAGCCCTTGGCAAAGGAGTGGGGGTGGGGTGGGGTAGAGGACTGTTGTGAGTTGGAGACTTCTTTGGGGTGCACTGACTGACAACGGTCTTTTCAGTGTGTGTGTGTGTGTGTGCACAAAAGCAATAGTGGAATATGGGCAGGGGAAGAAGACAACTTGCAGGAACGGGTTCTCTCCTACCCTATGGGTCCTGGGGATTGAACTCAGGGTTTCAGGCTTGACTGCAAGTGTCATCCCCCCCCCCAGCAGTCCTCCCAGCTCTGCATCCTCTTTAACAAAACCAAAGGTGCCTCTAGATTCCCCAGAGCTGTTCTCAGTGTGGGCCCTGAAGGCAGGCTGGCTCCAGCACTCCCACCCCCCACACCCCTGTGACCCTCTGGGACTGTCCACCAATCTAGTGCAGACCTCGGCCTTTTGTCTAGAGACACACAACTTCCATGAGATACTCAGAGGGTCAGGACACTGGAAAAGACTGGGGACTGGCCTGTGAGAAGGTGTCCTCGGAAAGAGACTTGAGAGGTGGTCGGGGCACGGTTCAGACGGGGAACAATAAAGCAGCCGTGCTTGACACATGCCCACAACACGCGCTGTGCCCACACTTCCAGCTATGCTTCCTCAGAGCTCATGGGAACCAGACACGGAAGGGTCCTGTTCAGTTTGCCTGAGGGTCATGAACTACTTCAAGAAGGGGCCATCAGCCGGGCGGTGGTGGCGCACGCCTTTAATCCCAGCACTTGGGAGGCAGAGACAGGCGGATTTCTGAGTTCGAGGCCAGCCTGGTCTACAGAGTGAGTTCCAGGACAGCCAGGGCTATACAGAGAAACCCTGTCTCGAAAAACCAAAAAAAAAAAAAAAAAAAAAAAAGAAGGGGCCATCATCCTTTCGGGCTCAGGGGAGTCCAGGGACTTTTGGGAGGTCACTGAGCTTTAGTGCCCTAATCCTGGGATAGGGATTTGAGCTCCTTGCTCCCAACTCTTGGTTTGGCTGCTTCCCCTTCCCGCCTCCCAGGAGATCCCACCTATCCTGGGCTTTCGCACCACTGGGCCAGCCCTGCTGCCCCCACCCCCACCCCCACTGTACCCCTGAGACCTCAGGGCACCTTCCTTAGCGCCTGCTCTGCCTCCCGGTTCTCCATGACCAGGTTGTGGTACTGTGCCCGAAGTGCCAGGATGTCTTGCTGCGTCTTGGCCAGCCTGACCTGGGAGGCCCGGAAATCCACCTTCTGCTGCTTCTCGGCCTCCTGCTTCGTGCGGAGGAGGCTGTTCTCCGAAAACTTGAACACCTGGTGCAGATGGTTCTTCAGCTCCTGGATCACAAAGTTCTCCTTCTCCACCTAGGCCAGGACGGATGAGGACAGGGCCCTATTTAATAGCCACGCAGTCCTCCCGCCCCCAAGGTTCCAAACCAGACTGGCTTATGCTTCTCTCCAGCCTGGGACCACATGCTCCCCTCCCCTAGGAAAGGGGTTGGCCAAGGCCTACAGGCCAAATCCAGCCAGCCATAGCTGTCAATCAAGTATTATTGGGACACAGCCCTTCAGTCCTGATACTGTCCATGGCTGCTTCCACACTAACAGCAGAGACATGTTGAGACTGTTAGCCCACTGAGCCCAGTGTGTGGGATGTGTGACCCTTTGGAGATGGGATACGGAGCCAGAAAGAAAGCTGGCAAGTGTGTGCAGGACGACAGTAGCCATGGACGACCCACAGCTGCCAAGATGCAACAGATCTGAGACTCATTCTAATGCACTCTCAAGGAAAATCTGGGTGGGGGATGGGGCTGGTTGGAATGCACGTACAGGTGCACTTTAAGCTGCCTGCAGAAGCTTTGGATGTCACAGCTCTGTGTTCACAGCTATAGAGTGGCCTGCATGTGTGCATGTGTGTGCTTGTGTGTACAGCCTCAACTGTCATCCACCTCTCTCTTTGGCCTGGAGCTTGTTGGCTATGCTAGGCCGGTGGGCCATTGACTCCCAGGGGTCCTCCTGTCCCTGCCTGCCCAATCTCAGGGGACAGAGTGGCTCTGGAGCCCACACTCAGATCCCCTGGCTTGCACAGAAGGCTTTGTCTTCACGGAGCCATGCCCGGCCCTGTGCGCGTGAATGCAGGTGCCTGTGGTGTCCAGCAGAGGGCGTGAGATTCCCCGGGAGAGCTGGAGTTACCGGTGTTTGCAAGCTGCTGGCCATAGGGCCTGGGAACTGACCTCTGTTGCTCTGTAAGAGCAACGTGTATTGGGAGTGGTGGCACACACCTTTAATCCCAACACTTGGGAGGCACAGGGAGGTGAGACTCTATGGCGTTCCAGGCCAGTCAAGGCCATAGAATGAGACCCTGACTCCAACAGACAAAAGCCTGCACTTTTAACCTCTGAGCCATCTCTCCAACTCCTCCCCCACGTGTCTGGTGTCTATCTTACCAGAGACAAAGGACCCACTTAGCCGGTGACACAGACACTTTGCCAACCCCTGGCTGGGAAGGTCTGCCTTGCTTGTCTGACTCAACTCCGATTTCTGTGTCCTCCTTGTCTTAGTGGTGCTGTCCCTAGTCCTTCTGGCCAGGATTTAGTTCTCTTGCATCATCCCTTGATATCACCCTGCCCTTGTCCTTCCTTGAGCTCCGGAGGTTGGGCTTTACCTACAGACAGACCTCCTAGGAAAATGCTCAGAATAATGTCTGAGGATTAAATGAAGGGAAAGAGCTATTGGAACCCATGAGAGAAGAGCCAAGTCCCAGAGGGTTGGCCCGTTCGAGTGCGGTTTCTCCCCTAACTTGGGGGATGCCTTAGGGAGGTGTACCTCTGACTCCTTGTTCTTCAGCACGTTGGCCAGCTCAGCCTGGAGGCCATCAATGACCTCCTGGTTCCTCTCGCTCCTTCGGCTGATGTCCTGTATGAATTGGTTCTTCTCCCTGACTTCCATGGGGCTGGTGAGTAGCTTCTCAAAGAGGAAACCTCGAAGCTCCACCAGGCCATCGAGGAGGCATTGGGCCCCCGGGCTTCTGCCTGGCGCCTGTACCTGTAACAGCCTGGTGAACTGAGGCTCGCCCAGCACGAGCCTCAGGACAGTCTTGGTGGAGTCTCGGAACTGGTGCGCCAGCGACAGCAGGTTCACCTTGTGCAGCTCTAGGGACAGTAGGCGTTCCTGGTTCCTAGTTTCCTCGGCTTCTTCCTCTTCCTCCAGCTTCTTGTGTCTCCTCTGCAGGATGCTGGCCCTCTCCACCAGGGTCTGGCCAATGTCCAAGTGCTCTCTTAGGGCTCTCACGAAATCCTCAGGCAGCGTGTCCTCCAGAGCCTCTGGGTGGGACTCCATGTAGGACATCAGGGTTATCAGCTCTATCTTGTGTATGGCCTCATCCAAGACTGACATGATCCTCTTGGCCTCGATGGTGTTGAGCTTGGATTTGGATGGGACTAAGGTCTTCATCGGCTCTGCTGGGACTAGACCTGTCCTCAGTGGGATTCTTTGGACGGCCAGTCTGTGGTAGGAAGGGGGTATGCTGGCCTGGTCCAAGGCCATCTCTGGAGAGGCTGCCTTTGCCTCGGTATAATCTGGTACTGAGGCAGCCGCCAACTCAAGGCTCTCCTGGATTTCACAGCCTCCAGTAACCCTGCAGAGGAAGGGGTGGCTGTGAGGTACATCGCCATTGGCCATGATGGCCACTGTACAGAACCTCAAAGCTACTTTTAGCTCTTTTGTCTTCAAGGTTTGGTTTGGAGATATGGCCCCTTATAGCCGAGGCTGTCCCTTCCTCCCGATCTGAGGGCTACAGTTATAGGCGTGTACCACCCTGGCAAGCTTATCTTTTGGCTTCGTGATGGTGCTTGAGCCAGCGGGGGTCAGGGTAGGAGGCCTGAGGGTGGAAGGCAGTTGCAGGCACATCTATCAGGCAAAAAGCAGCCTCTGTTCTGGGGACCAACCTCCAAGGGTTACCCAAGAGGCAGAAACAGAGAGAGGACAGCTTCAGGCAGCTGAGGTCACCCAGCAGCCCCAGCAGTACTGCAAGATCAGAGTGCAAACGCTGTCTGATCAGAGAGTGGAAATGTCCTAGCCCCGACTTGCATTTCCCCCCTACCCCACGTTGATGCTAAACCAGCAGGAAACCAATTCAAGAGCCTGGGCCACTGGTGTACCACATCAGCAGGCCAGGATGTGGAGGAGTCCGGGGCAAGGAGCAGGACATGCTGAACATTAGGTCGGGACAGGGACAGAACAGGATGGGCCACAGAATAGGAGCGGACACTGACACAGGAGGACAGGTCACACAGAGTAGGACAGGATAGGACAGGACATGGACAGAGCTGAACAGGGGCAAGGCCAACCAGGGTGGGTGACTGTGCACCAGCACACACCAGGAGCGTCTGTGATCAGGTATGCATAGTGTGTGCATGTGTGTACATGTGCATGTATGCACTTCTACATATTATATGTCCCCATGCAGGCCAGATATCACTATCAGGTGTCTTTCTTCATCTGTCTCCTTACTTTTTGAGACAGGGTCTCTCGCTAAACTGGAACCTCACCAGCTTGGGCAGGCTGGCCGCCAGCAGGCCAGTGGGCTCACCTCCCCAAGGCTGAGATTACAAACTCTTGCCAACGTCCTTGGCTTTTCGTGTGAGCTCTGGGGATGGAACTCAGCTCACCATGCTTGTGTGGCAGGTACCTTCCCAAGGCAGCCATCACCCGTAATCCCGGCCGGGCGAGTTTTTTTGGGTATTGATTTGAAAACTGGGGCAGAGTTGTAACAATAACTTCAAAATTCAGAATACAGAAAGTTTCAGGGGATGTGGTATCTGCTAAGACCAGCACCCAGGAGGCACAGGCAGGGTGATGGCTGAGAGTTCAAGGCCTGCCTAAGTATATTTTCAAAAACTCCAAAAGTAAGTAAGTAAATAAGTGAATAAAGTTAAGCCAGGCAACTGGTGGCGCATGCCTTTGATCCCAGCACTTGGGAGGCAAGACAGGTGGATCTCTTGAATTCCAGGCCAGCCTGCTCTACAGAGTGAGTTCTAGGACAGCCAGCGCTACATCGAGAAACCCTGTCTCAAAATAAACAAACAAAATAATTATTCACCAGGTGCTGTGGGGCTGGCTAGTAATGCCAACACATGGAAAAAAAGACAAGAAAGAAAAGAAGGGAGGGAGGGAGGAGGCTAATCCATTTTCCTGAAAATCAAATCAAGTCCTGAACTAGAGGTTCTCAGCACGTGGGTCAAGACCCACCCCCCGTGAATGGGTTGCATATCAGATATCTTGCATATCAAGATAGTTACATTGCAGTTATGAGGTAGCAGTGAAATAATTTTATGGCTGCTGATCACCAGCACATGAGAAACTGTGTTAAAGGGTCACGGCTCTGTTCTGAAACAGAAAGGGCATCAGGGTAACATCTGGGATGTCACTAAATCCAAGGTTTGGCTAACAGAACTGTATGGATAGTGACTTACATATTTGTTTCTCTGTTTGAGACAGAGTCTCATGTAGCCCAGGCTGGCCCGGGACTTGTTGTGTAGCAACTCCTGCCTCCATCCCCAAAGCCTGAGGATTGCAGGCGTGTGTGTGTGTGTGTGTGTGTGTGTGTGTGTGTGTGTGTGTGTGTGTGTGAGTGTGTGTGTGTGTGTGGTCATTGGTTACCCCGGGCTGGCAATGTTACTTTCTTAGTTCTGACCTATAAAGTAACATCAGGGGACGCTTTCGGAAGAATGCAGAGAATATATATACAATATATAATATATATCCACAATTGTTACGAAGTAAAAGATTTGTCTTGAACTCAATGGAGACATCAGAAATTGTTGCCAAATTCTTTGGCAAGCTGAGCAGAGGGTCACACACCTTTAATCCTGGCACTCAAGAGCAGAGGCAGGCGGATCTCTGAGGTCGAGGCCACCTTGGTCTGCAGAGTGAGTTCCAGGACAGCCAAGGCTACACAGAGAAACCCTAACTCTAAAGAAAAGACTTAAAACTTTGGTTGCACAGTGGCTGGATCGCAGTCCTTGCTGGGAGAACTAAGTCTGGTTGGGGGGCCTGGGCTCTCTTTACTGTAAGGCAAGACTCCTTAGGTTTGAGCACAAGGCTCAGACATGATACGTCTTCAACAGACAGCTAATATTACATTATAGGTCCAGGGAAGCCGAAGTGTGAGCCTGGGACATCATGGTGTCCTGTACGAATGCCAGCCACAGCCAAGTACCTACCTCTGTGCTCAGCCTGCCCCCTCTGCATGCCCCTTGCCTTACTAACTGGCTCTGACATCCCCACACAGACCTCATTAACTGGTCACTATCTTTCCCTTCTCCAAAGAAGCAGGGTCTGCCAACACCAGCAGGGGCCCATCAGGGTGTGTTACACACTTCTGTGACTTAGGGAAGCCTGGAGAGAGTATTTGGAGGAGATTGGGGGAGGGCAGAGGACTCGCTCTCAGACCTTAGGCTCCTCAACCTCAGACTTGGACTTCGGACTCCTTGAAGTCTTAAGCTGCCAGCACCGGAGAAGACAATGGCACGGATGTCTCTGTCTGTGGAGGTCTGTGTCCTCAGGCACCAAGGTTTCCCTCAGGCAGCAGCCTCTCCCTGTCATAGATGCTCGTGGTTTGTGTAAAACCCCATGGGTGTGTTAAAGCGTGGGTTCCCAGCCCACAGAGCTATACAGGGGTGGTGGGACATTTCTTTTTTTTTTTTTTAAAGATTTATTTATTTATTATATGTAAGTACACTGTAGCTGTCTTCAGACACTCCAGAAGAGGGGGCCAGATCTCATTACGGATGGTTGTGAGCCACCATGTGGTTGCTGGGATTTGAACTCTGGACATTCGGAAGAGCAGTCGGGTGCTCTTACCCACTGAGCCATCTCACCAGCCCAGGACATTTCTTTAAGTGCTGGGGTCTGGTGGGGATTTCCTTTTGTGGCGGGGGGTGGGGGCGGGGGGAGGGTGTCTGTTGAGACCTCGGGGGCTTCATCATGGTGAGAAAGCTGAAGGACACTGCAGTCTTGGTGGACCTGTCTGTCAAATAGTCCTGTCCACTTTCTCCAGGGAGTAGGGACTCTGGCTGAGGGGAAACCACAGGGTTGGGGAATGCCAAGCTCCGTGCTCCTTCTTGAAGTCTCTCTTAATCCAGCCCCCCAAATTGTGTGTGTGTGTGTGTGTGTGTGTGTGTACGCGCGCGCGCGTACACACACACTCCTTGGCTGCTGTCTGAGCTCTGAAGCCTGGTTGGTCAGCGTTGCTTTCATTGCTGCACCCATTGCTTTCATTGTTTCTGTTGTTTGCCATGAGAGAGGCTCAACTGATCACCTTTGCAATCAAAGAGCCTAGGCCACAGACACAAAGCAGTAACTAAGTATCTAACGCATCTATGGTCAGAGGAGAGGGGTGCCAGGTCTGCTGTGAAGGATGGGAGGCTCCTTGGCCAATCAAAACTCACCCAGAGCCAGACCTTCTTAAAGGCTGAAGACCCAGCCCGAGGTGGCACCATCTTGCTTCCCTGGGAGACTCTCATTCCCTCTTCCTTGCTCTCTCATCCCACAGTGAACTCCCTAGGGGCCTTTTCCTGACTATAAAGTGTCATGGGCAGCTTCGGTGCCTCTCCTCAGCCCCTCAGATGAAGGAACCCTTGCCCCGCCCCGAGGCCACAGGATGAAGACAGGAAGTGTTGGATGGACAGACGGACGGACAGACAGAAGGGCTCACTTTTCCACATTGTTCTCGGAGTTCTCCCAGGCATCAGTCAAAACTCCCAGAATTCTCCAGGAGATGGAGGCTGGGAGCTCAGAGCCACGGGGGAATGCTTCCAATTTGCTTTCAGCCAAGTTGCCTCGTTTGCTTTAAAGGGCAAGCTTGTTTTCTTTGATTACCAAGACGCCCATCAGCTCCTGACAGCTTATTTGGGTGAACAGCCAGGGTGGGGGAATGGGAGAAGGGGCCGATGTGGAGAGAGGGGGTAGATGATGACGCCAGCAAAAATGACCCAAGAATCAGCTCCTTGAATTCTAATATGATGGCTCCCTGTCTTTTAAGATGCCACCAACCTTCATATTGAAATCGTTGCCAACCCAGCCTCCCTTTGTAAGATTCCTGCCCAGAGAGTGAAGCAGGGCTCCTGCTGGACTGTGACCTTAATTGTCATGAATTCTATTGATTCATCTTTATCATGCAAATATGCCTTCACTTCATTCAGATAGGCATAGGCCTCTTGGATATTTATTACTGCGCTCATATTTTGAAAAAAAAAATGTTTTCAACTAACAGAGCCCCTCAAATACTTGGAGAGAAGCTGGAAGAAGAAACCCCATCACCTGTGACTATGGGAAGGTCAGGTAGAGAGAGAAGGTCTTAGTTTAAGATTTTTTTTTTTTTTGTAATACTGGCCAGTGTTAGAACTTACCTATGTGCCCAACTGTTCTAAATACATAAGTGATCCCAGCTCTTGAAGAGGGGGGCGCAGGATGAGAAAAGTTCAAGACCACCCTTGGCTACACAGTGAGTTGAAGGCTATCCTGGGCTACACAATGAGCTGCAAGCCATCCCAGGCTATATAGGGAAACTCTGTCTCAAACAAAATAAAAATCAAGAAGTACTCTCTGAGCTGGGCATGGTGGCACACGCCTTTAATCCCAGCACTGGGGAGGCAGAGGCAGGTGGATTTCTGAGTTCGAGGCCAGCCTGGTCTACAGAGTGAGTTCCAGGACAGCCAGGGCTATACAGAGAAACCCTGTCTCGAAAAACAAAAACAAAAAAAAACAAAACAAAACAAAAAAACCTCTCTGTTTTGTTTTTTGTTTGTTTTTCAGGCAGAGTTTCTCCGTGTAGCCCTGGCTGTCCCAAAACTCACCCTGTAAACCAGACTGGCCTTGAGAGATCATAGAGAGGTCAGTCTGTGTCTGCCTTCTGAGAGCTGGGCTCAAAGGTGGGCATCGCACTGCTGAGCTAAGGAGTACTTCCTAAGGATGAGTGCTTTCCGTCCTTATAACCCTGCAAGGTCATGGTTATTTTCTCTGATTCACAGATAAGAAGAGGGAACTGAGAGAGAGGTGCAGGAGTCCAGTTAATCATGCTGAATGCATCCATTCATGCTCAGTGGTTAAAGATGCTGCTTACCAACACGGAGGACCCGAGTTTGAGGAAACCAACTCCTGAAAATCCTTCTTGACCTCCATACTTGTGCCATGGCATGCCAGCACACACACACACACACACACACATACACACAGGCACACACAATGCTACTCCTACTCCTGCTGACTTTATCTTAAGCCGCTATCACATAGTAGGTGCTCAGTAAACACTTGGCTGTCAGTAGATGAGGAGACTGTGGCCCTGCCTCCCTGTCATTTCCTGCAGGACTGTGGGGAATTGCAGGCTGGTCTCCAGTCGAGCTGAGGTCTGAACCCCGATGGTCATAATTCACCTACATGACAAGGTAGGCGTTCCCTCATGCTCCTGGAACTCCAGCCCCTGCCTAAGGTACCACCTCCCACAGCCCTCACAAGAGAAGCATGGTCAGTTGTCACATAAGCAATGGCCCAAGCTTCTGACCTTCAGGCTAAACTCCTCCCCAGTTACCTAGCAACAGTGAAGACCATAAAAAGGGTGCTCAGCCCGCCCGTCTTCTCACCTCTCTCTTCTCTCATTTCTCTCTCCTCTTCCCTTTCTCTCTGTCTTCTCCTCTCTCCTCTCTCTCTCTCTCTCTCTCTCTCTCTCTCTCTCTCTCTCTCTCTCTCTCTCCCCCTCTTCTCTCTTTCCCCTGCATTTCTATAATAAAGCTCTTAAACCATAGAGTCTCTGCTCTGCTCCATCAAGTTCCACTGCGCACTCTGGTCAGTGTTGGGAACTTCTTCCCTCTTCCCTGTCTTCCACAACCCTGGTGGCAAAGTAGCTCCGGGGGAGTTCCCAGGCAGGGCTGCCCCTTGGCCACCCCCTGAAGAGTGGGATAGAGGAATGCCCACCCAGGGATGAGTGGATAGGGTAGGTAGCAGCCCTCCCACGCCTGACTGACCAGAGAATAGGGAAACTCTGGCGGGGTGTGGGCATCTTTTTCCTATCCCACTTCTCCCCCGGCAACTCCCCAGGGCCTCCCTTTTTATTTTGTTCCCAACACAGGTTGATGCAGACGCAGTAATGAGATCACAAGCCAGATTGTAACCTCCATGAGAGCCAGCCAACGTGTCATTGGGTGTCTTAGTTAGGGCTTCCTGTTGCTGTGAAGAGACGCCATGACCAAGGCAATTCTTACTTAGGAAAACATTTCATTGGTGCTGGCTTACAGTTCACAGAGTTTCAGCCTATTATCATCATGGTGGGAAGCCTGGCAATGTGGTAGGTAGAGTTCTCTATCTTGATCCACAGGCAGCAAGATGGGGTGCTCTGTACCACACTGGTAAACCTTGAGCATATATATATATATATATATATATATATATATATATATATCCTCAAAGCCCCGCCTCCACAGCGACGCGCTTCCTCTAACAAACCCACACCTCCTCCAATAAAACCATACCTCCTAGCGCCATTCCTTATGATCGAACATTCAAACACACGAGTCTCTAGGAGTCATAGCTAGTCAAACCACCACATTTGGGTTGGTTTTTTTGTTTGCTAGGCAGAATCTCACTGTATTGACCATGAGATTCCCAACCTTTGCCTCCAAAGTAGCTGGAAACTACATTGTGTGGATTATATTTGGTTTCTGGAGGCCCCCTGGGACAGGCTTGTGGCAATGGTGCTGAAAGTGTCAAGAGAGAGGGTCTCGGCTGTGGCCAGGGGCTGCAGAGTTTCAGAGACAGGTAGGTGGCGGTAGGTAGCAACTGGGGATAGGTGCTCACATTGCTGCTTGCAGTGGTAAACAACCTTCTGCAGCTTGGAACAGACCTGGGTGAGGTCACCTGCACTTTTACAAGTCCCAAAGTGAAAAAGAGGAAGCCAGGGAGGGGCTCGCTATATAGTAACTGAGTTCACTTGGAGCCCAGTCCCTGTGACTCCCACACAGTCACATGAGTTTTTGTGATCTGATCACCCTCTCCAGGCTTTGGCTGCCCTTCTGTAAAATGGGGACAGACAGGGGACTTTACAGTACTCTCATATAAATGCAATACTACCAAATATGTCCAGCTTTTATGACTAATGCAAAAATGACAGGTAGGAGCTGAGAAGATGGCTCAGTGGTTAAAAGCACCTGCTGCTCTTGTCGGATCAAGGTTTGGCTCTCAGAACTCACATGGAGCAACCATTTGTCGCTCTAGTTTCAGGAGATTCAGTGCCCTCTTCTGGCTGATGGTAGTACTGCAAAATATGACACATTGCATGCAGGCAGGCAAAACATTCATACGCATTAAATAAAAAAAATCAAAAGAAAGAAAGAAGTCCCAAAGTACGACTATGGTATATCATTCTGCAGACTGAACAGAATAGGAGCAGAGGCAGGAGGATGCTGGGGATGTTGGCTTCCAACCTAGATGAGAAACTCCGGGGTTCAGAGGAACACACTCAGAGCTACAGAGGACACTTAATCCCTCTTCTGGTTTCTGTGTCAGATGCTTTGAATTCCTTTCTTGATCAAAGCATGCTTTAGAAATGTGCATTTCTGTTTGTACATGACCGTACAGTGGATTATTTTGGTTGTTTCAGAAACAAGGAAGGGCTGATAGTGACACATCTGCTTAGCATGTGTGAGTTCCTGAGTTCCATTATAGCATTAAGGCATGCACCTACACACATGCATACACATATACATGCACGTACATACACACATATAATCATATGGATACACATATACATGCATACACACATGCACACACACATACATACACTTTTTTTTTTTTTTTTTTTTTTTTTTGGTTTTTCAAGACAAGGTTTCTCTGTGTAGCCCTGGCTGTCCTGGAACTCACTCTGTAGACCAGGCTGGCCTCGAACTCAGAAATCTGCCTGCCTCTGCCTTCCAAGTGCTGGGATTAAAGGCGTGTGCCACCACTGCCCAGCATACATACACATATAATCACATGAATACACATATACATGCATATACACATGCACACACATACACATGCATGCACATATATATGCATGTATACACACATGCATGCATAAGTGAACAAGCATGCACACACATGAACATGCACATGCATCCACATGCACACAATACACACATATATGCACATCCTTATACACACATCCACATGCATATGCATACATACATATCGTGCACACACACATACACACATGAATACATATGCACAACACATACACACACATACACACAGGAAGTAAATAAAACAGAACTTAAAATGCAGGCTAGAGAAATGGCTTTGTCAGTAAAATGCTTGAATCTGAAGCTCCTTCACACCCATGTAAAAGCCAGGTGTGACACACAGAATAAGAAAATAAACTCTTCATCTTTAAAAGATATTAATTACCAGAGTATAAGATATCAACATAATTAATAATAGAGGAAGCACAGACTTCGTATTTGCCTGGTGTTTGGTGCAGTGTGAGCCTGCGTTATTCTTTCAATAATTAAGCCTGCACTGAGACTAGAAGAGGAGATGCATTTCTTTGTCCATTAAAAGGAAAAAGTTTCCTGCATTTGAGAGCATTTAGGTTAAAATATTTTCATTGGCTACAGGATCTAGCCCGTTGCTATAATAAAAGCTGAAGTTCAGAGATACTTTACCCTGATACTCTGTTTCAAATGTTCTTGATTTTTAATCACTTTTAATTCCAAGAACTCTCACTAGGACCTCAAAGAAAAAGTGTGTGTGTGTGTGTGTTTGTGTGTGCGCGCGCGCGCGCGCTCGCATGCATGATGTTCATATGAGTGCAGGTGTCTTTTGGGCCAGTAGAGGGCGCCGGATCACCTGGAAGTCGAGTTACAGGCAGTTGTGACTCATGAACGCTAGGAACTGAGGGCCCTCTACAAAAACAGTGTAATGTCTAAATGTCTAAGCTATCTTTCCAGCCCTCCCTCCTTCCATTTTAGACAGGATTTCATGCAACTCAGACTGCCTTCACTAATCATACTGTTATGGTTTATATATGCCCGGCCCAGGGAGTGGCACTTTTAGAAGGCCCTGTTGGAGTAGGTGTGGCCTTGCTGGAGTGGGTGTGGCCCTGTTGGAGTGGGTGTGGCCTTGTTGGAGTAGGTGCATCACTGTGGGTGTGGGCTTTAAGACCTTCATCCTAAACTGGGCATGGTGGCACACACCTTTAATCCTAGCAGAGGCAGAGGCAGGCAGATTTCTGAGTTGGAGGCCAGCCTGGTCTACAAAGTGAGTTCCAGGACAGCCAGGGCTATACAGAGAAACCCTGTCCCCAAAAACAAAAACAAACAAACAAAAGACCTTCATCCCAGCTGCCTGGAAGTCAGTCTTCTCCTAGCAGTCTTCAGATGAAGATGTAGAACTCTCAGCTCCTCCTGCACCATGCCTGCCTGGATGCTGCCATACTCCCACCTTGATGATAATGGACTGAACCTCTGAACCTGTGAGCCAGCCCCAAATAAATGTTGTCCTTATAAGAGTTGCCTTGGTCAAGGTATAAAGCGAGCAGTCAAAACCTAACTAAGACACACACTAAGCACTCAATAAGCCCATGTTAAATATGTGAATTATTCGTTGTATGAGCCAAGAGAATGTCCTAGGAAATGTTTAGCCAGAGGGAGTTAGGGTAGAATAAGTCGTGGCGGGGATTACTGCAATTAGCCTGGCTGTCACAGCACACACACATGTTGTGAACATACACTTGTGCACTCACATACAGGTAGGCGCCCACAGATACATATAAAGTAAAAATAAATAAAGCTTTACGTTATTTTAAAAGAGCGTGTATGGCTTTTTGGAAGGACTAGAGTTTAGTCCCCTGCACCTATGACAGGTGGCTCACAACTGCCCACCTGTAATTAATTTCAGCTCCAGAGGATCCAAAACCCTTTGTCTGTATTCACATTCACATATCCCACCAATGCAGACATAGTGATAATAATATTATTAATAATAAAACTTTAACAACAATTAAGGGGGAAAAAACCTAATTAGACCAAGGGTAGTAGCACATGCTTTTAATCCCAGTACTCAAAGGCAAAGACTGGTGGATCTCTGTGAGTCTGAGGCTAGCCAGACTGGTCTACAGAGTGAGTTCGAGACTACATAGTGAGACCCTGTTCCAAAATCAAAACAAACAACAAATCCTTATTTTAAGCATACACTGAAGGGGGTCACGCACCCAGCAAGCTGAGCTCAGAACATAGTGCGGACAGTGGGCACCAAAACAAACCAACCCAACCCATTACTTGAACTAAGTTCGATGTGAACTTCACAAATGGTATCAGTAAGAGATGAGGAGCGGGGCTATGAAATGGCAGGTGGACCAGACAGGAGGCAAGACTATCACAAGAGGATACTTGATGGTGCTTGCAGGAGGCCTAGAGGAGGACGGGATGGAGGTTGGGTAAGGGAGTGAGGACCTGGAGCTGGACAGGATGGCAAGTGGGGCGCGGACGCCTTTGCGGGGGGGGGGGATCACTGTACGGCGTGCCTACTAGGTGCACACAGCCTGCAGCCCGGGGCTTCCCCGCTGTCACTCACCAACTCCTCAAGATGCAAGTTTCTTGGCCCACAGTTAAGCAACTCGGCGGCCCTTATGTTGCTAGGTTACGAGCTACTCTTAGAAGGCGGGACTTTGCGTTTGACTGACCTCCTTTTTCACCATTTAACTTCGAATCGGGTTGCGTTGGCTCCGCCTCCTGAAAGATGGCCAATCAAAATCCCGCCTCTCTGACGTTTCACCAATGGAAAGACGCGGGATTCCTGTTGGTTGCGCGAGTGAGGCGGGGGTGGGGGGGTGGGGGGGAAGAAAGGGGGTGTTGCTTCCTCGCCCCGCCCTCCCTTTGGGAGGAGGGCTGTGAGAATGCTGAGTGACGTGTAGTCTACCCTGTCAAATTTCATTGCGACCCCTCTGATGGCCAGTAGGCTGTGGCCTAGGGCCGTGGGCGGGGCTTTCGGGGCTGAGTGACAGGAGTCGGCGGATGCGAGGGCTGGCGCAGCTGCCGCTGTGGCAGCGGTGAGGCGGCGGTGGCGGCTGCTGAGGCTCCGCGCTGGGGATATTGGCGGCGGCAGCTGCGGGCTGGGCTACGTTGTGCAGACCCAGTGCACGGTGCGGGATCCCGGGACGGCGCGTGTAAGGATCCGAGGGGTGCGCGATCTTGGCTCGAGGGCAGGGGTCAGGGGTCAGAAGGTGCAGAGAAGGGGCTGGGGCTGAGTGCTCCAGAAGCCCGAGGCGGGGCCCTGGGAGGTGGCCGGCATGCTCTCTCCTTGCGGATCCCCTTCTCTCTGCACCCCTTTTCTTTGGCCTGACTTCCTGGGGCGACCCGGATCGCGATGGGGATCGTGGGGAGCTAGAGCCCCCGAGCGACCCTTCCTCCCTGCTCACCTCCCTGCTGTGTCCTCTTGTGACCTGGCCGGGGACTCCTGCCTGGGTCAGTCTGCCTCAGGGGACAGATCGCAGGATGGCAGCTAGATATCTGATTCCGGGACCTTCTTCCAGGGGTGACCTTACCCCAGGGGTGACTCGCTGGGTCCCCGCTAGAGTGAGAACCGAGGTCTGCCAAAGGGCTGGACCTGAGGAGCTCCGAGTCTGCTGTGTGACCTTGGACAGTTTACTTACCCTCTCTGGGTCCCGTTTCTTTCTCTTTGAAAAGTCATAGGCTCTTCAGGAGGCAGAGGCAGGAGAATGGCAACTTCATAGCTTCAAAGCTCGATAGGGATATCCCTAGCTCAAAAGACAAAAAACAAGAAAGCGGTTCGTGGATTTTCCTTAAGTGGAGTGCAGTTCTAGGAATAGTTGGTGGGGCCGCGCTGAGGTGGGCAGTGCCACCTGCGTTCCATGACTACTTGTGGCTGTTTACTCGGGAGAGGCCATGCTAAGCGGCCTCATGTATCAAGTAGGCGCTAACCAACTGAGGGCAGAGCTGTTGAGTCGGAGCCAGGAGGTTGTTTCCTGTGGGTGGGGTCTACAGCTGTGTACTGTAGATGTTCAGTGGCCTCTCTGGACTCCCTCGAGATCGATCCCAAGTTGTGACTCTGGAAATATTTCTAGACAGTGGGGACAAAGTCACTCCAGGCGAGAGCCATTGAGGTGAGACCAGGTGTGCTAGAATGGAGTCATGCATTCCGCTGTTAAAATGTAAAACCCACTGGGAGGATCTCCCTAGGATGCTAGTGACGAACATTAGAAACCTGTTGTCATGCGTTGGGAGAGCTTCTTGCCTTCCAAGTGAATAGCGAGAACACACTGTTAGAGCCTCCTCCTCATGGCCTCAAAGTACATCCTTGTAATCCCTCTGCTGTGGAGTGTGTTAGAAGTGTGAGCCTACTCTATGCAAGGCACTGGGGGAGGAGAGAGTTAAGCCAAAATGCAAAACACACTGCAGTTCTTTAGGCAGCCAAATGACGGGTATCTTGTGGGAGTTCCTCTTCTGTCTCCCCTTGTTGAGATTTCCAAGCAAAATAAATCCTCAAATCTGGAAAAGGAAAACACAAAACACAAACAAACAACCCCCCCCCCCCACTTGTAGGAAGTTTGCCAGGCAGGCTTAGCAGGCTGCTGCAGAAAGTGGTGTTTATCTCTGCTGCCGCCACCACCTCTGTTGAGAGAGACAAGCTGTCTGTGCCTGGTGATGTTCCCATCCATCGTCCCTGGAAAGGGGGCAGGCATTGCCCAGTTGTCCTGTCGAGGGTTGGTTTGGAGGCAGACAGTGTCTGGTGCACTGGCCACAGCTGGAGGCAGCAACCTGCTGCTGTCTCTAAGTTCAAAGGTCCCCAGGCGGTTCTGCTGAGCCCTGCCTTTCTTTTTATCTCAGTAAGCAGAAGCGGGTCTGTATAAACAGCTTCTTGAACAGGCCAGTCCTGAGGGTTTAAACCTGGAGAGAAGGAAGGATGGGGCTTTTGAAAAGGACTCTGATTATAAGTTGTAAAGAATGCCCAAGTGCTTTTTCCTCTTCCAACATCTCCCATAGAGGATCACAAAGGTCATGCAAGAAGAATTCGTGTCGGCCACCAGCAAAGCCAGGGTGATCTTGTGTAGTCCCAAGAGTAATTACTGCTCTCTGAGGACAAGACCTGGTGACTTTAGGAGGCACCACACCTGGTTAGGAATGTAGGCCTGGAGTCAAAGTTTGGCTTTCTGGCTGTGGGCACTCAGGAAAGTTACCTATTGCCTCTGTCCCTACCTGATGAGTAGAAGTTTTTATTTTTGTGTAGCCCTGGCTGTCCTGGAACACACTCTGTAGACCAGGCTGGCCTCTAACTCACAGAGATCCACCTGCCTCTGTCTCTGAGTGCTCAGATTAAAGGCCTGCGCCATCACAACGGACTCTGATTTTCGTTTGTTGAGACTGTCTCTTATAAGTCAGGCTGGCCTTGAGCTCAATATGTAGCCAAGGCTAGCCTTGAACAAGGACCTTCCTGCCTTGGGTCTCCCAAGTGCTGGGATTACAAGCCTGGGTCAGCATACCTGGTCTTACCTTCTTCATAGTTGGTGTGCCTTTATCTCCATAACTCTTATTCCTTCTCTTCTCTTCTCTTCTCTTCTCTTCTCTTCTCTTCTCTTCTCTTCTCTTCTCTTCTCTTCTCTTCTCTTCTCTTCTCTTCTCTCCTCTCCTCTCCTCTCCTCTCCTCTCCTCTCCTCTCCTCTCCTCTCCTCTCCTCTCCTCTCCTCTCCTCTCCTCTCCTCTCCTCTCCTCTCCTCTCCTTTGCTCTCCTCTCCCCTCCCCTCCCTTTCCCCCTCCCCTCCCTTTCCCCCTCCTCCCCTCTTCCTCCTCCTCCTCCTCCTCCTCCTCCTCCTCCTCCTCCTCTTCTTCTTCTTCTTCTTCTTCTTCTTCTTCTCTCTTCTTTCTCCCTCACCTTCTCTCTCTCTGTAAGTACACTTACTATACAGTTCAACTGTCCTTAAACTATGTCACTCTCCTGCCTCAACCTCCCAATCATAGCAGATGTGGCAATTCCTAACTTTTTTTTTAATGTTGAAACACAGTGGCAGTATGGGCTGTGGCTTACCAGGTAGAGTGAGGTCTAGCACACAGCCCTGGGTTCAGGCCCCAGTTCCCTATAAACCAGGTGTGATGCACACTTGTAATCCCAGCAGAGGCAGGGGGGTCAGATGTTCAAAGTCATCCTTTACTCTATAGCAACTTTGAAACCACTGTGGGCTGCTCCAGTTGCATGGCCATCCCTGATGCCAGATCCAGAATACGTTCATCAGTAACGATTATGTTTTAATCATTACCTTCCTTTCTTTCTTTCTTTTCTTTTCTTATTTAAATTTTTTTTTATCCTTCAGACCTTAGAAGATGCCTCTGATGGAACAGGCTCTGGGAAGCTTCCCCCGCCCCGTGGCTTTGAACAGGAGCTCAAGCCGGTGGCAGTTTAAAGCCCTGGCCGTTGTATCCTGAGGACCGCAGGTCAGGAGAAGATGGCTGTAAGTTTAGATGACGATGTGCCGCTCATCCTGACCTTGGACGAGGCTGAGAGTGCTCCGCTGCCTCCTTCCAACAGCCTGGGCCAAGAGCAGCTGCCCAGCAAAAGTAAGCCAGTGGGTAGGTGGGCAGGGTGAACGTACAGGTGGGCGGGGCGACTCCGAGCTTGTCTGTTCAGAGAGTGAGAGATGGTGGGTGGGCTTCCGTCTCCAAGAGAGAAGAACAGCCCCTGTGGCCCATCTCAAGTGTGACACAGACCTTGCACCTTGTGTGACTGTGGGTGTCTGATGCTGTAGCCCAGCTGTGCAATGCGTTTGGGGTCCCTCACTTCTGACACAGCTTTGACCCTGTGCCAGGAGACCTCAGGCAGGCTTCTCTTCCTTGCCTCAATCCTTGTTAACAAAAACGTCTCTGTGAGTCCCCACCTGAAGCTGGTAATGGAGACAAGCTTGGTTCTCTCTGCCATCTCAGGATGGGGTGGAGGGTGGCGAGCTTTGTGGTGTATTGATCGGGGCTTTGGGGTTTCACATTGTCTTTCTGGGAATCGAAGCCTGCTACAGAGTAAACCCCGAGAGAGGGGGTGAGCTGTCCTGTGTTTTTAAGTGTCTTTCTGGCAGAGGGAGAGGCCTTAAAACCCTTCCTGGTCCCCATCCCGAAACCATCTCCTCATTTGTTCAGGACGAGGGTTCAGGAGAGGCTTAAAATAACTTGCCTTTGCAGAGGGGTCTAAGAAGTTAGGGAGCAGGGCTTCAGAGCTTCCCGGTGAGTGCAGACAGCCTTCCAGGATGGAGGGTCCAAGGATACCACAAGCCCACAGGGGAAGATGCTATGGACCAAGCGGCATTGAGCCTGGCACCCCCATCTCCTTTGTCCACAAAGAATACAGTTGGGCTTTGAGGATCTCGGAGGCTTCCTGGAATGAAGGAGGGCAGTGTTCCAGGGTGAGGATGCTGGATAACCTTGACTCCCTACAAACCTCCGATGCTTCCCCCTCACGCTCACTGCCATCCCAAGTGGCTGTGCTGGGTGGTCACAGAGGATCAGTCAGGGAAGAAAAACCCATTTCCCCTAAGGGGTGTGCAGGTCTGTAGAACCCTGGCTCTGACTCCCCGTCTTTTATTTATTTATTTATTTATTTATTTTGGTTTTTTGAGACAGGGTTTCTCTGTATAGCTCTGGCTGTCCTGGAACTCACTTTGTAGACCAGGCTGGCCTCGAACTCAGAAATCCGCCTGCCTCTGCCTCCCGAGTGCTGGGATTAAAGGCGTGCGCCACCACCCCCGGCCAGCTGACTCCCCGTCTTAACTAGCTTTCTTTCCAAGAGCTCCTCCACAGAAGGCAGTTTTACAAAGGAGGAAACTTGAGGGTCAGAGAAGTTCAGTAAGTTTCCTAAGGTCACACAGCCAGCTAGTGAGTGAGAGGAAAGATTTGAACTCAGGCCTGTCTTGACTAAAGTTTCTTCCCTTCTTCCTTTTTTCGTCCTACTCCAAGTCCTCCCCCCTTTCCTCCCCCCTCTTCCATTTTTCTTCACCAGCTCTTAACACACGTGGGTGGAGGAGGCCCTTAGGGTTGGCTGTTATTTTTATTTGAGTTCATTTATTTGCCGTCTTGAGGTTTTAACCCAGGGCCTGGCAGAAGCCAAGCTTGTCTTGTGACTTTAAGACAGTTATTGCTACCTGTATTTTATAGAGGAGAAAATGACCTCAGAGAGGGGAGCTAACTTGGCCAGGGTCATACAGCCAGTGGGCAGAACCCCTTCTGTTTGTTCCTCCCATACCACTGTGGAGTTAGCTGCTCTGGGGGAGAGAGAGAGGCAAATGAGTCAGCTTCAGGGACACCCCTTCAGGAGCATCTCTGTCATCTGCAAAAGGGAATGGACTGAATGGGGTAGGGTGGCTTGCTCGTGCCTGCCATGAGGCGGGTCCATTTCTAAATGGGAACTTTGGCTGTCTTCAAGACTTCGATCTCTCCAGAGTGCCCAGCGTTGGGGCAGGATCCTGTTCTCCCATGCCAGGAAATTTCTGAGAGCCACCTAGTTCTGTATCAGGAGCAGGCCTTCAGCTCCTGGGGCCACCAGGGAGGCCACCGGATCTTGCTGAAGTCTGTTGCCGATTCTCGATTCAGAACAGAAAAAACAACATCCCTCGCCACAGAGCCTTGTGTTTTCTGCTCAGGGCACTCGTGCCTCGGTTTCCCCCTCTCACACTGTTACAGGGAGCTTTCTAAAAGCTCTGAGGAAGAAGCGTCCCTCATAGCTGGCTGAAAGCCAGGGCCTCTCTGAGGACAAATATTGTCTTAGTCGTGATTTTTATGGCTGGGACAAAACACCATAACCAAAAGCAACTTGGGGTGGGAAAGGTTTCTTCTTAGGTTTCTAGGTAGCACCCATAATGGGAGGAACTTAAGGCAGGGACCTGGAGGCAGGCGCTGATGCAGAGGCCATGGAGGGGTGCTGCTTACTGTCTTGCTCCTCATGGCTTGCTCAGCCTGCTTTCTTATAGATCCCAGGATCACCAGCCCAGGGATCGCTCAATGGGCGGGGCCCTCTGTTGTGTCAACCACTAATTAAGAAAATATACTGCACCAAAACCCCAAAAGACAAAAAACCAAATAAAACAAAAAAGAAAAAAAAAAAGAAAAAGAAAATATATTGCAGCCGGGCAGTGGTAGCACACGCCTTTGATCCCAGCACTTGGGAGGCAGAGGCAAGCGAATTTCTGAGTTCAAAGCCAGCCAGGTCTACTGAGTGAGTTCCAGGACAGCCAGGGCTACACAGAGAACCCTGTCTCGAAAAACCAAATATATATACTGCAGACTTCCTACAGGGCAGTCTGATAGGCAGCATTTTTTCTCAAATGAGATTCCCTCTTCTAAAAGGACTCTAGTTTAGCTCCAGTTGATATAGGAGGCCCACAGACCTTTGTCCAGGCGGAGCTATTTCATGCTTACATGTTTTGATTTTCACATTGTCCTGAGGTCCCCTACTGTCAATGGGAGCCACACCCAACCTAGCAATTTCCTGTCCTAAAACTGTTTGGGGACCGTCCCTTCCCTCCATGGTGGACCCAAGCAGTTTTGCTCAGTGTCCCTTGCCTTCTTTCCTGCCTGGTCCTGATTCTAGGGATAGCCCATGGCGTCAGCCTGCCTCCAGTCCGGTGAGTCTCCAGTGCTGTGTTGAGCCCAGGCTTTGGTCCGGCAGTCTGTCCGGAAGACATTCCTGAGCCTTCTCCATTTGCTCAAGGATTCCAGTTGGAGCTGAAAATTCCTTCTGCTCACACAGTCCTTTGGGAATCTTGTCAGCGTCCCTCTAGAGAGAGTTAATGAGTCACTTTGCTGCTGTCCGGGGCAGGCAGGGAGAGATAGCCACCTGTGGTAATGATTCAGCCATCCGGTCACCTTCTGGGCTCTGACTTCCATTCATCTTTGGACCTCTCAGCTCAGTGCCTACAGGAGCAGAGACTTCTCAGGGCGTGATGTGACAGAAATGAACTGAGCTGATTTTCTGGGGCCTGGAAGCTGGTTGGTGTGGCTGACAAATGGCTCTTGTCAGATGTGAGTGACATTCTGCCTTGCCTAGAACCAGTCGCTTGAGTCTCTTCTCTCCCAATAATACCTCATGGTCCCAGAGACCCCCCCAGGCCGAGGTCGACTGTGGCTGCAAACCCCTAGGTTTTAGCTCATTTACCTCTAAAGATCCCATCTTGAAACCTATGCGCCATATTGAGAGACTTTGGGAGTCAGCACGCCAGCATAGGGATTTGCTTTATCATTCGACTACTTCATTTTGTTTTCCTGTGCCTGCATGTGTATGTGCCGTAGCACCCGTGTGGAGGTCAGAGGACAACAGCCCATAAGACTCGGTTCTGTCCACTGTGTGCATCGCTGGAACAGACTCTAGTCATCGGACTTGGTGGCCAGGGCCTTTACCCACTGGGCCATCTCCACTCCACAGCCCTGGGAATTTTTTTTCATTGTTTTGTTGAGGGGGAGAGAGGGGTTTGAGACTGGGTCTCTCTGGGGTTGCCAAGGCTGATTTGGGAACTCAAAATCCTCTGGGGCCTCCCTTGAGTTACAGGGGCTCAGTCTCACGTGGTCTTTGAGGCCCACAGTTCTTGTAACCTTTCCTCCAGTGCCCACCCCCCCCCCATACTTCCTGTGGCGTCTTCAGTTTAGGAAATGCACAGTTTGGATCTGGCAATGTGTGGGTTTTATGTAAGAACTCTTTTTTATTTTATTTTTTATTTTTTTATTACGTATTTTCCTCAATTACATTTCCAATGCTATCCCAAAAGTCCCCCATACCCCCCCCACTTCCCTACCCACCCATTCCCATTCTTTTGACCCTGGCATTCCCCTGTATTGGGGCATATAAAGTTTGCAAGTCCAATGGGCCTCTCTTTCCAGTGATGGCCGACTAGGCCATCTTTCGATACATATGCAGCTAGAGACAAGAGCTCCGGGGTACTGGTTAGTTCATCATGTTGTTCCAACTATAGGGTTGCAGATCCCTTTAGTTCCTTGGGTACTTTCTCTAGCTTCTCCATTGGGAGCCCTGTGATCCATCCAATAGCTGACTGTGAGCATCCACTTCTGTGTTTGCTAGGCCCATGTAAGAACTCTTAACATCTTTGGCTCTAAGGGCGGCTAGTGAGATACTATTCATGGGCAGAAGGGTGTCAGGCTGATGATAAAGGAGGTGAGGTGTTTAAAACAGAGAGAAGAACCTTTAAAAGAACCTGGGGCTGACGGGTGGCAGAGTGGTTAGAGACAACCAATAATCCGCATGCATTCGGGACAGTGATCTCGGCTGCGTGTCCAAGCCAGTCCATACAGTGGGTGTGCCCGGAGGCTCCTGGCAATTCACATCAGGATTTGCCCCCTCCCACCCCATCCCCCCTTAAGCTCACACATGTGTTTTTTGGTGAAGAACAGACTAGGGACGTGAGGACGGCTGTAACACGGTCTTCTGGCTGCTTTGGTGTGACACTGGTGACACTGTTGTAGTTTCTAGGTGACAAGCTGGTCAGGGATGGAACCTAAGGGGACAGAGAAGAGAGTCTTGGGAGTCAGGCCTTGGGCACTGTGCTATCTATCTATCTATCTATCTATCTATCTATAGCACATATAGCACTATATATATATATATAGATATCTATCTATATATATATATAGAGAGAGAGAGCTACTGTACCCACAGGGGCCTGTGTGTGACATTCAGGCTCTTTCTCTAGAGACTTCATACAGTACCAGGTACCATCTAGATGACCAGACCTGCTGGCCTCAAGCGGATGCGGCCGAGAGGAGCTGAGAAGGTGTGGCGGGACCATTCTGGAAAGATGGTCAGCTCAATGGTCCCTCCTGCAGAAGTCTAACTGTATAGCTCTTTCTTGGGCCAGATGTTCTAGCATGCTCGTCAAAGAGCCGAGGACACCAGGGGCCTTCCATGACCTTTGTAGCCGGAGCGGTGGGGTGGCTGTGTGGGTTCCTGAGTCAAGCCCCAGGCCTCCGTTCCTAACTGAGGACATAACTGGCTTTGACAAGCTGCAGCATCCTAGGGTTCTTACAGTACCCCAGGCAGGGGGGTGGGGGTGGGGGCGGGGACTTGGTGAAGTGCTACAGATCACATGGTCAGTGCGTGGCCAGCTACAATGTAGGTAGGTGATGAGGCTCTTCCGCGGACCGTCTGCAGTGTGTGAGGCATGCACCCATATCTCCTCACTCCCACCCCAGCAGGTGCCTGCCACCACACAGGGACACCGAGACAGCGTAGCAGTTGGAAACCAAGAACAATTAAGTTTCCACCACCTCCCACTTGGCCTGGCCACCTGGCCCTGCCGGAGTCATTCCTCTGGCTTTTACAGGGCTCTACCAAGGCAGAGTGCGGGGTGTCGCCAGATTGTCGGTGGTACCAATTAAAATGAGCGAGCACCCAGCCTGCTGAGATGGAGCCTCATAATAGAGACTCAAAACCTCGTGCTTCCTGGCCCTCTGCATCTTCATGGGGGGATCCTGTCTGTTGCCTCGGGGCCCCCTGCCACGAAACTCCATCTCTCCCTCTGCACGGAGAAAAGCCACCGCATCTAAATGGCAGGCACAGCAGCTGGGTGCGGGACCGGCACCTGCTGCCCTGTTCCACCAGTCACCCGAAGGAGGTCTGAGATCATATGTGCTCTGGAAGTATTTTATGAGCCAGAACAGTTGACTTCCCAGCCTCCCAGTCAGGGAGGGGAGGAGGGACATGGGAGCAGCCAGAGGATTTACTGTGCTGTTGATCTGGTGGTTTCTGGCCACCGTGTCTCCTGGGACTGTCTTGAGTAACAGCGCGAGGCCCCTGGAGGAAACCCCACGCATGCCCTTACAGAAGGGAACCAAGACCGATGCCGGAAGCGTTGGGGCCCTTCATGCTCAGGGACCTGAGGGGTAGGTAGCTCTTCCTTCTGATCTCGGCTGAGCAGATTCCATGACGTGGCCAATCTCCTCTCCCCTGCCCAGTCACTCTGAGTGAGAAAGTTCACAGAAAAGTCACAGTGAGCTACCACTGTGGGGCGGCTCCCGGGACGCGGTGCGCACGTCCCCTGTGGCATCGTGACCCCGCAGATATCTAGGTCAGTACTTTCAAGATCCTCCCACTGGGAGGAATCTGAGGTTTTCAGTAGTAACCTGTATCATAAAGTCACACTGGTACACTTGGATCCAAGCATCCTAGCTCTGTGCCTCCACCAGGGAGTGAAGGTTGAGGGGGCAGGATTGGGGGGTGGGGGTGGGGAAGGGGTGTCTCACCCCCAAGTTGGTTTCTAGCTTCGGGATCGAAGTGTGTGCTGTTCCACGGTGCTGGCTGGCCTCCAAGGCAGCGCTCCCTGTTGTCAGAATGGCCCCCCTGGTGGTGTTTGTTGTACAATGTCTGTGGGATCACGGGGGAGCCTGAACAGAGGACAAGGGAAAACCCCAGCTTCCTGTCGTGAGCCAAGGCTTCCTCCTCCGTGTACCCTCCCCCACACCTGCCATCACCACCATCCCCTCCACCCTAGAGCCTCTGGATTTGTTTTGGCTATGAAAAGAGGATGTGTCAGGAACCAGGATTAAGGAGCAGGAAAGGCAGGACCAGGGAGGATGCGCTTGGAGTGTGTGGGGGATGGGGGAGGGGGAATAGCCGCCGGCCATGTGGATCCCAGATGTTGGATCCCTGTGTCAGGCCATCAATATGGAGACCGGTTGGGAGATGCCCCAGACTGGGGGCCGCTGGCGATCATGTCTTTGGTTCCTGAGACCCTTGATCTTGTTTGCTTTCTGTCAGGGTGTGTAGCTGGTGTTGGAAGTCTTGGGCGGGGCGTACTTGTGTGTATGTATAATTCAGGCCCGGAAGGCTGAGGCAAGTGGATCATTTATGTCAAACCCAGAAAGTGTAGTTCTGAACTCTGGGGGCTTTGGTGATTGAAGAAGCAGCCTTGGACGTGCTAACACATGTGCTCTCTGCAGGGGCAGCTGCCGCCTTGCTCTGTCCCCCAGTCGTCACAGGGTCACAGGCTGCCACTGCCAGAGCCGCCTAAGGACGTCTTAACACCGGCTGCGTCCTCACGCCAGCTCACTTCTGCAGATCACATCAAGTCAAGGAAAACTGTGCCCACATGGCCAGCTACCTGTCCTGGTGTGAGGTCACCTCCCCTGGGTGTCATTCAGGGAGCATCAGAACCGGTTGAGGCAGGCTTAGCCTGTCAGGCAGAAAATGGAGAGGGCAGAGGGGCCAGTTTCTGTCCTCCCTGGCTTCAGGCCATCTTCTTTCTTTACCACTTTTTGGTTCTCGTGCTACAGCTCCAACCCCCGAACCCCACTTCTGCCACAGGGGTGCAGCACCAAGCCACACCCCTCTCTCAGTGACTTGCCTTAGCTGATAACAAGAGTTTATTTACTATTTCACTTTTAGCTTTGCCTTTTTTTTTTTTTTTGACAGTGCTAAGAATTATGGCCTCAGCCATGCTAGCTGAGGACTCTGTCACTGAGCTACAACCCCAGCCTAATGGTGTTTATGTGTATACGTGTGTTCTGTCTTTGACTTTGGGATAGATAGTGGAGATTCAAGAAGTTACACGTTTAAACAAATAATTGTGTGGGAGCTGGAGAGGTGGCTTAGTGGTTAGGAGCACAGGCTGCTCTGACAGAGGACCTGGGTTTCTGTTCCCAGGACCTGCATTAGGCAGCTCACAGTCACCTGTAACTACAGTTCCAGGGCAAACTGGTGCCCTCTTTTGGTCTCCATAGGTACCTGCACTCACATGGTGCATATGCTATCAAGCAGGTGCATGCGCGCACGCACACACACACACACCACACACACACACACACACACACACACACTAAAAATAAATGATGCTTTAAAACGTTTTTTTTTTTTTAAGGTAATTATTTGTTGTCCGGCCCTTCTTAAACCTTTGCCATCTTTGTAAGCTAAGCAGGTAGCACTTTTTTTTTTTTTTAAAGATTTATTTATTTATTATATGTAAGTACACTGTAGCTGTCTTCAGACACTCCAGAAGAGGGTGCCAGATCTCGTTACGGATGGTTGTGAGCCACCATGTGGTTGCTGGGATTTGAACTCTGGGCCTTCGGAAGAGCAGTCGGGTGCTCTTACCCACTGAGCCATCTCACCAGCCCCCAGGTAGCACTTTCTAATGGCTGGCTCATCTCTCTTTAGGAGGTTGCAGGAAATGACCTGTGGAGGTGTTGATAGGCCGGGGAGCATGTAATGGACCCGTTTTGTTGCATATAGTTTTGCTACTGTTAGGAATCACAAAGTACATATTTTTGGAGGTAGAGGGTTGCCAGAGGGGTCGAGACCCACAGGTTCAGAGTCTAGCTCTAAGGTGGAGTGTGCCCCACATTTTAAAAGGATAGCGAACAGGAAGTGAAAGTCTGTCCCCAAGAAGGAGCCAGAAGAGAGAGCTATCCTGTTGTGGTTGGGTGACACAGCAGTGTTTTAATTACTGGGTGGGGTGGGGAGCCAGGATTCTGACGGTGCCTTGCCTCCACCCCAGGCCTGTACTGAGATGTGGAAAGAACACCAGAGTGATAGAGAAGGCCACAGGAGCCTCAGGCAGGGGCTGCTGTCATGCTGCAGGGCTCTGAAGGTTCACCCCATCTGCCTCCAGAAAGGTGCCGGAAATGAGTGACAGGACCAGGTGGGGACCAGGGGCGTGGCCAAGCGTGTACAAGGCCCTGAGTTCAATCCCAACCAGCCACAAACGGGGAGGGGAGTGGGGGAAGGAGGAAATGACATCATGGCAGCGGTTCAGGATACCACGGTGCCTTTTTGATTGGGCTCGGTGTGTAAGAGGCACCTGGGTAGTCAAGTAGGCCTTGTGCTTGTTCCAACCCGAGCCATAACCTTCTGAAACCCCAGTCTCCCATGTTCTTGCTTGTGCCTGGTGCCTTAGGCACAGAGTTTATAGCCCTTGCAGTGAGTTCTGATTGTCCCACTGTGGTAGGAGGCATTAGAGCACAGGGAGACATTGCTCAGTTAGAGGGAGCCGGATTTGGTCAGGTGTCTGGGTGAGCAAGGTCAGGGCTTCTCAAGACGACTGCTTCTACTTATAACTCCTTCTTTAAAAAAATTTTTTTTTTTTTAGGGCTGGTGAGATGGCTCAGTGGGTAAGAGCACCCGACTGCTCTTCCGAAGGTCCAGAGTTCAAATCCCAGCAACCACATGGTGGCTCACAACCATCCGCAACGAGATCTGGCGCCCTCTTCTGGAGTGTCTGAAGACAGCTACAGTGTACTTACATATAATAAATAAATCTTAAAAAAAAAAAAAAAAATTTTTTTTTAGCCGGGCGGTGGTGGCGCACGCCTTTAATCCCAGCACTTGGGAGTCAGAGACAGGCGGATTTCTGAGTTCGAGGCCAGCCTGGTCTACAAAGTGAGTTTCAGGACAGCCAGGGCTATACAGAGAAACCCTGTCTCGAAAAACAAAAACAAAAAAATAAAAATAAATAAATAAATAAATAAATATTTTTTATAAAGATTTATTTATTTTATTTATATGAGTACACTGTAGCTATCTTCAGACACACCAGAAGAGGGTGTCACATCCCATTACGGATGGTTGTGAGCCACCATGTGGTTGCTGGGAATTGAACTCAGGACCTCTGGAAGAGCAGCCAGTGCTGTAAACCGCTGAGCCATCTCACCAAACCAAGAAATGTATTTTAAAACAATTCTTCGGGATATATAATTTCACCACTTATTAAAGATGAAGGCAGATTTGCATCCTAAGTGGGAATTATGTGACTGTTTGCTTTCACATGCAGGGTCAAATCCTGGCCGAGTACTTGATGCCGCAGGACTCCGTTTCCTAGAGCGGATCAATATTTGGAGTTGATAGCCATTACTGAGAACATTGCTTTGCATAATTACTTAGGGCACAGAGGCAGGAGCAAGTTTAGGCTCCTCTCAGATGGTTGAAAGTTCTGTCCTAATCCCCAAACAGAATTGATTTAGTGATTTTTTTTTCTTTTTTAAATTTAAGAAACCCAAGTTAGTAACTCAGCCTTCAGTGTTTAAAATCGAATGTTCAAACAGTCCAAAGATATATGCCGGAGAATGACGATAGGAAAAGAATTTGGAGTCTTTGTTTTTCATAACTAAACCCCTGTCTTCAGTCAGGGTCACCACCACAGTTTTAAAAAGTGGGATCTGGGGAGGGGAGGGTTCACGGCTGGGATGAGGGGCCAGTCCTCTCTGGCAGGGGATAGCGCGTATAGACAGAGGAAGTGTGATATAGGCTTTGGGATGAAAGAACCTAGTGGGGAAACCCCCACCCAACTCCCGATTCAGCGTGCACCCAAGAATCACGAATAGAACACAACGCCTTGATGTAACAACACGAGGTATTTTAATGGCGGAGCTCCGGGTCGAAACGTATCTCACACAGGAGACAGTGGATTCGACCACGAGGCTTGGAAGCTAGGGGTTTTTATAGAAAAGGAGTGGGGCTGGGGGAGGAATTGGCGCGGTTTCACATGATTGGTCCATTTAAACATCAGCAGCCTGAGGTCAGAGGGGTGGGAGATAGGGAGGCGATGGGCCTGCCCGGGCATGTCCTGGTCTGTTCTGCTATGTTCTCAGCCCCAGGTTTCAAAGCTCACAAACAACTCTTTGGGCTATTTGACATACATTACATGAATCACAGGTCTCAAGTTTTATTTCCTTTCAGGGACAGGGCGGGGAAGGGCAGAGGGTGTAGAATGTGGGGTGAGCCTGGGCTCTGGGGTCAGATCAACTGGGTGTGAGTCCAGCACCTGGCCAGCACGTCTCTCGGCTTGGGTCCCCTTATTCATAAAGACGCTGTCCTGAGGTTGAAATGAAAGGCTTCCAAAGTCTCAGCTTACAGAGAGGCCATCCTGCTGTGAAGTGCCCGAGCTGTGAAGTGTGGTCCGTGGGGTTGTCGTATGATGATGTAATAGATGACTGTCTCATGGGGTGGGTTGGTCTTGGAGATGCTCTGTCCGTGTGATGAAGGCAGAGCCAGGTTTGGGAGTTGGTTTACTCTCTGGTTCAGGCTCCCCAGCATCCCCTGAGCTTCCCCCAGGGCCACGTGCAGCATACCGCCTTGCTTATCTGCACAGCCCGGATGCCTAACACCCTCCTGCTTCAGAGGTACTAGGAAACACCTGGACCAGGGTAAGCTTGCAGGACTGTCACGGCCACTGTGCCCTGGCCAGGGAGGTACTTAGATTAGTCTACCCTGGCAGGAGGAGGCAGGGACAGGAAGTGAGAGCTGACCTCGCCACCCTCCCATGCCCTTCCTCATCCCATCCGCCCAGATCCAGATCACAGAGGCCTTCAAGTCCAGGCCCACTGTCTCAAGCACCTGCTGTGTCCCACTTTCCACCCAGCCCCCAAGCCTCCATCCTGACCAGAGATGGGCAAGTGTCCCACTGCTCAGTGGGGTGGCTTTGATCTTCACAAAGCAGAAACCCGCTTCTCTTTGAGGTGTGATGCAGGACATAGCATGGTTTCTCCGTGGAAGACCCCACTATAATTGAGGGAACTTTCTGGAGATACTTGCAGGGCATCCCAGTCTCCATTAGGTTATGGCACTGGCCAGTCCTCCCTCATTCTCTGCAGGCGTCAACCTTGCTCCTTGGCTGGAGAACAAGTAAAGGGGCTACAAGCGAAGTGGCATTCACACCACCTAATGACAGTCTCCTCATCCACTGTCATTGCCTCTGCTGTGCGTGTGCCAGCGCACACACATGTTGATATTACAGGCAGGCATCCCCACTCATACAATGTGGGATTGGCTCCCGTTCTTTCTGCAGTCAAACCTGTGGAGATGTGGTATAGCTGGTCTTTGCTACTTTGTGGGACCTTCTTTTTCCCGTCTTTTATCTTCCCTGGTTTCACACGAGAGAGAGAGAGAGAGAGAGAGAGAGAGAGAGAGAGAGAGAGAGAGAGAGAGAGAGAGATCTGTGAATTTAACTTTTTTCTTCTTGTTTCTTCTTTGAACAGGACTACTAACAAACCCCAACCAACCCCTTGGAATGACCAACAACCCACCCTGCCAATGGGGGGCCCTAGCATTTATACACCCTCTGAAAGTTCCCAGAATTCCAAATGTCACATAATTGCAGAAACTATCAGTAGCTGGCAGAACCATGCCTCTGCTAGAGAAC